>NC_044039.1:128140446-130640446 GCF_901765095.1 Microcaecilia unicolor
AGCAATGGATGGTTAAATGACTTACCCAAGATCACAAAGAGCATCAATGGGATTTGAACCATGGCTTCCCTAGCTCTCAGCCTGCTGCTCTAACCATTAGGCTACACCTTCACTAAATTTTATCATTTCCTTCCAACTACAAAGATTCTTAGCTACTTTTTACTATATGGTAGAATATATCACAATATTAAAAATACAAAATAAATTGGTAGTCCATGATACCATGTGCACGTACACAAACAACCAGGTTCTGTATAGGTCACTCAAAGTTGAGTGTGCAATTTTGTGTACAGATCTCAGATCCACATTTAAATGAATTGGCTAATTAGGTAATAACAAGCACTAATTGGCAGTCATTAGTAATTAAGCATAGATCTGCACACTTAACTTATCGCAAGTGAAACTCAAGGGGGCATGGCCAGGAGAGTGGCATGGGTGGGTCAGGATGCTCCCAGGATTTAGGCACACAGTTATAGAATATTTGAATTTGCATGCTTAACTGACAGTAATTAGGATATTTACACCAGCCTTTGGTGGCTTAAATGCTTAGGTCCTGTCATATTTCTGGGTGAGTGAACCCTTGGACCGCTGTGGATCAGCACTGCCTGCCTTCCTGCCCAGGGGACAGACAGACTGTAGCAGGTGATAGGTGAGTCTCTGCTAAAGGGATTGCTCTAACAGAGGCGTTGAATGAAGCTGTAACCAGGACTGGAAGCTGAGGCTGCGCTGGAAGCTGGAACCAGGACTGGAAGCAGGAGCTTTGCTGAAAGCAGTAGCTCTGCTGGGTGCTGGAACCTGGACTGGAAGAAGGAGCTGTGCTGGAAGCTGGAACCAGGGCTGGAAGCAGGAGCAGTGTTGGACGCTGAAACCAGGAACGACCTGTTCCAAGGCAAAGAGGCAGAGAGCAGCAACTGCAGAAGAAGACCCAGAGTGATGACATCAGCAAGGGGCGGGCCCAAGCAGTGTCAAACCGAATCCAGCCTCCTCCAAATAAACATGCACAACCATCGGCAGGCCAGAGGAGAAAGCAGCACGGGAGGCAGCGGAGCGCATCATGCGGGGCCCCAGTGCGGAGGTAAGGGAGCGAGGGGGCAACCGTGATAGACCCAAAGTTGGGTGCGTAAGTGGATGCTAAGCTAGTATTCTATAAAGACAGTTCCACAAGAAACTGCCTTTATAGAAATTGTGCTTAGCAAGATTCATCCCAGTGCCTAACTTTTGGCGACATTTATTGAGTTCCCCTCAGAATATCTATCGCTTGGTGCTTACCGCGCAATATTCAAAGCTATTTAACTAGCCAGACATGACCACTGACCAGTTAAATAGCATATCAGTGCCTAACCACTAATATGCAGGGATAGATAACCGGCTATCTCCTGATATTAGGCGCCTAACCGAATAGGTTTAGTGGTCAAATAGGACCGCATAAACAGCTAAAAAGTTAACCAGTTAGCACTGAATACTGGCATAACCAGTTATTATTATTATTATTTGTTACATTTGTATCCCACATTTTCCCACCTATTTGCAGGCTCAATGTGGCTTACATAGTACTGGAGAGGCATTCACCAACTCCGGTATGAACAAATACAAAGTTGTGTTTTGGTAGGATGAGGTTCATATGAAAAGACAAATTAGGGAATTGTAGAGCGGAAGAGTTATGTTGTGTCCGTTACGTGCTTTAGTTTCGTTGTGTTGCATGGTTCATGCGTAACGTTTTAGCAGTTAAAGAATCCAGATGTTCAATGCCAGTCGCTTGAAATGGCGTGGTATTGAATATCTGGGTCTATGCGGAGGGCAGACAGCAAAAGCACTTCCTGTCACCAGCTGAATGTATTATATAGAAAGGAATATGCAATAGCTTGCGTGGATACACATCTGCCCCCTTGTACTTCTTCAGCAATCCTTTTCTTCTCTGGGCTTTCTTTTACTTTGAAGATTGTCCCATTTGCTACATCCTATAGAACCTATAATTTTGTTCATAGAGCATAAACAGAGAGAGAGAGAGAGAGGCTGTCTTATTTACTAATGGCAACCCATGGGCAAACCTACCAGCAAAGTATGCACTATCAAATCATGGTGTATACTTTTCCACTAGTCTGTATTCTATAAGAAGTCATTTATTTGAATATGTCGGCATTATAGACCGAATCCTATACATGGCGCCAAAAAATCAGCACCAACTAAACATGCTGAGCGCTATTTTATAAACGGCGCTCAGTTAGGCACCATTTATAGAATGGCACGTATGCCAGCAACCGCACCTAATTTTAGGCACAGTGATTTACATTAATCAAACCCTGTTGTAATTCCTCATGCCTAATTAGGCGTGGATCCCCTTTATTCTATGATATGCATAAATTAAAGGAGCGCCCCAGTTTTGGACCCATGCAGATCTGAGCACGTAAATGTACGCATGTAAATTTTAATCGATACCAATTAGCACTAATAATTGAAAGAGCTCAATTATTGGCGCTAATTGCCTCATTATTCAAGTAAATTGTGCATGCAATTTTTAGCGCCATTTATAGAATTTGGCGGTAAATGTGGGTGAATGACTAGAATACCTCCATTTACATGCCCTCCTGCCATCTAATGATAAACAGCTCCTTAACCTCATAAGGTATATGGAAGATGAAACCATACTCCAGCTGGGTCCAAAGAAACTTCCCATTCCCAAAGGAAGCCTACTGTTCTAATATGTATGACAGATCCTAGTAACTACCCCATAAATCCAGCCAAGGTAGCTTCATGGCAAGTACTTGGACATCAAATTAATTAATTTCAGTAACTGGTTCAGTTTGAGAAGACTGAACTTGGGGCTTCAGAAACATCCATCAGCCTAAATAGTGGAACTGCATCACTGTTTTCAACCTGCTTTCTCTCAGACCAGGCACAAATTAATCCAAGTCAGGCAACCCAGCTGACAAAGTGAATCCAACACATGTCTCAGGGGCACAAAATAACCTCTACCTAATATGTACTAAAAGCTTTCTAACATGTTGGATTATTTACTGAATATTATGTAAGATAGAACTCAAAGCCTTAATCCAATAAATTTCTGCTTCACTGACTTCACTGCCAATAACAGTCAACTAATGCCATCTGAATCTCTAAAAAAAAATCCAGCTTCCTTTTCCAGCCCAACAAACTTAGGGCCCTGTTTACAAAGGCACACTAGCATTTGTAGATGCCCACAATATTCCTATGGGTTGAAGATGTCTTCTCAGAAGGCGGTGTTCAATTAATATGTAGAAAAACAATGCCTACTTGAAAGAAGTTACCTTGATTAAATTAAATTCTGTTCTATCCCACCCCATTTATTTTGCATCAGGAAAGCATTCAAGAATTGACATGACTGAACATTGAGAGAATGGTTTTACTCATAGGACCATGTCAGTGCTTACTTAATACCGCTGGAGTTATTGCAAGTGATCTATAATAAAACATACCCATAATGTTTATCATCCTAACAAACGGGTCATTTAGCACTGAGATATTGTGCGCTGAGAGGAAATTAAATGAATGCATACTTTCCCTTTTTTCACTTAATGAGATGTTTTACATGAAATGCATAAAGTTAGTTTCTTCAGTAGGGTTTTCGTTGTTTGTTGATGGGAATAGCTTATCTGCACCTGGTGATGTCTTTGGTTTGACAGAGTACGCTGTTTTGGAGAATCTTTCTTCAGAAACCGTCATCCTAGGACAGCAAACTATATGTCAGAGTTCTTCACTCACTTTATCCAGCGCATTCAGCCACTATGAATCATGGTGGATGTCCCAGAACGTAATGCTATCTCTTTGCAGATAAAATCACAACATGATGATGTATTAGTATGCACGATTCACAGTGGCAGATCACACAGAATCGAGTGAACGAAAAGCCCAGACATTTAGAAGTCCTTTTGCTGAGCCATGCTAAAAAGTGGCCAACATTTTTTAGTGAGTGGATTTCTTGCATGCTGAGGCCGCTTTTAACACAGCGGTAAAATGGCTGCAATTTTGTTTTTTTCCATTAATGGCCATCCGCTAATTTCCCATTTAGCACATGAGCACTTACCTACTTCTATGTTCCAGACGGTAAGGGTTCAAGTGCTAAACACATGCTAATCACAACAATGTACCTACGCTAATCAATTAGCGCAGAACATGCCTCCTCTCCGCCCCCACGCTAAAAAATATAAACTATTATTTAGCACATAGGTAGTGCAGGCACATGCAAAAACTACCGCAGGATGCCTGAATGCACCCCACGACAGTGCTTTTAACCTGCAGTAAGAATGCATTAGTGCTTACCGCAGCTTAGTAAAAGGGCCCCTTAACCAGCTAATCCATGTGGCATAATGGAACAGCCATGTTGGTTCTTTGCTTAATAAAGATACACTGTGCTTCCACTGTTGCACTTTGTCTCAAGCTGTCTCCAGAGCTGGAGCAACAAGTTGTGAGGTTGATACCAGCCCCATTCCATGTAGTGTTTTCCATGCTTCCTCGAGGGACCGGGCCCTGCACATTTTCCCTGCCACCAGGAGGCACAAGGCAAAAGGAAAGGCCCAATGATAACGGATCTTCTCCTTGTACAGTACAGGCTTCATTTGCTTCTGCTTTTTGAGAAGTGAAAGAAGATACGTTCTGATAACAAAGACAGATGCCTCTTTGTACATAAGTGTCGCAATTTGCCTGGCGTACTATAGAAGACGCTCTTTTTCAGCATACCTTGCGAACTGCACAATATCATTTGGTTTGTTATTACGTGGCTGGCCCAGTGCTCGATGTGAACGCTATATTTCAGGCAGCAAGGTGTCTGCTTCACCTGCCATTAATTCCTATTTGCCCTTTTTGAGAAGAAAAACAAGTCATAAGAACAAAAGAGTGACCACACCAGGTCAGACCAATGGTCCATCTAGCCCAGTATCCTGTTTTCCAAACAGTGACCAAGCCAGGTCACAAGTACTGGCAGAAACCCAAATAGCAGCAACACTCCATACTACAAATCCCAGGGCAAGCAGTTGCTTCCCATGTCTGTCTCAATAGTAGGCTAAGGACTTTTCCTCCAGGAATTTGTCCAAACTTTTTTAAAACCCAGATACAGTAACCACTGTTACCACATCCTCCAGCAAAGAGTTTCAGAGCTTAACTATTCATTGAGTGAAAAAATATTTGTTTTAAAAGTATTTTCATGTAACTTCCTAGAATGTCCCCTAGTCTTTGTATTTTTGGAACGAGTAAAAAATCGATATACTTCTACTCGTTCTACACCACTCAGGATTTTGTAGACCCTAATCATATCATCCGTCTCTTTTCCAAGCTGAAGAGCCCTAACCTCTTTAGCCTTTCCTCATCGTGTCCCGATGCCTCATCCCATGTTTTCAGAAAAGGGTTGGTGACTTACAGGTGTGAACTGCACAGGCTTGCACTGGTATCGAAAATATTGATGAAGCGATTATGTTGCTTGAACAGAATAATTGGGATTTATTTATTTATTTGTTACATTTGTATCCCACATTTTCCCACCTATTTGTAGGCTCAATGTGGCTTACATAGTACCGGAGAGACGTTTGCAGACTCTGGTGTAAACAAATACAAAGTGATATTGTGGTTAGATAAAGTTTATGTGGCACAGCCACATTATGGAATCATACAACGAAAGAGTTGTGTTATGTTTATTACGTACTTTGGTTTTGTTGTGTTGCAGAGATCAGGCATTTATGTTGGATTGGTAGGGTATGCCTGTTTAAACAGGTTAGTTTTTATTTTTTTCCGGAAGTTTAGGTGGTCGAATGTAGTTTTCACGGCTTTTGGTAATGTGTTCCACAGTTGTGCGCTTATGTAGGAGAAACTGGATGCATAAGTTGATTTGTATTTGAGTCCTTTGCAGCTTGGGTAGTGCAGATTTAGGTATGTTCAAGTTGATTTGGATGTGTTTCTAGTTGGTAGGTTGATCAACCTGCTTATAATCGAACGAGAAAAACGCCCAAGTTCCGACCTAAATCGGGAGATGGGCGTTTTTCTCACAAAAACAAATAAAGCGGTATAATCGAAAGCCGAACTTTGGACGCTTTCAACTGCACTCCGTCGCGGATGCGGACAAAGTTGACGGGGGCGTGTCGGAGGCGTGGTGAAGGCGGAACTGGGGCGTGGTTATCACCCGAACAGAGATGGGCGCCTTTCGCCGATAATGGATACGTTTGTAGCTAGAATTTAGGGCACTTTTCCTGGACCCTGTTTTTTCACGAATAAGGCCCCAAAAAGTGCCCTAAATGACCAGATGACCCCCAGAGGGAGTCGGGGATGACCTCCCCTGACTCCCCCAGTGGTCACTAACCCCCTCCCACCACAAAAAAATGATGTTTCACAACTTTTTACTTTCACCCTCAAATGTCATACCCTCCTCCCAGGCAGCAGTATGCAGGTCCCTGGAGCAGTTGTTAGGGGGTGCAGTGGACGTCAGGCAGGTGGACCCAGGCCCATCCCCCCCCTACCTGTTACACTTGTGCTGCTTAATGCTTAGTCGTCCAACCCCCCCAAACTCACTGTACCCACATGTAGGTGCCCCCCTTCACCTCTTAGGGCTATAGTAATGGTGTAAACTTGTGGGCAGTAGGTTTTGAGGGGGATTTGGGGGGCTCAACACCCAAGGGAAGGGTGCTATGCACCTGGGAGCTCTTTTACCTTTTTTTTGTTTTTGTAAAAGTGCCCCCTAGGGTGCCCGGTTGGTGTCCTGGCATGTGAGGGGGACCAGTGCACTATGAATCCTGGCCCCTCCCACGAACAAATGCCTTGGATTTATTCGTTTTTGAGCTGGGCGATTTCATTTTCCATTATCGCTGAAAAGCAAAAACGCCCAGCTCACACCTTGGCGAATAACACATGGGCGTCTATTTTTTTTGAAAATACGGTTCACTCCGCCCCTTCACGGACCCGTTCTCGGAGATAAACGCCCATGGAGATAGGCGTTTCTGGTCGATTATGCCCCTCCAAGTCTGTCATGTATCCTGGGGCTTCACCGTAGATAAGTTTGTGAACCAGAGTGCAGATTTTGAAAGCTATGCATTCTTTGATTTTGAGCCAGTGTGGTTTTTCGCAGAGGGGTTTTGCGCTTTCAAATCGCATTTTTCCGAAGATAAGCCCAGCTGCCGTGGTTTTGAGTGCTCTGAAGTTTGTTCTTTGCATCCCGCATAAATTCCATTGCAGTAGTCTACCTGGCTTCAGGTTGCGAAATGTTTCTCTTGGGAATAATTGTTTCCACATTGATTGGAACATTTTCTTTGTTGTGGAGGTCACTTGGCTCTCTAGTGTTAGGTTGCGGTCCAATGTAACGCCGAGGATTTTCAGGCTGTCTGAGATAGGGAGGGTGTAATCTGGGGTGTTAATAATTATGGGGTTATCCGTGCTGTGTTGGGCTGAGAGGATAAGACAGTGAGTTTTTTCTTGGTTGAGTTTCAGCTGAAATGCATTTGCCCAAGAGTCCATGATGTTCAAGCTGATCTTGATTTCGTTGGTGATTTCTGTCAGTTTAGATTTATACAGAATGTATATTGTGACATCGTCTGCATAGATGAAGGGGTTAAGGCCTTGGTTGGATAAGGACTTGGCTAGTGGGGTCATCATTAGGTTGAAGAGGATCGGTGATAGCGGTGATCCTTATGGTACTCCGCAGTCTGCGTTCCACGGTGATGATATGATTGAGTTTGATTTTACTTGATATGTTCTTATGGTTAAGAAACCCTTGAGCCAGCTTAGTATGTTTCCACCAATCCCGAACTTACCTTATTTAGTGGAGAAAGTTCCGTTGCTGCACATCAAGCATCTTAGATGTTACAACCTAATTGACTCCTGACACAGATGTTGTGTGCCGAAACATGGCCTGTGTTGGGTCACTAAGGAGAAATTGATGTTCAAGTTATACAATTAAAGGAACTGTGTCCCGATGTTGACGGCTCCTGGTACTTCTTTTTGCTATTTGGACTTTGTTCTGTACTTTGAACCCTCTCTGTGCTCTTTTGTGTTCACCTGCCAGTAATGGCATACAAAGGGAGCACACTGCAGTCAGATCATCCTCTTGAACATTAGGCTCAAGCACTCCTTGTAAGCGCTAAAACAGCAGGGTGCCATCTTAGGCCTCATTGGGTAAAACTGCAAGAAATCAGTGTTTCTGCAATAAATCAGGGTTTGGCCCCGAAAACAATCTATACAAGAAAAAACAGAGACTGGGGTGGGCCACTGAGAGGAGAGATTTCAGATAAACTATTCTGAGCACAAGTCACTATGGCATCCTTTTACTAAGCTATGGTAAAAAGTGGCCTTAGTGCACCCTGGCTCTGGTATTTCCCACACACTAAGGCCATTTTTACCACAGCAGTAAAATGGCTAATTTTCCAAATTTTGTATTAATGGCCATGTGTTAATGTTGGCTTTTAGCATGTGGTCATTTAAAAAAGATTACCACTTGAGCACTTACCTCCATCCATTTTGAAGGTGGTAAGGGCTCATGTGTAATCCTGCATTAACCAGTTAGAACCAGGGACGTAGCTACGTGAGGCCACGGAGGCATGGGCCCACACAGATTTAGTCCTGGCCCCCTCCACTTTTGATCCCCCCTGCCGCCAAAAGGTACCTTTGCTGGCAGGGATTCCCAACCCCTGCCAGCCTTAGTCTTCTTCAGTGCCAGCGCTGGACGTCAGGACTCACAGCACACATCATCAAAGTGAGCGAACGCACCGGAGACTGGCGCTGAAGAAGACTAAGGCCGGCGGGGGTCCCCAACCCCCACCAGCAAAGATACCTTGTGGCGGGGGGGGTCAAAGTGGTGTGGGAGGAGCGGCAGGGGGGTCGAAAGAGGTGGGGGAGGGTTGGCGGCGGGGGGATCGGCGGCTGGGGGAGGCGGGCTAATATGTGCCCCCACCCGCCGAGGTCTGGCTACGCCCCTGGTTAGAACATGGTAATGTAGCCTCACTGATTCCCCACTCCGACACACCCCTCCAAGAAAAAAAAGTTTTAGCATGCGGTTAGTTTGAGGGGCATAATTGAACAGCGCCGGCGAAATCAACGGCTGGCCATCTTTGGGGCCGGCGCCATAAGCGGGCAGAGCCAGCGTATTTTTGAAATACGCTTGGCGCCGGCCAAATCGCTCACCGGGTTTGGAACAGGATCGCTGGCGGATCGCCGGGTTTAGATGAGATGGCCGGCTCCGATTTTCAGCCATAATGGAAACCGGACCCGGCCATCTCAAACCCGGCGAAATGCAAGGCATTTGGCTGTGGGAGGAGACAGCATTTGTAGTGCACTGGCCCCCTGAAATGCCAGGACACCAACCGGGCACCCTAGGGGGCACTTAAAAAATCTTTAAAAAAAAAACCAAAATTAGCTTCCAGGTGCATAGCACCCTTCCCTTGTGTGCTGAGCCCCCAAATCCCCCTCCCAAACCCACTGCCCACAAGTCTACACCATTACCATAGCCCTAAGGGGTGAAGGGGGGCACCTACATGTGGGTACAGTGGGTTTTGGAGGGCTCACATTTACCACCACAAGTGTAACAGGTAGGGGTGGTGGCCTGGGTCCACCTGCCTGAAGTGCACGGCACCCACTACAAACTGCTCCATGGACCTGCATACTGCTGTCAGGGAGCTGGGCATGACATTTGAGGCTGGCATACAGGCTGGCAAAAAATGTTTTAATTGTTTTTTTTTTGTGGGGGAGGGAGTTGTTGACCACTGGGGGAGCTGATCCCCACTTCCCTCCGGTGGTCATCTGGTCAGTTGGGGTTCTTTTTTGGGACTTGGTCCTAAAAATACATGGACCAAGTCCAGCCGGCGAAATGCTCGTTCGAGCCGGCCTTTTTTTTTCATAATAAGGTGAAGCCGGCCATCTCGTAACCACACCCCGTCCCCCTTCTCACCTTCGCTAACCTACCAACACGCCCCCTTGAAGGTTGGCTGGCGCCACAACGAAAAAGCAATTGGGGCAGGCCAAAATCAGCTTTCAATAATACCGATTTGGCTGGGATTGAGAGAATGCTCCCGATTTGTGTCGGAAGATTGCCAGCGATCCCTTTCGAAAATAAGCCTGTTTGTGCCAATTCGACAGTTACTGCAGGATGCCTGAGTACACAATTTTAAGTCGCGGTAAACACATGGTAGCACTTACCACAGCTTAGTAAAAGGACCCATATATAAACTGCTCATGTTTAAAATTCCCTTCTTGCCCTCAGAAAAACAGCAAGTGAGAAAAAGACTGTGACCCAAGTCCTCTATGAGTGCCATGAAAACACAACACATATAGCTTCGTTTTATCAAAGAAAGAAACAGATTTTAAAACAATCAAACTCAGGAGCTTCAAAACTCTGAAATCAATTTTTAGACCAGTCATAGATTCAAGCGTTTCAATATCTTTCATCCTACTCTCAATCCAATCGACTGGTTAAGCAAGATCTGTGACTGATGATGTCAAAGGTAGCTGTCAAATTGAAATAAACTAAGAATCAATCATTACCTTTATGTAGATAATGATTTGATGTTGATTTCTTTTGTTTGTTTCTTTTGTGTGTGTGTGTGTGGGGGGGGGGGGGGGTTCATTTCTCTTTCTTTTAGTTTAATACGTCCTTGTAGAAAATTCATGTTCATTCAGTTCTGCAACAATATGCTGGTGTCAGCAGGTCTGTCCCATTATGCAAACTAACCCCCTCCCCTTTTACAAAGCTGCGCTAGTGGCTGCCGGTTTGGTAATGCTGACACAGCCCATTCAAAGTGAATGGGCTATGTAGGCATTACCACATGGTTTTGTTAAGAGGGGGGGGCAAGAGACAGGGTGGAATCACTATGAGCCGTTTTACAAAGGCATGTAAGGTCCTATACGCGTCCAGACCACACTAAATCAGCATTACCACCCGGCCACCCCATGCCCCAGGGCGGTAATTCCAAATTTGGTGTGTGCAGAAAGCACACGGTAGAAGATATTTTCTATTTTCTATTGTGGGGTGCCTACCTGGCGGTAAACAGCAATTGGTGTATGCTGCATGCTTACCGCATGGGTAGAACATGAGACCTTACCGCTAGGTCAATGGGTAGCAGTAAGGTCTCAAGCCGAAAATGGACGCGCGCTGGTTTCAATTTTACACACGTCCATTTTCTGGCCCCTTAAAAAGAAGGCCCTCTGGACATGGTTAAAAAAACATTGGCCCAGCGCATGGCCAAAAGATGCACTCACACTACCGCAAGCCACTTTTTACCATGGATTGTGCGGCAATGCCCAATTACCACTGGGTTATCGCTGCTCAAGCCATTTCCAGGGATTTTCTTTTTCCCTCGGAAATGGTGCATGCTTGGGGCGGGACTACCGCCAGCAGCTGCATTGTGCTGGCTGTAGTCCAGAAAGTGTGAGTGGTAAGCCCGCTTTGGGCTTACCGCTGCTCTGTAAAAGGGCCGCTGAATACAGGAAAGATGTAATTTGCTTTCACTTTCAAATGAACTGCAGCATGTTCAAACAATTTCCTGCTGTTACTGCTGCTTTAAGGATACCACTTTTCAGGGATGTGTAGTTTAGTCTCAACCAATGTTATTGTCATCTCTGAAACTGCACTGTTTGAATTTCTCTGAGGAAAATTTGGTTGAATACATTTCCCTGGCTGGCCTACTGTACGAACGGAGGGTGTTGTATAAAGCAGCCAGAAAAGATCAAAAGCCTCTTGTACAAACAAGTCACGTTTGCACTAATCCTTGAGTTGCAGTGAAGAAAGAACATTCTCATGCCTCAATAGAAGAATATTAAAACAAGTCATGAGGCCATTCTCATTCCTTACTTACCCTTCAGAGGGTGACAGTAACAGCTGGCCAAGGAATAAAAACAAAAAACTCCCGTCAAACGCTGGTGATTTCCCAGGAATAAATGATGGATTGTAGTTTCAAAGGTGCAACCAGCTTTAGATTTGAAAATGTCAAAACTGATAAATATCTTGGATTTGTACATTAGAATGGAAGAGAATATAATTTGCAACTATGTAGCTTTCACCTTAAGCCAATACAGAATCTAATTAAATAAACAAAGAGGCAGTTCCCTTTCTGGACCCATGACCTCCATGAGTAGCTTCACCTTAGAATGCATGACATTTTATCTCATATCATAAACTGATGAAGTGGAATGAGCTAGAATCTATTACAGTGAGATAGAGCTGAATCAGACACACATGAAAGGTGTGTAGCATTCCAGTGGCCCTTAGCCCCTAGCTAGAGAATCTGTATGGACAATTAATGCAGAAATAATAATCCCAAACAATGAGAAATTAGTTGCTTTTAGCATACAAAGAATTATATGGCAAGCAAGATTTCTCCATGCCTATGCTGCATCCTAACAACAAGACATCAATAAATATGTAGTTTTAATATATTTTTTATATAAGAAGTTTTACAATATAATCACTTCAAAACCATCTGTGATAAGGAATATCAGAAATACTAAACAGGAATAAATGAGAAACAAATGCAAATTCTAAACAACTGACCACAAATCAAGAAATATGTGGATCCAAGAAAAGAAAAATCATACACAAGAAAAAAATTTCATTATATGTTATGACCCGGTAGTAGTGAGCCCTTGTGCCCCAACAGAGCACGGCAGAGATGGAGTGATACCGCGCTCGGTCAGGCAGCCAGACAACCCCTAGCTTCACCTGGAAAGCGACCACCGTTCACTGGGAGTTGAGCTCCCAGCTGCAGGCGGCCACCAGGACTTCTGGAACCGGCGGGGTTGCACAGCCGCTGACCAGGATGGCAGGAAACACACACAGTCCAGAACCAGTACTCCGACAGGCCAAGAATAGTCAAAATCAGTCCAGGGTCAAGGCAGGCAGCAAACAAGCGTAATCCGAGAAAACTAGCCAAGGTCCAGTGCACAGGTAAACAGGAACAGAAGAATAGTCAGTGAACAGCACTCCCACAGCAACTCCTCAGAACAATTGAGGCCAAAGCAATGAAGGCCTGGAGGCAGTGCTTTAAATAGTGAAGCAATCTGAGCAAACCAAACTCAGGTGAATCCAACATGGCTGCCCCCATAGGAGATCCTCCCAAGACCAAATATGGAGTTCCTTTCTGTTCTCGTTTATACAAGATGGCTGCCCCCTCCTGAGCTAGCCAAGATGGCTGCTGCCCTTTCTCCAAGCCGGATGACGGCTGCCAGACTTAGGAAACTGAAACAGACCCTCCTAAGCCTGTCCCTTTTGGACGGAGCTGAGGAATGACTTAGCCGGGAGGAGCGTCGAACAGGTGAGGGACGTAACATTATAGGAGAGACATTATTCCATTGGAACCATTTCAGCCTATCCTTAACAGTGATTCCATTAATTCCATGAAGTCAGACATTTTATTTATTTTTGGGGATTTATTAACCGCCTTTATGAAAAGATTCACCCAAGGCGGTGTGAAGAGATTCACCCAACGCAGTGTATTTATAATTCCTTCTTTGCTGAAAGAAAATTTAATAGCTGCTTAGGGTCAGAAAAACTATCATACAAGTAAGTACAAGGTATCTCAAAATTGGTGCCAAGAACAAAAGGCCTTGGTTATAAGACAAAAAATCTTGGTGTCTCTTGAGAAAACGTAGATAAGTCAGGAAAAATGCAAACTTTTGAACTATAAACAGCTTATTAATTGTGGCAAAAATAAAGACTTAACACGTTATTGTGATCCAAATCCCAAGGCAAAATTCACTAAGTAGTTCTTTGTGTTATTAGGGGGAAAGGGAAATGGGACTTGATATACCCGCCTTTCTGAGATTTTTGCAACTACATTCAAAGCAGTTTACATATATTCAGGTACTTATTTTGTACCAGGGGCAATGGAAGGTTGTGACTTGCCCAGAGTCACAAGGAGCTGCAGTGGGAATTGAACTAATACTTCTAGAGGATTCAAGAAAACCGGTAAGATCTGATCTGATCCGGGAATAACTTCCTCTTGTTTACCCAATGCTTCAGCCCCTATCACAGGCAAGTACTGAGTCCTAACTTTGCATTATAGAGCTTCTATTAGTATTTTAAGTAGTTCCAAAAAGTAGTTCCTTACTAACGAAGACCTAAGGGAGTTCAAAAACCTCATATTGTTCCTTCTTAACTGATTTTTCAAATGTATAAAATTTGTATCCTTAGTTAAGCTCCACTAAGATCTTGTAGCTCAATCATCTTTGCTCCAAAGAACCCACTTTGATAGTGTGTTGGTTTAACTCCTGGGCAAATTAATATCTCCCACAACTTTACCAAATAATTTTAGAAGTGAGGAATTCAATTCATCTCCAAGGTGACAACCACAAGTCTAATGGTTTCATTCAACTCAAAACCAGAAGCAGACTCTCTCCCTTCTGAAGCTTGTGCACTCACAGTTTAATTGAGACAGTTGTCCCTCCAAGTTAGTTCTCTTTGGGATGGCTCGTTCTCAGAAAGAATACACTGCCAGGGGGTATTCCCCAGGGAGCAATGCAGATAACAGACTGCCCATCATAGGCGATTGGTGACTCAGCTGTTTGTGGAGGCTAAAGTGGGTGGGGCTAGATTAAGTTATAGGGTGGGCTAAGATCAGGGTATGGGACAGATGGGATAGAACAGAGTACGTTAAAATGCTTGCAGTGGGGGGAAACACCTATGTCAGCAGTAAAACTATAGTGGAGAACATTTGAACACTGCTAAGAATTAATCCTTTACTGTGTGGTTCTGGTGCAGCTCTATCAGCTGTCTCCCCAGTACCTCTGTAATATGCACACTGAATACAATCCAGGAATTATGTGCCACAAAAAATGAATATAGAGAACCAAAACAATAGAACCTATTAAACAGGACAATACTTGCAGTATTCTGGAAATATATACAATTATTTACCACAGATTTGTAAGTCCTCCAGAGATAGGAAAATTGCAGTGGGCAGAACATCATCAATATACCTATTAGAAAGCTAAACAAGCTGGATTAGTACAGATCAGTCCTACATAGACACTCAATGCTAACAGAATACCCAGCCTTTTTCATACATGATCACAAGTAGACCCTAATCAAGTATAGAATAAGTAACCACAAACTAAAAATAGAAATATGTAGACAAAAATTAAACTGAACCCCAAGAAGCCATACTCTGCATACAATGCAAAACCAAAGTAATAGAAACAGTGACATATCCCTTTGTACTGTGGAAAATCTAGAGATCAGATGTAAATTTCAAAAAAACTAACACATTTCAATTGCTACATTAAAAATTAGCAAATAAAACAAAACAAAAAAAAATAAGGTGATATCTTCTTATTCAACTAACAACATTTTTGGCTCTTTCCATGGGTCTCCTGTCCATGTGTCATTTTTTTCTCTTCTGTCTTCTTCACCTCTTCCATAACAACTATCATCAACACTAATCTGTTCCTTTCAGCTTTCTTCCATTTTTTTTGTTACCTAGCCATTCAGATTTCATTCATATTATCTAGTCATCTACCTACAGCTTTTCATCTCTTTTCCTCACTCTGGCCCTCTGATTCTCCTTTCTCTTATTCCCCAGTCTTTCACTAGCTTTTTCCTCTCCTCACTGCCATTCAGCATCCTCTCTCTCTACCTCTTCCATCTAGCATCTCCTCCTTTTCTGTATCTATCACCTGCCATCCAGCATTTCTCTGTCTCTGTCTCTCTCCCACCACCACCACAACCCAGCATTGCATCTCCGCTCTCTACCCCTTTCATCTAGCAACTCCTCCCTTTCTGTTTCTATCACCTGCAATCCAGTATCTTCTCTCTCACTCTCCCACCACCATCTAGCATTACCTCTCATCTTTCTCTCCCACCTGCCATCCTGCATCCCCTCTCCTCGCTTTCTTTCTCACCCCCTCCCACAAGCTAGCATCCCTTCTTGTCTCTCTGCCCCTACCACCATACCCCTGTCATCCAGCAGTGCCTGTCTCTCTCCCCAAGCATGCAGCAATGCCCATTGTCTCTCTCTCTCTCTCTCTCTCTCTCTCTCTCTCTCTCTCTCTCTCTAGGCGCAGGCATCCCCCGAACACAGCCATCTGCTTGCATAGTGTGCACCGAAGAGGAGGAAAAGTTTTCAGCCACCCCAGCGGGAGACGGGATGAGGCAGCAGAGAGCCGGGCCCAGGTCTCAAGAATTCAAGGGGACGCACGCAGGCTGGGGGGGGGGGGGAGCCTTGTTGTACCTCTGCCAGCTGCCACCGGTCCCAAGCTAATAAGCAATGATAGAAGAGTGCGCGACCAGATTCTACAGCGACGCTAGCGCTTCCTGTGATGGTTCTGCCTCTTCCGATATAAACTTCCGGGACCAGCACAAGAAGCGCTAGTGGCGTTGCAGAGAGCCAGGTCCTACATTTTTCTATCATTGTTTATGAGTGCAGCGGGTCCGGTAGCAGCAGTGCAATGGGAGGAAGCCAAACTCTGAGGATCCCGCTGTATCTGTTTTTTACCTTTTGCCCAGAATAGGGGTGGATGGGAGGAGAGAGGCAGTGGGTACGACAGGCAGGGAAGGTTGCGGTTCGTGGGTCCGACAGGCAGGGAAGGTTGCGGTTCAGGTTGGGGAGGCTTAGCCTCCCCAAGCCTCATATGGGGCGCCTATGCTGCCCATCAGGCCAGTTGCACATTGCTTATCTGACATGATTCCACTTTTGAACTCAAGGAAGCCACTGGGAAGAAGAAACACTATTGGAAGTCTGGAAGCATAACTGCTGAAGATGAGGATACAGCAGCACTCTCTCTGAAGTCTGTTGATCCCTCCTGACAACCCTCCCGATGCCCACACCCCTTCCAACTCTCACCTGCATCACCAATCCCCCACAGTGCATACCCCCATTCCCCAAAGGTCCAAATCCCATCTCCTAATGTTCTACCCCTGCCCTGGAGCCTAAACTCTCCTCCCACCCTCCTCCAAAGTGTCCCAGTGGCAAAACGTGCCTGAGCCGAAGTGTCCCAGTGCTGAAATCTGCCTGTGCCGAAGTGTATCAGTGCCAAAATGTGCATGTGCCGATGTCTACCTGTGCCGAAGTGTGCCTGTTGCAAAATGTGCCTGTGCTGATTTGTGCCTGTGCCAAAATGTGCCTGTGCCATAGTGTGCTTGTGCCAAAATGTGCCGAAGTGTCCCAGTGCTGAAAGTACCTGTACTGCAGTGTCCCAGTGCTGAAACATGCCTTTGCGGAAGTGTCCCAGTGCCAAAGTGTCCCCGTGGCGAAAAGTGCCTGAGCCGAAGTGTCCCAGTGCTGAAAGTACCTGTACTGCAGTGTCCCAGTGCTGAAACATGCCTTTGAGGAAGTGTCCCAGTGCCAAAGTGTCCCAGTGGCGAAAAGTGCCTGAGCCGAAGTGTCCCAGTGCTGAAATCTGCCTGTGCCGAAGTATATCAGTGCCAAAATGTGCCTGTGCCGAAATGTGCCTGTGCCAAAATCTCCCAGTGCCGAAATGTGCCTGTGCCGATATGAGCTTGTGCCAAAGTGTCCCAGTGCCGAAATGTGCCTGTTCCGATATGTACCTGTGCCAAAGTGTCCCAGTGCCGAATTGTTCCTTTGCAGAAATTTGCCTGTGCCAATGTGTCCCAGTGCTGAAATGTGCCTGTGCTGAAATGTGCCTGTGCCGAAATGTGCCTGTGCCATAGTGTCCCAGTGCTGAAATGTCACCGTGCCAAAATGTGCCTGTGCCACTCACTATACAGGAAGTACTGCTGGGCTACCGCAGCAATCCCGGCAGTACTCCCCACCCCTAGTACGTCATCATTTCCGGGTTAACGCAGGAGCCCTTACCGCTATCCCAATGGATAGCGGTAAGGGCTCACCTCCGAAATGGCCATGCGGCAAGTGCTTGCCACACACGGCCATTTCCTGCAGGAAGTCAAGACTTCCCTTTTACCAGCTGCAGTAAAAGGGGGCCTCGGTACACATGCCAACTCAAGTGCTGGCTCCCTTTTCCTGCAGCTTGGTAAAAGGGGCCCCAAACATTATAAATATGTGCTAAAATATCTTAGTGCATAACTGTGAGGGGGACGTTCACAGGAGAGGGGCATGAGTATTTACAGAGGAAAGGCATGGGCAAAGCATACATGAAGCCAATTTTTACATTACATCAAGGTCTTATAGCCCGCAACAACCAACAAGTTTTAAGCTGATAACATCAAGAAAGAGCATACTCCAGATAATTATACAAAATGATCACAAACTTTAAATCCAGAATACAGCATCTATAGGTTATGAAACATATTGTCTATAAAGAAAAGTCTTTAATTATTTCTGAAACTCTGAATGATGTTCTATATGTCTTAAGACAGCTAAAAGAAAATTCCAGCTTGAAGCTGTTTGGTAGGTCAGAGAAGACTTTAAAGGGCACCAAGCCTTTACTTTACGAACGGTGGGAAAATCTAACAAAAAAGATTTCTGGTAACTCTCCCATTGTTCTTATTTAAAAAGATAGTAACATAGTAAATGACGGGAGATAAAGACCTGAACGGTCCATAGATAACCCAAGGAATCCCCATGGAAAGCGCCTTGAAGGTCAAAACCAGAAATTTAAATTGCAATCTAGCCTCCACTTATAGAATTACATGCTTCAATGTCACACTGTGCCAGCCATAGACCTGGTGTAACTGTTGGTGCCTAAATGTCAGCACATTGTTGTCAACTTAAGCACAGATGCTGTAATAGAATTGGTGCTCACTGCATGCCTTTGGCACACCTAACATGGAGCCCCCAGTTATAGAACCACTAGTAAAAAAGGCCCCTTCCCCTCCCCTTATGCTAGTATCCCTGGTGGTGTAGAGGTACCTGTTCACTCGGGGCAGGAAAGAAAGAGCCCCCTCTTTCCTGCCCGTAGCGCTGCTGGTAGCTGCCCTGCTGCATCCTGTGTGAGTCCGGCTCTCGGCATTTCAAAATGGCCACCGAGAGTTGAAGTCTCGCAAGGCTACTTCAACTCTCGGCGGCCATTTTGAAACACAGAGAGCCCGACTCTTAAGTGAAGTTAAGTGTAGTTAAATGAAAACAAGTTAAGTGAAGTTAAGTGAAGATAAGTGTAGTTAAGTTAAGTGTGGTTAAGCTAAGTGTAGTTAAGATTAGTTAAGTTAAGTTAAGTTAAGTAAAGTAAAGTTAGGTGCAGTGTTAAATGTAGATAAGATAAGTGAAGTTAAGTGTAGTTAAGTGTAGTGTAGTGTAGTTAAGATAAGTGAAGTTAAGTTAAGTGAAGACAAGTTAAGTGAAGTGTAGTTAAGCGTAGTCCTGTGCTGAAGTGTCCCAGTGCCGAAATGTACCTGTGCCGACGTGTGCATGTGCCGAAGAGTGCCTGTGCTAAAATGTACCTATGCCAAAATGTGTCTGTGCCAAAATGTTCCTGTGACGAAATGTGCCTGTGCCAAAATGTGCCTGTGCTGACATGTCCCAGTGCCAAAATGTGCCTGTGCCGAAATGTGCCTTGCCAAAGCATCCCAATGCCAAAATGTGCCTGTGCCGAAATGTGCCAGTGCCGCTGTCGCAGTGCCAAAATGTCCTAGTGCCAAAAGGTGCCTGTGTTGACATGTGCCTGGGCTGAAGTGTGCCTGTGCTGAAATGTGTCTGTGCCATAGTGTCCCAGTGCTGAAATGTCACCGTGCCAAAATGTGCCTGTGCCGAAATGTCCCAGTGCCAAAATGTGGCTGTGCAAACTGTGCCTGTGCTGAAGTATGCCTGTGCTGAAATGTGCCTATGCCAAAATGTGCCTGTGCGAAAATGTGCCAGCGTGAAAATGTGCCTGTGCCGAAGAGTCCCAGTGCTAAAATGTGCGTCACAGTGCCAAAATGTGCCTTTGTCGAAGTGTCCCAGTGCCAAAATGTCCCAATGTCAAAATGTGCCGGTGTCCCAGTGCCGAAATATGCCTGTGCCGGTGCCCAGTGCCAAAATATCCCTGTGCCGAAATGTGCTATTGCTGAAGTGTAGTTAAATGTAGTCAAGTTAAGTAAAGTTAAGTGTAGTGTAGTTAAGTGTAGTTAAAATAAGTCAAGTTATGTGTAGTTAAGTGAAGACAAGTTAAGTGAAGTTAAGTGTAGTTAAGTTAAATGTAGTTAAATTAAGTGTAGTTAAGTTATGTAAAGTTAAGTGTACTGTAGGTAAGTTAGGTTAAGAGAAGACAAGTGAAGTGAAGTGTAGTTAAGGTAAGTGTAGTTAAGTTTAGAGAAGACAAATGAAGTGTAGTTAAGTTAAGTGTAGTTAAGTTAAATGTAGTTAAATAAAGTGTGTTAAGTGTAGTTAAGTAAACTTAAGTGAAGTTAAGTGTAGTTAAGTTAACTGAAGTGAAGTGTAGTTAAGTGCAGTTAAATTAAGTGTAGTTAAATGTAGTTAAGTGTAGATAAGTTAAGTGTAGTTAAGTGTATTTAAGTGCAGTTAAGTTAAGTGAAGTGTATAAATTAAGTGTAGTTAAGTATATGCTAAGTGAAGTTAAATTAAGTGAAGTACACTTAAGTTAAGTGCTCTCAAGTTAAGATCTATTAGTTTAAGCGTTCTTAAGTTAAGTGCTCTTAGTTTAAGCGCTCTTAAGTTAAGTGTTCTTAAGTTAAGTGCTCTTAGTTTAAGCACTCTTAAGTTAAGTGTTCTTAAGTTAAGTGCTCTTAGTTTAGGTGCTCTTAAGTTAAGTGCTCTTAGTTTGAGAGCTCTTAAGTGTCCCAGTGCCGAAATGTCCAGGTGTCAAAATGTGCCAGTGCTGAAGTGTCCCAGTGCCAAAATGTTCCAGTTCCAAAATGTGCCTGTGCCAAAGTGTCTCAGTGCAGAATTGTGCTGGTGCCGAAGTGTCCCGGTGCTGAAATGTGCCTGTGAGAAAGTGTTCCAGTGCCGAAATGTGCTTGTGCCGTAGTGCCCCAGTGCTGAAATGTCACCATGCCAAAATGTGCCTGTGCTGAAATGTCCCAGTGCCGAAATGTGCCTGTGCAAACTGTTCCTGAGCTGAAGTATGCCTGTGCTGAAATGTGCCTATGCCAAAATGTACCAGTGTGAAAATGTGCCTGTGCCGAAGAGTCCCAGTACCGAAATGTGTGTCACAGTGCCGAAATGTGCCTTTTCCAAAGTGTCCCAGTGCCGAAATGCCCCAATGTCGAAATGTGCCGGTGTCCCAGTGCCAAAATATCCCTGTGCCGAAATGTGATATTGCTGAAGTGTAGTTAAGTTAAGTTAAATTAAGTGTAGTTAAGTTAAGTGTAGTTAAGTGTAGTCAAGTTATATAAAGTGTACTGTAGTTAAGTGTAGTTTAGATAAGTGCAGTTAAGTGTAGTTAAGTAAAGTTATGTGTAGTTAAGTGAAGACAAGTTAAGTGAAGTTAAGTTTAGTTAAGTTAAATGTAGTTAAATTAAGTGTAGTTAAGTTAAGTGTAGTTAAGTGTAGTCAAGTTATGTAAAGTGTACTTAAGTGTTAAGTGTAGTTAAGTGCAGTTAAGTTAACTGAAGTGAAGTTAAGTGAAGTTAAGTGTAGATAAGTTAAGTGTAGTTAAGTGCAGTTAAGCTAAGTTAAGTTAACTGAAGTGAAGTTAGGTGAAGTTAAGTGTAGTAACATAGGCAGGCTGCACTCTCTCTCGCTCCGGCCCTCGCTTTGCCCCTGGCATACTTACAGACCAAACATGAGACAGGTTTTGGGAATAAATGGCCACAGCTCTTATTCAAAACACATTAAACATCCCTAGGAAGCACCCGAGCCTTGGGTTTGACGTTGCAGATGCTTACGCCCTCTGCCATAGCTTATCCAGTTAGAGAGCAAGCATCCCAGCCCATGCTGCGGCCAGCCTTTCTCCACCCCCAGCGTGGCCAAGCCTCCATCTGCCTGGGGCATCCCCCCCTAGACCAGAGCCCCACCTGCCATGCCTAACCAGCGAGGTGATTGGTCTGCCAGCAGTGAGTGCTCCTGTCCTTTGCGTGAAGTGGGCGATCTTTCTTTCGGCTGTTGCTCCAACACATCCCAGATTTCCCAGGCTCGGGTGCCTCCGCCACAACCTGTGGGGCCTGAGAATCAGGGTCCACGGGTCCCCCGCCCCCCCCCCCCCCCCCGCTCTCCCTTCACAACCATCTCCCCCCCCCCCCCCTTCAAAACTGCCGCTCCACGGCTTCCTGGAAGTTGGTAAGCAGAAGGAAATTGAGTGAGAGGGGAAGGGCAATGGCGCCCGATATGTTCTCCGCCGAGGTGCTCTCCCATATGCCAATCTGATGCCATCTCATACCTGATGTGCCACCCCGCCAGCAGCAACGGGCACAAGCCGATGCCATCTTATACCTGAGATGCCAACCCATGTCAGCGGGCACCAGCTGATGCCATCTCATACCTGGGATGTGAGCAGCAGCGAGCACAATCTGACGCCATCCCCTGCCAGCAGCAACGGGCACCAGCCGATGCCATCTCAAACCTGAGATGCCAACCCATGTCAGTGGGCAGCAGCTGCTGCCATCTCATACCTGGGATGCCAACCCATGCCAGCAGCAAGCACAATCTGATGTCATGTCATACCTGAGGTGCCAGCCCATGCCAGCAGCAACGGGCACAAGCCGATGTCATCTCATACCTGAGATGCCAACCCATGTCGGCAGCAGCGGGCACAAGCCGCTGCCATCTCATACCTGAGATGCCAATCCATGTCAACAGCAGCAGGCACAAGCCGATGTCATCTCATACCTGGGATGCCAATCCATGTCAGCAGCAACAAGCACGAGCTGATGCCATCTCTTACCTGGGATGCCAACCAGTGTCAACACTACCCCCTTTAGCATCTAGCCCAAGCACCCATGTCAGCAGCAGCGAGCACGAGCTGATGCCATCTCTTACCTGGGGTGCCAATCAATGTCAACGCTGCCCCCATTAGCATCTAGCCCAAGGTGTAAACCCGGTCTCCGGGATGGTAAGCGCTTGCTGGTATTGCGGTGCACGAATGCCCGATGATCCATGCTGTACCTGTCCACAGCTGGAGACCTACACAGGAAGGGAATGGTTAGCTTATTGCAGTGGCCTGATATCGGTTTGGTATGCAGCAGATCTCCATCATCCAAGTCGCCGGGGGCAGAGACCCTGCTGGAAGGCAGTCGTGGCTGTCCCTATACAGAAAGAAGGGCAATGTCCACCCTGCTGGAAGGCAGTCATGGCTGTCCCTATACGGAAAGAAGGGCAATGTCCAGCTTGTAGGAGAGCTTATCGGAAGACAGCCGTGAACTGGAAACACATGAGCGGACTACAGAGCTCCATCGTGGCAGTCGCTTGATGGTATGGGGTCCCGTAATTGCCGGGGCAATGGCCAGTTATGCACTGCGTGAGCTGACCAGTAACCTGGGGGTGGGAGCCCTCCGTGATATAGCATGCAATGAGGCAAGCAGGAACCGGTTCCTGTGTTGACCCATGGCATAGAAGCTATTCAGGAACTTGATGAAGTGCGAACCGGTATGCGTGCAGAGTACAATGGGGTAATGAGCTGCTGATGAGTAAGTGCACTGGTGTTCGGGGACTGTGGTTGGTTCCTTGGTGGAAATTGAACGCGTGATCCGATTAAAAGTCGTAGAAAGACTGCCAGACCAAAGGATAACAGTTCTGCGGGACGTCTACCGCTGACCCAGTGGTAGTACCCGGTGTTCCCCGGAGCCTGCCACCACTCTTATGTCACCATGCCACACTTCAGTGGTGAGCCTGGACTGATCCTGCTAAACTTGCCACTTGTCTGATCTGGGATGCACAGCAAGGTTGACATAAAGAGATATTTCAGAGGAGGCATAGCTCCTATCTGAACAGCCATCAGGTGTTTCAGTCAAAGCATGAGGTGTTTCAGTGAAAGAGGAAGCCCTATCATAGCCTTAGTGGCCCGGATACTAGGGGATCCACACTAGCGGTGTGGGTTCATCGGAAGAACAACAAAGCATTGCTGAATTGTCCTTTATAGAACAGCAAGCAGTTCACTCACAAGTCAGAAGAGGTGTCTGGTTGTATAGAGCATGCGATTTGCCTCGTAGTGAAAGCCGCTGAGCTAGGAACTGGATCCCCCTCCTCATGAGCAAATTAGCAGTGGTGGAAACCGAATCCACGTCCTCGTGATCAAAGTCCGCTGAAGTAACCCGTATGCTCTTCTTGCATGCCGCACTAGAGGTATGTAATCATGGGTGTGATGGGGATGGCAGTTCGACAGCTGAAGTAGAAAAGCAGTGACCCCGTCGAAACAATGGAATAAGTAGTAAAGCAGCGACCCCGGCAAATATATCATTGTCGAGAGAGTTATGAGGTGAAAACCGAGTTCTCTCCAGGGATTCTATGAGGGCAAGTGCTGATAGCAATACTGCGGAGACAAAAGAACAAGCCCAAAGAACAAGGGGCCAAAGACCAATGAGAACAGAGGCAAGGAGGTTGAGAAAAGGTCTAGGCAACAGCCCTCCAATAATAACAGTTTCAAACAAGTGTGTGTGTAGTACGTGGTAACAACATGCCATATAATGCCTTGCGTGTATTATGACGGTGGCCTACAGTAAAACGTTAACATATGTCAGGAATGTATTCCAACCGGGCAGGGCTGACAAAGGAGATCCTCGGTCCAATGTTGTATGGGGGAATATGTACCACACTTAAGTGTCTCATACCATCCAAGTAACGCAACAGTCTGAAGAGGAACCAGGAGTAGTTCAAGCGCAGTTTAGTTCAAGTGCCGTTCCTTGCCTGATACCCTCCAAGGAACAACAGTATGAAGAGGAGGGACAGGTAGTACAAGTGCAGTTCAACTGAGCGTGGGAGATGGGCAAGCCCTTCACAGGGAGCAGATGAACTCTCAGTAAACGGACTGTGGGAAGGTGTGCACTTTAATTATTCAGCAGGAGGGAATGAACCCACCTTAGCGACGGGTAGTACAAGTGCAGTTCAAAACTGGGCGTGGGAGATGGGGAAGCCCGTCACAGGGAGCAAATGAACTCTCCGTAAACAGACTGCTGGAAAGTGTGCACTGGTAATTACTCAGCAGGAGGGAAATGAACCCACCTTTTAAGGTCGAAGGATGTTATGGCAGTCTCTGTGCTATGCCTGCCATAGGGCTCGATCCCTCTATTTGTGTAGAGGATAAAGAGTTGGGGGAGAATCATCCTGAAATCACAGTGCTGCTGAACTGTCGATCCTGGGGTAGAGAAATCAGAAGTGTAATACTGGAATCCGGCAATCAGCCTTAGCATGATCAGACACTTGGGGCCTCTTAAGCAAGAATGAGGAAGCATGAAATGAAAGGTGAGAAAATTTGGCAGCTCAGTCCTGACCAGGGAAGGAGAGGTACTTATGATGCAGGTATGCATGTAAACTAATCAGAAGGCAACCAAGTAAGTCTTCAAATCTGGGCAGGATGCAGGGATGCATGTAAACCAATCAGAAGGCGGCCATGTAGGAGCAAGCAGGTAATATCAAGTCGGTGCGGGAGGCAGGAATGTATGCAAACCAATTGGAAGGCAACCAGGTAACAGCAAGACTGTGCGACATGCAGGGCTGCATGCAAACCAATCAGGAGTCAACCAGGTAACATCAAGTCTGGGCGGTAGGCAGGAATGCATGTGAACCAAACAGAAGGCAACCATGTAGCAGCAAGTCTGAGGTGAAGGCCTGGGAGTGTTAGAAAACTGTACTATATGACAGGAACCTCTGATAGGGAGATGCAACTTCAAATTAGCCCCGATGTTTTGGTGGGTATAAAGATACAGCGGAGCTGCATGGAGAAAACTGTAACTCAAAGGATCTGCATTGAAACCTCAGGTTGGTAATGGTCCTCCACGTCCCAACCTTAGAGGAGAACCAGACCGAGAGTGATTATGAACCATAATGGGGAATACCCACAGTCAAGACGTCTGCAGAGCCACGTGGGCTGTCCCTCAGCCCAGGTCTCCCCATACCAGTGCTTGCGCCCTCTGTCCAAGCCTGGACCGCCGACACCTCCATGGCTCGGGGAGCTAGGGCAAGAAGGGCAGAGGTGGTGCGAGGCCAGTCTGGACCCTCACCTGGCGCGTGTATGGAGAAGAAACGCTCAGCCACAGCTATACTTACGACTGCGGGCATGCTAGAGGACCGTGAGGGTACACAGCCAAAATGAGCGCCACGAGGCCAAAATGAAAGGAACGACAGGATGGCCGATTATATAGCGAAACAGGCCAAAAGACACTTTGGGTACCGTGTGCTGGTAATGGGCACCCACAAAAATGCGAGGACCGGCCAAAATGGGCGGCCACGGGACACAACACGCAAAATGCCGACCGTGCGGGAAACCGGGTAAAGAAATCAGCAGTCAATAACACAGAGGTGGAAGCAGGAGGCAGTCAGAGTTAGAGACATATTTTCAAAGCACTTAGCCTTCCAAAGTTCCATAGTTAGTGTACCTCCAAGGACGCTTTACCTGCCTCAATGATGCACGTGGCTGCTGCGTGACATGCACCGAGTCAAAATGGGAGGCCAAAATGGAAAGGCCAGCCAAATGAAAATGGAAGGCCAAAAATCAGCTGATCAAATGGCCGGCCATAACCGCTCTATTCGGTAATGCTGTACTGTCGGCCGCTGCGAGCACCAGGCAAAGAAATTAGCAGTCAATAACACAGAGGTGGAAGTGGGAGGCAGTCAGAATTAGTGTACCTCCGTGGATGCTTTGCCTGCCTAAATGATGCGCGTGGCTGCTGCGTGACTTACAGTGAGCTGTGGGACGGGCGCAGGGCGACACCTGCTGGCAGCAGAGTGAGGCAGGTTCGGGGGGACAGCATAAGCCACTTCGAGAGCGCGAAATGGCCGGCTATGCAGGACCCCCCCCCCCCCAGACCAATGAATCTTTTCTGTGGAGGCCGCGTGGTTCGAGCGAAATGGACGGCTATTCGGAGAAACGGTCAAAATAAAAAGCAGCCGTTAAATCAGCTGATTTGATAGACAGCACTGAAATGGGGGGGCCAAGATGGAAAGGGTGGCCAAATCAAAATGGGAGGCCAAAATGGAAAGGACGGCCTTGAAAACAGCTGATTTGAGCGAAATGACCGGCTTTTCGGAGAAACGGCGAAAATAAAAAAAAAGCGGGCAGGAAATCAGCTGATTTGATAGACGGCCAGTACTGCGGTCTGCGACATTGCTTCATCGCTGATGCGAACAAAGAGAAGTCAGGTCTTACCGTGTGGGGGAAGCACGCTGAGAACTCCTGCACGCTGAAAACACCTGCACTGCTTGCTGCCGACAAAGAGGCCCTCCATGCCTCGTCAGCAGCTCTTATGCGGTGCCTGGGACTCCCACTGGAGCCCCCCCCCCATCCAGCCTCCCAACCAACTGCAGGCAGGGCCTCCTGCCGTGTCATCCAGACCGTCAGTGGGGAAGCCGGAAGGGAAGGGGCGCTCCGGCCGGGGAACTGCCATGCGGCAGCCGCCATGTTATGTGTGGTTGCTCGGCATGCTCCTCGCTGGCCTTCCTTTAAATTAAGTGTAGTTAAATGAAGTGTAGTTAAGTGTAGATAAGTTAAGTGTAGTTAAGTGTATTTAAGTGCAGTTAAGCTAAGTGAAGTGAAGTTAAGTGTAGTTAAGGTAAGTGTAGTTAAGTGTAGTTAAGTGAAGTTAAGTGTAGTTCAGTGTTGTTAAGTGTAGTTAAGTGCAGTTAAGTAAAGTTAAGTGAAGTTAAGTGTAGTTAACTGAAGTGAAGTGAAGTTAAGTACAGTTAAATTAAGTGTAGTTAAATTAAGTGTAGTTAAGTGTAGTTAAGTGTAGATAAGTTAAGTGTAGTTAAGTGCAGTTAAGCTAAGTGTAGTTATGTGTATTTAAGTGCAGTTAAACTAAGTGAAGTTAAGTTAAGTTATGTTAAGTTAAGTTAAGTATAAGCTGTGCCTAAAGTTCAGTGCAGTTTGTGGAATAACGCTTAAGCAGAGAGGTCACGTGTAAATTTTGGTGCCGCCATTTGCGCCAATAAAAATGCGGTTCAAATGCCTGCACCTAAATTTATGTGCAGAGCACCCATATTCTATAATTACATGTGTAACTCAAAACTATGCTCCCGATCCTCCCCAAAATCTTTGGGGCTTCTCTTTAGAAAATATTTCTTCACTCAAGGTGTAATTAAACTCTGGAATTCATTGCCAGAGAAAGTGGTAAAAGCAGTTAGCTTAGCAGGATTTAATAAAAGGTTTGGATGGCTTCCTAAAGGAAAAATCCATAGACCGTTATTAAAATGGACTTGGGGGAAAATGCACTGCTTATTGCTAGAATACAACTATTCAATTAAATGGCTCAGTTTTGTCTCAGCACTTTGTAAATATACACAACGTCAATTTAGACAAAAACTGTTATATTGCAAATAACATCGAGAATAACTTATATAGGCTGTAGAGGTAATCTCATATCATTTTAGGACATTGCATATCAACCTATACAGTGGCTCCCAGGTCAATGCAAATTTCTAATCATCGAATACCTCCAGCCAACCGGTAGTGTTTTATACTGATACTCTAATTGCGTTTCAGCTGTAAATAGCTTCAAACATCCTACCGTTCAAAAAATCAACATTATTGCAATGTAAAAGCAAATAATGCACAGATATAACTTAGCTTAAATGCTCCCGCCTTGGTGTATTGTCTTCCGTGGCTGGGACTTAGCTGGTTCCATCAAAATTCTAGTGAAACCTCATTGGCAACACCGATACTGTGATTAGCCCGACAGGACCCTGTTTCGCGGTCTCATGCTTTGTCAAGGGCATCAATCTCTGTAAAAACGGAGAAAACTCAATTTACCAACAACGAATTGACAGACTTACTTATTGTATATCAGGTAATGCTGGCGACTGGACCTACAGCAACAGTACTTCATCCCTAAGGTACGCCGGTTTAAAATGGCGGCGGCGTTCAAGTTATAACAATAGTAAACTCCTCCCATTCTAACGACGTCACAATCAGCTGATTAGTACACAGAGGTTGGTTCAAAAAAAACAGTTCCAGTGGAGTTGGGCATTTAAACCTAAAGGCTCCACCGTATTCAGCCGAAAAATCCATCTTGTTTCCCTTTGAAGCAACAGTCTACTGATATTGCCCCCACGTGCATTTGGTATAATGCAATCAATCACCATGCACTTCAGCGACCCACTGGAATGTTGTTTCATGAGGCAATGTTGAACCAAAGGGGCTCCAATTGTTTTGGCAGATATTCTTGATCTATGTTCGACCATTCTTGCGTTCAAAGATCTATTGGATTTGCCAATATAAATTTTATCACAAGGACATTTGATAAGATAAATAATGTACTTAGTACGACAAGTTGTTTGATGTTTGAGATAAATTGTTTGTCCATTATAATGAAATTTATCTGACTCGATGGTCAAAGGACAGGTTTTGCATCCCTGTTTGTTACATTTTTTATGACCACCAGGTATGATGGATCTATTGGTTGTAGGATCTGGTAGATCAGCTGGACTCAAAAGCTCACTCAAATTACGAGCTCGAGAGAACGCCATCCTTAAACGATGTCCTTCAAACAGTGGATGTACTCGCATAATATCCCAATTTTGTTTAATGATATGCGCAGCGGCTTCTCCGCCCTGGGTATATCTCATAATAAAAGTCATCACCGGATCCTCTTGTATATCTGGTATCTTATTCTGTAAGAGTAAATCACGGTTCAGATGTTTAGCTCGTATATATGCTTTGTTCAAAATTGCCTTTGGATAATTACGCTGTAATAACTTAGAGCCAAATATATTGGCTTGTTGGCGAAAATCCTGTTCATTTGTACAGATCCTTTTGTAACGCAAAAATTGTGAAAAAGGCAGGCTTTGTCGCAGAGTTTTTGGGTGACAACTTCCATACTCTAAGAGCGAATTCCTGTCGGTAGATTTAGTATATACCTTTGTTGAAAAGCTGAATGCTTTTAGAGAAATTTCTACGTCAAGAAAATGAATGTTAGTGTCTGAGAAGGATACTGTGAATTGAATCTGTGGATGGCAATTGTTCAGCCAAGACTGAAAATTAAATAGTTCAGTAACCGTACCCTTCCAAAGGACAAAGATATCATCTATATATCTGCGCCATATCACAATGTTCGGTTTGTAAGGGGAATGAGTTAACCATTTGTTTTCAAAAGCAGCCATATATAAGTTGGCTAGTGTTGGGGCGAAAGTAGCGCCCATGGCAACGCCAGAGGTTTGGAGGTACAATTTATTACCAAATTTAAAAAAGTTTTTACAGAGAGCCACTTTCAACAGTGACAACAGAAATTTGGTTGGAACCTCATGTGGACGTTGTCTATCGTGTAACACCATGTATATCACCTCAATCAGCTCATCCTGCGGAATCATCGTGTATAGCGATTTAATGTCAAAAGTGGCCATTATACATGGTGGATCTGGGATGCTTACATCTCTCAAAACTTGTAAAAAATGGTTAGTGTCTTTAATATATGATGAACATAATGGAACCATATTTTTCAAAAAAGAATCCAGATATATGGAAAGGGGTTCTAAGAGAGATCCTCTGGAGGAGATAATCGGTCTGCCTGGGGGTTTCTTGAAATCTTTATGTATTTTCGGTAATAAATACATTACCGGTATTGTTGGAGTTTTGTTGTTAAGGAACAGAAATTCTTTGTTCGTCAGGAAACCACCTTCCAGGCCCTCTTGTGTAATGTCCTTAATTACAAGTTGCAGTTGTGTAGTACAATCATGTTGTAACTCGGTGTATGACAACTGATCAGATAATTGAATGTCTGCTTCTGTTAGATATTGCATTTTATTCATCACAACTACAGCTCCTCCCTTATCCGCCCTTTTAATGATGATGGATGGATTGTTCTTTAATTGATGGAGCGCTGTCCGTTCTTTTCTCGTTAAATTGTCATGGTTAACGGTGGAACTATTATCATACAAATTTTTAATATCACGTATGACCATCTGTTTAAAGGCATTAACTATAGGATCAAGCGGAATGGGAGGAGACCATTGAGATTTGTTGGCTACCCGAGACATCGATTCATCGGTGGTAGAACCCGCAAAATATATCTTTAGTTGCAAATTCCTTATGAATTTCTCTAAGTCGACTCGGAATTGAAAAAGATCCAATCTATTGCAGGGTACAAATGATAAGCCCTTTGCTAATAGCGATGTTTGGGCCGACGTTAAAGAGATATCTGACAGATTAACAACATTTTCTTCATTCAAAATTGTGACCGTGTTTGGGGTCTGGACCTGGGTTGTCCCCGATATCCCCCTCTGCGTCCTCTTCTGCTTCGTGGTCTGGTTCCCTGTCGGCTGTCTAAAAAAGCATCTTGTTCGCTGCCACTCGACATGGTATCAGAGAATTCAAAAGTTACTCGTCTAGTTTCTACATTACTCGAGTCTGATCTCTTGTCCTCTTGATTGGTGTGTATTTTTGTCCATGGGTATACGGTATGTCTAGCATAATCATTCTTATCCCGATTAAGTTTTTTGATTTTGGTTTTTCTCAGCTGTTCTTTGAATAACTCAAGTGATTCTTTTAACACGGTGTATTTCTGCTGGAACACTTGTTCTGATATACTTTCTTTTAGTCTAGTTAGTTCTTTATCAAGTAGTTCTTTCTCTTGCTGCAAGGTAGTTCTTGATTGTTCAATGATCAGTAACATAAGGTCCAGTGAACATTTATTTAAAATCATATTCCACTTCAGAATGAAGTCATCATGATCTTTGAAGATTTGTGGTGCCTTATTCATACGTAAACCACGTGGGATCTGTTCAAGTTTGCAATATTCGATTAGTGCTGAGCTATTCATTTCCAGCCTCATGTACCTAAAATTAATGCATAGCCTAAAAAGGGGTGCAGAAATGGGAGGGTCATGGGCATTTTACATAAGTACATAAGTATTGCCATACTTACTTATTGTATATCAGGTAATGCTGGCGACTGGACCTACAGCAACAGTACTTCATCCCTAAGGTACGCCGGTTTAAAATGGTTTAACAGCTGAGAAAAACCAAAATCAAAAAACTTAATCGGGATAAGAATGATTATGCTAGACATACCGTATACCCATGGACAAAAATACACACCAATCAAGAGGACAAGAGATCAGACTCGAGTAATGTAGAAACTAGACGAGTAACTTTTGAATTCTCTGATACCATGTCGAGTGGCAGCGAACAAGATGCTTTTTTAGACAGCCGACAGGGAACCAGACCACGAAGCAGAAGAGGACGCAGAGGGGGATATCGGGGACAACCCAGGTCCAGACCCCAAACACGGTCACAATTTTGAATGAAGAAAATGTTGTTAATCTGTCAGATATCTCTTTAACGTCGGCCCAAACATCGCTATTAGCAAAGGGCTTATCATTTGTACCCTGCAATAGATTGGATCTTTTTCAATTCCGAGTCGACTTAGAGAAATTCATAAGGAATTTGCAACTAAAGATATATTTTGCGGGTTCTACCACCGATGAATCGATGTCTCGGGTAGCCAACAAATCTCAATGGTCTCCTCCCATTCCGCTTGATCCTATAGTTAATGCCTTTAAACAGATGGTCATACGTGATATTAAAAATTTGTATGATAATAGTTCCACCGTTAACCATGACAATTTAACGAGAAAAGAACGGACAGCGCTCCATCAATTAAAGAACAATCCATCCATCATCATTAAAAGGGCGGATAAGGGAGGAGCTGTAGTTGTGATGAATAAAATGCAATATCTAACAGAAGCAGACATTCAATTATCTGATCAGTTGTCATACACCGAGTTACAACATGATTGTACTACACAACTGCAACTTGTAATTAAGGACATTACACAAGAGGGCCTGGAAGGTGGTTTCCTGACGAACAAAGAATTTCTGTTCCTTAACAACAAAACTCCAACAATACCGGTAATGTATTTATTACCGAAAATACATAAAGATTTCAAGAAACCCCCAGGCAGACCGATTATCTCCTCCAGAGGATCTCTCTTAGAACCCCTTTCCATATATCTGGATTCTTTTTTGAAAAATATGGTTCCATTATGTTCATCATATATTAAAGACACTAACCATTTTTTACAAGTTTTGAGAGATGTAAGCATCCCAGATCCACCATGTATAATGGCCACTTTTGACATTAAATCGCTATACACGATGATTCCGCAGGATGAGCTGATTGAGGTGATATACATGGTGTTACACGATAGACAACGTCCACATGAGGTTCCAACCAAATTTCTGTTGTCACTGTTGAAAGTGGCTCTCTGTAAAAACTTTTTTAAATTTGGTAATAAATTGTACCTCCAAACCTCTGGCGTTGCCATGGGCGCTACTTTCGCCCCAACACTAGCCAACTTATATATGGCTGCTTTTGAAAACAAATGGTTAACTCATTCCCCTTACAAACCGAACATTGTGATATGGCGCAGATATATAGATGATATCTTTGTCCTTTGGAAGGGTACGGTTACTGAACTATTTAATTTTCAGTCTTGGCTGAACAATTGCCATCCACAGATTCAATTCACAGTATCCTTCTCAGACACTAACATTCATTTTCTTGACGTAGAAATTTCTCTAAAAGCATTCAGCTTTTCAACAAAGGTATATACTAAATCTACCGACAGGAATTCGCTCTTAGAGTATGGAAGTTGTCACCCAAAAACTCTGCGACAAAGCCTGCCTTTTTCACAATTTTTGCGTTACAAAAGGATCTGTACAAATGAACAGGATTTTCGCCAACAAGCCAATATATTTGGCTCTAAGTTATTACAGCGTAATTATCCAAAGGCAATTTTGAACAAAGCATATATACGAGCTAAACATCTGAACCGTGATTTACTCTTACAGAATAAGATACCAGATATACAAGAGGATCCGGTGATGACTTTTATTATGAGATATACCCAGGGCGGAGAAGCCGCTGCGCATATCATTAAACAAAATTGGGATATTATGCGAGTACATCCACTGTTTGAAGGACATCGTTTAAGGATGGCGTTCTCTCGAGCTCGTAATTTGAGTGAGCTTTTGAGTCCAGCTGATCTACCAGATCCTACAACCAATAGATCCATCATACCTGGTGGTCATAAAAAATGTAACAAACAGGGATGCAAAACCTGTCCTTTGACCATCGAGTCAGATAAATTTCATTATAATGGACAAACAATTTATCTCAAACATCAAACAACTTGTCGTACTAAGTACATTATTTATCTTATCAAATGTCCTTGTGATAAAATTTATATTGGCAAATCCAATAGATCTTTGAACGCAAGAATGGTCGAACATAGATCAAGAATATCTGCCAAAACAATTGGAGCCCCTTTGGTTCAACATTGCCTCATGAAACAACATTCCAGTGGGTCGCTGAAGTGCATGGTGATTGATTGCATTATACCAAATGCACGTGGGGGCAATATCAGTAGACTGTTGCTTCAAAGGGAAACAAGATGGATTTTTCGGCTGAATACGGTGGAGCCTTTAGGTTTAAATGCCCAACTCCACTGGAACTGTTTTTTTTGAACCAACCTCTGTGTACTAATCAGCTGATTGTGACGTCGTTAGAATGGGAGGAGTTTACTATTGTTATAACTTGAACGCCGCCGCCATTTTAAACCGGCGTACCTTAGGGATGAAGTACTGTTGCTGTAGGTCCAGTCGCCAGCATTACCTGATATACAATAAGTAAGTCTGTCAATTCGTTGTTGGTAAATTGAGTTTTCTCCGTTTTTACAGAGATTGATGCCCTTGACAAAGCATGAGACCGCGAAATAGGGTCCTGTCGGGCTAATCACAGTATCGGTGTTGCCAATGAGGTTTCACTAGAATTTTGATGGAACCAGCTAAGTCCCAGCCACGGAAGACAATACACCAAGGCGGGAGCATTTAAGCTAAGTTATATCTGTGCATTATTTGCTTTTACATTGCAATAATGTTGATTTTTTGAACGGTAGGATGTTTGAAGCTATTTACAGCTGAAACGCAATTAGAGTATCAGTATAAAACACTACCGGTTGGCTGGAGGTATTCGATGATTAGAAATTTGCATTGACCTGGGAGCCACTGTATAGGTTGATATGCAATGTCCTAAAATGATATGAGATTACCTCTACAGCCTATATAAGTTATTCTCGATGTTATTTGCAATATAACAGTTTTTGTCTAAATTGACGTTGTGTATATTGCTAGAATAAGCAGCATAAAATCTGTTTTACTGTTCTAGGATCTTTCCAGGTACTTGTGACCTGGATCGGCCACTGTTGGAAACAGGATGCTGGGCTTGATGGACCTTCGGTCTGACACAGTATGGCAATACTTATGTACTTATGTAAAATGCCCATGACCCTCCCATTTCTGCACCCCTTTTTAGGCTATGCATTAATTTTAGGTACATAAATCCCAATTAAATCTAATTAGTGTCAATAATTGCTTGTTTAAAAGCCAATTGTTGGCACTAATTGACCCATTATTCTATTACATTATGCACACAAATCGGGCACACGCCTAAATTTGTACACACAATTTTTGGCAACTTTTATAGATTCGGGGGTTAAGTGCCTGCCCTATGTATTAAATACAAGGAAGACGCTGGATACACCCCCTGCATTTACCATACAGGCTTTCATGCACTAGACTTTGCTACTAACGTGTGGTCTTTCTCATTCTATAACAAGGCGTCTAAATTTAAATGCCATCTGCTCACTAAGGGCTCCTTTTACTAAGCGGTGGTAAGCCCAATGTGGGCTTACCACTCACTATACAAGAAGTACTGCTGGGCTACCGCAGCACCCCGACAGTACTTCCCACCCCTAGTGCGCCATCATTTCCAAGTTAACTCAGTGGAGGAGTAGCCTAGTGGTTAATGCAGTGGACTTTGATCCTGGGGAACTAGGTTCAATTCCCACTGCAGCTCCTTGTGACTGTGGGCAAGTCACTTAACCCTCCGTTGCCCCCGGTACAAAATAAGTACCTGAATATATGTAAACCGCTTTGAATGTAGTTGCAAAATACCACAGAAAGGCAGTATATCAAGTACCATTTCCTTTCCCTTTCCCCTTACAGCCACCTCAATGGGTAACAGTAAGGGCTCACCTCCAAAATGGCCATGCAGCAAGTGCTTGCCACACAGCCATTTCCTGCAGGAAGTCAAGACTTCCCTTTTACCAGCTGCAGTAAAAGGGGGCCTCGGTGCACATGTAAAACACATGCCGACTCAAGTGCTGGCTCCCTTTTCCTGCAGCTTGGTAAAAGGGGCCCCAAACATTATAGAATACTGCCATTCATGTAGGTAAATATGCACTAATGCATGCAAATGGCATTGGCATAGCTTGCCAATATTCTATAAATATGTGCTAAAATATCTTAGTGCATAACTGTGAGGGGGACGTCCACAGGAGAGGGGCATGAGTATTTACAGAGGAAAGGCATGGGCAAAGCATACATGAAGCCAATTTTTACATTACATCAAGGTCTTATAGCCCGCAACAACCAACAAGTTTTAAGCTGATAACATCAAGAAAGAGCATACTCCAGATAATTATTTATTTATTTTATTTATTTATTGCATTTGTATCCCATATTATCCCACCTCTTTGCAGGCTCAATGTGGCTTACAATAAATCATGGATAGTGAAAATGATAAAAGAATTGACATATGGTGTTACAGGAGTAGTTTGGGTAGCATGGTAATGGAAAACAAGATAATAACATGACATAAGGCATTCACAAACTTTAAATCCAGAATACAGCATCTATAGGTTATGAAACATATTGTCTATAAAGAAAAGTCTTTAATTATTTCTGAAACTCTGAATGATGTTCTATATGTCTTAAGAAAGCTGGAAGAAAATTCCAGCTTGAAGCTTTTTGGTAGGTCAGAGAAGACTTTAAAGGGCACCAAGCCTTTACTTTATGAACGGTGGGAAAATCTAACAAAAAAAGATTTCTGGTAACTCTCCCATTGTTCTTATTTAAAAAGATAGTAACATAGTAAATGACGGGAGATAAAGACCTGAACGGTCCATAGATAACCCAAGGAATCCCCATGGAAAGCGCCTTGAAGGTCAAAACCAGAAATTTAAATTGCAATCTCACCTCCACTTATAGAATTACATGCTTCAATGTCACACTGTGCCAGCCATAGACCTGGTGTAACTGTTGGTGCCTAAATGTCAGCACATTGTTGTCAACTTAAGCACAGATGCTGTAATAGAATTGGTGCTCACTGCATCCCTTTGGCACACCTAACATGGAGCCCCCAGTTATAGAACCACTAGTAAAAAAGGCCCCTTCCCCTCCCCTTATGCTAGTATCCCTGGTGGTGTAGAGGCAGTGCTTTTTTTGTGCCGGTACGGCAACGGTACGGCGTACCGGCACCTTTTTTTGCTAGCCCCCCCCCCTCCCCCCCCGTGACACTCGGGGCGAGTCCTGCACTTAGTTTTTTTTTTTTTTAAGACTCAGAACGTGCGAACGATGCAGCCGGCAGCGATTGAAAGAGGCTGTCTGGGCTGGCGTCTGCGTCGGGGCTTCCCTCACCCTCTGCGAGTCCGCGAAACAGGAAGTTGTAACAACGAAGGCGGGACTCGCAGAGGGTGAGGGAAGGTCCGACGCAGACGCCAGCCCAGACAGCCTCTTTCAATCGCTGCCGGCTGCATCGTTCGCACGTTCTGAGTCTTTAAAAAAAACTAAGTGCAGGACTCGCCCGGAGTGTCGCGGGGGGGGGGGGAGGATTGGGGAGAGAAAGAGGGAAACCAACAGAGGGAAGGATTGGGGAGAAAGAGAAAGAGGGAAACCAACAGAGGGAAGGATTGGGGAGAGAGAGAAAGAGGGAAACCAACAGAGGGAAGGATTGGGGAGAGAGGGAAACCAACAGAGGGAAGGATTGGGGAGAGAGGGAAAGAGGGAAACCAACAGAGGGAAGGATTGGGGAGAGAGGGAAACCAACAGAGGGAAGGATTGGGGAGAGAGAGAAAGAGGGAAACCAACAGAGGGAAGGATTGGGGAGAGAGGGAAACCAACAGAGGGAAGGATTGGGGAGAGAGGGAAAGAGGGAAACCAACAGAGGGAAGGATTGGTGAGAGAGAGGGAAACCAACAGAGGGAAGGATTGGTGAGAGAGAGGGAAACCAACAGAGGGAAGGATTGGGGAGAGAGAGGGAAACCAACAGAGGGAAGGATTGGGGAGAGAGGGGAAAAACAGATGGAAGGATTGGGGAGAAGGGGAAAAACAGATGGAAGGATGGGGAGAGAGAGGGAAAACACAGATGGAAGGATTGGGGAGAGAGGGAAAAACAGATGAAGGATGGGGAGAGAGAGGGAAAACAGAGGGAAGGATGGGGAGAGAGGGGGGGAAAAACAGATGGAAGGATGGGGAGAGAGAGGGGGAAAAAACAGATGGAAGGATGGGGAGAGAGAGAGGGAAAACGGAAGGATGGGGAGAGAAAGAGGGAAGACGCTGGATGGAAGAATGCAGAAAGAAATAGGGGAGACACTGGAAGGATGGGGAGAGAAAGCAGAGCTGCTGGATGGAAAAGGGGAATAGAGAAAGACTGGAGAATAAGAGGAAGGGGCATGGGGAGAACAAGGGTGAAAAAAGATGAAAAGCCACAGGTAGATGAAGGAAATTAAAGAATGGATAGTAAGAATGAATTAAATCTGGACAGAGAGAGAGCCTGAAAAATATTGAAGAAAGCAAAGAAAAAGGAGACAAAAATGACAAATGGCACAGAAGAGTTAAGCGAAAACAAAGGAAAGCAGAATCACAGACTGGGACCAATATGGAAAGAAAAACAGTCACCAGACAACAAAGGTAGAAAAAAATCATTTTATTTTCATTTTAGTGTTTGTAATATGTCCAATTTGAGAATTTACATTGGCTGTCTTATTTTGCACTGGGTATACTGGAGCTGTAAGAGCTTACAGAGATTATTTTTCATGAAAAAAAATCACGTTATTTTTTTCTCCTATAGTACTATAATATTTTCAATGATGTCTGTTTATATGCACCATGGCTGGTATAGGGGGTGTGGTTAATGTGGGTGTGGCTATCATAGGGGTGGAGCCATATGTGGTGACCCCGCCCATAATGAGTACTGGCACCTTTTTTTCTACAAAAAAAGCACTGTGTAGAGGTACTTGTTCGCTCGGGGCAGGAAAGAAAGAGCCCCCTCTTTCCTGCCCGTAGCGCTGCTGGTAGCTGCCCTGCTGCATCCTGTGCGAGTCCGGCTCTCGGCGTTTCAAAATGGCCGCCGAGAGTTGAAGTCTCGCAAGGCTACTTCAACTCTCGGCGGCCATTTTGAAACACGGAGAGCCCGACTCTTAAGTGAAGTTAAGTGTAGTTAAGTGAAGTTAAGTTAAGTGTAGTGTATTGTAGTTAAGATAAGTGAAGTTAAGTTAAGTGAAGACAAGTTAAGTGAAGTGTAGTTAAGCGTAGTCCTGTGCTGAAGTGTCCCAGTGCCAAAATGTACCTGTGCCGACGTGTGCCTGTGCTAAAATGTTCCTGTGACAAAATGTGCCTGTGCCAAAATGTGCCTGTGCTGACATGTCCCAGTGCCAAAATGTGCCTGTGCCGAAATGTGCCTGTGCTGACATGTCCCAGTGCCAAAATGTCCTAGTGCCAAAAGGTGCCTGTGTTGACATGTGCCTGGGCTGAAGTGTGCCTGGGCTGAAATGTGCCTGTGCCATAGTGTCCCACTGCTGAAATGTCACCATGCCAAAATGTGCCTGTGCTGAAATGTCCCAGTGCCAAAATGTGGCTGTGCAAACTGTGCCTGTGCTGATGTATGCCTGTGCTGAAATGTGCCTATGCCAAAATGTGCCTGTGCCAAAATGTGCCAGCGTGAAAATGTGCCTGTGCCGAAGAGTCCCAGTGCCAAAATGTGCATCACAGTGCCGAAATGTGCCTTTGCCAAAGTGTCCCAGTGCCGAAATGTCCCAATGTCGAAATGTGCTGGTGTCCCAGTGCCAAAATATCCCTGTGCCGAAATGTGCTATTGCTGAAGTGTAGTTAAATGTAGTCAAGTTAAGTAAAGTTAAGTGTAGTGTAGTTAAGTGTAGTTAAAATAAGTAAAGTTATGTGTAGTTAAGTGAAGACAAGTTAAGTGAAGTTAAGTGTAGTTAAGTTAAATGTAGTTAAATTAAGTGTAGTTAAGTTATGTAAAGTTAAGTGTACTGTAGTTAAGTGAAGTTAAGTGTAGTTAGGTTAAGAGAAGACAAGTGTAGTGAAGTGAAGTTAAGGTAAGTGTAGTTAAGTGTAGTTAAGTAAAGTTAAGTGAAGTTAAGTGTAGTTAAGTGTAGTTAAGTGTGTTAAGTGTAGTGAAGTGAAGTTAAGGTAAGTGTAGTTATGTGTAGTTAAGTAAAGTTAAGTGAAGTTAAGTGTAGTTAAGTGTAGTTAAGTAAACTTAAGTGAAGTTAAGGTAAGTGTAGTTAAGTGAAGTGTGCTGTAGTTAAGTGTAGTTATGTGAAGTTATGTGTAGTTAAGTTAAGTGTAGTTAAGTTAAATGTAGTTAAATAAAGTGTGTTAAGTGTAGTTAAGTAAACTTAAGTGAAGTTAAGTGTAGTTAAGTGAAGTGTAGATAAGTGTACTTAAGTGTTAAGTGTATTAAGTGCAGTTAAGTTAACTGAAGTGAAGTTAAGAGTAGTTAAGTGCAGTTAAATTAAATGTAGTTAAATGTAGATAAGTTAAGTGTATTTAAGTGCAGTTAAGTTAAGTGAAGTTAAGTGAAGTGTATAAATTAAGTGTAGTTAAGTATATGCTAAGTGAAGTTAAATTAAGTGAAGTACACTTAAGTTAAGTGCTCTCAAGTTAAGATCTATTAGTTTAAGTGTTCTTAAGTTAAGTGCTCTTAGTTTAAGCACTCTTAGTTTAAGTGCTCTTAAGTTAAGTGTTCTTAAGTTAAGTGCTCTTAGTTTAAGCACTCTTATGTTAAGTGCTCTTAAGTTAAGTATTCTTAGTTTGAGAGCTCTTAAGTGTCCCAATGCCGAAATGTCCAGGTGTCAAAATGTGTTAAATTAAGTGTAGTTAAGTGTATTTAAGTGCAGTTAAGTTAAGTGTAGTTAAGTGAAGTGTATAAATTAAGTGTAGTTAAGTATATGCTAAGTGAAGTTAAATTAAGTGAAGTACACTTAAGTTAAGTGTTCTCAAGTTAAGATCTATTAGTTTAAGCGTTCTTAAGTTAAGTGCTCTTAGTTTAAGCACTCTTATGTTAAGTGCTCTTAAGTTAAGTGCTCTTAGTTTAGGTGCTCTTAAGTTAAGTACTCTTAGTTTAAGAGCTCTTAAGTGTCCCAGTGCCAAAATGTCCAGGTGTCAAAATGTGCCAGTGCTGAAGTGTCCCAGTGCCAAAATGTTCCAGTTCCAAAATGTGCCTGTGCCAAAGTGTCTCAGTGCAGAATTGTGCTGGTGCCGAAGTGTCCCGGCGCTGAAATGTGCCTGTGAGAAAGTGTTCCAGTGCCAAAATGTGCTTGTGCCATAGTGCCCCAGTGCTGAAATGTCACCATGCCAAAATGTGCCTGTGCTGAAATGTCCCAGTGCTGAAATGTGCCTGTGCAAACTGTTCCTGTGCTGAAGTATGCCTGTGCTGAAATGTGCGTATGCCAAAATGTACCAGTGTGAAAATGTGCCTGTGCCGAAGAGTCCCAGTACCGAAATGTGTGTCACAGTGCCGAAATGTGCCTTTTCCAAAGTGTCCCAGTGCCGAAATGTCCCAATGTCGAAATGTGCCGGTGTCCCAGTGCCAAAATATCCCTGTGCCGAAATGTGATATTGCTGAAGTGTAGTTAAGTGTAGTTAAGTTAAGTAAAGTTAAGTGTAGTGTAGTTAAGAGTAGTTAAAATAAGTAAAGTTATGTGTAGTTAAGTGAAGACAAGTTAAGTGAAGTTAAGTTTAGTTAAGTGAAGTTAACTGAAGTGAAGTTAAGTGAAGTTAAGTGTAGTAACATAGGCAGGCTGCACTCTCTCTCGCTCCGGCCCTCGCTTTGCCCCTGGCGTACTTACAGACCAAACATGAGACAGGTTTTGGGAATAAATGGCCACAGCTCTTATTCAAAACACATTAAACATCCCTAGGAAGCACCCGAGCCTTGGGTTTGACGTTGCAGATGCTTACGCCCTCTGCCATAGCTTATCCAGTTAGAGAGCAAGCATCCCAGCCCATGCTGTGGCCAGCCTTTCTCCACCCCCAGCGTGGCCAAGCCTCCATCTGCCTGGGGCATCCCCCCCTAGACCAGAGCCCCACCTGCCATGCCTAACTAGCGAGGTGATTGGTCTGCCAGCAGTGAGTGCTCCTGTCCTTTGCGTGAAGTGGACGATCTTTCTTTCGGCTGTTGCTCCAACACATCCCAGATTTCCCAAGCTCGGGTGCCTCCGCCACAACCTGTGGGGCCTGAGAACCAGGGTCCACAGGTCCCCCCCCCCCCCCGCTCTCCCTTCACAACCATCGCCCCCCCCCCCTTCAAAACTGCCGCTCCACGGCTTCCTGGAAGTTGGTAAGCAGAAGGAAATCGAGTGAGAGGGGAAGGGCAATGGCGCCCGATATGTTCTCCGCCGAGGTACTCTCCCATATGCCAATCTGATGCCATCCCATACCTGATGTGCCACCCCTGCCAGCAGCAACGGGCACAAGCCGATGCCATCTCATACCTGAGATGCCAACCCATGTCAGCGGGCACCAGCTGATGCCATCTCATACCTGGGATGTGAGCAGCAGCGAGCACAATCTGATGCCATCCCCTGCCAGTAGCAACGGGCACCAGCCGATGCCATCTCAAACCTGAGATGCCAACCCATGTCAGTGGGCAGCAGCTGCTGCCGTCTCATACCTGGGATGCCAACCCACGCCAGCAGCAAGCACAATCTGATGTCATGTCATACCTGAGGTGCCAGCCCATGCCAGCAGCAACGGGCACAAGCCGATGTCATCTCATACCTGAGATGCCAACCCATGTCAGCAGCAGCGGGCACAAGCCGCTGCCATATCATACCTGAGATGCCAATCCATGTCAACAGCAGCAGGCACAAGCCGATGTCATCTCATACTGTTATTATGCCAATCCATGTCAGCAGCAACAAGCACGAGCTGATGCCATCTCTTACCTGGGATGCCAACCAGTGTCAACGCTACCCCCTTTAGCATCTAGCCCAAGCACCCATGTCAGTAGCAGCGAGCACGAGCTGATGCCATCTCTTACCTGGGGTGCCAATCAATGTCAACGCTGCCCCCATTAGCATCTAGCCCAAGGTGTAAACCCGGTCTCCGGGATGGTAAGCGCTTGCTGGTATTGCGGTGCACGAATGCCCGATGATCCATGCTGTACCTGTCCGCAGCTGGAGACCTACACAGGAAGGGAATGGTTAGCTTATTGCAGTGGCCTGATATTGGTTTGGTATGCAGCAGATCTCCATCATCCAAGTCGCTGGGGGGAGAGACCCTGCTGGAAGGCAGTCGTGGCTGTCCCTATACAGAAAGAAGGGCAATGTCCACCCTGCTGGAAGGCAGTCATGGCTGTCCCTATACGGAAAGAAGGGCAATGTCCAGCTTGTAGGAGAGCTTATCGGAAGACAGCCGTGAACTGGAAACACATGAGCGGACTACAGAGCTCCATCGTGGCAGTCGCTTGATGGTATGGGGGTCCCGTAATTGCCGGGGCAATGGCCAGTTATGCACTGCGTGAGCTGACCAGTAACCTGGGGGTGGGAGCCCTCCGTGATATAGCATGCAATGAGGCAAGCAGGAACCGGTTCCTGTGTCAACCCATGGCATAGAAGCTATTCAGGAACTTGATGAAGTGCGAACCGGTATGCGTGCAGAGTACAATGGGGTAATGAGCTGCTGATGAGTAAGTGCACTTGTGTTCGGGGACTGTGGTTGGTTCCTTGGTGGAAATTGAACGCGAGCAACTCCGGGTACTTGCTTTGATCGCGTGATCCAATTAAAAGTCGTAGAAAGACTGCCAGACCAAAGGATAACAGTTCTGCGTGACGTCTACCGCTGACCCAGTGGTAGTACCCGGTGTTCCCCGGAGCCTGCCACCACTCTTATGTCACCATGCCACACTTCAGTGGTGAGCCTGGACTGATCCTGCTAAACTTGCCACTTGTCTGATCTGGGATGCACAGCAAGGTCGACATAAAGAGATATTTCAGAGGAGGCATAGCTCCTATCTGAACAGCCATCAGGTGTTTCAGTCAAAGCATGAGGTGTTTCAGTGAAAGAGGAAGCCCTATCATAGCCTTAGTGGCCCGGACACTAGGGGATCCACACTAGCGGTTGGGGTTCATCGGAAAGAACAACAAAGCATTGCTGAATTGTCCTTTATAGAACAGCAAGCAGTTCACTCACAAGTCAGAAGAGGTGTCTGGTTGTATAGAGCATGCGATTTGCCTCGGTAGTGAAAGCCGCTGAGGTAGGAACTGGATCCCCCTCCTCATGAGCAAATTAGCAGTGGTGGAAACCGAATCCATGTCCTCGTGATCAAAGTCCGCTGAAGTAACCCGTATGCTCTTCTTGCATGCCACACTAGAGGTATGTAATCATGGGTGTGATGGGGATGGCAGTTCGACAGCTGAAGTAGAAAAGCAGTGACCCCATCGAAACAATGGAATAAGTAGTAAAGCAGCGACCCCGGCGAATATATCATTGTCGAGAGAGTTATGAGGTGAAAACCGAGTTCTCTCCAGGGATTCTATGAGGGCAAGTGCTGATAGCAATACTGCGGAGACAGCCACCCTCAAGCCCAAAGAACAAGGGGCCAAAGACCAATGAGAACAGAGGCAAGGAGGTTGAGAAAAGGTCTAGGCAACAGCCCTCCAATAATAACAGTTTCAAACAAGTGCGTGTCTAGTACGTGGTAACAACATGCCATATAATGCCTTGCGTGTATTATGACGGTGGCCTACAGTAAAACGTTAACATATGTCAGGAATGTATTCCAACCGGGCAGGGCTGACAAAGGAGATCCTCGGTCCAATGTTGTATGGGGGAATATGTACCACACTTAAGTGTCTCATACCATCCAAGTAACGCAACAGTCTGAAGAGGAACCAGGAGTAGTTCAAGCGCAGTTTAGTTCAAGTGCCGTTCCTTGCCTGATACCCTCCAAGGAACAACAGTATGAAGAGGAGGAACCGTCAGTGGGGAAGCCGGAAGGGAAGGGGTGCTCCGGCCGGGGAACTGCCATGCGGCAGCCGCCATGTTATGTGCGGCTGCTCGGCATGCTCCTCGCTGGCCTTCCTTTAAATTAAGTGTAGTTAAGTGTAGATAAGTTAAGTGTAGTTAAGTGTATTTAAGTGCAGTTAAGCTAAGTGAAGTTAACTGAAGTTAAGTGTAGCTAAGGTAAGTGTATAAATTAAGTGAAGTTAAGTGTAGTTCAGTGTTGTTAAGAGTGTTGTTAAGTGTAGTTAAGTGCAGTTAAGTAAAGTTAAGTGAAGTTAAGTGTAGTTAACTGAAGTGAAGTTAAGTGTAGTTAAATTAAGTGTAGTTAAATTAAGTGTAGTTAAGTGTAGTTAAGTGTATTTAAGTGCAGTTAAACTAAGTGAAGTTAAGTTAAGTGAAGTTAAGTATAAGTTGTGCCTAAAGTTCAGTGCAGTTTATGGAATAATGCTTAAGCAGAGAGGTCACGTGTAAATTTTGGTGCCGCCATTTGCGCCAATAAAAATGCGGTTCAAATGCATGCACCTAAATTTATGTGCAGAGCACCCATATTCTATAATTACATGTGTAACTCAAAACTATGCTCCCGATCCTCCCTAAAATCTTTGGGGCCTCTTTTTAGAAAATATTCTTCACTCAAGGTGTAATTAACCTCTGGAATTCATTGCCAGAGAAAGTGGTAAAAGCAGTTAGCTTAGCAGGATTAATAAAGGTTTGGATGGCTTCCTAAAGGAAAAATCCATAGACCGTTATTAAAATGGACTTGGGGGAAAATGCACTGCTTATTGCTAGAATATCAAGACAAGTGGAATTTTTGCATTATATGTCTATTTTTGATATAATGTTTATTTTGTGAACAGCAGTGCGCATATACATTTTTATTTACCTGAGTATAAATTCCATAGTAAATAGATAATAGAGACTTTTTAATTCTCAGGTTTTCAAATACTAACAATACTGGGCACTGCTGGTTGGCTGGAGGTGGTCCATGATTATAACCGTGCATCGGCTGGTTAGCCGTTAAGGAAGCTTATACATATAGACTTCCATGTGGATATGAGACGCCTTCATTAGCCAACATTTTCACATTGCATTTAACACACAGTGTCTACCCCAATTTGTGTATTTATTGCTAGAATAAGCAGCATAAAATCTGTTTTACTGTTCTAGGATCTTTCCAGGTACTTGTGACCTGGATCGGCCACTGTTGGAAACAGGATGCTGGGCTTGATGGACCTTCGGTCTGACACAGTATGGCAATACTTATGTACTTATGTAAAATGCCCATGACCCTCCCATTTCTGCACCCCTTTTTAGGCTATGCATTAATTTTAGGTACATAAATCCCAATTAAATCTAATTAGTGTCAATAATTGCTTGTTTAAAAGCCAATTGTTGGCACTAATTGACCCATATTCTATTACATTATGCACACAAATCGGGCACACGCCTAAATTTGTACACACAATTTTTGGCAACTTTTATAGATTCGGGGGTTAAGTGCCTGCCCTATGTATTAATACAAGGAAGACGCTGGATACACCCCCTGCATTTACCATACAGGCTTTCATGCACTAGACTTTGCTACTAACGTGTGGTCTTTCTCATTCTATAACAAGGCGTCTAAATTTAAATGCCATCTGCTCACTAAGGGCTCCTTTTACTAAGCGGTGGTAAGCCCAATGTGGGCTTACCACTCACTATACAAGAAGTACTGCTGGGCTACCGCAGCACCCGACAGTACTTCCCACCCCTAGTGCGCCATCATTTCCAAGTTAACTCAGTGGAGGAGTAGCCTAGTGGTTAGTGCAGTGGACTTTGATCCTGGGGAACTAGGTTCAATTCCCACTGCAGCTCCTTGTGACTGTGGGCAAGTCACTTAACCCTCCGTTGCCCCCGGTACAAAATAAGTACCTGAATATATGTAAACCGCTTTGAATGTAGTTGCAAAATACCACAGAAAGGCAGTATATCAAGTACCATTTCCTTTCCCTTTCCCCTTACAGCCACCTCAATGGGTAACAGTAAGGGCTCACCTCCAAAATGGCCATGCAGCAAGTGCTTGCCACACAGCCATTTCCTGCAGGAAGTCAAGACTTCCCTTTTACCAGCTGCAGTAAAAGGGGGCCTCGGTGCACATGTAAACACATGCCGACTCAAGTGCTGGCTCCCTTTCCTGCAGCTTGGTAAAAGGGGCCCCAAACATTATAGAATACTGCCATTCATGTAGGTAAATATGCACTAATGCATGCAAATGGCATTGGCATAGCTTGCCAATATTCTATAAATATGTGCTAAAATATCTTAGTGCATAACTGTGAGGGGGACGTCCACAGGAGAGGGGCATGAGTATTTACAGAGGAAAGGCATGGGCAAAGCATACATGAAGCCAATTTTTACATTACATCAAGGTCTTATAGCCCGCAACAACCAACAAGTTTTAAGCTGATAACATCAAGAAAGAGCATACTCCAGATAATTATTATTTATTTATTTTATTTATTTATTGCATTTGTATCCCATATTATCCCACCTCTTTGCAGGCTCAATGTGGCTTACAATAAATCATGGATAGTGAAAATGATAAAAGAATTGACATATGGTGTTACAGGAGTAGTTTGGGTAGCATGGTAATGGAAAACAAGATAATAACATGACATAAGGCATTCACAAACTTTAAATCCAGAATACAGCATCTATAGGTTATGAAACATATTGTCTATAAAGAAAAGTCTTTAATTATTTCTGAAACTCTGAATGATGTTCTATATGTCTTAAGACAGCTAAAAGAAAATTCCAGCTTGAAGCTGTTTGGTAGGTCAGAGAAGACTTTAAAGGGCACCAAGCCTTTACTTTACGAACGGTGGGAAAATCTAACAAAAAAAAGATTTCTGGTAACTCTCCCATTGTTCTTATTTAAAAAGATAGTAACATAGTAAATGACGGGAGATAAAGACCTGAACGGTCCATAGATAACCCAAGGAATCCCCATGGAAAGCGCCTTGAAGGTCAAAACCAGAAATTTAAATTGCAATCTCACCTCCACTTATAGAATTACATGCTTCAATGTCACACTGTGCCAGCCATAGACCTGGTGTAACTGTTGGTGCCTAAATGTCAGCACATTGTTGTCAACTTAAGCACAGATGCTGTAATAGAATTGGTGCTCACTGCATGCCTTTGGCACACCTAACATGGAGCCCCCAGTTATAGAACCACTAGTAAAAAAAAGGCCCCTTCCCCTCCCCTTATGCTAGTATCCCTGGTGGTGTAGAGGCAGTGCTTTTTTTGTGCCGGTACGCAACGGTACGGCGTACCGGCACCTTTTTTTGCTAGCCCCCCCCCCCCCCCCCCCCGTGACACTCGGGGCGAGTCCTGCACTTAGTTTTTTTTTTTTTTAAGACTCAGAACGTGCGAACGATGCAGCCGGCAGCGATTGAAAGAGGCTGTCTGGGCTGGCGTCTGCGTCGGGGCTTCCCTCACCCTCTGCGAGTCCGCGAAACAGGAAGTTGTAACAACGAAGGCGGACTCGCAGAGGGTGAGGGAAGGTCCGACGCAGACGCCAGCCCAGACAGCCTCTTTCAATCGCTGCCGGCTGCATCGTTCGCACGTTCTGAGTCTTAAAAAAAAACTAAGTGCAGGACTCGCCCAGAGTGTCGCGGGGGGGGGGGGGGAGGATTGGGGAGAGAAAGAGGGAAACCAACAGAGGGAAGGATTGGGGAGAAAGAGAAAGAGGGAAACCAACAGAGGGAAGGATTGGGGAGAGAGAGAAAGAGGGAAACCAACAGAGGGAAGGATTGGGGAGAGAGGGAAACCAACAGAGGGAAGGATTGGGGAGAGAGGGAAAGAGGGAAACCAACAGAGGGAAGGATTGGGGAGAGAGGGAAACCAACAGAGGGAAGGATTGGGGAGAGAGAGAAAGAGGGAAACCAACAGAGGGAAGGATTGGGGAGAGAGGGAAACCAACAGAGGGAAGGATTGGGGAGAGAGGGAAAGAGGGAAACCAACAGAGGGAAGGATTGGTGAGAGAGAGGGAAACCAACAGAGGGAAGGATTGGTGAGAGAGAGGGAAACCAACAGAGGGAAGGATGGGGAGAGAGAGGGAAACCAACAGAGGAAGGATTGGGGAGAGAGGGGAAAAACAGATGGAAGGGGGAAGGATTGGGGAGAAGGGGAAAAACGATGTAAGATGGGGAGAGAGAGGGAAAACACAGATGGAAGGATTGGGGAGAGAGGGAACAAAACAGATTGAAGGATGGGGAGAGAGAGGGAAAACGATGGAAGGATGGGGAGAGAGGGGGGGAAAAACAGATGGAAGATGGGGAGAGAGAGGGGGAAAAACAGATGGAAGGATGGGAGAGAGAGAGGGAAAACGGAAGGATGGGGAAGAGAAAGAAGGGAAGACGCTGGATGGAACTATGCAGAAAGAATAGGGGAGACACTGGAAGGATGGGAGAGAAAGCAGAGCTGCTGGATGGAAAAGGGTGAATAGAGAAAGACTGGAGAATAAGAGGAAGGGGCATGGGGGAGAACAAGGGTGAGGAAAGATGAAAAGCCACAGGTAGATGAAGGAAATTAAAGAATGGATAGTAAGAATGAATTAATCTGGACAGAGAGAGAGCCTGAAAAATATTGAAGAAAGCAAAGAAAAAGGAGACAAAAATGACAAATGGCACAGAAGAGTTAAGCGAAAACAAAGGAAAGCAGAATCACAGACTGGGACCAATATGGAAAGAAAAACAGTCACCAGACAACAAAGGTAGAAAAAAATCATTTTATTTTCATTTTAGTGTTTGTAATATGTCCAATTTGAGAATTTACATTGGCTGTCTTATTTTGCACTGGGTATACTGGAGCTGTAAGAGCTTACAGAGATTATTTTTCATGAAAAAAAATCACGTTATTTTTTTCTCCTATAGTACTATATATTTTCAATGATGTCTGTTTATATGCACCATGGCTGTATAGGGGGTGTGGTTAATGTGGGTGTGGCTATCATAGGGGTGGAGCCATATGTGGTGACCCCGCCCATAATGAGTACTGGCACCTTTTTTTCTACAAAAAAAGCACTGTGTAGAGGTACTTGTTCGCTCGGGGCAGGAAAGAAAGAGCCCCCTCTTTCCTGCCCGTAGCGCTGCTGGTAGCTGCCCTGCTGCATCCTGTGCGAGTCCGGCTCTCGGCGTTTCAAATGGCCGCCGAGAGTTGAAGTCTCGCAAGGCTACTTCAACTCTCGGCGGCCATTTTGAAACACGGAGAGCCCGACTCTTAAGTGAAGTTAAGTGTAGTTAAGTGAAGTTAAGTTAAGTGTAGTGTATTGTAGTTAAGATAAGTGAAGTTAAGTTAAGTGAAGACAAGTTAAGTGAAGTGTAGTTAAGCGTAGTCCTGTGCTGAAGTGTCCCAGTGCCAAAATGTACCTGTGCCGACGTGTGCCTGTGCTAAAATGTTCCTGTGACAAAATGTGCCTGTGCCAAATGTGCCTGTGCTGACATGTCCCAGTGCCAAAATGTGCCTGTGCCGAAATGTGCCTGTGCTGACATGTCCCAGTGCCAAAATGTCCTAGTGCCAAAAAGGTGCCTGTGTTGACATGTGCCTGGGCTGAAGTGTGCCTGGGCTGAAATGTGCCTGTGCCATAGTGTCCCACTGCTGAAATGTCACCATGCCAAAATGTGCCTGTGCTGAAATGTCCCAGTGCCAAAATGTGGCTGTGCAAACTGTGCCTGTGCTGATGTATGCCTGTGCTGAAATGTGCCTATGCCAAAATGTGCCTGTGCCAAAATGTGCCAGCGTGAAAATGTGCCTGTGCCGAAGAGTCCCAGTGCCAAAATGTGCATCACAGTGCCGAAATGTGCCTTTGCCGAAGTGGTCCCAGTGCCGAAATGTCCAATGTCGAAATGTGCTGGTGTCCCAGTGCCAAAATATCCCTGTGCCGAAATGTGCTATTGCTGAAGTGTAGTTAAATGTAGTCAAGTTAAGTAAAGTTAAGTGTAGTGTAGTTAAGTGTAGTTAAAATAAGTAAAGTTATGTGTAGTTAAGTGAAGACAAGTTAAGTGAAGTTAAGTGTAGTTAAGTTAAATGTAGTTAAATTAAGTGTAGTTAAGTTATGTAAAGTTAAGTGTACTGTAGTTAAGTGAAGTTAAGTGTAGTTAGGTTAGAGAAGACAAGTGTAGTGAAGTGAAGTTAAGGTAAGTGTAGTTAAGTGTAGTTAAGTAAAGTTAAGTGAAGTTAAGTGTAGTTAAGTGTAGTTAAGTGTGTTAAGTGTAGTGAAGTGAAGTTAAGGTAAGTGTAGTTATGTGTAGTTAAGTAAAGTTAAGTGAAGTTAAGTGTAGTTAAGTGTAGTTAAGTTAAACTTAAGTGAAGTTAAGGTAAGTGTAGTTAAGTTGAAGTGTGCTGTAGTTAAGTGTAGTTATGTGAAGTTATGTGTAGTTAAGTTAAGTGTAGTTAAGTTAAATGTAGTTAAATAAAGTGTGTTAAGTGTAGTTAAGTAAACTTAAGTGAAGTTAAGTGTAGTTAAGTGAAGTGTAGATAAGTTGTACTTAAGTGTTAAGTGTATTAAGTGCAGTTAAGTTAACTGAAGTGAAGTTAAGAGTAGTTAAGTGCAGTTAATTAAATGTAGTTAAATGTAGATAAGTTAAGTGTATTTAAGTGCAGTTAAGTTAAGTGAAGTTAAGTGAAGTGTATAAATTAAGTGTAGTTAAGTATATGCTAAGTGAAGTTAAATTAAGTGAAGTACACTTAAGTTAAGTGCTCTCAAGTTAAGATCTATTAGTTTAAGTGTTCTTAAGTTAAGTGCTCTTAGTTTAAGCACTCTTAGTTTAAGTGCTCTTAAGTTAAGTGTTCTTAAGTTAAGTGCTCTTAGTTTAAGCACTCTTATGTTAAGTGCTCTTAAGTTAAGTATTCTTAGTTTGAGAGCTCTTAAGTGTCCCAATGCCGAAATGTCCAGGTGTCAAAATGTGTTAAATTAAGTGTAGTTAAGTGTATTTAAGTGCAGTTAAGTGTAGTTAAGTGAAGTGTATAAATTAAGTGTAGTTAAGTATATGCTAAGTGAAGTTAAATTAAGTGAAGTACACTTAAGTTAAGTGTTCTCAGTTAAGATCTATTAGTTTAAGCGTTCTTAAGTTAAGTGCTCTTAGTTTAAGCACTCTTATGTTAAGTGCTCTTAAGTTAAGTGCTCTTAGTTTAGGTGCTCTTAAGTTAAGTACTCTTAGTTTAAGAGCTCTTAAGTGTCCCAGTGCCAAAATGTCCAGGTGTCAAAATGTGCCAGTGCTGAAGTGTCCCAGTGCCAAAATGTTCCAGTTCCAAAATGTGCCTGTGCCAAAGTGTCTCAGTGCAGAATTGTGCTGGTGCCGAAGTGTCCCGGCGCTGGAAATGTGCCTGTGAGAAAGTGTTCCAGTGCCAAAATGTGCTTGTGCCATAGTGCCCCAGTGCTGAAATGTCACCATGCCAAAATGTGCCTGTGCTGAAATGTCCCAGTGCTGAAATGTGCCTGTGCAAACTGTTCCTGTGCTGAAGTATGCCTGTGCTGAAATGTGCGTATGCCAAAATGTACCAGTGTGAAAATGTGCCTGTGCCGAAGAGTCCCAGTACCGAAATGTGTGTCACAGTGCCGAAATGTGCCTTTTCCAAAGTGTCCCAGTGCCGAAATGTCCCAATGTCGAAATGTGCCGGTGTCCCAGTGCCAAAATATCCCTGTGCCGAAATGTGATATTGCTGAAGTGTAGTTAAGTGTAGTTAAGTTAAGTAAAGTTAAGTGTAGTGTAGTTAAGAGTAGTTAAATAAGTAAAGTTATGTGTAGTTAAGTGAAGACAAGTTAAGTGAAGTTAAGTTTAGTTAAGTGAAGTTAACTGAAGTGAAGTTAAGTGAAGTTAAGTGTAGTAACATAGGCAGGCTGCACTCTCTCTCGCTCCGGCCTCGCTTTGCCCCTGGCGTACTTACAGACCAAACATGAGACAGGTTTTGGGAATAAATGGCCACAGCTCTTATTCAAACACATTAAACATCCCTAGGAAGCACCCGAGCCTTGGGTTTGACGTTGCAGATGCTTACGCCCTCTGCCATAGCTTATCCAGTTAGAGAGCAAGCATCCCAGCCCATGCTGTGGCCAGCCTTTCTCCACCCCAGCGTGGCCAAGCCTCCATCTGCCTGGGGCATCCCCCCCTAGACCAGAGCCCCACCTGCCATGCCTAACTAGCGAGGTGATTGGTCTGCCAGCAGTGAGTGCTCCTGTCCTTTGCGTGAAGTGGACGATCTTTCTTTCGGCTGTTGCTCCAACACATCCCAGATTTCCCAAGCTCGGGTGCCTCCGCCACAACCTGTGGGGCCTGAGAACCAGGGTCCACAGGTCCCCCCCCCCCCGCTCTCCCTTCACAACCATCGCCCCCCCCCCCTTCAAAACTGCCGCTCCACGGCTTCCTGGAAGTTGGTAAGCAGAAGGAAATCGAGTGAGAGGGGAAGGGCAATGGCGCCCGATATGTTCTCCGCCGAGGTACTCTCCCATATGCCAATCTGATGCCATCCCATACCTGATGTGCCACCCCTGCCAGCAGCAACGGGCACAAGCCGATGCCATCTCATACCTGAGATGCCAACCCATGTCAGCGGGCACCAGCTGATGCCATCTCATACCTGGGATGTGAGCAGCAGCGAGCACAATCTGATGCCATCCCCTGCCAGTAGCAACGGGCACCAGCCGATGCCATCTCAAACCTGAGATGCCAACCCATGTCAGTGGGCAGCAGCTGCTGCCGTCTCATACCTGGGATGCCAACCCACGCCAGCAGCAAGCACAATCTGATGTCATGTCATACCTGAGGTGCCAGCCCATGCCAGCAGCAACGGGCACAAGCCGATGTCATCTCATACCTGAGATGCCAACCCATGTCAGCAGCAGCGGGCACAAGCCGCTGCCATATCATACCTGAGATGCCAATCCATGTCAACAGCAGCAGGCACAAGCCGATGTCATCTCATACTGTTATTATGCCAATCCATGTCAGCAGCAACAAGCACGAGCTGATGCCATCTCTTACCTGGGATGCCAACCAGTGTCAACGCTACCCCCTTTAGCATCTAGCCCAAGCACCCATGTCAGTAGCAGCGAGCACGAGCTGATGCCATCTCTTACCTGGGGTGCCAATCAATGTCAACGCTGCCCCCATTAGCATCTAGCCCAAGGTGTAAACCCGGTCTCCGGGATGGTAAGCGCTTGCTGGTATTGCGGTGCACGAATGCCCGATGATCCATGCTGTACCTGTCCGCAGCTGGAGACCTACACAGGAAGGGAATGGTTAGCTTATTGCAGTGGCCTGATATTGGTTTGGTATGCAGCAGATCTCCATCATCCAAGTCGCTGGGGGGAGAGACCCTGCTGGAAGGCAGTCGTGGCTGTCCCTATACAGAAAGAAGGGCAATGTCCACCCTGCTGGAAGGCAGTCATGGCTGTCCCTATACGGAAAGAAGGGCAATGTCCAGCTTGTAGGAGAGCTTATCGGAAGACAGCCGTGAACTGGAAACACATGAGCGGACTACAGAGCTCCATCGTGGCAGTCGCTTGATGGTATGGGGGTCCCGTAATTGCCGGGGCAATGGCCAGTTATGCACTGCGTGAGCTGACCAGTAACCTGGGGGTGGGAGCCCTCCGTGATATAGCATGCAATGAGGCAAGCAGGAACCGGTTCCTGTGTCAACCCATGGCATAGAAGCTATTCAGGAACTTGATGAAGTGCGAACCGGTATGCGTGCAGAGTACAATGGGGTAATGAGCTGCTGATGAGTAAGTGCACTTGTGTTCGGGGACTGTGGTTGGTTCCTTGGTGGAAATTGAACGCGAGCAACTCCGGGTACTTGCTTTGATCGCGTGATCCAATTAAAAGTCGTAGAAAGACTGCCAGACCAAAGGATAACAGTTCTGCGTGACGTCTACCGCTGACCCAGTGGTAGTACCCGGTGTTCCCCGGAGCCTGCCACCACTCTTATGTCACCATGCTACACTTCAGTGGTGAGCCTGGACTGATCCTGCTAAACTTGCCACTTGTCTGATCTGGGATGCACAGCAAGGTCGACATAAAGAGATATTTCAGAGGAGGCATAGCTCCTATCTGAACAGCCATCAGGTGTTTCAGTCAAAGCATGAGGTGTTTCAGTGAAAGAGGAAGCCCTATCATAGCCTTAGTGGCCCGGACACTAGGGGATCCACACTAGCGGTGTGGGTTCATCGGAAGAACAACAAAGCATTGCTGAATTGTCCTTTATAGAACAGCAAGCAGTTCACTCACAAGTCAGAAGAGGTGTCTGGTTGTATAGAGCATGCGATTTGCCTCGGTAGTGAAAGCCGCTGAGGTAGGAACTGGATCCCCCTCCTCATGAGCAAATTAGCAGTGGTGGAAACCGAATCCATGTCCTCGTGATCAAAGTCCGCTGAAGTAACCCGTATGCTCTTCTTGCATGCCACACTAGAGGTATGTAATCATGGGGTGTGATGGGGATGGCAGTTCGACAGCTGAAGTAGAAAAGCAGTGACCCCATCGAAACAATGGAATAAGTAGTAAAGCAGCGACCCCGGCGAATATATCATTGTCGAGAGAGTTATGAGGTGAAAACCGAGTTCTCTCCAGGGATTCTATGAGGGCAAGTGCTGATAGCAATACTGCGGAGACAGCCACCCTCAAGCCCAAAGAACAAGGGGCCAAAGACCAATGAGAACAGAGGCAAGGAGGTTGAGAAAAGGTCTAGGCAACAGCCCTCCAATAATAACAGTTTCAAACAAGTGCGTGTGTAGTACGTGGTAACAACATGCCATATAATGCCTTGCGTGTATTATGACGGTGGCCTACAGTAAAACGTTAACATATGTCAGGAATGTATTCCAACCGGGCAGGGCTGACAAAGGAGATCCTCGGTCCAATGTTGTATGGGGGAATATGTACCACACTTAAGTGTCTCATACCATCCAAGTAACGCAACAGTCTGAAGAGGAACCAGGAGTAGTTCAAGCGCAGTTTAGTTCAAGTGCCGTTCCTTGCCTGATACCCTCCAAGGAACAACAGTATGAAGAGGAGGAACCGTCAGTGGGGAAGCCGGAAGGGAAGGGGTGCTCCGGCCGGGGAACTGCCATGCGGCAGCCGCCATGTTATGTGCGGCTGCTCGGCATGCTCCTCGCTGGCCTTCCTTTAAATTAAGTGTAGTTAAGTGTAGATAAGTTAAGTGTAGTTAAGTGTATTTAAGTGCAGTTAAGCTAAGTGAAGTTAACTGAAGTTAAGTGTAGCTAAGGTAAGTGTATAAATTAAGTGAAGTTAAGTGTAGTTCAGTGTTGTTAAGAGTGTTGTTAAGCGTAGTTAAGTGCAGTTAAGTAAAGTTAAGTGAAGTTAAGTGTAGTTAACTGAAGTGAAGTTAAGTGTAGTTAAATTAAGTGTAGTTAAATTAAGTGTAGTTAAGTGTAGTTAAGTGTATTTAAGTGCAGTTAAACTAAGTGAAGTTAAGTTAAGTGAAGTTAAGTATAAGTTGTGCCTAAAGTTCAGTGCAGTTTATGGAATAATGCTTAAGCAGAGAGGTCACGTGTAAATTTTGGTGCCGCCATTTGCGCCAATAAAAATGCGGTTCAAATGCATGCACCTAAATTTATGTGCAGAGCACCCATATTCTATAATTACATGTGTAACTCAAACTATGCTCCCGATCCTCCCTAAAATCTTTGGGGCCTCTTTTTAGAAAATATTTCTTCACTCAAGGTGTAATTAAACTCTGGAATTCATTGCCAGAGAAAGTGGTAAAAGCAGTTAGCTTAGCAGGATTTAATAAAAGGTTTGGATGGCTTCCTAAAGGAAAAATCCATAGACCGTTATTAAAATGGACTTGGGGGAAAATGCACTGCTTATTGCTAGAATATCAAGACAAGTGGAATTTTTGCATTATACAGTGGTGGAAATAATGTTTATTTTGTGAACAGCAGTGCGCATATACATTTTTATTTACCTGAGTATAAATTCCATAGTAAATAGATAATAGAGACTTTTTAATTCTCAGGTTTTCAAATACTAACAATACTGGGCACTGCTGGTTGGCTGGAGGTGGTCCATGATTATAACCGTGCATCGGCTGGTTAGCCGTTAAGGAAGCTTATACATATAGACTTCCATGTGGATATGAGACGCCTTCATTAGCCAACATTTTCACATTGCATTTAACACACAGTGTCTACCCCAATTTGTGTATTTATTGCTAGAATAAGCAGCATAAAATCTGTTTTACTGTTCTAGGATCTTTCCAGGTACTTGTGACCTGGATCGGCCACTGTTGGAAACAGGATGCTGGGCTTGATGGACCTTCGGTCTGACACAGTATGGCAATACTTATGTACTTATGTAAAATGCCCATGACCCTCCCATTTCTGCACCCCTTTTTAGGCTATGCATTAATTTTAGGTACATAAATCCCAATTAAATCTAATTAGTGTCAATAATTGCTTGTTTAAAAGCCAATTGTTGGCACTAATTGACCCATTATTCTATTACATTATGCACACAAATCGGGCACACGCCTAAATTTGTACACACAATTTTTGGCAACTTTTATAGATTCGGGGGTTAAGTGCCTGCCCTATGTATTAAATACAAGGAAGACGCTGGATACACCCCCTGCATTTACCATACAGGCTTTCATGCACTAGACTTTGCTACTAACGTGTGGTCTTTCTCATTCTATAACAAGGCGTCTAAATTTAAATGCCATCTGCTCACTAAGGGCTCCTTTTACTAAGCGGTGGTAAGCCCAATGTGGGCTTACCACTCACTATACAAGAAGTACTGCTGGGCTACCGCAGCACCCCGACAGTACTTCCCACCCCTAGTGCGCCATCATTTCCAAGTTAACTCAGTGGAGGAGTAGCCTAGTGGTTAATGCAGTGGACTTTGATCCTGGGGAACTAGGTTCAATTCCCACTGCAGCTCCTTGTGACTGTGGGCAAGTCACTTAACCCTCCGTTGCCCCCGGTACAAAATAAGTACCTGAATATATGTAAACCGCTTTGAATGTAGTTGCAAAATACCACAGAAAGGCAGTATATCAAGTACCATTTCCTTTCCCTTTCCCCTTACAGCCACCTCAATGGGTAACAGTAAGGGCTCACCTCCAAAATGGCCATGCAGCAAGTGCTTGCCACACAGCCATTTCCTGCAGGAAGTCAAGACTTCCCTTTTACCAGCTGCAGTAAAAGGGGGCCTCGGTGCACATGTAAAACACATGCCGACTCAAGTGCTGGCTCCCTTTTCCTGCAGCTTGGTAAAAGGGGCCCCAAACATTATAGAATACTGCCATTCATGTAGGTAAATATGCACTAATGCATGCAAATGGCATTGGCATAGCTTGCCAATATTCTATAAATATGTGCTAAAATATCTTAGTGCATAACTGTGAGGGGGACGTCCACAGGAGAGGGGCATGAGTATTTACAGAGGAAAGGCATGGGCAAAGCATACATGAAGCCAATTTTTACATTACATCAAGGTCTTATAGCCCGCAACAACCAACAAGTTTTAAGCTGATAACATCAAGAAAGAGCATACTCCAGATAATTATTTATTTATTTATTTTATTTATTTATTGCATTTGTATCCCATATTATCCCACCTCTTTGCAGGCTCAATGTGGCTTACAATAAATCATGGATAGTGAAAATGATAAAAGAATTGACATATGGTGTTACAGGAGTAGTTTGGGTAGCATGGTAATGGAAAACAAGATAATAACATGACATAAGGCATTCACAAACTTTAAATCCAGAATACAGCATCTATAGGTTATGAAACATATTGTCTATAAAGAAAAGTCTTTAATTATTTCTGAAACTCTGAATGATGTTCTATATGTCTTAAGACAGCTAAAAGAAAATTCCAGCTTGAAGCTGTTTGGTAGGTCAGAGAAGACTTTAAAGGGCACCAAGCCTTTACTTTACGAACGGTGGGAAAATCTAACAAAAAAAGATTTCTGGTAACTCTCCCATTGTTCTTATTTAAAAAGATAGTAACATAGTAAATGACGGGAGATAAAGACCTGAACGGTCCATAGATAACCCAAGGAATCCCCATGGAAAGCGCCTTGAAGGTCAAAACCAGAATTTAAATTGCAATCTCACCTCCACTTATAGAATTACATGCTTCAATGTCACACTGTGCCAGCCATAGACCTGGTGTAACTGTTGGTGCCTAAATGTCAGCACATTGTTGTCAACTTAAGCACAGATGCTGTAATAGAATTGGTGCTCACTGCATGCCTTTGGCACACCTAACATGGAGCCCCCAGTTATAGAACCACTAGTAAAAAAAGGCCCCTTCCCCTCCCCTTATGCTAGTATCCCTGGTGGTGTAGAGGCAGTGCTTTTTTGTGCCGGTACGCAACGGTACGGCGTACCGGCACCTTTTTTTGCTAGCCCCCCCCCCCCCCCCCCCCCCCGTGACACTCGGGGCGAGTCCTGCACTTAGTTTTTTTTTTTTTTAAGACTCAGAACGTGCGAACGATGCAGCCGGCAGCGATTGAAAGAGGCTGTCTGGGCTGGCGTCTGCGTCGGGGCTTCCCTCACCCTCTGCGAGTCCGCGAAACAGGAAGTTGTAACAACGAAGGCGGGACTCGCAGAGGGTGAGGGAAGGTCCGACGCAGACGCCAGCCCAGACAGCCTCTTTCAATCGCTGCTGGCTGCATCGTTCGCACGTTCTGAGTCTTAAAAAAAAACTAAGTGCAGGACTCGCCCAGAGTGTCGCGGGGGGGGGGGAGGATTGGGGAGAGAAAGAGGGAAACCAACAGAGGGAAGGATTGGGAGAAAGAGAAAGAGGGAAACCAACAGAGGGAAGGATTGGGGAGAGAGGGAAAGAGGGAAACCAACAGAGGGAAGGATTGGGGAGAGAGGGAAACCAACAGAGGGAAGGATTGGGGAGAGAGAGAAAGAGGGAAACCAACAGAGGGAAGGATTGGGGAGAGAGGGAAACCAACAGAGGGAAGGATTGGGGAGAGAGGGAAAGAGGGAAACCAACAGAGGGAAGGATTGGTGAGAGAGAGGGAAACCAACAGAGGGAAGGATTGGTGAGAGAGAGGGAAACCAACAGAGGGAAGGATTGGGGAGAGAGAGGGAAACCAACAGAGGGAAGGATTGGGGAGAGAGGGGAAAAACAGATGGAAGGATTGGGGAGAAGGGGAAAAACAGATGGAAGGATGGGGAGGAGAGAGGGAAAACACAGATGGAAGGATTGGGGAGAGAGGGGAAAAACAGATGGAAGGATGGGGAGAGAGAGGGAAAACAGATGGAAGGATGGGGAGAGAGGGGGGGAAAAACAGATGGAAGGATGGGGAGAGAGAGGGGGAAAAACAGATGGAAGGATGGGAGAGAGAGAGGGAAAACGGAAGGATGGGGAGAGAAAGAGGGAAGACGCTGGATGGAAGAATGCAGAAAGAAATAGGGGAGACACTGGAAGGATGGGGAGAGAAAGCAGAGCTGCTGGATGGAAAAGGGGAATAGAGAAAGACTGGAGAATAAGAGGAAGGGGCATGGGGAGAACAAGGGTGAGGAAAAGATGAAAAGCCACAGGTAGATGAAGGAAATTAAAGAATGGATAGTAAGAATGAATTAAATCTGGACAGAGAGAGAGCCTGAAAAATATTGAAGAAAGCAAAGAAAAAGGAGACAAAAATGACAAATGGCACAGAAGAGTTAAGCGAAAACAAAGGAAAGCAGAATCACAGACTGGGACCAATATGGAAAGAAAAACAGTCACCAGACAACAAAGGTAGAAAAAAATCATTTTATTTTCATTTTAGTGTTTGTAATATGTCCAATTTGAGAATTTACATTGGCTGTCTTATTTTGCACTGGGTATACTGGAGCTGTAAGAGCTTACAGAGATTATTTTTCATGAAAAAAAATCACGTTATTTTTTTCTCCTATAGTACTATAATATTTTCAATGATGTCTGTTTATATGCACCATGGCTGGTATAGGGGGTGTGGTTAATGTGGGTGTGGCTATCATAGGGGTGGAGCCATATGTGGTGACCCCGCCCATAATGAGTACTGGCACCTTTTTTTCTACAAAAAAAGCACTGTGTAGAGGTACTTGTTCGCTCGGGGCAGGAAAGAAAGAGCCCCCTCTTTCCTGCCCGTAGCGCTGCTGGTAGCTGCCCTGCTGCATCCTGTGCGAGTCCGGCTCTCGGCGTTTCAAAATGGCCGCCGAGAGTTGAAGTCTCGCAAGGCTACTTCAACTCTCGGCGGCCATTTTGAAACACGGAGAGCCCGACTCTTAAGTGAAGTTAAGTGTAGTTAAGTGAAGTTAAGTTAAGTGTAGTGTATTGTAGTTAAGATAAGTGAAGTTAAGTTAAGTGAAGACAAGTTAAGTGAAGTGTAGTTAAGCGTAGTCCTGTGCTGAAGTGTCCCAGTGCCAAAATGTACCTGTGCCGACGTGTGCCTGTGCTAAAATGTTCCTGTGACAAAATGTGCCTGTGCCAAAATGTGCCTGTGCTGACATGTCCCAGTGCCAAAATGTGCCTGTGCCGAAATGTGCCTGTGCTGACATGTCCCAGTGCCAAAATGTCCTAGTGCCAAAAGGTGCCTGTGTTGACATGTGCCTGGGCTGAAGTGTGCCTGGGCTGAAATGTGCCTGTGCCATAGTGTCCCACTGCTGAAATGTCACCATGCCAAAATGTGCCTGTGCTGAAATGTCCCAGTGCCAAAATGTGGCTGTGCAAACTGTGCCTGTGCTGATGTATGCCTGTGCTGAAATGTGCCTATGCCAAAATGTGCCTGTGCCAAAATGTGCCAGCGTGAAAATGTGCCTGTGCCGAAGAGTCCCAGTGCCAAAATGTGCATCACAGTGCCGAAATGTGCCTTTGCCGAAGTGTCCCAGTGCCGAAATGTCCCAATGTCGAAATGTGCTGGTGTCCCAGTGCCAAAATATCCCTGTGCCGAAATGTGCTATTGCTGAAGTGTAGTTAAATGTAGTCAAGTTAAGTAAAGTTAAGTGTAGTGTAGTTAAGTGTAGTTAAAATAAGTAAAGTTATGTGTAGTTAAGTGAAGACAAGTTAAGTGAAGTTAAGTGTAGTTAAGTTAAATGTAGTTAAATTAAGTGTAGTTAAGTTATGTAAAGTTAAGTGTACTGTAGTTAAGTGAAGTTAAGTGTAGTTAGGTTAAGAGAAGACAAGTGTAGTGAAGTGAAGTTAAGGTAAGTGTAGTTAAGTGTAGTTAAGTAAAGTTAAGTGAAGTTAAGTGTAGTTAAGTGTAGTTAAGTGTGTTAAGTGTAGTGAAGTGAAGTTAAGGTAAGTGTAGTTATGTGTAGTTAAGTAAAGTTAAGTGAAGTTAAGTGTAGTTAAGTGTAGTTAAGTAAACTTAAGTGAAGTTAAGGTAAGTGTAGTTAAGTGAAGTGTGCTGTAGTTAAGTGTAGTTATGTGAAGTTATGTGTAGTTAAGTTAAGTGTAGTTAAGTTAAATGTAGTTAAATAAAGTGTGTTAAGTGTAGTTAAGTAAACTTAAGTGAAGTTAAGTGTAGTTAAGTGAAGTGTAGATAAGTGTACTTAAGTGTTAAGTGTATTAAGTGCAGTTAAGTTAACTGAAGTGAAGTTAAGAGTAGTTAAGTGCAGTTAAATTAAATGTAGTTAAATGTAGATAAGTTAAGTGTATTTAAGTGCAGTTAAGTTAAGTGAAGTTAAGTGAAGTGTATAAATTAAGTGTAGTTAAGTATATGCTAAGTGAAGTTAAATTAAGTGAAGTACACTTAAGTTAAGTGCTCTCAAGTTAAGATCTATTAGTTTAAGTGTTCTTAAGTTAAGTGCTCTTAGTTTAAGCACTCTTAGTTTAAGTGCTCTTAAGTTAAGTGTTCTTAAGTTAAGTGCTCTTAGTTTAAGCACTCTTATGTTAAGTGCTCTTAAGTTAAGTATTCTTAGTTTGAGAGCTCTTAAGTGTCCCAATGCCGAAATGTCCAGGTGTCAAAATGTGTTAAATTAAGTGTAGTTAAGTGTATTTAAGTGCAGTTAAGTGTAGTTAAGTGAAGTGTATAAATTAAGTGTAGTTAAGTATATGCTAAGTGAAGTTAAATTAAGTGAAGTACACTTAAGTTAAGTGTTCTCAAGTTAAGATCTATTAGTTTAAGCGTTCTTAAGTTAAGTGCTCTTAGTTTAAGCACTCTTATGTTAAGTGCTCTTAAGTTAAGTGCTCTTAGTTTAGGTGCTCTTAAGTTAAGTACTCTTAGTTTAAGAGCTCTTAAGTGTCCCAGTGCCAAAATGTCCAGGTGTCAAAATGTGCCAGTGCTGAAGTGTCCCAGTGCCAAAATGTTCCAGTTCCAAAATGTGCCTGTGCCAAAGTGTCTCAGTGCAGAATTGTGCTGGTGCCGAAGTGTCCCGGCGCTGAAATGTGCCTGTGAGAAAGTGTTCCAGTGCCAAAATGTGCTTGTGCCATAGTGCCCCAGTGCTGAAATGTCACCATGCCAAAATGTGCCTGTGCTGAAATGTCCCAGTGCTGAAATGTGCCTGTGCAAACTGTTCCTGTGCTGAAGTATGCCTGTGCTGAAATGTGCGTATGCCAAAATGTACCAGTGTGAAAATGTGCCTGTGCCGAAGAGTCCCAGTACCGAAATGTGTGTCACAGTGCCGAAATGTGCCTTTTCCAAAGTGTCCCAGTGCCGAAATGTCCCAATGTCGAAATGTGCCGGTGTCCCAGTGCCAAAATATCCCTGTGCCGAAATGTGATATTGCTGAAGTGTAGTTAAGTGTAGTTAAGTTAAGTAAAGTTAAGTGTAGTGTAGTTAAGAGTAGTTAAAATAAGTAAAGTTATGTGTAGTTAAGTGAAGACAAGTTAAGTGAAGTTAAGTTTAGTTAAGTGAAGTTAACTGAAGTGAAGTTAAGTGAAGTTAAGTGTAGTAACATAGGCAGGCTGCACTCTCTCTCGCTCCGGCCCTCGCTTTGCCCCTGGCGTACTTACAGACCAAACATGAGACAGGTTTTGGGAATAAATGGCCACAGCTCTTATTCAAAACACATTAAACATCCCTAGGAAGCACCCGAGCCTTGGGTTTGACGTTGCAGATGCTTACGCCCTCTGCCATAGCTTATCCAGTTAGAGAGCAAGCATCCCAGCCCATGCTGTGGCCAGCCTTTCTCCACCCCCAGCGTGGCCAAGCCTCCATCTGCCTGGGGCATCCCCCCCTAGACCAGAGCCCCACCTGCCATGCCTAACTAGCGAGGTGATTGGTCTGCCAGCAGTGAGTGCTCCTGTCCTTTGCGTGAAGTGGACGATCTTTCTTTCGGCTGTTGCTCCAACACATCCCAGATTTCCCAAGCTCGGGTGCCTCCGCCACAACCTGTGGGGCCTGAGAACCAGGGTCCACAGGTCCCCCCCCCCCGCTCTCCCTTCACAACCATCGCCCCCCCCCCCCCTTCAAAACTGCCGCTCCACGGCTTCCTGGAAGTTGGTAAGCAGAAGGAAATCGAGTGAGAGGGGAAGGGCAATGGCGCCCGATATGTTCTCCGCCGAGGTACTCTCCCATATGCCAATCTGATGCCATCCCATACCTGATGTGCCACCCCTGCCAGCAGCAACGGGCACAAGCCGATGCCATCTCATACCTGAGATGCCAACCCATGTCAGCGGGCACCAGCTGATGCCATCTCATACCTGGGATGTGAGCAGCAGCGAGCACAATCTGATGCCATCCCCTGCCAGTAGCAACGGGCACCAGCCGATGCCATCTCAAACCTGAGATGCCAACCCATGTCAGTGGGCAGCAGCTGCTGCCGTCTCATACCTGGGATGCCAACCCACGCCAGCAGCAAGCACAATCTGATGTCATGTCATACCTGAGGTGCCAGCCCATGCCAGCAGCAACGGGCACAAGCCGATGTCATCTCATACCTGAGATGCCAACCCATGTCAGCAGCAGCGGGCACAAGCCGCTGCCATATCATACCTGAGATGCCAATCCATGTCAACAGCAGCAGGCACAAGCCGATGTCATCTCATACTGTTATTATGCCAATCCATGTCAGCAGCAACAAGCACGAGCTGATGCCATCTCTTACCTGGGATGCCAACCAGTGTCAACGCTACCCCCTTTAGCATCTAGCCCAAGCACCCATGTCAGTAGCAGCGAGCACGAGCTGATGCCATCTCTTACCTGGGGTGCCAATCAATGTCAACGCTGCCCCCATTAGCATCTAGCCCAAGGTGTAAACCCGGTCTCCGGGATGGTAAGCGCTTGCTGGTATTGCGGTGCACGAATGCCCGATGATCCATGCTGTACCTGTCCGCAGCTGGAGACCTACACAGGAAGGGAATGGTTAGCTTATTGCAGTGGCCTGATATTGGTTTGGTATGCAGCAGATCTCCATCATCCAAGTCGCTGGGGGGAGAGACCCTGCTGGAAGGCAGTCGTGGCTGTCCCTATACAGAAAGAAGGGCAATGTCCACCCTGCTGGAAGGCAGTCATGGCTGTCCCTATACGGAAAGAAGGGCAATGTCCAGCTTGTAGGAGAGCTTATCGGAAGACAGCCGTGAACTGGAAACACATGAGCGGACTACAGAGCTCCATCGTGGCAGTCGCTTGATGGTATGGGGGTCCCGTAATTGCCGGGGCAATGGCCAGTTATGCACTGCGTGAGCTGACCAGTAACCTGGGGGTGGGAGCCCTCCGTGATATAGCATGCAATGAGGCAAGCAGGAACCGGTTCCTGTGTCAACCCATGGCATAGAAGCTATTCAGGAACTTGATGAAGTGCGAACCGGTATGCGTGCAGAGTACAATGGGGTAATGAGCTGCTGATGAGTAAGTGCACTTGTGTTCGGGGACTGTGGTTGGTTCCTTGGTGGAAATTGAACGCGAGCAACTCCGGGTACTTGCTTTGATCGCGTGATCCAATTAAAAGTCGTAGAAAGACTGCCAGACCAAAGGATAACAGTTCTGCGTGACGTCTACCGCTGACCCAGTGGTAGTACCCGGTGTTCCCCGGAGCCTGCCACCACTCTTATGTCACCATGCCACACTTCAGTGGTGAGCCTGGACTGATCCTGCTAAACTTGCCACTTGTCTGATCTGGGATGCACAGCAAGGTCGACATAAAGAGATATTTCAGAGGAGGCATAGCTCCTATCTGAACAGCCATCAGGTGTTTCAGTCAAAGCATGAGGTGTTTCAGTGAAAGAGGAAGCCCTATCATAGCCTTAGTGGCCCGGACACTAGGGGATCCACACTAGCGGTGTGGGTTCATCGGAAGAACAACAAAGCATTGCTGAATTGTCCTTTATAGAACAGCAAGCAGTTCACTCACAAGTCAGAAGAGGTGTCTGGTTGTATAGAGCATGCGATTTGCCTCGGTAGTGAAAGCCGCTGAGGTAGGAACTGGATCCCCCTCCTCATGAGCAAATTAGCAGTGGTGGAAACCGAATCCATGTCCTCGTGATCAAAGTCCGCTGAAGTAACCCGTATGCTCTTCTTGCATGCCACACTAGAGGTATGTAATCATGGGTGTGATGGGGATGGCAGTTCGACAGCTGAAGTAGAAAAGCAGTGACCCCATCGAAACAATGGAATAAGTAGTAAAGCAGCGACCCCGGCGAATATATCATTGTCGAGAGAGTTATGAGGTGAAAACCGAGTTCTCTCCAGGGATTCTATGAGGGCAAGTGCTGATAGCAATACTGCGGAGACAGCCACCCTCAAGCCCAAAGAACAAGGGGCCAAAGACCAATGAGAACAGAGGCAAGGAGGTTGAGAAAAGGTCTAGGCAACAGCCCTCCAATAATAACAGTTTCAAACAAGTGCGTGTGTAGTACGTGGTAACAACATGCCATATAATGCCTTGCGTGTATTATGACGGTGGCCTACAGTAAAACGTTAACATATGTCAGGAATGTATTCCAACCGGGCAGGGCTGACAAAGGAGATCCTCGGTCCAATGTTGTATGGGGGAATATGTACCACACTTAAGTGTCTCATACCATCCAAGTAACGCAACAGTCTGAAGAGGAACCAGGAGTAGTTCAAGCGCAGTTTAGTTCAAGTGCCGTTCCTTGCCTGATACCCTCCAAGGAACAACAGTATGAAGAGGAGGAACCGTCAGTGGGGAAGCCGGAAGGGAAGGGGTGCTCCGGCCGGGGAACTGCCATGCGGCAGCCGCCATGTTATGTGCGGCTGCTCGGCATGCTCCTCGCTGGCCTTCCTTTAAATTAAGTGTAGTTAAGTGTAGATAAGTTAAGTGTAGTTAAGTGTATTTAAGTGCAGTTAAGCTAAGTGAAGTTAACTGAAGTTAAGTGTAGCTAAGGTAAGTGTATAAATTAAGTGAAGTTAAGTGTAGTTCAGTGTTGTTAAGAGTGTTGTTAAGTGTAGTTAAGTGCAGTTAAGTAAAGTTAAGTGAAGTTAAGTGTAGTTAACTGAAGTGAAGTTAAGTGTAGTTAAATTAAGTGTAGTTAAATTAAGTGTAGTTAAGTGTAGTTAAGTGTATTTAAGTGCAGTTAAACTAAGTGAAGTTAAGTTAAGTGAAGTTAAGTATAAGTTGTGCCTAAAGTTCAGTGCAGTTTATGGAATAATGCTTAAGCAGAGAGGTCACGTGTAAATTTTGGTGCCGCCATTTGCGCCAATAAAAATGCGGTTCAAATGCATGCACCTAAATTTATGTGCAGAGCACCCATATTCTATAATTACATGTGTAACTCAAAACTATGCTCCCGATCCTCCCTAAAATCTTTGGGGCCTCTTTTTAGAAAATATTTCTTCACTCAAGGTGTAATTAAACTCTGGAATTCATTGCCAGAGAAAGTGGTAAAAGCAGTTAGCTTAGCAGGATTTAATAAAAGGTTTGGATGGCTTCCTAAAGGAAAAATCCATAGACCGTTATTAAAATGGACTTGGGGGAAAATGCACTGCTTATTGCTAGAATATCAAGACAAGTGGAATTTTTGCATTATATGTCTATTTTTGATATAATGTTTATTTTGTGAACAGCAGTGCGCATATACATTTTTATTTACCTGAGTATAAATTCCATAGTAAATAGATAATAGAGACTTTTTAATTCTCAGGTTTTCAAATACTAACAATACTGGGCACTGCTGGTTGGCTGGAGGTGGTCCATGATTATAACCGTGCATCGGCTGGTTAGCCGTTAAGGAAGCTTATACATATAGACTTCCATGTGGATATGAGACGCCTTCATTAGCCAACATTTTCACATTGCATTTAACACACAGTGTCTACCCCAATTTGTGTATTTATTGCTAGAATAAGCAGCATAAAATCTGTTTTACTGTTCTAGGATCTTTCCAGGTACTTGTGACCTGGATCGGCCACTGTTGGAAACAGGATGCTGGGCTTGATGGACCTTCGGTCTGACACAGTATGGCAATACTTATGTACTTATGTAAAATGCCCATGACCCTCCCATTTCTGCACCCCTTTTTAGGCTATGCATTAATTTTAGGTACATAAATCCCAATTAAATCTAATTAGTGTCAATAATTGCTTGTTTAAAAGCCAATTGTTGGCACTAATTGACCCATTATTCTATTACATTATGCACACAAATCGGGCACACGCCTAAATTTGTACACACAATTTTTGGCAACTTTTATAGATTCGGGGGTTAAGTGCCTGCCCTATGTATTAAATACAAGGAAGACGCTGGATACACCCCCTGCATTTACCATACAGGCTTTCATGCACTAGACTTTGCTACTAACGTGTGGTCTTTCTCATTCTATAACAAGGCGTCTAAATTTAAATGCCATCTGCTCACTAAGGGCTCCTTTTACTAAGCGGTGGTAAGCCCAATGTGGGCTTACCACTCACTATACAAGAAGTACTGCTGGGCTACCGCAGCACCCCGACAGTACTTCCCACCCCTAGTGCGCCATCATTTCCAAGTTAACTCAGTGGAGGAGTAGCCTAGTGGTTAGTGCAGTGGACTTTGATCCTGGGGAACTAGGTTCAATTCCCACTGCAGCTCCTTGTGACTGTGGGCAAGTCACTTAACCCTCCGTTGCCCCCGGTACAAAATAAGTACCTGAATATATGTAAACCGCTTTGAATGTAGTTGCAAAATACCACAGAAAGGCAGTATATCAAGTACCATTTCCTTTCCCTTTCCCCTTACAGCCACCTCAATGGGTAACAGTAAGGGCTCACCTCCAAAATGGCCATGCAGCAAGTGCTTGCCACACAGCCATTTCCTGCAGGAAGTCAAGACTTCCCTTTTACCAGCTGCAGTAAAAGGGGGCCTCGGTGCACATGTAAAACACATGCCGACTCAAGTGCTGGCTCCCTTTTCCTGCAGCTTGGTAAAAGGGGCCCCAAACATTATAGAATACTGCCATTCATGTAGGTAAATATGCACTAATGCATGCAAATGGCATTGGCATAGCTTGCCAATATTCTATAAATATGTGCTAAAATATCTTAGTGCATAACTGTGAGGGGGACGTCCACAGGAGAGGGGCATGAGTATTTACAGAGGAAAGGCATGGGCAAAGCATACATGAAGCCAATTTTTACATTACATCAAGGTCTTATAGCCCGCAACAACCAACAAGTTTTAAGCTGATAACATCAAGAAAGAGCATACTCCAGATAATTATTTATTTATTTTATTTATTTATTGCATTTGTATCCCATATTATCCCACCTCTTTGCAGGCTCAATGTGGCTTACAATAAATCATGGATAGTGAAAATGATAAAAGAATTGACATATGGTGTTACAGGAGTAGTTTGGGTAGCATGGTAATGGAAAACAAGATAATAACATGACATAAGGCATTCACAAACTTTAAATCCAGAATACAGCATCTATAGGTTATGAAACATATTGTCTATAAAGAAAAGTCTTTAATTATTTCTGAAACTCTGAATGATGTTCTATATGTCTTAAGACAGCTAAAAGAAAATTCCAGCTTGAAGCTGTTTGGTAGGTCAGAGAAGACTTTAAAGGGCACCAAGCCTTTACTTTACGAACGGTGGGAAAATCTAACAAAAAAAGATTTCTGGTAACTCTCCCATTGTTCTTATTTAAAAAGATAGTAACATAGTAAATGACGGGAGATAAAGACCTGAACGGTCCATAGATAACCCAAGGAATCCCCATGGAAAGCGCCTTGAAGGTCAAAACCAGAAATTTAAATTGCAATCTCACCTCCACTTATAGAATTACATGCTTCAATGTCACACTGTGCCAGCCATAGACCTGGTGTAACTGTTGGTGCCTAAATGTCAGCACATTGTTGTCAACTTAAGCACAGATGCTGTAATAGAATTGGTGCTCACTGCATGCCTTTGGCACACCTAACATGGAGCCCCCAGTTATAGAACCACTAGTAAAAAAAGGCCCCTTCCCCTCCCCTTATGCTAGTATCCCTGGTGGTGTAGAGGCAGTGCTTTTTTTGTGCCGGTACGCAACGGTACGGCGTACCGGCACCTTTTTTTGCTAGCCCCCCCCCCCTCCCCCCCCGTGACACTCGGGGCGAGTCCTGCACTTAGTTTTTTTTTTTTTTAAGACTCAGAACGTGCGAACGATGCAGCCGGCAGCGATTGAAAGAGGCTGTCTGGGCTGGCGTCTGCGTCGGGGCTTCCCTCACCCTCTGCGAGTCCGCGAAACAGGAAGTTGTAACAACGAAGGCGGGACTCGCAGAGGGTGAGGGAAGGTCCGACGCAGACGCCAGCCCAGACAGCCTCTTTCAATCGCTGCCGGCTGCATCGTTCGCACGTTCTGAGTCTTAAAAAAAAACTAAGTGCAGGACTCGCCCAGAGTGTCGCGGGGGGGGGGGGGGGAGGATTGGGGAGAGAAAGAGGGAAACCAACAGAGGGAAGGATTGGGGAGAAAGAGAAAGAGGGAAACCAACAGAGGGAAGGATTGGGGAGAGAGAGAAAGAGGGAAACCAACAGAGGGAAGGATTGGGGAGAGAGGGAAACCAACAGAGGGAAGGATTGGGGAGAGAGGGAAAGAGGGAAACCAACAGAGGGAAGGATTGGGGAGAGAGGGAAACCAACAGAGGGAAGGATTGGGGAGAGAGAGAAAGAGGGAAACCAACAGAGGGAAGGATTGGGGAGAGAGGGAAACCAACAGAGGGAAGGATTGGGGAGAGAGGGAAAGAGGGAAACCAACAGAGGGAAGGATTGGTGAGAGAGAGGGAAACCAACAGAGGGAAGGATTGGTGAGAGAGAGGGAAACCAACAGAGGGAAGGATTGGGGAGAGAGAGGGAAACCAACAGAGGGAAGGATTGGGGAGAGAGGGGAAAAACAGATGGAAGGATTGGGGAGAAGGGGAAAAACAGATGGAAGGATGGGGAGAGAGAGGGAAAACACAGATGGAAGGATTGGGGAGAGAGGGAAAAACAGATGGAAGGATGGGGAGAGAGAGGGAAAACAGATGGAAGGATGGGGAGAGAGGGGGGGAAAAACAGATGGAAGGATGGGGAGAGAGAGGGGGAAAAACAGATGGAAGGATGGGGAGAGAGAGAGGGAAAACGGAAGGATGGGGAGAGAAAGAGGGAAGACGCTGGATGGAAGAATGCAGAAAGAAATAGGGGAGACACTGGAAGGATGGGGAGAGAAAGCAGAGCTGCTGGATGGAAAAGGGGAATAGAGAAAGACTGGAGAATAAGAGGAAGGGGCATGGGGAGAACAAGGGTGAGGAAAAGATGAAAAGCCACAGGTAGATGAAGGAAATTAAAGAATGGATAGTAAGAATGAATTAAATCTGGACAGAGAGAGAGCCTGAAAAATATTGAAGAAAGCAAAGAAAAAGGAGACAAAAATGACAAATGGCACAGAAGAGTTAAGCGAAAACAAAGGAAAGCAGAATCACAGACTGGGACCAATATGGAAAGAAAAACAGTCACCAGACAACAAAGGTAGAAAAAATCATTTTATTTTCATTTTAGTGTTTGTAATATGTCCAATTTGAGAATTTACATTGGCTGTCTTATTTTGCACTGGGTATACTGGAGCTGTAAGAGCTTACAGAGATTATTTTTCATGAAAAAAAATCACGTTATTTTTTTCTCCTATAGTACTATAATATTTTCAATGATGTCTGTTTATATGCACCATGGCTGGTATAGGGGGTGTGGTTAATGTGGGTGTGGCTATCATAGGGGTGGAGCCATATGTGGTGACCCCGCCCATAATGAGTACTGGCACCTTTTTTTTCTACAAAAAAAGCACTGTGTAGAGGTACTTGTTCGCTCGGGGCAGGAAAGAAAGAGCCCCCTCTTTCCTGCCCGTAGCGCTGCTGGTAGCTGCCCTGCTGCATCCTGTGCGAGTCCGGCTCTCGGCGTTTCAAAATGGCCGCCGAGAGTTGAAGTCTCGCAAGGCTACTTCAACTCTCGGCGGCCATTTTGAAACACGGAGAGCCCGACTCTTAAGTGAAGTTAAGTGTAGTTAAGTGAAGTTAAGTTAAGTGTAGTGTATTGTAGTTAAGATAAGTGAAGTTAAGTTAAGTGAAGACAAGTTAAGTGAAGTGTAGTTAAGCGTAGTCCTGTGCTGAAGTGTCCCAGTGCCAAAATGTACCTGTGCCGACGTGTGCCTGTGCTAAAATGTTCCTGTGACAAATGTGCCTGTGCCAAAATGTGCCTGTGCTGACATGTCCCAGTGCCAAAATGTGCCTGTGCCGAAATGTGCCTGTGCTGACATGTCCCAGTGCCAAAATGTCCTAGTGCCAAAAGGTGCCTGTGTTGACATGTGCCTGGGCTGAAGTGTGCCTGGGCTGAAATGTGCCTGTGCCATAGTGTCCCACTGCTGAAATGTCACCATGCCAAAATGTGCCTGTGCTGAAATGTCCCAGTGCCAAAATGTGGCTGTGCAAACTGTGCCTGTGCTGATGTATGCCTGTGCTGAAATGTGCCTATGCCAAAATGTGCCTGTGCCAAAATGTGCCAGCGTGAAAATGTGCCTGTGCCGAAGAGTCCCAGTGCCAAAATGTGCATCACAGTGCCGAAATGTGCCTTTGCCGAAGTGTCCCAGTGCCGAAATGTCCCAATGTCGAAATGTGCTGGTGTCCCAGTGCCAAAATATCCCTGTGCCGAAATGTGCTATTGCTGAAGTGTAGTTAAATGTAGTCAAGTTAAGTAAAGTTAAGTGTAGTGTAGTTAAGTGTAGTTAAAATAAGTAAAGTTATGTGTAGTTAAGTGAAGACAAGTTAAGTGAAGTTAAGTGTAGTTAAGTTAAATGTAGTTAAATTAAGTGTAGTTAAGTTATGTAAAGTTAAGTGTACTGTAGTTAAGTGAAGTTAAGTGTAGTTAGGTTAAGAGAAGACAAGTGTAGTGAAGTGAAGTTAAGGTAAGTGTAGTTAAGTGTAGTTAAGTAAAGTTAAGTGAAGTTAAGTGTAGTTAAGTGTAGTTAAGTGTGTTAAGTGTAGTGAAGTGAAGTTAAGGTAAGTGTAGTTATGTGTAGTTAAGTAAAGTTAAGTGAAGTTAAGTGTAGTTAAGTGTAGTTAAGTAAACTTAAGTGAAGTTAAGGTAAGTGTAGTTAAGTGAAGTGTGCTGTAGTTAAGTGTAGTTATGTGAAGTTATGTGTAGTTAAGTTAAGTGTAGTTAAGTTAAATGTAGTTAAATAAAGTGTGTTAAGTGTAGTTAAGTAAACTTAAGTGAAGTTAAGTGTAGTTAAGTGAAGTGTAGATAAGTGTACTTAAGTGTTAAGTGTATTAAGTGCAGTTAAGTTAACTGAAGTGAAGTTAAGAGTAGTTAAGTGCAGTTAAATTAAATGTAGTTAAATGTAGATAAGTTAAGTGTATTTAAGTGCAGTTAAGTTAAGTGAAGTTAAGTGAAGTGTATAAATTAAGTGTAGTTAAGTATATGCTAAGTGAAGTTAAATTAAGTGAAGTACACTTAAGTTAAGTGCTCTCAAGTTAAGATCTATTAGTTTAAGTGTTCTTAAGTTAAGTGCTCTTAGTTTAAGCACTCTTAGTTTAAGTGCTCTTAAGTTAAGTGTTCTTAAGTTAAGTGCTCTTAGTTTAAGCACTCTTATGTTAAGTGCTCTTAAGTTAAGTATTCTTAGTTTGAGAGCTCTTAAGTGTCCCAATGCCGAAATGTCCAGGTGTCAAAATGTGTTAAATTAAGTGTAGTTAAGTGTATTTAAGTGCAGTTAAGTGTAGTTAAGTGAAGTGTATAAATTAAGTGTAGTTAAGTATATGCTAAGTGAAGTTAAATTAAGTGAAGTACACTTAAGTTAAGTGTTCTCAAGTTAAGATCTATTAGTTTAAGCGTTCTTAAGTTAAGTGCTCTTAGTTTAAGCACTCTTATGTTAAGTGCTCTTAAGTTAAGTGCTCTTAGTTTAGGTGCTCTTAAGTTAAGTACTCTTAGTTTAAGAGCTCTTAAGTGTCCCAGTGCCAAAATGTCCAGGTGTCAAAATGTGCCAGTGCTGAAGTGTCCCAGTGCCAAAATGTTCCAGTTCCAAAATGTGCCTGTGCCAAAGTGTCTCAGTGCAGAATTGTGCTGGTGCCGAAGTGTCCCGGCGCTGAAATGTGCCTGTGAGAAAGTGTTCCAGTGCCAAAATGTGCTTGTGCCATAGTGCCCCAGTGCTGAAATGTCACCATGCCAAAATGTGCCTGTGCTGAAATGTCCCAGTGCTGAAATGTGCCTGTGCAAACTGTTCCTGTGCTGAAGTATGCCTGTGCTGAAATGTGCGTATGCCAAAATGTACCAGTGTGAAAATGTGCCTGTGCCGAAGAGTCCCAGTACCGAAATGTGTGTCACAGTGCCGAAATGTGCCTTTTCCAAAGTGTCCCAGTGCCGAAATGTCCCAATGTCGAAATGTGCCGGTGTCCCAGTGCCAAAATATCCCTGTGCCGAAATGTGATATTGCTGAAGTGTAGTTAAGTGTAGTTAAGTTAAGTAAAGTTAAGTGTAGTGTAGTTAAGAGTAGTTAAAATAAGTAAAGTTATGTGTAGTTAAGTGAAGACAAGTTAAGTGAAGTTAAGTTTAGTTAAGTGAAGTTAACTGAAGTGAAGTTAAGTGAAGTTAAGTGTAGTAACATAGGCAGGCTGCACTCTCTCTCGCTCCGGCCCTCGCTTTGCCCCTGGCGTACTTACAGACCAAACATGAGACAGGTTTTGGGAATAAATGGCCACAGCTCTTATTCAAAACACATTAAACATCCCTAGGAAGCACCCGAGCCTTGGGTTTGACGTTGCAGATGCTTACGCCCTCTGCCATAGCTTATCCAGTTAGAGAGCAAGCATCCCAGCCCATGCTGTGGCCAGCCTTTCTCCACCCCCAGCGTGGCCAAGCCTCCATCTGCCTGGGGCATCCCCCCCTAGACCAGAGCCCCACCTGCCATGCCTAACTAGCGAGGTGATTGGTCTGCCAGCAGTGAGTGCTCCTGTCCTTTGCGTGAAGTGGACGATCTTTCTTTCGGCTGTTGCTCCAACACATCCCAGATTTCCCAAGCTCGGGTGCCTCCGCCACAACCTGTGGGGCCTGAGAACCAGGGTCCACAGGTCCCCCCCCCCGCTCTCCCTTCACAACCATCGCCCCCCCCCCCTTCAAAACTGCCGCTCCACGGCTTCCTGGAAGTTGGTAAGCAGAAGGAAATCGAGTGAGAGGGGAAGGGCAATGGCGCCCGATATGTTCTCCGCCGAGGTACTCTCCCATATGCCAATCTGATGCCATCCCATACCTGATGTGCCACCCCTGCCAGCAGCAACGGGCACAAGCCGATGCCATCTCATACCTGAGATGCCAACCCATGTCAGCGGGCACCAGCTGATGCCATCTCATACCTGGGATGTGAGCAGCAGCGAGCACAATCTGATGCCATCCCCTGCCAGTAGCAACGGGCACCAGCCGATGCCATCTCAAACCTGAGATGCCAACCCATGTCAGTGGGCAGCAGCTGCTGCCGTCTCATACCTGGGATGCCAACCCACGCCAGCAGCAAGCACAATCTGATGTCATGTCATACCTGAGGTGCCAGCCCATGCCAGCAGCAACGGGCACAAGCCGATGTCATCTCATACCTGAGATGCCAACCCATGTCAGCAGCAGCGGGCACAAGCCGCTGCCATATCATACCTGAGATGCCAATCCATGTCAACAGCAGCAGGCACAAGCCGATGTCATCTCATACTGTTATTATGCCAATCCATGTCAGCAGCAACAAGCACGAGCTGATGCCATCTCTTACCTGGGGTGCCAATCAATGTCAACGCTGCCCCCATTAGCATCTAGCCCAAGGTGTAAACCCGGTCTCCGGGATGGTAAGCGCTTGCTGGTATTGCGGTGCACGAATGCCCGATGATCCATGCTGTACCTGTCCGCAGCTGGAGACCTACACAGGAAGGGAATGGTTAGCTTATTGCAGTGGCCTGATATTGGTTTGGTATGCAGCAGATCTCCATCATCCAAGTCGCTGGGGGGAGAGACCCTGCTGGAAGGCAGTCGTGGCTGTCCCTATACAGAAAAGGGCAATGTCCACCCTGCTGGAAGGCAGTCATGGCTGTCCCTATACGGAAAGAAGGGCAATGTCCAGCTTGTAGGAGAGCTTATCGGAAGACAGCCGTGAACTGGAAACACATGAGCGGACTACAGAGCTCCATCGTGGCAGTCGCTTGATGGTATGGGGGTCCCGTAATTGCCGGGGCAATGGCCAGTTATGCACTGCGTGAGCTGACCAGTAACCTGGGGGTGGGAGCCCTCCGTGATATAGCATGCAATGAGGCAAGCAGGAACCGGTTCCTGTGTCAACCCATGGCATAGAAGCTATTCAGGAACTTGATGAAGTGCGAACCGGTATGCGTGCAGAGTACAATGGGGTAATGAGCTGCTGATGAGTAAGTGCACTTGTGTTCGGGGACTGTGGTTGGTTCCTTGGTGGAAATTGAACGCGAGCAACTCCGGGTACTTGCTTTGATCGCGTGATCCAATTAAAAGTCGTAGAAAGACTGCCAGACCAAAGGATAACAGTTCTGCGTGACGTCTACCGCTGACCCAGTGGTAGTACCCGGTGTTCCCCGGAGCCTGCCACCACTCTTATGTCACCATGCCACACTTCAGTGGTGAGCCTGGACTGATCCTGCTAAACTTGCCACTTGTCTGATCTGGGATGCACAGCAAGGTCGACATAAAGAGATATTTCAGAGGAGGCATAGCTCCTATCTGAACAGCCATCAGGTGTTTCAGTCAAAGCATGAGGTGTTTCAGTGAAAGAGGAAGCCCTATCAAAGCCTTAGTGGCCCGGACACTAGGGGATCCACACTAGCGGTGTGGGTTCATCGGAAGAACAACAAAGCATTGCTGAATTGTCCTTTATAGAACAGCAAGCAGTTCACTCACAAGTCAGAAGAGGTGTCTGGTTGTATAGAGCATGCGATTTGCCTCGGTAGTGAAAGCCGCTGAGGTAGGAACTGGATCCCCCTCCTCATGAGCAAATTAGCAGTGGTGGAAACCGAATCCATGTCCTCGTGATCAAAGTCCGCTGAAGTAACCCGTATGCTCTTCTTGCATGCCACACTAGAGGTATGTAATCATGGGTGTGATGGGGATGGCAGTTCGACAGCTGAAGTAGAAAAGCAGTGACCCCATCGAAACAATGGAATAAGTAGTAAAGCAGCGACCCCGGCGAATATATCATTGTCGAGAGAGTTATGAGGTGAAAACCGAGTTCTCTCCAGGGATTCTATGAGGGCAAGTGCTGATAGCAATACTGCGGAGACAGCCACCCTCAAGCCCAAAGAACAAGGGGCCAAAGACCAATGAGAACAGAGGCAAGGAGGTTGAGAAAAGGTCTAGGCAACAGCCCTCCAATAATAACAGTTTCAAACAAGTGCGTGTGTAGTACGTGGTAACAACATGCCATATAATGCCTTGCGTGTATTATGACGGTGGCCTACAGTAAAACGTTAACATATGTCAGGAATGTATTCCAACCGGGCAGGGCTGACAAAGGAGATCCTCGGTCCAATGTTGTATGGGGGAATATGTACCACACTTAAGTGTCTCATACCATCCAAGTAACGCAACAGTCTGAAGAGGAACCAGGAGTAGTTCAAGCGCAGTTTAGTTCAAGTGCCGTTCCTTGCCTGATACCCTCCAAGGAACAACAGTATGAAGAGGAGGAACCGTCAGTGGGGAAGCCGGAAGGGAAGGGGTGCTCCGGCCGGGGAACTGCCATGCGGCAGCCGCCATGTTATGTGCGGCTGCTCGGCATGCTCCTCGCTGGCCTTCCTTTAAATTAAGTGTAGTTAAGTGTAGATAAGTTAAGTGTAGTTAAGTGTATTTAAGTGCAGTTAAGCTAAGTGAAGTTAACTGAAGTTAAGTGTAGCTAAGGTAAGTGTATAAATTAAGTGAAGTTAAGTGTAGTTCAGTGTTGTTAAGAGTGTTGTTAAGTGTAGTTAAGTGCAGTTAAGTAAAGTTAAGTGAAGTTAAGTGTAGTTAACTGAAGTGAAGTTAAGTGTAGTTAAATTAAGTGTAGTTAAATTAAGTGTAGTTAAGTGTAGTTAAGTGTATTTAAGTGCAGTTAAACTAAGTGAAGTTAAGTTAAGTGAAGTTAAGTATAAGTTGTGCCTAAAGTTCAGTGCAGTTTATGGAATAATGCTTAAGCAGAGAGGTCACGTGTAAATTTTGGTGCCGCCATTTGCGCCAATAAAAATGCGGTTCAAATGCATGCACCTAAATTTATGTGCAGAGCACCCATATTCTATAATTACATGTGTAACTCAAAACTATGCTCCCGATCCTCCCTAAAATCTTTGGGGCCTCTTTTTAGAAAATATTTCTTCACTCAAGGTGTAATTAAACTCTGGAATTCATTGCCAGAGAAAGTGGTAAAAGCAGTTAGCTTAGCAGGATTTAATAAAAGGTTTGGATGGCTTCCTAAAGGAAAAATCCATAGACCGTTATTAAAATGGACTTGGGGGAAAATGCACTGCTTATTGCTAGAATATCAAGACAAGTGGAATTTTTGCATTATACAGTGGTGGAAATAAGTATTTGATCCCTTGCTGATTTTGTAAGTTTGCCCACTGACAAAGACATGAGCAGCCCATAATTGAAGGGTAGGTTATTGGTAACAGTGAGAGATAGCACATCACAAATTAAATCCGTAAAATCACATTGTGGAAAGTATATGAATTTATTTGCATTCTGCAGAGGGAAATAAGTATTTGATCCCCCACCAACCAGTAAGAGATCTGGCCCCTACAGACCAGGTAGATGCTCCAAATCAACTCGTTACCTGCATGACAGACAGCTGTCGGCAATGGTCACCTGTATGAAAGACACCTGTCCACAGACTCAGTGAATCAGTCAGACTCTAACCTCTACAAATGGCCAAGAGCAAGGAGCTGTCTAAGGATGTCAGGGACAAGATCATACACCTGCACAAGGCTGGAATGGGCTACAAAACCATCAGTAAGACGCTGGGCGAGAAGGAGACAACTGTTGGTGCCATAGTAAGAAAATGGAAGAAGTACAAAATGACTGTCAATCGACAAAGATCTGGGGCTCCACGCAAAATCTCACCTCGTGGGGTATCCTTGATCATGAGGAAGGTTAGAAATCAGCCTACAACTACAAGGGGGGAACTTGTCAATGATCTCAAGGCAGCTGGGACCACTGTCACCACGAAAACCATTGGTAACACATTACGACATAACGGATTGCAATCCTGCAGTGCCCGCAAGGTCCCCCTGCTCCGGAAGGCACATGTGACGGCCCGTCTGAAGTTTGCCAGTGAACACCTGGATGATGCCGAGAGTGATTGGGAGAAGGTGCTGTGGTCAGATGAGACAAAAATTGAGCTCTTTGGCATGAACTCAACTCGCCGTGTTTGGAGGAAGAGAAATGCTGCCTATGACCCAAAGAACACCGTCCCCACTGTCAAGCATGGAGGTGGAAATGTTATGTTTTGGGGGTGTTTCTCTGCTAAGGGCACAGGACTACTTCACCGCATCAATGGGAGAATGGATGGGGCCATGTACCGTACAATTCTGAGTGACAACCTCCTTCCCTCCGCCAGGGCCTTAAAAATGGGTCGTGGCTGGGTCTTCCAGCACGACAATGACCCAAAACATACAGCCAAGGCAACAAAGGAGTGGCTCAGGAAGAAGCACATTAGGGTCATGGAGTGGCCTAGCCAGTCACCAGACCTTAATCCCATTGAAAACTTATGGAGGGAGCTGAAGCTGCGAGTTGCCAAGCGACAGCCCAGAACTCTTAATGATTTAGAGATGATCTGCAAAGAGGAGTGGACCAAAATTCCTCCTGACATGTGTGCAAACCTCATCATCAACTACAGAAGACGTCTGACCGCTGTGCTTGCCAACAAGGGTTTTGCCACCAAGTATTAGGTCTTGTTTGCCAGAGGGATTAAATACTTATTTCCCTCTGCAGAATGCAAATAAATTCATATACTTTCCACAATGTGATTTTCCGGATTTAATTTGTGATGTGCTATCTCTCACTGTTACCAATAACCTACCCTTCAATTATGGGCTGCTCATGTCTTTGTCAGTGGGCAAACTTACAAAATCAGCAAGGGATCAAATACTTATTTCCACCACTGTATGTCTATTTTTGATATAATGTTTATTTTGTGAACAGCAGTGCGCATATACATTTTTATTTACCTGAGTATAAATTCCATAGTAAATAGATAATAGAGGCTTTTTAATTCTCAGGTTTTCAAATACTAACAATACTGGGCACTGCTGGTTGGCTGGAGGTGGTCCATGATTATAACCGTGCATCGGCTGGTTAGCCGTTAAGGAAGCTTATACATATAGACTTCCATGTGGATATGAGACGCCTTCATTAGCCAACATTTTCACATTGCATTTAACACACAGTGTCTACCCCAATTTGTGTATTTATTGCTAGAATAAGCAGCATAAAATCTGTTTTACTGTTCTAGGATCTTTCCAGGTACTTGTGACCTGGATCGGCCACTGTTGGAAACAGGATGCTGGGCTTGATGGACCTTCGGTCTGACACAGTATGGCAATACTTATGTACTTATGTAAAATGCCCATGACCCTCCCATTTCTGCACCCCTTTTTAGGCTATGCATTAATTTTAGGTACATAAATCCCAATTAAATCTAATTAGTGTCAATAATTGCTTGTTTAAAAGCCAATTGTTGGCACTAATTGACCCATTATTCTATTACATTATGCACACAAATCGGGCACACGCCTAAATTTGTACACACAATTTTTGGCAACTTTTATAGATTCGGGGGTTAAGTGCCTGCCCTATGTATTAAATACAAGGAAGACGCTGGATACACCCCCTGCATTTACCATACAGGCTTTCATGCACTAGACTTTGCTACTAACGTGTGGTCTTTCTCATTCTATAACAAGGCGTCTAAATTTAAATGCCATCTGCTCACTAAGGGCTCCTTTTACTAAGCGGTGAAGTACCTATACAAGAAGTACTGCTGGGCTACCGCAGCACCCCGACAGTACTTCCCACCCCTAGTGCGCCATCATTTCCAAGTTAACTCAGTGGAGGAGTAGCCTAGTGGTTAGTGCAGTGGACTTTGATCCTGGGGACCTGGGTTCAATTCCCACTGCAGCTCCTTGTGACTGTGGGCAAGTCACTTAACCCTCCGTTGCCCCCGGTACAAAATAAGTACCTGAATATATGTAAACCGCTTTGAATGTAGTTGCAAAATACCACAGAAAGGCAGTATATCAAGTACCATTTCCTTTCCCTTTCCCCTTACAGCCACCTCAATGGGTAACAGTAAGGGCTCACCTCCAAAATGGCCATGCAGCAAGTGCTTGCCACACAGCCATTTCCTGCAGGAAGTCAAGACTTCCCTTTTACCAGCTGCAGTAAAAGGGGGCCTCTGTGCACATGTAAAACACATGCCGACTCAAGTGCTGGCTCCCTTTTCCTGCAGCTTGGTAAAAGGGGCCCCAAACATTATAGAATACTGCCATTCATGTAGGTAAATATGCACTAATGCATGCAAATGGCATTGGCGTAGCTTGCCAATATTCTATAAATATGTGCTAAAATATCTTAGTGCATAACTGTGAGGGGGACGTTCACAGGAGAGGGGCATGAGTATTTACAGAGGAAAGGCATGGGCAAAGCATACATGAAGCCAATTTTTACATTACATCAAGGTCTTATAGCCCGCAACAACCAACAAGTTTTAAGCTGATAACATCAAGAAAGAGCATACTCCAGATAATTATACAAAATGATCACAAACTTTAAATCCAGAATACAGCATCTATAGGTTATGAAACATATTGTCTATAAAGAAAAGTCTTTAATTATTTCTGAAACTCTGAATGATGTTCTATATGTCTTAAGACAGCTAAAAGAAAATTCCAGCTTGAAGCTGTTTGGTAGGTCAGAGAAGACTTTAAAGGGCACCAAGCCTTTACTTTACGAACGGTGGGAAAATCTAACAAAAAAAGATTTCTGGTAACTCTCCCATTGTTCTTATTTAAAAAGATAGTAACATAGTAAATGACGGGAGATAAAGACCTGAACGGTCCATAGATAACCCAAGGAATCCCCATGGAAAGCGCCTTGAAGGTCAAAACCAGAAATTTAAATTGCAATCTCACCTCCACTTATAGAATTACATGCTTCAATGTCACACTGTGCCAGCCATAGACCTGGTGTAACTGTTGGTGCCTAAATGTCAGCACATTGTTGTCAACTTAAGCACAGATGCTGTAATAGAATTGGTGCTCACTGCATGCCTTTGGCACACCTAACATGGCGCCCCCAGTTATAGAATCATACCCAGTCATTGCAAAATGTTATCACATTTTAGTAAAGGGGCCCCATTGTCTTTCGATGGCACTAAACTGTTCTATCGGGGTTGACATTCCCCAATTCAGGGATATAAGAAAGGCATGGGAAATGGAAACTATTTCAGTCTTTCATCCTTAAGCAAATCTACAAGAAATCTTAGGCTATAACTTATACATTTGGGGGATGATATTCAGACCATGGGAGGCAGCCCGGCTAAATTCCACAGTCAGCGGTGAAACCGGATAATGAATGCAGGGCCATTTCCAGTGACCAGCATTGAATATCCAGTTTATTTTGGGCCAGTTTAAACTTAACCAGCCAAGCCAATGTTCAGCGCTGGCCGGTTAAGATTAAACCGGCCAAAGATAGACCTGTTATTTTGGCGACTCGATTTGGCTGTCAAATTAGCTGGCGATGTGCTGATTATTAGCAGATAGGTGAATATATCAAATGATATAACTGGTTACCCACTAAGGGCTAGATTCTATATATGGTGCTTGAAAATTCCACAAGGAAAAAAATACACATAGGAACGCCTTACCAAAAGCCTTGAAAACAACATAAGGCCACCTAAACTTCCGGAAATCACTAAAAACTAACCTATTTCAAAAGGCATATACTACCGACCCAACTTAAATGCCTGAACTCTGCAACACAGCAAAACTAAAGTACATAATGGACATAACACAACTCTTCCGCTTTACGATTCCCTAATGTGACCGTTCCACACGAACCTTATCTTACTACAATATCACTTTGTATTTGTTCACAACGGAGTCTGCGAACACCTCTCTGGTATTATGTAAGCCACATTGAGCCTACATATAGGTGGGAAAATGTGGGATACAAATGTAACAAATAAAAAATAAATAATAGAAAAATAAAATACACCTAAATTTTATAGAATACGCTAAAGTTCCGCGTGGCTTATAGAATACGCCCAGCGCTCATCTACATGACAAAATTTAGTCACAAGCACTTACACCAAGTAAAGCTTGATGTAAATGCCGACACCTAAATTAGGCATGGACCAAGTGTATTTTATAACAATGAGCATAGATGGAACTTTGTAAGTCTAAGTGCTTTGAAGCTACACTTCTATGTAAATTAATTGTTACCTGCATTGAATCCTTAGAAAACATGGGCTATAGGTTCACTGGCTTTTGTGAAAAATAAGTTGCATAATTGATTTTAACAGTTGTCACTCTCACTTCTGAATTAGCCAATCAGAATCAAGGATATCCCAGCCCTGCCCAATCTCTGATGAAGCCAAGCCCACTCTCTGCCTGAGTCATGCCCATCCTGCCCACATCACCCCTTGTCATAGCTCTTTCCTGAACCCCACCCCTTTTGGTGATTACACAGGAAGTGACATCATAACTTTGCCCAGGCCATGCCCCTTTTCCAAGATGGAGACTCTGGGTCACACAGATTCAAGATGGTGCCATCCTGAATTTGTGGTGTCACAGGAAATTATACTATGAACGCTGTCATTTTGGATTTGTGGAATCTATAGTCGCTGCCATCTTGGAAAACAGACGGACTGGGCAGAGCATACATCATTTCCTGTGATATTCCCAAAAGGGCAGGGTTTAGTGAGGAGTTATGATGTCATTTCCAGTGTTGTCATAAAAAGGGGCAGGGTGGGGCGTAGCTTGAGCAGAGATCGTGTATGACTTGGGTGGAGAGTGAGTAGGGCTAAGTTGGATCCTTGATTCTGATTGTCTGACAACCAGGAAGTAGGCGTAGCACCTGTCAAAATCAATTCTGCAAATTGGGTTTGAAAAAAGCCTGTGAACTTTAGTTCTTACACTTTTTAAATAAATAAAATAAGTTATAACATGATTCACAATTGTAGGGCTCTGTTTTTTTTTTTTTTAATTTTGTTTTTGAAAAAACAGCAATTAAAAGAATTGATCTACAAATTTTCTCTTACGTTAGTTTTATAATAACAATACTTAACTTTTAGGGAATGCTCGACCTGTAACTTGGATAACTTGAACCATGATTTGACACCTTCTATAATTACTTACCAGGATCATGCTGGCTGCTGTTATAATACAACACAGTATTATTGAAATAAAAAGATTTGCTTCATGAATGCATTGTCAGAAAATCTCAAGCAGTTTGGTTTACATGTTAAATAAAGATGACATGTCCTTAGCTATACATATTTTAATCTAAAAGCAATTTGGAGCTGTGATTTAAAGATAAGCTGCTTTAGTAAGCTGATTCACCTTGTCTGGAAGCTTTGGATAAATGATATTATACCTCCAGAGGTATTAAACTTGTTTATTAACTCTGGACGTAAACCGACTGCTATGAATAATAAAGGTTTCTTCCTCAAGGGGGTGGGGGGAAAAGCATTTTACTGCAAACTACTGTATGCAAATATTTTCCCCAATGTCTGCACCACTTCAATGCATTCAGCTAATAATTATGTGATCTTGCTGCAGTGTTCTTACTGGAGGTCAGAGAGAGAGAAAGCATTTCCATTTGACTGCTTTCCTTTGGGGATTTAAACTTACTTTGTTTATGGGAGAACTAATAGATTAACTTCTTTTTCATCGTCATTTCTCATTTCTATTGCTATTCAAGGCTTTAAGGGAAGTTTCTGTTAGCTCTTTGGAATATTCACCTGGAAGCTGGGTTAGTTGATTAGCATGTGGTACTCAATCTGTACATTATTAATAGGTTACTTCAGCTCAAAGAGGCACATTTTCCTGCTTACCATTGTTTGAATCTAGTCTATTCTTGACTTTAAAATATGGGGTGGGACATAGTCACTCTGATGTCCTTGGAAAACCACATGTGGTTTCTGAACTTCCTATCACTGGAGTAACAGTGAACAGGAGGCAAATTTCTTTCAACTGAAAGGAAACATTGGAACAAGAGGGCATAGGGTGAAGCTGAAAGGGGAAAGACTCAGGAGTAATGTACCTCATTATGGAAAGGGTGATGGATGTGTGGAATGGCCTCTCAGTGGAGGTGATGGAGATGAGAGCTGTATCTGAACTCAAGAAAACAGAGGACAAGCACAGGAGGTCTCTAAAGGAAAGGAAAGGATAGTAGAAATTAGTAGTAGGTATGGAGGAGCAGAGTGGATAGGCCAGGGGTATTTAAGCCCAGTCCTTCTGATAGTGACTTAAACATTGTCCATAAAGTGATTGTCACAATTCATGGTTAGAATGAGAAATAAGCAGTCACGTGTTGAGCACTGCTTTGCCAGCAGCAGGATATGACCCAGACTGAAATAATACATTCCATAGTAACAAAGTAAGTGACAGCAGATAAAGACCTGCATGGTCCATCTAGTCTACCCAACAGTCACATTCATTCTCAGTTCTAGAGTAAATAAGCAATGAACGTGATATTAAATACTTGATCATGGTCTGTCTGTTTCTGGTTCAGACCGTAGAAGTCCACCCAGCTCTGTCCCAGCAGAGCTGGTGGATTAGAAAAGTTTAACATTTTGAAGGTGTAAAGTAGGTGGGATATGGAAATGGAAGGAAGGGTTTGAGAGCAGTGTATGGAGATGTTTTTCATAAATGGCAGGAATCTTTGAAGGGAATAAAAAGAAAACCACATATGTATATGTTCATAATTGAAGATGAATGTATAGATGTCTACCTCACTACTATAGATTATTATTAATCTCCACAGACAAGCAGGTAAGATTCAGACAGATTGTATGGTGAAATCCAACAAATCCAGTGTGCCAGAGCTTTCCTCCAGCTCAAAAGAAGCCTTTTGGGCTTGTCCTGAACATGCATAGGAATTTTTGCCTATAGATATTCTAATGTTATAATGGTAGGATCATATAATTATGGCATGCCTAACTTCATCAATCCATTGCATAAGCTTGACTTCTGACAGCCCTCTATATTGTATATTGTTTTTTTATATGTAGATATATATTGGGAAGGGGGTAACTTTATAGTCGGGCATCTAACCTATGAAGACACACAGATACATATATTGAAGGTAACTGTGATCATCGCTGGGGAAAAGTGACTGAAGTAGCATATCCAAAATGTTGATAGTAGCCAATTTTTGTTGTTGTTGTTCTGTTTTTTCTTGTCATGGGTCCATAATCAGTCTGCAAGTTACATGTTTGAACTTCTATAACTTAAAAAAAGTTTTTTAATAAAAGGATTGGGTTTGAACTATTGCATTACAAATTGTTTGCTCCAACAGAATTCATTAAAATCTCTTTTTTTTTTTCTGGTGACTTCAATCACATTCTCCTAGAAATGGTCACAATGTTATAACCATGCTTGGTTTAAGAGGCACTAGTTAGGTACTATTTTATAAAATCACATGGCATCTAACAAGCTTATTTTCAAAAGTGATCGCCGGCCATTTCCCAACATAAATCGGGAGATGGCCGGCGATTTCTTAAAAGCGGCGAAATCGGTATAATCGAAAGCAGCATTTTTGACAGCATCGCTTCTTTCCTGTCGCTTTGCCGGTGAAAGTTCAAGGGGGCGTGTTGGTAGCTTAGTGAAGGCGGGACATGGGCGGGAATGGGCATGGCTACTAGATGGCCGGCTTTCGCCGATAATGGAACAAAAAAAAGCGGTGTTAAGCAGTATTTCGCCTCAAAAAGGTGCCCCAACTCACCAGATGACCACCGGAAGGAATCGGGGATGACCTCCCTGTACTCCCCCTCCCACCCTACAAAACACAATTATAAACATATTTTGGCAGCCTCTATGCCAGACTCAAATGTCGTATCCACTTCCATGACAGCAGAATGTGTTCTATCCTCTGACAGCCTTTCCCTGGTTGTGATGTGGCTCTCGGGTGAGTGTGACACCTTTTCTGTTAGGTGCACTGCAGAGTCACATCAGCAATGCATTGTGGTGGGTGTAGGGTAGTAGGCTCTACTCCCATGGTGCTTTTCCCCCTGCTAACTGGGTCAGAGTGTGCCCTGTTTTGTTTCTGGTAGTCCATGAGGTAGTGGCCATTTTTGTAAGCCAGTTTTAGATCCCTTTCATGTGTTACCCACGTTAGAGAACTTAGTTCTTACCTTGAATGTTGCTGAAAGAGGGCATTGTACACCATTCTGCCAGCTCTGACCTACTGCTAATCTCAGTACCAGGGAGACTCTTTGCCAGTGGTGCACAACCTCTGATCTGCAGTTAATTGTGAGTAAATGTGCTTAATCAAATAAAGGACTTTTTCAAAGAGATTAGTCTTCAGGTGTCAACTGGTGTGCCAAGGTTATACAGCAGCATCAAGTCCTAGAGGCCTGCGTGTATGCATGTCCCTGGAGCACTATTAGTGGGTACCGCAGTGCACTTAAGGCAGGCGCACCCATGCCCATCCCCCCCTACCTGTAACACTTGTGCTGGTAATGGGAGCCCTCCAAAACCCACTGTACCCACATGTAGTTGCCCCTTCACCCCTAAGAGCTATGGTACTGTTGTGCATTTGTGGGTAGTGGGTTTTTTGGGGGGGTTGGGGGCTCAGCACCCAAAGTAAGGGAGCCATGCATGTGGGAGCGTTTTCTGAAGTCCACCGCACTGACCCCTAGGGTGCCCAGTTGGTGTCCTGGCATGTGAGGGGGATCAGTGCACTACAAATGCTGGCTCCTCTCACGACCAAATGCCTTGGAAGTCGCCGGGTTGGAGATCGCCGGCATTTTTTTCCATTATCACTGAAAAACAAAACTGGCCATCTCAACCCCGGCGAACTCTGGCATTTGGCCGGGCTAAACTGTATTATTGAAAAAAAAGATGGCCGGCCATCTTTTTCGATAATACAGTTCCGGCCAGCTGTAGCGCCGCCGCCAAAATAGATCACCGGCCATCTATTTCACCGGTGACGTTCGATTATGCCCCTCCACGTGTCTTTATGAAATATTAGCCTAAGTGGCAGGAAGTGCACCCTACATTGTAGGTGCAGGTATTTTTACCTGCTCTTGATTATTCCATAAGTACATAAGTAATGCCATACCTGGAAAGACCAAAGGTCCATCGAGCCCAGCATCCTGTTTCCAACAGTGGCCAATCCAGGTCACAAATACCCGGCAAGATCCCAAAAATGTACAAAACATTTTATACTGCTTATCCCAGAAATAGTGGATTTTCCCCATGTCCATTTAATAACGGTCTATGGACTTTTCCTTTAGGAAGCCGTCCAGACCTTTTTTAAACTCCGCTAAGCTAATCGCCTTTACCACATTCTCTGGCAACGAATTCCAGAGTTTAATTACACGTTGAGTACATGCATAGTTTGTATTTTTTTAATTTTATTTTTAAGTGAATTTTAAATACAAATTACCAAGAATAAAGTCTTGTACAGATTAGCTCTCAAATACAATATACAATAAGAAAAAAAAGTCCCGGCAACCAATAAGAAGCGAAAGGTAGTAGTGGTTGGTGATTCTCTTCTAAGGGGTACTGAGGCACTGACCAGACATGATGTCCAGGGAGGTGTCCTGTCTGCTTGGTACCAAAATTCGAGATGCAATGGAAAGATTGCCTAAAGTCATCAAGCCTACTGACCACTATCCTATGCTGCTCATCCATGTTGACACAAATGATACTGCTAGGTACCCTACTAAATATATCAAACGTAACTTCATGGCTCTGGGTCACAAGGTGAAGCACCTAGGTGCACAGGTGGTGGTCTCATCGATCCTTCCTGTTGAAGGTAAAGGCCAAGTGAGGGAAGTTCGCATCCTGGAGCTAAATGTGTGGCTGTGTGAATGGTGCCGATGTAAGCACTTCTGTTTCCTGGACTATGGGATGATTTTCCAAGAGCTACTGAGCAGTGATGGTGTCCATCTTTCAAGGAAGGGATAAAGTGTCTTTCGCAACAGACTGATCAAAGTACTAAAGAGGGCTTTAAACTAAATTAGCCGGGGATGGATGAGAAAAGCCCCAAAGTCATTAATAACTCTCAAGAAGGTAAGACACCAAATACCCTCATAGAAAGGGGAAAAATGAGTAACATCTGGAGAGCCTTGTATGCCAGTGCCCACAGTATGAGAAACAAGTGTCTACATCTAGAGGTTGCAATAGTAGAAGCTGACTTGGATTTAGTGGCAGTCACGGAGATGTGGTTCACGGAGAACCATGACTGGGATATAGTTATACCTGGCTATAATCTACTCAGGAAGGACAGGGTAGGAAAAAAGGGTGGAGGAGTGGCATTATATGTTAAGAATAATATTAAAGTAACAGAACTGCAGGACATATGAGGTAAGGAAGAAGCACTGTAGGTTAAACTAGTAAGAGGGAAAGGAAAATATATTTACATTGGTGTAGTATACAGGTCACCTTCACAGAAACTTAATTGAAGACATCCACAAGATAGCTAGGAAAGGGGAAGTACTACTGATAAGTGATTTTAATATGCCGGATGTTGATTGGGGTGTCCCTGCTGTGGGGTCATCTAGAAACAAGAGGATCTTGGATTCTCTACATGAAGAAATTGTTTCAGCACTGGATAATAGAGCTATTCTAGACCTGGTGCTTACAAACGGTGACAGTGTTTCTGATGTTATGGTGGGAGATCAATTGGCATCTAGTGACCACCAAATGGTGTGGTTCAATATTAAGACAAAAGACGAGAGGGCTTATTCAAGATTGAAGGTCCTAGATTTCACAAGAACTAACCTTGCCAAGATGGGGGAATTTCTCAGTGAAGAGTTAGTTGGATGGGAACAGCTGAAGGAAGTAGAACAGCAGTGGGCAAAATTGAAAGGAACCATCTTAAAGGTGACCAATCTTTGTTAGAAAATTACATAAAACTAAGAGGAAAAGAAGACTGCTCTGGTTCTCAAACGTAGTAGCTGAAAAGGTAAGGGAAAGAGATTAGCCTTCATGCATTATAAGAGGACTCAGAAAGAGGAAGACAGGCAAAAAAAATACCTAGAAAAGCTAAGAGAAGGAGGAAAAACTGTCAGGAAAGCAAAGAGGTAAATGGAAGAAAAGGATAGCTGACATGGTAAAATTGAGGGACAAGACCTTTTTCAGGTATATAAGTGACAGGAGGAAGTACCATAATAGCATTTTGAGGCTCAAGGCTGAGAGGGAACAATTACTTCTGTTCTGTGCTCTTGGATGAAAAGCCAGAGGTGGGACCACAGAAAACAAATGCTAATGGGGATGGATGTATGGTAGACCAGGACTGATTCTCAGAAGACTGTGTTCGTGAGGAGCTAGCTAAACTAAAAGTAGACAAAGAGACGGGACCTGATTGGATACATCTGAGGGTACTCAAGGAACTCAGAGATGTTCTGGCGGCTCCATTGTCAGACCTCTTCAATGCTTCCTTTGAGTCTGGAGCGGTCCCAGAGGACTGGAGAATTACAGGTGTGGTCCCTCTGCACAAGAGTGAAAATACGGAGGAGGTTGGGAATTACAGACCTGTCAGTCTGATCTCAGTGGTGAGTAAACTAATGGAAGTGCTTCTAAAGCAGAGGATTATTTTATTTTTTATTTGTAGCATTTGCATCCCACATTTTCCCACCTATTTGCAGGATTATGAAGTTTCTTGAATCGAATGGCCTGCAGGACCCAAGGCGGTATTATGGCTTCACTAGATGCAGGTTGTGTCAGCCAAATCTGATTGATTTCTTTGCCAGGTGACCAAACAATTGGACGTGGGAGGGTCGCTAGATGTGGTGTACTTGGATGTTAGCAAAGCTTTTGACACGGTTCCACATTGGCGACTGGTTAATAAGCTGAGTGCTCTTGGTATGGAACCTAAAGTGACTGACTAGGTTAAAAACTGGTTAAATGGGAGGAGGGTAGTGGTAAATGGAGCTTGCTCTGAGGAAAGGGATGTTACCAGTGGTGTACCACAGGAGTCAGTCCTCGGCCGGCTCTTTTTAATATCTTTCAGAGTGATATTGCAGAACAGCTGTCTGGTAAGGTTTGTCTCTCTCTGCAGATGATACCAATCTCTGGAATAGATTGAACGCCCCGGAGGGTGTGGATGGCATGAAGAAGGATCTAGAAAAGCTTGAAGAATGGTCCAATAATTGGCAACTAAGATTTAATGCTAAGAAATGCAGGGTCATGCACTTGGTTACAAGAATCCAAGGGCATGGTACAATATAGGAGGTGAAGTGCTACTGAGTACAAAAGAAGACCGGGACTTGGGGTTGATTGTGTCTGATGACCTTAAGGTGGTCAAACAGGTAGAAAAGGTGATGGTCAAAGCCAGAAGGATGCTTGGATGCATGAGAGGGATGACCAGCAGGATAAAAAGAGGCGATAGTGCCCTTGTCTCTGGTGAGGCTCCATTTAGAGTGCTGAGTGCAATTCTGGAAACTGCACCTACAGAAAGATATACAAAGGATGGAGTCGATCCAGAGGGTGGCTACTAAATTGGTAAGTGGTCTCTGTCATAAAACAAACCTTTTTTTTTTTTGAGAAACAGACATATAACCAGAAGTCTTGTTTATTGTTAGTGTTATAGATTCAGTAAGCTCTGTCTTCACTGATTTCAACATTGATGTAGAACAAACATTCAAAGGGTTTGAAGAGTTATTCAAGCTTGTGATTAGCATTTTCTATTTGACTTGTAGATACTAAGAAAAATACTCTCATTTTATCATCTAGGGCAGTGTTTCCCAAGTCCGGTCCTAAAGTACCCCTTGTCAGTCAGGTTTTCAGAATATCCACAATGAATATGCAGGACGTCTGGAGTCAGGACTCACAGAAACAGATCAGCGAACGTGCCGGAGACCGGTGCTGGATGACTTCGGCTGGCGGGGGTTGGGGACCCCCACCAGCAAAGGTACCTGGCGGTGGTGATGGGGGAGAGTCGGCGGCAGAGGGGGTCGAAAGTGGCGGGGGAGGGTCAGCGGCGGGCTAAACTCTGCCCCCCACCTCGGGCTCTGGACCCCCCTCCTGCCGAGGTCTGGCTAGACCCCTGTCAGTGGTGAGTAAATTAATGGTCTCTACTGAAGAAAAAGAAATCACAGTAGCTCAGATCCAGAAAGCAGGGCTGGATTTATTTCCTGAGTGCCTATAAGCAATGTGGGGTCGAAAGAGATGCTATACTCCCCGCCTCAACCTACAACCTGCCATCTGCCAACGGTGGGAGGAGGGAGAAGAAGAGCTGTGCATTTCCTTCCTCGCCCCCCCTCCCCCCCCAGTTCTACCCTCTCAGAATCAGGAGCAGCAGCAGCGATATATTTAAATTATTCAACATAGAGCTTGCAGACCTCAAATACTGGACAGCCCATATCATGCTCCATCTTCTCCTATCCCACATATGAGAGAAAATGGCCCAGCCCAGGCTGATGCATAGCAGCAACAGCAGTGATGCAGTAATCCATGCCTGCCAGCAGGTTGCAGAATCCAAAGCATATTATTTTCTACAGGGAAATCTGTTTGGTGGTGGTGGTGGCCAAAAAAATAAAACAGTAATAGAGAATAAAACAAAGAATATTATAATGCCTCTGTATCACTTCATGGTCCCTGTGACTCTAGACATGGATCAGCAAGGAGCCTTAAGCATCCTTGCACGCTCAAGGCCTGCTGCATTCTATCCTCTCTGAGCTTCCTGATTCAGAGAGGCTGTGCAGCAGATGCTTAACTAGGCTCCATAGTGTTAGACATGCTTGGGCCCAGAGCAGAAATTTGAAAGGGGCCCCAAAACCTGCCATCAGGATATGCCTTCTTCAGCTATGGGCAGGCTTGGGGCCCCCTATAGCATGGGCGACTAGGACAGCAACCCTCTTTGTACCCTCTAATGATGGCCGTGGGCCCCACATCAGCCAGGCTAACACTTGTCTAGGGATGATGACTACTGCGCTGGAGACATCGCCCATATTGAGGCACTCTGCTTGGACAACTAAGCTGCCTAGTTGTTGAGCTAGCCTTGCCAACAACAAAACTTGCTATTTGTGGTCATTCCTCTGAACGTCTACAATACTCTTCAGCCAGACTAACCATAGCAAGGACAGCAATGATCCTGAGAATTATGCTAATTCCTTGGAGGCAATGTTCCTTCTAAATTGTGTAGGAGTCCTCCACCTACATTCCTGCCAGTGGTGGTGCTGTTTCAGGATCACATTTTCAATAGTGAGCGACAGGCTGTCTGTCTCTAGTGATTGAAAACACAATGTTGACGCATTACCCCCCCCCACTGGACGGAATGCATTTGGAGAACTCCTGCACAACTCAAAGTAGTGCTTCCCAATCTTTTTGTGCCTGTGACCCCATGATTGCAGCCAAATAAAATTGTGTGAACCCCTGGAGATGCCGAATAATGATGTGCCTATAGAGAGCCCACCTAGGTTGTGACCCCACAATTAGGGAACATAGGGGCCCTTTTACTAAGCCGTGTTGGCAAGTTCTATGTGCGTCAATTCTGAACTACCACCTGGCTACCGCATAGCCCTGGTGGTAATTTCATTTTTGATGCGCGTCCGCTACGTGCACCAGAAAATATTTTTTTATTTTCTAGCACATAGTACTAACCGGGTTGGTAATCGGCATTGTACACACGCTGATGATTACCGCACGGTCACTGCGTGAGACCTTACCACTAAGTCAATGGGTGGCGGTAAGGTCTCAGGCCCAAAATGGATACGTGCCAATTTTCATTTTGCCGCATGTCCATTTTCGGCCAAAAAATAAAAGGTCTTTTTTGCAGGTGCACTGAAAAATGGACCTGCACGCGTCCAATACATGCGTCTACACCAACGCAGGCCATTTTTCGGCGCACCTTAGTAAAAGGACCCCATAGCTTGGAGGCTGTTCATTTATATACCTCTGTTTAAACCTCAGAATCTTGTCTGTTGTGAAGTGTGACACAATTCTTGATGAGTCTCTGTGACATGCAACTGTTTGGCTTCCAAAGATATATTTTCACAGCAATATAATAACATAGTTATAGTTATTTTGTGGTTCTATGATATTAGTTGGCTGTAAATTGCTTGGAACATTTTTTATGGGCAGTCATCTCATATATTCAATAAATAAAGACAGCATGAAAAAAAAAGCATCCAGCCCATCCAGTCTGCTTAGTTATTCTGTTCAAACTGCTAAAAACAATTCCTATGTGCCAGCCACTGAGTGTGGCCATCTGCAAGATTTCTCCTCATCCGGAAGGGCTGTTTTAAGGTGCATTTCATGTAAGTGAGGGCACCTGTCTTCAAGGCTACATCCATCTGAAATGAAGTAGAAATAGAAAATGCCAAAACATTTCCTCTTTTGTTCTGTTTCATTTCTGAACTGAAAGAGAAAGTATATGTTGTCCATTTTCTCTTTTGTTTCATTTTGGCCATCATTTTGCTTAGATTTCTATTTATTTTTGGCACACATTACAGTCTATGGGTCCAGGAAAAGAGCACTTGTTTTTGCTTAGGCAGTATGAGTTCACATCTATGAGCCTTGGCAGCAGAGACTAGAGCTTTGTAACTGAAGCCATAGAGACAAGGGAGAAGGCAGTGAATTGTTATCATCTGGGCAGCCCCTTAGACCAGCAGTTGGTCCCTAATCAAGGACACACCCTGTGCTAAGCAAATAACTATTCACTAGCTTCTATCCTACTTGTGTTGTTTCCAACTGTAAGTATATATCCACAGGGCTGCCGAAAGCCAGAGCCAGGCCTGGGTCGGTCCACCACTCAGGCTGCCGCCACCCCGGCCCCTTACCTTCCTGCATCTGCTCCTCCCTCGGTCCGTCGTTCTCCTGCTCCTATATGCCAAGACTCGGGTTATCGCGGTTATCAGGACATCTTGCCAACACTGGGCCCAGGGAATCTTTCCCCCCCCCCCCTCTCAGCCACCCTGTGTATCGGTTGCCTGTGAGGACATAGACTCAATTACCAGTGAGCCTGATTCCCAGACAATGTAAAGCCTCCTTGGAGCAGGGTAACAAAGAATCGGAAGTCACTTTAAAATTCTGAAACTTTTTGACAAGCAACCAAACAAGCCTATCCTAGGCTTACTTCCAAATCTTATGGCTGATGGAGTCATCATGAATCTGAGATCAGCACAGCTTCCTTGACTTTAATCTTTTGAAGTTCAAAGGGATATAATATTGTATTAGGAAGATGTGAAGAGCATCAAGTGAAAACTGTCAGGCTTATAGACAGAAAGAAAGCAAGAAGCACACACAGGGCTCAAGTACAGAGGGCATTCTTTGTTTGATAACCTGAACCTGAGAAGACACTGATTGAATATCAGGGCAATTCTATAACTGGGCGTATGCAATTAAAGCACCACCTTCACCTGCAAGCATGCATAATAGGCACTTGTGTGTGTAAGTGAACTATGCACTATTCTATAGGGAAGTGTATAACTGCAAGGGGGTGTACATATAGGTGGAGTATGGGTAGGACATTGATGTGTCTCCTACTTACACATGAACTTTATAGAATAGTATATGTTGCGTGCACTGCATGGCGCACTTAGGCATGCCAACTTACAACAGCCATAGACCTGGCATATGTGGGCATGCCTAAATGTAGATGCATTGATGCTGACTTACACAAGTATTCTATCATGGAATCTTGGTGTGAAGGTGTTAGAACCGTGCTCAGCACACAGCATCGAAGGCCAAACTTGAGGAGCCAAGTTATGCTGTTGCCACTTCTCTGAGAAACTGTAGTGCAGATGGGTTTCCTAACAGCCCCTAAACTGTTCATGCTTGCTGGAATAAGGGTGAAAAAAAAAAAGAGAGCACCATTGTTGCACATTTCTCTCAGACAGATTCCTTGGGCATCTCCTCACTACCTGAGGGGCCGGGATGCCCACAGGAACTGTCAGTGGCATATCTGGCCAAAGCTCTTGTCTCAGAAATCTAGTAAAAGGGAGTGGAAAAGAAGACTGCACTCATATGTGCTCTCCCCCACACCCCCCAGTGCTGGAGTGGGCAACCTAGGTTCAAAGGCTAGTGCTGGCTGGGGCAACCCATTATATATTCCTTTTTTCTAGCTACTGAAGACATGGCACAAAGATTTGGAATGATATGGCCACCCTGCAGGTAGTAGGTTCAAGTCCCACTGGACCTTCTTGTGATGCAGGACACATTGGATCCTTCTTGATTGAGTAGCTCTTTGGTAGAGCAACTTATGCTGTGACAACCCTGTATGATCAGTGTACTGTCCACCTTGCACTGTAAGAGATGTGGGTTTGATTCCTACTGTGGGTCTTTCTGGTTACAGTTTTATTTACCCTGCCATAGCTGCTGCAATGTGCTTGGTAGCTGCGTGTGTGTGATATGGTGGCTACTTTTCTTTGGGCCACAGGAGGGCCTTTTTGGTGTCACATATATTATTTTTTTAAGACATGTTGACATGTTGTACAGCCAGATTGGGGTGGAGGGGGGGCTGAGGAGGTGCGTGTGCAGTACAAAGGACAGGTGCTCTGTGAGCTGAGGTGGCCATGGGGACAGAGAATGGCACAGTGGCCTTTCTGTGGAGCATGTGCACTGTTGCTAGGAGATAGGGATGGGCACTAGGGTTAAGCAGGCGTGCCTTTGTGTGGCTCACTGTACTTTAGTGAGCTGCTGCCAGCGTTCACATCAATATGGAGGCATGGGGCAGGATGCCGCCATCAGGGGATTGGGAAGGGGTTCAGATATGTGCAGCCCCTCTCTGAATCAGAGAGTGATTCATTGGGAGGCTGGGGGGGCGGGTGATGCACCAGGGGGAGGCACAGCAGTGATCCACCCCGGGTGGAAGCCGACCTAGGAACACCACTGGAGGCCAGGAACCCTTTATATGGTAATTTTGTTTTCTAAATACCTTTTGCAGCCAGTGAGTGTGCCTGGGTCTGTGCTCAAATGGTTTGTTTGAACTGCTGGTGGGGAGAAGGGTGCAAGCAGCTCTCTCCTCTGTTACACACAGCACTTGTTTCAGCTAATTATGTATGCAGCTTTGCACTGAAGCACTCTCTGTGTGTAGGAAACTATAGCTCCATGCTGTCTCTACAGCTTGCATACATTCACAAATACTTCTGTTTGCTAAGATGACCAGAAACAGTTCCACAAATTTCTGCTTTCTAATATTCTTACAGCAATACAATGCTCCAAACTATTCCCTGTAGTTCACTGTAATTTCTTTTACAGCTGAGAGTTTCCTGAGGCAATAGAAATGCTTGGAGTAAATGCACTGAGATTTTATTAAACAGAAGCCCTGTACAGTATCCTCAAGTTTCTTACTTCACCCTTGAAGTTTTCCCAAGTTTTTCACTGTTCTGCTCTCTCACCTGGGTGATTAGCATGCAGTCTAAACCAGACTGTAGAACATCACTAGGATAAGAATCAGAACTCTTTAACCAAAATCTTCTTTAATGTGGTAATCAAACAAGAAAAATAACTTGCTGTTCTGATGTGCTGGACAAGAGTTTTGCCTTACAAACTGGAGTCTGTTTTCAACCAGTGGAGGAGTGGCCTAGTGGTTAGGGTGGTGGACTTTGGTCCTGGGGAACTGAGTTCAATTCCCACTTCAGGCACAGGCAGCTCCTTGTGACTCTGGGCAAGTCACTTAACCCTCCACTGCCCCATGTAAGCTGCATTGAGCCTGCCATGAGTGGGAAAGTGCAGGGTCGTAGGGCTCATGCAATCATAGAAGCATGCTGCAGAGTGCAGACAGCTTAACAGATCTGAGGAGAGGAAGAGCGGGGGAATACCAGCCCAGCATGCCCAGAGAACTAGACAAGCCAATAGAAAGAGTCCCACAAGACAAAGGGATCTGGGACATGTGCTCTGAAAGATCCTAGCACAGGGAACTATAGGATTACAGGGATTTGTAGTCCAAGGGCAACCTTCAGTCTTTCTTAAAGATATAAGTACTAAGGGCTTATTCTATAAAGGTTATGCTCCTAAAATGTATGTTCCTAATGTATGAGCATTATTTATGCTCCTAAATTATGAGCATAATCTATTTTGGAGCATAGTGTATGCTCCCAATTTAGGAGCATAAATTTTAGGAGCGTAAATTTAGGAGCACTACCTTTATAGATAAGGTACTAAATCTGTAAAAACAATGCCTGACATACAAAACAACATATAGCCTACTTCCATGCAAATGGGTGCAGAACAGTCCTGCTTGTCTCCCTCTCTCTTCTCCTGTTGTCCAGCTTCACCCTCCCTCTCTTACACTCCCTGGTTCATGTTTCCCGCTCTCTCCCTCATTCCCATTGTCCATCATCTCCCTTTCCTTCTGTTCCCATGTCCAACATCTCTCTCTCTCTCTCTTCTGACCCCAGGTCCAACATCTCACCCTCATCCTCCAGGATCCAACATCTCTCCCCCTCTCCCTGGGTCTAACATCCTCTCTCCCTCCCTCCCCTCTACCCTCACATCCAAAAGATCTCCATCGCTTTTCCTTCCTATCTTCATAATCTTTCCATTTCTGTTCCCTACTTCCCTCCTTACTGCTCTCGAGACCAAAGTCTCTCCATCTCTCTTCCTCCCCTTCCCAGTCCCACTCCACCCCACCTGTCCAACATCTCTCTCTGCTTCCACTCCCTTCCCAGATCTAACATGTCTCCATCTCTCTTTCTTCCTTCCCTCCCTCCCTCCCTCTTATAACATCTCTACATCTGTATTTTTTCCCCTCCCTCCCCACTGCCCAGGTCTAACATCTTTCCATCTCTCCTCTTTCCCTTATTCCTCCCACACCATATATCCATCATCTTTCCTTCTTCTTCCTCTCTCACCCTGCCCGTGAACCACAATCTTCTCCTGGATCCGACACTCTCCCCTCTACCTCCATCTACCACAGATGCTCTGTTTCTGTGCAGAAATCATTGGCAGTAATCCACTTCAGCTGTCTGCCACCATACCCAGAGCCTGCTAATTTTACTTAGAGTGTTACGTCTGGAGTTGTGAGCCCTTGGACCACAGTGAAAAAGTAGACTGTGGTTCATGAGTCTCTGCCTGGACAGGGTGCTTGCTCAAGACAGTCACTTAGGAACAGCCACAGAGCATCTCGGAAGAAGGCAAACATCTTCAGATCACAGCTAGTGCAACTCAGGAACCGCATCTCAGGAACAAGGCTCAGTGTCTCAAGAACAAGGGACTGCATTTCAGGAACAAGGCTCAGAGTCTCAGGAACAAGGCTCAGGAGAAAGGCTTAGCGACTCAAGAACAAGGCTCAGCATCTCAGGAACAAGGCTCAGTGTCTCAGGAACAGGGCTCAAGAACAAGGCTGAGCATCTCAGGCACAGCCTCAGGAGGGATGTAGAAGACGCAAAGGCAATGAGACATGCTGCGAAGAGCAGTAATAAATAGCTGGGGCCATGACATCAATCACTGGCATCTTCCGGTGCTCTCTCTCTCTAATGCGTTCATGCGCCCCTGGCGCAAGGCACACGTCAACAGAAATTAGCAGGAAAGCAACAGCAGATGGCATGCAGGTACATGACGGCATGGAAATCACGGTAAGGCTGTGACAAAGAGATGTTTGGATTTTTAGAATTATCTGTTTTGTACATAATGCTACTGTAATCAGATTTCACCAAATTCAATTGTGCACATTGCAAAGAGTGTTAACATAGCATGTGAATAGTTCACTGCTGTATTCTTATGCTTAATATAGTCTTTTTAATAAAGGTTTATCACTGTACTCTATCTTACTGTGAGATTGTTTATTAGTATAATTAGATGCCATATGCTTCAAGGCTCTGTAATAGGAATAGATTTCCCAAGGCAGAACATCAATGTTTACCATAGGAAAGTTTGTGCGTCCTATGAAATAAATGTTATAGGCAATTAATGCCACCAAGAAAGAAAATAGCATCCATATTAAAATAAGGAAACCAGATTTAACAAAGCTGTCCATTCAAGCTGCTATAGCATAAATGTCAAAACCTCATTGATATCTGCACATGCTCTTTTACAGGGAATAAGTATTTCTACTGATGAGATAGCGTCACACACCAGGGTATGGATCGTATCTCCAGCAGTGTAAAACATATACAAGCAGGAGGTTGCAAAAGGCCTGTCACCTCTCCTTCCCTGAAAATCATGAACCACATCTGAAAGATACTGTACTGGATAACTACTAAGAAATAAATGTCCGAAACATCCTTATACGCTGGAAACATGAAGATAGGTTATCGGCAAACATACCTGCACAGAGTAATAAGTCTAATATTTTAGGATAACAATTTTAGGCCATTTTAATCTTCTAAGAAAGTTCCAGCGAGGTAGGCAAGAACAAATGAATGACTGATCTTTAAAAGATGCTGTAGCTCATTCAGCATGCAACAAATAATGTGATGGCATCACCAAACATCTTTTCTTGCCTTATTTTAAAATATTAGAAAGTGAAGACTCAGCTTTAGTCCATAATGGAAAAATATTAGTCCCACTAGTGACAAATGAAGATAAGGTCTGCTGCCATATGACTGTGGCTGCTGATCAGCTAAACAGGATAGGATCTGCTCAGTACTTCAATGTGAAATATCCAAGAATCATAAGGGGGTAGATAAGCTAAGCAAGTAGTACATTTGGTATGTAACTGTGGGTAACTGAACAAAATAACACCATGTGGTAAATCGGCTAATGTTGTCTTATGTACTAAGATAACAATGGACCCAATATTCAGAGGCAGTGGCCAGCAGATAACAAAGCATTTAAGGGCAGTTTATAACTGGTACATGCATAAATGAACAGAATGGTAGCACTTTCACGGGTAAGTGGACACCTGAGCACATATGTGGAACCAATTTACCTAGGGACTATTCTGTGAGGACATGCATAAGTTTCAAAGTGCCTATCTGGAAGGGGGGCATTGGCATGGGTGGAGCATAGGAGGGGCATGGGCTGGGCTTCCACTTACACACACAACTTACAGAACACAGTAAGTTATGTGTGCCCTTGTTGCATTTAAACACCTGCAGTTACAGCAGATCTATGGCTGGTGTAACTGCAGGTGCCTAGATTTTGGCATACCATTCTTGGCTCAGGCCTCACTACTCTGTCCCCCTCCCCCGATCTCTCATCATCTTTATTGACAGCAGCAATTCTCATCCACTGCCTGCATCGGCCCTGTAGACTTCCCTCTTCCAGGTCGCTGACATCACTTCCTGTTTCCTCTCTGGTGGGACATGGCAGAGGGAAGCCTGCAAGGCCAGCGCAGGCTAGCAAAGATGCTGAGGTAGACAGGAGTAGGGATGGGTTGCCAGGCCATGTGTGAGGGACAAATGCTGTATCTGGGGGCAGAGGAGAGAGGAGCAAGATGCAGGACAAAGTAGGGTGGGGAGTCTTGTAAGGCCGACCTATCTTAATTGTTGGCCACCCAAAATTATAGGTCTGGTTACACCATTGTTTTAGGCTAGAATATGCTGTTATAGAATAGACTCTCACCACGTGCCATTACAACATCTGAAAGGCGGCACTCACTTACAGAATTATCCCCTTGGTGCCCAATTGCAGACCAATATCACCATGTTCCCCAGTCCTTCTCTTTTTCCCAGTTGTGTACTGTTCCTTTGAATTTCTACACCCCTCATGTATCACTGTAGTCACTTTTTTTGCACAAACCTTTGGCGTCCATGTACTTTTTTTAAACTTAGAATTCTGGTTTTTAATAAAAGCTCAACTGCAATACATATTTTAGAGGGGAAGAGACATGTTACAGCGGCATCTTGGCTGGCGGAGGGGGGACAGTTAGGTGGCAAGATGGCGGGGAGGGGGCAGCAGCAGGGTGGCGACCAAAATGTGTCCCCTCCCACCTCAACGTTATACATTCACTGGTCACCGATGAGCATATAACTTCATCTGAATGTCAACCATATATTTTTATGAGCTCCACTTTGTTGTGCACCTTGTAGCAGATGTATATCTCTTAAATCATTCTAAGAAACAACTGCACATTTCTGGGCTGTATCCTAAAAGGTTTCCCAGTTAGTCTTGTACTGCTAAGTGCAGCTTTCGATTGATGTTTTTTTTTGTGTGTCATTGTTTGGACTGTGGGCTAGATCGATTAGCAGATATTTCTATTTGGTAGCTACTTTTCTTCTCCAGATGATATCCCTGCTTATCTCGTTAATGTGTTCTGTTCCAGGTTTCCAACATATTGTTGCTATTCGCATTGCTCAGTATTGCAAAACACCAACCTAACCATTTGTAGTTAGGACTAATGCCTGTCAAGGATATTGGTAATCAATGATTTTCAGGAATAACTTCAGTCTGTGCATTTTAATCACCATCTAGCATTTATGATCATTTTTCTAAGACAGGGTAATCAGAAACCACCAGGGAATCTTCCTTATCTATCACCTCTCTTCAGTGCCGTATCCATTCAAGGTGCATGCTTTGCATATGCATGCACCCCCCCCCCCCCCCCCCCCGTCAGTCCCTCCCTTCTCCCTCCTGCCACATCTCTCCCTTCTTTTACCAGCCCCACAAAGCTCTCGCAATTCCCTACTTCCCCCTGCTCTCCCCCCCCCCCCCCGTTCTGCTTTAGGTTCTTTCGAGTATATATCTGTCAGACATAGAATATAGAGGCAGTCAAAGGTTATTAAATAAACTTTATTCAAGTAAGTAAAACATAAACCATACATTACCCGCTTGAGTTGACAACATCCCTGTCAGTGGCTGGGGAAGCTTGGATTGCAGCCAGGCAGAGAGTCTCAGCGGGCACAAAGGGCCTGGGTAACACGTCTGCTCCCATTCTGAAAACCTCCGCTTGGCCACCCTTAGCTCCCAGCTTTTATAGTGACCAATAAACATGATCTCATTCAATTGAATAAGGCTGAGATGTAGCTAAGGAGTGACAGTTTCTTAATGCATCCCCAGGAACTGGCCAGGTTTCCAGAGATTCATGTGAAACATCATCCTTAGCTCTAAGCATGTTATCATTCCATTTAGTAGTAGTACTACTACTACTACTATTTAGCATTTCTATAGCACTACAAGGCGTACGCAGCGCTGCACAAACATAGAAGAAAGACAGTCCATGCTCAAAGAGCTTACAATCTAATAGACAAAAAATAAAGTAAGCAAATCAAATCAATTAATGTGTACAGGAAGGAGGAGAGGAGGGTAGGTGGAGGCGAGTGGTTACAAGTGGTTACGAGTCAAAAGCAATGTTAAAGAGGTGGGCTTTCAGTCTAGATTTAAAGGTGGCCAAGGATGGGGCAAGACGTAGGGGCTCAGGAAGTTTATTCCAGGCATAGGTTGCAGCGAGACAGAAGGCGCGAAGTCTGGAGTTGGCAGTAGTGGAGAAGGGAACAGATAAGAAGGATTTATCCATGGAGCGGAGTGCACGGGGAGGGGTGTAGGGAAGGACGAGTGTGGAGAGATACTGGGGAGCAGCAGATTGAGTACATTTATAGGTTAGTAGAAGAAGTTTGAACAGGATGCGAAAACAGATAGGGAGCCAGTGAAGCGACTTGAGGAGAGGGGTAGTATGAGTAAAGCGACCCTGGCGGAAGATGAGACGGGCAGCAGAATTTTGAACCGATTGGAGAGGGGATAGGTGACTAAGTGGGAGGCCAGCAAGAAGCAGATTGCAGTAGTCTAAACGAGAGGTGACAAGGGTGTGGATGAGGGTTTTGGTAGAGTGCTCGGAAAGAAAGGGACGGATTTTACGGATGTTGTAAAGAAAGAAACGACAGGTCTTGGCGATCTGCTGGATATGAGCAGAGAAGGAGAGAGAAGAGTCAAAGATGTCCCCAAGGTTTTGAGCTGAGGAGACAGGGAGAATGAGAGAGCCATCAACAGAAATAGAAAATGGGGGGAGTGGGGAGGTGGGTTTGGGGGGAAAAATGAGAAGCTCGGTTTTGGTCATGTTTAATTTCAGGTGGCGTTCAGACATCCAGGCAGCAATGTCAGACAAGCACGCTAAAACTTTGGTTTGGATGCAAGGTGAGATATCAGGGGTAGAAAGGTAGATTTGGGAGTCATCAGCTTAGAGATGGTAGGAAAAGCCATGGGATGAGAGTAATGAACCAAGGGAAGTAGTGTAGATAGAAAAGAGGAGGGGACCAAGAACAGAACCCTGAGGTACGCTGACAGGCAGAGGGATAGAAGTAGAAGAGGATCCACCAGAGTGAACACTGAAGGTGCGGAGGGAGAGGTAGGAAGAGAACCAGGAAAGGACAGAGCCCTGGAATCCAAGTGAGGACATGGTATTGAGGAGTATGCTGTGATCGACAGTGTCAAAAGCAGCGGAAAGATCAAGAAGAATGAGGATGGAATAGAGACCTCTGGATTTAGCCAGTAATAGGTCATTGGAGACTTTAGTAAGCGCAGTTCGGTTGAATGGAGAGGGCGAAAACCAGATTGTAGTGGGGTCAAGAATAGCATGTGAGGAGAGAAAATCAAGGCAGCGGTGGTGAACAGCACGTTCAAGTAATTTGGAGAGAAAAGGGAGAAGGGAGATGGGTCGGTAATTAGAGGGACAAGTAGGGTCGAGTGAAGGCTTCTTAAGGAGAGGTGTGACCGCAGCATGTTTAAAGGCAATAGGGACAGTTGCAGTGGAAAGTGAGAGGTTGATAATGTGACAGATAAAAGGAATAAGAGCAGGTGAGATGGCATTAAGAAGTTGGGTGGGAATGGGATCAGAGGAACAGGTGGTACATTTTGAGGAAGAAAGGAGAAGTGTAGTTTCCTCTATAGTAACTTCAGGAAAGGAGAAAAAGGAATGAGGGGAAGGAGAGAGAGGGGAACGGACTAGTTGAGGGAGAGGTGGTGAGGTAGAGAATTCAAGGTTTATCTTTTGAACCTTGTCGTGAAAGAATTCAACAAGGGTCTGAAGAGATAATGAAGGGGGACTAGGGGGAGGGGGCACCTTGAGGAGAGAGTTCAATGTGGTGAAGAGAAGTCGAGGGTTAGAGCCAAGAGAGTTGGTCAGTTGGATATAATAATCCTGTTTGGCGCGTAAAAGAGCAGATTGGAAGGAGGTCAGCAAGGGCCCGAGATTTCTGCCAGAGGCGTTCGGCGGAGCGGGTACAGGAACGTAGGTAGTGGATATTAGAAGTCAGCCAAGGTTGGGGTTTTGTACGCCTTATAGGGTGGGTCATCAAAGGTGCAAGAGTGTCTAAGGCGGAGGATAGAGTATTGTTGTAAGAAGAAACAGCCTCGTTGATAGACGTGGATGGTGCCACAGTAGAGAGGAGGTTTGAAACATGGGAGGATAGAGATGAAGGGTCAATATCATGAAGATTCCTAGATAAATTAGATAAGATAGGACGGGACTGGGAGGGAGGAGATTTAAGTGTGAAAGTTATAAGATGGTGATCAGAGAGGGGAAGATCAGAGGCAAGGAAACTAGAGGGTGAACAGTTACAGGAGAAGATGAGATCAAGACAGTGACCATTTTGATGAATGGGGGAGGTGTAGCATACTTGGAGATTAAAGGAGGATGTTAATACGATAATGTTATCAATTCCTGTCCTGAGAGTCCATGACATTCAAGAGAGCATTAACTATGATATCATTACTTCATTATGTACTTTCAATAAACATTAAATATAATAAGCAGAACTCATTATGTACTTTTCAAAAAAACATTAAATATGATAACAATACTTAGGCAGAACGCAATATCAAGCACAAACTTTTCCATTACATTCTGCCCGTTGATATTGAGTTTTGATCACCATAACAGATTGGCATAAATTTGGGTTTAGTTTGATACCTTTGTCTACACATGGTCAATAATACAGAGACACATTGAATGCAACAACAGAGTCCAATTAAACCTCCAATAATTAAAAAAAGCTATCCCGATACCATATTTAAGTTGTCCCCAGTGCCAATTCTACCATGAATTATTAACATTTTCCTGTACATGTTGTATTAATTCATTTAAATCATCGATATGTTTAGCAATACTCTCTGAGTGATCAGATAAATTAAACATCAAAGTCCTTATGTGTGACAGCAAATAAAGTTCTTAAAAGAAATGTAGGCATCGGAACTGCAATCAGGTATGTCCGCAATAAGTCTGATGTAGCTTTCATGTAAGCAAGACAAAAATGTGAGGTATTAAACACATCATGAGCCAGATATTCCCAAACATTTTGTCTGTGCTCCAACAGATGAGTAGAGCGTACGTTGCGAACAAGGTCCCACCGGAATAGGGTACTTCCGACGGCCATACCAAGTAGAATAACTGCAGTTATTACACCAGCAGTCATTTTTTGCTAGGAAAAGAAAAAAGGTTACTCATTCTTGAAAATGGTAACTCATTCTGTGACTCATTCTCAGGCGTAACATCGCTCTCGTGGCACATATTCCCATTTCTCATGTCCTGGTTGCATGACGAGGACTACATTATCAGTGCCACTAGGAATATGATCAGCAGGGACAAGAGGACCAGTAGACTGTTGAAGCCACAGTTTAGCACCAGCTGCTAAGCCAGTAGAACCAAAACCGACTGTGCAACGACTAGTAAGCACAGTGGGGGGATCAGAAAAGTAGTAGGGGCTCCTGTCCAATTGTGAAACACAAGTAATTGAGCAACATGATCACCAGCATTGAACTGGAATGAATTGTCAGTAATATTATATAACAAAACTTTAATTTCCCCTTGATAATCAGCATCAATAATACCACCCATAATTTGTAAACCTCGCAAAGCCAAAGATGAGTGAGGAGTGATGTGACCAACATGTCCCGGTGCTAAGGTAATACCCAACCCTATTGGGACAATAGTAAAGGAACATCATAATAATATGGTATATGAAATATCCATTCAATATTATTATCTACAGCAAACGCCTGCACCAATTTACCAGCAAAATGCAAACCATTATCACTTTGAATTTGTAATTGTATTGTTTTAAGAGTGCTATACTGGTTCGCACGTTTGCAAGGGTGTGCCAACAGATAACCAGAATATGTATCCACTGCAGTACAAATATATTCACAACTCCGAGAATCTGGTAAAGGTCCCACAAAATCAATTTGCCAAATTTGATCAGGTAACTTACCAGTTGTCCAGTAGTACTTACAGGTAAATGCCGCTTATTTAAATGCTGACAAATTGGACAAGACAAAATAACAGTTTTAATAGCATCCAAAGAAAGACAAATACCTCGTAATTGAGCCCACCTATGGGTTGCCTTCTCGCCCATATGTCCACATTTTTGATGCACCCACTGAGCCACGCCCTGAAGATCCGCCAAGTGATTGCACAGGCATGCATAATGGGGGTATCAATGGTAGCATGTCTGACTGCAATAGAATTATACAGATGTTCTAATGAATCAGTAGGGGTATGGGAGTCCACATGGTATGCAGTAACAAAATTACTAGATACTAAGGAAAATATATCCTGCCACACTTCTTTGCCCCAAACATCTCAAGAGTGAATTTGCCAATTGTTTCTGTGCCAGGTGGGCATCCATACCACTAGTCCATTGGCTACTGACCGAGAATCAGTATACAAATCACAATGACCGGGCATTTCATGTCGTAATGCTAAATAGATAGCATATAATTCTGCATATTGGCTGCTTTGGCCTTTACCTTCTGCTTGCAAAATTTGTTTAGTTACAGGGTTATATGCTATAACTTTCCAATATCATGTATTTCCTACATATTTTACAGTGCCATCAGTAAACCATGTTGTCTTTTGCATGTCATGCGTCAATTTATGATATGATTTCCCCCAAGACCCCATTTCTCCAGGCATAATAGGAGGTACTGCTACATCATGAAATGTTTCTGGTATTTCAGCAACTTGTTCATGCAGCATTGAGGTCCCACTCAGACCTGATTTAGCTGTATCCTGAATATACCACTTCCATTTAATAACACTAGTTCCCTGGGCATGTCCTATACAATATGTTCTTGGCATACTTTGTATCCACTGCATAATAGGAATTTGAGGTCGTAGTATCACTTCATGATTAAGTGTGATTTGTTCTGTATCAATTAAAGCCCAATAACAGGCTAATAATTGCTTTTCAAGGGAAGTATAACGCTCACTAGCTTCGGGGAGTGTCCTACCCCCAAAACCTAATGATACTCTTTTTCTATCTTGTTTCTGCCTTAAGCGTCAATTAGCATACTTATTTACAACTGTTACATGCAATTCAATAGGTCCTGGCAAGACAGGCTACAAATTTTAAGCAGTTTGTATAGTTTGTTTGTCAAGAAGAAACGCAATCTGTTCTTCATCTGTCCAGTCAAACTGATGTTACAAGGTATAATGAAGCTAGAATCTGACTTAAATGAGGTATATGGTTTCTCCAAAACCCAAATAACCCAGCGTTGTGTTTCTTGCTTAGTGGTGGGAGTGGGGAATGCCAAAAGTTTCTCTTTAGCTTTGGGTACAATTTCTCTATGTCCTTTATGCCATTGAATCCCACAAAATTTACAAGTATCAGCAGGTTACTGTATTTTGTCTTCCTTAATTTCCCACCCTTTTTGTTTTAGATGTTCAACAATCTGATTTAAGGCATTTCCCACTGCCTCTTGTGATGAGCCCTGTATTAAAATGTCATCAATATAATGTGAGATTTGAACATTACTGCATGCAATTTCATCTACCGTATTTTTCGGACTGTAAGACGCACTGGACCATAAGACGCACCTAGGTTTTAGAGGAAGAAAATAGGAAAAAAATGTTTGAAGCAAAAAGTGTGGCGGAGATCTGCTGGAGAACCACAGGTTGTGCAACACTCTTGTATGTGGACAGCAGTTTTGCACAACCTGTGTGGCTCTGCAGTGGAATTTGTCCTCCCCTGCCATCCATGTCCAATGATTCTCCTCTCTCCCCTGCCCTCCCCTCCATGTCCAGCAATTCTCCTCCCCTCCCCATGTCCAGCGATTCGTTCAAACCCCTGCCCACCTGCCTGCCCGCCTGCCTGTCCGCCCTCAACTCCCCGACTTTCTGTTCGTGCAACCGGGCTCTCTGCCTTCAAATCTTTAATTTACACACCCGAAGTCGAGGCGAACCAGCAGTAAGTAAAAGCAGCAGGCAGGCAGGCTCGCCTCCTCGTCGCTTCCCTTCCCTCTCAGCGTGTCCCACCCTCGCGGAAAAGAAATTACATCAGAGGAAGGCGGGACGTGCTGAGAGGGAAGGGAAGCGACGAGGAGGCGAGCCTGCCTGCCTGCTGCTTTTACTGCTGGTTCGCCGCGACTTTGGGTAAATTAAAGATTTCAAAACAGGGAGCACGGGTGCACGAACGGAAGGGAGTGGGCAGGTGAGCCGGACCTCACAAAAAAAGCACTGGGTGGAGTTGAGGCGCACCGCGCAGGGCCCCTTTGAGCGCGAGGCCCTATGCATTTGCAACACTCGCCTTGGCCTAAGACTTGCCCTGCCCGTCCCTGTCCCCCCCACAGCGAGCAGGTACGCTACATTCGGACTATAAGACGCACCCACATTTTCCTGCCAAATTGGGGGGGGGGGGGGGGAAAGTGCGTCTTATAGTCCGAAAAATATGGTAAATTCTCAGCTACAATTTTAGGACAAATAGTAGGGCTATGAATATATCCCTGTGGCAACCTAGTGAACGTCCACTGACGCCCCATCCAGCTAAAAGTGAACTGATCTTTATTTTCTTCAGAAATTGTAATGGGGAAAAAAAAGAAATGCATTTGCTACATTTTTTCCTTTTGCTTATAACGAGCAATTTTCACAACAGCTTTCTCTGCACTAGTTTGTGTGCATTCTAATTTATCATGCATCTATTTCAGCTGTGTCTGTGCTGATGTAAACCCACTTTGTAACTCAGTTATTTGTTGAGCCTATTTAGCCAATTTTTCATGCATTCTTCTGTAGGCATGCAGCAAGATCCAGCCTCGCCTTCCTAGGACACTAACTTTGTTTCCTCTCTCTACTTCACAGAGAGGGTGGTGGATGCTTGGAATGCCCTCCCGCGGGAGGTGGTGGAGATGAAAACGGTAACGGAATTCAAACATGCGTGGGAAATACATAAAGGAATCCTGTGCAGAAGGAATGGATCCTCAGAAGCTTAGCCGAAATTGGGTGGCAGAGCAGGTGGGGGGAAGAGGGGTTGGTGGTTGGGAGGCGAGGATAGTGGAGGGCAGACTTATACGGTCTGTGCCAGAGCCGGTGATGGGAGGCAGGACTGGTGGTTGGGAGGCGGGGAATCTTGCTGGTCAGACTTATACGGTCTGTGCCCTGAAAAAGACAGGTACAAATCAAGGTAAGGTATACACATATGAATTTATCTTGTTGGGCAGACTGGATGAACCATGCAGGTCTTTTTCTGCCGTCATCTACTATGTTACTATGTTACTATATGTTACTGGCACTTTCTGCAAACAGTCCAGTAGCTCTGTTGGCTCAGCATCTTTCAATACTACCCCTCCCCCCCCCCCCCCCCCCCCCCCCAGGGTTCACATAAACCGGCATAACAGGACCATTCTATTGTTATCATCCGGTATGGGACTTCATCCCATCCCGGAATCTGAATTGGAGCAAGCGAGGTCATATTAGAAGACCTCTCTTGTTCCTTTTTCCTACAAAACATTGAACACCTCTAAATGCTGACAATGATATACCCCAGCTTCTGGTACCAAATGTTCTGCTTTAGGTTCTTTCGAGTATATTCTATGTCTGACAGAGATATACTCGAAAGAACCTAAAGCAGAACACCCTCCCCCCACCTTAAAATCACTTCCAGTCTTCGCCCAAGCAGTGACAGTGGCACTGGCACTCATAGACTGCCTGTGGCCTGCAGTGGGGCTTTTTCTCTGAACTATCCCACCCCTTCTGATGCACCTTCCTGTATTCTGAAGGGCGGGATGGCTCAGAGAGAATGCCCCAGTGCAGGCTTCAGGCAGCCTTTCAAATACCTTTTTAAACTGAGCAGTATTAGATGCTTTGAGAACGTCCTCTGGCAATGCTTGATTGTTCATTGAGTAAAAAAATGTATTTTAAAACAGCTACATGATAGTTTCATGGAGTGTCCCCTAGTTTGAAGACATAAATAACTATTCTCTGTTTAATTATTCCACCCTACTCATGATTTTGTAAACCTCTATCTTATCTCTTCTCAGTAGTCGGTACTCCAAATTGAAAAACCCTAATCTGTTCAGCCTTCCTCAGTTCCTTGCTCTTCTCAGTATTTTTTCCAGTTGCACTCTCTTTTTTGAGATGTGTTGACCAGAAACACACACAGTATTTAAGATGTGGTAGCACCTTGAATGTTATAGATGTGTTATGCAATATCCTTTGTTTTATTATCCATTATTTTCTGAATTAATCCTACCATTCTTTTTGCTTTCGGTCTGCAGCTGCACACTGAGGTGTATGTTGCTGAGTTGTGTCCACTGATCCTTTAGATATTGACAAATGCAAAATGGTTGCTTCTGTCACATGTAACTGGCACATGCACTCCTTCATATATTTTAGAAATGGCTTTACGTTAGCAGATCGTTTTTCTAAAATACCACCAGAATTTGACTCATCCCAATCTATAAAATAACACAATACAAATGTTTTTAAAATTGACTGTGAATTATTTGGCAACTAGTAAAAAAGGCCCGTTTCTGACACAAATGAAACGGGCGCTAGCAAGGTTTTCCTCGGAGTGTGTATGTTTGGGAGAGTGTATGTGAGAGTGACTGTTTGAGAGTCAGAGTGAAAGTGTGATTGTGTGAGAGAGAGCGTGAGTCTGGGTGTGAGTGTGTTTGTGAGAGAGTGTGTGTGTGAGAATGAGAGTGTGTGCAAGTGTGTATGTGAGACACAGTGTGAGTGAGAGTGTGTGTGTGTGGGCGAGAGAGAGAGTGTGTGTGAGACACAGATTCTCTGTTTGAGTGAGTGTATGAGACCAAGCGAGTGTGTGAGTGACTGTGTGGCACATAGAGAGTGAATGTGATACAGTGTGAGACAGAGTGTGTGAGAGTGAGAGTCAGAAAGACATTGTATATGAGAGAGAGAGTGTGAGCCGTGCCCTCCCAATCCATGGCCATCTGTCCCCTGCCCCCTCCATTCATCCTTTTCCAGCAATTCCCCTCTGTCCCTGAGCCCTGCCCTCCCAATCCATGGCCATCCATGTTTGTCTGTCACCTGCCCCCTCCATTCATCCCTATCCAGCATTTCCCCTCTCTGCCTGAGGCCTGCCCTGCAATCCATATCCATCCATGCCCATCTGTCCCCTCCATTCATCCCTATGCAGCAATTCCCCTCTCCCTGAGTCCTGCCCTTCCAATCCATGCCCATCCATGCTCCTCTGTCACCTGGCCCCTCCATTTTTCCCTATCCAGCATTTCCCCTCTCTGCCTGAGGCCTGCTCTGCAATCCATATCCATCCATGCCCATCTGTCCCCTCCATTCATCCCTATCCAGCAATTCCCCTCTCCCTGAGTCCTGCCCTTCCAATCCATGCCCATCCATGCTCCTCTGTCACCTGGCCCCTCCATTTTTCCCTATCCAGCATTTTCCCTCTCTGCCTGAGGCCTGCTCTGCAATCCATATCCATCCATGCCCATCTGTCCCCTCCATTCATCCCTATCCAGCAATTCCCCTCTCCCTGAGTCCTGCCCTTCCAATCCATGCCCATCCATGCTCCTCTGTCACCTGGCCCCTCCATTTTTCCCTATCCAGCATTTTCCCTCTCTGCCTGAGGCCTGCTCTGCAATCCATATCCATCCATGCCCATCTGTCCCCTCCATTCATCCCTATCCAGCAATTCCCCTCTCCCTGAGTCCTGCCCTTCCAATCCATGCCCATCCATGCTCCTCTGTCACCTGGCCCCTCCATTTTTCCCTATCCAGCATTTCCCCTCTCTGCCTGAGGCCTGCTCTGCAATCCATATCCATCCATGCCCATCTGTCCCCTCCATTCATCCCTATCCAGCAATTCCCCTCTTCCTGAGTCCTGCCCTTCCAATCCATGCCCATCCATGCTCCTCTGTCACCTGGTCCCTCCATTTTTCCCTATCCAGCATTTCCCCTCTCTGCCTGAGGCCTGCTCTGCAATCCATATCCATCCATGCCCATCTGTCCCCTCCATTCATCCCTATCCAGCAATTCCCCTCTCCCTGAGTCCTGCCCTTCCAATCCATGCCCATCCATGCTCCTCTGTCACCTGGTCCCTCCATTTTTCCCTATCCAGCATTTCCCCTCTCTGCCTGAGGCCTGCTCTGCAATCCATATCCATCCATGCCCATCTGTCCCCTCCATTCATCCCTATCCAGCAATTCCCCTCTCCCTGAGTCCTGCCCTTGCAATCCATGCCCATCCATGCTCATCTGTCACCTGGCCCCTCCATTTTTCCCTATCCAGCAATTTCCCTCTCTCCCTGAGTCCTGCCCTCCCAATCCATGCCCATCCATGCTCCTCTGTCCCCTGCCGCCTCCATTCATCCTTTTCCAGCAAGTCCCCTCTCGCCCTTCCATGTTCCCCCCCACCCCCTCGCATCCATGCTACGCTCTCTCCCATGTCCCAGCCTGGCCCGCCCTCTTCTTCCCCCCCCCCCCCCCCTTCGCATCCATGCATCCTTTTTTTTTTTTTTTATTCTTTTTAACTTTACCTCCGTGGCGGTTCGTGCAGCAAAGCGTCAGGGAAGGAGGCGGCGCTCCCGACGTCTAGCTTTCCCTTCGCTGTGTTCCGCCTTGTTTTGAAGGCGGAACACAGCAAAGGGAAGGCTAGACGTCGGGAGCGCCGCCTCCTTCCCTGACGTTTCGCTTCCGGATTTGTTTGTTTTGTCGCGAGGGCGGGGCAGAGACGGCAGGCTGAACCCTTCAGCCTCAGCCTGGGAGTGACGTCAGATGGCTTCAAGGCTTCAGGCTTCAAGGCTTCAGGCTTCCGGCTTCAAGTTTCCGGCTTCACAGAACTCAGGCTTCCGGCTTCAAGTTTCCGGCTTCACAGAACGTTGGCTTCAGAACGTTCACGGTGCGTTTTATTATATTAGATAGCTTTTATTTTTATATCTGTTGGTTGTTAACAGATGGTGGCTAGATGAAAATGTCCTGTTTCAGGACATGATTTCTGTTAAAACTTCCTTCAATAAACTTATTTGCAACCTTGGTAATATCAACTGGTTTTGACAGCACAGGCTCCACCCAGCTTCATTTTCTCCTGAGAACACTTAAGGCACACTGGAAGTTCATTGTAAAAAAAAAAAATGTAAGGTGGCACAACATGACATGCAATGCCAATTATTCAGTAAATTATTAAGAATTATCTTATGAAAAAAAGTATTTTAAAGCTTATATTGTCAATAAGTGTGCTGCTTCTGGAAAAGGAAAGATGGGAAGAGGAAGACTAGGGGTACTTCAGCAGACGGCCTCATTTATTTCAGTAACAGTTCAGTATACACTTATTTGCATCTGTCAGTTTTTGTTTTTGTTTTTTTTCAGATTTACGGCATGCTGAATTTACACTGTGTTGAGCTTCTGAAAAGTGCAATTCTAAGGAAATGCACATTACTCAGCACAGAACAGGGTACTGATTTGCTATTTCAATTTATTTCGGGAAGTGTAACCCACACTGATGTATATTATTGAATACTGTCACTTTGTAATTCTCTGTGCTCATACTAATAACTTCAGCTCCCCCTAGCTACCCCCCTGAAAACCTAGTGTGGAATAGGTTCTGAGATCTCAGGAAAAGTGAGTGGAAATCTGAACAACAAACATCTACATTAAACCATACCCGTTATTTTGTATATACTACTACTACTACTACTTATACCTCAAAGCAAGAGTGTTAGCCTATTAACAGTATACCTATTGCACAGATGTGAGCCTGCAAGACAAAATAAGGGATCATTAACAGATTAGCAAAGCACAATGGACTAGATCCGGTAAACCGCGCCAATTATATATTGAGCGGTATTTTATAAAGGGCATCTGCACTTTATAGAATAGCACCTAAGCACCTAAAAAGGTGTGTAATTCATAGGAATGCCCACAAAATGCCTCCTAAACATGTCCCCCCCCAAAAAAAATATGTCCTAGGATTTACACGCAGATCATTATAGAATATGATCCCATGTAAATCCCAATTAAGCCCAATTAACACCAATAATTGGTTAACAGCCAATTATTGGCTTATTAATCAATTAAATTGCGTGCAAAAATCAGTAATACCTGGTGATTTGCGCATGCAACTTTAGTCACCATATATAGAATCGGGGTCCATATTTTTGAAAGGCCAGACCTGTCTTTTGTCATTCATATAAAAATGACCATGAACTTGACTCCTAATGGTCAGTAGAAGGATATATGCAGAGTGATTAATTTCCCATCTTCCATAAACAGTTGCAAGAGATTTCTATAGTAGCATACTAAGGAGACTTTTTACTAAAGTTTGCTAAGTGGTTAGCTTGTGTTTTAGTGTGTACCAATAGGTATTGTGCTAATACAAGCCAGTGTAGAAATAATCCCATGCTAACTGCTTGGCTGGGATGGGGCGGTGATTGGGGCTAGGAGTGGACTGTACATTGCAGTTAGCACATGGTAATTAGTGCACACTGTCTAATGAGCAGTAAGTGCAGGTGCGCTTAATACCACCTCTTGACAAGCAGCCATGCTAATTGTGCTTGACATGAATGTGTGATAGGGAACTTGGTGGTACATTAACTACAGGGGAAATGTTGGACATGCCTCTAACAGTTACCACCACTGTTCACTCTAAGCTGCGCAGTAGTCCTCCAACTGCATTGCTACCAGAGAGAGTGTGTGTGCGTGTGTGTGTGTGTGGGGGGGGGGGGGGTTCAATATTGTTGATACAACTTGATACAATCAATGGTACTAAGCTACGCAGACTACTGCAATGGAATTTATGCAGGATCATAAAGAAACTTCAGACCGCTCAAAACACAGCAGCCAGGCTTATATTTGGAAAAACGCAGTTTGAAAGCACCAAATCCCTCCAAGAAAAACTGCACTGGCTCCCAATCAAAGAACGTATTGCTTTCAAAATCTGCACCCTGGTTCATAAAATTATTTACAGCGAAGCCCCGGGATACATGACAGACCTCATAGACCTGCCAACCAGAAATACAATAGAATCAGCTCGAACATACCTAAATCTCCACTACCCAAGCTGCAAAGGAATCAAATGGAGTGGAGGAGTGGCCTAGTGGTTAGGGTGGTGGACTTTGGTCCTGAGGAATTGAGTTTGATTCCCAGCACAGGCAGCTCCTTGTGACTCTGGGCAAGTCACTTAACCCTCCATTGCCTACCACATTGAGCCTGCCATGAGTGGGAAAGTGTGGGGTACAAATGTAACAGAAATAAATAAAATACAGATCAACTTATGCATCCAGCTTTTCCTATTTAAGCGCACAACTATGGATCGCACTGCCAAAAGTCGTATAAACAACGTATCACCACCTAAATTTCCAGAAATCACCAAGAACAAACCTGTTCAAAAAGACATACACCACCGACCCAATATAAAAGCCTGAATATCTGCAACACAACGAAACCAAAGCTCGTAATGGACATAACTTAACTCTTCCTTTCTAAGATCCCCTAATGTATCTGTCACACATGAACCTTATTCTACCACAACATCACCTTGTATTTGTTCATACTGGAATTGGCGAACGCCGATACGGTACTATGTAAGCCACATTGAGCCTGCAAATAGGTGGGAAAATGTGGGATTTATTTTATTTGTTGCATTTGTATCCCACATTTTCCCACCTCTTTGCAGGCTCAAATGTAACAAACAAATTGTGCTTTCAATCAGTAGGGACAGGCAGGTTCCCTGGAGTCTTGCAGAGCTTGCCTGTCCGTCACTAATGAAAATGTGATAGTGAAACAGAGCCCCTAACTGGCAGGACTGTAGGTGGAGGGAAGAGTAATTACTACACAACCTTTTTTTGTAATTACTGTATTCTAATTTTTGTACCTATTGCATGGAAAGAATAAAAACCACTGTACTTTGGTAAAAGGGCTCCTAAATTTTAACAGTACCTCCAATGAATGAAGGACAACACTAAGAACAAGTTAAAAATTTGCCAGAAGACCTTGGATAGTAACTGCATACAAATCACCAGCCTGCCTTCACAGGCTCCAGCATTGCTTCTAGAATGCAGATAGTTTCCTCTTCTGTCATTTCCATCAAATAAGATTAAGGCAAGCATCCCAGAAGACCTCTTCATAGTGATAGTGGCAGGGATCACCTCATCTTCTGACTAGTCAGCAGGTAAACAATATATATCTTGCTTACAAGAACAGGACAGTGACAGATTGTAAGATTAATTATTGCAGGCAAACAATAATATAGCAAGGCCAGGAAGAAGGACAAAAAGTGACAGCAATTACTAATGCAATGGGTTTTTCATATTACAGAATAACATTATAGTGAAAAAAATTAATGCTGAAACATATTACTGAGTTTTTTTGAGAAGAATCATTTATAATTAAGAACTGTATTCATTTCAAAACAGTTCATAGGCATTGCAAGCCCAAAGGAGTTGGATGTTACAAAAATATAAATATTAGAAGGAGAGTGCATGGTGTGATGTGAACGTGCTGTGCTCTTTGTTTGAAATACTGTTAACTTGGGATTGCTGTTGTATATTTCATACTGGTTAGGTTACTGGATATTCTCAATTTTTGATAGACATATGGGACTAGATTCAGTAAATGTTGTCCAGAAAAAGGGGTCCTTTTACTAAGCCGCAGTAAAAAGTGACCTGCGGTAGTGTAGGTGCAGGTTTTGGGTGCGCGCAAAATTATTTTTCAGCGCACCTGTAAAAATGTCCTCTGCCCCACCCCCCGAAAATGGACGTGCGACAAAATCAAAATTGCCACGCCTCTATTTTGGGTCTCGGACCTTACCGCCAGCCATAGACCTAGCAGTAAAGAATTTGGGCAGCAATGCCCTACGAGCATCAGATGTCATTTGGTGCATGTCTGCTACGAGGGCCAGAAAATAAAAAATATTTTCCAGATGCTCGTAGCGGATGCGCACCAAAAATGAAATTACAGCAAGAGCCACATGGTAGTCAGGCGGTAAGTCCATTTTGGTGCGCATTGGGCACGTATAGACACGCGGATTAGTAAAAGGGGCCAAAAATGCGCGCTGAGAGCTATTCTATAAAAGGTGTTACAAGTTTGGCGCCATTTATAGAATAGTGCCTAGCGCTGGAATCCATGCACAACTCTGGGCATGAAAATTTATACCAACTGAAACCTGGTGTAAATTCTAGTGCATAAATTAGATGCAGATCCCCCAAATTCAATTATACTGCATGCAATTTAGTGAATGCCCCTGACCCATCCACACCCCCTTTTCAATTGCACGCTAAAAGATTTGCATGCACATCTTTAGGGAATAGTGCATAGTAGGATGTGCATGCAAATCTAAATTGTTGCCAATTAGCACCAATAATTATTACCCAATGATTGGGGCTAATCGGCTTGTTATTCAATTAAATTGCGTGTACAAATTGGGTGTATGCCCAAATTTGTGCACACAATTTTGACCACCATATATGGAAGCCAGGGGGTTAAAGGGTATTTCTATAAATCAAGCACCCACATTTAAGCACTAGAATGTTTAGAATATTAGCACTTAAGTGTATATGTGAACACTTAACTTGTGAAAGTGCCAACAGGGCAGTGGCGTACCTAGCATACTTGACACCCGGGGCTGATCTTTTTTTAACACCCCCCCCATGAAAAAATTATTTTTAGCAATAATCATGAAATGAGATAAATGGTCAGAAAAGAAATAGACAGTAAAAAGTAAAAGATTAATGCTTTTTTTAAGTATCTTTATTAAGTCAAAGTGTCATAAACATATAATAGTACAAAATAGCCACCAAAGTGTGCTCCAACATTTGTAGCTGCACTACTACATACAACATCGAGCTACTACCAGCTACATAACTAACAAAAATAAGCAACCATAAATTCTCGCCGTTGACTCACTTTTTCCATTTTAACCCCTTACCCTTAACAGTCACATGTCGACTATTGTTCCCCTCCCCTACACTGGCTCCCACTCAAAGAACGCATCACGTTCAAAATATGTACCCTAGTTCACAAAATCATTCACGGAGATGCCCCAGCCTACATGGAAAAATCATCCTGCACATTCCTCAATCTTCACTTCCCCAACTGTAAAGGTCTAAAATACAAACTAACGCATGCGTCAACCTTTTCCTACTTGAGCACACAATTCTGGAACGCACTGCCGCACAGCCTGAAATCGATCTACGAATTAACTAACTTCCGCAAACTACTGAAGACCCATCTCTTCAACAAGGCATACCACAAAGATCAACAAATGTGAATCCCTACACATATATCCAGAATTGTCTTACAACATTTGCTTGTTACTCTACTATCATGTTTCATCACTATCATAGTACCCAAGATCCTTATGTTATACTAAATGTATAGTCTCCTATACATGTCCATCATTCATGATGTATTGTAAGCCACATTGAGCCTGCAAAGAGGTGGGAAAATGTGGGCTACAAATGCAATAAATAAATAAATAAAATAAAATAAATAAGTCTGTGCCATATTAGAATATGTCAGACAGTACACGGAGTACAACTTTAATAACCTAAGATTTCAACAATAATTGTTAATTAGTGGTGATCTGACAGTAGTAAAAAGGATTAGACTACCACGGCACCACCCCCTCTACACTACTACTTATAATTTCTATAGCGCTAGACATACGCAGTGTGTACACTTGAACATGAAGAGACAGTCCCTGCTCGACAGAGCTTACAATCTAAACAGGACAAATAAGGGATAAGCTGTGGTAATACATGAGAAATCTCACATGAAGTCTAGCTCATTTGTATCTCATATTTAAATTTTACAGACATTTTCGTGAATTACATGAGAGAATGAACTACTGCTTATCTCTTAAATCATTCTAATGGTTCCAAAGGGAAGGCATAGAAGTAGGAAAGGCAGCAAGAGGAAAGGTAGTTTATCCTTCAGAGGCCTATGGCTAGTAGCAGCACCACCAACAAAAAAAAAAGAGATTTAAAATGAGAATAGTAGCCAAAATAAGAGAAAAATGGATGCCTGGGTGGGAAAACGAAAATAAAACTCAGTGCAGTTGTGCAACTTGCGACAGACTTGGAGAGAAGAGTCAGGACTCAGCATCCCTTTGGAAAACTAAACTAAAATCTACAAGGGGTAGGAATTTCTCTTAAAAAGAAACGGAAACAACCTCACAATGACTTCTCAAAGATAAAATAACTTAACAACCATAAATCATCATTACAAAGATCTGTTTGTTTAACAGGACAGGAGAAAATTGATCATACCAATACCTCCTAGCTAAGCTGGTACATCAATTTCAATCAAAGAAACCACTACCTGCTTGGAATTATTTCAGCTGCCTGTCCTTTAGTCTCAAGAATAAATTGAGTCATCAACAAGTATCCAGACTGCAACTCACTCTATGCAGGTCAGGAGCCAGGCCAGCCAAACACCGAGAGATGTACTGCAGCAGGAAGGCGGAAGGCCAAGGCGCACTGGCACGCAGGGTGCCGCAGGGGGAGGAACGCGAACGAGGAAGGCGTCTGGCGACTCTGGTGTCATGACGTCACATCAGATGGGGGGGACTCGTGTCGAACTCGGACTCGGACGAAACTGAGAGGGAGGGAGAGAGAGGAACTGGGAGGAGACAAGTCAGCCTGACTGAGCCCAAGCCCGAGCCGCAGAGGTGTGTAAGGCGCGCGCCAGTGCAGCGTTAGGGCCCAGGGGAAGTCGAAACTGACGGCCGGAGCAGCAGCAGCAGAGCGCCGGAGCAGAGAAGGTAGAAGTTTTACAACACCCCCCCATTGGTTAGCACCCAGGGCGGTCCGCCCCCACCGCCCCCCCCCCTCGGTACGCCACTGCAACAGGGTGCTTAAATACTATTCTACAATAGGACCAGTGATATAGTATGTAATTCAATATACACAGAAGAAGTATGGCCAGGGCTCCCACTTAGACACATTCTATACATGGTGCCTGAAAAATCTGTGTGGACAAAAAATACATAAGTACGTATAAGTACATAAGTATTGCCATACTGGGAAAGACCAAAGGTCCATCAAGCCCAGCATCCTGTTTCCAACAGTGGCCAATCCAGGTCACAAATACCTGGCAAGATCCCCAAAAAGTACAAAACATTTTATACTGCTTATCCCAGAAATAGTGGATTTTCCCCAAGTCCATTTAATAATGGTCTATGGACTTTTCCTTTAGGAAGCTGTCCAAACCTTTTTTAAACTCCGCTAAGCTAACCGCCTTTACCACATTATCTGGCAATGAATTTCAGAGTTTAATTACACGTTGAGTGAAGAAATATTTTCTCCGATTCGTTTTAAATTTACTACATTGTAGCTTCATCGCATGCCCCCTAGTCCTAGTATTTTTGGAAAGCGTAAACAGACGCTTCACATCTACCCATTCAACTCCACTCATTATTTTATAGACCAGCTGTCCTAACCTTTCCCTCCCGGGCAGCACTTGGAGACATATCCTCAGTGCGAGAGGATAGTACATCCTCTGGTGGGAGGTCCTGGCTACAGGAGTACTTCCTACTTCACCAGGGTGATGCTCTCCTTCTAGGAGACCTCCCTTCTCCAAGGTAGTACAGGGGCTACCAGACTGGAGGTACACCTAGGTGTATTCTATAAAGTATGCCTAAATTTTATAGAATAATCTTAAATTTCTGTGCGGTATATAGAATATACCGAGCGCCTCTCCACACAACCAAATTTGGTCGTGTCCATTTAGGTCATGTTTTACGTTGCGTAAATCCTGATACCTAAATTAGGTGCAGTGCGAGTGTATTCTATATGCGTATAGATTTTAGAAATGCCCACAACCCGCCAATTCCACGTCTATAACCACACCCCCTTTTCAATTATGCAACTTGGAAGTTACATGTACCTTGTTACAAAATACACTTAGCGAGTTGTGTGCGTAAATCTTATTTAATGCCAATTAGTGCTGATAATTGCTTAACATCCCAGTTGACAGTGTTGATTAGCTAGTTAACCAATTCAGTTACGCACATTGTTGTAGAATATGCTTCGATTTTCACACAGAAATTAAGGTGCGATATATACAATTTTGGGGATTATTTACAGATTACTGCCGCAATTACACACCTGAAGTTATACCAGGTCTATGGCTGGTATAACTGCGAGTATGTAAATTTTAGGCACACCGATACTAGATTATGCTAGTAATCTATAATAGAATCTGGGCGCCCAACTGCCATTATGGACTAGGCCTCCATTGCTAAATGGAGATGCCCGGTTGTAGAATTGCTCCTTAAGTGTATTGGTTTCTAGAGACATTGGATACAAACTGAGAGAGCAGCTTTTCAGAATTAACTAGAACATTTGGATTAGTCCAAAAAAGGCATTACTCCCTTGAAGACAAGAGAGATGGGGGGATATGGTAAAGAAGGTATAAATAATGCTGTAGAGAGAGAGAGAGAGAGAGAGAGAGAGAGAGCTAGGAATTCACAGAAAGTCTGTCCTAACTTTATCCACCAAGCTAACTAGGCATTGGCCGGGCATTGAATATCTGGGCTTAATTCAACCCACTGTTCTCAGCAGCTTAAACCCCACTGACTGCCTTAGGCTGAATATCAGGCCCTTCATCTTTATAGCACATTACCTTGTCCCAACTAACCAAGAAAGTTGGATGAAGAGAAGACAAAGTGAACCTATCTAGTCCATTATGGGCCCCTTTTACCAAGCTGCAGCAAAAGGGGGCCTGCGCTGGCATCAGTACGTGTTTTTGACATGTGCTGAGGCCCCCTTTTACTACAGCAGGTAAAAGGCAGGTCTTTCTTTTTTTCAGGAAATTGTCATGCAGTAAGTCAAGCACTTGCCATGCAATAAGTCAAGCACTTGCCACATGGCCATTTCTGGGGAGAGCACTTACCACTACCCATTGAGGTGGCAGCAAGGGCTCCCGCACTAATCTGGCAGTAACCAGGCAGCTCGCAGCACTGCCCAGTTACCACCGAGTATACACTGGTGCTTCAAAAATAAAAATATTTTTATAGCACTGGATATGACCAGACCTGTCAAGTCTCCCGCATTCAGCAGGAGACTCCCGCTTTGGCGGGTCATCTCCCGCACTCTCGCCAAAGAGGGAAAGTCTCCTGCTGAGACACGGCGTCGGCAACTCCCCCTTCCACCCGGCATAGGCACCGACTCCGTGGGTGCTCAAGCACCCCCAATATTTCACCCACCGGAAGTTTGTTCCCTCCCTCCCTCCTCCCTTCGAGTTCCAGGCCTCCTCCCTTCGAATTTTAAAAGTCATCTATTTTACCTCGTTGGGGTTAGGGCGGCAGCAGCGGTAAAAAAGCATGCAAGCTCGGCTCAGCGCTTAGTTCCGTTTTTCCTTTTCTCTCAGCTCGTCCCGCTCTTGCGGAAACAGGCAATGAGGGCAGGACCAGAGCTGAGAGAGAGAAAAGGGGAAACGGAACTAAGCGCCGAGCCGAGCCTGCATGCTTTTTACCACTGCTGCCGCCCTAACCCCGACGAGGTAAGATAGATGGAGGGGCCTGGAACTCGAAGGGAGGGAGAGAGGAAGGGAGGGACAACGACACTGGAACTGGGTGGGAGGAACCCTGGAACTGGGTGGGAGGGGGGAGACCCTGGAACTGGGAGGGGGGCCCTGGAACTTGGAGGGAGGGAGGAGGGAGGGAGGAGGGAGGGGGGGACCCTGGTAGGACCCTGGTACTTGGAGGGACCCTGGAACTAGGAGGGAGGGAGGGGGGACACTGGAACTGGGAGGGAGGGACCCTGGAACTCGGAGGGAGGGGGAGGGAAAGGAGAGAGAGGGGAGGGAGGGGGCCTGGAACTCGAAGGAAGGGAGGGAGGGAGGCCTGGAACTCGGAAGGAAGTGGAGGGGGGACGGGGGGACAGGGGAGGGGGAATGTACCACCTGTAAAAAAAAATTCAGCACCCCCAATCATTTTGAAAAGTTGGCTCCTATGCCACCCAGTATTAATTTCCTAGCCACTACTGGTTTCCCTCTTCAGCAGCAGCGGCCTCGACAAAAAAATCATTACCGCAGCAGCCTTCAAGCATGGGCTGTCGGCTCTACAGCTGCTCCTCTCTTCTCTCTCTCTGCCCCCGGAAGAGCAGGAAGTTGACATTGACTTTCTGCTCCACTCCGGGGACAGAGAGAGGAGAGTGGAGCGGCTGCAGCGCCGACAGCCCATGCTTGAAGGCTGCTGTGGCCCCACGCTTGCTTTTTTAATTTTTTTGGTTATTTGTTTGTTTTTGTCACGGCCGCTGCTGCTCAACAGGAGAAGCAGCAGTGGCCAGGAAATGATTATCGGGTGGAAGGGGGAGCGGGAGGCAGATAGAATGGAAAGAGTGGGAAGATGGGGAGAGAAGGAGGGGACATGGAGAAGGGCTGGAGAAAGAGAGAAGCTGCTGAAGAAGGGGAGAAAGGGGGATCCTGGCTGAGAGCAGCAAGATGGAAGACACTGGAAGGAAGGGTAGGGAGAGAAACAGGAGAGACACTGAAGGATGGGGAGAGAGAGGGGGTACATGATGAATGGAAAAGGGTAGAGAGAGAGAGAGAGAGACACTGGATGGAAAGAAGGGGATAGAGAGAGAGACACACACACTGGATGGAAGGATCGGGAGATGGGGGTAGACGGATGGAAGGATCGGGAGACGGGGTAGACGTTGGATGGAAGGGTAAGGAGAGATAGAGGGAAGACGGAAGGATGGGGAGAGAAAGAGGGAAAATGGATGGAAGAATGGGGAGAGAAAGACGCTGAATGGAAGGATAGGGAGAGAAAGGAAGAGGGGATATGGATGAAAGGATGCAGAGAGAAAGGGGAGAGACTGAATGGAAGTGGAGAGAGAGGGGACACTGAACAGAAAAGGGTAGAGAGATAGAGAGACACTGGATAGATGGAGGGGGAGAGAGAGACACTAGATGGAAGGATCAGGAGAGAGGGTAGATGGGTGGAAAGTTGGAGAGAGAAAGAAGGAAGACGCTGGAAGGAAGGGTAGGGAGAAAAAGGAGACGCTGGATGGAAGAATGCAGAAAGAAAGAGGGGAGACACTAGAGGGATTGGGAGAGAAAGAGGGGAGCTGCTGGATGGAATGGGGGAGAGGACAGAGTAGTGAAAGACTGGAGAATAAGAGGAAGGGGCATGTGGAGAACATGGGTGAGGAAAAGATGAAGGAAAAAGAAGGAAATTAAAAAATGGATAGTAAGAATGAATTAAATCTGGATAGAGAGAGAGGCAGAAAAATATTGAAGAAAACAAAGTAAAAGAAGAGAAAATGGTGAATGGCAGGAAACCCTGGCAAGAGAAAGACGAAGGAAAGCAGAATCAAGAGAATGGGAGCAACACAATTAGAAAAAGTCAATGGCCAGACAACAAAGGTAAAGAAAATAATTTTATTTTTAATTTAGGAACACATTGAGAGTCAAATTAAAATCGACTTGGTGTCCTCCAGTTCCACCGGATCCTGCTCTCTCTATTTTTCGCCGTGTTGTTTTACAAAATCTTGAATATGTTGAGGAAACGCCTAGCCGCTGTAATTTTAATTTGTCCAATAATGAATGGAAAGCTTTAAATCAATTAAAGAACAATACTCAGTTGGTAATACGATGGGCAGACAAAGGAGGTGCGGTGGTGCTACAAGATCGTTCTGCAAATGAATCTGAAGTGTATAGACAATTGAATAATACGAGAGACTATATACTGTTGGATACAGATCCTACGGAGATGTTAAAGACTGTTATTTTCCAACTAACAGGTGCGGCATATGCAGACAATTTGATCACCCAAAAAGAATTTCAGTTCCTTAATTCGAATGCCCCCAATATACCTGTTTTCTACACGTTACCCAAGGTACATAAAACCTTAAGCAATCCACCAGGACGCCCGATTGTCTCTGGGAAGGGCTCGTTATTAGAACCTCTTTCCATATACATAGATACCTTTTTGTGTCCACTGGTTCCTGCAGCTAAATCATATATAAAAGATTCGACACACTTTATGCAAAAGTTAAGCACTTGGAACACCGATCTAGATAACACTCTGCTAGTAACCCTTGATGTAGTTGCACTTTATACATCCATCCCTCAAGACGAGGCTCTGGAAGTGATAGAATTGTCACTACTAAATAAACATGGAATGGCGCTCACTTCCTTTATATCGAAGTTAGCTACACTGGCTATGAAGAAAAATTATTTTCAATTTGATCAAAAGATCTTCCAACAGATTTCTGGAGTAGCGATGGGGGCTACTTTAGCACCCTCAGTAGCTAATTTATTTATGTCATTCTTTGAGGAAAAGTTCATATACACCTGTTCTTTTTGGTCCCACATTAAGATGTGGTGTAGATTTATCGATGATATATTTTTTGTATGGGAGGCAGATATACATAATTTAGAACTGTTTATTAAATTTCTAAATCAATGCCATCCCACGATCAAATTTACAGGACACCATGAAACACATAACATCAGTTTTTTGGATGTGCAGATTAACAAAGCTCAATCATCTTTTAACACTACAGTATACCGAAAAAAGACAGATGTTAATAGCTTGCTACAATATACAAGTTGTCATCCACGGTGTCTCAAGAACAGTCTTCCTTTTTCTCAGATGTTAAGATACCGTCGTCTATGTTCAGAAACAGTAGATTTTCGAGAACAAGCGAGAACACTCAGTAAACGCCTGCATCAAAGAGGTTACCCGAAGAAGATCGTGAAACAAGCATACCGAAGAGCAAAATTTAACCATCGAGAGACATTATTATGCCCGAATAATAACAATGAGAGACCCAGTGATATAGAAGACTTTATCACTTGTGTTTTACGTTTTACGTTTTGATAAAGACGTACACAGGGTCAGTAAAATTCTTAGTAACCATTGGGGCATATTGCAGACTCTTCCAGTGTTTACAAATAAAAGAATTCATTTTGCCTACAGCAGATCTAAAAATTTGAAGGAATTATTATGCCCGTCGGTATTACCTTTAAACAGAGTGATGTCTCCTATTTTCACAGGGCATAAAAAATGTGGCTCTTGCTGTATGTGTGGGATTATGTTAGAAAAAAAGATTTTTATCCATCCAAAATCTTTTCGCGAATTTGATCTAAGAGTCAACACTAACTGTAAATCAGATCATGTCATCTATTGCCTAGTCTGCCCCTGCGGTTTACTATATGTGGGACAAACCTCACGGACGCTATATGTCCGTCTGATAGAACATCGCAGTGTGTTAAATACACAAAGAATGTCTACACCTTTGGTACAACATTATAATACAGCGCAACACTCCTTTGCTGAATTAAGATGTTTTGTCTTACAACAAATAGAGATATCCCGAACCCGTATTGGAGTTGACAGAAGGAGGATTCTGTTCCAGTGTGAACAAAAATGGATACACCGCTTAAACTCATTAACCCCTATGGGTTTGAATGCTAAAATCGAATGGGGACATTTTTTCTAATTTTGAATGCTTTTTTCTAATTTTGAACATTTTTTCTAATTTTGAACATTTTTTTCTAAGTTAGAATATTCTTTCGACTGACAACATCATCTGAATACAATTTCTCTATTTAGAGTGTTCAGATTACTGACTATAAGCTTTTTTGAGGTTTTTTGAAGTCTTTTTTGAAATCCACTAATTTTGTGTTCCGTGTTAAGAGAATGCAAGGAGATGATACGAGCTGATTGGTGAGCCAACCATTGGCATCTGATGTAAGAGAACCTTTAAATTAGAGAAGCCATCTTTATTTTAAGCTGGTCTGTTGTAAAAGGTTGATCCTTCAGCTGAGGTGTTTTTGTAAAGTATATCTTGAGAGAAATGTAGTATGTATTGCTGTATGAAGGTTTTAATACTATAACAAATACATCTCTCTGTTTTGGTTAGACGCAGACCATATGACCCTGAAGCAGGCGACGAAACGGTGGCCATTGTTGGTCTTGGTCGCGTTCAGCATGTACTAACTAAAGAAGGTTTGGACCTTGCAAGAGCTAAGTAACTCTTATGTCACGTTTAACTTGACGTTTGCCCATCATATGTTTAAGAGAAAATTTTATATAAAAAGAAAAAAAGAGTATTAATACATATGATTGGGATAGGCTGCTCTAAATACGTAGGGGTGTTGCCAATGATGAAGCGGTCCAGCCCCCATGAGCTTGTAATATGATCTAGCCGGGGGCTTCTTGAGGCAACATCTCCTCAAATGAACTATATGTATTAACTTCTGTCAGAGAATTAAGCCGATGCTATCATCCTTATATCTCCTCCATATTTGAATGCACTAGTTGATAATAGAACTAGAAGGAGATTACCTTCATATTTTTCTTATAATTTGTCTGCATACAATGCAACACCACAGAAACAGAAAATGTCTTCTAGTATTGTGCAAAATATAAAGACAGCAGATGTAAATTTGAAAAACTAACAAATACCAATCACCACTTTACAAATTAACAAATAGAAATAAAACAAATAATATCATTTTATTGGACTAATACATTTAGCTTTCAGAGGCCAAAACCTCCTTCCTCAGGTCAATTCAGTATAGTACTGTTACAGTGTCCTATCCTGACCTGAGGAAGGGGGTTTTGTTCTCCGAAAGTAAAATGTATTAAAATTAGTCCAATAAAAAGATTACCTTATTTACATGTTCTATTATAAACATTTATTAACACAGCTACAATACTACTTTATCCTAAAGCAAAAAAATAAAAATATATATTTAGACTTTGTTGTCTCTGGTTTCTGCTTTCCTCATCTTTTCACTGTCTTCCTTCTATCCAGCATCTGTCTTCGCTCTCTCTCTGCCATCCAGTGTCTGCCCTCTCTCTCTGCCCCTTCCATCCAGTATCTGCCCTCTCTCTCTGCCCCTTCCATCCACTGTCTGCCCTCTCTCCCTTCCATCCACTTCTGCCCCTTCCATGCACCATCTGCCCCAGTCTGCCATCTCTCTCTCCCCCTTCCATCAACATCTGCCCTCTATCTCTGCCCCTTCCACCCACCATTTGCCCCAGTCTGCCCTCTTTCTCTCTCCCCTTCCACCCACCATCTGCCCTTTCTCTCTGCCCCTTCAATCCGTCTGCCCTCCCTCTACCATCCATCCAGGGTCTGCCCTCCCTCACGCTCCCCCCTTCTATCCCCTCTCTCTCTGCCCCCTCTTTTCAGCCCCCAGTTCCAGCCCCATCCCATATCTCCCACCTGCCCCCCTTTTCAGCCCCACTATCCCACCAGTCCCCAGCCCTTTTCTCTCATCAGTCCCGAGCTTCAGCCCCCAGCCACTTCTCTCTGTCCTCTTTTCAGCCCCTAGTTTCAACCCCAGCCCTTTTCTCTCACCAGTCCCGAGCTTCAGCCCCAGCCAGTTCTCCCTGTCCCCTTTAAAGCCCCTAGTCCCCACAGTTTCAGCCCCCTTCATCCACCACATGCCTTGCATCCCCCCCTTTTCAGCCCCAGACCCATTCTCCCACCTGCCCCAGGCATGGACCCATTTTCCCTCCTGCCCCCTTGTCAGACCCCAGTTCCAGCTTCAGACCCCTTCTCCCATCTGAGCACTCCCCTCCCCCCTCCCCTCCCCAATCCCCTTCTCCCCTCTTTGAGCACCCATCTGAGCTCCCCCACCCTCCCTAATCCCCTTTAAGCACCCCTCTGAGCTCCCCCACCCTCCCTAATTCCCTTTAAGCACCCCTCTGAGCTCCCCCACCCTTCTCCAATCCCCTTCTCCCCTCTCTGAGCTCCCCCACCCTCCCTAATCCCCTTTAAGCACCCCTCTGAGCTCCCCCGCCCTTCCTCAATCCCCTTCTCCCCTCTCTGAGCTCCCCCACCCTCCCTAAAGCGAATGCTACATACCTGTAGAAGGTATTCTCCGAGGACAGCAGGCTGATTGTTCTCACTGATGGGTGACGTCCACGGCAGCCCCTCCAATCGGAATCTTCACTAGCAAAGTCCTTTGCTAGCCCTCGCGCGCCCGCGCGCACCGCGCATGCGCGGCCGTCTTCCCGCCCGAAACCGGCTCGAGCCGGCCAGTCCAGTATGTAGCAAGACAATACAAGGGAAGACACAACTCCAAAGGGGAGGCGGGCGGGTTTGTGAGAACAATCAGCCTGCTGTCCTCGGAGAATACCTTCTACAGGTATGTAGCATTCGCTTTCTCCGAGGACAAGCAGGCTGCTTGTTCTCACTGATGGGGTATCCCTAGCCCCCAGGCTCACTCAAAACAACAACCATGGTCAATTGGGCCTCGCAACGGCGAGGACATAACTGAGATTGACCTAAAAAATTTACCAACTAACTGAGAGTGCAGCCTGGAACAGAACAAACAGGGCCCTCGGGGGGTGGAGTTGGATCCTAAAGCCCAAACAGGTTCTGAAGAACTGACTGCCCGAACCGACTGTCGCGTCGGGTATCCTGCTGCAGGCAGTAATGAGATGTGAATGTGTGGACAGATGACCACGTCGCAGCTTTGCAAATCTCTTCAATGGTGGCTGACTTCAAGTGGGCTACCGACGCAGCCATGGCTCTAACATTATGAGCCGTGACATGACCCTCAAGAGCCAGCCCAGCCTGGGCGTAAGTGAAGGAAATGCAATCTGCTAGCCAATTGGATATGGTGCGTTTCCCCACAGCCACTCCCCTCCTATTGGGATCAAAAGAAACAAACAATTGGGCGGACTGTCTGTTGGGCTGTGTCCGCTCCAGATAGAAGGCCAATGCTCTCTTGCAGTCTAATGTGTGCAGCTGACGTTCAGCAGGGCAGGAATGAGGACGGGGAAAGAATGTTGGCAAGACAATTGACTGGTTCAGATGGAACTCCGACACAACCTTCGGCAGAAACTTAGGGTGAGTGCGGAGGACTACTCTGTTATGATGAAATTTGGTGTAAGGGGCCTGGGCTACCAGGGCCTGAAGCTCACTGACTCTACGAGCTGAAGTAACTGCCACCAAGAAAATGACCTTCCAGGTCAAGTACTTCAGATGGCAGGAATTCAGTGGCTCAAAAGGAGGTTTCATCAGCTGGGTGAGAACGACATTGAGATCCCATGACACTGTAGGAGGCTTGACAGGGGGCTTTGACAAAAGCAAACCTCTCATGAAGCAAACAACTAAAGGCTGTCCTGAGATCGGCTTACCTTCCACACGGTAATGGTATGCACTGATTGCACTAAGGTGAACCCTTACAGAGTTGGTCTTGAGACCAGACTCAGACAAGTGCAGAAGGTATTCAAGCAGGGTCTGTGTAGGACAAGAGCGAGGATCTAGGGCCTTGCTGTCACACCAGATGGCAAACCTCCTCCATAGAAAGAAATAACTCCTCTTAGTGGAATCTTTCCTGGAAGCAAGCAAGATGCGGGAGACACCCTCTGACAGACCCAAAGAGGCAAAGTCTACGCTCTCAACATCCAGGCTGTGAGAGCCAGGGACCGGAGGTTGGGATGCAGAAGCGCCCCTTCGTCCTGTGTGATGAGGGTCGGAAAACACTCCAATCTCCACGGTTCTTCGGAGGACAACTCCAGAAGAAGAGGGAACCAGATCTGACGCGGCCAAAAAGGAGCAATCAGAATCATGGTGCCTCGGTCTTGCTTGAGTTTCAACAAAGTCTTCCCCACCAGAGGTATGGGAGGATAAGCATACAGCAGACCCTCCCCCCCGTCCAGGAGGAAGGCATCCGATGCCAGTCTGCCGTGGGCCTGAAGCCTGGAACAGAACTGAGGGACTTTGTGGTTGGCTCGAGATGCGAAGAGATCCACCAAGGGGGTGCCCCACACCTGGAAAATCTGTCGCACTACACGAGAATTGAGCGACCACTCGTGAGGTTGCATAATCCTGCTCAACCTGTCGGCCAGACTGTTGTTTACGCCTGCCAGATATGTGGCTTGGAGCACCATGCCTTAACGGCGAGCCCAGAGCCACATGCTGACGGCTTCCTGACACAGGGGGCGAGATCCGGTGCCCCCCTGCTTGTTGACATAGTACATGGCAACCTGGTTGTCTGTCTGAATTTGGATAATTTGGTGGGACAGCCGATCTCTGAAAGCCTTCAGAGCGTTCCAGATCGCTCGCAACTCCAGAAGATTGATGTGCAGATCGCGTTCCTGGAGGGACCAGCTTCCTTGGGTGTGAAGCCCATCGACATGAGCTCCCCATCCCAGGAGAGACGCATCCGTAGTCAGCACTTTTTGTGGCTGAGGAATTTGGAAAGGACGTCCCAGAGTCAAATTGGACCAAATTGTCCACCAATACAGGGATTTGAGAAAACTCGTGGACAGGTGGATCACGTCTTCTAGACCCCCAGCGGCCTGATACCACTGGGAGGCTAGGGTCCATTGAGCAGATCTCATGTGAAGGCAGGCCATGGGAGTCACATGAACTGTGGAGGCCATGTGGCCCAGCAATCTCAACATCTGCCGAGCTGTGATCTGCTGGGACGCTCGCACCTGCGAGACGAGGGACAACAAGTTGTTGGCTCTCGTCTCTGGAAGATAGGCGCGAGCCGTCCGAGAATCCAGCAGAGCTCCTATGAATTCGAGTTTCTGCACTGGGAGAAGATGGGACTTTGGATAATTTATCACAAACCCCAGTAGCTCCAGGAGGTGAATAGTCATCTGCATGGACTGCAGGGCTCCTGCCTCGGATGTGTTCTTCACCAGCCAATCGTCGAGATATGGGAACAGGTGCACCCCCAGCCTGCGAAGCGCCACTGCTACCACAGCCAGGCACTTTGTGAACACCCTGGGCGCAGAGGCGAGCCCAAAGGGTAGCACACAGTACTGGAAGTGACGTGTGCCCAGCTGAAATCGCAGATACTGTCTGTGAGCTGGCAGTATCGGGATGTGCGTATAGGCGTCCTTCAAGTCCAGAGAGCATAGCCAATCTTTTTCCTGAATCATGGGAAGAAGGGTGCCCAGGGAAAGCATCCTGAACTTTTCTTTTACGAGATATTTGTTCAGGGCCCTTAGGTCTAGGATGGGACGCATCCCCCCTGTTTTCTTTTCCACAAGGAAGTACCTGGAATAGAATCCCAGCCCTTCTTGCCCGGATGGCACGGGCTCGACCGCATTGGCGCTGAGAAGGGCGGAGAGTTCCTCTGCAAGTACCTGCTTGTGCTGGAAGCTGTAAGACTGAGCTCCCGGTGGACAATTTGGAGGTTTTGAAGCCAAATTGAGGGTGTATCCTTGCCGGACTATTTGAAGAACCCACTGATCGGAGGTTATGAGAGGCCACCTTTGGTGAAAAGCTTTCAACCTCCCTCCGACTGGCAGGTCGCCCGGCACTGACACTTGGACTTCGGCTATGCTCTGCTGGAGCCAGTCAAAAGCTCGCCCCTTGCTTTTGCTGGGGAGCCGAGGGGCCTTGCTGAGGCGCACGCTGCTGACGAGAGCGAGCGCGCTGGGGCTTAGCCTGGGCCGCAGGCTGTCAAGAAGGAGGATTGTACGTACGCTTGCCAGAAGCATAGGGAACAGTCTTCCTTCCCCCGAAAAATCTTCTACCTGTAGAGGTAGATGCTGAAGGCTGCCGGCGGGAGAACTTGTCGAATGCGGTGTCCCGCTGGTGGAGATGCTCTACCACCTGTTCGACTTTCTCTCCAAAAATGTTGTCCGCACGGCAAGGCGAGTCCGCAATCCGCTGCTGGAGTCTATTCTCCAGGTCGGCGGCACGCAGCCATGAGAGCCTGCGCATCACCACACCTTGAGCAGCGGCCCTGGACGCAACATCAAAGGTGTCATACACCCCTCTGGCCAGGAATTTTCTGCACGCCTTCAGCTGCCTGACCACCTCCTGAAAAGGCTTGGCTTGCTCGGGGGGGAGAGCATCAACCAAGCCCGCCAACTGCCGTACATTGTTCCGCATGTGTATGCTCGTGTAGAGCTGGTAAGACTGGATTTTGGCCACGAGCATAGAAGAATGGTAGGCCTTCCTCCCAAAGGAGTCTAAGGTCCTAGGGTCTTTGCCCGGGGGCGCCGAAGCATGCTCCCTAGAACTCTTAGCCTTCTTTAGGGCCAAATCCACAACTCCAGAGTCGTGAGGCAACTGAGTGCGCATCAGCTCTGAGTCCCCATGGATTCGGTACTGGGACTCAATTTTCTTGGGGATGTGGGGATTAGTTAATGGTTTTGTCCAGTTCGCCAGCAATGTCTTTTTTAGGACATGGTGCAGGGGAACAGTGGACACTTCCTTAGGTGGAGAAGGATAGTCCAGGAGCTCAAACATTTCAGCCCTGGGCTCGTCCTCCACAACCACCGGGAAGGGGATGGCCGTAGACATCTCCCGGACAAAGGAAGCGAAAGACAGACTCTCAGGAGGAGAAAGCTGTCTTTCAGGGGAGGGAGTGGGATCAGAAGGAAGACCCTCAGACTCCTCGTCAGAAAAATATCTGGGGTCCTCCTCTTCCTCCCACGAGGCCTCGCCTTCGGTGTCAGACACAAGTTCACGAACCTGTGTCTGCAACCTCGCCCGGCTCGACTCCGTGGAGCCCCGTCCACGATGGGGGCGTCGAGAGGTAGACTCCCTCGCCCGCATCGGCGAAGCTCCCTCCGCCGACGTAGTCGGGGAGCCTTCCTGGGAGGTGGCCGCAGTCGGCACCGCACGCGGTACCGACGTCGGGGACCTCACCCCGGGCGATGGGCCAGCCGGCGCCACGCTCGACGGTACCGGAGGCGCAAGCACCGCCGGTACCGGAGGGGTAGGGCGCAACAGCTCTCCCAGAATCTCTGGGAGAACGGCCCGGAGGCTCTCATTCAGAGCGGCTGCAGAGAAAGGCAGAGAGGTCGATGCAGGCGTCGACGTCAGAACCTGTTCCGGGCGAGGAGGCTGTTCCGGGCTGTCCAGAGTGGAGCGCATCGACACCTCCTGAACAGAGGGTGAGCGGTCCTCTCGGTGCCGATGCCTGCTGGGTGCCGACTCCCTCGGCGACCCAGAGCTCTCGGTGCCGACGCAGGGAGGAGACCGGTGTCGATGCTTCTTCGACTTCTTCCGAAGCATGTCACCGGAGCTCCCCGGCACCGATGAGGAGGACGTAGAATCCAGCCGTCGCTTCCTCGGGGCCGAGGCCGAAGGAGGTCGGTCTCGGGGGGGCTGTACCGCAGGAGCCCTCAGGGTAGGGGGAGACCCACCCGAAGGCTCACCGCCACCAGCAGGGGAATGGACAGCCCTCACCTGCACTCCCGACGATGCACCACCGTCCGACGACATCAGCAGACGAGGTCCCGGTACCACCGACGTCGATGCAGCTATCCGATGTCCCGGCGCCGATGCAGAGGGCCGATGCCTCGATGCACTCGATGCACTGGCGGCCGAGGATGAAGCTCTGGACGCTGAAGACGTCGATACACTCGATACCCTCGGTGCTGATGCCGACGAAGAGCCCGAGAACAACACGTTCCACTGGGCCAATCTCGCTACCTGAGTCCGCCTCTGCAAAAGGGAACACAGACTACAGGCCTGAGGGCGGTGCTCGGCCCCCAGACACCGAAGACACGACGCGTGTCTGTCAGTGAGCGAGATAATCCGGGCGCACTGGGTGCACTTCTTGAAGCCGCTGGAAGGCTTCGATGTCATGGGCGGAAAAATCACGCCGGCGAAATCAAAATCCGAAATGACGAAAATGAGCACCAAAAACTTTTAGGGAGAAAAATCTCGACCGAGGCCGAAAAGAGGCCTACCCCGACGACGAAAGAAAACTTACCGGGGCAAAGACTGAAAATACGGGAAGGGGCAAAACGAAACCCGAGGGCTTCCGGAGTACTTCCCGACAATTTTTAAAGATTTTCCGAAGAAAAAAACAACACGTCAAAGAAAAGGACGCGCGAGGTCGACTTTCCGGGGCTCGACACGGCGAAAACACGACCGTACCGAGTGCGGACAAAAGAAGACTGGCCGGCTCGAGCCGGTTTCGGGCGGGAAGACGGCTGCGCATGCGCGGTGCGCGCGGGCGCGCGAGGGCTAGCAAAGGACTTTGCTAGTGAAGATTCCGATTGGAGGGGCTGCCGTGGACGTCACCCATCAGTGAGAACAAGCAGCCTGCTTGTCCTCGGAGAATCCCCTTTAAGCACCCATCTGAGCTCCCCCACCTCTCCCCAATCCCCTTCTCCCCCCCGACCCGACAGCTGAGATCCGTTCTCCTGCTGCTCCTACCCTGTCCTGCCTTAAATTTTTTTTTTTCGAAGCGCCGGAGAGTGGCAGGCAGCACGCCTCGCACCTGCCCTGCTAGTAAAGAAGATCTCATCGACGTCATCATCGTCCTTCCCACACTGAGTCCCGCCTGCCCTCATGGTAATAGGAAGTTGCCTCAGAGGGGGGCGGGACTCAATGTGGGAAGGGCGACGACATCAGCGAGATCTTCTTTACTAGCAGGGCAGACGCGAGGTGCGCTGCCTGCCACTCTCCGGCGCTTCGAAAAAAAAATTTTAAGGCGGAGCAGCGGGAGCAGAGCACCCCCCCACCTGATGACACCCGGGGCGGACCGCCCCCACCGCCCCGCCCTTGCTACGCCACTGCTGATGGGTTCATCTTAATTGTTGTTGTAATCTGCCTTGGGAAGCCTGTTATAAAGATTGGAAGTAAAATTAAACTCTCCTTTCATTGGGACACATGAAATTATATCTTCACCTCATCTCTTTTGTACAAATGGATTATTCTGTTTTGAGCATGTTTCAGGGACAAGTGGTTTTCATAAGTTAAAACAATAAAAATAAATATTTTCTTTCATGCAGATGTCTCATTTGTTTAAACATAACTAAATGGGCTATAAGCCCCTAAGGTAGTCCATTGATTTTGTTATATTTTGTCCTTGTGATGACTTATACTGTTCCAAAACTGGAAAAACAGTGAGACAGAATAACAGAATTCAGTAACATCCAAAACCTATTTTTTTATGTTTTAATCATCTTTATTCAAAGCACAACATGTTGGTTGATAAGCTTCATACAGAACAAGAAAAAACGATGAACTGTACAACATGGCACAATAAAAACTTTTACAGATAACATATCCCAAGAACTCTTCCCCTCCCTTCCTATAAACCCACCCATTTCCACTCACCAAAATAACAGAACAGATGTGATCAGTGGGACCCAAGCATTACGAAACATGTAAAGTCATAAACAACACGGTGGGGGGAGTATTTTAGATGCTTCCAGGTTTCAACCTGATTAATGTCTGATGCAGGAAATAATTGTCATAAATAAGTAAAGAAATATATAGATAGGAACTCTAAATGTTAAGCACCTGATTTCCATAACATGATTTCTGTTTTAGTGGTGCTTTACCAGGAGAAAGAAACGTGTGTATGAATACACAACACGTGCTAGGGAGTCTCTATAACCAGCCCCCCCCCCCCCCCCCCAATGATTTATCACACTGATTACGATTTATAACAAATTACTACACTACCTATGAAAAGTTATTCCATTATCCTACTTCCTCTGTGTCCATCCATATGCTTCACAAGCTGGCATGTTTGAAAATATAAGTGAAATTATATAAAAACTAGTAAAAAAGCCCTGTTTCTGATGCAAATGAAACGGGGGGCTAGCAATGTTTTCTTCTGTGTGCATGTGGGAGTGTGTGTGTCCCTGCCCTCTGGCCTCTCTCCCCTCCCCCCTCTGAGTGCTTCACTGTTACAGAGCCAGCGATTTGATTTTGTGCTCTGCTGTTTTCCTTCACTGACTGTGTTACAGAGAGGGCGGGGCAGACACTCATAGGGAAACCGGATATCTCGCCCCCTTCACACTTCCGGCTGGAGGCTTCATAGAACGTTGGTTTTGCCTTTTATATAGAGAGATGTTACCAATAAAGAACTGCAACGTGGATGCAGTAGCTCATAGGTTTGTTTGCTTTGAGTGGACATAGTATGACAGCTGCATGGAGAAGGGGAAACACAGACTAAACAAAGTAGCTTCAACTTTTTGACATCATGCCCTCTCCTGTTCTCAATCAAACCTCTTTGGTTTGTAATGCTTTACCCCCACAGCTTTCCTATTGGTTAATCTTTATTCACACTCTCTGTGATTAGAGCAGCCTTCTATTGCTCCACCCCCACAGTCTTCCCATTGGTTAGATCTTATTCACACTCTGTGATTAGATCAGCCTTCTACTTCCCATTGGGTAGATCTTATTCACACTCTCTTTGATTACAGCTGCTCTAGTGCTCCACCCCACAGCCTTCCCATTGGGTCAGTGTTGCCAGGTGGGCGGTTTTCCCGCCCAATTGGGCGGTTTTCCGCGACCCGCCGCAGGAAATTTTTGCCCGCGGCGGGTCGCGGTTTTTTGGGCTTCTTTTTCTTCTGTTCCGCGGTTTTTCGGGCGGTTTTTTGCGGTTTTTTTCGGCCGCGGGGGCGGGGTTAGTGATGTTTTGGGCGGGGTTAGTGACGTTCTGGGCGGGGTCGGTGACGGGGAGGCGGGGCCAATGACGGGGAGGCGGGGCCGATGACGGGGGAGGCGGGGTCGGTGACTGTGGAGGCAGGGCTGATGACGGCGGGGGCGGGGTTGATGATGGCGGGGGCGGGGGTGATGACACGGGGGTGGGGGTGTCAGGGGCGGGGTTTGAGTTTGGGCGGGTTTTGGGCTGGTTTTTGGCCTGGATTGGGTGGGAAAAAAATTTTCCACCTGGCAACCCTGCATTGGGTAGATCTTATTCACTCTCTGTGGTTAGAGCAACTTTCTAGTGCTCCACCTCCACAGCATTCTCATTGACTAGATAATAGATCTTATTTATAGTCTCTGTTATTTATAGTGTCATATTTCTAGTGCTCCATCCCTACAGCCTTCTTATTGACTAGATCTTATTCATAGACTCTGTTTTTAGAACTGATTTCTAGAGCTCTGCCCCCCAACCTTCCTATTTTAGGTCTTACCCAGAATCTTTGCTGCTAGTTTTTCTGGACAGAGGAAGGTCAAGCTCACTCACACAGAGGAGATGATTGGAAAACTACAGCTAGATGGGGGAATTCTATAAATGGTGCTCAAAATTCTGCACCACAATAAATTGGTGCTAAGAGTGATTCTATGTAGGACACGTGACCCTTATGGAATTGCATTTAACGCTGATGCCTGCACTTAACATTGGGTGCCAGATTTACGTTTCCTGAAACCTGAAGAGGTGCTGAGAGAGGACCTGCTGAGGGGAGAAAAATTTCACTTGCGTATCTTACCTGCTGGAAATTGCATTTAAACTTGGGGTAAAAGTAAACTTGGGGTTGAATGGGTAATTTTATTGTCTTGTAAAATTACTCTACTTTTTCAACAGTCAGTTTAGACAGTAGTGTAGCCTTTTAAGTCTGTTAGGGTTTTGTATAAATAGTGTTTTAGAATCTAGTTTTGTATTTTAGGTTGCATTTTAGAGACTGGCATAACATCAGTTTACAGTACAGATACCAGTTGAAGGAGGCCTCTGTTTAGCATTTAATTCCCTCTCTCCCACCCACTCCAAGGCTGATCTTTGATTTATACGTTCTGCAATCAATTAGGAGGTAGACATTGTAGATTGAAGTAGGTTGTTTTTTATTTTTTGCAACAAGTGCTGTGCCTGATTTATATATTTTAGGAATTTGTTTATTAAAATTCTAATTTTATATTGCTGGGAAACTTTTTGCTTTATGTTTTTTTTTCTTATCTTAGTGGAGAGGACTTAGGGGCTCTTTTACTAAGCCACAGTAAAAAGTATCCTGCGATAGTGTAGGCGCGTGTATTGGGCATGCGCCGGGCCAGTTTTTATGTAATAATTGCCTATGTTTTACTTATTCTTTCTGTACTGCACCTTGGGTGAATTTCTTTAAAAAGGCAGTAAATAAAGCCAAATAAATAAATATTTGTTCCACAAGCTCATGTGACTGCATGACAACTTTGTGTCCAGACATGGCTCTAAGTAAGATAAGGGCTGACCTATCATTGGGGTCCTTTTACTAAGCTGTGGCATAATCTGGTTTTAGGGTGCCCTTACACTGGACTTTCCTGTGCACTAAGGCTATTTATACCACAGCTTTAAAATAGCCAATTTTCTATTTTTTGTATTAATGCCCATGCGCTAATTAGCATTCTGCCATTTAAATAAATTACCACTTGAGGACTTACCGCCACCCATTTTGTAGGTGGTAAGGGCTCATGTGGTAATCCTGCACTAATCAGTTAGCAACACACTACTGTGGATGCACTGTTTAGTGTCGGATCACCCACTCTCTGCCCCATGACACGCCCCCTCCTAAAAAAAACATTACAAATATTTTTTCATTGCCTTGATTAGCATGTGCTAATTTTGCAGTTACTGCAGGATGCCTAATGCAGCTAAGTAAAGGGGCCCCATCATCAGTGGCATATCAAGGGCGGGGCAATGGTAGACTTTGGAAGAGTCCATGTGGTTGCAGTGGATCTAGTTAAGTAAGGCTTTACTTTACAGCTTAGAGTAACCATTTGTTCATGACAGACATGGATGCAGGATATTAGCCAATTTGCTAAAGTTCCTTGATGACTGGTAAGTCAAGTCTGATGGGATCAAAGAAGACAAAAATCTGCATAGATTTCCTAACTGACTCAATTCTTTTGAGATGGTACGAGAAAGCCCATTTACAGTCTACAGCAGGGGTTCTTAACTCAGGTCCCAAGTGCGGGCAGTAAGGGGGTGCACACTGTGCAGTCACATGGCTGTCGGGTCTGCCGGTCCCCTGCCTCGGAGCAGGAAGGTGATGTCAGAGGGGGCAGGGGACCTGCACAGCTGACAGCTGCATGACTGCTCAGTGCACTCCTTTACTGCTTGGAGGGAGAGGGTTGGTGGTAGGCTGGCGGGGGTGGGCGGGGAAGGTGATGCACCTGGAGGAAAGGGGTGCTCCACCCCGGGTGGCAACCAAGTTAGGTATGCCACTGTCAATCATGCATTACACCTCTAGTGGGACTATATAGGCAGTGCAAGTGGTTAACCAGATAGTGATTTGTAGAGCAGAGGCAAGGCATCAAAAACAAGAATCATTTATTCTGTGTTTAAGAGCCAATGACTGAAGTTGCTTATCTGTGAAACTGCTTTTTCTATAACCATTACTTTTCTTTCACAGAAGTCCTTGTGAGCATCTGTTGTTTACCTTCCAGCATTAATTTTGGCGTAATTTTCTGAACAAGTCTGTTGCATAATTGGCAGATGCAGACGTGTTTATTTGCTTGATAGCAGCTCACAGGAGAGGGGAAGTGACTCATGTGGTACAACTACTTCTAACTATTTTAACAGCTGTTAATTATAGTCTGTATTTTACATTGATATAAAATAACATATAATCAGCTCAATAATACCTAAGCATACTTACTTGTCAGCGACTTGCAAAAAAAAGTGAAATGGAATGGACTTTAAGATAGACACACTTTTTGTTTATGATATTTTGTCCTGCTGGTAAAAATGGATCGTGTTTTGCCTTTATAAAGCTTGGGTAACTATAGTCGTTATCGATCACATGTACATATTGATCACAGCGATCACATATTTTTTTTTCCTTTCCAGACTTGTTAAAGCTCTTTAGGTTGATGTTACTGTAAGAATCCTTCGAAAATTTCTATGGTCTTTCTTGTTATAACCAGTGGCGGCCCCACCATTAGGCCAACTGAGGCAGGGGACTCAGGCGGCACTTTTTATGGAGCAGCATCTTTCCCCCTTCCTTCCTCAACTCCCCTCCCCAGCCTACCTTTTTTGTTTTTTGAAGTCGTTGTCGGCATGTCCAGGTACAATTCTCCTGCAGAACTAGAAAACAACTCCCTAATGCTCAGCGCTGATATCGTGCCTACATTTGCATGTCATTAACACTGAGCATTAGGGAGCTGTTTTGCAGCGCTGTTGTGGTGATATTTTTGGCACTATACTGAACAGCGCCAGAGTTTTAAGCATCTGCCTGTCAGTTCTTAGGATACAACTAGCCAGTCAGGTTTTCAGCATATCCACAATATCTTGGTGTGTCTCAAGGACTGGGTTGAGGACTCTTAGTCTAGAGTAGTGTGTGCCTCTATTGCATGCAAATCTTTTTCATGCATATTCGTTGTGGATATGCTGAAAACCTGACTAGCAAGGAGGTACTCCTGGACCGTCTTGGGAAACACTGGTCTAGAGTACAAAGGGCTTTCTCATGTGGATTCTTAGGAGGTCTTGGACATAACATAGGAATCACTGTTTCCTCATTGATATATAATGATAAAAATTGTGATGAGTTTGTAGAATTACTTTATGATGATGGAACTGTGTGTACTGTTCTTAAGTTACCAGTACTTGAATTTCACCAACTTTTCTAGAAATAAAAGCTCCTGGGAAAAGCATTTTCCATTTAAGGTGGTTCAGAGAAGCAGACTTCAGTAGGTCAAATGGTGACTTCATAGGGAAAATTAAAACAAGATTAAAGTCCTATGGAACAGGGGACTTCTGCAGTGGTGGTCTGATATGAAGAAATCCTTTTTTAAGAAATATGAAATAATAGAAGCTGGAAAGTTATCCACTGGAGACCAGTAGGAAGAAAGAGCACTGAGATGTACTTTAATCAAGGATGTTTGGAGCCCAGGACAGCAAAAAAGGATAAAAAGTAGTGTGATTGCCATGTTAGTCCATGTTAAAAGTAACGAATAGAAATAAAACAAGTTAGTCCAATTAAGAAAAAAAAAGCTATCATTTTATTTTCCTCTCTTTTGTTTATTTCTATTTATTAAGTATTGAAATATGGTGGTAGGTGGACAAGTGGTAGCGTTGTTATCATTTGTGGAGCACTAGATGAAAAATCTTTTCTATTTGAAAGTGCATGTACACCCAGTAGATGGCTTTATTGCAGCCATGATAAAGTCTTGGATAGGTTTGGTAAAACTGGAGCTCACAATAAACACTGCTAAATTTACATAGTGTGAGGGCTAAGTACTTAAGATTTGGTTGAAGGAAGCTCTCATGTGAAAGAATTACTGATGAAGAACTTTGAAGCTTGAATGGTAATAGAACTGCTAGCCTCTTTGCAGGAAGAAACTAATTCTGCAGATATGGCACTATTAGAATCATGATACCTGATCACTGTTGAAATTTGGGTAGAGTTTTTGTCATCTGATGAATGGGGCGGGGGTATGCATACAGAACAGAGCATGTCCAGGGAATCAATAATACAGCTCAAAGGCAGCCCAGCTAGGGTTAGGCATTCAAGGGGATGGAAGGATGGAGCAACACAGAGAAAGCCTCACTTTCTTGTTCTGGCTAAGAGATCAAGGTTAGGGTTCTCCAATTCTTGAAAGATGGTATGCAAGGATGTTGCATCTATGAACCACTCATGAGGCTGGAGAACTCTGCTGAGTTTATCAGCTATCTGGGAGGGTGGGATATAATCAGCCTGTGTTTGAATCTGATTGGCTACGACAAGGTACCAACTTTTTGCCATTTCCCTCAGGGATCCTATTCCTCCTTTTTTTTCCCATTCACATAAGACATTGTGTGTTGTTTAATTGGACTGAAACTAATTCACCCTGGAGCAGAAGAAAGACTTGAAGAGCGCAGTAAATTGTGTGGCTCTTCAATTCATTAGTATAAAGAAGCTTCTCAAAGTTTGACCACCTTCCTTGTGTATGGTGAGCATCAATAGAATTCCCCAGCCCGTTTGATGCTCCTGTGGTTAGCACTAGTCAGTCTTGTAATAGAGGACAGTGGATGCATATTTTAAGACTAGTGTTGGATATCCACCACTGTAACAGTCTTGAATTGAATTGAAGGATGAATGATAAGAGAGGATGGGAGAACTGATTTCAGCAGGACCTGAGGTAAAATGTTGATTCTAATATAGTTGTAGGAGATGGTTTACCCTTATTTTTTTGTTGTTGCAATTTTTTAACGTTTTATTTTTTTATCTTATGGGCTGGTAGCATCCATACTTAGCTGTTTTATTTCATGTTTAGTAATTTTTAGACCTTTTTAGAAGCTTTAAAGAAGTTCTTCATGTGTTGTAAGGACTCTGATACTCTGAGATTTTTTTCTGTGGCTGGAACACATTGATGACATCATTGGAATGTATAATTAAGCTTCCAATGCATTCCACCACGTTTTTATCATTTTTCCTGTTTTAAAGGATTTTTCAGATGTTTTTTCACAGAATTTTAGTTGTTATGAATCCTAGAACATCTCAGGATGTTCATTTTTTATCATTTTAGCAACCTTCCATGGATGTAAACACTGTCTTTTTTTTTAAGCTCTGGGAATGCTCTCAATTTGCTTTTAGTTCTGCACTTCATTCACATGTTTTTATTGGTTTTGGATCAAGTATTCCTTGATTTTAACTGTTTTTTTATGGTTACGTTTTGGTTACACTATGTATGCATGATATCAGCAGACATATCAGTTAGGATGACACAGCAAGTTTGTTTTTACTGCGTTCACAGTGTTTTTATAAGAGAATGATTCCAGAATACGTAAATACACTGAGATTTTTTTAATGGTTTTACCTTGTTTCAGCCTAATATGGCTGTTGTGATCATCTGTAGGGTTTCTATCCCCCCCTTTTTTTTTTTTTTTACTGCTTTCTATGTTCTAACAGCTGCACCAGCCAGCTGAATTTTGCACTTTACACCAGCTGAGCAAGCCTTTCTGTTTGTTTTAAACGTTTTACACTTGTATATTGTTTGAGTACTCAGATACTAGATTTTAATATGATGTCACTGTTAAAGGTGCTTTTGAGAGTTCCTGTTGTTGTTTTATGTTTATTTATTCTATTATTTTCTTTGCAAAATACTGAAAGTTTCTTTTACAAAGACACGGAATGATTTTATTTTCATTTACAGTGACCTACTGCCCCTGACACACCCATTTGTACTGGCGAAACATGGCTATTCAGACATTTTATGTTGAATTTCTAGAAGCTTTTAATCTGTTGGTGGACCGCCTGCCTGTTTTTTGATATAAACCTATTGACATGTAACCCATGACCTAATACTTTTTGCAAATGAACAGAAGATCTAAGGGAGCTTGCTCTCCTGAAGGTCTTTTATATATCTATCTATCTATATCAAAAGCCTTCGGGAGAGAGTCTGGGGTCCCACGTAATGACAGCAAGCTCATGCAGAACCATCTCAACTCCATATATATATATATATATATATATATATATATATATATATATATATATATATATAGATTAGTGGTGTGTGGGTTTCTTTCCTTTGGCCTCCTAAAGACAGGACAGGAGTAAAGAGCCAGGTATGTGACCTGCTTCAGTGGGGTCTTAGGCAATCAAACTTGTCTCTGTATCTATGTAGGTAATGATGTTCCCTCTGTGTGCTATAAGCATAACAGAAGAGACAGTGGTTCCAGTCATAGTAACATAGTAAATGACGGCAGATAAAGATCTGTAAGGTCCATCCAGTCTGCCCAACAAGATAAACTCATTTTACATGGTATGTGATACTTTATATGTATACCCGAGTTTGATTTGTTCTTGCCTTTCTCAGGGCACAGGCTGTAGAAGTCTACCCAGTACTGTTCTTGTACTAAGTTCTGAAGCTAACATCGAAGCCCCTTAAATTTACACTCCAGCCCATCCCTGTCTATTCAGTCACGATCAGGGCATAGACTGTAGAAGTCTGCCAAGCTCCCGTTTTGTTTCCCAATTACTGGCGTCGCCACCCAATCTCCGCTAAGATTCCATGGAACCATTCCTTCCAAACAGGATTCCTTTGTGTTTATCACACGCATGTTTGAATTCCATTAACGTTTTCATCTCCACCACCTCCTGCGGGAGGGCATTCCACATATCCACCACCCTCTCCATGAAAAAATACTTCCTGACATTAGTCCTGAGTCTGCCCCTCTTCAACCTCAATGCCTCAGTCATGGCCTAAACTGAGGCACAGCAGATGAGGGTCATTATTTTGGAACATTCTGGCATACTGTAGACAAGAGAACTGAAGAACTTGAAATCATTTTTTAAATGAAATAAAAATAACTAAAAGAAGCAAGCAATAAAGCATAATCTTGGAAAATAATATCAACAAAACCCTAGGGACAGCTGTGTTTTGCATCCATGCAGCTAAATAGAAAAAAAGAAAACTGAGGCTTTGAGGAGACTGCTTGTACATAGAAAGGGCCATACATGCTCATAACTTTGCGCTAAGTTCTGGGAGAACTGCACCTTCCTGGTGATATGGTATCATATCACACACTTGTTTGTCTGACGCAATCAATGTAAAAAAGTTTATTTGGTTTCCCATGAGCCACAGGGCCTGCGAGCCATGCTTTGTTAGCTTAGGATGTGCTTACTTTTCTTTGCTAATGTCAATAGATAATTTTAATTTTCTGAGTTCTGAATCTGGATAAACTATGCACAATAGAATATAAGTATTTTCTTGTAGAACACGTGCTCATACATAATCAACGACAGTAACAAGACAATTCCAAAATTAATTTTGGTGTCTTGAATGAACAATAAAATGAGAATTGTTGATTCAAGTTTACAATATTGTATGGCTTCAGCCCTGAGGCTTAGGGATCACCAGCACAAAAGGTGCCGGTACTCAAATGCCAGGCCATCCTTCAAGGGTGGGGTCATCACTGAGGGATCCACCCCACAATAGCCAGGCCCCCTGCAACCAAGTCACAGAATCTATGACAAGGCAGAATTGGTGTGTAGAGCCTGAGCTCTTTCATTTAAACTTGGGGACCATGGGTCAATTTTAGCAGACAATGAAAAAGGTACTCAGTACCCCCTCAAAAAAAGCCCTGGAGATCACGAGGGGCATAATCAAAAGGGACGCCTCGCTTCGATTTGGACTTCCTCGCAAAACGTCACATCCAGGGGTGGGGAAACCCGTATTTTCAAAACAAGATGGACGTCCATCTTTCGTTTTGATAATATGGTCAGGGACGCCCAAATCCTGAAATCTGGTCATCCTTAGAGATGGTCGTCCCTAGACTTGGTTGTTTCTGATTTTCGGCAATAATCGAAACCAAGGACGTCCATCTTAGAAACGACCAAATGCAAGCCATTTGGTCATGGGAGGAGCCAGCATTTGTAGTACACTGGTCCCCCTGACATGCCAGGACACCAACTGGGTACCCTAGGGGGCACTACAGTGGACTTCATAAATTGCTCCCAGGTACATAGCTCCCTTGTGTACTGAGCCCCCCAACCCCCACTACCCACAACTGTACACCACTACCATAGTCCTTACGGGTGAAGGGGGGCACCTAGATGTGGGTACAGTGGGTTTGTGGTGAGTTTTGGAGGACTCGCAGTTTCCTTCACAAACGTAACAAGTGGGGGGCGTGGGCCTGAAGTGCACTGCACCCACTAAAACTGCTCCAGGGACCTGCATACTGCTGTAATAGACCTGAGTATGACATCTGAGGCTGGCATAGGGGCTGGCACGAAATATTTTAAAGATATTTTTTGAGGGTGGGAGGGGGTTAGTGACCACTGGGGGAATAAGGGGAGATCATCCTCGATTCTCTCCGGTGGTCATCTTATCATTTCAGGCACCTTTTTATGCCTTGGTCATAAGAAAAACACGACCAGGTAAAATCGTCCAAGTGTTTGTCAGTGATGTCCTTGTTTTTTTCGATTATGGGTCGAGAACGTCCAAGTGTTAAGCACGCCCAAGTCCCGTCTTCGCTACGCGTCTGACACACCCCCTTGAATTTTGGCCGTCCTTGTGACGGAAAGCAGTTGGGGACGTCTAAAATCGGCTTTCAATTATACTGATTTGGACGACCCTGGGAGGATGTCCATCTTCCGATTTATGTCAAAAGATAGGCGTCCTCTTTCGAAAATGAGCCCAAATCTAATCCATATTCAGTGTAATGGTGTAGGGTTTTTATTCATGCAATATTGTATTTGAACATTCATCTTCTTGTGCCTATTTTTGAATAGGATTTGAACATTTAAGTCAACAGCTTAAAGCGCATGCAATGGCCTAACATGTAACAACTAAGGGACTCCTTAAACCGTCTAAAATCCCAGAGTATGTTCAAACTTTTCTATGCTGCATATAGGGTGACTGCCTTCTGCAATCTAACAATGTGAACTGCCTGTGGAGGAATACTTTTAGTTCTTAATTCTATAGTGCTAGTGGAAGATAAAGTGGAGGATATGTTCTGTGGTAGATTCAGGGTTCAATTTATTTATTTGGAATTATTTGCCACAATTTAGCTCCTATGATCCTACTGGGATCATTCAGACTGCTTCTTTGTCTTATTGCAAGATGTCAGGATACCTTTGCTGCCTTTAAACTATAAAAGCAGTTTTCTTCTTACTTAAGGCCTCAGCATGGCTGCCAACTCCTAAAATGGCTGGTATATGCACATTGTCAAGAACCGATACACTGTATGCTAAACATAATATTTTTTCTCCATGGACAGCCAGAATCCGTCGCTACACTGATGGTGATGTCATCGCCTACCTTTAGAATGTCGGAATTCTCCCCTAGCAACCATTTAAACACCACCACCCTGTGCACCCTCCTTCTTATAATTTATTAATCTATTAACTCAACAGTCTTTTTAATCTGCCTAGAAAGTCAGTTGATTTTCTTTTCTCTCCTTAATTTTTGTTTGTTTTTCATAAGAAAGTGTCTCTTTCAAAGCTAGGCTTTAAAAAATGTCCACGGTGTAAAGGAAAGATGTCATGATTAGACACTCATGATTGGTGTGTCAAGTGTATGGGATCCAAGTATCATGTGTGCCAGGATATCGCTGCGGGTCTGCTGCATGCGGGAAATGAAGCTGAAGGATTTCCTAATTGATGCGCCTGTTGTGGTGGCTCAGACCCCGAAAAAGGCGGCGGCAAAGAAAACATATTAGGGATTAAATCCCTACTACCAGTAAAGCTCTGCCGGTTGTGCGGTCTAATCGATCTTCACTGGTGAAGCGGCAAGTGACTGCACAGCGATCTGAGGCTTCTGCACAGCGGTCTGAGGTAGTGCAAGGTTTAACGGTTAACCGTTCCTCGGAGGCCTTATCCATACCAGCGCTATTGACAAGTGCGCTGGCAGCGTCGAAGATGTCCGAGGGCGTCTCGAGTGTCATAATGTAGTCAGGAAGTACCCTCTTCGGCACAAAGCGGTGCGAGCAGGGTTCCTTCTAAATGGCATACAGATTCCTCACCAATTCCAGTTTTAAGTAGAAAGGATGAAGTTGTGGAAAAAACGGTGTTTGGCTTCCTCATCTTTGTGTTTTGAGGTACAGGAAGCAACAAAAACCTTTGCCTCAACAGCCCAAGGTTCAGCAGAGGTTTTGACAACCTATAGGACCAGAAAGTTACAAGGAACAACATTCAGTAAGAGAAGGGGCATTCTTGCACAAATATTCCATGTTAACATGCAAAGAAGAAACTCAGTAGACACAGCAAGACTGTTACATACTACCAGATAAAGAAACCTGAAATTCTACCAACTACATTGTTACAAGCTGTGAGTAGCTGGGACTATGCACTGCCATAACATGCTCTTGACCAACTAGAAAACTACCATATCATCTTTGCAAGGGTGAAGCTTCTAATAATTTTAAATTACACAGAATGCTGAAAATTACAGCAAGACAGAACTGCAAACAACAAAATACTGGTGGCTACCTTTAATCCCATGTGAAGTGGCCTATTTCCCAAAACAGGTTGTTTTACAGATGAGCTGAAATACAGCTAGTTGCTTTGGCAATTATGCTCCAGAAAGATAGCATGTGTGCTGAAAAGTGAGTTAAACCATAATATTGAGCACAGTCAATACATTTTAAGGTGCGTAGATAATTATTTAATTTTTAATTTGACTTTTCATGATACATCAACGTATAAAACAGCAAAGAAGCATTTCACAGCTTTTATGTCCACTTCATTTATCTTATATATAACCAATTTAAAAAAATACAAATGTGACTCATTATTATATAAACTGTCTACTATATACTTTTTTGCTATTAATTGCATTGATTTTATATGCATAAAAACCTTTACACTCCTTCATATATATCATATTAGAACTAATATATTTGGTATTAAAACAGGCATAAACTAGTAATAAAAAAGATGGATGCATTTTCAATATAGTTGTGTACAGCATTGCTCTTGGAATTTTGAATGCTAATCTGAGAAACTGACACAAAACACGAGCAAAAATGAATTTATAAAAATCAAACACACTCAGGTCAAATTGCCTTTTCCACTTTTTTCAATATGGATTTCCTTTTTGATAGGAGGAATACAAATCACCCCATCCATGCTTTCTGCAATTTCATCTAGCTTTTTCCTGCATTCTTTCTGCAGCTTTTTAAATTCTTTTTCAAGTTTAACTTCTTTTCTACGGAGTTCACTGAGGACTTCTGTGGCTTTGATAACATCTACACTAGACTGTCTGTTTACTGATTTGGTGAAGCCTGCTTTGTCATCTTTAAACACCAGTCTGTAAGAACCATGCATTTCAGTTTTGATGTGGGTACAGTGATATTTAAGATCTTCTGTTTTCTTCTTTACTTCTTGTTCAATTTTCATGACAGTGGCACAAAATTCTCTCATGTTCAGTAATTCTTTTTCTCTTGCTTTGACCTGATGAAAAATATTAAACACATTCAAGCTGATCAGCAAAATATGGTCAAATATATTCACATAAAAATATGATGCAAAATATTAGATCAGAACTGTCTTCTACGTTATGGAAGGCTAGATGTGCTTATAAAAATAATGCATTTGATAAAAAGATCAATGGGGTTGCATACTTTTTATTTTCACCTTAGGTTGTGCATTTATTAGCATGATTTCAGTTTGGGCACCAAAAAAAATTTAGGTGCTCATTTTCAAAGCACATAGACTTACAAAGTTACATAGTACCTACCTTATATAACTTTGAAAATGAGCCTCTATGTGTGAGCAAATTGATTATACACACGTATACCTAAGAATTAACATGCATACAATTGATTTGTGTATTCAGTGCAGTTATTTACCCCTGAATTCCATAAAAGTTGCTAAAAATTACATGTGCAAATTTGGGGGGTGCGCCCAATTTGCATGTGTATTTGTATTTACTGAGCCAATTAATCCCGATAATTGAAATTTTAACAAGCAATTAGTGATAATTGGATTTAATTAAAATTTACACTCGTAAATTTTACACTTGCGTCCAAAAATAGGCGTGGCCATGGGAGGATCAGGGGCATTCTTTTAATTTACACGCATGGTTACAGTATAAAGGGGATTTACATCAAGATTTCATTAGTGTAAATGGTTGCACCTGAACGTAGTCGAGGTTCCTGGCACCAAGCACTATTCTATAAGTAACGACTAACTTTAAGAGCTGTTTATACAATACCACCAAGTGCTTTTTTTTCAGCGTTGACATTTTAGGTGCCACTTGTAGAATTTAGTCTTTAAGGGCAAGACTTGTGTGTCTATTGGTGACATAAAGCTTAGAAAATCAAGCCCTAGAGGGGGCAATTTTCAAGCTACCTGCATCAGCACAAAGTACATAGGTATTTTTCTTTTTTAACCTGCAGTGTCTGCAGTAATTTTCAAAGATAAAGCACTTTTTGTGTGGATAGAATTTTGCAGCAGTAGTACACACATTTTCAATCACAACTGATTGTATTAAATCTTTGCTGAATTGGATAGCAGCGAATACACTGAAGGTTTTGGATCATTTTACTGTTTGTGTTTGATTTACTAACAAGTGGTCATATGATCCTATTCATATTGGTAGTTAGGAATCTTGTAGTAAAGCACTAATTTACCTTTAAGGTCCCAAGTGAGGGGCTGTGCCAAAGCTGCATTTTATAAGATGAGATTACTATATAGGTTGTGATTTTTTTTTCTCCCTACCAATGTCTTTAGAACAAAAGGCTAATCTTTGGTTTTGTCCATATTAGACTACTGCAATTATTTATATTTAGGTATTCCAGCATTCCTTAAACAAGCTATACAATTAACACAAAATATTACAGCCTTTATCAGTACAAGTACACACTATAAGGAGCACATTACACTAGTATGCTATAGCCTACACTGGCTACCAGTCAAAAGGCATATCAAATGTAAAATACTGATGTTGAAACTCAAACGCTCAAAGGCACTGGACTTTATCCCTTTAAGGGTGCCTTAGCAGAATATACAGTAGATCTAGGTTATCCTTGTGTTCGGGGGAACAAATTACTAGCCACCCCATTTATAAGTGTAGCTCATTTAAATAAAGATGGACATTTATAGAAACTGGACCATCTCTGTTGCCTCTAATAGATTAGAAGAGGATTACTAAGTATTCTGGAAAAAAGTAAAGGCATAGGGCCCAATATTCAAAAAAAGCTAAGCTCCAAACTTTATGCTAAATTTGTGCCCTATTTTCAGCCCTCTTAGGAGCATTTCAGCTTAAAAATATCTTAATTTAGGATCTTAAAAAATATGCTCATGTGCCTAGATTTGTAAACCAGATTTATGAGCCCTGTGATGAACATCAATATTTATGCTCCTAAGTTGTTTCCTCTGCCCTAAATTTGCCACTGTTGCTACATACTTTTTATGCTCCTAAATTTAGGAGTTTAGTGAAATTTTGAGTATTAAGTTATGTATTCTGCCCTAGTAAATTTGTAGAGGCCATTAGGAGCATAATGCTCAAAATTTAGGAGCACAAATCCTTTGAATTTCAGGTCCATATTTTTTTCATAGGTTTTGCAAGAGAATTGATTTTATTCATCAACTTTTATGCTGCTAGTTGCAAGGGACCAAATTCAATACATGGCACTGAAAAGAATAAGTGCTAAGCCCCTAAATCTATAAAAGTTGCCCAATTTGAGCAGGCAATTTAATTGAATGAGCTAATTAGTGCCAATAATTGACTTAACAAGCAATTATTGGCATTAATTAGGTTTATTTGGCATATCCGCACCTACAATTTACATGCAATCTGAAAAGAGGGGCATGGAAATGGGAGTATCATGGGCGTAACAAGGATATCCCTAAAATTAACACGCATTGTTCTAGAATAATGGACATACGCACCTAATGTAGGTATATACATTTGCACCATGTTTCAGTTGGTGCAAATGGCTGTGCCTAAAGTTAGGCATGATTCCCAAGTGTAAGCACTATTCTATAAACTGTGCAAGTGTGGCTTATAGACCAGCATTTTTTGGCACAGATTTTGGGGGGGGGGGGGGGGGGGGGGCCAGAATCTAGCTCTAAGTTCTATTCTATAAATGGTGGTGGTCCAAAGTTGGGTGCTGTTTATAGAATAGCGCCTAGTGCCAGGATCCATGTCTAACATTTAGGTGTGAAGATTTGCACCAACTGAAACCTGGTGTAAATCCCAGCGCTTAAATTAGGTGTGGATCCCCCGAATTCTATAACACTGTGCACACATTCTTGGAATATCCATGACCCATCAATACCCCTCCCATGGCCATACCTGTTTTCCAGATCCATGCACAATAATTTATGTGCAAATCTTTATAGAACAGTGCATAGTAAGATGTATGCACACACTCTAATTATTGTTACTGTCAGTGCCACAGTAATTAGTGCCCAATTGTCAGCATTAATTGGCTTGTTACTCAAATTGTGCACGCAAATTGGACATGCCTCCAAATTTGCAAGCACAATTTTTTGCACTATATATAGAATCCAGGGGTATATGTTTATTATCTTATATATTTATATCTGTTTGTAAATTGTTTCATCATCAGATTTTAGACTTCTCCTACTTATCTGAGGAACCTGTCCTCAGTGGGTCACATAAAAGTTTTTTTTGTTTTTAATTTAAAAATGTTGTCTAGGCACATACGTTTTCTGCTTCAACCTAAATTCAGCTTTGGGAATGCCTCATTTTGATGTAGAAAAAGTACACCCATTATAAAGGTATATGCAAATTAAGCTGCAATGTGGATGGGCAGTTTTCAGTCGATTAATACAAGCAAAATTGTTTCTACAAATAGAAATCATTTTGAAAATTAATCAATAAGGAGATAATTCTATAACATGGGTGTCAACATTTAGGTACCAAGTATTCGTATAACTGACCAGGAATACTGGCATATAGGCATGGTATATGTGCACATACATAAGTAAATGCTAATATTCTGGCTATGTGCTATAATGCTTAGTTTGAAGTTGCAGTGTGGGCCTCCTCATATTTATGTGGAGGAGTGGCCTAGTGGTTAGAGTGGTGGACTTTGGTCCTGGGGAACTGGGTTCAATTCCCACTGCAGGCACAGGCAGCTCCTTGTGACTCTGGGCAAGTCACTTAACCCTCCATTGCCCCATGTAAGCCGCATTGAGCCTGCCATGAATGGGAAAGCGCGGGGTACAAATGTAATAAAAATTAAAAAAAAATATCAGAATTTACAGCTGTTGCTGAAGATGTTAGATTAATTAATTCTCATTTTGAGAAGTGCTCTACTGGAGCAACTGAGGAGGGCACTCCCTTTAATTCCCTAGTGTCTTCTGTCCCTCCTGAGAGTCATACTGGGAAATAATATTGGGCTCTGTGCCAGTTTGAGGAAACAGATGTGTAGGTTTGTGCTGAAATAGCAACATACACATGTGCTGCCACAGAGATGCCTATGGAATCATATTCCCTCCACTAATGTTCTCTATGTTCTTCTTTGTAAAATGAATGCTCCCACTGTTCAACTAGTGCATACACATCTGCCTGTGTTATGGTCAGCAGTGACGTCATTATGATGAACCTTCATAGACTAGACAATGTTTTTATTAATTAAAAAAAAGCAACAAAGAGAGGCCTTTGGAATATGAGAGCTTATTCTGTAACTTACTGATCAGACTGTCTCATTTTGTTGGTTAAAAAGCTGAACTTTTAAATATTAAAAACATGTAATGTAAAACAGCATTAATACTTGATGGTATCATCATATTCTCAAATATTATCTGAATATTATTTTCAGTTTATTGTAACATTTTCATGGAAGAGCTCCTTTAAAAGGAGTTTCACACTTCACATACAATCAGCAAGGTGGGGCATTTAGAAAGAAGCCACGTTGATTTCTGAGAATTATAATAATCATTTTTTTTTAATGTTAACTAGCCTGAAAGTTAATTAAATTAAATAAAAACTTCTATAAAGAACAGGGCATTCTGTAGCGTTTTAGGAATAAAATACACAAAATTGCCTCTAATTTTAGATGACAGAAAAATACTTTTCATTCACCAACATCAATCTAAACCCTGTTTGGTCCTATTAAATATGCCTAATTCCTTGAGCTGCTATCTGTCCCTAAACAAAGGACTAGTCAGGAGCAGAGCAGCTCTAAAATTGATGCACTTTTTCCTTTGACATTTATAATGCTAAGCAGGCCAGTGAATTTATAACTTTATCCACAGATTTTCAAATCTTATATGGATAGTATAGGGCTGAATACATAACTAATTGGCCCAACACTCCCGTAGATGAAGGGACTTTGTTTGGAGCGTTACAGGGGTGGGCTAAAACATTATCTTGTTAGCTGATGTGGTCACCACACCAAGAGTAATTCTGTAAAGGGGCATCTACTGGGAGCCTATTCTATCACGGAGAGGAAGGGACTGTAGAGCTTAGGAGCTGGTACAGATGGGCAGACTAGGCACAAAATGATGGAGATAGAAACATAGGCAATATGATCTTTAACACTTATGAGAGAACTTTTCAATTTCAATAGCATTTGGTTGACTAGGTTGAAATACCAGTTTTATATGCATTGTCCTTTACCATTAAAGAATGATAACTTTTTTTCGTTCTACCATTTAAGCAGTATTTCATTTTAAATGTCTTATAAATATATGGAGGATAGAAGGTACAAAAAGAGAATGTACAGAATAACCACTAATATGACAGATTCTGAGATAGATTACTAGTAGTATATTATTTATTCTTAAATGCACTATGATTCAGGGCAGCTCCTATATCCCATATTATTGTGAAATCAGACAGTATAATTGAACTCAAGAAAAAGTGTTGCAAATGTAGTTGAATGGAAGCATTATAAAATACAATGAAATTTACAAGGGTTTTTGAAAAGGAGCAACAGCTACTGATGACATGTGGAATAACACAAGCAGCTGCAAGTCAAATTTTGCCAGGACTTGCAATTTCCTGCAATTAGATAATGTATGCTACATCCTAAAGAGGACACTTATTCTTTAAAAAAAAAGCTAGTTCCCAGGTGCATTGACAGCCATTCTGAAACAAATTGAAAGTGAAGTGCTGGAATGCCAAAGGGCCTAATCTAGCTAGCTGTTATGAGAAACAGAAGGTCTTCTACTCATAAAAAGCAATTATAATTGGATTACTTGAGTTAAGACAAAAATTACAGGTTTAATACTGCTCATGTGTTGTAGGGAGGAACAGTGACACTACTACAATATATTTGATTACAGTACCTATAAACAAAGTCCTTGGTACAGCATCACTGTAATGCGATTAAAGCTGACAGAGTGCTGCATTTAATGCTACTTCAAAAGGCTTTTAAGAATTACTAAACTTTCCATTCGTTTTTGACATTACTACTTCAAAGCAGGGGTTTATAACTAAAAGTTGCTATCAGAATAGATTAGAGAATAAAAATTTGAGCTGCAAAGAATGAATGAACAAATAAAAAATATGTAGATGAAATGTTGTGCCCGTCTGCTGACATTACTAACAATTTAGAGGTTTTTTTTAATGACTGAACTACAAAATTAAGTGGACTGGTCAATACATTTACACTGCATTTGTGAATATTTTTAAATCTTATCAACTGCATTTTGAATACAGAGACAGTGCATTAACATAATTTTAGGTGTAGCCAGTAATTTCTTTAAAAAAAAAAAAAAAAAGTTCCCCAAAATGACTAAGGCCCTACATCTTGTGATAAGAGGGTGTCCTATACGGTGTAGGCCACTGGAGGGCGCTAGAAGAAGGTGGAGGTCGCTAGGACCGGGGAGAGCCCTGGGAGGTCCACAGGTGCAGGCGGTTATGGGCTGGGTCCTGTATAGCTAATTAACCACTTTATACCCCACCTGAGTTGTGAAAGGAAGGGAAGTGAGTTAGCAGCAGAAGAAGAAGAGAGAGCCCCTGAAAGATACTGGCTAACCTTATGGACTTGGGGTGGACTGGGTGTCCAAATGCGATCAGCAGGCTGAAAATCCTGCGGTAAGAAGTCCCTAAAGCATTAGTGTTTGACTGTGTGTCCTCAGTACTTATAGGAACTGTGTGTTCAGTGGAGGGACTGTGTGTCTAAAGAAGAAAAGACTGTGTGTCCGGAACTGTGTGTTCAAAGAGGGGACTGTGTGTCCAAAGAAGAAAAGACTGTGTGTCCAGAACTGTGGGTTCAAAGGGGGGACTGTGTGTCTAAAGTACTGAGAGAAGCAGGCTGCAAAGCCTGGGGTTGAGAGTCCCCAAAGTATTGGTGTAGTACTGAGCCCATGTATCTGTGTGGGGAGGCTCAGTGTGAAGATCTATGAAAGTATAAAGTATTAAGCTAGAAAAAGTGTGCCCAGGGGCTGGAATAAAGAGTTGCCTGAGAAATATGCAGTTGGTGAGACCTGTTTAATTTGCTTAGTGGGAACCAGGTCACCCTGAGCGAGAAGGGGTAGCACACTAATTTGCATATGATCTGCATATTGAGAACCAGGTCACCCTGAGTGAGAAGGGGGATATCACAATCTATAAAAAGTAAAATGCCTAAATTAGGTGCCAAAACATGTTGTTTGCCTAATTTTCTGCACATTACTAGGCCATCGCAGCCAACTCTCTGCACTGAAAAAACAGGTGGAGCATGGGCATTCCTTGAATTTCCATGAGAAAAGTGTATCCAGGAAATGGAGTAAATCCTGATGACGCCAAAGATCCACGCTGAGTTTTGCACCTGCTATAAACAGCGCTCAAATCTAGCCGTGTTTGTCTTTTGAGAGAGTGTGTGGGCGTTTCTGATTATATTTTGTGATATTGGTGTGTGCCTTAACCCTCCCTTAAACCATACTCACCTGAATTCTGTCCTTCCTACTTTTTTCTTTTCCCACTCACCTGCTATACCTTACCCCCACCCCTTCTCTCCTCTCTGACCCTCTATAACATCCCTGTGTGCAGGCAGGCTTGTATGTGTATCTGCAGCCACTGTTGTTTGTTTTGGTGGTGTGTGTGTATCTGCAGCCACTATTGTCTGTCTTGGTGGTGGTGGTGGTGGTGGTGTGTGTGTGTGTAGGGGGGGGGGGGGGAGGGTGTATCTGCAGCCACTGGTGCATGTCTTGGTGGGGTGGGTAACTACAGGGGAAGGATGACTGCTGTGCATTTCATTTCTGCCTCATTTCAGGCTTGGCATAGGCAGAGAAAAGGGGACAGGGAGATGTATATAGACCTAGGACACAGATACCGCTTTGGCAGGCAGAGTACCTGGCAGGCAGAGCACCTCTGTGAGTAGCTGCAGAAAGATATGGAGCCAAGTAATTGAAGGGGACATGCGCTGCCAGTGCATGTCAAGGTGACCATAGCCCTGGCTTTCCTGGGCACAGGAACATTTCAGATCCCTGTAGGAGATGCTGCAAGGATCAGCCAGTCAGCCACATCACATTGCATAGTGTAGTTCCTGGACTGTTTTCTGAGGAGGGACACTCAGTACACATTAGATTCCCCATGTGTGAGGCAGAACAACAGATTATCATGCAGCCTTCTATGAGGTGGCAGGCTTCCCATTAGTCCTGGGAGCCATAGATAATACCCACATTGCCTTCAGGTCACCTTCAGGCAGTGTGGCAGCATACAGAAACATGAAGTCATATCATTCCTTAAGTATACAAGTGGTGTGTGATGCATTTTAGAGAATAACTACTACTACTTATCATTTCTAAAGCGCTACTAGACGTATGCAGCGCTGAATAACAGATGTCTGTGCAAATTACCCTGGTTCCTGCCATTATGCATATGTCCTCAGACAGACATCTATAAGGATTTTCAGAGTGCAGAGATCATAGGGGTATGGCTGCTAGGTCAGACCCACAGTACAACCTACAACTTTCAAAGCACTTACCAATTCTCTCTGTTTCCTCCTACAGGTTGTGAAGTTCTCCCCATTCAACAGGAAGTGACATCTTGAGTTCCTCCTGACAACACTTCCCCCCATCCAGGGAAGTGTAGCAAAAACTCCAATAGGCTCCTCCTCCCTTTTAACAGGAGGTAACCTTGTAGCATTCCCTCCTTCTCAACAAGAGGCACTAGGGAACCTGAAGTCTTACACAAGGAAAATAATCCATAGAAAAATTCTCTTTCAAGTGCTTTTTTTCCCTTTCAAAGTCAATCTGCAAGGCTTCCCCTTTAACTCAGGGTGAATAATTATAAGACATCTGTTATTTTGCCCAACATGCCTTCCTCTGAAGTTTTTCCTGGTAACATGTCACAGATCTGTTACCCTCCTAACACCACCTGGTGCTCTGTCTGGGGAATACCACTTGACAAACAGGCTTCACAGGATATGCAAATTAACTATTCTAAATGCAAATCCACTCCAATTAGCTTCTGCTAATCACTCTGTAGGGATTACTCTTCTTTCAACAAACAATTCATTGCACTGTCTTCAACTGAGCTCTCCACTGGGAGATAAGGGTCTCAGAGAAAAACAGCCACCACCCCTTCGATCGACTTCACTTCACCTCAATTTACAATCCTGTCCTCCACCCTCAGCTGTTGATATTAGAGTCTTATTTCAGGGCTCACAGTGTTCCCTCCACACTGTGGTCAAAAAGTTCCTTATCCTTCTCATTATTCTAGACTTCAAGTAAGTACCTTGTGTTTCTTTACAGAGACTTTCCTTTGGCATCCAGTCATGTTACTTGGCATTCTTCTTGGAGGGCTCCTTCCCCCTTCTCCTTGGAAAAAGGAGTTTTTAAAGGGCTGCATCAAACCAACCCCATCCTTCCTGGGCTCATGCTATATTCTGGAAAATGGACTTGCCTTCTGAAGGGAACTATTCCTACCTTCTGCCACTGGCCCTCCCCTTTCAACTTAGCCCTCCCCAGCTGTGTCTGGGCTATTGTTGAGGAAGGGCTCCCTTTAGTGGTCGCTACCCATCTAAGCAGGCTTCTTCTACTCCTGAGCATCCTCTAGTGGCTCCCTTCAGGTCATTACAGCATCTTCCACCATAAGAGCTCCCTCTGATGGCTAGGTTCTGTCAGGCATGTCCTATATTTATCACAAGGTACATGGCCACCTATGCCCCTGAGGTCTGGAGTATGCTAACAATACTCTGTGTTTATGCCAATGCACACAACAGAAGTGTGTGTAAATTTTCTAACATCTCTCCTCGTTCCATGCAGGTGACCATGGCTATCCACTCAAACCATGGCTGATGACACCCATTGTACACCCGGGGGACCAGCATAGGAGCAGTACAACGATATCCACCTTAAGACCTGGGCTGTTGTAGAGAGGACATTTGGACTACTGAAACAAAGTTCTGGTTCTTGGATCGGTCTGGGGGGGGAGCTGCTGTACCGCCTCGCAAAAGTCTGACATTTTTACAGCATGCTGCATAACCTAGTACTGAGCTGCTACATGCCACAGCCAGAGAGGACAGTGATAATGAATAGAGATGCACCACCTCAGGATCAGCAACTCCCCCAGATCCAAGGGAGAGGACGGGATGTTAGACATGACCTGATCTAGACACATTTTCTGTGATAAGGTGAGCAATTTATTTGAACGGTGCATAACAAAAGTGAAAACGCAAAACCATCAACCCCTCCTTCTCTACCACTCCACCCATTGTGAACCATGTACTGTGAACATGTGGTCAAAAGCCCTCCTACACACCCTACCCATTGTGAACACCAGTGTACTATGAACATAACTTGGTCAAAAGCCCTCTCCCTCCCTCCTCCCCCCAGGGAAGATACAATGTCCTGTAAGGGGATGCAGCTTAACAAATAAGGGCCAATATCAAAGTCAATATCTGGCGTCAGCATCTACCACTGCCCAACAGTGAGGTGGAAGATTCCAAAGAAAAGCAATGGGAGGGATCTGTGTAGCAAAACCTGAAATAAGGTCCCATACAGAGGCAGAGTCCCTGGCAGCACCATGTCCCTTTGGCCAATAGAGTGGTTGGGGTATGCGGAACGGCCCTCACACCTCTTGCTCCTCCCATGTCCATGTGCCAGTCCCAGTCCACCCTTGCCGTGGCTGCTGGTGGAGGCCTGGTTGATGGGCCCCACTAGCTCCTGCGGTGATTGCCCTAGTATGGAAGTGTGGAAAGTCTATGGAGATGACAGATGTTGACATTGTCAATATGGGTGAAGGCTGGCAAGTATGTGGAGCCCTGGAAAGACTTGACAAGATGCTGGAAGGGCTACGTTGTCTCACTAGCTGGGAGGGGAGGATGGTGTGGATGCCCTCTATGCTGGTACATAGCGAGGTGAAGTGGGTCATGCATTGCTCTTTAAATGCTCTCCTAGCACTCACCTTCCCTAATGAGGGCGACAGCTCTACCTGAGCAGGACTTGTTCTTGATAAATATTCTGTGCAACGTTAACTAAAATGTTTTTTTTTTCCATCCTGCTCAGGGTAGCCTGGATGGTATTGTGGCTTTTCAAACTCCTCTAGCTGCTGGTCCTCCTGCATGGTGTCAGACACCTCCTTCTTATCGACCTCCCCCTACGTAGCCTCATCCAGCTCCTCTGCTGCTGTTGGTGCTTCCCTGACCTTCTACCAGCTCCTCCTCCCTTGGAGACTCTGGAGCCACAGCCTTGGGCAGCCTGAGCATCTGCATAAATGGTCAACATGGGACATTAGCATAGCCAGACATGTGAAGACTGTTGGTATGTGGACACACAGCAGGACCCTGCAACAATGAGGACTGAAATGGACATGCTGAATAAATATGGCAACACAGTTCACTACCATGCATGGGAACAGAGGCCTTTGATATATCATCAGAGGCTTCCTGGCACGTAAAATGTTGATTTTCTGACCTGTTATACATGTGTCACAGATCACTGAACCCTAGCAGTTAGCACGCACAAATGTGACTAATAGTGCTGTTACCATGAGTCAAGCTGTGGTCATTTGGTTGTAGCTATCCACCACCAAGTGGGGTTATACAGGGGTGACCATTGGGAATAAGGATGAACAACCAGTGGAATAGTTACATGAGAGTATGGGCAGGGCCATTTACCAGATATGCGATATGCAGAGCCATTTTTCTGTTGGATTAGAGTACTCGCACCCTTTTTCCTGGCTTCCCAGAATGTTCTCTCCAGCCCATGATGGATTCCACCCCCCGCCCCCCCCCCCCCCAAAAAAAAAAAAAAAATTTTTTTTTTTTTTTTAATTAACAAGTTTTGTTTTCCAATAGTGCACAAGCCAGCCTTAAACCTGTGACTCTCTGCTTCAGAGGCAGCCACCTTCCAGGTACAGCTATCTTCTGAACACTGCACTGACTGAGAAAAAACTGTGGTTACTCTGCCCTCTAAGGTGTTCTCGGCATGAGTCCCAACAACTTTTTTCCTAGAAGAAAAGCAGTGGTTATGTGGGATATATAGTACACAGTCTTACCTCTGCGTCTGCAGGCTATGTCTTGCTCTCCAACTCCAGCTGCCAGAGTTGATGGGTCTAATGCACCTAGCACCTCCCTCTCGATGGTTGTCAGAGTAATGTTGCTGCCAGGTCCTTCTTCCTCTCTCCGGTTGTACTTAGTTCAGGCCCTGTTACGCAGATTCCATTTCTTTTTTAAATCTTCCACCTCACAGTTTTGGTGGTATATGGCATTCAGACACTGGCAGATGCGCCGCCGATAGCAAGTTTGGCATTGGCATTCGTTTTAGCTGCAGGACATACATGTTTCCTTTATATTAATGTCCCCATACAGGACATAAATTTTTCCTTTACAATCCTCACTAGGAGGCACAGCTCTGCAGACAAGAAATTACTCTTCCCTGACATCCTGCAGATTCGTGACTCACGCTTCCATGTGGAAGCAGGTTTATACAACATGACGCTTAATTATGACGTGAAACTAGCAGCGAATCATGTGCTGAACTTTTCAGCATGGAAATCATCAGAACTGTACGCTCAGCTGATTGGCGCGGTTCAAGATTAATGTGGTTTTCCAAACACAATCACCGCCCCCCCACACTCACAGGTTTTTGTTGTTGTTTGCATTGCATTTTACATACATAGATGTTTTAACATGATCTCTGCTTCAGTAGGATACTTCATCCTTTCTTAGAGGACCTTTAATTGCAGCTGTTCCCTGCAATCAGAGTTAATTTCCTGTCTCACCTGTGCTGCCATTTTCAATTCACATAGACAGGTAAGGGTGGAACATTCCAAACTTATGAGTGATGTGTATCCCCCTGTGATCTCTCCACTCTGAAACACCTCATGGATGCCCAATTGGCTGAGGACATATTCATTATGGCAGAAACCAGGGTAATTTGCAGACATCTGTACTGGGTGCATCACACACCACTTTTACATAGTTAAAAAATGGTATGATTTCCTGTTTTTATATGCTGCCTCGCTGCCGTCTGAATGCAATGTGGGTACAACCTATGGCTTCCAGGACCGATGTAAGGCCTACCACCTCATAGGTGGTGGTCATGGTCCTTTGTTGTTCAGCCTCACACATGAACAATGCAACGTGCTAAGTGACCCTCCTCAGAAAACAGTCCTGGAAATGCACAATGCAACGTGAGATGGCTGATGCCTGCAGCAGCTCCCACAGAAGTCTGAAAGTTTCCTGTGGCCAGGAAAACCAGGGATGTGCTCACCTTGACATGCACTGACATGGCATGTCCGCTCCAAGTACTGGGCTCCATATCTTCCTGTAGCTGCTCTCAGAGGTGCCTGATAAGTCTCCCCTATTGTATCTGTGGAGTCCATGAATTGTGTTCTATACCTATAGACTTGCTGCACCACCCCTCTCCCTTTCTATTTGCTCTTGAAGAACGTTGGTAGCAAGATTGTTTTGGGGGTTATACTCTGTCCTGCATTCACAGCAGCTACGCTTAATAGAAAGTTGCCTGAAGTTCCCATATTGCAAGTTTGTTGTACCACAGAGTTTCAGAATTTGGACAAAAACTTATATTTGTAGGACAAGAAGCATGTATGTAGAGGTCAGGATCCAGGCCAGAACTATATCCAGTATGAGGGGGCAGACTGATGCACAGCATAACAGATGCTGGTTTGGGGCAGTAACAAGAGTTTTCCTGTTACTCTGTTCCAGGAGGGAGGTTTGTGGCCAGTCCTGAATGTCTGCCAAACTCATTCTGATGAATTATAGGATATGAAGTAGGTAGAATCAGCCACTACAAAACCCAAACTGTTTGGGATACCTTGTCTAACAATCATGGTGACAGGGGAATGGTATACAAATCTGGTGGAGCCTGTACTGCATGTCACATCCCATATATGGGTGGTTTGTGATTGGCAACCTACCCAATGCATTGCTCAGGGCCGCTCATTATAAATATTTGGAGCTCTGGCTATACTGCACCTTGCTCGGGCCAACCACAGAAGGTAACGCTGGTAATCCTGGGATGTTGGGAGACCAGCGGTTCAGGAGAGAGAGTGCTGTAATGGCTGCATATGCGCCCTTGCCCACTGCACCACCTCCAGCGAAGCTGCCATCGAGCCCAGCACCTGAACATAGTCCCAGACCCGAGGGCTGACCATCCGCAGCAGATCGTACACCTCTGAGAACAACTTGCTCCGCTGTTCCTCCAGAAGGAAAACTTTCCTTTGCTTCGTGTCGAACCTCACCCCCAGATATTACAAGGACTGAGTCGGTACCAGGTGACTCTCAGCAAAGTTGATCACTCAACCCAGAGATTGCAAGAGTGTAATGACCTTGTCTGTGGCCACTCGGCTCTCCTGATCAGAAGCAGCTTGAATCAACCAGTCGTCGAGATAGGAATACACTCATATCCCTCAAGTCTGAAGAAATGCCACCAACATGACCATGACCTTGGAAAAGTTACAGGGTGCAGTCGCCAGACCAAAGGGTAAGGCTTGAAACTGAAAATGGCGTCCCAAGACAGCAAACCAAAGGAACCGCTGGTGCGGTGGCCAAATCGGGATGTGCAAAAAGGCCTCCGCGAGGTCCAGCGCCATAAAAAACTTTCCCGGTTGGACTGCTGCAATGACGGACCGCAAAGTCTCCATGAGAAAATAGTGACCCCTCTGAAACTGGTTCATTTTCCTGAGGTCGAGGATGGGCCGGAAAGAGCTTCCTTTCTTGGGCACCATGAAATAAATGGAATATCGGCTCATGCGAACCTCAAGAGGGGGCACCAGAACCACTACTCCCAATTCCTGGAAATCCTGCAGCCTGGCCTATACTGCCACTCATTTGGATACTGTGCTGCACCTAGACTCCAAAAAGGAATTTGCAACAGGAGAGCAGAATTTGATTTTGTAACAATCTTGAATAATATCCAGAACCCACTGGTCTGAAGTGATCTTGGCCTACTCTTGGCAGACGATGGTCAGCTGACCCCCCTACCCGCTGAACCTTGGGGCAGACCGGCTCCCCATCATTGGGAAAAGCAAGCAGCAGCCCCCTGCCGGAAGGGAGCACCAGAAGCTCTCTTATTACCAAAGGAAGAGCACTGCTGGAATCTGGGGCGATGAAAGCCCACCAAGACCAGCCTGGGCGGTACCGGCGCTCCTCCCTAAGTCAAGGCTTCGAAGCCCCCGCTTGAGAAGCAGACTTTGGCTTATCCTCCGGGAGACTTTGGAATCCCCCCAATTCTTCACAATCTTGTCCAAATCTTCTCCGAACAGCAATTTATCCCAGAAGGGTAATCTGGTCAGCCGCTGTTTAGAAGACATGTCCACTGACCAATGACGGAGCCACAACAGATGCCGCAAAGTAACTGCCAAGGCCATCTGCTTGGCAGAAGCCCGCAAGAAATCATACAAGGCACCCGCCAAGGCAAGTCCTACCTCCATCCGAGGCAACTTAGAGACCCATCCTGGTCTAACTCCAGCATCTGGTGAAGCCAGCTTAGCGATGCTCTAACTGCGTAAGAGCTGCAAATCGTCACCTGCAGCGACAGGGTGGCGACCTCAAAGGATCGCTTGAACGAAGCCTCCAGCAGTCTATCCTGCATGTCCTTCAAAGCTACTCCACCCTCCACAGCAAAAGTAGTCTTCTTGGTGACCATAGTCACCAGGGTGTCCACTTTAGGGAGCGAAAACTGCTCCACCCAGTCTGCATCCACTGGATATAGTCAAGCCAAAGCTTTTGCTACCTTGAGGCCCCCATCCGGGTCCAACCACTACGCAGAGATTACTTGTTGAATAGCCTCATGCACTGAGAACGCTCTAGATGGCCTCCGGGTGATTTCCATCTTAGGATTGGATGCTGCCGCATTGGGGTCTGAAGTATTTAAAGCCTCCAACACATCAGAAATCAGAGATGGAAGTTCCTCTTTATGAAAGAGACGCAACGCTGAGATGTCATTTGGTTTCTCCTGAAGGAGCTCACCCTCCTCAACGTCCTCCAGCCCCGTGCACCACAACGAACCCTCTGAAGCGTCCACCAAAGAGGGAGCAGAGGTCACAGGTACCAAGGGCCCCACCTCCAAGGAGGAGGCCATCCGCCTTTGTTTAAGGGCTGGATCTTCCCCTGGGGATAAAGAGAGCTTACTCAGATCTCCAACAGGGCCCTTCGGGGCCACTGGAGCTGGGAGAGGCTGAGGAAGGGCACGTTTTAAAACATAAGCCTGGAGCATAAGCAGTACAAACTCTGGAGAGAAAAATTCTTCCGAGTCTGCAGTCTCCACAGCCCTCCCCCCCCCCCCCCCCCCCCCCAAGCACAGGTCTCGAAGGCTTCCCCGATCACCCTCACTGGGGCTGCCACCTCGGGATCCAGAAGGGAAACAGCTATCCGCCCGACATCCACAGAAAGCAGGACAGGGTCCGAAACCGCATCAGAGGCGGCTGGCAAAATGGCGCATACACTATCATGTCTGCATGGGAATCCGCAGCTTCCACCACCAAGAAGGCACTGTCCTCCCACCAACTTCAGTGCACCCCGCGCTGCAGAAATCAGCAGCCAAAAATTGTTTGCAACATTGAGAACAGCGTTTAGCTATCTGTGCTGCCATTTCCCCGCAGCCTGGGAGTAGGAAGAAAGAACCGGTACTCAACAAAGGAAGAGTAGCACAGTGCACCAATGCAGCGGTGCCTCCCAGCAAGATCAGTGCACTCCGGCTCCCTGATCCAAGGCTGTTCATGTGATGTGCATAGAGCTCTGTGCTCTAGTGTCTGTCTCTCTTTTTATTTTGCTGGTTGAGTTCTTCCCCCCCCCCCCCCAGTTGTGAGGAAAGAAAACTCAGCCACAGACAGCCAAGCCAGGAACTGGGAGAAGGGGGATATCGGGGTGAGGCAGGGACCAAGAATACCAGGTATGCCCCCAAAGAAGGCACCCTCAGCCAACCATCATCTCAACTGGCCACACCACCCAGGAGAACCCCACAGCAACGTCGAACCCAGGGGCTGATGAGAAGGCATCCACCACCTCCTTGAGACAAGAGATATACTAACTGATGGAGGGGCGGATTGTCTGGTATCACTGCTTTCAGTTTGATTATCTCTATTCTCCACCTGCTAGTAGATGAATTTAACCCACCAGTTTCTGGATTATCTACTGCTGGTGCAAAGGAAATTTCTATTTAAAAAGTGTAGGATTATTAGATTTTCTTGAATGACAGGGATGAATATGAATATTCTCGTGGCCTATTACACATCTTATGATCCTAACATCTCACCCTTCTGCTTTCTGCAATGATTATAACTCTTCTTGGAGAAAGGGTCAACTTTTTCATTTTGGGGGACCTTAATACCACTGCGTTTCAGAGTTTTCTGGGATATCAGTGGAGTTTTCTAACATGGTGTCATTGAAAGGTTTAAATTCTAAACACACGAGTGGTCATATTTAATTTTCAGTCTGGTGATATCGAAGTTACCCCTGATGGCTGGTCAGACTACCATGTGCTGCGTTTTAGATTGCTAGGAGACTATTTTAGGGAATGTTCCGAATCAGACATATCTTAAGTTTAGAAACAGATCCACTAACTACAGAAAAATTTCCCAGAGGGTATTTATATTGTTTTCCTCCTAGATTCATATAGTACTGTCTCTGAGCTGCTGGAGGAACAGAATACTAAACTTGTAATGACCATGGAGACACTGTTTCCCCCCCCCCCCCCCCAACCAATGCAGAAATGGAGCATAACAACATAATTGCATGGTATACTGCAACCTTGTATGATTTGAAGCATAAGGAGAGGTGATGAAAATCAGCTGGGTGTGAATCTGACCTAAAGGAAAAGGGAAGATCATACAAAAAACATCTTAGAATATATAATTTACAGGCCAGTGATGCCAGAGTACTTTTATAACTCAACTTGCATAAGCTCATACTCTGTTTAAATTAATGTCAAATCTACATAAGCCAAAACAGAGGGAGGATGTTATTGATACATGGTATGACATAGTTCTTCGCCAGTGCCTCTTTAAGGATAGGGTGCAATGGTACTGTGACCCCTTCCTTAGGAGGCAACTCCATAACAGATAACATGTCTGCCCTGGGCTCCTCCTCTGTCTCCAATTTGAGATGGAAGAAACCATCTCCTTGAAGAAACCAGTGGAAGAGAGACCCTCAGGTGGAGATTTACATCACTCTTGAGGTGGTGAGAGTCAGAAGGTACCCCATAAGACTCCTCCTCTGAAAAGTAATGAGGGCCGCCTTCTGAGTCTAGAGAAAATCCATCTAGGCGGATGAATGCTGAAATCCCACAACAGGTACACAAAAGCAAACAGACAGTGGGAAATAGACCATGCATTCCAGGGACAAATCTTGAAATTGCAAAAGAAGTTTATTGATAGGAGACTCGACAAAGTACTCTGGAGACTCTGGAAAATCATGCAAAAGCTATGGCAAAGAAAATGTTTAACATGATGTGGATGTTGAAGCGCGTGAAATCCTATCTTCCCCTTAAAACCTTCCGCAATTTGGTCCAATCCACTGTACTTATCCACGTTGACTACTGCAATAGTATTTTTATTGGATGCAAGGCCCAAATCCTGAAAAAACTCAAAACTGCCCAAAACACGACAGCCAGACTTTTTTTTGGTAATTCGCGGTTTGAGAGTGCAACACCTCTCTGTGTAAAGCTTCATTGGTTCCCTATTACGGAACAAATTAATTTCAAAATCCACACGCTAATTCATAAGATTATCTACAGAGAATCCCCAGACTAAATGTACAATCTGATTGACCTTCCAACCAAGAATGGCTCTAGATCTTCTCAAACTTATCTAAACTTACATCTTCCCAACTGTAAAGGTAACATATTATGCATCCAACTTCTCCGTTTTGGGCAGTCAGCTCTGGAACGCCTTACCTAGATCTATTCGAATAGTCAATGACCACTTACCTCTTCAAGCAAGCCTATACAAATGATTTGACTTAAATTAGGAGTCCATCTGCACTTCCTGGATCAGACTGTATGACAGAACCTGAAATATGCTTCCCTACTTAATCCTTCTGAATTCATCCCTCTTCCAACTCTCATTATACATTATTCCTTAATCAACAACACACTATCCCAATATACACCCTCTTCCCACTCCCTACCTCCACCTTCTTCCTCCCTTACCCATCTTACTCATCCACATTTTGATGTCCACCTCTTCATACACTATATTAGTACATAAGTACATAAGTAGTGCCATACTGGGAAAGACCAAAGGTCCATCTAGCCCAGCATCCTGTCACCGACAGTGGCCAATCCAGGTCAAGGGCACCTGGCACGCTCCCCAAACGTAAAAACATTCCAGACAAGTTATACCTAAAAATGCGGAATTTTTCCAAGTCCATTTAATAGCTGTCTATGGACTTGTCCTTTAGGAATCTATCTAACCCCTTTTTAAACTCCGTCAAGCTAACCGCCCGTACCACGTTCTCCGGCAACGAATTCCAGAGTCTAATTACACATTGGGTGAAGAAAAATTTTCTCCGATTCGTTTTAAATTTACCACACTGTAGCTTCAACTCATGCCCTCTAGTCCTAGTATTTTTGGATAGCGTGAACAGTCGCTTCACATCCACCCGATCCATTCCACTCATTATTTTATACACTTCTATCATATCTCCCCTCAGCCGTCTCTTCTCCAAGCTGAAAAGCCCTAGCCTTCTCAGCCTCTCTTCATAGGAAAGTCGTCCCATCCCCACTATCATTTTCGTCGCCCTTCGCTGTACCTTTTCCAATTCTACTATATCTTTTTTGAGATACGGAGACCAGTACTGAACACAATACTCCAGGTGCGGTCGCACCATGGAGCGATACAACGGCATTATAACATCCGCACACCTGGACTCCAATCTGTGTTATCTTGTAACCTGTTATATTATGTAAGCCGCATTGAACCTGCTAATAAGTGGGAAAGCGCGGGGTATAAGTGTTACAAATAAATAAATAAATACTGTGTATCGGCCTGCTTCAGGAGTCTTTTATGAACAATCTGACATGTAAAAATATCCAATGGTGAAATGCAACACGAGTAATTGCGCAGTTAGTGGGTCTTGAAAAACACTTCGGCTGGAAGCTCCAAAGGAGCCAGGTTCATGCGTCTCAAAGCAAGTGGGTGCATTTCACCACTGGATATTTTTACACATCAGATTGCTCATAAAAGTCTCCTGAAGTAGGCCTTCTGAGTCCCATGAGTAGTCCCAATCAGAATCCTCACCGCACTCAGACCAGACTGAGTGAGTCTGTGTCTGCCTTGGTTCAGTGGAATCATGTCCAAGCCCCAATCAGCGTCGAGGTGCATCCCTACCCTCAGACTCCAAGGAAGCTTCCTCCCCCGACATCGCGAGCAGTACTGCATGAGTCGTGGCTGACACCCTTTGAGGCACTGGCGATGAAGATCTCTCCATAGGCATGGATGGAGCTCAGGAAGAATCTAGGGCTGATCTGCAGTTGGCACAAGTGCCCTCGATACCTGAGTGAATTGCAATTGAAGCGTCTGCACTTCTCCCTGAGCATTGTTCAGAACTGCTCATTGAAGGCAGGCTCTGCGGAAAAACAAAGACTGAGGGTGACCTGTGCCCACACGTTGGGCGGGAAGGCACCAGTGCATTCACAGTGAGACACTGCTAGAAAATTCTACATTAATCTTGCTAGTCAGAATCCACACCAGGCTCAATTGGATGACATCACCCAGGTGGCCTCCTTGTCCTCGGAGAAAAAAAAAAGTGACAGATAAAAATCGGTAGAATAAAACTGACCAGAGGACCAGCACTATTAAAAAAAAAGTCATAATCATACACAATACAGTAGGCATTGACAAACTGTTCAGCTTTTCTTTCTTATTTTTGCATATTCATATATGCTGAAAAAGAAATGTTTCCAAGTAATTAACATCATTAAAGGCAACAACACCTGGTGGCTTAAACTGTATTATCTGTACCAACTAGTTAAAAGGCAATTTTAGATACCATCTTGCTAATATGACTTATTGGTAATATTTTATAGTGAAGTAATAAGAATAAAGGGCAACACTACTTTGATATAGGTAATCAACAAAATTGTAATGACACACAAAAGTATGAACAATAGTTTGCTCAGCTTGTTAAAGTGTACAAAAACACCATTTAGCATCACAATTTTTGTGCTAATCAGCATAAATTCAAACAGTAAAGACGCTCTTACCTTTTCATTCCATAACACTTTTTTGCAAGATACAATTTCTTCTAGTTCATCATGTAGTCTCACTAAATTGTTGTTCAGCTTTTCAACTTCACCAATAGTGTGAACGTTACCACGACAAAATTCTGCAATCTGCAAAGTATTGTTCTCGTTTCTGGAATTCTGCAACTGTAAACTTCTTGCCTCTTCAAGCTTGCAATCCAATACACTTTCCTAAGAAAAGAGATTATTATTTAAATGATGAATTTATTTTATTACCAGTTGAATAAATGTTGTGTGGGCAATAACTTCCAATTTCAACTTGAGTCCGGCTTAGGAACCAACACTAATCTTGAATTCAGGATTAAATCCTAGATTCTAACTCTGGAGCAGGGGTGCTCAGTGTCGGTCCTCGAGATCCACAAACCAGTTGGGTTTTCAAGAATTGCACAATGAATATGCATCAGATCTGCATGCAAATAGATCTCATACATATTCATTGTGGAAATCCTGAAAACCCAACTGTGTTGTGCACCTCGAAGACAGGCATTGAACACTTCTGCTCTAGAGCACTTAGTAATTTTGAATGATAGTTACAATTTTCTGGAAAAGGTTATTTAGCTCAGTTCTGTCCATTTTGATTGGTAGCAATACTAAACAAAATAGGCAGGCAAACAGAGAATAGTTGGATACTTTTCTACAAAAGTATTTTTGCAGCACGAGCAAACACAATTATAACATCTGCAGGTTTCAGACAATTGAGATTTTCTTAGGAGCACTTCTAGAAGCTTTGTAATATCAAAATTCTTTTGTGATATTCAATATTTTAATGAAAACTGCAAAAAGTAAATATATAGGTCAGAAATATTGATAACTGATCTGAGGAATTTTGACTGCATTCATAATTGTGGTATTTTGGTGCTCTTAACTATTTTTCACCTGTTTGCTCTATGAACCCTTTTCATACAGTCAGAAGCTTTTTAGGAGCATTTCAGAAGTGCAAAGTGCATTTTTCAGATATTCTGTCTGTCTGTCGGTCAGTCCAGAAGTATAAGTATTATGGGACACCTTTATGCAGTGACTTAGAGGAAATTTAGTAGAAAAGTCTACAAACACTCTTGCAATATTGCAGCCAAATTCATCCATGGGGAAGGCCTGGTAGAGTGAGAACACTCAGAAATTGTTAGAAATTGGTGGAAATCAAATAATATGACTATGTCATGTTACAACAGCTACAAATTATTTTCACTTATAATTTGAAAGATTCTGCATGCAATAGGACTTGGCTGCTTCATAGTCATGCTTAAAATTAAATGATATTTTGTGGAGTTTATAAATTTGGAAGCAAAAGTGTATTTCAACATTATACACAAACTACATACAAACCTCAAAGACTTGCATTACTATTTAAGCTACAAGCAAGTGGGTAAAGCATATAGAGCATGGCTCATTAAATTCTAACCCATGTGTGTGTGTGTACCTCTGTTATGTGCACAGTGAGTGCACTTCATGTATTTTGCTGTAGGAGGTAGGGGGAGTTTTGGGGGGTAGGGCAAGTTTGCAAGGTGGGGGTATTATTAAGGGGGCTATTTTTGGGGAGGTTTGCAGGAAGATGGGGCAGTTGTAGGGTGCGAGCCGGCTCCAGCACACCACTGGGTAGGGGTATATTGGGGTGTTTTGAAAGCAGAGATCAGGCAGAGACAGTTTGAAAGGAAGAACTCCCTAACTCAGTGGTTCCAAAACCTGGTCCTGGAGGCACCCTGGCCAGTCACAATGAATATTCATGAGAGAGAATTGCATGCACTGCTCCACTGCATGCAAATCTATTTCATGAATATTCATTGTGGATATGCTGAAAACCTGATTGGCTGGGGTGCCCCCAGGACCAGATTTGGGAACCACTGCCCTAACTCCTAGGTTTCACTGTATATAAGTTTTTTATGCTACACAAACTGGAACTCCTTCCATAGAAATGCAAGTAGACATTTTTTTTTTTGGGTGAGGAGGGACTTACTCCTCTTGAATTCTCCCCCCCCCCAACCGTTTGATTTGGCTCATTTTTTTAATTCAATGTGTCTTTTTACCAGTTTTTCCCACATGCCATGTTTCATCCTATTCTATTACATTTTCTATACTATAGAAGCTGGAACATCTTCTCCCATAGAAATGCACTGGGCTGGGTTTTTTTTTTTTTTGGGGGGGGGGGGGGGGGAGGGGCAGCTCATTTTTTTTTGAACCCCCCCCAGTCCAATCTGGCACATTTTAAAACTCATATCATTTTACCAGATTATCTCTCACCATATTTCATCCCATTCCATTAAATTTTCAAGGAGTTATTTTGCACCCCCAAGATGGAGATAGACACATTAATCTTAATGCCTTTTGGATAATTTTTTCAACTCCCGATGGGTTGGAAAGAATAACATAGAAGACTGCAAGAAAGAAGAGTGGTCCATTATGCCAGTCACTCCCATCACCAAGTTTACAAAAGCTCCCAATTTCATCACAAATAACCACATTAATGGGCACAAGCCATCAACGAGGGCCAATGCCAAATATCAGTGCCCCAAGAGTATTCAATACATAAAGTCCCCAACAAATTAAACAGTAATCAAGGAGACTTATGGGCTCATTTTCGAAAGAGAAGGCCGCCCATCTTTCGACACAAATCAGAAGATGGGCGTCCTTCTCACAGGGTCGGCCAAATCGGTATAATCGAAAGCTGATTTTGGACGTCTCCAACTGCTTTCCGTTGCAGGGACGGCCAAAGTTCAAGGGGGTGTATCAGAGGCGTAGCAAATGCGGGACTTTGGCGTGCCTAACACATGGACATCCTCGACCCATAATGGAAAAAAAAAGGGTGTCCCTGACGAGCACTTGGACGACTTTACCTGGTCGTGTTTTTCTTATGACCACGGCACAAAAAGGTGGCCGAAATGACCAGATGACCACCAGAGAAAATCGGGGATGACCTCCCCTTACTCCCTGAGTGGTCACTAACCCCCTCCCATCATCAGAAAATATCTTTAAAAATATTTTGTGCCAGCCTCTGTGTGTCATACTCAGGTCCATGACAGCGCATGCAGGTCCCAGGAGCAGTTTTAGTGGGTGCAGTGAACTTCAGGCAGGCGGACCCAGGCCCATCCCCCTCCCTGTTACGTTTGTGGAGGAAACTGTGAGCCCTCCAAAACCCACCACAACTACATCTAGGTGCCCCCCTTCACCCTTAAGGGCTATGGTAGTGGTGTACAGTTGTGGGTAGTGGGGGTTGGGGGGCTCAGCACACAAGGTAAGGGAGCTATGTACCTGGGAGCAATTTATGAAATCCACTGTAGTGCCCCCTAGGGTGCCCGGTTGGTGTCATGGCATGTCAGGGGGACCAGTGTACTACAAATGCTGGCTCCTCCCATGAATCAAATGGCTTGCATTTGGTCGTTTCTAAGATGGACATCCTTCGTTTCCATTATCGCCGAAAGTCTAGGGACGACCATCTCTAAGGACGATCAAATTTCAAGATTTGTGCATCTCCGACCGTATTATCGAAATGAAAGATGGACGTCCATCTTGTTTCGATAATACGGGTTTCCCCGCCCCTCCATCGGGACGTTTTGAGAGGACGTCCTCAACAAAACTTGGGTGTCCCTTTCGATTATGCCCCTCCACATGACCCAATTCTACCCCACCCTTTTATCATCAGTACTTACTGCTAGCACCAAGATTACAATGCTCACATGTACCCCACATTAAATTCAAGGAGGCAACAAGGGAACGGCTGCTGGTCTTTCTTTTTTCAAAGTATCACAATCCAGAAAAGTTTCCCATTTTGTCTAAAATCAGCATGGCAACCAGAACTCTACATCTACAAAGCTGCTTTCTGAAGTCAAATTATCTACATATAAATTTGACCATTCAGAAGTTTGAAGGTACATACGTTTCAGTATGAACTTAGCTTAAGCAACTTATATGGGAAGCAGTTTCCAAAGGATTTTACATAAAAAATGCTTTTTGAAAATTGCCCCACCTTGTTGCGGGTAAAAGTGTGAGTGTTGTTTCATAACACACCATACTTTTACATGCAAGGCTAAAGGGGGCAAAGACAAGTCAAAGGAGAAAAGGCACATGCATGGGTTTCACCACACAGGTTTTTAGCTTACTGCAATGCAGCTGCAAAGTCTGCAAGTATGTTATACTCACAGTGTGCACATGAGGATTCTCAAAGAGAAATTTTATATGGAGGGCCCTTTTGAAAATTAAGCTGGTCAGTGCACAGGTACAATGCTGAAAATTGCCCCCTACATGCATGGACCCCTAATTTTACTTACCAAACCTTGTGATACAGATACAGATGCACGCATAAATGCATAGATACAGTTTTAAGAGAAGATGTCAATTTTATGATGTTATTGTGAGGAACAATAGCAAAGATTAAAGTTCTCTTTTGAACCCCCCCCCCCCCCCCCCCCCCCCCCCCACACACACACACACTTACTACTCATCTTGTCAGATTGTAGGGGAAAATGATAATCTAGCAATCTTTCCTTTTATTCATATTTATTCTGTGAAGCACAGGTATATGGTAGCTCAAACTGACCATGGTATTTGAGAAGACTCATTTTGACAATTTTTTTACTATTCTAAGTCAGCAGTTTCAAGCTCTGTTGAATCCTCACCATCCACTGCCAGTAAACCGACTCTACGCGTTTCCATTCCAAATAGGCTTTCAGGCGAGAGTTTTCAGACTCCAGTAATTTCACCAACTGATGGAATAAAACAATTACATCATTAGTTTTATCAGCAAGCTGCTTACTAGAAAAGTATGATCCCTCTTCAGTAAAAAAAAGAAAAAAAAAAACCATCACCTATCTCCCAGTTTAGGGCTAGAAGTATTATCATTAAATTCTATTCATAAGCAATTTTTAAAAATACAAAAATCTCAAAATGGGAAAAAAGAAAACAAACTTGGTCTTACTCCTTGTATTTACCAGTTTTCTTGACTATGATTTAGAAAGAAAACATGCCTTAAAGGAACCCACATCTTTCAGACCTCGACAACGTTTCAGAAAATCTAGGAGTCAGTCCAAAAACGGAGCCAGCAGTGGACACGTCTCTTGCTTCTCCCTCCCATCCTTCCAACATTATCCCAAGTGAAGTTGGGGGAGGGAATATCCCCTTCCAGATCAGCAATAGCTTTTAAAAACTTACTAAGTGCCCTTTTCTTATTTTGTGTCTGTGGGCAAAGAAACTTTAATAAATCAGTTTCTTATAGTGACTCTGCAAATCACTGGCAAAAGCCAGCAGTCTCCCTTTTCAAAGCATGCTGTCAGCTGTGTGACAGCACCCTCTAGATAGGTGAAACAAAGGAAATTGCTTCTGTTTTCATGTCACCAAAACCTGGGTCCCACCAGTCTCTCTCTCGCTCACATATGCTCCCCCCTCCCCATGGGCTTCATCCAGTCTTGCTCACATATACCCACCCTCCAACCTTTGCCCAGTCTCTCACTCACTTATATCCGCCTCATAGCCTTCACCCAGTCTCTCTCAATCCTCCAGTCTTTACTCGCTCATACCAACCCCCAGCTTTCACCCAGTCTCTCTCATCCCCCCAGTCTTCAACTCAGTTATCTCTCTCAAACCCCCTCCTCAGCCTTTACCCACTCTCAGCCCCATCTTACCCTTTACCCACTCTCTCTCTCAACCCCATCTTAGCCTTTCCTACTCTCTAACCTCCCCTTAGCATTCACCCACTATCAACCCCTCCCACCTTCACCCTCTTTCAACCCCTCCCTCAGTCTTCACCCACACACTCTCAACCTCTCCCGCCTTCACCCTCTCTTTCTCAACCCCCCAGCATTCACCCACTCTCAACCCCTCCGTCTTCACCCACTCTCTCAACGCCTCCCTTAGTCTTCACCCACACTCTCTCTCTCTCAACCCCTACATCTTCACCCTCTCTCTCTCTTTCTCAACCCCACCCCAGCCTTCACCCACTCCCTCTCTCAACCCTCCCACCTTCACCTACTTTCTCAACCCTCCCACCTTCGCCCACTCTCTCTCTCAACCCCTCCCACTTTCACCCACTCTCTCTCTCAACCCCTCCCACTTTCATCCACTCTCTCTCTAACCCCCTCCTGCCTTCACCCACTCTTTCTCTCCACCCCCCCCCCCCCCCAATCCACACAGGTCTCCATCTTTTTATCTGCACAAATATAACAGTGCTAGAATCTCCCTACAACCAGTCCCTCCAAATGACACACTGATTACGATTTATAACAAATTACTATTCTACCTACAAAAAGTTATTCCATATTATACTTCCTCTTTGTACATCTGTATGCTGCAGAAGCCAGCTACTTCTACTACCCCAAGAAATTCTAATCCACCCTGTTAAAATGTCCAGAGGTACAAAATACAAACCATTCTGTATACCCTAGAGTTGAGAAATATGCCCTATGAAGCACTGCTATGATTTTTTAATCTGTGGATGAATAAGAAGTTACCAACAATCTTCAGTGTAAGTTCTCCTTTCCTCCACAGTCCCTCCTGCAATAGAAGATGTCTTCTTAGAAGATGTGCTGGTAGCAGGATGTACAGAATCCCCCATGCAAATTTTGCTAGCTGTGGCCAGCATGTTTGCTTGTTTTTCCAAAAAAATAAAAATGTTGTCATCTACCTCAAACTTAAATAAGAGCCCAGTTCGTTAACAGGCTTCAAAGCAGAAAGTGACATGGGGGCAAGGTTTGTCCCTGTCCTCACAGGCTCTGTCCCCATCCCCGCCACTTCCCTGTGGGATCTGTCCCTGTCCCCGTCTCTAATTTATAACAAGCAGAAAATCATTTCTGCATTGTTAAGCTTTTAACTCATTTTGAAATACAATGACAGTAGTATTTACTTTGCCATTGAACTGACCAGTAGCACACAATGAAGAAAACAGGAGAAAAAAAAATGAGCAGTTGAACAGCACTAGTCATTTTATTTTCAAATGCTGGCTCTAACCTCTCCTAAATCATTTGACATAATGTAGCAAATATAGGGCCCTGTTTACTAAGCCACGCTGTAGGCACGCAAACCTTTTAGTTCGCACTAATGCTAGAGCCATCCACAGAAATATAATGGGTGACTATTATTAGTATGCACTAAAATGTTAGCGTGCCTACAGCGCAGCTCAGTAAACAGGGGCCATAGTCAATTTATTTTAGGGCTGCATTTCTGAAGTAGGTGGTAAAAATTGTAAGGCCGTTTATAGCTATTCTGCATGCTGTGTTAGATTCTCTCATTTGTAATTTCTCAATTTGTATTTCTTATCTTTTCATTACTTTTTATTCTTTAGGGCTGCATTTTGATTAAAATTTATAAATCGTGGTTAATCATATGTTTAAAGGTACATTATTTATTTTTCCCCACTGAAGCTCCTTGTGACTCTGTACAATGGAGGGTTAAGCCTTCATAGAGAAGATTCAAGATGGCGACGGATGCTCTCCACATATTCTAAAAAGTTACATTTTCTTCAAAAGAGCATGCCGAAAAGGAAGGTTAAGCCAAAGGGACCACCCCTCCCCGAAGCAAGTACCCTCCTTACCTGGGCAATCATCAATCTCCACATTTTTGGCATCGACCCCGCATACGGGCGTTTCCGCTAACGGGGCAAGGAAGAGCCCTGTTCAGGAGAGCGATTTATCGCTCAGCCCATTAGGACCTGCTATCCCTCCACCCCCGCAACCAGACAGAATCGCTGTACCGAATCTTGGAATTGAAAAAGATTCGAAGGGGTGGCGGACTCCGTTAGTGGAAGTGACACCTGAAAATACATCCAGGAAGGCGGCGGGAGAACGACTACCACCAGAAATGATAACAGGGGACGCCACGGCAGATACGTCTCGAAATGTTGGCTTTGAAGAAGAAATTTCCCTTTGTGCAATGGCAATTCAGCCGTTGGTTAGGCCCCAAGAGGTGTCATTGGAATCAATCTGGACTGCCCTTGAGTCTCCGCATAAGGTCTGTACTTCTTTTATATCAGTATCATTAAATAATGCTATTCAAATAAGATCTTTACAAGAAAAGGTGGAGGGAGTTTTGGCCAAACAGACTAACTTGGAAACAGAAATGGCTAAAGTATTAGATCAACAAGCTCAAGTCTCTGGGGATCGTTTATTACTTCATCGGAAAATAGAAAATTTAGAGAACCTATCTAGAAATTTGGAATCTACCTATATTAAATTTTCCACAATCTCAATATATTACTCCAAGAGACATGTTTGTTCAGTTTCTAAAATAGATTTACAAATATTCAGAACAATCTCTTTCACTTTTACAGAGAATATATTATTTGGATATGAAGCTAAGTCAACAACAAAATGCTCCAACACAGCAGGATAACTTAACTGAAACACTTGATATAACAGACTTTTTGGAACAATCAAAAGAGAATATTGAAACTAGGGCAACTTTAATCATTTCATTCGTATTTCTTCAGGATAAAGAAGCCTTATTAAGACTTTATTTTAAGAACATTCATCCACAATTTAAAGGCAGTAAAGTTTCAATATTCCCAGACATTTCCAGATGGACACAACAGAGAAGAAAAAAGTTCCTGGAAATGAAGCAAGAATCCTTGGATATAAAGGCTTGTTTTCAATTAAGATTTCCTTGCAAGTGTTTATTAATATTAAGAGATAAGAGAAATATTTTCTTTGAACCAGAACAATTACGTATTTTTCTTAATATGCAAAGCAACAAGGAACAGTCTCAGACATGAAGAGGTCTCATTTTTTTTAATAGGGGTAACCTCCTGCTTACTTTCTTTAGGAAATTCTCATTGTTTAGCCAACTTCCTTTGGTATATTGATTAAATCTTGATATTTTTTTCCATAAATAGTGGACTGTTTAAACCAATATAGTATTGTTTGTAACTAGAAGGAAAATGTTGTTTTCTTCTGTTTCTTTTCTCCTTTAGTAATTTGCTATATATTGGTGTATCTTTGTATAAAATGAAAATTAATAAATATAAATTAAAAAACAACACAACCCCCTCCGAAGGGACACCACCTTGTAGGGGTGGAGGGGCTTGTGTGTTTCAATGACTTAGATGGCTATGCTGAAGGGTTACCCATATCAGACAGGCCTCTGAGGAGAAACCAGACAAAGAGTGTCCCAAACTGGGAGAGTGGTAAGATGGTGACCTGAAGTTTGTATGCCCAACGGCCCAGCTGCCCTCTGAAGTTTCATCTTCTTTACGTAAATTTCCTCTCTACAACTGCAGTTACCTTAACTGGGAGGAAGGGGACAACCGGCGGTCAGCCGCCCATGGCCAGCGCTTTATCCCCTGAGCAGCAAGTGTGGGACCACTGCGCGACGAACTGCCCACAGATGAGTCCTTTGATTAGCGCCGGCGAAGGAACGTCAATGCTCTTGGACCTGGAAAAAACAACTCCATCGCTCCCAAATTATTCAACCACCATGCCCAAAGGAGTGGAGGAGTGAATTAGAGGTATATGCTGAAACGGAGAACGTTTACAGCAGAACCCGAATCGGCGGAACCACTCCTAAACACCTATGAGAAATCAACTTGGAGTTTTTGGCTCCCGTGGAGGTTACATTGAATACCATCTGGAAGGCGCTTCGGGACCTAACAGTGGCAGTAAATAATTTTGTTTCAGATATAATTTTATTAGAGAGTTACATGGACAATTCAACTGAACCCTTTGAGAGTAAAAAATTGATATAACAAATGATTCTACATGAGCAAGAAGTGGTTATGATTTTGAAAATGATAATAGACCAGAAATTTTGAATAATAAAATGAATATTATTACAGACTAGTAAAAAAGGCCCGTTTCTGACACAAATGAAACGGGCGCTAGCAAGGTTTTCCTCGGAGTGTGTATGTTTGGGAGAGTGTATGTGAGAATGACTGTGTGAGAGACAGAGTGAAAGTGTGTGTGTGTGAGAGAGAGAGAGTGAGTCTGGGTGTGAGTGTGTTTGTGAGAGAGTGTGTGTGTGAGAATGAGAGTGTGTGCAAGTGTGTATGTGAGACACAGTGTGAGAGAGAGTGTGTGTGTGTGTGCGAGAGAGAGAGAGTGTGTGTGAGACACAGATTCTCTGTGAGAGTGAGTGTATGAGATCAAGCGAGTGTGTGAGTGACTGTGTGGCACATAGAGAGTGAATGTGATACAGTGTGAGACAGTGTGTGAGAGTGAGAGTCAGAAAGACATTGTATATGAGAGAGAGAGTGAGCCCTGCCCTCCCAATCCATGCCCATCTGTCCCCTGCCCCCTCCATTCATCCTTTTCCAGCAATTCCCCTCTCTCCCTGAGCCCTGCCCTCCCAATCCATGCCTCTCTGTCACCTGCCCCCTCCATTCATCCCTATCCAGCAATTCCCCTCTCTCCCTGAGCCCTGCCCTGCAATCCATATCCATCCATGCCCATCTGTCCCCTCCATTCATCCCTATCCAGCAATTCCCCTCTCTCCCTGAGCCCTGCCCTCCCAATCCATGCCCATCCATGCTCCTCTGTCCCCTGCCCCCTCCATTCATCCCTTTCCAGCAATTCCCCTCTCTCCCTGAGCCCTGCCCTCCCAATCCATGCCCATCCATGCTCCTCTGTCACCTGCCCCCTCCATTCATCCCTATTCAGCAATTCCCCTCTCTCCCTGAGCCCTGCCCTGCAATCCATATCCATCCATGCCCATCTGTCCCCTCCATTCATCCCTATCCAGCAATTCCCCTCTCTCCCTGAGCCTTGGACTCCCAATCCATGTCCATCCATGCTCCTCTGTCCCCTGCCCCCTCCATTCTTCCCTTTCCAGCAATTCCCCTCTCTCCCTTAGCCCTGCCCTCCCAATCCATGCCCATCCATGCTCCTCTGTCCCCTGCCCCCTCCATTCATCCCTTTCCAGCAATTTCCCTCTCTCCCTGAGGCCTGCCCTCCTAATCCATTCCCATCCATGCTCCTCTGTCCCCTGCCCCCTCCATTCATCCCTTTCCAGCAATTTCCCTCTCTCCCTGAGGCCTGCCCTCCCAATCCATGCCCATCCATGCTCCTCTGTCACCTGCCCCCTCCATTCTTCCTTTTCCAGCAATTCCCCTCTCTTCCTTCCATGATCCCCCCTCGCATCCATGCTCCTCTCTCTCCCATGTCCCAGCCTGGCCCGCCCTCTTCTTCCCTCCCCCTTCGCATCCATGCTTTCTTTTCTCCCCTGCCCTTCTGCTCCCATTGTTGAACTTTACTGCCCACCCTCTTCTCTCCCCCCAAGATCCCTTTTCTTTTGTTTTTCGTTTTAAATTTACCTCCGTGGTGGCGTTTCCGGCATCGCAGCGTCAGGGAAGGAGGTGGCGCTCCCGACGTCTAGCCTTCCCTTCGCTTTGTTCCGCCTTCTTCTGACGTCATCCTTGACGTCAGAAGAAGGCGGAACACAGCGAAGGGAAGGCTAGAGACGTCGGGAGCGCCGCCTCCGTCCCTGTCGCTGCGCTGCCTGAACCGCCACCAGGCAGGTAAATATAATATACTAAAACGCACCGTGCCTGGGTGCGATCAGTTTGTTTGTTTTTTTTTTCCGCCCTCGCGATCCGTTTTTTTTGTCCCGCCCTCGACGTCATGACGTTTGACGCGAGGGCGGGGCAGAAACGGCTGGGAGGCTTCACACCACGAATCCACGAACCCTTCAGGAAGTGTTTGAGTGACTTCAGAACGTTGTCTTCAGAACGTTCACGGTGCATTTTATTATATTAGATGATTAATATCGAGATTATTGTTTTTCCCAGAGTTCCGGGTATGACTCCTAAAGTTTTCCTCAGAAATATTTCCTCTAATTATTACTTTAAAAGGAGTGAAGCCTGTGAAAACTGGGATTACTTTAATCAGTGCGATTTGAATTAGAGACTTAAGTATATGTATTGTTAAATAACTTCTGGTTTTTAAAAGAAAGAATGTAATCAGATGTATTATTTCTAACTAAATATTGGACAATAAGTATGTTTTCAATGAAATGATTTGACTATACACCGTATTGGCCTTGAAGAAGCCAATCAGATGATCAATGTGGAATAATGAATTAGACGAATAATATCTGGGCCTAATCAGGTTAATACCACGGGTTTTTTTCTATTTACTGTTTAATTGATCTCCTTATCTTGTTTCACTCTCCTTATTTAGTGGTCTAAGGAAGAGAATAGAATTACCTGACTGAAATAATTCCTACATATTACTTTCTCTGTATTTCCAGCAAGTTGTTTTATCGATTGTAAAAATTTAAATGGTTATAAATTAAAAAAAAAAAAAAAACAATGGAGGGTTAAGCGACTTGACCAGAGTCACAAGGACCTGCAGTGGGTAAAAAAAAAACAAACAAACCTTTAATCACGTGATTAATTGCAATTACATTTTTAATCAAAACACAGCCCTACTTTTTATCACCTCTCAAAACTAATACACTGGTTAAATATTATATAAATGATATACTCCTCTTCTTTGCTAGTCATCCACAAACATTCTGATATACTGTCATCTTGCACCAAGTTGATTACTAATTTACATGAAATTTTGACATTGTATAAGAGAGGGAAATTCCTTAGCCTGAAACAAAGCTGAAGGGAGTACTCGTCTTTAACCATGGATAAAGGAAATAATACAACATACTAAAATAGAAAAATAACATTCCCCATGATTTGTAGAGAACGTTTTGCAGGAAACAACTATCAGATGCGATCAATTCTTTACAGTACTATCCTGCCATTATAGCACAAGTCTTATATTAATACAAAAGTTATATTTTGCCAATACCTATTTGGTTTGATTTGGATTACAAAAAGTTTGATTATGGATATCACAATCATAATATACATTTCAGAGACCATTGCAAAAATAGTAATAAAGACTTCATAACACCATAATAAGGAATTTTAAGGATTTTCTTACAAAGATACATTTTGAAAGCTTTTTGAAAGGAAATATAAACATATTGGGAAAGAATTTTCTGAAGTCAACCACTCCAGAACAGCGCTGCTTGATGACAGTTGGTTAAATAACTAGTGTAGCCAACCAACAAAACCCAAGTAATCCACATCACATTTTCTGATATAGCATATAATATAGTGCATGGGATAAAATCATAAATAGTAGCAAACAGAATCTACATCTTACAGGTATTATCTTTTGAGGAATACAGGGTAGACCCAACTTCTATTTGATGTATTTATTTGTTACACTTGTATCCCACCTTTTCCCACTTATTAGTAGGCTCAAAGTGGCTTACATAGTTCCAGAGAGGTGGTTACAGAATCCGGTGTGAACAAATACAGTACAGGGGTACTATTACAGTGACAAGCGCAGTAAACAAGTATTGGTAAATAGGTTGGGGTGATTCAGAGAAAATGTTAGGGTGTGATCATGCGTCGGGGTTGAAAACTGTCCGTTTCCTGATTAAAATGCCATATTTCATTATTCGGTGTTTATGTCAGATACTGTGGGATATGCCTTCTTGAACAGGTGAGTTTTTAGGTTTTTTTCAGAATTCTAGATGATTATTCGTAGATTTCAGGCATTTTGGTAGAGAATTCCAGAGCTGTGTGCATAAGTAAGAGAAACTTGATGTGTATATTAATTTATACTTCAGGGTTTTACAACTTGGGAAGTGAAAAGTTAAGTACGTTCTGGCTGATTCAATTGTGTTTCTAATTGGTAAGTCAATTAGTTCAGACATATAGCTCAGAGCTAGACAATGTATTATTCTGTGAACAAAGGTACAAATCTTGGAAGCGATACGTTCCTTGATTGGTAGACAGTGTAGTTTTTCCCGGAGGGGTTTTGCGCTTTCAAATTTAATTTTCCATAGATAAGCCTGGCTGCCATATTCTGAGCAGTCTGTAGTTTCCTTAGAATTTGCTCCCTGCAACCCGCATATATTCAGTGAAGCAAAGCAGTCATAGTAATATAGTAGATGACGGCAGAAAAAGACCTGCACGGTCCATCCAGTCTGCCCAAGAAGATAAATTCATATGTGCTACTTTTTTTATTTGTACTGTCCTCTTCAGTGCACAGACCGTATAAGTCTGGCCAGCCCTATCCCCGCCTCCCAACCACCAACCCCGCCTCCCAACCACCAGCTCTGGCACAGACCGTATAAGTCTGCCCAGCACTATCCCTACCACCCACCACCGGCTCTGGCACAGACCGTATAAGTCTGCCCAGCACTATCCCCGCCTCCCAACCACCAGCTCTGGCACAGACCATATAAGTCTGCCCAGCACTATCCCTGCCACCCACCACCGGCTCTGGCACAGACCGTATAAGTCTGCCCAGCACTATCCCCGCCGCCCAACCACCAGCCCCGGCACAGACCGTATAAGTCTGCCCAGGGACGTCCAAATCGGTATAATTGAAAGCCAATTTAGGACGTCTCCAACTGCACTCCGTCGTAAGGATGGCCAAAGTTCAAGGGACATGTCGGAGGCGTAGCAAAGGCGGGACTTGGGCGTGCCTAACACTTGGACGTCTTTGAGCCATAATCGAAAAAACAAGGACGTCCCTGATGAACACTTGGACGTTTTCACCCGGACCTGTTTTTCTTACGACTAAGGCACAGAAAGGTGCCTGAAATGACCAGATGACCACCAGAGAGAATCGGGGATGACCTCCCGTTACTCCCTCCTACCCTTAAAAGCATCTTTAAAAATATTGATTGCCAGCCTCTATGCCAGCCTCAGATGTCATACCCAGGTCCATGACAGCACATGCAGGTCCCTGGAGTAGTTTCGTAGTAGGTGAACTGCACTTGAGACAGGCAGATCCAGGCCCATACCCCCTACCTGTTACATTTGTGGAGGAAACAGCGAGCCCTCCAAAACCCACCAAACCCACTGTACCCACCCCCCTTCACCCGTAAGGGCAATGGTAGTCGTGTACAGTTGTGGGTTTTGAGGGGGCTCAGTACACAAGGTAAGGGAGCTATGTAATTGGGAGCAATTTATGAAGTCCACTGCAGTGCCCCCTAGGGTGCCCGGTTGGTGTCCTGGCATGTCAGGGGGACCAGTGCACTACAAATGCTGGCTCCTCCCACGACCAAATGGCTTGCATTATGAAGTTTTTGACATGGATGTCTTTGGTTTCGAAAATCGCCAAAAGTCAGAAACGTCCATGTCTGGGGACGACCAAATCTAGGGATGTCCAAATTTAAGGATTTGGACGTCTCTGAAAGTATTTTCGAAACGAAAGATGGACGTCCATCTTGTTTTGAAAATACGGGTTTCCCCGCCCCTGGATTTCGCCATTTTGCAAGGACGTCCAAATCACAACGTGGGCGTCTCTTTTGAAAATGCCCCTCCAAATATGTATCAACCATGCTATCTTTGAATTGAAAGCGAAGATAAGTTACCTGTAACAGGTCTTCTCCGAGGACAGCAAGTTTCATATTCACACAAGTGTGGGTAACGCCAATCCGAGTCGCCCAGTCCAGCATTTGCCATAGTAAAAGGGAGAGCTTTGAGGAGCACGAGCCGCACTCCACATCGCATGTGCGAGTGCCTTCCCGCCCATCGCATGAACACAGTCTCAGTTTAATACTAAAGCAAAAAATAATGTAAAAATAACCAAGGAGACAACTCCAAGGGGAGGTGTGAGGGTTGTGAGAATATGAAATCTGCTGTCCTCGGAAAATACCAGTATCTTCGCTTTCTCCAAGGACAAGCAGGCTTCTATCTTCTCACAAGTGGGGAATCCCTAGCATCCAGGCTCACCAAAAATAACAAACATTGGTCAACTGGGCCTCGCAATGGTGAGGACATTACACAGATTAACCTGAAACTATATACAATCTGAAAGAGTGCAGCCTGGAACAGAATAAAATGGGCCTAGGAGGGTGGAGTTGGATTCTAGACCCCAAAAAGATTCGGCAACACTGACTGCCCAAACCGACTGTTGAGTTGGTATCCTGCTCAAGGCAGTAGTGAGAAGTGAATGTAAGGACTAAAGACCACGTTGCAGCCTTGCAAATGTCTTCAATGGAGGCTGACCTCAAGTGGGCTACCAACGGTTGCCCACTGCCTCTGACTAGGGGTGCCGGCTGCATTCCATAAAGTGAATGGCAGCATTGAATGGGGAGTCGACTGGAAATTTCTCCTCTCTGCATGTGAGTTCGATGCTGATAGAGAGCAAGGCGCCCAAGAAACCAGGGAAAACTTACTTTCTGACAGAAGCAGCCTAGGCAATAACCTCTTCTCCAGCAAGGATTAAGTCTGTCTGTCTCTCTCTGGAATTGGGACATCCTGGCCTTTTACAATTTGATTGCAATTCAGCTGTTTCATCTGTTTCAACTAAAGCTGATAAACCCCTGATGCAGGCCGGTGTGGCCGAAACACGATTCGTGTCGGGTTTTTATTGATTTTAATAAAGACATTGTTTGGGAAGACATCACATGAGAGAGGACTCTTTTTGGATCCACTGTATGTACCTGGTGTTCTTCATTTCTCCTGTGGAGAGATCACCTTCTGTGGTTGTTTCGCCGTGACATGATCCTCCAAGGCCAGCCCAGCCGGGGCATAAGTGAAGGAAATGCAGCCAAATTGAAATGGTGTATTTCCCGATGGCGACCCCCATCCTGTTGGGATGAAAAGAATCAAAAAGCTGGGCAAACAGTCTATGGGGCCTTGTCCGCTCCATGTAGTAGGCCAATGTTCTCTTGCAATCCAAGATGTGCAAGCTGCGTTCACCATGAGGTCGGGGAAAGAATGTTGTCAAGACAATCGACTGGTTCAGATGGAACTCAAACTTCACCTTTGGCAGGAACGTAGGGTGCGTACGGAGAACTACTCTGTTGTGATGAAACTTAGTATAAGGTGCATCCACTACTAAGGCCTGAAGCTCACTGACCCTACAAACTGAAGTAACAACCACCAAGAAAACAACCTTCCAGGTCAAGTACTTCAGATGGCAGGCATTCAGTGGCTTAAAAGGAGCTATCATCAGCTGGGTGAGAATGACATTGAAATCCCATGACACTGGTGGAGGGTTGACAGGGGGCTTTGACAGAAGCAAACCTCTCATGAATTGAACAACTAAAGGCTGTCCAGAGATGGGCTTACCTTCTACACGGTGATAAGCACAAATTGAACTGAGGTGAACCCATATGGAGTTGGTCTTTAGACCAGACTCTGACAAGCATAGAAGGTATTCAAGCAGGGTCTCTACAGGGTAAGTAAGGGGATCTAGGTCCTTGTTCTTACACCACACAGCAAACCTCCTCCATTTAAAAGAGTAACACCTCTCAGTGGAATCTTTCCTGGAAGCCATCAAGACTTGGGAGACACCTTCCGAAAGACCCAAGGAAGCGAATTCTAGGCTCTCAACATCCAAGCTGTGAGAGCCAGACATTGGAGGTTGGGATGTAGAAGTGACGCCTGGTTCTATGTGATGACGGCTGGAAATTACTCCAATCTCCACGGTTCTTCAGAGGATAATTCCAGAAGAGGAAGGAACCATATCTGCCACAGCCAGTATGGCGTGATCAGAATCATGGTTCCGCGGTCTTGCTTGAGTTTTAACAAAGTTTATCCTACTAGAGGAATCGGAGGCTACGCATCCGATGCTAATCTGTCATAGGACTGAAGCCTGGAACAGAACTGAGGGACCTTGTGGTTGATCCAAGTGGCAAATAGATCCACCGAGGGGGTGCCCCATGCTAGGAAGATCTTGTGGGCTATGCCCATATTGAGAAGCCACTCATGTGGTTGCATTATTCTGCTCACCCTGTCGGCCAGGGTATTGTTTGTGCCCGCCATCATACTTATAAAAAAAGACATCGCAAATCATCTGTTTGCAGATACATTTGGCTGTTAGAAGTACTTATGCTTGGCAATGCAGTCAAGGTGGCTTGGACCAGGGCTTGATGGCTTAAAGCAATGTCTTTCTTTCTCTCCACTGTCCTTTAATTATTATGTAATTTCTTAATCTTCTGTACTATTGCAAATAGCCACAAAGGCACTGCCATTGGTGGTATATCAAAATTAAACATAGAAACTTCAAAACTTTTTGTCTTCTTCCTTAGTACAGTAGCATCTTGCAGAGAAATGTACACAATCTTCATATTGTAGTTTCCATCACCCACCATCTGAATGGCTATAAATAGCTTGAGTCAATCCACTTTGTAGACACTTACCTTCCTTAGAAAGGAGGCCAACGACTGAAGGGCTAGATGAGGGTCTGCCAAACCTACAGTAGCTCATGTGGCCATGGTTCCTCCACTTGTCAGGGATGGGGAAAGAGGCATAGTTCCTAGGCTACAATTAGCTCAACCAGTGAGAAATTGGTCTTGCAGGCCCATGGTTGCATTTTGCTGATCCATTTGTGAATACCCAGAAGTTCACAAATTACATACGGAACACATGCACGTAACATTTGTGTGCATAGTCTTTATGTGCATTAACTCCACCATTATATGCATTATATGAGAGCCAAAGATGCAGATATTTTTATAAACTGTCTCTCTCAGAACACCTTTAACAAAATACTGATACAATTTTGTGTGATTCCATGTATGAATGTGCATGCCGCCTTGTGTTATCTATATAAATGTATTCCCTTAATGAATACTGCATTTTGGTACAGTATGGAATTTTTGTTTGTCTACTTATATAGGAGGTGAAATGCTATAGTAGAAAAATTGGTGTGGATCACTCTAGATTTTATATTTTACTCAGTACTCTATTTTGTAGTATTGTGGTGCATATTTGCAAACTAATTCAGGCATACATTTGGTGCAGGGAAGAAGTATAAGAGCTTTAATAAAGTTTAAAAAATAATTATATAAAGATAAGAGAGAGAGAATGTACAAAGGTGGAAAAATATTCAATTATGCATTGCATATTTTATTGAGTGTATCGAATTCATAGAAAATAGTAATTTGTCTACATTCTAAATACAGTCTTAATCCTTTCCTAAAGAAAAATAGTCGGGTCAATATTCAGACTCCACAGTCTGTTTCATTTAAACATCAGCCATGATCTTTGAAATCATATCCAAATATTTAGCAGTGGTGGCTATTCAGATATTGGTTCTGAATATCCAGGTAAAATGGACAGAGCAGCTGGTCTCTGGGTAACTCCCGGTTTTGCCCCTGGATAGAACTAGGGTGGTGTGCAGAGATTTTCAGCTACATTATCTAGATAATGCTGCTGGAAATCTGGATATAGTACCAGTCAGCGGCACCTATTCAGGTAGTAGCACCTGCTAAAGAGAAAAGTGCTGCTGAATATACTGAGCAGAGTATTTTCTGAAATTCTGCTAATGGTATATGGATGGCACTAACTGAAGAATAGTTTAAAAAGAAACTGAAAATCTAAAGACTTAGGGGTCCTTTTACAAAGGCGCGCTAGCGTTTTTAGAACGTGCTAATAGCATGTGCTAAACATTAGAGACACCCATAAATTCCTATGGGCGTCTCTAGCATTCAGCGCATGCTAATCATTAGCATGCACTAAAAACGCTAGCGCATCTTTGTAAAAGGACCCCTTAGTCAGCTTTCTAGTTTATCTCATACTTTAGCCAGACACATGCTATCTGTGCTTCCTGTTTCTGCCAGTGGCTTGCTGGTTCAACAGCTCAGGGAAACTAGTCTTTGTTCAAGCTCCTTGTTCCCAGGTTTCCTGTTTACTCTTTCTCCATCCCACCTGTCCTCCATCCTTCCCTTCAGACTGTCACCTCAGTACTTCACTCTCAGTGTAGCTCACAACTATACTTTTATTGGATTCCCAATTACCTCAACTAATTTCAAGTTATAAACTCAGACCAGTAGTATATAAACTCGGCTGTTTAAATTTTGCACTAGTTTTAAAGATGCTCTTTCAAAGCTAGCAATATAACCATTACTGATGAAAGACTTTCTTCTCATAAATACATTTAATTACAATTCCTTGAATCTTTGTGTTTTTCTGCAGGTAATAGAGCCTTTTTCCTTTCATATATAATTTATTGGAAGTAATATACTAGCGAATTATCAGTCCCTTCTCCTTTGTTTTTACAGCATTTTAGAAATAATCTTAAAACATACTTATTTAGGAAATGTATTCTGAATTCGAAGAAATGACAAACTCAGGGAGGTTATCTTATGCTGTGTCAAAATTCTTCTTATTTTGTTGCTTTATATTACTTAAAGGGTTTATATAGCTTAGGCTAAATTGATTGTAATTTTTTTTTAATTACTGCTATTGTAACTTTGCAGAAAATGTTCGGGCTCTTTTTTCACTATAATCCACAAAGAATCAGAAGGCCAACAGCAGAATATAAATTACTAGTAAAAAAGGCCCGTTTCTGTTTGTAAGGAAACGGGCGCTAGCAATGGTTTTTTTTTTTTTGGTATCTGTAGAGTTGTTAGTAAAGTGTGTGTGTTTGAGTGTGTGTCACAGTGAGACACAGAGAGTGGAAAAGAGTGTGTGTGTGACACAGAGCTACAGTGTGCCAGAGTATGTGTCTGCGTGTGTGCATGACCCCCTCATTCTGTCAGATGTGCAGTTACCCCCACCTTTTGTGTTTGAAGTTCTAGGACCACAGGGGCGAGCAGTGAGTCTGAGTGTGTGTGTGTGAGAGTGTGTCTGTCTCTCTGTGTGTGTATTTGTGTGTGTGCATGACCCCTTCCTTCTGTCCGTGTTGCAGGGTCGTCCCCTCCCCCCCATGTGTTTGTATTTTCAGTAAATTTTCCTTGTTTTAATCCTGCGATTGTGCTCTTTTGTCCATGCCCTCCATCCATCCATGTGTAACATTTGTCCTCTCCCCTTCCCCTCTCATTCTGTTCTCTCCCCCCTCTCCATGTGTTTTTGTCTGTCTCCCCTTGAAGTTCCAGGCCCCTCTCTTTTCCTCCCCCCTCCCTGCATGTGAGAGAGAACATGTGTGTGTGTCAGACAGAGAGTGTGTGTGTTTGAGAGTGTGTGTCACACAAAGAGTGAAAGACTGTGTGTTGTGTGTGTGTGTGTATGACCCCTTCCTTCTGTCTGAGGTGCAGGGTAGTCCCCCCCCCCCCCCCCCCCCCCCTGGTTTTTCAGTTCCTTTTCTTTTTTTTTTTTTTTAATCTCGTGATTGTGCTCTTTTTTTTTTTTCCTGCCCTTTCTCTCCCATAAGTGTACCTGCTGTTAGGAAAGTTGGTCCGTCTGCTAGGCTTCAAGCAGCTTGCGTTATAGTCGACCCCTGCTGATACGCTGGAGGCTGTGTCTTCACCTTTGTTTTTGTTTTGTTAGTGCGGGTCCAGAGGGCTGTTCAGCTTCCTGCAGCTTGCAGTGTGGTCGAGGGCCCCTGCTGAGTTGCCCGGAGGCTCTCTCTTCACCCTTTTGTTTTGTTTTTTTTTTTGTTACTGTGGGTCTGGTGCCTTTTTTTTTCTTTTTTTTTGCACTTGCCAGCAGCCAGTTCCTGCGTTCAGCTGTGTTTGTTGACGTCATTGAGTTCGATGCTGCCTAGTAGACCACCTGCTGAGGGAGCCACGGTCCCAAGCATTAGAACGTTGGAGGTGAGTTTTATTATATAGGATGTTGTAATGTAATGTAATAAAGTAAAAACACAGATTTGGTAGTCTTGGTCATGGAAGCGCTATGGCAAGTAAAACGAGCTAATATCGCTGTTGTGGGTTGCAATTAACAGCTAGTACAGGCCTTTGAAGCCACTACTATACAGTATAGTAAACTGTAAACATCACTTTATAATGCTTTTAATATAGTTTAGCCTATTAAACTTGATTTTATTTTTCTCAAATTGTATTTCTTCAAAAGGAAAATTTTGGTAGTTTGCATGAGAAAAAGTAATTTAGTGCTCTTTAAAAAGCAATATAGAAGTAAAGATTTGGGACTAAATATTCTTTCAAAATTAGATAAGACTTTCAGGATACAATTGCCTTTATGTACCTTTCCCAGAAAACCAAGAGTGCCTAATATGAAGAGTTGCTCAGGCTGTCTGTCTGTCTACATACATCTGTTTCTGCATATGATATAGAAACACAAATACAAGAGTAGCCACCCAAAAAGTGAGGTGCGGGGGGGGGGGGGGGGGGGGGGGACAGCCCAGGATTGCAGGAAAAGCGGTACAGTGGCAGGGAGCCCAGACTCTGCCACAGCGAAGGAGAAGTTGCCTACCTGAGCATTGTAGAAGCAGCACAGAGGTGGAGAGCCAAACCCCACCACCATGAAAGGACATGCCAACCTAGACCATGGGAGAAGCAGCAGTAAGGTGAGGAGCTGGCCTGGGTGTGGAAAAAGCAGCAGCACATGGGGTGACCAAGCCCTGCCCACCAACAAAGTAGATACTGGCCCAGGGATGGGAGAAGCAGCAGGAAGATGGGGACCCTATGGCCCACACACAAAGAGAGAAGGAACTGCTGGCTTGAGCTACAGAACAGTGGAAGAGCCATCAAGCAGAAAACAAGAAGCTTTGGGGGAGGGGGGTGGAAAACAACTTCCAACTTCCCAGACAAATGATAAACTCTCCTGTCCTCCCTCTCCCCCCACACACATTCCCACACATCCTCTCACACATCACACAGGCAAAAAGCTATAGGCTTTCTATAGAAACAAATACATATCGCACCCCCCCCATATCTATCCTCACTCAACTATAAAGCCACCGCCAGCCTAGTGAAAGACACCGATACTGTTTGCCAACAAGTCACCTATGCAGATAAGCCTGAGTATGCACAATCAAATTTGTCTGGATACAGCTACAGTAAGGTCCATAAAAGACCTTCTACTACCTTTTTACTTTGTGCTATAAGACATAGCTAAGAGCTAACGTAACCCCAAAATTCTGATGTATGTGATAAACCACCTTTTTTAAAGCTTAAGACTACATATTTAGACAATACATTGCAATAAATAATTCATGTGTGTATAAGGATTTGTTGAGTATTTGAACTACCAACTTATAAAATTACGATTGTTTGCCCACTAGCCTAGATATTGCAGACTTTTCTCTCAGTGAAACATTAATATGAGAGTTTTTCTCTGTGGTTTCGGGCTGGTGGGGTAGCCTATGATGAGAGCCAGTCAGAGGTGTCCTAATATAAAGGTACCCTGGGGCTTATGAGGCTAGTTATTATTAATGATAATTTATGTGTTCAAATGCTCATTTAAATCTCTAGAATTTGGAGCAATTATATATGATTTAAATAAATAATTCATCCAAGATTCTTAGACAAGAATTTATCATCTTCTGTAATTATATGGTTTTATGAATTCTTCTTATATGTAAAAAGTGTAGATGTGGGCAATATGATACAATGAGAAACGTTTTAGATCAAAGCAATAATACCATGAAGTAAAATGGATTTGCTTTAATGTCACTACACAATGCTGCCACTTCTTTCAACACTAATTGCAGCTAGAGGACATTACAGTTAAAAAAAATAAATAGATAACATCAAATGAACTATTTTGACATTAAAACTGCCAAGACTCATATAAGAGCTTTTCAGTAATACCATTGGGATACTCTGAAATAGTTGATTATAATTATGATTGCAACTCTAAGAGCAGCAGTATTACTACATCAGTTTTCCAAAAAGTCAGAAGGAAGCGATAGGCTACGGAAACCTGCGCATAAATGACTCTTATTAAAAAACAAAAATCAATGACTACAGGATGCTGGATGTTTTAGGACAACAATCTTACAGATTCTGATGGCTATATCGTTTTTTGCAAGGCTTAGTTGGAGGAGTGCCTGGGTGCTGAATCTGTGGGAATCAGTAAGAAAAACAACAAGCCCTGAGGTTGCATGATAGGGAAAGGTTCACAGCAGAGATTTTAATATGCTTGCAAAATATGGTGGTGGGGAGGGAAGTAGCAGAGGCAGAGTTAAAAGGTGAAGGGGGAGGGGGGCAAAAGGTGTTGGTCTGGGCTTAGAAATGTTTATGCTCATCTAATTAAAATGGACAGGCAGGATGAGCCCAATGGTCTTTATCTGCATCATTTACTATGTTACTAAGATGCTCTGTTTTATCTATTAGAAATATGCAACACAGTGAATCACCAAAAACCTGGCCAAATACATTTCAGTGGAAACACTGCTTTAGTGTACATGATCAATGCACAGGATCTGGGTTCAATTGCCAGGTCAGGTTTTCTTCTCCCCTCATCAGCCATGAGTAGGATTGCTGTACAGGTGTTTACAACTTCTTACACAGCAATGACACCTAGAGGCAGGGATCAGGACCTGCGACTACAGAATTCAATAAAAAGTCCAGGTACATAGCCCCCAAACAAGGACTGTTACTGAAATGATTGGGCTAGGAGTTGGGACAGAATATAATGCAATAAAGAATTTTTAATCCACTACTTTCCAATAAATTGGTCCAGGGTGCATTATGGAACAAGAAACTAGTCAGTTGTTAGGAATATTACAATCTACTTCCTAAAATACAGTACAAAAAATGTACTAAAAAATGGTAAAATTAACAAATTCCTTAGATATATCTATCAAATATTGTACAATTTTTGAAACAAAAATGTTTTTTTTCCTAAAGGATACTGACTTTCCTGTTTCACACTAAAAGAAAATGTGGAATGTTTTTTTAGATGACAAAAGAAAGAGCAAACAAAAAAAAAAAATCATAAAAACTTATACAGCCAAATCCCAAGCTGGTTCCAGTTGAGTTGGAAGACCAAAGGAACAGAAGGAAAAACTGCTGCTTCACAAACTACCACAATCACAATTCACCTCCTCCCCCACCAAAGACTCCTCCATACACACATATACTCACAATCTAAGGAATGCAACAGCATAAGACATGGCATACAGACTCAGACCAATGGTCCATCAGGCTGCCATCTTATCCTTGGCAGTGGCCATTTCACCTAATATGTACCTGGCAGGATTCCAACAAATAGATCTAAAATTTATCCAAAAACTGGGATAAGCAGGGGGTTTACCAGGTCTACAACAATATAAGGTGTTAACACATTAAAAACATAAATAAGAGGGAACCAAGTGGCAGATTTACAAATGTCAACGGGCGGCACCAAAGAATGCTCTGCCCAAGAAGCAGCTTGACCTCTTGTCGAGTGGGCCTTGAGCTTCTCTGGAACTGATTTCCCCGCTAAAAGGTAAGCAGACGTGATCATGTCCTTTAGCCACCTTGAAATAGTTGGTTTAGAAGCCGCCAAACCCTTGCGAGGACCCCAAATGAGCAGGAAAAGCTGATCTGAATGCCTAAAAATCCTCTATGACTCTAAGATACCGTTTAAGTACTCTCCTGACATCCAGCGTCCGCCACTTCTTCTGTTCCTCCTAACTGGAGGAAGAGCCCAACACTGGTAAAACCACCGTCTGGGAGAGATTAAAACGTGAAAGCACCTTAGGAAGAAAAGATGGAACTGGACGCAAAACCACTCGCTCCTTGGAAAACTGCAGGAAAGGAGACCTACAGGAGAGCGCTTGCAACTCGGATAACCGTCTGGACGAAGCAATCGCAACCACAAAAACTGCTTTGAGAGTCAAAACCTTAAGGGAGCATGAAGACAAAGGCTCAAAGACGGCTTAGTAAGCACGGAAAGCACCAAGTTCAGGTCCCAGGCCGGAAAGGTCTCTGACAGGAGGACGAATAAGACCGACTCCCCTTAAAAAAAGGGGCACATCCGGATGACTAACCAAGGACCTACCCAGTACTTTCCCCCGAAAACAAGATAAAGCGGCAACCTGCACTTTCAACGAAGCAAGAGCTAAACCTTTCTGGAAGCCATGTTGCAAAAACTCAAGCATGTCCGCCACAGAGGCTCGGAGAAGAGTAAGATGCCTCTCCAAGCACCATGCGTCAAACACCCTCCGGGTTCTAACGTAATTTACAGACATAGACTGACGATGTGAGTGGAAAATACCCTTTTCTTCAACAAACGTGCCCGTTCAAGAGCCAGACCGTAAGACAAAATCGCGCTGGGTCTGGATGAGGAACTGGCCCCTGAACCAGAAGGCTGACCTGAACTGGTAGCCGAAGTGGAGGCGCCGCTCGAAGATGCATCAGATCTGCATACCACGGCCTGTGCAGGCAATCTGGAGCCACCAAGACCACCGGACCTCCGTGTTTCTTGATCTGCTGAATGAGCCTGCCTAGAAGAGGCACAGGAGGAAACGCATAAAGAAGCCCCCGAGGCCAAGGCTGAAGAGCATCTATTCCTTCCGCCTTGATGTCCTTTCTGCGACTGAAGAACAGAGGTACCTTTGCATTTAGCCTTGAGGTGAAAAGATCTATGAGCGGTATTCCCCACTGATCCGTGATCAGACGGAATGCTTGCTGACTAAGAGACCACTCCCCTGGATCGAGGGTGTGACGGCTGAGAAAATCTGCCTCGACGTTCTCCACTCCCGCCACTTGCGAGGCCGATACAGCCAAAAGATGACACTCCGCCCAGGCCATGAGCTTCGCCGACTCCTGTTGCAAGAGACAACTTCTGGTGCTACCCCTGTCGATTGATATGCACCACTGCTGTCACGTTGTCCGAAAAAAATGCGAACCGCAGACCCGCTCAGCAGAGAACAGAATGTTTCCAGCGCTAGACGAACTGCTCTGGTTTCCAACAGGTTGATCGACAGGGAGGACTCCTGGGGAGTCCAAAGGCCTTGGGCAAACTTCCCCATACAATGGGCTCACCAACCTCTGAGACTGGTGTCTGTTGTCACCACTATCCACTAGGGCGCTTCCAGGGGCATTCCCCTGTCTAGATTGCTCACCCGCATCTTCCAGAAGAGACTGCTGCATGCCTGAACTCGTAGAGGTAACTTCTTCCACAGAGAGTCCGACTGAGGAGACCACCTGGACAAGAGGGTTGATTAAAGCGGTCTCATGTGAGCTCTGGGCCAAGGAACTACTTCTATAGTCACCATCATGGAGCCCAACACCTGCAGATAATTCCGAGCACTGGGAACAGAGTTCTGCAGCAACTTCTGTATCTGCGTGCAAAGCGTAAGAATCCTTGCCGGGGGCAGAAAAATCCGACCGCGAGCTGTGTTGAAGGATATTCCCAAGTACTCCAGAGTCTGGGAAGGCACTAACCGACTCTTCGCGAAACTGACCACCCAACCGAGGAACTGGAGGAACTGAACTACCCGAGCTGTGACCTGTAGACTCTCCTGATACGACTTGGAATGGATTAGCCAGTCGTCCAGGTAGGGATGGACTCCCTCTTTCCTGAGGGCGGCCGCCACTACCACCATTACCTTGGTGAGAGTATGGGGAACTGTAGTTAGACCAAAAGGAAGAGTGCGAAGCTGGAAGAGGTGTCCCAGGACAGCGAAGCAAAGAAAACGCCTCCGTGAGATCCAAAGTAGTGAGAAATTCTCCTTTACTGACAGCAACAATAACGGACCGAACAGTTTCCATGCAAAAACTGGAGACTTTGAGAGCTCGGTTGACTGCTTTGAGATCTAGAATGGGACGAAAGGAACACTCTTCAGGACCACAAAGTAAATCGAATAACAGCCCTGTCTGAGTTCTGAAGATGGCACGGGATAGCCTGAAGATCCACTAGCCTTAGAAGCGTATCCCACACCGCCCTCACCTTGAGCCGAGACCGGCAGGGAGACTCCAAAAAGACATCGGAAAGAGGCCGCGTGAACTCTCATACCCGTCGCGAATAACCTCTAAGACCCACTGATTGGAGGTAATCTGGGTCCACCAATGAAGAAACTGTGAGAGCTGAGCTCCCACCGGAATCAGAAGATTGACCCATGCACCCTCATTGGGAGAGAAGAGAGAAGGATGGGCAAGAGATACCTGTATCGCGTTACCCTTGGCGAGAACCCCGAAAGGACTGTGACCTCTGAAAAAATCTGGACCTCTGAACTTGGGTTCCCCTTCCAGACCGAAAACGATGAAAATCTCGACCATGACCCCTGCCGAATGTTGTGTATCGTACAGCTGGTCTGGGCCTATCTTCCGGGAGATGAGGCACCTTAGTATCCCCCAGGCTACGAACCAACTTATCCAATTTGTCTGCAAACAAAAAGGACCCCTTAAAGGGGAACTTACTTAGCTTGGATTTAGAGGCCACATCCGCGGCCCACCCCCTCAACCAAAGGGACCTGCAGGCAGCAACACCCAATGCCACAGTCTTAGAAGATGCTCTCAACAGATCATATAAAGCATCAGCTAAAAAAGCTGCCCCCATCTCAATCTTAACCCCTCTTAACAGCAGAAAACCCAGAGCACAGAAGAAAAGAAGGCACCTAAGTGCTAAATTACCAATATTTCTTTTTTTTTTTTTTTTTTTACCTGACAGAAAAAGAATAGAGAGGAGACTGATGGCTCACCTCCTTCCACTTGCTGGAGACTGAGAAAATACTGAATCTAGGTCACATGGCCAGGGCTCATGTTTTAAAATGCTCTACAGTTATTTTTTTGTATGCTGTTTGGAATACATTCATGTAGATTGCAAGCAATTCAGACCTATCAACAAATATTGGAGCAGGTGGGGGAAGAGGGGTTGGTGGTTGGGAGGTGAGGATAGTGGAGGGCAGACTTATACGGTCTGTGCCAGAGCCGGTGATGGGAGGCGGGACTGGTAGTTGGGAGGCGGGAAATACTGCTGGGCAGACTTGTACGGTCTATGCCCTGAAAAAGGCAGGTACAAATCAAGGTAAGGATACATATATGAGTTTATCTTGTTGGGCAGACTGGATGGACTGTGCAGGTCTTTTTCTGCCGTCATCTACTATGTTACTATGTTACATGGCCAGGGCTCTTGTTGGTTCCCATAGTCAGATTCCTTTTTTCTCAGTCTCTACCTACTGGAAGAAGTGCACAACCCAACAGTCCATTCCTGGGCCGGTTCGGAGGGACGCTAAGGAAGCATCTTTTTTTTTTCCAACTTGGACATGATTGAAACAGGTGTAGATAAAAATACACTTGACACAGAATTGTCTTCATGTTACATTAACGATGAAAGACGTCCTAATTTTGGGGCCACCCTAGTCCCACCCAAAACACACCCCCTTGCTATATGGACGAACTCAGTGGAAAATGTCTAAATCCTGCCTGTTCGAAAATCGTGATTTAGACGTTTTTGACAGATGAACGTGTTTTATGCCATTTTGAGACATCAATCTGCTTCAAAAATGAGCTCCAAAGTGTTTAAGAGTTAGAAACATATAACATCAGATTTTATCGTTATCATTTTCATCCTAAATGTGTTTTACTTGTATGCCTGACTATACAATCCATACAGAAGCATAACAATCTTCCTGTGACAAAGCATGTCAGGAAGGTACATAATGGAAATACTGTTTCTTCCATATTTTTAGTATTGAAAGAGTTACAAACTGTTTTAATCAATATAAATCAATATTGGCGATTATTTGAGACAGCAATCCTTATCTTGCTGTGTATGTCTATATTGAGAGGATTTGCACAGGAGTGGAAATCAGATCTCTCACAGGATTTTCACTATTTAATCATATGGATGTGTGCCATAGATACTTCAAACAACTAGGATACATTAAAATCACATAAAAAAGCAAGGCAAAGGGAAAGCAGTGTTTTCAAAAGATAAAATGCAGTAACTACTGGGAATGAAATATTTGTTGATAGGGCTGAATTGCTTGCAATCTACAGGAATGTATTCCAAACAGAATACAAAAAAATAACTGTAGAGCATTTTAAAACATGAGAGCCCATCACACAGCTGGCACTATATATAAAAAAATTCACGTTTATATATTTTCACCCTTATGCAAATGTCTTCTAACAAAAAAGCATAGTGACTGTACAAGACATTGTTTGCTTATCTTGGTTGATTTACACAAGGGGGAAGTCAATAAATAAGGTGAATTTAAACTGTTCTGATGCTATGTTTATGTTCACCTTATTTATTGGACCCCCCCCTTGTGTGTCAGTAAAACTGAATATCTACTTATGTACTTCTGTCATATAGGTTTCAATGATGAATTCTCCTTTTTGTGTACGAGGAAATAACTGATCAAATAAAAATGTTGTGCCAGTAATTGCTAACTGGATAGTTTTGGAAAGTGGATTTTCGCAACATTTCATCAGTCCCTATAAACAAATTTAAAAGAAACATGAATTGTTTATATATAGTGCCAGCTGTGTGATGGGCTCTGTCTTAAAATGCTCTACAGTTAATTTTTGCATTCTGTTTGTTTGGAATACATTTCTGTAGACTGCAAGCAATTCAGCCCTATCAATTCAAATATTTCATTCCCAGTAGTTACTGCATTTTATCTTTTGAAAACACTGCTTTCTCTTTGTCTTGCTTTTTTATATGATTTTAATTTGTCCTAGTTGTATGAAGTATCTATGGCACAAATCCATGTGAATAAATAGTGAAAATCCTGGTGAGAGCTCTGATCTCTACTCCTGTGCAAATCCTCTCGAAATAGACACGTACAGCAAGATTGATTTATATTATTTTAAACAGTTTGTATATTACTACTCTGCCAAGGTACTATTTATGGAATGCCATCATAATTAATCATAAGTACAATAGTTAATAGAAAAATATTTATGCATGTTGATTTATTTACCAAGCAATCATTTTAGCCCTCTCTCTCTCTCTGTTTATGTACCAACTTAGAAGAAAAATAAAAATAGAGTTCTGTAAATAAAAATCTGCTCTTCAAACCAGAAATTTGATTGTCAAAAAACAGGACAAGATTTAAGTAGTTCTCTTTGGTTCAAAAATAAAATCTGATACGAGAGAGATTAAAATTAGCTTTGAGGTCATATGATACAAGACGTCTGAAAAAACTACAGCTGGATGTAGCTCCAGAAGAACCCCAAGAAGTCTGTTGTAAAACCTGTTTTTATGAACTTTCTTGTGAAGCAATAGTATCATTTTGACTGAAGCCCGAGAAAACAGCTGAATAAGACAGAATCCTACGTCAGGCCTCGGCATGATATCTGGGACAAGGGAAAATCAGGAGATAGCAAAACAGCCATGGAGGGAAAGAAACTGGTAATGTACTCCCCAATGATATGATCTAGAAAGTATCAACTATATTAGCCATGCTGGAAGAGTACCACCACAAAGATACAATGCCATGGGTAAAATGTGTGAAAAATCGGATCATATGTCCACCACATAGAGAGAATGAAAAATCTGCATGAAATGCAAGGATAACACATTGCTACTGAACAAATCGGAAAGCAACAGAAAGAAGATGGAGCAATAATCTCCAGTAACTGGCTTGCCAAAAGTCAGTTAATGATCAAGCTCTGTGCTCACTTTTTGAAAACTTGCTCCTGGCCAAATTTGGACCGAAGCGGGTAAAGAACAGAGCAGACCTGAGAACATAAAGGACTGGCCCCATAACAGATCATGACAGCAGGTCACATCTTCAACTAGACAAAGCGGCAACCCCAAGAGTTTACTGGAAGGATAAGATGGTGGACTATGAAGGTTGCTGTTCAATGGCTATTCAGTTCAAGTTGTTGTATTTTTTTAAGGAGATGGTACAAATGTGGTCAGCACTTCACCATAGACAGTATGTTTGCCTTGTTGCTCTCAAAATACTACAATATGCAAGAGCAGATTTTTTTTACATCAAGGAGAAAGTGAGGTGGTTTCATTGACCAGCATAACAGTCAAGAGAATGAGGCCTGGAACTTGGCACCTGATGGTGGAGTGTGGCAACTAAGAACTCGTGCCATCTTTTAAAAAGCTGTGGATGATGAACAGTATTCTATCTTTTTTCTTTCTTGCTCTCTATTATTTTTGGGTTTTTATACCACATATTCTGGACACAAGTAGCTGACATGTAATTGCACTATAACACGCACAAAGCCAGCATGCCTTCTGAGCACCTTATGTGACGTTCCATATCGGTGTAATTAGCCGCTTGGGCAAAAAAGTATGCAGGATCAAGTGGTAGATATTACGACTAGGTGCAAATTCTCTATCAAAACATGACAGAGCTCTTGGAAGAAGTCAGGTAAGGATGTGCATAATATGCACGTGTTGCATCAGCAGTAATATTGTTGGCCTTGAGACATTCTGATTTGTTGATGAACTTGTTACACTGGGGTCTTGTCCCACTTAAAACCTAAGTGGAGGGTAGCAGAACTGAAAGCTCTGGTTTTATGATGATGGGTGGCCTCCAAGCTACTGTGAGTGGACATGAGACTTGTGCCCTCTTCCTGCTTGACAAACTTAAAGCAAGCAAGGGCAATTGTTTACGCAGATATAGAAAGACATTATGAACTCAATTCTATAAATGACGCCCAAATTTGGAAGCCGATAAAAATCAGCACTAAGCACTATTCTATAAATGGTGCTCAGAGTTGGGCACCGTTTATAAAAATAGTGTTTGGAGCGAGGATTTACACCAAGTAAAACCTGGTGTAAATTCTCATGACTAAATAAGGTGTAGATCTTCCTTATTCTATAAAACTGCATGTAAATTCCAGAAATATCCCCCCCCCCCAATGGCCACTCCCCCATTTCAGACCTGTGCACAGATCCTGGCACCTAAAGATGTGCAATTTTAATTTATGCCAATTAGCACCCAATTTTCAGTACTAATTGGCTTGTTAATCAGTTAAATTACACACACAAATGGGTATGTGCCCATATTTGTGTGTGCCATTTTGAGCTTCACATATAGAATTAGGATATATGTTAACATACATAAATATAAATGACTTTTCAAACAGTCCACCAAGTCGGCGTGCAATCCTTTTGTTTTAAATAGACTAAGAAAATTAATTTAAACTGAAGTATTAAGCTCTCTTATTTGAAAATCAAATTTAACAAGACTAACAGTTTTCTTTTGAACATAAGCCAATACTTGCATAAATCTTCCTAACTGCAATGACTAATGGGGGGTCCAGACACAAAATAAGGAACTCCACAGTAAATAAATTACCTTATTGCAGTTTTCAGGCTGCCTTAATAGATCTGTTTCAGTGACAGATAAATGGTTGATATTCGGGTCTATGTGACAGCCTCTGGTATACAAATGAATCTGGAATATAGAAATTATTTACAAAGTAAGCCATTTGTATATTTATTTAGTATTTATTTGCTGCATTTGTATCCCACATTTTCCCACCTATTTGCAGGCTCAATGTGGCTTACATTATGTCACAAAGGCGCACACCATTAACAGAATACAAAATATTGTTGCAAATAAGGTACAAAGAATAACAGGTAAATAAGAAGTAATAAGTAAGTAATACAGAATATGTGAGTGGGAGTAAGACAAGGTATAATGCTCAGTAATGATAGTGTGGATTAAAGTGTCTAAATTAAGAGAGTTCAATATTGGCTACTGCTGATGTAGATTAGTCAAGACATTATGGAGGATTCTCTTTGTAAGTCTCTTTGAACAGGTAGGTTTTAGTAATTTTCGGAAGGTTGCCAGATCATGCGTTGATTTTATGGTGTTAGGTAGTTTATTCCATAGTTGCGTACAAGTATAGAAGAAGCTAGATGCATGTAAAGATTTGTATTTAAGACCTCTGCAGTTGGGGTAATGGAGGTTCAAAAAAGTGCGTGATGAACTACTTATATTTCTTGCTGGTAAATCTATTAGGTCTGACATGTATGATGGGGCTTCTCCATGAATGATTTTATGGACCAAGGTGCAGACCTTGAATGTAACACAATCCTTTAATGGGAGCCAATGAAGTTTTTTTCTGAGGGGTTTAGCACTTTCATACTTTAATTTAACTGCAAGAGGGATGGATGCAATTGGGCGATAGTTATGTCATTTAATTTTTTCTTCTGGTCCTTGGGGATAGGTGTGAGTAGTATATTGCCCTTATCCTTTGGGAAGGATCCATGTTGGAGCATGTAGTTTAGATAGGAGGTAAGGTCTGTCATAAAGCGTTGAGGAGCATATTTTATTAAGTAACTGGGGTATGTATCTAATTTGCAGTGGGATTTGGTAAATTTATTGATCACTTGGGTAACGGTGTCCTGTTAATAAACTAAAATTAGTCCAGGTTCTGTCAACTGGGCATTCATCAGTGATAGTGTCTAAACAATCAATGAATTCTTCATAATTGGAGGTTATCAATAGAAATCAAACAAAATAAAACATGGAAAAGAAAATAAGATGATACCTTTTTTATTGGACATAACTTAATACATTTCTTGATTAGCTTTCGAATGTTGCCCTTCTTCGCCAGATCGGAAATAAGCAAATGTGGTAGCAGATAGTATATATAAGAGAAACATCAAAGCATTACTTTGACAGTCTGACAGAGTGGGAGGGTGAGGGTATGCATGGGGACATCAAAGCATTTCATTGATATTCTAACAGGATGGGTTTTGGTAGGTGAGAGGAGGGTAATAAACAGAAAAATAAACAGAGAAATACAACTTTATGGTTTATAATGAGTTAGAAAACCCAGATCCTTATTAAGTCCTGTCTGTTGGGTGTTAAAATATTCAATCATTCTTATTTCAAAGGTCTTACGTTCCTGTATTGTTTTAAAATTACCTTTCAGTATTCTTACTGTGAAATCACTGGTGCAGTATTCTGGTGTGGGCCAACCTTCGAAAGCTAATCAAGAAATGTATTAAGTTATGTCCAATAAAAAAGGTATCATCTAATTTTCTTTTCCATGTTTTATTTTGTTTGATTTTTATTGATAACCTTTAAGAGTGGACTAACACGGCTACCACACCTCTCTACTTTTCATAATTGGAGAAGTTAGTTGGTAATGTGGATCTTAGCTTAATGATTTTCTCGTTGAAGTAATTGGCTAGATTATTTGCTGATGGTGTATCTGTATTGGTTGAGGTGACCGGTGTGGTATCTAGAAGATTATGAACTGATTGGAATAATTTATGTAAATCCTTATAATCTGACCCGATTTTAGATTTGTAGTATGATCTTTTAAGTTTGTCTGATATTATATTTGTACTTTCCTAACATTTGTTTCCATGCTGTAAATGATCGATCATCTTTCATTTTATTCCAAGCACGTTCAAGTCTCTGTGCTTGAGTTTTTAGATTTTTCAGTTCAGCATTGAACCAAGGAAGTGAGTTGTGCCTGCACGATGTTCTTATTTGTAGTGGTGCTATTGTATTGAGTACGTTCTTGCATCTGCTGTCCTAGTGTATTGTTTGGGATCAGTTGGTGCTGTCCATTCGTTCATGTAAAACTGTTGCCAGAATAGTGTCGGGTCGATTTGGCCTCTAGTGGTGAAAGTCTTTCGTTCTTGTTTCTGGATCAGATTTTTTATCCGCCATTGCATGGATATGTTTAGTTTGAAGTGGTCAGACCATGGTACCTCAGTCCAATTTATATCTGTTATTATAAAGTTTTGATCTGAGGAGAATTTGTGTGTTATGAGGTCAAGGGCGTGCCCTTTAGTATGTGTTGCTTCAGCATTAATCCAATTAAATTCCCATAGTTGGAAAAAATCTTTGCATGCTTGTGAGTTTTTTGCATTGTGGTGTTCTAGATGCAAGTTTATATCTCCTAGTATAAGGAGATTAGAATTGGATACACAGACATTCAAAATGAAGTCCATAAGATGAGGCTGGCATTCATGCCAGTTGCCTGGTGGTCTATAAAACAAAATGATGTTTAAATGGTCGAGCAAGGTAGGATGACTTATAGTAAGTGAGGCAATTTCGAGTTGTGGTGTCATAGATTCAGCTATAGTTGTAGCTGTAAGATGAGATTTGTAAATTAATGCAGTAACAAAAGAGAGGGTAATACAGCATACAAATATACAGCACAGACAAAAATTAATGCAATACCTCCTCCTCTTTTTCCATTTCTTGGCCAATGAGCAATTTTGTAGTTTGGAGGGCAAAGATCTAGTAATATTGGGTCGTTGTGAATATGAATCCAGGTTTCATTAATGATTAGTAGATCTAGGTTATCATTGGTTGGTGATTCAATCTGTTAATATTGTCGCCTTGTTGACGGCTGATCTGGCATTTGTGTATCCTATTTGGATTGTTTGAAAGGGATCAGATAAGTTAGGGATTAATTCGATTTTTCTTAGTTGTCTATTAACTGGTAATAGACATTTATTGTGACCATTTTTCCATTGTTTTGATGTTGTTCATGTGATGTATTAATTCCATTATTTTGGTTATTGTTATTGTGACAAAATGGATTGTATTTGGATGGTCGGTAAGGCGTGCAAATTGTAGGAATATTGTTGGTTTCCGGTAGGGGGGTGGTAAGCACATGGTGAATTAAGGTGAGTAGATGATGAAGGATAGTATGGTAATATTCATCTTGGTATTATCTCACTGTGGATGTTATATTGATTAGTGCACAGCAGTGAGTTGCACAGAGGTGGGTTCTTGAGATCGTTTTTCAAAGGGTAAGGTTAGTAACTATTCCAAGATGAAGACAGTTTGAGATGTGCGCAATCATCAGCATTAAAGTTCAAACTCCAGATGAGACAGTGCCTTGTAATACCGATTAGTTTTCTTGGTAAAGGTCAGTAATAGTGACATAACTAGATATATAACTAACTGTAATTGTAAATTGTAAATGTAGCTAACTGAAATTAAAGCAAATAGCAATATTAGATATTCACAATCAGCAGTGTTATGAAATGCAGTAGATTGACTGCCTAGAGGTTGCATCATCTAAATGCGGTTATCTAGAATTAAAGCAAATGACAATTTTATCCATATACATGGTTAAAGGTGATAAAATGTTTAATGAATAATGGTAATTTGATGAAGTAGCAAAAAAAAAAAAAAAAAAGAAAAGAAATATTTTTATTTAGGGGTGATTTTATAACTGAGCACAGACATTAATAGTAAGCACACACTTTTCCCTGCATGGGCACTAGCAGTTTTTAAAAACAAAAAATATACTCATGTTTCAGTTTTAAAAATTATCCTAGTAAATTTATCCAGCTACATTTAACATCTGCTCTTTACCTCACACAAAAATCTCTGGGTTAATTTTACAGGCATTTTTTCAAAAATATATGCATAAACCCCCTCACCTACCCCATCCATGGGAACCCTTCCAGTCCATTCAGGTCATAGCAGCAAACTTTTCAAAATGATTAGGGGTGCTCAAGCGAATGTGCCCTGATCAAAGTAAAGGAGTTCTCTCACTATTGGGGGTGCTCAAGTACTCAAACAGAATGAGAACAGCAAGCACTCTGGTAAACAAGGTGACTAGCAAAGCTATGAAAAAAACTGAAGAAGATAAATGGAAGACTGAGGAGGCTGTTTAGCAGAGCACCGGGTAGCCAAGAAAGCTTGAACGAGAATGTAGCAGGATCAAAAAAAAAATCAGCAAAAAAAGCATGTGTACATTTGGAAACAACAGGAAGACGTATAGTAAATGCACCAAATGATCCAAGGCAAAATAAAAAATAAAAACAGAGGGGTTTAACTGGGCACACATGACTCCTTACTTTCTCTTATCAAATATTAGCATAACCAGGTATATATGTGCAAGCACTTACGCTAACCAGTTCATGCATGTGTCTAAATGCTTAAGATATGCATGTTAACTTAGGGCCTTGTTTACATAGTCATGCTAGAGGCGCGTTACAGTTTTTAGTGCACGCTAACCATTAGCACACGCTAACTGTGTAGGCGCCCACAATATTCCTATGGGCACCTACACAGCGTGCACTAATTTTGTGCAAGCGCTAAAAATGCTAGAGCACCTTAGTAAACAGGGCCCTTAGAGTATAAGTTATATGCGTGAGTCCTGCCCATGCCCCACTCAGATTCTGCTTACATGATAAATATATAGCTAGATTTTATTATAGTTTACCATTTGGTGAGGGATGCTCGGTAAATTGTAATTGGAGCACCTTTCATAAGGTAACTATGAATGATTTAGATTCTATGTGTTTGAAATTTGCTAAACCTCATTGCCATCTGGATAGTTGTCCAACATATTTAATGCAGTCTATGCCCACAGTATTTAAGGAATCCCTGCTTTATTAGATTGAAGATCACCTTGTCATTGGTAGTTTTCAAAAAAAAAATTTCTAAGATCATTCTTACGCCCATTGTAAAATAATCTGGCAGTTTCAAAAGGGAGCTATAGCCAACTATAGGCCGGTGGCATCTAGCCCTTATTTTATTAAGATAATGGAGTCCTTGGTAGCAAAATAGCTGGTGTCCTAGCTGGATATGTTCAACCTATTACATACGTCACAATCAGGATTTCGTACCGATCATTGTACACCTTTTGATTACAATACTAGATTATATGAGAAAATATCTGTGTAAGAGCCAAAACGTTCTTGTCATGCAACTAGATTTGTCCAGCACTTTCGATCTGGTGGATAATAGAATATTATTGGAAATTCTTGATAGGTATGGTGTAACTGGTAATGTTTTATCTTGGTTTAAGGGATTCTTAACCTACCGGTCTTACTGTGTAAGGTTTCAGGGATCTAACTATGTAAAGTTTCAGGGAGAAATATCTGAGTGCTGGTCCCCCTCTTTGGGGATACCCCAGGGATCACCATTATCATCAGTATTATTTAATCTTCTTATATCTTCGTTGGATCATATTTTGGAGAAAGAGGGTTACATAAGTTTCATTTATGCTGATATTACTATAATTTTAACTGTAGCTACTACTTTTCAGATCCTAATTGATATTGTTTCTCATTGCCTTCTTACTATCAACAATTGGATGTCATCTCACTATTTGAATAAGGAAAAAACTAAATTTATATTAATAGGGACACAGCAGTATCAAGAAATTAGATCAAATCTGCTGATTCATGGGAAATGTTTTGCTCTTGATAAATCTATAAAACTTTTGGGTGTTATATTAGATAATAAATTATCTATGGGCATCAGGAAAATTCTTTAGTAAGGAGTTCATTATATACTATGAGAAAATTAAGGGTTATTCACAAATATTTGTCAGTAGATCTATTTCAACTACAGCTACAGTCTCTGATTCTTTGTAAGCTCAATTGTTGTAACATTATCTATTTGGGTTTACCAAAATATCCATTGAGAAAAATTCAAACTGTCTAAAATGTGGCTTTATGCCTAATATTCTCCCTTAAGAAACAGACAGAATTACAGCCTACTCTGTTAAGCTTCACTTGGTTGACTGTTGAGGCCAGGATACTTTTTAAGCTGGATTGCTTGTTATAGAAAATGAATTTGGACAAGTTCCATTCTATATGATTTCTCTTGTGCATTACTCATTGGTGAGTTATTTATATCTTTCGAAAGTTGGCATTATTTGATTTCCCGAGTACCCAAGGTATTACTTCAAAGAAATTTGGTAATTATCTGTTTGCCTTTCAGGTTGCTAAAGTTTGGTAATTTACATCAGTTAATTTACAGCTTATTACTAACTATATTATGCTTAAGAAAGGCTCAAAGACATTGCTCTTTCAGATATATGTGACTAAGAAATAATTGATTGAAGTTACCTTTATTAACTAGTTTTCTCTTATGATACTGTTTAGGTTCAAGTACATCTTGTAATCATACTGTGTAATTTCTTAGACTACTGTGTTCTAGAATCTTGCTGTAATCCGCTGTGAACCAGCTGCAGGAGTCACATCAACATTTAATTGTTAAGATATATCTTCAACACTTCATGAAGCAGAAAGCAAAAGCAAAATGGAGGCTAGAGATTGCTCCTAGACTGTGGGGACTGAACATATCTCTCTGATACCAGATCAATACATCATGGGGCACATTCAAACATGTGACATACCATTTGAGAGAAGGCATTTTTATTCCTACTGTGAGTTGCTTAAGGACATGTTTTAATTTTATAATAATGAAGTTGCAAATGTGCAAGCATTTTTCTTCATTATAGTCTTTTGAGCCTTGCATCATCCCTGCTTTATTTCTCTCTAGTGTAAGCATTAGTTTTGCATTATTGAACTGTGTATGCTGTGGCTATATATATCATCATTATCTGTGCTCACCAACCTGGCCTACGTACCTAGATTTATTCAATCACAGTTGCACATTTTAAATCAGCATATTAAAAGAGCCCAATACAGTTTGTGACTTTTTGCCTCATCTATACCATAATGCATTCTAATTATCGTTTTTAAAAAGCAGAACTATAAGGCCAAAAAAGAAATGTAAGACACAACTGAATAGATGGCAACAAAATAAAACTTACAGGTAACAACCCTAACAGTGTCAACAGTAGAGCTGTACCTAATAGCATATTTTACTATTCGGCTGAATACAAAATAATGAAAAATGTTATTTGGCCGAATATAAATAATGGGCATTGAGCTTTAACAAATAAAGGAAGCAATGTGAAATCAGATATCAAGTGTTTATTCTAGTAGGATTAGCACAGTACAGCCCCAGATTATTCGTATTCGAATTTAAATCACTATTTAGCCGAATACAAATGTATTCAGGGCACTATCTGGGGCCAAATTGAATCAAATACGAATATTCAGTACAGCCCTAGTCAACAGTGCCCCCTCTAACGAGGCTTCTATTTACTAAGTTTCATTATGGCAATAAAAGTATATTATTTGCCAATAATGCAGCTTAAACACTAAAATGTTGACCCTAAGGCACTTTAAAAAAACGAGCAACAAGGTAGCAATTATAGAAAATGAATAATGTCGCTTGTAGTAAACTTTCCAAGCTACATTATTCATTGAAAGTTAACACTTCAAGAGATGTTTCTAACTTTTCTCGAAGGAGAACTGACTTGCTAACTGGTGACTCAGTGCTCCTTGAGTGCTTTGAAAGGGGCAAGCTATGTGATTAAAAAGAAAATAGATCCCCCAATCCCTGATCCCTTAACAAAAATGAGTATTCCCAACTCCAAACGCACCTGCCGGATTGAGCCTGCCATGAGTGGGAAAGCGCGGGGTACAAATCAAAAACAAACAAACCCAAAAAGCAGCTACTAGGGTAAATTTGGATGGGCAATGGAAAACAGGAAGGATCCATAATCACACCTACCCCATGGTCTTCCACATATCCCTAGCAGTAGTATCATGCTAATAACATAAGGGAGAATGAGTTGGTGCCCATTGCTGTGGTTGGGAATGTGCAATATTCCCAGCCACAAGAACACAAAATAAATTTACTATGGAATTCACTAACCCAATGTAATGGGGTACTGTGGATTAGTGACCCCATGACAAATTTTCCTATGGTTAGTAAATACTGGCAAAAATTTGTAAGATCCCATTTTCATGAACTACTGCCACTAATTACTAACAAAACTATAAAAAACGTCTATGATTAAACATATATGACAAAGATACATGAACAGCGCGCTAGTCCATAGCGACTTACCAGTAAATATACTAAAGAACACATCAAAAACATTAGAAATGTGAAATTGTGGGAAATAGTGCTTCTTTATGCACATAATTGAATCTCTCTTACTCTAAACACAAAGATATTGAAAAATTGTTGTGATATTAAAAAGAAACCATTTCAGTTTTTAGGTACCTTTCCTTTGTTTTTGCCCAAGGGCACCTTAGATTTGAATAAGCTTTTTTTGTAATATTAGTTTTCAGTATTTATTGCTCCTGCTACTCCACAGTATACTTTTCTCATAAACAATTTATGATCTGCCTGCTCTTAGATCTCAGGCATTTATATAGCATCAGCTACTCTGAACGTTGGTTCTACTAATAGTACTCTAACTCTGTAACCCATTGGCAACTGCAATACTCAGAATAACACAATCACAGAGAAGACAAAGAAAATGGACAAAAGATAACTGAGGCAGCGGCAGGAATGCAGAGTAGATTTAAGAGTACTGAAGATATTAAAAAGAGAAACAGAGCAAGCAATGGGTCATGAGGCAGTGGGTCTTAAAAATTAGAAGGCTTAGATGGGTCATAGGTTTGTATATTCAAAATGTGGCCAATATTTTACTCTCAATATTCCTTACATACAAAACATCAAGAGGCAAATAAATCAAGTCCACATCAATGGGGAGAGAACAAACAATTACAAAGGAAATAAAAAAATTGCTCATAACATTTTTGATATTATTTTGTGATCCATCTTTATAATGCAGGGGCCTAACTAGTCAAGCTCAATTTCAAATATTACTTCACAATTACCTATTATAATGGTAATTTCAAGGGGGAACACATGGGAATGGTGTTCCTACAGTTAGCATGGTGACAGAATAACAAGGAAAGCGCTGGTCCCAAGCAAACAGTTATATAGTTCTATTATGTTTCGATTTACTGTTTTCAAGTTTACCTCATTTATTGTATTTTAGTTTATGCTTGGTTATTTTACTATTGTAATGCTATTAACAAAATTGTAAGTTTTATGTTAAATTGTGCCTGCTGTACACCACCTTGAGTGAGTCTCTTCATAAAGGTGATTCATAAATCCCAATAAATAAATATTAATTGTCATTGATTATATTCAATGTATTACGGGTGGGTCATGGATAACAGGTCACACAATTGATGGGTCATGAGCCACCTTGCATGACCCACTGCATGCTCTACAGAAAAGGTTAAACAGTCTAACTCTGGGAAAATAGAAATAGGCCATTTTAAGTTTAAATCTATAACTTTTCAATACTTCAAAATATGAGACATTATTTTGAACATCTAATACATATCTGCTGCTCCTTGTGATCTTGGGCAAGTCACTTAACCCTCCATTGCCTCAGGTACAAACTTAGATTGTGAGCCCTCCTGGGACAGAAAAATATCCAGAGTACCTGAATGTAACTCACCTTGAGCTACTACTGAAAAAGGTGTGAGCAAAATCTAAATCAATAAATATCTATATTTAGTGATTACATTAGCAATACTGTATATAATTTGATACTTGATTACAATACTACTACGTATTAAAATGAAACTGAGCAAGTTCTCATCACATGCCCGATGATGCCAGAAGAGTTCTGTAGGATGGGGAAAAAAATGATCTTCCAGTTTTACAACAGCAGCTAAAGATGTTTCTTAAGGCAAAACAAAACATTGTCCTGCCACCCAACAAACATCATAGAACAGAGGATAATATGTAATGCACCTGTTTACAGCATGTTCTGCAGAACAAATTGTACAACCATGGCATAAGGCAATAAAGTTTGCATGTTCAATGGCAACTCTTTTTAAAACTGGTCAGATTAGGGCCCTGTTTACTAAGCTGCGCTGAAGGTGCGCAAACATTTTAGTGTGTGCTAACGATAGACACCCATAGGAATATAATGGGCATCTCTATTGTTAGTGTGCGCTAAAACGTTAGCGCGCCTACAGCGGGATTAGTAAACAGGGCCCTTAGTTAGGTGAAGATGATCTAGTTCATACCTTGTGCAAAACAGCAACTTCCTCTAGCTTTGCTGTATGTAGAGTCCTCCAGCAGAACCGCAGTTTTCCATTTAACCACTGTAGGTATCTAATATCAGTTTCACCTCGCTGGGAAAATGGTAATGCAGTTTCTTCCTTACTTTTGCACCTCACGGTTTTGATGGTGTCACACTACATAAAGATGATGATAACAGTAATTCAAAATATTTTGTTTCCCTTTGTGCATACCAACAGCAAATTGACTAGTACAGAGATTAATAAAGGTTGAGCTGTTAAATCACAGCAACTTGGCTGAATTCTTCTCATAGAATGTGTCTTGATATATAATATTATATTGCTGTTTTGTAGTGTGCTGTTCTATTTAGGTAAGATAGAAATTAAATAAATACATCATGCCTTACACTCCCCGCAGACAAAAAAAAAAACTCTTTAAAATGTATCTGTAATTAAAAATAATGCAGCACTATTAAAAAGCACTACAAAATGAACGCATACAAATTAGCCAGCAACAGAAAAGGATGCAGCTGTTAGCAGGTTGCACTTAGAGCAGTAGTTAAGAAGTCATAAAGGTAAGAGTGTGCAAAAATCAATTCATCCCTTTAATCCACAAATGCCGGCTGCACATCATGTTGAACATTAACAGCTGAAAATGAACAAATAAATAATAATTGCACAGAAGAGGACTAAAAATGAATGCAAATTTCTCTTTGGAGAAAGAAGCAGATTTTAAGGAAAAGCTTGAAATATTTTGGAATCTGAAACCATGATGCCGTCAATTAATGACAGAATTCCATTTCCTGATCATCACTGTTAAGCACAGTAAGCTATGCTTTATAAAGCACTAAATGCACCAGATGAAATCACTGTGCTTGAGAAGCCATTATCTGACATCTAATCGGAGCCTGATTCAAATGTAAAATGTAAGGAGACATGCCAATTGCTTGAAAATAAAATGCTGATGGTTGCCGATATTACTACACCAGCTATGCTTTTTGTTTGACAGTAAATAGGGCTTTCCACTACAACAAAAAGTCCTTGATAACCATAATACCATTTTAAACCAAAAAAATATGAAATGATTCAGAACATTCTGTATAGAAAAACAAGCTTACCACTGAAAGATCTGTTTTTGTTGTGGAGACCCTGGGTCACTCCCAAGGGATTTTTGTACTTCGTGTTTTTTTTTTGTTTTTTTAATTTGGATTTATTTACTACCTTTTTGAAGAAATTCACCCAAGGCAGTGTACACAGCAAGAGTAAGCCAGACATAAGTAAAAGACAATGACAGCAGTAAAAACATTCAAGTAACAGTACACATTATGGCACTGTATACTACTGATAATATTCACATAATACCCATTAAAACATCTTAATAGACAGTACAGGGTAACATATAGACAGATAAGATACAGTAACAGGAGTTAGATAGAAATAAGGCTGACTTAATGAAAACTTGCACATGAAGTCAGAAAACGTGCAGGAAAATGTTCTCAGCCAGTGTAGAAGTGAATAAACAAGTCCTGCTACAGTATATACAGCTAATGTTAGTCCTTGTGTGTGTATGTAGCAAGTTAGTTGCTTTTTCCATTAACGGCTTGGGAGAAGAGTCAAGATTTCACCTGCTTCCTGAAATAGAAATAGTCTTGCATAAAGCAAGCCTTTCTGGGAGTGTATTCTAATGTGGGGGCTACTCTTGAGAACGAGAGGCAGCTTGCTGGCATATGTCACACCTTGTGTGATTTCCTTTGGAGAGGGTATGCTTATGGATATTCCTTGGGAGGATCTTAGCAATTTTGAAGGTGTGTTCTTCTAATGCTCTGGCCCATTTCCTTTCAGGGCTTCCAAGATCAGACATTTTAAAATTTAGTCCTGTTTTGTACTGATAGCCAGTAATGGTGTGAATGCTGTAGCATTCTGAATCAACTGGAGCTGATACAAACCCTTTGCAGTCAGACCAACATAGAGTGCATTAAAATAATCCAGCCCTGATGTTATCATGGTGAGAAATCACTATTAAAGACTTGCCCTCTCAATGTATGGAAAGAGACAGCATAGTTGTTACAAATGATAGAGGCAGTTCCTGAAGGTGGCTTGAATTTGGGAGGGGATCATTGTAACAGCTGAGTCTAACTGTACCCCAATGGTCCCTGACCTGTGATTTAAGAGGGAGACCATAGCACCCAAAAGGGTTTTTGATGTCAGGACCCATAGGAGTTCAGTTTTATTTGGGTTTAGGTAAGTTTTGTGTTTTCAGTCCATTCTTGAATTGCTGTCCAAATGTTAGACAGATTGTTCTGGGTTGTAGGCAAGTCTGGTTGAACAGGTATGAATAGTTGCAGGTTGTCTACATAGATGTAGAACTGTGTATCCATCAACCAAATCAGCTTGGCTAGTGGCTTAAAGCAGAAAATAGGTGACAGTATCAAGCCTTATGTACCTTACAAGTCGGCACTCATGAATCAGAAATAAGGAAACATCCAAGACCCAGCCATGGACAAGCCCAGAGGCAGAGCAAAAATACCTCAGTCCATCAGGCAGGCCTCTAGAGAGCTAAATCTGTACCTGAATGTAACGAGCTACTACTGAAAAAGGCGTGAGCTAAATTAAATAAGGACAAACTCAAAAAACCCACATCACTACACAGAGCCAGCAGAGTTCTGGCTGGCTATAAATCCAAATACCAAACAGGTGCCCCAAGGAAAGCACAGCCCAAAACCACAGGGCATCATGACAGCTGTGTGATCCATATGATTCCAATGGAAAATTCCACATCAGAGAATCTAAGGCAAACACCAAGTCAAGAGTGTGGTCTGCTTCCTGAGTTTGCTTCTCAATTAGTTGAATAAGACTTAAGACCTTTATCACATTCACAAACAGGCTTATTTTTGAAAGTGATCGCCGGCCATTTCCCGACATAAATCGGGAGATGGCCGGCCATCTCTCAAAAGTGGCGAAATCGGTATAATCGAAAGCAGCTTTTTTGACAGCATCGCCGCTTTCCTGTCGCCTCGCCAGCGAAAGTTCAAGGGGGTGTGTCGGCGGCGTAGCGAAGGCGGGACATGGGCGTGGCTACCAGATGGCCAGCTTTCGCGGATAATGGAAAAAAAAAAGCAGCGTTAAGCAGAATGTTGGAAGTCATGTAGTTCATCTAGCTTGTGGTGAATGGATTGGGGGTTTAAAAGAATAACTTTGAGTAGTAACCCCTTGCTTAGAATTTCTATTTGCTGTGGCTGACTAACTTTTGTAAGAGGTATAGTGGATCTATGGTGTCATCTTTCTCCAGAGTTTAGGAGCATTATTTGTATATGTATTTAACCAGGCCTATAACCATTTTTGCTATTTAAGCTCACAGCACGATACATCTTGGGCTGGTCTTGATTCTCCTAGTTAGAAGTGGGGCTATTCAGGAGCGCTCAGGACCAAGTTAGAGAATGACCTCTTCACCTGGTTGTTGATGCTAATTTGTTTGTACTCATAGTAAAGGTGCTGGCTATAGGAGGCTTATTAGCATCAAACTGTTTTGCCAACCTACCTCTCTAAGCTAAAATAAACAATCTTGATCCTTCCTGATGTTGATCCTCTCATAATTAAATGTTTTACTGAAAGGGTTAAAATAATTTTATCTTGCTAGAATGTTTCAACTAGAATAAACTGTAGACTTCATAGAAAAAGGACTCATTTTTTATATCTGTTCAGTGTGGTATACACCTAAAAGCACTAGAGAAATGTTAAGAAGCAGTAGTAGTAGTAAGCTGACAAAAGCACTGAAGTTTACTGTGTCTAAAATCTGTTATATTTTGGATACACATAGGTGCACAGAAACATTATGTTATTTATCTTATAAATAACCTTGAATCTACATTATTTATAATTCTCATCATTACTGCAATAATATAATGTTTTCAGCTTTAGATTTTTAGGCAACAAGACATCAAAATTATGACAATCATTTTCTCTACATGCCTCAAGCAAATTTAATAAGCAGTGTGATTAACTATGTTTTTTATTCCAAGAAACTACCATCTCCTGCTGAGTTAAGCTAAGTACACTTGGTATTTAGAAAACAAATGTTTCTCTAAGTAGTCAAGTAATAGCAGGCTGGTGAAAGTTGGTTGAAGAGCAAGCAAACCTAGGTGCATAGATTTTAATCATGTAAAGGAAATACGCGCATGAAAGGAGATCTCTAAGGATAAATCACTTTGTACTAATGGTTATGGTTAAGCTTACTTGATATACCACCTTTTTAAAAAATAAACCAAAGCAAAGATATCCCTTCCTCTCTGGAAATCAGCCCTCTAATCTTAGGTTTGGAGCTGGCTGCCCAACAAAGATTCAGAATTAATCCCTCAACGTGCAAGGTGATATGAATGGAGAGAAAGTGACATCACTACCACTGATGGCAGCACAAAGCAAAAGTTCCATCAGGTTTTTGTCAAAGAGTAAATTACCTCCCCAAAAGTGCTCCCACAGCAGTTTTTCTATTCCTGGAAGGTCACTATCAGGCTCATTTTCGAAAGAGATGGACGTCCATCTTTCGACATAAATCGGCACATGGACGTCCATCTCCCAGAGACATCCAAATCAGTATAATCAAAACCCGATTTTGGACATCTCCAACTGCAGTCCATCGCAAGGACGTCCAAATTTCAAGGGGGCGTGTCGGAGGCATGGTGAAGGCGGGACTTGGGCGTGCCTAACACTTGGACGTCTTTGAGCCATAATCGAAAAAAGCAGGGACGTCCTAAGGTAAAACTTGGACATTTTTCACCTGGATATGTTTTTTTTACGAATAAGACACAAAAAGGTGCCCAAAATGACCAGATGACAACCGGAGGGAATTGGGGATGACCTCCCGTTACTCCCCCAGTGGTCACTAACCCCCTCCCACCCTCAAAAAACATCTTTCAAAATATTTTGTGCCAGCCTCTAATGTCATACTCGGGTCCATGACAGCGCATGCAGGTCCCTGGAGCAGTTTTAGTGGGTGCAGTGCACTTCAGACAGGCAGACCCAGGCCTGTTACGTTTGTGGAGAAAACAGCTAGCCCTCCAAAACCCACCACAAACCCACTGTACTCACATCTAGGTGTCCCCCTTCACCCGTAAGGGCTATGGTAGTGGTGTACAGTTGAGGGTAGTGGGTTTTGGGGGGGTTGGGGGGCTCAGCACACACAGTAAGGGAGCTATGTACCTGGGAGCAATTTATGAAGTCCACTGCAGTGCCCTCTAGGGTGCCCGGTTGGTGTCCTGGCATGTCAGGGGGACCAGTGCACTACAAATGCTGGCTCCTCCTACATGGACGTCTTTGGTTTCGAAAATCGCCAAAAGTCAAAGACGTCCATCTCTAAGGATGTCCAAATCCAAGGACGTCCTTTGTATTTTCGAAATGAAAGATGGACGTCCATCTTTTTTCGAAAATATGGTTTTCCCCGCCCCCAGATTTGGACATTTTACAAAGATGTTCAAATCCCAACTTCGACGTTTCTTTCGAAAATGTCCCTCTATGATAGCATTCTGATTTTGGTGAAATATAAATTGAGGAATTCAAGTATTCAGTGATAAAAAATAGTGGTGGGGGTTGGGTCCTGTGGGCCACCCAAGAGGCAGACAAAATTAGCAACTGAGCTTCCAAAGATAATTCACCCTGACCAAACTGGGTTTGTCCCCAGGCTGCAAAGTGCAAATAATATTAAGTGGGTGCTAAATCTGATTTGGCATCCTGTTTGTGGTTACTGATGCTGAAATGCATTCAAAAGGGAAGGGATAGGGAAATGGGACTTGATATACTGCCTTTCTGAGGTTTTTGCAACTACATTCAAAGTGGTTTACATATATTCAGGTACTTATTTTGTACCAGGGGCAATGGAGGGTTAAGTGACTTGCCCAGAGTCATAAGGAGCTGCAGTGGGAATCGAACTCAGTTCTCCAGGATCAAAATCTACTGCACTAACCACTAAGCTACTCCTCCAAGGATGAACTGGGAGTTTAGAACATAAAAACAGAGTTGCCATTTTGGGTCAAACCAAGGATCCAGCTAGCATGCTGCTTAACCTCAGAGATAAACTGAAGAGACTTATGAATTGTGTGGGGTTAATGCAAGAAACATATGAAATACATCAAGTGTCGCAGTAACGCAGCTCAGAAATAAAACGAAAAAAAAATATTTTAAAACATTAAAAAATTGAGTATACGTATAAGCTGGTTTGTCCACACATTTAGGAAGGTCGGGGGTTTTGTCTATGATTAAATTTGTCACAAGTAGGGGTCCACCTTACTGGTGAAAGTGAAAATAGCCCCGGTGACTATATGAGACTTTCCCCTATACTATATATAAACTTATAAACACACTAGTCACTCCTGCTTTAATTTCTACCATTTTGGTTTTGCACACGTGTTGTGATTAGTAGATTAACGCCTTAGCAGGTTGGCAGTAACCTCAGAGACAAGCAGCGGTTTCCCCTAGGTCTACCTTAATAATAGTTTATGAACTTTACCTCCAGGAATTTGTCCAACCCTTTTTTAAACCCAGCTACATTAACTGCTTTTACCATTTGCTCTAGCAATGAGTGAACAATTTTCTCGTATTTGTTTTAAATGTGCCACTAAGTGCAGTTGTATTGATGGTGAAATTTACCTGTCAGTCCAGGAGGGGGATATTTGAGGAGGAATGGACGATCTTTCTGCGTTTCCTACAGATACTGTGAGAAGGGGGCAAGAAGAGGGGAAGGTCAGGAGGCTATGGAGTCAATGGAAGATGTAATTTTAAGTTTCGCTAAGGTCTGTTATGTATGGAAAGGAATAAGAAAAAATTTTTTATTAAAAAAGGCAACATGTCTCCCATGTAATATTCCAAACCCCCCCCCAAATTATCTTGGGCACATCCATTGCCTATGAAAAACAAATTGCCTCAGTTATCAAATTGTTTCAAAAGTCATTTTGTGATTCTGGGAAATAGGGTTAAACAGACATGTAGTGTTCTGCTCAATCCTGCCTGTGACAGGTAAACGCAGAGGCAGAGAAGCTTGTATCCTGGAGATAAATGCATGGCTGTGTAGATGGTGTTGAAGTATGTTTCAGCTTCCTGGATCATGGGATGCTTTTCCAAGTCCTGCTGAGCAGAGATGGCGCCCATAACAAATTAAAGCACACTTAATAGGTTAGCCAAAATAGTATCATCAGAGATAGGTAAGTAAAGCCCCCAAGATAACTAAAACAAAAATATGGAAATAGGAGGAAAATTGCAACATCTGGAAATTATGTATACTAATGGCCAAAGTATGGGAAATAAAGTTTCATATCTAGAGGCTATAAGGGAAATAGTTCACTTGCGTTTAGTGGCAAACAAAGAAGCACGGCTCACACAGAAGATCTGAGTCGAAAGGGAGGAGTGACACTATATGGAAATTTTAAAAAAGAACATTAATGCAATAGAACTGCAGGGCTTACAAGGTGAGGAGGCGGTAGTATGTTAATCTAGAAAGAGGAACTGAACACCTTTTAATCTTGATCAAATACACAGACCTCCGTTGCACGCAAAAGAAATATTTAACTAAAGACATTCACAATACTGCTTTTAAAGGGGAAGTGCAATTCATAAGTGATTTCAATTTGCCCGATGTTGACTAGGATATCCCTGCTGTGGTGGTGTCATTTAAAAAAAAAAAAAAGGGACCTTGGATTCTCTACAGGAGGAATTATTCTGCAACTAGTAACAGAACCCACATGGAAGGGGCCAATAGTGGACCTAGTGCTTATGAATGGGGAGTGTGTTTTGTTCCGATATTGAAGTGAGTGATCATTTGGCATCCAGTGATCACTGGATTATGTGGATCAGTATTGGGACACAGGTGGAGATGAGTCATTCGTACGAGAGGGTCCTAGACATCAGAAAAACTAACATTATCACGATGGGGGAATACCGCAATGAGCTGGATGGAAACATTTTGTGAAAGCAGTAAAGCGGCAGGGAAAACCAAAAGGAAACACTTTAAGATGATGAACATTCTTTTTTTTATTTTATTTGAATTTCACACTTAAAGTACAAGCATTTACATTTTAAGAGGCATATTTTCAAAGCACTTAGCCTTCCAAAGTTCCATAGAAACCTATGGAACTTTGGAAGGATAAGTGCTTTGAAAATGAGCCCCACTTGTGACAGAAACTCAGAGTAAGTATTTTATAAGAAATCCATCAAATTTTAAAAGGAAAAATAACGAACTCTTTCTTAGACCACCTAATCAGAAAAAGAGTAGGGGCTAGGTAACACTGGTGGTATTATATAGGAAAAGGAAAAAAAGAAAACATAGAAGGCCTGGAGATACTCCACATTTTAAACCATTAATCCAGATTTTCTTAACATTCAGATAACTATCTAGCTACTTTTTTCATTTGCAAAAATTCTTTTAGCTGCTCAGGTTCAAAGAAAACATATTTTTTATCTAAGTAATTTACTAAGCATTTACAAGGATATGAAAGAAGAAATCTAGCACCCAAATTTCGTGTCTCTTCTCTAAGCATCAAGAAAGCTTCACGTCTATCCTGAGTGATTTTCACCACGTCCGGATAGATCCAGATTATATCACCAAGAAACAATTTTGTTGAATTTCTAAAGAATATTTTCAATAGCGAATTTAGGTCTTGTTCAAACACCATCGAGATAAGTAAAGTTTTTCTTTCCATAACTGTAGTGTTAGATTGTTCAAGGAAATCAGTCAGTGATGAACATTCTTGTTAGGAAAGCAAAAAGAAGTAATAGAAAATGGAGGCTATGTCACGGAACCCAGGATATTGAGCCCTTGGGCTGCAGTCAGGCTGCAGCAGACAAGTCTTCTGGGGAGGCGCAGAGCAGAGGCGAACAAGGCACTGAATACAAACAAGATACCAGACATGACAAATAGACAGAGCACACTCAAGACAAGGTGAAACCAGAGCCTGGCTAAAGTAAAAACCAGGAACAGAACTTAACAAAAGCAGGAACCAGGAACAAAGGAAAAACACTCATACGGGCCACAAGGCCGAACTGGAACCCACCTGTAACAGAGTTCAAGCATACGGGCCGGGCCGCAAGGCCGAAATGGAATCCACTCATACCAGAGGGAAGGGAAAAGAAACAGAACGGAATCTCCTGAGCAAGTGCTACTCAAGCAGTGCACACACCCTGCACTAAACAGAGCCACAAACAAGGGGTCAAAAGACCCTACACACAGGCACAAAGAAAATGAAGGGGAAAGAACAACCCCACTTAGACTCACATGGTAGAAACTACAAGCAGGGCTTTTTTTGAGGGGGTACTTGGGGGTACTGAGTACCGGCACCTTTTCCATGTCTGCTAAAATTGACCCATGGTCCCCACACCAATTCTGCCTTGTCATAGATTCTGTGACTGGTTGCAGGGGGCCTGGCTATTGTGGGGTGGGTCTCTCAGTGATCACCCTGGGTGGCCTGGCATTTGAGTACCTGCACCTTTTTTTTGCTAGAAAAAATGCACTGACCACAAGTAAAAGATAAGAAACCCACACAGGGAGGCAAGCACAGGGCTGTGCTTAAAACCATAGCTATAAACAAATAGTCCTAACCAAGTCAAACTGAAATCACACAGAGAGGTAGCTGAGGTAGGGCTGAGCTAGTAGTCCCAGCTAAACAAAAGAGCTGTCCACTCGTGCCACACAGAGAGGCAGCTCAAGGCTGAGCTAGTAGTCATAGCTAAACAGAACACCCACTCAGAACCAAACAGAGAGGAAGCTCAGGGCTGTGCTAGTATACACAGCTAAACGAAAGAACAGCCCACTCGTGCCACACAGAGAGACCGCTCAAGGCTGTGCTAGTAGTCACAGCTAAACGAAAGAGCAACCCACTCAAACAGAAACCTCCCAGAGAGAACTCAAACAGTAAGCACACAGGGAAAACTCAAGACAAGGCCACACGGCCGTCGTAAAGGAACACTCAAGGCTGTGCCACACAGCAGTCAAGGATAAGGAGATGCCAATCATAGGAACTCTCTAGGCTGTACCATACAGCACTCAGGGAAAAGGGAAGCTACTCAAAGGAATACTCAAGGGTGTGCCACCCGGCATTCAAAGATAAAGGGAAGCCACTCATAGGGATACTCTAGGTAGTACCATAGAGCACTCAGGGAAGAAGGAAACCACTCAAAGGAATACTCAAGTATGTGCCACCTGACACTCAAGGAAAAAGGGAAGCCACTCAAAGGAATACACAAGGCTGTGCCACAGAGCACTCAAGGGTAAAGGGAAGCCACTCATAGGAATACACAAGGCTGTGCCACACAGCACTCAAGGATAAAAGGGAAGCCACTCATAGGAATATACACGACTGAGCCACATGACACTCAAGGATAAAGGGAAACCACTCATAGGAATACACAAGGCAATGCCACAGAGTCAAATAACAGACACTAGAGACAAAGGGAAAAGCAAGCAAAAAGGGAAGGCTGCCTTAACATACACAAATCAGATAAGGAGCAATGCTCACAAGAACCAGGAAACAAACAGAGCAAAGAGTTAAAGCAGGCTAAAGGGAAGGGCTGCTTCTAATATACAAATCAGAAAGAAGCAAGGCTTACAAGAGCAAAATAACAAACACTGCAGTCAAAAGTTTAAAGCAAACAAAAGGAAAAACAAACAATGTTCTTACCAGAACTCAGTCAGCACCCACAGCCGGGTAGGGAAAGGGAAAGCAGCAGGGCCGTGCCTAGGGTCTCTGGCGCCCCCCTGCAGACTATCAGTTGCCCCCTCCCCCCCTCCGTGTGGCACAAGATGCAAAGGAAATAGGAGCTGAAAGATGGAGTGCATCTTTGTGGGATTGCTCAACAAATAGATCACAAATAATTTATTTATTTATTCATTTTAAACATATGGTTTACAAAGATAAATATCTTTGAGGAAATATTACAGGGCATATGATACACTTAGTTTCAAAAAAAGCATTTTCAAATACATACATCAGCTGACTCAAAGCTCTGAATTAGTCCACTTATTGAGACCCAAGATGTCCTAAAGAATAACCCAAGAGGAGTTGGAAATTAACAAAATTAACAAAACAAAAATTTAGGCTTCTTATTTATACAATCCCTTTAAACTATGAGGAGTGCCCAGATTGCCTCCTGGCCTTTATAAAATCAGAAAGTTGATCAACCTCATAGAAAATACATTTCTTTTCCCTGTATATTACAACACATTTGCACGGGAAGCGCAATTGAAACTTGGCCTGCAATAATATCACATCTTGTCTTAATTCAAGAAACTTCTTTCTTCGCATTTGTGTCCACTTGGATACATCAGGAAAAATAAGAATTCTCCCTCCTAGAAAATCTATCTTAGATCTCTGGAGATCACAAATAATTTTTTATGATTTTTAACTGTGAAAATGATCGCTCACCACTTGCCACACTGACAGGAATTGTCAGCAATATTTTTAGAAACAAATTGCTATACATTACAAAATAAGATAGAAGATGTAAATTCTCAAAGTGGACATATTCCAAACACTAAAATGAAAATAAAATGATTTTTGTGTACCTTTGTCTGGTGACTTTCTTTTTCTGATCATGCTGGCCCAGTATCTGATTCTGCTGCTATCTGTCCTCTTAAGTCCGTTTCCAGGGCTTCCTTTCCATTTATTTCTTTACTTTCCTCCTTTCTTCTTCATTTCTTGCTCTATATCCATTTCCAGCAATTTCTTCTCTCTCCCTGGGTCCTGCCCTCCCATCCATGTCCATCCTTGTCCCTCTCTGCCCTTCCCTCCTCCATCCATAGCCAGCAATTCTCCTCTCTCCCCTCCCCTCCATTTCCAGCAATTTCTCCTCTCCCTGGGCCCTGCCCTCCCATCCATGTCCCTCTCTGCCCTTCCATCCTCCATCCATAGCCAGCAATTTTCCTCTCTCCCCTCCATTTCCAGCAATTTCTCCTCTCCCTGGGCCCTGCTCTCCCATCCATGTCCATCCTTGTCCCTCTCTGCCCTTCCCTCCTCCATCCATAGCCAGCAATTCTTCTCTCTCCCCTCCCCTCCATTTCCAGCAATTTCTCCTCTCCCTGGGCCCTGCCCTCCCATCCATGTCCATCCTTGTCCCTCTCTGCCCTTCCCTCCTCCATCCATAGCCAGCAATTCTTCTCTCTCCCCTCCCCTCCATTTCCAGCAATTTCTCCTCTCCCTGGGCCCTGCCCTCCCATCCATGTCCATCCTTGTCCCTCTCTGCCCTTCCCTCCTCCATCTATAGCCAGCAATTCTCCTCTCTCCCCTCCCCTCCATTTCCAGCAATTTGTCCTATCCCTGGGTCCTGCCCTCCCATCCATGCCTCTCTGCCCTTCCCTTACCTCAGCTCCGCGCCTGGGGCCTGACGTCAGAAGAAGGCGGGACACTGAGGGAACCAACGAGCGCGAAGGGAAGGGAGACGTCGGCAGCGCTTTCACTGACGCTGCTGCGACCGTCGGAGCCTCGGAGGTAAAAGGTTTAAAGGCCTCGGCGGCGCGGAGCTCAGGTAAGCGGCGAGGGTAAGCACTGCGGTGGCGCCCTCCAGAGGTCGGCGCCCCCCCTGCAGTGCTTACCCCGCTTACCATATTGGCACGGCCCTGGAAAGCAGGCAGAAACAGAAATGCTTGAAATGAACAATTCAAAGAAAGCAATTCTGAATAGAATACCTTAGAACTTTTGCCCAAATCTTTGCAAAAGTGTTTGCACAACATATTCTCAAGGCAAGAGATTCTCCTTTCATTGTGTGGCAAATTAGTAAACCCCTATGCAAAAGGCAAGCTATCAAAATCCTCCAAGGAAAATGTAAATTTGATCTTCAGTCGGTAAATTTCTTTCTAATTTCCTTTAGTGACATTAGTGGGTCAACTTTTAAATGCCACAATCAGCATGATTTTTTAAATGCTTCCCATGGCATTTAAAACTATTCTGTATATTTACTCAGGGCCAGCTCTAGGCATGGACCAGGTGAGGCACTGACTCAGGATGGCAAAAGCCTGCCTCACCTGCTCAACCTTCACAGCAGAGTACATGTTTTTCTCTCATCATCACACACACTGAGCACCCTCTCTTCCACCCACAGTACACGGGCAGGAATCACTCCTTCTACTCCTCCCCCTCCCCCCACTGTCCGATTTCTCTCCCCTCTCATCCCCTCACCTCCTGCTGTTACAGTTTGCCTTAACATTCCTCTCAGCAGGATACACAGACTCTGGGCCAAATGCACTAAACTTAACGAGCCAGCAACCTTGTTTTTAAAACTGGTTCTAGCCAGTTTAGCGCCCAAGTAGTAAACCGGGACATGCACAAAAGGGTTCTCCGAGCTACTTTCCTGTCACAGTAGCAGCTAACAAAAACGGAATGCAAATGAGCTAATTTTTATTATGTGAATGAGACGCACTACCGTTTCCGACCCCATGCACAAAAGCAGTCCCTACCTTTACCATGGAAATTTTAACGTGAGGTGTGGACCTGCCGGTTCTTCATTATTGCAAGTAGGAGAAGGGGAGAGACAAGGCAGGGAAGATGGAGCACAAAAAAAAATAGTATAACAGCTTACACGCAGCTTCTTTGCGTGTATGAAAGACAGAGGGAGGGAGAGAGGGATCACAGTATAAAGAGATGCTGAACCATGAGGGGAGGGTGTCAGGGAGAAGAGTGAGAAGAATAGCAAGCACAGAAGGTAGAAATGCAGTAATGGGAAGTAGATAAAAAGGGAAAAAAAGAGGCTGGAAAAGAAGACAAGAAATGGGAGAGCTAGGGGGGCGAGGAGATGGGTCCCAGGGGCGATAGGGGCAGGAATGATCCCCAGTGACATCTGCCCCAAAGGCTGCCTTATATGGTAGCTTGAGCACTTTAGCAACAGTACTGCAAGACTACCACTAGATGTTCACAGCATCATTTTTAAGAAGGCAGTCGCCAGGGCAGGAATGAGTGGATATCACTTCTGTCCCTATCACCCCTGGGGTGAGTCAGAGCATACAGCCAGCCTTGAGGAGGGTAGTGAAGGAATCTGGCTGGAAGGCAGGAGGAGGGTGGAAGCTGGCTGGTTTGGAGCCGATGCTGGTGTGCTGGCTGTAAGGGAGCCAGGGAAGGAGAGGAGCAGGGATTGCTGAAACAGTGGGAGAGTGCCAATAGTGGAGCATTGATGGGGATGAGGGGCACCAATACAAACGGTAGCTTAGGGTGCCACAATCCCTTGATCTGGCTCTGTATTCAGTACTGCTATCTGGATAGCAAATTTATTTATTTATTTATTTATTACATTTGTATCCCACATTTTCCCACTGATTGCAGGCTCAAAGTGGCTTACATAAAACTGTAGTAAAGCTACAGTGCAAGAAGTACAATTATGCAAATTGAGAGTAAGATAGGAAACAACAATTAAACAGCAATAAGTAAAAGATAATAACATGAAATGGTGTTGAATATGCGCGGAGAGCAGTGACTGACGCTCACTCTATGGATAGTGATGATATTCTGCGACTATCTACATAGCTATGCAAATAAATTTAGGCCAGGAAAATGGCTGTCCTTAAAACACATGATGGCAGCTGAATTTCACTAATAATATCTATAGTGTTTGGCAAAATGCCCACACTCCGGCCTTGCACCATCTGGATAGCATCATGGCAGTCGATAAGGATATTCAGTGCACTACCCAGAAAGTGTCACGTAGTATTGGTAGATGAGGCACTTACTCATATATCGGCTGCTACTATACGGATAAATGCTTTGGAATATTCAAAACTAAATTCTTGGGAAAAAAAACATCTAGTAGACTTCACTTCACCTTCTTCATATTTTTCATCCTTCCAGAAAAGTCCTAGTTTAATCATGTGGAGAAATTAGAAGAAAGAAAAGCCTGCTCACCATGCAAACTGAGATCTCATCACCAACTCTGATCTTGTTCGCTTCCAGCAGTTTCTCCAATACATGCTGTGTATGCAAGAGCCAGGAGAACGCTAGTAGCAGCTCTCTGCTACCCTGTGATCCATCATATGGAAGGTGGTAGAAATCTAAGATACCGTAGCCATAGTACCACAGGACTGATTTCACAAATCTAATTTGGGCATCTGCAAGGTAATATATGACCATCACTTAGACTGCATTACATACGTTTATATGGTATCTCCAAAAGCATCAATAAAACCACAATAGTATAATTCAGAACCCACCAATTCAGTTACAGCACATATAGCCAATTCTTCTGCTTTGATTTTAATTGTTCCTTTTTTCAGTTGAGTTTACCAAGCACCAGGTACTGGTAGCCCTTCTGGCAGCATTACCATAATAATGGATCCTTGTCATACAAAGCCATAAACTGATGTAAAGAACACCAAAGTGCAGATTTTTTCAAAGAGGCATCTATTTCTCTTTCCCAGATGCAACGTCAACGTTCAAAATGCAGCTTTAAAGTGAGACACACTGCAACCCAGCTTCTTCTCTTTCCTATGAAAATATGAAGTTCCCATCTTTCTCCATTTTCTCATTTTTTTTTCTTTTGATTTTTATACTTTGCTGTAATTAGTAGGGCTGTACTGAATATTCGTATTCAATTTGATACTGCATAGTGCCCTGAATATATTAATAGTGATTTAAATTCAACTATGAATAATCCGGGGCTCTACTGTGCTAAATCCTACTGAAATAAACACTTGATCTCTGATTTCACGTTGCTTCTTTTATTATTCATTATGTTAACGCTCAATGCCAATTATTCGTACTCGGTATTAGTATTCAGCCAAAGAGTCAACTATGCTAATCGGTACAGCTCTAGTAATTAGTGATTGTAAACCATTCAGAAGATATCTGATGAGAGGTGTAACAAACAATGAATACACCTGAAACCAACTTTTGCTATTTTTTTTTTACATTTATTCCCAAAGATCCTAGTAGTTACAGCTAATTAAACTGTAACTATTTCATCGTATTGGATTTTGGAGGATAAACACAGACAGCATGATTTCATATCAGGTAAAGAAATATTTCATGACTTCTTTAATACAGCAGTTTTAACAAAAAATAAAACTATGAGATCCTTTTACAAAGCTGCGCTAACAATTCTGGCGTGGCAAATGCGATCAAGCCCATAAGAATTGAATGGGCTTTGTCGCATTTGTCACGTGACTTTGTAAAAGGAGCCCTATATTTGCAATGTCTAAAAAGCTTAATGAATGTTAAGCTGAGAATTCTATCAAACCAAGGGGCCCTTTAATGACGGCGTTGTAGAGCTACTGCGTGGGTAGCGCATGGCAAAACAGAACTACCACTGGCGCACCCAGGCGAACTTTGATAGTTCTGGGTTTGCCGTGCACCATTTCCCACACTAGAAAATAATTTGTCTAGCGCGGGGGCAGGGAGTAAACAGGCAGAGTGGGCACACTGCTGCGCGCTGCCCGATTACTACCTTAGTAGCGCATGAGCCCTTACTACCTGCTAAATAGGTGGTGATAAGGGCTCAGGCGGTAATGGCCGCACATTAATTTGGAAACTAGCACTTGGCCATTATGGAAGAAATTGAAATTCAAACATTTTGAAGCCATACTAAAAAGTGACCGGAGCGCGCTGTAAATTCACGTGCTAAAACTACTGCCAGCCACTTTTTAGCATGGCTTAGTAAAACGACCCCAAATCCTAGATATAATCACTTTAAATAAATATTACTGAAAAAAATCATTAGAAGATAAGAACTGCTTTAATTGTCAGCCTGCATAAAGTAACCAATGTTGCATTCTTCCCTTCTTGATCATTGCCAGGAAACATTTTAAAAATGGCAATTCAGCCGAAGTTGTGACATATGGAGCGACATTTTAGAAAAAATATGCAGAAGGGAATTCCAACTAAACCGCTTGCTTCATTTGGCATTTCCTGGATTGACTGAGTTTGGGTGTGGGAGCTTGCCCTGCCCTCTACTGATGACATCAGATACCATGGGTACTTTAAACAGCATTGTGCCTGCCTACAACTATTATCTGGCTCTACTAAAGTGCTTCATTTGGCATTTCCTAGATTGAGTTTGGGCGTGGGAGCTTGCTCCGCCCTCTAGTGATGACATCAGATACCACAGGTATTTTACCGCGGCGCACCGTTGCTCAGCGTATTGCCTAAGGTGCAAGCCAAAGGCGTGTACCTTAGTGTATGCCAGATTGTTATGAAGCTTTGCTGTTGGAAAGTATATTAACTTTTGCTTAAATTGGAAGTTTCAGAATTTGTAATCGTGTATTGGTTGAATGTTTTACTAATATTGTGCTTGAGTTTGTGTTCTGTGAAAGGATATATTCAGGAAGAGATTATGGCTCTACTGCATTAATTCCTACAATCATTAATCGGCCAAATTAGTTCGGATATTTGAACTCATTTAGGAATCAGAACAACCTGTTGGATTGCATGCACGGATGTTGAAAAATAATACCAACTGTGTTATGTAATAGACAGAAGTCATGGAAATTACAAATACAAAGGGACAGTCAAATTTACAATTGAAATCTCAAATTCCTTTGGTAAAGGAGAATGTACTTATTAGACTATGAAGTTACAGCGTGTTTGTATTTTAATGCAAGATCAATTTGTGGGAAAGTACAGGTTATAAAAGATTTTATAACAGATATTAATCCAGGTTTAGTTTTTATTTCTGAGACATGGATCCAGAGATATTGATTCTCCATATTTAACTTCTCTTTGTCCTAGTGGCTATAAAGTTGTAAACTGCCCGAAAAATGGTAGGAGAGGGGGTGGTTTGGCGTTAGTTTATAGAGGGTTTTTTACATAAAGTTAGAACAAGCATATTGTGGTAAATACCATGAAATAATGCTATATCAATTTTTAAATTGTTCGAAGAAAGGTACTCTTTGGTTTAGTGCTAATATATAGACCTCCTAAAAGCTGGTTATCAACTCAGCAGAAGGGTTTTTTTTATTACTTTTTCTGTATTCTATTCAGTTTACTGATTTAATAATATTAGGAGATCTAAATTTGCACCTTGAGGATAATAATGATCCCTATGTAAAACAATTTAAGCAATGTTTATCTTCATTGAATTACATTTTATATTCAGATTTACCTACTCATAATCACGGTAGTCAACTAGATTTTATAGCTTATACTGCAGAATCAAAAGCTATTTCTCTGGACCATCTGCATTGGTCACCTTTAATGTGGACTGATCACTTATCTTTCTTTCTATTTGAAGGTTTTTGATTTTAGAAAAAGTTCTAGCCAACAAAAATGAATTAAGCTGCAGCAGAAAAAATTAGATGTATCACAATTTTGGGAAAGAGTTGTTTGCAAATTGGAAAAGGAATCTTCTAATATTTCTCCTAAAATTTGGGATGATACAATCTGTCCATTGTTGAATGAAATGGCTCCTCTCGAAGGAAAAAAAAAACAAACGTATCTATGAGAATCCTTGGTACAATGAACAGTTGGCAATTAAAAAGTGAAAAAGTAGAAACCTGTAACGTCAATGGAGGAAATGTAAGGATGATCTGATATATTTAACTTGGAGAAATAAGATTAGGCTATACAAGTGGCTCGTTTCTCAGGTTAAAAAGAAACAAACATGCGCCTCATCCCCAGAGGAGAAACCAAGCAAACCATTCCCGAAGAAAAGAAAGGGATGTCAAGTGTCCAAGAATGCAGTCCCGCTAGAGCTCACAGCAGAAAACATGAGCAGGCCCCAGACAACCTGCCGAGAGAACCACACATGGTCTGCAGGGAAGGCGCCCGCAGACAAGGAAATAGGTGGCTAGACTCAAACTCCAACACAGCATCAGGCTAACCACCAGAGATGGTATTATGCTCATCTGCCAGAGAGAGCGAGGCGTGCCCCATAGCTACCATCCCGATAAGGAGCTTGGCTCTATAGCAGTGAAGCAGGACGTCCCGGCGAAGGGGCAGGAAAACTCGTATTATCGAAACATCTTTTCAAGCAAGCTTACACTAATGACCCAACTTAATCCTACTAGCCCATCTACACTACTCTTGCTCTGACATTGACTGACACCAATTATACCTTTGGCCTTATCTCCTAATCTCCTTATACTCACCCTCCAATCTTTTCTTCTCCATCTTTCTATACCATACCCCTCCCAATCTCCTTTCCTCTTACCTATCCTAGCCTTGTTTACCTCCCCATATCCAATTCAATTCATATATTGTTAAACCTTACTATTATGTTTATTACAGTTGTAATATTCTTCTTACAGGATTTTTGTAGTGTTTTTTTTTACTATGTAAGCCGCATTGAGCCTGCTGTGTGTGGGAAAGCGCGGGATACAAATATAATAAATAAAAAAAAAGATGGGCGTCCATCTTTTGTTTCGATAATACAGTTGGGGACGCCCAAATCGCGAAATTTAGGTCGACCTTAGAGATGGTCGTCCACGATTTTCGGTGATAATGGAAACCGAGGACGCCCATCTCAGAAACGACCAAATCCAAGCCCTTTGGTCATGGGACGAGGCAGCATTCGTAGTGCACTGGTCCCCCTGACATGACAAGACTCCAACCGGGCACCCAAGGGGGCACTGCAGTGGACTTCACAAATTGCTCCCAGGTGCATAGCTCCCTTACCTTGGGTGCTGAGCCCCCCAAAACCCACTCCCCACAACACTACCATAGCCTTTACAGGTGAAGGGGGGCACCTACATGTGGGTACAGTGGGTTTATGGTGGGTTTTGAAGGGCTCATATTTACCACCACAAATATAACAGATGGGGGGGTGGGCCTGGGTCCGCATGCCTGAAGTGCACTGCACCCACTAAAACTGCTCCAGGGACCTGCATACTGCTGTCATGGAGCTGGGTATGATATTTGAGGCTGGCATAGAGGCTGGAAAAAAATATTTAAAACATTTGTTTTGAGGATGGGAGGGGGTTAGTGACCACTGGGGAAGGGGAGGTCATCCCCGATTCCCTCCGGTGGTCATCTGGTCATTTAGAGCACATTTTTGTGGCTTGGTCTTAAAAAAAAAAAAGGACCAGGTAAATTCATCCAAGTGTTCATCAGGGATGCCCTTCTTTTTCCATTATCAGTCGAGGATGCCCATGTGTTAGGCACACCCCAGTCCCGCCTTCGCCACTCCTCCGACACGCCCCCGTGAACTTTGGTCGTCCCCACGACGGAAAGCAGTTGAGGATGCCCAAAATCGGCTTTCGATTATGTCGATTTGGGTGACCCTGTGAGAAGGACACCCATCTTGCGATTTGTGTCGAAAGATGGGCGCCCTTCTCTTTCGAAAATAAGCCCGACAGTGTAAAATATAAACTTGGGAATTCTTTTCGTTGGAATCCGCGTAGCGGTGTGCCACAGAATTCTCCACTTTCTCCTTCTCTGTTCAATATTTACTTAAGTTCATTGGGTAAATTTCTTGTTGATTTGGGTATTTCTGTCTTATCTTACGCTGATGATATTTTTCTCTTATGCCCTGGTTCGGCGAATTTTCAGATACTATTGCTATGGTACAAAGTTATATCTCAATTATTGATGAATCAGCAACTACACATTTTTTAGAATTGCATAAGCAAAAGACTAAGAGCCCTGTTTACTAAGGCACGCTAGCGTTTTTAGCGCACACTAAAAATTAGTGCGCACTAATGCTAGAGTCACCCATATATTCCTATAGCATTAGCGCGCGTTAAAAACAATAGCACGCCTACAGTGCAGCTTAGTAAACAGGGCCCTAAGTTTTTATGGTCATCTCACAGATAAGATAGTAACATTAGCTTCTGGAGAAAAACTAACAACCTATAATCATTCAAAGGTTTTAGGTATTATAGATGCTAAACTATCATATGAAAAACAAATTAATGTACTCAGTAAAAAAACTTTTCTTCCAGCTTAGAGTTCAGAACAATTAGATCCTCATTATCTTGAAGCAGTTTTAGAATTATAGCTCAGGCGGTGCTGCTTCCTCAACTAGATTATTGCAACTCTCTTTATAATGTTTCAACTGAGCTGCAGAGACGTTTATAGTTTCTGTAGAATATGGCAGCAAGATTGATCTTTGGTTTGAATAGATTTGATGGAATCACTCCTGTTTTGAATGGTTTATATTGGCTGACTTCAAAAACGTATATAGTTTAAAATTATTACTTTGATCCACAAATTATACCAGTTTCTATCCAAATGATTCCAAATTATTTACAATTTAGGAAGGCATAGAAGTTCTATTTGTTTAATAAGTATTAAGGATTTTTTTTTCTTTCCTTTTGTTTGTTTACCTTTCTATGAACTGCTTTAATTCCTTGGCTGATTTAAGCTGTATATAAGCAACGGAATGGAATGGATTAAATTCTGAAGGAGTTGGGGAATTACTAAAGTTTCCGTCTCAAGGTCGGAAACTTTGCTTCTCTTGGACTTTGTTTGGGTTTTCCGTCATTTTAAAATGTGCATTATGTCAACAGAAGCTGAATTTGTTCGAGCTCCCAAGGTGGGAAGATATTGAGGGCAGAATCCCGGCACAGCATGGGACACAGGAGAGTCCCAGCTTTCGGGAGAAACATTTGTCCTCCTCTAACCAAGGTCCCCCACCGCTTTGACAGTTGCAGACCATGAAATTGGCAGCGGAGACCCTAAAGAAGGAAGTGGTCTCTTCAGTAGCCATTGTGGGGGATTATTCTGGTTCTAGAGCCATAATTGGTCTATTGGCGGTGGTTGCAGGAGAAAACCCACCTGGAAACATGGCAACTGGAGTTCCATCTTTGCCGGTTAGTGGGATGGCCCTAGAGGAAAATTTCCATGTCTCTTCAGAGAAGGTATCTCCCTGTTGTAGGTGCTTCCAAGAATTTTACATTGGAGTCCTTGGGTGAGGCTCTGGTGCATTTAGAGTCTTCCATACAGTGCTGTTCTCTGAAACTTTCTTCTTTGGTACAATCAGTACAGAAACTGGCTCACGCATACAAAGGTAGTGTTATAGAGAAAGTTTAAAGATCAAATTAATTTATTAAAAGAAGAGTCTGGGAAAATTAAAGTAGTACAAGTTTCCATTATTAAGGATAAATAAGTGTTAAATAGAAGAATGGAGTCTTTGGAAAATCAAGTTCGACATCTTAAACTTGATTACTGCGGGCCTCTTCTTTTTCCTCTACCATCCCGCTCTGCATCTTGTTTGTCTGCTGTTTGCTAAGACCAGCTTAACGGTCTCACTTTAACTTATTATAGCTAGCGAGTGTTATACATTCAAGACTATGTGCACGGAAACTACTATTACACTTACACTTGTCTAGTGTTATATGTTCAAGACTATGTATGTGGATACTGTAACCCGCCTTGGATAAAGGCGGGATATAAATGTAGTAAATAAATAAATAAAATCTTTGTGTGTTAAAGTTTCCTATAAGTGTGGTTTTACCACTGGAAGCTTTTAAAAGATCTCTTACAGAAGTGCTGGAATATCCTTTGAAAACAATACCACCTATTGGAAAAATGTATTTCTTACCCAAGTGGAAGATGAAGTCAGTATCTGTGGGAACTATGGTAACTATTTGAATGCTTCACTGGGTTCAGAAGATAGTTTAGACACCTCTGGAGTTATTCAGAGTGCCACGGCTGTGGTGGTGAAAGCTACTTTACTTGTTTCTTTGGTGTTTGAATAACACTTGAACTCAGTGATGTGGATTTATTTTAGGAAAGCTTCAAAGATATTTGAGGGTCAAAAAATTTGGATTTTTCCAGATCTCTCCAGGGCTACCCAGGAAAGGTGTAAGTTATTTCTAGCAATGCGCCAAAAGAAAATCTCTTTGGGTACAGTTTTTCTTACGTTATAAATGTGTGGTTAAGTATAATAATGAACAATATGTTTTCTTTATCCCTCAACAACTGAGATCCTTAATGTGAAGAAATTTCCCTCTGGGGTATTGGAGGTTTGATCCAAATGTCCCTATGAGATTCTCTGGAAGATAAGTCTAGTTAAATATGTAAAATGCCCGCTGTCAATCAGTTTGTACTTTGGTTTAGTTTCTTATTAAGCTTCCTGCTGTTTTCTTTCATTTCCCTCCCTAATCCTTTTGTGGGCTAACTAACCCCCCCTGTTTACTAAGCCATGCTAGCAGCTGTCATGTGCTAATGCCCACACAGCCCATTCAATTTGAATGAGCTGTGTTGGCATTACTGTGCGGCTTAGTAAACGGGGGGGGGGGAAGAGTAGAGGTATAGTATATTTCCTTTATTTGTAATTTGATTATGTTACATTATAAGCCTCTATTCTGTATTTCCTTATGCAACAATGGTCTTGTATTTTGTATTTATATCTGAAATGATTATAAATAAAAATGTATGCTATAAGTCTATTCATGACAGTTTATTTTCAGTCCAGAGAGCTAGACACTGGAATTCATTGCCTAAAGATCTAAATCAGATGATATCACTTTCTTTTCCAGAAACTTTTAAAAACTTAGGGGTCCTTTTACTAAGGTGCACCAAAAGGTGGTCTGTGATGGTGTAGACGCGTGTATTGGCCACGCGCAGGTTCATTTTTTAGCGCACCTGCAAAAAGGAGGTTTTTTGGGGGGGGGGGGCAAAAATGGACATGCGGCAAAATGAAAATTGGTGCATGTCCATTTTGGGCATGAGACCTTACCACCACCCATTGACCTAGCAGTAAGATCTCATGCATTAACCGTACAATGCCAATTACTGCCCAGTTAGTACCATGTGTCGTAAAATTTCTGGCGCACCTACTCGATGCACATACAAAATGAAATTACCGCACAGGCTACATGGTGGTTCCAAATTGGCGCATAACATGGCTTAGTAAAAGGGCCCCTTAGAGTTTAATAAGTATATTTTCGAGGACTGATTGTTTGTTGTTTTGTTTTTTTTTTTTTGTCGGGCTGTTCATTTAATGTGTTTTAACACGATTAATGCGTTAACATTTTTAACTTTGCACTAATAATTTCAGCACAATTAATTGTGTCATGCTGCTTTCTCCCACCGCTGCCTCCCTCCCTGGTGCTCCAGCTTGTTCTCTCCTTCCTGCCGCTGTACACCAGCAGCCTTTTCTCTCCTGCCACCCCACTCTCCGGCATCTCATCCTGCCCTGCCCGCCCACCACCTCTGAACTTGCCTTGTACACACGGCAGAATTAAGCACATGGTGCTCCACTCCTCTCTGTAAATGGAGCCCTCCCTCTCTAGCGTTATGCCTCCTCTGATGAAACTTCCTGTTTCCTGCTATAGGAGTCGGACGCTAGAAAGGGAGAGCTCCGGTTACAAAGAGGAGTGGAGCAGCATGTGGTTAATGCCACTGTGTGTACAAGGCAAGTTTGGAGGGCCACATGCTTAGGGGGTAGGGGTGGGGGGGGTGGGATGAGATGCCAGAGAGCGGGGTGACAGCTGGTTGGCGGGTGTGCGGCAGACAGGAGTGAACAAGCTGCAGGAGCAGTGCGGAGAGAATGGGACAGTGGTAGAAGAGAAAAATATATGCAGGAGGGAGAAAGAGTCAGAGAAACGGGGTGGTAGGAAAGAAAAGAAAAGGCAAATGAAATGAGATGCTGCCTATAGAGAGGAAGGGAAGAGAAGAGAGTTGGTGCCCATTGAGAGGAAGGGAATGGAAAAGAAGAGAGTGTGTGCCCATATAGAGGAAGAGAAGATAGATGAGATGGTGCCCATTCAGAGGAAGGGTAAGAGAGGAGAATGGTGCCCATGGGGTGGGAGGAGAGACTGGAGGAGATGGTGCCCAAGGAGGGAAGGGGAGGACAGAAAGAAGGAGAGAGATAATGCCCATGGATGAAGGGAAAGGGAAGGGATAGAAACAAGACAGATATAAGGAGGAAGAAAAATGGCAGAAAGTTGAATGTGAAAGTTGTTGTAGAGTAAGAAGTGAAGAAGACAAGAGAGAAAAGAAACAGTGAGGAGAGAGGAGGCCCTGAAAATAGAGTTCAGAGCACAGACAGAGGAACAGAACCAGAGATGGGGAATAAGATGATTAGAAAAATAAAATCACCGGACAACAAAGTTAAGAGAAATGATTTTATTTTCAGTTTAGTAACTGAAGTACAATATGTCAGTTTTGAGAAATTACATCTGCAGTCTATATTTTGCACTACACAGCTGAAAATGTGAGGGGGACACTGTATATGCTACCAACCGCGGGATTAAAGAATTTAATCGCGGTCCATCGTGTAGTTAACCCTTTTAATCAGTGAACAGACCTAAAAAATGCCAAAATAAACTACAATGACACCACTTTGCCCCTTTATAATACAATAGCTCTGGTTCAACAGTTGCTGTTTCAAGTGTGGATATCAAAACGGATACACCCTGCCTGCCAAATTCTGCAAATCAGTACTCTCCATCATATACATCCTCCAAGTACACTCTGATTTCTCTTTATCTTTAGACCCCCTAGGAGCCAGTTTCCATTCGCCTCATTTGCCTCTAGCTTCCCTGCCTTATTACCCTTATCTCTGCCTTCAGGCTACTGAGTATAACAGCCAGTCACTGATCTATCCTTGCCGTTTTCATTCCCATCTAACTCATTATCCTTTCATACAGTTTTGAGGTTATAATTTTAAAAAATAATTTTCTCTCATTCACAAAAAAAAATTAAAAAAACAGAAATTCTTTCATTTCAGGTTCACAGTATCCACCATATACAGATGTTTCCAATTTTACATTTATATAGTATATATATGCTGTTTACCTATATTTTCGTCATTTAGGTCACTAGTTCTAGCCCCACAAACTTTCTTCAGAAGACCGTACAACAGCTTCCAGAATTCAGCAGTCTAAAAAATAAAAGACATCTCTCAAATTAACCTGTTTTCCACTTCAAATGCCTTCCTCTTTTCAGTTATAAACCTACATCTAGGGTAGTGAAAAAACATATCAGCTGCTAATGTGCAAAGGACATAGAAATGCAAACATGATAGGAATACACAGGAATTTAGTCTTGGCACTGTTCATTATTTTAGTTGCTATTTTGAAGACAAATGTATAGTAAAATCAGTACATGCTTAGTTACCACAAAGCTGAGATAATTAAATGTCAGGCTGATTGATTAGCACAGCATTCAAAGATAAGCATTACCATAAAAGAAACCGAGGTTCAGAATCTCGGGCAAATCAGACTTTCAGATATCATAGAGATGACCCTTGCTGCTACAATAAATGGAAAAAACCTCTGCATTAACACTTATACATAAGGTTCAGACATCTACAAACTACAAAAGGTGGCTGATCAAAATCAGCTTCTCAGTCTTTTGCCTTTAGTTATGAACTAAAGATGGTCTCTTATCTCGACCTAGCTAAAACTAAAAACCTGTACAATATGAGGAGGAGGAATCAATGCCCTGCCATATGGCCTACTGGGGACATAATATTATAAGCACTACTAAAGCAGGAGGATTAAATCTACTTTAAGTAAAATAAAATCTTTCATAAAGGACAAAATAAACATCAAGAAACATATTACATTAATTTTTTAAACGTTAACCACTACTCTGGTTTTAGAATGTAAAGATCTATAGCCTCTGGTGTATCAGAGCTATTAACCCTCAAACTACCATGGGAGAGGTTTTTTTTTGCTAGAATTTTTTTGCCTATCTTGATTACTTTAACTGTCTTTAGGTATCGGTAGAGAATGCATGTTCCCACATTTTGATATATAACACATACATGTAACACAGTTGTATAGAAATGTAGCATGCTTGGTATTAAAGTTACCCAGGCGGTGGTGCTAGCCACCCCACCAAGAACAAGTCATGACGCCTGCGCTGAACATGTCTGCTTTGGTCTGAAGTTGTCCCTTGGTTCATTAATAGAAGGAAAGTGATATTCTATTTCCTCCCATAATTTGGTGAGTGTACTTATTTATCTTGGAAGATATGTCATCATCGGAGGTCTATTTATTGTAGAAATGGTGTTAGCACATAGTCATAATAAGCGTTTTTCTGCTAAACAGGTCTTAGAAATTCTTTTAGCGGACAATGATAGTAGTGATGTCAAAGTCATTGATTCTGATAGCCGTTACTATTTGCCAAGTGAGGATGTCTCAGAATTAGAGGACAACATTGAAACCTGTGGTGAGAATGACAAAGAAAGTTGTGCCGAAATTCCACAAGAGACTGCATCTTCATTACCGTCGACAAGAACTGCGCAAGCTGGCAGTCGTGGCAGAGCTCAGCAGCAGCAGCAGACTAGTGAAGATCGTTCCAGAGGAACACCAGTCTCTGATGTGATTACAGCATGCTCTGGTTGCCAATGACAATTGATCGCTGCCCTGCTAATATTGTCTGTGAAAGGTTTGGCCCACGTAATTTGGCTCTGAACGTGATGTCAATAAACAAAATCTGCAAAACTTCTGTCACAGATAAAATGATTCAGCTCTTAGTAAAGCGCACGAATGAAGGTGGGGTAATAGATGAAAAGTTCAACAAAAAAAACATCCAGCTTGCATCATAAGGTTTGAGCCTACTTGTACCAATGAAATTTGGGCATTAATAGGCCTCCTGATTTACCATGGTTATTATCAGCCAGTGAAAGGCCTCTTGAACCTTCAGTCAGGTCATCTCATATTTACTGCCACAATGCCACGTGCTCAGTTTGAATTGCTGCTTCGTGTACTACGTTTTGACAACAAGGCCACAAGAGATGACAGAGTGGCATTTGACAACTTTGCAGCTACACGCAAAGTGTTTGACATTTTCAATGACATATGCAGAGATAACTGCACATTGTCTGACCATTGATTGTCAATTCAGAGTATATGTGCCTCAGAAGCCTGGGAAGTATGGCTTGTTGTTTCATGTTGACACATGCCAAACATCAATACATGTCACGCATGCTTCCGTACACAGGAAAAGCCATGAACACACCTCTGCAAAGCACCTCAGTGATCGTGAAAGAGTTGTGCCAGCTTATCTATGGTTCCAGAAGAAACACTACAATGAACTGTTACTACACAAGTGTCGACTTCGCCGAGGACTTGATTATGAACCATAACCTAACAATTTGTCAGAACAATCAACTCCAATCGGCTGCATATTCCTGAAGAAATGAAGACGACCAATGGCAGAGTAGTGTTGAGTACGAATTTTGCTTGTTCTGATCCTGTTATATTGCAGTCACATATCCCCAAACCAAAAAGGAATGTTTTGCTACTCACAACAGAACACAATCAACTTGATATTTCTCAGACAGAGGATCACAAACCAGAGGTCATTTTGGCATATAACGAAGATAAAGGTGGCGTTCACATTGCAGATATGATGCTTGATACTTAATGTTGTACAGTTGCATCAAGAAGATACTACTTATCATTTCTATAGCGCTACTAGATTTTGTTTTCTACACAATCGTCGATATAACAGCCATAAACTCCTTGTTAATTGGATGCAAAAACATGCAGAGTTGAAGGAAAAAAAGAAATGTCAATGACACCGCTTATTTCTGACTGAGCTTGGCGAGTCACTGGTTCTTCCAATGGTTGAACAGCGGGCGGCAAATTTAGTGGGACTTCAGAACAATTTTCAGCAAGCTGTGCCATTCTGGGAAGACCAATCACGTTATCCTCAGCTGTATGTTCCATCAGCAACTGTGCATCAAGATATACTGTGTGCATGAAGGAATCATACGGAGAAGGTTACAAAAAGCAGAAGGACAATACCAACAGAGTTAGGCAGAGCTGCGGAATTTAAGAAGCCAGCATGCCGGCCAAAACGATCACCTGCACCATGTACAGCAGTGCATGAAGTATTAGGCCTATATATTAAGTTTAGCTGTTAGCATTAAGGCAGTAATTAGAATTTTGTTAGACTTTTCTGTCTGCAACTTAAGTTGAAAATAAAGAATAAAAGATGCGCATACGAAAGAAATCCTTTAATTTTTACAATTCAGACGTCGTTTCTTATTTATTATTCCGCACACTGCTAGAAACCAGCTTTGTTGACTGCTTAACTTGGCTTCTGAATAGCCTTCAAATGATTTATTACATGGGACCAATAATTAATAAATCCACAAAAATATGGGGGTAGTGGAAACCACCACCCTCCTGGTAGTGCATCTTACAAAAAAATCTTGGTAGTTCGAGGGTTATTACTACTAATAATCATTTCTATAGAACTACTAGACTTACGCAGCACTGTACATTAAACAGATATGAAAAAGTCCCTGCTCGACAGAGCTTACAATCTAATCAAGACAAACAGGATAAATAAAGGATTGGGGCATTACTTATGGTGGGAATGACTACAACAGACATGGGTACTAATGCCACTTAAGCCTCACAACCAAACATTATCACTAGCACATTTTGACAAACTAGTTAAAAATAACAACCATAGAAACAACCCCCCCCCCCCCAAAAAAAAAAAAAAAACTAGTCAAGGGACTAATAATAACCCTTTAGAAATTACTTAGGCTCATTTCGTGCACTTTGTTGACTGTAGTGAATGATCTCTGTATGAATGACTATCAGGCTTATTTTCGAAAGAGAAGGGTGCCCATCTTTCAACACAAATCGGGAGATGGGCGTCCTTCAACCAGGGTCACCCAAATCAGCATAATTGAAAGCCGATTTTGGGCGTCCTCAACCGCTTTCCGTCGCAGGGATGACCAAAGTTCACAGGGGCGTGTCAGAAGCATAGTGAAGGCGGGACTGGGGCGTGCTTAACACATGGGCGTCCTCGGCCGATAACAAAAGAAGGGTGTCCCTGACGAACACTTGGCCGACTTTACTTGGTCCTTTTTTTCTTAAGACCAAGCCACAAATATGTGCCCTAAATGACCAGGTGACCACCGGAGGGAATCGGGGATGACCTCCCCTTACTCCCCCAGTGGTCACTAACCCCCTCCCACCCTCCAAAAATTTTTTTATAAATTTTTCCAGCCTCTATGCCAGCCTCAAATATCATACCCAGCCCCATGACAGCAGTATGCAGGTCCCTAGAGCAGTTTTAGTGGGTACTGCAGTGCACTTCAGGTAGGCGGACCCAGGCCCATCCCCCCTACCTATTATACTTGTGGTGGTAAATGTGAGCCCTCCAAACCCACTGTACACACATCTAGGTGCCTGCTTTCATCCCCAAGGACTATGGTAGTGGTGTACAGTTGTGGGGAGTGGGTTTTGGGGGGCTCAGCACACAAGGTAAGGGAGCTATGCACCTGGGAGCTTTTTCTGAAGTCCACTGCAGTGCCCCCTAGGGTGCCCGGTTGGTGTCCTGGCATGTCAGGGGGACCAGTGCACTACGAATGCTGGCTCTTCCCATGACCAAATGGCTTGGATTTGGTCGTTTCTGAGATGGGCATCCTCGGATTCCATTATCGCCGAAAATCGGGGACGACCATCTCTAAGGTCGACTTAAATGTTGAGATTTGGGCGTCCCCGACCGTATTATCGAAATGAAAGATGCCCCCCCCCCCCCACCCCAATCATGTTTCGATAATACGGTTTTCCCTGCCCCTTCACGAAGACGTCCTCAGGAAAACTTGGGCGGCCCCGTTCGATTATGCCCCATCCATAGGTCTTTTCTATAGTATTATAGAGTTCTTAGATAACATTGTCTTTTTATGTTTTTATAATGAATTGTAAACCGCTTTGGTCTTCCTAAGCTAAGCGGTATATTCAATTTTAAATAAACATTCATGAGTTTTAGAAACAGCTCTTTCAAAATAATATTAATATGCAGGGAAAAACCATTATGAAGGCAATTTGCAAGGTGTTTTCTTAGGGGCCATTTTACTAAGCTGCACTAAAAAGTAGCCAGAATTATCCCCCGTGCGGGGCTTTCCCGCGCACTAAGGCCACTTTTAGCATAGTGGTAAAATAGGCCAATTTTCCATATTAATGGCCACACACAAAGAAGTGGGAAAAGGAAGACGGCTTGACAGGTGATGGAATAAACAATCAAATTTTATTGCTGACATACAAAAGGCCCGACATGGCACCACATTTCAGTACAAAGTGCCTGCCTCAGGAGTCTGGCAATGTTGAGTTCTACAATTCTAAGAATAATGCAGCCATACAGTGAATAAATGAGTACTGCACCTTTCAAACGTAAAATAATGAGTTGAGAAATGCAGACAGGTTGTTCTCCGCTAAGCACGTCCTGTCTGAATTTCTCAACTCGGTATTTTACGTTTGGAAGGTGCAGTACTCATTTATGCACGGTCTTTTTAAAGAGTCTCACACATTGTTCACTTGGCTGCAACATTCGTTCACTTGGCTGCATTATTCTTAGAATTGCAGAACTCAACATCGTTAGACTCCTGAGGCAGGCACTTCAGTGCCGAAACGCGGTGCCGTTTCGAGTCTTGTGTATTGCAGCAATAAAGATTGATTGTTTATGCCATTATCTGTCAAGCCTTCTTCCTTTTCTCACTTCTTTGTTACTATCTCGTGGAACTTATTTGTTTTCAGTTACCTCTTGGTTCACGCACTAATTTCCCCATTAGCTTAAGGCCATTAGCAAATGAGCCCTTACCACCCCACCAAATGCCCCCAGCGCTAATAAATAAATTCTATTTTTTTAGCATGTGGGAAGCATGTGCCAATCCTGAACCTACCGCAGGATGCCTAAGCATGCTCCACAGTAGCGATTTTTACCCTGCAGTAAAACTTTAGTACTTACTGCTGCTTAGTTAAAGGGCCCTATAATTTGTAGTCTGAAACTGTCCTCCCTCAATGAAGCAGACAAACCACACATTTTGCCAAACTGAGATAAGGCATTTCTGGGATCAGGCTTAGGTCATGGGAGAAAAATTTAAAACGAATAGGAGAACATTTTTCTTCACTCATCATGTAATTAAACTCCGGAATTCAATGCCAGAGAATGTGGTAAAGGCGGTTAGCTTAGCAGAGTTTTAAAAAGGTTTGGACGGCTTCCTAAAGGAAATGTCCATTATTAAATTGGACTTGGAGAAAATCCACTATTTCTGGGATAAGCAGTATAAAATGTTTTACACTTTTTTGGGATATTGCCAGGTATTTGTGATCTGGATTGGCCACTGTTGGGAACAGGATGCTGGTCTGTCCCAGTATGGCAATACTGATGTACTAATAGTACACATGAAGCCCCAATTTTGCACTGGCCCCACGCTGGGTCATTCACAATTTCTCATTTACTTAAAAAAAGACTCATCGAACAAGAAGCCTTTTGTAAAATAAGTATTAAGGATACTGTAAAACATATAAATACCAATACAGTACATCTAGAGAAACACATTCAAAACCAGGGCAGCACCATTTTGTTTTTGAACAACATATTCACATAAGATCTAGATTACACACAACTGGACATCTGAAAGAAGCTAACTAAGGGGGCCAAGTGAACTCTTTCTTTCTTTATTTAGAGGTGGTTTATAACACCAGACATAACCATAAATCGTGCCCCCCCCCCCCAGTCACTAGTAGAAGCCTCAGATCCAAATGCGCTGATAGCTGGCACTTACATCTGCCTCAACTACAAGCTAAATGGTAAAATATACTTTTTTAAGAGTATGCATGTATTGCCATTGTAAAACTGAAAATAACATATTTTTGCCAGCATGCCCAAACCATTTCCATTACATGTCCCTTTCCAAACTGCCTACTGCAAGTCTAAACATGTAAACAGTAATTTTAGGAAAGCACTGATTTACATACATAGGGAATTTACAAACATAAATGCCACACAAACCGTCTAAAATGCCTTCCATAGATTATACTGTCAAATCTGCATACATTATTTACCATGGAAAAATACCTTAATAAAAAGGACTACAAATAAATGTCTCTGGGTACTCTACCCATGCCAGTTTCACAGTGAAAGCATGGAGGCTCTTCCACTTTGAAATCTGGTACAAGTCTGTGGGTTAGAAGCAGCTATTTACTTTGCCCTAATGCAGACAGTTCTAAAACGTTCCTCTATTGTTTTTATAACTAAAAATTAGTTTTAAATTCTCACAGCTTCTTTTGGATTTTTTGTTTGTTTTTTTTTAGCAACACAAGTACCTTTTTAGCATGTATCACTTAAAAGTCACTAAAAAATAATTTATAGCAGTAAAATGTACATTTTTAAATTAAAAATCTGCAGTGATTATCATTACTTTTAAAGTATCTACTGCAAAGTGTTAGAGCAAGTGGATTACTAAAAGCAACTGCTATCAACACCACTGAACTACAGAAAGCTGCATTATGGCTTGCATCCACAGATTAACAGGTGTCTAGAGAAACAGGTGGCCTTGACATCTTTATTTTCATATACTTATAGATTTTAACTTAGCAGGTCATTAATACATTTTTAATTTTAAATACGTATGCCTACTCTGTCCTGAGAAAGAAAAGAATGCAATGCATTTCCAAAGGTCTTTTAGTCCATTATGTTGACGCTAAAGGCTTAGTTTACTTATATTTTATTCTCTCAGTGTGTCTATGGAACGAAACTAAATATCACTCAAAAAAGCATTTATGCCACATGATAAATCGTAGAATGCTGTTATTTGCTACAAATATATTTGAACATCAGTAAGGCACAATGCTGGCCATAGGACCCAACTGTTCCAAATGATTCAGGGCGCTACACCCAGGGGAAATCACCCCTTCCTGGACACAGTCAAGGAGTTTGGTCAAGATTAGGGGTTCTTAAGCACCAAACAGAATTAACTCTAAATCAGTGAAGGATTTTGGAAGTGCATTTAACAATCGTTGAGAAAAGGTTTTGACTCTGACGGTCCGAGCCTGATCTCCCTCACCGCCTCTGGCCGATTGAATTTCGCCTGCCTGAAGGTTTCCGGGTTGATTCCGAGCCCACTCAGTACACGGCACAGGGAAGCGATCGCTTCTTTCAACCGGCCGTTCACGGCGCGACTCATTTCCAGCGGGCTCAATTGCGATCTCTTTTCAGATATGGCGCCACCAGCTCAGATGTTACCGCCAAAGATTCTATTGACCAGCAACCGGATCCTCCCCCGCCGACGAAACGTGTCCTACGGCCACGGCCAAGAGCGAAGTCGAGACAGACCTGAAGGCGTCAGACATCTGACGAGTTTCTAGAGAGCGCCCTCTCTTGGAAAGAGGTCCTAAAATTTTACATAGGGGGGGAACGGGGAAGTTGAAACAACCGCGAGTTCAAGGCACATCATCACCGAAACCGTCCAATTGCGTTTTTAAATTCAGTGTATTTGGGTACAATGCTGCTCCAATATGCGCTTTTTATTCTGAACCAAATCCACGGTAAAGGGGAGATCTGATCATCAGAAAGGCATGAAAACTGAGCCAAAATATTATTGTTATTTTTTAAGGCCTGGGACTTACAGATAGGCACGTGTTTCTCTGACATAATTTCCAGACCCTGCCAGTTACCCATTTCTAAGAAGGACACTTAGGCCAGTGTAGGCTTTGGCACAACACTAGCATTTTGGGACCTGTATTGTACTATAAATAGAGTAGAACTGCGGAAACAAACAGGAGACAGTCTACTGCTGCAGGCAACTGGGGGCTGTAGTTATTATCATTTGAAAATCACTGGATGGTTTCACATTCATATTAGTGGGTTTCACTTCAGCTCTCAGAAGGCAGATGTCTGTATCACTGCAAAAAAAACAACCACAGTACATGATCACCCGATAAATTTTAGATTTACTCATGTGCAGGTGCTGCCAATTTCTTATCAACAGGCTTCCTACCCAAGTAGTTTCTTGCTCTGTGAGGCATTCTCTTTACACTCATAAAATACATTTACAGTGACCTCCTGCTCATTTTACATTATTTTTGCACTGATGGAGAGCTGCCAGACTAAAATAGAATAGGAGTTCCATTCTTATGCAGGGCATTTGGGCTTTAAAGGCCTGTGATAAGTACATAAGTATTGCCATACTGGGACAGACCAAAGGTCCATCAAGTCCAGCATCCAAGTCATCCCAAAAAAGTACAGTACATTTTATGCCGTTTATCCTAGAAATAAGCAGTGGATTTTCCCCAAGTCCATTTTATTTATGGTCTATGGACATTTCCTTTAGGAAGCCATCCAAACCTTTTTTTTTTAAACCCCGCTAAGCTAACTGTTTTTACTACATTCTCTGGAAACGAATTCCAGAGTTTAATTACACGTTGAGTGAAGAAACATTTTCTCCGATTTGTTTTAAATTTACTACTTTATAGCTTCATTTCCTGCCCCCTAGTCCTAGTATTTTTGGTAAGAGTAAACAAGCGATTCACGTCCACCCATTCCATTCCACTCCACTCATTATTTTATAGACCTCTATCATATCTCCCCTCAGCCGTCTTTTCTCCAAGCTGAAGAGCCCTAGCCATTTTAGCCTTTCCTTATAGGGAAGTCGTCTCATCCCCTTTATCATTTTTGTCGCCCTTCTCTGTACCTTTCCTAATTCCAATATATCTTTTTTGAGATGCGGTGACAATAATTGAATACAATATTTGAGGTGTGGTTGCACCATGGAGCGATACAAAGGCATTATAACAGTCTCATTTTTGCTTTCCATTTATTTCCTAATTATACCTAACATTCTGTTGGGGTCTTTTATTAAGCCGCGGTACCGTTTTTAGCGTGTGCTAATGATTAGCACATGCTAAACGCTAGAAATTACAGCAGGTATCATTAGAAAGGACAGAGGTAAAATCCATGCAGGAAGTCGCTCTGAATGTATTCTGACATGACAGGTTTCCTCTATTCTGAATTTTTAAACTTCTAATCGGGACTTTACTAGCATGAATAAAAAAAACATAAGAGTTTGTAAGGAAATTATCACGGACCAATTGGGGCTGGATTAAGTGAGCAATAATATTATATTCCTGATAGACAGAGACATCGAACAATCTTCATTATGCAGAAATATTAAGCCCAACTGTTCATTATTGATAATGGGCTATAAAGGTTGTTATATCTTCTTTACCAAATGATATTAAAACCCACCTTCCTGTTTTATATTAGGCTACTTTTCTAGACTGTCTGACCAGGGCCGCTGAGAGCCGGGCCCGGGATAAGGCCGCCCCCAGGCCCCCCCACCCACCCGAGGTTGCCGCCCACCCGAGATCGCCGGGCCCCCCCCCCGCCGCCCACCCACCCGAGGTCACCGGGCCCCCCTCCACCCGCTATCGGGCCGGGCCCTCGGAACTAACCTTAAGCCTCCTTTCACTTCGCAGCAAGCAGCGGCAGAGCAGACCTCTCCTCCTTCCTTCCGTGCCCCGCCCTCATGGACATTACATCAGTCGAGGGCGGGACATGGAAGGAAGGAGTGGCCTGATCTGCTGCTGCTTGCTGCAAAGTGAAAGGAGGCTTAAGGTTAGTTCTGGGAGTGACGGAGGGCGGGCCAGGCGGCGACAGAGGGCGGGCCAGGCAGCGGTGGCGCCGGGCCCCCTGGAGGCCCGGGCCCCGGGGCTTTTGTCCCCCTTGTTCCCCCCTCTCGGCGACCCTGTGTCTGACTAGCTGTATTCATACAGATTGTGAAGATACACTTTGGTAAGCTATCCCCATTCTCTTTTCACTATGACATATACATCAAGTACTGTTTGCACATAACATGTCATAACACCCATGATACTGTATTGTTCAAAACACAATGTGTTACTATTATATATATATATATATATGTTTTTCTATCAAGGCAGTTAATGTGTACATTTTTGTACATACTGGTTTATCCACTCCTTCCCTAGCTAAGATAATGTTCAAGCACCTTTCTGACCTCATTTGCAACCTTCGTTAAACTAATCCCTTATTTTCAGACTTCTGATACTCTATTTTATCTATGGGGTCCTTTTATGAAGCTGCAGCAAAAGGGGGCCTGCGCTGGCATCGGTGTGTATTTTTGACGAGTGCCAAGGCCCCCTTTTACAGCGGCAGGTAAAAGACAGGGTTTTTTTTTTTTAAAGAAATGGACATGTGGCAAGTGAAGTACTTGCCACATGCCCATTTCGGGTGGGAGCTCTTACCGCCACCCCGGTATGGGCTCCCGCACTACCCTGGCGGTAACCGGGCAGCGCACAGCACTGCCTGACTACCGCTGGGTACACACCGGCGCAACAAAAATAAAAATATTTGTGTAGCACTGGAAATGATGCTCGCTGGGTTGGGAACTACTGCCGGGCTGCTGTGGTAGCCTGGCGGTACTTCCATTTTAGCGAGTGGTAAGCCCGTGTTAGGCTTACTGCTGCTTTGTAAAAGGGTCCATATATGTTCCATCTTTGCTTACACCTTATGCCGTCTATTAAAATGTTTTATTGTGTATTGTGTTGACATTGTAATGTAGCATACTATGCCATGCTTTGTATTGTTGTTTGAATATTTTTACTGCTGTAATTGTCTATTGCTTATGTTTGATTTATTCTTGCTGTACACCGCCTTGAGTGAATTCCTTCAAAAAGGCGGTAAATAAATCCTAATAAGTAAAATAAAACCAGCACCTGCAGTTTTCCCCAAGGCACTTCAGGAGAGATGATCTGAGGCAAAGACAGTCTGGAGAAAGACCATGAATGGACATACAAGGAAGAGAGGGAATAGAACATGAATAGTGGTCCACAAGGGTATGTTTGTTCAGAGCCCAATATAGTATTAATTTGGGGTGTGCAGCCAAAATATTTTTGTTTTGTGTAGTTTCCTGTGTCATTTACAGGAATTTTTTGTTGTTGTTATTGTTTCAAGTGTAATATCATAACTATTGTGCACACTTTCCCAATAGTGTGAAAAATGTATGTGCTATCGGGAAAGAGTACACAGTATTTATTATACAAGTAAAATACCCTGAAATTTCAGTCAGTCAGGTTTTCAGGATATCCACAATGTATATGAATGAAGTAGATCTGCATACCAAGGAGGAATTGCATGCAAATCTATCTCATGCATATTCATCATGGATATCCTGAAAACCCAACGGGGATGGGTGTGCCCCATGGAATAGGTTGAGAAACACTACTTTATTTAGTGCACTGGTTTTCAACCCAGTCCTCAGGAACGACCTGGCCAGTTGGGTTTCAGGATATCCATAATGAACATGCATGAGAGATATTTGCATGCAGTGGATATCCTGAAAACTCGACTGGCCAGATGATCACTGAGGATTGGGTTGAAAGCCACTGATTTAGTGGAAATGCTCTTTACCAAAGCGGTCAGACTCCAAGTTTATGGTGGTTCCACGTGTCTACATACTTACAGGAGCAAAAATAATGACAAGCAGCTCCCTTCCCATAAGTATGTATAGCTAAACATTTTTAGGGCCTCTGGTTTCCCAAACTGAAGGCCACAAAATCCAACCCTTCTCATCTGCTCTGAGTATTGCCATGCCTGCCATAGGTGGGTAACAGGATTCATGTGTGGAAGAGACTATGACCTATGTCTGTAATCCACTTCTTAGCAAGGGCGTAGCCAGACAACAGATTTTGGGTGGGCATAGGCAAGAAGTGGGTGGGCACCAAGTGTTCTCCCCCCCCCCCCCCCAAAAAAAAAAACCACCTCTAAAAAATATCTCAGCTGGCAGGAAAATGCTTCTTTCCACCTTGGCAATCTGCAGCAGGCATGCACTGAAAAAAGAGCATGCGCAGGTGCCAGTATTGTGGAGAGTAGCGTCTCCGTTACCATCAGGGGAAGTGTTCAGCTGGCAGAACTTGGGATCTCCACCAGCTACTGCTAAACGTGTGCTACTGTTGGGTGGGCCTGAGCCCTAAGTGGGTGGGCCAGGGCCCACCCAGGCCCACCTGTGGCTACGCCACTGCTTCTTAGACAATTGTTTCTGTCTCAAAAATATTTTCTAGCCCCTAATATAATCTATCTACAACTGAAAATAGTTCCAGGAGATTGAGCCCTCTACTTTATCCTGTGTGCAGGGTCTAGGCTAGTACCCAGGGTGGGGTAAGCAACCTCAGGAGCTCTATGCTCCCTCTTGATAACTTGGAAGAAAAGAGGAAAATAATTTTTCATCCAAAATGTATCTCTCTTAGTGACATCACCAACACCTCACCTGGCACCATACCAGTGGGGAAACCCAGCTAGGAAGTCACTTCTTATTGCTCTGTACATCTGTCAGGGAAAATGGTATCCTTGCAGCACATAAACCCAGATTAGGCCACCCATCATTGCGTTCTACTGGGGCAAATACAGATTCACTAGGGCATTCATGACCTGGGTCATGTGGTCTAGTGGTTAGACCACTGGTCTTGACATCCAGAGGTGCCTGGTTCAAATCTTACTGCTGCTCCTTGTGATCTTGAGCAAGTTACTTAACCCTGTGTTGCCTCAGGTGCAAACTTAGACTGTGATTCCTCCAGGGACAGGGAAATACCCAGTATATATGAATGTAACCAACCTCACAGGTTAAACCTTTTCTCCCCCCACTCCTCCAATACCACCCCCTCACCTCCCTCAGTCCCCCACAGTCCTGTTAAGCCCTTTCTCTTCTGGCACCACTCCTTCACCCCCCTCAGTCCCCCTCAGCCAGTCCCTGGGTCTTGGCTCTGCCATGTCCAACCCACAAGAAATTGCATCAGAGAATGCGGGACGCAGCAGAGGAAAGACCCAAGGGCTGACTGAAGGCAGTCTGTCATGTTGCTTCTACTGCTGCTGCTGGTGACTGATGTAAATTTTACAGGACCGCAGGGGAGTGAGAGAGGTGAGGCAGCAGTGTCAGACCTACAGGGAGGCAGACTGAGGGAGAGGGAAGAGAGACTGGTCCGGGGGGAAGGCATGCCAGAAGAAGTGCAATGGAGAGGGGGTACTGCCAAAGCTAGTTGGCTCAGGGCAGCACTATCCCTTGAGCTGGACCTGCATGGCAGAATCCAAGAAGATTCTATGCTACTTAATTCCCAGGGATAGGCAATAGCTTTCCCAGGTCTACTGTAATAATGGATTTACCTCCAGGTTCATATCTCAGTGGGTAATACTTCATTAAGCAATAAATTAAAAAAAACTGGTAGTGTGGTTTTTACTTTGATTATTAGTGAAAACCCTATGTTCAAGAGTACTTATGGAAGATGCACAAACAGGCACTTTTGCTTATTACCCCCTCTACCCATGTGTGACTTCCAGTTAATTATTATATAAATGGTAGCACAGATCTATAAACAGACAATAATCACAACCAAGCACCATAAAAGTAAGATGAAGTTGAGATTCTTGAAAGCAGTTTTAATTTCTGAGCCAGTTTACAGGGACGTGATAAAGAATAGCAGTAGGTAACCATAAGATGGCAGCAATGCCTTGATGTAGAATTAAACTACATATTTCAAATCAATCCATAAGGAAGGAAGTAAAACTCTTTTATGGTCTGAGTACTTCATATGTGAGTTTGACCAAACAAAAAAAAACCTCACAGTTAACTGATTCTCTACGCTTGACTGTGTCATAAAACATCTGATTGCTACAGAAACATTACAAAAAGTAGGCAATTTTGTAAATCTTGGGGGGTTTTTGGTTGTTACATTTGTACCCTGCACTTTCCCACTCATGGCAGGCTCAACGTGGCTTACATGTTGTATACAGGTACTTATTTGTACCTGGGGCAATGGAGGGTTAAGTGACTTGCCCAGAGTCACAAGGAGCTGCCTGAGGTAGGAATTGAACTCAGTTCCTCAGGACCAAAGTCCACCACCCTAACCACTAGGCTACTCCTGCCACATAAAAGGCCTCTTGTAATATTTACTACTACTACTTAACCAGGGCCGGTCCAACCCAGTAAGCGAGGTAAGCATGGCAGGAGGGCGCCGACCTCTGGAGGGCGCCGCCGCGCCATGTTGACCCTCGCCGCTTACCTCAGCTCCCGGACCCCGACAGCAGCCCTGCCTTCGGTTTCCTGCTCTGGTACCTGCGCCGCCCTAGGGCATTTAAATCTTGTATTTAAATTTACCTCCGACGTCGCAGCAGCTGCGCAGCATCAGTGAAAGCGCTGCTGCCCGATGTCTCTAGCTTTCCCTTCGCTCATTCATTCCCTTATCAGTGTCCCGCCTTCTTCTGACTTCATTTCCTTGCGAGGGCGGGACACTGAGGGAACGAATGAGCAAAGGGAAGGCTGGGAGACGTCGGCAGCAGCGCTTTCACTGACGCTGCGCAGCTGCTGCGTCGTCGGAGGTAAATTTAAACACAAGATTTAAACCTGAGAAGAGGGCGAGCAGGTGGACATGGGAGCGGGAGGGCAGGGGAGAGAGGAGCATTGATCGATGGACATGGATGGGAGGGCAGTGCCCAGGGAGACAGGAGAAATTGCTGGACATGGAGGGGAGGGGAGGGAGGAGAATTGCTGGATATGGATGGATGGAGGAGGGAAGATGGAGAGGAGCATCGATGGACAAAGATGGACATGGATGGGAGGACAGAGCCCAGAGAGACAGGAGAAATTGCTAGACATGGAGGGGAGGGGAGGGAGGAAAATTGCTGGATATGGATGGATGGAGGATGGAAGATGGAGAGGAGCATCGATGGACAAGGATAGACATGGATGGGAGAGGGCAGGGCCCAGGGAGAGAGGAGAAATTGCTGGGCATGGAGGGAAGAACAGGTGAGAAAGAGGAGAATTGCTGGATATGGATGGATGGATGGAGGGGGGCAGCCAGGGAGAGGAGAATTGCTGGATATGGATGGATAGATGGATGGAGGGCAGGGGAGTTGCTGGACATGGGTGGATGGAGGGGAGGGCAGGGAGAGAATTGTTGGATATAGATGGAGGGGAGGGAAGACAGGTGTAATATTTTCAAAGATGCCATGGCTAGTAAAAGGGGTGTGACTACTGTAGGGGCAGAGCCATAGTGATCCCGCCCCTGGATGGGTAGGGGCGCCGACTAATAGGCTGCAGGAGGGCGCCAGAAACCCTAGGACTGGCCCTGTACTTAACATTTCTAGAGTGCTACTAGGGTTACGCAGCGCTGTACAGTTTAACAAAGAAGGACAGTCCCTGCTCAAAGGAGCTTACATAAGTACATAAGTACATAAGTAGTGCCATACTGGGAAAGACCAAAGGTCCATCTAGCCCAGCATCCTGTCACCGACAGTGGCCAATCCAGGTCAAGGGCACCTGGCACGCTCCCCAAACGTAAAAACATTCCAGACAAGTTATACCTAAAAATGCGGAATTTTTCCAAGTCCATTTAATAGCGGTCTATGGACTTGTCCTTTAGGAATCTATCTAACCCCTTTTTAAACTCCGTCAAGCTAACCGCCCGTACCACGTTCTCCGGCAATGAATTCCAGAGTCTAATTACACGTTGGGTGAAGAAAAATTTTCTCCGATTCGTTTTAAATTTACCACACTGTAGCTTCAACTCATGCCCTCTAGTCCTAGTATTTTTGGATAGCGTGAACAGTCGCTTCACATCCACCCGATCCATTCCACTCATTATTTTATACACTTCTATCATATCTCCCCTCAGCCGTCTCTTCTCCAAGCTGAAAAGCCCTAGCCTTCTCAGCCTCTCTTCATAGGAAAGTCGTCCCATCCCCACTATCATTTTCGTCGCCCTTCGCTGTACCTTTTCCAATTCTACTATATCTTTTTTGAGATACGGAGACCAGTACTGAACACAATACTCCAGGTGCGGTCGCACCATGGAGTGATACAACGGCATTATAACATCCGCACACCTGGACTCCATACCCTTCCTAATAACACCCAACATTCTATTCGCTTTCCTAGCCGCAGCAGCACACTGAGCAGAAGGTTTCAGCGTATCATCGACGACGACACCCAGATCCCTTTCTTGATCCGTAACTCCTAACGCGGAACCTTGCAAGACGTAGCTATAATTCGGGTTCCTCTTACCCACATGCATCACTTTGCACTTGTCAACATTGAACTTCATCTGCCACTTGCACGCCCATTCTCCCAGTCTCGCAAGGTCCTCCTGTAATCGTTCACATTCCTCCTGCGACTTGACGACCCTGAATAATTTTGTGTCATCGGCGAATTTAATTACCTCACTAGTTATTCCCATCTCTAGGTCATTTATAAATACATTAAAAAGCAACGGACCCAGCACAGACCCCTGCGGGACCCCACTAACTACCCTCCTCCACTGAGAATACTGGCCACGCAATCCTACTCTCTGCTTCCTATCTTTCAACCAGTTCTTAATCCATAATAATACCCTACCTCCGATTCCATGACTCCGCAAATTCTTCAGGAGTCTTTCGTGCGGCACTTTGTCAAACGCCTTCTGAAAATCCAGATATACAATATCAACCGGCTCCCCATTGTCCACATGTTTGCTTACCCCCTCAAAAAAATGCATTAGATTGGTGAGGCAAGACTTCCCTTCACTAAATCCGTGCTGACTTTGTCTCATCAGTCCATGTTTTTGTATATGCTCTGCAATTTTATTCTTAATAATAGCCTCCACCATCTTGCCCGGCACCGACGTCAGACTCACCGGTCTATAATTTCCCGGATCTCCTCTGGAACCCTTCTTAAAAATCGGAGTAACATTGGCTACCCTCCAGTCTTCCGGTACTACACTCGATTTTAGGGACAGATTGCATATTTCTAACAGTAGCTCCGCAAGTTCATTTTTTAGTTCTATTAATACTCTGGGATGAATACCATCAGGTCCCGGTGATTTACTACTCTTCAGCTTGCTGAACTGACCCATTACATCCTCCAAGGTTACAGAGAATTTGTTTAGTTTCTCCGACTCCCCCGCTTCAAATATTCTTTCCGGCACCGGTGTCCCCCCCCAAATCCTCCTCGGTGAAGACCGAAGCAAAGAATTCATTAATTTCTCCGCTACGGCTTTGTCCTCCTTGATCGCCCCTTTAACACCATTTTCGTCCAGCGGCCCAACCGACTCTTTGGCCGGTTTCCTGCTTTTAATGTATCTAAAAAAATTTTTACTATGTATTTTTGCTTCCAACGCTAATTTCTTCTCAAAGTCCTTTTTTGCCCTCCTTATCTCCGCTTTGCATTTGGCTTGGCATTCCTTATGATCTATCCTGTTACTTTCAGTTGGTTCTCTTCTCCACTTTCTGAAGGATTGTTTTTTGGCTCTAATGATTTCCTTTATCTTACTGTTTAGCCACGCCGGCTGACGTTTAGTCTTTTTTCCCTTTTTTCTAATACGTGGAATATATTTGTCCTGAACCTCCAGGATGGTGTTTTTAAACAGCATCCACGCCTGATGCAAGTTTTTTACTCTGCGAGCTGCTCCTTTCAGCTTACAATCTAAAGGACGAAATGTCAAGTTGGGGTAGTCTAGATTTCCTCAATGGAGGTATAATGGTTATGTGCCGAAGGCGACATCGAAGAGGTGGGCTTTGAGTAAGGATTTGAAGATGGGCAGGGAGGGGGCTTGACGTCAGGGCCGGTCAAACCCAGTAAGCGGGGTAAGCACCGGAGGGGGGCGCCTGCCTTCAAGGGCGCCGCTGCACTGCCATACCACGCCGCCCTTGGGGGTTTAAATCTTTAATTTACCTCCGTCCCAGCGGCCGCATCATTTGAAAGCCCTGCCCATCTCTAGCCTTCCCTCCCTTCGTGAGTTCGTTCCGCAGAGTCCCGCCTTCTGACGTCATTTCCTCAAGGGTGGGACTCTGAGGGAACGAACTCACAAAGGGAGGGAAGGCTAGAGATGGGCAGGGCTTTGAAATGACGCGGCTGCTGGGATGGAGGTAAATTAAAAAAGACTTAAACCATGCAGGGTGGCAAGCAGAAAAAGGGGGATGTTGGGGGGAGAAGAGGGCGGGCAGGTGGCCATAAATGGGAGGGGGATGGGGCGAAGTAGAATCGCTGGACAGGGGCAGGGTGGAAGAAGAGAGAAAGGAGATGCTGGGGGGGGGAGCGCCAACTCATAGTCTGCAGGGGGGCACCAGAGACCCTAGGACCAGCCCTGCTTGACGTATGGGCTCAGGGAGTTTATTCCAAACATAGGATGAGGCGAGGCAGAAAGGGCGGAGCCTGGAGTTGGCGGTGGTGGAGAAGGGTACTGAGAGGAGGGATTTGACCTGTGAGCGGAGGTTTCGGGTAGGAACGTAAGGGGAGATGAGGGTAGAGAGGTAATGAGGGGCTGCAGATCGAGTGCATTTGTAGGTAAGTAGGAGAAGCTTGAACTTTATGAGGTACCTGATCGGAAGCCAGTGAAGTGACTTGAGGAGAGAGGTGATATGGGCATATCGGTCCTGACGGAAGATAAGACGTGCAGCAGAGTTCTGAACAGATTGAAGGGGGGATAGATGGCTAAGTGGGAGGCCAGTGAGGAGTAGGTTGCAGTAGTCAAGGCGAGAGGTAATGAGAGAGTGGACGAGTGTTCGGGTGGTGTGCTCCGAGATGAAAGAGCGAATTTTGCTGATGTTATAGAGAAAGAAGCGACAGGTCTTGGCTATCTGCTGGATATGTGCAGAGAAGGAGAGGGAGGAGTCAAAGATGACTCCGAGGTTGCAGGCAGATGAGACAGGGAGGATGAGGGTGTTTTCAACTGAGATAGAGAGTGGAGGGAGAGGAGAAGTGGGTTTGGGTGGAAAGACAAGAAGCTTGGTCTTGGCCATGTTCCGTTTCAGGTGGCGGTTGGACATCCAGGCAGCAATGTCAGATAAGCAGGCTGATACTTTGGCCTGGGTTTCCGCAGTGATGTCTGGTGTGAAGAGATAAAGCTGGGTGTCATCAGCATAAAGATGATATTGGAAACCATGAGATGAGATCAGCGAGCCCAAGGAGGAGGTGTAGTTTGAAAAAAGAAAGGGTCCAAGGACAGATCCCTGAGGAACTCCAACAGAGAGCGGGATGGGGGTGGAGGAAGATCCATGAGAATGTACTCTGAAGGTATGGTGGGAGAGATAAGAGGAGAACCAGGAGAGGACAGAGCCCTGGAACCCAAATGAGGATAGTGTGGCAAGAAGTAAGTTGTGGTTGACAGAGTCAAAAGCGGCGGATAGGTTGAGGAGGATGAGGATGGAGTAATGACCTTTGGATTTGGCAAGAAACAGGTCATTACAGACTTTAGATAGTGCCGTTTCTGTCGAGTGTAGAGGGCGAAAGCCGGATATTTCTTTACATGTAATAGTATGTGCAGTATAATTAGGAACATACTTTTATGCGACTTTAGAGTAGGGGTGTTCAAAGAAGTAGTTTTAGTGGAGTGTGAGCGGAGTCACAATTTATATACTTATTATAAAATAAACATCTACTTTGTGAGCTAACTTTTATGCCTGCTCTCAAGTAAGCATAAATGTCAATAACCTCAATCTGGGCAGGATTTCTGCTAGTATTTTATAAAGACATATATGACACCTATGGCCAGATGGACATCTCAAAATGGCCAAAAAAAGGTCCTTTTGCTGAAAATGTCCAAACCGTGATTTTTCAAAAGTCAAAACTTGGCTGTTTTCCTCTCTGCAGTTTGTCCAATAACAAGGGAGCATGTTGGAAACGTGTTTTCGACATTATAAGGGCGGGCCCAAAATTAGGATGTCTTTCAGCGATAATGAAACGTCCAAGGCAAGAAAGAAGGATGTTTTTATATAGAGCTCTTTCAATCACATCCAGAGTGCCCTGATTGAGCAGCTGACCACTGGAGGGATGAAGGCCTGACCCCCTCCTTAATCTCCCATCCCCCTAAGAAGTGAAAATGACAGTGGATACCAGACTCTATGACAACCTTGGGTATTATGGCTATTCCTAATAGAGCACCAAGCAAGTGAAAAGAATAGCCCAATGCTAGGTGCAGTGAATTTTGAACAACAGGACGCAGGTATAACTCCCACTTTCGCTCTTTTATTTCTGTACAAAGTGGTGTGGTAGCCATGTAAGTCCACTTTTAAAGGTAATAAATAGAAATAAAACGAAACATAGAAAAGAAAATAAGATGATACATTTTTTTATCGGACTAACTTAATACACTTTTTGATTAGCTCTTTTTTTCCATGAGATTTTTATTATTTTAAGAGGGTCTTTCACTAAGGTGCACTAGCGTTTTTAGCTCACGCTAAAAATCAGCTGGCACTAAACACAGAGAAGCTCAATATGGGCATCTCAGAGTTTATTTATTTTTGAGTAACAAGATTGTGGAGGCAGGCAATGCAGTTCAGCCTGGACCTGGTAGCACAGTTTGATGGCTTGACAACCTGCAGAATAGAGTTTACTTATTCCCTCTTTAAGGATTAGTTTCTTCTTTATGTTGTATTTACTAAAACTATTTGATCTCTTGGTATCCTCCTTTTGAGGACTTGGGATAGATTGAAGAGTTTCTTTATACTTTGTACCTATTTCCTACTTCTTGAGTTGCATCCTCATGATTATTTTCTTACAAGGAAATTATTCCTGTTTTGTATATTTTTAAATGCAATAAAAATAAAGTTTAAAAAATCTCCCTCTCTCTCTCTCTCTCTATATATATATATATATATATACTAGCCGTTAAGCCCGTTAAAACGGGCGAGATTTGTGTTTTGCAAAATGTAATAATTCTCACCTCCATCCATCCATATGCAGCAAACCTCCTCTCTCCCCTGCCCTCCCCTCCCCCGATCCATGTCCAGCAACCCTGCTCTCTCCTCTGCCCTCCCCCCATGTCCAGCAGCCGTCCTGTATCCCCTGGCCTCCCCCCCCTTCCAGCAACCATCCTCTCTCCCCTGCTCTCTCCCTTGCCCTCCCCCCATGTCCAGCAGCCCTCCTCTCTCCCCTGGCCTCACCCCGTCCACCGATCCTCCCCCCCATATCCAGCAACCCTCCTCTTTCCCTTGGCCTCCCCCTCCCCCGTCCACCAACCCTGCTCTCACCCCATGTCCAGCTACCCTCCTCGCCGCCGCTCCCTCCCCCCTCCGTGCCAAGCCCCCTGCACTGACCTAACAGCACCTCTCACCTCTGTGTGAAAGCGCTGCAGGCAGCTGTTGCCTGCAGTGCTTTCACACGGAGTTGAGAGGCGCTGTCAGGTCAGTGCAGGTGGCCCGATATGGAGGGGGGTGGGAGCAGCGGCGGCGGCAGGGATGGGGGAGGGTGGAGGTTGGTGTGCACAATGTTCGTTTCCAGGCGGCAGCGGCAGCGTCCGACAGTCCGACTCCGTTTCCCTCTCTGTTCCGCCCTCGGACGTCATCACGTATTGACGCGAGGGCGGGACAGAGAGGGAAGCCTCTACTGCGCATTTGCAGGTGAGTCGGTCACTTGCCATTTATGTTTGATATGTTTCATATGCTTATTTATAATTTATATGTTTGGTGGCAAAAGATGTTTTTGTTATAGGCAGAAATCTGTCAGACTGCACGGCTGTTTTAAATCTGGCCCACATCACTACCAGCTCTAGTTTCCTGGAATTTACTGCTTGCTCATTTTCTTTCCCTTGGGTTGCTAACAGTATGATCACAGCTTTCCTCATGGATCCACCTGTGAACCACAGTTGCACAGTTATTCCAGTGGACAGTGACATCTAGATCACGTGATGGACAATACATTTCAGTGAAGCTTGCTGTGCCACAGCTGGCTATTCCACCCCCTCCCCACTTTATCTACTCCTTTCGGAGTAGTTGACTTGTTGCATCCTCCCAAGAGAAAGTCCATCCATGAAGAAAATGAATCACAGCATTTCTGCACTAATAAATGAACTATTTATTGCTTAAAAAAAGAAAAAAAAAGCATATTTAGAGTGGAACAATGTAAGCAGAACATCTGTTACAAATCTACAATAGCTAATATTTATTTATTCATGACTTTTATACCCCACATTACCCCGAAATAAACTCAAGTTCAATCTGGCTTACAAACAATAATGTACAGAATATAACACAAATTACAATAAGTTCAAGAAGCAAATTAATACATGTGCAGTAAGTAACCAGGGATTTAGACTATCCCAAGGACAAACTAATAAGGGTGGATAGATGAGAGCATAATTAGGCAGGACTAGATGGGAAACAAGATTATATATATATATACACACACACAAACTATTGTTGCTGTATTGGTTGTGTGTGTGAGTCTGTGTATGAGTGAGTTGGGTTGGGTTGGGGGGTTGGGGCGGGGGGAGAGAGAGACATGCTGGCTGTGTGTAGCAGTCCTTCTTCTGCCTTTCCTTGTAGTAGGGCAGAGGGATAGAGGCATGTTCATAGATGCACAGAGCATTGATGATACACTGTACAGCTGAAATTCATTCTTGGCCTCCGCAAGGCCTTCTTTCTACCCTTACAATAAGTAGTTGCACTTGTTATCCAAGAAAAGAAAAGTTGACAAAGAATGGTATGTGTGCAAGATAAATTGTTTTTAATTCTCTGTGTGTCATGTTCCCTACCTCAACACAAGTGGTGTCCTTGGGTTGTGCAGGGTCCCGTCAACACGCACACTTGACTGGCACAGCCTTGAGCCATGTGTGTGTAGTTCTTCTCTGGCTGCAGGCTCCTTGATTGCTTTGCTTCCATGCACCTGGCTCTGCTCTCTATCTCTCTGCCGGGCTTCCAGGCTCCTTGATTGCTTTGCTTCCACCCACCTGGGTCTGCTCTTCCTCTGCCTGGCTTCCCTTGCTTCTCTCCTATTGGTCTTCCGGTTCCTCCTTCCCCTGCTCTTGTCCTATGGCTGTGCCCCTTCTCCCTGCTGATGTCAGATGCCAGCACTTTATCAGCTGAACTCTCCCTAGACTTCTTGCTTCGGCTTCTACTTTGGTAGGTGTTACTTGCTCAGTAGTGTGCTTCTCCTCTACTTTGTTCTTCGTTGCTGACTCTGCCTGTACCTGGATTACTCTTGTGTACCTGGATTACTCTTGTGTCTGCTGTCTGCCTACTGACCTTGCCTGTACCTGGATTACTCTCATACCTGCTGCCTGCCTACTGACTCTGCCTGTACCTGGATTACTCTCATACCTGCTGCCTGCCTACTGATTCTGCCTGTACCTGGATCACTCTCTTGCCTGCTGCCTGTCTGGGCGTCACGTTCATCACCCTGCTTCCTGCTCCATCTCGTAAGCCCTGCAGGCCGCCCACACCTAGGGGCTCAACCTCTGGGGAACGGCAGTCAGCGCAGGTGACCTGGTCCGAATACTGGGCTCAGCAGCACTCTACTTGGTACAAGAACTCACAGGTCTGACACTGTGGAACTGAAAGGAAAACCAACATGCCTGGTTGGTTCACAAGAAGTAGCTGTTGCAAAAGAATGCAGTGTTAGAAGACATTATGAAACTCACCATACTGGTAAGTATGATAAATACTCGTACATTGGGAAGCCATGTGAGGACAAAGTTTCTGAACTGGAGAGGCTCTTGAAAAAACAGCAATCAGTGTTTGAAAAAAACCCATCAAGTAACTGAAGCTGCAGTTAAGACAAGCTTGCATATGAAATAACCTGATCATCAAAACGATTTTCAGATGGAGATTTTATTAAGAAATACGTGTTGATGACAGCAGATCATATGTCTAGATCATCAACAAGATTTTGGGAACTATTAGCCTCTCATGAAATAAAGCTGCTTGGAGAAAAATTGATTTGTCAAACAATGAATTGTCAATTGAAGGACAAAATCAAGCCCTTTATGGTATTTTCAGTTGCAATTAATGAGAGTGCAAATAGAATTGATATGGCCTACTTTTCAGTTTTCATTCAAGGTGTTAATAAAGATAGATAGATAGATAGATAGATAGATAGATAGATAGATAGATAGATAGATAGATAGATAGATAGATTTGGACAGTGTGGAGGGACATTTTTGCATCTAAGTCGGACTTTGGACGTTTGTGCTAAACATACCAAATCTGAATAGGAAATAGTCTATCTGTTGTTTTTTTTTAAATACCTTTTTGAACAAGGATTTGCGATTTGTGCATTTAACATTTTAGGTGTGGGTGAGTTTGGGGGGAGGGGCTGACAGTTTCTACCACAATTGTAACAGGTAAGGGGAAGTATGAGCCTGGGTTCACCTGTCTGGAGTGCACCATCCTGAGCACACCACTACTCCAGGGATCTGCTCTGGTAGACTTGGCTATAACATCTGAGGCTGTCATAGAGGCTGGTGAGTAATTTTTCTACACCCTTTTTGTTGGGGGTGGGAGGGGGTCAGGGACCATTTGGGGCAAGGGGGGGTCATCCCTGATTCCAAATGGGGGTTATCTATTCATTTAGAGTACCTTTTTGTCCCGTATTCATTTTAAAACAGGTCTAGCCCCAAGCGTTTAGATTTTCACCTGGGACATTTTTGTTTTGTTCCATTATGGCTGTAAAACATCCAAGTGTTAGGTATGCCCTAAACCCATCCTAGTCCCACCTTTGCAATGCCCTCGACATGCCCCCTTGTGATTTGGGCGCATTACAAACAAAATGCATAGATAAATGTCTGCAAAACAGGTTTCAAAAATACAGATTTGAACGTTTTGAGAAGAAATTCATCTAAATGCTGCTTTATGACACTTTTTGGAGATTTTTCTCTTTCAAAACAAGCATGAGGATGTTATAATGCCGTTATATCGCTCCATGGTGCGACCGCACCTGGAGTATTGTGTTCAGTTCTGGTCGCCTCATCTCAAAAAAGATATAAAGGAATTGGAGAAGGTGCAGAGAAGGGCGACGAAAATGATAAAAGGAATGGGACGACTACCTTATGAGGAGAGGTTAAGACGGCTAGGACTCTTTAGCCTGGAGAAAAGGCGGCTGAGGGGTGATATGATAGAGGGTAGAGCGGACAGAAGTGAAGCGTTTGTTTACGCTTTCTAACAATAATAGAACTAGGGGACACAAGATGCAATTAGAATGTGGTAGGTTTAAAACAAATTGGAGAAAGTTTTTCTTTACTCAGCGTGTGGTTAGACTCTGGAACTCATTGCCGGAGAAGGTAGTGACGGCAGCTGGCCTTGCTGAGTTTAAAGGGGGTCTGGACAGATTCCTGAAGTCCATTGATTGTTATTAAATTCTGGGTTTTTGCCAGGTTCTTGGGGCCTGGATTGGCCGCTGTCGGAGACAGATTGCTGGGCTTGATGGACCTTTGGTCTTTTCCCAGCGTGGCAGTGCTTATGTACTTATGAGCCCCAAAGCTTCTCAGTAGAGAAACTAGATGAAAAAAGCTAGGTGAGCAATCTGGTCCTATAAGTACAACTATGGCCTGTTAATCTGATGAAGAGACACAGGCGAATAAATATTAAAGCCAGCCTTAAACTTTGTGTAAGAAACTTCAGTACACAGTGCAAATGGTAGTGAATTCCACAGAGTTGAAGCCAAGATGAAAAATGTTGAATGGCACATTGAATCTAAGCAAGCACAAGAGAGTGAAGGGAGAGACAGGAGTAGTAGGATACGAGCCAGGCAATAAGGAGTTATGTGAGGGAAGCCAAGTAGAGTGGGATGCTGGCATGAAATGCTTTATGTACAAGGGTAAGAATTTTGTATTGAAAGCAAAAATGAACCGGAAGGAAGACAGTGATATTGCTAAAGAAGAGGGGTGACCTGATAAGATCTGCATGTATGGCAGAGGATCCTAATTGCTGTATTCTGGACTTCCTGAAGATGTTTAAGGGATACTTGTGGAAGGCCAGCTAACACTACATTATAGCAGTTTAATCTGAATGTGACAATGGTGCACAAATCTAAATAGACAGAGAGCATAGAAAGAGTGGGCCCAATATTCAAAGCAAGTTAACCAGCTGGAAATGACAACTGACCAGTTAACTTGCTTGTATGTGGCTATCCAGTCATTTTCAGTGGCACTTAACTGGTCAGCGGAGTTGAAAATGACGGGTAAGCATCAAAGTGGAAGCCAGCTACATCAGGGGCATTTCAGGAGTCTGGTTAGCTCCCAATATTCAGATCTAAGCTACCATGTTTAACACATAATATTTGTGTTAAACAATTTATTTCCTTTGTTTTTGAATGTACAACATATTTTCTTGACAAGTGATGCTTCTTGTTTGATGATATATGTAAATGAATAAATAAATAATTTTTTTTAAAAACCACATAAATAGGGCCGTAGAAATAGCTGTCCTATCTTTATGCACTAGGCCATGGCCGCTTAAGTCTGAATATTGAGTTAATTGGGCATGCACTAATTGACTTTAAAAAAAACCCAGGAATTCAATGCCAAAGCCCACACAGGGCCATGCGTTGAATTTCTGGTTTTAGTGCTGGGCAGCGGACAAAAAAAGGCTCTGTCCACCACTGGCTGAATATCGGCTGGATTATTTTACTATAGAAGAGATATGTTGATTGAATGAGAATTACTGATCCAAAGGTACTGCAAGATAAATGAGTCTACTAATTGGATGACAGACCCTGATAACACTGGAATGAGAGAAGGGCAGAAAGGTCAACAATCCAAGAAGCAAAAGCCTTAGAACGCAGTAGCTCTGACTCCTATCGTGAACCAATTCCGGCACTAGAAAATATTTTTAAATTTACCACCAGAGTCCCTACTGCCTCCTAAATAGGGGTCAGTAAAGGTTCCCCCAGGACAGTGGCGTTCCTAGGGGGGCTGACACCCGGGGCGGATCGCCGATGCGCCCTGCCCCCCGGATGCAGCGCAACCTCCCCCCACAGCGAAAGGACACCCCCCCCCGCAAAAGAACCCCCCCCCCCGGGTGCACGCCGCTGGGGGGGTGCCGCGCGCGCCTGTCCTTCCTTCGTTCCATGCTCCCTCTGCCCCGGAACAGGAAGTTACCTGTTCCGGGGCAGAGGGAGCATGGAACGAAGGAAGGACAGGCACGCGCGGCACCCCCCCCCCCCCCCAGCGGTGTGCACCCGGGGCAGACCGCACCCCCCCACTAGGAACGCCACTGCCCCAGGAAATGGCTGCACAGCAAGTGTTTAGCTTACTACATGGCCATTTCCTTTCTTAAAAGAAAAAAAGCCTTTTACTGGTAGCAGTAAAAGGGGGCCTCAGCAAGTGGCAAACCCACGCACTGACACCACCACAGGGCTCCATTTATTGCCTTTTGGTAAAAAGGGCCCTAAGCTTGTGGAATACCACTCAGCACCCAACTGGTACTTACACATGTAAATGTTACATTCACAAGCAGAAGTGCTAAGTATGTGTGATTCAATTACTGAAGAGTCCGATATTTTAATTTTCTAGATAGTCTGATCCCCTACTCTAGAATTTATCTCTTTTTAATGCATTCTGTCCAATACCTTGTATGATTGTGGCTGGTCTATGCAATTTGGAGATCCTTATTTGATTTTTATATTGTAAACCACCCTGACCTGCTTGCTTAGTTTGGACAATATATCAAATAAACAGAAACATATTCTATAATCTTAGCACGCAAGTGGCACTTACATGTAGGTGCTAAGATTATAGACTTGGGGGCAGAGAGTGCTCACCACTGGCAGCTATACCTATAGTGGTGATATTAGCCTACGAGTAATGGTGTGATATGGACTTGTCAACTTGTTTGAAATTATTGGGGGCTGATATTCAACGGATTTGTCCAATTAACTTTGAGAGTTAACTAGACTTTTGAATGCCATTTACTGAATCCAGCCCATAACTATAAGTTGAGCTAAAGTGGGACATTTACACCTGCCTTTAACATAGTGCACAAATGCCAACTTATGATCTATTCTGTAACAGAATATGTGCACCCAGAAGGTGTTATAAAAGTCACACTTATCACTGTAGACTTTTGGGCTCATTTTCGAAAGAGAAGGACGCCCATCTTTCGACATAAATCGAAAGATGGGTGTCCTTCTCACAGGGTCGCCCAAATCGGTATAATCGAAAGCCGATTTTGGACGTCCTCCAACTGCACTCCGTCACAGGGACGGCCAAAGTTCAAGGGGGCGTATCAGAGGTGTAGCCAAGGCGGGACTTGGGCATGCCTAACACTTGGACATCCTCGACCCAGAATTGAAAGAAACAAGGACGTCCCTGACAAACACTTGGACGACTTTACCTGGTCGTGTTTTTCTTACGACCAAGGCACAAAAAGGTGCCCGAACTGACCAGATGACCACCGGAGAGAATTGGGGATGACCTCCTGTTACTCCCCCAGTGGTCACTAACCCCCTCCCACCCTCAAAAACATCTTTAAAAATATTGATTGCCAGCCTCTATGCCAGCCTCAGATGTCATACTCAGGTCCATCACAGCAGTTTGCAGGTACCTGGAGCAGTTTTAGTGGGTGCAGCGCACTTCAGACAGGCGGACCAGGCCCACTTCCCTACCTGTTACGTTTGTGGAGGAAACAGCGAGCCCTCCAAAACCCATTGTACTCACATCTAGGTGCCCCCCTTCACCCATAAGGGCTATGATAATGGTGTACAGTTGTGGGTAGTGGGTTTGGGGGGGGGGTTGGGGGGCTCAGCACACAAGGTAAGGGAGCTATGTACCTGGGATCAATTTATGAAATCCACTGCAGTGCCCCCTAGAGTGCCCGGTTGGTATCCTGGCATGTCAGGGGGACAAGTGCACTACAAATGCTGGCTCCTCCCATGACCAAATGGCTTGCATTTGGTCGTTTCTGAGATGGACGTCTTTGGTTTCCATTATCGCCGAAAATCAGAAACGACCAAGTCTAGGGACGACCATCTCTAAGGAAGACCAAATTTCAGGATTTGGGCGTCCCTGACCGTATTATCGAAACAAAAGATGGACGTCCATCTTATTTTGAAAATACAGGTTTCCCTGCCCCTGGATGGGGACATTTTGTGAGGACGTCCTCATCAAAACTTGGATGTCCCGTTTCATTATGCCTCTCTTTATTACCCAAATTGTGACAACCTTTATACCAGTGACCAATCCATGTATATTCATCGCCATCACCTTCTGGATTTTAACACAATTGCTCCTGGCTTTAAATATTAAGCCAATCATGTTCTGAGTTGAAAAGTAAGGATGGAGATGTTTTGGTTACTGCAATAAAAACTGGAGTTAATGTGTATATAAAACAAACTCATGCTGAGAACCACTGAATATATTGTCTGGCTCCTTTCATGCTCTTCTCTACTCATTAATCTTTTTTAGACATGTAGTTATTACCTCCCCACCCCAACTCCACCCTGTCTGACATCATGCACAATGCACATCTGGAATAGGGGTGGAGGGCGAATCTTGAACATGGCCCAACAAACGTCGATGGGGAAGAAGTTAAGGTGCTTATGCAGTTGCCTATACTGACAAGAAATTTGGGGGGTTTTGCTTGTGTTGTGTTTTAATTTCAAGCATGAGTCCCATGTGAGTTGACGTCTCCACTTAAAATTCCATCCTTTTGAGGCTGCCTTTAAATGTTAAATATGTGCTGTTGCTAGCTTTCCTGATTTTAACCATGTTCATAGACACAAAGAAGACTGAAACCTCTGACTTCTATTGTCTATCTTCATTAGATTGTGAACTGTATAGAGCAGGAACTCTTTCTTCTATGTTTCGTAAGTAGTGCTATAGAAATGATGAGTAATAGTAGTGGCAGCAGTACTGAGTCAGAGTAATAGGCTTCCAAGCTATAGTAAGCTTCCCTTGTGCTAATGCATGGGGGGCATTGCTACTGCTTTCACTAGATAAACAAATATCCATGAAGCCACCCTGAGGCACTTTGATCAATGATTGTGGTTTGAAATTTATTCACTGGGCCATAGGTAGGCAACCTGTGGCCCATGGGCCAAATGCAGCCTGCCATTGAATTTTATGTGTCACCTAAGACCATGGGAAGAATACACAGAAAGCATCAATAACCAGAATTTTGGCAATTTTAGAATACTGGATTTAAGATATGTTTTCAGAATAGCTACTCTAGAAGTTTGTTTTCATTATTTTTAGTTAAATATGTACCTATTTATTCATTTATCACAGAAGGTCAATGAAGTTCTGTGCATTTTCAGTTCCAACATTACATATGTTGTGGCCAACTAGGGGTAGTGCTGACATTCATGTGGCCCTCTGTATAAAAGGCTGTTTTCCCCTGCACTGGGCAGTTGCTGTTCAGATTCTGTGACTTAGGAGAACATAAAACTGTCAATCTCAACTTTCCATTTGTCTTCAAAATGTCCAGAAGTGAATGCTGAGTAATAAATTGAAGCCCCGCTGTGGGTGGTTGGAGAGAGAAGAAATCTTGGTAAAGAGCTTTAAAACACAAACAGGTTTATTCTTTCTGAGTTCATAACTGTCAGTTTGCTTCCTTAGTAGAGCTGCACAGGAATGTGGAAGTTTGAATATTGTTGCATTTGCAGGAGGGGGATGGGCCCCATAGCTCTGCCTGCATGTAAATGGAGACCTAAAGGTGGTCTTCTCAAAAAATTACAAACAGCTCAAAATACTGCTGCTCATCTTATATGTAAATCTCCTCACTTCACCAAAGCCACTCCTCTTTTATATGAGCTATATTGGTTACCAATAAGAGATAGAATATCTTTCAAATTATGCGTTTTCATTCACCAAATTCTGTTTGGTCAAGCCCCATCATATATGAATAATCTTACTAAATTACCCCCTCATAATGCGGTTTCATCATCTAGAGAAATATCTTGCCTTACATTTCCCTGTCTGTAAGAATATGATATGTAAAACAATTCACTCTGCTAATTTCTCCTATCAAGGCACCAAAATTTGGAATTTTCTTCCTAATTCAATCAAGTGTATAGATGATTACTAACTTTTAGAAGTCTTCTAAAAACAAATTTCTTCAGTCTCGCCTTTCTGAGTACAAAGAACTCTATTTGAATTTTACCCACACCCTTTTCTTAATCTCATTTCCCATCAAGTCCTGCCTAATTATGCTCTCACCTATCCACCCTCAATTATTTGTTTGTCCTTGAGATAATCTAAATCCCTGGTTGGTTACTTACTGCAAATGTATTAATTTGCTTCTTGAAGTTATTGTAATTTGTGTTATATTCTGTACATTATTATGTTTTATTCACTTTATTGTTTGTAAGTCACATTGAACTTGAGTCTATTTTGGGCTAATGTTATGAATAAATAAATAATACGCTTAGAGATTCTCCTGAAGACTAGAAGAACAGCAGCCCTTGGGAGCATTGCTCAAGGTACAGAGGCCTTTGGGAGCAGCTCTGGGCAGAAAAAGGAGCAGCATTCAAGGCGAGAAGCAGCTCAGGGCAGAATAAAATGGCCTGTGGGGGCACTATCAGTATCAGCTGAGAAGAGCAGAGGTAGCCTTCTAGGGAGGAATCCTGGTGCTGGTGGTTACAGAATCCTGTAAGCCTGAACCCCAGCAGCGAGAAACCCCAGAGGCGACCATTGAGGGGCAATGCTTCTGGGGTGCAGTCAGTATTAGGGGCCCAGCAAGGAAGAAGTATCCCTTTGTGTGGCCAGCACTAGGAGCCCAGCGGAGGAGGACAGCTCTTGGGAGAACAGCTGGTCCTCAGAGCCCAGGGAAAGCTTCCAGGAAACCATAGTAGGGACATTCAAAAAGGGGACATTGGTGGGGGGTTTGAGGGGGCTCAGGGGCTTTAGTAATGAAAAAAAAAGTTATGCGGGCCCGCCAGCCTAATATTCAGCCAGGGTCACATAACCTTTGTGGGGCTCTGGCAGAATATCAGCCGGGACCACCAGGGATACAGGTAGGCCCAGAGGGAGGGCCTGCCTGCACAGCTTGAGGGGTGGAGGCTTCCGGGGGCAGGGGGTCTTCATGTGGGCTGGGATGGGGGAGGGAAAGAAGGGGAGATTCAAGAAGGGGACATTGGCAGGGGGGCTTGAGGGGGCTCAGGGGCTTTAGTAAAGTTATGTGGGTACCAGCCCAATATTCAGAGCCGGTACCCACATAACTAAGCAGCCTTATTTAAGACATCTCTTGAGCTGTCCTGAATGCAGCCGCTTAGCTATGCGGGTGCTGGCACTGAATATTGACAGCACCTGCATTACCTGGTGCTCCTCTCTTGTACTGCCCCCAGCACTGCCCCTGACCTACCGACTTTTTGTTTGGGCGGTCCAAGGGGATATTCAGCAGGCAGGAGATCTGCTTAAATCGCTTTGAATATGTCATGTTCCCTGTTTATGCAAGGTATGGGCATCTGAGGATATGGTGGCCATCTTGGATTTGGGCATCTCCAGGATAGGGCGGCCATCTCAGAGGTGGGCGCCTTAGGATGGGGCGGACATCTTGGAGCTGGCAGCCTCAGGAAGGAAGCCCATATTTGGGCTTGAGGGCATTTCCAGTGGGGACAGCCATCTTGAAGACAGCTATGCATGTTTGGGCTTAATTCCTGTCCTATTTAAAGCCCTGCCTCCAGTCCTTCCACGCTTCGGCTTCTATTCAGTTTCCTGGGTAGTTGCAGTGCTTCTGGTTTTGCTACTATTTGCTGCCTGGTATTGACCTCTGCTTGATCCTGGACTTGCTACTGTTTGCTGCCTGGTACTGACCTCTGCCTGATTCTGGATTTGCTACGGTTTGCTACCTGGTACTGACCTCTGCCTGATTCTGGATTTGCTACGGTTTGCTGCCTGGTATTGTTCTTTGCCTGTTCCTGGATCTGCTACTGCTTGCTGCCTGGCACGGACCACTGTTTGCTCCTGGTCCTGCTTTTGCCCATTGCTTGGCCGTGCCCCGTGGACTTTGTTCTGGATTCAGTTCTCTCTGCTGTCTGCTTCCCGCACCTGGGGGCTCAACCCCTGGGGAACTCAGGGTTGGCCAATAGCCCGGTGAGGAATCCTCCTCCATCGGGCACAAGGGCTCACATCTTCACTGGTCGAGCCTGACAGAATATTGGCCCCATAGTTTTTTGGCTATTGTTAAAGCCTGGTGGTACCATGCCATCTGTTTCTTACAGTTGAGCCTGTCTTCATCTAGGTGAGATTTTTGCCATTTTCTTTCAAGTTGACGTCTTTAACGCTTAAGGACCCGTAGACCTGGAGAGAACCACAGAGAATGTTTGTTTGTAGAGCATAGGACCTTCTTTAGAGGGGCGGTTTTTTTCTAGTGCCATTGCTAAGCATGCATTCCAAACATCAACCTGTTCTGACACTGTCTTCATCTTTTTATCCACATTGGGGTAGGACAAGGCCTCCAGGAAGTCACCAGTAGTCAGACTTCTTATGTCTCCGGTTTTCAATCCAAAGTTTGATTGGGCCCATTTGTTTTATGTATTTCTTAATAGAAAATTTGATTAGAAAAAAATCAGTCCATGATAGGGGTGTTATCTCAATGCCACCAGCCTTACGTTCAAAGATGTCGACCCCTTTGCAGAACACAAAGACTAACATATGGCCCTTTTCATGGGTTGCAGATTTGATCATCGAAATAAATCCTAGAGCTACGATCATATCAAGGAAGGCAGCAGTGGTGGTCTCTGGAGTTTTGATGTATAGGATAAACAGGCTTATTTTCGAAAGAGAAGGGCGCCCATCTTCTAACACAAATCGGGAAATGGGCATCCTTCTCTCAGGGTCGCCCAAATCGGCATAATCGAAAGCAGATTTTGGGTGTCCTCAATTGCTTTCTGTTGCGGGAACAACCAAAGTTCACAGGGGCGTGTCAGCACCGTAGCGAAGGCGGGACTGGGACGTGATTAAGAGATGGGCATCCTCAGCCAATAATGGAAAAAAGAAGGGCATCCCTGAAGAGCACTTGGCCGACTTTACTTGGTCCGTTTTTTCTTGCGACCAAGCCTCAAAAAGGTGCCTGAACTGACCAGATGACCACCGTAGGGAATCGGGGATGACCTCCCCTTACTCCCCCAGTAGTCACCAACTCCCTCCCACCCTAAAAAAAAAAGTAAAAATGCTTTTTTGCCAGCCTGGATGCCAGCCTCAAATGTCATACCCAGCTCCATGACAGCAGTATGCAGGTCCATGGAGCAGTTTTAGTGGGTGCAGTGCACTTCAGGCAGGCAGACCCAGGCCCACCCCCCTAACTGTTACACTTGTGGTGGTAAATGTAAGCCCTCTGAAAACCACTATACTCACATGTAGGTGCCCCCCTTCACCCCTTAGGGCTATGGTAGTGGTGTACAGTTGTGGGGAGTGGGTTTTGGGGAGCTCAGCACCCATGGTAAGGGAGCTATGCACCTGGGAGCAATTTGTGAAGTCCACTGCAGTGCGCCCTAGGGTGCCCGGTTGGTGTCCTGGCATATCAGGCGGACCAATGCACTACAAATTCTGGCTCGTCCCACGACCAAAGGGCTTGGATTTGGTCGTTTTTGAGATGGGCGTCCTCGGTTTCCATTATGACTGAAAACCGGGGATGACCATCTCTAAGGTCGACCATCTCAACATTTAGGTCAACCATCTCTAAGGTCGACCTAAATGTTGAGATTTGGGCGTCCCCGACCGTATTATCGAAACAAAAAATGTACGCCCATCTTGTTTCGATAATGCGGGTTTCCCCACCCCTTCGCGTGGCCATTCTGCAAGGACGCCCTCATGAAAACTTGGGTGCCCCGTTCGATTATGCCCCTCAAAGTCTCCCAGGATCAGTAACCCAGGGTAGCGAAGAAATGCAAAGTGATGCACTTAGGGAGTAGAAATCCATGGGAGACGTATGTGTTAGGCGGTGAGAGTCTGATAGGTACCGTCGGGGAGAGGGAACTTGGGGTGATAGTATCTGAGGATCTGAAGGCAACGAAACAGTGTGACAAGGCGGTGGCAGTAAGTAGAAGGTTGCTAGGCTGTATAGAGAGGGGAGTGACCAGCAGAAGAAAAGAGGTTGTAATGCCCCTGTATAAGTCGTTGGTGAGGCCCCACCTGGAGTATTGTGTTCAGTTCTGGAGTCCGTATCTTGCTAAGGATGTAAAAAGAATTGAAGCGGTGCAAAGAAAAGCTACGAGAATGGTATGGGATTTGCATTACAAGATGTATGAGGAGAGACGTGCTGGCCTGAACATGTATACCCTGGAGGAAAGGAGAAACAGGGGTGATATGATACAGACGTTCAAATATCTGAAAGGTATTAATCCGCAAACAAACCTTTTCCGGAGATGGGCAGGTGGTAGAACTAGAGGGCATGATATGAGATTGAAGGGGGGCAGACTCAAGAAAAATGTCAGGAAGTATTTTTTCACGGAGAGAGTGGTGGATACTTGGAATGCTCTCCCACGGGAGGTGGTGGAGAGGAAAACGGTAACGGGATTCAAACATGCGTGGGATAAACATAAAGGAATCCTGTTCCGAGGGAATGGATCCTCAGAAGCTTAGCTGAGATTGTGTGGCAGAGCCGGTGGTGGGAGGTGGGGCTGGTGGTTGGGAGGCGGAGATAGTGCTGGGCAGACTTATATGGTCTGTGCCCTGAAAATGACAGATACAAATCAAGGTAAGGTATACACAGAAAGTAGCACATATGAGTTTATCTTGTTGGGCAGACTGGATGGACCATGCAGGTCTTTTTCTGCCGTCATCTACTATGTTATGTTACTATGTAGCTCACGGTTACTTCAGTCACCAGATTTAGCAGTTCCTGCACAGATAATGGGTTGTTATGAGGTGCTCTGTAGCCTGGGGATTCAGGGCAATGGGCACTTGACATCCACATGTACTTATAACCTGCAAACAGTGTTTATGATATTCAAAGTCCCTATTTCTGTGACTCAAACACCTGTACTAACTCGCATTCAGCTTGGAAGTAAAAAGGCAAATAAAACACTCAACATGTAAATCCAAAATGTTTTTCTAAGCCACAGAAGTGGTTTTGAATATTGCTCTTGTTAGGACTCTGGAGCTCCTTTCCAAATACCCTATTGTATTAAATGGCCACAGAAGAGTTATAGGAGCTGGCATCTCAGCAAAAGAAATGGCTCACCAAAATATTTGAAATAAAAAGCAGAACAAGACAGCAGTTTCAAAATTACTTCAAACATGGACAATTGCATCTCAAAGTACAGAACAGTTCCTAGCACATGTGAAAATGGCAAAAATTAAGCTTTAGAATTTGCTAAAAAATATAAAGAAATAAATGAAACCATTTTCAGAGGGATTTATATGGTCACTGCCAGCTGGTAAACTCATAAATCCTTTATTTATTTAGATTTTGCTCATACCTTTTTCAGTAGTAGCTCAAGGTGAGTTACATTTGGGTACACTGGATATTTCTTTGTCTCAGGAGAGCTCACAATCTAAGTCTGTACCTGAGGCAATAGAAGGTTAAGTGACTTGCCCAAGATCACAAGGAGCAGCAGTTGGATTTGAACTGGCCACCTCTGGATTGCAAGACCAGTGCTCTAACCACTAGGCCACCCCTCTACTCTATAGTTTCAAAAAGTAATACAGACCAGACCGATAGTATCCATACACCTAAGGGGGCCTAAAATTTATCTGTATAGCCATAGGTGGTCAGTGGCGCAGATGTTTGGGGAGGCTAAAGAGGGGTGAGGCTGGGGCACAGTTAAGGTGAGATGAATCATGGATAGGATGGGGCAGGATGGGGGATGACACCTATGTCAGCAGTAAATGGACAGTGGGTCACTTTTTTAAACACAGCAGTGAAGGAATCCTTCCATTCACTGTTCCCTGTAAGCTAAGTGGGCATTGCTGCCAGTTCGGGCATGCGCGACGTGAGGGGAGGGGAAAAGCAGCCGCAGGGTAGGCAATATGGCAGACTGAGTGAAGAACAATGCTGGAGGAAGGCTTCTTCTGCTGGCGGGGCCTGGGGACCCCCGCCAGCCAAACCAGAAGCCGCCCCTGAAGCTCTGTGCCTGCTCCTTCCCAGTCTCTAAGGGGGGCCTGGCGTCTGCGTTTTCTCTCTCCTGCTCCTGTCGGGATGTGATCACCCGGGTCTCGTCAGGAGCAGGAGAGAGAGACCCCGTCATCGGGCCCCCCTTGGAGGCTGGGCCTGGGGGAATCCCCCCCCCCCCTCGGCAGCCCTGCTCATTCTCATCATCCTCTATACTTTTCTTCCCCTGTTTCTATCTCTCCTCTTTCCCCTTTCTTAAATTCCTCCTCTCTGATTTTCTTTCCATCTTCACTCCATTTTCTCTTCCTCTCTTCCCCTTTTCTTAATTACTGCTTTGTTCTCATCTTTTCTGCTCCCCTCTTTTCTACTACTACTACTTATCATTTCTTTTCATCCTCCCCTTTTGCCTCTCTGATTTATTCCCTCTCCCCCCTCTCTCTCTCTCTGCTGTGCTCCTTCACTTTTTTCCCCTCTTGTCTCTTCTTTCCTGGTTTCTGCTGTATTTTCTCTCTCTCTCCAGTTCTCCATTCTCTTCTATCCACTACATTCTTTCCTTTTTTCCCCTCGCCTGCCTGTACCAAATATCCCCTCAGTAAAGCTTTTGACCAACAGAGTATCTAGCATTATTTGCCAAAAAGAGGCCCAGGTATGTGAATGTGCATTGACTCCAGGTTTAAGTGCATGAAAAATATGCAGATCTTTTGCTTAAAAATGTACTGTAACTCTAGTGACTGGTATTACATCAAAGAGCATGGAATGAAAATAAGTCTTTGGAATTGGGCATAGGGAGTATTGTATCTCTGTCTGTTGGCAGATGTGTTTAGACCAGAACTGACTATCTCTTGTCTGAATCTCTTTCCTTTTGACTAGTGAGATTTGACACACTGAGAAAGAACCCTCCACAGGCCCCTTTCTTTTCAGATAAGTTGTGCTGTCCATTATTCAAACCAGCGTGTTGAAAGACAGCCAAGTTAAGAACCCTCAACAGAAATAAGGATTGTAGGATTACACAGACTGGTCAAATGTTATTGTTGTTTCACGGTAGATCTTTGTTTTACAGATTTTCAGTTAATTGATTTGTTCCTTCTCCAGTCATTGCTTGTTCTTACAGATGAGATATTGGTGCTGTTTTCAGTGAGAGGACAGATCAGTAGCCTGTGAAAAATTGTAAATACTATATTACTGTTGACCATATCTTTATTTAGAATCTAGTGTTTAACCAGAACTCTAGAGTTTCATATCCTTTAATAGAAGGCTGGATAAAATTATGCTTCACATTCAATTTAATGTTCATATAGATGACAGTGGTCCTCAGGGACTGGCTGCCCAGTTGATTTCTCAAGATATCCATACTGAATATACTTGACATATATTTGCACACATCTGACATTAATTGTAGATATCCTGTAAATCCAACTTGCAAGCCAGTCCTCAAGGATTTGGATTGAAAGCCACTTATTCCCGTTGATCTTCCTTCTTCCAAATTAACAAATACACTTTTGCACTTTTTTTTGGGGGGGGGGGAGGAGGAGGAGATGTGGCGCTAATCTAGAAACCTCTTCAATGGCATGAATTCCATCTGAGTAGGGAGCCTAGTCAAGAAGGAAGCACAATGATTCCACACTGCATCCACATAAGAGAGCATGGTTAATTAATTAAAAAGTTGACAAAAAGCCTCCCTCCAGCTTTCACTAATGACAATGCTCACACCCAGTCCCTGGCAGCTGGAGAAACCCACAAGCACTTCACCTCCTGCTGCCAGGACAAAGTTTCATGATAACCGCCATGTGAGCCCAGTTCAGCCACAAGAGATGAGATGTGTATGAGTTTCTGTGGCTGAAATGGACTGGGTGAGAACACTGTCATTAATGAATGTGGAGGGAAGCAACACAGTAACTGTCTGAAAAATTAATTTATATCTGTGGTGTGTAGTGACATTTACAACAGGGGATTTAGTAAACGTGCCAAACAAGAGTGACTCAAAGACACCAATATAGCACCTCCTGCCTCCACAAAAAAACAAGTGAGGTTCAACAGCCCCTACATAGTGCCTTCCATCCTCACAAAAACAAGAGGGACTTGGCAACCCCAACACCAGATCTCCCACTCCCAGCGAGAACACCCAAGAGAAGCTTGGTAGGCCCAACCTAACACCTTCAACTCCAAAAAAACAACAAGGAGGGTTGTTGTCCACAACATAAAAGTTCCCACCCCCAGTGAAAACAATGGGTCTCAGTGACCCCCCCCCCCCCCAATAAAACACCACCCATAACCCTTTTCAATCTTCTTTCCCTTGTAAACTGTACCCAACAGCAGCTTCTCCTCCTCTCTCTGTTGTCCCTTGCATTTCCCCTCATTCTTGTCTCCCATCCCTTCACCCAAACTCCCCTGTCCTTTATCTTGCTCTCAACTTACCTCCTCTCTACCCCCTCTCTTACCCCCCACTACCTTATCTCCCCCTCCTCTTGCCATACTACATCTTTTCTTATCCTGAGCCCACCCAACACTTCCTTCTCTGTGCCCATCCCTTCACTCTTCCCTTGTGCCTTGAACTTCCCTCACTCTGCCCACCACCCTTCCTTTTACTCCTCTTTCCTTCCTGCCCTGACCCTAACCCATCTCTCTGCTCCTCTTGCCACCTTACTCTCTCATCTGTACCCTCTTTTGTCTCCATTCCTTCTCTCATACCATTCTAAGACCCAACCCCACCCCACACTCACCTCTTAGCACCTCACTGCCCCCACCTCTTCTCTCTTGCTCCCTATTTTCTACCTCCCACCTGACAAGGTCAGAAAAGGCATTGGACTTAATAAGTCTCTTCTTTTCCTTCCTCTATGATGATCACCCAGCTTCTCTTTTTCTTCCTTCAATTATCTGTTGAGAAGTTGTGGCAGCAGTGAGGGAGTGGGAGAGATAGAAGACTTTAAGGTTAATGCTGCCTCCTGCTGCTTCTATCTCATGTGCCAGGAAGGGTTGTCAGCTTTTTGAAAGGCACGTGAATTGATGCCATTGACCCTCACCATTCCCATCCAGAGCTGTCCTGGAATTGCATCAGAGCACATAACAGCACAGCACAGGCAAACTCTGCGTGAAGTCAAGCTGGCATTTAAAAAAAAAATGCCGACCACAGCATTTGAATATTGACCCAATAGTCAAGTGCCTAGTTTTATGTGATTAATGTGTAGGTGATTGTCAGGCTCGTTTTCGAAAAAGAAGGATGTCCATCTTTCGACATAAATTGGAAGATGGACATCCTTCTCCCAGAGACGTCCAAATCGGTATAATTGAAACCGGATTTTGAACGTCTCCAACTGCAGTCAGTCGCAAGGACATCCAAAGTTCAAGGGGGCGTGTTGGAAGTGTAGCGAAGGTGGGACTTGGGTGTGCCTAACACTTGACATCTTTGACCCATAATCGAAAAAAACAAGGATGTCCCTGACGAACACATGGACGTTTTCACCCGGACCTGTTTTTCTTACAAATAAGGCACAAAAAGGTGCCCAAAATGACCAGATGACCACTGGAGAGAATCGGGGATCACCTCCCGTTACTCCCCCAGTGATCACTAACCCCCTCCCACCATCAAAAGACATCTTTAAAAATATGTCGTGCCAGCCTCAGATGTCATACTCAGGTCCGTGACAGAGCATGCAGGTCCCAGGAACAGTTTTAGTGAGTACTGCAGTGCACTTCAGACAGGCGGACCCAGGCTCATACCCCCACTACCTGTTACATTTGTGGAGGAAACAGCGAGCTCTCCAAAACCCACCACAAACCCACTGTACCCACATCTAGGTGCCCCCCTTCACCCATAAGGGCTATGGTAGTGGTGTACAGTTGTGGGTAGTGGGTTTTGGGGGGGTTTGGGGGGCTCCGCACACAAGGTAAGGGAGCTATGTTCCTGGAAGCATTTTGTAAAGTCCACTTCAGTGCCCCCTAGGGTGCCCGGTTGGTGTCCTGGCATGTCAGGGGGACCAGTGCACTACAAATGCTGGCTCCTCCCATAACCAAATGGCTTGCATTTGGACGTTTTTGACATGGATGTCTTGGTTTCGAAAATCGCCAAAAGTCAGAAACGCCCATGTCTAGGGACGTCCAAATTTAAGGATTTGGATGTCTCTGACAGTATTTTCGAAACGAAAGATGGACGTCCATCTTTTTTTCAAAAATATGGGTTCTCACGCCCCTGGATTTTGTCGTTTTGCAAGGATGTCCAAATCGCTACTTGGACGTTTCTTTCAAAAATGCCCCTCCACATGAGCAAGATCAGCAGTTATGTGTATGTATTATAAAATACATGAATATTGTTAAATTGGGGGAATTCCTGAAGAAAGAGCGGGTGGGATGGTAGGACATAGGAGCGGTGGAGGATCTGTCATTTAAACTGCAAGGAGCTATAAAATCAGGAACAGATCTTTATATAAGGAAAGTAAACTAGAACAAGAGAAAAAGGAAACTGATATGGTTCACCAAAGTCACTAACACAATAAAGGCAAAAGAGGTGGTGTTCATGAAATGTAAAAGAATGCAAGAAGAGGAATACAGAAGAGATTACTGGATAAAACTGAAAGACGTGAAGTGGAAAGTGATGAGGAAAAAGCAGAGGTGTTTAACAGTTATTCAGACCACGGCTGAATATTGTCCCTCTGATCCCCCTCCCACCCTACTGATGAGGTCTTTAGCCCCTATCCTAACACCCCTAATGAGACAAGACTCCCCTACTCCACCTACATGTCCATATCCCCTCCCATTCCCACCCCCATCCCTCAATCAGGATACCCCCCTCCTCCCAAGCCTACCTGAAGTCCCTGGTGGTCCAGTGGGGCAATGTGGGAGGAAGCAAACTCCACTTGCTCCTACCCTTAGTGGCTGCCCTTACAAAATGTCTGTCTTGACTTCTCAATTCACCTGGATCCATGGACTTGAAGCCATTTCATCAAGAATTTAACAAATTCCACCTCAACATTAAGCTGAGCCTAGAACAGTCCAGAACACAGATTTATTTTCTGAATATCATTGTGCAATTACATGAGGGACATATAAGATCTACTGACTGTCACAAATCTACATGCTTCCAACTTCCACCCATGACCTACCACTAGGTCCATTATCTACAGCCAAGCTCTACAGTACAACTGCATTTGTTCTGAACCTTCTAAGAGAGACTCCCATTTGGAGAAACTATAACGGACATTTTTGAGGTTCCACTAACCACTTAATGAAATGAGTAAGCAGATAAACAGAGCTAAATTTGTTCATACCGGAATTGGTGAACACCTTTATGGTACTATGTAAGCCACATTGAGCCTGCAAATAGGTCGGAAATGTGGGATACAAATGTAACAAATAAATAAAAAGGAAAATAACAGAATACCCTTGGTTGCTGCCTATAGCTCCCAGCAGAAACCACATAAATATATCATCAAAGACCTACAACCCATCCTAGACAATGATACCACCCTCTCACAGGCCTTGGGTGATACTACAATCCTGGTGTGCCAACAGCCCCCTAACTTCAAACAGATACTCACCAGCAACCACAAACTGTTAAAAATTATGCACACTCAATCTTTACATTCACCCAAGAAACACTATCACAAGACCCAACAACATCAACTACAACATCCAGGGCTCATTTATCTGCTCTTCCTCCAATATAATATAGGTTATGAATTTTATATACTGCCTTTCTGTGGTACAACCAAAGTGGTTTACATTTTTATTATATGCAGGTACTTTATCCTTAGTGGGCTTACAATCGAAGTTTTTGTACCTAGCAATGGAGGTTTAAGAGACTTGACCCAGACTCACAACGAACTGAAGTGGGAAATAGCCATAGTTCCCCTGGTTCTCAGTCTACTGCACTAACCATTAGGCTACTCCTAACTTTAGCCCACTAAGCCTCTTATGAGGAACCATGTGAAAGGCTTTGCTGAAACCCAATTAGACTACATCTAATGCATATCCATGATCCAGTTCTCTGGTCAATCAGTCAAACAAAATCAATCAGATTTGTTTAGTACAAATTTCTCTTGGTAAAACCATGTTGCTTCAGATTTTGTAGTCCATTGGATTCCATAAAATTCACTTTCCTTTCCTTCAGCAGTTTTTCCATTACCTTTTCAACTGCTGAAGTAAGGCTTACTGACCTGTAGTTTCCAACTTTTTCTCTGTCTCTATTTTTGTGAAGAGGGACCACATCCTCTATTCTTCAGTTCCATGGAACCTCTCCTGTCTCCATGGATCTATTACACAAATCTTTAAGAGTACCTGCCAGAACTTCTCTGAGCTGCCTCAAAATTCTGAGATGGATCTCATCTGGCTCTATTGCTTTGTCCATTTTCAGTTTTTCAGGTTGTCCATGAAAACTTTCTTCCATAAACAGTACAATATTTACTCCATTCACATATGTACCTTTGTCAGCCAACCAAGGTCCTTCTCCAGGATTTTCTTCTGTGAAGACAGAAGTATTTGTGTAGCATATCTGCTTTTCCTCATCACTCTCCACATAGAGAGTCACAGCATCTTTCAATTTTATTATTCCATTTCTAGTCTTCCTCCTTTCACTAATATACATGAAAATAGTCTTGTCACCTATCTTTACATCTCTAGCCATTTCTTCTGCCTTAGTTTTTGCCAGCTGTGTTTCTCTCTTTTCTTATTTCGGTTTTATCCAGTTTTATTTTATGTTCTTCTTACATTCTTTTCTATCTCATGAATGCTACTTTTTTTTTACCTTTATTTCTTTCAGCTGCTTGTTTGGAGTAGCATATTGATTTTCTTTTTCTCTTGCTTTTGTTTACTTTCCTTACACAAAGATCTGTTGCTGTTTTCATAGCTCCTTTCAATGTGGACCACTGATTGTCCACGTCTCTTATGTCCTACCATCCCACCAGTTCTTTCTTCAGGTATGCCCCCATTTTACTAAATCAGTATATTTGAAATCCAGCACTTTGGGATTTGTATGTCTGCACTCTGCTTTAGCTCTTAAATTATGCCATACTGTCCAGTTGGGCACCCACCCATGCGTTAGATACACTATTTCCATTTGTCAGCACACGATCCCATGTCACTCCTACCCTCCTATCATTTGTCTCAGCAAAGCACTTTGAATCTCTCTACTTTTTTCTGATTCTGCACATGGGACTTTTCAATCCACAACTGGCAGGTTGAAATCTCCCAGCAACAGCACTTCCCCTTTCATTCCCAACTTTTGGATATCTATGACCAGATTTTTATCCAGCTTCTCTGGTCATGTTAGAGGTCTGTAGATGACACCCATGTGGACAGAAGTTCCATCTTCTAATTCCAAGATGATCCATGGGGTTACAGAGGATGGGCAGACTAGTTGGGTCATATGGCCTTTATCTGCCATCATGTTTCGATGTTTCTGTGTTTCTATATTTATTTATTTATGGCATTTATACCCCACTCTTTCCCGCTCGGTAGCAGGCTCAGTGCGGCTTACAGGATATGGTACAGAGTATCATAGAGATAGCACAAAGTAAGGTACAGGTACACAGAGTATGGTACGAAGTGTAACAAAGATGATCCAGATGTAAGGAGTACTACAATTGGGAGAGAAGTGGGGGAGAGGATTGGAGTTCGGGTAGTGTGGTTAAGTTCGAGAATTAAGTTGGGTTATTTGGGTAAGCTTGTCTGAAGAGGTAAGTTTTCAGCAGCTTTCGGAAGGGTAGGTGTTCATTGGTTGTTCAGATGTGTCGAGGTATTGCGTTCCAGAGTTGGCTGCCTATAACGGAGAAGTTGGATGCATAGTAGGTTTTGTATTTGAGGTTTTTGCAATATCACTTCTTCCTTTCCCCAGGCGCCCTACATTTCAGCCACATTAATATTGTTTTTTCACATACAGAGCCACTGCTCCGCCTTTTCGACCCATCTCTATCTTTCCTAAATAGAATATAACCCCGTATATTTGCATTCCATCTATGGGAGTCACTGAAGAATGTCTCTGTGGTAGAAACAATATCCAAGTCTGTATTGTCAGGGCTTGCAGATCAGGAACTGTTTCATAGACTGTTGAGTATATGTGGTCATAATTTTCCAGTTACATATTGTCTGTTTATCTTCTTGCCTAGTCTCCTCTTCATCCACCCTCTGCTGTCTACATAAGGTAAACAGGTCAGCCCTTAAGAAAAAGGATAAATGGACACAAATCTGATATTAGAAATGTCAATATTAAAAAATGGATAGGAGAGCATTTCAACCTTCCAGGACATTCTTAAAATGAACTTAAGGCTGTCATATGTCTACAAAGAAACTTCAAAGCTGCTAGTTAGAACTCATCAAAAAGCTTAACACCATCACCCTAGGCTTGAATAAAGACAATGGATTTATGGATGTTTACAGGTATGAATGAACTTAACTACTTTGAGATTATCCTATCTTTGTTCTCTCTCACCCACCACAGCTATCAGTTAAATAAACTATGCAGCCATTATCTGTTCCTTTCCACTCCCTGCCCTGCATTTTACAATAATTTATGTTTGTAACCCTCTCCATTACCCATGCATTTTCCTATATATGTACTCATGGCCTGTATTTTACTTCATGCTTCATGATAGAGGGGACTGTATCATTTAAAGCTCATGCCTCAATACATTGGTTAGTCTATAATAGGGGTGGGCAACCTCTATCCTCGAGGGCCACGACCCATTTGGGTTTTCAGAATTTATGAATAAGCAATGTTGCAGCACTGTACACTAATGTCCCTCAAGCTGCAGCCCTAACTATTATACATTCCAAGTAGTAACAATTGTCCTTTGGCAAAACAAAAAATTGCATTTTTGGACAAACTTGCCGAATGTGTTATCATGAAAAATTATTTTTTTTAAATTTCATGATGAGTTTTTTCAAATTATGGGGGTAGCCATGGGGGCTACTGTAGCCCCCACATTAGTCTGCCTGTATATGAGCAAATTTGAAGAGAAATTTGTATACTCATCAGGTTATATGTCCCGGATAGCTCTATGGAAGTGGTTCATAGACTATATATTTTTAGTGTGGCAAGGAGATGTTAATACTCTTGAGGAATTTTGCCAATGCTTAAATCAATGCAATCTACATATTCAGTTAACATGGCACATAGGATCTCCTAGTGCTGAATTTTTGGATATCCACATCATGCCATGTGTAAGGGGATTTAATACTAAGGTGAACACTAATAGGAATACCATACTTCATTACAGAAGCTTCCATCCTCGGAGACATAGAGACAGCATACCAGGAGGTCAATTCTTAAGGATCAAGCGCCTTTGTTCAGAACATAGAACATTTTTAGCAAATGCCAAGCAAATTACATTTTGCTTTCATCAGCTAGGCTACCCTAATTTTTTAGTACATAGAGCATTTAAGAGAGTGAATAATGCAGATTAGCAGTGGTTACAAAAAAATGGCACACGCCATATTTTTCACAGGTTCAGCAGGTTCAGTAAACTGTTCTTAAACATTGGAATATACAACACAGAGGGTTTGAGGTCAGCCCATGTTTTGCATACACATGAGGCAGGAATTTGGGGGAATTACTTAAGACCCCCTTTCAACCAATGGAATCTTCTATAAAGTCAGGACATGCCATTTGTGGACATTGTGTTTATTGCCCTTTTGCTCTGACAGCTGATTCAGTACAAATTCCCAATATTAACAGACAGTACAATTCAGGGGCATAGCTAGGTGGGGCCACGGGGGCATGGGCCCCACAGATTTAGCCCTGGCCCCCTCTACTTTCGACACTCCCCCGCCACCGACCCTCCCCCGCTACCGCCGCCAGGTACCTTTGCTGGTGGGGGTCCCCAACTCCTGCCAGCCGAAGTCTTCTTCAGCGCCGGTCTCCGGCATCTTCGCTGATCTGTTTCTGTGAGTCCTGACTCCTGACATCCTGCATACATGTAACGTGCAGGATGTGCATGCAGGATGTCAGGAGTCAGGACTCGCACAAACAGATCAGCGAAGGCGCTGGAGACTGGCGCTGAAGAAGACTTCGGCTGGCGGGGGTTGGGGACCTACCAGCAAAGGTTCCTGACAGCGGCGGCGGCGAGGGAGGGTCGGTGCCGGGAGGGGGGTCAAAAGTACTACTACTACTACTACTACTTAACATTTCTAGAGCGCTACTAGGGTTACGCAGCGCTGTACAATTTAACAAAGAGAGACAGTCCCTGCTCAAAGAGCTTACAATCTAATAGACAAGTGAACGGTCGGTCCGATCGGGGCAGTCAAATTGGGGCAGTCTGGATTCACTGAACGGTAAGGGTTAGGTGCCGAACGCAGCATTGCAGCATTGCAGAGGGAGGCAGGCTAAACTGTGCCCCCCCACTTCAAGCTCTGGACCCCCCTCCCGCTGAGGTCTGGCTACACCCCTGGTACAAATTAAAATGTAAAACTGATGTTTCAACCAAACAGGTTATTTATGGCCTAAAATGCCCATGTGGTAAATGGTACCTGGGACAAACAAAAAAGCCTGTCAAACAAAGAATTGCACAACATCTTAGCAATTTCAGGCTTGATCGAGATGATGTTCCTTTGATTAGAGGTCAGTTAAGTACAAGGTTCAGGATTTACAATTTATAGTCCTGCAGCAGATAATATTATATAGGGGAGGGGATATATCAGCTATGTTAACAAGGAAGGAACAATGCTTGATATTCGAATGGAATACCATGGAACCTTATGGGTTAAATAGATTGGACTACAGCTTTAAGGCAGTATTTATCGGGCTAATTCCCCAGATGATCCAACACCCAACGGTTGGCTTCTGGGTATAGAGGTCCCACCAATTGAATTCTTTACCCAGCTGGGTCTGTGCGAAGGTTTTGCATCTAATGGAACGTGAACATTGTGATTGTTTTTATTGGGGTATGAGGGATGAGATTTGGAGTGTTTGTAAATGTGTTATATGAGAGATGTGTATATATTTTAGATTTAGTCTCTTGAGGATGCCTGTATGGCGAAACATTCAGTCGTGTAGAGACTAACCGGATGGGAAAATCTGGATTGTTTGGAGCATGAACTGCAAACCACTTAGTTTGGAGTTCTCAGTACATGCAGAGCAAGATTCATGCTACAGAATACTTTTTGGACACTGTGGTCAACAACTGATTGCCCAGCAGCAGTTGAGTCAAGTACAAATGCAAATAAGTGAAGAACTGTTTTTATTTGTGAAAAGGAAAGTGAATGACTGTTTTCATCTGTTGTATCACAAAGGGACATTCTGAGTTTTTTGAATTACAATATCTATAGTAAGCATAACTAACTCCATCAGTGTTTTGGGTTCTGCTATATTGTATTTTTAAAGATTTATATGATGTGAATAAAGATTTTTTTGATATGTTATAATTATATTTCAATGATTCAAATGATGAGCAATGAATAAGCATGAGATCTATTTACATGCACTGCCTCCATTGTATGCAAATAGATCTCATTCATATTCATTGTATAACATAAACCCTATAAACAGTTATGCTCAAAATCTTTTATTATGCAATTTTAAATATACAAAACCCATATCACATTATTTTTATATAACTTAATCTTCACATCCATACACACTCACCATACATACTGGACTAATCCAATACAAATACCACACATAAACTCACTAATACACCTCAATCCTGACTACCCGTTCTATTCAATAATGTACACGTGCTTTTACAGTCCATAATCATCCTCTGTTGTCATCATATCTCCAAAATTCTTTTGTACAAATCCAATCTCATACCACCCAATGATGGTTGATTATGCGATGTATTCTTTCAAAATGCACATTCCACACTGCACAATATCGCAATGTTAATTACGACGCCACTCCCTGAAAATGGCTGAATGCTGAACTTAGTTGTATCCAACTACACTCTCAGTGCAGTATGCAGTTATTGTAGTGATTGATTTAGCCCAGTATAGTGGTTTGTTAATTCATATTCATTGGGGAAATCCTGAAAACTCAACAGGGTTGGGCCCTCAAGGGCCAAGGTTGCCCCATCCCTGGTCTATAAGGTGCCACCTGCCTCTGTCAATTTTGTAAGAAAAGATATCACTTTGCAATATGCTGAAAGAAAAGTAAGGAAACATCTGGCACAGAAAGAATAGCATTATTGAGGCAAAATATTTTGTCACAGTTGTTGTCGTCAGAAAGGCTGAAATCGTGGAAAGAGATGAATGAATACAGTTGTATTGCAAAACACTCCTTAATGCTGCTTCTCTCCACCCAGCAGCTATAGTAATGCTATACAATTACTTCTTGAAGGGCAGAAAATTACCATCAGTACCCTAGGGGTCAATAGGAGTTTAGCTGAAATGGATACAAGAACGTGTTAGAAGATGAGCAAAACAGAGCAGCCAAGCATAGGAACTGCCGAGGTAGAAAAAAATCCATTGTACAGACTTCAGAAGTATACGAGATAGAAAACAGAGAGACTTCTTCATTAGTCTGAAATGGCAGATCATTTTCAGATCCCATAAGGAGGGTCATGCATTTGATTTCAAGCATTATCAGAGAAGGGGAATGGTGTGTTTTGGTCTATGGATGCCAAAAAGACATTTGATAAAGTAATGGGGAAGCTTGGATTTGAGAGAAATATATCAATTAGATTAAAATTATTTGCATAGACCCTCCAACCAGGGTAACAGCTGGTCCAATGTCATCCTTGCCAAGGATGTCCACATCACTACACCTCTTTGTAATAGCCTTTGAACCCTTGGCTATCAAGATTAAACATACAGATCAAATTAAAGGAATCACTAGGTGGGATAGAAAATACATTCTGGGTTGATATTCAAAGTGATTTAAGCAGGCAGAAGAGGCTCCTGGGTGGTTAAATCGCCTGTGCAGGGCTACCTGCTGTTATTCAGCATCACCTAAGAGGTCAGTGGGCTGAATATCAACACTAACTGCTAAACTGAAAACTGACTTTGAGGGCAATCTAGAGGCAGCACTTATGTGCTTAAATGCCAGTATTCAGCACTCAGCCGCCTAAGTTAAACAGAAAAATAGGTCCATATAAAAATCAGCCCTATCTTGGAAACACAGAAACATAAAAACATGATAGCAGTCAGCAGATAAGGGCCAAATGGCCCATCCAGTCTGCCCATCCTCAGTAGCACTATCTCCTCATTTCCCTAAGAGATCGCACGTGCCTGTCCCCCGCTTCCTTAAATTCAGACACAATCCTTATCTCCACGACCTCCACTGGGAGGCTATTCCACACGTTCACCACCCTTTCTATGAAAAAGTATTTTTTTAGTGTAACCCAGTGGTTAAAGTTATTAAGAAAAAATAACTGGCTGCTTCAGGGACCGAGGCAGTACTGGTGCTGCATTGGGGTGATTCGGGTCAGAAGCAGTGGAGCTGAAGCTGTAAGCCCGTGACTGTTGGAAACTGTGTTGGGGTGGAGGGTGAGTGATGGGAGCAGAGACTGTGGTAGTGGGCAGCGTGGGGCCACATGGTCGTGGCCATTGAAAAGTCCGGGCTGTCTGAGCGCATGTGTGGTTTCTCATGCATGTGTAGGCTATAGGCTATACTCAAGCAAATAGGCTATTTATTACTTATTTAAAACATTTATATCCTGCCTATTAACTGGGCAGGTTACAGAAAAATACATACGCATTCATTAAAACAGTTCACATACATTTGAAAACTGTCTACTTTCTCGGACTGTGGTCTGATCCCCTAAGTAAGCTGTGAGCAGAGGTGAGCTCCCCAACTAGTGTTGGAAGCATCTATTGTGAAGATTGTATTCTGAAAACAGGTAAAGAAAATGTTGTGTCAGAGTGTATATGGATAGTTGATATACCATCGCAATAGCTTTACTGTTCTGATGTATATTTTTATGTTGTTTTTTTATTTTGGTTTTAGTTTTTCTTTGTTTTGGTTTTATGTTTTTCTTTGTTTTACTGTTTTATACATGTTTTATTGTAACCCATCTAAAACAGTGGATTGTGTAGGTAATAAATTTTTTAAATAAATTGATATATACTCTAGTGGTACAACTGGGATACCTATTGCAGTGCTATATCAACTATCCATATAAACTCTGAAATAACATTTTCTTTACCTGTTTTCAGAATACAATTGGATGCTTCTAACACTAGTTGGGGAGTTCACTTCTGCTCTCAGCTTACTTAGGGGATCAGACCACAGTCTGAACAACTATTCCATATTAATCATCTGGAGCTCAATGGCATAGCTAGGTGGGGCAAAACACAAAAAATGGCGGAAGAAAAACCAAAACAGACCAAAAAAACACAAGGGAGTAAGAGCGCCAGAAAAGTTTAATGGGACCCATTAAACTTTTCTGGCGCTCTTACTCCCTTGTGTTTTTTGGGTTTTTTTGGTCTGTTTTGGTTTATCTTCCGCCATTTTTTGTGTTTTGTTCTGATTTCACGGGAGATTTGGACTTCTCTTTCGTGTGCATACCTAGGTGGGGCGCCAGGGGAGCGGCCACTCCCCCAAACGGAGTTCTGCCGGCGCCTATTTCTTTTCGTCCTGTGTTACGTCTGTGCTTTCCTCGCCCTCTGGTGGCCAGAACGGGTGGCTGCTATGGACCATCACCCGTTCCAGATTTCTGCTCAGTCCGGTCCGGATCTTCCAGGCTGCCGGGTTTGTTTGTGTTGTTGAGCCTGCAGAGCACCCGTAGCTGCCTGGTGATTGCAACAGCTGAGTCTCAACTGCTTCTGGGCTTATTAGCCATCTTGAAACATTGCTTCTTGCCTTTGCATTGCCTTAGGCCCTGGTACGTGGGTGCTTGTGCACTTCTGCCTGAGAGACTTTGTCTGGACCTGATTCTGCTTTTGCTGGTTTCCTGCCTTTTGAACCTTGCCTGATCCTGGACTTTGCTTTGCTTGCCGCCTGCCGTTTGACCCTTTGCCTGGACCTGGACTTTGCTTTGCTTGCCGCCTGCCTTTTGAACCTTTGCCTGGACCTGGAATTTGCTTTGCTTGCCGCCTGCCTTTTGAACCTTTGCCTGGACCTGGAATTTGCTTTGCTTGCCGCCTGCCTTTTGAACCTTTGCCTGGACCTGTCTTCTGCTTGCTGGCTGACTGCCTAGAGACCTAGCCTGGATTTGCCGGTACGTCTGTTCTGCCTTGCTTCTGGTGTGGGGTGGTTTTGCCTGTCGCTGCCGCTCCTCGGCAGTGGCCCAAGGGCTCACAAACCTAGTTCCTGCTTGGTGAAAACCTGACATCCTGTTGCAGTGAAAATGTGTGCCGGCACTGCCAGAAGTCCACTCTTGCTCCCCCCGTGCTGTCAACCTGCCTCATCCTGGCTCCGCTTCTGCTGGAGCTCTGTGAGATATTTTACTCCCTACGAGTGTTCTCCTATATGAGCACGCAGCTGTGGAATGCACTACCACACACTTGAAAACAATCAACGAATTAACTAACTTCCGCAAATCTCTGAAAACCTATCTCTTTAACAAGGCCTACCATGATAATTCCATAACTAACTATAACACAACACCTACCCACTTTTATTCAGAATGTCTCTTTCTGTAACTGCTTGACCAGATCCTCTTGTTTTTCCTGATCTCTTTGTAACACCAACTGTATTCTTTACCCTGGTATGGCGATGCCATATCAGGTCTTTGTAAGCCACATTGAGCCTGCAAATAGGTGGGAAAATGTGGGATACAAGTGCAGTAAATAAATAAATCTTTGTCGAGATGGATGTCCATCACTATAGCCTGGTCCAAAGCAAAGCTGGCAGGTTAACGTCAGGCAAAGAGAGGCTGGCTGTGCTGATTCCACTGGAAGTTTAAGATCTCCCTGTGACTTTCTCATTTAACCACAAGCAAATGAAACTGACTGTTTTTTGCCTGGACACATCCTTTTTATTTTAGGTTGACTTTTCTCACAGATCTTAGCAAATGGTGCATTTAGGAACTGTAAATATTCCTTGCACAGTAAATTTCAATCTTCCACAGCAGTGGACTTGCTTATAGCAAGTTATTTAGGGCCCTGTTTACTAAGCTGCGCTGTAGGTGCACTAACCTTTTAGCGTGCACTAAAAATTAGCTCACACTAATGATAGAGACACCTATAGGATTATAATGGGTATCTCTATAATTAGAACACGCTCAAGCAGTGTTGTAGCTACGTGGGGCACGGGGGCCTGGGCCCCCTTAGATTTGGCCCTGGACTCCCCTACCGACAACCCTCTCGACCCCCCCTCCCGCCACCAACCCCCCGCCGCCGTCGCCTACCTTTGCTGGCAGGGGACCCCAAGCCCCGCCAGCTGAGGTCCTCTTCCTCTGGCGCAAGGCTTCATTCTGCTTCTGAGTCTAACGTCCTGCACGTTGTACGTGCAGGAGGTCAGACTCACAGAAACAGAATGAAGCCTTGCAGATCAGCTGATCTGCAAGGCTTCGTTCTGTTTCTGAGTCTGACGTCCTGCATGTTGTACTTGCAGGACGTCAGACTCAGAAACAGAATGAAGTCTTGCGCCGGAAGAAGAAGACCTCGGCTGGTGGGGGTTGGGGTCCCCCACCAGCAAAGGTAGGTGACAGCGGCGGGGGAGGGTTGGTGGCGGGAGGTGGATCGAGAGGGTCGGCGGCGGGGGGTCAAAGTTGTTGGTGGTGGCGGCAGTGGCGGGGGGGGGGGGGGGTTCGGCAATGGCAGGGGGGGTTGGAGGTGCCGGGGAGGCTGACCTCGGGCTCTGGACCCCCCTCCCGCCGAAGTCTGGCTACACCCCTGCGCTAAAGAGTTAGTGTGCCTACAGCATGGCTTAGTAAACAGGACCCTTTGTCTAGTCTCATTTGTAAATGAATTTCAGTTTCAATTAGAGATGGGCTGTCCTTTGTAATTCTGGTCACCATATCTCAAAAAAGATATAGCAGAATTAGAAAAGATTCAAAGAAGAGCAACCAAAATGATAAAGTGGATGGAACTCCTCCCGTATGAGAAAAGGCTAAAGAGGTTAGGACTCGTCAGCTTGGAAAAGAGATGGCTGGGGGTGGAGGTGTATGATTGAGGTCAATAAATTCCTGAGTGGTGTAGAACAAGTGGAAGTGAATCGATTTTTTACTCTTTCAAAAGCTACAAAGACTAGGGGGGATACTCAAAGAAATTACATGGAAATACTTTTAAAATAAATAGGAGGAAATATTTTTTCACTCAACGAATAGTTACCAGAGGATGTGGTAACAGCAGTTAGCATATCTGGGTTTAAAAAAGGTTTAAATAAGTTCCTGGAGGAAAGTCCATAGTCTGCTATTGAGACAGACGTGAGGAAGCCACTGCTTGCCCTGGGATTGGTAGCATGGAATGTCACTACTATTTGGGTTTCTGCCAGGTACTTGTGACCTGGATTGGCCACTGTTGAAAAGAGGATACTGGGCTCGATGGGCCATTGATCCGACCCAGCATGGCTACTTTTATGTTCTTAATGTGCATAATTGTGGACCCCAGCCAAACTTCACTCATAGGTATACCTTAAGTACATGCAAACTATGTAGCGCTATAGAAATGCTAAATAGTAGTAGTAGTTAGGGCACTTATGCACATAGCTTGAATATGTATGTGCACACATACATATATTTATGCTAATATTCTAAACATGTATGTGCTTAACTGATACATGACTGCTAGCACATACTTTAAAGAATTACCCACATTATGACTGCCTATTCATGCTGCCATGTGTATTCAATGACAAAAAAAATCTATTCAAAAAACAAGAAAATTCTGTTCTCTGAGCAATGTCTTATGGAAAACAACTTAACAAAGCTAAAGAATTTGTGAATAACTCAACAGGAGGAGTAGGAAAAAATTGCTTATAAATGAAAGTTAAAATTGTATTTTTATAAAGAAACATAAGTTATTACTTAACATTATATATTAAACATTTCTATGCCAAACATAAAACAGAGTGTAGTATAAAAAGTGCATAAAATTGAAAAGATGCATGCTTTTTCCACTTTGGAACCTAAACTATTATGTGCAAGAATCTATCATCATTAGGTTTTCTGACATACCAGACAGTCATTGAAATAATAATTAGCATATGTTCTAGTTCTGTACATATTCAGCTTTTCATAGTAATACACTTGCTATATATATTTCAGTGGGTAAAATGTATCCTGTCTCTTGGAAGACCGGAGGAATGGAGGAGCAAGAAGAAGTGCAAATTAAAAACTAGGGGCAGTGTGATAGTGTGATCCTGGCTTGGATCGGGCATAAACTCAGTTAGACACACCAGGGTTACAAGCAAAAAGGAAGAGGCTTTATTATTTGACACATGTGACCCCTGTACATCACAGGCTTATGTCAGCACAAGGACAGTCTCTGTAAACAAGTACTTTCTGAGCGTAATTGAAGGTGTTTCCTTTCTTGCCAGTCTTCCCACACAAACTCTGATATGAACAAAGCTTGAGCCACACCACTTCCCTGGTCCACTCCTCAGGTATTTTAGCTCAGCTTACAGTGCAGTCCTCTTGCCTCAGGGCCTCATAAGTATGTAAGTACATAAGTATTTAATTCTTTACACATTATTACCAGCTGGTGTTTGGATCTCTCTCTTATAGTAACATAGTAGATGACGGCAGAGAAAGACCTGCACGGTCCATTCAGTTTGCCCAACAAGATAAACTCATATGTGCTACCTTTTGTGTATACCTGATCTTGATTAGTATTGAAATTCTTGAAGAGATTTTAGAACTACGTTCTAAACCTATGACTGTCCCTACGTCCTTTCTGTCTCAGTTGCTACGTATAGCTCTACTTAATAATTATTTTTTGTTTGATGGGGATATTTATGTTCAACGCTCTGGCATTGCCATGGGAGCTGCTTTTGCCCCTGCTGTAGCAAATCTTTTCATGTCTCATTTAGAGGAAATGCACATATATAAATTACCATCATTTAAATATGTGACTTGTTGGTGGCGCTACATAGACGACGTGTTTGTCATTTGGAATGCTGATAAACAACAACTCAATCAGTTTGTCTCTGAATTAAACTCTTGCCATCCCACTATTAAATTCCAAAGTAATATACATCACCATAAGATTTGTTTTTTAGACGTGTTGGTGACTAATAATAATGGCAAACTTGAGACTGTCACGTCTGTGGCCGTGACCACCCTCAGACTTACCTCATTTCTGGGGGCCAGCAGCTCTGCTGGCTTCTGTCTGTCTTTGTGTTAGTCTTGTCTCTGGCTCTGTGTGCTGATTACTTCACTAGACCTCACCTGCGTGTGCTATGCCTCTCTGGGGAGCCAGCATCTAAGATGGCTGCCACCGGCTCTGTGCCAGCTTCCAAGATGGCTCCTGCTTGTCTTTCCTGTGGGCTCACTTCCTATGTGTGTCAAGCCTCGCTTTGGGGTCAGTGTACTTCCTGCTTCTGTCCTACTGCTGGTGACTCATCAGTGAGAGCCTTCATAAAGAAGTGCTGTGCTTGCAGTCAGGGCCTTTTGCATAAGTGTTATGATAATGCTCTTAGGCCAGGTCAGGTTAGTAAGTGTCTGCTGCACTACTGCTTTGCCTCTCTCTGGGTTCCAGCCCAGTTTCTTTCTGTGTCTGTGTCTCTGTTGTCCTTCCGTGGGGGGTCTTCCCTGCCACTGTCTGTCTGTGGACTGCAGGTCCTTCCTGGCTTACCCTGTGTTTGGGGTGAAGCCTCTGTTCCTGGCTTACCCTGTGTTTGGGGTGAAGCCTCTGCTCCAGGCTTACCCTGTGTTGGGGTGAAGCCTCTGTTCCTGGCTTACCCTGGGTTGGGGTGAAGCCTTTGTCCGGGTTTGTTCTCTGTCTGTATGCGAAGCCTCAGCCTTTGTGGGTTCCCCAGTCAGTGTGTGGAACGGCTGTGGCTTCAGACCCTTGGCCTGTTCTTCCTGGTTACTCTGTTTGCTGTGCTGCCTGCCCAAGACCCTTGGCCTGTTCTTCCTGGTTTGCTCTCTTTACCCTAAGTCCTGCCTTGCCTAGCCTGTGTGCCTACCCTGCTTGTATATCCTGAGTGTATATCCTGAATCCTGTATCTGTCTAGCTAGTGTGTATTTCGTGGGTGGTTATTCCTGTATCCTGTCTCCACCTAGCTAGAGGGTTTACCCTGTGGGTATTCCCGGATCCCCGTTCTGCCTAATGTGTATGCTGCCCTAGTCCTTGCTCCTGCTAGGCTTCTGTACGCCTTGTGTTCCTTGGGTCTTCTGGGTCTTGCTAGTGGCTGTGCAGCAGCACACGGTCTGTGTTTAGTTCCTAGTCTGTCACCCTTGTGTATCCAAGACCTCTGGATCTTCAGTTCCTGCCTTATCCTGAAAGTCCTGCCGGCCTCCTGCACTTCGGAGCTCAACTCCGGAGGAACGGTGGCTAAGTGCAGGTGAAGCTGTTCCTGTTTCGTCTGTTCTAGTTGCCTGCCTTGTACTACTCCAGTCCAGGGTTCCAGTACTGCTCTTCTGTGTTTCCAGTCCCAAGGTGGTCTTGCCTGCCGCTCCTCGGCAGTGGCCCAAGGGCTCACGAACTCCAGTCCTGCCTCGAGGACCTGACAGAATGCCAAGGCCCTCGAGAACGCAACAGAAACTGATTTATTCACCAAAACTACTGATCACAACACATTATTGTCTTATGATAGTATGCACCCTTTACATATCAGTGAAAATCTTCCATTTGCACAATTTTTGCGTTATAGACGCATTTGTGACTCCTCTCTTAAATATAAAAGATCTGCGGAACAATTGAAATAAAAACTACGATGCAGAGGTTACCCCAAGAAGACTATCAAACATGCATATAAGAGAGCGCTTTTCAATCACAGAGAATTTCTACTAGAACCTATACAACAGAAAACTAACAAATTGCATATTCCATGCATTATGCAATATACGTCATTATCACCTCAAATGCAAAAATCATTTACAAAAATTGGAAGATTTTAACAACTCACTCTGTTTTTTCCAATCAAAAGTACATGGTATCTTACTCTAGGGGCGCCAACTTATCTGATTTGTTGTGCCGCTCTGATGTATGGATGAATCACAACTACAATCCTTTGGGACATACTAAATGCGGTAAATGTAGTATGTGTAATATTATTCTTGAGACCAATCAGATTTGGGATAACATCAATAAAAGGTATATTCAACTAAAAGGCACTGCTAATTGCATTTCTAAAGGAGTAATTTATTTAATTACATGTCCATGCGGTCTTAGATATATTGGACAAACCAAGCGCATGTTAAAGACACGACTCATCGAGCATAAATCATGCATTCAAAATGAGAAAATACACATGCCGTTAGTCAAGCACTGTGTATATAAAAAACACAGGTTTCACCAATTACGCTGTGTTGCCATTGAGCAAATAATGGACAATGGTAGATGTGGAGACATCTCCAGATCTCTGCATCAGAAAGAGCAGAGATGGATATATCATTTAGATACAATATTTCCCCATGGCCTTAATGGTCTGATGGAATGGGAAGCCTTTTATTAACATTTTGGAGTTAATTCTTTGTCAACAATATACTATTATTAATTGATGACACTTTCAGGAAGTTAAGACATCTAGAACAGAATCTTTTTCCTCTTTGATGGTCTTTAAAACATTTGCCATTTTGTTGCTGTAACGTATGCAATTCGGAAGATGTTTGTCTTTTTTGCATATCTTCTCCTGAAGAAGTAACGAGAGAGAGAGTGATTTTGAGGAATAATTCTTGGACTTTGAGGAGACTGTTTATGTATCTTATCATTTTTTGCTAAGAAGCTTAGGGAGACGCCTTTGGGAAGCGGTATCTTCATTTTTTGAACATAAAGCTAAGTACTTTTTTGGCTACATGATATGTTTTATAACAAGTCCGGTTCTTTTTGAATTATACCTTTTTAATTCTTCCGTAATGTAATTTTGTATCTATTGGGCTTTATTGATTTTATCTGTGCCCACGGTTGATTAAATCTTTATTTACCCTACCCCGTTTTTTACTACAGACTGGTTTAGCTATCCCACTCTGTAGGTTTTTCGGTTGGTGGTGGTTGGCCCATGATTGAAGCCTATACAGGTGTGTCCACTTAGTTGGTACCCTTGGCTGATGAGGCCTTTTATTTAAAACTTTCATTATATTTGTTTCCAGAGAAGGCACAGATAAGTCTTTTAGCCTATTTAAGAGCATATTGCTTATTCTAGTTTCTTAATTAGTATCTGCCATCCTCATGGCACAGACCGTAGAAGTCTGCCTAGCACTAGCCCCGCCCCCCCCCCCCCCCCCCACCAGCTCTGCCACCCAATCTCTGCTAAACTTCTGAGGATCCCTTCCAGTGTGTGCAAAAAGTAACTGTTTTTAACAACCACAGACCTCAATGATTCCAAGCATTTGCAGTTCTACCCAGAATAGTTGCTCTTACCATAGAGCGCCAACGTTGTAACTAGAGCTATATTCTTATCACTGGTCCTTTTTCTTATATTAGAACGGGTAAAAAACAAACCAATGTAAAAAAAACTCTTTTGAGAGAAAAAAAACCCCATTGGTTTCTCAAAAAAACCCCGCTAATATCCAAATGCACCACTACTGTGAGAGGAAAAAATCCAAACTAAATATAGTGAAATCTATGATTTACACTCCTATTCAACTCTTTACAGTTCAACCCCAACTAAATATGAGCTCCCTCATACCCCGTATCAAACCGTACACTTATGTCTTTCAGCCTTATGCTCAGCTACCAAATTCTGACTTTATGTGTTCTGTCCTCTAACGACCAGTTTGTTTCTTCAACCAGTTGACATATTCTTCCGTATTCTCCTCATACACTGTGGGTTTCCTCAATCCTGCATTTTTACAATCCTGCAGTCAGCAATTGTGGGAAAAAGAACAAAGATTAATATTTCAACATAAAACAAAAGTACCAGAGGGTCTGAACAAAAATGTTGAATGGAAGGCATTTTATTAAGACCAGTAGCCCTTTAACAAAATACATGCTCCGGATTGGTTAAAAGTCCGGGTGGCGTCTACATAAATACCGCAGCCATCTTGGAGTAAGAAATCACATTTATCAGATATTTCTTCCTGAGGCAGCAAATTTATTTGCGAAACAAGGCGCTCTTGTTGGAGGACAAAGAGAAGAGCCCGACTACAGAACCCTCCCAACAATCTCCCCACACCCAGTTATTGATTCCAGTAACAACTGATTTGAAACCCAAGTTCTTCACTGAAGCATTCATAGATTCTGGGGCAGGAGGCAACTTCATTGATGAGGCCCTGGTCCATCATTATCATATTCTCACATAGAACTTACCCTGACCCATCCCAGTGTCCTGTTTATGGGCACATTCAGGAAGTCATCAAGACCAAAACACTCCCACTCAGTCTCCAGATTGGGGTGTTGCATAGGGAGGCTATATTGCTGTATGCTTTTCAGATGGCCGTGAACCCCATCATACTGGGCCTCCACTAGTTATAACAGCACAACCCCCAGATTGACTGGGATCAGGGTCATAGGCCTGGGGTCAGCTCTGTTGTGGATGGTGTATGAGGTCCATTTCGTTCCTCATGTCAATGGCCGTTAATAAGCTGGAAGTCGGGAAGACCCTACCTCGGGCCTACCAGAAGTTTGCGGATGTTTTCTCTAAACAACGGGTAGAGACTCTTCCACCTCAATGGATTATGACTGTCCTATTGAGCTGTTGCCTGGGAAGACCCCCCCCCCCCCCCAGGGCAGAATTTACCTGATTACGTCCGCCTATATCAAGGACAATCTGCAGTAGGGGTTCATCCATCCCTCTACTTCCCTGGCCGGAACAGGATTCTTTTTTGTAGGCAAGAAAGATAGGGGGCTATAGCCATGCATTGACTACAGGGGCTTGATCGTGATTACCATGAAGAAGAAATGTCCCCCTACCCCTCATCTGTGAGCACTTAGACTGACTCCAGGGTGCCTGTATCTTCACTAAATTAGATCTACGAGAAGCCTATAACCTTATCCGTATCCAGGAGGGGATGGGTGGAAAACAGCCTTCAACACCAGAGATGGGCACTATGAATATCTCGTTATGGCCTTTGGTCTTGCCAATGCTCCTGCTGTTTTCCAGAACTTCATCAATGATATATTCTGAGATCTGTTGTACAAATGCATTCATGTCTACCTCAATGACATCCTGATCTTCTCCCATTTATTGGAACAACATAGGCAGCACATCAAGACGGTGCTCTACCATCTGCGTCAGAATTGGCTATTTGCCAAATTGGGGTACATCATCTTGGATCAGGGGCTACAAATGGACCCGGCCAAAGGAGGGCATAGTCAAGGCTCTGCTCCTGCTGAGTCACCTCTTCCTTGCTCTGTGGCCTGCCTTTTAAGGTGAATCTGTGACTGTGAGGGACTGCTGTTAAGGGGGAATGGTAATTTCCTATAGACTCCCTCACAGGCATTCTCTGGAAATATTCAGGCTGACGCCAGCTATAATAGAAATCAGGGACAAGTTTCCACTCAGAGAAGATTCTGGTTGGAACCACGGTTCTAATTACGGAGGAGCCCTAGAGAAGATTCTGGTTGGAGCGGAGAAGCTAAGTACCTTCTCGATTTTTTTGTACCTTCTCTATTTTTTTCAAACATTTTAAATCAATTAAGTAATGAACTTTTGATGAATGCTTGAAATTAAAATTTCCAGGAGGTTTTTTCCGATGATGAAGAAGCCCTAGCCCTAGCCCTTTTGCCCGCTTTACTAGTGGAGAAAGGTGCTTCTTGAGGTTTTTCCTCCTGATTCAACAATGAGATTGCTTACCTATGTTTGAGTTTCCAAATGTTTATATATATTGAATATTCAGGCTGAGGCATGCAGGGGAGGGCCAGTATATTGCTGTTAGAGGAGTGAAGGGAACAAGAAGGAGTGTATGAGATGAGAATGTTGTTAATATACAAGGGAGCTGAAGATACATGACCTGTAAAGAGAAAAAGAAAGACCTTAAATTTTTTGTGAGCAGAGACAGGGAGTGCAATGCGCAACATACATTATAAATGTTATCATATTTCTTTAAGTATTGGAATTCGTTGCCATCAGTGTTTAAGCCATTATTAAGTTGGACTTGGGGAATTCCACTGCTTATTTCTAGAATAAAGAGCATACAATCTGTTTTGCTGTTCTGGGATCTTGCCAGGTACTTGTGATTTGGATTGACCACTGTTGGAAACAGGATACTGAGCTTGATAGACCTTCGGTCTGTCCCAGTATGGCAATGCTTATGTTCTTATGTTCTTAGTAAGAAGATGGGAATCTTCATACTTGAGATTTCAGAAAATGTTGAAGACTTCCTTATTTAATAAATATTTGTTAAGTTGATAATTGTCTCTTTTCTTTCTTTTTTTTGTCTGTATTATATTAAGGAGATATTTGTTTATTTTTTTATCATATTGTTTATCAGAGATGTCTGTTCTCATTTCTTTTTAAAATTTAGTAATCTACTTTAAACTGTTGGGTAAACTGCAGAATACTCTTCATATGTACTTCTTAAGTACTGAATCAAAGTCTTCTATTAACTCCACAATATTACCATTATTTGTCACAAAACAAATTGAATAGATTATAAATTAGAACAACTAATCTGACTTTCTATGCAGAGCAAGGTTCTGAGTGGCCAGTACTGTAACAATTGTAATTAGGCTTTTTACTCTCTAATGCAATATCTCAGAGTCAATCTTGATTATAAATTTTTAAAATCAATCCATTCAATCTACTATTGTCAGCAGGATACAGTTAAACATGCACAACAAAAACATAAAAACCTAAGAGCAAAACCATAAAACAAACCATAATAGTGTATCAATTGAGAGAGTATCTGATCTGTATCATTGTCAAAAGCATTATGCTTTAACTCGTATCATTACCAAAAGCTTGTTGAAACAAGAGAGTCTTCAATCTCTTTTTAAAAGTCTCTAGGTTTCTCACTGCTCTTAGAAAGGATAGTAATGTGTTCCATAATTTCAGCCCAGTAATGTAAAAGTTGGAGGACCTATATTCCTCCACACTAACAGTGCAAAAAGATGGAACATTCAATAAATTCACGGAGGCAGATCTTAATACTCTCAAGGGTTTATGCAAGCAAGATGGAGTATATTAAAATTAAATGGAAGTAGAATTAAACTCTCCTATCATTGGGGCACATGGAACCACATCTTCATCTGTTTTGTAGAAGTTTACCTTTTAGATACACAAATGGATTATTCTGTTGTTTGAGCATGTTTCAGGGACAAGTGGTTTATAAGTTAAAATAATAAAAATATTTTCTGTCAAACAGATCTCTCATTTGTTGAAACTTAACTAAACGGGCTACAAGCCCCTAATGCAGTCCATTGGTTTTCTTATATTTTGTTCTTGTGATGGCTTATACTGTGCCAAAACTGGAAATACAGTGAGACAGAATAATAGAATTCAGTAACATCCAAAACTTATTTTTTAATGTTTTAATCATCTTTATTAAAAGCAAAACATGTTGGTTGATAAGCTTCAACAAAACAAGAAAAAACAGTAAACCATCCAACATGGCACAATAAAAACTTTTACAGGGAAAACATTACTATTACTACTACTACTACTACTACTACTACTTATCATTTCTATAGCGCTACTAGACGTACGCAGCGCTACCCCAAGGACACTTCCCCTCCCTCCCTATAAGCCCACCTGACTGTTTCCACATGCCAAAATAACACAACAGATGTACAGATCAGTAGGACTCAAAGCATTTCATAACAAGCACTGTTTCCACTGTATGCAAATCTCTCTTATAAATATTCATTGTCAATGTCCTGACAAACCTGACTGCCTTGGGTAACTCCAGGACCAGGTTATCTTAACTACCATAAGAGACAGACACGGTCATATAATTAACATTATAATTTTATTTGTATTTGGGTAATAGCTGAGAAAATGCTATTAAAAATTATATTACAAAGCATGAAGTTGACTTGGTTAACTTCTGCTGTATATCAACCAGTAGTAAATAATAGTAATAAACAATATTAAGTGCATTTTTATAATATACCACTGCATTCTTCAAAACAGAAGGAGCAAGTTCCCACGAACCATCTTTCTCTTTTGATCTAGGCACAGGAAGAAGAAGAAAAAAAGCTTTCAAATGTTCCTTGGTTTCAGCCTAATACATGTTAAATGTGGGATATGAATGCAATAAATAAATAGATAGAAACTTGAATGTTGAGTACCTGATTCTCATAACATGATGTCTGTTTTAGTGGCCCATTACCAGGAGAAAAAAATCTCTGCACAAATAAGTGCTAGGGTGTCCCTGTAACCAGCCCCTTCAACTGACCACTGATTAAGATTTATAAGAAATTACTACTCTACCTATGAAAAGTTATTCCCTTATTATACTTCCTCTGTGTACATCCGTATGCTGCACAACCTGGCATGTTTGAAAATATAAGTGAGATTAACTAAAAATGCTACCAACAATAAAGAACAACAAGGTGGATGCAGCAGCTCATAGGTTTGCTTTCTTGGTTTTGAGTGAACAGGGATGACGGCTGCGCTGGGAAGGAGAAACTTAGGCTGACCTAATTGGTTTCAGTGTCCTGACATCACTTTGTCTCCTGTCTATTCAACAGGGGCGTAGCTACGGGTGGGCCTGAGTGGGCCCAGGCCCACCAAATTTCAGCTCAGGCCCGCCCGGCCGCCCGCCCGCCCTACCAAGCGCACACACTGCAGCAGAAACGGTACCCGCTCTGGCTCATCTGATTGCTCCAGACTCGCAGCGGTGAACTGGCGCGGGCGGCACCAGTAAAAGCATAAAGCAGCCAGGCTCTTCGACTCTGTCCTTCGCTTCCCTGCCCTCTCAGCGTGTCCCGCCCACCCGAAAGGAAATGACATCAGAGGAAGGCGGGACGCGCTGAGAGGGCAGGGAAGCGAAGGTCGGAGTCGAAGAGCCTGGCTGCTTTATGCTTTTACTGGCGCCGCCCGCGCCAGTTCGCCGCTGCAACTAGAGAAGGAGGGAAGGAACTGGAAGCCATTTAGAAAATCTTTTTGTACTCCCCCGCGCAGCCGTCACCGTTCACTCAAATCACAGGAAGCAAACCTGTGAGCTGCTGCCTGCGTCAACGTTGTCATTCTTTATTGTTGGTGAGCAGAGGGAAGGATGGGATTGGGAGGGGTGGTGAGTACAGAGTATGGGGAATGGGGGACTTATTAAGTGGGTGAAAGATGGGGGGAGGAATTTAGGAGCCTGGGTAAGGGAGAGACAGAGGGGGGACTAGGAGTGCTGGAGAGGGAATGAGAGGGAGATGGTCAAAGGGGAGAGAGGAGCATCAATGGACATGGATGGGAGGACAGGGCCCAGGGAGAGAGGAGAAATTGCTGGACATGGAGGGGAGTGCAGGGGAGAGAGGAGGGTTGCTGGACATGGGTGGATGGAGAAGAGGGCAGGGAGAGAATTGTTGGTCTGGGATGGACGTGAAGGAAGGGAAGACAGGAAGGAGATGCACATGGATGGAGGGGAAAAAGAAGAAATTCTGGACATGGATGGAGGGGAGGGAAGACAGAGAAAGGAGATGCGCATGGATGGAGCGGAAGGGAGAGAGAAGAAATGCTGACATGGATGGAGGTGAGGGAAGAGAGAGGAAGGAGATGATATGAGGGGAAAAGAAGAGAGGAGAAAAACTGCACATGGATGGAGAAAATAAGCAGAAGCTGGATCCACTGGACAGTCAAGTCTGCGGAGGACCAGAAATGAAAAGGAAAGGAAAGAAATAAATGGAAAGGAAGCCCTGGAAACGGAGTTAAGAGGACAGATAGCAGCAGAATCGGATACTGGGCCAGCATGATCAGAAAAACAAATTCACCAGACAACAAAGGTAGAAAAAAATCATTTTATTTTCATTATAGTGTTTGGAATATGTCCACTTTGAGAATCAGGTGCTCAACATTAACATTTTATATTTATTGACTTATTTATGGCATTTTATCCCACATTAAACATGAATTAGATTGGCACCTGGGATCATTTAACCCCCCCCCCCCTCCAGGTCTCTCCCCGGCTATAGCCAGCTCTGTAATTTTGAGGGGAGGTGGACCGGGGGGGGGGGACACAGAGGTGGACCAGGGAGAGAGCCTGTTGTTAAACATTTACCAGCAAACCACTGTCTAGTGCCCACCCATCCAATCTGTTGGCCCACCCAAAAATTGACTTCTGGCTACGCCACTGCTATTAAACCTCCTTGCCTGCTTTCCTTAGGTATGTCCCTTTAAAGAAATGAGGATGGGAGAAATGGATGAGAGCTTTTAGGGCGGGCTACCAGAGTTTAATTAAGGATACTCCTAAACTCCATGAATAATGAAGGGAATGGTGCAATCCCAGAGAAGGGAGAGGAGAGAGGCTAATTTCCCTGTGTGCATATAAAGTAAACTTCCTTAGGACAAGAGCTGAGTAAGGGGAGGTTTATAAGAAGAAAGGCCAACCAGAAACCAGGAAGGAGGATGACCTGAGAAGTCCTAAGAGAAAAGACCAGCCATGAGAAGACAGAGAAAGCCTGAGAGGTATCAGGATTTGTCTGCTGACAGCTGGAAAGAACTAGAACTCTAAACAGGTATTAGAGACAAGTATAATTGGAATGTATTGACTGAAGAGGGAAGCCAGCCAAGGCAGGCAAGCATGAATTATAAAGAAATGCTTAAGGCTACTCTGAAACCTGCAAGGACTAAGACCAGGAGAGTGTTCCCTGGTATTTCTAGTTTGTGTTATTGATTTTGTTATTAACAGCCAAGGGTGGAGGATAGGAATCCGAGGGATTAAATAATGAAGAAGGTTGGTATTATCTGGGGTGGGGTGGCTGTTGAAGACTAATCTCAAGCCAATGAAAGAAATGTGCCAGTCTTGTGGTTTGTGTAGGTTTTTTTTTTTTTTTTAAGAATACTTAAAAAGAGAATCCCCTTAAGCAGTTGTTGGAAGCCTAATTATTAGATGTTTGCTTAAGAGATAATTAGTGCAAGTAGAAGAGTCTCCCAAAAAGACTTGGATAAAAGGTTGTTAGAGAAAGAGAGACCAGAGAGGATAAAAGGGAATAATTACGCTCAGCTGTCTGCGAGAGGGAAGCGAACACTGAGGTGAGCTGATTTTCATATGGACTGTTTGCTGGGAAGTAGTTCCAGATGATTGAAAACTGGAAGACAAGAGCATTAAACATTCAAGTTACAAAACGAGGAATCTTATGTGACCATCTGAAACTTGTTAGACTGTCTTTTGGGGTACTGTACCCAGGTATAAAAAGTATATTGACTTTTCTATCTCACCCAAAGTGTGCAAGGCACTTGGAAGAGGGACCTTGCCAGTTTTGGAACTTGTTTGCTATGGATCTTTGCACAGATTACCAATTTTTTTTTTTTAAGTATTGCCTGATCCTTGTTCAGTTAATGCTGAAATTTTCATCCTGTTATGCACCAAGAACCTGATGCTCAGAAGTAAACGCGGGCGCTAGAGGCCATTAGCGTCGGATTAGTGCTCACGTTTGCCAGAGCATAATGCTCAGGGGCCCTTAAGCAGGGAAATTATGAGCTTGCCCCAGATCAGTGCAAAGAGCATAAGTACATAAGTAATGCCATACTGGGAAAAGACCAAAGGTCCATTGAGCCCAGCATCCTGTCCCCGACAGCGGCCAATCCAGGTCAAGGGCACCTGGCAAGCTACCCAAACATACAAACATTTTATACAAGTTATTCTCGAAATTGTGGATTTTTCCCAAGTCCATTTAGTAGCGGTTTATGGACTTCTCCTTTAGGAAACCGTCCAACCCCTTTTAAAACTCTGCCAAGCTAACCGTCTTCACTACGTTCTCCGGCAACGAATTCCAGAGTTTAATTACGTGTTGGGTGAAGAAAAATTTTCTCTTATTTGTTTTAAATTTACTACACTGTAGTTTCATCGCATGCCCCCTAGTTCTAGTATTTTTGGAAAGCGTGAACAGACGCTTCACATCCACCTGTTCCACTCCACTCATTATTTTATATAACTCTATCATGTCTCCCCTCAGCCGTCTCTTCTCCAAGCTGAAAAGCCCTAGCCTCCTTAGTCTTTCTTCATAGGGAAGTCATCCCATCCCCGCTATCATTTTTGTCGCCCTTCGCTGCACCTTTTCCAGTTCTACTATATCTTTCTTGAGATGCGGCGACAAGAATTGAACACAATACTCAAGGTGCAGTCGCACCGTGGCGCAATACAACGGCATTATAACATCCTCACATCTGTTCTCCATTAGGTTATTTTCTATTCTCTGTGATGCTCAGAGAGCAGCACCCTGAAGAAGGGTACCCTTATCACAGAAAATCTAACACCAGCTCGAAGCTGGCGTTAGGGTTTGTCAAGAGAGGATTCATGCTTGGGTTTGCAGAGGAGAACAGTGGGGGTGGGGGTGGGGGTGGTCCTGTCTGGTTTTTTCCTTCTGTGAACTGCTTGCTTACCCCTATGAATTTAAGTTGAAAATTGGGAGGTTTCTTTCCTCCTGCCCCCAAATCTCCCTTATAAAAATTTTCATCTGATCTGGAACATGTACCTGCTTTGCACGGATGCCTGGGCTCGCTGTTAACCCCCGCATGGAGCCCTTGACACAGGCAGTGACAGAGGCGACCAGCAACTCTTCTCCTCCTTCCCTCCTCTGACGTTTCTGCTCCTCAGACTGGGCATGAGCACAAGGGCTTTGCTTATGCACATTCCCAAGGCACCATCCTATCCCCTTAACTTTCAAACAACTTCCTAATGCTCATCGCTAACAGTGTGTCTACATTTACATATCATTAGCGTTGAGCATTAGGAAGTTGTATGGCCACGCTGTTATAGCGCTAGTGAGTTTTAAGCATCGGCCTCCAAATGCAGTGCTGATGCTAGAAGCTTTAGCATGACACCACAGCCCTGGAAACTAAAAAAGGAATTCTGAGGAAACTGTAACCGTCAATTTTATCACACTTGTTCCCGCAGAAGCTTTGTCATCAGAAAAAATGATTTCTTTATCTATCTGAGGTGCTGTGGTGGCATTCAGCTTTACAGGAACATCTGGAGTATCTGCAAGAGCTGTACCACTTGCATCCTTGTAATTAAGGCATTCCATCTCAGATGATTCTTCATGTCAAGTATCAGGTGCCTTTGTCACAGACTTTATCATGGATCCTTTCAGTCTCATTTGCTTCCTTCCTTTTTTTTTTATATTGTGCTCCAGACAGACATTTTCTTCCATCTGACATGCTTGCAGTAAACTGTAAAGTATGGTGGTCTGAAACTGACTGAATGGACTAGCTCTGAAAACAAAATACAGTACAAACCAGACTAGAAGTGACAACATCATATGCCAAGAGGAGGCTCAGCAACCTCTCTCCACCTGTTACCCCTACAAATGTAATGTAGATAAAAAGGCTTGGTACCTCCACCAAACCATAAATGTGCAAAAGGGCAGGGCCGGATTAAGGCATAGATAAATTGGGAATATTTGGTTTGACGTGCTCGGAATCCAGGAGGTTAGGGTTGCAAACTGTCTGGAATTTTCCAGATCTGTACAGATTTTTATATTAATGCCTGAAAGTCAGAAGGATGCGTGTGTCTAGATATTTTTCTGAGTTTGGGCCTCTACCTTGAGTTTGGGCCTCTACCTTAGCACTAAGATTAAAGAATACTACCATTTACATGCATGAATGTAACATTCATGCACCTAAGTGCTATGTAGTATTCTACAAGTTTAGCATCCAAACCACATAGTGCACAGTAGCAAGGAGGACAGGGAAGAGAGCCTTAAGAGACTATGACCCTGTGACCGGGAACCTTAACAGGAGCTTTGGGGGGAAAATGTTAAGATGTTTATTCTGCTCTCTTGTGTTGGAAGTGCCCTAAGGCAGGGGTGTCCAGCTTCGAATCTTGAAGGCTGCAAGAAGCATCTCAACAAACAAAAATGAGAACCAATATAATAAAAAATTTTCTCAAAAAATCCTGGAATATAGTTATACAATCCTAAACCAATGTCCCAGGTAAATTAAATAGAAAATAAATCATGAAATAATTCTCAAAAAGTATAGTGAAGGTGCTCAGAAAACCAATGTGACTAATAAGTGAATTATTTCTCTTTTTTTAAGGTCACTGTTATCATTGCACTAACTCATTATTTAATAATGAGTTTACAATGTCCACATTCCATGATCTTCATCAAAAAATGAATTTAAAAAAATCACATTTATCTTTCAATGATAAAGTTCAAATTGCAGAATCAGTGCTGTGACCATTCCTCCTTCGCTATTACCCAAACTTCTCAATCAACTTCTTTATTAAGTCCCATTGGGTAAACCCGTGCCTCATTGAAATATGAAGCATTGCTCTTTATTGATTAAAACCTGAGACGCATTGCTCTTTATGGATTAAAACTTGGGACACGTCACTTCTCCGACTCAATTGAAGTTGTTGCAAAACAGCAAATTTCAAGCCCTTAACATCATGATTCACATCACTCCAGTGTTGTACCAGTGGGGCCTCAAGGCGACCCAAACGTAAATTGCTCAAATGTTGAATGTTGAATCTGGTGTTTTGTCTGTCCAATATAATATTTAGAGCAGGGACATGTAATACAGTAAATTACCTGTGTTTCACAAGTAAATCTATTGAATAAATGCATTCTTTGGTTATGTGGTATTGAAGTTGTTTACCAAATATTAATACAGTATACACAGTGTCCACATGGAAAATTACCCACCATATCATCATTTATTTCAGAAAATAAAAGAGAAACTCAAACTCATTAACATATCTGCCAAATTCTTCCAATGACAATAAGCAAATTGCAAAGATCTCCGTAAGTGTGGATGGTACTGAACAATGCTCCAATGTTTTTGTATAATCCTTATGTCAAAAAACATTGGTGGAATAAGCTAGAACACATATAATCTTGGAAGAGTCAGACTGTTGAGTTCCATGAAGTAGCCACTGCCTTTGCGCATATACTGCCAGATTCTATATATGGTGCCTTAATTTCTGCACAGAAGTCGAAGCATAATCTATAACAATGTATATAAATGCTTGTAAGGAAACTCCCTCACCCCATGAATATTAAAGGGAAATGGTCTAATCCCAGTGTAGGGGGAAGAGAGGGTTGATTTCCTGATGATGTATAAAACTCCCCTGAGATGAGTGGGTTGATAAAAGTGCCCAGCCAAGTACCAGTGCACTGATGAGTCCTGATGTCCAGAGGAGAAGCCCTGCCAATAGAATCCAGGAAGGAACAAAGAAATAGAACGTCGGACAGCACTGGGGACAGCTAGGGCTATAAAGAAAGTGTCATGATTGTGGCCGTGACCCCCCCGTGACCCCCCCAGACTTCTGGGGGTCAGCTTCTGGGCTGGCTTCTGTTTCCTCTGTCTGTCCTGTCTGAGCTAGCTCTGTCTCTCTGTGCTGGCTGCTTCCAGCAGCATGACTCTAATTGCTTCACTATACGGCAGCTGTGTGGGTTAAGCCTCTTTGGGTTTCAGTGTGCTGGCTGCCTGTGTCTGGTATTTTATTTATTTATTTTATTTATTTATTTATTTACGTCAATTTATATACCGTATCTTATTGCTACTGCAAGACAGAACGGTTTACAATTTATAAAAAGAAGCAATACAATAAGTACAAATTGGACAAACATTAGAACTCCAATCATTACAGGAAAGCACAGCAAACCCACAAACTAGCTACATAAGATGAAAACAGTATAACTCATGATTAGTACACAGGAGAACACCGCAAATACAAAAATTAAATACATAATATAATCTACACAGACAGATAATACAATTTTGATTTAGTATATATTACAGATGCCCATTTATAACCTTTCTTCCATTATTCTAAATTCTGGTCTACATACTCGATAAAGTAGAAGGTTTTCAAAAGTTTCTGAAAATGAAAGTAAGATTTCTCAAGTCTGATCTCTTTTGGAAGGCCATTCCAAAGAGAGGGAGACAAATAGAATAAAGCCGAATTCTGTGTAGATTCCCATCTAGCCCTAGCGAGAGGAGGAATCACTAACCTGTTGTCTGTCAGGGATCTAAGGGTTCGTGTGGCAGTGTAAGGAATAGTTAGATTTGACAGATAGTCAGGATTTAGTGTATAAAAAGCCTTATGGGTCAAAACTAAGGCTTTAAACTTAACTCTTGCTTCAACCGGAAGCCAATGCAGTTGATGTAGTAAAGGTGTTACTCTGTCATCCCTCCGGGCCCTACAAATCATACGTGCTGCAGTATTCTGTATTCTTTGTAGTCGCTTCAAGCTAGCTTGAGTGATCCCTGAATATATGATATTACAATAGTCTAAGCGTGAGGTAATATAAGCAGATGTCAACGTTTTAAGGGAATCCTTACTAATTGAATTCCTAACTGACCGAAGTCTCCTAAGATGGAAAAAAGATTTTTTCACTACGTCAGATATTTGTTCCTCGAAAGTCAGAGCAGAATCGATTATAACCCCAAGGTATCTAAAAGATTTAACTGTAGGGATGTTCTTGCCAAATAGCATAGGTACCACTGCTGGACATGTGCCCTGTCCTACTATCCAAGATGTTATAGTCTTATCTGGATTTAATACTAATTGATATGTTGTGAGCCAATCTGCCACTTTATCCAGACAAATTTGTAGTGGTGTAAGATCCATATTAGATGGTTTAACATAATGAATAAGAAGAAAATCGTCCGCATAAGAATAAAAACTAATACCCATTGTTTGAATGAGAAGTGCCAAGGGACTGACATATAGATTAAACAGTAATGGGGACAGGACCGATCTCTGTGGAACCCCACATGGTAGATTGTATACTGTAGAGGACGATTGCTGCTGAACTACTTTAAATGAACGTTCGGTAAGAAAAGATATAAACCATTTCATAATTGTCCATGAAAGACCAATCTCACCTAATCTATCAAGAAGTAGTTTATGATTAATTAAATCAAAAGCTGCAGATAGATCAAGTGAAACAACCAAGACAATATAGCCATGCTCTAGTTTTGCATGAATCTCACTTAACATCGAAGTCAGGATAGTCTCTGTGCTATGGCCTTTCCTAAAGCCCGATTGTCTAGGATGTAGCAAATTTTTGGAATCCACATAAGTTTGCAATTGTCTAAACACTATTGTCTCTATCATCAGGCAGGGCCTTGATAAGGAAGAGGTGTTCTTCCCTTCAGGGCCTTTGCAACGTTTGCGCTTGCTTTAGGTAGGGGTGGTGCAGTGTGCACTTCTGACTTTGTGTCTAGCTTCCCTGCTTGCATTTGCTAAGGTCCAGGTTAGTGTGGGTGTAGTGTGCACGTTTGACTTGTGTTTAGCTTTCCTGCTTTTCCCTTGTGGTTCCCCTGCTTTCCCTTTTGGTGCTGTTAGAAGCACTTCTGTTAGTGGAGTGCTTAGGGGCACTCCTGGTAGCTTGGTGCTTAGGGGCACCTGTGTTAGTTTAGTGCTGTGGAGCACTGCTGTAGCTTGGTGCTTGGGAGCACCTTTGGTAGTTTGTGTTTGGCTTCCCTGCTTTTCCTTGGTTAGTTTAGTGCTGTGGGGCAGTGCTGTAGTTCAGTGCATAGGTGCACTGTGTTTAGGAGCACTTCTGTTAGTTTAGTGCTTAGGAATTCTCCTGTTAGTTTAGTGCCTGTTAGAGTAGTGTTTAGGAGCAGTTTTGTTGGTTTACTGTTAGGAGCACTTCTGGTGGTTTACTGTTAGGAGCACTTCTGTTAGTTCGGTACCTAGGAGCACTCCTGTTTCAAGCTTGTTCTAGTATCCTGGTCCTTGTGTTATCCTGTATCCGCTAAGTCCTGCCGGCCGCTCGAACTCAGGAGCTCAACTCCTGGGGGGTCAGTGGCTAAGTGCAGCTGAAGCTGTGCAGACCAGTCCGGTGTACTCTAGTCAGGTGTGTTCCAGTCCAGTATGAAGCAGTCCGGTGTACTCCATTCCAGTGTGTTCCGGTCCAGTATGTTCTAGTCGTTCCAGTCCGGTGTGTTCCAATCCAGTGCTGACCAGTCCGGTGCCCTCCAGTCCAGGGGGTTCCAGTCCGTGTGTTCCGGCTCGCTGGGTGGCGCCTGCAGTCCTTGCCCATGCTGGTGTGCTAGCCCAGTGTTGGTTTGCAGGTTTTGCCTGCTGCTGTCGCTCCTCGTCAGCAGCCCAAGGTCACGTTTGCTCCAGAGCCCGTCCCCACGGGCTCTGCACCTGAGAACCTGACAGAAAGGTACCCAATGCTGGATTAATTGAAATGAAGTAGCAGAGGAGAGATGGCAGCCAAGGCGAGGTAGCCATGAACTGACTTAGGAGATAGACTGCTTCTCCTTTTCTAGGGAACTGAAACCCCGTGAACTTTTCCTGGTAGTTTTTTATTTTGATATTAGCAGCTGGGAGTGATGAGGGATAGAAATCAGTGAGAGCAAAAGAGACCAGAGAGGAAAAAAGGCAATAAATCAGCTCACTTCAGTGTTCACCACTCACAGGTAGCTGAGCTTATTTGCATGTACACTGTGTGCTGGGAAGTAGTTTCAGTTGTATGGAAACTGGAAGACAAGAATATTAAATGTTCAAGTTTCATGAAGAGGAAGCTTATGGGACTGTCTTTTGGGGTACTGTACCCAGATGTGAAGTATATTGCTGAATGTCTATTTTAACCTGACTAAATAAGGTATTGAGAAGAGGGGCCTGGCCAGCTTTGGAAATTGTTTGCTATGGATCTGTGGTAAAAAGTGTAGTAGTTTTTTTTCTGGTTCTTTTGTTGGCTGTTGCTGGAAGTTTTAGCTTGTCAAGCAGAGCATTGATTCAGTGCAATGCCTTACTAGAGGGTTAGTGTTTGAGTGGGGTTCTACAACTTGTCAAACACTATAAAGTTAGGTACTAAACTGCACTGGTTTATATGCTAACACTTGTCTGCCTTTTAGATGTTGTAAGTGATAACACCTAAATTCTGTTCTATAATGGCATCTAGGCACTCAGATGCCCTTATTTTAAAGTTACACTCTGCAGCCTGCATTTTGGCATCCAAGGTTGGGTGACTTTATAGAATTGCCTCCTTTAGCTTCCCAATCCTCCTGCACAAGTGAACCTCCCCTGCCTGCTTCATTGAGTTTAAGTTATGCATACTGATTGTGGATATCCTGCCCTGGGTTTTGAACTCTCCTTGAAATTTTGATCCCCACCTGGAGTTTTGAGAAGTGAAGACATCCTAGTTTAAATGCACTTCTTCCCAGGGTTTTAACCTATCCTGAGGACTTGACCCCCACCTAGGGTTTTGATCCTTGCACAGTTCTGACCTCTATCTGGAATTCTGAAACCCACCTGGGGTTTTGAGAAATATAGAGACCCTAGTTTAAATGGACTGCCATCCGTGGTCTTGACCCTCCCTCCACTTAGGTTTTTGAACCTTACCCAAAGTTGTGACCCCACCTGGTGTTTTGAACACCCCAGGGTTTGGAGGAATGAAAAGATTATAGATTAAATGGAGCCTCACCAGGCATTTGGGCACCCTCTAGTTTTGACCCCCCCCCCCCCCCCCCCACACACACACACACATGAAAAATGGGGAAAACCTAGTTCAAATGGAGCACCACCCAGAGTTTTGCCCCCTGTTGTGATTTTGAAGCCCACCTGGCATTTTGAACCTTATCTAGCATGTTGAGGAATGAGTATACTCTAGTTTAAATAGACCCCTGCCCAGGTTTTGATCTCCACCTAGGTTTTGATCCCCAACCCAAGGGTTTGAAGAAAAGCGAGACCCTAGTAGTTCATACGGATCCTCACCTACGGTTTTGACTCCCACATGCCTGCAGTTTTGAAGATTGGGAGATCCTATTTCAAATGGACCCCTGCCTGGAGTGACCCCTGTTTCCACAGCACCTGGAATTTTGGTGAATGGGAAGACCCTAGTTCATAAGGACTCCTTGCTAGGGTTTTGATCCCCATGTGGATTTTTCACCCCCCAACTGAGCTTTTAAGGAATAGAGAGACCTAGCTCAGAGAGTTTTGATTACTACCTGGTTTTTTTGTTTTTTTTTAGAGACGAGTTTAAACTGACTCTTTTGCCTGGGTTTATACCAATGCTTAGGATTTTGAACTACACCTGTGGTTTTTACTCTAAATGTTTACTAACCCAGGGCTTTGGAGAATGGAGGTACCCTAAATCAAATGGACCCCACCAAGATTTTGACCTTCACCTGGGATTTTAACCCCTACCCAGAGTTCTGACCTCCACTAGAGTTTGGACCCCTACCTGGAATTTTGAATGGACACCCTAGTTTAGATGTACAACTGACTGAGGTTTTAAACCCCTCCTGGAATTTTTGACCTCTACCTAAGGTTTTGAAGAACATTGTAAGCCTAATTCAAACGGAACTCCCACCTACATTTTTTACCCCTCCCAGAGTATTGACACCCACCTGGGGTTTAGAGGAATTAGGAGGCCCTAGTTCTTATTTATTTGCAACATTTATATCCCACATTATCCCAAAACGTCTTGAGTTCAATGTAGTTTACAACATAAATTGAATGATTGTAGAATGAAAGATTATATTGTTCATAATATGTTGGATTGAGTAACAAGGAATAACAGAAAAATAGAAGCTAAAAGTGATTAGTAATAGTTGTAGTAGTAGAAGCTGCAGTAACTACAAATTTTAGCGTGGCTTGGTAAAAAAACCTCCATTTAATTTTTTAAATTTATTTTTTTTACAATCAGGAATATTTTCAGGATAGAAGCTGATTCACCTGAGTATATAAGGAGCTAAGAGAGCATGCAGGCACTAAGCCAGTGGCATACCAAGGGCAGGGCAATGGGTGCTGTCCACCCCGGGTGCAGGCAGTAAGGGGGTGCACTGAGCAGTCGGGCAGCTCTCCGCTCTGCCGGTTCCCTTCCCTCTCTGATGTCAACTTCTGGGGCAGGGGACAGGCAGAGCCAACACCCATGTGACTGCTCAATGCACTTCTTTACTGCTTGGAGGGAGGTAGCGGTCAGCAGGGGAGGGGCAACGCTCCACCCCAGATAACAATCAAGTTAGGTACACCACTGCACAAAGCAATGGCCATAAAAGAAGGTATATTGGAGAGGGAAATTCACCATGTAATGCAGAGATTACCAGTTTTTTTTTGGCTGCAACCCCATGGTCACAGTCACAGCACTCCCAGTGACTCCCACCAAGGCATGTCAGAATGACACACCTATAAACTTCTGGCCAGGGTTGCAGCCCCTGGTTTGGGAAGCCCTGATTAATGTTTGCACTTCATAAAAAACATGCAGGAATCATTCAACATTACATCTTAACAGATAAATATTTGCAGCCATTTCAGATTGTAAGAGGAGGATTTGGAAATTGTTTCCCACTGGAGGGACCAGAAATCCATCACGTAGAAAACTTAAATTATTAATGTGTGTGGTATTACAAAACTATATTTATAACCAATGATCAGGCCACATCTTTGGCATTTTGCCTCCATTATTTGATATTCTTTCTACTGTGAAAAAGAGGAAAAGCCTTTCATCAGACTCATAAATATTAGATGTTCTTTGTGTACCAGAATGTAATGACTTAGCACTGGTAATTCTCCTTTTATTGAAAGAAAGGTGTGGCCTAGCTAGTTTGTCCATTGGCTACTGGTTGTTTTATAACGATATTCTGGAAATGTGTGTTTTTAAGTATTGACTTTATACTTATTAATCCCTACTCTATAGGAGGTTAGAGGTGAAAAATTCAGATTGAGGATGTTCTCAATGATGGTGCCTTTGCGGTGGAATAAACTACCCAGGAAAATAGGGCAAAAATATATTATAATGTAAAAAAAATTTAAAATTATTTTTTTTGGATTTATTTACCACCTTTATGAAGGAATTCAGTCAAGGCGGTGTACAGCAAGAGTAAGTCAAACATAAGCAGTAGACAATTACAGCAGTTAGTACATAAGTAATGCCACACTGGGAAAAGATCAAGAATCCATCGAGCCCAGCATCCTGTCCACGACAGCGGCCAATCCAGGCCAAGGGCACCTGGCAAGCTTCCCAAACGTACAAACATTCTATACATGTTATTCCTGGAATTGTGGATTTTTCCCAAGTCCATTTAGTAGTGGTTTATGGACTTGTCCTTTAGGAAACCGTCTAACCCGTTTTTAAACTCTGCTAAGCTAACTGCCTTTACTACGTTCTCCGGCAACGAATTCCAGAGTTTAAATATGCGTTGGGTGAAGAAACATTTTCTCCGATTTGTTTTAAATTTATTACACTGTAGTTTCAGTGCATGCCTCCTAGTCCTAGTAGTTTTGGAAAGCGTGAACAGACGCTTCACATCCACCTGTTCCACTCCACTCATTATTTTATATACCTCTATCATGTCTCCCCTCAGCCGTCTCTTCTCCAAGCTGAAAAGCCCTAGCCTCCTTCCCCGCTATCATTTTAGTCGCCCTTCGCTGCACCTTTTCCAATTCTACCACATCTTTCTTGAGATGCGGCGACCAGAATTGAACACAATACTCAAGGTGCGGTCGCACCATGGAGCGATACAATGGCATTATAACATCCTCACACCTGTTTTCCATACCTTTCCTAATAATACCCAACATTCTATTCGCTTTCATAGCCGCAGAAGGTTTCAGTGTATTATCGACGACAACACCCAGATCCCTTTCTTGGTCCGTAACTCCTAACGTGGAACCTTGCACGATGTAGCTATAATTTGGGTTCTTTTTTTCCCACATGCATTATCTTGCACTTGCTCACATTAAACGTCATTTGCCATTTAGACGCCCAGTCTTCCAGTCTCGTAAGGTCCTTCTGTAATTTTTCACAATCCTGTCGCGTTATTCAAACAATAACAAGTATGGCATATATATATACTGTATAATGTGTGTGTGTAAAACATGGGGGTGTTAGCAGTAGTGGTGGCCATGTTTTTTAATGGGGGTCTGATTCTTTATGTAATTTTAAGTATTCTTATGCTTTTTATGAATATGATTTTATATCAACTGCTTCAACAAGATAATTTGTTTATAAAGCAGTATAGAAAATTGATAAATGATATTTGTTAACGATTCAGGCATGTAGCTATCAACGTGGGCTACCATGAAAATGTTTTTACCACTTATTTGTGCTATTTTAGCACAGACCCCATTTCGTGCAATGAGACCTAGTTACTAATAAGTGGAGTTTACAGTAAAATAACACATCCTAATAATAGCCCACACTGATAAATTCCCCCTTCAAAATCAAGTTGTCTGGCAGTGACGTGTAGTGGTTACTAGAAACAGACCTGAAAACCAGAAGGCCTTGGTTTGTTCTCTTTGTAATTTGCTCTTGGTTTCAGTCTGCCAAATTCAGGATGTGCATAGGTTGTCAGTCATGATATTTATAACCTCTGCATTATACTACATAAATCCCTGAAGCATGCCGATTTTTTTTCTCCCCCCTCCCCCGCATAAGACCCAGCGACTAGCACATGATGAATTGTCCCCAATATCCAGTGCCAGGACATGACCTGGCATTGAATATCCAGGACTAATTCTGCCCCTGGCTGCCAGCATTAAGGAAAAAGAAAAACCTGACCACTGCATGCTAAATATTGACTGGCCTATCTTTAAAAATCTGCACTGAAGCATTGGTGTAACTTCAAATGGGTCAGAAAATTTGCTGCCCTGTTAATTCTGAAACAAAAAATACTCCATAACTAGTATGGTAAGAGGACCACACTTTGGGAACATTAGCAACAAAAGGACTGTGACAGAACCAGGAGTAGAAGTTCCAACATTTTCAATTAATTTGCTTTAACTTTTCCACGTATGTAGTTATCCCATTGTAGGATTAAACCAAAGTTTACCAGCATAAAGGTCAAGTGTGGTAGGTATTCTTGATGTGCTTGCAAATGTAACTCAATGCAAGAACATTTTTTGCAGCATCTACATTTGCAAATAGCAAATTCCCCTTGCCCCCCCCCCCCCCAATACAAACCAAATCCTATCAAGGTGTGGTAAAGTTGGGCTTTTACCTCACCTTGATTTACCACAGGAGTTTCCAACAGATTGCTGACTCTTGTGTGAAATGAATAGCATTGCTTGTGAGCCACCTCACAAGCAGTGTTATTTCACTATCCCTGGACCATCGGGCTACACAGCTACAGCCTAATTCTCCCGAGCTGCAGTTTAAGAGGGCCAGGCTCTGTTCTTCTAGCATAAAGATCAAGCACAAGACCTTTTATAAAGAAACCTGACCCCCTAGCAGCAATACTGTTAGACTACCACTAGGGATCAATGGTGCTAGTTTGGAATCGGCACTGATAAGGGCAGGAGCAACTGGAGATAATTCCTGCCTAACCCCACTAGGGACAAGAGATTTTTAAAAATTAGGTTCAGGCTGAGCCTTTGGGAGAATGTCTTATGACATGAAGGAATCTTACAGTGTAGGGGGGGGGGGGGCGGACCTCCATGATAGGAGACCAGGTTAGGAGGCTTGCATTTGGAGGGGGCTTCAGGAAGGGGTTGTGCTTGGGAGAGAGGAGGGCACCTAAAAGTAACTATGCTTAGCCCCAGATGCAGCCCGATGCTGCCAGGAGAGTAAAATAATCCCAGCATTTTGCTAGAGCTATCTTTCCTGCTGTAACATGGCTTGCAGTTTTTACTGCAAGCCACATCATAGCATTTTTTTAAATGTTTATTTTTATAATAATTCAACACATATATCACTTTTCTTTTTCATGAAAAGATAATCAATAAAGCTAAATAAGCAATAAAGAACTGAAAAATTACAGAAGTAAATTAATATTTATTCCATTGACCACAAGTGAGGATAAAGAGGGTCCAAGAATAGGAATAAAAATAAAACGGGCAAATCGAAGGAAGAGACAAATTCCCAAAACAACCTCTCATCCCATCCTTAGGGCCCTGTTTACTAAGGTGCAATAGTGTGTTTAGCACGCGCTAAATACTAGAAACACCCATATATTCCTATGGGTGTCTCTAGAGTATAGCGTGAGCTAATTTTTAGCGCATGCTAAAAATGCTAGCGCACCTATAGCGCAACTTAGTAAACAGGACCTGGTGTTATATTATACCAGATAAGTCAAATATGAACTGCAGGTTCCTCTTAACTACAAGCAACTCGACTAGCTGTTTAGAGTCAAAGAACAACAAATTTTCCTTGGAAAAAACACTACCTATACCACATTATAAAATGTGCATGGTAATAAGCTGCTTTATATGCATTTGCATGTTTTGTATCTTATTACCATTTATCCCGCAGTGACCCGAAAAATAAACTACTATGGCACTGCAACCTGCGTAGCATTCTATAACATGTGTTAAGGGGCAAATAATGCAGATTAGAGCATTAATGCAGCTTGATAATTTCCCTATCCCCCATACTCGTAAAAATGGTGTACAGTGCTGTTGTCTGCATATGTAGATATGCAGATTTTAAGGGAGCATGATCTGGACCTGGTTTGGAAGGTCCAAACACTATCTGCCCAAGATTCAGCACTATTTAACTGGCCAGGAACGGTTGCTGGCCAGTTAAATAGCCTTACGCCGGCTAAACGCTAATATTCAGCATGAGATAGTCCAATATCTCAATTGAATATTAGCACTTAGCAGCTAGCACAGTTACCAGCTATATCGTGCGATTATAGCTGGTTAGCGCTAATATTCATTGGCTGACTGGCTAAGTTTAGCAGCCACATAGATCTGCTATTTATGTGGGTCTATCTTTGGCCACTATAACTTAGCCGGTCAGCTGATGAATATTGGTTTAACTGGCTATGTGCAAAGTTGCAACCCCCCCCCCCCCCCCAAATCCAATGCTGGTCGCCGGATACAACCCGGGAATTGAGTTTCCAGATTCGCCATCGACTGTGGAAGGCAGTCCACCTAACTCCCATGGTTAGAATATCGGCCCCTATTTATTTCACATTTTAGCAATACACATGTATTTTTAAAACTTTACCTGTCAACATTTACACATGCTTCAAGGTGCCTGTTGGTGCTTGGGGTCTCCACCAGTTATATGAGGGGGCAATTGTGCTTACCTCAGTCATGTCTAACACCATCTGAATTTTTAAGATTTTCTTCTCATTTAGGGGCCCATTTACAAAACGACAGTAGGGCTACCATGCGCAAAATCGACACTACTGCCCAGTTAGCGCACCCACCCAACAGTAATGTTGAAGTTGGTGTGCACTGTTTCCTGCAGTAGAAAATATTTTTCTATTTTCTATTGCAGGGGGCGTTCCTGGCAGTAATCGGAAGAATGGCCACATTGGCGCACCCTACATGAGTACCACACGTGTAGCGTATAAGTCCCTTACCACTTGGTCAGTGGGTGGTGGTAAGAGCTCAGGCAGTAAATAGCTGCACATGGCCATTTACTGCCCCCATTGAAAAAAGCCCAGTGCATGATTAGTATATCCACTCCTACCCTAGCTGAGATAATATTTAATCACCTCTCTGACCTCATGTGCAACCTTCTTTAAAATAGTCCCCTTATTTTCTAACTCCTCTTACTCTCTGTCCTATCTATATGTTCCATCCTTGCTTATACCCTATGCCATCTATGAAAATGTTTTTATATATTGTGTTAACATTGTAAGTAGTATACTATACGCCATACTTTACATTGTTTGAATATTTTTAATGCTGTAATTATCTGTTGCTTATGTTTGATTTATTCTTACTGTACACCACCTTGAGTGAATTCCTTTAAAAAAGTGGTAGATAAATCCGACTAAAAATAAATTTCAGAAAGCTATGGGACAGGAGAAAATGTTCCCATTATGAATTAGAAACTGGTTAAAAGATAGGAGGCATATGTTTTTTGAGTACTCACAGACAGAAAAACACTACTAGACTTTCTGAAAAACATTCTCTTCTAATATTCACAGAGAAGAGACAGACTACCTCTTTTAAAGAAAAAGTTTTTAACTCTTTCTCACAGAAGTACTAGAGAGTTAAAACTTCCTTTCCCCCCAAAGAAGTCTATATGGAACCCCCTGTCTACCACTCAAAAAAAAAAACCCCCACCTTGTTGCTCACCCAGTCTAGCTCAGCAGTCACCTTTGCCTTTAGGGTGAGCTGATCTCAGTCAATCCTTTGACCTCCTTTTCTCAACAGGGATAGCAGGACAGTGTTAATTTTCTTTACTTTTCATTCTTGGAGAAGGAAGAACAACCATCTCATGTTCATGAAAAAGGAAAGTAAAGCTGTATGCAAATTAGCTGCAAATGAGTCAATGACATATCCTTTCCTGGCTCTCCCCTCTCCAGCTCAGTTCCAATTTATAACAGCTGGTTCCAAACAGAATTAGCAAAATCTTTCAGCAGTTCAACAAAAAAAAACCTCTTATTGTAGTTTATATTTCTCTTTAACACAGTCACGCATTTTAAGGAACCAAAACAAAACACTTTAACATGTGTTTTGAGCGCACACAGATCCATTTTTCAGCACGCCTGTTAAAAAAAAGGACCTTTTATATTTTTGCCAAAAATGGATGTGTGTCAAAATAAAAATTGGCACGCATCCATTTTAGTCTGAGACCTCACTGCCACCCATTGACTTAGTGGTAAAGTTTCACACGGTAACCGTGCGGTAATCATCTACACGTGTAGAATGACGATTACTGCCCAGTTTCCACCACGTGCAGGAAAATAATTTTCCTGCGTGCATAAAAATAAATTTACTGCCTGGGCCATGTGGTAGCTGGGCAGTAATTCCAAACTGACACACATAGGACGCGCCGTAGTAAAAGGGCCCCCAATTCTCTGAATGGAGGAAGGTGAATAGGAGAGTGCCACAAGGACCTGTACTGGGATTGGTGCTTTCTAACATATTCATAAATGATCTGGAAATAGGAACGATCAAATTTTGCAGATGACAAGAAACATTCAAAGTTGTTAAATCACATGTAGACTGCATGAATTTACAGGAGGAACTTGAGAGACTGGCAGATGAAATTTAACGTTGACAAGTGCAAAGTGATGCACAGTGGGAAGAGCAACCCAAATTATAGATACATAATGCAAGGATCCACATTAGGAGTCAACGAGGAAAAAGATTTAGGGGTCATTGTGGACAATACCTTAATCTTCTGCTCAGAAGTGTGGCAAAAAAAAAGCAAACAATGTTAGGAATTATTAGGAAAGGTATATAGAAGATCACACTGTTTCTGTGTTGCTCCATGGTGAGTCTGCAGCTTGAGTATTATGTGCAATTCTTGTTACCGCAGCTCAAAGATGTAGTGGACAGTGGCGTACCTAGGTGGGGCCACAGGGGTCTGGACCCCCACAAATTTCATCTGGGCCCCTGGTTTTGCTAGAAGGGGTCCCCAACCCCCACCAGCTCAAGTCTTGTCCAGCGCTGATCTCCGGCACCGCCGCATTCCCTGCCCTGCTCTCTCTTCCTCATCATGTCCTGCACTCTCCTTTCAGTGAAATTGAGCATGCTCAGTTTCAGTTAAAGGAGCATGCAGGATGTGAGGAGGAAGAGACAGCAGGGCAGGGAGACCGGTGCTGGCAGGGGTTGGGGACCCCCACCAGCTAAGGTATTTGTTGTTGTGGAATGTGGCAGGGTGGAGGGGGTGCAGCAGGGTGGCGGCAGACTAAAATGTGCCCCCTCCCGCCGTGAGGTCTGGCTACGTCCCTGGTAGTGGAGCTGGAAAAAGTACAAAGAAAAGTGAGCAAAATGTTTAAGGGGTTGGTACGACTCTCATATGAGGAAACACTAAAGGGGTTATGGCTCTTCAGCCTGGAGAAGAGATGGCTGAGGGGAGATATGATAGAGAACTTGCGTGGAGTGGAACAAGCAAATGCAAATTGATTGTTTACTCTTGTGAGGGAGTCTATAGAAAGCCACTACTTCCCCTTAATGACACTACCTCATAGTGGCAAAACCTTACAGTCCCACCCAGCTGAGAAGAGTGACACAGGAGGGGCGGCTCCTGTGTCATAGTCCAGGGAGCATAAAAGCTCAGGGCACAGCTAGATTTAATCTATTGTGTGGTTCCATTTATTAGGGCTCCAACCCACCCTCATTCACGTTACCACAACTCTATCAAAAAGTATAAAGACTAATGGATACTCTATGAAGCTGAATAATAGCACATTTAAAAACGTATAGTAGAAATATTTTTTCACTTAACATAGTTTACGCTCTAAAAGCAGTTAATGTAGCTGGGTTTAAAACAGGTTTGGACAAATTCCTGGAGGAAAAGCCATTAAACTGTTATTAAGGTAGACATGAGGAAAGTCACTGCTTATCCCTGGGGTTAATAGCATGGAATCCTGCTACTTTATAGGACTCTAAGTACTTGTGACCTGGACTGGCTACTGTTTGAAACAAAATACTGGGCTAAATAGACTCTTGGTGTCATGCAGTAGGGCAGTTCTTATACTGCTGTTCTTAAGAACATTTTGTGTCTGTGTGTGTGGTGGTGTTACACATATTAAAAAAAAAAGACTTCATATTCAGCAACATCTTTTATAACCTACTCAGGAGACAGTAAATATCCCAACCTGTACATTCGATTCCTTTGAACTCCTTTTCTGAACAGCGATAACCGGACAGTTACTTTGTTAATTATTTCTTTACTTTTTATTCTTGGAGAAGGAAGAACAACCATCTCATGTTCATGAAAAAGAAAAAGTATAGCTGTATGCAAATTAGTTCCAAATGGGTCAATGACTTATATCCTTTCCTTGCTCTCCCCTCTCCAGCTCAGTTCCAATTTTTAACAGCTGGTTCCAAACATTTATTAGCAAAATATTTCAGCAGTTCAGCAAAGAAAACTCTTATTATAATTTATCTTTCTCCAGTGGTTTACCAAGTGGGGGCGGTCCGCCCCGGGTGCACGCTGCTGGGGGGGTGCCGCACGCCAGTCAGCGTTGTTGGTTTCCATGCTCCCTCTGCCCCGGAACAGGAACCTGTTCCGGGGCAGAGGGAGCATGGAAACCAACGACGCTGACCGGCGCGCGGCACCCCCCCAGCGGCGTGCAGTCCCTTTGCCAGGGGGGGTCACGCTGCATGGGGGGGGCGAATCCCCTGGTGTCAGCGCCCCTCGGAACGCCACTGTCTTTCTCTTTAACACAGTCATGCATTTTAAGGAAACAAAACACTTTAACAAAATGCCTCCCCTCCCCCTTTTTAGTTGAACCCTCTTTCTCAGCAAGCCTAGGGCTCAAGGACTGGCAGACCCAACTCTTCTCCACACCACAGAAGGCTTAGACTGCAATGTGACCCACTCCACTTCTGCCAGTAACAGGGATTTCACATAAGGAAGGAAAAAAAGAAAGGTGTCCTATTTCTTCATAGGTTAATCATTCACTTCTTCTTTAAAGAGACTGGCTGCTACCTTTCTCCAGTTGTTAAAGGTGCTGAACCTCCATCTCTTCCCCAGGATCTCTAGGCACTTCTTCATCATCATCAGTTCTGGTTTCCTCAGTGAGAGATTAATCCTCCACCTCCATGGGATCCTCCAAGTCTAACTCATTGGGATACACTTGGGAACCTCTCCCTTTTGAACCTTGCAATATCTCTCCTCCTCCTCCTCCTCCTCCTGTAATCTACATCCTCCTTCAGTTTATGTGCATTCCAGTGCCCTCTACTGGGAAAGTCCTTCATTACGTTGAATTTCTCCCTTTTGTTTTTCTGCCTTGAAATAAGAGGGGAAAACTGGTAGAGCTATGAAGAGTTCTTCCTTGATTCCAGGTTCCCTCTTACAATATATATACATATGTGTAAGCATAAATATAAGATTTTAAGAAAATGCTTTAAAAAAATAATTCTACGGCCCACTGTGGAACAGTATATTTGGCCTTCCATGATTTTATAGTTGTTTTGATATATTCCGCTTAAGGTCAGCTATCAATGGTATTGGCAGACAACAAACGAATAAACAAAATAAAATTAACATGAAATATGCAGCAACACTGCACAAAAATCAAAGGCAGGAGATAGGTCAATGAAATGAGAAAGTTGGTTAGCTAACTGTATCCACATGTTTTATCGCACACTAGGGAAAAGAGAACCAGAGGGCTGATGTTTTAATTCTGAGCTACAACACAATTTGAACCTATGAAAAGAATCATGTGTATCTTTCCAAAGCAATCTGGAACTTAAGAATAAGCAATATTCAGAGTGACATGTTGGACTAGTCGTATGTCCTACAGAGCCTATAAATCTCCCTTCCCTCATCTTGACAAATATAATCCACATTTAAGAATAAAAACAGCATGAACAATATCAACTTATGTGTCTGATTCATATTTCTATCTATGTAAATGTATTCAAATATTTTTGCTTATTTGGCACTTCTACTTGAACAGTTTTTACTCAGATGAAGATCTACATAGTAGATTTAAATATTCGATGGATTACCTTTTCCCCAAAATTGTCAAAATGTTTTTAGGCTTACTTACAAGTACAGCAGATGTATTAAAATGTGTATATGGGACTACAATAGTGTTTAGTCCCTGCAAAATGGTTTGTCTTTTTTTATCATTCCCATTGTATGTTGGTCCCAGCTGGAAGATGTATAACTGAGTTTTGCATAAGGGTTTACCTCAGTCCAAATTAGGTGCAGGCAACTCATCACAGTCCTTAAATAAATGTCAACAAGATACTACAGCTGACTGATGATCCAAGTAGACCACCTGGTAATGATGACATAGACCTCAATATTAGAGAACTAACGGACATTAAATGTGGAATGTTTTTTTTTTCTGTCGGGGAAAGAAAACTAGACCTATCCATGCCATGTTTTGACAGACTGCTAGTCTGATTTGACAAGATGCGGTATTTTGTCCTTAAAGGGTTTCTTTCTGTACCCTGTATTCCCTCCTGTACTTCCCAGCTCTATAGAACACCTGGTTATTTAAACTTTACTGGGTTGTCTGAAGTCACCAATGTTGTGGTTAGTTAGAATTTTAAATTCTGGCAAGGTACCAAAGAGGCCTTATTGTAAAGCAATGCAGTGTATCTGATCTGTACCACTTTAAATTAACCGATGAAAAGTTATTTCTCTCTCTCTCTCTCTCTCTCTACGCTCCACCCTCCTGGCTTATGTTTTAATGCTTTATTGCTTAGATGAGAATCATTGAATTGATATGATAGAGGCTTTCCTGTCATATATTTTCTCTTTTCTTGTTTTATATATTAAATTTATTATTTTATTCATTGTAAACCACCCCGAACTGCTTGTTCAGATAGGGTGATATATCATATTTTAATAAACATAAACATATCCTATTTAAATCCAAAATATTTTGGGAAGTTTTATTTTTATTTGTTATTGCATCTTCAGATAATTTATGGAGAATGATTTATTTATGTTCATCTGTAATTCTATCAAGCAAACATAATATTGAACTCTTAAAATCAGAAGGATTTCATTCTTCTGCCCCAGGCAGGTCTGGGATCATTTTCTTACAAAACCTGAGCTGTATGATGCAAATTACACATATCACATAGTAATTTTTCTTCAGGCTTCATTTCTTCCCACTCCCCTTCAACTTTACCTCAACAGCAGCAATCAGAGAAGTGTTCTGTATTTTTTAATATTTCCATCATTAAAACTTAGACAATTCTGTTGCAGACAGACTCATTCATAGTTGAAAAATATTTCATATTTGTTTTTCTTAAGTCACCATGTGGTGTAATGTAACACTTCACAAATGTATTCCCATAGATTCCTTTCAGAGCTAAAGTTATATAAATACAATAGATATCATCAGAGCATTCCAGTGGTGTTTATGCAGTCCTAATTCATGGAAGAAAGATGTTCTGTGAAATTAAGTTCTTTTGAGTGTCAGCCTACAGTGAGGATTACCTCAGAACTGTAATATGTGGAGGGGCATTTTCAAAAGGACACCTAAGTTAGTACATCCCAAACAGACATCCATCTCGCATGTATTTTCAAACAGGCTGCAGCCTGTTCAAAAATACATGAGATGGACATCCATGTGCTGGAAATGTCCAGCATGAACATCCAGTTTACAAACTGAAACATCCAAATTCTGAATAGGGGAAAACAAGGGCCATGGATGTCTGTAAAGCAGCATTATTAGAAAATACCCATACAGATGTCCATGTGGAGCAGAGGGTCAGCCTAGTAGTTGATGCACTGGACTGTATACTAAGAGGGGCATTTTCATAAGGTCGCCCAAGTCTGAATTAGGACGTCCTCACGAAGTCGTCCAAAATCAGGTAGGTATAATCGAAAAATAATATGGACATCCTTAGACATTCCATTATCGCAGTGCGAAACGTCCAAATCAGGGACACCCAAAGTATAGTAAAAAAGGATGCCCATCTTCCAGAACCGCCAAAGGATGTCCCTAAGACATGTGTTCTACTTGCCAACATTTGCCATATGAATGTCCTTTGGCGGTTCTACGAGAAAGACGTCCTTATTACTAGACTTTTGACTTCTCTGATGTACTTGGTTGTTCTACAAGTACAGTGCATGTAGTTGTGGACATCCAGATCGGGAACATTCATAAGTGCAAAGTACAGTAACAAGGACGTGTTTCTCACAGAACTGCCGAAGAACGTCCATCTTACTCTGTCCTTCATAAATTTGGAGCACCAGATTCTTTCATCAATAAAATTAGAATACTATACACTAATCCCTCTACATGCATTATTGCAAATAATACACTATCAAAGCAAATAAATTTGAAGAGAGGCACCAGACAAGGCTGCCCGCTGTCGCCTCATCGATTTAATTTAGCTCTGGAACCCCTACTTATTTCCATCCATCATAATTCTACTATACATGGCATCTCCTTTAAAAATGAAGAAATCAAAGCAGCGGCCTATGCAGATGATGTTCTACTATTCTTCACAAATCCTATACAATCTATAGAAAACTTTTTTAAACTGGTAGAAACTTACTCTTATTTTTCAGGCTACAAGATCAATAAACAACAAACTGAGTTAATACCCCTTAATGTACATGCCACTCCAACCATTAGTTCACATTTTGATTTTGTTTGGTCATCTAGTGGCTTTCGTTATCTTGGATTGGATCTCTTACCAGATCTTGAATTTACTATGACTTCTAATTCATAGAAAATTCTTGCAATAATCAAAGAATTACTTCTTTCATGGAGCCCATTGCACTTTTCCTAGTGGGGAAGATTGGAATCTATAAAAATGGTAGTAATGCCAAAATTTAACTTTATTTTAAATATGATTCCAGTTTTTTTCCCTGCACTGTTTATCAACAAATAGATAAACTTCTATCACAATTTTTGTGGGCTTCCAAAGTCCCAAAAATTGCTTTGAAAACATTACAAAATCCTAAAGAACATGCTGGTGTTGCTTTTCCAGATTTCTGGACCTATCACAAAGCTTTCGTAATGCAACAAGCACGTTATTGGATTGCTACACATTCCAGTTATGAACCCATGTGGTTGAAAATTGAAAAAGAATTATGGTCTCAATACTTACATCCACAACATATTCCTTTCTGTATACCGAAACACTTACAAGATAATTCTATTATTGTTTCATCTCTTAAATGCTTGATTGAACTAGATAAATATATGAAAGCCCCTAGTGAGAACTCATTACACTCCATAATTTGGGGTAATCCCATTATTAAAATCAATAAATCAAATATATTCTGGTTAACTTGGTATAACAAAGGCATGTATTATATAGATCAATTATTATCCAATGGAACACTGCATATTGCAGAGTAAATATCTATTACACTTTAATCTGTTTTTTCGATGGTTGCAATTGCAGCACTGCCTTACCAGAAATGAAAATATTAAGACACTTTCTTCACTACAACCAACTATAATTTCCTTTGTTGAGAAACTATTTAGTATTGGTCATATGGCCTCTAACATATACAAAATTTGATATCAAAAGAATCTTCTTCAAAATCTGGCCTCATGCATTCATGGGAACTAGATTTGGAATACAAACTAACATCAGAACAATGGAAAGTCTTCTGGAAATTTCTTGGACGACCAGTAACCTCAGCTAACATGATCCAGTCGCTTTTCTTTTTGCATCACAAAGCCATCTGGACTCCACAAAAACTAGCAGTTGAAGGTCTATTATCTCAACTACTACTACTACTACTAACTAGCATTTCTAAAGCGCTACTAGGGTTACGCAGCGCTGTACAGTTTAAACATAGAAGGACAGTCCCTGCTCAAAGAGCTTACAATCTAAAAGACAAGAGAACAATCTAAAGACAAGTGAACAATCTAGAGGACGAGTGAACAGTTAATCTGATAGGGTGGATAGATTGGGCCATTTCATATTTCTAGAGCGGTTAGGCACCGAAGGCAGCATTGAAAAGGTGAGTTTTAAGCAGAGATTTGACGATGGGTAGGGAGGGGGCATGGCGTATGGGTAAAGGAAGATTGTTCCAGGCATAGGGTGAGGCAAGGCAGAATGAGCGGAGCCTGGAGTTGGCAGTAGTGGAGAAGGGTACTGAGAGAAGGGCTTTGTCCTGTGAGCGGAGGTTGCGGGCGGGAACATAGGGGGAGATGAGGGTGGAGAGGTAGTGAGGAGCCGCAGACTGAGTGCATTTGTAGGTAAGGAGGAGGAGCTTGAATTGTATGCGATATCTGATCGGAAGCCAATGAAGTGATTTGAGGAGAGGAGTGATATGAGTATATCGGTTTTGACGGAATATAAGACGTGCAGCAGCACTCTGAACGGATTGAAGGGGGGATAGGTGGCCGAGTGGGAGGCCGGTGAGGAGTAAGTTGCAGTAATCAAGGCGAGAGGTAATGAGAGCGTGGACGAGAGTTCTGGTGGTATGCTCAAAATCTCAAAATCTTTGTTGGTCATGTAAGACATATCCTGGAACTCTGAAACATCTTTTTGAATGCAGTCTCACTCGTGCCTTTTGGAAAAGGCATGGAACATTATTTCCAAAATACTGCACATTCAACAACCAATCTCCGGGAAAATGATTATTTTTGGTTCTCTGGCATTGGACACCTCTCTGGATAAATGTGACTCTAAATTGCTCAACATTTTATTAGCAGTTGCTGTAAAATCTGTACTATCCAATTGAAAAGATAACTCTTTTAAATATTCATTTCTGGTGGCAATCTGTATTTCAACTTCATCAATTTGAAATCTCAGTAATAGATAAGAAAGATCTCTCTCCATTGGCACTTAAAGTATGGTCTAGTTTGGACTCCTATATGTCCAATACTTAAATACTTACTTAACAGCTTTGATATATGTTTCTTATATTTTCTAGACACTGTACTTGAAAGGTGATTTTTTTTTTCACATCCAGCAACTTCACCTGACAAATTGTTCTTCTTTGTACTGCTTGGTTTCATTGAACTCTCTATTTGAAGTATTCTGTTGTACACATTTTGTTTTTTGTACTTTTCAAAGTTGTTAAAGATACTTGGACACAAAAAAAAAAAAATGTATAACAGTAAAAAAAAAATACAATGCTCTCTTCATATTTTTCTTTGTCTGCATAAGTGGAGTTTTGAATTATTTTGGGTGTGGCTTGTAGCTTTATGCCACAGCATCAATTTCCCTTTCATAGGTAAAATATACGTTGATGATCACAGCAAAATCTTCTGCAGCTATGTCATTGAATTGTTATGCATCACTAAGGGGAGAAGAATGCATTTTTAATTCCTACTGAGTAGTTGCACATGGTAACCTTACTCTATAACATCTAGATGAAATGTCAGCTAGACAGCTCCTACTATTGTATGAAAGGAAGGAACAAGAAATTCATACTGACTACACCCCCCTCCCCCGGGATGAAAAGGTAGCCACCTGTAGCCTGTACACTAGGGCCAGTAATGATGGTAGCAGTGATGCAGACTCTTCAGCTGAAGATAATACCTCTGATACAGTTATAATCCATGGTAAACCAGTTCAGGCCTGCTGCAGCAACACAGAAGCTAATTTAGATTTTTCATTCAGGTATTTGAGGGAAAATAGTATCATGCTGACCTTAGGGGTCACTGTAGGACACAGAGGTGTAAATAATCGCACTAAATCTAGGGAAAGCATATCTTATATTAATAAAGGTACCAGAGTTCAGAATTCCCTTTTATTATTCACTGATAAGCGAAAAGGACCACACGCAATTAACAGAAAAGAGTTTATTCACAAAGATAAAATATAGAACAAAAGTGTAGACAGGAGTAAAATCAGAATTTAAAAGTTCCTAATACATATAAATAGAATGACAACATAAATAAATGTCAAATGGAACTACACAAACTCACTACGACAGAACTACCCAAAAATCCAGATTGTCCACAGACTTTAGAATCAAAAGTATACAACTTCAGTCTATTGGTACCTGGTCATCAATGTAGGCAGCTGACAATGAAGAAGGTGGCAGGACTGTTCTCTGTAGATCATCTTGGGCCATGTGATGGAGTGTTATTCTTTGTGGTCCATATCAGTGTTACTGCCTTTTGCACGCGCAACTTTAATACAAAATCTTATCAGAAGGGTCCTTCAAAGTATGATGGCATCTCAACATATGATTGATCTGTGCTTGATTGTTATTGATATGGCAAACCACAGGAATGCCTTTGGCTTCATTTGGATATTCCTCCAAATCCTAAGGCTCCAAGCAGTCTGAGGCTGAATAAGCAAAATGTTCTTGCCCAAGATTACTGCATACCTCCAAAAAGGGCCAGATGTGTCTCTGGGTTAGCAGTGCCAGGGTCACGGCCAAGAGTTTTGTTAGATGCAAAGTAGGCATGTCAGGACAAGTCTTTCAGGCACAGTTTGATGACATCACAAGCCAGCAGTGCAGGTGTTAAGTTAGCTAAAGTCTATGATACACTGAATCTACTATGACATGGAGGGATGTCTACTCCCCCCCCCCCCCCCCCCAACACACACACACAGTTACACTAGGTATTTGCCTGCTACTGGAGGGCTTACAATCTTAAGTTTGTACCTGAGGCAATGGAGGGTTAAGTGACTTGCCCAAGATCACAAGGAGTAGCAGCAGGATTTGAACCAACCACTGCTCTAACCATTAGACTTCTCCATTCCAAATTAAGGGCCTTTTTTACAAAGCCGTTCTACTGATTCTCAGTGCAACAAATGAGAGGAAGTCCATTCAGTTCCTATCTGCTTCCTCTCATTTGCCATGTGCGAATTGCTAGCGCAACTTTATAAAAGAAGCCCTAAAGATCCCTTTTATTAAAGTTCACTGAAATCTGGGCTTAATGCATTTTAATGCAGGACTTTTCCTGCATGCTAATCAGGGCTGGTGTTAGAGGGTAGCAAACAGGACAATTGCCCTGATCCCCCATACCATAGGGAGCCCCAAGTCTGCCTCTAGCTGAAGGAGGCATAGGCTGAAGGCCAGCTTTCAGGCCTCCTCCCTAGTTTCTGCCCTTGGCCCCTGAATGTCTAACACCAGCCCTGACACTAAGCTGAGTTTTAATATGGCAGTTTTTAGTGATATTTTCCATTTTTTTTGAATTTCAGGTCACATTACCACATGGTATCTGTTAATGTGAGAACCTTTCCAGCTTATAATTGAAAAAGAAAAACGCCTATATTGCGACCCAAATCGGGAGATAGACATTTATCTCACAAAAACGAATAAAGCGGTATAATCGAAAGCCGAATTTGGACGTTTTCAACTGCACTCCGTCGCGGATGCGGACAAAGTTGATGGGGGCGTGTCGAAGGCGTGGTGAAGGCGGAACTGGGGCGTGGTTATCGGGCGATCAGAGATAGGCACCTTTCGCCGATAATGGAAAATAAATATGCGTTTTTAGCGAGAATTTAGGGCACTTTTCCTGGACCCTGTTTTTCCACAAATAGGGCCCCAAAAAGTGCCCTAAATGACCAGATGACCACTGGAGGGAGTCGGGGATGACCTCCCCTGACTCCCCCAGTGGTCACAAACCCCCTTCCACCACAAAATAGCCGTTTCACAACTTTTTATTTTCACCCTCAAATGTCATACCCACCTCCCTGGCAGCAGTATGCAGGTCCCTGGAGCAGTTATTAGGGGGTGCAGTGGACTTCAGGCAGGTGGACCCAGGCCCATCCCCCCCCCCCACCTGTTACACTTGTGCTGGTAAATGGGAGCCCTCCAAACCGCCCCCAAAAACCCACTGTACCCACATGTAGGTGCCCCCCTTCACCCCTTAGGGCTATAGTAATGGTGTAGACTTGTGGGCAGTGGGTTTTGAGGGGGATTTGGGGGGCTCAACACACAAGGGAAGGGTGCTATGCACCTGGGAGCTCTTTTACCTTTTTTTTTGTTTTTGTAAAAGTGCCTCCTAGGGTGCCCGGTTGGTGTCCTGGCATGTGAGGGGGACCAGTGCACTACAACTCCTGGCCCCTCCCACGAACAAATGCCTTGGATTTATTCGTTTTTGAGCTGGGCGCTTTCATTTTCCATTATCGCTGAAAAACAAAAACGCCCAGCTCACAAATTGTCGAATAAAACATGGACGTCTATTTTTTGCGAAAATACGGTTCGGTCCGCCCCTTCACGGACCCGTTCTCGGAGATAAACAGCCATGGAGATAGACGTTTTTGTTCAATTATGCCCCTCCACATCTCCTATTTAGGAGGTGGTAAGTGCTCCCGTATTAACTCTATATTAGCCAGGACGCTAAGCCGCATTGAGCCTGCCATGAGTGAGAGCGCGGGGTACAAATGTAACAAAAAAAAAATATGAACACATTAGCTGGTTAAGACTTCAATGGCTCCTCCCGCCCAAATTTAAAAAAAAAGAAAAGCTAACTCGCTAGTAAGCGCTTGCAAACAGGCGAAATACTGCAAAATGCTTGATCTCATTTTGCTGTAGCCTGTTTTTCCTGCGCTAAGCACGTTAGAGCTTAACACCCTTTAATAAAAGGGCCCCTGAAGATAAAAAGGGGACAATGCATGCTATTTTTATGTATTATTATTATTTATTGCATTTGTATCCCACATTTTCCCACCTATTTGCAGGCTCAATGTGGCTTACAAAGTTTGGTTATGACATAATCATTCCATGATATCAGATACAATTAGTAATGTACAAAGATTAAGTGAGGGAGGAAAGAAGGAAGGTGTAAGGCAGGATAGAAGGTGGACTTCACCAACCCACCCAGTTATTAAAGTAATTTTGTAAGGCTATGGGTTCTCTTTGTAGGCCTTGTTAGAGATGTGTCTTCAAAGCTTTGCGGAAGTTGGTTATTTCGTCAATAGCTTTCAGGGCTGTAGGTAATGCATTCCACAACTGCATGCTCATGTAAGAGAAGGTGGTGGCATGTATCAGCTTGTATTTTAGTCCTTTACAGCTGGGGGAGTACAGATTGAGAAATTTGTGGGATGATCTTATGGCGTTTCTGAGAGGCAAGTCCACAAGGTTTAGTATGTAAATTGGGGCATCTGCGTGGATGATTTTGTGTACAATCATGTACAAACTCGGTATTTAAATTTAAAAAAAAGAAAAGACTGTGCATAGACTGCACAGCAGAAACCGGAAGAGAGAGTAATACTGCCAAAGAAGAAGTTGCAAGTGATGCACATTTAAGATCTCCGATTGCAAAGAATTGCATAAGTGAAAACATTGTGCTCTTGGGAATTCTTTTCAATCAGGCTGACACACAATGCAATTGGAACAATTTGTATGTCCTCCTGCCCCATTTTCTTGGTTTTTGCATTTGAGGATTTTCTCTTCTTATTTCAAGTTTCATACAGCAGCAGCTTTCTGTTCTCTCCCTCCTCCCCAGCCATGTCTCTCTGCTCTGAGCTCTTTTAGAAACACAGCTAGTAATTAATGCCATGCTCTGCACAAAGGCTTCACCCTCAGGGGCTTTTTCTCCTATGTGCTATGCAAGCAGGAATCTATTGAGCCACATGCTTTCCTTGGAGTAACTTCTCTCTTGATTGCAAATTCCTTGTTATTTTGTTTTTCAGCTTTCCTGCCCTGCTCTGTTTCAGTAAATACAGACACCTGCAGCCTTTGGCTCACATACCTGTCACAGTATGTCAGTCATGCTCTGTCTCAATCTAACCAGTCATAAACTGTATGTGGCAAGTTTTGGCTGTTCCTGTGACTCAGGCTTGCTTTGTTCTTTCAATAGTTTTTCATGATTTGACATATACTACACATGCATTTTCCACACAATGGATGCCTTGTTAATGCTGTCAATCTTTTATTTATTTGTTCAAATTTTTACCAGCTTAAACCTAAGCAGTTTACAAAACAAAACAAACAAATATAATCAATAAAACATACCAACATACTGTATGATTTTACACTGCTGTCATATATTATTTATTTATTTTATTGCATTGCATTTGTATCCCACATTTTCCCACCTATTTGCGGGCTCAGTGTGGCTTACAATACATTGTGAATGATGGAAATACAATTTGTTACAGTACGATTATGGGTTACATTGTGAAGAGTTATGGGAAGTCAAAGTCAAAATATCATTAGGGGAATAGAACAATAGAATGTAACAATGGGAAAATGATAGGGCGATAGAACAATAGCAAGAGAACATTCGGGTATAACAATTTTGTCTGTGGGTAGAGTTTTAAGTGTGGTGAATATACGGGGGAAGAGAATTCAGAAGAGAGTGTATTGATGCATTTCTATTAGTGTGTATGGACTTCATGTGTTTTGATCCTTGCGATAAGTTTTCTCAAAGAGATGAGTCTTCAATGGTTTGTGGAAGTCGGTTAATTCGTAGATCGTTTTCAGGTTGCGTGGTAGTGTATTCCAGAATTGCGTGCTCATATAAGAGAAGGTTGATGCGTGCAGTACTTTGTATTTTATGCCTTTGCACTTAGGGAAGTGGAGATTGAGGAAAGTTCGGGATGATCTTTTAGCATTTCTGGGTGGCAGGTCTATTAAATCAGACATGTATGCAGGGGCTTCACCATGAATGATTTTGTGGACTAAGGTGCATACTTTAAAAGTGATACGTTCCTTGAGTGGGAGCCAGTGTAGTTTCTCACGTAAGGGTTTTGCACTTTCGTATTTTGGTTTTCCGAAGATGAGTCTGGCTGCTGTATTCTGGGCTGTTTGAAGTTTCCTCAGTATTTGCTCCTTGCAGCCTGCGTATAGTGAGTTGCAGTAGTCCAGATGACTGAGTACGAGTGATTGCACTAGGCTGCGGAAGACAGATCTTGGGAAGAATGGTCTTATTCTTTTCAGTTTCCACATGGAGTAGAACATCTTTTTGGTTGTGGTGTTCGCATGAGTCTCAAGTGTTAGGTGGCGGTCAATAGTGACTCCAAGGATTTTTAAAGTTTCTGAGATTGGCAGATTTAGTTTAGGTGTGTTAACAGCGATAAATTTATTCGTGTTGTATTGGGAGGTAAGTATGAGGCATTGAGTTTTTTCTGCATTCAGTTTCAATTGGAATGCATCTGCCCAGGTGTTCATGATGTGTAGACTTTGGATGATTTCGTTGGAGATTTCTTTATTGTCTTGTTTGAAAGGAATATATATTGTTGCATCATCGGCGTATATGTATGGTTTAAGGTTATGGTTTGATAGAAGTTTTGCCAAGGGGATCATCATTAGGTTGAAAATAGTTGGTGAGAGGGGGGATCCTTGCGGTACTCCACATTCAGGTGTCCATGCAGCAGACATATGATATGACCTGATATGAGCGTAAGGTTAGGAACCCCTTGAACCAGTTTAGGACATTGCCTCCGATGCCAAAATATTTGAGTATGTGTAATAGGATTCCGTGGTCAACCATATCAAAGGCACTTGACTTGTCAAATTGTAAGAGGAGTATATTGGTGCCGGTTGCAATCATTTGTTTAAATTTGGTCATTAGGGTAATTAATACTGTTTCTGTGCTGTGATTTGACCAGAATCCTGATTGGGCATCATGCAGTATTGAGAACTTGTTGAGATAGTTTGTGAGTTGTTTGGTTACCATCCATTCGGTTATTTTGGTTATTAGTAGTATAGATGCTACTGGTCTGTAGTTAGTTATTTCGCTTGTGTTTTTCTTTGTATCTTTGGGTATTGGGGTGAGTAGAATTTTTCCTTTTTCCTTTGGGAAAAGTCTATTTTGTAGCATGAAGTTCACGTGGTTCGTTAGGTCTATTATGAATTGTTGAGGAGCTGATTTCATGAGGTTGTTTGGGCAGATATCTAGTTTGCATTGGGATTTGGCGAATCTTTTGAGTGTTTGAGATGAGGTCTTCTGATAGTAATTCGAATTCGGTCCAGATTCTGTCCGCTGGATATATTCCGTCTTCTGGGTCTAGACAGTTTAGGAGTGTGGCATATTCGATAGGGCTGGCGGGTATTTTAAGTCGTAATTGTATAATTTTCTCCTTGAAGTATTTCGCGAGGTCATCGACCCCTGGTGTATCTTTGCTGTTGTTTGTAACTGGTGTGATGTCTAGCAATTTATTTACAAGGTAGAAGAGTTTGTGTTTATCAAAATATTAATCTGCTCCATCTCTCCAATGGCACAAAACTGCATTAAAGCATTATATACAATTAGTTCAGATGCCAAAAAATGTGATCTTGTGACTCCCTGTGAGGAGTATATAGAACACTGCTCCTCACCCTTAAAAATAGTCCCTCAGGTAGTTTGAACCACCTAAAAACCCCTAGTCCTGCCCAGAGAAGAAGTGAGATGGGAGGGGTAGAGATGAAGGACAGGAATCAGGAACTATAAAAGACAGGGCCAGAGTGGGCTTAAGAGGGCCCAGGGATGGAAGATGTGATCTTCAGCATATGCCTTCACCACATGCATCCAGCCACTATCACCTAGTTGAGGTAAGCCAACCTTTTCATTTAGATATTTGTAAACCTGGTTTGGAGGCTTGGCTGGCCCAGAGAGAGTGAGAGAGAAACTTTACAGACTGTATTTGGGGTCCTGACCATGTGAAGAAACAGGGCTCAAGTTTAGTGAATAAAGGTGTTAACCTTATTAACACAACCTGTGTTAATTCAAGGCCTACCCTCAACCCTTGCTTACAATATCACACTCCCCTCTTAATTTTCTATGGGATGGATTAGAATTCAATTTAAGAGTTTGATTCTAATTTACAAAGTACTTTATAATGTCAATCCTTCATTTGTGGCTTAAATGGTTGTGCCCAATGTGCCTGGTAGAGTTCTGTGATGGACCCCTTGGGCCAATGGCCCACCCCACCTAATCTCCCCTGGCACAATACATAAGTTCTTCCCATGATACCCATGTATAATTGAAATTAGTCTTTTCTTATGCATAAAATAGCAACAATTAGAGTAATCAAGGATCAGCATGTGAAATAGTAAATGGAAACACTAGTTTATGTAACACAAATAATTGATAATTATAATCAAGTGCTTAAATAATGGGCACCATGTAAATCAACTGCAGAATAAATCTGCACAACTAAGTTTACATATTCTGTCCTATGTATAACTCTTCACAATGTAATCCATAACCAAGTTGTAACAAATTGTATTTCCATCATTCATATCGTATTGTAAGCCACACTGAGCCCGCAAAAAGGTGGGAAAATGTGGGATACAAATGCAATAAATAAATAAATAAATAAAAAATGGACCTTCTAGGGGAGTCAACAAGATAGATCCAATGGGTACCAGATGGAAATCTTTATTAAAGCACAAATCTTAATCATAGACTCGACACAGGACCCATGTTTTGGTGTGAAGCCTGCCTCAGGAGTCACAAACAACTTATTTCTCTATGTGCGAAATGCGCAAAGATCAGTCAAAACCATCCAAAACGCTTGCCAAAGAAACAAGTCGGTTTTTTTTTTTTAGAGATATGGAGAGACTCAGGGCTGCTGAGGCCTCTGTGTATTACTCTTTGGCAGCTTGATCCTGGTTAGAGGTATAATGGTCTCCAGAAGACTTGGTGCTGTAAGCAGTTTACACTTCAGACTCTGGATCTGTTCCGAGGATCTTTTTACACAGTTCACATAAGGTTTCAAAAGTGTCCATTTGCTCTGGGTTTAGGGACAGCTTTCCTTTTGATTAGCAGGGTATACCGATGTGTAGCAGGTAAGATGCATTTGCCTAGTGCCCCTAGCATTTCATCTGTGTGTAGATGTGTGGGAGGGATTTGAAAAAGTTGTGAGGCTATAAAACAGCAATACTTGAGTTGTGAATGGCATGATGGGGTTGTGGCTAAGGTTTGTCAAGGATGGACCTTAAATAAAACTTGGGTTGGAAAAGTGTTACCAACATTTTCAGTCATGCTGGCCTTGCATGCCAGCAGTTCCTCCTACGTTACAGCTTGCTAAGTCATTTGTGGGTTCTTTCTCACTGTAATAAGTGGTTTGGTATGTGAGCATGAGTGCTGGAGTTTCCCCATTGTTTTCCGTGGAGCCAGGGCAAATAAGTGTTGCAGAAAATAGCAAATGAAACAGGCTTGGGATCAAATTATGGGCAGCATTTTTGCATTTTGCTTCTATATGTTACTAACATCACAGTCTACATAGGCTTGATATTGTTTCCCTATCAGTCTACTAAGGAAAAAAACAGAAAAACTAATCTTTCATGTCTAAAAAGATATAATGTAATCGACCTGATAACATATTTTATGCCTTAGAGCTAGCTTGGCCCCAAATATCTCGCTATATTGTAGACTCAGCAGCCAATTTGCTGCTATTTAGTCTTCTCTGCAGCCTCTGCTCCCATGTTTTTTACTACCAGGCTGCCCTGAATTTGTTATACTCCCATTTCGAATCTCAAATTGTGAGAATTGACCTTTTTGGTTATAGTACATTATCTGATTTTATCATGATTTTAGAGGTGCTGAGGACTTACTCATTGGTATTCAGATTGTGCAGTTTCATTTCATTTATGACGTGCTATTTTGTTTATGAATGTGTTAATAGATAGCTGCAGATTATTTTCCTAGGACTGATGTTATGGCAATCATCCATGTGGGTGATTGGCAATGTTTACCTCCTTCCTTGATTTTTACTAATAGAAAAAGTAAAATGATTAGTTTCCATGGAAACCAATCAGTGCTAACCAGAAAATGGTTCTTCTTGAGAACTCTGCTATGAAATAGGAACAGGGTTTATTTTATTCTCTTGGCTCAAAGATTTATTTCACTTTCTTATCAAGCTAGCAGAAATGTCCATCAAAAATGATGGGAGAAAACAGCATCTATGCGAATAGACTCATTCCCTGATAGCAGATATAAAACACATGGACATAGCATGAGGACTTCAATACCACTTTCCTGCCAGGCACAAACCCCCTCATTCTATAACTTGGCACCTTCATTTACGTGCTGAGTGCATGTATAAGTTATAGAATACTAACACGGACTTGTGTGATTGTTACTGTTATGTGCATAAGTGCTAGCTGGGCAATAAGTGTTATTAAGAACATAAGTGTTGCCATACTGGGACAGACCGAAGGTCCATCAAGGAAGAAGTGATATGGATCACCTTGAAAAGGGAAGATGGAACCTCTGACCACCTGAGTGTTATCTACAGACCTCCAACTCAATCAGAGCAACTAGATAAGGATCTGGTTACAGCTATCCAAAAATTGGGAAAGAAAGGGGAGATGCTGTTCCTGAGAGATTTCAACATGTCGGATGTAGATTGGAAAGTCCATCTGTGGAATCGGAAAGAAGTAGAGAGATTGTGGATGCCTTTCAAAGTGCTTTGCTTAGACAAATGGTGACGGAACTCACGAGGGAAGCAGCGTCGCTGGATCTGGTGTTCACAAGTGAGGAAAGTGTGTCTAATGTTCCAGTGGGTGTCCACCTGGGCAGTAGTGATCATCAAACAGTTTGGTTTGATATAACAGCTAAAGCAGTGGGCAGCCACTCAAAACTCAGTCCTGGATGTTGACTTTTACAAAATGGGGGAGTACCTGAAGAAAGAGCTGATGGACTGGGAGGACATACGAGAAGTGGAAAGACAGTGGTCTAGGCTGAAAGGAGCTATAAATATGGCTACTGACCTTTATGTGAGGAAAATAAAGAAAAGCAAGAGAAAAAGGAAACTGATATGGTTCTCCAAGCAAGTGGATGAGAAAATAAAGGCAAAAGAGTTGGTGTTCATGAAATACAGAAAAACTCAAGAAGAGGAACACAGAGAGGAATATCGGATGAAATTGAAAGAAGCCACAAGAGATATGCATCTTTTGAAAGTGGAAGAACATATGGCTAGAAATGTAAAGAGGGGAAACAAGAATTTTTCTCAGGTATATTGGTGAAAGGAAGAAGGCTAAAAATGGAATTATGAGACTGAAAGATGCTTTGAACCACTATGTGGAGAATGATGAGGAAAAAGCAAATGTGCTAAACAAATACTTCTGTTCTGTGTTCACAGAAGAAAATCCCGGAGAAGGACCACGATTGACTGGCAAAGATACATATGAGAATGGAGTGGATATAGCACTGTTTACGGAAAAAAGTAAGTATGAATAACTTGAAAATTTGAAGATGGACAAAGCCATGGGACTGGATGGGATCCATCTCAGGATTTTGAGGGAACTCAGAGATATTCTGGCGAGTCCTCTTAAAGATTTGTTTAATAAACCCTTAGAGACGGGAGAGGTTCCGTGGGGTTGGAGAACAGCAGATGTAGTGTCGGAGAAGAAGCTGGAAACTACAGGCTGGTAAGCCTCACCTTGGTTATTGAAAAAATAATTGAAGTGATGCTGAAGGAAAGGAATAGTGTATTTCCTAGAATCCAATAGGTTACAAGATCCAAGACAACATGGTTTTACCAAAGGTTAATTACCAAACTAATGATTGAATTCTTTGACTGGGTGACCAGAGAATTGGATTGAGGGTGTGTGCTAGATTTAATCTACTTAAATTTCAGCAAAGCTTTTGACATGGTTCCTCATAGGAGGCTCTTGAATTAACTTGATGGGCTGAAGTTAGGACCCGAGGGGCATTTCAATACAAAGTCTAAATCCAATTTTGGATGTTTTGCTAAAGTCCAAAAATCAAGTGGCCATTTTCAAACCTAGAAAAGTCTTGTTTTTGCTTTGAAAATGTCCAATTCCTTAGATGTTTTGTGCCCAGTGCAGTTTTCTTTTGTGACAATTTTAGGAAAAAAATATGCAAGTGAAAAATGCACAATATCAAGCCATTGGGGTGTAGAAGCCAGCATTCTTAGTAGACTGGCCACATAGATATCCCAACAGAGCAGTGGGGCACCCTAGGGGGCACCGCAGTGAACGCCACATAAAAGGTCCCAGGTACACATCTCACTGTTACCCCCTTATATTGTACAAGGAGCCCCCGAAAACCCACCAAACATTACTGTGCCCAACTATACACCACTAGCCTTGCAAGGCTTCGTTCTGTTTTTGTGAGTCTGTCAGACTAGAACAAAGCTTAGAGCGGGATTGGGAAGAAGAAGACCTCGGCTCGGCTGGCGGGGGTTGGGGTCCCCCGCCAGCAAAGGTAGGCGATGGCGGGTTGGCGGCGGGAGGGGGGATCGAGAGGGTCATTGGCAGGGGGGTCCAGGGGCAAATCTGCGGGGGCTCAGGCCCCCGTGGCCCCATACTGGCTATGCCACTGGACCACATCACATCATTTTTGCAAAAACTTCACTGGCTACCAGTACAATAAAGGGCTAAATTTAAAACTCTGTCTGAAATTCAAGGCCCTTAAAGGAAATGGCCCTGAGTACTTGAAGGATTGCTTTCTACACACTTCCAAGGACACTAAGGGCCTCTCATGGAGTGTCCGTAACCACATTCTCTCCAAAAGAAATTACACCATGTGATACCCGCAAGCGAGCCTTCTCAGGAGTAGCTCCCCACATTCTGAAATGCACTCCCTGAAAGGCTCCACTTAACATTAACACAAAACTATCTCTACTTCAGGAAACAGGTGAAAACTTGGCCCCTCAACCAGGCCTTTAATGGAAGAAGTAACTAACAAGGAGTGATATGGGCTTCACATACTGCAGCAGGACAGGTTTATCCACTCCTACTGTAACTGAGATAATATTTAATTACCTCTGTAACCTCATATGCAACTTTCTTTAAATTAGTCCCCTTATTTTCTAACTCCTCTTACTCTCTTACCTATCTATATGTTCCATCTTTGCTTATACCCTAAGCTGTCTAGTAAAATATTTTATTACGTAGTGTTGACATTGTAAGTAGTATACATAAACTTTGTATTTTTATTTGAATATTTTTACTGTTTGTAATTGTGTATTGCTTATGTTTGCTTTATTCTTACTGTACACCGCCTTGAGAGTGAATTCCTTCAAAAAGGCAGTAAGTAAATCCTAATAAATAAATATAACTCCTGTGAAGGAGAGATTAATGACTCCCTTTCATTCTCCACCCTACTGGAAGGTAGCCAAGATCCAAAGAGGGCTGCTTAGACCCCTATGTAAGAGACCACTAGGCTGGGAATGCCTGGGACTTGAGAGAGGAATCTCCGTCTAATTCATATTTATTGTGGCTAGTGTTTCCTCTGGACAGATTTGAGAACCTCTGCTAAGCCACCCCCCCCCCCCCCCCCCAAGTTCGGGAATCACTGTTATAGAGAGTACAGACTTCTTTACAAGACCTTCCCTTGTTTGCGGCACTTTAAAATGTATGTGGCAGGTTTTCTAATTATGTCACCTAAGTCAATAATCTGTGCCAAATGCATTTTTATTTGTCCTTGTGTCATGGTAACCTTCTCATAACATGCAACACCCTGTTTGCTTTGGTTTCTAAGAAGAGGATATGTCTCATTTCCTGCATTAAACTATAGCTAACCGACAATGTGCTATAATAGTCTGTTTTCAAAACCAAAATCAGCAGCTCCTGTGGCTACTTCCCTCCCTTATACTGGCTGTGTTTTCACCTCACAGAAGAAAAATGTTGTGTTTTTTTAATTACATAAAAAGAACTTTTAAAAGTAGGAAAAAGATTCAGGAGTTGTCTTTCATATACTGACATTAGACAGAAATAGTGCTCCCAATGGCAGAAGTCAAATGTTCATGGCTTTCTCCGTGTATAACGTTATTCATGGCATGCTAGCTAGTGTGCTTTTCAGGGTATCCACAACAAATATACATGAGATAGATCTGCATATGCTGCCTCCATTGTCTGCAAATCTACCTCATGCAGTTCTTTGTGGATATCCTGAAAACCAAACGGGCTAGGTTTGTCCAGAAAGATGGATTGAGAATCATTGCTATTTCATTTGGGAGAAAGGTAGTATATCAAAATCCCTTTCTGTGGCACAATGAAAGCAGTTTACTTACAGGTACTTTTTCTGACCCTAGAGGGCTCACAGTCTTTTTAGCTGCAGTGCTCTGGGTCTCAGGCCAGGACACTAACCGTTAGGCTACAATTCTTTCTAGAATTTTTTTTTCTTGTACAAAACAAATAATGAAACACATCGGTTATAAGTGACAAATGATATTTGAAATTTATTATACAATGTTTTATTCTTGCTGTAAGTGTGTCACCCAGATTACTAAGGGGTAGCTATTTTTATAAGGAGCTGCAAAGTTTTAGATGGCAGAAAGACACATTCTAATTATTTACATGTGTAAGTAGTTTCTTACAGAAGAGTTTGCACAGGGGGCGGCCCAAGGCATGAAGCTGCCTAAGGCAGAACTGAAATGCTGCCCCCCTCCCCCAGGACAAGTTCTGGCATCTCCCCCCCCCCACCCTTCCTTTCTCCACCCCATTCGCCGAGTTTACTTTCTTTCTTCATGTTGCAAAAGCTGGAAGCAGCAGCGATTCCCATATGCTGCCCTGCCTCTTCTCTACTGTGGCCGCCTCTGAGGAAACAGGAAGTTGCATCTGAGAGGCGGCCACACTGCAGGGGCGTATCTGAGGTTCGGCGGTAGGGGGGGCAGGGGCTAGAGTGAGGGGGCACATTATAGCCCCCCTACCGCCGTCAGCCCCCCCTACTGCCGTCAACCCCCCCCACCGCCGTCAACCCCCCCCCACCGCCGTCAACCCCCCCACCGCCGTTAACACTCCCTCCCTCCCCCGCCTACCGCCGTCACCTACCCCGAGGTCCGCTTCCTCCGGCTTTTTAAAATATTGCTTCAGTTGGCGGGGGACCCCAACCCCCCGCCAGCCCAGCCGCAATCTTTAACTTTTTCATCCTTGTCGTGCAGCGCGCTGTGAAAGCTGCATGCATCTTTAGTTCCAGTTGGATGGAGTCTGACGTCGCAGCACGACGAGGATGAAAAAGTTAAAGATCGCGGCTGGGTTGGACCCCCGCCAGCTGAAGCAATATTTTAAAAAGCCGGAGGAAGCGGACCTCGGGGTAGGTGACGGCGGTAGGCGAGGGAGGGAGGGTTAACGGTGGTAGGGGGGTCCGGGGCAAAATCTGCGGGGGCCCAGGCCCCTGTGGCCCCACGCAGATACACCCCTGGGCCACAGTAAAGAGAAGAAGCAGGTGCTGGCAGCAGGGCAGCTTAAGGGAATTGCACCTGCTGCCGCAGCCGCTTTTGAAACACGAAAGAGAAGATAAACTCAGGGAACAGGATAGAGGAAAGAAGGGGGAGATGCCACGCCCGAAAGTGTTACCTGAGGCACCCGCTTCAGGTGGCCTAATAGTCAGGCCACCCCTGAGTATGCACCATGATTTGATGGCACATACATTGCCAGTGGGCATACATATGGGCAGAGTTAAAGCAGAGCTGACAAGTTATCATGTAAATGATAGAATTCTATCATTTATGTACATTCGCATTAACATTTAGGCACGAACAGTTATGCCAGCTATAGGGCTGGTGTAGGTGATCATGCCTTTCATGGAAGTGTGCTTTTGTCCACTTGCACTAGTGTTCTATAAAGAAAAGTAAGCACCATCTTTTCATTATAGAATAGGCTTAAAATAGATGCAATAATCAAGGCCTTTATTAGGCATAGTTTTGTAGAATTGCTGTCCATCTGATTCTCAGGATATCCACAGTGAATATGCATTGAAGACTCAGTATATGCAAACTGATATTTATGCATATTCATTGTGGATATTATGAAAATCTGGCTAGCTGTGGGGTCCCCAGGACAGTTTTGGGACACCCTGTCCTAAGATTGTGTTACAGCCTCAGACATTAACTCTGTATCTGAAAGCTAATGTTTTTCTGTGCTGCAGAGTATATCTATTGCTCCCTGGTAACCTTGTGATGTGTGGGAGTGTTTATTTAAATGCCTTTCCCTGTTTTGGAGTGCCACGAGAGTAGATCTGATCATTTTGATAATGTTATGAAATAGTGCAGACAGTCCTATTGTTGGAAAGCTTTTGTCTTTTTTTTTTACGTTGCTTCTGTCCATGTGATCTGCCTCCATTCTTGTTTCAGCTAGTTGAGGGGCACTTTTACTATGACGCGCCTAAAAGTGGCCTGCGCTGGTGTAGGTGCGTGTTTTGGACGCGCGCTGATCCATTTCCTCAGCGTGCCTGGAAAAAGGCATTTTTAAAAAAATGTGCCAGAAAATGGCTGTGCGGCAAAATGAAAACCAGCAAAAGTCCATTTTCAGGCTGAGACCTTACCTCCACCCATTGACTTAGTGGTAAGGTCTTGCATACAACGTGTGTCAACTGCCAATTACCGACAGGTAAGTGCCATGCAGTAGAAAATGAGAAAATATTTCCTACCGCGTGGTTTGGGCGTGTGCCAAAAATGGAATTGCCTCCCTGGGCACGCGGTAGCCAGGTGGTAGTGCCAATTTGCTGCATGTTGGATGTGAGTAGGCACCTACGAGCCTTTGTAGTGGAGCCCCTGAATTTCCATTTCACTGGTGAAAAGGAAAGTGAAGTTGAGGGTAGTTTGTGGTTTCTTTGACTGCTTTTTTTTAGTCCAGACAAACAAGGCTTTAGACAAATCCTTAGTGGGATGCATTACATTCTGTCCCCATCAGACTCCACTGAGTTCTGGAATGCGGTGTACCCTCCTCCCCCCCCCCCCCCCCCCCCCCCCCACACACACACTAGTAATAGAGAATACAATGGTTTTAACTGATGGACTGGTGTTAAAATTGTTCTCTTCATTCTTGTCATCTAGAAAATAACAATCTTCTTTGTGTATTTTTCTTGGTTATGTGGGACTACGGTATAGGATTTACACAGATGATGATCAATTTTTTTTTTTTAGAGCAGATAAATCTATTACTGGAAACCTTGAATTCTTATATCTATATTTACAGTCATCTGGCAACTAATGGATGAAGGCAAAGCATTTTGAAACTAAATATGTCTAAAACACAGGTCCTTTTTCTATCCTGTTACTGATGTTGATATTTAGGTGTTATTCTTGACTCAGCTTTGACCATGAGATACAGGGTACAGAACCAAGTTGGCTTGGTTTTTCTAAAATTGAGAATGGTTAGATGATTGAGAGATTATTTGACTCTAGCAAATTCTTAGAACAGTAATTTAAAGTTTGATTCCTTATTTTGATTACTGTAAAAACGTACTCCTTGGTTTACCTAAGCAAGTTTTAAGATCCGTACAAATAGCTCAGAATGCTACAACTCACATGCTTGGTGGACTCTGAAAATGTGATCACATCTCTCTTCAGTTCTTATTAGCCTTCATTGACTTCCAATAGAAAGGCAAGCTCAATATAAGATTTTATTGTAGGTTTTCAAAGTTTCAACTAACACTGTATCTGTAGTGATTTCCTCAAGCTTATGTCTGCATCAGTCTTCCACAACGTTATGATTCTCCTCTATGAATTTATTGGATGGTCCATCTTTTCTTTTTAACTTTGAAGATATAGGTCTTTCATCGTTTACATTGCTGGGTTGAAAATAAGGAATATGTAGCCATCCTTTTTAAAAGCAGTGAGAAGTCTGAAAATGTTCCAAAAAATGTTGACGACCTTATGTCAACAAGCCTTTGATGGTAGTGTGGGCAAAATATAAAGTCTGTAAACAAGACAGATTTATTAAGTGTGGAGGCAGGTTCTTCTCCAGCAGAGATTCAGGCTAGCAAACTGGTGAGGCCTAAAGCAATTATCAAAGGCAATTATTAAAGGCTATTATCAAGAATAAAATTACAGAGCACGTACAAAAACATGGGCTGATGAGACAAAGTCAGCACGGATTTAGTGAAGGGAAGTCTTGCCTCACCAATCTACTGCATTTTTTTGAGGGGGTGAACAAACATGTGGACAATGGGAAGCCGGTGGATATTGTGTATGTGGATTTTCAAAAGGCGTTTGACAAAGTGCCTCATGAAAAACTCCTGAGGAAACTGGAGAGTTATGGGATCGGAGGTAGGGTATTACTATGGATTAAGAGCTGGTTGAAAGATAGGAAGCAAAGAGTAGGGTTGAATGGTCAGTATTCTCAGTGGAGAAGGGTAGTTAGTGGGGTCCCGCAGGGGTCTGTGTTGGGACCGCTGCTTTTTAACATATTTATAAATGACCTAGAGATGGGAGTAACTAGTGAGGTAATTAAATTCGCAGATGACACAAAATTATTCAGGGTCGTCAAGTCGCAGGAGGAGTTTGAAAGATTACAGGAGGACTTCGCGAGACTGGGGGATTGGGCGTGCAAGTGGCAGATGAAGTTCAATGTTGACAAGTGCAAAGTGATGCATATGGGTAAGAGGAACCCGAATTACAGCTATGTCATGCAAGGTTCCGTGTTAGGAGTTACGGACCTAGAAAGGGATCTGGGAGTCATCGTTGATAAGATGTTAAAAACATCTGCCCAGTGTGCTGCGGCAGCTAAGAAAGCGCACAGAATGTTGAATAGTATTAGGAAAGGGATGGAAAACAAACATGAGGATATTATAATGCCCTTGTATCGCTCCATGGTGCGACCGCACCTTGAGTATTGTGTCCAATTCTGGTCGCCGCATCTCAAAAAAGATATAAAGGAATTAGAAAAGGTGCAAAGAAGGGCGATGAAAATGATAAAGGGAATGGAACGACTTCCCTATGAGGAAAGGCTGAGAAGGTTAGGGCTCTTCAGCTTGGAGAAAAGGCGGCTGAGGGGTGATATGATAGAAGTCTACAAGATAATGAGCGGAGTAGAGCGGACAGATGTGAAGCGATTTTACACTTTCAAACAGCAACAAAACCAGGGGACACAAGATGAACCTAGAATATGATAGATTTAAAACAAATAGGAGAAAGTTTTTCTTTACTCAGCGTGTAGTTAGACTCTGGAACTCGTTGCCGGAGAATGTAGTTACAGCAGCTGGCCTTACGGAATTTAAAGGGGGTTTGGACAGATTCCTGAGGGAAAAGTCCCATTGAACATTATTAATTTGGGGGGGGGGGGGGGTTGCCGGGTTTTTGAAGCCTGGATTGGCCGCTGTCGGAGATAGGATGCTGGGCTTGATGGACCCTTGGTCTTTCCCAGTATGGCGGTGCTTATATGCTAATATAGGTTGCCACTAAGTCTGAAGAAAAAAGCATGCTACATTGTTTTAATTAGACCTGTGTCTGAGGATACTCCCTGCTGATTAATTTTTCCCTTGTGGAATGGCAGAGTATGGTTAACCCCATCTGTAATTAGAAAGATCTGGCTCTCTTGCAGCATAGCTTTCCATTCTTTAGAATATATGTCTATTTTTTATTTCTTTTTTAAAAGGTTTTTTTTTTCTTTATCCTGACTCCCTTCTTCCTTGAGTGCTAATTGATTTGAGTGCCATTAAAAGATTTCTTAATAATTAATGATGTGTTTGGGAACGTTAGTGCTCTTACATATCTCCAGATATACTATTTTCATTGTATGTTTACTGGAAATGTTTAAGAAAGATTTGTTTAATTGAACTGCAAAATCAATTTAATAGAAGTACAGTTGGCACAAGAAAGCACAAACACTGACACACACATTTTTATAAAATGTAGGAAAATGAAGTAATTGAGTCGGTTGACAGCCCTTGTTCAACTGAATAATCCGCTGGATTCGGTATAGGATGTGGAGTTTTCCACACCCAAATTTGGGCATGATCCGAGATGTGTGCACATTTCAATTGATTAACGGGCCAATTAACACCAATAACTGAATGCTAACAATTATTAACATTAATTGGCATCAATTGGGAGTTGGACCTGCATTTTGCTGCTTTGAATTCTATAACACTGCATGCTGAAAACTCAGAGGGGCCCTTTTACAAAATGGCGGTAAGCCCAACGTAGGCTTGCTGCACGCTAATTTGGAGCTACCGCCGGCCTAACACGAGCGCTGGTGGTAGTTCCAGCCCTGGCACGTACCATTTCCTGTACTAGGGAAAATCAGCCCGTATTTTTTTAGCGCAGCACTAACCCAGTGGTAATCAGGCAGTACTGCACGCTACCCAGTTACTGTCGGGTTAGCATGGGAGCCCTTGCTGCTACCTGAGTGGGTGGCAGTAAGTGCTCCCCCTCGTATGGCCACACGGTAAGAGCAATCTTACCACATGGCCATGGCTATTTTCAGCCTTTTTTTACCCGCTGTGGTAAAAAGGGCCTCAGTTCGCAGCAAAAAACGGCTCCTGCCACTAGTGCGTGGCCCTTTTTACCGCAGCTTGCTAAAAGGCCCCCATAGTGCGCAACCCAAAAGGGGCGTGGCTATGTGAAGGGCATAGACGAATCAGGGACATTCTCCCAAGATGCACACAATGTTATAGAATCCGGGGGGTCCACATCCAACTTGCATGCCAGGATTTATGGCAGATTTCAATTGGCGTAAATCTTCATGACCAAAGCTGGGTGCACCCAACTTGCGTGCCAGGGTTTACAGCAGGTTTCAGTTGGCGTAAATCCTCACGACCAAAGTTGGGTTCAGAAATCTAAACATACCCTTTATAGAATGCTGCTGAACTCTGATTTTTTTCCCCGGCACACAATTTTTGGCACCGTTTACTGAATTTGGTCCAATGTGTACCAGGTTGCAGTTCTTTTAACTATAGACAAGGAAATATGAATGGAAACAGTGGGTGGGGTGGAGTGTCTGAACAGCTGGTGCAGTTTAAAAATGCCTCTCATATCTCAGCCCCTCAGCTTGCTTGCTTCCACTGATGTGACTAGGAAAAAATTACGGCCTACTGCCAAATTGGCACAGTTAAAATATATACATTCTGCAAATGATTTCATGTAGTGTGGGAAAGGGGAAAGATACTGGGTGTCCACTGTAACAGAAACAAACCATGCATGTTTTGTGATAAGATGTGCTATCACAAAATATTAGGATCTAATGGGAATAGTACACTGGAAAACTCTAACTGGGCAATCAAGTGTAGCCTCTTTTCTAGCTATGGTCTGAGGCCCAGGGCAAATATTTAGAAGGGAACAGCAGAGCTCAGGGGCAAGCTGTGCCTTCTTCGGCTTCAGGCAGACTCTGGACTTCCATACCCCACCCCCCTGTTGCTGGCCTAGTTTCTGGTACATAAATTCTCTCCATGCTGGAGGCATTTGCAGATTACAATAGATTGAGTCAAGCCCCAGGATAATTGGTGGTATTAATTATTACTTAGTCAGTTTGTTCTCTCTGGCCTTAATTGTATTTTTTTTCCTGGCTTTCTTCTATTTTCTAATTTTTTCTTTTTCTCTTTCTTTTTATTTATCTCTGTACTCTTCCCATATCCCGATGCATATTTCTCTCCTCAATTTCATTTTTTATTTTCTTTGAATTTTTATTAACTTGAATGAAGAGTAAGTTTAAAATTCCCTGCTTGTATTTCTGTACCATATCCATGGGGGGGGGGGGGGGGGGGGGGGAATTCTCTCTTGTTCTGTCTTTGCATCCTCCCTGCTATTTGTCATTGACTCTCTTCTCTCCATCTGTTATCTTTATCTCCTTCTCTTTTTGTCCTCTTTTCCCCTACATAATCACCATGATTTCTCTTCCAAACAGCCTTCTTTCTCTCAGTATAATGTTAAATTGGACAAACAGAAGGATTCCCAAACAAATTCCTATTCCGGGGTCCTTCTGCATTCCAAGCAGGACATTAGAGAAGCAAAACACAAGCTGCTTTTCTCTCCAGATCCACAGACTGTTGGGGACAAGAGACTAATTTTTCTCCTTCCCTACATCAGGGGGTCTTTTAATAAAGCTTAGCTCGAGTTATCTGCAGCAGGGCCCATAGAAATAAAATGGGCCCTGCTGCAGATAACTCAAGCTAAGTTTTAGTAAAAGACCCCCTCAAACTCTTGTTAGGAAACAAATCATTTGGCTCTCGCTCCCAATCTCCTCAACCTTCTCTTTGACATACTTACCAAGTCCTGGTCAATTCCCAGAGGGGACTATCATAGGACATGTTATAGACCTAACTTACTCTCGCCTCTTTTCATACACTCTCTGCTGGAAGAAACACAGATATAATGATGGCTGAAAGCCCCCTTTATACCATGGGTGTCGCCAGACCTTGCGGTGGGAGGGGGCCAGAGTCTGAGGTGGGGGGGCACATTTTAGCCTGCTGCCTCGCCGCTCCCCCTCACACCGCTTCCCCTCACCGTCTCGTCGCTCCCCCCTCAATGCTGCCACCACTTCCGGTCACAGGGGAGCTGCTGAAAGCTCGGGGTTAAATGAAGCCTATCCGCATTGCGTTCCACTTCTTTACACAGTGGTACCCGTCCCAGCTGAGGATGAAGGTACTCTAAATGCATACAAAGTAGCCTGCTTCAGGGTTGAAGGCACACCAGTCTGATGAGTAAGCCCTGAACTTTCCTTTCCACTTTTTCCCCATAAGAATGTGTACTGAGGAGCCCCAATATCGGAACTACAAGTGGATGTTGAAGAGCAACTTAATACACGTCTCTTGCAGATATAATCTTGACCCATGGGGAGACTATTCTGTACAGAATTTTGACATATTTCAGGGATAATGGATAAAATCATCTAGGGCAAAAATTGGTACTTTTTTATATAGACCTGTTTCAATCACGACTAAGTCACAAAAAGTTGCCCTAACTGACCAGATCGATCCCCCCCTTAATCCCCCAGTGGTCACTGACCCTCTCCCCCCCCCCCCCCACAATGATGTGACAGTGACAGTACATACCAGGCTCTGTGACAGCTTCAGATATTATGGTCATTCTTATTAGAGCAGCAAGCTGGTTCCAGGAGTAGGTTAGTGGTCAATATGGATGGTAGAGAAAGTAACACAGGTCTATATCTGACTCTAACTAGTACAATTGTGAGCCTTCTAAAACCCACAAAATACCAACTATGCCTATAGAGAGGAGACACCTGCAGACCTGAGGGCTTTTGTAGTGGTGTACAGTAAGGTTCAGTAGATGTTCCTGGTGGGATCACAATATAAAATAAGGGTGTCAAGGTTGGCTTTATACCTGGGTCCCTTTATGTGTCCACTGCACTGACCATTAGGCTGCCCCTCTGATCTGCTCGGATGTTTTTATGTGGCCAGATTACTAGGAAAGGTGTCACACAGCCATCCATATGACTTATTTTTGTGCACTTTTCTCTAGGCCTTTTTTTTTTTTTTGAATGGTATGATATGATATGAAATAGAACAAGAGAAGAAAAGTGGGAACAAAGAACCACGGATTCCAGAGACTGGAGCACACAATACCTTAGTAAAAACAAAGTTTAATGAGAAATCAAAAGCGACTTTTTGATTTCTCATTAAACTTTATTTTTACTAAGATATTGTGCTCCAGTCTCTGGAATCCGTAGTTCTTTGTTCCCACTTTTCTTCTCTTGTTGAGTTACTTCGTGGGACCTTTTGAGTTCTCCACACATGTGGATTCTCTTTGGATGATATGAAATAGCACTTATATCCCATTAAATCCCAAACCAAAAGGTGATTCAAAGCAGGTTACAAAAATATTTGCATATTAGCCAACAACTTTACACATAATATTTTCTGAATAAATGTATTTTCAAGACCTTGCAAAAGACAGTATGAGAGTATTAGAAGTACCTAAAGAAATACATACTGAGAACAAAAATGTCTGGAAAATAACTATTTTTCAAACAACATAATAGATGTTTTTCCAGTTTGAAAATTGCTGTTTTCAGGATGACAATTTTAGACATTTTCAGCAAAACATCTATAATTGGACTTGGACATCATATCAAAAATGCCCCTCCATGTATCTTTGTATAGCTCTGCGTACATCTGGCATGCACTGTACAATTTAGCAATAATAATAATTATTATTATTACTGTAGTAAACTGCAAAGCCACATTTCAAATATTTGAGTTAAACTCAAATAAAAAAATATTTTAGAAATTACCTTCAGTGAGTACTGTTTTCATTTATAGTACAGTATAGTGTTTATTGATAATATAATAGTAATCGTTCAATAGCAAAATGAGAACACAAGCACTTACTCTCCTCGCCACGGTTACTGTCACCTATTAGAGCAGTGTTCTTGAATGCAAGGCCTAAGGGCTAATGGTGGCCCCTGGAGACCTCTGGCCCTCATCATGATTATAGTTTTGTTTTGTTTTTCTGCTACTCTGCTTCTTTACTCAAGCTCAAGACAGAAAGGGGGAAGTGGATGGGAGGAAGAGCCACATGGTTGAAGGACAAGATATTTTTCAGTAGACAAAGAGAATGTTCTTAGAAATGCTCAATTCCTTAAGGTCACACTCAATAAAAGGTTTGAAGGCAGGCTGATGGGGTGGATTTCACACACTGATCAGCAGTGTTGAGTCCTCACACAGGGAGCTATTTGGTGGCTCTCCTTCAGCTTATTTGTATATACAGTAAATAGTGGCCCCAACTTAAAAACTGAATTAGAGATGCTTAGTAATGTGCAACATACATGTACAGTATGTTTGAAATGCTGGGATAAAGGTAGGATAGCAATAAGACTGTCCTAACTTAATTGGGTCATTTACCTGGTTATCAGTCTGAATACTGCTGGTACAAATTAGGTGTAGTTTTGAATATCTGGTCAAATTCAGCTGGTGATGGTCAGCTCCTTTGAAAACGCAGATCACTAATGAGTATTGTTAGGACAATGTACTGTTTGGTCTCGCATTAGAATTCTGGTCTCCTGTTGTCAACATGGCTGTTCCTCTAGTTATCTAAAGAGCTTTACAGAATTTAATAGACTCGTGAGTTAATTAGTGATTATTTAGAAATGCCCCCCCTTTGAGTATTAGTCTCGAGAAAGAGATGCTGAAAGAAAAGTCTTCCTTGCATTATTTTAATAATGAGTTACATGCACTTGGTTGTGAAAGGAGATGGAGTTATGATTGCTTTACAATTACCAGGACAAAGGAACATTACATTAAATTTTTGCAGCTGTTATTGGGTGAGGTTGTTGAAGTGATCAAGGAAGGAAGGAAGGTAAAAAGCAGAACTAATCTCTGAATAGCAAAGAAAAGAGGAAGCTATGTGTGCTTAGTAATACTGTTGCAGTGCAGAGTCAATGTTTTCTGCTGTGATGCAAAAATGAGAGAAAAGCATTAATTATTGTGATCTTGATCTCAAATTTGTGAGCCTAACATCTATATGGATATGACCGTAGTCCCAAATCTGTATCTCTACTTTCTACCTCACTAGTTGCAAGGGTTAAACCATAAGCCTGTGAACTTAAGACTTGATTGTATCATTGATAATACTTTGTGGGTGTAGGAGTGGGCAATTGAATCCTTGGGGGGGGGGAGGGAGGGAGGTTGTTTGGCTTCATTCTTGTCTTTGCTGAGAGAGGTACCCTTGAATTTATTGTAGGTGAAGGAATGTTGCTGTGCCAAGCATCTAAATTGAAAAAGGAAGTTAAACAAATTACTCCATGATCAGTGGATAAAGCATTGTGGTTGCCATGTTAGTCCACTTTAAAGGTTAGTAATTAAAAATAAATTATCCTTTCTTCCTTCCTTAGCTTTTATTTATTTATTTTTCTAAATTTGTATTTATTAACCTCCAAGACCAATGACCACTATTCCAGGGGGCCTCTAGGAGGAATATGAACTTTCAGGATGGGAGACTTAAGGTCTACTGGAATTCTCAGTTGTGCCTCAGCTCCCAGAAACAAACTAGGTATTTTTAACAGGATGAAATATACTGGCTTGTTAGAGAATGAATTCTATAGAAAAGTTGTTTAACATGTTGACTTGAAGCGGTTCAGAGGAAGATGATGAAATGGTATGGTTTTTGTGCCAAAAGATATATGAGAAGAGACTGGAAGACCTGAATATTTATACCCCAGAGGAAAGGAGGGATAGCGAGATATGATACAGACTCTTAAATACTTGAAAGTTATTAATATATAAACAAATCTTTTACAAAGACAGGGAAACATTAAAACTAGAGAATATGAATTGAGGTTGAGGGTTGGTAGACTTTGGAGTAACATCAGGGCATAATTTTTCATAGAGTGGGTGGTGGATGCCTGGAATGCCCTCCTGAAGGAGGAGGTGGGAACAAAAACTGTGACAGAATTCAAAAATGCATATGATAAACAGAGGATCCCTACTTAGAAAGAAGATAGTATAAAATCAAAACTTAAATGACCTCATGGATGTTGTGTTGACTGGTGCTTAGATGGTGACTCAAACTGTGAGGAACTAAGACTAATGCTGGGCAGACTTCTATGGTCTGTAACTTATATAGGGCAAGACAAATCAGGGTGGGCTGGAGTGAGCTTCAACGTCAATTCCTGGAGGTGAGATGCGAGTTTAGTGTTGGGTGTATCTCAGTGATCTGTGTCCCCAAAATGGCAAAGATCAGGATCAAGTATACATATTTTATAATTGTGAATTGATAATGAATGTGACTGTTGGGCATACTGAATGGACTGTTCGGGTCTGTCATCTACTGTGTAACCATGTAATGCTGTTTGCTGAACTTTTTATGGTGGAGCCTGTGGCTTCAAGTTATGCTGAACACCATCAATTTGTGTCTGGGAACAATAGAACCATCACCCAGGTCTCAGCTTCTGTATGTTTCATTTTTTGGGTTCGCTTGCATACTGGGCAACATTGAATTGCTTAGCTCATATCTCATAAAGCATAAAAGTTAAAGTTATAAAAGAGCAAAAAAAAGTAAAAAAAAAAATGAAAATAAATTATAATAAAATAGCAAAAGTGAGTTCAAATGTAAAGTCATTATAGACCCGTGAAGAGGCAAGGTGAGCTAAGAGTTGATCTAGCTCTTATGAAACGAGTCGCCACTGAGGTCTATGACTTTATACCTTAAAAAACCTGCTCTAATTCTGTTTTTTTTTTTTTTAATGTAAGATGCTGGGCTGCATGAGACTGTTATCTGTTTATTCTGCCCCTGTCTATTGCAATTGAGATATTCATGTGGGTCTATTGAAGTTAATTTATCATATAAAGAAGGCAAATACAGAATCCCTTGGGTGCCATTTTTGACAAAACAAAGACACCGAGGGCACTGTTTACTAAGCTGCGCTCTAGGCACGCTAGCGCTTTTAGCATACGCTAACGCTAGAGATGGCTATAGGAATATGAGTGTCTCTAGCATTTAGTGTGCACTAATTTTAGCTAAAAATGCTAGCACACCTTAGTAAGCAGGGCCCCAACATGGAAGAGTATCAGCAGAAAGGACTTTACCCCATATTGCAGTGAGTAAATCTTGGAAATTTTTGTCTGTCAGACAGTATGACAGTTTACTGTGTTGCCTGGTATAAGATTTCGGTCTAATTTCAGTAACTTAGGGGCCCTTTTACAAAGCTGAGGGAAAAGGGGCCCTGCGCTGTTTTTGCTGTGCACCGAGAAACATTTTTCCACAGTGGGTAAGAAGGCCAAAAAAAAAAAAGGAATGACTATGTAGGAGGGAGCACTTACCGCCACCCATTGAGGTGCGGTAAGGGCTCCCGTGCTGCCCGATTACTGCCAGGTAACCTCTTGCAGAAATATTTTTTGAATATTTTCGCTAGCGCCAGAAATGCTGCAGACTGGGGGGTGGAACTACCATCAGCACCCACGTTGGGCCAGCAGTAGTTCCAGATTGTGATGCTTACTGCTGCTTTGTAAATGGGCTCCTCAGAGAAGTTTTTAGGCGTAATCTTGGATGTAATAGAGACGCCAACATGGTAGTGTGTCATCCGGATGTTTTCCAGTCCTTATTGTAGAAAGTAAGTTCAAGCACAGTCTTTGAATCAAATTGCTCACTAGCTTATTATCCTGCTTATAATCGAACGAGAAAAACGCCCAAGTTCTGACCTAAATCGGGAGATAGACGTTTATCTCACAAAAACGAATAACGCGGTATAATCGAAAGCCGAACTTGGACGTTTTTAACTGCACTCCATCACGGAAGCGTACAAAGTTGACGGAGGCGTGTCGGAGGCGTGGTGAAGGCGGGGCTGGGGCATGGTTATCACCCGAACAGAGATGGGCGCCTTTCGCCGATAATGGAAAAAAAGTATGTGTTTGTAGCTAGAATTTAGGGCACTTTTCCTGGACCCTGTTTTTTCACGAATAAGGCCCCAAAAAGTGCCCTCAATGACCAGATTACCCCCAGAGGGAATCGGGGATGACCTCCCCTGACTCCCCCAGTGGTCACTAACCCCCTCCCACCACAAAAAAATGAGGTTTCACAACTTTTTATTTTCACCCTCAAATGTCATACCCACCTCCCTGGCAGCAGTATGCAGGTCCCTGGAGCAGTTGTTAGGGGGTGCAGTGGACTTCAGGCAGGTGGACCCAGGCCCATCCCCCCCACCTGTTACAATTGTGCTGCTTAATGCTTAGTCGTCCAACCCCCCAAACCCACTGTACCCACATGTAGGTGCCCCCCTTCACCCCTTAGGGCTATAGTAATGGTGTAGACTTGTGGGTTTTGAGGGGGATTTGGGGGGCTCAACACACAAGGGAAGGGTGCTATGCACCTAGGAGCTCTTTTACCTTTTTTTTTGTTTTTGTAAAAGTGCCCCCTAGGGTGCCCGGTTGGTGTCCTGGCATGTGAGGGGGACCAGTGCACTACAAATCCTGGCCCCTCCCACGAACAAATGCCTTGGATTTATTCGTTTTTGAGCTGGGCGCTTTCATTTTCCATTATCGCTGAAAAACAAAAACGCCCAGCTCACAAATTGTCGAATAAAATATGGACGTCTATTTTTTTCGAAAATACGTTTCGGTCCGCCCCTTCACGGACCCGTTCTCGGAGATAAACGCCCATGGAGATAGACGTTTTTGTTCGATTATGCCCCTCCATGTTTGTCATAGGTATTGAAAGTGAATTTGTGATTTGAAAGACACATTTCTTAACCAGATTGCTTGTGAGCTTGTTTTGTTTGTTCTAATTACTGATAGTGAACATAATATGGTGTGCAGATGTGAGTAAATATTTGAAATTTCTGTTTTTGTGAGAGTGTTAAATCAATATACTGAATATGAACACTATTAATATTTTTTTGTGAAAACAGTTATATTCAGTATATGTGACACCAGGCTATTATGCATTTTTATCCTGCTTGATTGTAGATTGTTCTGATACACACACATGAAATTTGTATGGAACATTGGTTTAGATTTTAGGATGATTCAGAATATTTTATTTTTTTTAGGTATAACTTTGTCATTATTACAAATGAAACTGCTGTGACTATAGTCTACATAAGTATATAAGTACATAAGTATTGCCATACTGGGACAGACCTAAGGTTCATCAAGCCTAGCATCCTGTTTCCAACAGTGGCCAATCCAGGTCACAAGTACCTGGCAAGATCCCAAAAAAGTACAATACATTTTATGCTGCTTATCCTAAAAATACTCAAAAAACAAAAAAATGGCTTGAACGTGTCTGTAATCAGTGTTGTAAACATACACAAATTTAATCAGACACCGAATGTTTATTGTGATGTATAACTAAAAGGCTGATAGAGGCGTCTCATATCTATATGGAAGCTTCTAAATCTTCTGAATCTTATGCTTCCAAAAGGTTATTCAAACCAAAAGAAGATTATAATCATTGATCACCTCCAGCCCACCAATCAGTGCCTGGCGTTGCTAATCTTCAGCAAACTAAGTATTCAGAAAAACTTTTCCAAATTATTTATCGTAGCTCCAATGCAAATACTTAGATAAATAAAAAATATATATAAATGCAGGCACTGTTGGTTACAAAATAAACATTATCGTAAGATTGACATATAATGCACCGAATTAACTTATCTTAATGGTTCTGAATTATACAGCCATCTGAAAGGGCCAGAACTCATTCAATCGTATCAACGAACTGGGACCTCCGGTCACATTGTCAGCCCGACAGGACCCTGTTTCGCGGTCTACTGCTTCTTCAAGGGCAAACAAATCTAGCTTACATCGTCGACGGCGTATCAGAACTGAAGCCGTCGACGATGTAAGCTAGATTTGTTTGCCCTTGAAGAAGCAGTAGACCGCGAAACAGGGTCCTGTCGGGCTGACAATGTGACCGGAGGTCCCAGTTCGTTGATACGATTGAATGAGTTCTGGCCCTTTCAGATGGCTGTATAATTCAGAACCATTAAGATAAGTTAATTCGGTGCATTATATGTCAATCTTACGATAATGTTTATTTTGTAACCAACAGTGCCTGCATTTATATATATTTTTTATTTATCTAAGTATTTGCATTGGAGCTACGATAAATAATTTGGAAACGTTTTTCTGAATACTTAGTTTGCTGAAGATTAGCAACGCCAGGCACTGATTGGTGGGCTGGAGGTGATCAATGATTATAATCTTCTTTTGGTTTGAATAACCTTTTGGAAGCATAAGATTCAGAAGATTTAGAAGCTTCCATATAGATATGAGACGCCTCTATCAGCCTTTTAGTTATACATCACAATAAACATTCGGTATCCTAAAAATAAGCAGTGGATTTTCCCCAAGTCCATTTTAATAATGGTCTTTGAACTTTTTTCCTTTAGGAAGCCATCCAAACCTTTTTTAAACCCCACTAAGCTAACTGCTTTTACTACATTCTCTGGCAACGAATTCCATAGTTTAATTACAAGTTGAGTGATGTCATACATTTATCCCCTGATGAAGCCATGGTGTGAAATGGCATTGCCACTCTAGGTATATGAGAACTTTTATGACTGACGTCTGGGCCTACACTTTGAGAAGATAAGTCTTTTGTATACAAGATAATTTTATGTACACAGCATACGGTTTAGATGGAATATAAATGTCATTATGTATGTTTTGTGTGGGCTCAAAACACTAAACAATATTTAGAATATTTTATCTGCATTGAGTATATATAAAAAAAAAAAAGAGGGAGATTTTTTACACTGATTGATACATGAACCGCCTTTAAGCCACCCTTATATGGGTTGTAGTTAACAACCCAAAAAGATGAGTTTGCGACTACTGAGATCTTTTCCTCCAATTTAATGTATTGGGTTTTATCTGATTTATTCTGTATTAGTATGACAACCATTGTACGCCAGAGAGTTGGTGTAAACGCTTATGCCTATATTGCTGGAAAATACTTGTAAATTATAGTATTCTATAATTCATGCATTACACCATGTGCCCTGCCCATTCTTTACCCATGGGTATACCACCTTCAAACTACACACCATCACATTTAGGTGCCATTTTATAGAATAGTGCGTAACCAGAATATTGCAATGTGTGAGCATACCTGCACACCTATGCATGTATATGGTAGTATTCAGGTCCTTTAAATGTATTCTTGGCATCTAAATATTAGCACCTTTTTTATAGAATTACCTTCAAAATGCATAAACAGACGCAGATCAGCACAATGACTACAAATCATATTCAAATAGAGCCATTCAATAAATACAATAGTATACCACAAATAAAATAATTAACTAAATCCCTGAGTGTGTTATCTCCTTTCAAAAACTTGGGTTACCTTGATTTATTAAGCCTCAAGAGGTATCCAACTCTTATATTCACGGTGGATATCCTGAAAACGTGACTGGCTGGGGTGCCTCCAAGACCAGATTTGGGAATCACTGGCCTAGATGATTGCCATTATTGTGACAAGGAATTAAAGAAACAGAATTAGTTCAAGCAGTTTGAATCCAAATGGGAGGAGAGAGCTAGAACATTTGAAGGTAGCAGGAACAGTTGCAGTGAGGAGTGTTAAATTAAGGATGTGACAGATGGAAGAGATGACTGCAGGGGAATTAGAGCCGAGGTCAGAGGAACAATCAGTGAGTTCAGAGGAGGAAAGAAAATCGGCAATTTTTGTAGTTTCGGAAAAAAAAAAAGAGAGGGTGACAGGAGCCAAAGGAAGAGGAGCAGAATGAAATAAGGGAGGAAGAGGGGGAGATGACCCAGTGAAGAGCTCAAGATGAATCTTGTGTTCCTTGTCACAGAAGTAGTTGGCTATCATCTGAGCAGAGAAGGAAAGAGGAGTCACCATCACCGTCTTATCATGTGAGGTATGTGAGAGAAAAGAGAACCTCCATGACAAAGGCATGAATTGAAGCAGAATCCTCAGTGAAAACAAGAAAAAGAAAGACTGTATGATAAAGAGGTCATGAACTTAGATAAGCTTATGGAAAATAGAGTGGGCATTCCACAGGGAAGAAGACAAAAGGAGAGAAGGATGAAGGCGGAGGAGGACAGGAAGACTGGCGGGATAATGGTTTGATGTTCACACATGGGGTAAGAGTTGCCTTGGAGTGCCTGAATCTGAATTTTTGGAGAGAATATATTTCCCAGAATGAAGTTGCAGACTCCTAATCAGGATGACGTATTGTAATTTATGAATTTATTACAAAGAAACAGAAAATGATGGCAGGAAAAGACCATACAGCCTAACCAGTCTGCCCATTCAAGAATGATGCTTTGTCAGCTCGTGGTTGATTAGGGATCTTCATGCCACTATTAGTATTGCTTTGCACCTCTCTTAGACTCTTGGGGTATTTATGCCATTGTTGTGCTGGAAAAGTACAGATGGCAAAATTCTTGAATTCTGAGAAGTCTACAAGAAATACAGCTTGATAGGAAACTATGATAAACATCAGTTTTTGCAGTTACAGAGGAGATGCATGGGGCAGTCTGACACTGAAATAGGGACAGAAAGTACTCATACAAATAGTAGATGTAAACTTGGGTATGTACTTTTTCATCAGTGTTCAAAAGATCAGAAATACTACATCCCTTTATGCAATGGGCACACACACAGAACTGGATCAACCTTGTCAGGAGTATCTGGAGCCATGCTCAGGGGTTCTCATGCATGAGCTAATTTTACATTCACTACTTCCACTGTATGCAAATCTATCTCATGCATATTCATTGTGGGTATCCTGAAAACCTGACTGGCTAAGTGTGTCCTTAGGACTAGATTGAGAATCATTGCTATATGCAATGAAGATTACAGCTTTCATGATTCAGTACATGACTGAACAGTCATACAGGCATTCACATTAATTCGCTCAGATCATTCATGTGCTTCATTGTATGACTATGGCCTTGTTGACAAAACACTGTGAGCATTAATCACACTAAATAAGGAGCATGATTCTTTCCAACTAAATCTTTATTAGACTTTAAGGAAATAAACAGAAATATCTAAGTTAAATCTGTCGCTTACAAAACGGTATATTTTGATCAGAACAATGCCTCATCTCCAAGTAAAGGTTTAGCCATTCATATTTGTCCCAGTTGAGTGTAGAGTGCTGAATCTTCATTTGATTGTCTGGTACATAGTAATTTACTTAGTCACAATCACCATTTCTTGTTACAAAACCAATATAGCTATTTGACTAATAGGCAGACTGAAAGCAGTGGTATTTGCTGTCCAGGATCTCTAGTTTTTTCATTGGACGCTGCTATCAGAAACCTATAGAGAAGAAAGAAAAATGGTAGTGAGCAATGAACGAAGCAAAGGAAGGTGTTCATTTATAATCTCACAAGTTCTCTACTAACTAATTACCCACAGATTTCCAAGTTTATTAATTGTTTGCTATTCCACCCTTCAAGGAGGTTACCAGAGTGGCTTACAATTCTAGGGGCCCTTTAGGCGCGCTGACTGCGGTAGTGTAGACGTGTGTTTTGGGTGCGCGCAGAATCATTTTTCAGTGCACCTGTAGAAAATGCCTTTTTAAAAAAATTTTTGCAACGCGTCCATTTTGTGTCTGAGACCTTACCGCCAGCCATTGACCTAGCGGTAAGGTCTCACGCAGTAAGTGGGTGGTAATGGTCTATGTGCATAAAATGCTGATTACCACCCACGCGCCAGAAAATAAAAATATTTTCCGGTGTGCGTAGCAGACACGCGTCAAAAATGAAATTACCACCAGAGCCATGCGGTAGCCAGGTGGTAACGCAAAACAAACGCATGCTGGGCATATTCATGCTTAATGTGCAAATTGTATGCACAGGTTATAGAATAATGGAAGTTACATGCATAACTTAATTGTTAAATTAGGTGCTAATTAGCATTAACAACCAATAATTAGAGTTACTTGTCACTAATCTGCAGTTATGTGTGAAGTGGTGTGGTAGCCGTCCACTTTTAAATGTAATGAATAGAAATAAAACAAAGCAAAGAAAATAAGATGATACCTTCTTTTATTGGACTAACTTGATACATTTTTTGATTAGCTTTCAAAGGCAATACTTTCTTCAGATCAAAAATGAGCAAATGATAACATATATCAGAATATATAAGTGAAACATAAAAGCATTCCAATGACAGTCTCGTGGGGAAAGGTAGGAGGTGGGGGTGTTTGAGAAACAGGGAGAGATGGTGGGTGAGTGGAGGTTGACGACGCAGTATAATTTTATGGTTTATAATGTGATAGGAAACCTAGAGGTTGACGATGCAGTATAATTTTATGGTTTACTAGTAAAAAAGGCCCGTTTCTGACACAATTGAAACAGGCGCTAGCAAGGTTTTCCTCGGAGTGTGTATGTTTGAGAGAGAGTGTGTGAGAGTGACTGAATCTGCGAGTGTGTGTGTGTGACAGAGAGAGTGAGACTGGGTGCAAGTGTGTCTGTGAGAGAGAGTGTGTGTGCATGGGGCCCCTCCCTCCCACCCAGTTCCAGTGTCCCCCCTTCCTCCATGTTCCAGGGTCGTCGTTCCCCTCCCTCCCTCCCTCCCTTCCTCCCAGGGTCGTCCCCCACGTTTTGTTTTTGTACAGGTGGTGCATTCCCCCCCTCCTGCCCTCTCGTCCCCTCCCCTGAGTTCGCGCGTCCATTTTAGGTCTAAGACCTTACCACCAGCCATTGACCTAGCGGTAAAGTCTTACATGGTAACCAGGCGGTAATGACCTACACGCATCAAATGTCACATTGCTCACATCCGGTAATAAAAATTATTTTTCGGATGTGCGTATCAGACACAGGCCAAAAATGAAATTACTGCAAGAGCCACATGGTAGCCGGGCGCTAACTCCATTTTGGCATGCATTGGGCGCATGTAGATGCTTACGCAGCTTAGTAAAAGGGCCCCCTAGATTTCTAAGTCCTGTCTGATGGGTGTCAAAATATTGGTGCTAAATATCCAATTTTATTTTAATTATGTTGGTCGGCATTTCAATTAACTAGTGGCAGCCACAGTTAAATATTAAGCCCTGAGTAATTCATGGCTTACATAAATAGAGAAAGCTTGGATGCTGAATTAAATAAAGGGCAGTGTGGCACAAAGCAAGAAATATACCAATAAAGAATAAAGAGCAGAGATAAAATTACCTCCATTTTATTTGAAGGTGTGACTTTCAGAACCACCACGACCAAATCCTGAAAAATGACAAGAGGCATACTGTTTAACATAAGTGAAGTCATCAAGCTAAAACAATATTAACTGTGTGCTACATATCATGTCCAGGGGAAGCTGAGGAAGTCTCCATCCAGCCCAACATTAGAGAGAAGACATAAAACTGGGGATCCAGAAGTTTAGGACCACATTTAAGCACTGGTCAAACATCTAAGTACCTCCTGCTTCAATTACTGCAACTTGCTTCTCACAGATCTCCACTAAACCATCTCTCTCCCCTTCAATATTTTAAAAATTCTGCTGCATGACTTATCTCCTGCCAGCGCCACTATAGTCACACAACTTCGCTCCTCAAGTCACTTTATTGGTTCCGCATCCATTTCTGTTTACAATTTAAACTCCTCTTACTGTGTACATTCATTCGGCAGCTCCTCAGTATCTCTCCCTACTCCCCTCCCAGAGAACACACTTATCAGGTAAGTCTCTCTTATCTGTATCTTTCTCCTCCAACTCCAGACTCCATTCCTTATCTTGTTACGCTATACGCTTGCAACAGACTTTCTGAGTCAGTACGCCATACTCTGCCTCAATTCAAATCCAAGCTAAAAGCCCACCTTTTGAGGCTGTTTTTAACTTGTAACCTCTTATTTACCTGTTCAACACCCCATGTTGTTTATCATTCCCATAATTAATGTCACTCCCTAATCCCTTATTGGTCCTGTCCATCTTTCTTGAATAGATTACAAGCTTTGCATAGAGGAACTGTCTCTTACATGTTTGTGTAAACGAATAGGAGGAAATATTTTTTCACTCAATGCATAGTTAAGCCCTGGAACTCATTGCCAGAGGATGTGTTTACAGCAGTTAGCACATCTGGGTTTAAAAAAGATTTGGACAGGTTCCTGGAGGAAAAGTCCATAGTCTGCTATTGAGATAGACATGGGGAAGCCACTGCTTGTCCTGGGATTGGTAGCATGGAATATGTTATAAGGTTCTCATGGATGACAATCAAATATTCTGCCTCTTTCCTGATGACCATATGGCTATCACAAGCCAATGTAATAATCTCTTCGATGACGTTCATCAATTGTCATGTCAGATCTAAATCCAGCTTATGATAAAATTTATCATCTGATAATTGTCGATAAAACTCATGCAAATACTTTCGTTTCTGTACAATTACTACTCTACCTTCTTTGTCAGCTCATCTGATGTAGATATTTTTATTCTCTTGAAGTTGCCATTCAGCCAAATGTGCAATATGACTCAAATTATTAGTAGTATTATTAGTATTATAAGTATTGTCTTGCTTTTAAGTTATATGATGATGAATTTCTTCACAGATTATTTCTTACATTAATTATATATAACTTAGAAATATTGATTTTCAGGTTATAAATTAAAGTAAATAAATATTAATAATTAATTAATTATTGGAAAGCATGGGGATATATGGTATAGTATGCCTTTCTACATCTTGCCTTATCTAACACCAGCTGAGTAATGCAAAAGTGAGTTAATGCACTTAAATAGAGACCTTGGATCCAGGCAACCTTCTGTCTGCCTTGATTTTCATTAAATTTTCAGATTTTCACCAATTCTGCTAGGTAAAGTGATCACATTTTTTACCATAGGGTTTGGAGAAAATGTAAAAAAAAGTTTTTTTTAATCAGATTCAGAATCAAAGAAACCCCAATTTGGAGGGATCTACTTCAGATTTCTCAAATATCTGAAGCAAATGAAAAATTGCTTCAAAAAGGTTCATTGTTCTAATCTATTGAATTTTCACACTTTCCTCAGGTTCATCAAATCATTTGACAAATTTATTTTGAAGACATTTACAGAGAAAATCCACCTTGGTGGAGAAATGCTGAAATCTCACAAAGGATGTAAAGCAAAAGGAACAGTTAGAAGTAGACCAAGGTGCTCCAAGGACAAATCACGGAAACTTCAAATCAAATCAATTCTTGTATACCGCTAATATCCCCTTTCCGGGGTTCAGTGCAGTTTACATTCTAGGTGAGACAAAAGCCAATAATGTTAGTGTGAGGTATGAGAACAATTAGAGACCACTGGTGTAATGCATGAGACCAAAACCATTATAGGAAAGGATACTGGATGATACTAGGAGGAAGAAGTCCATGGATTGTTATGAAGCAGTCATTGGAAAGAGAGAGGTTTTTTTTGCCTCTTCTTGAAGCTAAGGTATCTGTTTTCTGTTCTGATGGCAATAGGTAGAGAGTTCCATATTTTAACTCTAAGTACAGGGAATAGAGAGCTGAAAATCTTCTGATTTCGAATTGTCTTTTGAAACGATGATCAGTTGTTCTTTCATTCTGTTAGACTGGACCAAACATAGCAAAGTGGTCTTAGCAGTTCAGAGGTGAAACCCTGTAAGATTTGAAAAACCAAACAAGCAGCTTTGAACCAGAGTCTTTCTGCTATGGGAAGCCAGTTTAGTTTGTTAAGATGAGTTGAAACACTAGGATATCTTTTCAATTTGTATTAGTTTAGCAGCTGTATTCTGTATGATTTGTAGTTTTTTCTGATATCGACACTTAATACTAAGAAACAGAACATTACAGTAATCCAAGTGAGGTAGGACTAACATTTGGAGTAGTAGTGCAAAGGCTTTTTGGTTGAAGAATGATCTGACTAGACGTAGCTATCTCATTTTGAATATTGTTTTTTTTCATAGCTGGTTAATATGGGAAGAGAAGGTGAGTGAAGAATCAAGCAAGACCCCTAGTACTCTGGTTTCAGAATTGACTGTAAAGCTTTGACCATTAGACAAAGATATTGATGATGGGACCTCAACTCCCTGATTTCAGAACCAAAAGGACCTTGTTTTTTTGTGCATTCAATTTCAGTTTATTGGTCAGAGCCCAGGTGCTAACAGCAGTCATACCATTCGCTAAAGACTGAGTTGTATCTTTGTTTGATGCTGTCACTGGTAAGAGAAGCAGGATGTCATCCACATAGGATAATAGTATTTCATTAAGACCCAGGTGTATTGAGGCATGGGATGACATAAAGGGACTGAACAGGATAGGTGAGAGGGGAGATCCCTGCTGGACCCTGCAGTTAGGAGACTAATAGTTGGAAATTTGGTTGTTTTGCTTGACAGAATAGCTTAGATTTAAAAAGAATTCACTGAACCATCACAGTCCCTGTTGTTCTTATCTGGTCCAGGCATTTGAGTAGCTATGTGTGGTCAACCGCATCGAACGCTGCCGATATATATCGAATTGAAGAAGAATTATATATAGTTAGAACTAGCAGCAATGTTTCTGCACTATGTGACGATCTGAAGCCAAATTGTGACCAGTGGAATATAGAAAGTTTTTCCAGATATAAAGAGAGTTGTTTCCTGATATAGGTTTCTAATACTTTAGTAATAACAGGTATGCTTGCCACTGGACAGTAGTTTGCAAGCAATGTTAGGTCTAGCCCAGATTGTGAGAACAATTTTGCCCACATCAGGAAGAAGAGAGCCAGTTTTTAACAGCTCACTGAGATCATCGAGTAACCAGTTTACTGCTTCTATAGGGATGGATCTGAGTAGGTATTTTGAGTATTGACCCAGGGAGCAATTGGCTCAGGGGCATTTCAACAGTAGTAATCTTACATCCTCAAACTGTTGGTGGTTGAAAAGATTCCCAGTTTTGGTCAGTTGTGAGTCCTTGGATTGTAGGATCTCCAGTGATAGAGACTGAACTAAGGATTGGACTATTTTCCTTTGTTGGAGTAGCTTTAGACAGTTCAGACTTAATTTGTTGGATCTTATTGGCAAAATGATCAACTACGTCTTGGGTGGTGTGACATGTTTTCTGTGAATATTCATCATCATTTGTGGAAGCTAGTTTTTTTTTTTAACTAAGGAGAAAAGGCTGACTTCCATTTGGATTTATCAGTAATATCTTTGTTCTTTCTCCATTGCTTTTCAATGCGTCAACATTCCCTTTTTAGGATGAATAATTCCTTTGTAAAGCATGGTGAATTTCTGGACATATTTACCTTTTTTGTGGTAAATGGAACAATTTTGTCTTGTATAGCTTTCATCTTGGTGTCCCAGCAGGATTTGGTCAAACCATGGGTAGGAGATGAGGTAGTGAGGGAATCTGTTAGATCAGACCAGAAAGCGACCTCGTTGATTTTATCTCTGGTGGAGATGAATTTGGAGGACTTGTGCCTGGTTAAGCTTCACATACAGATATCAATGGTGAAATCCAGTTGGAAGTGGTCAGACCATGGTACTGGCATCCATTTGAATGAATTGATCAAGCTAGAAGTCATGAAGTCTAACGTATGGCCTTTTTCATGAGTTGCACCCTTGGAGAATGTAGTTACTTCACAGTCCTTCAGGAATGATTTGAAGTTGTGGACATTGATATCCACCTCATTTTCCAAGTGCAGGTTTAAGTCTCCCAGCAAGATAATCCTAGAAAACTGGGACATGGCAGAGGAAATAATCTCTAAAAGTTGATGTTCTGCCTTGGACCAAACTCCCGGAGGATGGTAGGAGTAGGGCAATTTGATTTCTCTCTTTTGAATCATTGCAGAATTTACACAGCATATATTCCAGTTCATGGAAAACCCCAGAACTAACTGAAGACATGTGGAAAAAAACTCTTAAATATAAGAGCAAGTCTGCTGCCTTTTTTACCCTGTCTTGGACAGTGAAGAATACCAAAACCTGATGGATAGATGTGAGGCAATATCAGACTATCAGCTTCTTTGAACCATGTTTCTGAGATAAACAGCCCAGATCTGAAGATTCTAGCAGATCCCTGAGTAAGAGAGCCTTGTTCCCCACAGACCTGGTGTCGATATACAGTAAATGGCGGGGAAGGAGTGAGTTGAGACTTGTGTTCCAAAGGGAGACTCGTTTGGGTAATTTCAAAAGGTAACAAATTTTTTTAGGCTGTCAAATGTTAGCCATTTGGTTCTGGCCTGAAACCATAGTAGTGTTCTGATGGTATATATTGGCATGGTATATATTGGCATTGTCTAGCAGGTATCGGACATTACAGTTATGGTGTTTTAGTACAGTGTTTTCTACATGGATTATAGATTACAGAGATAGGATTAGGCACTAAATTATCTGGTAGGCTGCCGCCTGACGTGCTCAAAAGGGCTAAGCAAATCCACGTGAGCCACTTCATGGTGATAGCTTTTGAAGCTAAATTAAGTCAGTCAGGTTTAGCATTCTTTATCAGTCCTAAATATGCGCTGTTAAAAATAGTCCTCCCTGAGGGTAGAAGCCACTGATGGTGAGGAGAGGTCATTGTGTCTCAGGAACTCATAAAGTAGGAAGGTGTGGATCTGCCATTGTGGCAGACTCCAAAATGATGCTACTACTCACTGTTATTAGGTAGGGTTCCTCTTTCAAGCTGCCATTCTTCCATAGTCAGTCGTGCAGCAGTAAATTCTCAATGAAACAATATTTATTGATAGACTCAAAACAGCACTGTTTCGGACAAAGGCCTGCCTCAGGAGTCTTTGTATTCTATCTGGAGAATGAAACCATCCAATGGTTAATGTGCCAATAGGCATTGAAAAACAAGCAGTCTTGAAAAAGACATTTTTGGAAAAACTGCAGCAAAATGCAGTCGTGCTTTCAAAGTGATTGTGGTGTGTTGAGTCTTCTATCAATAAATATTGTTTCATTGAGAATTTGAAGTTTCCTTGATTTGTCCCCAGAGTGCCTTGATCTACTTCCCACTGTTCCTTTTGAAGACATTTATCCATCTCTACTCATGACAACATAGAGTCCCAAGGTAAAATAGTAGCATCTACAGGCAGATTCTACCCTACTATGATTCTATTAATTAGTTGCTTTCTAGAACCATGGAGATTTGCATACAAATGGAAAACCTACCTTTGGGTCCAAACATTGCACTGTAACATGGATGATTACAATATGGCTTCCCTTCATGCTGCAATGAGAATAGACCATTTTACTCAACAACACTGTTCAAAATTTGTGAAATTTCAATTCTAAAATGACAAAATTACTAAAATTACAATGGAAGAATTAGGACTTTAGGAATTTCAATTTAGGAGAGTAAATTTTCAGAAATTGTATATGGGTAAATACATGTCTGAAAATTGCCAACCCACCACACCCAATGCAGGAAAAAGTAGATGCACTTTCACAGAACATGTACTTTCACCAGTAAGGGAAATCTGGGGGGATGAGTTGGGGGATGGAAAATATGAACTCCCCATATATGCTTTAACCCAGTATTTCCCCAAGTCCAGTCCTGGAGTACCCCTTGCCAGTCAGGTTTTCAGGATATCCCCAATGAATATGCATGAACTTGATTTGCGTACACTGCCTCCATTATATGCAAATCTCTTTCATGCATATACATTGTGGATATCCTGAAAACCTGACTGGCATGGGATATTCCAGGACTGGACTTGGGAAACACTGCTTTTAACCTGTATATTTTGCACTCTTCAAAACATGTGCAAAGTATCTGGGGATTTTTGAAAGTCCCTGGCATATGCAAAGCGGGTACAAATTACCAGTTTACTTTGGGGCCCTTTTGCTAAGCTGAGGAAAAAGTGGCCTGCACTAATGTGAGTGCGTGAAATTGGCACATGCTGGGTCATTTTTTACCGTGGCGGGTAAAAAGGCCTTTTTTAATGGGGCAGTAAATGGCTGTGCACTAAAATTAAAAGTAGCATGCGGCTATTTACTGCCTGAGCCCTTACCACCACCTATTTACTTGACAGTAAGGGCTCATGTGCTACTCATACAGTGATTAGGCAGCGCATGGAAATATGGCCACGCTGCCGATTACCGCCGGGAATGCTCCCAGAGCAGAAAATAGAAAATTATTTTCTACCGGGGGAAACGGTGAGCGCCAGCTTCAGAATTACTGCCAGGCACCCGCACTACCCAGGCGGTAGTGCTGATTTGGCATGCACTACTCGGGCATTAGCCCTATCTCTCCTTAGTAAAAGGGCACCTTTATGCCTGTATCAAAAGAAGGAAAGCTCTGGAAACTATGCACAAATATGTGAAAGTATACGTGATTCTCCTCCACCGCCCCCCCCCCCCACCCCATGGTAATTCCACCCATTTTTCCCTTAACCTAACTCTGCCCAATTTTCTCCACTGTAATGATGTCCACAGGGAAAAAAAATTCCAATACATTTTTTAAATTTTCAGACATTTTTCCCCACTGTGTGGATTTTTTTTTGTTTGTTTCACACATCCTTTAGCATTAAAATGTTTTAATATATGCAAATCAACTGTATGTGCATTAATTCATTGTGAACACACATTAAATCAATTTTGCACACACTGAGGAGCCCTTTTACTAAGCTGTGGTAAGCAGCTAGTGTGGGTATTTACTGTGTGGGATTTGAACTGGCCACCTCTGGATTGCAAGACCAGTGCTCTAACCACTAGGCCACTCCTCCACTCCACTTGTTAACTAATTAAGTTGTATGTGCAAATCCAGAATACAGCTGGATTTGAGTGCACAACTTCAGACACGCTATATTGAATCCAGGGGTAAAGTGCAACATTTATGCACGCCACAGTTATGCATGGGCACCAGATTCTGTTATAGAATTTGTGCTGCAATGCGCCCTATATTCTTTAAAGAAATAACACTGGTGGTAGGTTTTGTCAGTCTGAAAGCAGGCAAAACAATCACTGATCTAGAGCTGGTATGGTCTTGCTCTGTAAAGACAAAATCAGTATAACAATAAGGGACTGAAACCTTACCTCTGCATGGCTGCCAGAGGTCAGCGTCTTGCCACATTTCTCACATTTCAAACATGGTCTATGCCAGTCTTTACCCAGGGAGGTGACCCTTTCAGCTGTCAGGACACAAGACAAGAAAACAATGAACAATGCTTAAAGTTTTATGGGAACAGTCAATTGCAAAGTCATTACTTGTATAACCTCTTTGTTCCCAAACAATTTTCACAGTACACTCAAATACACATTACACTATAACCCCGTTTTACACAGAATGTAGAGATCGGATCTGAGACATCAAGGTCGGAATGTACCCAGTTTCAGTGGTATTTTGGAAAAGGATTTGCCGATGCACAGCCTTTACTAAAATTCCTCTGGGCGTGCATGTGTATCGCCTGGCATGTGCAGTGGGAGCAGCAATTTTACAAATATGCACGTTGAGAAAATGAATGACACTGATCCGGCAACTTCCACTTAGAGCTGGGGTTCTCAATCCAGTCCTCAGGACACACCTAGCAAGTCAGTTTTTCAAGATTCCCCAAATGAATATGCATGAGATAAATTTGCATGCACTGCCTCCATTGTATGCAAATCTCTCGTGCATATTCATTATGGGTATCATGAAAACCTGATTGGCTGGGTGTGTCCAAATAGAAGTGGTGATTTTGCAGCTTCCACACATAATTGCTAATACTAACGAACTTTCGTAAATCTCTGAAGACATATCTCTTCAACAAAGCATATGACAAAGTCTAATAACTGTAACCACAACACCTCCATTTTGATTGATTTCTTTCTATGCCTGTATGCTTAATCTTATCTTGTCAACCTACTCTCTATGTAACAACTATTGTAACTTCCACTCTGGAATGGCGAATGCCATAACGGAGCATTGTAAGCCACATTGAGCCTGCAAATAGGTGGGAAAATGTGGGATACAAATGCAACAAATAAAAAATATAGTTATCCCATTTTTACAAACTGACACATGTAAATGCCACCAATTAAGAAGTGAAGCTGTAGTTTGTGGCTTCCTTTCAGAGAGAGACAAACTACATGTCAGAAGCGTAGCCAGGCTGTGACGCCTGGGGGAACGAAGAGGCACACGCCCGCACTGCGTAGGTGTGCACACGTATTGCATAGGTGCGATGGACTGCCTGAAAAATTGGTGCCAGTGTGTCCAAAGTCCATTTGAGGGAGCAGTCGCTCCCCTGGTGCCCCACCTAACTACGCCTCTGCTACATGGGATTAAGGAAAATACTTCCTTCATCCCTTCTGTAAAGCCCTGGTTAAAATGAGCACTTTTTAAACCTATACATGCCATTTGAGCAGGTGTAAAAGCCGATGTGGAAATTTGTACCCATACACGTGTATTCCTTTTGTGAAACAAGGAATATGCTTGTAGATTTTAATGTGGTCCAAGCCATGATCAAACCACAGCCCCTTGAAATTTCTATGTAGTGTAGCTCTCCATGTAGAAATAGCAGCTTCATGAAATTGTTTTTCACAAGTGTATGCGATACACATGTGTAAATGTCAGTATTTCCATATATCAAATCGCAAATAAGGTGGGGCCACCTATGAATCTGTATGCATTGCCTAGCAGGGGTGTAGCTACGTGGGGCCACGGGGGCATAGGCCCCCGTAGATTTGGCCCTGGTCCCCCCGCTACCAACCCCTTCAACCCCCCCCCCTCCCGCTGCCAATCCTCCCCCGCACCCAAGCATCGTTCTAGCTTTCATCGTCACCTTTTCTACCTGTTTGGCCATCTTAAGATCTTCACATACGATCACACCCAAGTCACGCTCCTCTTTCATGCACAAAAGTTCTTCACGTCAGAACTCACAGAAACTCCCACTCCCAGAAACAGAAGCCTGCCCTTGCAGATCAGCAACGCGGCCGCGCCGTTGAAGACTTCGGCTGGTGGGGGTTCGGGACCCCCGCCAGTAAAGGTACCCGGCGATGGGGGAGGGTCGGCGGTGGGGGGAAGAGGGGGTTGAAAGGGTTGGCGCTGGGGGTGGTCAAAGGTGGTGGTGGTGGCAGGGAGGTCAAAAATGGCAGGGGGGTTTAAATGGGGGGGGGGGATCGACGGTGCCAGGGGGGCTAAAATGTGCTCCCTCACCTCGGGCTCTGGACTCCCCCTCCCACCGAAGTCTGGCTACGCCCCTGTTGCCTAGTATATGTCCACCTGTTCTAGTCTAATACTTTCTGTTTAAAAGGCTAAGTCTGCAAAAAAGGGCTACCCTGTATATCAGATCAGAACTGGAAGATAAAGACATGTGAGATATACTGGTTCAGGTCTTACAGTTGTACGGTCCTCTGATCACAGGCTTTTAAAAAACAAGATGGGCCACTAACTGCTGATGCAGAATGCTGTTTCCTTCCTTGTGGAATAAGCAAAAGTTTAATGTTTTCTTTCAGCTGTTTCAAATGTTTATATTTTTCTGTTAGAAAGGGATTGTAGTAATTACTAGTCAGATGCCTAGCTATATGCCGACTCTAAGATGTGAATGAAACTAGAATTATAGAAAATACAGCTATGCAATCAGAATCTACCAAATATATGGATCCTCTGCAGGACAGGGCAGGGGTCACTGTACACAGAATAATATCTTCAGTCTTAGAGCTGCAGTTATCAAAGTTATTCCCACTGTAAAAATATGGAATTAAGAGTCCATTTTTATTGCTGTGGCTGCTTTCCCATTAAAGATCTGCTTTGAACAGACCTTTTTTATGGAAGGTTCGGCACTTCAAGGCCATTCAGAAATCAATTAATCATCCTGCGATTTAATTTAATGGCATTCAAATCAAATCAGAGATTGACAGAATCCAAATGTAGGTGTCATCGCCGAAACACACCGTGTTGAGTTTTCTTAATAAACTCTTCTACTTTTACATCTTGGATTCTTCGGGTTTTTTTTTAACTTGTAAATTTTACTAATCAAACATAAATCAAAATGCATGCCCCCCCCCCCCCCCCCCCAGCGACCACCTCCATTTTGATTGGGCCTCACTTCCTCTTCTTTTTCTACTTATTACGTTTAAATCAGGACTTAAAACATATCTATTTCCTAAAGCCTTTGGATGCGAGGATGATTCATATATCTTTGGCTGGTGCCGGTGGGAGTTAACAGTTTGGACCTGATGAACTGCAAAGTATTTTTATCTTTCTTTTTAATTTGTTTCTTCTTGGTTTGTAATTGTAACTTTATATTCTCTGTTTTCTTTGAATTTGTTATTTATATTGAATTAATATGTGTAAACCGTTCAGACGTCGATTGTACATCAACTATAGAAGAAACTTGGAAATTTCTGATCATATCCTTTAATAAGGCTACACAGAGGTTCCAAGCCTCATTCATTATGAGTGTGCCATACTCATTTGACAGCTCTCTCACTCTTATACTCTTCGACTCCCGTTCATTAGTCTCAGGGCTATTGCACTGCTCTTGACCCCTACTTTTATAAGAGGCAAGTCTAAAAGACCAACAGCCAAGTTATCCTTTCAGCAGGAAGAAATCTGAGTGCAACTTCCTTCTCTATTTGTCTCATTCTGCTATATCTCTTTTCCCTGTACGTATAAGTACATGTGCTCTGAAACTTTTAGCACTGATTAGATGACACTTTTCAGTCCAGAAAATTTACGCAGATAGCAGCTTAGTTACCTGGCCAAATTCCTCTGAAAATTGTCTCATATTGCCTCCTCCCTGTCTACGTCATTTCAGAGGCAAAGCAATATGACACTTAAATCTTTCTAGATTTTTACCCCAGACACACCATCTGAAAAAAATCTCTTTGGTTTTCAGTCTCACTGTTTTGGGATGGTCCACCCTTGGCATCTCAAGCTACAGATACCCCTCTTTTTTTGGAGTAAGCAGTATGCTCCCTTTTAAGGAGTGAGGATAAGAGTGAATCTCTGTGGTTCCCTCCCACTCTACTCACCCAGTATTCTGGTTTTCTTATATAAATTGGTTTATAGCCCAGCAACTCAAGTTTTTGTAGGTTAATCTAAATAGATAAAGCAATCCCTGCCCTCAATTAAGTCTTGTCCTATCATCTTACCTTTGAGACTTCTAATTATATCCTCTGTTCTCATGTTTCTAACAGGTTACTTGGCATGCCAGAGAACTGTGTTAACCAAGCGTTCAGTATTAATCAGTTTAGAGAGCGGTTTGTTGTTCTCTTGAGTATAGGATTACTCAGATTTCTTGCTAAGGATGTAGAATCACACCTACCCAGCCAACTGGCTTTTGTTTACACAAACATGAAAATCCTTGTTCCTTGCAGCTTCACGCAAAGTTGCCCTTTCTTCAATTATGCCCAACTATAACCTACCAGTTAAATTTTTGCCCCCCTCCCACAGCTGCCTCTAAGTTGAGCTGGAGTCCTCTACCTACAACCCTGCCAGTGGTTGGTGCTGTTTCACTATCACATTTTCATTAGTGAGGGACAGAAAAGCTCTGCAGGACTCCAGGGAACCTGCAAATCCCTAGCAATAGAAAATGCAATATTGAAGCACCCCCCACACACACACACACTGGGAGCAATGCAGTTGGAGGATTCCTGCTTAGCTTAGAGAGAACAGTGCCCTCTCCCTAACTCAAATCTTCTATTTATTTTTGCCTCTATTTCTTGATGTTTCAGAGAAGGCAACGATTGGTTGTCAATACTGTACAGCTTTTTTCTTTGAGCATATATTTTTTTTTTTTTTGGGGGGGGGGGTTCTTCCTGCCAAGGAGTGGGTCTCACATAGCGGTTTCATGATATCAGCTTTCAAATTTGGTTTTATATCGATAGACACATTGTCCTTTTAATCTAGACGTCTTTGCGAGACTGCAAACACCCCTGAAGCAGGCCGGTGGGCCAAAACATGGCTGTGTCGAGTCTTTAAAGTTACACAGAGTCTTTAAAGTTACACAATAAATCTGGACTAATCAAGCATTGTCAAGAGACATATTTTTTGTGTCATCTTCGCTGTGTTTTGAATGTAGCATACTATGCCATACTTTGTATTGTAATTTGATTATTTTTACTAATGTAATTGTTTATTACCTGTGTTTGAACTTATTCTTGCTGTACACCGCTTTGAGTGAATTTCTTTAAAAAGGTGGAAAATAAATCCTAATAAATATGTATAGCATCGGGGACTGGGATTGTATTTGAAGGTGGAGAAAAGGTAACATTGTTTGAAATATGTGGTCAGAAACGGGAAAAGGATTGGTGGGTAGGTGATAAAAAGGGCAAATCTATAACTGGGTGTCTGCATTCACACACCATTTGTACGTATAAATGTACAGATTACCAGCACTTTCGTGGATAAATGTATACTTATGCATGTAAGGGGCAGCAAAGAGTAAGCACTATTCCATAAGGGTGCGCAATAGTGATCTGGAGGGGCATTAAAAAAAAAAAACATCCAAGTTAGAATTGGGACATTTTGCTCATTATGTTCAAAAAAAGTCCACCTTAGAGCCATTTTTGAACAGGAAAACTGTCTGGGATTTCCTTTAAAAATATATATATATTTGCAAAGAAAACGTCTACATAGAAGAGCCATTTTCCAAACTGACACGTCCAACTTCTAAATGTCAAAAAGACAGGCACTAGAACGTTTGTCTGGCACACAGATGTCCCTGCAGATCAGAGGGACAGCCTAGTGGTCAGTGCAGTGGACTTTAAACAATGGCACTCAGGTACAGTTCCCACCATAGCTCCTTCATTTTGTATGCTAAGCCCTCCAGGAGCAAAATAAAACCTACTGTGCCTAACTGTACACCATTACAATCACCTTCAAACCTGCAGGTGTCTCTTATATGTAGGTGCAATAGGTAATTTGGAGATTTTGGAGGACTCACAATTTCTACCACAAATATACTAAGCAGAATGGGATTTGGGCCTGGATCCCCTTGTTCACAGTCTATTACACTGACCAATAGGCTATTCCTGGGAGCTGCTTACTGCTCTGTTGGGTATACCCATAATATCTGATGCTGTCCTAACACCTGGTATCCCCTTTCAGTTTCACATTTTAAGGGGCTGGGAGGGGAACAGCATCAACTGGGGAATAATGGAGGGGTCACACCTTAATCCCTTCAACTGTCTGCTTGTCAGTCGAGTGCCTTTTTGTAACTTAGCAAACATTGATTCCTCTGATATTCCTTCTGTTATATCTCTTAACTCAAAACATCTGCTGTCTTCCGAACAACAGAGAGCCAAGCAACTCAAAGAAATGAAATTTTGAAGACCCAGTGTTAGAATCAAATAGGAAGTTATATATAAAGAAAAAAAATATTATGAGATTTTGACACAGAGTCCTGCACAGCTTGTCCTGGGGAATACTGCCTTATGCTTCATAAAAAAATGTGGCTTCCTTTTTATATTCTGGACACATGGTAATGATTACTAGAACTGCTGTGGTGAATTTGTTTCCACAATTTACTTGCAAGAAACGAAAACGTAATCACCTCTGAAGGGAAACAGTGGGAGCCATAAAGGTGGAATTTCACCAAGACATTAGATTAAAGGGAGTGCTCCCCCTTTTTTTTCCAAAACTGCAAAAGGATCTAGAGAGCAGACAGGAAGCACCATCTAAAATAAACATTAATACAACATAGGCAGGGGGCGTGTCAAGATGGCGCCGTGAGCGGACGTGTTGGAAGCGAGCTCCTGCCTTTTGCTTGCGGAATTTAGAAATATATACCTGTTTTTTCATAATGCCGCATACCAAGCTTAAAGGGACGACTCGGGGGATTCCCCTTTACCCCGCGACGTCCACACCGGCAAGCGGAGGTTTGGAACGCTTCTTTCCCGCATTGACCCGAAGAAGCGGAGCGGAGTCCTTAGCAGGCGGGACCGGTGAAGCGATCCCCCCGCAGGAAATAGAAGTTTCTCTCTCCCCGCCTTCCTCTACGACGCCTCCTTGCCCTGCAACTGCCTTGAGCGAGACGGGGTTTCTCTCGGAGCCCGGAAAGGGCTATTCCGGGGAGCCCAGAGGGGAGCCTGGCTCTGTAAGGACAACTGCAGCTGCAGAGGAGACGGAGGTGAGCCTGGGCAAGATCTGGCTGAAATTATTGGAGATAGAAAAAACTCTGAGACAATCCTCGGATGAGGTAAAGACTTTGAATTTGAATGTACAGGAGGTGAAAGGCTCCCTAGATATGGCAAAACAAGATTTTTCTTCTAAGATTGAGGCCTTACAGAGAGAGACAAAGCAAACTGAAGATTTTAAAATGGCTGTGGTAAAAGACAATATGGAAATTAGAAGAAAACTGGAACAAGTAGAGAACTTTAATAGGAGATTAAATCTCCGAATGTTGAATTTTCCTAGAATATTGGGAGAATCTCCAAAAGATATGTTCCAGAGATATCTAAAAGAAAATTTAAATTTTCCCCAAGAAGTATTTCCTCCTTTGAATAAGATCTATTACATACCAAGCACGATGAAAAAAGTTGGGACAGAGAATTCTATTGATTTACAAAATGTCACAGCCATTCTGGAGCAGACAATTGAAGAATCCCCTGAAAGGGGGACGTTGATAATATCCTTTGTATTCCAACAGGATTTAAACGCAATAATGCGTCTTTACTTTAAATCAACTAATCGAGTATTTGCAGGCCAAAAGATCTGGCTTTATCCGGATGTGACTAAGTCCACACAAGAAAAACGTAAAAAGTTTCTATCTATGAGGTCAAAAGTACTGGATTTGGGAGGTTCTTTCCTCCTAGCTTACCCCTGTAAATGTGTCATCAGGTTGAATCAAGTTAAATATATATATTATATGCCTGATCAGCTTCAGACTTTCCTAGACAATAAACAACGATAGAGTTAGAGATATAAATGGGACTGACGGAACCATATAAATTTTTCATTTACATGTTATGATTGTGTTATCTTCACTAATTCCTGCCCCCCCCCCCCCCCCCCCATTATTGGGGTCTAAGGAAGCCAATATTTTGTCTTTATTTGGACAATTTGTTTAATCATTATTTCTTTTTTCTTCTCTTGTATCGAGTATTTAATGGCTGTATTACACTTTTGCAGTATGCTAATTTCTGTAAAAAGTATATTAAAAATTAATAAAAATTATGAAACTAAAAAATACAACATAGGAACTCTGCCTGCAGATGATCATTATACCAGGTGTTTCATCCTTTCTTTCATAGAAAATATCAACTGAAATTCTAGTAGGAGACTACCTTGCACCTGGGGGTTATTTAAGACTTTGATGCTCAGAACTGGAAGCTGGAGTCAAGGATTAGGGAAGGAAGTAGGACTGGCTTCTAAACATCTTCACCAAAAGCCCAGGAAATCAAAGGGCCATTCAGAAGACAACTGCAGGCCAAGATGTAAGATTTGGATTCTTTTTAGACATAATTACCCACCTTCTCCAAGTCTATTCTTTGTGTTTCAGTAGTCCCATCTGGTTTTGATAATGCTACTGGGACTCGGCTTTAGAAATTGCAAAGATGAAAAGCTAAAGCATGCTAGGGGCTATGGCACTCCTACAAGGGCAAGAATCAACAACACTACTTGAAAATAGTCTAAGAGGAAACTTGATTCAACGCCTACAAGGATTCTTCATTCTATAAATCATTGGCATCTTCTGGTAAGAATTACAATTCACTTCCAAATCTAGTCTAGGCATGTACTGAGTTCATGTGATCTCATCTCTATGTCTGTAAAACAAACATGCAAGGTATCTAGTTTTGCACTGTTATATACAGAGTAATTTTTTTTATATAACCTTAGTTTTCTTCAGACTTTCAAATTGCTTTCAGGGCTCCTTTTACCAAGCTGCGATAAAAAAAGGTCCCCCTGCGATAGTGGCGGGGCTATGATTGCCACGCGCCAGAGCCCAGTGGTTAGTGCAGTGGACTTTGATCCTGGGGAACTGAGTTTGATTCCCACTGCAGCTCTTTGTGACTCTGGGCAAGTCACTTAACCCTCCATTGCCCCTGGTACAAAATAAGTACCTGAATATATGTAAACTGCTTCAGAAAGGCATTATATCAAGTCCCATTTCCCTTTTTACAGCAGCAGGTAAAATAAAGGCCGAAAATCAACATGGCCATGTGGTAAAATTGCGTTTACCATGAGGCCTGATTACTGTCGGGTTAGCACCACACTAATATATATGTAAAAACTTTCTGTAGCACCAGAAATGGCATGCGCTGAAGGTGGAACCACCACCAGCAGCCGCATCGGGCCGGTAGTAATTAGTAAAAGGGCCCCTCAATTTCTTATAGCAAGGTAATAACAGTTTGGATTTATGTTGCATCTCTGACCTAACTAGGATCTCAATATAGTTTACTGACAATACTTTTTGGTACCTGGCTATTATAAAATCTCTGAAAGGATAAAAATAATATTATTTCCCACTGGAATTTACCCACAAAGGGCCCGGGTTTGAATATCCAGGAATAACACCTTTGACGGTGAGCAAAACGCTCACTGCCGATGGTTGAATATTGACCTCCTAACTTTTAAGCTTCTAAATTAAGGTGAATTTTCAGCTGAAAAAACTTATACTCTTAAATTTGGTTGAAAATAAGGCACAAATTTAGGAGCTCAGCTTTTTTTAATATTGGGCCCATGGTTCTCATCCCATTATGCTCAAACCCCATTCCAAAATTTTTATGAACACAAATTCCCATCAGTCCCTTTATATACAAACACCGTGGTTCAAAGGCACATTCTTTCATTATCCGTGGTACTATCTTTTCCAAAGTGGTTTTGTTCTAATCAGCAGTAGGGGCTGTATGTTGAATCACACTAAATGAGTGCAAATTAAAAAAATTAGTAATATTACAGTGAACTCCTGATTAGTGGTAACTCATTAATCTTGTAGAGATCCAAAGCAGAGTCGTTTGACTTACCATGTTTTGCTTAGAAAAATTATTTTATGTACAGTGGGGGAAATAAGTATTTGATCCCTTGCTGATTTTGTAAGTTTGCCCACTGACAAAGACATGAGCAGCCCATAATTGAAGGGTAGGTTATTGGTAACAGTGAGAGATAGCACATCACAAATTAAATCCGGAAAATCACATTGTGGAAAGTATATGAATTTATTTGCATTCTGCAGAGGGAAATAAGTATTTGATCCCCCACCAACCAGTAAGAGATCTGGCCCCTACAGACCAGGTAGATGCTCCAAATCAACTCGTTATCTGCATGACAGACAGCTGTCGGCAATGGTCACCTGTATGAAAGACACCTGTCCACAGACTCAGTGAATCAGTCAGACTCTAACCTCTACAAAATGGCCAAGAGCAAGGAGCTGTCTAAGGATGTCAGGGACAAGATCATACACCTGCACAAGGCTGGAATGGGCTACAAAACCATCAGTAAGACGCTGGGCGAGAAGGAGACAACTGTTGGTGCCATAGTAAGAAAATGGAAGAAGTACAAAATGACTGTCAATCGACAAAGATCTGGGGCTCCACGCAAAATCTCACCTCGTGGGGTATCCTTGATCATGAGGAAGGTTAGAAATCAGCCTACAACTACAAGGGGGGAACTTGTCAATGATCTCAAGGCAGCTGGGACCACTGTCACCACGAAAACCATTGGTAACACATTACGACATAACGGATTGCAATCCTGCAGTGCCCGCAAGGTCCCCCTGCTCCGGAAGGCACATGTGACGGCCCGTCTGAAGTTTGCTAGTGAACACCTGGATGATGCCGAGAGTGATTGGGAGAAGGTGCTGTGGTCAGATGAGACAAAAATTGAGCTCTTTGGCATGAACTCAACTCGCCGTGTTTGGAGGAAGAGAAATGCTGCCTATGACCCAAAGAACACCGTCCCCACTGTCAAGCATGGAGGTGGAAATGTTATGTTTTGGGGGTGTTTCTCTGCTAAGGGCACAGGACTACTTCACCGCATCAATGGGAGAATGGATGGGGCCATGTACCGTACAATTCTGAGTGACAACCTCCTTCCCTCCGCCAGGGCCTTAAAAATGGGTCGTGGCTGGGTCTTCCAGCACGACAATGACCCAAAACATACAGCCAAGGCAACAAAGGAGTGGCTCAGGAAGAAGCACATTAGGGTCATGGAGTGGCCTAGCCAGTCACCAGACCTTAATCCCATTGAAAACTTATGGAGGGAGCTGAAGCTGCGAGTTGCCAAGCGACAGCCCAGAACTCTTAATGATTTAGAGATGATCTGCAAAGAGGAGTGGACCAAAATTCCTCCTGACATGTGTGCAAACCTCATCATCAACTACAGAAGACGTCTGACCGCTGTGCTTGCCAACAAGGGTTTTGCCACCAAGTATTAGGTCTTGTTTGCCAGAGGGATTAAATACTGATTTCCCTCTGCAGAATGCAAATAAATTCATATACTTTCCACAATGTGATTTTCCGGATTTAATTTGTGATGTGCTATCTCTCACTGTTACCAATAACCTACCCTTCAATTATGGGCTGCTCATGTCTTTGTCAGTGGGCAAACTTACAAAATCAGCAAGGGATCAAATACTTATTTCCCCCACTGTAGCTAGCAAAAGATGGTCTCTCATCGTATAGTAAATTAGATGTCATGTACATAAAAGGGGCTGATGCCCCAATGCTCAGTTCCCCATGCTGTTCCAAATAGTGCTGTAAAAATACCACTGGAACAGTACAGGGAAAGAAGTCCTTAATGATCAATGCTAATAACATGCAAATTTAGGCGCACTGTCAGCATTGATCATTATGGACGTCTGCAGGAGGATTGTGCCTAGGCATGCGCTCAACAGCCCAGGCACAATTCTCCTGCAGAAAAGGTTTGATAGGTCTAGGCTTTTCTCCCTTATATGGTAGTTAAGCACTACCCAGTGAATCCCAGGATGTACTAGGCAGCGCAGGGTGCCGCCATTTTGAGGAGGTGCCTGCAGGAGGAGGAAGAAGTGTTAGTCCCTCCTCCTTTCTAAAAAGTAGGAGGGGGTTGTGGGGCCACTGTTAGACCACCAGGGCTAGCCTGTGGGGCGGGGGGGGGGGGGGAGTTCAGGTTGGGCTCCTGGGTAAGGGTCCCTCTGGACCACCAGGGTTGTATTTAAATTTCAGGGGAGGGTTTATCTTTGAGGCTCTGGGGGTCCACCGGACCTCCAGGCCCTTTTGTATTTTGGAAGTCTGGGGTCCATTGGACCACCAGGGCTGTGAAAGCAGTCTCCCCTGCTCAGCACAACCCTAACGCCAGCTCTGAGTGTAGGGTTTGCCGAAGGAGCACCCTTGTTTTGAATGCATTGGGGAGGAATATGGAATGAGCTGTTTAACATGCATTTGCATGCTATTTGCATTCAGAGCCAGCGAGCTCATTGTGTCACGCGCTTGTTGGCTCTGTTTAGCAGGAGGAAATGCGGGCGCTAGTCCGGCGCTAATGGCCTCTAGCGCCTACATTTGCTTCGGAGCATTGGGGCTTGAATTAACAGCAGTGCCAGCTGCCAAGTCATCAGTCCTGGACAGAGTTGAAGATTTGACAGTTGCTGCTACAATAAGAAATGCTGAACCCCTAATTAAACCGTTTGGGTATACGTCACTTAATGAAACAAAAGTATTTGTTCAGAGGATAGCTGTGAAAATGGTCTGTGTCCTCATCATAAAGCATATGGGAAAAGATTTAAAGATCTGAACACTTACCCAGGAAGAAAGGAGGGATAGGGGAGATGCGATTGATCTTTACTTCACTATATAAATTGCACAGGAGGCCCTTTCAATGGAAAGCAAGTTCTGGAACGAAGGGCCATAGGATGAAGATGAAAGGGGACAGACTCAGAAGACATCTAAAGAATTATTTCTCTATAGAAAGAATGTGAATGCATGGAACAGCTTCCCAATGGAATAGACTTCCTGAGCCAGTACGTCAAGCTCCATCTCTGGCCATCTTCAAATCTAGGCTAAAAGCCCACTTTTTTGATGCTGCTTTTAACTCCTAACCCTTACTCACTTGTTCAGTACCCATGTTTTATCAATCCCACCTTAGTAATTCCCTTATCCCTTATTTGTCCTGTTTGTCTTCCTAATTAGATTGTAAACTCTGTCGAGCAGAGACTGTCTCTTCATGTCCAGAGTACAGCGCTGCGTACGTCTAGCAACGCTATAGAAATGTTAAGTAATAGTAGTAGTATTAGTAGTGGTGGTGGAGATGAGGACACTGTCTGAAGTCAACAAACCAGAGGAAGGAATTGTGGCGCGTAGAGGCATATTTTCAAAGCATTCAGACTTGCAGAGTTACAAAATTCCATAGGTTACTATGGCCATGTAGGATTACTAATTGGTAACTTTGCAATTCAGCAGTAAAATGTTTTGTTTTAGGTTTTTTTTCCCACCATAATTCCAGTTAGTTGATTCATGGAAGAAACCTGAACTTTTGTCATATCTGCCTAGTGTTCATAACTTTTATGTTGCCTGGAAAAGCATTTAGTACAAAGTACTTGGCAACAATTTCAGAAAGCCACATAGGGTTTCAAAAGCTAAATTCCTCCATCTTCTGTGTTGATATTAGAGATATGCATTCATAAGTGTTCATTTAGGAGCCCTTTTACTAAGGTGCTGTAAGCACTAACATGTGCTTACAGCATAAAAATATGGCATACTGCGGGGTGCACCGAGACATTCCACAGTAATTGTGCCATGTGTGTGCACTACTCATATGTTAAAATTTCTTTTTTAGCTCAAGGAGCTTGTCTGGGGTGGACAGAGATTTGAGACTGGTCGATAATAATTGGCCTGCAGGGGATCGAGATCTGGCTTTTTCAAGATAGGTTTGATAAGGGCTGCCTTCAGCGGGACTAGTAGCTCGCCTGAAGATTAATTGTTAGTGAGAATGGAATGGAGACATAGTAGTAGGCCGATAGATGGTAATTTTAGCCAATTTGAAGGGATGGGATCCCGAGAACAAAAAGAACTGTGTAGGTGTATCATTGATTTAGAGAAGGATTCCAGAAAAGGGATATTAAAGGAAGTCCAGGTAGCCAAATGAACCTGGGTAGATAGAACAGGACTAGGGGGCAAGGCAAGTGTTGGAAAGTTTGCCTGTAGCGTTTGTGTCAGGTGTTCAGCGCTGCATGTGTCTGGTAGCGCTATGCAAATGCTAATAATAATAGCGACACTATCTTTGTAGAGAAGGGGGAGGGGGTTCACTTACGATGGAGCAAAAGCAAATTTAAAACTATGAACAGTTGCTTTAAGGAACTGGATGCCTGCTGAATTTGTTTACAGTAAAACGCTGTTTTAGCAGTGCTAACTGAGTCTTATAGTACTGCTATGCTTTTCTGGCTATCCTTTTAGAATCTTCTGATTTAGTTTTTAGCCATTGGCGTTTGGTCCTCCTAACTTGAAGTTGGCATAGTTTCAAACTGGTATGGAGCATGTGAATCCCTATCGCCTACATAGGTGGCATGTGGACATTAATGGAAACATCTGAAAATTGTCCATTTTACCCTTATGGTAAAAATGGCCATAATATGCAGGAGACCCATAAAAGGGCACTCTACGGCCACTTTTTTGACGCAGTTTAGAAAAAGGGCCCCTTAGTTCGTTAGCTCACCTTAAGTTTAGTTTGTCCTAAATTGATGAAATCTAAAAGTCAATACATGTTAAAAAGTTTAATGCACATTAAAATACTGAAATGAGTGTTTGAAATGAACTAAACAATGTATGAAAACTAAGAAAAAAGGCCAAACAAACTTAAAGCGAACCTAAATCATTTTCCCTCTCTGCATCCTTAGCTGGCATCTTATCCCATAAAATAATTTACATTAGGGTATCTGAAAACCAAGAGGTATAAACTTATGCAAGTACTGGTGGACTCTGCACACAGTATTTAACACGATCCACCCTCTTCAGCAAGACCACACCTTGTGGAATGAATGTGCATAGCCAAAATGCAATCAATTAAGAACAGAGACAAAATAATAGTAATGTTTGAGTTAAAGATCAAATATTTGCTTAGGTAGCGCTTTTGAAGGTGAATTAGATTTGCTGAGAGTACTATGTAACTGATGACATACTAAATTCTCATATCAATCAAGGGTGTGGCATCAGCAGTTTCTCTTCCTCATCCCCTTGTGCGGCAGTATAGCGCTGCGTGAGTCTGGTAGCACGTTGGAAATGTTGAGTAGTAGTAGTAGAGCTGGTGGGGGGAGGCGGGGCAGACATATACGGTCTGTGCCCTGACAATAGCAGATACAAATCAAGGTAAGGTATACACTACTACTACTACTACTACTACTAGCCATCTATCCCCCCTTCAGTCCATTCAGAACTCGGCTGCATGTCTTATCTTCCGCCTGGACCGATATATCACCCCTCTCCTCAAGTCACTTCACTGGCTTCCGATCAGGTACCGCATACAGTTCAAGCTTCTCCTACTAACCTACAAATGCACTCGATCCGCAGCCCCTCCTTACCTCTCTACCCTCATCTCCCCTTACGTTCCTACCCGTAACCTCCGCTCTCTAGACAAATCCCTCCTTTCAGTACCCTTCTCCACCACCGCCAACTCCAGGCTCCGCCCTTTCTGCCTCGCCTCACCTCAAGCGTGGAACAAACTCCCTGAGCACATACGCCAAGCCCCCTCCCTGCCCATCTTCAAATCACTGCTCAAAGCCCACCTCTTCAATGTTGCCTTTGGCACCTAACCACCACACCTATACTCAGAAATCTAGACTACACCAACTTGCCATTTTGTCCTTTAGATTGTAAGCTCACCTGAGCAGGGACCGTCCTTCTTTGTTAAATTGTACAGCGCTGCGTAACCCTATTAGCGCTCTAGAAATGTTAAGTAGTAGTAGTAGTACTATAGAGCTACAAGGCGTACGCAGCGCTGCACAAACATAGAAGAAAGACAGTCCCTGCTCAAAGAGCTTACAATCTAATAGATAAGAAATAAAGTAAGCAAATCAAATCAATTAATGTGTACAGGAAGGAGGAGAGGAGGGTAGGTGGAGGCGAGTGGTTACAAGTGGTTACGAGTCAAAAGCAATGTTAAAGAGCAATGTTAAACGCAGCACATGAGTTTATCTTGTTGGGCAGACTGGAAAACTCTTTTTATTGGAAAAAACTAAAAACAAATAACATACAAATCAAAAACAAGCCCCTAGCTATACACGGTCCTCCTATCTATGTACACCCGCTCCCCCTCCTCAATAGTACAGTGGAAACTGTTTATTAGAAAAACCAAAGAAAAAAAAAAAACAAAAAAAACCGGACATGCAAATCAAACCCCAGGCTCCTAGCTAGACATGGTCTGCCTATCTATATACACCCCCTCCCCCTCCTCAATAATACAATGAATCAACCCCCCGCCCCCCCCCCCCAAACCCCCCAAACCCCTTCAGACAACTGGCACACAATCCCCTGGGTAGCATGTCCCCTCATGGCGGCTTAAGCCTCACGTGTCTCCACCACCTCGAAGCCACCCCCACCCCTTTTTCCACCCTTTCCCACTTCGCCGCTTCCTGCACTGCCCTTACCACATCCCAGCTGACTACCTCTGCCGGCCGAACCTCCTGGTACAGGGACACCCTGCAGCGCGCCATCCAGAGGCAGTACCGCAATATCACCGAAATCAGAAAGCGTGTTACCGGATCCCTGCGTCCCCCTCCACCCTCTGGGCCGTACACCCAGTCCGCATAGCTGTAGTTGCGGAAACTGGGGATCTGCAGCAACGAGGAAACCCGGTCAGAGACCTGGACTGTAAATGGACACCTCACCAGGAAATGCTCCATCGTCTCTTCAGTTCCAGCACATTCCTCCCGTGGGCACCCTCTATCTCGCACATTGCGATATTTCAAATTTCCTCGGACGTACAGTCTACCGTGAAAGGACAGCCACGCCAGGTCTTTATACTTCACCGGGATGCGGTTCGAAGCAATCAACCGTAACCCCTGCTGCATCCGTGGGGCCGGCGCGTCCCTCAGCGCCAGAGGAGCTGAGAACACCTGCGCCCGTACTCTGTCCATCCAGACCCCCCGTTGTCCTGCCTTCACCTCCCCCACCGTCAGCCCCCACACCCTCACCAATTTCACTAGGGTCTTGCAATAACTCACCCCCCCCGGGGCCCCCCTTCGCAGTGCCACTACCCTCCCCCCCTCCCGCCATAGGTCCCAATATCTCGGCCACCACTGCAGGACACTCCTAGCCCACCCCGGTGGCTCCCGCCCTACCGCCCTCCCCAGATTGAACTGCAGGAACAAAGCGCTGAAAAACAGGACTGGGTTTATCATGCCCACCCCCCCCTCCCTCCTAGGCAGATATGTAACATTCCGTTTTACCGGATTCGTCCTGTTGCCCCAGAGCAGCCGGAAGAACACCCCATACAAGGCCGCGTACCGGCTGTCTGGCAGCAAGCAGATGTAACTGACGAACAGAAACAAAGGAACTAAGTGTGCCTTGATGAGCTGTACCCGCTCCCCCATGGTCATTTTCCACCCCTTCCATCTATCCACCCTCCCCTTCGCTTCATGGAGACACCTATCCCAGTTGTAGAGCCTATAATCCCCCTTCTCAAAGTATATTCCCAAGACCCGTATACGTTCCACAGCTGTAGGAAACCTACCTCCCAACTCAAACTGCAGCCCCTGATCCCCAACCCACAGGCTATTGGACTTTTGAAAATTGACCTGGGACGCTGTTGCCTGCGAGTATTCCTGGATCAGGTTCTGCAATCTACCTCCCTCCCTCTGGTCCGCTACCCACACTGTAACGTCATCTGCATACGCCACGACCCTTAACTGGCTATTGTCCCCCACCTCCACCCCTTCCAGCCCCTCCGCCCCCCCCTTCTCCAGCCGTCTTATAAAAGGGTCGATGGCGTATGCATACAACAGCGGGCTGAGCGGGCACCCCTGCCGGACCCCTGCCCCTACCTCAAACCCCTGCCCTCTCCACCCGTTAACCAGGGGAAAACACCCCGCATGCCGATAGAGTAGCTGTAATTGCTCTATCCAGCCCTTCGGAAACCCATAGCGCTCCAAAATGCTCCATAGGACACCCCACTGCACTCTATCAAACGCTTTTTCCTGGTCGAGTGTTACCAACAGCCTACCATGCCCTCCCACTCTACTGCGTTCTACCCCCTCCCGCACCCACGCTGCCGCTTCCAAGACCCCTCTCCCTTTAACCCCACATGCTTGTGAGGCTGCCAGCAAATCCCCAGACACCTGCCTCATTCTCTGGAATAGCATTCGCGCAAAAATTTTCCGATCTGTATTAAGCAGTGCTATAGGCCGCCAGTTGGCCAGCATCGCCGGGTCCTTCCCCTTACTTAGTAGGATAAGAGCCGCCTCTGTCAGGGACCTAGGCAAGGAACCCTCCAACTGGGCTGCCCCCCATACCCTCACCAGGATCGGCACCAGCTGCTCCTTAAAGGCCTGGTAGAACTCAGTTGTTAGCCCATCCGGCCCCGGCGAGGTCTTCCTGTGGAGCGCCCCGATGGCTTCCTCCACCTCCTGTTCTGTCCACGGGTTCAAGAGGGCCTGAAGCTGGGGTCCCCCGTGACCTATCCCCGGGGTTTCTTCCACATAACACTCCATCTGCTCTATATCAATCTGCTGGGCTGAAAGGAAAGCCGCAAAGTGGTCCCTCACTGCCCCCAGAATCCCCTCCCTGGTGTCCTGCAGGACCCCCTGTGCGTCCCGCACCCCCTCCATCACCCTGCGTGCCCTCCGCTCCCGGCAGCATGCGAAGGGGTCCGGGCTACACATTTTCCCGAAGTCCCGCTCGTACACCAAGGAGGTGTAGCGGTTGTACTGTACCTGTTCCAGGAGTGCTTGGAGATCATGTATTTCTTCCTCCCTCCCCCCTTGTGAAATCAGTGTGTCCCTCTTTTTCTTTATCGCCATGCCCAACTTTGTCCTTTCCCTCCCCTCCCTTCTCGCCTGTCTGAGAAAGAATCCCCGCGTTCGTCTTTTCACTGTATCCCACCACTCCCCTAATGACTGAAATGCCCCCTGCACTGACACCTGATCTTCCAAAAACCGGCGGTACTCCTCCCGCACCTGCTCGCTACCTAACCACTTTAAATTCAGTCGCCATAACCCCCTCCCTGGCCTCTGCGCTGCCGCCCCCCCCACCTGAAGGAGGACCATGTGGTGGTCTGAAAAGTCCACGTCCACGTTTCGTGGACCCCCCAGACAAACTCCCTTCTTTACCAGGAATCTATCGATTCTACTCTTACACTGCCCTCGAAAGAACGTGAACCCCTCCTGTTCCTCACAGAAGGCCACGTGCGCGTCTACCAGCTCCGCCTCCCGCATGATCCCTGCCAGCCTCACCCCGTCATAGCCCACCTGTACCGATCGTCCCCCACTATCCTTTTTCCGCAATATGGTGTTAAAATCTCCCCCCCAGACTACTTGGCGCGAAGTGTATAGGTAGGGCTTGATCTTCCCAAAGAGGAGCACCCTTTCCTTCTTGCTTTGGGGCCCGTACACATTCACCACCCTCAGTGCTCTATCCTCCCAAATCACATCCACAACAAGACATCTCCCCACCCCCAGCTCCACCACTCGCTGAATATTCACCCGGTGGGACTTAAATAAGATCCCCACCCCACCATACCTCTCCCCCGCCAACCCCCACACCGAGGGACCCCACTTCCAGGCCCGCCTCGCCCGCCTGATCACCTCAATGGACCGCAGCCGAGTCTCCTGGAGCAGGAAGCAATCTGCTTGGACCCTCGCGAACCAGTCATACGCTAAACCCTGCTTCTTCGGAGAGGCGATGCTGGCCACATTCAGCGTGGCAAATGTCAACACTAAGCCTGCCATCCTTATTGCGAGTCACGAGTCTGCTCACTCCCACCTTCTTTCCTTATCTCCTGGGATACCCCCTTCTTACCCTGAAGCAGGTCCTCTGCTATGCGGTCTACGTCATCCCCTGCCAGATCCCCCTCCCCCCCCCCCCGCAGCCGTCCTGTCTGCACCTTACCCCCCCCTCCCCCTTTCTTCCTTCCTTTCTTCTTTGCTCTATCCGGACCCACCCCCTGAACCCTCCCTCTCCCCTCTCCCCCCCCCACCCCCTACCTCCTCCTCCGAGTCCTCCACCTCTCCCAAGTCCTCCAGGTCCTCCAGATCCTCCTCTAGCTCCACTCTGTCCCCCCAAGCTTGCACTTGGGCCTTCACCACCTGCCCAGCCCCCTCAGCTTTCCTCTTCCTCCCCTTTCCCCTCCCTCCCTCCCTTCCCTCTTCCTCCTCCCTCCCCCCCTCCCCCTCCCCCCAGAGCCTTCCTACCACCAGTACCCTCCTCCAGTGCATCCTCATATTTCCGTTTGCCCTCTCCAATCCCCCCTGCCGCCCCCTCTTCCTCCATTAACTCCACCTCTTCTCCTTCCCCCTGTTCTTCCTCCTCCCTCCCAACCTCCCTATCTTCCTCCTCCTCCTCCAACACCTGAAATCTGTTCCCCCCCCTCTTCCCCTGCAGCGACCCCTCCCCGCCCACCCCTAGTTTCCCCCCCCCTCCGAAACTTCCCTTTCCTCTGTGGCACTTGTACCCACTCCCCCTCTCCCCCCTGCTCCACTCCTAACCCAGCCCCCTGCCCCTCCCTGCCTATCACCCCCTGCCCTATCCCCTCCTCCCTTACCCCCCCTCCCTGTCCCTTCCCCCACATATCCCACTCGTTATGGGCCGCCCTAGGGCAGTTCCGATATGCATGGCCTAACCCGCCGCAGAGGTTGCACCTGATTGCGGTGCAGTCCTCTGTGGCGTGCTGATCCCCGCATCTTCCACACTTTACCACTGGGCATGACATGCTGAAGTGCCTAAACGAACCACATCTGAAGCACTGCCGCGGCTGCCCCTTGTAAAAGCACAGTATCCTGTCGCGACCGATAAAGGCAGCCGAAGGAATGTGCTGGACCACATGGCTCTCCTGTCTCAATTTGACCAGGGCTCCCCAACCTCCTGCCCAAACCCTGCTTGGATCCGGTAACTTTGTAAGCGGGGATCTCAGCTCCGCGTACCTCTGTAGCCAGTAGGCTAAATCTGCCCCAGAGATAGACTCATTTCTCACGAGCAGGGTGACCTGCACCAGGTCCGGCTTGCTGATTGGAATGGCCCTGAGGTCCCGCCACTCCCCCTTTCCCCTCACCCCCTCGTACCTTTCCCAGAATATTTCCATCCCCCTCTGGGTCATGAAGCTCAAGTCATATTCTGGGATGTTGATGGGGTGTATACACGCGTAAAAGTCCTCGGGTATAAACCCCATCCCCATCACCAGCCTCAAGACCCGATCCCTGGAGGGCATTGCCCCCTCCCCTATCCATTTGAGCTGTACCACATTTCGCCGCTTAGGCAGCTGTCCACCCCCTGTCCCCGCTCCCCCCCAACCCCTCCCTGGGCCCTCAAAACCACCCGATCTCCCCCCCTCCTTCCTTCCCCCTCCCTGGACTACTGCCGCAAAGGACTTGGACCCCAGCCCCCACCGCCCCCCCTCCACACTTGTTCCAGCCCTTCCCTCTGCCTCCCCCCCCTTCTGTCCCTCTGCCCCTCCCCTCATCCCTCTCCCTTCCTCAATCTCCACAGCCCCCTCCCCCTCCCGCTGTCCCCCGACCCCTTCCCTCTCAGACAAACATCCAGCAACGTCCATAGTCAGTTCTGCTGCTTGGGCTGCCTCCAACTGATTGTCCTGCCCATCTCCACTTCCTGGAACGTCCCTGCTCGTCCCTGCCACTGCAGGCTCCAGCCTCTGGGCTAATCGCCTCCTCTCCTCTGTCTCCTGGCGATACTCTGGCTCCTGTCCAGTCAGGTCTGCAGCTGGCGATACCAGACTCCCTGCTCGCTCCGCCCCTGAACTCCCTCCAACCTCCGGCACCAGGGGCGAAGCCTCCGGAACTCCGCCGCTCCCCTTGGCTCCTTGCTCCCAGCCGTCCTGCTGGCAGGTCCGCTCCACCACCCGCTGCACATCTGTTGGACTTGCCATGTCCACTTCTCTATTCAACGACAGTCTCTCAACAATCGGGTTACTTCCCCCTTGCTTCTGGTGCAGTCCGTCCTGCGTTCTCCCAATGGCTGGCGCTTCCCGGGGGCATGGCTTGTCAGTTCCTGATACCGCCACAGGCTGGCTGTTAGCACCCCCCGATTTCACCTCTTGTAATGGACAGCTGGTCAAATGAGCTCCCAGCTGCTGCCCGCTCCTATTCCTCTCTCTCCGACCCCTCTCCTGTAAACCGCCAGCTACTCCATGCTCAGGGAAGACCTCCCCTGCTCCTGGACTTCGTGGGCGGGGCTTCTCCAGATGCCATGCTGCTTCGGTTTCCACTTCAGTCATTGCAGACCCGGCCAAAAATACCGGAGTCTGCCTCTGCTGACCCTTTTCCAACAGGGCCTCCTTCACGGCAACTGTCTCTGCTGTTTGCACAACTGCAGGTAAGCCCTCTGAGACTTCGACTACCACCTCTGTAGAAAACAGGCTGCTACCTGCGTCTCCCTCTGCTGCCTCCATTATCTGGAGTTTTGACAATGTACTGAGTTCTGTCCTCCCCTCCACAGGTAGGATCTCCGCTCCAGCCCCCACCTCAGAGCCATGTCCTGCCGCTGCCTCCTTATCCTCTGGCTGCGGGGTAAGTGCTCTGGACTGTGTTGCCAACTGTCTCATGTATTTTAAAGTGGGGTCACCTCTGAACCCAGACAACTCTTTAGATTCTAATGCTGCTGAAGACACTGAAGCTTGCTGCAACTGTAGTGTTCCTGAACCCCCAGACTGTGGTATAGAAGCCATCCTTTCTCGGTTAACATAGAGCTCCCTCAAAGGATTCACAGAGCCCTTTTTTAAACAGTTCAACAAGTGTTCTTTTTTCCCCAACAACTTCGATATCCGGGCTTCCTCTTTAACATACATTTGTCTGTGCTCCGCTGGGGCAAATTTACACATAGTTCTTGCCATTTTCAGACGTTTTCCTAGCTCCACTACTTCTTTTTCCACCAGCTTAATTCGTCTTACAATATTTACCACACTACTTGCTGGATCATCAGGGTCATAGCTCACTTCAAGGAACTCCTCATCTGACGATCCACTCTCCTCACTCTCACTCTCATCTGCCTCCAGCATAGGCTTCTGGCAAACTTCCATCGCCTCTTCCTTCTCCCTTCCTTGGAAGCGCCCTTCTGGGGCCTGTACTATTTTCCTCCCCCCTCCACTGTCTTCTCGCTTACCTTCCGCAAGCTGGGCCATGGAGGGGGAAATGCTCTTGTGGCCTCCACCGGGCTGCTTCTCCCTTCGGTCCACTGGACTCCTTTCCCTTCTCCCGGTAGTCAAACCAAGGAGAGAGCCACTCCTTTCGGCCTTCTGGTCCCGGGCCCCAGGAGGCCCCACAGCCTGGGACTTTCCTGAGGCCTTCTCCCCAGGGACCCTCCTCATCTTTGGGGAGGGAGCTAGGTCTCACTCCCTTTCCACTGGAAGTCAGCAGAGCTCTCTAAAACACCTCCTTCCTCCTCAGCAGACTGGATGGACCGTGCAGGTCTTTTTCTTCCATCATCTACTATGTTACTATGTATATGATGATGAGACAGATAAATTTATTAACTGAAACACTTCAGAGGAAACTAAATTCAAGCTACATTGGGTGCACACCTCAAAATATATTTGAAGCATTTTGAAAAATACAAGTCTCTTCGTGTTTTCTTCTGGACATATGATGCCCCTCAGGGCCACAGAAAATATGAATGTCTTTTTACAAGCATCCAATGCATACCTATGAGACATCAAAGGAAAAAGTGACTAGCAAAAAAGAAGGGTATAGACACAATGAATCAGAAAAAGGCAATCTGGTAATGTGACAGAAAGCAGAAGGGGACATGTTTAGCCTGCACTATTTTCTTCATAAAACTGCTCAATCAAATGCCTAGCCTGTACGGTATTTTCTTCATAAAACTGCTCAATCAAATGCCTAGCCTGTACGGTATTTTCTTCATAAAACTGCTCAATCAAATGCCAAGATTTTATATTGAAAGCCACAAGCAAACAGGAAAAAGCCTCCACATGGAGAATCCAATCAAAAAGGAGTAGAGGATGGATAATGGACACTCCAACACAGGAACTGGTGCTTAACAGATGTTTATTCAGTGTTTATACACTAGGACTCAACATGGTCCGTGTTTCGGCGTGATAAGACGTCTACCTCATGGATCACAAAGATTTTCGAACAGATGTCAATATGTGGAACTATCTAAAGACCTCTGTTCTCAAAGTATATAAACACTGTGCCGACGCTTCCGGGCTGCTCTTTTTGTTTATATACTTTGAGAACAGGAAGACCTTAGGACATTGGAAGACTGGGCATACTAATGGCAGATTTAATGTGGACAACTGCAAAGTGATGCACATTGGGAAGAATAATCCAAATTATAGTTATTTGATGCTAGGTTCCACCATAGGAGTCAGCACCCAAGAAAAAGATTTAGGTGTCATCTTGGAAAATATGCTGAAATCTTCTGCCCAGTATGTGGTGGCAGCTAAAAAAGCAAACAGAATACTTGGAATTATTAGGAAAGGGATCGAAAATAAGACAAAGAATATTATAATGCCTCTGCATCACTCCATGGTGCGACTGTACTTTAAGCATTTTGTGCAATTCTGGTCGCGATTATCTTAAAACAGATAAAGCAGAATTAGAAAAGGTTCAAAGAAGGGCGACCAAAATGATTAAGGGGATGGAACTCCTCTCATCTGAGGAAGGGTTTAAGAGGTTAGGACTCTTCAGCTGAGGTGGGATATGAGAGAGGTGGTGCAGAATGGGTAAAAATAAATCAATTTTTTACTCTTTCAAAAAGTTCAAAGACTAGGGGATGCTCAAGGAAGTTACATGGTACTACTTTTAAAATGAACAAAAGAAAATATATATATTTTTTTTTTAGTTACATTTCTACCCCGCGCTTTCCCACTCATGGCAGGCTCAATGCGGCTTACATATACAGGTACTTATTTGTACCTGGGGCAATGGAGGGTTAAGTGACTTGCCCAGAGTCACAAGGAGCTGTGCCTGAAGTGGGAATCGAACTCAACAAATAGTTAAGCTCTGGAACTCATTACTAGAGGATGTGGTATCAGCAGTTAGTGTATCTGGGTTTTAAAAAAAAAGGTTTGGACAAGTTCCTGGAGGAAATGTCCATAGTCTGCTATTGAAATAGATATGGGGAAAGCCACTGCTTGTCCCTGGGATCCGTTGCATGAATTTTGCTGCTATTTGGGATTCTGTCAGGTACATGTGATCTGAATTGGCCACCGTTGGAAGCAAAATACTGGGCTAGATGGACCATTGGTCTGACCCAGTATGGCTATTCTTATGTTCTTATGTTTTTCAGACCTGTGAAAGAAAATAATCAGTTTTAAGCAACCATTAAGTTCTTTCCAAAAGGAATGGCTATAGAGGGTGAGCTGTTGACTGCTGAGGTCTTTTTCTGCTGTAATTAATATTCAAATCACTGTGTTGTCATGTTTGGCTACACTTACTGCCACCTCTTGAGTCCTGTGTGCTAATTGCTCTGTGCAGAATTTTGTTTTTTTCAGGAAAAGGGAATGGATTTGATATACCACCTTTTTGTGGTTACAATCAAAGCAGTTTACATATTATAAACAGGTACTTATATTGTACTTGGGACAATGGAGAGTTAATAGGCCCTTTTACAAAGTCGCGGTATGGCTACTGTAGCAATGACGTGTGGCAAATCAGCCCTTCCGCCCAGCTACCACAGGAGCCTGGAGGTAGTTCCGTTATGTGGCGTGCACCATTTCCAGTGTTCTGAAAAAAAACATAATACTAGTAAAACAGGCCCGTTTCTGACACAAATGAAACAGGCGCTAGTAAGGTTTTCCTCGGAGTGTGTATGTTTGAGAGAGAGAGAGAGTGTGTGTGTGTGTGAGAGATGGAGTGTGAGATGGAGTGTGTGTGTGTGAGTGAGAGAGAATGAGAGAGACAGAGTGTGTGTGTGTTTGTGTCAGAGAGAGTATGTGAGAGACAGAGTATATGTGTGTGTGAGAGTGTGAGTGTGTGTGAGAGAGAGAGAGAGAGAGAGAGAGAGAGAGAGTAGTGTATGTGAGAGACAGAGAGTGAGTGTGTGTGTGGGAGGCTCTGAGTTCCATGACCCCCTCCTTCCCTCCCTCCCTCTCCTCCCCTCCGAGTTCCATACCCCCTCCCTCTCCTCCCCAGCGTGTTCCATGCTCCCCTTTCCTCAGAGTGTGTATGTTTGAGAGACAGTGTGTGGGTGAGAGATGGAGTGTGTATGTGAGTGAGAATGAGTGAAAGAGAGACAGACAGACAGACAGAGAGAGAGTGTGTGTGTGTGTTTGTGTCAGAGAGACAGAGTGTGTGTGAGAGAGAGTGTATGTGAGAGACAGAGAGTGAGTGTGTGTGTGTGTGTGTGTGAGAAAGTGAAGCCTTCAAGCCTTGAAGCATTCGTGGCTTCACTTTCTTGGCTTCAGAATGTTGGAGGTGCATTTTATTATATAGGATGTTTTGCACCAGGGGCTTACCTGGCAGTAATCGGGTAGCTGCAGGAATAACAAAGGCTCCCCCAGGAAATGGCTGCGCAGCAAGTGTTTAAATTACTGCAGGGCCATTTCCTTTTTTAAAAGAAAAAAGAAAGCCTTTTACCCGCTGCAGTAAAATGGGGCCTCAGCATGCCACAAATCCACAAGCCGATGCCACCACAGGGCCCCTTTTACCGCAGCTTGGTAAAAGAACCCCTAAGCGTCACAAGGAGCTGCAGTGGGAATTGAACCTGGTTCCTTTGCTTCTCAGGCCACTGGAGAAACTATTAGGCTACTCTTCCATTCTCTTCCCCCTGACTGGGCATGCAGTTAGCAGGTGTGAACTGGCATGCACTAACCGCAATGCCAACATGGTAACAGTTACTGCATTTATATGCTAACAACATGTCCTGCTTTGAGTGTTAATTAGTTAGTGCACTTCAGTAAAAAGAGCCATTAACAAGAACAATCGTTGCTTTTAGTTCATAGAAATTTGTCTGTATGAATTTTAATGCAAAATCCTACGTGGAGGTTATGAGACGTATACCGATACAAAACAGTTAATTACCTATTAGTGCTTAGAAAATAATGCAACTTAAAAACTCATAAAAGTTAGCACGCACCATTCAATGCAAAAAGGTTAATTATTTCTTTGGAACTGCTGTTAGGATTTTGCAAGAAAGCTAACTTGTTAACATTTGTTAATTTATGCAAAACTCATTTGAATGGCGTTAACATGGGTCACTAGCATTAGTTCATTTTTAAACTGAATGCTTTTAAATTATTGCTTAATTTGCATAAACCACTTTATGGTCCCCATATTTAATAATAATTATAATAATAATAATAATAATGTGTGTTAATAGCTATTTACTCATTGTAGTATATTGACTCAAAATGGCGTTTTTTTTTTTAAAGGTGCACTAAGCAGTTAACATATGAATTAGTACATGGTCACTGTTAGTGCACGCCGCTTGCTAACTGCATACTCTGTTATGAGCAGGGCCAGTATTACAGCAGTGCAAACAGGATAGCTGCTCTGGGCCCCCATGTGAAAGGATCCCCAAGTCTACCTAAATCTGAAGGAGATATAGCCTGCTGGTGGTGGGCTTTGGGTCTCCAGCATGTTTAGCCTGACTCTGGTTATAGGATGGGAAATGGCCAGTCTATGACTGCTCACTGCAGTTAGCTCATGATAGTACTTTACCATTCACTGCCACAGATACAGGCAGTGCAGATGCACATCCTGCTACCTGAATAGAGGGTGTTCAGTATAATGCACTGTCTACAACTCCATTCACCTCAAGGTAAAGGGTTTCATTGTGTGGTAACTGTATAGAAAGATGCTAAGAAATGCTCCCAGCAGTTACCACACAGAATTTGTTCTTACCATGTGTTAATCTGGGCAATTACGTAGCAGGTGCAAATTTTACTGCACTTTAATGTAAAGGACTTTAAGGATGTGAATATTTATGCCAGTATATGGATTGGTAGTGCAAAACAAGTTTTTCTTTTAGTTTTCAAAGATAAGTCAGTGGATCAGAAAAACGGAGAATATGCCAACAGAGGAGAGAAGGCTGTCTCCTCTGCCCAATGTGCTTCCTGCTGCAATCCCATGGACTCCAGTCAATCTTAGCCTTTACTTTCCCATCTCTGCAGTTAAGGATCCTCTATCTGTACCCCAGCCTTTTCTGAATTCCATTACCGTTTCTGACTTCTCCTCCACTGGGAGGCCATTCTGTGCTTCCATCACCTTTAACTGGTTTTTGATAGGGTACACAACCATATTTTTAAAGCATTCTACATCTGTCACTTGAGAGAAGATGGTTATTTATCTAACGGCCAATACATCTACAACTGATTGTATGAATAGTGGTTTACAAACAAATTGATTCTCTGGTTCTCTTACTGCCTATAACTTCATCCCTTTACTAGCTACCTGTTTTAATTCTTCTAGTATCTCTTAAAACCAATCTTTTCAGCCTAGCGTTTGGCACCACTCTGAGCCAGCCTGACCATCAGTAGGTCTGTGTGAACACAGCAAGTTTTAATTTTAAATTATTTTATTTAAAAAAAAAGTATCCATAACAAGAATTGAACAGCATCCCAGCAAAGATGCATAAAGTAGTAAACATACAGAACCCTAAAAAAAACAACAACCTATAAGCAAAAGCACAAATGCAACCCAACGTCAGCACCCCCCTTCCTCCCATCCCCCAAATCTAAAACAAAATACAGAGTCTGAACATCCAATCGAAAAATGAGGTGAACAGAATAGCAAAGAAGAGGAACAGGAGAATGGCCTTTGTCCTGATAGCCACTCTCCAAAACAGAAGCTCACCCCAATGAATCATTCAGAGGCGTAGCCAGGTTTTGATGTCAGGGGGAGCAGACTTTTCTAAAATAGGTGCCAGTCAGTGTCAGCCAACCAGCAGGCTGAGGTTTTTGCTCAGGTGCGGTGGCTGTGGCCAGCAATGATTAACACAGGCTGCCTCTGCTGCATCCCGCCTACGAGGAAATAGGAGTTTACAGCAGGAGACGGGATGCAGCAGAGGTCCTGCGACTGGCTGGAGCAGGCAGCCTGTCTTAACTGCAATTAAAAACATTCAGACTGTGACCATCACTTCAGGAACAGTATATACACTCCTTCCACTACTAGACATTTTGTTTAAATCAGATGGGCTTGTGTTTGTGTGGTGACTCTACAGGATGCAGAGACCGCTAGCCCCAGAGTCTATTTTTAAATAGGGCCAAACACTGTGAAATAACACAAAACCCTGCAAAAAGACACAGAAAACTTACCACACTGTAATGGCCCTAAACCCACCTATGAAAAAACAGTTCTCTCTCTCTCTATTACACTGAGTCCATTTGACATTTCTTCTTTCTTCATCTCTACCATCAATCCCTCGTCTTCAATGCCCTCTGTGTCATCATCCCTACCCTGTTCAGTTTCTCTTCTTCTCCTCCTCTCTTCCCTTTCTCCTGTACTGTCCCCCTCCCCTCAGCCAGCACTTCTTCTCTCTCCCCTGGCCCTCCCCAGGGTACCGCATCTCTCTCTCTGGCTCCATCATCTTTCCTACTCTCCTCCCAACCCATCCCATCTTTCTCTTTTCCCTCTGGTCAACCCCCTCCCATCCCAGCATCTCTTCCTTTCTCTCCATGGGTTCAGCTTCTCTTGCTCTCTCTTCTGTGTTCCCATTTTCCATCCCTGTGGTCTGGTGACATATTTCTCCTACCCCCTATGTGATGTGGCATCTCTTTTACCTTTCCTACCTATCTTCCCCCCCCTTTCCAGCATTACCCCTCATGTCTCCATCTCCCTCCCTTTCCAATATTACCCCTTGTGCCCCATCTTCCCTCCCTTTCAAACATAACTGTCCCCCCATGTCCCCATTTCCCTTCCTTTCCAGCATAACCCCTCCATGTCTTCATCTTCCTCCTTTTCCAGCATTGTTCCCCATATCTCTTTCGCCTCCTTTTCCAGTAATGTCCCTATCTCCCACTTTTCCAGCATTACCCCTCTTGTGTCCCCATCTCCATCCCTTTCTAACATAACCCCCATGTCCCCCACCATCTTCCAGTAATGTCCCTCTGTGTCCCTATCTCCCCCTTTTCCAATACCTCCTTCTACCTTCAAACCCCCCATCTAGTACCTCCTTCTTTCAAACACCCCCCCCCCCGTTGAGTACCTCCTTCTTCCTTCAACCGCCCCCCCCCCAATTCAGTGCCTGCTTCCTTCAACCCACCTCCCCAGCAATGCTTTCTGTTCTCCCTCGCCCCACCCCAGACCATGAAACCTCCTTCATCTAGCAGCCCCTGCAGTTTGTAACATGCTGCCTGTCTGAGCTGGCGTTGGATCTGAAACTTCCCTCTGCATGTCCCGCCCTCGCAGAAATAGGAAGCTTTATCAGAGAGGTGGGACACGTAGAGGGAACGATCGGATCCGACGCTAGCTCAGACAGACAGGCAGTGTGTTATATGCTGCAGTGGCCTTTAAACAAAGGAGGTTTGACAGTCTGGAGTGGGGAGAAGGAAAACAGAAAGCAGTGTTGCACTCGGGGAGGAAGGGATGCCAGTTCCACGGTGGGGTGGGAGCAGTGGGGAGGAGAGGGAAGGAGAGAAAGTCAATACTGCAAAATTTTTTTTTAACCCTGATTGACAACAGCTTGCATTGGTGCCATTTTCTTTAAAATCAGTTTGAGGGAATGACCACTCCTCTTGCACCCTCCCCCAGCTACACCTCTGAAACCATCCCTAGCCCCCTCCTCTCTCCCCCCCCAAAAAAAAAAACCACAGAAGAAAGAAAAGCAGGAGCCTCCCAGAGCAAAGAATCCAGCCAGCTTAAAGATGCCATTAAACAGAAAACTACGAGCCCTTGGAGAAAGCGGCGAAATAAAAGGGTCCCAAACAGATAAAAAACTGTTTTTTTTCCTTTTTTTTAAACGACCCACCCAAGCGTAATTTTTCTGGTAACATAAGATTATGAAGCATACTCTGCCAAACCCAATACGATGGAGAGTCAAGTACTGTCCACACTTTCAGGATGGATTTCTTTCCAAATAATGCCACCTTGCAGACAAGACGGTGATTTTAATTTTATGCTTTTTGTTGATTTATTTGCTGTGTGGTTGTCTTTGATTTGTATGACTCTTTCCTATCATTTATGGAGTTCCTTTCAGTCTGCTATTATTTGTAAACCTCATTGATCTCATCAGTGTTTAAAGGCGGTATATCAAAAAACAAAATAAACAAACATGGGGCCCCTAGAAATTACATCTGTGTGGTGCATGCACAGGGAGGCACAATCACTACAAACAGTTTATACAGACGGGACCCAAAATCTGATGTTTAGCTCAAGATGTTATTCACTTCTAGATGTATATTATAAATGGAAGTCTAGGGTGTTCTACTTATTAAACTTTTGTTTAAAGCAGTAAAGTTAGCAATTTAAAAAAAAAGGAGTCTGGAACAAGATGGCGGTCTGAAGGGAGTACTGTGAAGCTGTTCCAGGACTCGTGCTGACGCCATTCTAATTTAAACAAGTTTTGCTTGCTTATGCCTAAGCGGAGGGGCAGACAGCGGCCAGGCCCCGCGGTACCTGTCTTGCCGACAGTAGGGCCCATGGATCGCTTCGCTATTCTGGGAACTTCGGGAAACTGTGAATCTTCGTTGTGAGTGGGAGCGGAGAGAGGTGAACCGGTCCCATAGCCAGAAGTCGACATCTCTTTCCGCCCCGGGATAAGGAATCCGCCGCCTATGCCTGCAGCCGAACAAGGATTATCTGAACAGGGACTCCTGCAATCCAAAGGGGCGGTAGTACTCCCTACAGCAGGATCAGATCCGAGTATTTGACTGCTGAACACCCCTATGAGGACAGGTGTGACCCAGCATGGCGATGGCGTGTCTGTTGTAAAACCTACGGAGAGGAAGCTGAATCTCTCTGAAGACTCCGAGATTGAATCAGTTTCACTAAGTAAGTCATTTTTTTCTTCTAAACCACCAAATATAACTTTTGGAAACTATATATGGGAAGCACTTTTGGCTCTAGAGACATCTTTTTCTCAAAAATTGGTTTTGGTCTCACAAAAAGTTCAAATTCCTAATGAAAGTATTTCTATCTTGGAGAAAAAAATTATAACAATTGAAGAGAAGACTGAAAGTAATAGTAAAGATATAAAATTTTGCCAACAGCTTCAAACAAATATTATTAAGGAAAACAAGTGGTTGCAGACCAAAATTGAAAATTTGGAGAACCAGCAGGGATCAAAGACTCAACGATTAATAAATTTTCCAAGACAGGAATCTGTCGCACCTTTAATGACTTTTAAAAATTTATGTTTGAAATACTAAAAGTACCGGAACAAGCTTGCCCACCAGTTTCAAAAATTTACTATTTAATGCCTTATAAGAAAAAAAGTATGCCTGATCAACCTGTAGTTGAAGGAACTGAGGCAGTTTTTGAAACTTTAAATCTTACACAAATATAAGAAGATGACTATTTAGGTTTAAAACTTGCAACGCTTATTGTGACTTTTGTGTTACAACTAGATAGGGACCGGATATTAAAACAATTTTTCCGACATAGACAAGAGACCTTTCTAGGTTATAAAATTAGAATATTTCCTGATGTATCTAAAGCAACTCAAAAGAGGCGTCAAAGTTTTCTTAAGTTCCGTTCTTCTGTTTATCAGCTAGGAGGGCTTTTTTGGCTGAATTTTCCATGTAAGTATGAAGTGAAGCTGAATTCTGTGAAATATATTTTTTATGATCCATTACACTTAAGTTCCTTCTTGTAATCCAAGAGGGTAGCAGTTCCATCTCCAAATTCAGAAACGGTCTTGACATCTACACCCTAATCTGTTTTAGAAATGTTCCTATGAATCTCCCTTCAGGTCTCTAATTTTGTATTAGTGAATGAGATTATTTTTCATTTGAGTATGATGAGACTTGTTCCTCCTTTGAAATTGTGGACTATAATAGGATGAATATATATTTAATTTAATTTTCTTGTAATAATTTGTAAATGGGGAAAAAATTGTGTGATTATATTCTTCCTTCTTGTACAAGAATAATCTTGGAATTGTAATATTAAACTTTCAATTAAAAAAAAAAAAAGAGAAAACAATATAATAATTTAGGGGACTGACCACTATGAACTGAATTAGGTCTGGACCTTGAATGCAGTCACCTTTCCAAGTACTGGCATGGAATATCCAGATGTCTGGTAGTGCCTGGTAAGGCCGATATATTCAGTGCTGTACTCGGTTAGCCAACCGGGCTTAGTTGGCAGGCACTGCTTTTTATACTATCCAAGATGCTTGGTGAGCTCTCCAGAGCACTGTTCCTTCTAAGCCAGGGGTTCTCAACCCAGTCCTCAGGACACACCTAGCCGGTCAGCTTTTCAGGATACCCACTATGAATATGCATGAGATAAATTTGCATGCCCTACCTCCACTGTAAGCAAATTTTTTTCATGCATATTCATAGTATCCTGAAAAGCTGACTGGCTAGGTGTGTCCTGAGGACTGGGTTGACAGCCCCCGCTCTTCACTGAGCGGGAGTACTCCAACTGCATTAATATTGTGTTTTCAGTTGCTAGGGACAGGCAGGTTCCCTGGAGTCCAGCAGAGCTTGCCTATCCCTCACTATTGAAAATGCGATAGTGAAATAGCACCACCCAGTGGCAGGACTGTAGGTGGAGGACTCCCACTCAGCTTAGAAGGAACAGTGACCCCAGGTGCTGGCACTGAATATCTGCAGTGCCCAGATGACTTCCAGATCTGCCCCAACTTCGTTGCCAGCACTAACTAGAAAGTGCCACAGCAGTCAGTGCTCATATTCGGCGGCACTCTCCAGTTAATGGTTAGGATGGCCAGAACAATTTAACCAGGCAGAACTATTGACCCCTTAGTTGCCAGCTAAATGAAATCACTGACATTCCCATTTTCTGATTGTTATCTTATTTCTGATAAGAAATGTTGAATGTTCTTTCTACATAGAAAGGCCCACCATTATATATCTAAGGAAGTCAGTTTGCCGCTTATGTCAATCCTTCTGAAAACAACCAAGTGGGACCCACACTGCTAAATACAAAGCATGAACATAGCATAAGCACACAGGTGAACACACTTGAAAACAATACAAACATAGAAAATGACAGCAGACCATACGGCAGGGATATTCAGTGTTGATCCTCAAGGACCGCAATCCAGTCGGGTTTTCAGGATTTCAGCGATGACTATGCATAAGATCTATTTGCATGCACTGCCTCCATTGTATACAAATAGATCTCATGTATATTCATTGCGAAAAATTCAACTGGATTGCGGACCTTGAGGACCGACATTGAATGCCCCTGCCATATGACCTATCCAGCCTGCCCATCCATATCATCTAGTCTCCCTTCCAATCAGAAGTGGAGCCAGGTTGACGGTACGGGGAGGGGGGAAGCGAAAGCGGTGCGAGAGCGGTCTTCTACCGGCACCAGCGCACATTTTCAATGCAATACGATGAGAAAAAAATAGGCGCCGGTGACAGCAGAACTCTGTTTGGGGCAGCGGCCGCTCCCCTGGCGCCCCACCTAGCTACGCCACTGCTTCCAATGAGTGTGAGGCTGTCAGGGACCAGTTTCTAGTTTGGAAGCCAGCAGAGGATGAGGACAGAACCAACAGCACCAACTTTTAGCTAAGAAAACATCTGTTTTGGGCTGCAGTGGGGACTGCACTGCATACCTCTCAGCCACAGAACTATTGCTACAATGGCTGGATGAAAAAAAAAAATAAAGGAAACTCCAGATAATAGCGGGGGGAGGGGGGGGGAACTCTATGGCACCATAGCTCAGTCTGGCCAGAGTTCAATTAAACTAGAAGGCAAAGGGAGCAGAAGGCAACACCTAGGCAAGCACATAAACACAAAATAATAAAAATGCACATTTTATTTTTAAGATGTTCATGATATATGAACTGGGAAAAAAAAAAGAGAAAGGAGTACTACGAATACAACCAAGATAAGTACCCAAGCACTCCAAAAAACTTAGGCAAGTCAGTATTAAAATGTTTCTGCTTCTAACCCATTAGAAAATCAGGTGGCCAACCACTGGAGCCTGACTGTTATTGTACAGTTACTAACTGCAGCTACAGGAAGGCTCAGCTGCAAGATTTCTACTAACCCTGCCCCACCCATGCTATCACTTCTAGATACAGTCATAACCTGCACCTATTCTGACTCCCCATTCCAAACTCTACATGCATGGAACATTTTCAGCTGCAATCTGCACAGATTTGATTCCTTTCATTGCCTCCTCTGCAGGTCTCAGATGAATGAGCACTTAGCCAAGTACCCAGCTAATGGCTGTCTTTTTTGACATTCAAAACCATAGTGCAGCACAATAATCTAATAAACAGCATTTATTTCTGAAGGAAGTAAAATAGAAATGTTTCACAGCATAATCTGAAATGTTTGTTTTCTCGAAACACAGTAGCTCCAAATTTTAGTAAAGCAACAATCTTAAAATTAATCTTTTTTTCCAACTTGCTAAGTGACCCTGTAACGATTTACTGCTGTCCAGATTCTTAAAATACGTATTTTTCGTAGTGTGACATTACCTAGAGAACTTGTGATCCTAATGCCTGAGCTGCTGAAACTGACAGTACTCGAAAATTTTTCGTGTGAACACGGCAGATAGGCTCAGTGCTCTGCTGTACAAAGTATTTACTTTCAATTTCTGACCACTTCTACAACTGAATTCACTCATACCTGAAAAGAGTCAGCAGTTGCATGTAGCACAACCAGGGGTTTCTATTCTAGGCTATTTAGTACCACTTCTCAAAGTAAAGGCAAAAGAAGTCGTGAGTCTTACCAAAGTATACTTCCTTCTGGCATTTGGGACACTTGGGCATGTTGTTCTGTAGGTCGAGTGAGCTCTTGCCACTGAGGTATGAAACGTCCAGGAAATGGAGTGAGCTTTGCTCTTCTGTCAGCCTGTCTAACTGTCAGTATATCTTAACAGTCCTCCTCCAGGGCAAGGGAGGAGCACTGTTACCCTTGTTGCACAGCCTCTAAGAGGAGGGGGAGGAGGAGAATCTGCACTTTGGGCAGAGAATAAGGAAAAGGGTGAGGTCGGAGATCTCTGTGCTTGTTCATGCACCCCGACCTCTCCTGGGACTGACAGGAGACGTGGCGAAAGAAGATGATGAATTATTACAAAATCACCTGGACTGGGATTAATCAGCAGTCATAGAGAAGAGTGATGCAGCCTGTCAGGCACCAGGTTGACTATTCCATGCTTGCCGGGAAAATCAGACAAGCACCGCGCCCAAAGGAGTGGGCAGTTAAAAAAAAAAAAAAAAAAAGGGAGGGGATGTGCTAGAATAAAACAGTTATTCTTTGTTTTTTATCATTTCTTTTCTCCTTTAGACATTTTTGTATTTTATTACAGTCAGAAGACTTCATTCACCTGTACCATTCTTTCCCTTTATGTATTTTGTCTACCTTTAAATCTTTTCTGTGATTGATGTCATATCCCCCTGTGAAATAGTTTTTGTTCTGGTTTGTTTGTTAATGAGGTGTTTGAGAAAATAAAGCTGTTGCTGCAAAGGTGCTTTTAGAACAGCTCTTAATTATTCAAAATCATTGTTAAAACAGTATATGGTGCTGAACATCAAGCTTAAAGACCACAGACTTAGCCACAGCCCTGATGGCTGCTTCTACTTCCTCCTAAGGGTGTGGTCCATGTCAGCTGAGCCCACTGCTATAACTAGTGAAATTTCATGATGCTTTCTGTGTTTCTATTCTGAAGAAGAAAAAGGGGTGGGGAATTTACAAGTGGGTAGAAGTTCATACCTATGAACTGTATTTTAGTACAAATCTTACCTCAGACTTCTAGCTGTCTCCTGTTTTGACACAAAAAATTGTATATTTGCAACACTCTTTAATTTGCACTTCTCCAATACAATACATTTCATTAATGGGCCCTTTTACAAAGTTACAGCAGCTAGACTCGTATTTGGTAAAACAAAATATGAAAGTGCGAAACCTCTACAAGAAAAACTGCATTGGCTCCCATTTAAAGAACGCATCACGTTCAAAATATGCTCCCTAGTCCACAAAATCATTCACGGAGAAGCACCAGCCTACATGTCAGTCTTAATAGACCTACCACCCAGGAATGCCAAAAGATCATCCCGCACATTCCTCAATCTACACTTCCCTAACTGCAAAGGTCTAAAATACAAACTAATGCACGCATCAAACTTTACCTACTTGAGCACACAGTTATGGAATGCACTACCACGCAACTTAAAAACGATTGACAAACTAATGAACTTCCACAAACTGCTGAAGACCTATCTCTTTAACAAGGCATACCACAAAGATCAACCAATATAAACATACACAACACCTCCACATATATTCAGCATTGTCTTATAATATCTGATTGTTATACTACTATCATGTTTCTTCATTATCATTTTGCCAAATGATCTTTCTGTAACACTAAATGTCTTCTCTATGTAATTCCATTATTCATGGTGTATTGTAAGCCACATTGAGCCTGCAAAGAGGTGGGAAAATGTGGGATACAAATGCAATAAATAAAGATGGCCTTAGCATCCCCTGACACGGGTCTTTCCCATGCGCTGAGGCCAGTTTTTACATATCTGGAAAATGGCCAGTTTTCTATTTTTGGCATTAATGGCCATGCACTAATGGTAGTCACCACAAACACATTATTATTATTATTTGTTGCATTTGTATCCCACATTTTCCCACCTTTTTGCAGGCTCAACGTGGCTTACATATTACCATTAACGGCGTTAGCTGGTTTCGGTCTGAACAAATACAAGGTATGAATGAGTACAAGGTGATATTATGGTAGATAAGGTACATGTGTGGTAGGTAATTGGGGAAGTTTAGAGAGGGAGAGGGAGAGGGGGAGGAAGAGTCAGGTAATGTCCATTACGATCTTTGGTTATATTGTGTCGCAGGTGTCCAGGTATTTTTTATGTTGGGTTGGTGGGGTATGCTGTTCTGAACAGGACTGTCTTTAGTGCTTTCCGGAAATTTAGGTGGTCTAGCCTAGTTTTTAATGCTTTTGGCAGTGCATTCCATAGTTGTGCGCTTAAGTAGGAAAAGCTGGATGCATAGGTGGATTTGTATTTGAGTCCTTTGTTGGATGGGTAGTGGAGGTTTCAAAATATAGTAAAAATATCAGAAAAGGAGTCTTCAAAAAAAGATGGAGAAAAACCTCAGTGAACTCTTAACATGGAAGCCTTCAGCAATATAAACATGGCTTCAATTGGGTAATGCATCATGGGTAAAAAAAAATCTTCATCTATCCCACGTGTGCCATTCTATAACTCTATTTCCAATTACAAAACTTTTAATACAGCAGCAAAAGAAAACTTAACTTTTGGACAGTGGTTCGCAAACCTGGTCTTGGAGGCACCCCAGCCGGTCAAGTTTTCAGGATAGCCATAATTAATATTCATGAGAGAGATGTGCATCTCTCATGAATAGCCATTGTGGATATCCTGAAAACCTGACTGGTTGGGGTGCCTCCAGGACCAGGTTTGCGAATCACTACTTTAGGTGAATGAAAAAGGCATTTGTGGTCTTCATTGAAGTATTCCAAATTGCAATACTGAAAGCAGGGGTCACTACAGCAACTGCTTCAACATCTTTAATAAACTCCGAAACGAGCAGGCAGAGCCCTATTTTGCTTAAACTGCCTCAGGGGATTCTCTGCAACAAAAAAGAAAAAGATCAATCTTCTGCACAGAACATAAAATTCATAAGACACATTCTGTTCACTTCATGAAAGAACTGCTCCTATGAAATTACAAAATGGCCACCTCATGCCAAGAAAAGCCTCCTGTAGGTACTCAAAACATCACATGATCTATTTGAAAAAAAATCTTTAAATAGATCCCGTGATGTCTTGACAGAGACTATCTAATCAAGACAGACAAACAGGACAAATAAGGGATAGGGGAATTACTTAAAGTGGGAATGATAGACATGGGTACTGAACAAGTAAATAGGAATTAGGAGTTAAAAGCAGCCTCAAAAAGGTGGGCTTTTAACCTACATTTGAATATGTCCAGAGACGGAGCTGGGTGTATTGACTCAGGAAGTCTATTCCAGGCACACGGTGCAGCAAAATAAAAGGAACGGAGTCTGGAGTTCGCAGTGGAGGAGAAGGGTACAAATAAAAGTGATTTACCCAATGAACAAGTTCCCAGGGAGGAGTGTAGGGAGAGATAAGAGTGGAGAAGTACTGAGGAGCTGCAGAGTGAATTCACTTGTAAGCCAATAAGAGAAGTTTGAACTGTAAGCGAAATGGATAGGGAGCCAATGAAGTGACTTGAGGAGAGGGCTAATAGAGCATTGCAACACTAGCAGAATATAAGCCGTGCAGCAGAATTTTGAAGAGATTGAAGGGAAGAGATATGGCTCAGTGGGAGACCTGTGAGAAGTAAGTTACAGTAGTATAAGTGTGAGGTGATGAGAATATGGATAAGGGTTTTGGTAGTGTGCTCAGAAAAGAAGGCATGAATTATGGTGATATTATAGAGAAAGCAATGACAGTTTTTAGCAGTCTGTTAGATATGTGCAGAGAGAGAGGAATCAAAGATGACCCCAAGGTTACGAGCTGAAGAGACAGGGAGGATGAGAGTGTTATCCATAGAGATAGAGAATGAGGGAAGAAGAAAGGTGGGTTTAGGGGGAAAGATAAGAAGCTCAGTCTCAGCCATGTTTAGTTTCAGATGGAGGTGAGACATCCAGGAAGCAATGTCAGGCAGGCACGCTGAGACTTGGGCCTGGATTCCTCCTGAAATTTCTGATGTAGAGAGGTAGATCTGAGAGTTATCAGCATAAAAATGATACTGAAAACCATTAGAGGCGATCAGAGAACCAAGGGAAGATTGAAAAAAGAAGAGGTCCCAAGACAGAGCCCTGAGGTACACCAACTGGTACTGGGATAGAAGTGGAGGAGGATCCACCAGAGCATACACTAAAAGTGCAATGGGAGAGATAAAAAGAAAACCAAGAAAGAACAGAGTCCCAAAATCCAAGTGAGGAGTAGGAGATGATCAACAGTGTCAAAAGTAGAAGATAGATTGAGGAGGATGAAGATAGAATAGAAACCTTTGATCTGGCCAGGAACAGGTCAGTGGGGACTTTAGCTATGGCTGTTTCAGTTGAATGTAGAGAGCGACAGCCAGATTGAAGTGGATAAAGAATAGTTTCAGACAACAGTCAAGACAACAGTGATCAACACGTTCAAGTAGCTTGGATAGGAAAGGGAGGAGGGAAGTGGGGCGATAGTTTAATGAAGGTTTTTTGAGGAGTGGTGTAACTACGGCATGTTTGAAGACATCAGGAACAGTTGCAGTGGAAAGTGAAAGAATGAGGATATGACAGATAGAAGGGATGACAGCAGGAGAGACAGTGCTGAGTAGGATTATGTTAAAAAGCAGCAGTCCTAGCGTAGACCCCTAGGGAACCCACTATTTACCATTCTCCATTGAGAATATTGACCATTTAACCCTACTCTGTTTTCTATCTTTTAACCAGTTTCATGTCGTTCTCATCTTTTTATATTTCTATGGGATGCCTGCATCTCACCAGCCTATCTTTCAGGCTGAATGAATGCTGCATAGCTAAAACTGACAAAGCAAGGGTGGTTTCTTCAATGTTTCATCCCACATTATTAGCAAGTGTTTCATCTTCAATATATTTTCATATATTGCATCCAAGGAGAGCCCTCTGCAATTCAGAGGACAACCATAAAGCAGGATTCCACTGTTATAACATACAACCTAAAGATATGAAAAAAAGAAAGCATAGCAATTGAAAGCTACTTATCACAGAACCATGAGCTTACTCATATATAGTGGGAAAAAAAAGGTGCCAGGTGAAAATAATGAAGTAAGGGGATGGGGAGAGCCCAGGTGCCATCTTAGCAGGGTTGCTGGTGACACTAATTTCAGCTGACACACTGCTGCTTCCAGCCCCACTCCCCGAGCCACCCAGAACAGAAAACTAGTCATCATAAGTACCAGTTTTAATGACGACCCCCGGACACAGGTGTGCCCCCTCTGACCTCAGTGTGCATCCGGCCTCTCAAGGACCTGCAATCATCAGAAAGCAGCAATAGATCCCAGCTACATACGCACTGACGATTCTGCAGCGTCCTACCCCCCTAAGACACAGATTTTCTGTTTCTGTGAAAAGTGGGACGCTGCAGAGTCATCAGTGCATGGCTGGGAGGTCCCACTGTCTTCAGATGATGGCCATCATCGTTGCATCTATGATCCAGTGGCAGCAGTGAATAAGGGGCTGGTGAGGCTGTAGGGAAATTAAGGGATGAGAACTGCTGCAGAGGACGGGAGGATTTGGCAGAGCGCTAGAGGGGGTGTATCAGCAGGATTTGGGGAAATAAAACTGAGATGAAAGATGCTAGGGCACTCAAGGGAGGGAAAGGGGGAAATAAGGACACAGAGGAAGACATGAAAATAAAGAGGAGATGATGGATGATGGGAGGAGGATGATACAACAGTAGCATAGTAAGGGGGGGGCAGGGGCGGGCTGCCTGCCCCAGTCACCATCTTTCCTTACTACGCCACTGCCAGGTGGGGGACAGCAGAAGATTCTCTCTTCCAGTCCAGCAGCGATAGGGAAAAAGAAGCACGTTCATAACTGCTCCAGGTCAGTGACCTGGCATGACCTCACAGATGATCACTACTGGTCGCATGGGAGAGATCTACAACCAGACCGGACCATATTCTCACTTGCTTCTTAATTTGGTATGTATAATGCAGTGCAGGAAATAGGTGTAGAGATGCTACATTAGTTAAAAGGGTCAGAAGCTAATGGAAGAGCAAATTTCCACAAGCACAAGATGACACACCATAGACAATAACCAGCTGACACAGCTGAGGAAGAACATATTTCCCTAACCATAACATCAGGATACAAAAGGGAACTTCAGAACTTTCAGCAACATCAGAGAGTTGAAATTAAAATGATCAAACACTTTGAAACACAGAGGCCTCTATTTTTAATACGGTGAGCTAAGTTTTTGCATTTACCACACAGTAATTGCCAAAAATAACACACAGCGACTACAAAACTTCAGCGTTAACTGTTGGGGCATTTGCAGCATTTCTTGGAGGGCTGCAGAGCAGATCACAGATGATCACATAATAGTAGAGATGTAAGAATCTTTAGTGCACACATAAAACATAAAGGGCCCTGTTTACTAAGCAGTGTTATAAGGTGCGCTAACATTTTTAATGCATGCTAACCATGTACGTGCCTACAATATCCCTAGGCAGGGCTTTTTTTGAGGGGGTACTTGGGGGTATTGAGTACCGGCACCTTTTCCATTGTCTGACAAAATTGACCCATGGTCCCCAAGTTTTAATGAAAGAGCTCAGGCTTTACATACCAATTCTGCCTGGTCATAGATTCTGTGACTGGTTGCAGGGGGTCTGGTTATTGTGGGGTGGGTCTCTCAGTGATCATTCCACCCCTGAAGGGTGGCCTGGAATTTGAGTACTGGCACCTTTTTTGTTAGAAAAAATGCACTGTCCCTAGGTGACTACATGATTAGCACGTGCGCCATGTGTAGGCGCACTAAAAACACTAACGCACCTTAGTAAACAGGGCCCCAAGCATCTAGAGGGGACAACAGCAAAATATGCTTCCCTCTAGACTAGCAATAAAATGCAACTGTGCAGAGGTACAATCCAAGCAGAGCTCTTGTGGCTGCTGTTGATAGCATTGCAGATCCCTGCCTCTCATTTGTCCCAGTTATTGGGAGGGCTGCCTTGCAGTTAACACAGAGAAAAAGCCACTACCACATAATAACTGCAAGGCAGATAATGTGTCACGCAGTTAATTACACCTCACGAGGTGATGTTCACTGTTTTATGTTTACAGCTGCAATATGTTAGCAGTTAATGTGCAGTAATGACCTCTGTATTGCATGTAAAGTGCAGTCCCTCCCATTCTCCACCCCACAATATCAGTGAAGCTATTGCAGATTATTATAGGGCCAATGGGACATAATAGCTATGTTGTTTTTCTCACTCATTAAAGGACAATTCTCCTGTAGCTATTTACGCTGTTGTTTATCTGTATCTCCCTTTTGAACTTTTCTACATGTTATCACCTCATGTTTTCCATCATTTTAATCAGCAGCTTATTATAAAACTTTGAAAGCAACCCAAGAAAAAAAGCAAAGCCGGGCCTTCAAGACTGAGTCAACAGGAGTCCTTTAATTCTGAAAGAACCGACACGGGCTTCAGGGTTTATTAACAAAACATTTTAAAAGACAATCATACATTAAAATATCATTACATAAAAATGTTAATGATAAAAGAAAGCACAATTTATAAGAAATAATATACAATATAAAAAGCTGATGTTCATGGGAAAACACATACACAAATTATGATAGGTATACCAAAACAGCATACCTCTGAACGAACATATAAATAAAAAGAAAACATCTTATGAAGTATACATTCATATTTGAAAAAATATATAATAATAAAATCATATTTCTTGGTATGTGTGATTAGTGGTACCCTAATCAGTGTCCAGAATTTACATACAGTTATGACAGTTCAATAGCATAACAAGTGATAAAGAAAAAGTAATCCAATTTAAAATATATGTATGGTTTACACTATGTTGTGAAGGAAACCAATCCTGTGCAGACAGTGTTGTGAAGGAAAAAGGAGAATAGAGAACCACCTATCTTACCCAAATTATTCTTAAAGGCACAAAATAAAAGGAACATCGTAAAAACAGGTTCCTTACTGTATTAATGTCTCCTACCAAAAAAAGAAAAGGAGAAACAAAATTTAAAAATGTTGAGAAAAAAGCGGCAACTATTCATTTCACATAATTACGTAAGTAAGCATGAAAGAACAAAAATGAGTAATGCATATATGAAAAGAACAGGGGCACAAACAGGAGTTGAAACAAGACACAGAGGCATTGCCAAAACGATATGATCAGTGGTGTAGCCACAGATGGGCCTGGGTGGGCCAGGGCCCACCAATTTAGGGCTCAGGCCCACCCAACAGTAGCACACGTTTAGGGCCGTGCCGATGCGGTAAGCGAGGTAAGCGCCGCAGGGGGGCGCCCACCTCTGGAGGGCGCCGCCGCGGTGCTTACCCTCGCCCCGGCGCCCCAGCCCAATCGTGGACTTCAGACTTCCCTGCTGCCCTCACAAGCGTAGCGCTTTTGTGAGGCAGCTCGGGCTCTCCCTCCTTCCTTCCTTGGTTCCCGCTCTGGCTCCCCGATCGGCCGCCCCCCCCCCCCCCCCCCGCGTTTTAACCTTTACTCTCCGACGTGGCAGCGATGTCAATCAATGAAGAACGTAGAACAGACTCGCTTCCAGCTTCTCTCTTCACAGTGTCCCGCCTTCAGCGTCAGCGATGATGCACTTCCTGTTCCCGCGAGGGCGGGACACTGTGTGAAGAGAGAAGCTGGAAGCGAGTCTGTTCTACGTTCTTCATTGATTGACATCGCTGCCACGTCGGAGAGTAAAGGTTAAAACACGCGGGGGGGGGGGGGGCTGCCGATCGGGGAGCCAGAGCGGGAACCAAGGAAGGAAGGAGGGAGAGCCAGAGCTGCCTTGCAAAACGCTGCAGCCTGCCACATGTAGGGGGGAGGGCAGGGGAGAGGAGAATTGTTGGCCATGTATGGATGCAGGGCAGGGAGAGAGAAGAAATCACTGGACAGGAGGGGAGAGGGCAGAGCAGGGGAGAGAATTGCTGACATGGATGGATGGAGGGGAGGGCAGGGAAGAGAGGAGAATTGCTGGGCATAGATCGAGGGGACAGGGGAGAGAGGAAATTATCTGGAGATAGATGGAGGAGAGGGCAGGGGAGAACGGAGAGTTCCTGGACATGGATGGATGGAGGGGAGGGCAAGGTAGAGAGGAGAATTCTGGACATGGATGATGGGAGATGGGAAGATGGGATCCGGAGATGGGAAGGCGGTAGAACAAGAGGACATGAAATGAGATTGAAGGGGGGCAGACTCAAAAAAGATGTCAGGAAGTATTTTTTCACGGAGAGGGTGGTGGATGCTTGGAATGCCCTCCCGTGGGAGGTTGTGGAGATGAAAACGGTAACAGAATTCAAACATGCGTGGGATATGCATAAAGGAATCCTGTGCAGAAGGAAGGGATCCTCAGGAGCTTAGCTGAAATTGGGTGGCGGAGCAGGTGGGGGGAAGAGGGGTTGGTGGTTGGGAGGCTAGGATAGGGGAGGGCAGACTTATACTGTCTGTACCAGAGCCGGTGATGGGAGACGGGATTGGTGGTTGGGAGGTGGGAAATACTGCTGGGCAGACTTATACGGTCTGTGCCCTGAAAAAGACAGGTACAAATTCAAGATAAACTCATATCTTGGGCAGACTAGATGGACCATGCAGGTCTTTTTCTGCCCTCATCTACTATGTTACTATGGATGGATGAATGGGGACAGGGGAGAGAGGAAATTTTCTGGAGATGGATGGAGGAGAGGGCAGGGGAGAACGGAGAGTTCCTGGACATGGATGGATGGATGGAGGGGAGGGCAAGGGAGAGAGGAGAATTCTGGACATGGATGGATGAATGGGGACAGAGGAGAGAGGAAATTTGCAGGATATGGGTGGATGGATGGAGGAGAGGGAAGGGGAGAATGGAGAGTTGTTGGACATGGATGGATGGAGGGGAGGGACGTCAGGAAGGAGATGCACATGGATGGAGGGGAGGGAAGAGAGGAGAAATGCTGGACATGGATGGAGTGGAGGGCAGGGAAGAGAGGAGAAATGTTGGACAAGGATGGGGGGAAGGAAAGATAAAGGAAGGAGATGCACACGGATGGAGTGGAAGAGAGAGAGGAGAAATGCTGGACATGGATGGAGGGAAGAGAAGACAAAGGTTGTAGATGCACATGGATGGAGGGGAGTGAGGAGAAATGCTTTATATGGATGGAGGGGAAATTGCTGAATTTAAAGGCTGGATTGGAACACTTTGAGGGCAGATGTTGAAACTGGAGAAAGGATAGGGTGGTAGACAGGACGCATAAGGACACAGAAAGATGGTGGACATGATGAGAGAAAAAAATATCAAATGGAAAGAAGACACTGGGACCAAAGCTAATAGAAAAACTAAATGCTCTGACAGCAAAGGTAGAAAACATTTTTTATTCAAAATTTATTAATTGGAATATGTCAGCTTTTGGAAATGTACATCTGTGATATTTTGCATGTAAGTTTCAATGTTTCTAGTATTGCTGCATGCTGAGTCTGACTTCTTGTATTTTGCCTTCATATCTGTTAAGCCATGTGTTTTTCATGTGCGATCAAGATGCAGTATTCTGCTAGCGTGAAGTATTTGCAGCCCTTTTTGTTTTATTTTGGTTTCACTAGGTTGTGTACTGGTGTTTTAGAGCCCGGTGTAATTATAGTGCTGCCTTTCCACACATAACGGTTGTAGCTCGTCCTGTCCTTGGAATTAGTGCTGTTATGGTTTGGTAAGGCTATGAGTGTGTTTTGCACAAGTTTGTATATAGTGTTTTGCAGTGGAGAGATTGTGTGTTGGCCTTACTGAGGTGGCACCAAAACACCAGAAAGGGTGTACAGCGTAAATCATGACACACTACCTCTTGAAGGATCTACATATGGTCGTTAATAAAAGGAGCTCATTGTGAACACTAGCCACCCTAAAAGGGTGTTTTTTGGCTCTACACGTATCATGATATTATGATCCCTTGTTTCATATTGTTGACGGTCTGCATGTTCCGTATGGTGGTATATTGGTGTATTAGGGTCTTCCCAGTGTAATATTTATGGTACAGTAAGGTTCTGAGTGTGTTTTTGCACAAAGTTGTGCATAGTGTTTTGCAGTTGAGCGATTGTGTTTAGTATATGCTTTGAGCAACCACTTTATTCTTTGACATATGATACATATCTAATATCTAAATTTAATAAAAGGTATTAACTGTGACTTTTATTTTTACTTATTTTTTTTCTGTGTGTTGTCAAACACTTATGGAGGTAAGCTCCGCCCCTGGCCCACCCCTAACCCCGCCCCCTTTAGCCTCCCCAAACAGTTGGGCCACCGACCGCCTATGGCAGGCATGGATGGGAGGGCAGAGAGGCATGGATGGGAGGGCAGCAGCAGGGCCCAGGGAGAGGACAAATTGCTGGAAGTGGAGGGGAGAGAGGAGGATTGCTAGCTATGGATGCAGCAGGGAAGGGCAGAGAGGGACAAGGATGGACATGGGGGCCCAGGGAGAGGACAATTTGCTGGAAATGGAGGGGAGGGGAGAGAGGAGGATTGCTGGCTATGGATGGAGGAGGGAAGGGCAGAGAGGGACAAGGATGGACATGGGGGCCCAGGGAGAGGACAAATTGCTGGAAATGGAGGGGAGGGGAGACAGGAGGATTGCTAGCTATGGATGGAGGAGGGAAGGGCAGAGAGGGACAAGAATGGACATGGATGGGAGGGCAGGACCCAGGGAGAGAGAAGAAATTGCTGGAAATGGATATAGAGCAAGAAATGAAGAAGAAAGGAGGAAAGTAAAGAAATAAATTAGCCCTGGAAATGGAGTTAAGAGGACAGATAGCAGCAGACTCAGATACTGGGCCAGCATGATCGGAAAAAGAAAGTCACCAGACAACAAAGGTAGAAAAAAATCATTTTATTTTCATTTTAGCGTTTGGAATATGTCCACTTTGAGAATTTACATCTGCTATCTTATTTTGCAATGTATAGCAATTTGTTTCTAAGAATATTGCTGACAATTCCTGTCAGTGTGGCAAGTGGTGAGCGATCATTTTCACCGGGGGGGGGGGGGGGGGGGGGGGGGAGGGGCGCCAACTGATAGTCTGCAGGGGGGCGCCAGAGACCCTAGGCACGGCCCTGCGTTTAGCGGTAGCTGGTGGGGATCCCAAGCTCAGCCAGCTGAAGACTTCCCCCTGATGGTAACGAAAACACTGCTCTCCACGATACTGGCACCTGAGCATCCTCATTTTTCAGCACATGCTTGCTAAGGGCTGCCAAGGTGGAAAGTAGTGTTTTCCCACCAGCTGAGATATTTTTTGGTGGTGGTTGGGGGGAGGGGGGAGAACACTTGGTGCCCACCCACCTCTTTCCTAGGCCCACCCAAAATCTGTTGTCTGGCTACGCCCCTGGATATGATAAATAGTATAGGAGCTGCCAGAGATCATTTTATTGGGCAAACCACGCGTCACTTAATTTGGATGCATCCGGCTCAAACTTAAAGGGCACCAGTGCATTGTGATAGATATTGGGAGAGCATCGCCATGATATAATATTTTAATATAATATTTTAATAAAGACAAACAGAAAGAATATAAGGTATACTACTACTACTACTTAACATTTCTAAAGCGCTACTAGGGTTACGCAGCGCTGTACATACTGCAACATTGAAATAAAAGTTGCGTAATATAAAACTAAAAAAGATCAGTCAAAACCGTCCTCCGTGATATAATGTTTCACTGTCAGAAACCCCCTGTAATGTAGATTATAACTGTGGGAGTAAATAGGAACGGTCTAATAAAAGATGGGATAATTAAAACGTCATTCCTGCTATATAAATATTTATCATCCGTTACTAAGACAACTAACGCTTTATATGGAAAGCGCAATAATTACTGACACTGTCACTTTTGTCCTTTTCTAAATGTTATACCTCACGTTTCCCATCATTTCAATCTGCAGCTTATTATAACTTTGAAAGCAAAGGCTGATATTTTGATATAACTATAACCTATCGTTTACTTGCATATTTAAGAGGTATGTCTTCTAAAGGGTGTTAGGACATGGGCTTAGCGTATGCTCACGGGGAGTTTCCCACGTGCTAAGCCCATTTCCAAGGCGTCCAGGATATGGGGCATTTTCAATGATTTTTTTCAGGTTGTGCGCTTTTTGCATTGCACGCATTTCCTGAAAAAAATTAACGAGGGAGCACTTATTACCTCCTATTTAGGAAGTGCTAAGGGCTCACATGTTTACTTTACCGCTAGGTCAATGGTTGGCAGTAAGGTCTCAGACCCAAAATGGACACGCGCCAATTTTGATTTTTGCCGCACGTCCATTTTTGTCAAAATAAGGCCTTTTTTACAGGCGTGCTGAAAAATAGATCGGTGCAAGCCCAAAACCTGTGCCTACAATACCGCAAGCCATTCTTCAGCGTGCCTTTGTAAAATGACCCCTAAAATGTCCAAACTATGAACAGGGTAAGATATGGACATCTGTGTGGCAGCAGAAAGGGAAATGGGATGATATACTGCCTTTCTGTGGTTTTTGCAACTACATTCAAAGTGGTTTACATAGTATATTCAGGTACTTATTTGTACCTGGAGCAATGAAGAGTTAAGTGATTTGGCCAGAATCACAAGGAGCTGCAGTGGGAATCAAACCCAGTTTCCCAGGATCAAAGTCCACTGCACTAACCACTAGGCTACTCCTCCATGTTATAAAATGGTGACCTCCAGGACCAGGTTTGCAAATCACTGCTTTAGGTGAATAAAAAAGGCATTTGTGGTCTTCATTGCAATAGTAACATAACATAGTAGATGACGGCAGAAAAAGACCTGCACGGTCCATCCAGTCTGCCCAACAAGATAAATTCATAAGTGCTACTTTTTATTTATTGTGAGCTAGAACACAGAACCAGAGGATGCTGATTCAAATCTCACTGTAGTTCTTTATAATTTTTTTTTAAGATTGTGAGGCCTCCAGGGACAGAAAAAATACCTATTGTGACTTCTTTTACTCCCTCCAGTGCAGAACTGCTCAATTGGACTACCTCTCTGTAACCTGGATATGCCAAATACCAGGTCTAAATACAGATGTCTGTCTTTTTGGTTATGGGCATCCCTTTCCATTCTCCATACTGATGACCCTTAATATGAGTTGCTTCAATCTTGCTTGTATGACATTTCAAGCATTCTAGAAATAGTTTTTAAAATAATCTAGTAACCTTCAAATCCCATGTCTTTTCTAAAAGCAAATTAAGATATCCTAAAACATTACAATTTTTAGAAGATAGAAGATAATACGAGGATAGTACAACAAAAATTAAAACAGCTCAGACTGAATTAAGGACCAACTACCACAAGGTCTATATATGAGCATACATGTGTAGAATCCTTCAGATCTTTATCAATAATCTTACAAGCTAAAATCCCCAAGCCGGATATCATCTTAGACTCTAAATAATTATGTTTAAAAAAACACAACTTTTTAAATTATAGAAAAGCTAGTTCCTCTACGATTTTGTTCCAGTTGCCATCAGGGGAGAGGCAACTGGAGAATAATGATGCATGAGAAAGAAGTAATATTTCACAGTGGGCATGGTACATGTACAGGATTCATGCCACAGATACTTATCAAAATGATTCCTTAGTTTATAATTTATCACATTACTAAGCTCTAATAAGCCAACGTGGAGATCAAAGTTTACAACCTCTAAAATAAAAATAAAAATTCTGTAATAAAATTATCCATCTGAATCTTGATTTACTACTAATAAAATAGTATTGTAAAATCCAAAATGAATTGTACATCACAAGTTGGTGGTTCTCTGAACCCACACATATCCGCTTTTATCTCCTTTTATGGGCAAAATACCACTCAGAACGAGTTGGAATGGTTCCTAAAATGTACTAGGCTAAGGGCCCCTTTTACTAAGCCACGTAGAGGGGCATAATTGAACGAAAACGCCTATCTCCATGGGCGTTTATCTCCAAGAACGGGTCCGTGAAGGGGCGGACCGAACCATATTTTCGAAAAAAATAGACGTCCATGTTTTATTCAACAATGTGTGAGCTGGGCGTTTTTGTTTTTCAGCGATAATGGAAAATGAAAGCGCCCAGCTCAAAAACGAATAAATCCAAGGCATTTGTTTGTGGGAGGGGCCAGGATTCGTAGTGCACTGGTCCCCCTCACATGCCAGGACATCAACCGGGCACCCTAGGGGGCACTTTTACAAAACCAAACAAAAAGGTAAAAGAGCTCCCAGGTGCATAGCACCCTTCCCTTGTGTGTTGAGCCCCCCAAATCCCCCTCAAAACCCACTGCCCACAAGTCTACACCATTACTATAGCCCTAAGGGGTGAAGGGGGGCACCTACATGTGGGTACAGTGGGTTTGGGGGGGTTAGACGACTAAGCATTAAGCAGCACAGTTGTAACAGGTAAGGGGGGATGGGCCTGGGTCCACCTGCCTGAAGTCCACTGCACCCCCTCATAACTGCTCCAGGGACCTGCATACTGCTGCCAGGGAGGTGGGTATGACATTTGAGGGTGAAAATAAAAAGTTGAGAAACTTCATTTTTTGTGGTGGGAGGGGGTTAGTGACCACTGGGGGAGTCAGGGGAGGTCATCCCCGATTCCCTCCAGTGGTCATCTGGTCATTTAGGGCACTTTTTGGGGCCTTATTTGTGAAAAAACAGGGTCCAGGAAAAGTGTCCTAAATTCTAGCTAAAAACGCATACCTTTTTTCCCATTATCGGTGAAATGCGCCCATCTCTGTTCGGCTGATAACCACGCCCCAGTTCCGCCTTCGCCACACCCCTGACACGCCCCCATCAACTTTGTCCGCATCCGCGACGGATTGCAGTTGAAAACGTCCAAAAATCGGCTTTCGATTATACCGCTTTATTCGTTTTTGTGAGATAAACGTCCATCTCCCGATTTAGGTCGGAACTTGGGCGTTTTTCTCGTTCGATTATAAGCAGGGTAGGCGCCTACACATGCCCCATGCGGGCCAAAATGGACTTACTACCTGACTGCGTGGCTTTTGCGGTAATTTCATTTTTGGCGCCTGTCCGATATGCGCGTCTGAAAAATATTTTTTATTATCTGTCTGGTGCACGTAGGTCATTACCGCCCAAATTCTTTACCGCTAGGTCTATGACTGGCGGTAAGGTCTGAGACCCAAAATGGACACGCGGCAATTTTGATTTTGCCGCAAGTAACATTTATGGGAAAAGAAAAAGAGGCCTTTTTTTGTAGGTGCGCTGAAAAGTGATTCTGTGCACGCCCAAAACCCGCGCCTACACTACCGCAGGCCATTTTTCAGCGCACCTTTGTAAAAGGATCCCTAAGTCCTTAAATTAATGTTCAAAATTTCAATAAACTGCTAGATATTATAGCAGCCTAAAAAGTGGAGGGTAACAAGGGCACATTTTGGGATAAAGAAAAAAGGTAAATCAATAGCACTGACTAAATCAAGATACCTTAGTAAGAAATCCTTTTACTGAGCTGTGGGTAAAGTTGGCTTTACATGGATCTTTTCTGTGCAAAACTGGACAATTTTCTATTTTCTCTATTAATGGCCACGTGCTAATGTTCCTATTAGCGCATGTCCTTTAATAAAAACTGGCATGAGCCACTGATTTTGTAGGCAGCAAGGGCTCAGTTTTAGGCACCTTATTGGGGGGGGGGGGGGGGTCTTTTACTAAGCCACAGTAGTGCTTTTAGCTTACAGTAGAAATCAGCTGGTGGTAAACACCGAGACACCTAGGTGTCTCGGCGTTATCCGCCAGCTGATTTCTACCGTGAGCTAAAAACACTACCGTGGCTTAGTAAAAGACCCCCCTCAGTGCTTTAATTAGGCAGCTTGTTAGGATCCATATTTAAGGGAATTTATGCATTAAGGGAATTAGAGCATGCTCAATGCTAGGGAGGTTGGACATTCAGAGTTTACCAGCCTACAACACTACCAAACTGAATAAGGGGTTAACTTTCTAATTATTAAAGTCCAGTAGAAGGCAAAAAAAAAAAAAGACTCCAGGCTTAAAATATAAAGATCATTGTGAATTACTGTCATAAATAAACTTCCATATCATCAAGCTGATCAATCCATAGACTGGTGGGTTGTGTCCATCTACCAGCAGGTGGAGATAGAGAGCAAACTTTTGCCTCCCTATATGTGGTCATGTGCTGCCGGAAACTCCCCAGTATGTTCTCTATCTCAGCAGGTGGTGGTCACACATCAGCAGCAGCTCTGGCTAGGCCTCCAAGCCTAATTTTTAGGTTTTGTTGAGTGCCTGGGGTTGAGGGCTCTTTTGAGCAAGTGCAAACCTGGTGGTGCCAGGTCCCTCCTTTTCTCCCCCCTCCCGCTGGCTCCGTTAAAAAAATAAATAAATAAATAAATTTTTGAACGGCCTTAAAGGCGTTTATTTCGACGTTTATTTAAGCGTCTATTGCAGCTACTCACTGAGACACCAGGTCGTTACGACTCGGAGCGGACAGCAGGTAATTTTACCTTTTTATAGCGGGCGGGGGTTCCCCGATTCTTCTCCTCGTGGCACATGGCGTCGGAGGGCGAGGGCGCAAAGGGTCGCTCCCCGGGTCGCTCGAGCGCTTCTAGAGGGGATGCGGGGGTCTTCAAGCCGGATTCGCCCTTGGTGGGTGACAGTTTCGCGACCGATGCATGTCCCGGTCCTTCCTCCGGCGTGGCGGTTTTTCCCGCCATAAACGCCCATCCCCCGCTCCTCGCCTCCGCCATCTTGGCCGGCCACGCGGCTCGGACGGCTTCTTCTTGGGCCGCCCTTGAGGTTGGAGACATTAATGCCATGAACGCCCTTAATGTGGGCGACGGCACAGAAGCGGCTAAAGTTAAGAGCCGTTCTTCCCGCGCGGCTCCTTCGCGGAGTTTCGCGCCGGACGCCATTTTGTATGCGCAGCATGTCTCTCCCCCGCTGTTGCGAGCGCCGGTTGAGAGAGCGCCTAGGGCTGTTGCCCAGGCTGCGGAAGTGCACAGTCTGGGGGGTTTCTCCCCCGAGTTTGTTTTGCTGCTGCATCGGGCCTTCCTCATGCACAACGCTGCCCCCGCTCCCTCCTCTGGTAAAGAGGTTGAGGTTCCCAGAGGTAAACGCCCTCGGGTTGATTCCCAGGCCTTGGAGGAATTTGTCTCCTCCGATGTAGATGAGGGCAGCGTGTCTGGGGTCTCCCAACGGTCCTTTGCGGATTCCTTGGAGGAGACGGATCCCCGCTCGGATGGAGCGGATGACCCCTCTGCAGCGCGGCTTTTTCACCCGGAGGATTTGCCCAACCTGTTGTTACAGGCCATGGACACTTTGAAGATATCCTCTCCGGAGGACGTCTTTCCCTCAGCCCCTGTTGGCTCTGCCATTATGCTGGGGACGAAGCGCCCGCCTAGATCCTTCCACGTGCATGATGCCATGCACACCTTAATTTCGGCTCAATGGGATGTCCCAGAAGCGAGCCTTAAAGTGGCTAGGGCTATGTCCCGCCTCTATCCTTTGGCTGTGAGTGAACGTGAGGCCTATCTGTGGCCTACCGTGGATTCTTTAATCACTGCGGTGACTAAGAAAACGGCATTGCCGGTGGAAGGTGGCACGGCCCTAAAGGACGCCCAGGACAGGAGATTGGAGGCGGCCTTAAGGTCGTCCTTTGAGGCGGCTGCTTTAAATTTGCAGGCCTCAGTTTGCGGCTCCTATGTGGCCAGGGCGTGCCTGACTATGGTGCAGCGGGCTTTCCCCTCGGATCATTCCTTGAGGGATGATTGGCCAGCCCTGGAATCGGGCCTGGCCTATTTGGCAGACTTGCTGTATGATGTCTTGAGAGCCTCAGCTAAAGGCATGGCTCAGACTGTCTCTGCGCGGCGGTGGCTTTGGCTGAAACATTGGTCTGCTGACCATGCCTCAAAATCCCGCCTGGCTAGATTGCCTTTTAAAGGCAAGCTGCTCTTTGGGGTCGAGCTGGACAAAATCGTGACTGATCTCGGCACGTCTAAGGGCAAGAAGTTACCGGAGGTCAGGGCTCGGGCTAGTGCTCGTCCCGGTACCTCCAGAGGACGGTTTCAGGAAGCCCGTCGGTACCGCCCGGGCAGGTCGGGTGCTTCTGCCCCTTCTTCCTTTAAGAGGAAGTTCTCCCCCAAGCAGCATTCCTTTCGCAGAGACCGCCGTCCCGGAGGTGCTCCCTCCGGTCCTCCCCCAGGGTCTCGTACCCAATGACGGGGTATTGGTCCACGCCCCAGTGCAGATTGGAGGACGGCTGTCCTCGTTTCTGGGCGAGTGGACCACAATAACTTCAGACGCTTGGGTGCTGGAAGTCATCAGAGACGGCTACAAGCTAGAGTTCTGCCGACCCTTAAGAGACGGGTTTGTACTCTCTCCCTGCAAGTCTCCGGTCAAAGCTGTGGCAGTGCAGCAGACTTTGGACAATCTGATCCGCCTGGGTGCGGTCGTTCCGGTGCCAGAAAGTCAGCTTGGCAAGGGGCGTTACTCCATTTACTTTGTGGTCCCAAAGAAAGGAGGTTCTGTCCGGCCTATCCTCGACCTCAAAGGGGTCAATCGGGCCTTGAAAGTGCGGCACTTTCGCATGGAGACTCTCCGCTCTGTTATAGCGGCAGTGAAGGCAGGGGAGTACCTGGCATCCTTGGACATCAAGGAAGCGTACCTGCATATTCCCATCTGGCCTCCTCATCAACGCTTTCTGCGTTTTGCAGTCCTGGGCCGACACTTCCAGTTCAGAGCCCTCCCGTTCGGGTTGGCTACTGCTCCGCGGACCTTTTCCAAGGTAATGGTGGTCATAGCGGCCTTCCTGCGAAAGGAAGGAGTACAAGTCCATCCTTATCTGGACGACTGGTTGATCCGAGCCCCCTCTTATGCAGAGTGCGGCAGAGCTGTGGACCGGGTAGTTGCTCTTTTGAGCTCCCTGGGGTGGATCATCAACTGGGAGAAGAGCCAGCTGCGCCCGACTCAGTCCCTGGAGTATCTGGGAGTTCGATTCGACACCCAAGTGGGCAGAGTGTTCCTGCCAGACAAGCGGATTGTCAAGCTTCAGGCTCAGGTGGACCAGTTCCTAGTAGCCTCTCCTCTTCGGGCTTGGGACTATGTGCAGCTGTTGGGCTCTATGACGGCCACGATGGAAGTAGTGCCCTGGGCCAGGGCTCATATGAGACCACTACAACACTCTCTGCTGCAGCGCTGGACTCCGATGTCGGAGGATTATGCGGTGCGTCTTCCCTTGGATCCAGCAGTGCGCAAGGCGCTGAGCTGGTGGATGCAGACAGACAAGTTGTCTGCGGGAATGCCTCTGGTGTCCCCAGAGTGGATTGTCGTCACGACGGACGCCTCGTTATCGGGCTGGGGAGCCCACTGCTTGGGAAGGACAGCGCAGGGGCTCTGGTCTCCTGCAGAGGCAAAGTGGTCTATCAACCTCCTGGAACTCAGAGCCATTCGGTTGGCGCTTTTGGAGTTCATCCCGGTACTGGTGTTGAAGCCTGTACGGGTCCTGTCGGACAATGCCACGGCTGTGGCCTATGTCAACCGCCAGGGAGGTACCAAGAGCGCCCCTCTAGCCAAGGAAGCTATGAGTCTATGCCAGTGGGCGGAAGCGAACCTGGAACAGCTGTCAGCGGCCCACATTGCCGGAGTCATGAATGTCAAGGCGGACTTTCTCAGTCGCCATACCTTGGAGCCCGGAGAGTGGCAGCTATCTGCTCAGGCGTTCTTGGACATCACGAAGCGCTGGGGCCAGCCGAGCCTAGATCTGATGGCGTCATCGGCCAATTGCCAAGTGCCGCGCTTCTTCAGCAGAGGACGGGACCCTCGATCCCTGGGAGTAGATGCTCTTCTCCAACAATGGCCGACACAAGAGCTTCTCTATGTGTTCCCGCCCTGGCCCATGTTGGGCAGGGTACTAGACCGGGTGGCAAAGCATCCTGGCAGGATAATCCTGGTGGGTCCGGATTGGCCCAGGCGTCCCTGGTATGCGGACTTGATCAGGCTCTCAGTCGACGATCCTCTGCGGCTGCCAGTGGAGCAGGGCCTGTTACATCAGGGTCCCGTGGTGATGGAGGATCCCTCCCCCTTTGGTCTTACGGCCTGGCTATTGAGCGGCAGCGTCTGAGGAAGAAGGGCTTCTCAGACAAGGTCATCGCCACTATGCTGAGAGCGAGGAAACGCTCTACTTCTACTGCTTACGCCAGGGTTTGGCGTATCTTTGCAGCGTGGTGTGAAGCAGGCTCTCTTTCTCCTTTCACTGCTCCAATTTCTTCAGTGTTGGCGTTCCTGCAAGAAGGTCTGGACAAAGGCCTGTCGCTCAGTTCCCTTAAGGTCCAGGTAGCGGCTCTGGCTTGCTTCAGGGGCCGCCTGAAGGGTGCTTCCCTGGCTTCGCAGCCAGATGTGGTGCGTTTTCTCAAGGGGGTTATTCACCTGCGCCCTCCTCTGCACTCAGTGGTGCCTGCGTGGAATCTCAACCTGGTGCTGAGAGCATTGCAGAAGCCGCCGTTTGAACCCTTGTCAAGGGCATCTCTGAAAGACCTGACGTTGAAAGCAGTCTTTTTGGTGGCTATCACTTCAGCCAGTAGAGTTTCCGAGCTCCAGGCGCTCTCATGTCGAGAGCCTTTTCTACAGTTCACTGAGGCAGGAGTGACTATTCGCACAGTGCCTTCCTTCCTGCCCAAGATTGTTTCTCGCTTCCATGTGAATCAGCAGCTCTGTCTCCCTTCCTTTCGTAGGGAGGACTACCCAGAGGAGTACTCTGCTCTTAAATATCTGGATGTGAGACGAGTCATCATCAGATACTTGGAAGTGACCAATGATTTCCGGAAATCGGATCATCTGTTTGTCCTGTATTCAGGTCCTCGTAGGGGTCTGCAGGCTGCTAAGCCTACAGTGGCAAGATGGGTCAAGGAAGCCATTGCAGCGGCTTATGTGGCCGCAGGGAAGGTGCCGCCTCTCCAGCTGAAGGCTCACTCTACAAGAGCTCAGGCGGCCTCGATGGCAGAGGCCGGTTCCGTCTCCTTGGAAGAGATATGCAAGGCGGCAACTTGGGCTTCGGCCCATACATGCTCCAAGCATTACCGCTTGACTGTGGCTGCTCGGGCGGAGGCCCGGTTTGGAGCTTCAGTGTTGCGGTCAGGGATTTCTATGTCCCGCCCTGGGTGAGTACTGCTTCGGTACATCCCACCAGTCTATGGATTGATCAGCTTGATGATATGGAAGGTAAAATTATGTATAATCATACCTGATAATTTTCTTTCCATTAATCATAGCTGATCAATCCATAGCCCCTCCCAGATATCTGTATTGTTTTTATTCTGGTTGCATTTCAGGTTCAAGTTTAGTCTTCAGTTACTTCAGAAAGACTTCGTGTTCAAGTTTTTTCACTTGGATTCTTCAAGAGTTAAGACGAGTTTGTGTTACAGTGAGCTGCTGCATTCCTCTCCCCTCCGTTTTACGGGGCTGGATTGAGACTTAAAATTCTGCCGGCACTCCCTCCCGCTTCGTGCGGCTGTAGGGCAGTTTTGTACCCCTCCCGCTTCGGCGGTGTTAGGGTCAGTCAGCTCCTCCCGCGGTTGCGGTTGCAGGATAAGCCAGATCCCCCCGCATCGGCGGGTGTGGTGTCCCTCCCCCGCTCCGCGGGGATGAGCTGGACGGATTCCCCTCCCCCACTTGTGTGGGGATGAGCTGGGTTAATTCCCCTCCCCCGTTTCGGCGGTGGTGAGCTGGGCAGAGTGTCCCTTCGTGGGTGTAATTCTCGAAGTGCTGAGTCCTGCGGATGGAGCTTTGATATCGACATACTGAGGAGTTTCCGGCAGCACATGACCACATATAGGGAGGCAAAAGTTTGCTCTCTATCTCCACCTGCTGGTAGATGGACACAACCCACCAGTCTATGGATTGATCAGCTATGATTAATGGAAAGAAAATTATCAGGTATGATTATACATAATTTTACCTTAGTTAATCTGTAGCATTTACTGAATGTAGGAATGCCATATGTTTGTTTAGTTTTTTTTTTATGACAGCACAAATAAAGCTATGCATGAAAAATGATCATTTGAAGGTTTTTTTCATTAATACAGTTTTAATGATATTGTACTCCTTATCTCCTTGCCTCACTTGGCAGTCTCTTTCACCCCTGATCTCCCTAGGTGGGCAGCCTAGGCAGCACCAGTGACCATCATCAGTCCTAGGATTCGAGGCCACCTCTCCCAGGGTACGACCTCAACCCCACCAGCTATCCAGTAGGGCCTACCACAAAGGGGTAATCATCTTCCCTCCCTTCCTGACCTGAGTGTCCGCCTCCATACAACAAGTGTTTTGATATCAATAAACAAGTGCTCTTGTGTTGAAATTCAATTGATCTTCCCCCATTTTTTTACTTTCTGTCTCCTCACAACACTCAGGTATGATTGGGGATCAAAACCATGGCCTGCACACTACAGTACAAACAGAGCTAAAAACAACAAACTTTGCCTGATCCTAAGTAAAACCGAGCTTCTGTGGGTCCCTATCACAAGTGGGGACATACCTGACATCAAAATCTCTTTTGGGAAATATGAACTCCCCCTCAAATCACAAGTCAGGAACTCTGGAATACAGCGCGATTCAACACTTACACTGATTCCCCAAATCCAAGCAACCTTCAAGAGCTGCTTCTATCATTTGCGACAACCGTGCTGCCTGTCTTCATTCATTGAGAAGGCAAATCTTGTCACAGTTGTGCATGCCATGATAACATCAAGACTGTATGACTGTAATGCACTCTACACTGATCTAACTACAAAGGGTCTGCACCAGCTCCAATTGATTTAGAATGCTGCAGCAAGACTAATAGAAGGTTGTAAGAGACATGACCACATCACACCATTTTTACAAAAACTTCACTGGCTACCATTACAATACACGGCTAAATTTAAAACTCTGTATCTGATCTTCAAGACCCTTAAAGGAAATTGCCCAGAGTACTTGAAGAACAGGACCTTCCTCTATACACCTCCAAGGTCACTAAGGTCCTCCCAAAGAGTATGCCTAACCACACTCTCTCCAAAGGACATCACGCGATGTGATACCAGCCAGTGAACCTTCTTCGGAGTAGCCTCCACACTCTGGAATGCAGTTCCTGAAAGGCTTTACATAACATAAGACAATCTGTAGTTCAGTAGGCAGGTGAAAGCTTGGCTCTTCAACCAGGCCTTTAATGGAATAATTAAATATTTTGCTACACATACACACACGCGCGCTATACTGGCTGCACATTCTGTAGCAGGACATGTTTATCCACTCTTAACCTAGCTAAGATAATATTCTTAACTCCTTTCTGACTCCCTTATTTTCTTACTCCTGTTAACTCTACCTTATCTATCTCTATGTTCCATCTTTGCTTACACCCTCTGCTGTCTATTAAAATGTTGTATTGTGTTGGCATTGTAATGTAGCATACTGTGTATTGTTTGAATATTTTTACTGCTGTGATTGTCTATTGCTTATGACTTTTTCTTGCTGTACACCGCCTTGAGTGAATTCCTTCAAAAGGGCAGTAAAGAAATGTCTAATAATAAATCAACTAGTAAAAAAGGTCCGTTTCTGGCTCCAATGAAACGAGCGCTAGCAAGGTTTTCTGAGAGAGTGTCTGTGAGAGTGACTGTGTGTGAGAGAGAGAGAGAGAGTGAATGTGCAAGTGTGTGTGTGTGACAGAGTGAGGGTGGGTGCGACTGTGTCTGTGAGAGTGGGTGTATGTGAGAATGAGTGTGTGCGAGTGCGTATGTGAGACAGTGAGTGTCCTCCCCTCTCTCCCCTCTCAGATCTCAGGACCCCTCCCCTGTGGTTTGAGGACCCCCCTTCCCCCCCCCCTCTGGTCTTAGGGAACCCCCTTTCCCCCTCTCTGGTCTTAGGGACCCCCCTCCCCTCCCCTCTCCATAGTTTACCTTCCAAAGACTCGATCCCGGTTGCCTGTACCAATGCAGGTGCTTGAGACGTTGGGATAGTGGTTAGTCGTTTGTTGGGAGGGCGTTTGTTATGGAGGCAGCACATACCTGTAGCAGGAGCATGGGCGTCAGAATAGTAATCTCCCTGCAGTGATGTTCATTGTCTCGGTGCTGCAACCCCCCCCCCCCCCCCTCGCTCCCTCGCTCCCTTTTTCCCAGTTGCAGGGTCCCCCCTCCCTCCCTCCAGTTACAGGGTCTGTCTGAGTCCCCCCTCTTTTGAAGCAGCAGCTCCTATGTTTGCTTGTTTGTGAGTGTACAGCAATGACGGCTGCGTACTGGAGTGCAAACAGAGATTAACCAAAGGGCTTCCTTGCTTAGTGTGTAGTTGCATGGCTCACTTCCACTCCTGTGTGTTATACTCCTGAGGCATCTCATAGGTTTGATTGCCGGCTGCGCTGGAGTCTGACCCAGTGCTCTTTCCCTCCCCCCTCTTCTGAGTCGCCAGTGGACCCTGTCCCCACCCCCCGGCCTGAGCCCTCATCCGCCGCCGCCTTCCCTCTTTGTGGGTAGGGGCGGGGGCGGGGTTGTGTCTCGGAGGGGTCTCCTTCTGGAGTTCTGTTTCTCTTCTTTAACTCGCGGTGGCTATGTGGGCCAGGTATTTTGCTGGACAAATGATTTTCTGAGGTTTGTGTGGTTCCGTTTGCAGGGGGTGTGTGGGTGGGGTTATGCTTCGGAGGGGTCTCGTTCTGGCATTCCGTTTATGTTAGTAACGTTGCGGTGGCTAAACGGACCCAATTGGGAGGCATGTTGTTTGAGATTTTGCTGGAGAAATGATAACACGTAGCAACTTGTTTGCGATGGTATTCCTTCAGTGTCATTGCTCTGCCCTCGACGTCATCACGTTTGACGCGTGGGCGGGGCAGACACTCATGGTGGAAAACTGATCTTTACCATGACATTTTTAGAACATTGAGAGAATTGTGGCCTCATTAGAACGTTGGAGGTGCATTTTATATAGAGAGATAAATCATATAATAGGATGCCTGGTAGGACCCTAGTATATTAAGGAGCATAGGTACCTACTTTCCTGTATAGAGTATTAGCCTAACCAGGTATATGCATGCTTAACATTTAGGCGTGAGCACTTTTGCCAGCCACAGGGCTAGTGTGAGTGTTATCATTTAATTTCTGCAGATACAGACATTTATGCCAGTAAGCAGTGGCGTAGTTATGCGGGGCCCCTGGACCCCCCTGCCAACGACCCTCTCGACCTCCCCTCCCGCCACCAACCCTCCCCCGCCACCGCCGCCTACCTTTGCTGGCGGGGGCCCCCAACCTCCACCAGCCGAGGTCCTCTTCTTCCGGCGCAAGGTTTCAGACTCACAGAAACAGAACGAAGCCCTGCAGATCAGCCAGCAGCCACAGAAACAGAACGAAGCCTTGCGCAGGAAGAAGAGGACCTCGGCTGGCGGGGGTTGGGGTCCCCCGCCAGCAAAGGTAGGCGATGGCGGGTTGGCAGCAGAAGGTGGTCGAGAGGGTTGTCGGCGGGGGGGGGGGGGGCAAAGTTGTTGTTGTTGTTGGTGGTGGTGGTGGTGGCGGCGGAGTCGGCAATGGTGGGGGGGTTGGCAATGGCGGGGGGGTCGGCAGCGCCGGGGGGGGCTAAAATGTGCCCCCTCACCTCAGGCTCTGGACCCCCCTCCTGCCGAAGTCTGGCTACGCCCCTGCCTGTGTGTGAGTCCTGACTATGCTCCGCCCCTATGTACACCCCCCCCCCCTTGTAAATACATGCTATGTCAGTTAAGCAGGTATTTGTAGAACTTTGGCAGCTATGTGTGTATGTGTAAATGCCATTATTCTAAACATTTACGAGATAATGGCATGTAAATGTTAGCACCGTCCTATGTTATGGAATTGCCCCCAAGTAGCAAAAGAGAGGATCCAAAACTACACAAACCAAGACAGCAAAAGAGAGCACAAAAGAGCCCTCAAAACTGGAACAATGGAGAATCCTTTAATGCAATGGACCCGAAATGGGCTGTGTTTCAGTGCAAAAGGATGCCTGCCTCAAGGGTCAAATAAAATACTCTGCAATGGTAAAAAAAAGTCCAGAATGGTCCTTCTAAACACACTGTGTCAGGGTATGCTGCAGGTTTGTTGGATGCCATTATTGCACTGAAGACGCACTCGATGTGTCCTGCAGCATACCCTGACGCAATGTGTTTAGAAGGACCATTTTGGACTTTTTGTACCATTGCAGAGTGAGTTTGTTTTTTTACCCCTAAGGCGGACATTCTTATGCGCCGAAACGTGGCCCGTGTGGGGTCCATTGCATTAACGGATTCCAATCTTGAGGGCTCTTTTGTGCTTTCTTTTGTTGTCATGGAACTGCCTCCAATGTGCTGCAGCCTGAGTCACAGAAAGAGTTCCCTTAAGGGTCTTTTATAATTGTACATTGGTCAGTTTTCAGACATCTGCTCAGTGGATAAAATACCCGAGCAATTTGACCTTTCATCTTTAGTTGAGTTTTCAGCCACATCTAACCAGTTGAAAAGCGTATCATCTTACTTTCTTTTCTGTGTTTTGTTTTATATAACAAATACATATAACAAATACAAACCCACAATCATAAATACTCCAGGACATACCCTCCCTACCTCGGACAGTTTGAAAATACTCAGTGTCACACTCGATCGCAACCTTACCCTCGAGAGCCAAGTAAACTCTGTAACAAAGAAAATGTTCTATTCAATGTGGAAGCTCAAACGATTAAAACCTTTCTTCCCAAGAGCAACTTTTCGATATCTAATACAATCAATGGTTCTAAGCCATGCAGATTATTGCAACGGAATCTACGTGGGCTGCAAAGAGCAACTCATAAAAAAAACTCCAGACCACCCAAAATACAGCAGCCAGGCTGATATTCAGCAAAACACGCTTCGAAAGTGCCAAACCCCTCCGAGAAAAGTTGTATTGGCTCCCAATCAAAGTACGGATCATCTTCAAAATCTGCACCTTAGGCCACAAAATCATGTATGGCGTAGTCCCAGGATACATGACAGACCTTATAGACTTACCAATAAGAAACAAAGTCAGATCATCAAGATCCTACCTAAACCTACACTACCCAAATTGCAAAGGACTGAAATACAAAACAACTTACGCAGCCGGCTTCTCCTTCATAAGCGCACAACGTATAATTAAACTCTGGAATTCGTTGCCGGAGAAAGTGGTGAAGGCGGTTAGCTTAGTAGAGTTTAAAAAGGGGTTGGACGGTTTCCTAAAGGAGAAGTCCATAAACCGCTACTAAATGGACTTGGGAAAAATCCACAATTCCAGGAATAACATGTATAGAATGTTTGTACGTTTGGGAAGCTTGCCAGGTGCCCTTGGCCTGGATTGGCCGCTGTCGTGGACAGGATGCTGGGCTCGATGGACCCTTGGTCTTTTCCCTGTATGGCATTACTTATATACTTATGTACTTATAACTATGGAATGGGCTCCCAAAAGCTGTGAAAACAATCCACGACCACTTGAACTTCAGGAAATCACTAAAAACCTACCTCTTCAAAAAAGGCCTACCCCAACGACCCCACGTAACCCTCTTCACCTACCAACACAGCATAACTATGATCGAACAGGACATCAAGCAATCTTCATCCATTCCGACCCTCCATTTATACCTCATACGATCACTATACAACTTTGTATTTGTTATCCACCGACTGGGCAAATGCCTTTGACGGTACTATGTAAGCCACATTGAGCCTGCAAATAGGTGGGAAAATGTGGGGTACAAATGCAGCAAATAAATAAATAAAATTTCTATTTATTTCCTTTGCTGCTGAAAACCCATCTAAATGTTGCCAGACAAAAGTTGTTCAGCAACATTTAGGACAACCACTTGTGTAACTGCTGTTGTGCACTCGCTCAAATTTAGCTGTTTTGCACTGAGTGGATAAATCAAAAACCACCCTTAAGAATACCTGTTACTGTGCCTCTTTTTGATAGCCAGAAAAATGTCAAAAGAATTGTAGCATGAGTTCATAAAAAATGTTATGTGCATGTAAAACTCTAGCACAGTTTGATAAGTCCAGAGTTTCCCATTTGTGGTCGCATCATGGGCGAACCCTCCTTAAGACATCATTGGACCACACCACCCGGGGTCACACACTTTCTGTGGTCACACAAATAATAAGCACTGGTTTAGTCTATTCTAATATATATATCACATCCTTGCAAAAAAAAAAACACCCATGGCGATTCACAAAAATGGTAAAAACATAACATAAAATACACAGCATTCCTACCCCAGCCCCCCTCTACATTATCCAATTAAAATTTATTAAAAACTTATAGTTAGCCCACTTTGCTTTGCCTCAAATAACCTTGAAGTAACCATGTCTTCATGGCTGACCTAAAACCTAACAACTGATTAAATGCCCTAATTTCACTCAAAAGCGAATTCTACAATCTAGTTTTCAAACACTGTTTCCTAAGAAGGGCAGTTTCCACAGGAACCCAAAAATTTGAGTTGGCAAGACCATGTCAGCTTTTTCCCTTAAATACTCAGGAGTCTCATCTTAAAAGCTTTTAAAGACCAAAAGCAGGACTTTGATCTTAAAACATCCCTCTAGTGGCAAGCTATTTAGTTCCCACAGCACTGGAAAGATATGATCTCTCTACATACATCCTGTCAACAGTCGCACTGGGGTTTTCTCCACCAATAAAGCATTATATTATTCGAATCTCAATGAAACAGCAGAATGCACAATCAATGCTATATTGTCAGGATCAAAAAATACTGAATCTGGTGAAGTCACCATAAATTCCAAAAACATATGCGAGTGACCACTGAAACATGGGCCTGTGGCTACAGTACTTGCATGCACAGTAACACCCCAATAATTTAATTATGCACACTATTATTATTTGAAACATCCACTGCTACCCACACCAATAGAGAACAGGCCAATTTAGGAATTTTAAGTCCTCCCCTCCCCAGTCCATTAGGTAATAATTCCCCGCCCTCTCCCTTCAATGAATGAGAGGGAATCTCATTGTCCACTCTGGTAAGAAGCTCCCTGACAGATCAGGTAAACTCCTCCTCTCCAGAGACTCAGTATATTCAAATTTTTCTCCTGTATATTCATTCTAAAACCAATAGGCTGTGTGGTCTACAGAACAGATTTGGGAAGCCTCATCATTTGCAAATGAGATCAGAGAGGAAAACAATCACAGTCAAAAGATTTCCTCCTGCCAGAAAGTGGAGATTGCACTGGGAGAGAGAGAGAGAGAGAGAGAGAGAATGATTTTGCAGGGGGAGGTGCCTAAACTGGCTGATTCACCCAGGCCCCTAACCCCTTATCAGCCATGGGGAGAAATAAAGAATAATGACTATATGTATAAGATAAGAATTTTTTTTTTCATTTGGACTCATACCATGCCAAAAATTCCTCACACCTTGCAACTTGATAAAGCTATGGTATTTCTACATAGCTCAACTTATTCAAAATACAGGTATAAAATATATATTAAATGCCATAAGAATATAAGAATAGCCATACTGGGTCAGACCAGTGGTCCATATAGCCCAGTATTCTGATTCCAACAGTGGCCAATCCAGGTCACAAGTACCTGACAGAAACCCAAATAGTAGCAACATTCCTTGCTACTACTCCCAAGGCAAGCAATGGCTTCCCCCATGTCTGTCTCAATAGCAGACTATGCACTTTTCCTCCAGGAACTTGTCCGAACCTTTTTTGAACCCAGATACACTAACTGCTGTTACCACATCCTCTGGCAACGGTTCCAGAGCTTAACTATTCCTTGAGTGAAAAAATATTTCCTCCTATTTGTTTTTAAAGTATTTTCATGTAACTTCATTCAGTCCCCCCTAATCTGTACTTTTTAAAGACTAAAAAATTCACTTTTACACATTCTACACCACTCAGGATTTTGTAGACCTCTATTATATCTCCTCTCAGCTGTCTCTTTTCCAAGCTGAAGAGCCCTAACCTCTATAGCTTTTCCTCATGTGCCAATCATATTCATTTATATTGTGAATTATGGTAAGGGTCACAAGAACACATCATTTGAATCATAGGAGCCACCTTTTCAAAATTATTGGGGGTGCTAAGCCCAATGGAAATGACCCCTCCCTGGATACATACAAGGAATTTTCTCAATACTGGGGGTGCTCAAGCACCCACAGAGTCGGCTCCAATGATTTGAATGCTTCTTTGTTCAGAGTAGAAAATTGTTTAGCACATTGTATGAACCTCAACTCCATATGACTTTCTTCTGCCTGGTCCAAGTCAGGAGCTAAAACTTTTGAGAGTTTGGATAGATTTGGGTTTAACCTTGCAGAAGCAGATGGGGTTGATGGAGAAAGCATATTTTTATACCTATGGAACATATGTCACCCGTGTCTCTGAATGGAGACAATTTATATACTGTAACCCAAGTGAGGATTGAGTTATATTTAGATTATTGCAATTCTGTATACATGTGCCTACCTAAATAATAATTGAAAAATCTTCAGTTAATTCAAAATACAGTGTCTTGCATCATATCCATTCTGTTTTGGAATTCATTCTTGACTTCCGATTAGCCAAAGAATTGAACTCAAACTATATTTTATGATTTATAAAATTCTCTGTGCAAATACTCCATATTTGCGTTCTCAGGTTTTATAGTATATTCCAGGCCAAGCTTTATGCGCCTTCTAACAAACTCTGTTACAGATTCCTAAAGGTTTTAGTTTAGTGGCAGGGTCCCAGCACATACCTGAAGGCAGCCGTCCTGGTGGTCTAGTGGATTCTTTGGGGCAGGAAAGATCCGCAGTCTTACCTGCCTGCTACCAACGCTGAGCCTCCCGCTGCCACACTGCTCTTTAAAAATGGCTGCTGAGACTTCCATGTATGAGCTGAATATCGCTGCTTAAATGGATAACTTTTTGGCCAGCTTTGGAATGTCCATAACTATACCAGTTTTCAAATAAAATTTGGCACGGTTGTTTTGCAATTTAACAAGTGTGGACAGTAGCCAATCTTCCACTCTGGTTGTCACTGCCCCCAGGCCTGTTCCGTCTATCCTCAAACCTGGCCAAATGCTCCATAGCCACAAAATAGTTTCCTTATTTGGGTTTAGCTCACACCCTTTCATTAGCATCTCACCGCAAGTTATAATTGGGCACTTTTTTTTTTATTAAACATAGGGAGAACATAACTGAAGTAGGGCTGCATTATGATTAAAATGTTTTAACCATGATTAATCACATGATTTAAAGGAACAATATTTCCCTCTCTCCCATTCCCAGGTCTAAACATCTCTTCCCTCAGTCCCATTCCCCTCCACCCCCATGTCCATTCTCTCTCTCTCTGTCCAATATCTCTCTCTTTTACGTTCTTTCCTTCCCCTCCACCCCAGGTTCATTATCTCTCTCTCAATCCTTCTCTCTCCCCCATTAGCCAGCATCCCTCCCTTCCCTCCCCTTTGTGCAGTATTTCTCTCTTTCTCCCTCCACTCCCAGGTCCATTATCTCTCTCCCTCCCTCCCCTTCACACCCAGATCCATTATCTGTTTCTCCATCCTTCTCTCTCTGCCATCAGCCAGCATCTCTTCCTCTATGCCCCTCCCCTCCCCTCTAGGTTCAGAATCTCCCCATCTTTCCCTCCTGATTCACAGTCTGGCATCTCTCTCCCTCCCCGCCCTGCCTGTAGTTCAAAAGTTCCCCGTCTCTCAATTCCCTCCCCTTCCCCCAGCTGTACCTTAAATTAGGCTTTCTCTGTTCCCAGCAGCAATACTCATTCACATGACTGCAGTCTGCTCTGGAGCTTTCCTTCTGACCAGTCCAACCCCTTCTGACACAACTCCCTGTGTCCACAGGGTCAGGTCAGAGGGAAAGCCACGGAGTAGGCCACAGCCAGTGAATGAGTATCATTGCCACTGTGGGGGACCGAGAAGGCTTGATTTAAAGTATACTCTGGGGGAGGGAATTAAGAGTGTACCATTGAACTGCGGGCAGAGTGGGGAGGAAGAGATGTCAGACCATGAATCAGAGGACGGGAGGGAGAAGAGAGAGAAAGAGGGGTAGATCCTAGAGCTAGAGGGAGACTCTACAGCAGAATTAATTTTATTAGCTGTGATTCTGGCACTCAAGCTACTTTTCTGTCCCTAGGGGGTTCACAATCTAGTTTGGTATCTGATGTCATAGAGGGTTAAGCAACTTACCCCGCGTTGTAAGGATTGTCACTAGGATTTGATCCCTGGCTCTTAGCCTGCTGCTCTAACCACTAGGCTGCCCTCATAGCAGTTCTGTTTCTCTATTTCACAGGCTTTATCAAACATTCAAAAGCCAGGCTTTTAAATTCCCAGAGGTTTCCTTAACAATCCTTCTATCTTTTACTCTTTATATGCAGGGCACTGACTGTGTTTCAACAGATTCCTGGCTCCTCCTCTCTCTCATCTTGCTCCTGTTCTACCCCCAGGAACGGTCTTAGACAGGGGCAACCGCACAGGGCCTCATGCTCACAGGGGTCCTGTGGTTGTAGTCAGCCAGTTGCGTCCCCAGCATGAATTTTGCACAAGTTGCGAACCCAACCCCACTCCTGCAAATTGCTTCAGCTGCCTGCACACTTGTCAGGTTCCCTGCACACATCTGACACAGTTACTTACTGTCCTGACGCCTGGTCCACTGACACAGTGACGCCGGAACTTTTGTCTGCCATGGCCCGCCCCCTTCTGACGTAACTTCCTTCTTCCTCAAGGGCGGGCCACGGCAGAGGGAAGTTCCCCAGTATCAGCGGATCAGGCCTGAGGAGAGTAAGTGTGGATTAGTCAGCTTGGCTCTGTTCTTCTTGCTGTGACGTGACGCTTGCAGGCAGCACAGCGCAGGTTGGTGATAGTTGGCATTTGGCAATGTCAGAAGAATATACCTTGGTGATTAATATCTTTCCTTTGTTTGCATGTCTTTCTGGGTTTTCTTCTCCTGTCATTAGGAGGGGGGGAGGCTATGTGAGGGCGGGTCTAGGTGGGGGGGGGGGGTCCCACCAGGGCCCCACACTTGCTAAGATCGGCCCTGGCTACCCCTAGGCCTTTTGAGATTCGTAGTTCTCCAGTTTGAAAATGTTAGGGTTGACCTAACCCTGGATATTCAATGCAGGAGCATGAGTAGCTCCCAGCATTGAATATCTGAGTGTGGGTGCTGATCTGGAAATTAACCTGGTACTGGCCGATATTCAGACTGGTACCCAGTCAGCTCATGGTCTGATGCTCACAACTCCTGTGGTAGAGCCAACAGCACAGAAACCATACAACTGGAACAGCACAGAAAATTAGCTCACCAATGTTCAAAGGAAATGATATGCAAATTATATGCATGATGTTTAAGCGAAAGCAAGAGGGGAGATGTGCTTGGTGCATGTGCAGAAGAGTTTCACAGTAAGCCCAGCTCCTGTGCGCATATGCCAGGCAAACCTGAATGTGACGCACACTTTGGCATCTGTTTTGTGCGCCTTTAAATATAAGCTTTTCAAAATGTTTTGTACTTGGAAGGCTTATATTTAAACACAAGAAACAGGAGCCAATGAGTGCTTTCACTTCCAGGTTCGCACGGACTCGCACACATTTGTTTCTCACTACTGGTGCTTAGGGGATTGAATGGGCTTCCTTCTGCTTTGAAATTAAAGAAAAACCAGCAATTTTAAAGAAAGAACCATGAAAAATCCTCTCTTCAAATACCCTAATCGGGGCATAGCCAGACCTCACAGTGGGAGGGGGCCAGAGACCAAGGTGAGGAGAGCACATTTTGGGCTGCTGCCCCGCCGCCACCCCCCCCCCCCCCCCACACACACACACACACTGCCCTGCCGCTCCCCACCCACTGCTGCAGCAAATACCTTGGCTGGAGGGGGTCCCCAACCCCTGTCAGCTGAAGCATTGTCCAGTGCCAGTCTCCGGTGACTCCGCATTGCCCGCCCTGCTCTGTCTTCCACTCACATCCTGCATGCTTCTTTTAGTGAAATTGAGCATGCTCAGTTTCACTAAAAGGAGCATGCTGGACGTGAGGGGAAAACAAAGCAGGGCAGGCAACCCAGCAGACAACACTTCAGCTGGCGGGGGTTGGGGACCCCCACTAGCCAACCCAGGGGCCCAGAGGAAATTTGGGGGGCCCAGGCCCCTATGGCCCCACCTAACTACGCCACTGCCCTAATGCCTGCTCTGAGCTGGTGTTATTTTTTCAGCTGTAAGGGCGGCTTTGTTTTGTGTGCTATTCTCTGAACATCGGGAGGGAATAGGAAATGACCTCATTAACATCCGTTTGACTACATTTGCATGCTATTTGTGCTAATCTTTGGCGCACTCGTTTCCCGCGCTAAAACCTCTGAGGATTCTGTGCTCACTAATGTGGATGCTAGTCTGGCGCTAATGGCCTCTAGCACCCACAAATTTCTTCTGAGCATTGGCCCATTAGCGCATAAAGTTAAAACAACTGTTTTGCTCTTCTAACTTTATGCACTGACTTAGCCCGTTGTGGACTGAATATTGCCAATTCGTCACTAACCAGCTAAGTTTTTGCTCCACCCTAACTCAACTCCTGCCTGCCCCTACTCGGTTAGGGGATGGCCAGTTAGCGGTGATATTCATGGCACTACCCAGTTGTCACTGAATATTGGAAGCTGGCTAGCTCAGCAGTGTTTAACCAGGGAAGAGCCTGTCCTGCCTGGTTAAACACTTTGGAATATCAACCCCGTGGTTTGCTTCTTCTGGCTACAGCTAGAAGTTTCTTTTCATGTCTTTCCTTTACCACCTCCATTGTTCAAGAGGCATGGATTTTAAAAAGTAAAGCACTTATGTGTCTGGCACATTGACTACATAAGAGCTTTTGAATACTGTCCTGATGATATCTGCAGTAAACTCACTACCATAATAATAGGCTGAGGATCGGAAGAATGGAACTGTTTACAGAATAGTCAAGGCAGAAAAATTGAACTGTTTGCACAGCAGGGCCTGTGTTTTAAACAGAAGAACAGGTTTGCTTGCAAAATCAAGAACTATATTTACAATTTAATCAAGGCAAAAGATTGCCAGGAATATCAACAGTCTGTAAAAATGTGTCCTTGCTAGACCCTCCACATATTTTTTAAGATAGTTACTGTAGTTTGTCTATTCAGGCACATTATAGAAGGAAGCAGCTGGTATTTGCTTTGGGATAAGCAAATGTGACTGTTTTGCCCTCCTTGAAAATTAGATACATGAGGGAAAATAATGGCAGCCCCTCTTATTACCTTTACTAGGCTAAGGAATGGTAATTACCATTTTACCATGATCAGTATTTTGCCAGTGATTGCTCCGCAAGGTGGGCCTACATAATTAACTTCTCCTTCCAGCTGTGTTTTTAAACCAGATATATGAAATGTGTGAACACTGGAGGTGGAAAAAAACAGGCTGGCGTCCTGAATTTCTAAAACCCGCAGCCCAAGAAAGAAACCAGTACATTAATTTCTGTATTACACATTTAACAGCTCTTATTCTCTATAAGAGCCAGAAACATATATTTATTTTATAGTAATGAAAATTTTTTATCATAGTTTATCCCGCAGTATATGGGGATTACTGAGAGTGTGAATCTCTGTTGAGAGTCACTGGTCACTGGGGGGAGTGACTGATAGGTCCCTGGGTGGGAGGAAGGCACAACCCATGGGAAGTAATTTTGAAATAGAATGCAGAGAGGTAATGCTCTGGTATTGAAGAGTGACGGGGGGGGGGGGGGGGGGGTCTTTGGTTGCCTGAACATTCCCTGTCATTGACCAGGAGGCGAGAGAAGGGAGTCCTGAAAATTGGAAAGATCCACTGGCTGTGAGAGGCAGGTTGCGGCTCCAGTGAGTGGCAACCGGGAGACAGTGCACTGCGGGTGGGTAGAAGAAAGCCCAGCCCAGGAGCAGATGACCGGGGCCAGGGAGAGCTCATCTCAGAACCAGGGTGGACCAAAGGTAGGGATCACCAGTAGAGGAGGGCAGTGGCGTAGCAAGGGGGGGGCGGGAGGGGCGGTCCGCCCCGGGTGTCAGCTCGGGAGGGGGTGCTCCCTGCCAGCTCCCCCCCTCGGCAAATCGACACCCCCCCACCTTTAAAAAGAATATTGGGAGTCGCGCCTGCCCTGCACGTACAAGAAATGTGGACCGTCGGCTCTTCTCTCGCTCTGTCCCGCCCTTCGGAAATAGGAAGTTGCGTCAGCGGAGGGCGGGACAGAACGAGGGAAGAGCCGACGGTCCACATTTCTTGTACGTGCAGGGCAGTCGCGACTCCCAGTATCCTTTTTAAAGGTAGGGTGCGGGAGCTGGTCGTCGGGGGGGGGGGTGTGTCATCGTGCTGCACCCGGGGGGGGGGGGTGCAACGGCGAACCGCCCCGCCCCGGGTGGCAGCCCCCCCTGCTACGCCACTGGAGGAGGGTCAGATCGAGGTGGGTCTGACCCCGCAAAAATGAATCAGTGTAAAGAAGAGGAGTACAGCCTTTGGGAATAATATCTGTCTACAGGACAGGTATCGACAGGAGAAACTATATATGTAAATAGCCCTGAATGAGAATTCCCCTGTAGATATACCTGAGGAGGACAGTGGCAAAGGTGCGCCCTCTGAGAATGACAGAAGTTGGACTTTAAGGTTACTTTGGAGTTTATCAAGTGATTGTACTGGAAAGGAGGTTAAAGTTAAAGTCTGGTTATTGCAGCAGTTTACAAATAAAAGTTAAGTTTCTTTGTTAAACTTTTGGAGTGCTGTGTCCAGTTCCTGGACTGAAGAGCTGAGTGGAACCCAGAACTGGTGAGAGAATCCAGGGCGTAGGCACGGGTGGGCCTGGGCCAATTTGGGGTCAGGCCCGCCCAAGCAGCAGTGTTCCTGCACAGCGATTCCGGTCGCAGGCTCGGCTCGCAGTGATTCCCACACACTGCTGCCTGCCGCTCAACAATCTCCTTGCAGCTTCTAAGCGCTAACCCGGAAGCCTCTCCGCTGCCGCATCTTGACTGGGCAGAAACCGGAAATTGTGGCAGAGGAGAGGTTTCCGGGTTAGCGCTTAGAAGCTGCAAGGAGATTGTTGAGCGGCAGGCAGCAGCGTGTGGGAATTGCTGCGAGCCGAGCCTGCGACTGGAATTGCTGTGAGCTACAGGAACAGTGCTGCTGGGTGGGCCTGCAAGGAGGGTGAGGGAAGATGGGGTGAAAGTTGCTGCACGGGGGAAGGGATGATGGGGAAAAGATGTTGCACGGGGAAGGGAAGACAGGGGGACAGCAGCTGCACAGGGGGGAGGGAAGATGGAAGGAAATATGCTGCACAGGGGGGAGGGAAGATGGAATGATGAGGCAGGGTGGGTGGGGGAGATGCTGCACAGGGAGAAGGGAGAGATGCAGCAAAGGGGTGGAGGGGTGAGGAAGGGAGAAGTCGGCTGCATATGAGGTGGAGGGGAGGGAGACATGCTGCATAGAGAGGGGATAGGTGGTGAGAGGGGGAGAAATGTTGAACATAGGGGTGGAGAGGAGAGAGAAATGGTGGGCATAGGGGTGGAGGGAAGGGAGAAATGTTAGACATGATGGTAGAGGGGAGGAAGGTAGATATGCTGTATGGGAAGGGGAGAGAGATGTTGGACCCAGAACACAAAGGGGAGGGAGAGAGAGATGGTGGACAGTGGGAATGAGAGGGGGAGATAGACATGGGGGTGGATGAGAGGGAGGGAGAGGTACACAGTAGGTGGTGAGGGGGGAAATGCTGGGCCATGGGGGAGAGGACAGGAATGAAGAGAGAAGGGGCAGGAAAATATAAGGCTACCAGGGTGGGGTGGGGAGGGGATCAGATGCTGGTTAGAAGGGTAGAGGGAGGAAGACATCTAGCTCTATCTCTACCTGTTTTTAAATCTATGCTGAAAGTTCGCCTTTTCACTAATGCCTTTGGCTCCTAACCGCTACTCATTTGCCCTCCTCCTCCCCTGTTTCTCTTTACCCTGTAATTCCCTTGCCCGTAATGTCTTGTCTGTCTGTTTTACCTAGATTGTAAGCTCTTTGAGCAGGGACTGTCTCTCTATGTCAAATGTTCAGCGCTGCGTGTGTCTGGTAGCGCTATATAAATGCTATTAGTAGTAGTAGTAATGGTGGAACCCAGTGGGAGAGGCCAAGAGGGGGAGGAAGGGGTGGCAAGGAAATGAATGAGAGATAGTGATTTCAGAGGGTAGAAATATGGTAATGGGGAGTAGATTAAAGATAAAAGAGAAAGTAGGGATGGGGATGAGTAAGATGAGGAATGGGAGAGCTAGTGGGTGAAAGAAGAAGATGGAAATTTGATAGGTATTTGAAAAGTAAAAAGGAGACGAAAAAGGGTGAGAGAGAGGCAGAAAAGAGCTAAAAATGAATGATCAATATGTCAGAGGCAGGAATAGTGAGGGAATAGACAGGAGAGAGGAGAAAAGACAAATGGACTGCAGCGCTTGAAGAAGAATTAGCAGACGACAGAGAGGAAAGCAGAAAAGAGAAATTGGAACCAGCAAGATGGAAAAATAAAATGTCCAGACAACAAAGGTAGAAAGAAAGCATTTTATTTAGAACTAGTAAAAAAGCCCCGTTTCTGATGCAAATGAAACGGGGGCTAGCAATGTTTTCTTCTGTGTGCATGTGGGAGTGTGTGTGTCCCTGCCCTCTGGCCTCTCTCCCCTCCCCCCTCTGAGTCCTTCACTGTTACAGAGCCAGCGATTTGATTTCATGCTCTGCTGTTTTCCTTCACTGACTGTGTTACAGAGAGGGCGGGGCAGACACTCATAGGGAAACCGGATATCTCGCCCCCTTCACACTTCCGGCTGGAGGCTTCATAGAACGTTGGTGTTGCTTTTTATATAGAGAGATGTTTTAAATGGAATATGTTAGCTTTTGGAAATGTGCATAGCAAATGTCTTTGTATTGTGTTCTGTAGAAAAGGAAATGCATTTCTGTTTTATGTCTCCAGTGTTGCAATAATGTTGTTTAACTTCTTGGGGTTCCCTTTCAATTTTTGTCCAAATATTTTTATTTCTAATTTGTGATCCCTTGTTCTGTATTTGGTGAGGGTCTGTTGGTGTGATAGTAATGGCAGGTGGGAAATTGGAGGGGAGGCAAAGAGGAGAGGGAATCAGGGAGGGGAGCCCTCCTTTATTTTCTGACCTGGGCCCAAGCAGGTCTAACACCAGTCCTAACCCTTGCTGTATAGCTGGTGAGGATTCCCAGGCATCCCCAGCTAAGGACCTCCTACAAAGGCGCCCAGAACTCCCTTCTACCAAGCTCTGGCCATTGGCGTACCAAGGTGGGGGCGGTCCGCCCCTGGTGCACGCCGCTGGGGGGGGTGCCGCGCGCCTGTCGGCTCTTCGTTTTCATGCTCCCTTTGCCCCGGAACAGGTTACTTCCTGTTCCGGGGTAGAGGAAGCATGAAAACAAAGAGCCGGCAGGCGCGCAGCACCCCCCCCCCCCAGCGGCGTGCACCCGGGGGGGGGTCTTTCACCGGGGGGGGGGGGGTGTCGCGCTGTTCCGGGGGGGCGCTGCACCCGGGGGGGCGGGGCACATCGGCGATCCGCCCCGGGTGTCAGCTCCCCTAGGAACGCCACTGGCTCTGACAACAGCATCCTTGAGCCATCGACAGCTAAGCATGTGTGGGGTGCTGGCATCAGTGGCTTAGGGTCATTGCTGCAGCCTGCCAAGCTTGGTAAAAGAGAGTTCTGGCCACCTTCAGAGAAAGTCTTCAGCTGACTGAGCTTGAGGATCCTCATTAGCTAAAGTATTTATATTTTGAGGTGGAGGTAGGGCGGAGCAGAGAAAATTTTGTGCCCACCCACTTTGGGCTCAGGCCCACCCAAAACTGGCTGTCTGGCTATGCCACTGGTTGTACTGGCTGTCTTGTTCCCTTTCTGCTAATTAGACTGGTATTCCTTTTCTTCTTTATTAATTGTATAAATCCCTTTGTTACTTGATTTATGAGAGGTGGTATAGCAAAAACATAAACAAAACATGATCTCTCTCCAACTACATACTTTCTTTCTCCTTCTCTTCTCCATACTTAGCCATGGGCTTTTTCATCTACCTCCCTTCCCCCCAACACTCTCCCACCCCTTTCCATTCCACCGCTCCCCATTCAAATCCATTCCTCTTCTGAGACCATGAGGCACTCACTCTCCTTCCCCCACTTATTCACCCTGCTCTTTCTTGATTCAACCCTATGAACTTTCTCCCCTGCTCCATTCACCAAACACGTGTTCTGTTCATGCAGCTGGAGGAAAGCCTGAGGTAGTAAGAGTAGCTGAGAGCTATTCAGCATGGCTGTCGTGAATCCCCACTGGCATTTTTTTTCTCTTGTGGGATGCCTCATCTTTGTCCAGTGGGACCCAGAACTCCCCATTAGCACTTCATATTCTCTGGCACTCTGGATCAGCTCAATAGGCAATGCCAAGTTGCTGAGGGTGCCCCTGTCTCATATCACCTCCCCCCCCCCCCCCCCCCCACACATACATTAATGCCCCACTCACCTTCCCCTAAGGCCAAAAGGAAAGTATGTATGCACTCTGAAATTTCGTACAAAGACCGCAGATAAAAAAAATACCCAAAGTGCACCAAAGTGAACAGTATGAAAGTTTCCATTATTGCAATGTAGGCCAAGTGCAGAAAGCCTCATACACTTCTGCAGTCTTTAAGCGGGCCTCTTGACTAGACTAGACTTAACCTTTTTTTACATTCCCCATCTGCTCAAGTCTCACAAGTTAACTGTGCAGAGACAGATTATTCAGACAGAAAAATAATAGTTTAACTTAAAAAAAAAAAAAAAAAGAAAAGAGCTTGATTTCTATTCTCTCTCTGCAACTTAAATCAACCATTCTTTCCACAGCTGAAATAACAATCTAATGGAAACAAGGGCCCTGTAGTTTAAGTGGAACAATATTATCATTTTACCTTTTGGTAAATGACTGAAGAAGGGTGAGGACAACCCGCCTAATACAGTAAAGTAGCTTACAACATCAGCTGTAATATTCAAGGGCCATTGAACAGAGTGAGGCTTCTATTTTTCTTTACTAATTTGAATTCCCAGGATTCTTCACTGCTCATGTTTGATAAGTATTTCCACTTCCCAGACTGTCAAAGGAATGTTTGTGTTATTCCCATGCTTTGTGTGCATTTCCTCTTGGACCACAAACAGACACTAAACTTAGCCTGAGAATGTCTGCCTGCCCTTTGCTACAGGGTACAGACGTGTGCGTAAACCATATGCTGGAATTTGACATATACTGTTACCATGGAAACTGTGTATGAAATGACGCAACAGCGGTAAATGATTCATGATCTGTAAGTATAATATTTTGCTAGGAATCTCTGGTGGATCTAAGATAAAACATAATATAGTCAATGAAAGCAGATAAAAACCAATTGAGTTATTCCAGTGTACTGTACAGTACCACAGATATATCTCAACTGCCAACCATAGAAGCTTAACACCTTGTAGGATGTTGCTTCTTATTCAGGTCAATTTATGCTATCTTCCTCTTTGGTTATCTACCATCTTGAGTAGATGAGTAAACAAAAATTATTTACTGAATCCAACACACACCAGCCCCCAGCCCCCAACCCCCAACCATTTCTTTCCTCCTGTGGCCTAAATATAAGGCTGCCAGCTGGATCCAGATTCATAGGAAAGGATAGATCCAGTCCTGGGTTTATCAGGGACTTGTAGTTCTGATTTTCCCCATTGCATTCCCTAAGAAAAGCAAGACTACAAGTCCCAGCATAGTGTGTGTGTGGGGGGGAGGGAACCCAGGACTGGATCAATCCTGTCCTGCAAATCTGGATCCAGTTGGCAGGTTTAGTTAAATACCAACTAAATACTTCTCATAGTGCAGGAGGGCCCCCAGTCAAAAAAAGGGAATCAGTGGCCGGTGGTCTCAGCAATGTGGAGGAGGCAGAGTGAGGTAACACTGTACGTACGTACCTTTTACAATGTTGTCACACAGCCTCTTTGCATCTGTGTTCAATTAAATTACCTTATTACCTCCGCACTCTAGCGGCCAGAAGAGTGTTATCTCCTGCTGCCTGTTCTGCCCCCCCCCACCCCACCCCCGCAGTGTGTGTGCACTGCATTATGTGTATTGTAGTTCACATGTAATTGCAGTTCCTTCCTGCTTAATGTGTAATCTGTTCTCCTAGTGGTCACTTCTTTGCATGTGACCTCCCTCCTTTTCAACAGAATCTAGTCTCTGATGTTGACCCTATTGGTCCCTTTCCTTGCCTTCCAGCCTCGTGGGTCTTCTTCTTGCTCCCTCCTCTTTGCAAGGCAGATTCCTCCAGCTTGACTAACAAACAGTAAATAAAAAGTTGAAATTCAGGGAGAAAAGGACGTACTCTTTTGAGAACTCTGCACTACTGCATCACCTGACCCTGGCACATAATTAGCCTTTAGCCCCTTCATGAGGCAGCCCAAGTTCAAATAAAAAACCATGGCCCCTGCTGCTGTGGGCTGCCCCTTCCTTCTACGTCAGCCCATGTAGGGTTGAATAACTGTTGTTCATTGCTGGTTCCTTCCCTCTGATGCAGCCCATGAAGAACTAAGGACCCAATGCTCAGAAGCAAACAAGGGTGCTAGAGGCCATTAGCACTAGACTGGCCCCCACGTATGCTGGCGCAACATGCTTAGATGCCTCCACCACGCCAAGGGATAGCGCAATGAGCATGCAAACGCATGCTGATGAGCTGATTTCCTATTCTTCCCCAATGCTCAGTGGACAGCGCGCCAATCAAGGGCGCTCTTGCGCTGAAAATGCTACACCAGCTTGGAGCTGGTGTTAGGGTTGTCAGTAGCAAGGTCTGTGTGCTGGGAGGAATAGGGAAGGCAGCTAAATGTGCCTGAAACAAACAAATCTTTTATCCCAGAGAGCACAGAGGCAGAAGAGAATAAAATAGACTATTACATGCATAGAAATAAACAGGAGAAGCCTTTTTAAAACCGCTGTCTGCAAATTCTGAATCAATGTTCTAAAAAGAGTTGTGTGACACGAGTTAGAGAGATTACAAGGTGGTGCACTGTATAATGATTGCGTTGCCATGCTATCTTGTCTCCTACTAGCCACAAACAAGGCACATCTGTTTTCATTTCCTTCCGTCCATGGTCAGCACCTCTTCCTCCTCCTTCCCTCCTCCTCTCTGGTGCGCTGGACATGAGCTGTGATTGTCGCACAACTCTTGAGCGTATATGCCAGGCACCATCCTCCCCCTTTACTTTCTAATGCTTAAAGCTAATAGCACACATATAATTTACATACTATTAGCGTCGAGCATAAGGAAGTAATTCCTCAGCACTGTTGTGGCAGTATTTTTCGGCACTGTTTCACAGAGCCCCAGAGTTTTGAGCATCTGGCTCTAAGAACTTGCTGGTCACTCACTGCTGCCCCCTAAGCCAGTGTGGGGCCAAAGAACCATTGGTTATTGCTGTTCTTCTTAACCCAATAGACCATAACAGGCAGCACTGGTCCCATTCATGACATATCCAGCAAAAGAGCAACATTTCTAACCACTTTTGCTACCATGGGCTCCTCTCCTCTCAATGATCAAACAACTCATCAGACCAGCGAGAGAGAGAGAGAGAGAGAGAAGGTGGTAGCAACAGGGATAGTGATGCCTGGCTGCCAGCCAGCTCTATTCTCCTGTTGACTAGGCTGCAGAGGTAGAAGGAAAAAGAAAATGGAGGAGCAGTTTTCATAGAAACACAGTCAATGACAGCAGATGAAGACATGTATGGTCCATCTAGTCTACCCAACAAGGCAGCCAGCATTGTACCTGGGCAGGTTACATCCCTCACGCTCTGTTTAAAGTGTGAAGGTGATTTAAGTTTTAACTTTGAATCTATCCTCTTTCTACATAGGGATCCTCTGTATTTTTCCCACTCCTTTTTGAATTCTGTCACTGTTTTTGTTCCTGAAGTAGCAAAAGAGAGGGAAAGACAGTACACAAGTACACCAAGTCAAAGAAAAAAAAGCACAAATAGGCCTTCAAGACTGAGACAACGGGAGTCCTTTATTGTTACAAGACCTGTCGGGTCTTGCAACAATAAAGGACTCCCGTTGTCTCAGTCTTGAAGGCCTATTTGTACTCTTTTTGTTCCCATCACTTGCCTCTGGGAGGGTACTTCCAGCATCTACCACTTTCTCCATCAAAAAAATGTTTTCTGATGTTACTCATAAGTCTACCAACCTACAACCTCAATTCATGTTTTCTTAGTTCTACCACTTCCCTGTCTCTGAAGTACCTTTCAACCCTTCTAATGTCTGTATATCTCCTCTGTCCCTCCTTTGCCCTAGGGTATTCATATTCAAGTCTTCAAGTCTCTTCTCATACATCTTATGGTGCAAACCCCATACCATTTGGGATAATGAGAACTGAATGATGAAGTTGGTTGGGGAGAAAGAAGAGGGATTGAGGGTTGGGTGACTGATGGATAAGGTTGGGAGGAGCCTGAGAACTGACAGGTTGGATTTTCTTATCCTTATCTCTTTCCTTCCCCCAAAAAGCAACACTAAGGGCGTCTGTTACTAAGGCGCGCTCACGTTTTTGGCGCACACTAAAATTGTGGGTACTCTAAATGTTAGAGACGCCCATGCATTCCTATGGGTGTCTCTAATGTTTAGTGTGCCCACAATTTTAGCAAGTGCCAAAAACGTGAGCACGCCTTAGTAAAAGACCCAATTAAATTGCAAAATACATCCCTGTACAGCTTTATTTGTAAGGATAAGTGCATAGTGTAGCCTCATTTACATTGAAATGCTGATTGAATAATCACAGTAACCTCTGAAAAATCTTTGTCAAAACTCAGCCCTGTACCAACATTTTAGGATATACTCAACTTATTTTTAATGATCAAAGAGAATTGCCTCACATGCATCATACTGGCGAGAGTTTAATGTATTTAGAAGCACTTCTAAATCAAGTTTCTGCGTCTTACAGTTGTTTTACAAATTTAACATTATAAAACCAATTAGGCTTACAAAAATAGGATGGAAGGAAATGGTCCTTTTATCTTGGAAAGCCATTAAAAAATTGAGCTACTTAAGGGCTTGGTGTATCCTAGAGCAACTCAACTATGGAATTTCACCCTATGATCCCAATTCCCAGAAACATATTTTTAATTGCTGTCCTAGTTATTCACATCACCCAGGCTGGGCCTCTGAGTCTAATGCTTATACTTAACACTAAATTGCTTTAAAATATCCATTTGCCTGTTTGTTGATTCTGCTACTTTTTCATTTATTCTCACATGGGTTCGAGTTACATGGGGGTTCCGTGCATAAATTTAAGTGGGGGCATTTGCACCATGTTTTCCTTGGTGCAAATGGACATGCCTAAATTTACACTCGACCCCTGCACTTAAGCACTATTCTATAACCCATGCCTAACTTTAGACACCGTTTACAGAATAGTGCTTAAGTAGGGTTTTTTTCTGCGCCGATTTTTTAGGCGCGGTTTATAGAATACATCCCTAAGTGTTTGAACTTAAGACTGCGGAAGTTTCTAAGTTTACTGACATGTACACCAAAGGAACTGTTTTATAGGTTTCAAGAAGAGACCTTCAAATATGAGGACTCAGGTTTACCTCCACTGAATAAAATATATTATACTCCTTTACTAACCAAGAAGCAAAGCTGTTCTTTAATAAGGTCAGAAAACGCAGAACTATCCTCGGATAGCCTAAATTTGAGGAATATCTTGAGGATTTCTGCAGAGGAGACTGTATCCAGAGCTACGTTGTTAGTGTCATTTGTCTTTTTACAGGACAAAGACACTACTACATCTGGACCCCTTTTACCAAGCTGCGGCAAAAGGGGGCCTACGCTGGCATCGGTGTGTGTTTTTCACCCATGCCAAGGTCCCCTTTTACTGCAGTGGGTAAAAAGGAAGACTCTCCTCCCTGCAGGAAATGGCCATGCAGCAAATAATGCACTTGCTGCATGGTCATTTTGATGAGGAGCCCTTACCGCCACCCACTGAAGAGGCGGTAAAGCCTCCCGTGCTACACTCCGGCACTACAAAATTATATTTTTTGTGGCGCTGGATATGACGGTGTGAGCGGGATGGGAAGTACTGCCGAGCTGCTGCGGTACCCCGGCGGTACTTCCTGTTTAGCGAGTGGTAAGCCCACGTTGGACTTATCGACACTTAGTAAAATGGGCCCTGTTTTTTAGACTGAGTGGGGCCAATATTAAGACTGGGGGAGGGAGACCCACTATCACAGTCGGCGGTCAGCCCGGATATTCACCCCTGATATGGGGCATTTAACCAGCCAGAATCTGCACCTGGTGAGTTAAATGCCCCACAACCGGCTATCTGGCAATATTCAGTGGGGGATAGCCAACTATCCTCCGCTGAATATTACTGGTTAGTGGCTAGCAAATAACCGGTTATATCGGCCAATATAACCAGCTATCCGCCGATTTTCAGCCCGAGTTTATCTTTGGCCAGTTTCAAGATAACCGGCTAAGTCTGAAGATCTGCTTACCCAGTTATATTGAAACCAGCTAAAAATAAACCGGATATTTAATGCCAATCACCAGAAATGGCCCAGCATTGAATATCTGGCGGCGGCAGGGCAGCACACCAAAATGTGCCCCCCCCCCCACCTTGGGGTCTGGCTATACCCTTATCTTGGTGGTAATTATTCAAGGAATTCTTGTGAGCAGGAGGCGAATATTACACTTCTGCAAGCTATGTTGGTGTAGAAGAGTGGGGACAGGGTGTTGAATATAGCCCTTTCAAGTTCCAACTCCACACTTTTTAGCTTTTTTTCTGCTTTTTATTGAGTAAAGTCTAATTTGTCAGTATTTCTTTATTTACTAGAGATATCCTAAACTTTCATCTGTGATGGGAAAGAAACAGAAGCCACTGGAATGTTCTGGGCTCTCCCTAGGGTATTGACTCAACCCACACTTAACATCAGTTCTGATTGTAGTTTCAACATCTGCATGAAATTAAAGAGAAAGGGCTGAGTATTTAGGGCTAAAGTTAGAAGCTAAAGCATTTAATCCCATCATTTAATTAAATTATGATGCATAATGGTGAATGTAGCTACAAAAGTCAAAACAGATGCCTTTCTGCTGTTCTAAAATAAACTGCATAGCTATGTGGAAAGTGTCTGAATCTCATCAACTATCCATAGACTTACCAGTATCAGAATAGTACCGGGGAGATCTGCAAGGATTTTCAGCAGCACTATGGAAGCTTCTCAATGTAGGCACCTCGAAAGCACGCAGTAGGAACCTATTCTAGAAAGAAACCTACTAGAGTAACCCAGTATTGACACACCTAAAATTTAGGTGCCTGCACTTGTGCCACTCATGGAGCCGTCTTTGCAAGTACATGAGTATGTGCGCACATACATTCAAATATTTCATCATTCTAACGTTTGCATTCATAACATGTATGCACTGTAAAAGTAGGCACCTGGGGCCAATATTCAGACAGCGGGAGTTAGCCCGGCTAACTCCTGCAGTCAGCGATGATGCCAGATGTTCAATCCCTGACCATTTCCAGTGACTGGCACTGAATTCCAGTTTATTTTTGGCGGCTACAAACATAGCCAGCCAAGTCGATAGTTTGCATCGGCTGGCTAAGTTCATAGCAGCCAAAGATAGACCTGCTATTGACTGCTAGATTTGGCCACCAAACTTAGCCAGCAATGCACTGAAAATCGGCAGATAGCAGGTTATATTGTGCGATATAACCGGCTTCTGCTAAGCGCTAACTGGGAACATTCAGCAGGAGACAGACGGTTATCTCCTGCTTGATATCGGCAGATGGCAAGATAAGTACATTTAACCGGCCAAGTGCAATTCCTGGCCAGTTAAATGGTTTTGAATATTGAGTGGCTAGATTATAGAATTGCCCTGCGTATGTAGAGTGTCACTGAAAATTCATGGATAAAGCACCTGTTCATGTAGCAGCTGCCGCTATTTGGATGTACTTAGGAATATCTGACCCTTCGTTTTTCATCCAAGCTTTTGAAAGTCAGTGGGCAGACCTGGCTGGAACTCCGCAGGCAGTTAATCATCCCTTTTTTTTCAATCTCTTTGTTCTCTGCTCTGCTTTTTATGTTGCTGGCTTTAATTTCTATAATCTGATTTATCTCTCTGGGCTATTCTTATTTGAATTTAAACTTTATCCTGATTCCTGCTCATCAGTTTATTGACTTCTCTGATGAATAATGCCTACCCCATTCATAGGCCATTCTCGGCTTTGATTTCTTCTCTACTGAATGTAATGCCTATCCAATTTGTATACTATTTTCCACTTTGCTTTCTTCTCAGTTGAATATAATGCTTATCCCTTTCATATCCATACTCTGCTTAGCTTTCTTCTCAATTGAATATAATACCTCAAGACTTCCTCTACTTCAGAAAGCAGGTGAAAACTTGGCTGTTCTTCCAAGCATTTAATACATGTAGTAACTATACACTCACTCTACTTGGACTAGCTTGCTATAGGGCTGCCAAGAGACTGAACTGAGTCCAGGGCAGGGCCGCCGCTGCCACCCTCCCAGGACCGCTGCATAGCCAGACTATAAAAATTGTGTGTGGGGGCGGGGCAGAGCGGAGCCCAAAGTTGTGAGGCACATCTTTCCCCCCCTTCCTACCTCCTGCCGCAACTCCACATGACTTGGCTGGCAGGAGTCCCAAAACCTCACCAGCAGAAGCCTTCCTCCAGCTCTGTTCTCCGCTGCATTGCCTGCCCTGCAGCTGCTTTCCACCTCATGTCACGACGTAAGGGGAAAAGCAGCTGCAGAGCAGGCAATGCAGTGGAGAACAGTACTGGAGGAAGGCTTCTGCTGGTGGGGTTTGGGGACCCTTGCCAGCCAAACCAGAGGCCCCAAAGACCTGTGTCTGCTCCTCCTTAGCCTCTAAGAGGGGCCCGGTGCCAGAGGTTTCTCTGCCCTGCTCCTGTCGGGATGCATACACCTGGGTCTCATCAGGAGCATCAAAGAGACAGACCCTGGTGCTGGGCCCCCCCCTTGGAGGCCGGGCCCAGGAGAATCTTGCCCCTCACCTTGGTGGCCCTGGCTTGCTGCACACCCTGTAACTTAAATCAGTTCCTCATATTTTATTGAACTGTACAAGAACTTGCCTTGAGTTTAGCCACCCATCTATTTATCCCAATTGGGAAAGGGGAAGGAAGGGAAAGGGAAATGGGACTTGAAATACCGCCTTTCTGAGGTTTTTGCAACTACATTCAAAGTGGTTTACATATATTCAGGTACTTATTTTGTACCAGGGGCAATGGAGGGTTAAGTGACTTGCCCAGAGTAACAAGGAGCTGCAGTGGGAATCAAACTCAGTTCCCCAGGATCAGAGTCCGCTGCACTAACCACTAGGCTACTCCTCCACTCTATCTTGTCCCCATCTATATATCTGCATGTGACCCTCTGCTATACGGTAAACTGTATTATAGGGAAAGCATTAGCATCTTATCTATGTTATTCATATGTTCTAATGCATGCTTATTAGGTGTTTCATTGGTATTATGCTGACATCATATTATATTATTGTTATTTGAATGTTCTTCTGTGCTATCTATTATGGTATACATTTGTATTGTACTGTCATTTTTCCTATGACATTTCTATTATATGATTGTTCTACAGTGCTGTTAAATGGGTATATTTCTGATACTGTTTCATATTAGTCCTATTATTAGGTTTCAGTTTGCCATTTCCAAGTTTACCTCATTTATTGTATTTATGTTTTTATATTTGGTCATTTACTATTGTTCTGCTGCTAATCAAATTGTAAGTTTTATGTTAAACTGTACCTGCTGTATACCGCCTTGGGTGAATCTTTTCATAAAAAGTTAATAAATCCCCAAAATAAATAAATAAGTAAGTATGCCATACACCACTTTGCTTTCTTCTCGATTGAATTTAATGCCCTCCAATTTACATACTGTTCACAAGTTTGCTGTTTGTATCAAAAGGCGGAGTAGCAAATGTTTAATGTGATGTAATGTAATGTAATGTTATGATATAAGGGCCTTAAATGGAAATCAGGACATTGTTATCAGTTAATCAAATGCTCTACATTGGAGCTTTTCTGAGCCTGAGATCATAGTTATATAACAAAAGTGGAAATGAATATACAGGTTTCTCTGTTTTGGAATTATTGAAGAACAAAAAGATAAAAGGTTTTTTTTTTCCTTTCCCACCCTTTGTATGATCTGTAATATATTAATGAGTCTGTAACTATAATAAGGGTGGATTCCCTTAGTAGTCTGTGAATGTGAGAATTGTTCATCCTTTCAGCTCTCACCCACCGAAAATACATGAAATCACTCAGAAAAATGGACATCTCACTTGAATCACTTAGAACAGACATCTGAAGGTAAAGAAGAATATTTCAAGAGGCATTTGCTGGCTTATTTCTTTTCTTTTATTGAACAACTTACTGTTACGCACAATCCCCCTAACTCTATATTTGTCACCAAAAATTGTGCAATTTTTTTTTTTGGGGGGGGGGGGGCGTGCACCCAATTTGCACAATTTAATTGTATAATGAGCCAATTAGTGCCAATAATTGTGTGCTATAAATTATCCTAATTGGCAATAATTTGAATTTACAAGTCCATCTTTTTGTTGCTATTCTACAAAGATATAGGAGTAAATTTTTATCCGTGGAGGAAAAACTTTTATATGAGGAGGAAAAATTCTAGATCTAGTCCTTAGTGGAGCGAATGATCTGGTACAAGAAGTAATGGTGCTGGGGCCGTTTGATAACAGTGATCATAATATGATCAGATTTTATATTGGCTTTGGAGTAAGTACACACAGAAAATCTAATACGTTAGCATCTAACTTTCAAAAAGGAGACTATGATAAAATGAGAACAGTGCAAAAAAAACTTAGAGGAGCAGCTGTGAAAGTCAAAAATTTACATCAGGAGTGGATGCTGTTCAAAAATACCATCCTCGAAGCCCAAGCCAAATATATTCCATGAATTAGAAAAGGAGGAAGGAAGATCAAACAACAGCCTGCTTGGTTAAAAAATGAGGTGAAGGAAGATATTAGAGCTATAAGAAAATCCTTCAGAAAATGGAAGGATCCAACTGAAAATAATACGAAAATGCATAAGGAATGTCAAGTCAAATGCAAAGTGCTGATAAGGAAGACAAAGAGGGACTTTGAAAAAAAGATTGCGTTGGAGGCAAAAACTCTTAGTAAATTTTTTTTTAGGTATATTAATAGCAAGAAGTCGGCAAAAGAATCAGTTGGACTGCTAGATGACCGAGGGGTAAAATGGGCACTCAGGGAAGACAAAGCCATAGCGGAGAGATTAAATTAATTCTTTGCTTCGGTCTTCACCAAGGAAGATTTGGGAAAGATACCAGTGCCAGAAATGGTATTCAAAGCTGACGAGACAGAGAAACTGAATGAATTCTCTGTAAACCTGGAGGATGTAATATGGCAGTTCTACAAACTGAAGAGTAGCAAATCTCCTGGACCGGATGGTATTCATCCCAGAGTACTGATAGAACTGAAAAACAATAACTTGCGGAGTTATTGTTAGTAATATGTAATTTATCCTTAAAATCTAGCGTGGTACCGAAAGATTGGAGGGTGGCCAATGTAGCGCCGATTTTTCAAAAAGTTTCCAAAGGAGATCCAGGAAATTATAGACCGGTGAGTCTGACATCGGTGCCAGGCAAAATGGTAGAGACTATTATAAAGAACAAAATTACAGAGCATACAGTATTCAAAAGCATGGATTAAGTGGATTTAGTGAAGGGAAATCTTGCCTCACCAATCTACTACATTTCTTTGAAGGGGTGAACAAACATGTGAATAAAGGTGAGCTGGTTGATATTGTGTATCTGGATTTTCAGAAGGTGTTTGACAAAGTACCTCATGAAAGACTCCAGAGGAAATTGGAGGGTCATGGGATAGGAGGTAGTGTCCTATTGTGGATTAAAAACTGGTTAAAAGATAGAAAACAGAGAGTAGGGTTAAATGGTCAATATTCTCAATGGAGAAGGGTAGTTAGTGGGGTTCCCCAGGGGTCTGTGCTGGGACCGCTGCTATTTAACATATTTATAAATGACCTAGAGATGGGAGCAACTAGTGAGGTAATTAAATTTGATGATGACACAAAGTTATTCAAAGTCGTTAAATAGCGAGAGGATTGTGAAAAATTACAAGAGGACCTTACGAGACTGGGAGACTGGGCGTCTAAATGGCAGATGACATTTAATGTGAGTAAGTGCAAAATGATGCATGTGGGAAAGAGGAACCCAAATTATAGCTACGTCATGCAAGGTTCCGCATTAGGAGTCACGGACCAAGAAAGGGATTTAGATGTCATCGTTGATGATACGTTGAAACCTTCTGCTGAGTGTGCTGCTGCAGCTAAGAAAGCAAATAGAATGTTAGGTATTATTAGGAAATGAATGGAAAACAAAAATGAGGATGTTATAATCCCTATGTATTGCACCATGGTGTGACCGCACCTCGAATATTGTGTTCAATTCTGGTCGCCGTATCTCAAAAAAGATATAGTGGAATTAGAAAAGGTACAGAGAAGGGTGCTGAAAATAATAAAGGGGATGGGACGACTTCCCTATGAAGAAAGGCTAAAGCGGCTAGGGCTCTTCAGCTTGGAGAAAAGGTGGCTGAGGGGAGATAAGATAGAGGTCTATAAAATAATGAGTGGAGTGGAACGGGTAGATGTGAAGCGTCTGTTTATGCTTTCCAAAAATACTAGGACTAAGGGGCATGCAATGAAGCCACAATGTAGTCAAATTAAAACAAATTGGAGAAACCTTTTCTTCACTCAACGTGTAATTAAACTCTGGAATTCGTTGCCAGAGAATGCGGTAAAGGCGGTTAGCTTAGCAGAGTTTTAAAAAGGTTTGGACGGCTTCCTAAAGAAAAAGTCCATAGACCATTATTAAATGGACTTGGAGTTTGTTTCCAGAGAATATAGTAAAAGCAACTAGCTTAGTGGGGTTTAAAAAAGGTTTGGCTAGCTTCCTAAAAGAAAAGTCCATAAGCCATTATTAAAATGGACTTGGGGAAAATGCACTGCTTATTTCTAGTATAAGCAACATAAAACATATTGTACTGGATTAGCCACTGTTGGAAACAGGATGCTGGGCTTGATGGACCTTCGGTCTGTCCCAGTATGGCAATACTTATGTAATCATGATCCAGAAAAGAGACATGGCCAGAGGAGGGGCATTTCTGGAATTTTCAAGATGCAGCTGTATCCTAGATTTATACAGATTCTTGTTCTGTTTTACTTCACAAGTAATTCCTAACTTTCCATTTCTCTATTTTTGGAGAGGGGTGAAGAGAGGGTTTCAGCACTCTACCCCATACCTGTAGATTGTCTTTCCCTTAATGGTTATATTTAATTGCCGTGGGCGCTTTCTTGTCTCTGGCAGTGAACAGTAGGTACAACATCAAACTTACAATGTTGTTAACAGCATAACAATAGTAAAATGAACAAGTATAAACATAAATACAATGAAAGAGGAAAACCTGAAAACAGCAAACTGAAATCTAATAAAAGGACTAACATGAAACAGGATCAAAAATACACACATTTAACAGCACTGAAATTCAAATAACAGAGTTTTCCTCTTGTTCCCTCTTAAGGAAATTAACTGCCCTGTAGGTAACACAGGGAGGTTCTTTTTATGCCTCTTACAGAACCCTTTGTAGAATAGTGCTTAGTGCAAATTTTTCCCGGTGCCTAAATTTGAGTACTGTTTAAAGAATTTACCCCTTAATGTGCTTCAGTAAATGGTATATCGCACTAACATCCATTAATAGACAGGGGCCAATTAAATTTTGTCTTCTGTAAACGGAGAAAGACAGCATACCATCGTCAATCGCCAAAAAGAAAAGTAGTTAGCAGAAAATCAATTGATTGCCAGTGCCTGAAAAAGGGATTTGGATGTCTAGAACGCCTGCATCTTTAAACATTTATCATCTCTAGCCAACTATTTTGTTTGTTTTCTTTAATTATCTTCTGTAAAAAAAAAAAAAGTTTTTGAATGTCCTGAAATTATGGCATTTCCTGTTTGCCTCTTTTCAAGTTTCCATAAATAGGAATTCCTTATGGCATAGCTCATGCAGTAGAACTTTCCTTTTCAAGCATCAGAAAGTAGGAGTTTCAGACCAAAGGACACAGCAAATAGCTATTTCCAGATCACCCTGCCTTTCTGTCCTAACTCCACAGCTGGAAACTGCTGCTTTGTTTTTAAGACAGTCTAATACTTTTGCTGAGTATGTTTTTCTATATTGTAATGGATACTTTATCAAGTCCGGGGGAGGGGGGAGAGGGAATGTCCTATTTTATACCAAAAATAGCAAGAAATAAATACAGGGGCCCTTTTACTAAGACGCGGTAGGCTCTATGCGTGTGCAGTGCGCACCCAAATAAGACTGTTGCCAGGCCAGCATGCCCTCCTGGCAGTAATTTCAGATTTGGTACACGCCAATAATGCGTGGATTAATTATTTATTTATTTCCTCCTATGCACACCGGTTCCGGCAGTAATCAGAACTGGCGGGTCACCGTGCGCGTAGTATGTGAGCCTTTACTGCTAGATCAATGGGTGGCTCAGGCCGGTTTTGGGCGTGCACTGGTTTCATTTTTACCGTAGGCCCTTTTCCCGTCCCATAAAAAAAAAAACCCTTTTTTGTAGATGTGGTAAAAACTGGCCTGGATATAACAAAAGAGAGGGAACAAAGTACAAACTAAAGTCCAAACAAAAAAAACAGCACCACGGGCCTTTAAAAATGGAACACAGTTCTTTAATGAATGAGCATTGACAAAAAGACCCGACACGGGCCGTGTTTCGGTGACTAGCACCTGCGTCAGGGGTCACAGTGATGACGTGGAAAACTTGGGGAATAACTCGAATATATTCCTCTACAATATATTATTCCTTACCCCACCTTGGTGCTTTGTAGCTTTTACTACATGAGACGTGGGGTAAGGAATAATATATTGTAGAGGAATATATTCGAGTTATTCCCCAAGTTTTCCACGTCATCACTGTGACCCCGACGCAGGTGCTAGTCACCGAAACACGGCCCGTGTCGGGTCTTTTTGTCAAGGCTCATTCATTAAAGAACTGTGTTCCATTTTTAAAGGCCCGTGGTGCTGTTTTTTTTTGTTTAAAAACTGGCCTGGAACATTTTTATGCACATTAATTTTGAGACTTTATCCATCTAAGGGAGCCTCCCCCATCTTGACATGGTGGGAGGGGGTGGATAACAGTGTGGGAGCCATGTTGTAAGTCGATTAGAATTACATTTAGTGCATTGAGTTGAAAGCAGTATAGTATGGTTAGGACTGGGGCGAGCAGAAATGGAGACTGGTGTTCAGTAGAATAGGATGAGGTGATTGGTAGTTACTGATTTGGGTGGGGTTATCGGAGCTGGAATTGCCATCAGCAGGATTCGGGCCAGAAGAAAGCTGAAGGGTGAAGGAAGAGTGGTTGGGAAGGTCAGGGAGTAAGTTGAGATTTTTTGAGAGATACACAGTATGTGGTGCTTTGGCAGCTGAAGAATAGTTCCCTGAGTCAATGAATTTATTTAATTGGGGTTGTGGTGTTGTAATGGGGAACTTGTGTGTTTGTGTCAGTTTGGGTTGGTGTTAGCTACTATTTGAGTTATTGTTGAACGTTGATTATCCCCCCCCCCCCCCATTACCCCTTCCCCTTTAATTCTATGTATTACCATACTGTATGTGTGTGGAGGGAGAGTAGTGTGGTACTGTGTGGGGTTAAACTGATTGGCAGATTGTTAGCAGGAATTTTGTCTTAGAGCCTGGGTTGGAGTGGGAGGTTTGGGGTGTATCATGGGGTTTATTTTGTGGATTAATTATGGCTCCTAAAAAGATGGGAGGAGGTTCAAGCAGGGTGGTGGGAGGCAGGGATAGTGCTGGGCAGACTTATACGGTCTGTGCCAGAGCATAGGTACAAATCAAAGTAGGGTATACACAAAAAGTAGCACACATGAGTTGTCTTGTTGGGCAGACTGGATGGACCGTGCAGGTCTTTTTCTGCCGTCATCTACTATGTTACTGTGTTACTATGAAAGTGGGATTAATGGTGGGAAATCTGGTCAGAAAGCTTTGGAAGGAATGCAGAAAAAAGCTAGCAAGAAGTCTGTGGGGGGGGGGGGGGGTACGAGTGGGAGAATGGGTGGGAAAAGTGTTACTGTTGGAGTTTCTGGCAAAGCATCTGGTACTGGGAGAAAAGCATGAAGGAAGTCAAGTGGTAAAAAGAGGAGAAGTAGTCATGTGTATGTGCTGTCTGTGGGTGAAACTGGGCCCTCTGTGATGGCTGAAGTCAGACATGATAATATGGGTGCTGAGGGCCAGAGAGTTGGTGCATCATCTGGTCCTAGAAATGACTTAACATCAACTTCTGTGTTTGGTGAGAGTTCCAGGGATTGGAATGTTTTGAGGAAAGGGGTATAGGATGGAGGTAGGGTGGGGTTAAGAGTGGAGTAATACCAGGAGTAGGCACCCTTCTTTGGGTAAGCGTCTGTGGGACAAAAAATGTTTATCCCAGCTGTGTCATGTAGTTAAATGTTTAGATGCTGAAAAGCGTCAACGAAGAGTGCAGGGAAGAGATCCCATGTAAGTAAGTTTGAGAGTCTACTGACTTGTGGGATTCATCTGAATCCTCGGTATCCTTGTCCTCTTTAGATGATCTTATAGTGAGATTCCTGCCAGGTCTTTGGTAGTGTCAGTTATAGGCAGTGGCATAGCCAAGGGTGGGCCTGGGTGGGCTCAGGCCCACCCAGTAGCAGCACACCTATGATGTGGCTGGCAGAGATCCCCAAGCCCCACCAGTCGAAAACTCCCAACAGCTGTCTCTCCTGCATACCTTGTAAATAGCAGATCTTTGTCTGCAGCAACTGATACATACTGCTCACACCAGCCCCAAAGTCTTCCCTCTCATGCATTCCCATTTATGCGGAAACAGAAAGTTGTATCAGAGGGAAAGCTGTGGGGCCAACATGAGCAGTGTGTATTAGTTGCTGCTCACTGCCGGTGAAAATTTGCTATTTAAGTGGGTATGCGAGGGAGGGGGGATGTTTGAGAGACCATATGGCATGCAGGCGAGAGAGGGAGAGACCAAATCACTTGTAGGACAAGGCGGAGTTCTTCTGCCAACCCATCTTGGGCCCAGGCCCACCCAAAATTGGGTGTCTGGCTACGCCCCTGGTTACAGGGCAGTCTAGTGAGGGTATGGCTCAGGTGATGAGTCAGGGTCACACCTTGTGTGAGATTTCCCCTTTAGATTCTATTATTTTGCAGATTGGCGTCAAAAGATTCTGCGTGGTAAATATGTAGATCTTTTTGCTTTATTAGCTCTGGAGCAGGAGGATTTTGGCAAAAAGAAGGATGAAGCAAAGGAAGATAATAACAAAAATAAGGCTAGGGTCCCTAAAACTATTTTTAATTGGTTACTAGGGTTTCATGTTTATTCGAATGTGTTGGGAGCAGCTAAGCCTGCATTATACCCTGCTCTATTGAAGTATTCAGATGCTATTCTGCATGCATATAAATCATATGGAGGCTGGACCTGGCTGAATTACGACAAGCATTTTAGGAAAGGTCTAGCCAGGGATAAATCTGATGCATGGGGTTATAGGGATATGGATGTTTGGCTTGGAGCAATGATGGCAGAGCAAACATTTTTTTTTTTCGCGGAATGGCCCCTCTGGGTTGTCATCTTCCATTTGGGGGCCATCAAACTGTCCTTCAGCAGTGCAGTCAGGAAAACTATTTACAGCTGTCCCAGTTAAGGGAGGGATCCAACCAGGAACTCTGGTATGGCTACGTATTGGAACTGGGGCAAAAGTTTGTTTCTAGTTCAATGCTGGGCAGTGTGGTACAGCATTGTGTCAATTTCCCTACTGGTGCAGCCAGTGTCAAGGATCCCATCTAGTGTTTCGGTGTGGAATCCCCAATGTTGGTGGAAGGGGACATGGTAACAGGCCAGGTTTGCCGGTCTCTGGAGCAGTTTAATCCAAGGACACCTTCTCCTATTAAATTGGAGCCATTGTACTGTTGGCTACAGTATTATCCTGATTTGGATGCATCTAGATTATTATGGAGTGGATTTCTTAAGGGTTTTTGTATTCCTTTCAATGGTTCCATCTTGGCTCGGGGTGTTGTAACGCCCCTTCTGTAAACCAACTTAGGTCTGTAGAGAGGGACAAATTGCTGCTTGGTCATCTTGTACCATGATTAATACATTCTACAAATTCCGTGTTTCTTATTTATGCAGAGTAAAAATGTCTTCAAAGGAAAATAAAATGACAGAAGTGAAATGTTTCCTGATTTCATTAAGAAGCTTTTGTTTCAAGTCCTGTAAGAAGAAAATAGTGCCCACCAATCCCATTGCTCCACGCTAAGGAGAAACGCCGAGGCTAGTAAATAAACCACACCAAAAAAATGTGATGTGTCAGTATACTCCTAATGATGCAAAGTCACATTTTTTTGGTGTGGTTTATTTACTAGCCTCGGCGTTTCTCCTTAGCACGGAGCAATGGGATTGGTGGGCACTGTTTTCTTTCTTACATAATCACTATCCTACTTTCTTTTGCACATTCCATACTAATTTGCAATCATACTCAAGTTATTTTTCTGCCTTCATTTTACTTAGATTTCCATTTGCGTTCTAAAAGTTACAAGCTGTTAGTTAGTAGAGAATCCACAAACGTGGAGAACTCAACGAAATCCCATGGATAGTCACAATATAACAAAACAGTGGGTAAAAAACCAGGAGTTCCAGAGTGAAGATGAACCAAACTTTATTAATCAGTATATTGACTCGACACAACGTTGTGTTTCAGCCAAAGGGCCTACATCAGGAGTCTACAAATAAAAACAATATATAAACAAAATATAAAAAAATATGACACTAAAAACAAATGATAAATGAGAATACATATATAATCTGAAAACTATGCAAATATCAAATGAGAAAATAAAGAACAAAGTAGCTAGAGCATTCATATGTCAAGAAACATGAACATCTTGAAAGTAAATAAAGCTTAAAACATATATATAACAAATATAAAGTTTAAAATTTAAATGCTATGCAAATGTGATGTGATTTTAAAGTGAAAAGCTAATATAAAGAACAAAACAGCAAGAGCATTCATATAACATGAAGCATAATAATAGTAAATAAAACTTAAAACATTGATATGAATAAATACTTCCAGTTTTTAAAAATGAACATACACAAAATGAAACAATCCAGAGAAAAAGTAGGACAAACCTAAATACTTAAGAACGATAATGATGATCCAGAATTAGCAATGTTGTAAAATACAGTCTGTATTGTAGTGGTCTGTGAAAATAGTAAAAAGCACACTACAGTAACTAAACAGAAAGGGAAAACCACTGTAACGTGAGGCACTGCCTGAATACATAAGGAAGTGCTGACTATGGCTGTTAAAACTAGAGCCGAAATGTGACCATTAAAAACAAGAATTGTTTTAAACCAGAAACAGGGGTTAAGTCTAGGTGTGACTGTACAGAGAGATGAAATGAAGTGGAAAGCCACTGCAATATGAGACACTGCCTGAAGACCTCATAAAGAAGTGCTTGGTATGGCTGTTAAAACAAGAGCTTAATGTGACTGTTAAAACGAGAGCTCAGTGAGACTGTTGAAACCAAGAATTTGTTTAGGTGTACAAGGAGAAATGCAATGTAATGTGAGACACTGCCTTACTTTCAAGATGTTCATGTTTCATGACATATGAATGCTCTAGCTGTTTTGTTCTTTATTTTCTCATTTGATAAGTACATAAGTACATAAGTACATAAGTAGTGCCATACTGGGAAAGACCAAAGGTCCATCTAGCCCAGCATCCTGTCACCGACAGTGGCCAATCCAGGTCAAGGGCACCTGGCACGCTCCCCAAACGTAAAAACATTCCAGACAAGTTATACCTAAAAATGCGGAATTTTTCCAAGTCCATTTAATAGCGGTCTATGGACTTGTCCTTTAGGAATCTATCTAACCCCTTTTTAAACTCCGTCAAGCTAACCGCCCGTACCACGTTCTCCGGCAACGAATTCCAGAGTCTAATTACACGTTGGGTGAAGAAAAATTTTCTCCGATTCGTTTTAAATTTACCACACTGTAGCTTCAACTCATGCCCTCTAGTCCTAGTATTTTTGGATAGCGTGAACAGTCGCTTCACATCCACCCGATCCATTCCACTCATTATTTTATACACTTCTATCATATCTCCCCTCAGCCGTCTCTTCTCCAAGCTGAAAAGCCCTAGCCTTCTCAGCCTCTCTTCATAGGAAAGTCGTCCCATCCCCACTATCATTTTCGTCGCCCTTCGCTGTACCTTTTCCAATTCTACTATATCTTTTTTGAGATACGGAGACCAGTACTGAACACAATACTCCAGGTGCGGTCGCACCATGGAGCGATACAACGGCATTATAACATCCGCACACCTGGACTCCATACCCTTCCTAATAACACCCAACATTCTATTCGCTTTCCTAGCCGCAGCAGCACACTGAGCAGAAGGTTTCAGCGTATCATCGACGACGACACCCAGATCCCTTTCTTGATCCGTAACTCCTAACGCGGAACCTTGCAAGACGTAGCTATAATTCGGGTTCCTCTTACCCACATGCATCACTTTGCACTTGTCAACATTGAACTTCATCTGCCACTTGCACGCCCATTCTCCCAGTCTCGCAAGGTCCTCCTGTAATCGTTCACATTCCTCCTGCGACTTGACGACCCTGAATAATTTTGTGTCATCGGCGAATTTAATTTGCATAGTTTTCAGATTATATATGTATTCTCATTTATCATTTGTTTTTAGTGTCATATTCTTTTATATTTTGTTTATATATTGTTTTTATTTGTAGACTCCTGATGTAGGCCCTTTGGCCGAAACACAACGTTGTGTCGAGTCAATATACTGATTAATAAAGTTTGGTTCATCTTCACTCTGGAACTCCCAGTTTTCTACCCACTGTTTTGTTACAAGCTGTTAGCTTACATAAACATCATTCCAAAGGTATCTTCTATTACTTTTTATCATTTATTTCTAAATATATATAACCCAGGTCTCGCTGCTACTAGCTCAGGTCCAAAATCCCAACCTGGGTTACAGGGATAATCCACTCTTTACCTCTCCAGTCATGGTGTCACAGGAGACCACACACCCCACTCAAGTCCCAATTCACCTGCAGTTGAGCTTGGGAGTGGGTCAATGGTCCAAAATAGAGATCGGGGGTGTTGGGAGCTTAAAAGAGACTTACTAGTGGCACTTGTGTCCTCCTCTCGTGCCTAAAAACCACTCCGCACCTTGGGAGTTTTATTTAATGCAAAATAACTTTACTGGAACTTCTGCAACCAGCAGGTAAGCTCTTCAGAACTGTATATACATTTTCCACCCAAGACTATTATTATAATCTTGGCCACTCCACTTCACTCTATGAGTATTCCAAAGCTGTACCTATTTACAGGCTTCTGTCCTTTACCCATACTGTTGTGCCAGCAATAAACCCAAGGCTACTTCTGTTACTCCTGATACCAATCAAACTCCCTCAGGCACAGACCCTGTAGGCTGTCCTTCCAGCGATGCTCCTCGCAGGGCTGCACCCCAGCCTTGAACAAGCTTCCCCTGTTCTGATTCCTGCTTCCAAGCTGGATTCCCCTTATCCACCTGAAGCTTTGTCTCCTTTGCAGTTGCCACTTATAGGGGCAGCAACTAGTCATTTACTCAGCCTGCAATTTAGTTCTTTCACTCCAGGATTCCCCAATACTCCAAAGGGTCCTGGTGGGAGTGTAGAGCAACCAAAGACCTCAAGTATCTCACTCCAATCCCTTTTATTATTTTCCAACTCCACCCCTGCCGTCACTCACCACAGGGAACCGCTTTATCTCTGTGACTTTTCTGCCAACCCCTCCCCTGGGCAGGGCTCCAACTTTCTCTCCAGCCCACTGGCAGGGGTCCTCCATTCCACCCCCCCTCCCCCCCCAGGACCTTAGAAAGAAATCTGTCACTACTGTCTTAGTAATACCCATATTTCTATTTCCATAAATCACTAGGGATTGAAAATCAGGGCTGAAAAGTGGGGATATGTGCACATAATACATTCACTGATTGGTAGGGATGGCCTAGTACTGTATGTAGAAGGACAACACCTTGACAGTTTTCCAACCCATTGCAGAGTACATCTGATGGTTTTGTGCTCCTGCAATAGCTCTCAAGTGCAGGCCGAAATGAGAACAGTGAAGAGCATAGCAACTGTAAAACATTCCCCACAGCTACAGGAAAATAACCTAACCAAATACTATTTTTGGCTTAGAGAAGTATATGGTTGCATATATACGGCCATGGAGATGCATTTTAGCATAGCTGGATTTGTTACAAACTAAAAAGGCCAAAAGTTGCCATGTTGTGGAAGCAATGAAGTTTCAGAGAAAGCTTATGCACGATCTTTATCAATAGTATGATAGGCAAGGAAATGGTGGTGGTGGTGGTGGTGGGGTTGACATAAAAGGAAGCTGCATATGTTGAACCCATGGATCTCAAAGAAATCTTCCCAGGACAGTTTTTACATAAAAGGTCCAGTAACGTATCACATTTCAACAGAATTATTTGCAAATGTATAAAATGGAAGAAAACTTTACAGAAGCGGATTTTAAAATATTTGATTAATCCTATATGTTCACTGCTTTAGGGTGGGCTGTGAAGCAATTTTGGTTAGTAGTCCTTTTGGATGGGTTTTCTTTAGTTTCTTTTGTTATTTTTCTTTAATCTTGGATCATATTTCCTAGTTTGTGAATGGAAAATGTTGTAATCATTTCTAGTATTTAATTTTTTTTCCCTTTTCCATTTTCTGATTTAATTTCAATCCCAATATTTTGGTGTTACTTGTATATTATATATGTAATGCTATAAATAATTAAAAAATAAAAAAATATATTTGATTAATGCACATGGCCTACATAAAACGAACCAGCAAGTTGAGTGCCAGTAGCCAGGATAGATCCTGAAGTGAAGGTGATGGTTTAATCCAACTTGAAACACTTTTGGGGGGGTGGGGGAGGAATTCTATAACAAAATCCCACATTGTAGGCACCCCAATGCAGCATGGGTAGTGCCTATGCAATAACGGGATCTGAGTGTGCCAATTCTATTATAGAATTCTAACACAGTGACAGACCTAAATTAGTATGTCTAAATGTAAGCATGACCACTTATGCCAGCTCAATGGCAGGCATAAATGCACACATCTAAGTGTGACATGCAACACACATAACTTATGGTACGTTATGTTACATGCAGAGTCCACATAAATATGTAGATTATAAAATATGCTAATTTATATAGGTACAGTACTTTAAGAATCTGGACGCAGATATTGACATCTGCTCTTAGGCAGGTTTAAGTGTTCATACCTGCACTATTTCTGACGCTTACCCTTACCTTTTATAAAGACAAGCGCCTAGGGGGTCTTTTAGAAAAAGTTGGTAAGCCCAACACAGGCTTACCAAATGCTAAATCGGGACTACCACCGGCCCAATGCAGCTGCAGACAGTAGTTACACCCTGAGCGTGTGCCATTTCAGAGGGAAAAAGAAAACGCCCGGAAATGGCTTGTGCTGTGCTAACCCGGCAGTAATCAGGCATCACTGTGCACTGCCCGGTTACCACTGGGTTACCACAGGAGCCCTTATCGCCACCTCAATGGGTGGTGGTAAGGGCTCCTCGCCGCATGGCTATGTGGTAAGATTTCTCTTACCGCATGGCCATGTTTGGGGGCTTTTTACCCGCTGCGGTAAAAAGTGCACTGGCATGGAAAAAAGTTAGTGCAGGGCCCTTTTTCTCACACCTTAGTAAGAACACCCCCAAGTTAGTTAAGGCAGAATAAAAAATTTCAGATAAACATAAACACAAGTAAGCACTTATTTGCCCTCACACTAGGACCTCTGTTATAAAATTATCCTTAATGGAGCTAATTTTATAAAGTCATTCCTGTGCATGTGGCTACATACACACAGAAATGAAAACTTATGAAAGTATATGCTATGACATGAGGGTGAGTACTTTCTTGGGGGGCCTTTTATTAAGCCGCGTAGGCGCCTACGCATGCCCAATGCGCACCAAATTGGAGTTACCACCCGGTTAACGCATGCCCTTGCAGTAATTTCAATTTTGGCGCGTGTCCGCTATGAGTGTACAAAAATATTTTGTATTTTTTGACCTGTGGCAGCTATGCGCGTCAAGTGGAATTTGACGCGTGTAGACCATTACCACCCAGTTACCACTTGAGACCTTACCGCTAGGTCAATGGCTTGTGGGAAGGTCTCATACCCAAAATGGACATGCGGCAATTTTCATTCTGCCACATGTCCATTGTCGGCAAAACATTTTAAAGGCATTTTTTGTAGGTGCGCTAAAAAATAATTCTGCGTGCGCCCAAAACACACATCTGCACTACTGCAGGCCATTTTTCAGTGCACCTTAGTAAAAGAACCCCTTGGTGCGCAAAGCCTGGGCAGAGCTAGCAGATTATGAAAAACCTGAAGCTATGCGTGTATGTGCATAAAGTATGTGCCTTCATTTATACCAGCTCTCAAGCAGGTGTAAGTGAATGTGTCTGCATTCAGGGCATATTATCTGCCACATACATTAATATCTTATAAAGAAAGGTAGACACCTACTTGTCTCTATAAAGTGGCACCCTGTTATAAAATTACCCTCCACATGTACCTCCAATACAAAGAGGCAATCTAAATCTTACTCTCCAAAGAATACTATAAAAAAGCAATTTTTGGTAACAAATAACAAAACTCCACCATTTTTCTCACAAAAGTTTTTATTGTCAATTAAAGTTATTACAGGGAAGCGTTTGTCGTTTAACCATAGAAACTTCTGTTTGAAGGTACAGAGAAAGTCGATGGTGTGTTCTATTTTAGCTTTATAGTTCTTTGTATAGAAAATTCACAAAAACTAGATACTTAGTAAGTTTAATCATGAAAGATATCCTTAAATTTACAAACTTTAAAAGCCATTTGCAAAATAATACTGTATAAGAGACCGTTAGATTGTTAACATACTTTTTCCCAAAGCAAAGTTGCTTTCTTCCCTTTATAAATAAAAACAAAAATATTAAAAACAAAACAATAACTCTTTGCATTCCAAAGCAGACGTGCGTAACAGAATGCCCTTGTGGGAAACAATTGCCAAAGTAGAAACCAAAATGCTGATTATCTAAATTACATATATTCTGGTTTGATGTCCTTGTTCAGTGTATTGATATTTGTTTTTATTTATTTTTTTTAATTCTTTGGGGAGGCATTGCTAATGAGTTGTTCTTTGGTGTGTCTTGCGTATGAGGTTATGTTTCTTTTTTAAAATGTCAAAGTAGTGTTGAATCTTAGGAAGACAATGAAAATATTCCTACCAAAATTTGGGGCCCTGTTTATTAATCCGCGTTTATAGGCGCATTAACATTTTTAATGCACATTAATCATGTATGCGTGTTAACCAAGTACACTACAATATCCCTACAGGCGCCTACACAGTTAGCGTGCACGCTAATTCTAGGCGTGTTAAAAAACACTAATGCACCTTAGTAAACGGGGCTCTTGGTCTTATAATTGTTCTTGTAGTGTTTCGGGTTATGGGACCTTTCATCATGACTGATCCCAGTACCAAAACAAGATTTTTACAGCCTTTCGATTACAAGGAAAAAGCATAACTAGACCCAAAGAGGGTAATTTTTAGGAGGTGTATAATTTAAGCAGTAATGTATGCACCTACTTGCAGATATTTTAGTCATTGATTCACATACAGGCAATTTATGGCCTCTTATAAAAATACTAACCAGTGGAATGATATGTGCATTCATTTCATGGTATATACTTTGCCTGCAGATCGTACCAAAAGCTTAGCCCGGGCACAGTTAAGCAAATACTTGGAGTTTCTTGCATAACAATAGACCTTCTCTTTGCTCTTGCTTGTTTCTTCATATAAGTAATAAGATATACTGAGGTATATTCCTAGAACTTTGAACACTAATATCAACATCCACTTGAAGGGTAATTATGAAATGCAAGTAAAATTGGTGGAAAACACTGAATCAGGGAAGGAGCAATGACTCGTAGTAAACTACACACCTTAAAACAGTGGTATTCACTCTGTTCTCAAAGTCCACCTGTGGGTCAGGATTTCAGGATATCTCTAGTGATTATGGCCGAGAGATATTTCAGAGAGGCGGTAGTAGGGTTGCAATATTCATTATGGCTAGCCTAAATACCAGACCTGTTGGTGGCCCTCGAAGATTGGGAGTGAATACCACCAGTGCCCTGAATCCACAGAGTGAAGCTTGGTGATATCTCTGGAGGAGACTAATGCACTGCCATGCCCAAAATCTGCACTTTATATAATAAAAAACAATAGTTAACGTTTTGTCATATGTTCTAAAAGAGGAAGGAATAGAGTCTGATTATTTGGTTTGGAATTTGACTTCAAATTGAAAAGGTGTATAATTAAATCCAAGCTCAAGGCATGTTACAAATTTGACTAGAGAAGGTATTTCCCTCTCCCTGAGAGCCAGCAATCAATAGGACCAATGTACTAACCTATGGAATTTTCTGTAAATCAGCTCCCCCCCCCCCCCCCCCCCCCCCCAATTTCTGTGAAAATTTGCTCTGGATGCAAATGAGCTCTATAAAACACTGTTACAAAAAAAAAAAAAAAACACTGATAAACAATGAGCAGCTATGCTCATTTCAGAAAGCTGCTTTTTACACGTGATGATATATTTCAAGGGGCTTGGTAGGGGTGTGGCTTGAGCGAGCCAAAATCCTACACATGTATTCCCTGCTTTACAATGGAAACACCAGCTCACATGCATGCCACAGATTTAAAAAATGTATTCTCTACCCAGGGCTTTCCATGAATGATTACAGGAGTAATTCTCCTTAATCCCCCATTTTTATTTCTGCCTCCAAAATGAAAAATAAAAATTGCAGCCTCACCATTTAATTGGCGGTACTTCTACACATAGGTGCCAGGCTCATACTGCTCATTTTTTCCACATATATATTTGTAAAATGGCTGTTCCTGATGTATGTCTAGAAATACATGGGCACACCTGCACATCCTTATAAAAGTATTTTACAGAAGACTCTACATTTAACGTACACAGTTCATATTTGCAAGGGGGGGGGCATACACAGGGGCGTAGCAAGGTTGGGACATACGTAGGGCTCCCACATATGGCTGGCCTAAGTACAAGCACCTAAATTTTAAACATATTGACAGCAAATTAGGTTACTATTCTATAACAGAACCTAAGCACCTAAGTTCCTTTATAGAACAGGCCCTTGCCAAATGTCCTCCGGGTGCCCAGATACAGAATTTGCCCCTTAAAGGCCTGATGTCATTAGCAGCTACACGCTAAAATTAGTGTCTACCCATATGTAAAGAAAGAATGCTTTATAAAATTACCCTCTTAGTGCAAGGTTTACTCCAGAGGCCTCAAGTTAACCAAAAGCCCTGTGCCCTGTGATCCTCCAGTAGTAAGACAATCTTTCCTAGAAAACTGTAGCGAGCTACTGTGAGTTGCACATCTTACAGAGATTGTCACTTTATCAAATACACCCCCTTTCAAGGGCTTGTAACAGCACAGTAGTCCAACAGTCATTTAGTAGCAGCCATGGCAGTCATAAGAGTTTGCCGTTCAGAACACCAGAATAAGTACAGTATGTGCATCTCACATGGTCATAACCAGCCACATAGGATAGTTCATAATGGAGGTAATTTTCTAAAAGTAGGCAGAGCGCCACAAAAGCTGTGTCACAGAAATGTAGGCAAATATTTTATAAAAACTCCACAAATACACACATAGGACCAGTCATGGACACACATATACTCCCAGAAGTATTGTTGATTTTATCAACAAGCCCACCCACATAATCTGTGTTTCCAGATCTGGAACACGATAGCAGGGAAGAAGGGAGCTTACCTCAGAAAGACAAACCATCTCAGTGAGGTGAGCAAATCACCACCATCAGGCACTCCACCAAGCCCCAGGTCTCAAAAGACAAATTAGTTGGGGGTTATTTGCCATTTTCAGCAGGTAAAAGTGCTGAGGCATAAGTGCATCAATATTATAAAATATGGAATTCACACATACTAGGAAGGGTCATTAGAATACATCCAGAACACACTTCCTTTCCGTACATGTGAATCTAAATTTTACAGAATACACATATATACAAGTGTACCCTTCATAAATCCCTGGTTGTATGTATTTTGCTGGTTACACATGTAAAGGTTTATAAAATTACCTCCAATATGTCTACTACTGGGACCACCACTGGGCCAGAGCATCTGTAGAAACAAATCTCAATCAGATAGTGTTCCTGTTCTATTAAAACTACTAACTGCTCTCCTTTTCAGCTTCTGTATCCAGGAAATAAATGTGCATTAATGTGGAAATTAACTGAACAGGAAACTAGGGGTTTTTATATTCCTCAGTTACAGTAAGTGAAAGTAATACTTCTTCATATGGGTTCTATCCCGGCACCATTTTTATAATGAACACTGAACGACTTGAGAGGTACATCCTAAAAATTACATAAAATACACAGTGTCCACCCAAAATTCCAATCTGAATTGTCCCCATCACCCTACAGTAGGTAGGCCACAGAAGTTACAGGTCACCAAACAAGTTACAGGTGACATGTTTTTCAACCTAATGCCATTGACACGGACTTTTGAGAATCAATGCTCTTCAGGTTCAGATAAAACGATATGAAGAAACAGTAATTATAAACCCTAGAAGATTCACCTTTGGAAAGTCTGTTATGCCTTGCTTCTTAGAACACTTGAAGAGTGTTCATTCAAGATAACTCTCCCACATCCTACACTAAATCCAAACTGGAAGGCAGGTTTAAAGGCAACCACTAGCCAGTATGCATTTTCTGAAAGAGAGAAATAGCTTCTAGAATTTGGGTCCCGAGAAGGGAACATTTCAGGACCGCCAGAGAACATGATGCAAAGTTATTTCTTCAAAGGTTAAACGTAGTTACATATTCAACAAAAGCAATCATGGAATGTCATGAGAACCTGCTTCAGTATCTGGCATGGAAGCCAATGGCTAATAGTGCTGCCTCCAAGACAAGGTTACATGCTACACTAGTTAAGAATTAAGCCACTCTCTCTTCTGGTATTGATCAGAACATGATTTAGTTAAAACTTCAGTACTTAAGACTTGCGATTACAACGCAGCAGGCCAAGGTGCTCATTTTCAAAGCACATACACATCTTAAAACGCCTATATAAAGGTCCATCTGCTAAAAACATCCAAATCCTGATTTTGGAAAGCCAGAATTTGGATATTTCACACTACAGTTCATCCAAATAGCAAGGAGGCGTGTTTTCGGTGAGACTAGGGAGGGCCCAAAAGTCAGATGTCCAACAGGGATTTTCGAATGGGAAGAAATGTCCATGTCTAAAATGGACATTTTTATTTAGACCTGTTTCAGTCACGTCCAAGTTACAAACTCTAACTGAGCAGCTGACCACTGGAGAGATTAAGGCATGACCCTTCCCTTAATCCCTCTCTCCTGAAAGTGAAACTGGAAAGGAAAACCAGGCTCTGTGTCAGCTATGGGTAAAGCAGTAAGCAGGTCAGAGGAATAGCCTAGTGGTTAGTGCAGTGAACTGTGAACCACTTCATTTTTTGAAATAATTCTGAGCCTTCCAGAAACAGAAAAATATTTACTGTACCTAAATATAAGACACCTGCAAGCCTGAAGTCTATTGAAATGGCATACATTCAGGTACAGTAGGTATTTTTCAGGTCCTGGAGGGATCACATTTACAAAAAAGGTACAGTTGGATTTGAACCTGTGCCCCTTGGTTTATAGTCCACTGCCCTAACCACTAGGCTACTCCTCTTTTCTGCAGAGACATCTGTGTGGCTATATTTTTGAAAATGAAGCCAGACACATGTTCCTGCCCCTGTTTATTTTTGTTGTTGTTCAAAAGTTGGAGGTTTCACTTGGGAAAAATGGCTATTCATTTTGTATGTTTTCAGTGCAAAAACATCCATTTCACAGCCATAATCGAACAGGAAATCTAGACGTTTTTCCTGTTGGATTCTGGCTGTGAGATGGCTGGCTTTTTTGGACGTTTTGAGCAGGACGGTTTTTTGGATTTAGCCATTTTTTTGAAAATGCCCCTGCAAATATACTAAAGGATTTTTCCTATTAAGTAACTATGGGGAAAAGCTTTATTACATCTGATCCAGTACAGCAAAAATAGAGTTTCCATTATCCAACACACCTGACTAAACTTTCTATTGTTAATTTTGTAATTATTTATTTGCTTTTTGGAAGATCAAAGGATTTACCTGTCCTGGAAGCTGATGCTCTTTTTGACTGCTCACTAGGGGGCCGTTTGCTAAAGGGTGGTAGGACTACTGTGCAGCAAAACAGCACCACCGTGGGCCACGCTGACGCATCCTGTGGTATTGCTGTGATCAGTGCACGCCAATCCCCATGCTAGAAATTAGAAATGATCATTGACACAAATTACAATTCCAGCATTTTTCTGCCGTGCTAGAAAGTGGATGGAGCACAGGGAAAATCCAAGCACTAATTACAGCACTGGCCACTTTCTAGCACAGCTTGGTAAAAGGAACCATAGGTGTTGAAACCTGTCTCAATTGTTCCCTCCCAGAGGAATCAGAAAAGGCGTCACCATATCAACTCATTGCTGGCGATCTTCTGAATAGATCTTGCCAGTTGTGATACAGCTAATGTCTCAGTGTGTTCCTCCCTATTCCTTTTCATCCAGTGAAAAGCTATGTTACATTTGGCTTATCTGAGTAGTTTTTGTTGTTGTTGTTTAAATAGATACCCCAGTGGCAATGTGAATCCCAATGAGGATTTCCAGCAAAACAATGCTTTTTTATATATTGGTGTGGTTTGGGAATGGGGTGTTTTTTTAATGCTTCAAAGGGCTTATTTAAGAGAAAAAAAATCCCTTATAAATGATTCAGGTCAAAATAAAAACATGGCAAAGAATTAAAATGTCATGCTCTAATGGAAAGGAGACTTCTTTGAACACAAATATAAGCTTTGTGGTTTCAATAAAAACATAGCTAGTAATACAGATAATTACCCTGCTTTACATCAAATACATATCAGTATACAGCTCATAGAGAAATCTAGTCCAGACAGAATATAGGACAACTTGTCGTTTTCACCTTTTCTGGTTGCTATACAACTTACTTTGACACTAAGAATACCAACTTTATTTTTCTCGTCAAGACAAAGCAAAGTTACCTACACTGGGTTTCTACAGACAGGAGTTTAGTGTGAGGGTCTGGATACAGATAGTGTTAAGAGGTGAAAGAGGTGGCCTTTCCATTTAAGTGAAATGAGTCACCAGCAGCTTCTTAAGGCTGGGCCTTGGTTTCAGGCTCTTTATCATAGATGTAACTTCCAACTGCTCCAGTGTTCACACCTGTAGTGATCAAAACAAAAGGTTTTCTAAGGTTACTACACTGGATTCCATCCACACTAACTGTTAACGTGCAGGGCCAGTGCAGGGCCTAGGCAAGCCCCCTCACCCCCACCCTGGACTAAAAAAAATTAAATCCCTAGTGTCATGTCAAGTAGCACCCCCAAACCCTTCCCCCAGGCAACCCCACAGTACCTTAAAATGGGAGAAAGGAGCAATGACCACTTGCTCCTGCCTCTGGCACTACCTTCTTGAAAACTGGAAGTGCCCTGTCCTGCATAGTGCATCCTGGGATGCACCAGGTGGGGGTCAGTCTACCATATAAGGTTTTCAGGATATCCACAATGAATACGCATGAGATGGATTTGCATACAATGGAGACAATGCATGAAAATTTATCACAAGCATATTCACTCTGTATATCTTAAAACCCAGACTCCCTTGGTGTGTCCCAAGGAATGGGCTGAGAACCTCTGCTCTACGTGAAGGGGAATGCAATAAAATGCCACCTGCTCAAGCTAGAAGGAGAGATAAGTTTTCAAAGGGAAATAAGTCCCAATATATAACTGTCCTGTAGAAATAAAGTACATTTTATCTGCACATTTTATTGCTACGTTTATTTACACAACTAGTTTCTCTTCGAAAAAGAACTAAAAGGCACACAGGTAGATAAGTAGATGCATATATTACACCTAGCCAGCCTACTGAAAACTGCTGTCAGAATGACCATTTATTAGATTTTTACTTTACCAATAAATGTAGATTTATGTACATATCCAGTGGGAAGTAACATGAGAATCTTGTGACAAATCCCACAGCATCTAAATTGCTTTAGATCAGGCTTGTCCAACTTTTTTCTATCAGGGACCACATTTTATATTTTGTAACATTCAGAGGGCCAAAACACGCACCATCATATTTTACCGCATATTTTGTCAAATAGTGGCAACATATGATGGTGTGTTGCCCCCCTCTTGAGCCTTCAACCAGTCTCTCGCTCTCTCTCTCATATACCCCCTCCCCTGGTCTACCCCAGGGTCTCTCACTCTCATGTACCCCCCCCCCCCATCTTCATCCAGTCTATTTTCCTTCATCTGGTTTCAGCTGCAGAAGAAACAGTGGGATTCCTGCTTCCCCACCTTGACAGAAGTTCAGGTTGCTCTCACAGTTTCAAGTCTCGCGAGACTAGAAATCGCATTACGAATCTGAATTTCCAGCATTGCATGGCTCAAGCTTAAAGAGAGCCAAGTCATAGTGGGGAAGCAGAAATCCTGCTATAAGCGTCAAAATAATTGCCAAGCTTCCGAGGGCCAGAAAAAAGCACTTGATGGATGAGATTCTAACCCATGGACCGTAGGTTGGACAAGCCTGCTTTACATGGATCCATCTGGGGCTTTTTCCCTGCAGTTGACTGAGACAAGTGCATAGATTTAGATAAATAATTCCTTCAGAAGTCAGTAATGTGTGTGTGTGTGTGTGTATATATATCAGAAAAATTTAGTGCCCATGTTATAAAATAATTAGAAGAGAAGCGAAGGAGCCGAAAATCCAGGACCAGGCAACAAATTGAATTTCATTACCAACAAATCAAAAAGAAAAATTAAAAATACTAAAAAAAAGACCCAACACGGACATTTTTTACCTTACATGCCTGAATCTAGAGTCATATTTACAACCAATTCATAAAACTCCCTGTAACATAAAAATATACAGAAGTTTCATATTCACTTTGGCCCTCATTTTACAAAACTTGTTCGTGTTTCAGATGTGTATAAATCAGCTCTGAACAAAATTATGCAATATAAACATTTAAGTCCCCTTTTTATAAAGCCGAGATATGCACTTCTCAAACTCAAGTGTGTGCGAATGGCAAGGGGGTGTGGTCTGGGCATGTTTTGTGTGGGACAAGAGAATAGCGAGTTCATAGATGTTTAGACCCCATTGCAGAAGGGAACTAGATGTCTACATCCTAAAAGATCGACATTGGGAATTAAACTTGTTACCAAGCACAAAATAGCGCTGACTGACCCCCTAGTTGTAGTTTTATGGTACTACCACTAGAGGTCAATCTACTAAATAAGGAAACTATCCTAGGTGCCAACTGATGCCATTTTGCACCCAGATCCAAATAGGGCAGTAATGACTGGTGATCGCTCCTGCCCCAGTCTCTAGACACCAGGGAAACCCCCTGTAGATACTGGGGAGGGTCTTGGAGGGGTGGAGCACGTTGACAGGAGTCTGGGGGACTGCACTGCGAGAAAGGGAGTTCTGCAGTTCTTCTCTGTCCCCTTTGGTCACTCTTTTTTTTTTTTTTTTTAAACACTAGCCCCTCTAAGATGTCCCCAGGAGCTCTGAGATGCATATTAGCTGCATGATACATCCAGGGAGCAGAATAACAGTTTGCAAGTTGCATTATTTATATACTGTGGGAGTTACTAACCTTCGATAGTGAGTTACTGCAGATTAATGACTCCACGATAAATTAAGCTGAAGTAAAATACAATATTTTACTTCAGCTAATAACAACACCCTTTTAATTTCTACCTCTGAACGAAATCCAAATGTTCTGAACCAGCAAAAATGAAGATTTCAAGTTGATTTTTAAATAGCTTGTATTTTAAAAACCAGTTCACAATACTGTTGCTAGAATGTTCTGAACAATAAGCAAAAGCTATATTAAATTTCATTTTCCCTTAAATTAAGCAGCAGTACAATGACATACCCTTTGGTCCAAACAGGATTCCATAACAAGGCTTATGGCAGTAGGGCTCTCCATCATGCTAGAACACAAAAAGGAGAAAAACCATATCAATACATTCACCAAATAAAACTTTTAAAAGAAAGAAATTCAACTACAACTCTGCAAAGTGGCATAGCTAGGACTGAATGGCCCCTGGGCAGAAAAATTGAGACAGGCCCTCTATAACACAATTGCTTCCTAAGTGATGGGGACGGGAGGAGGGGGGAGGATGCATACGTCCCAAAGCTGGCATATTACTGTTAATAAATTAAGAAAAAACATTTTTTCTACCTTTGTTATCTGAGCAACGCTTTGGTCCTAGTGTCTCTCTTCTACTTTTTTCTTAACTCTCTCAAGGGCTCTCTTTATGTCCATCTTTCCTGTATTCCCCTATCCTTCCTGTACAGCATCTCCCCTCTGTGTCCCTGTCCCTATAGGATAGGGACACGCATTGGGGGTACTCCTCCTCTATAATCGAATTGGGTGCAGTGTCTGGTTTTGGTTTGGTGTTATATACTAGGTTACCAGAGAAGAAGGGGTTTTTTTTTCGGTTTTGAACAAAATGGAGGCATACCTGAAGAAAGAGCTGATGGGATGGAAAGACAGTGGTCCAGGATGAAAGGAGCTATTAAAATGGTTACAGACATTTACATAAGGAGAGTAAATAAAAGCAAGAACAAAAGGAAACTGATATGGTTCTCCAAACAAGTGGCTAAGAAAATAAAGGCAAAAGAGGTGGAATTCATAAAACACAGGAGAAGAACAGAGAAAAGTATACTGGGAGAAAGTGAAAGAAGCCAAGAGGGAGATACGTCTAGCAAAAGCAGAAGTGGAAGAACAAATGGCTAGAAATGCAAGTAAGGGAGACAAAATTTTTTTCAGGTATATTAGTGAAAGAAGGAAGGCTAGAAATGGAATTGTGAGATTGAAACATGCTAGGACGTCTATGTGGAGATCGATGAACAAAAAGCAAATGTGCTAAACAAGTACTTTTCTTCTGTGTTCACGGAAGAAAATCCTGGAGAAGGACCATGATCAGCTGGTAAAGGTACATACAAGAATGGAGTAGATATCACACTGTTCACAGAAGAAAGTGTTTATGAACAACTTGAGGTTATCAATAGAAATCAAACAAAATAAAACATGGAAAAGAAAATAAGATGATACCTTTTTTATTGGACATAACTTAAAACATTTCTTGATTAGCTTTCGAAGGTTGCCCTTCTTTGTCAGATCGGAAATAAGCAAATGTGCTAGCTGACAGTATATATAAGTGAAAACATTCAAGCATTACTATGACAGTCTGACAGGGTGGGAGGATGGGGGTGGGTAGGAGGTATGCATGGGGACATCAAAGCATATCATTGATATTCTAACAGGATGGGTGTGGATAGGTGAGGGGTGGGGTGATCAACAGAGACATACAGCTTTATGGTTTATAATGGGCTAGGAACCCCAGATCCTTGTTAAGTCCTTTCTGTTGGGTGAACAACTTGAAAAACTGAAGGTGGACAAAGCCATGGGACCGCATGGGATCCACCCCAGGATATTGAGGGAGCTTAGACATATTCTGGTGGGTCTTCTTAAAGATTTGTTTAATAAGTCCTTAGAGATGGGAGAAGTTCCGTGAGATTGGAGAACAGCAGATGTGATCCCTCTTTACAAAAGTGATGACAGAGAAGAAGTTGGCAACTACAGGCCAGTAAGCCTCACTTCGGTTATTGGAAAAGTAACGGAAGTGTTGCTGAAGGAAAGGCTAGTGAATTTGCTGGAATCCAATGACTTACAAGATCCGAGGCAACATGGTTTTACCAAAGATAAATCATGCCAAATGAATTTGATTGAATTCTTTGACTGGGCGACCAGAGAACTAGATCAAGGACTTGCACTAGAAGTAATCTACTTGGATTTCAGCAAACCCTTTGACACAGTTCCTCATAGAAGTCTCTTGGACAAACTTGAAAGGCTGTAGTTAGGACTAAAAATGGTGAATTGGATGGATTAGAAACTGGTTGATGGACAGATGTCAGAGGGTGGTGGTCAATGGAATTCACTCAGAGGAAGGAAAGTGAGTAGCAAAGTGCCTCAGGGATCGGTGCTGAGTCTGATTCTGTTCCAATATATTTGTGAGTGACAATGCCGAAGGATTAAAAGGTAAGGTACAAAATAAGTACCTGAATATATGTAAACCGCTTTGAATGTAGTTGCAAAAACCTCAGAAAGGCGGTATATCAAGTCCCATTTCCCTTTTTGTGGATGACACCAAGATTTGTAACAGAGTGGACACAGACAGAGAGCAGAGGAGTAGCCTAATGGTTAGTGCAGTGGATTTTGATCCTGGCAACCTGGGTTCGATTCCCACTGCAGCTCCTTGTGATCTTGAGCAAGACACTTAACCCTCCATTGCCCCAGGTACAAAAGTTAGATTGTGAGCCCTCTAGGAGCAGAGAAAGTACCTGAATATAATTTGTACAGCGCTGCATACATCTAGTAGTGCTACAGAAATTAGTAATAGTAGGGTAAGTAGGGAGATGGACCTTGGGGTGAGAGGCTGATATGCACAGACAGGGAGAGGGACCTTGGGTGATGGTGTCCGAGGACCTCAAAGTGAAAAACAGTGCAACAAAGCAGTGGTTGTAGCCAGAAGGATGCTAGGCTGCATCGAGAGAGGAGTAACCAGCAGAAGAAAGGAGGTGTTGATGCCCCTGTACAAGTCGCTGGTGAGGCCCCACCTGGAGTGCTGTGTTCAGTTTTGGAGGCCGTATCTGGCTAAGGATGTAAAACGACTAGAAGCGGTCCAGAGGAAGGCAACAAAAATGATATGGGGCTTGTGCCAAAAGACATTTGAGAAGAGACGGGAAGACCGAAATATGTAGAGCCTAGAGGAAAGAAGGGACAGGGGAGATTTGTTTCTATATTAATACCTTTCAAGTATTTAAACATCTGTATCATATCTCTTCCAGAGAAGGGAAAATGATAAAACTAGAGGACATGAGCTGAGGTTGCAGGGTGGTAGACTTAGGAGTACTGTCAGGAAATTCTTTTTCATAGAGAGGGTGGTCGATTCCTGGAATGCCCTCCCAAGGGAGGTGGTTGAAACAAAAACAGTGATGAAATTCAAACAAGCGTGAGATGAAAACAGAGGAACTCTATTTAGAAAATAGATGTTAGAAAACAAAATAAATAGAAAAAAAACCTTTAAATGGCTGCAGGGGGTGGATGTGTTGAGTGACACTTAGATGGCGACTCCGGTTGTGATGAACTACAGCGGATACTACTACTACTACTACTTAGCATTTCTATAGCGCTGCCAGGGTTACACAGTGCTGTACAAGTTTAACATGGGGAAGGACAGTCCCTGCTCAGGAGTGCTTACAATCTAAAGGTTACAAACTATGTAGTCAGTGTAGGTAGCTTACAATCTAAAGGTTATACACTAAGTAGCTTACAATCTAGAGGTTACAAACTATGTAGTCAGTGTAGGTAACATGAATGGGGAAGGTGGTTAGGCGCCAAAGGCAAGGGAGAAGAGATGGGCTTTGAGTAAGGACTTGAAGATGGGCAGGGAGGGCGCATGGCGTATGGGCTCGGGAAGTCTGTTCCAGGCATAAGGTGATGCGAGGCAGACGGGGCGGAGTCTGGAGTTAGCGGTGGTAGAGAAGGGTACAGATAGGAGTGATTTGTCCTGAGAGCGGAGGTTACGAGTGGGAACATACGGGGAGAGGAGGGCAGAGAGGTAGTGGGGGGCTGCAGATTGAGTGCACTTGAAGGTCAATAGGAGAAGCTTGAACTGTATACGGTAGCGGATTGGGAGCCAGTGAAGCGACTTGAGGAGAGGGGTGATATGAGAGTATCGGTTCACGCGGTAGATAAGACGTGCGGCGGAATTTTGGACAGATTGAAGGGGGGATAGATGGCTGAGCGGGAGGTCAGGCAGACTTGTATAGTCTATGTCTCATAGTAACATATATAGTATATGGCAATCTGGTTTAGGATGGGCTGGAAAGGGCTTAGACAGCAACTTTAGTGGCTGGAATATGAGGACAGTGCTGGACAGACTTTTACAGTCTGTGTTCCGCCAAAGAGAAGACGAATAGGCTGGAGTGGGCTTCGATGGCAATTCCAGCAGTTGGAACATAAGGATAAGGCCGGGTGGACTTCTATAGTCTATGTCCCAGAAATGCCAAAGAAAGATCATAAGCAAGTATACCGTATTTTTCAGACTATAAGACGCACTTTTTCCCCCCAAATTTGGGAGGAAAATGGGGGGTGCGTCTTATAGTCTGAAGGTAGAGATTTGGCTGGCCGGCTGGCTGGCAGGCCGGCTGGCAGGCCGCCCGCCCGCCCTCCCTCCGAGTTCGGGATCGCCCTCCCCCCGGCCCGGTCACCACTTCTCCCTACTCACGCGATCTTCCCTGGTGGTCTAGTGACGTCGGGGCAGGAAAGAGCCCCCTCTGCATCCTCCTGTATGCAGCCTGATGGTCTCGGCGAGATTCAAAATGGCCGCCGAGACGTCAATTCTCGGCGGCCATTTTTAATCTCGCCGAGACCGTCAGGCAGCAATGCATACAGGAGGATGGAGAGCAGCACGCTGGGCAGGAAAGAGGGGGCTCTTTCCTTCCCTGACGTCACTAGACCACCAAGGAAGATCGCGTGAGTAGGGAGAAGTGGTGACAGGGCCGGGGGGGAGGGACAGCCAGCCGGCCAGCCAAATCTCTACCTTCGGAGGTAACCCTGAGGGCGATCCCGAACTTGGAGGGAGGGATTCGGACAAGACGCACCGGAGCACCTAGGTTTTAGAGGAGGGAAAAAGCAAATTTTTTTTTTCCTATTTCCCTCCTCTAAAACCTAGGTGCGTCTTATGGTCCGGTGCGTCTTATAGTCCGAAAAATACGGTATATCATGTTCATTGTCGATTTAATCATGAATTGATAATGAATGTGACTATTGGGCAGACTGGATGGACCGTTCAGAGTTTTATCTGCTGTCACTTACTATGTCACTATTAATTCTCTCTAGTTCTGGGCTGATGTGCAGACCTCAGATCTAACACAGGCACGAGCATCAGATGTCATCTGACCTACTGGCGCGTGCATGTGGCAACCTCTTAGCGCACAGTGCCAGTGAATCAGAGACAAATCTTACATGTGCACACCAGAGTGTTTCAAGTTCCAACTTCCGTTTCTTCCTTGCCTGCAGTGCTGTGGCTCGAACCCAGAGAGAGACTGAAAGAGCCAACCGAAATTGTTTTTTTTTAATGTACCATTAAATTCTTGCAGGACTGGGTGGAGACAAGTTAAATTCTTGCGGGGATGGGTAAGATTCCAGTGGGGAAGGGTGAGGATGGGTAAGATTTCTGTCCCCATGCAACTCTCTATAGTAGACCAGACAGCAGCAAGTCCCATGGCTAATACTGATGAAAAGACAAGTAACCCTCCAGAAACTACTTGTTGCTGCTTTAGATTCCCTGTGGAAGACTGCCACTTCTATGAAGCATGCTGTTCTGCATGAAATCTCCAGACTGCTGGCCTGAGTAAAATCTCATGAGCAGAAACTGAAGGAGAGTGACTTAGATTTGGAACAAATGGAAGGAAAATGTAATTTAGATAAGGATGTACATTTACTGGGAGAAAAGATTCTTGGTTTTGTAGGAACTACAGCAGCAGTGTCTTCTTAGAGAAAGGCACAGGACCTGAACCAAAGAAAATGGAGCTGAGAAGCCAAGGATTCTGGGATGCTACAGACAGACTCAGCTGTAATAAAAAGACATAACAAATAGACTTTGTTTCAGCTTGCTAATGAAGAAATGCACATCTCTGTAGGAAGTGGCTGAGTGACCCTGGAATAAGAGTATGCGGGCCAAAAACTTTCATTTTGTTTAGTTTCCCATGTTGCTTATGGAAGTTTTCATTTTATTTGTGCTTTTTAAACTTTTTTTGTTTGTTTTGGGGGAAATGTGATCAATAAGAAACACTATTTGAGTAAAAGGGTACACAATCAAACATCAAGACATACCATAGATGACAGAAAAAAAAAACCAAAATTTTACTTTTCCCTGTCATTTCATGTTAAAAATTATATTAAACATCATGAGAAAAGCCGTTAACATTTCCCATGTCATTTTTAAATGAATGCTCATCCATACCCTGGAAGGCACCTCAAATTGGAAGAGATTGGTCCAGCCCGATTATAAACAACCCTTCCCCCTTATCTATTGACTGATGCCATACAAATAAATTGGTCACAACAAGGACAAATTCTGATTTGCCAGTGTGTGACAGGGAACTCTGCTAAAGCCAATCACTTTGGCAAATGTTACAATCCCTTCCTTTACATACTGAGCTAAAAAGTAGGCAACGAAAACCTAATCAAAGCGTGCCAAGGCATAGAAAAAAGGAGCTGTCTCAAACTATTTCCTAAATGCATGCCATATGACTGTTAGGTCTCATACAGAAGGAACCACTGGATCTATGCCTCAAGCAATTCTCCAGAGACACAGATGGGAACACAAGACAGATTTAATTCACATTGAAAAGAACAGTTAGAGAGCTCTTGCTTGCTGAGAATCATTGAGAGGGAACCTGAGAGGAGTAGCCTAATGGTTAGTGCAGTGGCTGAGAACCAGGGGACCCTGGCTCAAATCCCATTGCCGCTTCTTTTGATCTTGGGCAAGTCACTAAGGGGCCCTTTTACTAAGCAGTGGTAAGTCCACCCTACGTTTACTGCACACCAAACTGGAGCTACAGTGCCGTGTGCTACCCGTTTATGGCCATGTTAGCATAGGAGCCCTTACCGCCACCTCAGTGGGTGGCAGTAAGAGCTTCTCCCTGCATGGCACAGTAAGAGCAATCTTACCGCATTGCCATGTCTTTTTTCGGCCTTCTTACACACTGCAGTTTAGCAAAAGGGCCTCTTAAAAGAGTAGTTACTTACCTGTAACAGGTGTTCTCCGAAGACAGCAGGCTGCATATTCTCACAAGTGGGTGACGCCACGTCGGCCCCGGAGGATTTTAAAGCAAAATCTCAAAATCTCTTTACGGCGTTCCGTCGCGCGAGCGATCGTACTGCGCATGTGCGCACACCTCTTCCCGCTCGCTGTGCGGACACGCCCCTCAGTTATATCCAAAAGATAGAGGAGACAACTCCAAAAGGGGAGGTGGGAGGGTTTGTGAGAATATGCAGCCTGCTGTCTTCGGAGAACACCTGTTACAGGTAAGTAACTACTCTTTCTCCAAAGACAAGCAGGCTGATATTCTCACAAGTGGGGTATCCCTAGCTTCCAGGCTTACACAACAAACAGTGGTCAATTGAGTCTCGCAACGGCGAGGCCAGAATAAAAATTGACCTGAAAAGAAGAAACATCTAAATGAGTGTAGCCTGGAACAGAACAAACATGGGCTTAGGAGGGTTGGAGTTGGATTCTAAACCCCAAAGAAGTTCTGCAGCCCCGACTGCCCAAAACCGACTGACGCGTCGGCTATCTTGCTGAAGGCAGTAGTAAGATGTGAATGCGTGGACTAATGACCACGCCGCAGCTTTGCAGATTTCTTCAATAGTGACTGATCTTAGATTAGCCACCGACTCAGCCATGGCTCTAATTTTGTGAGCCGTGACATGGCTCTCTAGAGTCAGTCCAGCTTGGACAAAAATGAAGGAGATGCAATCTGCTAGCTAAGAAGAAATGATGCGGTTTCCGACAGCAACTGGCATTAAAGAAATAAACAACTGGGCGGACCGTCCGAAGGAGCTCGTCTGCTCCATGCAAAAAGTGCGCAGCTTGCTTTCGCCAGGGCTTGCAAGATGAGGGAGAAAGAATGTTGGCAAGAGAATTGACTGGATCAGCTGGTACTCTGACAGCAGCGCCAGTAAGAACTTTGTCTGCATGCGGAGAACTACTCTGTAAAGATGAGGAGTAAGGTAAGGCGCTTGAGCTACTAGAGTCTGAAGCTCACCGACCTTACGAGTTGTAGGAACAGCCACTAAGAAAAAACGACCTTCCAGGTCCAATACTTCAGATGACAGGAATCCAGTGGCCCGAATTGAGCTTGCAGCAGCTGGATGAAAACGACATTGAGACCCCAAGATACTGAATAAGGAGTGATAAGGGCTCTGACCGAAGCATAAGAGCCAACTGTGAAAATTATTGTGCTAAGCTCAACAAAAATAATCCCCCCTAGACACATAGAAGGAATTTTCTCAACACTGGGGGAGAAATAAACCTCTCATGAAGTGGACAGCTAAAGGCTGACCTTTTACACGTTGATGATAAGCTCTCATTGCACGAAGATGAATACTGACAGAGTTGGTCTTGAGACCAGACTCAGACAGGTGTAGAAAGAACTCAAGCAAGGTCTGTATAAGACAAGAGGCAGGATCTAGGGCCTTGCTGTCACACCAGACGGCAAACCTCTTCCATGAAAAGAATAACATCTCTTTGTGAAATCTTTTCTGGAAGCAGGCAAGAGTCGGGAGACACTCTTCTGGAAAACTCAACGAAAACTACACATTCAACATCCAGACCGTGTGAGGCAGAGATTGGAGGTTGGGATGTAGAAGTGCCCCCTCGTTCTGTGTAATGAGAGCTGGAAAACATTCCAACTCCAGAAGAAGAGGGAACCGTATCTGACGTAGCTAGAAAGAAGCAATCAGAATCATGGCTCCACAATCTTGCTTGAGAATCAGCAAAGTCTTTTCCACCAGATGTATGGGAGGATACGCATACAGAAAACCTGTCCCCCAAAGAAGGAGAAAGGCATTCGATGATAGACTGCCGTGAACCTGCAGTCTGGAACAGAACTGAGGGACTTTGTGATTGGACTAAGTAGGAAAAAGATCCACTGAGGGGGTATCTCACTCCCGGAAGATCTTTCGAGCTACAGCCATGCTCAACAACCATGACTGTAGCATTATCCTGCTCAGCCTGTCGGCCAGACTGCTGTTTTCGCCAATTAGATAAATGGCTTGGAGAAAACATGCCGCGTTGGCGGGCCCACCGCTACATCTGCATGGCATCCTGACTCAGAGGACAAGATCCAGTACTCCTTTGTTATCGAGTACATCACAACCCGATTGTTTGGTTGAATTAAAATAATTTGGTTGGATAGCCAGGAGGGATGCAACCCTCGTGAGCAGCTTTTGTTTTCATTTCAGGCACAGCCCCTTGTGACTCTGGCAATTAGTTAACTTTTTTCTTGCCCCAGGTACAAAAAGAACCTGTATAGATATAAGCCACAATGAGCCTGCCATGAAAAGTACAAATGAAAAATAAAGAACACCCAAAAGGGTAAAATAAAAAAAGAGATTTTACTCCGAGGACCTGATGAAAACACGAAGCCCTAACGAACTCCGTGTCTCCTCAGACGCGGAAAAAGAAAAACTGAGGGGCGTGTCCGCACAGCGAGCGGGAAGAGGTGTGCGCACATGCGCAGTACGATCGCTCGCGCGACGGAACGCCGTAAAGAGATTTTGCTTTAAAATCCTCCGGGGCCGACGTGACGTCACCCACTTGTGAGAATATCAGCCTGCTTGTCTTTGGAGAACCTCCATTACCTCAGATACAAACTTAAACTTTGAATCCTCCAGGGACAGACAATGATCTACAGTATCTGAATGTACACCATTTCAATAGCCTTTGGGACTGAAGGTGGGATATATTAGAAATTATTTTAAAACAAATTTATTTACCTCAGAAGATACAAGCTTAAATTTTGAATCCTCCAGGGACACAAAATCTCTCTCATAAATATTTATTGTGGATATACTAAAAATCTGACTGGCTGGGGTGCCTCCAGGACCAGGTTTGGGAACCACTGCTATAGACACAGAATGAGAAACAGTTCTTTCTGGGGAAAAAAAAAAAGGTTTTCCTCTTCTTGCATTGGTTAGCTGTGCCATCTGCTGGACAAGATTGATAAAATCTCAGTTTGGGGATGCAGAGAAATAAAAATGAGTAAGGCAGTGGTTCCCAAACCTGGTCCTGGAGGCACCCCAGCCAGCCATGTTTTTAGGATATCCACAATGAATATTCATGAGAGAAATTTGCTTGTAATGCCTCCACTGCATGCAAATCATCTCTCTCATGAATATTCATCGTAGATATCCTAAAAACCTGACTGGCTGGGGTGCCTCCAGGATCAGGTTTGGGAACCAATGGAATAAGGGGTCATTTAGAAACAGTTCATGCTAATGCCGTTAATGTGCCTGGCCAACTGGATAAAATGAGTCTTGTGATAAACAGTATGTGTTAATGGTGTTACTGGACACTATTAGTAAACTAGTTAGAAAGACCCGTTTCTCAAAAAAATGAAACGGGCGCTAGCAAGGCTATCTTGTAATGGTGATTATCTTTTTAAGGCTCTCATCAAAGCGATTTCTCCTCTCTCCCCTACCCTCCCCTCCATGTCCAGCAATTCTTCCCTCCCCTCTCATCTCCTCCGTATCCCACGATTCTGACCTCCCCTCCATGTGCAGCGATTGTCCTGTGCCCTGCCGTACCCTCAGTATCCCGCGATTCTGGCCTCCCCTCCATTTCCAGCGATCCTCCTCTGCCCTGCCGTCCCCTCCGTGTCCCAGGATTCTGGCCTCCCCTCCATGTCCAGCGATTCTCCTCTGCCCTGCCTTCCCCTCCACGTCCCGCAATTCTGGCTTCCCCTCCATGTCCAGCACTAGAAGTAAATGAAAGCGTGCCGAACAACCAGGATAAGTAAACATTAAGGGCCTTGTTTACTACGCAGCATTATAGGTGCGTTAGCATTTTTAACATGCATTAACCATGTACTTGCCTACAATATCCCTATAGGCGCCTACATAGCTAGTGCGCATGCTAAGTGTAGGCACGCTAAAAACACTAACACACCTTAGTAAACAGGGCCCTAAAGTAATACCCTATTATTCTCAGAAGTATGGCGGCATTTTAACAAAGTGCCGTCACATGTGTCTGTGTGTGTTTTATGTCATTGGCAAAGAAAAATGAGCAGAAAAAAAAACATGAAATGTGTTTTTTTTTTTTGTGTGCCCTCAATTGTGCAAACTCTCAGTAAGAGCATGCATTCTTGGTGTCAAGATGGCGGCGCACTAACTCCTCCTGGTGTAAGCTCTCGTTAGTTTGGAGAACAAATTCCTTTTCCTCAAGAAATATGCCTCATACAAAGCGTAAGGGGTTAGTTAAGACGGTTTCCTCGGCCGCCGTTAAACTACCCCTGCAACAACAAACTATAGAGCGCTTTGCCTCGAGGCAATCGGTCCAACTTACCGAGAGGGGCCCTGCTGAAGCCACGGGGGAAGACACCCTTGGAGTCTTGGGGCTAGATGTGTCACTCTCCCCTCCGGACCATCAACCGTCGCTGCCGCCCGATGGCCGCCTCTTCAGGCGAGACCTGCCCGACCCGGAAGTGGAAGGGGTATTGGCCGACGATCGAGGAACTAGAGAGGCGTTCCAGTCAGGAGGCCAGGAGATGGAAGCGATCCTGGCTGAGCCAGGAGCTCAGAAAATGCGATCGACAGCGGTTACTCTGGAGAGCATATGGGACGCTCTCCAGAGAGTGGAATTGACGACAGCCAGAACAGCACAAGAGATTGCAACTTTGCTAGGTACTGTTGAAAATTTAAAACTTTCTTTAAATACTTCTAATCAAGAAACGGCTGAGCAATTTAAAGCTGTTAGAGATGATATTTCTCAGTTGCAAGGAGTATCTGCCTCGGTAATTAAGGATAACAGTATAATCCACCGTCGACTCGAGCAAATAGAAAATTACAACCGTAGGTTGAATTTACGTTTTTTGAATTTTCCTCAGGAACTTGGAATCAATCCACAGGAAGCCTTTAAAACATATCTTTCAGAAGTATTAAATTTTACCCCAGATTCCTTTCCACCATTGAATAAAATATATTATATTTATACAAAAAAATCAGTGGATGATACCCTTCAAGCTGTACCACCAGAGGTACCAGAGGAACATTTAAATATATCCGAGATTCTGGAAACATCCTTAACAGCTGATTCACCTAGAACAACTTTAATTGTGTCCTTTGTTTTCCAACAAGACCTAGAGGCAGTAAAACGCATGTATTTTAAAAAGATGCATGTTCTTTTTCGTGGGAAAAAGGTATGGATGTACCCAGATATAACAAAACAAACACAAGAAAGAAGAAAATTTTTTCTTTCTATGAGATCTGAAGTGTTGCAACTGGGAGCCTCCTTTTACTTGAATTATCCATGTAAATGTGTTATTAAATATACTGGTTTGAAATACATTTTTTTTCAACCGGAACAACTGAAAGAATTTATAACTGTTAAGAAACTTGGTTAAAGTCATTTTCCACTATGATGGTATAATATGTTTTGATGGGACCGAGAAGTGTGTTAAGCAAATTTCCTCAGGAACCGATATTTTTGATTTAAGAAGTCTTCTTTTTCCTTACACCCACCTCCTAAGTTAGTGGTCTAAAAAAGAAATTGCTATGTTTACTTTTAAATTGCTGTTATTGTAATCTTTTCTTTTCTGAATTACCTGTCAAGTGTAATAGCTTGTTATTTAATGAAAATGAATAAATATAAATAAAAAAAAAAAGAGCATGCATTCTTAATTACACCACCCATGAAGACAGAATGAAAAACAAAAACTGGGGAAAAATATCTAACATTCCCAGAAACAATATGAAATGAAATATTTCTGGCTACACAGCCCTACTAACCATTAGGCTGCTTCTCCACCCCATTCAAAGTTACATAAACCTGACAGCAGGGGCATAGCCAGAAGTCCATTTTGGGGGGGGTTCCCAAAGGTGGACTGCAGGGGTCTCGGTAGTCTCTCACCCTTCCCCCTCCCCCCAATGCCACCACAATAAAATATTACCTTTGCTGGTGCGGATGCCAAGCCTTGCCAGCCGAAGATGTCTCCTGCACAAATCCTGCCTCTGCTAAACGAGCAGCACTTAAATTCAACAGGCTAATGCCAGCTCTCCCTTGCATGCTCAGTTTAGTCTAACTGAGCATGTGCATGAGAGCCGGAATTAGCGGCCGAAGTGCACCTGCTGAATTAAGTGCTGCTCGTTCAGCACAGGCGGGACTCATGCAGCAGACATCTTCAGCTGGCAGAGCTTGGCACTTCCACCAGCCATGAAAGCAGAGGGGCCCAAGCCCAAGGTGAGGGGGGTCCAGGCCCCCAAGCCTCCTCCTTTCTGCCTGTGGCTACGCCACAACCTGAAAGAACAGCTGAACCTGGAAAATTATAAACCTTGGAGGAGTTTTTTTCCATATCAGTCTGTCTCCAAGTCTGTTTTTAAAGTGCTTATCAAAACTGTCACTTGCTCAAGAGGAACTATTTTTCTTTGTTTTGTTCACCAGTAATTATTTATTTATTGCATTTGTATCCCACATTATCCCACCTATTTGCAGGCTCAATGTGGCTTACAGAGTTTTGTTATGACATAGCCATTACAAGGTATCAGATATAATTGGTAATATACAAAGCTTTAGTAAGGGAAGAGAGAAGGAAGGTGTATTGCAGGATAATATAGAAGGTGGACTATAGTAACTGGGAGGTAGTTATGTGAGGTTATGGGTTCTCTTTGTAGGCCTTGTTGAAGAGATGCGTCTTCAGAGATTTGCGAAAGTTAGTTAATTCGTCAATATTTTTCAAGGCTGTAGGTAATGCGTTCCACAACTGCGTGCTCACGTAGGAGAAGGTGGAATCGTGTGTCAGCTTGTATTTCAGTCCTTTACAGCTGAGGAAGTGCAGATCAAGAAATTTGTGGGCTGATCTTATAGCGTTTCTGGGAGGCAAGTCCACGAGGTTTAGCATGTAGATTGGGGCATCTGCGTGAATGATCTTGTGAACAATCGTGCAGATCTTGAACACAATGCATTCCTTGAGTTGAGAGCCAGTGAAGTTTCTCTCTTAAAGGTTTTGCACTTTCATATTTAGCTTTTCCAAATATGAGTCTGGCTGCAGTATTCTGGGCTGTTTGCAGTTTTTTGATGGTCTGTTCTTTACAGCCAGCAAATAGTGCGTTGCAGTAATCCAGATGACTTATTACCATTGACTATACCAGGGTGCGGAAGATGTATCTCGGGAAGAAAGGTTTTACTCTTTTGAGTTTCCACATGGCATGGAACATGTTTTTTGTTGTATTCTTCACGTAGGTATCGAGTGTGAGGTTTCGATCAATGGTAACTCCAAGAATTTTCAGGTTTTGTGAGACGGGGAGAGAACAGTATGGTGTGGTTATGGTGGAATATTTGTTTGTGTTGTGTTGAGGAAGGGAAATTAAGAGAGGGAAATTATCCACATGGGCTACCATTACATCCTGTTATTTTACTGTTAACTCAGGTTATTAGTAACTATGTCTCATTGTATAAAATGGAATCTGTGGTAAAATAACACGTCTTAACAGTAGCCCACATTGAGAACTTCTTCCCTTAGTGTGAAGAGTTTCAGTCTTTGGTAACCAGAGCTGATATTGTGATGTCAAAATGCCTCAATTCCACCAATACCTAAGAGCATAAAATGGAACCTATGGTAAAATAGCATGAGGTAATGGGAAAATAAACCATGCTGAAAACTTCCCCCTACATAAAGTGTCTGCATTTTGAAACCTAGTCTGTGTGTACCTTATTTGCACCCCCATTAGTATCCTACATATTGACTCGGGGACAGCTGGAAACAAGCTCAATATTCCAGCTATTTTTTTTAAATATTTGTTTTATCACTGCAGAGTAGGAAGAAATGGAAAAAAAAAAAGGAGTGATGGGTAGACGTTGACAACACAGTAACATAGTAGATGATGGCAGATAAAGTTTCCTTCCTTCCCCCACTGAGATACACAGTTCCCGCACTCATAGTGTATGACATGAAGGTGGGATAGAACATGTATACAACAGAGTCCTGATTACACGAAGTAAATGAAACAGACACCTGTTTCGATAATCAAAAAATGTTTGATGAGGGATAAAAGAGAGGCATACTGAATGCATGTTTCAAAAGAGGAAGCAGTAACAAGAGTTTAGAAGCTTAATGTGCCAATGAATCTTACCTAGGACTGCTACCTTTTAACTAAATGTGACACCAGGAAAGAGAAAGAAACCCGCAGGCATCTCATTAATGATGTTGTGATGTCACCTAGGTACAGTGGGGGGAAATAAGTATTTGATCCCTTGCTGATTTTGTAAGTTTGCCCACTGACAAAGACATGAGCAGCCCATAATTGAAGGGTAGGTTATTGGTAACAGTGAGAGATAGCACATCACAAATTAAATCCGGAAAATCACATTGTGGAAAGTATATGAATTTATTTGCATTCTGCAGAGGGAAATAAGTATTTGATCCCCCACCAACCAGTAAGAGATCTGGCCCTACAGACCAGGTAGATGCTCCAAATCAACTCGTTACCTGCATGACAGACAGCTGTCGGCAATGGTCACCTGTATGAAAGACACCTGTCCACAGACTCAGTGAATCAGTCAGACTCTAACCTCTACAAAATGGCCAAGAGCAAGGAGCTGTCTAAGGATGTCAGGGACAAGATCATACACCTGCACAAGGCTGGAATGGGCTACAAAACCATCAGTAAGACGCTGGGCGAGAAGGAGACAACTGTTGGTGCCATAGTAAGAAAATGGAAGAAGTACAAAATGACTGTCAATCGACAAAGATCTGGGGCTCCACGCAAAATCTCACCTCGTGGGGTATCCTTGATCATGAGGAAGGTTAGAAATCAGCCTACAACTACAAGGGGGAACTTGTCAATGATCTCAAGGCAGCTGGGACCACTGTCACCACGAAAACCATTGGTAACACATTACGACATAACGGATTGCAATCCTGCAGTGCCCGCAAGGTCCCCCTGCTCCGGAAGGCACATGTGACGGCCCGTCTGAAGTTTGCCAGTGAACACCTGGATGATGCCGAGAGTGATTGGGAGAAGGTGCTGTGGTCAGATGAGACAAAAATTGAGCTCTTTGGCATGAACTCAACTCGCCGTGTTTGGAGGAAGAGAAATGCTGCCTATGACCCAAAGAACACCGTCCCCACTGTCAAGCATGGAGGTGGAAATGTTATGTTTTGGGGGTGTTTCTCTGCTAAGGGCACAGGACTACTTCACCGCATCAATGGGAGAATGGATGGGGCCATGTACCGTACAATTCTGAGTGACAACCTCCTTCCCTCCGCCAGGGCCTTAAAAATGGGTCGTGGCTGGGTCTTCCAGCACGACAATGACCCAAAACATACAGCCAAGGCAACAAAGGAGTGGCTCAGGAAGAAGCACATTAGGGTCATGGAGTGGCCTAGCCAGTCACCAGACCTTAATCCCATTGAAAACTTATGGAGGGAGCTGAAGCTGCGAGTTGCCAAGCGACAGCCCAGAACTCTTAATGATTTAGAGATGATCTGCAAAGAGGAGTGGACCAAAATTCCTCCTGACATGTGTGCAAACCTCATCATCAACTACAGAAGACGTCTGACCGCTGTGCTTGCCAACAAGGGTTTTGCCACCAAGTATTAGGTCTTGTTTGCCAGAGGGATTAAATACTTATTTCCCTCTGCAGAATGCAAATAAATTCATATACTTTCCACAATGTGATTTTCCGGATTTAATTTGTGATGTGCTATCTCTCACTGTTACCAATAACCTACCCTTCAATTATGGGCTGCTCATGTCTTTGTCAGTGGGCAAACTTACAAAATCAGCAAGGGATCAAATACTTATTTCCCCCACTGTATGTGGATAATCCAGAATGTTGCATAAGACTCTACTGTACTTGATCCTGATCAGTTTTTGCCATTTTTGGAACATAAACTGTAGAAGTCCACCCAGCAATGTTCTTACTTACCAACTACTGGAGGTGGTGTTGAAGCCCACTCCAGATCTGTCTTGCCATATAAGGGACACAGACTGTAGAAGTCTGCCCAGAACTGGCCTTACTGCTTCACAACACTGTCAATAATGTGTGTATTTTGCAGCTTGCAAAGTAGTGAGCTGTGTTATAGGGCACTTCCCAGGTGTTTGCAACATCCCAATTCAGAACCTTTGGTTATGCCCCAATTTAAGACCAGTATTTCAGAGCTAGTAGTTTGCCAACTCCTATCAAAGCAAGAGAGTTCATAGCTTGGGGAGTATAACAGGCCTCTAGCTGACTTTACAGAACAGCATTTACCTTGATATTCAAGGTAGCTAATCAAATCAAGTTTGTGGTTAATTATATAATCATATCTTATGAAATAGCTCAAGAGATTTAGAATCCTGCTTTTCAAAAAGGCAGCAATACTTTCATAAAGCCTTAACCAGCCCTATCCAGCTTAAAACAGTGGCAGCAGAAAATTGACCATGCAGAACGTTTAAAACAAATGCCTCATTGATAAAAGACTGTCAGGTTTCTTTAAAATTATAACCAGCACTTGCTTTATTCGTAATATAGGCTATTAATTTAAAATGCACACTGGGTCCTAATAGCATATTTATCATTGACAAGAGCCACTATACTGGATTTCACAGATTAAATACGAGCTGGCCATTTGTTGGAATAGGTCATGCTGACTGCAATGGTTTTTCAGCAAAACTGAAACTTTGCCAGCTCCTGTGTATCATGCACCTTTCAAGGCAGAGCACTGTAACGCAACAGAGGAAGCTGGGTTGGATAGTGGCATAACTGGGAACTTGATCTACAGACCCTAGGGTCCTGCTTTAAGGGTGCTCGCAGTGACACCTATAGGCTCCAGTAGAATATATTGTATACACTCATGTACAAGTTGAGAAATCTTTACTACAAAATCCCTAAAAAAAAAAAAAACATGGTCATGTTATGTATGGATCATATCCCCATAGCGGCTAAAACAATTCATCACCTCTCAACCTCCATCAACAGCACGCTCTGGCATCTCTCCCTCCACCAGCCTGTTGTTCAGCATCTCAATTCCCCCCCCCCCCCCCCCCCCCGTGTACCTTCAAACTTATCTTTTCTAGAGCAGCAACAATGTAGTGAAACACCTAAGCTGTCTGTGGCCTGCTCCAGAGTGCTCCTTCTGACTTGTCCCATTCATGTGGAAACAGGAAGTTGAGTTAGAGGGAGCGGGATGGACCAGAGAAAGTGCTCTGGAGCAGGACAGAGGCAGACTAGGTGTATCACTGCACTGCCACTGCTCTATAGACGACAAGTTTGAAGGTAAACGGCGAAGTGGTTGGGGATTGAGATGCTTGGGGTTACCACACACCATCTTTTTAGAGGACATGTCCTCCTTTCAGACTTCTTCAGATATGTCCTCCAGGTTTTCTAATTTTTAGGAAAATATCCTCTTTTTCTTGTATGTATCTATGATTAACACACCTACCCACATAATGAGAGAAACCATCTCTGGCCTGTTAGTCAGTATGGACACAGAGAGAGAGGCATTGCTGATCTTCTCTCTGTTTCCCTGCTGGTTGAATCTGTCAAAGGAGTTTTATTCATGCAGCACAACTTTAAGTATATGTCTTCCAAAGACTTTCATATGTATCTCAGAAGCCAGTTAAAGCTATTGAGGGATGTCCACTCTTCTGATAAGTACACTTGGACTCAGATTCAGTCAAAGTCAAATCCGAAAGTTTTTGAAAAATAGATTGTCTACTGCTGTACTGTAAGTCAGTCACCGTTTGATATGTGTTCATTAGCTAAAATACATTTGCTACGATTAAATATTTCTTTAGCAAAGGTAGCAACCACCTTAATTTTTTGTCTCAGCAAATATGGTAGCACTACAGATGCCAAAACACGGGCTGGCAGAGAGAGGGGAGGAAGAGGTGTTGGACCAAGCACTAAGGGGGGGGGGGAACGGAGAAAGAGATTAATGTTAGATAATGAGAGAGAAGGATGAAGGGAAAGCGATGTTGAACCCGGAGGTAGAGGGAAGGGGAGTGGGATACTGGACCAAGTGAGAGAGGGAGGACTGAAGGGAAATCTCAACTTACACCTTCCTGGCCACTAACCTTACATATAAAAGGAGAACCCTTCCAGCTCTAAGGCCCTATCCAACTAGCTACTGCAGAAAAAAAAAAAAAGAACGTGCTTACCCCTAGTCAGAACATCTAATTGGGAGAAATCTGGGAGCCTTTATCAGTAGCAGCAGCTGCGTAAGTGTTGTGCTGTAAGTGGGACAGTGAGAATGGGGAACCTGCTGTAACCACATCAGGGCCAAATAGTTGTATATTTCCAGCAGGATAACCAAGACCACATACCACCTATAATGTATCCTGGAACAGCTCGAGGCTGAAGAAATAAGAACCACTTACAGCTACAGGTCTTCTGATGACCAACACACATTCAACCAAGGATCAAGATATGGAAGTGATACATTGGTGCCTCAGAGTCCCTGAGCCTTCCAGCACCTCTAACAGACTATGACTAACTTATTTGAAACTAAATATATTACCTGCTACACTGTTAAAAAGGAAGGCTAAGGAGATACTATAAACCTAAATATAAAGAGACTTGGTAATACTTACTAATTTTGCCATATTTATTGCCTCTGTTATTGTCCCAGTTAAATACTTTAAACAATAAGTAAATTCATTGGTTCAGAACACCAATCCTGAAGTGGTCTGTATTACCAACTATGTGAAGTGTGCAGTGAGTGCGGAATACCCGACTATGGTCTCCTGGCTTCTGTTTCAGTCCTGATCCCAAAACAATAAAATTGTTATGTAAGAGGTTCCCGCTTACCATACCTCAGCATACACCAGGACTTCCCCTTACACTAAGATATGTACACCCTGAAATTAGGGTAGATTTGGATTAGGTGTCCTGTTTCAGACAGCCTGAAAATTCTCGGAGTTATAATCGACCGAAACCTCACACTAGAAAGCCAAGCGAAATCTACAACAAAGAAAATGTTCCACTCAATGTGGAAACTCAAAAGAATAAAACCTTTTTTCCCCCGAGGGAAATATTCCGCAACTTGGTACAATCCATGTTACCAAGCCACCTAGACTACTGAAATGGAATCTACATGGGATGCAAAAAACTAATCATAAAGAAACGCCAAACAGCTCAAAACACCGCAGCCAGACTTATATTCGGAAAAATGAGATTTGAAAGCGCCAAACCCCTACGAGAAAAAACTACACTGGCTCCCAATCAAAGAACGTATTGTGTTCAAAATCTGCACCTTGGCTCATAAAATTATCTACGGCGATGCCCCAGGATACATGACAGACCTCACTGACTTACCAACCAGAAACACAAGATTAACACGCACATACCTAAATCTCCACTACCCAAGCTGCAAAGGACTCAAATACAAATCAACCTATGCATCCAGCTTCTCCTATATAAGCATGCAACTATGGAACGCACTACCAAACGCCGTGAAAACAACGTAAGACCTATCAAACTTTGGGAAGTCACTGAAAACTTACCTGTTCAAAAAGGCATATCTGAATGATCCAACTTAAATGCCTAAACCCTGCAACACAACGAATCTAACACTCGAAATGGACATAACATAACTTCTCCTTTCCTATTCCATAATGTGTCTGTCACACATGATCTCTACCATAATATCACTATGTACTTGTCATACCGGAACTGGTGATCGCCAGCACGGTGCTATGTAAACCACATTGAGCCTGCAAATAGGTGGGAAAATGTGGGATACAAATGCAATAAATAAATAAACTTTACTCTTTCTTACTCTCTCTTTCTCTCTCTCTCTCTACCCTCACAAATCAGCTTTTCTTAACTTTCTTTAACCCTGGCCCCTCTCCTCTATTGCTCTTCCATTTTCTTTCTACCTGCGTCTCTCTCTGAGATCTCTCCCCACACCTCCCCCACTGGTGTTAATGGTGCCACAGAAAGTGCTACTGAGCAGCAGTGGCTGTTTCCCTGTCGTCCACTGATGACTGGCTCATTATACTCAATGAGCAGAGCCTATCAACAGTGGAAGATAAGGAAGCAGCCGCTGCAGGCACTGATGCACTTTTTCCTCGTTACAGTTCCTGAAACTGCAACATCATTGCAGTCCAGGTGTAGTACTCACATGGTGTCGGCTCTGCCTTTGCCAGCATTGAGGAAAGAGATAAGCAAAGACAGTTTCCATACGTCATGGTACAGTGGAGTTGAGTCCAAGGAATCCAGAGATTTAAACTTTGCCAGAAAAGAGGCTTCATGAATCAGTCATCTGACCTGATGTAGTATTTAAAATAAAACTGAAATATTCAGCTAAAATCTAGAGAGTTCCCAGCTGGACATATAGCACCATATTACCTCAAGTATAAGACACACACATACTTGGAGGTGCAAAGTATGCAGTGGCCACAAGATGGCAGTAATCTTCTAGGTCATGCCGTTTGTTCATGAGTGTGCTTGTAGAACAATATACCCACTGTAGACAAAAGGCATGCATAAAACACTAATGCCAATTCACCTGCCCACAAAATTCTGCACCTGTCACTTCTCCAAAACTGCCAAGATACCTGAAGACCCATGGAGAGATTCAGGGTGTTGAGGTTATAGCCACTAATCACTCCTGCCATTCTTCAGGCATTGGCCTACATCCAGAAGGTAGAGGCAGCAGCCTACACAAGCCAATAAAAGGGCAGACCCACTGTTGTGGTTGCAATGCCTCCTCCACCCCTCACCCCCAGTACCTTCCACTAAGGCATTATATCAAATCTGTGACCCTTTACATGGGTCGTAAGAGGGGTGATAGAGAGGCAGGAGAGGGAAAGGGGGAGATTAGTGGAGGCCAGCCTGGGAAGGGGTGAGGAAAGTGCTGAGATCAGGCTGGAAGGCTGGGGAGTGTGTGCTAGAAATCAGGCTGAGAACGGGGGAAAAAGGAATCAGAGTGAAAGTGTGTGTGTGAAAAAGTTCATCTCAAGGTGAGAGGCATGAGAGAGAGAGACAGAGAGAGAGAGGTGAAAGGGGTAGGAAGAGGGGTTCAGAAGGAAAAAGGTGAAATGGATAAATGGGTGATGCAGTGGTGGCGAGGACAGAGATATCAACAGGCTCATTTTCATGTGCAATAAGTTTGCTAATTTGACTTAATGAATTCTGCCTTCAGAGACTGATCTGCACCTTGTAATTAAAACAGGATTGGGGGAGAGTTGCTGTACTGGAGAAACCAATTTCTGCATTATTAAAGTAGACAAGAAGCATGGCAAAGGAGTATTGCGGCTTTCAACAATACAATATTAATTTGTTGTAATTATCTTTCTAATAAATAAAGAGGGAGGATCACACCTAATAAAAGGGATGTGCTCTCAACTAATGATTCTGTGAGGAAATCCCCATCATTTCTGCAAGGCATAGCAAGAAAATGAAAAAAAAAGAGGAACAGCAGTTTAAGGATGCAGTATTAGTAAGAGATTTATTCATTTACTGAATGTGATTTATTTTTTGTGCACTGTAGATAGGAAAGATTTTTAATTTTTATTTATAGCACATTTATCATTTAATTCCAAGAGAATACTTGGGCTAATACGGGATAAAAATGTCATAAATAAAATAAAATAGTCAATGTATTACAGTTAATACAAAAGGAAAAAAATTCTATATGACATTTAAGTCACAGTATTAAGAGGAACAAGAGAACCAACGATATTAAAGTGGAAAATAAGAAATATAAGGGAAATTAAATCCTAGAGAAGGAGCAAATCAATTCTGGTCTTAGTTTTCGTTTATCACATCTTGTAACTTATACAGCAACACTCACTGGTTTCATGGCACTGGATATAGAAGGCTTTCACAATGTTATCAAATCAAATTGAAAAATACTCCTAGAACTGTATGGGAACAAAGTCAAATATAATGTAATTTAATACAGGAAGTAAAAAAAGGCTCAGATAATTCAGGTTTTTTTCCTTCCCATATTTAATTTGATTATATTTGAAACAGTTCATATACAGTTCTAGGACTATTTTTCAATTTGGTTTGATACACATCTTCTACTCCTGTCCTTTATTTTGTGTCAGTGTTAAGGTTGCAAACAGAATATTCTGGCCCCTGCTCTAGACATGAAGGTGTCAAAGGGTTACAGTAGGTGGCGCACACAGAGACTCTGATCCAATAGGATTCAAACAGGAGTTTTAGGAGGGAAGTACAAAACCCAGTTATAAGGGAGGAACCATGTCTTCCCTTCTCTCCCAGAAGGGAATCCAACTAAGAAGGATACAGAGTAGTGACGAGTAGGGGAACCCCGCACAGAGGCCCACCAGGAGACTGAACAAAGGACTAAGGGGTCCTGTTACAAAGGTACGCTCGCATTTTTAGTGTACGCTGATTAGCGCTTGCTAAACACTAGAGACACCCATAGAAATATATAGACATCTCTACCATTTAGCGTGTGCTTATTTTTTAGTGCGAGCTAAAAACACTAGCGCGCCTTTGTAAGAGAACCCCCAAGAGAGGAGTAGGAGCAGTGATTATGCAGGGCCTGCCAGTCTGTTAATTACCTGTTCCCTGGAGCCTGAAGTAAGTGACTGAAGTATTCCCAATTTTCAGAGACCGATCAGAGGTCAGTCAAATTCACAGCTGTCCCTCTGAGGCACAGAGTGTCCTATGGCAGAAGTTCTGTTCATGGGGAGAGACTGGATACTAATTCTTGGTCAGCTAAAAACAAAAAAGATTGAAGATCTGCTGACATTTGTAGACACCAACCGGGGCAGGGGCTGAAGGCCGGAAGCAGTGACATTGGTGAATAAACACAGATCACTATATAGAACAAAGTTGGAATCCAATTAAAGCAAAAAATGACTTCATACAGTGGTGGAAATAAGTATTTGATCCCTTGCTGATTTTGTAAGTTTGCCCACTGACAAAGACATGAGCAGCCCATAATTGAAGGGTAGGTTATTGGTAACAGTGAGAGATAGCACATCACAAATTAAATCCGGAAAATCACATTGTGGAAAGTATATGAATTTATTTGCATTCTGCAGAGGGAAATAAGTATTTGATCCCCCACCAACCAGTAAGAGATATGGCCCCTACAGACCAGGTAGATGCTCCAAATCAACTCGTTACCTGCATGACAGACAGCTGTCAGCAATGGTCACCTGTATGAAAGACACCTGTCCACAGACTCAGTGAATCAGTCAGACTCTAACCTCTACAAAATGGCCAAGAGCAAGGAGCTGTCTAAGGATGTCAGGGACAAGATCATACACCTGCACAAGGCTGGAATGGGCTACAAAACCATCAGTAAGACGCTGGGCGAGAAGGAGACAACTGTTGGTGCCATAGTAAGAAAATGGAAGAAGTACAAAATGACTGTCAATCGACAAAGATCTGGGGCTCCACGCAAAATCTCACCTCATGGGGTATCCTTGATCATGAGGAAGGTTAGAAATCAGCCTACAACTACAAGGGGGGAACTTGTCAATGATCTCAAGGCAGCTGGGACCACTGTCACCACGAAAACCATTGGTAACACATTATGACATAACGGATTGCAATCCTGCAGTGCCCGCAAGGTCCCCCTGCTCCGGAAGGCACATGTGACGGCCCGTCTGAAGTTTGCCAGTGAACACCTGGATGATGCCGAGAGTGATTGGGAGAAGGTGCTGTGGTCAGATGAGACAAAAATTGAGCTCTTTGGCATGAACTCAACTCGCCGTGTTTGGAGGAAGAGAAATGCTGCCTATGACCCAAAGAACACCGTCCCCACTGTCAAGCATGGAGGTGGAAATGTTATGTTTTGGGGGTGTTTCTCTGCTAAGGGCACAGGACTACTTCACCGCATCAATGGGAGAATGGATGGGGCCATGTACCTTACAATTCTGAGTGACAACCTCCTTCCCTCCGCCAGGGCCTTAAAAATGGGTCGTGGCTGGGTCTTCCAGCACGACAATGACCCAAAACATACAGCCAAGGCAACAAAGGAGTGGCTCAGGAAGAAGCACATTAGGGTCATGGAGTGGCCTAGCCAGTCACCAGACCTTAATCCCATTGAAAACTTATGGAGGGAGCTGAAGCTGCGAGTTGCCAAGCGACAGCCCAGAACTCTTAATGATTTAGAGATGATCTGCAAAGAGGAGTGGACCAAAATTCCTCCTGACATGTGTGCAAACCTCATCATCAACTACAGAAGACGTCTGACCGCTGTGCTTGCCAACAAGGGTTTTGCCACCAAGTATTAGGTCTTGTTTGCCAGAGGGATTAAATACGTATTTCCCTCTGCAGAATGCAAATAAATTCATATACTTTCCACAATGTGATTTTCCGGATTTAATTTGTGATGTGCTATCTCTCACTGTTACCAATAACCTACCCTTCAATTATGGGCTGCTCATGTCTTTGTCAGTGGGCAAACTTACAAAATCAGCAAGGGATCAAATACTTATTTCCACCACTGTAGTTGGAGAGAGCTTTGACGGCAGCTTCAGAGGTTGGGAAGTAAGACCAACGCCAGGCAGACTTCTACAGTCTGGGTCCTGTAAATGGCAAAGAGAGATCAGGATCACGGCTGGAGTGTGCCCCAAGATGGATAGGAAGAGAGAGAAATTAAGTATATCAATGTTTAATCATGAAGAAGTGAAACCTGTGCAGAGTGCCAGATTCAACTCTTGCCGCGTTATTGGGAAGACTGGTTATCTGATGACATTTACTATGAATGCCATCTTCCTGTCTTTGTCAGGGGATATATCACCCACCCAGTGGATTATCCTTCACTTGTCCACAAAGACAAACATTCAGCACTCAGGAAACTCATACCACATGAAAGGAAACATACAGTGAAGATACTTAAGTGTAGCAGGTATTGTCAGAGGACAGCAGGCCTCATATTCTTACAAGTGGGTAATGTAGCACTGCGTTGCCCGGTCCAGGCTTTATAACAAGCTTTAAGAGCTTTGTGGAGCACAGGTTTGTGAGAATCTAAGGCCTGCTGTCCTCGGAGAATACCTGCTACAGGTAAGTATCTTCGCTTTCTCCGAGGACAAGCAGTCCATTAATATTTGCAAGTGGGTATCCCTAACATCCAGGTTCACTGAAAACAAACTTTGATCAACTGGGCCTCGCAACAGCAAGAACATAACTCAGATTAACCCGAATCTATATACAACTGAGTGACAGTGCAGCCTGGAACAGAATAAAATGGCCCTGGGGGGTGGAGTTGAATTCAACACTCCAAACAGATTCTGTAGCACTGTCTGCCCGAACCAATTATCGGATCAGGTATCCTGCTCGAGGCAGTAATGAGATGTGAATGAGTTGACTGAAGACCACGGCGCAGCCTTGCAAATTTCTTCAATGGAGGCTGACTGCAAGTGGGCTACCAACGCAATCATGGCTCTGACATTGTGAGCCTTGACATGACCCTCCATTGTCAGCTCAGCCTGGGAATAAGTGAAAGAAATGCAATCTGCCAGCCAATTAGAGAGATTGTGCGTTTCTCGATGGCGACGCCCCATCCCTGTTGGGATCAAAAGAAACAAAAAGTTGGGCACAGTGTCGTGGGGCCAATACTCAACTGAAGTCCAAGGTGGTGAAGGTCAAAACAAGTGGAATTGCTCTAGATCCACTGTATTTAAAGAAGGGCTCTTTATACAAAGGGAAGAGAGAATAGTTGAATTCTAATGGTTGTCATCCAAATTACAAGTATTTGGGTGTCAAAAATAAAGTATTCCTCTCGTCACAGGATTGCAATATTAAGCCTAAGATGAGAACAATGCACTGACAACAAACAGGATACAACTGAAAAAGGACACAATGGGTTAACAATTTTTACATTTTTACAATGATTGCTTTTCCCAGCTTTCATACTACCATGTGCAAATGCCATTAATTGTGGCAGTGATGTTAAACAGTGCAGGGTAATTTATGACAACAGTCTGCCTACGTAATTAGTATACAGACTGCGGTGATGTTTCCTAATTAGCAATTACATTCTCGGTCATAGTCCCTGATGTATTCACTTCCTCTGCACTTAAATATTACTGTATCAGTCCATTTCCACAAAAGGAAAAATCTACATCCAAGTTGCTTTTTTGTTTAGCATGATATCAAACATAAAACACTAAAAAAGCAGTTCTATTTTTAACAGATATTTGAACACGTTCCATTGTTGTCAGCAGAATGTGATGGATGAACACCACCAAGGCAAACCGATTAAAATTCTGTGAGGAGGACTTAACATTTTTTCTCCACTATTGCAAAATTTATTTCAGATGTTATAAGTGACCGTGTTCCAATATTTTCCATTGGCAAAACTTGAGCCATTTTTGCATTGGAGCAGAATGGGAGCAACATCTTCATAAATCTGATCCTAAGTGAGGATGATTGCTAGGCTTCTTTTCAAAATATTTTTCCCATTGCTTGGACTTCGAAATTATTCATTCAAAGGTTAGGCCCATTTTGAATAGTAATGCTCATGGAGGTGATTTTTATAGGAAGCATTGGGAGCTATTTAGCACACATTAACTGTTAATAATGTCATTAATGTGGGTTATTTACCACAGGGCTCATTACATACAATGGGTCCTCTGTTAAAAAACCCACATTAATGCCTGCTAACTTTTAATAAGATCCTCTTTAAGAGCAATTTGGCAAGCACAGAATAAAATAATGTCACATACCCACAGAAATGTCCTCTTCTCTCAGAACTTCTCAGTATATTAATAGCAAGAAGCCAGCAAAAGAATCGGCTGGATCGCTAGATGACTGAGGGGTAAAAGGGGCAATTAGGGAAGACAAAGCCATAGCGGAGAGATTCAATTAATTCTTTGCTTCAGTCTTCACCGAGGAAGATTTGGGAGAGATACCAGTGCCAGAAATGGTATTCAAAGCTGACGAATCAGAGAAACTGAATGAAATCTCTATAAACCTAGAGGATGTAATGGGGCAATTTGACAAACTGAAGCGTAGCAAATCACCTGGACCAGACTGTATTCATCCCAGAGTACTGATAGAATTGAAAAATGAACTGGCGGAACTATTGTTAGTAATATGTAACTTATCTTTAAAATCAAGCATGGTACCGGAAGATTGGAGGGTGGCCAATGTAACGCCAATTTTTTAAAAAGGTTCCAGAAGAGATCTGGGAAATTATAGATCGGTGAGCTTGGCGTCGGTGCTGGGCAAAATGGTAGAAACTATTATAAAGAAGAAAATTACAGAACATATTCAAAAGCATGGATAAATGAGACAAATCCAACATGGATTTACTGAAGGGAAATCTTGCCTCACTAATCTATTACATTTCTTTGAAGGGGTGAACAAACATGTGGATAGAGGCGAGTCGGTTGATAATGTGTATCTGGATTTTCAAAAGGTGTTTGACAAAGTACCTCATGAAAGACTCCAGAAGAAATTGGAAAGTCAGGGGATAGGAGGTAGTATCCTATTGTGGATTAAATACTGGTTAAAAGATAGAAAACAGAGAGTAGGGTTAAATGGGCAGTATTCTCAATGGAGAAGGATAGAAAGTAGGGTTCCCCAGGGGTCTGTGCTGGGACCACTGCTTTTTAACATATTTATAAATGATCTAGGGATGGGAGTAACTAGTGAGGTAATTAAATTTGTTGACACAAAATTATTCAACGTTGTTGAAAAACTAAGGACTCAATTACTTTTGACAAGAAAGGTAAATTAGAGACAGAAACGATAGTTGCTTCAATGGATCCAAGTAAGACTTTTCCAGGATGAGTTTAATGAGCGCATGTTTGAATGGTGTAGGAACCAAGCCAGACAACAAGTTTTTTACTACCATAGAGTGAATAAACGGGAGCAGTCCTAAGGAGGGTTGTTTCAGCCAGTTGGATGGAAGGGGATCCAAAGAACAGGAGAACAAAGACAGAGAATCTACAGAACAAAGACAGAGTCTATCTACAGAAGGAATATTAAAGAGCTCGAAGATGCTGTATTGATCTCAGAAGATTCAAGTGGTGAGGTAACAAAAGATGGAAAAGCATTAGATAGCTGCAGAAAGTAGTCTATAAAGCGTGTTATTTGGCAGTTTATACAGCAGAAAAAGCCATTTTATGAAAATACTAGTAAAAAAGGCCCGTTTCTGGAACGAATGAAATGGGCGCTAGCAAGGTTTTCCTGGGAGTGTGTATGTTTGAGAGAGAGAGAGCCAGAGTGAATGTGCGGGTGTGTGACAGAGTGAGACTGTCTGTGTGACAGTGTGTGTGTGAGAATGAGAGTGTGTGACAGGCCCCCCTCCCCTGTTCCTAATGCCCCTCACCCCGTTCCCTCCCCTCCTTCCCACACCTTGGGGTCCTTAAGGCTTTCAAAAGTCTATGTACCCCCGTGGCCCAACGCCCAGTATCCGGATACCCCCACCGCTTTCCTCCTCACCCCTCCCCCAAGATGTAATACTTTCACGTCCTTCATTTTTAAAAAAAAAGTGTCCTATCTACCCTGTGTACAAATGCCCGGCATTCAGATTGTGTTCCTCTCGTAAATTTTCATTTCTTTCATACATTCAGAACTTCCCCCCCCCCCCCCCCCCCCCCCAACACTTTTGGTTCCTTCAGTCTTTTAAAACTCTCCTATCAACCCTGTGTCCTAATGGCCAGCACTCAGATTGTTTTGCTTTGCCAAATTGTCTGTCACTGAGGTCAGTGCGTGCCTGCCTAGCAGACCACTTCCGGCAGGCACGGTCCCAAGCACATCCTGTTGGAGGTGAGAATTATTATATAGGATGGTTCACAGAAAGCACAGCATCACTCAGGGCTTGCCTGTCCTTCACTATTGAAAATGAGGTAGTGAAACAGCACCCTCCACCCCCAACTAGCAGGGCTGTAGGTGGAGGACTCCCGTTCAGTTTAGAGGGAACAGTGCTTTCCTTCCTTCTTATACCTATTGTCATGAAACGCCTAGCCACCCGCCTGGGGCTAACCCTGAGGCCATTTAGAGGGTCCATCCCCAGCAAAGCTCAGGTCCGCCTGCATCTGCCACTTGTGCTCTACACTAGCACCCTCCACCCCACCGACTGGGTCCCACTTGCCTCTGGGCGAGTCTTCCACTCTTAAGGTATTCCCTGGTGATTTCTAGGGCACTGGGGCCACACTCTCAGGGGCCCCACAATTCCTAGAAAGCACCCACAGACCCAACATATAAACCACCAGGATTCTTAGTCAGTCCAGGACATCGGAGCCAATAAACAAGTTTATTTTCATTAAAATATTGCACAGTGAACCATAAAAACAGATGAGAAAAACAGCACACAGTAACAGGTAACTGAAATAGGATTAATTATTAAAACTATCTAAACGTTTTGTTACTACCTGGGTAGCACCTGGGAAGTTTCAGGACGCTATCTGCTCATAAGTCTTGAACAGGATCTCAGGTGTTTACCTCTGTACTCCCAGACTGAGATTGTGAGAAAAGCCAGTAACTCCTGGATGTATCTGAACTCCAGACAATCTGAGCTCAGAACTGTAACTTTCAAAAGTAACTAGCCACAGGAACTTCCTTCTCTTGTGCTCAACTAAGAAGAAAACAGGCATTCTATAACAGCTTACAACTGAAAACAAGCGCCATCTTCTGGCCAATTAGGAGAAATACACTTCATCAGTAACTACAATTTACTTGCTTCATCACATCTATTGACACCAAAATGGCATCAGGATTGAAATAATGTAAATAATCACTATTGTGGTATTGTGCTGCTTTGTTGTAATTAAGTCAAGAAATTGTATTTGTGTTCTTACCTCAGCATGGCCTCCTGGTGTCAAGGTTTTCCCACAGCGCTCACAGCGCAGGCAAGGTCGATGCCAGTCCTTACCCAGAGAGGTCACTTTCTCAGCTTGAAAAGCAGAAAGAAAATTATCGTGATTTTTTTTTTCTAAACAGGTATTTTCAATTTTTCCCATGTAGAACTTAAAAGGGCTGATCCAACGTTTGTATCCCACAATCTGTGATTGGTGAAACTCCAGACTAAATTATTAATGATATTGTTTTGGCTCCTACAGTCTTATCCTTTGTTTTATGTTTTAGGGAATCTGTAAGAGTACATTTTCATTGAGACCTCACCCACTTTCTGAAAAGCTAAAGTTGACACACAAGTCAAATGAAAGTTTGCTTGAAATTAGATGAGGTTGATTTTATAGTTTCTCCAACACTGAGATCCTTTCATGCATCTATTCTGTCACAATTTTTTTCAGAGGAGGGAAGAAACAAAATCTAGATCATTCTTTCCATAGCACGCTGCCTATTAAGGGCAGGTTGTCTTCCTTTTTTTTTTTTTTAATTTCCCTCCTTGACTATAAGTTTCTACCTTCCCTCTCTAATTCTGTTGTCGTCCTCTCTCTATTCCCTTATTGCTTTTGCTTATTTTCTTTTTTTCACAGATATTTAGAATTTTCTTTTACTTTTTTTGGTTTCATATTTGCATCTCTTCCTCATACTGAAAAAAACACTAAACCCCATTATCCCCCCCACCCAGCTATATTGAAATAACAGTGGACTTCAAGCAGACAAGAAAGCCTAGAAGCCCGAGAATACAAAACACTATAGGACAGTTTACTAAGATGCGCTAAGCAGTTAGTGTGAGATTTAATGTTCACTAACCAGGAATGTCTCAAGCTGGAATCACGCAGTGCGACATGCCCCCTAGCTCTCCACTCTACCCACAGCGCCGCAGCCACCGCAGGGGAGACAATGGATGGGGAATGATTTTTCTGACCCCCATCTCCCTGTGCAGTGCAGCACTTGCGCAGCCCTCAGGCGGCCCTGGTACTAACCTCAGAAAGAGAAAGATATATTGTATACATATTTGTGGACTGAATTTTGTAATTGGTTTGTAAGAAACTGTTTGTAAGTCTCTCTCAGTGATTCTATAGATCTAAAAGATAAGATAAGAAGCCTTTAGATTCATTAGGAGCTGCGGAATTTTGGGTGGAAGAGGAAGCTCCACTACAGTGAAACAGGAAATACCTGAAGGAGATGCTGGCAGGTGGAAACAGATAAGAAAAATAGGAGGTCAGAAAGAGAAACTGAAAGAAGCTATACAAAGATCAATGGATCTCTATGTAAAAAAAAAAAAAAAAGCAAACAAAAGGAAAAAAAATTATGGTTTTCCAAAAAGGTGGCTAACATAATAAGGCCAAATATAAAAGGAGGAACACATAAATGAGTATCAGGTGAGAGAAACAAAGAGAGAAATGAGGCAGACTAAAGCAAAGGCTGAAAGATGCAGATCTGTCCCATGCATATTCTTGGTGTGAATCTTAACGAGCCAACTCCAACGTATTTGAGCTGTAGTGCTACTTTCCCTATGGCATGAACTGGATTACATTTATGAGACTACAATTTTACCAGCAGAACTGAAGCATCTCTTCCCTAGAAAATACAAGAAACTGAAAACTCAAGGGATACAAGGGAAACATCAGTGATCTTTCATACCAAAATATACTTTCTTGCCACAACGAGGGCACATGTTGGGTTCTCCGGTGAAGGTGGTAATACTGGAAGCTGAAAACAGAAGAAATAAATGTTAATCCTACAGTACATGGATGTGGTATGTGAGTTTTGAGTGCTTCCGGTTTGATGCCAGCGTTTCAGTGCCACTGTCAGGGTGCAGATCTTCTCACCGCAATACTTTTGGCTGCACTGAAATTTTGGATACCAGTATCCAAAAGTCTTCCCCCCTCCCCCCAACACACTGACCTTTAGTACTCAGGAGCAGGGCTCGTGACTGCTCGCTGCTGCAGCCGGGGGTCTTTGAGCAAAAGTGAAATGTGGGCTGCCCCAGGCAACGCCTGCGAGAGAGGACAGAACAGGTTTCCTGAAGAACCGTCCTCTTTCACAGGAACCACTTGGGGCACCCCTTCTGCTCAAGGACCCCTGGCTGCAGCAACGAGCAGGCAAGGGCACACTTACGTGCCCATTTATAGAGTGACACCTAAGTGCTTCCGCACCGATCTGTATAGGGGGCGTGACCATGGGAGGTGTATGGGCAGGTCAGGGGTGGTTCCTTAAAATGCACACAGTCTTATAGAATAGCATAAATCTGCACCCAACTTGCACGCAGGGATTTACACTTACTTTCAGTTGGTGTAACTCCTTGGCCTAAAGTTGAGTGCGGATCCCAGCACTATGCGCTACTCTATAAAGGCCGCTGATCTCAGAACGCCTATTATAGAACACTGTTGAATCGATTATTTTCAGCACCATTTATTGAATCCAGCCCTTACAGTTTATTTAGAGGATAACGACAACAATCATCAAATCACAATGGTGCCAACTTAAAGAGATTGCTCAAGAAACCACAAGTACATGGTAGAGAGCAAAGGAAGAACTGGCTGTAACAATAGGCAGAAAAAAAACTCCAGAATCAACTAATATTGCCCATCCATTAGCACGAAGGAAAATAACCCAGTTCTCTCTCATCTATTGATATTGCCAAGAGCAATGTTTCCGAGTTAAATCCAGCTTTGCTACTTAAACATCTCCAATCTGTACAAAACACTGCTATCTGTCTTCTTTGTCACACTCAAACTGAGCACATCTCCCCACTGCTCTAACAGAATCAATGGCTCTCAATTTCATTCCGCATCGGATTTAAAATACTGGCCCTTATCCACAAAGTCATCTACACTGGTACTCTAGATTACCTGACCTCCCTTGCTACTCCTTGTACCCCCCTTGCCTTTTACAGTCTTCCAAATCTCTCCGGTTGCATCTCCCTTTGTCTCTTCTCTTTATTATTATTATTTTCAGCACTTGATATACGGCAAGTGATCCCTAAGGTAACTATGTGGTTTACAATCTCTATTAAATGTACTTTGTACTGTCCCTAATGGGCTCACAACCTAAGTAAGGTATTGTACTTGGGGCAATGGAGGGCTAAGTGACTTGCCCAGGGTCACACAGAGTTGCAGAGGGAATTGAACCTGGTTCCCCAAGATCTCAACGCACTGCCGACCGTTAGGCAGCAGCAGGAATCGAATCCGGTTCCCCAGGTCTGCAACCCACTGCACTAACCATCAGACCACTCCTCTACTCCACTTGCACATCTCTTGCAGCACCTGATGCTCAGCTTGCTTTTTGCTAGCAACCTCCCTGTAGAATCTTCTACCACCTCTAATCCAATTTGAACCCTCATTTTCTGAATTTAAGTTGGCAATAAAAACCCATTTGTTTGCCAAGGCTTTTGGCCAAGCATAAACCATGGGGAGGGACCAGAAAAGAAATACCCCCCCCCCTTCACCCCACCCTTCTTTTACTACTATAATCTGCTCTTCTCTCTCTTGCTTTCCTATTGACTGTATGGTATTTCTTTCCAATTTCTTTTGTTTTAGCATGCAAACCACTTTATTTTGATTTTAAGGTGGTATGGGCTGGATTTTATAAATAACACTCAAGAGCAGGATCAATAGCACAAAGAGCCTTCAAGAGTGGGGCGTCAACTCAAAGTTTTATTGAACAGACCCGACACGGTCCATGTTTTGGTGAAACCGCCTGCATCAGGGGTCTATTGTCCTGTCCCGGGCTCTTACCTGGCGGCCCGCAGTAGGGGGTGAGGACCCGCGGAGGCCGCGGGATCCGGGGCGGCGAGGAGGAGCCGCCGACAGGGCCGGCGCTGCCGCGGGCTGCTCCGAGGCCGGCGATCCGCAGGAGCAAGCGCCGGCCTCGGAGAAGGAGATACGCCGGCCAAGATGGCGGCGCTGGCGTCGTCTTCCTCGTTGGAGAGGACCAGCGAACCAGCCCCGCCTACTCGCGCCGGATTGGCGCATCGCCCAGGAGACCCCGCCCGCCGGGCAGGTGGGCCAATCCAGGCCTCCTCTGCCTGCCTGGGCCAAGGGGATTGGCTCCAGCTGTTGTGAGGGGAAGGACGGGCGGGGGATTTAAACAACGAAACGGAAGAGGTCCAGTGCTTCCGTTTCGTTTGTCAGAAGCCGACACAGTAGATCCCGGAGTGTTGCCACTTCCAGAGACTGTGTTCCTCATCAGCTAGCCGTCCTGCTAGCCTTTCCTTCAGTGTTGTGCCTCCCGCTGGCCGTCCTGCTAGCCCTCCTGCGGAGACAGTGACTTCTGCTAGCCGTCCTGCTAGCTCCCTTCAGAGACTGTGTCTTCTTCAGCTAGCTGTCCCTGCTAGCCACCTTCAGAGACTGCGACTTTTGCTAGCCGTCCGGCTAGCCCTCTTCCATAGTCTGTGCTACGTGCTGGCCGTCCTTGCCAGCTATCCTCCAGTGACTGTTCCCTCTCGGAGAGCTAGCCGCCTCTGCTAGTCCTCCCTTAAAGACTGCGTTCCGACTACCATCCAGGTCAGCCGTCACCCCGCGGTTCCAGCAGTCCTGCTGGCCGCCTGCAGCTGAGGGCTCAACCCTCGGTGAACGGCGGTCGCCGCGGGTGAAGATTCGGGGTGCTCGGCTGTCCTCTGGGGCCTTGCGGGGCCTTAGGGAACCTGAGAGCTCACCAACAGAAACAGAACAGGACAGGAAACGGAAGCCATGAGCTCGCCGACGCAACCTGACCTACGGGACCTGGCCAAGCTACTTCAGCAGCAGCAGGAGCAGCTGAACGCCCTGTCTGGGGCGCTCCAGAACGTATGCTCTCAACTTTCTACGCTTCAGGTACAGAACCAGGCCGCTGCGGTCCAGGGGGCCGCAGCAGCTCCCCGTTTGGGAGGGTTCCGCACGGGACCTCGGTTCCCTGAACCAGCACGATATGATGGGACCCCCGGAGGTTGTCGGGGGTTCCTCAACCAGTGCAACCTGGCCTTCCGGATGCAACCGGAGGCATTTGCTTCGGACCAAAGTAAAGTGGGCTACATTATGGGCCTTTGTGAAGGGAAAGCCCAGGCATGGGTGGCCCCACTAAACGAACAACAGGACCCCATCTTGGATGACTACAATGAATTTCAGCGCCGGTTCCGGATGGTGTTCGACCTTCCTGGCAGACCATCCTCAGTGGCGTCGGAACTGCTGCGGATCCATCAGGGAGAAGGGACGGTGGCCGATTATGCCATTCGGTTTCGGACCTTAGCCACGGAGCTGCGTTGGAATCCGGAGTCCTTGATGGCCATCTTTATGGAAGGCTTACAAGAGCGGATCAAGGACGAATTGGCTGGACGGGAGGTCCCAGGACAATTGGATGCCCTGATTTCGCTCTGTATACGAGTAGACACCCGGTTCCAGGAGCGGGCTAGAGCCCGGGCGGAGCGGCAGAAATGGGCGCTGGGGACGTCCCGGATGGGCAAAGGGCCGTCCCCTCGCCATGGGAACCGGGACTCCAAGGAGGATGGGGAAGAGCCGATGGTAATGGGCCGTCAACGGCTGGCTCCCTCCGACAGGAAGAATCGCTTGTCGAACGGATTGTGCCTCTACTGTGGTGAGGCTGGACATTTCATCCGGACATGTCCCGCCAGGCCGGGAAACGCCTCCCCCAAGGCACCCTGAGGGGAGGGTTCTTGGGGCACTCCGCTCCCCTACCGGACTCCTTGATAACATTGCCAGTAACGTTACGTTGGCAAGAGGCCACGATCCAGACCCGGGCCCTGGTGGACTCTGGGTCCGGGGGTAACTTCATCGGGCTCGAACTGCTGCAGCAAATGGGCTGGCCTACGCTCCCGCGGAGGCCGGCGCTGCAAATAACCTCCATCCAAGGAACTACTCTACCCCAACCGGTCACGGAGATCACCCCCGTGTTGGGATTACAGGTGGGGGAGGATCACCGGGAGGAAGTCCAATTCCTGGTGCTATCCCGGACCATTCACCCAGTGGTCCTAGGATTGCCGTGGCTACAGTGTCACAGTCCTGTTATCGACTGGACCGGGGGAAGTATCCAGGCTTGGGGTAGCTCCTGTCAGGAGAACTGTTGTAAGGGCCGGACCGGCAGCTGCCCGGCATTAAATATGGTGCCTGGTGGGGGACGGGTAGAGCTGGGCTCTCTGCCTATGGATTATAGAGACTTCGCAGATGTGTTTAATCCAAAGGAAGCGGAGGTGCTACCGCCTCATCGGTCTTTCGATTGTGCCATTAATTTGAAGACGGATACCATGCCACCTCGGGGCCGACTGTATACCCTGTCCCGAGGAGAGTCCAAGGCAATGCAAGAATACATCCGGGAGAACCTGCGGAGAGGGTTCATCCGGCCCTCCACGTCCCCAGCTGGGGCGGGATTCTTTTTTGTCACCAAGAAGGATGGATCCTTGAGGCCCTGTATTGACTATCGAGGGTTAAATGCCATCACAGTGAAGGATCGCTTTCCTCTACCGCTCATTCCCGAGCTCTTTGACAGGCTACAGGGAGCACAGGTGTTTACTAAATTGGATTTGCGGGGGGCCTACAATTTAGTTCGAATCCGGTCAGGGGACGAATGGAAGACGGCCTTCAACACCCACGAGGGACATTTCGAGTACCGGGTGATGCCGTTCGGCCTATGTAATGCCCCTGCGGTGTTTCAGCGACTTATCAACTATGTGCTTGAGGATTTGCTGAACTCCACGGTGATTGTATACCTGGATGACATCCTGGTTTATTCCAAAGACCCCGCTGAGCATACGGGCCACGTCCGCGCAGTGCTGCACCGGTTACGACAAGCCCGTCTATTCGCTAAACTCAGTAAGTGCGCCTTTCATCAGCGATCACTACCCTTTTTAGGACATATTCTGTTACCCGGGGGCCTCCAGATGGAGCCGGACAAACTCCGGGCGATTTGAGAGTGGCCACAACCGCTGGGACTGAAGGCACTGCAACGTTTCCTGGGGTTCGCGAATTATTATCGCCAGTTTATCCCTCAGTATTCCCAACTGACAGCTCCGCTGACGGCGCTCACCCAAAAGAACGCGAAGGTCCGGGATTGGCCACCTGAGGCGCAAGCGGCCTTTCGTCAGGTAAAGGAGGCGTTCAATTCAGCGTCCATCCTGTTGGCTCCAGATCCCGAAAAACCTTTTATTGTAGAAGTGGACGCGTCCACCTTGGGGGCCGGGGCAGTCATCTCGCAAGTCAACCCCGAAGGCCGGCGTCAACCTTGCTCATTCTTCTCGCGTAAGTTCTCCCCGGCAGAACGGAATTATACGGTAGGGGATAGAGAACTCTTGGCCTTGAAATTAGCCCTGCAGGAGTGGAGGCACCTGCTGGAGGGAGCGGAGCACCGATTTACGGTAATCACTGATCACAAAAATCTCCTGTATCTTCAAGAGGCTCAGCGGTTAAATCCCCGACAGGCCCGATGGTCGTTATTCTTTGCCAGGTTTCACTTTCAGTTAGTGTTTCGGGCGGCTTCTCAGAATACCCCGGCGGATTCGCTCTCCCGAGCATTTGAAGTTCCTGAGGAAACCAAGGAGATCCACCCTATGTTAAACCCAGCTTGTCTCAGTGCGGCTACAGGGGAAGTCGCGCTGACTAAGGAGTTAGTGCCGGCCGCCGACCGAGAAAGAATAATGCAATGGGGGCACTCATCTAGATGGGCCGGGCATTTCGGGTATCAGAAGACCCTCCGGTTCATTGCAAGACAGTATCACTGGCCGCATATGAGGCGGGATATTCTCCAATTTGTTACTTCGTGCCCTGTGTGTGCACGGACGAAGCCACTAGTTGGGCCCCCCGTGGGGGACCTGCAACCACTGCCTGTACCGACCGCTCCCTGGACGGAGTTATCCATGGATTTCATCACCGACCTCCCCCGCTCCCGGGGTCACACCGTGATTTGGGTTGTGGTAGACCGTTTCTCTAAAATGGCTCATTTTGTTCCATTACCGAGCCTTCCATCGGCGGCCTCTCTAGCACAGTCCTTCATTCAGCACATTTTTCGGTTACATGGGCTGCCCAGTCGGATCGTCAGTGACCGAGGACCTCAATTCACCTCACGCTTCTGGAGAGCCTTGTGCACGGCTTTGGGGGTAGAGACTCACTTTTCATCCGCCTACCACCCCCAAACCAACGGCATGGTCGAGAGGATTAACCAAACATTGAAAGGATTCTTGCGGGCATTTGTCAACAAACGTCAAGATAACTGGGCCTCTCTGCTTCCATGGGCTGAGGTTGCATATAACCAAAGTGACCATTCATCCTCAGGACACTCTCCGTTCTTCTTAGTATACGGACGACATCCTCGGCTTCCAGGGCCGTTCCCTTCTCCAGCGTTAACCCCCGTGGGGAACCAAACCATAGCGGATCTGCAGAGGGTCTGGGAGATGGCTCGGGAACAACTACAGAAAACAGCTGCCAAAGATAAAGTCTTTGCCGATCGCCACCGGCGATCCGCCCCATTGCTCCAGCCGGGGCAGAAGGTATGGTTAAGCACAAAGTACCTGAGACTCTGGGTGCCCTCCCGGAGGCTGGGACCTCGGTACATTGGACCTTTTGCTATCCAAGAACGAATTAGAATGGTAACGTACCGGTTGCGGTTACCGAGGACCCTACGAGTGCACAACGCCTTCCACATCTCCTTACTGAAGAAATTTCGTGGGTCCAGATGGCACCCTCACCAATCCGACGATGAAGCTCTCGAGGTTACTCCGGATCCGGAGTATGAAGTAGAGGAGGTGCTAGATTCAAAGAAGCGGCGGGGAAGGCTGTATTACTTGTTATCCTGGAAATATTTTGGTCCCGAAGACAACTCCTGGGAGCCCGCTGCGAATGTACATGCTCCAGAATTGGTCAAAGCCTTCCACGCCCGATATCCTTCCAAACCCGGGCCCAGGGAGAAGGGGGCATCCGGGGAGGATACTGTCCCGTCCCGGGCTCTTACCTGGCGGCCCGCAGTAGGGGGTGAGGACCCGCGGAGGCCGCGGGATCCGGGGCGGCGAGGAGGAGCCGCCGACAGGGCTGGCGCTGCCGCGGGCCGCTCCAAGGCCGGCGATCCGCGGGAGCAAGCGCCGGCCTCGGAGAAGGAGATACGCCGGCCAAGATGGCGGCGCCGGCGTCGTCGTCTTCCTCGTTGGAGAGGACCAGCGAACCAGCCCCGCCTACTCGCGCCGGATTGGCGCATCGCCCAGGAGACCCCGCCCGCCGGGCAGGTGGGCCAATCCAGGCCTCCTCTGCCTGCCTGGGCCAAGGGGATTGGCTCCAGCTGTTGTGAGGGGAAGGACGGGCGGGGGATTTAAACAACGAAACGGAAGAGGTCCAGTGCTTCCGTTTCGTTCGTCAGAAGCCGACACAGTAGATCCCGGAGTGTTGCCACTTCCAGAGACTGTGTTCCTCGTCAGCTAGCCGTCCTGCTAGCCTTTTCTTCAGTGTTGTATCTCCTGCTAGCCGTCCTGCTAGCCCTCCTGCGGAGACAGTGACTTCTGCTAGCCGTCCTGCTAGTCTTTTCTTCAGTGTTGTATCTCCTGCTAGCCGTCCTGCTAGCCCTCCTGCGGAGACAGTATCTCCTGCTAGCCGTCCTGCTAGCCCTCCTGCGGAGACAGTGACTTCTGCTAGCCGTCCTGCTAGCCACCTCCAGAGACAGTGTTGTATCTCCTGCTAGCCGTCCTGCTAGCCTTTTCTTCAGTGTTGTATCTCCTGCTATCCGTCCTGCTAGCCCTCCTGCGGAGACAGTGACTTCTGCTAGCCGTCCTGCTAGCCACCTCCAGAGACTGTGTTCCGTTTCAGCTAGCCGTCCTGCTAGCCTTTCCTTCAGTGTTGTGCCTCCCGCTGGCCGTCCTGCTAGCCCTCCTGCGGAGACAGTGACTTCTGCTAGCCATCCTGCTAGCTCCCTTCAGAGACTGTGTCTTCTTCAGCTAGCTGTCCCTGCTAGCCACCTTCAGAGACTGCGACTTTTGCTAGCCGTCCGGCTAGCCCTCTTCCATAGTCTGTGCTACGTGCTGGCCGTCCTTGCCAGCTATCCTCCAGTGACTGTTCCCTCTCGGAGAGCTAGCCGCCTCTGCTAGTCCTCCCTTAAAGACTGCGTTCCGACTACCATCCAGGTCAGCCGTCACCCCGCGGTTCCAGCAGTCCTGCTGGCCGCCTGCAGCTGAGGGCTCAACCCTCGGTGAACGGCGGTCGCCGCGGGTGAAGATTCGGGGTGCTCAGCTGTCCTCTGGGGCCTTGCGGGGCCTTAGGGAACCTGAGAGCTCACCAACAGAAACAGAACAGGACATCTATCAAGATGAACGGTTTTCAAATGTGTCAAAAGATCACATCAACCCCTTGAATCTGGGACAACAGAATCATTAAAAGGACACCAAAAACAGCGAGGGTACAACGAATAGCTTCATAAGCAAAAACCCGGACAGGTCAGAGCTGCCGAGAACGGATAGAATAACACTCAAAAATGGGCACCAGAAAAGACTGGTGCTAAGTGCGATTCTATAAAGGGTGTGTGCCCTTTATAGAATCGCATTTAGTGCAGATTCCCAAGCCCTAACTTTGGACGCCAGACTTACGCCTGCTGAAACCTGTTGCAAATGCTGGCGCCCAAGTTGGGTGCTCCGACCCATTATTCCATAACAACGCGCACAACTTTTCAGAAAGCCCCCGACATGCCCATGCCCCTCTCATGGCCATGCTCCCTTTATGGGATTTCAGCGACAAGCATTATAGAATGACATACAGCCAGATGTATGTGCAAATCCTAGTTGATGCCAATCAACATTAATGATGTTTTTGTTTATTAAGGCTTTTTGTATACTGTCACTTCTAGAGAAGATCGCAGTGGTTTACAATAAAGTTCAAAAATACAATAAAAACAAAAAGAACTCCATAAATGATAGGATAGGACACTTACACAGAATCAAACATACCAGAAGATAACACAAAATCAGATACACCAGGGGATATGCAATCGACTAGGCCGTTGATACCCCACAGCCTGGGATCAACTAGTTTTTATCAGCCAATTATTGCTCGTCAATGGCTCAATAACCAATTAAGCTGTGTATGCATCTCAGGATTGCACCTAAAGTTAGGCAGCCAAATCTGGGAACCACATATAGAATTCAGGGGTATATCAAATAAAAGTAACCATAACATCTTGACCTTCAATTAGCTGGTAAATTTTTAATTCCAAAGCAGAAAAATGATAAGAATGTGAACAGGGCAAACATTTTTAGTTTGTTTCAATTCATTTGGGCTTTCCCCCTAGTTTTCATTCTTTCTTTCTCCAGTTCATTTCATATATTTCTGCAGCCTCACACAATCCAAAGCATGGAAGACCTGACCTAAAGCTCAAACTGGGAACCTTCCACATAGCGGTGCTGTACCCTGCCTCCAAGTCATCAGACTGGTCCATGTGTGCCTTCCAAGGCCATTTCTGTTTCTAGATTATTAGTCTATTTAAATAGCAATTGCATGATTTACTCAAAATTAAAAACCTCTGTGACACAGATATTTTTCTTTTGTAACTACAGTGAGGCTGGTATTCAAAAAATGTTTAGGGCCTTACTTACTAAGGTGTGCTAGCTTTTTTAGTGCGTGCTAAAAATTAGCGCACGCCAATGCTAGAGACACCCATAGGAATATATGGGCATCTCTAGTGTTAATCGCGCGCTAAAAACTCTAGTGCGCCTACAGCACGGCTTAGTAAACAGAGCCCTTAACGTCTGAAATGTAGGTATCTGTTTTCAGTCAAACTTAGGAGCCTATGTTATCATTTGAACATTCACCTAAATTTAGGATTCTCACAAAGAGAATATGAGAATAGATGAAAGCATCAAGACACATTTATTCTGTGCAATCTCCTATCTGTTGCACTGCTACAGATCTTATTCGATTTCATTTTTATTCTTCCTTAACTAGTGTTAAGAATACAATTCCTTTAGCCTATGGCTTATATTCAGGTACTACGTTTCTTCCACCACCACTACTACATGATTGTTTCAAGTAGCCACCATGTTTTCCCTTATGAAATCTATAAATCACTTTGTATTCTTCCTGCCTCTACCCTCCAACCATGACCCCTTCTTCTGGAGTCCCCTCTTGAAGGCTTGGAGATTAAACATATTTGCCCGCCAAACTAGTAGGATAGCATTTGATAAACATGTCCAGTAAACTTTGGAAGTCATTGTGCGCTTTTGTCTTCCCAAAATGTGTGATTGGATTTGTTTTTGCCAAATGAAGACAGTGAGGTGTTTGTAATGGTACACTGACTATTCTGACATTTACTTGGACAAACAAGAAAAAGAAGATTGGAAGTAGGCCATGAATCTTTCGAAACTCAACATGGCTTTGGAGTATTGAATGTGAGCCATTGACAGATGTTTTAACTTAATAGAGATTTTAAAAGAGCTAAAGGAAGGCAGTCAGTTTCTCACTTGTAGAGTCAAAAGAATTGATTATTTGGCGTAGTCTTACCTCAATCACATAAACCGTCCAAAAATAAAATCTTTGTTTGTGAAAAGTGCTCAGAAATAACACAGTGCCCCAAAGTGCATAAAAAAACATGTATAGGCACCTTTATCTCAATAATCTCACCTTCTGAAGTAGTATATAGAAGCCTCATAAATCTTGAAATACAGCACCGTTCAACAAGATTAGAGCACAAAAGTACTTAGCTTGACATATAGCAGGCTCTATGAAGACAACAAGAACAAAGGATGTGCAAGTGTAAATCAGGGGGGTATAATCGAATGGGGCGCCCAAGTTTTCCTGAGGGCATCCTCGCAGGACATCCCCGCAAAGGTGCGGGGAAACCCGTATTATCGAAACAAAATGGGCGGCCATCTTTGGTTTTGATAATACCTAAATCTCCACATTTAGGTCGACCTTAGAGATGGTCGTCCCTAGAAATGGTCGTCCCCGATTTTCGGCAATAATGGAAACCTAGGATGCCCATCTCAGAAACGACCAAATGCAAGCCCTTTGGTCATGGGAGGAGCCAGCATTCGTAGTGCACTGGTCCCCCTGACATGCCAGGACACCAAACGGGCACCCTAGGGGGCACAGCAGTGGACTTCAGAAAAAGCTGCCAGGTGCATAGCTCCCTTACCTTGGGTGCAGAGCCACCCAAAACCCCGCCAAAACCCACTCCCCACAACTATACACCACTACCATAGCCCTTAGGGACGAAGGGGAGCCATCTACATGTGGGTACAGTGGGTTTGTGATGGGTTTTGGAGGGCTCACATTTACCACCACAAGTGTAACAGGTAGGGGAGGATGGGACTGGGTCCGCCTGCCTGAAGTGCACTGCAGTACCCACTAAAACTGCTCCAGGGACCTGCATACTGCTGTCATGGAGCTGGGTATGATATTTGAGGCTAGCAAAAAATATTTTTAAAGTTGTTTTTTTAGGGTGGGAGGGGGTTGTTGACCACTGGAGTAAGGGGAGGTCATCCCCCGATTCTCTCTGGTGGTCATCTGGTCAGTTCAGGCACATTTTTGTGGCTTGGTCGTAAAAAAAAAAAAAGGACCAAGTAAAGTCGGCCAAATGTTCGTCAGGGATGCCCTTCTTTTTTCCATTATCGGCTGAGGATGCCCATGTGTTAAGCATGCCCCAGTCCTGCCTTCGCTATGCTTCCGACATGCCTCCGGGAACTTTGGTCGTCCCCGCGATGGAAAGCAGTCAAGGGCGCCCAAATTCGGCTTTCGATTATGCCAATTTGGGTGACCCTGGGTTAAGGCCGCCCATCTCCCGATTTGTGTCGAAAGATGGGCACCCTTCTCTTTCGAAAATGAGCCCACTAGTATCCAAATGTAATCGATTACATCTGGATACTATCTGATTTACACTTGGACACCCTTTGTTCGTGCCTTCTTCATAGAGCTTGCTATATGTCAAGCTTAGGGGCCCTTTTACGTGTTGGGCTTACCACTCGCTAAAAGGGAAGTACCATCCAGCTACAGCAGCGGCCTGGTGGTAGTTTCCTCCCCCAGCGCGCGCCATTTCTGGCGCTGCAAAAATATTTCAATTTTTGTATCGCCGGTGTGTAACCAGTGGTATTCAAGCAGTGCTGCGCGCTGCCCGGTTACTGCTGGGTTAGCGCAGGAGGCCCTTGTTCCCTCCCGAAATGGCCACGCGGCAAGTGGTTCAACCTACCGCACGGCCATTTCTTTAAGAAAAGGGAAACTTGCCTTTTACCTGCTGTGGTAAAAGGGGACCTCAGCGCGTGTGAAAAACACACGCCAATGCCAACGCAGGAGTGGCCTAGTGGTTAGGGTGGTGGACTTTGGTCCTGGGGAACTGAGGACCTGAGTTCAATTCCCACTTCAGGCACAGGCAGCTCCTTGTGACTCTGGGCAAGTCACTTAACCCTCCATTGCCCCATGTAAGCCGCATTGAGCCTGCCATGAGTGGGAAAGCGTGGGGTACAAATGTAACAAAAAAAAAAAAAACGCAGGCCCCCTTTTATATATCTACTACCGATCTGCTTTTCCTACTTCAGAAGGTGCAATGAATGAGATAAGGGTGCCTATACGTGTTTTTGAAATACACTTTGGGCACTGTGTTATTTCTGAGCACTTTTCACAAAGAAATATTTTATTTTTGGATGGTTTATGTGATTGTGTTATACACTGCCTGTCCAAATATATTTATTGAAGATTTGTATCTCCCAGTTTTATTGAGTATAGTCTTACTTCACCGTTTGCAGGGGATGAATATTCGTTAGTATGCATCCCAGTTTGTTAATGCTTCTTTTAAAAAAATGTAGTTGATATTCAGCCGGCAGCACTCAGGAGCCAATGATCAATTTCCCCATGCTGTTCCGAACAGCACCGTAAACTTACCAGCGGAATAGTGCAGGAAAAGAACACGTTTATGATCAATGCAAATATAGGCATGTTATTAGCATTGATCATAGGGGGAGTTCTGCTGGAGGGTTGTGCCCGTGCATGTGCTCAAGGCACAATTCTCCCGCAGAAGAGGTTTGACAGGTCCGGGCTAAAGCCTCTGTCAAAGCTAAAGCTCTGATGGTCCGGTGGACCTCCAGACCCCCCTACACCCCAAAACACAGATTCCGCCCCTGAAAATAAACAAAACAATGGTGGTCCAGTGGGACCCTAGCCGTGCCCACCCCTCTCCATCCCTGATGGCCTAGTGGAGGCTTTCCCCCCCCCCCCCCCCCCCCCCGTGGCCTACGTCAAAGTTGAAGAAGAGGGATGGAGTCCTGCTCCCTCCTCCTGCAGGCACCTCCTCAAAATGTGTGATTGAAACTATCAGTGTTACCCATTCAACCCTGCCATCCTTTTATGTGTGTTTGATTTGCCCTCTTCTTTTTGCTACGCCTGTCTTTTAAACTTAACTACCTTGTTTTCCTTTACATTGATGAAGTTCCTTTCTTGTTTTTTGTGTTAGAATGAACACTGCTCTGTTCTGTCCATCAGCTAGAGCTGTTTAGAAAGTTTTGCAAATAAATTTAAAAAATAAATACAATTTCTGTTTCTTGAAGAATTTCAAGCAAGTAGGCAACGGAAGAAAAATGAAATGGGATGAAGTGTTGCTTCAAAGAGAAAGAGAAGGATGTAGAAAAGAGGAAACAACACAGTCTAAGAAACAAAGATGAGGGCTCAAGTTATTTTTAGTACCTTATTTTTCTTTAATTTCTTTTTCATATTGTTAATTGAATTATGTTTGATTTTGTGTTTGAATTAGATTTTATTACTGTATTTTGTATATTTTAGTCTATTACCTGTTTTGAACTTCAAGGGATTTAGCAAAGCTGCAAATCTTTCTCTTATCAAGCTGCGCTAGCGGTTCCTGTGCAGCAATGCCAATGGAGACCATTCAAAGTGAATGGGCTTTGACGGCATTGTCGCACAGGAAGCCGACAGCACGGCTTGATATAAGAGGCCCTATGACAGCAGAAATTCTGTTTGTAAACTCTGTCCCACCTTCACTTTATGAAAAAGTGTGGTTGATTAATATGTGTGTGGCCTCAATACTGTATGCACATGAAAAACATATGTCAAGATGCTAGTAGAATACGTATACCTTTAGAAAAGTGAATACAATGAGATTTGTTAGCATAAATTGAAGACAAGGCAATTTGCAATTGATTCCTCCTCTTCCCCTCATTCCCATCCTATCACCCCCTCAATGTATTCTTACAGCATGTTTCTGCTTTTTTGGTAATTCTGTAGTGCAGAATCTGACAAAAGCTCTCTCTCACCTTTGCTGGGTCCCTTGGGAGGGTTATTGACTTTCCTCTCTTCTGGTTTAGGGGCAGAGTCAATGGGAGAGGTGGGAGAAGTAGGATGGTCTTCACTCTGAGGCTTTTCATAAATGTATGATCCTGCTCCTCCAATATTAACTCCTAAAGGTATAACAAGGCATGAGACATTAAATATTTTCCAAAAGATATCAGATGTGTTGTATAAACACAGCAAAATTCAACAAGTTATTCTATCAAGTTGCTGCTCTAATTAAGGGGCCCTTTTACTAAGAAGTGTAAGCGCATACACGCGTACAACATGCATCAAATTAGAACTACTGCCTGGCTACCGCATGCCCCTGGCAGTAATTCTAATTTCTACGTGTGTCCAATACGAGTGGCAGAAAATAATTTCTATTTTCTACCGCATGGCACTAACCGGGCAGTAATCAGCTGTGTACGCACACTAATGAGTACCGCCGGGTTAACATGTGAGACCTTACTGCTAAGTCAATGGGTGGCGGTAAGGTGTCAGGTCCAAAATGCTCTGATTTTTATTTTGCTGCACGTCCATTTTCGCCAAAAAAAGGCCCTTTTTGCAGGTGCGCTCAAAAATGGCCCTGCGTGCTTCCAATACATGCGTCTATACCAGCACAGGCCATTTTCAGTGCACCTTAGTAAAAAGACCCCTAATATAGGTAATAATGACTGGCAGAGAGGGAATGACTAGCAGATAGGGGGAGGGGGTCATTCTTTAACTCCGTACCTACACTTAGGCATCTAGAGGACATCTGGTAAGAACCTGTTCTATAACATTAAAGTAGATACCTTTACAAATACCAGTGTAACTGGGTATATACGAGCATATGCACCTAGGCATGAGCACTTACACCAGCCATAGGCTTTGCATAAATGTGCTTGCCTAGTTATTTATTGGGATTTATTAACCACCTTTATTAAGAGGTTCACCCAAGGCGATGTAGTAGGTACACTAACATCAAACTTACAATTTTGTTAACAGCATGACAATAGTAAAATGAATAAGTACAAACATAAATACAATGAAAGAGGAAAACTTGAAACCTAATAATAGGACTACCAGGATAAAAAATATACAGATTTAACAGCACTGAAATTCAAATAACAGAGATATAATACAATATAAGCATAATAGTGATGGAATATCTAATAAGCACACAATTAGAACAGTCAAATAACAGTGCTATGATACTAAAGGGAGATATATGCATAACTTACAATATTCGATAGGTTACGGGCATAATAGTGCACCCTACCCAGACCCCAACCATGTGTATATGCCCAATTGCAAAGGTGCGCATAGCTATATAATAGCGCATAGGCAGATATCCAGTCAGTGTATATGCTGATGATCTAATTATTTACATCAGGGTTGCTCAATGTCAGACCTCGAGGGCTGCAACCCAGTTGAGTTTTCAGGATTCCCACAATGAATATGCATGAGATCTATTTGCATACAATGAAGGCAGTACATGAAAATAGATCTCATGCATATTCATTGAGAGAATCCTGAAAACCCAATTGGGTTGTGGCCCTTGAGGACCAACATTGAGCACCCCAGATTTACATGAATAACTGGCACAAAAACGTGAGCACCAGCTTTACAGAGTTACCTCAATGTCTGTACGAAAGAACAGCATAAAATATATCCTTGAACCTTTTATTCACTCCGCATAACACAAGACTACCTCTACTTCAGGAAGCAGGTGAAAGCTTGGCTCTTCAACCAAGCCTTTAATGGAAGAAGTAACTAACTTGTTAGTCTCACTCACACACACAAGGATTGACTCGGGCTGCACATACTGCAGCGGGACATGTTTATCCACGCCTACCCTAGCTGAGATAATATTTAACCATCTCTCTGACCTCACGTGCAACTTTCCTCAAATCAATCACCTTACTTTCTAATTCTTCCTACTTTCTTACTCATCTATATGTTACAACTTTGCCTTACCCTTCACTACCAATTATAATGTTCTAGTACATATTGTGTTGTCATTGCATTTTTCTCGCAAAGGCGTTTTTCTCGCAAAGGCACCCAAATCGGTATAATCGAAAGCCGATTTTGGGCATTTCCAACTGCACTCCGTCGCGGAAACAAATAAAGTTGACGGGGGCGTGTCGGAGACGTGGTGGAGGCGGGACTGGGGCGTGGTTATCAGCCGAGGAGAGATGGGCGTCTTTAGCTGATAATCGAAAAAAAAAAGGCGTTTTTACCGCGATTTTGGGTCACTTTTTTTGGACCCTTTTTTTTCACGAACAAGTCCCAAAAAAGTGCCCCAACTGCCCAGATGACCACTAGAGGGAATCGAGGATGACCTCCCCTGACTCCCCCAGTGGTCACTAACCCCCTCCCACCAAAAAAAATCCACTTTAAAAACTTTTTTTTCAGCCTCTATGCCAGCCTCAAATGCCATACCCACCTCCATGACAGCAGAATATGTTCGATCCTCTCACAGCCTTTCCCTGGGTCAGATGTGGCTCTCGGGTACACTCCAGGGTCACATCAGCATTGCATTGTGGTGGGTGTAGGGTATTGGGCTCCGTGATTTCATTAGCTTGTGTTACAGTCTCACGATGTTGGTAGTTGGTAGGCTCTTCTCCCATGGTGCTTTTCCCCCTGCCTACTGGGTCAGAGTGTGTCCAGTTTTGTTTTCGGTAGTCCATGAGGTAGTGGCCATTTTTGTAAGCCAGTTTTAGATCCCTTCCATGTGTTAGCCACGTTAGAGAACTTAGTTCTTACCTTGAATGTGGCTGAAAGAGGGCACTGTACAGCATTCTGCCAGCTCTGACCTGCTAATCTCACTACCAGGGAGACTCGTTGCCAGTGGTGGGGCACAACCTCTGATCTGCAGTTAACTGTGAGTAAGCGTGCTTATTCAAATAAAGGACGTTTTCGGAGAGATTAGTCTTCAGGTGTAAACTGGTGTGCCAATGTTATACAGCAGTAACAAGTCCTAGAGGCCTGCGTGTATGCAGGTCCCTGGAGCACTTTTAGTGGGTACCGCAGTGCACTTCAGCCAGGTGGACCCAGGCCCATCCCCCCCCCTACCTGAAACACTTGTGCTGGTAAATGGGAGGCCTCCAAAACCCACTGTACCCACATGTAGGTGCCCCCTTCACCCCTAAGAGCTATGGTAGTGTTGTACATTTGTGGGTAGTGGGTTTTGGGGGAGGGGGTTGGGAGCTCAGCACCCGTGGTAAGGGACCTATGCATGTGGGAGCTTTTCCTGAAGTCCACCGCACTGACCTAGGGTGCCCAGTTGGTGTCCTGGCATATCAGGGGGACGAGTGTACTACCAATCCTGGCCCTTCCCACAACCAAATGGCTCGGATTAGGACGTTTTTGAGCTGGGCGTTTTTAGTTTCCATTATCGCTAAAAAAAAACCGCCCAGCTCAAAAACGTCCATTTTTTCAAAAATACGGTTCGGCCCACCCCTTCACGGACCCGTTCTCAGAGATAAACACCCATGGAGATAGGTGTTTCCATTTGATTATGCCCCTCCACGTCATACTTTGTATTGTTGTTCGAATATTTTTACTGCTGTAATTTGCCTATTGCTCATGTTTGATCTAACACGAACAGAGCAGATCGTTTAGCGAACACAAATAGATTTATTAATAGAAAAACAAATTGTATACACACAAACAGCTGTGGTAAAATTATGTATAATCATACCTGATAATTTTCTTTCCATTAATCATAGCTGATCAATCCATAGACTGGTGGGTTGTGTCCATCTACCAGCAGGTGGAGATAGAGAGCAAACTTTTGCCTCCCTATATGTGGTCATGTGCTGCCGGAAACTCCTCAGTATGTCGATATCAAAGCTCCATCCGCAGGACTCAGCACTTAGAGAATTACACCCACGAAGGGACACTCTGCCCAGCTCACCACCGCCGAAACGGGGGAGGGGAATCCGTCCAGCTCATCCCCGCGGAGCGGGGGAGGGACACCACACCCGCCGATGCGGGGGGATCTGGCTTATCCTGCAACCGCAACCGCGGGAGGAGCTGACTGACCCTAACACCGCCGAAGCGGGAGGGGTACAAAACTGCCCTACAGCCGCACGAAGCGGGAGGGAGTGCCGGCAGAATTTTAAGTCTCAATCCAGCCCCGTAAAACGGAGGGGAGAGGAATGCAGCAGCTCACTGTAACACAAACTCGTCTTAACTCTTGAAGAATCCAAGTGAAAAAACTTGAACACGAAGTCTTTCTGAAGTAACTGAAGACTAAACTTGAACCTGAAATGCAACCAGAATAAAAACAATACAGATATCTGGGAGGGGCTATGGATTGATCAGCTATGATTAATGGAAAGAAAATTATCAGGTATGATTATACATAATTTTACCTTCCATATCATCAAGCTGATCAATCCATAGACTGGTGGGATGTACCGAAGCAGTACTCACCCAGGGCGGGACATAGAAATCCCTGACCGCAACACTGAAGCTCCAAACCGGGCCTCCGCCCGAGCAGCCACAGTCAAGCGGTAATGCTTGGAGAATGTATGGGCCGAAGCCCAAGTTGCCGCCTTGCATATCTCTTCCAAGGAGACGGAACCGGCCTCTGCCATCGAGGCCGCCTGAGCTCTTGTAGAGTGAGCCTTCAGCTGGATAGGCGGCACCTTCCCCGCGGCCACATAAGCCGCTGCAATGGCTTCCTTGACCCATCTTGCCACTGTAGGCTTAGCAGCCTGCAGACCCCTACGAGGACCTGTATACAGGACAAACAGATGATCCGATTTCCGGAAATCATTGGTCACTTCCAAGTATCTGATGATGACTCGTCTCACATCCAGATATTTAAGAGCAGAGTACTCCTCTGGGTAGTCCTCCCTACGAAAGGAAGGGAGACATAGCTGCTGATTCACATGGAAGCGAGAAACAATCTTGGGCAGGAAGGAAGGCACTGTGCGAATAGTCACTCCTGCCTCAGTGAACTGTAGAAAAGGCTCTCGACACGAGAGCGCCTGGAGCTCGGAAACTCTTCTGGCTGAAGTGATAGCCACCAAAAAGACTGCTTTCAACGTCAGGTCTTTCAGAGATGCCCTTGACAAGGGTTCAAACGGCGGCTTCTGCAATGCTCTTAGCACCAGGTTGAGATTCCACGCAGGCACCACTGAGTGCAGAGGAGGGCGCAGGTGATTAACCCCCTTGAGAAAGCGCACCACATCTGGCTGCGAAGCCAGGGAAGCACCCTTCAGGCGGCCCCTGAAGCAAGCCAGAGCCGCTACCTGGACCTTAAGGGAACTGAGCGACAGGCCTTTGTCCAGACCTTCTTGCAGGAACGTCAACACTGAAGAAATTGGAGCAGTGAAAGGAGAAAGAGAGCCTGCTTCACACCACGCTGCAAAGATACGCCAAACCCTGGCGTAAGCAGTAGAAGTAGAGCGTTTCCTCGCTCTCAGCATAGTGGCGATGACCTTGTCTGAGAAGCCCTTCTTCCTCAGACGCTGCCGCTCAATAGCCAGGCCGTAAGACCAAAGGGGGAGGGATCCTCCATCACCACGGGACCCTGATGTAACAGGCCCTGCTCCACTGGCAACCGCAGAGGATCGTCGACTGAGAGCCTGATCAAGTCCGCATACCAGGGACGCCTGGGCCAATCCGGACCCACCAGGATTACCCTGCCGGGATGCTTTGCCACCCGGTCTAGTACCCTGCCCAACATGGGCCAGGGCGGGAACACATACAGAAGCTCTTGTGTCGGCCATTGTTGGAGAAGAGCATCTACTCCCAGGGATCGAGGGTCCCGTCCTCTGCTGAAGAAGCGCGGCACTTGGCAATTGGCCGATGACGCCATCAGATCTAGGCTCGGCTGGCCCCAGCGCTTCGTGATGTCCAAGAACGCCTGAGCAGATAGCTGCCACTCTCCGGGCTCCAAGGTATGGCGACTGAGAAAGTCCGCCTTGACATTCATGACTCCGGCAATGTGGGCCGCTGACAGCTGTTCCAGGTTCGCTTCCGCCCACTGGCATAGACTCATAGCTTCCTTGGCTAGAGGGGCGCTCTTGGTACCTCCCTGGCGGTTGACATAGGCCACAGCCATGGCATTGTCCGACAGGACCCGTACAGGCTTGAACCCCAGTACCGGGATGAACTCCAAAAGCGCCAACCGAATGGCTCTGAGTTCCAGGAGGTTGATAGACCACTTTGCCTCTGCAGGAGACCAGAGCCCCTGCGCTGTCCTTCCCAAGCAGTGGGCTCCCCAGCCCGATAACGAGGCGTCCGTCGTGACGACAATCCACTCTGGGGACACCAGAGGCATTCCCGCAGACAACTTGTCTGTCTGCATCCACCAGCTCAGCGCCTTGCGCACTGCTGGATCCAAGGGAAGACGCACAGCATAATCCTCCGACATCGGAGTCCAGCGCTGCAGCAGAGAGTGTTGTAGTGGTCTCATATGAGCCCTGGCCCAGGGCACTACTTCCATCGTGGCCGTCATAGAGCCCAACAGCTGCACATAGTCCCAAGCCCGAAGAGGAGAGGCTACTAGGAACTGGTCCACCTGAGCCTGAAGCTTGACAATCCGATTGTCTGGCAGGAACACTCTGCCCACTTGGGTGTCGAATCGAACTCCCAGATACTCCAGGGACTGAGTCGGGCGCAGCTGGCTCTTCTCCCAGTTGATGATCCATCCCAGGGAGCTCAAAAGAGCAACTACCCGGTCCACAGCTTTGCCGCACTCTGCATAAGAGGGGGCTCGGATCAACCAGTCGTCCAGATAAGGATGGACTTGTACTCCTTCCTTTCGCAGGAAGGCCGCTATGACCACCATTACCTTGGAAAAGGTCCGCGGAGCAGTAGCCAACCCGAACGGGAGGGCTCTGAACTGGAAGTGTCGGCCCAGGACTGCAAAACGCAGAAAGCGTTGATGAGGAGGCCAGATGGGAATATGCAGGTACGCTTCCTTGATGTCCAAGGATGCCAGGTACTCCCCTGCCTTCACTGCCGCTATAACAGAGCGGAGAGTCTCCATGCGAAAGTGCCGCACTTTCAAGGCCCGATTGACCCCTTTGAGGTCGAGGATAGGCCGGACCGAACCTCCTTTCTTTGGTACCACAAAGTAAATGGAGTAACGCCCCTTGCCAAGCTGACTTTCTGGCACCGGAACGACCGCACCCAGGCGGATCAGATTGTCCAAAGTCTGCTGCACTGCCACAGCTTTGACCGGAGACTTGCAGGGAGAGAGTACAAACCCGTCTCTTAAGGGTCGGCAGAACTCCAGCTTGTAGCCGTCTCTGATGACTTCCAGCACCCAAGCGTCTGAAGTTATTGTGGTCCACTCGCCCAGAAACGAGGACAGCCGTCCTCCAATCTGCACTGGGGCGTGGACCAATACCCCGTCATTGGGTACGAGACCCTGGGGGAGGACCGGAGGGAGCACCTCCGGGACGGCGGTCTCTGCGAAAGGAATGCTGCTTGGGGGAGAAATTCCTCTTAAAGGAAGTGGGGGCAGAAGCACCCGACCTGCCCGGGCGGTACCGACGGGCTTCCTGAAACCGTCCTCTGGAGGTACCGGGACGAGCGCTCGCCCGAGCCCTGACCTCCGGCAACTTCTTGCCCTTAGACGTGCCGAGATCAGTCACGATTTTGTCCAGCTCGACCCCAAAGAGCAGCTTGCCTTTAAAAGGCAATCTAGCCAGGCGGGATTTTGAGGCGTGGTCAGCAGACCAATGTTTCAGCCAAAGCCACCGCCGCGCAGAGACAGTCTGAGCCATGCCTTTAGCTGAGGCTCTCAAGACATCATACAGCAAGTCTGCCAAATAGGCTAAGCCCGATTCCAGGGCTGGCCAATCATTCCTCAAGAAATGATCCGAGGGGGAAGCCCGCTGCACCATAGTCAGGCACGCCCTGGCCACATAGGAGCCGCAAACTGAGGCCTGCAAACTTAAAGCAGCCGCCTCAAAGGACGACCTTAAAGCCGCCTCCAATCTCCTGTCTTGGGCGTCCTTTAGGGCCGTGCCACCTTCCACCGGCAATGCCGTTTTCTTAGTCACCGCAGTGATTAAAGAATCCACGGTAGGCCACAGATAGGCCTCACGTTCACTCACAGCCAAAGGATAGAGGCGGGACATAGCCCTAGCCACTTTAAGGCTCGCTTCTGGGACATCCCATTGAGCCGAAATTAAGGTGTGCATGGCATCATGCACGTGGAAGGTTCTAGGCGGGCGCTTAGTCCCCAGCATAATGGCAGAGCCAACAGGGGCTGAGGGAGAGACGTCCTCCGGAGAGGATATCTTCAAAGTGTCCATGGCCTGTAACAACAGGTTGGGCAAATCCTCCGGGCGAAAAAGCCGCGCTGCAGAGGGGTCATCCGCTCCATCCGAGCGGGGATCCGTCTCCACCAAGGAATCCGCAAAGGACCGTTGGGAGACCTCAGACACGCTGCCCTCATCTACATCGGAGGAGACAAATTCCTCCAAGGCCTGGGAATCAACCCGAGGGCGTTTACCTCTGGGAACCTCAACCTCTTTACCAGAGGAGGGAGCGGGGGCAGCGTTGTGCATGAGGAAGGCCCGATGCAGCAGCAAAACAAACTCGGGGGAGAAACCCCCCAGACTGTGCACCTCCGCAGCCTGGGCAACAGCCCTAGGCGCGCTCTCAACCGGCGCTCGCAATAGCGGGGGAGAGACATGCTGCGCATCCAAAATGGCGTCCGGCGCGAAACTCCGCGAAGGAGCCGCGCGGGAAGAACGGCTCTTAACTTTAGCCGCTTCTGTGCCGTCGCCCAAATCAAGGGCGTTCATGGCATTAATGTCTCCAACCTCAAGGGCGGCCCAAGAAGAAGCCGTCCGAGCCGCGTGGCCGGCCAAGATGGCGGAGGCGAGGAGCGGGGGATGGGCGTTTATGGCGGGAAAAACCGCCACGCCGGAGGAAGGACCGGGACATGCATCGGTCGCGAAACTGTCACCCACCAAGGGCGAATCCGGCTTGAAGACCCCCGCATCCCCTCTAGAAGCGCTCGAGCGACCCGGGGAGCGACCCTTTGCGCCCTCGCCCTCCGACGCCATGAGCCACGAGGAGAAGAATCGGGGAACCCCCGCCCGCTATAAAAAGGTAAAATTACCTGCTGTCCGCTCCGAGTTGTAACGACCTGGTGTCTCAGTGAGTAGCTGCAATAGACGCTTAAATAAACGTCGAAATAAACGCCTTTAAGGCCGTTCAAAATTTTTTTTTTTTTTTTTTTTTTTTTTTTTAACGGAGCCAGCGGGAGGGGGGAGAAAAGGAGGGACCTGGCACCACCAGGTTTGCACTTGCTCAAAAGAGCCCTCAACCCCAGGCACTCAACAAAACCTAAAAATTAGGCTTGGAGGCCTAGCCAGAGCTGCTGCTGTGTGCGACCACCACCTGCTGAGATAGAGAACATACAGAGGAGTTTCCGGCAGCACATGACCACATATAGGGAGGCAAAAGTTTGCTCTCTATCTCCACCTGCTGGTAGATGGACACAACCCACCAGTCTATGGATTGATCAGCTTGATGATATGGAATTGTGTGTATACAATTTGTTTTTCTATTAATAAATCTATTTGTGTTCGCTAAACGATCTGCTCTGTTCGTGTTCCATCTTGGAGTTTGCAGACCGTCTGCCTTTGTGCTTTCTTGGACCCTCATGTTTGATCTATTCTTACTGTACACCACCTTGAGTGAATTCCTTCAAAAAGGCAGTAAATAAATCCTAATAAAAAATAAATAAATTCATAGCTCCTATATTTAGTTTGTTATATTTTTTCCTCGATAAAGAGAGTTCAAAGATTAAACATCAGATACTTTAGTAGAAAACCATAACAAAACTATAATATGTATATAAAAATGAGGAACCTCCCTAAAACTCACCAATTCCCAGTAGCCCTATCCCTAAGTTACAGCAAGATGAAATATAAATTATGGGAGGCCTGTGTACTTTTTTCAGATTTATTTATGAAATTACAAACTTATCACTCAAGAAAATCTTATACAGAAAAACTGAATCAAAAAACTACAATACTATATTAAGAAAAAAACAAGTACAGGCAACAAAATTAAACTGAAATTGTCCAGTTCAAGTCCACAATATTTGAAGTTCCAATGCTTACAGTAATGGAGGAAAAAAGGGGAAAAAATATCACTTAACTTAATCAAGAAAAAGATCCAGGTGTTATTTGAGCAGACTACATTACAAATCCCCATTATTGCACACTTCAGCTGGGTTAGATGCCAATGGAGGACTCCTAATCACTAAGAAAGCGGTCAAATGCATAGGTTCCCAAAATACATACTTCCCAGAAGACAAAACCACAACACATTTACAGGGAACTTTTAGGGAAAACTTTGCACCCAGCTGGAGAACCCCAAGATGTAAAAGCAAAAATGGCCTTCTATGCTTCTGAGTCTCCCTTGAAATATCAGGAAACAAATTTCTTACGTTACTAATGTATATCTTCAGAAGTCTCTCTCTTTCCAAACCATCTGCCAAAGATACCACCAATGTGGCTAGGGGATATCCACCTAGTCTACTAGTCTCTCCTGATGACATCTGGCACTGCTATGTAAAGCAGTAAACAGGGATGGATTCTGGTGGTCAGGCTGTCTGACTAGGGTGCATAGTTTTGGGGATCATGGTTCAGGGAGGTTTGGGGGGGGGGGGGGGATATAACATGAAAATAACTTGGTTAGGTGGATGGTGCAGAGCTCTCTCACCTGCAGTGTTTTGCTGTTCTTTTTGCCTGTAATTGTCGGTATTTTTCTCTGTCTGTTTTACTGTATTGCATTTGGAGTCTGCTTTATACTACTTTCTGATCTAATAAAGATATTATTTTAAAAAAAAAACATTCTTCAGATGCCCAAATTTGTTGATTCTCAAGCTTACACTTAGTAAAGCTGTCAGGCCTGTGCCTAGGATAGCAAATTTCTAAGAGACGCATGACAATCTGGCTCTCCCACTGCTCCTGGCTCCCTGAAGGTTCACAATACTGAAAACATGCCCCTCAAGACCAAGGAGTTAAATTTTCATGCTGCCCCATGGGGACAAACACTTGCTTATTCTCAGCCTCAAGTGAAGCCAAAAAACTGTTGCCCCCACCACCACCACAGCCATGAGAGAGAGAGAGAGAGAGAGAGAGAGAGAGAGAGAGAGAGAGAGAGAGAGGGAGAGGCAGCATCAGGATGAGGGAGCATATGGTGTGAGAAAAACATAAATTGGAGGTCTGGGATCAGGTAGCACCAAAGGTCCTGGGGGTACCTAGAGGCAGCTATTAGCTAAATCTGTCAGTCACCAATACTGGTGACACACTGTTTAGCTTATTCTCTGTCATGATTTGCTTGCAAGTCATTTATTCCAAGAATATGATAACAGTTGTGTTAGCAACTTGTTGCAGCTCTACTGAAGTCAATGCTATGCATAATGGAGTGCAATGGTACACACTAGAACACTACACTTGTATTGTACAGGATCATTTTATAAAATGCTTAGAAATGTCTCATTAAGTACAAAATATCACTAGCTATAATGAACTAATCATGATTTTAGTTTGGGATCTACAGGAATTTGTTCATTAGCTATACAGTTTTATACATCAATATGTGTTTGGCTCTAAATACTAAATTTATACCAATCGCATTTAGAAAGAAATCCAAAACTTTCAGCTTTTTTTAAGTCTCTGAATGCATCTGTTACTTTTTCATGGGAAGGACAGAGAAACAAGCACCAAACTCTAGAAAAACAAAAGGTTTAAGAATATCTTAACAGAGCATGTTTCAAGGTTCCCTGCCAATGTTATATTAACCTTTCCTGAATTTCACGCTGCCTTTCAGAAAATCCGAGTTTTGTTTAAATAGCAGGAAGTTCCTATCTCCAAAACAATCCTCTTTGTAAATGCCTTAGATATGCTGACGCCATGTAAATGAACAGCCTTAACACATTCTGCCTCATTATGAGTGATGCTCCTTGAAATTTCATTATTTTCTATTTATTGTGCAATTATTATATTTTTGAGAAATTGAGTGGTATGATTCAAGATTACAGAGAAAGTGTGAATGCTGCATTTATCTCTAAAAAGGGGGGAACCCCTTAATGGTTAATATGATTGATTGGCCTTGAAATCGGGGCTGTGAAGTCGGAATCAGAAGCAATTTTGGGTGGAGTCAGAGTTGGTAAAAATGTACCAACTCCGACTCCAGCTTCAAAATAGAAACTTACAACATTATAATATATAGTAAATTTATCATTTTATATTTATATATTTCTTTGCTCTGGATCTAAACTATTGGTAAATAAAAATTATATCCCTAAATTGTTAGAGATGTTGCTCTGGTGCTTACTTCTTTGTCACTGACCCAAGTTAGTGTTGAGATGTTGTTCTCTGCTTTGAGAATAATTAGATCAGATTTGAGGCATCCATGAAGGAGCTTTCATAAGCTAGGTGAGGACTATGTTGAGATCCCATGACACAATTGGAGGTTTCGTAGGGGGCTTTCTTCAACAACAAACCTCTCATGAAGCGAACAACTAAAGGTTGCACAGAGATGGACTTACCTCCTACACGCTGATATAAGCACCAATTGCACTAAGATGAACCCTTACAGAGTAGCTTTTCAAACCAGACTCAGAGAGGTGCAGGAGGTACTCAAGCAGTTTTTGTATAGGGCAAGAGAAGGGATTTAAGGCTTTGCCCTCACACCAGATGGCAAACCTCCATTTAAAAGAGCAACACCTTTTAATGGAGTCTTTCCTAAATGCCCGCACACCCTACTACTACTACTTATTTCTATAGCGCTACTAAATGCACGCAGTGCTGTACACTTGAACATGAAGAGACAATCTCTGCTCAACAGAGCTTACAAAATAATTAGGACAAACAGGACAAATAAGGGATAAGGGAATTACTAAGGTGGGAATGATAAAACAGACATTGGTACTGAACAAGTGAATAGGGGTTAGGAGTTAAAAGCAGCTTCAAAAAGGTGGGCTTTTAGCCTAGATTTGAAGACGGCCAGAGATGAAGCTTGAAGTACTGGCTATGGAAATCTATTCCAGGCATATGGTGCAGCAAGATAAAAGGAACAGAGTCTACAGTTAGCAGTGGAGGAGAAGGGTACAGATAAGAGAGATTTACCGAATGAACAAGTTCCCGGGGAGGAGTGTAGGGAAAGATAAGAGTGGAGAGGTACTGAGGAGCTGCAGAGTGAATGCACTTGTAAGTCAATAAAAGGAGTTTGAACTGTATGTGGAAACAGATAGGGAGCCAATGAAGTGACTTGAGGAGACGGCTAATATGAGCATAGCAACACTGGTGGAATATAAGTAGTGCAGCAGAATTTTGAAGAGATTGAAGGGGAGAGAGATGGCTTAGTAGGAGACCTTTGAGAAGCAAGTTGCAATAGTCTAAGAAAGAGGTGATAATCATGTGGATAAGAGTTTTGGTAGTGTGCTCAGAAAGGAATGGACAAATTTTGGTGATATTATAGAGAAATAAAAGACAGGTTTTAGCAATCTGTTGAATATGTGCAGAGAAAGGGAAAGGGAAATGGGACTTGATATACCGCCTTTCTGAGGTGGTTTTTTTTTTTTTTTTTGCAACTACATTCAAAGTGGTTTACATATATTCAGGTATTTTGTACCAGGGGCAATGGAGGGTTAAGTGACTTGCCCAGAGTCACAAGGAGGTGCAGTGGGAATTGAACTCCGTTCCTCAGGATCAAAGTCCACTGCACTAACCACTAGGCTACTCCTCGGAGAGAGAGGAGTCAAAGATGACCCCAAGGTTACGAGCTGAAGAAACGAGGATGAGAGTGTTATCCACAGAGATAGAGAGAAGAGGAGAGGTTGGTTTAAGGGGAAAGATAAGAAATTCAGTCTTGGCCATGTTTAGTTTCAGATGGTGGTGAGACATCCAGGCAGCCATGTGTGTCCAGGGGCTTTTTACCCGCAGCTTGGTAAAAGGACCCCTTAATGAGCTAGATAGGCTCATGCCATCTCCAGTCTCAGTTCAAGCTCGTTGACTCTTCCTAATCAAGGGAGATGATTTTTGGCCTCCAGGGCAACTAATTGAACCATAAGCTTTTATCAAGTGGTACCTGTAGACTTGCTATCATCAATCATAGGAACCAGACAGCCGAAAACACCTGATTCTCAAAGCATGTCTGTTTTGGTGTCCCTTCATCTCTGCATGAATACAGGCAGTTCTTATAACCAGCCCCTCTGAATGACACAATGATTACGATTTAGAACTAATTACTGTTCTAACCGATGAAACCGATACTTCCCCTGTGTACATCCATATGCTGCACATACAGGCATTTTTGAAAATATAAGTGAGATTAAATAAAAATGCTACCAACAATAAAGAATGACAATGTGGATGCAGCAGCTCAGGTTTGTTTGCTTTGATTTGGGTGAACGATGATGATGGCTGCGCTAGGGAGAGGGAAACCAAATTAATTGGCTTCAGCTTTTTGACATCATACTGTCTCCTGTCTCAATCTAACCTCCTCGGGAAGAATAAAAAAAATATATAGTGGATAAGAGAGACATAAAAGCATGTTGCAAGCTATCCAGCTTATTTTCGAAGATCGCCGGCCATCTTCCAACACAAATCGAAGCCGGCCAAATCAGTATAATCGAAAGCCGATTTTGGCTGGCGCCAACTGCTTTCTGTCACGGAGCTGGCCAAACTTCAAGGGGGCGTTTCGGTAGGGTAGCAAAGGCTGGATGGGGGCGGGATGGAGGCGTGCTTTGAGATGGCCGGCTTCGCTCGATAATGGAAAAAAGAAGGGTGTCCCTGGCGAGAATTTGGTCCACTTTATTTGGTCACTTTTTTTTTCAGGTCCAAGTCCCAAAAAAGTGCCCGAACCGACCAGATGACCACCGGAAGGAATTGGGGATGACCTTCCCTGACTCCCCCAGTGGTCACTAACCCCCTCCCACCCTCAAAAAAACAACTTTAAAAACTTTTTTTGCCAGCCTCTATGCCAGCCTCAAATGTCATACTCAGGTCCATCGCAACAGTATACAGGTCCCTGGAGTAGTTTTAGTGGGTGCAGTGGACTTAAGGCAGGCGGACACAGGCCCATGCCTCCCTACCTGTTACACTTGTGGTGGAAAATGGGAGCCCTTCAAAACCCACCGTACCCACATGTAGGTGTCCCCCTTCACCCCTTAGGGCTATGGTAGTGGTGTATAGTTGTGGGGAGTGAGTTTTAGGGGCTCAGCACCCAAGGTAAGGGAGCTATGCACCTGGGTGCCCGGTTGGTGCCCTGGCATGTGAGCGGGACCAGTGCACTACGAATCCTGGCCCCTCCCATGACCAAATGCCTTGGATTTGTTCATTTTTGAGATAGGCGCCATCGGTTTTCATTATCGGCGAAAACCGAAGGCGCCCAGCTCTAAATCCAGCGATCTCAGCATTTAGGTCGACCATCTTTAATGTTGACCTAAATGATGAGATTTGGGTGCCCCCAACCATATTATTGAAACGAAAGATGGACGCCCATCTCGTTCGATAATACGGTCGGCCCTGCCCCTTCGTAGCGCCGTCCTCGGAGATGGGTGCCCTTAGAGATGAGCTTCCCCGGTCGAAAATGCTCCTCTATGTGTCTAAGATCAGCTTTTAAGAGACACAGCAGTTACAATGCTAGATTTCAAGTGGCAACTTTTGACCTACGTGCACATTGAAACATAAAATTTTAAATGCAGCATGTCAAATGTTCTATATAAATGCTGGGTCTTGGGATTGCTGAGCACACTGGATGGCAAAACATTTCCATTTGGCACGATAGGATTTTCTGGTAGAAGACTTCATGGAGGCCTTAATGACCTCTAACACTTTATCTGGAATTTGTAAAGAGAATACTCTGCCTTCAATATCCATGCTGTGAACAGGAATCTCAGGTTGGGATAGAGCAGACGCCACTGCTGTTGGGACAGTAGTGTTGGTCGGAGTCATAAAGGTTGCGCTTAGCCAGAATTACTAAGGAAAAGGAAAGGGGATGGGCCTTGATATACCACCTTTCTGTGTTATAGTCAAAGCAGTTTACATATTATATACAGGTACTTATTTTGTACCTGGGGCAATGGAGGGTTAAGTGACTTGCCCAAAGAGCTACAGTGGGAATCAAACCCAGCTCCCCAGATTCTGAGGTTGCTGTACTAACCAGTAGGCTACTCCATGGGAATAAAAAATAATGAGGCCAAAATGAGCCTAATACAAAGAGGAAACACTGGAAAAGTATAAAGGAGGCCTTGAGTCCAGAGTAAAAAAGTATAAGATATTCTGTTCTTGGCTACTCCTCTGGAAGAGAAAAGAGGGCTTTTGTGGTTGTATGACAGAGCAAAGAGTTGTTGAAGAGGTGTTGAGCCACCTTGTCATCAAGAGACCACTTCCGAGGTTCCAGTTGACAGCTTAAGCCTGTTTGCTAATTGGTTGGAGTCTCTCGGGATGTATGCTATTTGCAACGCTGCTCCCATGGAGATGGCCAGATTCCAAATTCTGATTATGTTGTGAAAAAGAGCACACGAACTAACTCCCTTGCTCGTTGATGCAAAACATAGCTACTTGATAATCCAAGCACACATGAACAATCTTTCCTGGTACCCACTAGTGAAATGCTTAAAGCACATCCAAAATGACTCTTGGTTCCAACAGGTGGATGTGTAGCAATTTCTTGTGTGTCAGATGCACCCCCCCCCCTCCCCACACACACACGCCACACTCAGAGAGAAGCATCTGTGGTCAGAATAATATAGAAAATAGGGCTGAAATGTACAGCCAATGATCTGCCAAGTTGTTGGGTTTGCTTCACCACCGAAGAGCAAGAGACATAGGTGGTGTAATCTGGAATTTGATAGATAAGGTTTGGCACAGCTGATCCATATTGTCACTTCTATACTCTTGAAGAGGTCAAATATATAGTCTTGCTAGGGGTAGGATGTGAACCAAGGCTGCCATGTGACTCAGCAATTATAGAATACAGTGTGTTGGCATTGAATGTCGCTTTAGTATTTGCTGGCTGAATGACATGAGGGTCATTTGGCACTGTTCAGGAAGGAACACCTTGCTTAGCTGAGTCCTGAAGAATGCACCTATAAAGTGTAGGACCTAGGTTTTAGGTGAAAACTTTTCCATGTTGATCAAGGAGCTTACCTTTTGATGCATCAAGACCGCTAATTGTAGTACCTGTACTAGACTGCGTTTGGTTGCTATTCTTATAAAAAAAAACTCAGGCTAAGTTAGAAGAAGAAAAGGAATTTTTATTTCTCACTAGCAACAGCACAAGAATTATTATTGGCTCTTGGCATTAGTAGTTTTACAGAACAGAGTCTAACAATAGGAAAGAAGAGAAAGAAAGAAAGAAAGAAAGAAAGAAAGAATGAAAGAAAGAAAGATTCTTAGCTATAGAGAATTAGTTTTTACGAGGGGGGGGGAGAGTACCCTCCCTTCAAGAAAAATAGGCCATGGAAAGAGTATGAAACTCTCTTACCAGCGTACCTTTATAGGCTGTGGTGAACATTCATTTCTCCTCTACCCTGGACCAATCATAGGTGCTGCATATATACTGGAGACTTGTAATTGGGTCTTTCATATGTGCTGGAGGCTTGCAATTGGTGTCCTTGCCACACCTCTTCTCAGTAAATTTCATTTGTAACAAGTTATACCAGGTAGCTGAGTTGCCCTAGCAAGAGGAGGCCCCATCAGAGTTTGTGATCAGCCAGAAATTCCTGCATGTGGCTGATAGGAAAAGAGAGATGGGGGATGGGAAATAGTGCAGCATACCTGAAGTAGAATATTATAGCTAAAAATTTATAGACATACCTCTTTCACATTGTTAGGTGAGCTCACAGAAATGAGGATGTTGCCCAGGTAAGTAAAGATTCAAAGGCTTTTCTTGCACAAGTGCACCATGAGCAGGACACAACATTTTATGAATCCCCTGGGTGCTGATGAAAAGATCAAAGGATAGTATCCTGTATTCATAGTGCCTGTTTTTGAGTGTGAAATGGAGAAATTTCCAGTGGTTCAGATGAATTGGGATGCAAATGCAGACATCCTTTAAATCTAACAATAGGAGCCAATCATCCCTGTAGAGCGACAGGATAATACCTAGGGAATGCATTTTAAATCATTGCTTCTTCGAAGAGTGATCGAGACCTCTGAGGTCTAAAATTGGCCTCATTCTTCCAGATTTTTTTTTTGGGGGGGTGGAATAAATAAATATCTGGAGTAGTAGCTTCAGTCCCTGCCAAATGAGGTACCTCCCCCACTATTTGTGGCTGAACTCCAGTCCTTGATTCAATCTCCAGTTGAGAAAGATCTAAATAGGGAAGTTTGGCTAGGGTGTCTGGAAGGCATTTTAGTGAGGATGAATCTATGAAGGAGAGTCTGTAGCCTTGTGTTACAATTCTTATTGACCCAACTGTTTATATAATGGCCTGCCAAGATTCCTTGAAGAAGCTAAGCTGCTCTTCCACTGGCAAGTTGTCAAAAATCAACTATAAATTTTTGGTAGGAGGAAGAGATTCCTCTCTCGTTGTCTTTGCCTTGGGAGGTCTGTCTATATGGATTGCCTCTGTGGTGGCAGGCGAGTATAAGCTTGATGGCATCTTCTCAGGTAATCTGCTTGGAAATATTGAGAGGGATATTGCCTCCAGCAGAATAACAGTTGAAGTCTATGAGAAGTGGCAACTTGAACAGCTTAATTTTCAAAGAATTTTCTGGTGAATCTCCATATTGTGTTGCAACATCTTTGAGATTGTAATATGCTTCCTAGAGCATTGCATTCTGAATGTGCAGCAGGGCAACTATAATATCAGTTGATAAAGATATGGAATAGAACTTTAGTTTGCTGGACCATTTGAATGGGATAAACTGACAGTGGTGATTAGACTGAAAATTTTTGTAGCTTCAGGAAGCAGAGGAAGAAGCTTTTATTTGGCTAGGCTTTTGGACAATGAAATAGGTCTTTGCGGAGGATATATTGCAAATTCTTTAGCATGTGAATACTTATTACATTTACTTTCCTTTTTTCCTTTTTTAATCATTTGTTTTTAATTTTATTGATGTTTTATATATGTATCTTTGTACCCCTCCTAGAACCGTAAGTAGTTTCGGGTTATAAGTATTTTAAATAAGCTTTAGCATGCTTTTGTAAACATGCCCCTAAAATAAAAGGACACAAATTTACAAAACAAAAATAAATATACACAATGGGATAATGCAATTTTTACTCATTGTTCTTGGCAGGATAACTCAAGCTGTCTCAAGTCAGCTGGGTTTCCTCTGTGGCCTGCAGTCTCCACATGTTGCACAAATTATATCTGGGGTCTGACCTGGCCATTCAAGGACATTTACTTTCGTCTTCCTTACCCACTCTTGTTGCTTTTGCTTTGTACTTAGGATCATTGCCATGATAAAAGGTCTACGGCAGACTAGAACAGGTTGTTGTCCAGCAGGATCTGCCTGTACTTTGCATCTTTCCTTCATAAGCTTCCCATTCCCACTAATGCAAACCAGCCATTCTCTCATGCCAACATCATCACATGTCTAGCTAGTTAATAAGATGTAATATAATATTGTTTACTGTATACTGAACCGTTCCACTGTAAGTTATTACTAATTATTGTTAGCTAATCTTTTGATAACATGATATAAACCGCTTAGAACTTGTTGGTAAAGTGGGTTATAAATGCCAAATTAAATTAAATCATCACGCTTTACTGTAGGGACTGGCTTAGTTGGGTGATGTTCTCTGTTTATCTTATGACACAGTCATCAATTAGCATTGAGATCAAAATGTTCCCATTTGGTCTCAAACCACAACCCCACCTCTCATATATGTGCATTGTCCTTTTAAGTGTGTGTTTTTTGTTTTGCAAATGCTATGCATCATATGGCTTTTTTTCAGCCGTGGCTTCATTCGTGCCACTCTCTCATACAGGCATTCTTGCAGAGTAATCTTAAAATAGTGGAACTGTCAGTGTTTTCTCCAGTAATTTTTTTATTGTAATCTTAGGCCACACAATGACCTTCCTAAGCAGCTACTGACTTTGGAGAAACAGCCTGATCAAGACTGTGTCTTGGAAGTGCCAAACTGTTTCCACTTTAAAACGATACACCTTACAGTGCCCCAAGAGATATTCAAACACACTGAAAGCTTCTTATAGTCTTCTCCCAATCGGTACCTTTGAACACCTTCATCCTGATATGCTTTTAGCGGCTCACTGTTTAGCACATTGAGATTTCTGCTTTAAATTCACTTCATACAACAAAAACAGCTTGAGTCTTTATCCAGGAGTACTTGAAAAAGCTCCGGTACTGTGACTACACAACTGTTGAGGTATTTACTGACATGCAAATTTCACTCAAGCATATTCATTGTGGATATCCTGAAAACCCAACTGGCTGCATATGTACTGAGGAATGGGTTGAGAAACACTTGTCTAGCAAACCCAAATTAGTTCTGTTCCCAAACATTGCCTCAATATTCAAATTCAAAAAGTAATTAAGAATAAGAAACCTTTGATTGCATAAGTCTTCTCAACCTTAGTCTATTCACACTGCTTCTCAATCTAGTCCTTGAGGCACACCCGGCCAGTCAGGATTTTAGGATATTCATAATGAATATGCATGAGAGAGATTTCCATACTAAGGAGGCAGTGTATTTTATTTATTGCATTTGTATCCCACATTTTCCCACCTATTTGCAGGCTCGATGTGGCTTACAAAAACCTGTTATGGCATCGCCATTCCAGGGTAGCAGATACAATTGGTGTTACAACAAGCTCAGGGATGAGAAAAAAGATCTGTACACACAGTTATAGAAAGATGACTATCAGAATAGGGTGAAGTGGTGCAGTGTTATGATTAAGTTTTGTGAATATCTAGAAAACCCAACTAGCTGGGTGTGCCCTGAGGATAGGTTAAGAAGCACTGTGGTAGACTAACATGCTTATTTTCAAAAGAGAAGGGCGCCCAGCTTTCGACACAAATCGGGAGATGGGCGTCCTTCTCATAGGGTCACCCAAATCAGCATAATCGAAAGCCAATTTTGGGCGTCCTCAACTGCTTCCCATCACGGGGACGACCAAAGTTCACAGGGGCATGTCAGAAGCATAGCGAAGGCGGGATTGGGGCATGCTTGACACACGGGCATCCTCGGCTAATAATGGAAAAAAGAAGGGCGTCCCTGACGAGCACTTGGCCGACTTGGTCCATTTTTTCTTGCGACCAAGCCTCAAAAATGTGCCCGAACTGACCAGATGACCACCGGAGATAATCGGGGATCACCTCCCCTTACTCCCCCAGTGGTCACTAACCCCCTACCACCCTCGAAAAACAACTTTAAAAATATTTTGTGCCAGCCTCTATGTCAGCCTCAAATGTCATACTCAGGTCCATTGCAGCAGTATGCAGGTCCCTGGAGCAGTTTTAGTGGGTGCAGTGCACTTCAGGCAGGGGAACCCAGGCCTATCCCCCCCCTACCTGTTACACTTCTGGTGGTAAATGTGAGCCCTTCAAAACCCACAAGATTACGATCTACAAACAGCTGAAGACAGCACTGACGTCGAGATATATGCCTACACGCAGGCAACAACGGCTGATGATGAAACAGTTGATGAAATGAGCAGCGAGGCACATGCTGACTAAATTCAACAACCTCCTCCTGTCACTTTTGCAAGAGCGCTGAAGAGTCTCAACACTGTGTGGGACTATCTGGAGGCCACTGGATGTCAGTGCTATGACAGTTTTTACCGTCTGACAGACGTAATCTTTGGAACTCACAGACACAATAGTGTACAGAGGACTATAACTGATTACTTCAAGTAAGCCTAACGTCAGTTAACGGAGACTGTATACTGTACGTATAATAAACAGTACTGTACATATGTTTATCAGATGTCAAGCTTCTTTGGGTCACAACGGTTAAGTGCACGCTCCGGTTAACTGCATGTATTTCTTTGGTCCCAGACCCTTGCACTTAAGTGGATTGCACTGTATATCCCTTTTCTCCCCCTTTTCATGAAAAGTCAATTTTCTTAATTACTTTTTGACTATTTCTATAATCATTCTTTATGTTGAAAGTGTAGAGTATGTTGTGTAGATCAGTGAAACAAAACTACTACTTTAGCACATTTTGAATCATATTTTTAGACAGCAGAATATGAAAAATGAATAAGAATCTAAAGATTTTTGCAAGGCACAATGGGGTCAATTCTATAAGTTGTTGCCTAAAATCAGGTGGCTAATATACCAATGGCTCGAATTCCATCAGTTAACGCACCTAAAAGACAAGATCCTGGTTAAGTGCTATTTTGTTTATACATTCATATCTTCATAAGTACATAAGTATTGCCATACTGGGACAGACCAAAGGTCCATCAAGCCCAGCATCCTGTTTCCAACAGTGGCCAATCCAGGTCAGAAATACCTGGCAAGATCCCCAAAAACGTACAAAACATTTTATGCTGCTTGTCCCAGAAATATTTTCCCCAAATTCATTTGATAATGGTCTATGGACTTTTCCTTTAGGAAGCTGTCCAAACCTTTTTTAAACTCTGCTAAGCTAACCGCCATTACCACATTTTCTGGCAACAAATTCCAGAGTTGAATTACACGTTGAGTGAAGAAACATTTTCTCCGATTCATTTTAAATTTACTACTTTGTAGCTTCATCGCATGCCCCCTAGTCCTAGTATTTTTGGAACGCGTAAACAGATGCTTCATGTCTACCCGTTCCACTCCACTCATTATTTTATAGCTAATTCTTTGCCGATGGCCTTCACTTAAGCAGTGTCTGGGCGGGACACACATTTATACACTTAGAGGTCGATATTCAACATGATTTAACCAGCCATAAACGGCTCCTGGCCAGTTAAATCACCCGTTCGGGGCTAACCAGTCTTTTTCAGCAGCACTTAACTGGTTAGTGCTGCTGAAAATAACCAGTTAGCACCTAACTGCAAACTGGCTATTTTGGGAGTGTTCAAGGGGGTGGAGTCTGCTCTCAGCCAGTTAAATGCTAATATTCAGCACTTAAATGGCCAGGTTAACCATATAAAAGGCTCTCTTATCTTTATGTGGTAACCTATAGCTGGTTAACTGCTGAATATCAGATGTAACTTGCTATTCATTTGCCGGCTCTGAAAAACTGGATATTAAATGCCGAAGCCCAGACTTTGAGCGCTGCCAGCTGAATATTAACTCACCCATAGATTATAAAATACTATACTCTACACTTGTACTTTCAGAGTCTAAATCAGGGGTTCTCAACCCTGTCCTCAGGACAAACCCTCCCCCCCCCCCCCAATATTGAAAACCATTTAACTGACCAGGAACGATGGCACATGGGCGATAAAATGGTACTTAGCTGGCTAAGTGCTAATATTCAAAGCGAGACAGATGGCTATCTCGGCTGAATATTAGCGCTTAGCGGCTACCTAGATGACCTGCTTTGTCACGTGTGAAGAGTTATGCTAGCCCTTGCTCTCAGTAAAATACAGGCCAATGGCTCATAATAAGAGCTAGGCTTCTTAAAATCAGAATCATCTCTGATACAAAAGAGAGCTAGCTTGTAAAAATCAGAGATCACCTTTGACACAGTTACATTTCACTGTGGCAAGTGCTGAACTGGCAAGGGTGGGGGCAATCTACTCTATAAACAATCCTGATATTGGCACCTGCAAGATGTCATAAGCAAGAGTTGCTATGGTTACGTAGAGATAGTGCTGGGTCAGCTGCACCCCAGGTGAGAACATCCAAAGGGGGGGCTACAGGAAGGTTTGGGAACATGTGAAGTCATTCTGATCAACTGATAAGGGCTAGGAGCCCTGTTGAGACAGCTGGGGTCCATTGAAATGAATAGGGCCAAAATTGTATATAAGCAGCAGTTTGAGGAGTATTAGTTGAGACGAGACGAGAAGAAGAAGGAGATGAGAGGAGAAGACGAACAGAGAAGGGAGACTCCAGAAGGCTAGAGAGAGAGGACGTGCCATGATATGCGGTTCCATTATGTGAATGCTTAACCTACCTGTATTACCATTGGTAAGATTGTAATAAACTATCTTATTATATCTACTACATACTGGGTTCCTTTCTAATTACAAGAGTCCATACTGCCTGACGGTGTAAGCCCGTCATGAGCAGATTCAAGGTTGGGAAAGCTAGATATTTGGAGGGCATATGTAACTTTGCCCAGAGAGATGAGACGGGCCACTGCTTCCGCTGCTTGATTAGCAAAGGCAGATTCAGAGAAAATAAACACGTGACATAGCTGGTCAGCGCTGATATTCAGCATCTGGCCAGCTATGTTTGGCAGCCAGATATGGCCGTGTCAATAGGTGGAATATCTATGGCCAGTTCTAATTTAACCGGCCAGCGCTGAATATCGTTTTGGCCAGATAAGCTCAAACCAGCCAAAAATTAACCGGATATTTAATGCTGGTCACTGGAAACGGCCTGGCATTGAATATCTGAGCTCACCGCCAACCATGGGAGTTAGCCAGTCTAACTCCCACAGTCTGAATATCGGGCCCACCTCACCAGTCAAGTTTTCAGGATACCCACAATAAAGATGCATGAGATAGATTTGAATGCCCTACCTCCGTGGTATGCAAATTTATATCAGGCATATTCATTATGGGTATCCTGAAAACCTGACTGGCTAGGTGTGTCCTGAGGACTGAGTTGAGAACCCTCTCGTGCCAAAGATATAACTACATATTTGTCCTGTTATGCTAGTATTCTATAAAGATACATAGATGTCTATCTTTCTTTATACAATAAGCTGCTAATAGGCATGTTCTTAGCACATAATGAAAGGGGCACTGTTACAGAATTACTCTTTGTAAGTCCCTTCTCCAGTTCTGAAACTTTGTACACATATATTCAATGTAGGCTTATTTCAGGGTATCTGGAGATGAAATGTGACATGCCCACCCATTTTATCCATTGGCCAACCCAAAATGTGCTATATGCCTACACCAGTCTCCAGCGTGTGGCACACAGGCCACATGCAACCCCCAAAGTCCTCCATTGTGGCCCTCAATATGCTGTGCTGGTAAACAATATGTAGACATAATATCTCATTAATATTTGCCACAGCTGACAAGCCACAGTTAAGCAAGTTTAAATACATCCTATCTGCATTACAGAATCAATATTTCATGTTTAATAATCATTTGATATAGTATCTGTAGACAGTCTCTCAATTGTGTTATTCAGGTGTCTCATTTATGATATTTACTACTGTTGACAAAATAAAGCGAGTTTTTAAAGTATATCCTTGAAATGGTAATTAGGGTTACCATATTTGCTCCCCCCAAACAAAGGACACAAGCCCCGCCCCATCCCCATCACCCATGTCACACCCCACCCTGCCCCCTTTCACATCCCCATCCCGCCCCCTCTCACATACTGCCCTGCCCCTTTCACACACACCCCTGCCCCCCCATCACACCCTCCTAAGGGTGTCCTATCCTCCCCTCCCCTTACTATACTGCCCTGGTGGTCTAGTGACCTCTTCGGGGCAGGAAAGAGCCCCCTCTTTCCTGCCCAGAGAGCCTGAATACTGTTCCTTGCTGACTATGGCCCTGGTGCCAATTCAAAATGGCCACCAAGTGTTGAAGCGGCCTCGCGAGACTTCAACTCTCGGCGGCCATTTTGAATCGGCGCCGGGACCGTCAGTAAGGAACAGTATGCAGGCACTAGGGGCAGGAAAGAGGGGGCTCTTTCCTGCCCCGAAGATGTCACTTGACCACCAGGGCAGTATAGTAAGGTGAGGGGAGAATAAGACACCACTAGGCCCACCCGCCTGTCCGGAAATCCAGACAAACGGGCAGGCTGGTAAAACCCGCCCGCTTGCCCGGCCATGTCCTCAAAAAGAGGACATGTCTGGGTAAAACTGAACATATGGTAACCCTAAGTGTTAAAGAATCAATATTAGCTTGTGGTACAAATCAGCTGGCGGTAAACGCCGAGATGCCCATTAATCTTGGCATTTACCGCCATCTGATTTCTACCGTGAGCTAAAAATGCTACCGCAGCTTAGTAAAAGACCCCCTCAGTGATATTTAACTAGTATAGGCTTATATGTGTAAGGTTGAAATATTTTAGTGGCCCTCACAGCTTTCTTGTATTCACATTGCAGCCCTTTACACAAAGGAGGTTGGAGATCACTGGGCTACACCACTGGTTGTAGCTCAAGGTGAGTTAAATTCATGAAAAGTAGGCACTTTCCTATCCCCAAATGATTTATGATCTAGACGCACCTGAGGCAATGGAGGGTTAAGTGAGGTGTCCAAGAGCATAAGGTGCAACAGTCAGATATGAACCTTGGCTTCCCTGGTTCTCAGAAAAGAATAAGAACCTCTGCATAAACGCACAGGCAGCACAAACAGCAAAGGTGATCCAGGGAATGAAAGACAGATGAGAGTTCACTAAAAATAGATTATATTGAAGAGGGACCCAACTTGGCCAAGTTTCGACTTTGCCTTCGTCAGTGGTCACCAAAGTCCTTCAAAAGACCCTGAACAGTTCAATACAAAGGACATATCATCAAGCATGCAGTTCCTGTATAAATCAAAGAGCAGATGCTGCAGAAAACAATCACAGCATACATGCTGTAGTGATACACAACAAAAAGCAGTAGCATCTTCTTCATGTCAATGTTGGATGGATGTGACATGAAGAAGACACTACTGCTTTTCGTTGTGTATCATCAGAGCATGTTGCTGGATGATATGTCCTTTATACTGAACTGTTCAGGATCTGTTGAAGGAGTTTGGTAACCACTGACAAAACAAAGCCAAAACTTGACCAAGTTGGGTCCCTCTTCAATAAAATCTATTTTTGGTGAACTCTCATCTGTCCTTCATTCCCTGGATCACCTTTGCTGCTTGTGGTCACTGGTTCTTGGGCCATTGTTCTAACCATTAGGCTACACCTCCACTGGAGGAATCAGTCTGTGTCCAACTGGCATTCTTTTTCACTAGGTCTATTAGGCTTCTTTCAACTTTTTTGTCCAAAACACTCCCTTTTGTAATTTTTATTATTATTATTATTATTGTATTTTAAATAGGTTGAAAAGTCTAAACATGGGAGCCAGGCAAACAAGCAACAGCAGAGATGAACTTCAACACAGACAAATTATACAAACATAAAGCATACCTTTTGGTCCGAACAAAGTGGCATAGCAAGGCTTGTGGCAGTATGGTTTGCCATCATGCTGAAAAGTGAGAAAATGACATTAATGCTAATTGTAACCATTTGAGTTTCTACATCAAAATGGAACTTAAAACGTGAGTTTGGAATTTTTACCATTATGAAGGGAAATAATATTTGGCAGTGCAACTTACCAGTTTAATAGTTTATTACATGGGAAAAGTAAAATATACACATTTCCCCAAATTCTATAAATGGTGCTTTAAATTGCGTGCACGCCCAATTGCACATGCAATTTAATGAGCCAATTAGCGCCCAATAATTAATCCAATCAGAATGACTGGCAATTGGCACAAAGCTTACAAAACACAGTCTCACCGATGAGCTTGCAGATAAGTGATACTGTGTCTTGTAAGCTTTGTGCCAATCACCAGTCATTCTGTTTGAATTAATAATGATTTATTTTGAAGTGTGTAAGAAAAGACAAAATCAATAGATAAAATCAATTTATTATATATAAAAAGATACAATACACTGATTTAGGTAGGTGGGGGGTTGTCGATGATTAGAATAGTCATGAGTGGGATCCACCGATTCATTTGGTGTTGATAATCAATATCATGTCCCAGTGACAATATGAGACCTTCCCCCCCCCCCCCCCCTTTTAAATAGTTGTTGAGTGAATGTGGTGTCTACTTTTTGTTGAGTGTAACTTTAGGTGTGGCCATTTACACCAGTAAAATATGGTCCAAACGTACATGCCTAAATTAGGTGTGTATCCCTTGTATGAAATGCATGATTTATACATTTTATGCATTTGTGCATGATTTATAATTTATTTCAATTTAATATACTGCTCTTACTGCATGGTTTACATAATAAACTTAAGGAAAATAGAAAAGGAATGCCATAAAATGATAGGAATGCCCCCATTCCACCTTCACATTTCTGCACTCTTTTTTTTTTTTTACTTGCATGTAAAATTTAGGCCTGGATCCCATGCCAAAATTTGCGCATATTAAGTTCCAATTAAATCTAATTAGTGCCAATAGTTGCTTGTTAAAGTGCCAATTAGCTCGTTATTCAATTAAATTGTGTACACAATTTTTGGTAACTTTAATACAATTAGGGAGTTAATGTGCAAAGTTTGAAGCACATCGACAGAGGGCATTGATAATAGTGGGGTAACCAGTTTACATCTAGTTACAGCTGCTAAATTTGAGCCTTTTCCTTTTATTATATTTTTTTTGATTCATAACAAAAGTGAACAGTTTATTAAGAAAAAGCTTTTTTGTATATATATAAATATTCAGTCTAAGCGGCCTTTCACAAAGCTGCACTACACACAAATGCATGCTTAATGCAGCTTAAAATGGCGTACTGCAGGACACATCCTGTGGTAATTTATGCATGTGCGACGCAAACCATGCACTAAAATATATATAATTTTTTTTTTTTGCAGAGGAGAGGGTCTGGGGGAATGGAGAGTTGGGTGCATCCATACAAATCAATTAGCGTGTTGGCATTACCACATGCCGATTAGCGCAGGTTTAGAGTGCAAGTACCTATCGACTACAAACTAGGTAGTGGTAGGGGTTTATGTGCTAATGGGAACATTATCGTGTGGCTATTAATAGAAAAAAAACCCAGAACTTTGGCCATTTTACCCCTGCAATAAAAGTGGCCTTAGTGTGGGGGGAAAACATAAATGCACATTAAGGCCACTAATAATATGAGGAAGTGTGTTGATGATTCCACTATTTTCACCTTTTTTTTTAGTTCATATAAAAATTTGACATTTCTGCTTTGTTCTACATTGGGTTATTTTATAAAATATTTCTCATGCATAGGATTCTATTTTACACATGTAGAGAGCCTCTTTTAAAATTACCCCAGGAGCTATACATGTAAAGAATACATGAGGTGACAAGAAAGCATGTACTTTTAAGTGTCCTGCATGTAGGCCTCTTCAGGCTCATAGAGGCCCTTTTACTAAAGGGTTGGCGCATGGCAAAAGGCCCCCAGCGTGCACCATGTTTGGTGCTATGGAAATTTATTTCCACATTTTGACTGCAGGTTACTGCCGGGTAAGCGCGGGAGCCCTTACCGCCACCTCAATGGGTGGCAGTAAATGCTCCCCCCCCCCCTTTTGAAATGGCCACATGGCAATTTGAACTTACCTACATGGCCATTTCTTTTTTCAGCTTTTTTTACCCTCTGCCACTAGTCCAGGTTCCCTTTTACCACAGCTTGGGTCCTGCATGAGTGGAACTATGAATGCATGATTTATAGTTTATTTCAATTTAATATACCACCCTTACTGCGAGCATCACAAGATGGTTTACATAATAAATTTAATAAAGGAAAATAGAAAAGGAATGCCATAAAATGATAGGAAAGCAACCATTCATACATGGCAGTTGATAGAAAATGAAAGAAGAGAAAGAATAAGGAAGTCTTATTCAAACAAAATTATAGTTTAGTTCATTCATTTACGGGTCTTTTTACAAAGGCACACTAGCGTTTTTAGTGTGTGCTAAAAATAAGAACGCACTAAATGTTAGAGTCGCCTATATATTTCTATGGGCGTCTCTAGCATTTAGCATTCGCTAATGATTAGCGCGCATTAAAACCGCTAGTGAGCCTTTGTAAAAGGACCCCTTATATTCCACATAAAATTATGCAGATATCAGGGAAATATACATAATCCCAAACAAATTAATACAGAATCATACAAATCACAATTAAAACAGTAAAGGGCCCTTTTACAATGGTGCGCTGAAAAATGGCCTGCAGTAGTGTAGATGCGTGTTTTGGGTGTGCACAGAATCATTTTTCAGCACACCTGTAAAAATGCCTGTTTTTAAATTTTTGCCAAAAATGGACATGCGGCAAAATGAAAATTACCACGTGTCCATTTTGGGTCTGAGACCTTACCGCCAGCCATTGACCTAGTGGTAAGGTCTCACATGGTAACCAGGCGGTAATGGTCTATGCGCGTAAAATGCCGATTACAGCCCGTGCCAGAAAATAAAAATATTTTCCGGTGCGCATAGTGGATGAGTGTCAAAAATGAAATTACCACAAGGTCCATGTGGTAGCCGGGCGGTAACTCAAAATTGATGTGCGTTGGGCATGCGTAAGCACCTACGCTGCTTAGTAAAAGAGCCCCTTAATATTTTCCATCTTCTGCAAAGTAAATTTGTCTCATAGACTGCTAACAATGTACCCTACAATTCTCAATTCCAAAATGCTAATCAGAATAAATATATGTTTTAAAAATGGTTTAGCATCTGTCGTGAGCTTAATCTGCCCCAGCAAAGAGTTTCACAACTGTAGACCAACAATAGAAAAGGTTTTTTGCCTTGTTTCTTCAAATGAATTTTTCACGAAGCTGGAATAGATGATAGACCGCCATCCATCAATCTCAAAGATCTGACAGGTTGATAAATCGTGAGAACTGTTCTCAGACAGTAATCAGATTCCAACTTCAATGCCTTATAAATTAACAATAATACTTTAAAATGAATGCTCTCTTTCACTGGTACCAGTTGAATTCCTTTCAAATTGGGGAAATATGTTGAAAATGTGACTGATCTGATATCAACCTAGCCTCTAGCTTCTAGACAACCTGCAATGCCCTAATACTAAACTTTGCTAAACCCAAATATAGGGCACTGCAGCGGTAACAGCAGTTAGTGTATCTGGGTTTTAAAAAATTCGGACAAATTCCGGGAGGAAAAGTCCATAGTCTGCTAATGAGACAGACATGGAAAGCAACTGCTTGTCCTGGGATTTGTAGTATGGAATGTTGCCACGATTTGGGTTTCCTTACTTCAGGCCAAACCCTAGGCCTTGAAGACCAGTTTCCCTTGGGATTTAACTGGGGCTAATCCGCTTAAATAAACCTGTTTCACAAGGTCAAACAATTGGTTTCTCGCTATCAGTCCTAATTACAAAACTTTCAAACAGGACACAGTCATAAGAAATCAGGTTTCAGATTTTTTTCTACAAAAAAATCCCCCCACACCTTTCACTTCCATCTCACTTTACCTTCACTCAGGCCAAGATGCACAAAAGTCCTCGTAAGAGCCGTTCCGTACCGAATTCCATAACGAATCGGTACGGAACGGCTATGCACGAAGGATAGGGAATGCAAATGAGCTGTTCGTTGCAGCTCACTTGCATTCACTAACCCTTCGTTAAAAACGTCTGTAATCGGCCCATAAAGCATGCGCAGAGCAGCCAAGCGTTATGCTGGCTGCTCTGCGCATGCCACAAACTTAAAAGTAAAAACCTCTCATTAGCTTTCCCATAGTTTTCCTGTGTTAGGGCAAGCGGAAAACTTTAGTGCATCTCATTTCAATAGGGTTTCTACACAATTTGCTCATCTGCATTCCGTCGTCGGAAATTGGGCTTTAATGCATGCCAGGATAGGAAAACTGTTCGTTAAAGGCTCGTTAAAGCCTTGTTTAGTTTAGTGTATCTTGCCCTAAGTAGTTAAGCCTTTGAGGGAAAACTAACTTTCAAACAATTTTGGCTCAGAACTCTATCACATGGTCAGAGCTCTCCCCCACTGTTTGGTGTCTTCAGCCCCTCTCCCCACTGCCAGGCAAGCTGTTGCTAAGGGAGATGGTGACTCTGACTGCATCAGCAACCTCCGGTAGCCAATCAGGTCTCAGAACACAGAAAGCTCTGGAAGCATGGACCCTAACTGAACTTTCCACAATCTCCATTTGAAAGGGAGTTTCTCCCTAGAGAATAGCAGAAAAGTTGTATTTTTAATAAAAATAACAAAATTTACCATGAAAAGTGTTCAAAATGTGTTCTCTTAGTATCATCAAACCACACATACTGTACTTTTCTCATATATTTTAACACAGATTTAAAGACGTTCACAATTTTTTTGTCATAAATTACTCTCAACCCCCCCCCCCAATAAAACCAGTGATGTCCACTCTAATAAAATTCTGCATCACCCCACCCACACTCCCAAGCAACAACCTATCAAAAAAAAATTAATGCTCAGAACTGACCCAAATCAAAACCACCTCATTTTATTCCAAAAATGATTTTTGCCAAAAACTTCAAAGTACTAGCCCACCTAAAGAGGTTCCCTTTAAACCCTGGCCCAACGAGAGCAACAAACACTTTTTTAAACAAACTAAACAGAATATTGGGCCACCAGACCCTTTACCTGGTCTCCAACAGGGTCAGGCCATGGCCTCCACACCTCCAATCCAGGTCCTGGAGGACCCTCCACGGTAGCGGGAAAGCACTGTGCTTTACCCACGGTGCCTTGCTGAGGCACATCTCAAATCTAGGCTCCGTCAGCTTGGGAGCGTTACTGTGGAAGCAGAAAAAACTACGCACACTTGGAGCCTCCTCTCACAGGCCAAATCCAGCCCTTTTCTTACTCGCACACAGCCAGTAAAAACTCACTCACTCCTCAGTCATGCAGCCTCGGGGAAGGTTGTGGGGGAGGGGGGCAGGGCAGCTGCCCTGTGCTCCACAGCAACAAAACAAGCGGACAATATCTTCCGCTTGCTTTGTTGCTTTCTTGTTCTTTTGCGGGAGATTTTGGACTCTCTTTGTTGTTTCTGTGCTCCACAGCTCCAGGGGGCCCCACGGTCCAGGCATCTCTTCCCCTTCTCCCTTCCCGATCTTTAATAATTTATTTCTTCACAGAGGGGCCCCAGCTCAGCAGTCATTCTCACAAGCTGCCTGCGGCTGCCCCAAAGCTTTCCCTCTCTGATGCAATTTCCTGTTTCTACCTGGGTGAATCGCGGCAGAGAAGGAAAGCTTTGGGACACGGAGGCAGCTTCTAAGGATGGCTGCCATGCCAGGTCCCCTCTGAGAAGGGAAATAAAAACTCTAAAGAAGACCGCAAGATTAGGGGAAGGGAGAGAGATGGACTGTGGTGGGGAGAAGGGGAACACATGGCTGGACCTCGTAGTAGCAATGCAGGTGGGGAGATCAGGGGGAGGTGGGATCAGGGCCCCCTTCCTTAATTTCTGCCCTGGGCCCCACCATGTCTAAAACCAGCCCTGCCAGAGACCCCCAAAATGCCTCCAGACCTCAAATGATTCACTCTACTGGTCACCAATGAAGCACCTGGGCTATGGGATGACCCAGGAAGCCCCTAAAACCAACAGGGCCAGGTACATTTAGTTTTTAAAACTTTTTAACCCATAGATTACAATAAACTACATATAAACATACTAATCAATAAACACAGTAACAATTAAAACTAGGAAGGGGACTCTGGTCCTCAAAAACTCATGCCTCATATTGGTTATCTTTTAGGTGCCACCTGCTTCTGTCACTTTTGTTACACAGCAACAGATGTAATCATATATTAAGCACAAATGTGCCATTTCCTACTCATCTGAGACTAAATCCCATAGGCTTAGCTTAAAAACCAGGCCTTCAATAACCATTCTTAGCTTTTTTGGCAGTCTATTCCAGAAACCAGGGGCATAGCATGAAAAAGCATGAGAACAATGGCAGGTCTCGCCTAACTGAATGAACTCCTAGTGGAAGTGCGCCAAGAGTTCAAAGAAAAAGGATCTGAGGTATATTGAATCAGCTGCTCAATGAGATAAAATGGTCATTGAGAGTGTAATGTCTTAAAGATTAAACAGCTAACCTTCAACTGAGCTTTACTGACCATGGAAAGCCAGAGCATTTCTTTTTAAGAAGGGGAGAGACATGGTCCATTATTACACTTCCTGTTAAATATTCATACTGCTAAATCCTGAACCAACTGCAACCACCTTATAGAGACTCTGGCAAATTCATAAATATTGCCTTCTGTAAATATAGAAGTCAGAGCAGTTTTGGAACCACAGCTTTTGGAGTTGCTGGTAGTCATTCCAAGTCCTAATACAAGTTGGTAGCATCCCTGAGAGGGGTTGGTCACCCATACCTTAGTGTTGCTTTCCTCCACAGTCCACTACACCAACTGGATTTACCGCACTTTAAAGACTATTTATGACTTTTCTATGCATGACCAATCGTGCATGTTGAACAAGAAGAGAGATTTTTCAACAGATTACAAAGAGGAGCTAGTTCTGCTATATATAAAGAATTGGCCAGGTTTCTCACAAATATACAGTGCATTATCAAGAGAAGTAGCCCAAAATTTGTGCAGCCCATAGTCCATGGCAAGATACTCAGTATTGTTCAGTTATTCTAAACCTAGCTGAAGCAGCATAATACTGCAACAGCACAACTGCATTTAAAAATAATTTATATTGGTAGAGTCATATTCCCACATATGAATCAGTAGGCAGCTTTAAGTAGAAATATCTTGAGTACCAGTATCTCAGTCCACCAAACCTTAGATTCAATTCAGGACTTAAGGTGTCTCTAAAGAGTTCCGCATCTTTGCAGTACTTATTAAAGTCATGTTCCCTAAAGAAAGTCTGAGTATTCAGGACTGTGGAACCTACAAATGGCCTCTGAATCAGAGTAGATAAGTTCCCTTGGTGATGGATGTCAACATTGAGCTGACTATGCTGTTAAACATTCCTTATCTTGGCAATGTCAAACAGTTCAAAAGACAATTCTAATGCCATGTTCAGCTTTATGTTGCTATCTACTTTCACTTATACAAGTTTCCTTTTCCTAAAACTCAAAAGGCCATTTTCGCTTGCATGTCGATGATGAAAAAGGAATGTGCTCTCTTCTAAATATCTTCTTTCCATCATGTCATCCACTTATCTTTCAGGGGTGACATGTGTGCTACCATGATTTGATTACAGCTGTTAGAAGAATGTGACCCAGACAGCAAAAGAACCAATGATAATACTATTTTGGCTCACACAAAGTGGTCCCTAGTCACTATGAGCAACAATAAAAGCTTGGCAGAGATGCATAGTAGCACACAATCTTCTGTGGGAACAGGAACATTTATCACCATAGCTTCATGCAGTGACAAAATCTGGAAAAGAGTAGCATAAAGGGCCATGCAAGGATTTCTGTCTGTTTTCCACTTGCAAATTCTTAACAGAGCCCCATTTAGAAATACTACATAGAGGACTATCCTGCAAGACTAAGTTGAAGAATCCCCTTAGTGGGACAACAATTGTCAATGAAATAACCATCTTCAAATCACGAAGTGCCAAGGTACTACTTTGCCACCTCAGAACAGCTTCTGAGTCACAATGCTTTTTTTGCTGAAGTTGAGAGGAAATTGATTGGATAAAGTGGCAGATTACGTGAGGGGGGGGAAAAAAGGTGATTTTCTTATTTCTAAGTACATTTCAAAAAGTCAAGCACAATCTAAAGTGTTCAATTTTCAGTTAAAATTTTTTCTCTTGAATGCATCTCTTCTTTGAGCAAAAAAGCAGAAGTCAGTCTGTCAAATTACCCGTGCATTTGTATACTTGCAGCTCACAGTGTTGCTTTAAATCCAAGTAGAGTTCAGACCAGCGAAAGATGGGAGACTTGTGCAAGTAAAATAGAATTCTGTCAGAGTCGTAAAGCTTTCAGAGTTTCTAACTCCTGCTAGTTCAGTACTGAAAAAAAATACCAGTGTCACAATGCTTCCTGGCTTAAAGGAAAAAGAACAAACATTGTACAATTCTCCCAGAAGAGCAGGCTAAAGACCCTGACATTCCATGCCCGTATTTTTGTCCTTGAAACACACAGCCTTTACTTATAATTAGTAGAAGCGTTTGTTCTCTTTATCTTCCAAGGTTGTGCAGATGGCTGAAGAGCTCTATGGCAAAAGGGCCCTTTACCACGTGACTGTGCAGGGGGAGGGGGGCACTTACTGCCATCTTTTAAGGTGGTGGTAAGGGCTCCCGCACTAACTCGGCGGTAACCGGGTAATGTGCAGCACTGCCCGATTACCACCGGGAAACCCACTGAATAATTTCCACTGTCGCAAATGTCATGCGCTGGGGGTAGAACGCCTGCGCCTGCGGTAGCTCCAGACTAGAGTGTGGTAAGCCAACGGTGGGCTTACCGCCACTTAGTAAAAGGGCCTCTAATTGCATAACCCAATTAACAATTGGATGCTAACAACCAATTATTGATAATTGGCACTCATTAAAATTTGCGCGCACATCTGGCTGCATGCTATTCTATAAGGCATGGCCACGAGTGTGTAAGGGGTGTTCCAAAATGTTGCCTGCAGAATTATAGAATATGGCCTCAGAGAGCCTAACTTGGGTGCCAGCATTTACACCAGGTTTCAGCAGGCGTAAGTCTGGCACCTAAAGTTAGACACGGGAATTGGCGTTAAGCACAATTCTTTAAAGGGTGCTGCCCTTAACAGAGTTGCACTTTGATTTTTTTCAGTGTCGAATTTTGAGTGTCATTTACTGAATCCAGTCCTTAGCATGCACTAATTCCGTTAGCATGTACCAAGCTTTAGTAAAAGGGCCTCTTAACAATTTTGAGCAATTGGAAGAGTTTTCCAATATCCCACAAAGATAGAATTCCATGAGAAACTTTTGATCTCTGAGGCTTGGGTACTTTGCGCTAGATTTACTTCAGTGCAGTATCGCTAATACTATTAACATGCATTATTAGTGATTAAGTCACATTGCATTAAATGGGGCCTATGGTAAATAATGTATTAACCTGGGGTAAAGCAGTAGCACTTTCTTGTAAACCTAGTACTTCATAAATAACTGCTACATTTCTTAATATCTATCATAGCCTTGTGAGTTATAAATATTTTATTTGGTTTTAACATCCTTTTTTTCATTTTGACACAATTTAGTTCAGTAATTTTAAATAGTGTTTGTCGTATGCTTCTTCCTATCTATTTATGGGCCTTTATTTTTAGGTAGGGGGATGTATTTAATTATTCAGGATTTCTCTAAAGATATTGCTTTTTTTTTTTCCTTGATTTATGCTCAAACCAGAACATAATGCAGTTGATATTAAAAGGATTTATTTAGCTTTTGAAGTTAGCCAGTCAGAGTCTGAGATTTGAATGTTCTCCCTCACTGGCTCAGGGATCCTGGCTCAGGGGTCCTCATACCAAGCTGCGGTAAAGAGAGCCCTGCGCTAACGGTGGGGCCCTTTTTGTCGTGCGTTGTGGCCCTTTTTACTGCAGAAAGTAAAAAGACCAAAAAATGGCAGGGCCATGCAGTAAGATTTCACTTATCACGTGGCCATGCAGGGATGGGGGGAGAACATAACACCACCCACTGAGGTGGTGTTAAGGGCTCTCACGCTAACTTGGTGGCATGTGGCACTGCCCGAATATCGCCAGGTTAGCGCCACAATGGAAAATAGCTATTTTCTGTAGTGCGGCAAATGGCGCGCGCCAGGGCTTGAACTACCACCGGCACCCGCGTTCGGCCGGTGGTACTTCCAGATTAGTGTGTGTTAAGTCCAATGCGGGCTTATCGCTGCTCTATAAAAGGCCTCTTAATTTTGTCTGACCAACTCTTTTGCTGCAAAAAATGTAGATGGCTAGAGAGAAGTGGGTTCGGAGATATTCCCAGGTGCAGCACAACTTACCCAGTGTGCACCAACAATCAGCTCCAGCTAGAGAAAGCTAAGTAAACAGGCAGTTATGTTTATTAAATTGAATATGCTGCTTATCTTATTCAGTGCAAAGTAGTTTACAATTTACATCTAAAACTAAAGAAAAAGAACACCATTTCTTTGACAGGAAAGCCTAATCAGTCAGTCGAGAAATCATTCATCACAGAATCCAAGCCTAGTAACACTTCACTGCATGTGTGCCGCAGAATTGCCGAAGCCACCCCCTAGTATAGTCACTCGAGTTTCAAAAGCCTGCATGAATAAAAACATCTTTAATAAAACTTTTAAAAAATTTAAAATTAGCTTCACCTTGAATTACTTTAGGCAGATCATTCCACAGATACAGAGATAACCAAAAGAAAGTCCTTTCATGGGTCCATTACCCTGAAGATCTAGTATAGTGTGGGAGACCTGTAAAGACCATAGAACCCTACCTGGAATATAAGAAAGCTTTAAAGAATGTAAATGTGCATAAGTACATATATATAAGTACATAAGTATTGCCATACTGGGAAAGACCAAAGGTCCATCAAGCCCAGCATCCTGTTTCTAACAGTGGCTAATCCAGGTCACAAATACCTGGCAAGATCCCAAAACATTTTATACTGCTTATCCCAGAAATAGTGGATTTTCCCCAAGTCCATTTAATAATGGTCTATGGACTTTTCCTTTACGAAGCCGTCCAAACCATTATTAAACTCCGCTAAGCTAACCGCCTTTACCACATTCTCAGGCAACGAATTCCAGAGTTTAATTACACGTTGAGTGAAGAAAGATTTTCTCCGATTCGTTTTAAATTTACTACATTGTAGCTTCATTGCATGCCCCCTAGTCCTAGTATTTTTGGAAAGCGTAAACAGACGCTTCATATCTACCCGTTCAACTCCATTCATTATTTTATAGACCTCTATCAAATCTCCCCCTCAGCCCTTTTCTCCAAGCTGAAGAGCCCTAGCCACTTTAGCCTTTCCTCATAGGGAAGTTATCCCATCCCCTTTATCATTTTCGTCGCCCTTCTCTGCACCTTTTCTAATTCCACTATATCTTTTTTGAGATGCGGCAACCAGAATTGAACACAATATTCGAGGTGCGGTCGCACCATGGAGCGATACAAAGGCATTATAACATCCTCATTTTTGTTTTCCATTCCTTTCCTAATAATACCTAACATTCTATTTGCATTCTTAGCCGCAGCAGCACACTGAGCAGAAGGTTTCAATGTATCATCAACAATGACACCTAGATCCCTTTCTTGGTCCGTGACTCCTAACGTGGAAACTTGCATGACGTAGCTATAATTCGTGTTCCTCTTTCCCACATACATCACTTTGCACTTGCTCACATTACATAGTAACATAGTAAACATAGTAGATGACGGCAGAAAAAGACCTGCACGGTCCATCCAGTCTGCCCAAGAAGATAAATTCATATGTGCTACTTTTTTATTTGTATTGTCCTCTTCAGTGCACAGACCGTATAAGTCTGGCCAGCCCTATCCCCGCCTCCCAACCACCAGCTCTGGCACAGACCCTATAAGTCTGCCCAGCACTATCCCCACCTCCCAACTACCAGTCCCGCCTCCCACCACCAGCTCTGGCACAGACCGTATAAGTCTGCCCAGCACTAGTCCTGCCTCCCAACCACCAGCCCTAGCACAGACCGTATAAGTCTGCCCAGCACTAGCCCCGCCTCCCAACCACCAGCTCTGCCACCCATTCTAGGCTAAGCTCCTGAGGATCCCTTCCTTCTGCACAGGATTCCTTTATGTTTATCCCACTCATGTTTGAATTCCGTTACCGTTTTCATCTCCACCACCTCCCGCGGGAGGGCATTCCAAGCATCCACCACCCTCTCCATGAAAAAATACTTCCTGACATTCTTCTTGAGTCTGCCCCCCTTCAATCTCATTTCATGCCCTCTCGTTCTACCGCCTTCCCATCGCCGGAAAAGGTATGGAAAAGGTGTGTCATCAGCAAATTTAATTACCTCCCATCTGTAGGTCATTTATAAATGTGTTAAAAAGCTACAGTCCCAGCACAGACCCCTGGGGAACCCCACTAACTACCCTCCTCCATTGAGAATGCTAACCATTTAACCCTGCTCTCTGTTTTCTATCTTTTAAACAGTTTTTAATCCACAATAGAACACTACCTCCTATCCCATGACTCTCCAGTTTCCTCTGGAGTCTTTCATGAGGTACTCTGTCAAACGCCTTCTGAAAATCCAGATACACAATATCAACCGGCTCATCTTTATCCATGTTTGTTCACCCCTTCAAAGAAATGTAGTAGATTGGTTAGGCAAGATTTCCATGTTGGCTTTGTCTCATTAATCCATGCTTTTGACTATGCTCTGTATTTTTGTTCTTTATAATAGTCTCTACCATTTTGCCTGGCACTGACGTCAGACTCACTGGCCTATAATTTCCTGGATCTCCTCTGGAACCTTTTTTAAAAATCGGCGTTACATTGGCCACCTTCCAATCTTCCGGTACCACGCTCGATTTTAAGGATATATTACATATTACTAACAATAACTTTGCAAGTTCATTTTTCAGTTCTATCAGTACTCTGGTATGAATACCATCTGGTCCAGGAGATTTGCTACTCTACAGTTTGTAGAGCTGCCCCATTACATCCTCCAGGTTTACAGAGAATTCATTAAGTTTCTCCGACTCGTCAGCTTTGAATACCATTTCTGGCACAAGTATCCCAACCAAATCTTCCTTGGTGAAGACCGAAGCAAAGAATTCATTTAATTTCTCCGCTACGGCTTGGTCTTCCCCGATCGCCCCTTTTACTGCTCGGTCATCTAGCGGTCCAACCGATTCTTTTGCTGGCTTCTTGCTTTTAATATACCTTAAAAAAAATGTTACTATATGTTTTTGCCTCCAGCGCAATCTTTTTTTCAAAGTCCCTCTTAGCCTTCTTTATCAGCACTTTGCATTTGACTTGACATTCCTTATGCTGTTTCTTATTATTTTCAGTCAATTCCATTTTCTGAAGGATTTTCTTTTAGCTCTAATAGCTTCCTTCACCTCACTTTTTAACCACGCAGGCTGTTTGGTCTTCCGTCCTCCTTTTTTAATACACAGAATATATTTGGCCTGGGCTTCCAGGTGTTTTTGAACAGCATCCTATAGTATATCTCCTATCAAACTGAGCTCTCTTTTTCATCAAGCACTGCCATTTCCTCCCCTCACCCTCCCCACTGACAGTTTGAACTTCGTGGGTGTGGCTTGGATCTCTTTCAGGGAGAGAAAACTAACAACTTATAGCAGCAGCTTCAGAGAGCATTTTCCATCTCACAGATAGGCTGCAGAGAATACCTTCTCCTGCTTTAGACTTAATCCTACCCACCCTACCCCTCTACCCACCCACCCCTAGAGTGACATGTCTTATATAACCTCCCTATCAACCCACTCATTACTTTACCTCACCCATTTCTATTCTTCTATCACCTTCTCCCACTACTCCAACCAGAGTTACACCTAATCACACTGACCACCCTTCAACATCTTCTGTCCTTCTGTGACTGTTCTCTTGTGCTTGACTGCTTAAATATTTTAAATTTAAATGCTTTACTTTTTGTCTATTAGATTGTAAGCTCTTTGAGCAGGGACTGTCTTTCTTCTGTGTTTGTACAGCGCTGCGTACACTTTGTAGCGCTCTAGAAATGTTAAATAGTAGTAGTAGTAGTAGCATCCATGCCTGATGTAAATTTTTGACCCTCTGTTTTTTTTCACCATTCTTCTCATTTTATCATAGTCTCCTTTTTTAAAGTTAAACGCTAATGTATTTGATTTCCTATGTATACTTACTTCAAAGCTAATATCAAATCTGATCATATTATAATCACTGTTATCGAGCGGCCCCAGCACCATTCGTCCTGCACCAGATCATGCGCTCCACTAATGACTAGGGCTAGAATTTTTCCTTCTCTCGTTGGCTCCTGTACCCCGAACCATGCGCTTTTGAGTGACTGTCAGCTTTCCCCCTGTTTCTAGTTTAAAAGCTGCTCTATCTCCTTTTTAAGTGCCAATGCCAGCAGCCTGGTCCCACCCTGGTTAAGGTGGAGCCCATCCTTTCGGAATAGGCTCCCCCTTCCCCAGACTGTTGCCCAGTTCCTAAAAAATCTAAAACCCTCCTCCCTGCACCATCGTCTCATCCACGCATTAAGACTCCAGAGCTCTGCCTGTCTCTTGGGCCCTGTGCAAGGAACGGGTAGCACTTCAGAAAATGCTACCCTAGAGGTTCTGGATTTGCGCTTTCTACCTAAGAGCCTAAATTTGGCCTCCAGAACCTCTCTCCCACATTTTCCTATGTCATTGGTACCAACATGTACCAAGACATCCGGCTCCTCCCCAACACTATCTAAAATCCTACCTAGGTGACACGTGAGGTCCGCCACCTTCGCACCAGGCAGGCAAGTCACCAGGTGATCCTCGCGTCCACCAGCCACTCAGCTATATATATGCCTAATGATCGAATCACCAACTACAACAGCTGTCCTAACCCTTCCCTCCTGGGCAGCACTTGAAGACATATCCTCGGTGCGAGAGGATAGTACATCCCCTGGTGGGCAGGTCCTGATTACAGGAGTACTTCCTACTTCTCCAGGATGATGCTGTCCTTCTAGGTGACCTCCCTTCTCCAAGGTAGCACAGGGGCTACCAGAGTGGAGGTGGGACTTCTCTGCAACATCCCTATAGGTCTCCTCTATGTACCTCTCTGTCTCTCTCAGCTCCACCAAGTCTGCTACTCTAGCCTCAAGAGAACAAACACATTCTCTGAGAGCTAGGAGCTCTTTGCATCGGGCACACACATATTACATCTCACCAACTATCCAGTCTTTTGCATGTGACACTCAATGCAAAAGACTGGATAGTACCCCCTCGCTGTTGGACTGCTGACTCCATCTTAGTGTTTTTGAGTTTTTCAATAATTTATAACTTGCTACAGAATTAAGAATATTAGCCTAATATAAAAATGTCTTTTAGTTTATATAGTATATTGTATGATTTAGTGTTTCCTTCTTTAGATGGTAATGAAATGTATTTAAAACTCTGTAAGAGCACTCCTTGCTTGTTACCCTAATTACAATACCTGACTATAAATGAAGAGTTGTCCTAGGGAAGACTAAACTAGATCCTGCAGTGCCTGCTAGATTCTGTTAATGCTGTGGTACAAAGTTTTTAAAACTAAGGGGAAGACTATAGAGATTAGTTGATAAAATTTGATTTGTATATTTTTATTTTTCCTATCACTAACCTACAATTCCTCCTTTAAACCCCAATCTTAAAGTTCCCAAAGCACAAAGGAAAATAGTGTTCACTTACCAGGGAAATGTCCTTTTCTCTTGGAACTTCTCAGAATGTGCCAATTTTAGTAGATCAAACTTGGGGGGCCCTTTTACAAAGGCACGAAAGGGCCTGCATATGTCAGATTGACATTACAGCCTGGCTAGCGCATGCACCTGGCGGTAATTCTGAGTTTGGTGCATGCCCAAAACATGTGGTAGAAAATAATTTTCTATTTTCTACCACGGGGACGTTCCTGGCAGTAATCGGCAGTTGGCTTGCACTGGACGGTTACCGCATCGGTAACGCATGAGCTCTTACCGCTAAGTCAATGGGTGGCATTTAGGGCTCAGGCCGTAAATAGACATGTGCTGGTTTTAATTTTGCTGCACATATATTTCCCAGCGCCCTCCTAAAAAGACCCTTTTTTCCAGACATGGTGGAGAAATGGTCTAGCGCACGCGTCCAATACATGCGCCCACACTACCACAGGCCACTTTTAAGTACATAAGTATTGCCATACCGGGACAGACCGAAGGTCCATCAAACCCAGCATCCTGTTTCCAACAGTATGCAATCCAGGTCACAAATACCTGGCAAGATCCCAAAAAAGTACAATATATTTTATGCACACCTTGTAAAAGGGCCCCTTAATTCTTTGTACTATTTGTTACCAATGACAGCTTTTGTATAATGGTGTTATATGATCATACTTTATAATGTTGCCTAAGAATCTAATGGCAGTACAGTGCAATCTGCTTAAGTGCAAGGGTCTGGGACCAAAGAAATGCATGCAGTTAACCAGAGAGTGCACTTAACCATTGTGACCCAAAGAAGCTTGACATATGATAAACATACGTATAGTACTGTTTATTATTATACATACAGTATACAGCTCCGTTACTGACATTAGACTTACTTGAAGTAACCAGTTATAGTCCTCTGTACACTCTTGGGTTTGTGAGTTCCATAGACTATGTCTGCCAGACGGTAAAAACTGTCATAGCACTGACATCCAGTGGCCTCCAGATAGGCCCGCACGGTGTTCAGACTCTCCGGCGCTCTTGCAAAAGAGACAGGAAGAGGTTGTTGAATTTAGGCAGCATGTGCGTCACTGCTCATTTCGTCATCTGTTCCATCATCAGCCGTCGTTGCCTGCGTGTAGGCGCATATCTCGACATCAGTGCTGTCTTCAGCTGTTTGTAGATCGTAATCAACAGCTACATAGCGATGGAACTCCTCTTCAGTAACACCAGCTGGGATGTCAATAACCTCTTCATCTGACGCGTTTGCAACTGCTGCATCTGTTTCGTCCCTCTCCACATCCTTAACAAAGCTTGCCCGCTTGTAGCAGTTCACAATGGTTGCCTGTGTAACATGATTCCAGGCTTCTTTCTGCATATGTAGGGAATCCAACAATGATAGATTATGAGCCAGTTCAACAGCACGTTTATCCTTGCCAGTCTGGTCATCCATAACGCTCATCAGACGATGTAGCACAAGAGTGTGATAATGTTGTTTGAAATTGGCTATTATGCCCTGATCCAGAGGTTAGATCAGACAGGTAGTGTTTGGTGGCAGGAAGACCACCTTGACGTTAGACAGCCTGACATCATCCCTTTGTGCAGCACAATTATCACAAAGCAGCAAAATCTGACGCTTTTGTGCCTCCATTCTAGTGCCTAACTTCTTTAGCCACTGCTTCCAAATTTCCCCAGCCATCCATGAATTTGCGTTAGCCTCGTATGACACAGGAAGTCGCTTAACTTTCTTGAAGCAACGGGGCTGTTGCTCTTTCCAAGGACGAGGGGTTCCAACTTCTCACTCCCATCCATATTGCAGCAAAGGAGGATCGTCAGTCGGTCCTTCGACCTTTTACCTCCAGTAGTTTCAGCATGTTTGAATGAAAGTGTTCCATCAGGAATCGCTCGCCAGTAGAGACTGTTTTCGTCAGCACTGAAAATGTCATGAGGTGCAAACTCGTTCAAGATGGTAGGAAGAACTAAAACAACCCAATTTTCGCACCAAAGTCATCAGCGTCTTGTTTCTCACCATGCTGTTTCTTGAATTTTATGCTGTTCCTCTCCTTCCATCTTTCCAACCATCCAACAGTGGCTTTGAATTCAGTCAGTCCAAGACTTTCAGCTGGTTAGCTTTCTCCATAAGCAGTGGACCATTGACAGGAAACTGTCTGCTCCTGACTCGAAAACCACTGAAGAAGAGCATCTTCTACCTCCTCAGCTTTTCCCGCCCGTTTTCGCTTCCGTTGTGGATTTGTATTGTTTTGCCAGTCTTCCAGAAGCTGGTCTTTCTGCTTCAAGACAAGTGAAATTTGACTGGGATTGACACCATATTCTTTAGCAATAGATGGTTGACTTTGTTTGTTTTCTAATTTTTTAAGAACTTAAAAATTCATTCAGCCAGTGTTAGTCTTACAGTTCCTCCGCAACGACGATGACGACCCCGGTGTATGCTCTAACAACATTCTTTCGCTTATTCTGCCTGTGGCAGTTAAAGAGGCGGTAAATTTGAAATCTTGTTGGTTGTCAACGGCTTCCATATTCCATGCGCGCGCATATGTGGAGTCTTTTCTGCAGAGGAGCGGTCTTGAACCATGCATATAAGCGAATCTTGCACTTATCAGTGGTGCGCTAAACCGAAGTTTGTCCCCATAGAAACTGATGGTGCCAAAAATGGGACTGAAGTACGGCATGCAGTTAAACAGAGCATGCACTTATCCGACGTGCACTTAAATGGAGTGTACTGTATTTTGAAGCGTTTGAAGTCTCTTCAAGTTAGACTGAGAGATTCCTGCATACACTACACTATCGCCTTAACTTTAATCTGATATATTCAGCAGCAAATTTATCTGCATATGTACCATTCAATCTCTGGATAAAGTTATCACTCGCCAGCTTACTCAATATTGCACTCAATGGAATCAATAGTCAGCAGAACTTATCCAGGTAGAACAGTCCCTATCTGGATAACCCCCTCTCATGAGTTCATACCCAGATTTTCAATGGCATTATCCAAACAATGCTATAAATTCAGGCAGAACTCCTTAGCGCTATCTGAGTAATGCCAAGGCAGTCCAGGGGCAGAGCCCAGGTGGAGCAGGGTGTTATCAGTCCACTAACCGGGGTAACCATCTGAATAACATTTGGACATCAAAAAGACCATCCTATTTATCCAGGTAGTTATCTGGGTACCTGACTGAATATTGCTGATACCAAGGTAAGTGCTGGTAGCAGCTTTTATACCCAGATATTCAGCTGAGGTACCTAGGTATGGCCTGGTGCTAAACACTCAGGTATAAAAATCTATAATGACCGGTGTTAAAAAAAAAAAAGCTGATAGCCATGGGATAAATATTACTTCCAATAATGCTTGCATACTTTAAAAATGTATAAAACAATATTGGGCTGTTACTCAAATGAAGCTATGCATTCGCCATTTGCTGGTAAATCGTAGTCACTTGCTGTCCATGTGCTTTTAAAAATTTTACAGATAGTGATCAGGCTAAAAAACTATCTGAATGGCAAAATACTATGCAAGAATCAGAAATCTTGCATAACAATTTCCTAAATCTTGCCACGGATTACTCCTGAGCTGTCACAGGAAAACTAGACACACTGGTCCCTCACACCAGATTCAGTGACAAAAGATTAGCCTGGTGCCTTCAGGGCGACGGCTGCTGTGTCAGACTCAGCAGCTGACTATAGCTTCAGCCCAGAACTTGCTCAAAAGCAGCTGCAGCCCTGGAAACAAACTGCTTTTTACTCCTCAACTGAAATTCATGCAGATTGCTTACTGTATAGTGACAGCATCTTGAAGTGCTTCAAGATCCAGTCAGGAAAGGCTGATCCTGCATTTCTGATATCTGTGATGGATGCAGCCCAGTTGAGTTCTTCTCATGACACCCTAGGGCAGGGCTACTGAGACACAAGGGAGAAATTCTGCATGTTATATGTCAGTGAGTCCCAAATCTGGTCCTGAAGGCACCCCAGCCAGTCTGGTTTTTAGGATATCCACAATGAATATTCATCGTGGATATCCTGAAAACGTGACTGGCTGGAGTGCTTCCAGGACCAGGTTTGGGAACCATTGTTATATGTGATGGAGAGAGCAACAGCTGTAACTGTAGAAGCCAAATTTTCATAATGTTTGGATTGCCCAATCGCTGTATTCATGAAAATATGCAAAATATTGTTGAAATAAAAATGAAGTTTAAAAAAATAAAAAAGAATGTTTGGGAGTTCTAAACTCCACAGAAATTGCCCCTACCTGGGAATAACAAAAGAAGTTCTCATAACTGAAGGTGATAAAGCACCCATAGATCTTGGTCCCTTACCCTCACCTCTACCATTACCAGGGAGACTGATTCATCTTCTGCTCATTTCTGACCTAAAGAAGGTGCTGCTTTCCAAAGCTAGTCAAAAATGTATTAAGTTAGGCAATAATTAAAGAAAAAAATATTACCAACTTTTTTTTTGTTTTGTATAAATTTCTATTACCTCAGTTGTAAGTGATTTTTGATGGCACATTTTCAATGGTAAAATATGTTAGACTCTTCTCACCAAAGCAAAGCAACAAGGAGCCTCATCTTAACACTTTAAAGGGCAGAGATTTTGGAAATAAGTAGACTGGCTTGCTGGATAGAGAGCTAGTTAAGGGTGTAACTAACTGGCTTGATGGGTGATGAGGGTTAGCTGGGCTGGGTTGGTGGGAAGTAAGGACTGGAGGTGGCTGATTTAAGAGAGGAGGGAGATGGACAGATAGTGGAGAGACACTGGTGGGGAAGAATGGGCTAAAAGAAGAACTGAGTGACAACAGTGCAGGGGAGAAAGAGCAAGAGACTCGGTGATAGAAGGATTGGGAGAGGGGAGAGAAAAACTGTGTGGGGAGAAGGCTGCTGGCTATGCAATCTGCCAGTGGCATACAAGGGTGGTTTAAAGGCCTGATTTAATAAGCTTCCTTTTCCCTCTGACAAAAGAAATCAGGTCCTAAAGGAACTCTAGTCAGGGCCATGCCAACACGGTAAGCGAGGTAAGCATGGCAGGGGGGCGCTTCCCTCTGGGGGGCGCCGCCGCACCATGCTCACCCTCCCGCTCCCATTGTTCAACTTCCCGCCCTCTTCTCCCCCCCCCCCCAACATCCCTTTTCTTTTTTTTTCCTTTTTAAATTTACCTCCGTGGCGGTTCCGGCAGCGCAGCATCAGTGAAGGAGGCGGCGCTCCCGACGTCTCTAGCCTTCCCTTCGCTGTGTTCCGCCTTCTTCTGACGTCATTTCCTTGACGTCAGAAGGCAGAACACAGCGAAGGGAAGGCTAGAGACGTCGGGAGTGCCGCCTCCTTCACTGACGCTACGCTGCCGGAACTGCCACGGAGGTAAATTTAAAAAGAAAAGGGATGTTGGGGGGAGAGAAGAGGGCGGGCAGTTGAACAATGGGAGCGGGAGGGCAGGGGAGAGACGAGAGCATGGATGCGAAGGGGGAGGGGAGAAGAGGGCGGGCCAGGCCAACTGGGACATGATGGGACATGGGAGAGAGAGGAGCATGCATGCGAGGGGAGGGTCATGGAAGGGAGAGAGGGGAATTGCTGGATAGGGATTAATGGAGGGTGACAGAGGAGCATGGATGGGAGGGGCAAGGCTCAGGGAGAGAGGGGAATTGCTGGAAAAGGATGACTGGAGGGGGCAGGGGACAGAGGAGCATGGATTGGGAGGGCAGGGCTCAGAGAGAGGGGAATTGCTGGAAAGGGATGAATGGAGAGGGGCAGGGGACAGGGAGAGAAGGAAATTGCTGGATAGGGATGAATGGAGGGGGCAGGGGACAGATGGGCATGGATGGATATGGATTGCAGAGCTCAGGGAGAGAGGGGAATTGCTGGAAAAGGATGAATGGAGGGGCAGGGGACAGAGGAGCATGGATGGGCATGGATTGGGAGGGCAGGGCTCAGGGAGAAAGGGGAATTGCTGGAAAAGGATGAATGGAGGGGGCAGGGGACAGAGGAGCATGGATGGGAGGGCAGGGCTCAGGGAGAGAGGAGAAATTGCTGGACATAGAGGGGAGGGAAGAGAGATGAAGGAGATGAAATGAGGGAAAAGGAAGAAAAACTGCACATGGATGAAGAAAATAGGCAGAAGCTGAGGACCAGAAATGAAGAAGAAAGGAGGAAAGGAAAGAAATAAATGGAAAGGAAGCCCTGGATACGGAGTTAAGAGGACAGATAGCAGCAGAATCAGATACTGGGCCAGCATGATCAGAAAAAGAAAGTCACCAGACAACAAAGGTAGAAAAAAATCATTTTATTTTCATTTTAGTGTTTGGAATATGTCCACTTTGAGAATTTACATCTGCTATCTTATTTTGCAATGTATAGCAATTTGTTTCTAAGAATATTGCTGACAATTCCTGTCAGTGTGGCAAGTGGTGAGCGATCATTTTCACGGGGGGGGGGGGAGGAGGAGGGCCGCTGCCGCCAACTGATAGTCTGCAGGGGGGGCGCCAGAGACCCTAGGCATGGCCCTGGCTCTAATAGACCTCAGAGAAGATCCCCTCCCCATCCTTTCTCACTTCAGTGGGAGAACATGGAGAGAGGTTTCAGGAACGACTCAGCTGCTGGCTTCTATGGTTTTGGGCTGGCTCCTAGAGTCACAGAAAATTTGTTAAGGTCTGTGTTATAATTTATATATGATTTAACCTTCTTAGATATCAAATCCTGTTGTAGAATGAGCTGATATCTGTCCTCGTTACAGATATATTTCAGTTAAAGGTTTCTAAGGCTGTGTTTGAAGCTGAATTTGCCTTCCTTGCAGCCAGGATCAAGATTGTTTATTTAAAACTTCTCTCAGGAAAATGAAAAGCAATTTTTAGTTCAAAAGGCAAAACAGCTCTTCATGTCTGTTAAGATATGAAGGCCATTAGATAATAATATTAGGTCCTACGACACAACGTCCCTAAGTTATAAGCTCCTTTCCCATGACCTGAAGATTAAATTTCCTTTTGTCTAATGACTATGGTCTGAATATGACAGTGGCATTCACTCCCAGTCCTCAGGGGCCACCAATGGATCAGGTGTTTAACACATCCCTAGAGAATATGTATCCCAATTTCTTTATTTATCTTGTTTGTAATGATACCCAACTAACAAATAATCACACTCTTAAAACCTTCACTCTCACTCCTCACACACTCCACATAACTTACACACATAAATCAATCACACCACATGCTCACAGCTATTAACAAAAATATACTTTTTCTGGGATACATATACAGCGTATTCCATCGTCATGCAAAGTTCCAAATAGATATCTCCTAACAATGGCAAAGGAGCCTACTCCTGCTCAATGTGTAATACGATTATTCAACCTCCAGATGTAATTCAATGAAGTCCTCACATAGTCAATCTTTTATATAACCCAAACACACCACTCCATGTTCTTTGGTGTGACTCCACACCTATAAATTCCAAGATCTCCTCCAAATTCTTCTCTTCACTGAGGTTTGTAATCATGTCTTTCCATACAATGTACTTGAATCCTCTCCAATCTTCCATTTCACATACACCAGTGTGTTAGTCAAATTCACCTTGCACCATTTCTTCTCCAACGTATCAAGGCCCAACACAATTGTGTTTCGCACCATGCGTCTTCAAGGGCAATGACTATAAAAAGACAGATATGGTGAGGGATCCTAAAGTGACACCCACCCTACACTTTTATAATATATTACCTTTACATACCTCTTATAGGAACATAATCATTTTAAGTTTGTTCCAATCTGACCAAGCCGAGAAACAACACCGGCTCTTCTCAAAATGGCGCTTCACCAAATCAAGAACGCCACGCATGCGTCACACAGATTCCACACCAAATCCCTACGGTGGGGCCATGCCTTTTATAGATCCGCCCATTTTACTGCTTTATTCAACCCCGTGGGAATCACTGTCTTCCACTGGAAGATCAAATGCTGTTCTGTTCTTAACATACTCTGCATAATATTGCCGCCCCTACTCGTATCCATTTGGATGAGAACCACAAATTTAACATCCTCCATTTTATGTCCTTCTGCAATCTAATGCTCAACCAACGGGGTATCCCTTTTACCCAATTTAATATTACTCAAGTGTTGAGCTATTCTACATTTGACTTTTTTTTACTGTTTGACCTTTGCGACGCACGCGTGGCGTTCTTGATTTGAACGAGCGCCATTTTGAGAAGAGCCGGTGTTTGTTGCAACCTGACCAAGCCGGGAAACAACTTAAAACAATTATGCTTTAAGAGGTATGTGAAGATTTGTAATATATTATAGACAAAGTATAGTAGAAGTGTAGGGGTGGGTGTCACTTTAGGATCCCTCACCATATCTGTCTGGATTATAGACATTGCCCCTGAAGATGCATGGTGCGAAACACAATTGTGTTGGGCCTTGATACAGTTGGAGAAGAAATGGTGCAAGGTGAATTTGACTAACACACTGGTGTATGTGAAATGGAAGATTGGAGAGGATTCAAGTACAGTGTATGGAAAGACATGATTACAAACCTCAGTGAAGAGAAGAATTTGGAGGAGATCTTGGAATTTATAGGTGTGGAGTCACACCAAAGAACACGGAGTGGTGTGTTTGGGTTATATAAAAAATTGACTATATGAGGACTTCATTGAATTACATCTGGAGGTTGAATAATCGTATTACACATTGAGCAGGAGTGGGCTCCTTTGCCATTGTTAGGAGATATCTACATAGTAACATAGTAACATAGTAGATGACGGCAGATAAAGACCTGCATGGTCCATCCAGTCTGCCCATGACAAACTCATATGTGTATACCTTACCTTGAATTTGTACCTGTCCTTTTCAGGGCACAGACCATATAAGTCTGCCCAGCAGTATTTCCCGCCTCCCAGCCACCAGTCCCGCCTCCCATCACCGGCTCTGGTACAGACCGTATAAGTCTGCCCACCCCTATCCTCGCCTGCCAACCACCACCCCCTCTTCCCCTCAACTGCTCCGCCACCCAATTTCAGCTAAGCTTCTGAGGATCTATTCCCTCTGCACAGGATTCCTCTATGCATATCCCACGCATGTTTGAACTCCGTTACCGTTTTCATCTCCACCACCTCCCGCGGGAGGGCATTCCAAGCGTCCACCACCCTCTCCGTGAAAAAATACTTCCTGACATCTTTCCTGAGTCTGCCCCCCTTCAATCTCATTTCATGTCCTCTCGTTCTACCGCCTTCCCATCTCCGGAAAAGGTGCGTTTGCGGATTAATACCTTTCAAATATTTGAACGTCTGTATCATATCACCCCTGTTCCTCCTTTCCTCCAGGGTGTACATGTTCAGGTCAGCAAGCCTTTCTTTATACGTCTTGGAACGTAAATCCCATACCATCCTCGTAGCTTTTCTTTGCACCGCTTCCATTTTTTTAACATCCTTCGCAAGATACGGCCTCCAAAACTGAACACAATACTCCAGGTGGGGCCTCGCCAACGTCTTATACAGGGGCATTAAAACCTCCTTTCTTCTGCTGGTCACTCCTCTCTCTATACAGCCTAGCAATCTTCTAGCTACTGCCACCGCCTTGTCGCACTGTTTCGTCGCCTTCAGGTCCTCAGATACTATCACCCCAAGATCCCTCTCCCCTTCCGTGCCTATCAGACTCTCCCCGCCTAACACATACGTCTCCCTTGGATTTCTCCTCCCCAAGTGCATCACTTTACATTTCTTCGCATTGAATTTTAATTGCCAAACCTTAGACCATTCTTCTAGCTTCTTCAGATCTTTTTTCATGTTTTCCACACCCTCCGGGGTGTCCACTCTGTTGGAAATCTTGGTGTCATCCGCAAAAAGGCAAACCTTACCTTGTAACCCCTCGGCAATGTCACTCACAAATATATTGAACAGAATGGGCCCCAGCACCGATCCCTGAGGCACTCCACTACTCACCTTTCCTTCCTCCGAGCGAACTCCATTTACCACCACCCTCTGGCGTCTGTCCGTCAACCAGTTCCTAATCCAGTTCACCACTTCGGGTCCTATCTTCAGGCCGTCTAGTTTATTTAAGAGCCTCCTGTGGGGAACCGTGTCAAAAGCCTTGCTGAAATCTAAGTAGATGACGTCCATAGCACGTCCTTGATTTAATTCTCCCGTCACCCAGTCAAAGAATTCAATGAGATTCGTTTGGCACGATTTCCCTTTGGTGAAACCATGTTGTCTCGGATCTTCCCTATCCAAGCTTCTTCCCTATCCCCACTTTTGTGAAGAGGGACCACCTCCGCCGTTCTCCAATCCCTCGGAACCTCTCCCGTCTCCAAGGATTTATTAAACAAGTCTTTAAGAGGACCCGCCAGAACCTCTCTGAGCTCCCTCAGTATTCTGGGGTGGATCCCGTCCGGCCCCATGGCTTTGTCCACCTTCAGCTTTCCAAGTTGTTGATACACACTCTCTTCCGTGAACGGCGCTCTATCCACCTCCTTCTCAGGTGTACTTTTGCCAGTCCCTCTCGGTCCTTCCCCAGGGTTTTCATCAGTGAAAACAGAACAAAAGTATCTATTTAGCAAATTGGCTTTTTCTTCATCATTTTCTACATAGCGTTTTGATGTTTCTTTTAGTCTCACAATTCCCTTTATAGTCTTTCTCCTTTCACTAATATACCTGAAGAAGTTTTTGTCTCCCCTCCTTACATTTCTAGCCATTTGTTCTTCCGCTTGCGCCTTCGCCAGACGTACCTCTCTCTTGGCTTCTTTCAGTTTCATCCGGTATTCCTCCCCGTGTTCCTCCTCTTGAGATTTTCTATATTTCTGGAACGCTAACTCTTTAATCTTTATTTTCTCAGCCACTTGCTTTGAGAACCATATTGGTTTCCTTTTTCTCTTGCTTTTATTTACTCTCCTTACATAAAGGTCTGTGGCCCTGTTTATGACTTCTTTTAGCGTGGACCACTGTCCTTCCACTTCTCGTATGTCCTCCCAGCCCATCAGCTCCTTCCTCAGGTATTCTCCCATTTTGTTAAAGTCAGCTCGCTTGAAATCGAGGACTTTGAGTTTAGAGTGGCCGCCATCCACATGAGCCGTTACATCAAAACAAACCGTTTGATGGTCACTGTTTCCCAGGTGTCATTTCAGTCGCTGCGATATCATTTCTGACATACAGAGCTACTCCTCCACCTATACGTCCCTCTCTATCCTTCCTAAAAAGATTATAGCCTGGTATCTATTTGGAACTTTGCATGATGATGTAATACGCTGTACATGCAGTGCTTTTTTTGTGCCGGTACGCGGCGGTACGGCGTACCGGCACCTTTTTTTTCAGGTCCCGCTCCCGTCCATTTAATTTTTCCGGTCACGATTCCCCTCTCTCCCCTGCCCTCCCCTCCATGCCAGCAACTCTCTCTCCCCTGCCCTACATGTCCCCTCTCTCCCCTCCCCTCTCCAAGTTGCGACGAACCGGACGGCAGTGAAGACAGTGGTACTCACTGATGCAGGCACGCAGAAAACGCAGGGCGCGAGCAAGCAGGTTCATTTTCTCCTCTGATCTCGCGTTGCTTCCCTCTCAGCCTTCGAGGGCGGGACGCACTGAGAGGGAAGCAACGCGAGATCAGAGGAGAAGACGAACCTGCTTGTGCGCGCCCTGCGTCTTCTGCATGCCTTCGTCAGTGAGTACCGCTGTCTTCACCGCCAGCCGGTTCGTCGCGATTTGGAGAGGGGAGGGGAGGGCAGGGGAGAGAGGGGACATGTCGGACATGCAGGGCAGGGGAGAGAGAATTGCTGGCATGGAGGGGAGGGCAGGGGAGAGAGGGGACGTGTCGGACATGCAGGGCAGGGGAGAGAGAATTGCTGGCATGGAGGGGAGGGCAGGGGAGAGAGAATTGCTGGCATGGAGGGCAGGGGAGAGAGGGGACATGTCGGACATGCAGGGCAGGGGAGAGAGAATTGCTGGCATGGAGGGCAGGGGAGAGAGGGGACATGTCGGACATGCAGGGCAGGGGAGAGAGAATTGCTGGCATGGAGGGCAGGGGAGAGAGGGGACATGTCGGACATGCAGGGCAGGGGAGAGAGAATTGCTGGCATGGAGGGCAGGGGAGAGAGGGGACGTGTCGGACATGCAGGGCAGGGGAGAGAGAATTGCTGGCATGGAGGGCAGGGGAGAGAGGGGACGTGTCAGACATGCAGGGCAGGGGAGAGAGAATTGCTGGCATGGAGGGCAGGGGAGAGAGGGGACGTGTCGGACATGCAGGGCAGGGGAGAGAGAATTGCTGGCATGGAGGGGAGGGCAGGGGAGAGAGGGGACATGTCGGACATGCAGGGCAGGGGAGAGAGAATTGCTGGCATGGAGGGCAGGGGAGAGAAGGGACGTGTCGGACATGCAGGGCAGGGGAGAGAAAATTGCTGGCATGGAGGGGAGGGCAGGGGAGAGAGAATTGCTGGCATGGAGGGCAGGGGAGAGAAGGGACATGTCGGACATGCAGGGCAGGGGAGAGAGGGGACATGTTGGACATGCAGGGCAGGGGAGAGAGAATTGCTGGCATGGAGGGCAGGGGAGAGGGGACATGTCGGACATGCAGGGCAGGGGAGAGAGAATTGCTGGCATGGAGGGCAGGGGAGAGAGGGGACATGTCGGACATGCAAGGCAGGGGAGAGAGAATTGCTGGCATGGAGGGCAGGGGAGAGGGGACATGTCGGACATGCAGGGCAGGGGAGAGAGAATTGCTGGCATGGAGGGCAGGGGAGAGAGGGGACATGTCGGACATGCAAGGCAGGGGAGAGAGAATTGCTGGCGTGGAGGGCAGGGGAGAGAGGGGACATGTCGGACATGCAGGGCAGGGGAGAGAGAATTGCTGGCAGGGAGGGCAGGGGAGGGCAGGGGAGGGAGGGGACATGCCGGACATGCAGGGCAGGGGAGAGAGAATTGCTGGCATGGAGGGGAGGGCAGGGGAGAGAGGAGAATTGCTGGGCATGGAGGGGAGAGCATGGGGTAGAGGAGACATGCTGGCCATGGGCAGGGGAGGAAGGAGAATTGCTGGGCATGGATGAAGGGAGGGCAGGGGGAGGGCAGAATCGCTGGACATGGAGGGGAGGGCAGGGGGAGAGGAGACATGCTGGACATGGGCAGGGGAGGGAGGCGACATGCTGGGCATGGAGGGCAGGGGAAGGGAGAGAGAAGTGCTGGACGTGGAGAGGAGGGCAGGGGGAGAGGATACATGCTGGACATGGGCAGGGGAGGGAGGAGAATCACTGGGCATGGCATGGGTGGCTGGAGGGGGGCAGGGGGAGAGGAGGGTTGCTGGACATGGGTGGATGGAGTGGAGGACAGGGGGAGAAAAGAAATGCTGGACATGGATGGAGGCGAGGGAAGAGAGTGAGGAAGGAGATGAGATGAGGGAAAAGGAAGAGAGGAGAAAATCTGCACATGGATGTAGAAAATAGGCAGAAGCTGGATCCACTGGACAGTCAAGTCTGCGGAGGACGCAGCTTTTACATACGGATGTAGGGCAAGAAATGAAGAAGAAAGGCGAAAACTAAATGGAAAGGAAGCCCTGGAAACGGAGTTAAGAGGACAGATAGCAGCAGAATCAGATACTGAGCCAGCATGATCAGAAAAACAAAGTCACCAGACAACAAAGGTAGAAAAAAATCATTTTATTTTCATTTTAGTGTCTGGAATATGTCCAATTTGAGAATTTACATCTGCTGTCTTATTTTGCACTGGGTATACTGGAACTGTAACAGCTTACAGAAATTATTTATAATGAAAAAAAAATCACATTATTTTTTTCTCCTATACTAGTATATTTTCAATGATGTCACGGTCTGTGCCCTGAAGAGCACAGGTACAAATCAAAGTAGGGTATACACAAAAAGTAGCACATATGAGTTATCTTGTTGGGCAGACTGGATGGACCGTGCAGGTCTTTTTCTGCCGTCATCTACCATGTTACTATGTTTATATGCGCTATGGCTGGTATAAGGGGTGTGGCTAATGTGGGTGTGGTTATAATAGGGGTGGGGTCATATGTGGTGACTCCGCCCACAATGAGTACCGGCACCTTTTTTTCTACAAAAAAAGCACTGTGTATATGTATCCCAGAGAAAGTATATTTTTGTTAATAGCTGTGAGTATGTGGTGTGATTGATTTATGTGTGTAAGTTATGTGGAGTGTGTGAGGAGTGAGAGTGAAGGTTTTAAGAGTGTGATTATTTGTTAGTTGGGTATCATTACAAACAAAATAAAGAAAGAAATTGGGCTGTATTGTAAAAAAGTGTATGAAGAGTTACTTGGGGAATTGTTAGATACTGGTAACTATTTGAAGACTGTTTCCCACATTGATGAGCGGTAGAGAATATGTATGAGAAAGATTTGCATAAAATGAAGATAGTAAACATGCAAATATCTCAAGCATATTCATTAAGGATATCCTGAAAACCGACCCATTAGTGGCCCTCAAGGACTGGGAGTGAATACCAAGGGACTATGAGGATTTAAGTACTTTAGCTCATTGTAAGACCCCTACAAATCTGTATTTAAGCCTAGTAACTCAGTAGAGTGTTTCATATTAAGAATGCATTTTTCTATGTTCAGTTTCCAACTTTGTTCGTGTTTCTTCTTATATATCTTTCAGGACTAAACACAAAAATATTCTGCCTTGGGTTCATTTTCTTTTACTTAAACAATAATAATATTTAAGAAATGTTCAGAAAAATACTGTAACTGTACATCAAATAGTCGCATGGTACAATTAAAATGTAGGTCAACCATTCCCCAGAGGCCTGGAGACAGACAATTCCCCTCAGTCAGACTAGTCTCTGTTCAATGAAAATAAGAATTCCGATACCTATGAACAGTTGGTTCCTGCCTTTTAACATTTACAGAATTGCTGAAAAATTAAAAACTGAAAAGACTTCTATTGATTCTGTCAAATCAGATGTGAAGATATCTATCCCTGCTTCTTTTTTTTTAGGATATTACTCTACATGGAAGAATACAGAGGCTCCTTTACTAAAGTGTGTTAAGCAGTTAAAGTGTGAATTACGATGCACTGTTACCACACAAGCACGGTAACTTACCATGGTGTCATGAGAGAGCGCAGCTAATTCACACCTTAAACACGCCTAACCAATGAGGGAGTGTGCTTTCTTTTGTCTTGTTCCCTCATTGTGGAACCATCTCCTGGTTTATATGCGGATAGAGGCCTCTTATAAGAAATATAACATTTTGTTAAAATCTTATTTTTTCCAACAGGCATATGAGATGGTGTTAGATAACAGCATTACCTGAGGCAGTGGCATAATCAGACCTAGTATTTTGGGTGGGCCCTTCCACCCCCCCCCCCTCCTTTTTTCTTTCATAGATATATACAGGTGTTTTTTTTTTAACCTTTTCCCCACATCAACATCTCTCCCTCTATTTCCAATCCTCTGCCCATGGACTGGCAATTCCCCCTGTCTTTGAATCCCCTCCCTGGTGTACCTCAGAGGTGATCACAGTGATTCATTTTTGCTGCCTACACCAGCCCAGCAGGCTTCCTTCTGCTGCATTCCACTAACAAGGAAACAGGAAGTGATGCCAACAATGGCAGGACACGGCAGAGGAAAGCCTGCCGGGCTGGCGCAGGCAGCAAAAACGTATCACTGCAGCTGCCTCCGAGGTATACCAGGGAGGGGATTCAGAGACGGGGAGTAGATACAGGGCCGCTGGTGGAGGATGGGGAGAGAAGGCAATGTGGTGTGCCCGCTGGGTGAGCCTGAGACAATCATCAGTGTGCCTGTGCCCACCCAGGACCACCCGTAGCTATGCTACTGACCTGAGAATACTTAGGAACGGTTGGATGAGAGCTTGAAGCATCCTAAGTATGCTTGTGTTTTTCTATTGAATGGTAGATCTTTTCTTTTTATATGTAATTTTATTGTACACTTCCTTGACCTTTTTAAATTTGGCAGTATATCAAAAACTTGAATTGTATACTTTAACTGCATGCTGAGTTGGAGGCAGGCATGCATACTGCAGTTAGGCCATGGTAGTTAGTGCAGGTGCACTCAGGGGGGAAATTATCAACATAAGCCACTATTAAGTTGGGTTATTTTACCACAAGGTCTCATTACATAAAATGGAACCCTGGGCTAAAACAGCACAACGTATGGTAAAATAACCCAACGTAAACACCCCCCCCCCCCCCCCTCAATGCCTCCTCAAGAAGAGGTGTTAAGTGCACCCACACTAACTACAAATAGTTTTGATGTGCAGTAAAGAACTTTTCAGTGCAGTAATTGCAGAGGACATGCTTAGCATGACCCCAATAGTCATAGCACAGTCTTTACGCTTACCCTGTGTTGATAATTGCAGTTAAAGTGCAAAACCTTTCCACAGTTTAGCAAACGTTTTAATATTTACATATCATAAAAGGCAGAGACTTGTGAAACTGAATCGGTTTTAAAAATTTGTGCTTCTATAATGTTTAACCCTACAGCTTTTCTCCTATACCTCTGAATTTACAGCTCAGAAGGAGCCAAAGGTTTCGGATTTGGTCCCAGGAGTCTTCATTTGTAACTACCTGGGGATTTTTTTCTCCCGTCATTTGCTGTGACCGTCCTTGGCCAGGAGCCATGTGCCAGGGCTGCCTCTGAAACCCTGCAACTACACGCTATAGATCCAGTCCATTACATACTAACAGACTTCGTCCCCATCTGAGACTATGAATACAACATCTGCAGCGTCCCTAGGGCTTTGCTAACGTGGGAGAGCTTAAGACTTGAGCTATGAATCAAACCCAGGTTCCTCTACATATCGGTGCATATTCTAAAGTGTGATAATGAGTTAACATGCACTAATGCTATTTGTAAATAGATCCCATTACATGAAAATGGAATCTGCAGTAATTAATGCACACAAATGCACATTAATGTGCAGTAAAGTGATAGTGCACTTTAGCAAATCTAATCACTGTTGCTGAACCACCAGGCTACTGTGCCTTATATATTTAAAAAAAAACTTTTATGCTAATGAATTAGTGTGCTAAAATAAGAGTGAATTGATTATATATGAAAGTGCAGTTAGGAAGCTGTTACCTCTATTGTAGAGTCAAGGTTAAAAAGTACAAAAATTGAAGGGTGTTTTTGAGTATGGGGTTATGTCAATGCTGTTTCCAGAATTGCAGCCTCCAATGATAAATGACTAGTGTTCCTATACAATACTTATTGTATTATTATTAATACTGCAGCCAATATTCAGCCGGCAGTGATCAGCACTTTGCTGACTGTCACCAGAGTTATCCCAGAAATTCCTGGCATTGAATTTTTATTTATTTCCAATATTTATATTCCACACTTTCTTATCAGTTCTAGGCGGAGTACAGAATTACACAATTATCAAAAACTAAAAACAAATATAAAACATAAAAACAAACAAAAAAAAGAATAAAATCATTCTAAAAACAAAACTCATAATAACATCAAAACATAACAGAGAATATCACATGAACATTCCAGTGATCAACAAGCTAGAATCAAATTTATCAGTTCAGGCAAACAATAAAATATCATAATAAATCACATATTTTCAAAGCACTTAGCCTTCCAAAGTTCCATAGAAAGCTACGGAACTTTGGAAGGCTAAGTGCTTTGAAAATATGCCTGTTATTCTTCCATCAGCAGTGGATCTAATTTATGACTCCAGGAGACCAAAAGTATATCATCAATTTTTGGGTTTACAAAGCCAGTGAAAACATAACTGCATAAATAGCACAACTGTGCATTGCACTATCTTGGCCGGTTAAGCACTGAATATTGGCACTTAGCTGGCCAAGTGCTGACTCCACCCCTGGAATGCCCCCAAAATAGCTAGTTTCAAGATAGGCGCTAACTGGACATTTTAAGTGGCACTAACTGGTTAAATGCCACTGAATCTGACCGATTAGCCCCAAACAAGCGATTTAACCATCCAGGAGCCATTTCTGGCCGGTTATATCGCTTTAATATCGACCCCATTATTTTTAAAGAATAAAGACCTCTTTAATATAAACCAAGATAGATTTTCTTTTTTGGGGGGTGGGGGGATTGCCAAAGTGTGCTCATTTATCAAACCCTGTAAGATCCATCTACAAATCTCTCCTATTTTCTGCATGGAAAAGTTTTTTTTCAGCAGTCAGGTCATAGTACACAAAATCCTGAGCCTGCATATGTTTTGCTGTGGGGGTGCTGGCCTGTTTTTTCTGTCATCACTGGAGTTCAATTTGTTTGGCTGCCAAAGAGATTAAATGTGTTTCGCAAGACATCAAAAGTGTTTTCTTCCAGAATTATGTAAGTGGGTGAGTAATAGTTGTCTGCACCATAATTTAAGGATTTTGGAAACTCAGATATACCCTCCTAGCGTTCACCTTTTCCTTGCTACGAAACAGTATTTGTATTGTTTGAGGCATGTAAAACTGGTCGGTTGCTATAGGAACCAAACATGAAATCGAGCAGAGCTTTTTGGAGCTACAGGGAAATCATGGTAATATTAGTTATGTCTCACAAGAATATTACGGCATGCCCTACAGCTAAACTATACCAACCTGAAGGATCATACCATAAAATTCAGTTTTTTCAAGACTTCAGAGTAGCTAATGGATTTGGATTGCATTTTTCCTAATGGAATGGTAAGAATTTGATCGGCGTGGTCTACCCTTGGCCTACACATCCGTCTAAGGCACAAGAAGATCCACTTCACATGGTATAATGTCAAATTGCTCTGTGTACTCAAAACACATAGTAGTGAAGAAAAATTAAATTCTTGTAGTGAGCACTGAACCCAGTTTAAGGGGGTAAAACATAAGAAAAGGATTGGAGGTGCAGAGGAGATTAGTGACAGGGAAGGAACAGAGTTGGCAAGGGGATGAAAGGTGGAGGTAGAAGAGGCTGAATAAACTGATAGTACAGAGTGGAAATAAGGAACTAGAAGACGGTTGAAACACCCGACTTAGAGACAAGTGGAAATGGAAGGACTAGAGAAGTAAGTGATGGAGGAAAAGAGGAAATAAAGTCTAGCTAAAAGAAGATAAAAAGACAATTAAGAAAAATGACAGGAAAAAGATGAAAGGGGGCAAGTGCAGAGAATGAAAATGAAGGAGTGGGAGTACATTAATTATAAAGGGGTATAGGACAGAGAGAAACAGGGGGCAATGGGAGCTCTAGAAAAGGGGTGAGAGATGGAAAGCTAGAAGTTGAGTAAAAATTAAAAGGTAGTGAGAAAGGTGAAAAACAAGACAATAAGGGGTAAAATAGATATGAGTGAGTAGAGAGGGAGATAAAAAATGGAGAAAAAAAAAAGGAAACGGTGTCAGAGATATGTAGGAGAGGAATGGAAGACAACAGTAAGAGAAGAAATAAAAAGGAGACCCTGAAACAGAACCTAGAAGGCTGACAAGAAAAATAGAGAACAAAGAAATAAGATGATGAGACAACAAAGGTAGAAAAGAAGAACATTTTTCATTTTTAGGGACTGTCAGCTTGTGATCTGTGCACATATATATATGTGTGTGTGTGTGTTTGCAAAATACAGGATGAAATGTATTTCAGTTTTTTCTTTTTCTAATACTGCACTTCTCAATCTAGCTTTATGGGGAGTTTCTATTTCAGTTTTCATCTATATTTTCTGTTTCTAATTTGTGATCTCTTATTCTGTATTAGATCAGAGTATAACCATATTCTATATGTGTGCCTGAGATGAAGGCCTGTGTAGGGATCTCTAGTAGTTTGATTTATTGAGTTTCCCCAGTAGGAGGTGTGTTGATTTTTCTAGGGCCTGATGCAAAATTTGTAGTGTTGCCATTTCACAGGTAAGGGTGTTGCAGTTTAAATCATGAGTTAGTACTATTTTGGCATGGTGTTTACTCAGTTCTGAGTGTCTTTTTTGCAGGGTTTTATGTTACTTCACAAACTGTTTCCAGTGGAAGATGAATGTGTTCCTAAGATGATAGTAGAGTTTTAATATTTATATACAGTATTTTTGTATGCTGAATTATGTCCTAGTTTCATTATTGGGGAATGTGGAGTGGTTTACAAAGTTAGGCGTGACGAGTTTATACTGAGTTTCTGTCCCATCCTCTATAGCAGTGATTCTCAGCCCAGTCCTTGAGGCACATCTAGCTAGGTAGATAGCCTCAATGAATATGCACAAGATTGATTTTCTTAACAAATGGGCAATGTATACAAATCTGTCTCATGCATATTCATGGTGCATATCCTGAAAACCAAACTGGGTTGAGAGTCACTGCTCTGCGGATTTCATTCCTATATGGTAGACTTCATTGAATGGTGCTATGAAATAATATCTGTTCTCTGTGGGGTCGAAACTGCATAAAGTGGTTTCTAAAGCCTTTGGGACATATAGAGGCATATTTTCAAAGCACTTTGGGAGGCTAAGTTCCATAGGTTTCTATGGAACTTTGGGAGGCTAAGTGCTTTGAAAATGAGCTTGATAGTATCTTTTATAGCTGATTTAAAGGTGGGAGGGGAGGGGGTGTGGTGTGCAGAAATGTCATTTTGACTTGCCTCCCCCAATACATGGGTCGCCTCCCCTGTGCCTCCCCCTCCTCAAATACCTTTGTCTAGTGATGCCCCTGCCTGGAACCTACGGAAGGAGGAAGGATGTGTTTGTGGGTTTACTCTAGAGAATTGCTGCTGTGGTGGACATGGGGAAATAAGGATCAGCAGACAAGTTGTAGATGATTCCTGAAAGTCTGTCATTGATAAGTTAGCCCAATAAAAAGGTGTTTCTTCTCTTAAAATGCAGTCACGCTGGGTTTAAAGAATACAGACACCTGAAAGAGATTTGCATACAATGGAGGCAGTGTATGCAAATCAACCTCATTCATATGCATTGTGGATATCCTGAAAACCTGACTGGCAAGGGGGGTAACTCCAGGACCGACTTATAAAACACTGCTATATAGCATCTGATTTAGAAAGTTTATTAGGCTTTAGGGGGTCTTTTACTAAAGCTTATCTTGAGTTACCTGCAGCAGGGCCCATAGGAATAAAATGGGCCCTGCTGCAGATAACTCGAACTAAGCTTTAGTAAAAAGACCCCCTTCGTTTCCAGATCGGTCTGTAAAGGAGAACTTCATTGCCTTTTAGACATTAGTCACCATTATTTCACTGGTTTTAATGACTGGAAAGAATAAATATAAAACCTTAATGGACGACAAATTATTTATTTCAGAAATGTATAACCTGCTCTATCCTACGATTCCAGGAGGTTTAATAATATGGAATAATTACTTTCCAATCCCTTTTGCCCGCTCTAACAAAGCTTCACATTCTGTAGCTCTTGGAGGACCTAGTTGGTTCAGAAAATCAGAGAAAAAAAGTGTGTGATGTGCTGATGTAATGGTATCAGTTTATTACTGAAATATGTAGCATATTTGCTGGATTATATATACACCAATATATTTGTGCAGCTTTTAAATAGAAAATAGTTTCATTTCAAGCCCCTCTCTCCCCATTCCTCTTTCTGGGAACTTCTGAGAGCAGGGATAGTTAATTACAAACACTTAACAAACACAAAAGAGCTTCCTCAGCCCTCCCACCTAACAAAGGCATGACTAAGGTGGGCACCTGAATAAAACAAAGAACTCAGAGGAAGCATAAACAGGACATTTGCTTGTCAAAGGTATACCTGCCCCTCCCATCAGCTTCCAGACATGTGCAGAAAGGAAGGACTTGTAATGTGTATCTGCCCCAGAGACTGAGCAGGACATCAAAAGAAAATCCAGACTGTAAGTCTCGTGATGTCATAAGACATGAGACCAAGACTCAGGGGTCGTGTGCAGACATGAGACCAAGATACCACAATGCTTTGCAAATGCCCAAGGGTCGTGTGGAAACCAGGACAAAGATCCACATGGCATATCCTCCTGCAGCTTGCAAGATATAAAAGGACAAGCTGTTTCCCAAGAGTCAGATTCTCTTCACTGCAAACAACTCAGATTCTCTTCAGCTGCAAGCAACTCAGATCCATTCACTGCAGAAGCCCTCCTGTCCTCAACATGTGCTCATCAATCAGCTGGACCACAGCATGCTTGTAACAAGGACTTGTAAGTTAACCTACCTGCTACTTTGTTCTATTTTATGCACAGATTACCTGTAAAGATCTCTTAAAACCTACCTCTCATGTGCAATTGTATATTAAATCAACCTTTTTGAAGCTAAAAATACGGTCTCTTTGTGTTCTGAGTATATTGAAGCTATATATATTTAATTTATTGCAATTATCACCTTTGGTGATTGGTGGAGAAATTAATATCCTAAAACTTATACATACAGCACCTGCTCTTAAATTATAAACAGTAGCGAGTGCTCTCTAGAGCTATTTTCCCCAAAATAAATCATTTCTTGTAACACTAATATAGAAAAATCTGAACTGAAGCACTGGGAGGAATAAAAATCAGAGCTGAACAGAGAGCACACATGGAATTGCAATGTATTTAATTCAAACGGTACTATAACACAGAAGCTGACATGGTTTAATTGATCTTTTCTTCAAATGTGACGAACTTAGGTGGTCACATTATAGTAGCAATTTTAGAAATGTAAAGCTAAATGGGAAAGGCCTTTTATAAAAATTTGCCATCATTTATGCATGGATATTTATTAAGCTTTTTTAACTGTCTTTATGAAAAGATTCACCTTGTACAATGTACAATAGGTATAGCCTGATATAAAATAAACAACTTACATTGTATTAGGGGCACCACAATAGCAAAATGACCAAATGTCAGTGCAAAACACAATTAAAACAATGAGACAAATTTGGAAATAGGCAGATTAAATCCTAGTAATAGTAATATCATCATACAGTGTCAGAAATATACACGTTACAACAGCACAGTAGACTATTCATACAACAGAAAAATCATTAATGTCTGCAGAAAATAAATGATACACCATAATAGGCAGCATGGTAGGACATTCAAATAACATAGAAATGATACATTGTATTTTGTTGACTTCACGAGGAGCATCTTAATCAACAGACAAGATGGGTAAGTAAAAGGAATTGGGATAAATAAGTGGGTGACTACAATGAAGGCAAATTAACTGTAGTTTTGAATAAGGTATGTAGAACATCAGTTACAGGGTGTGTAGTAAGCTTGGTGTCCTGACCACCATTTTGAACCCAGATCCACAAGGGGTAGAAGTGAATGGGGATCCCTCTTACCACATTCCACTGGGTCATTATGGATTGTTTCAGGTAAATCAGTGGTGGGGAGGGAGGCCTTAGACTAGGCTTTAGAAAAGTGCTTGTAGAGGAGTGAGGGCGTCACTATTTACACAACTGCAGGGTAATACCAAATTTTACAGTAGCTTATTAACTCCTCCCCCTCCCCCTGTCAACGGCAATTCTATAAGTAGGTGCCTGCATTTATGCACCACTTAACCATGAAAGTGCAGTTCATTTGCATGTATAAGTGGCAGTAAAATGACTACATTGCTATTCTGTAAAGGCACACGTAAGTGGCATAGGGGCCCTTTTACTAAGCTGCCATAAAAGGGGGCCTGCGCTACCATCAGCGTGTGTTTTTGATGTGCACTGAGGCCCCCTTTTCCTGCAGCGGACAAAAGGAGTGGAGGAGTGGCCTAGTGGTTACAGCACCAGTCTTGCAATCCAGAGGTGCCCTGTTCAAATCCCACTGCTGCTCCGAGCCCTCCTGGGACAGAGAAATATCCAGTGTACCTGAATGTAAATCACCTTGAGCTACTACTGAAAAAGGTGTGAGCAAAATATAAATAAATAAAGAAAAAGGCCATGCGGTAAGTGAAACATTTACCGCCATCTCAATGAGTGGCGGTAAGGGCTCCCCCCCCCCCAAATGGTGGTAAGCCCCCCCCCCCCCCCGAAATGGTCACACAGTAAGGTTTCCTGCACTAACCGGGCAGTATGCGGCGCTGCCCAATTACCACCGGTTAAGTTCTGGCACTACAAAACTACATCATATTTATGTAGCGTCAGAATTGGTGCACACTGGGGTGGGAACTACCGCCTGCAGTAGCTCCGGATTGGCACGTGGTCAGCCTATGGTGGGCTTACCGCTGCTTAGTAAAAGGGGCCCATAGTGCATAAATGCAAGGAGTGCATTCACATGGGTGTAGCATGGGAAGAGCATGGGCACTGCTGCCACTTAAGCACGCAGCTTACAAGATAATGTATGTTATATATGCGCCTGCCAGCACCTATGGCTGGTGTAACAGCAGGCACCTAAAATGTTAGGTGTGCCGATGCCGGGTTACACTAATATTCTATAATGGAATCTGGATACGCACATGCTGTTATAGGATATGCTCTCATCAAGCAGCATCAGGGCATTCAAAGGAGGTGCCCACCTCTAGAAATATCCTCTCCCCCCCCCCCCCCCCCCAGATTCTGTAAGCACTAACTAAAGTTGCATGCGTAGCCGATTTGTGCGTGCAACTTAATTGCTTAACAAGCTAATCAGCTGCCGATAATTGGCCACTAACAAGCAATAAGCACTAATAGGCACTATTTAGAATTTACGCATGCAGCTTTCTAAGCGTATTCTGTATAGTGGTGCGTGTAAATTCTAAAGCGCTTATCACAAAAGGGAGGTGTGGCTGTAGGAAGGGCATAGGTGGGTCATGGGCTTTCCTAAAAATTAAGTGCACTATTATAGAATACACCCAGATCTCCTCCTAATTTAGGTGCAGGCATTTGCACCAGGTTTTAGTTGACATGTAAAAGAACCTGTTGACATATACAAGAGCAAGGCCCTTTGTACCCTAACAGGCTTGGAACATCTGCTAGAAAGTGGTCTAGTAGGTCTGATACATAAATATAGGCCCAATATTTCAATAAAGCTGAGCTCCTAAATTTCAGCTCTTATTTTCAGCTAAACTTAGGCTCCTGTTATCAGCTGAAAATCCAGGAGTTTAAATAAAAGTTATGCTTTTAAAATTTAGGCCTGCCATTCATTTGCCTAGATTTATGAGCCTAATTCAAAAGCCTCCTGCTGAAAGTCAGTGCTAAGCTCCTGACTTCTTTTCCCTGCCCTAAATCTGCCCCTGTTGTCACCCATGTTTTATGCTCCAAAATTTAAGGGGTCACAATCTGAATCTATACTTCAGGCAATGGAGGGTTAAGTGAGTTTGACCAAGGTCACAAGGAGCCTCAGTGGGATTTTATCTGGGCTCCCCTGGTTCTCAACCTGCTGTTCTAACCATTAGCCCTAGTAGATTTTCAGAGAGGCCAATTTAGGAGCATAAATCGTTTGAATATTAAGCCCTCGGTGTCTCAAAATATGGATTCCACTAATGTCTGTCTTCCAATGTCATGCCATTATGCACTTGATAGGGGATAGCTACAATTCACTGCTTTACACGTTAAAACATAGGTTAAACATGTACACTGGTTTGGTCTTACCTCGGCATGTCCACCAGAATTCAGAGTCTTATTGCAACGTTCGCATTTCAGACAGAACTTGTGCCAGTCCTTTCCTAAGGATGTCACTTTTTCAGCTACAAAAAGACAGAGGGTGCATAAGCCTGATTTCACATTATAGGAACAGTCAGTTCATGTATACAATAAATAATACAGCGCATCTGATCTTATAATAAAAGCACATATAAGGAAGGAACAAAGATTGGAATTCCAGTACAAAGGGCCATACCATACAAATCCACCAGATGTCAACATAATGCAGACTACTCTCAATAATTCTGGACAGCAGGCATCAATGAAAATAATTGAACTTGATAGTTTATCATTCATCAATGAGAATTCCAAAGTATTTTAAATTCTGTGCACTAAGACAAAATATGTAGCTACCTCTGGGGTGGATGCCATGAGAGATAATATTTCAGTGATTAGACACTACACAAAAACCTCTGCAATTAGGGGACTGGAAAGACAAACAAAGTGAGAAGGCAGCTGGGCCAGTTCCATGGCTGCCAATGATAACTTGGCACCTGGCCTGGCTTCTCCGACTGCCAACTCAATGAGGAACTCTGTGGGATGAGGTGAAGAAGGAAACAGGAGTGGTCTAGTGGTTAGAGCAGCACACTAAGAAGCAGAGAAGTCAAGGTTCAAATCCTGATGCTCCTTGTAACCTTCAGCAAATCACTTCACTCCTCATTAGTTCAGCTATAAATTTAGATTGGTTGGTCTCAAGGTAAAGGGAAATACCTACTGTACCTGACTGTATCTCACCTTGCGCTAAAATTGGAAAAGTGTGAGCAAATAAAAATCAATAGTGGCATTAGTGGGAAAACATGAGTATCCTAAGGCAGTAGTTCTCAAACCAGTCCTCGGGGCACACCCAGCCAGTCGGGTCTTCAAGATATCCACAATGAATATGCATGAGAGATTTGCATACTAAAAAAGTGGCTCATGCAAATCTCTCTCATGCACATTCACTGTGGATATCCTAAAAACCCAACTGGCTGGGTGTGCCCTGAGGATTGGGTTGAGAACCTTTTTCGTGGATTCATCCTCCATTAGTCTGTGGGAGATGAAGTCATGATTTGAAGGATATGTTTGGTAGACTGGGGTAGTGATGCTGTTTGAGGTTCTCTTTTACAGCATGGGGGATTCATATTCCATACTGTGGTATTATCAATAGCAGCAAGGTTTTTAAGTCATCAACCTTGAGGTGTTCAAAGAAACAAATTAGAAGTAGTGCTGAGGTTGGGTAGGACAGCAGATGTATTCATGTGCTGCCCCTTTGCCTCAGTGAGGTTGTTTCTATTGGCAGTTGATCCAAAAAGGAACCAGGTAAATAGAAGATGATTCATAATTAAGTCATAACCAGAATGTCTTTTCAGTGAATGATTTTGTGCTGCATGAAATGTGCTCACTGTATTATGTACTATTTGGCACAGAGGTAACAATTGTTCATAGGCGTGGTCAGAACACCAATGGTGCGAATACCAGATATGATTTTCTCTTACTTCTCATTCATCCATATTGGTTTTTCTCTGCTCAATTTCAATTTTTCTTTTTAACCGAGAACTATTTTGATTACTGTCTGCTCATGGGATGCTCCACGTCTTCTACATACTTTGAAATGTTTGGGTTAAATACCACTAATCATTACATTAAAAAATTTGGGGGTAATGTTCAGTCGCAGCAGTCAGCATTTGATTTAGACGCAAACCACCATGGTGTTTTATATGCAAATATTCAGTGCCAGGATCAAGAAAGATACCAGCTAGCACTGGGTATAACCTGTCCAATGGCCCTAATCCGAGAACTGGAGATCGTCAGACGAGTACCCAGATATATAACCAGATAAAGTTAAGGCAACCCAGTTGGTGGACTGAAAATCACTGCTAGTGGAAACTACACCAAGACTCTGCCACTAGACCGCCCTAGCACTACCTAAATAATGCTGATAAAAATCTGGACAGACTGCCTCTGCACTAGAAAACAGCACTGAAAATCCGAGTATGAACCAGTGGCATATCCATGGGTGGACCTGAGTGAGCAGGGGGCCCACCCATGGCGCACATTGTCAATATAACTGGCAAGGCGCGCCTGGGGTGAACTGGGTGGGCACCACCCACTCATTTCCTCTCCGCCCGCTACTCCCCCTGAAGTGGTAAAAATTAATACCTTTGCTGACGGGGATTCCCAAGCCCTGACAGCTGAAGAGTCTTCTCCAGAGCCCCCCAAGTTAGCTCAACACACCAGCACACCCCATGCATGGATGCACAGTGGGGGAAGGGATGCCAGTTGAACTGATCATGCATGGGGTGTCGGCATCGGTGGCTGAAAAAGCATCGCTGACCGGGGTTTAGACAGCTCAGGGGGCTCCAGAGAGGACTCTTCAGCTAGCAGAGCTTAGGGATCCCTGCCAGCAAAGGTATTCATTTTTACCACTTTGGGGAAAGAGTAATGAGTGGAAAGGAAATTAATGGGTGGTACCCACCCAGTCCACACCTAGGCCAACCCAGAAATTCAGGTCTGACTAAGATACTGGTATGAACCATTAGAGTGGGACTTCTAGATAGGGGCTGCTCCTCGTCAGGTAAGTCCCCGCTGAATATCGGCCCCTCTGTGGGTCCCAAAGGCTTGGGGACATGCTCCACATTATTAGAAAAAAATTTTGCAGATGGAATCTTTCAGTATTCCAACAGCTAATAATGAGGCTGAAACTGATGACTGGAGTGATCCAGCTGGCAAGTTTATTATTTGCTGGTTATCGCCCTGGTGGTGGAAGGGCACTGGATCAATTGGCTGATGTTGCCCTTCATTTGTGATGTTGCTATGGCCTTATTTGGAGGGTTCAGGTTGGGAAAATGAATGGCTGCAGACACAAATCACAGCCAAGGAGTCTTTGGGGTTACTTAGTGAGCATGTGATACAGAATATAATCCTGAAGATTCACAGTTCTAAAACCTTTAAGATCTATTAAATCAGGATCGGTTGGCATCTGTTTTTCTTTTTGCGTTTCTGTCATAAAACCTGGTCTCTTTCCTGGACTTACTATCTTATGCCTGGGCTCAGTTGGCCATTTTTTTTTCTTACATTTGTACCCCACGCTTTCCCACTCATGGCAGGCTCAATGCAGCTTACATGGGGCAATGGAGGGTTAAGTGACTTGCCCAGAGTCACAAGGAGCTGCCTTTTGCCTGAAGTGGGAATCGAACTCAGTTCCTCAGTTCCCCAGGACCAAAGTCCACCACCCTAACCACTAGGCCACTCCTCCATTTGGGAGCAAGTAGTGGTAATTTCTATTTTCCTCTGTCTCTCGGCGGCCCTGGCTTGGTTTGCTATTGCCCTTGGGGAACACGAACTAGCTGGACTTTTGTGTCTATAATTGCAGGGCTCTGAAAATGGAAGCTCATGGTGCCAGATCAGAGTCCTGCTTCCAACATTCCCTCTAAATTGCACTGAAGTTCTCCGCCGCATTTCTGCCACTGGGGGGACTTGCAATATCATATGTGCAACATTCAGTTCAGTTGTTGAAGCATTCCAATGTACATTTAAAGAAGGTTCTCCTGAGGATGGGCAGCGTTTCGCAGTATTACACTGCTCTCTCAGGGGACACACAGACCAAAACACATTTTCAATCGTCTGCTTCTCAGTGTTTCACTAAGCAATATAAGAACTGGGAATGCTGCACATACAATGTTATAACTAAAGTCTACTGTTATTTAAAGTTCACTTTCAAGTTTTTCAGAAGAGTTTGATTTTGAATATCAATATACGAAACATACCCACTGAAGCACGAAGCTATCTCACACTCCACTTTCCCAACTGCCAGCGTGTATGATACAAGACAGTTTATTAATCGGGCTTCACCTACCTATGCACTAAGCTGGAACGCACTCCCTAAAGTACTGAGGAGCCTAGATACTTACCTGATCTTTCATGAACGACTCAAGTCCTACTTCAAAAAAAATCCTTCCATGAAGCTCCACTGTGAATCAGCTATGAATAGTCATCACTCTTATTCAGCAGCATCCCTTCCATCCCTTGCCTGCATTAGCTTCCACTAAAAGATCCACCTCCCCACCCTGCCACCCTTCGCTTGTTCTTCATATTTCCTCATGTCTCACTTCTCCCCTTTCCCTCTTCAAGCCACTTTGATTCTATGTAATTCAGATCCCCTATCTTACTGTATTTCTGAGTTCCATGTAAGCCACATTGAAACAATGCTATTCGGAAAATGTGGGATAGAAACGCTGTAAATAAATAAAATATAGAAGGTTTTTATGCTGATAATTGTCTTGGGAGTACATGTAAGAATGCCCAAGTGCATATCTGAGGCTTTTCCTTCTATCAATCCGCTTGGTTTAGTTTTTGAAGTTCTGAGCATGTTGTAATAAAGCTTTGTATTGTATGAGTTATAGTAATTTCACTTTTACTTCACTCTCCATATTTTGTGGTTTGTAATATTCCATGCGCTAATGTTGCCATTAGCGTACAACCATTAAAAAAAAAAAGTAAGCACTGACCGACACTTATTTTGTAGGCAGTAAGGGCTCACACGCTAATCCTGTGATAATCAGTTAGGATGTGGTAATGCAGCTGTGCCAATTAGCACAGAGCTGCCCACTCTCTGCCCCCAGACACGCACCTCTCCAGGGAAAAATTAAAACTATATTTTTTAGTGTGCGGTTTATGCGGGCAGATTAGGAAATTATCACCGGGTGCCTGAATGTGTCCTACAGTAAGACATTTTAAGTTGTGATAAGAAGGCGCTAGCACTTACCACAGCTTAATAAAGGGGCCCCTAAGTGATTCATTTGTGATACTTTCGGGCTCATTTTCGAAACAGAAGAACGTCCATCTTTCGACACAAATCAGAAGATGGACGTCCTTCTCACAGAAACGTCCAAATCGGTATAATGGAAACCCAATTTTGGACGTCTCCAACTGCAGTCCGTCGCAGGGACGGCCAAAGTTCAAGGGGACATGTCGGAGGCATAGCAAAGGCGGGATTTGGGTATGCCTAACACTTGGATGTCCTTGACCCATAATCGAAAAAAAACAAGAACGTCCCTGACGAGCACTTGAACATTTTCACCCGGACCTGTTTTTCTTATGACTAAGGCACAAAAAGGTGCCCGAAATGACCAGATGACCACCGGAGAGAATCGGGGATGATCTCCCGTTACTCCCCCAGTGGTCACTAACCCCCTCCCACCATCAAAAATCATCTGTAAAAATATTTTGTGACAGCCTCTATGCCAGCCTCTGGTCCATGACAACGCATGCAGGTCACAGGAGCAGTTTTAGTGGGTGAGTGCACTTCAGACAGGCGGACCCACACCATTCCCCCCCCCCCCCCACCTGTTACATTTGTGGAAGAAACAGCGAGCCCTCCAAAACCCATCACAAATCCACTGTACCCACATCTAGGTGCCCCCCTATGGTAGTGGTGTACAGTTGTGGGTAGTGGGTTTTGGGGGGGGGGGGGGTTGGGGGCTCAGCACACAAGGTAAGGGAGCTATGTTCCTGGAAGCAATTTATGAAGTCCACTACAGTGCCCCCTAAGGTGCCCGGTTGGTATCCTGGCATGTCAGGGGGACTAGTGCAGTATGAATGCTGGCTCCTCCCACGACCAAATGGCTTGCATTTGGTCATTTCTGAGATGGACGTCCTTGGTTTCGAAAATCGCCGAAAATCAGAAACATCCATGTCTAGGGATGCCCAAATTTAAGGATTTGGATGTCCCTGATGGTATTTTCAAAACAAAAGATGGACGTCCATCTTGTTTCAAAAATATGGGTTTCCCCACCCCTGGATCGGGACATTTCGCGAGGACGTCCATATCAAAACTTGGACGTCCCTTTCGATAAATGCCCTTCTTTATCAGTGGCGTATTTATGAAAGGTGCATGTGTTTCATATCCATCCCCTGTCATACCCCCCCCCCCCCCCCCGCACCTTATAATCATCTCTGTTCCGGTCTTCGTGCGGGCAGTGGTAGCAGCACTCACAGGCTGCCTGCGGCCTGAACTGGGACCTTCACTCTGAACCATCCCACCATTCACAAAAAAAGGAAGTTTTACCAGAAGGGGAGTGACAGTTCAGAGAGAAAGTCACAGTGCAGGCTGCAGTTAGCCTATGAGTGCCGCTTCCACTGCCCGGGCAAAGACTGGAGCACAGGTGATTTTAAGGTACCAGGAGGGGGAGGGGCGCAGGAGATGCACCCCCAGTTAAAAATTCCTGGCTACGCCACTGGACCTTATGAAAGACGATGCGTGTGAAAGGAAAGCAGGATAGTCCAGACTGCCTATCTCCAAATTTACCTCTTTGATTGTATTTATGCTTACATTTAGTCAGTTTGCTAATGTTATACTGTTAAAATTGTAAGTTTTCAGTCAAGCTATACCTGCTGCACACTGCCTTGGGTGAATCTCTCTGTAAAGAAATTAATAAATCCCAATAAAATTATGATTGGGTAAATTAAATTCCAAAGTAAAGAAACTTCTAAATATTATTGTGTGGTACTGGCTCACAGCTGTCTGTTTCATACATAGCAGTTCTACACAATGTTCTATTTCCTCTACTGTTTGAAATAAACACTGACTAGAAAAATTGTCGGTCTTTAAATCTGCTTTCCTCAACAGGAACGTCACTGTTCTGATTAGTAGGTTTATTCTACAGAGTATGGTGTACAAAATGTGCTGAATCACTTAATAGTGTGGTAAAGCCAGTAAAGCACCTTTACAATGAGACAATGAACATAAGAAATGTCATACTGGGTCAGACCAAAGGTCCATCTAGCCCAGTATTTTGTTTCCAGCAGTGGCCAGTCCAGGTCACAAGTACTTGGCAGGATCCCAAAATACCTGGCAAGATCCCAGCATATCCATTTGCAGTGCGAGACATCATCTGGAGTTGCCTGAAGCTATATTTTAGATCATTAGCTAATCAGCAGACTAACAAACTTAAATTTCAGTTTTGGTTTGTGAAGTTTTCTTTTTTTTAACCCTAAAAGTCCTTCAGGAAGATTCACATAATCAAAGGGATTCAGCACCACACCAAGAGCTGTGCAAGAGGTGTGGCTGCACAGGGTACAAATATGGAAGGGGGGGGGGGAACAAAAATTGCTCCCTGCCCACGTCTCCTCTCATTGGTAGTAGTGAAGTGGTCAGGGCAGTGCCAGTGGGTGGTTCACACTGGGTACAACTGTACTTGGTATGGTCCTGTAGGGATTCAATAAGGTTTGGTGTCGCTATACTTGTAGATCCCAATATTCAGCTGGCAGCAATTGGCATTTTGCTGACTGCCGCTGGTGTAAAATATCAGCACTTAACCAGTCAAGCACTGACTCCACCCCTGGACCCCCCCCTCCCCCAAAAAAAAAAAATAACTGGCTTTCAGTTCAGTGCTAACCAGTTATTTTCAACAACACTAACTGGTTAAGTGCCACTGAAAATTAGCGGTTAATCCCGAACAGGTAAATGCTATTTGAACCTTCACTCCAACCAAATAGCATTTCACTACAATGGCTCAGTCACCACCGATTATCCCACACCTGTAATATAATCTATACAAAAGAATAATCACAAGTAAATCTATGTTGAATTTTGAAATAGTCTAATACAACATGGATTATACTCCTCTCTCCCTTCAAGTCACTATTAATCCACAGTATGCATGGCAGAGTTTGAGTGGACATCCTCATCAGCTAAGCCTATGTAGTTGACCCACATTTCTTCATTGCTTCTACAGCCTATGCAACTCCTTGATTGAATTACTTCCTATAGTCAATCGGGAATTTTCCATGATTCTATAAATATCAAGAGCTCAAGATCCATTCAACTACCTCATTACATCAACCTGCAAAGATAATAGTCAGAAGAAACTAATCAAGAAACTATCAATTATACAGTAGGTAATAGTCTCGTTAAGATAGCTCGTGCAGAGCAGTATCAAGGAGAGCTCCACACTGCTTAGAATGGCATTTGCTGCTTAGATCATTCTGCTTTTCCTAATTGAAACACACTGGGTGATGAGGAGGAAGTTGTAAATCTTCCACAAATACTAATGGAAATATGAAAGCGGCCTCTGCACATAACATCTGCAACAGGTGCCCTCTTTTCTCCCTACAACGAGGGGGGAAAAGAAAATGGATTTAGGGTTGCAACAGTTCCATTGTTGCCAATCGAATTTAGACACCAAATCCCCCTTATATTTATCTGGTGGTTTAATTCCTTCATACAGTGTCTATTACATTTTAATTATGTTCAGATGTGTCTATAATCAGACTATACAAAAGTCCTTTAACATTTCCTCCAGGGTGCATTTGAAATCCGTTTGAAATCTGCACATAATGGGCTGGATTCAGTAAATGGCGTCTAGAAAGATCCGTGCTAAAATAGCAAAGAGCACTCGCAGCAGAGCACCATTTGCTGAAAGCTAGTTTAGGGGTCCTTTTACTAAGCTGCGGTAAAAAGGGCCCTTTTCACTGCAGCAGGTAAAAAGGCCAAAAAAAGACATGGCCATGCGGTAATATTGCTCTTACCGTGTGGCCATGGGGGGGGGGGGGGGAAGCACTTACTGCCACCCACTGAGATGGCAGTAAGGGGTCCCCCACGCTAACCTGGCAGTAACCAGGTAGCATGTGGCGATGCCCGATTACCACCGGGCAACACCCTATGGAAATATTTTTTGAATATTTCCGCTAGGGCCGGAAATACCGCGCACTGGGGGTGGAACTACCGCCAGCGCAAGGATTGAGCCGGCAGTAAGCCTGCAGTGAGCTTACCACTGCTTAGTAAAGGGACCCTTAGTGCGGATTTCGTGCCTAACTTTGGGTGACAGCATTTATGCTTGCCAGAACCTAGTGTAAATGCAGATGCCCAATTTTCAGCAGTTGGGCGCACATCTTACAGTATTCTGTAACATCGCACTTAATTTCTGGGAACACTCCCCCTGATCCACCCAAGTTTCTCCCCAAACCACACCCCTTTGGAGCTACACGCTATAAAATTTAGGCACAGATCTTATAGAATAGTGCCTAGGGCAGATATTCACATAACTCCAAATTGGTGGCAATTAACATCAATTAGTGATTGTTGTCACCTCATTAAACTAAATTACTTCATGCACCCATCTGCCGTGTCCAAATTTGGGCATTCAACTTTGAGCGACCTACATAAAAATCCAGGGGAATGTGTTCCATGGAAATTTGCAGTGTTTATATAATCTGTCATATTTATAAACGCAACAAGAAATGAGAAGGAGGTGTATTCCCTATGAAAATGAATGCTTCATGTCATTTCACATATTAAATTTATTACCAGCTAAAATCCTGAGTGGTGTACAACAGGTAAAAATGAATCAATTTTTCACTCTTTCAAAAGGTACGAAGACCAAAGGACACTCAATGAAATTACATGGAAATACTTTTAAATCAAATAGGAGGAAATATTTTTTTCACTCAAAGAATAGTTAAGCTCAGGAACTCGCTGTCGGAGGATGTGGTAACAGCAGTTAGCATATCTGGGTTCAAAAAAGGTTTTGGGCAAGTTCCTGGAGGAAAAAGTACATATTCTATTATTGAGATGGACATGGGGAAGCCACTGCATGCCCCGGGATTGGTAGCATGGAATGTTGCTACTAATTGGGTTTCTGCCAGGTACTCGTGATCTGGATTGGCCACTGCTGGAAGAAGGATACTGAGCTAGATGGACCACTGGTCTGACCCATTATGGCTATTCTTATGTTCCCAAAACAACTAATACATATACTTGAATCTTACACAGAAAAACACACTTCTGTGTTATGCTCTTAGCACATACTTTCCAACTTCCTTTTATGTTGATGGAATTACATTTGACAGTTTTTATTAGTCATAAAAGCAGGTTATAATGTAATACAAACCAAGTATTTAGGTTTCAATCTACAAAATTCCTGAGCCACATAAGTTACCAAACACCTGAACTATTTTTCTCATGCTACCAAAAAGATATTTTATTTTATTTATTTATAGCATCTCTATTCCACATTTTCCAGTTAGTGCTGTTTCAATGTGGCTTACATATAACTAAGAAATAGGGGATCTTTGGTCAGTACAAGGGTTCAGCGTAAGTACTGCAAGCTAGTATATGATAAAAGAGCAGGCTAATCTTATCCAATGAATCAGAAACTTATAAAATCTATACTTCTTACTGAATTATTCTGTCTCATATCTGTGTGCTGTGTCTGCAGGTTTTAAGCAGCTGTCTCTTTAAATGTATGTATATCAAAAAAAATGCACAAGCTAGGGGTGGGCAACCTCGGTCCTTGAGGGCTGCAACCCAGTCAGGTTTTCAGGATTTCCCTAATGAATATGCATGAGATCTATTTGCATGCACTGCCTCCATTATATGCAAATAGATCTCATGCATATTCATTGGGGACATCCTGAAAACCCGACTGGGTTGCGGCCCTCGAGGATCAAGGTTGCTCACATCTGAGCTAGGGGGTTGTGTATTATGTTCATGAGACACCCTTACTGGAGTTCTCGTGTCCAAGGAAATAAAAGCAGTTTTGCATTTGAAGTGCCAATCACAATAGACCATTCAAAAACCAGGACACAACCAGCACACTTTTAGCCCCAGTAAACATGGATGAATATCTAAGATTGTATGAAAACACACAAGTGAATCTACTGCTGAAGAAATTTAAGTGCCTGCCTCTTACTCGCCCCTTTGTAGAAAGCACAGTATGTGGAAAGTGGCACAGGGATAGTCTATAATAGAAAGCGGCTGTGTCGGGACCATAAAGAAGGAAGGGATTTAATGAGATGGCTAATTATTTTCACCGACTACTTTTGCTTGACAGGGAATAAAAAACTGAAACTGATGCAGGGTATACTTGGAAATGATATGGATGTTTTATACTTAAAGGCCATTTGGCAAACACTCCACAGTTAAAAGCACCGAGTCCCAGTCACACATTAATGATTTTATATTACTAACATGTTCCAGAGACATTAGGTACAGTTACTGAGCAAAAATGGGGCCTAATCATAGCTGAAGAGTCTGACCTTTACCTGCAGGTGATTAATTCCTGTTGTAGTTCACGACCACCAGGTGGTAGGTGCTACAATACTGTAAAATCTTTTCATTATATTGAGGGAAATGAGCTAATAATTTCATCCATAGCTACCTGGCATCTGGGTCCAATGGCTCAGGTTTCCTTGGCATAGCATTAACCATATGTACACTCTCCCGATTATCTGAATGTTTAATGGACTCCAGCTACTGACCTGAATTTAACTAAACCTGTAACGTCAGAGCTGTTCTATTAAATACTGCTTCGCTGCAGGAAACAGACCGCTCTATGGCACAGCTTTCAAGATCAGCAGCCTTTTTTACTTACAAAAACACCTACTATTGGTGTTTTGTCCAGTAAGAGATAAAGCCACACACTTACAGACTTCCTGATGCAGGCGGAAACACTGAAACACGGCATCATGTCAAGTCTCAGAAGAGTGTTTACTACAATAAACTCTCTTATTGGATTTGACGTCTTTCTTTTGTAGTTGGACATGCCATCAGACACCCTACTCTTGTGTCCTTTTTTTCTATTAAATAATTTATCATTCCACGACACTACTACTCCATCAGTGGCCCTTGGCTAGTAATTCAAGAGAGGATATAGGCCTGCACTACTGCAAACCCATTAGGTAGTTTTTACGTGTGGAGTTTATCACAAAAATCAAACTGGATGGTCCGGAGAGAGGGAGGGTGCATAGATAAAATATGTACCAATATATACAACTGCACACTGGTCTTTTATTTTGGGGGGCTAGAAACATAAATAAAAAAAACATACACCACCATAATAAAAACAACAAACAATAAAATACATACATACTTAGCAAAGCAACAGAGTAACAACACATATACTTAATGCAGGGCAGGGTCCAAACCAGCACATCAGCGCAAATCTGTGCCTGCTTTTTGTGCAGGTACTTTTCCAAAGCAAAGCCACCAGATAGTTTTAACGATATGTCAAGTCAGAAGAGAAAAATCAGACCCCCTCCGAAGAATCACCTCCTAAAATGCCCAGCCAAAAATATGGATGTTAGTGACATATACATGAATTTTCATTCCCATATATGGTGGTCAGGCAATAATAATAAAATAAATTAATGCTTTTGCCTACAGAAAGGACTTTTATTATTGCCATCCATGAGTCTTTATTATATTAATTTATTATTGTTACATTCACCACTGATAGAAATCATTTGTTAAAATGACTCTTAAGAAAACATTTTTCAGATGCTCAGACCAACTCCCAGCAGAGTGGGTGTAGCACTGCTCATTTTTTTTTCTACATCCTCTTTATTCCAGGGCCTTTCACTGGCTATAAAAAGCCCTCTTGGAACAAATGGAAGTATTTCTTTTCTATAAATATCAAAGCAATTTTGGGTAAAACAGAATGTGACTTTTAAAGGTCAAGTCCAGTGTGAAGGAGAAGAATTGTATATTTTTTCTACAAAACCTAAGTTTGGGTTTTTCCTCTCTTTTGTGTCAAGTCAGATCACTGAACACATCAGATTCCTGCCAGGTCCCTCAAGGAGTACGACTGGATGCTTGCATTCTCCGCATGATATCTGAATGCTCTCTGGCAACTGGCACAGTACCAAGCTTTGGGGATGGTGCTTGTTAACACGCTTGCTTCATCCAGTGGATGCAACAAACTCTGTGTCATAAGGAACAAGATGATCAAGTTGTGGTTTTATCCACCTGCATGCATGAACTTCTAGTCCTGAAGAAAGTCTATGGATGCAATCAGCCTGTAACATGCAGAAAAATAAATTTGGCATCACTATGGCTACATGTTTGTGCAGGTATACAGAGCACAGTCATATCAATTCCAGTCTCTCCTGTAAGACACTTTTGGTGAGAGCCAACAGGCAACTAAGTTTATCTGTAGTAAATGGACATCACTTTTAAGCAATTAGTTAGGGACTCAGAACAATAGCATCTGTTTTCCAAAATCTATGCAGAGATCCTTGTAGGACCCTCACTAGTCCTGTATATTCCTGCCCCCCAGGACCATATCAAGTTATAGCAGAGACAAAATGCTTAGCCCCTGGTAACAGCATCCCCCCCCCTTCTAGGGATGGCTGCAATGGTACTACCCACCCTTTTAATGAGAATGTACAGGGGGTAGTGGTGGTGGTGGAAGAATTAGACTCCATTGGATGTTCTCTCAGGGGCAATTTCTCCAAATGGGTTAATTTTGCACACATGTAATCCCCCATTATAACGGGGGTTTACTAAAGAACCTGAGAGCGCTCTCCAGAGTTACTGTGGGGAGGGTTCTAAGGATCCAGCCCAAGGGGGTAGGTTCCTGGGTAAGTTACAGAGGATAATGATTCTGGTTGTTGAATGACAGTGGGGGAGGAGTTAGGAGTTAATAAATTTGTTGTTGTTGTTGTTGGGGGTTCGCACGAGATCTTTGGTTGCCTCTACCCCTGCCGGGACCCTTGAGAAGAGAGGGGTGTCCTGGATGGGTTCAAGAAACTAATGCTGACCTAAGAGAAAGGTTTCTGCCAGTAAAGCATTAACCGTGAGGAGGAGGAGTGCTCCAAGTGGGAATTAGAGGATCCCAGCCTGGGAGCAGGAACAGGAAAGAACTGTTTGGAGCTGAAGGTGGTAGCTGGAGAACTACTCCTTTGAAAGAAAGGAGTGTGGACAGATGAGGAGGTCTGATTCAGCAGGCACAGCCTTAGGTTGTTACACCCAGAAGGGATGGGTATGGACAGGAGGAGCTGTAAATATGTACATACTGTAGGATTGAGAAGATCCACCATATCCCCGATTTTGGCTCTGGATTTATAGTTTGCATCTGCTATCAAGTTGGATTACAAACTGACTGTTTGAAAAAGGATTTGAACTGCCTATTGTAGAAGTTCAGTAAAATTTGATGTTGATTAAAATATTATCCTCCATGTGGAGAGTAATTCTTTGAAGTGAGAGAAAGATGTCTGCTCCCAGACTGATAAAGGGTACTCAATGAAGTCCAGCTCAATGCCCTACAGCCTACCAGAGTAAGTCCGGCCCCGGCCTATGCCCAAGCTCGAGTGAGAGAAGACAAGCACTGTGTGTGTGAGTGCAGAGACCCCTGGTGTTTTGTGGCCTGGGTCGAGGGGTGCCAGACTCCGAGAGCTAGTCGGTGCCCCAGGACGCTGTGCTGGGAGTGAAACCCAGGTTGCACATACTATGGCAGGAATGAACCTCACTCCTAAGCCAGGGTATGTAGAGTACTATATAATCAAATCCCTTCCTTTTTATCTTGCTGTGCCAAAGAGCTCCCCTTTGGAGTTCATAAGATGCACCATGTGTACAGGCTCCCTTGACTCTTTTAGTTTGTGTCCAGTGTGAAGGCTATTATTAAGAATAAAATTGCAGAGCATATACAAAAACATGGACTGATGAGACAAAGTCAGCACGGATTTAGTGAAGGGAAGTCTTGCCTCACCAATCTAATGCATTTTTTTGAGGGGGTAAGCAAACATGTGGACAATGGGGAGCCGGTTGATATTGTATATCTGGATTTTCAGAAGGCGTTTGACAAAGTGCCGCACGAAAGACTCCTGAAGAAATTGCAGAGTCATGGAATCGGAGGTAGGGTATTATTATGGATTAAGAACTGGTTGAAAGATAGGAAGCAGAGAGTAGGATTGCGTGGCCAGTATTCTCAGTGGAGGAGGGTAGTTAGTGGGGTCCCGCAGGGGTCTGTGCTGGGTCCGTTGCTCTTTAATGTATTTATAAATGACCTAGAGATGGGAATAACTAGTGAGGTAATTAAATTCGCCGATGACACAAAATTATTCAGGGTCGTCAAGTCGCAGGAGGAATGTGAACGATTACAGGAGGACCTTGCGAGACTGGGAGAATGGGCGTGCAAGTGGCAGATGAAGTTCAATGTTGACAAGTGCAAAGTGATGCATGTGGGTAAGAGGAACCCGAATTATAGCTACGTCTTGCAAGGTTCCGCGTTAGGAGTTACGGATCAAGAAAGGGATCTGGGTGTCGTCGTCGATGATACGCTGAAACCTTCTGCTCAGTGTGCTGCTGCGGCTAGGAAAGCGAATAGAATGTTGGGTGTTATTAGGAAGGGTATGGAGTCCAGGTGTGCGGATGTTATAATGCCGTTGTATCGCTCCATGGTGCGACCGCACCTGGAGTATTGTGTTCAGTACTGGTCTCCGTATCTCAAAAAAGATATAGTAGAATTGGAAAAGGTACAGCGAAGGGCGACGAAAATGATAGTGGGGATGGGACGACTTTCCTATGAAGAGAGGCTGAGAAGGCTAGGGCTTTTCAGCTTGGAGAAGAGACGGCTGAGGGGAGATATGATAGAAGTGTATAAAATGATGAGTGGAATGGATCGGGTGGATGTGAAGCGACTGTTCACGCTATCCAAAAATACTAGGACTAGAGGGCATGAGTTGAAGCTACAGTGTGGTAAATTTAAAACGAATCGGAGAAAATTTTTCTTCACCCAACGTGTAATTAGACTCTGGAATTCGTTGCCGGAGAACGTGGTACGGGCGGTTAGCTTGACGGAGTTTAAAAAGGGGTTAGATAGATTCCTAAAGGACAAGTCCATAGACCGCTATTAAATGGACTTGGAAAAATTCCGCATTTTTAGGTATAACTTGTCTGGAATGTTTTTACGTTTGGGGAGCGTGCCAGGTGCCCTTGACCTGGATTGGCCACTGTCGGTGACAGGATGCTGGGCTAGATGGACCTTTGGTCTTTCCCAGTATGGCACTACTTATGTACTTATGTACTTAACAGGTCAGAAGTTTTTAACCTACCCCTCTGTCTGCTGTTTAACCGAGGAGTGGAGTAGCACACTGGCCCTCAATCCAACAGAACCAAAAAGCCCCACTCTGCAGCTGAACTACAAAGGAGGTAGAGTGAATGAGACTGCCTCCCACACATGCTTCCAATTAGAAACAGACACTGTGTGTAAAACAAGAGAATAGGTTAACCTCAGCCCCAAGGATACCTCTTACCCTGAAATACTATATTCCGGATACAGTTGGTGTACCCCAGCATTTGGGAAGCCAATCATCCTACAGACTGATTATGTTAAAGGGATAACAGACAGATATGAGTGAAGAGTAGTGGTATTTATAGTGTTACCCAATGCTGTACAACCTAAGGATTGAAAGACTACCTCAGAACGTTACTGTTTTGCACTTAAGCTTAGTAACGAGAGTTGGAGCATCCCACTTAAGTCACCGAGTTATCTTTTGGAGAGACTTCTGTGCCGGAGCCTTAAAAAGAAATTCCATCCACCCGTGAAGAGCCTGCTCTCTCAGAGAAGAGAGTGTGCATGCTGAGAGTGATTAAGAGAGAGGACAGGAAAGGAAAATATTCTAGAGGACCCTGGGGTATGAATCGAGTGATGGACCACACCGTGACCAGGACACCATCACACACTTTTCATTTCTCGGTTCTATTATTTTTTTTTTTTTATTATTATTCCTCCTTTTCCTTTTTGCTCTTTAGATTGTTTTATCATTTCTTTCATGAAGTAGTGAGAACAAAAAGATGTGCATATGTTATGGCCTTACTCACTGCTTTTCAAGCTCTATGATGATCTATTAGCTGTTTGTGATGGAGCCTTGACATGCCAGACTATATTTCCATTTATGACTTGTAATGATTGGAGTGACAAATTTAGAAAAGTGTTTACAGCCTCCAGCTTTAACTTTCTTAATGCCACGTAGCAGAATTTATGGTGACTGACCAACTCATACGTAATATCAATATATATAAATCATACGTAATATCAATATATATAAATGGCGAGTGTCGTACTCACTCGCAAATGCGCAGAGACCCTCTCTGCCCCGCCCCCGTGTCAATACGTGATGACGGGGGCGGAACAGAGAGGGTCTCTACTGCGCATTTGCAAGGGACACCGCCGTCGCTAACGCTTCCCCCACCCGGAGTCGCCGCCGCCACCCACCTTCCACCCGGTCGGGCCTTCGCTCCACTACTGAAACAGCGAGGGCACGCAGCACACAGCTCTGCTGAGCTGCCGTCGGCCTTCCTTCTTCTTCTCTGACTGTGTCCCGCCCTCGACGACATTACGTCACACGAGGGCGGGACACAGGCAGAGAAGAAGAAGGAAGGCCACGGCAGCTCAGCAGTAGAGCTCAGCTGTGTGCTGTGTGCCCTCGCTGTTTCAATAGCAGAGCGAGGGCCCGACCGGGTGGAAGGTGGGTGGCGATGGCTCCGGGGGGGGGGGCGAACTCGGAGGGGGAGCGGCAGCGGCGAACTCGGCGGCGGGGTGGGGGGCCTTTCAACCCCCCCTCCCCCCTTCCTATACTAGCACGTTTTTACGGGCTGAACAGCTAGTTAAAAAATAAAATCCATGAAGTAGAGAAACACATCGAAAAGAATTATGGGCACACTCGGAGCAGAATACAGGCCCCAGGTTTGTGGATTCAGTAGGTGTTTGAGCAACCCAGTACTGAGAAACTCCTTCACCATTTTTTTAGGGAGGTGTAATTTTATGTTGTTTAGCATTATAAACCATTTTGAAAAGTTGCCCCCATGCAGAAGGGTTCTGCAAGCACCCAGCTCAGCCAAAGAAAGAGGAAAGCAGGAATCTGAACTAGCAACCTCAAACAGCAGAGAATGGGTAAAGACGCCAATGTCCTGTTAGAGGCAGGCAACTTCTACTTCTCATGAACACTGATCCTGTCAGGTTTTTAGGATATCCCAAATGAGCAATGCACATACACTACTTCAATTATATTCAAATCTCCCTCATGGATATTCATTTGGGACATCTTGAAAACATGAGTAGTATCCATGGCCTTGCTGCTCATGTTATCTCTTTGAATTCAGACGCCTTTGGGGAATGGTGATTATATCCAAACTTTGAATCCTTTGGTCAATTGAGTAGTTGGAGGATAAAGACAAGCTACTGGGAAACCACAGTTGAGGCGTCTGTTGCTTCATTTGTTTGAGTATTAATTCCTTGCAGCTGTCAATTGCCCAGGAAAGGGAATGGACCACCCTTATGGTGAAATTAATATGCCTTTGCTCCTGACAGAACAACTCTCAGAGAGAGGATCCAGATATTTTGTTCGCCATTTGGCTTCTGAATATCATTTTATTATAAATAAAGAGCCTTGTACATCAAAATCCTCAGACTATAATTCAATCCAATCACGTAAAAAACCCAGGACTGGAGTCCCTGAAGTTTTACCAGTTTAAAGGTGGCCAGATGCCTGTGCTTTATACAGCTTCTTTACATTAATCTAATTTTCTTAATGGTCAGTAGGGTCACGGAGTCATAGTAGGATCTATCAGATCAGCGTACCTGCCCCTATTTGGCTGAATTATTCAATGAGCCAAGCATATGTTTCAGGAGTGGTATCGCAATCCTCATTTAATCCTTATTATATTTTTTAATGATTTTTCATTAATATTTACTTTTTCATGAAGCCCAAGTCATATATATAACATATTATTATGTCGAGGCCATTATACATATATATCAGTTTCAAATTCCTTTGTACTATACTATACTATACTTTGTGCTATATATATATAGCGATCTTAAGATAATACTTAACTTGCACTAAGCTTTCTATGCTGGAGACCAGATGTCACCGACATAGATCCATGTTTCATGTTTCTACGCTGTTTCAAGGTAGTCTCCACGAGTGTTTGGAACAGACGGCGTCTAAGACGCCATTATTCATATATATATATGTATAATGGCCTCGACATAATGATATGTTATATACATCACTTGGGCTTCATGAAAAAGTAAATATTAATGAAAAATCATTAAAAAATATAATAAGGATTAAATGAGGATTGCGATACCACCCCTGAAATGTATGCTTGGCTCATTGAATAATTCAGCCAAATAGGGGCAGGTACGCTGATCTGATAGATCCTACTATGACTCCGTGACCCTACTGACCATTAAGAAAATTAGATTAATGTAAAGAAGCTGAGCATATCTTGAATTGTATGACTGTGAGCACCCTTCAATTATAATTATATTCAGTGCGGATTGACTATTTGCTTTATACAGGGCATTCCTGTTTTTAAGGAAGTGTGTGTCCTGTTCTTGCTTAAGGAGGACAAAGAACAATTGTCTTCTTTTATCATATTTTCGCAGACTGGGAAAACAAGCTCAACTGAATTTTATACAACACACATTTGACAGATCTAGGATTTAAAAAGGAGGAGGGATGCAGAAGATCCAATGCATCAATATGCCCACACTCTCTTCCTTCTCCTGCCTTCTGTTCCTTTTTGCCTTTTACTCTAATTCTTGGGGTGAACCACTTGCAGGCTGCATGGCAGGAATAGGATGTGTGTGTTCTGTTGCCTTTCCTTTCCTGTTTGTGCAGTGCTGCGTACACCTTGTAGCGCTATAGAAATGCTAAATAGTAGTAGTTCTTCCATGATGCACACTTTCTTTGAAGTCCAGAAGCAGAGGTGAGAGAAGATGCAGTTGTAGAGCCCTCGGAGTGTGCGGGTCCTTACACTACTGACCTCTTATCAAGATTCAAGTTTATTTCATTTAATATACTGCACCAAGAGCACTTATCATCTGGGTGGTTCACAATATCATAGCCAAAGAAAAAGGAAAGGAACTACTTATCACTGTTGATAACCTGTTAAAGAACAGAGGAGCTAAAGGAAAGTCAGTTTTTAGCATAGGCAGTTAAGACCTCATGGCCCCTCTGGTTGCCATCTTCCCAATATCCCCAACACACACACACACACACAAAATATCCATGGACAGAAAGTCATCACTAGGAGTGGCCTAGTGGTTAGGGTGGTGGACTTTGGTCCTGGGGAACTGAGGAACTGAGTTTGATTCCCACTTCAGGCACAGGCAGCTCCTTGTGACTCTGGGCAAGTCACTTAACCCTCCATTGCCCCATGTAAGCCGCATTGAGCCTGCCAGGAGTGGGAAAGTGCGGGGTACAAATCAGTGGCGCTCCTAGGGGGGCTGACACCCGGGGCGGATCGCCGATGCGCCCCGCCCCCCGGGTGCAGTGCCCCCCCCCCCCAGAACAGCGCGACACCCCCCCCCCGGCCAAAGACCCCCCCCAGGTGCACGCTGCTGGGGGGGGGGGGTGCCGCACGCCTGCCGGCTCTTCGTTTTCATGCTCCCTCTGCCCCGGAACAAGAAGTAACCTGTTCCGGGGCAGAGGGAGCATGAAAACGAAGAGCCGACAGGCGCGCAGCACCCCCCCAGCGGCGTGCACCCGGAGCGGACCGCCCCTCCCCCCTTGGTACGCCACTGGTACAAATGCAACAAAAAAAAATGTGGAATAAAAAAACCAGTCCACAGTTTTTATTAGCAAAGCACTATTCAACAACAGTATCTTAGCCAGCAATCTTGCACCAAGTCACGACTGGGTTGTATGGCAACCCAAGACCAGCAAGATCATCTAGAATAGCATCAAACTAGCACAACAGCCAGCCAGCTAAGCCATCTCTGCTGCTATCCAGGCCTCCACTCTGAAATATGGATACCACTAACAAGTAGGGCTAATCCCAGAACATGCCACAGTTAACCAGCTCCACAATGACCACATACTTTCAGTGGTGCACTCCTTTATCACTTTTTTCCATCCCACCCGAAATGTCAATGTAAGAGTCTTTCTTTCATGGGCTTCACCTTTAGAGGAGGATTGGGCATACAGTACATCAGAATGTCTAAAAATATGTACACCTGGCTCAGGTGAATTCACCATGAGCCTGGGACAGTTGACACAACCCACTCCAGGTTCCCATCACAAAGTTGCTACAAGTGATTTTGTTACAAAGTACACTGGTTGCACCTCCTGCATAGCACTGCTAAATTAATCTTACCCAACACTGGACAATGGCACCATACTTTCTGTAGAAGCCAGAGCAATCCATGTCAACCTAGTGTAGAGAACCTTCAGGTTCTGCTCCCTTAAGGATTGCAGAGACCTCTAGTAGCTCTATTGGAGAAATGGACTGACTTGTATATACCCCCACAGCTTTTGGAACAAGGCAATGGCTCTCCTGACCAATGACTGAAAATGGTAGAAGGAGGGAAACTGCGGGAAACTGCTGATATACATACTTAGCCCAGGTGGAGTTTTTCTTTGTCTGACTCCTGCTTCCCTGGCTACGGCAACATTAAACCAAGGAAAGAGGGTCTCTAGCTAGCCCAACCAGTGCACCTGGAGAGAGGAGTGGGAGCAGTACCACAGCTGATTACCACCAGAGGCAAATGTAGTGGCTTAGCTTGAACAGGAAACAACCCACCTTCACATAAGAATTACTAGAATGTCCAGACTTGAGGAGCAGGAGAGCACCAGAAGATGGTCTCTAAAGATCTACAAGGAAAAGAAAAGTCTTTCCAATGACACTAACTAAAGGATCAGAGAGCCCTAAAGAAGCTAGAAACTATGTGTTGGAAACTATATTTTTTCTTTGGCTTTGCTTGTAAATAGTTGCCCTTGTTAATTGAAAGTTCCAAGTTTAAGTAAAACCTTTGGCATAACAATCCTTATGAACTAGATGCATGACAGGAAACCTGAGTCGACACTCAAATGGATTATTACTATACATCTTGTCCCATTTTGTTCATGTGAAGGATGGTTACTCTGCTCCCTGGCTATTTTGTATTAAACATGAAATTGTTTGGTATGGCTTTTAAATGTAATATAATTCTGCCATTCATCTTGTCAAACTGATGCTCAAGGAGGGTATAAAATTAATAAAACACATTATTAACAATCCAAAAAGGATCCTGTACCATGCTACACCACATTATTGAAAAGCTACAGTTAACACACCCTATGCTGGCCCTGTGGTTTAGGCTTCAGGGATGTGTTTTATGAAACAGATAATCCCAGTTCTCTATCCCCAATGAATTTGCATCTCACAGTTCCTTCCCAGTTTCATCAGCCCACAGCAGACAGCAGCTATCCCCAGAACTAACAGTCCTCCCTGTTTAGGGGCAAACTTAAATCTTTTTGGTATTCCACTCTTTGAAAGTCTCTTACTGCAAAGTAATTAGCCATGGCTTAAAGTTATCAATAGAAATCAAACAAAATAAAACATGGAAAAGAAAATAAGATGGTAACTTTTTTATTGGACATAACTTAATACATTTCTTGATTAGCTTTCGAAGGTCGCCCTTCTTCCTCAGATCGGAAATAAGCAAATTTGCTAGCTGACAGTGTATATAAGTGAAAACATTCAAGCATTACTATGACAGTCTGACAGGGTGGGAGGATGGGGGTGGGTAGGAGGTATGCATGGGGACATCAAAGCATATCATTGATATTCTAACAGGATAGGTGAGGGGAGGGTGATGGCTTAAAGAATCTCCCTCTCTGACTCCTAATCAATCCCAGGAATTTTCTAAATGTGCTTTTCCTCTAGGGCAATCATTTAGCAGAAGCCGTATAGTTTTTACCCGAGACAGGTAGGTGTGGAAGCCTTGCACTACAAATAGTGACCACTCGTGCAGACGGCTTTAATATCCTAGAGTTTGGATCCAGAACTATGTGATAAATATCCAACAGCGTTAGGCATATCGCAGCTGTTATATAGCAACCATAAGAATGCAACTGCTACTAGTTAGCAATGAACCTCAGAATGAGTGTGGGAAAGATTTACGATTTGAACTTGTAAGCCTAGGAGGAGGTTACAGCGAGCCACCTGTCAATGCAGAGAAGGAACGACAACGCAAAGATGTGTGAGGACACCGAATTATCATGCTGTTTAGAACTGCTCCTGTACTTCTAGGACACAGACAGATGTAAAGTCCCTGTACGTCTATTTCAAAAGAACCATTTGTGGTGAAAGCTTCGTGATCCATTACAAGCACAAACATGAAAAGCAATTCTATGACTAGGTGCCTTATGGTTAAGCTAACCTTGCACACAGAAATGCAGAGAGAATTAGCACTTACATGCGAAAGAACTACAGCGTGAAACGGTTTAGGATGGGCTTTGACGGAAAATCCAGTAATTTGGATTGTGAGGACAGTGCCGGGCAGACTTCTATGGTCTGTGTCCCGTAAATGACAAGACAGATTTGGATAGGCTAGAGTGAGCTTTGACGGCAATTTCAGTAGTTGGAACCTAAGGACAGGGCCAGGCGGACTTCTACGGTGTATGTCCAGAAATGCCAAAGAGAGACAATGATCAAGTATTTTATATCACATTCATTTTTGGTTTAATCATGACTTGATAATGAATGTGACTGTCGGGGAGACTTGATGGACCATTCAGGTCTTTTTCTACCGTTATTTACTATGTTACTATGTCACAAGGAAGTGCACAGACAAACACAGCACGCAGTTATGCACATAACTTACAGAATACCACATCCTTTACTGCGGTCCGCCCCGGGTGCACGCCGCTGGTGGGGTGCCGCGCGTGCCTGTCCTTCCTTCGTTCCATGCTCCCTCTGCCCCGGAACAGGAAGTAACCTGTTCCGGGGCAGAGGGAGCATGGAACGAAGGAAGGACAGGCATGCGCGGCACCCCCCCCTCCCAGCGGCATGCACCCGGGGGGGTTCTTTTGCGGGGGGTGTCCTTTCACCAGGGGGGGGGGTCGCGTGCATCTGGGGGGAGCGATCCGCCCTGGGTGTCAGCCCCCCTAGGAACGCCACTGAACTGAATGTACAGACAGGTGCAGTCAGCATGCCTAAATTAACTCCCAAATTCTATAGAAGTTGCTAAAAATTGTGTGTGCAAATTTGGGCATTCACTCAATGTGTGTGCATAATTTAATTGAACAAGCTAATTAACTCCAATAATTGGTTTAACAAGCAATTATTGAAACTAATTAGATTTAATGAAAGTTCAAAAAGGGAGCACGGAAGTGTGAGGGTCATGGGCAGAATGGGGCACTCCTAAAATTTACACAGGTAGTTATAAAATAAATGGGGTTACACAACTAATTTAGACAGGAAGATTTTCACATTTCAGTTGGTGCAAACGGCCATGCCTAAAATTAGGCACAATTCCCTGGCATAAATGCTATTTTATAAACCATGCCTAAATTTAAGCCTGGTTTAAAGAATAGTGCTTTTATTGGCCTCGATTTTTATGGCCTCGTATATAGAATTCACCCCTAAATGCGCAACTTCCCTGAATAATAGTTCAGTATTGATTCTACCAAAATAATTTCTCTTCACCTCACTATGTGTCCCCCTCCTTTTTTTTACCCTCCGCTCTCACTGTGTCCCCCTTCTTTTTTTTCCCCTCCACCCTCATTCTGTGTTCCCCCTCCTTTTATTTTTAAGACACCATCAAGTCAATTTTTATTTAAAAAAATGTAGATCACTATTCAGCAGCATTTATCTAGCTAAGAGCGACTCCTACCTGGATATCTGCCACTCACCAGAGCCAGCTACTGATTTTCAGCAGCAATATCCAGGCAATGCTCCTGAAAAATCTTCACCGACTGCCCTGGCAGTATCCAGATCGTGCCAGGGCAGAGGCGGAAGACAAGGCAGAGGCGGAAGTTTTCCGTGTACCACCAGTATTCAGCACTGTTGCCCAGAAAACTATCCGCATAAGTTAGGTCAGCAAAACATAACTTCCAGTAGGTGCTCTCCACCCAGATTCGGCACTGGTATGAGTACAGCCCAGCACTGAATATCCAGGTACAAAAATTTAAACACTGATCAGCATTTAACACAATGCCAACCGCAGAGTTTAAATATCAGTGGGTACATGTACAAGTGGCTGGTGAATGTCTATGTGCTTTGACTATTAGCATGAGTGAATCTTACAGTAAACTGCCTTGATGTCTTGCCATGAAAGACCACATTTGAAATGAACTAGGCAAATAAAATTATGAAGTAATATAATCCAAGGAATACCTATTTTGTTGTCTAGTGCAGTGCTATGGACATTTTAGGCACCATTTTCAAAAGAAATTTACTCTAAACACAAAGGGGGGAGGGTAACTCTAAAACAGTGTGCTTATATATAGACACCCAAAGGGCACCCGATTGTTGTATATAGGAAACTAGGCATCTACTTTTCTTTATAGAACACTAGCATGTGTACGTTATATAGGGAAAGGGAAATGGGACTTGATATACCACCTTTCTGAGGTTTCTGCAACTACATTCAAAGCGGTTTACATATATTCAGGTACTTATTTTGCACCAGGGGCAATGGAGGGTTAAGTCACTTGCCCAGAGTCACAAGGAGCTGCAGTGGGAATCAAACTCGGTTCCCCAGGATCAAAGGGGTGTGTGTGTGCGCGCGTGCGTTTTCCATCTCTTCAAGACTAGGTTCTCTCTTCCTATCAGTAACCCCTTTCTGTCCCCTTCACCCCTTCCTGGACCTCACTCTTCCTCTCTCTATAGCTCCACTCCCAGTACGTGTCCCTCTCACTCAGCCCATCTCCCTCTTGCATCGCCTTTCTGTTTCTTCCAGCCTTTTGCAACTGAGTTCTCTCTCCTAGGCAGTGGCCCCTTTTAACTCCCTTGCCCCTTCCTGTTCTCTCTCTGCTACCCAGCCTCTAGTCTACTCCCCTTGCAGCTCCTTTTCTGTCTCTGACTTCATTTCACAGTGGAATTCTCTTCCCCTGCTGGTAACCCCTTTTGGTTCCCTTCATTCTTTTCTGGCCCCCTCTCAAATACAATGGATATATACATTTAAGTGCTTAGGCACAACCACTTACGCCAACCATGTACACATATTTTTGCATACAAACAAGCATATATGCTTGTACTCTGAACACTTCCAATCCAATCCAATATTTATATTCTATCTTATTTCAATCATGATTCAAGGCGGATCACATCAAGAAGTTCACACATTTATGTTAAGAATTACAATAACTGAGGAGTCACGTGATGCAGTTGGAGCGATAGCAACGTTTTGCTGCTGCTCCGCGGACCCCGCTCGCTCCCGGCGCCCTACAAATTGATTGACCTCAAACTATACTAACCTCGTCCCATTAAAGTGTGGTGGAAGGTGCATGGACCCATTTCTCGTACCCATGCCGCTTGGAAGCACGAGGAAGAGCTCCAAAAACGAAAAAGAAAAGACCCTGATAATGAGCGGCGAATCCAAGATGGCGGCCGCGTCGCCGCGAGGCGAGGCGGAATTTACCGCCAGACAGCTCTCGCAACTAGTAGCGGCGGTGGGCACAGCGTTAGAGCCTCGATTCCTCACATTAGAGGGGAAGCTGGAAAAACTGGACAGCCGATTGGGAGAAATCAATAGTAGAACCGCGGAGGTGGAGAGGAGAGTATCTGAAATCGAAGAAACTTGGCAACAACAAGAACCAGAACTTTCCAACCTAAAAAAACGCCTGGCCGCCCAAGAGGAGAAGCTGGATGAGCTAGAAAACAGAGCCAGACGATGCAACCTTAGGCTGGTGGGACTGCCTGAAACAATCCCGGATAAAAATTTGGGCACGCTGCTTGAAAGTTGGATGTCTAAAGAATTTGCTATCTCAGACAGCAGAGGCCCACTATGCATTGAAAGAGCACATAGGCTGGGGAAACCACGCCTAAATGGAGCTAAACCTAGAGTGGTAATTATAAAAATTCACAACTATATCCACAAAGAAGAAATCCTACAGGGATTCCGCCAGAAAAGAGATTCGCTTAACTACGCAGGTGCCAAGATTCGCATATTTCAAGATTACTCAGCCAGTATACAAGAAAGGAGAAGGAAATTTCACCCGGTGTGTTCAACTTTGATCGAACAAAATACCAGGTTTATGTTGCTTTACCCTGCCACCCTAAAAATTATGGAGAATGGGAAGTGGATATCATTTACATCAGAACACTTAGCACGACAACATATTAATCAAGAGCTGAAAAGCCAGGAAGCGCCGGCTTGAACCAGTTCTGAGCACATGGTGGTGAGCACATTCTGCAGTTGATTGAACTGTCTTGATGGGACAAACAGCACTGTAAAGACTTGATACATAGAGGTCATAGTTTATGTGTTTTATTATTGCATTGATGGGCCTGGGGGTGAGTGGGGAACCGGCACGTTGTGATTCTGCCTAGATGGGGTTATCCATCTTGGGGCCAATCTTGGAGCAAAGGGGGGGAATAAGGGGGTTAGACACAGGGAGGGAGGGAGGGAGGGGGGTGGGCAAGGACGGGAGGGCAGAGATAGCAGTGGAGCCATGTTATAAAATAGCGAAGAAGTTCTTAATAATGTTTGTTCTCACAAATGGAGTATTTGGGACAATGGAAAATCTCCCACATTCTGAATATACCCTCTGGGGGAGGCTGGGCCCCTGGAGGAATAATTTGATGATGTTTAAAATAGTTTCAATGAAATGCAGGAAAGATCAGTCGAACTAGTCTTAAGATTTTGTCATGGAATGTCTCAGGAGTCACATCACCTGTAAAACGATACAAAATTCTGACACAGATAAAGAGACAAGGTATAGACATTGCATGTTTACAGGAAACAAAATTATCTGACTCAGAACACAAAAAATTATGTCAGCGCTGGGTGGGGGAAAGCCACTTCTCCTCTTCGGGTAATAGGAGGAGCGGGGTAGCAATACTTATTCGTAAGGGATTACCCTGCACAGCAAAGCTAATCCGTAAAGACAATGAGGGACGACTTGTACTTCTACAAATAAACTACCAAGGGCAAAAGTTTTACGTTTGTGCAATATATGCCCCAAACACATATAGCTCAGCTTTTTTCCAGTCCCTTATAACACTAGGACTACAACACAGCGATGCTCCCTGGATATGGGCGGGAGATTTTAATCAAGTGCTAGACCCGAATCTAGATAGATCCTCGTCAACCGCCATTCCCGGGTTAGGTAAGGGAAAGGGGATACCAATGCTCTGCAAACACCTCCAACTAATTGATCCATGGCGCACCCTTCATCCCTCAACAAAAGATTACACACATCAGTCTAAAGTACATTCCTCCTGGTCCAGAATTGACTACATACTAATATCACAACACTGGTTCTTTAAAGTCCAGCAAGCCATTATTGGCCCGATGGAAATATCGGACCATAACATGATATGGGTGGAGATCAATATGGGTGGAGGTAGTGGAGGAAGCAACAAATGGAGATTTCCTGCATACTTATACCGAGATAAGCAATTATTAGAACACATGCAAGAAAAATGGCAATTGTATGAAGATACAAACTTATTATCATGTGATTCCCCTACAATATACTGGGAAGCCTCTAAGGCGGTCATGCGGGGAGAAATAATAGCATTTCAGTGTGCTAGGAAAAAACGCCTGGCAGCCGGCATACTGCAACTAGAATCAGCTTATATAAAGGCTAAGAGAAAATACTTAAGTAATCCCACAATACTTAATAGAGACCTAATGTCGGCAGCCTTAGTAGCATTGAATTCCCTGATACATGAGCAAACAAAGAAACAATTAATAGCGCGACGTTTGAATTTTCAAAGATTTGGGAACAAGTCTGGGAAATTATTGACAAGAGTGGCCAGGGCAACTACCACCCAGCGATTTATCCCCTCGATTGAAAATGCCAGGGGAGACAAGTTCAATCAGCTACAGGACATAGTAAATGCATTCCATGAGCACTTTTCACAGATGTATACTTCACAAAATAGGGTCCAAGGCCCCCTAACCAAAGATTACTTAGAGGATGCAAAAATGCCACGATTGCCAGAGGAAGCCAGTCAAATACTATCTAAACCTTTGCAAACACAAGAAGTATTCAAAGTAATAAAAAATTTACAAATAGGGTCGGCGCCAGGATTGGACGGCTTCTCTCATGAGTACTATAAAATGCTAACGCCACAACTATGTGGAGCACTAACTGACTACCTAGAAGCAGTGGTTGCCAGGGGAGCCTTTTCACCCAGAGAAAATGAGGCGTTGATCACTCTAATACCTAAACCAGGCAAACCTAAAGATCAAGTAGAATCTTATAGGCCTATTTCCCTCATTAACGTCGATGTAAAGATTCTATCCCGAATCCTGGCAAATAGATTGATGCGTTACTTACCAGTATTAATTGGAGAACACCAGGTGGGGTTTGTAAAAGGCCGTCAAGCAGTTCAGCAGGTACGGAAAGCACTATTGGCAGTGGCATATGGGCAAGCTACAGGGGACCCTCTCATATTGGTTAGCCTAGATGCAGCCAAAGCATTTGACAAAGTTAATTGGGACTATATGTTCCAAGTACTTGAATACACAGGCTTGGATGGCTGGTTTTTAAACGCTACAAAAACACTGTACAAAAACACTACAGCACAACTAGTAATAAATGGTACCAGGTCTAAGCCATTCGGAGTAGAGCGTGGTACTAGACAGGGGTGCCCGCTTTCCCCTTTACTATTTCTCATATATTTAGAACCGCTGTTGCGTACCATGCTTTTGGACCCAGACATACAGGGAGTTACGCTTCATGGGGCACAAATTAAGACCCTGGCTTTTGCCGATGATATGCTTCTCACACTCACTCAACCAAAAACCTCAATTCAACGTCTATTAGAAGTCATAGACGAATTTGGGTTCTACTCAGGATTGCAATTAAACTTGCAAAAATCACTGGCCCTTTCAGTACAGGACGCGGTGCAGGAGGAGTGGGAGGGTCCTTTTCCCTTTCAATGGGCACAGGGCTCACTTAAGTACCTAGGGGTCAAGGTACCGAGAGATCTAACAAAGCTATATAAGGAAAATATGGACCCCTTAATGAGACATACAGAGGAGGCCCTGCAGGGGTGGCAGGGTTTACCTTTGTCTTTAAGGGGAAGAATCACTATGTATAACATGTTTATATTTCCCAAATGGACATATACCTTCCAGATGATTCCTGCTATACTGGGATATAAGGAGGAGAGGTGGCTAAAAAAAACCCTCACAACCTTTTTGTGGCAAGGAAAGCGCGCACGTATTGGCTTACATAAACTTATGAGACCGTGCCTAAAAGGAGGGCTGGGGCTGCTTGATCTAAAGCTTATTTCAATTGCTTGTAACCTGAGGCACTTATCAGATTGGTTTCGTTCTAGAGAGTTTTTCTCCTGTACGAAAGTGGAAACCCTGTTGATGGCCCCAATGGGATTTGCTTATTGGCTGCAGGCCCCTCCGGGGGAACTCCCAAACCTGGGCTCATATGGATTTCTATTGAACCCTTTGCGGAAAACATGGAAATGGTTGAGTAAAAAACACAAATGGAATAGTGGGGTGTCCCCACTATTACCTATTAAAGGTAACTTAGCATTCCCGGAGGGAGGACAATCTATGCTATTTAGGAAATGGGAAATATGTGGCATTAAATATCTATTCCAAGTAGTGTCGGAGACAGGGATTATTAAAACATTTCAGGCCCTGTGTACAGAATTTGGACTTGGACAAAAAGACTATTTTCAATATTTGCAACTTAAACATTACATATGCACGTTGCCGGCCGTGGCTCTCACCCAACAAATATGGGACTCAATGAGCGAGATGATGGGCCTAGAAGCACAATTAAAAGTACCACTAAAATACTTTCATCATCACTTAAGAGACTTACAGGAAACACCTGACTACACGCAGGTGTCACAGCAATGGCATCAGGAGCTCCGATGGAAACTGGATCCAGAGCAGATAAAACTGAGCTTAAAGAGTGTGTACAGTGTGACGGAGAATGTAACCTGGCAGGAGATGCATTATAAATTTATCATGAGAATGTATATATCACCACACCGGGCCTACAAGGCGACTTTGAGAGCAACAGACGACTGCCCAAAATGTGGAACGAGGGGGGCATCTCTGGGACATATGTTCTGGCACTGCCCAAGGGTAAAGCCCTTCTGGATAGAACTTGGACATCAAGTATCACAAATGTGGAGCATACACTGGCAGCCAACACCAGGACAATTATTTGATGTCTTTAAAATTGGTGGCAAGTCACCAGAGAGACTCAAAGAGTTTTTGAAAAGAGTAATTCTGATGGGCAAACGTACCATATTACAACTATGGTTGCAACCAGACCCACCCGAAACACCACAATGGCGTGGTGCTATGATGCAATGTTGTATGTTGGAAAAAAAAAAAGTGGGAGATTTAGCCTCAAGGAAGGGAGACCAGTTCTGTAAAACCTGGCTCCCGTTTTGGGATACCTTGACACCCGTTGTGAGAAGTAGGATATTGAATTGTTAACAGAACTTGTAGCGGAATAGTTGAGGGTGGGAGAGGGGGGGGGGGAGGGGGGAGGGAATATATAAAAATTTGATGACATTATTGTATGTACTGTTTGCATTATTTGATGTGTTATGTTCATGTTATCAATAAAATGATATGGAAAAAAAAAAAGAATTACAATAACTTAAAACCTAAATATGATCAAGCACAATTACAAGACAGTCTATCAATACCTATATGATAAAGAAAATAGATATTTTAAGACCCTTTTGAAACAGAATGAAGACACAGGTCTAATAAATAATGGAAGTTCATTCCACATCTTGACTATTTGATACCTATATGACTTCTCATAAATAGATTTAGAATGAACCTGCCTAATAGAAGGGTAAGTTAATTTTATTTGAGTACTTGAGCGTGATCTGGACAGGGTTCTCAAATGTTCCAGCTTTTTTGAAAAAGGGGAGGCAGTCATTCCATAAAAAGATTTAAAGACTGTACAATTAATTTTAAATTGAATACGTGCTTTTATTGGCAACCAATGTAACACTTTCAACAGAGGTGAGGCTCCATCAAATTTCTTTTTCCTAAAAATCAATCTGGCAGCTGTATTCTGCAGCAACTGTAGTTTGGATAAGAGTTTAACCAAAATTCTACTATATCACAAATTACAATAACCAAACTGGGGAATAAGAACAGACTGAACCACAATTCTAAAATTATCTTGATTCAGATGATCGAATACTACATAATTGAAGTAGCTTAAAAGATTATTTATTTGGGTCAAATTGGAATCTAATATAATGGCAAGGACCCTTGATTGGGAGTCCATCAACAGAATCTTCCCTGTGTCTAATACAATATTATTCAAATTTGTGGGCCCGGCTTTGCCAAACCAAACAAGTTATTTTTTTGTTTATTAAGTTTAAGATGATTCCTTTGAGTTCATTGATCAACTACTTCCACACATAGCTAGTATATAAATGTTAGCACCTACTTTGTCGAATTACCACAGAATGGGAAAACTTTTTTTTTTTTTTTTAATAACACCCTTTAGCTTGATTTCTGAGGCAACATGTCATCAAAAAATAGAAAGGACTCCTCTTACTGTTGGGAGAGATTCTTGTCCTACAATCCAGCCTGCAGTAGGGTGGAAAATTCCAAAGCACGGATATAATTCATCTTTGTCAAGTCTATATTAGAATCCTCTCAGGGCCATTCCTCACTAAGGTGCTGAAACTTGGCAAGGGGATATAGCTTGGATGACACATGAAGTACAAAGTATCCACATCTTTATAAGAACTGGTAGATTAATGTAAGTAAACAGTAGCAAAAAACAGAAAAAGCTAGTATTCCTCTTCATGCATTTGGTTGTCCTTTTTTTATAAGGATGACTTCTCTCATGCAAGTACTACGGCTAATGCCTGCCGTAGTACTTGCATTGTACCAAAGACAGCTTCTCTCTGGACTTCATGTAACAGATAGGCAATTTATCCAGGTGCGCTTAGAAGTTGTTTTTTTTTTTGTTTTTTTTTTAATCAAGCCAATGGCACTCAATTGATGGAAAGTATTCCTGTATCTTTCTGCAACATTTTCTTGGTACTTGGATCTTCTCTCTCTTTCCATGCAATTCATCAAGTAATTACTTATGACTGACACCTCTGTAATCAATGCCTTTCTGGCGTTTTTCTCTTCTACTACTATATCCGGTTTTCTGGCATCCATTTTTTTTTAATCAGTTGGGATCATATGAGCCAGCTCCATGGGTGCTTGAACACCCCTAATATTGAGCACACTTTTTTACTCTTTGAGGGGTAATTTCCATTGAGTTTAGCACTGCCAATCATTTTGAAAAGTTGGCTCCTATGAGTGAGAGGGAACCTAACTGGGGGGGGGGGGGGGGGGGAATTAGTAGTGGCAAGGAAGGTCACATCAAGAGGAAGTAGGGAGCACAGAAGTATAGGATAGGGGAGTGGAATAGGTATGGGGGGTGTATTAAGCACCCTACCCCAAAACAAAAGTCAAACTGTGCATTAGGAGAAAGAAAGTAAGGGAAAAACAGAATAAGATGGTGAGAGGAAGAAGAAGAAGACATTAAGATGGGAAAGGACTGAGAAAGAAGTTGGGATTTTCTGAGAGAAAAGAAAGTGTATGATGAGCACAGGTTAGGTAGGGAAGAGGGCCTATTGAGGACAGGCTGGGAGGGGAAGAATGTGAACTGTATAGATGGGCCAGGGTAGACTGGAAGACATAGCGTGAGTGTGGTTAGATGGACTGGGAGAAGAGTGGTAAACTGTGGCAATGAGTTGGGGTTGGGGGGAGGATGAGAGACTGGTGGGACTTGCAACACTTCCTCTAGCATTTCTTTTACCCACAAGTCCTCCCTTGTGTGCACCACCTGCTATGCTCTATATTTAAAGACAGCTTGGTCAGTTTTGTTCACAATCCACCGTGCTTTAATTTCCTTTATACAGACCTGGTATTTTGTGCTGAGTTGAGCACCCCCAATCATTTTAAAAAGTTGGCTCCTATGCCGCAACAAAATGGCTGCCACGACACCTAGAGGCAACCTTGCAGTACTTCGAGTATTAGGATCCAGGCAAGAATTTTTTATGCAGGTCATGGCCAATATTCAGCTGGCCACGCATAAGCTCTGGTGGCCACGGCCCTGTGAATTAGCCCCTGATATTTACTGCCAGATCCCAGACATGGTCCGGCACTGAATATCCGGGGCTAATTTAGTTGGCATTTAAAAAATGCAGACTACTGCTGGTTGGATATTGGCCGGACAGTGTTTAATGCAACAGTTCCCACCCAGTAGATCCTGACTTCCAACTGGAGTCACAAACGTATTTGGGGTTACAGCCATGGCTGCCAAAAAAGGCAGTGGTATCACTGGACTGCGAAGGTCAATGGGACATTAACTTGGCCTGTGAGGGCTCAATGGGAAGCAGGACCAGAAACAGCATCAAGTCAACTCAAAGCAGAAAGATAGAAGAAAAGGTAATGGTCACATGATTTTTGGAATTGCTAAAAACGGGAATCATGGCCAGGAAATTGTTCCTTCTACGTGCAAGCTAGTGTGTTACAAGCACTGTTTACATGACAATGATATGTCAAGTAAAAACAAAGAGTGCACTTTGTTGTGAGAGGTTGAATGCATACACACCCTCAGCCTAGTGTTCAGAAGCTGTGCTTCCATTATCATTCAATTAACAGCAACAAGCATGATCTCACAGGACTTGAGAGAGAGGGAGGTGGTAATAGCTGCTAATGAAATAAAAGCAAATTTAAAGCAGAAGAACATCTTTAAAATACCTTACAATAATCTTTCAAGTGGAAAAACAATCTCCCCTATCTATTGGCTGACAAAGAAAGCACGCTTTAACTGGCACACTATTTTTCCTGGACTTGCTCAACTGAATTTTCCACATTGGTGAGAGATACAGAAACTGTGTGTACTGGTCAACATTAATGCAACTGTCCCACGCCTATTACAGTATAAAAAAAAAAGAAGTGGTTTATTTTAAAAAGCTACAATAGGTATTCCTATTATGTATTTTTCTTTTGGCTTGTCCTGTTAGGCATCATCAACAACTCTGAAATAATTTACAAAAAAAAAAAAAGTTCAACCAATTGGGGTTCAAGATAGTCATTTTCATGTATTTGTCTGTAGTGCATTTCTGATAACGAAGCCAAAGATTAACCACAGAGGCAGATACACAAAAAAGTTTTAGAAGGGTCTGTGACTGAAACATACCAAATTCCTCAAGACTAGTCAAAGAGTCCCCTGAAACTTGCTTATTTTCAGAGACCACAGTTGCAGGCTGACACTTTAATACTTTAAAAAGAAATTAAGAGGAGGCTATTGTAGAGTATACTAAAACCCAAATGTACTCATCCTTCCCGGGGCCAAAACCAGGACTTCTTTTACCTGGGCCTCTGCAGAGTGTTTTGCAGTGGAGGGGTGATGTCTTGAGATCACATCAAAACATTAACATAATTTTAGTTTGTTATAAATATGAGACAGGGTTTTAAAACGTTTTGCAGTGTACCGAGGTGGTTGTCTTTATAGCAGACATATCTGATCAGGTTTAAATTATAAGACACTGCATCTTCAGGGGTCCTTAAATTACAGTTTAATTGTTTCCATAGATGTATATGTAGTTTAGTGTTAATAAGTGCTTGAAATAATTGAGTTTAAAATATGTAATACAACATGATACAGAAACCATTTTTAGATTCATGTGAAGATATTACTTATCAATAAAAGTAGCCAGCAGCCCTTCTTCAGGCCTCAGTCTCTTTCCCACAAAGCCAAAATTTATACCCCGAATGCACCACAAGAAAAACCTCACTCCCTTGCTTTCAATCTTACACTCTCTAGAATGGACCACCTGGCATCTCTGTACTCTGGCTCAGCATCTTCCTTCCCTCCCTTCCCTTCCCCTGGTCTAGCAACTTCCTTACCCCCTCCTCCCATCCCCTGCCAGCCCTGCTCCTTCCAACAAAAAGGTGGTATTTAGGTATGGAGCTGCTGTCTAGGCCGCACTGCAGATGGCTGTGCTGGTCCCATCCCTTCTGACATGGGATTCCTGTTTTTGAGGGCAGACTGCAGTGGTGTGCTGGAGCAGGCTCTCACAGGCTCTCGTTTGTTAAGTTTTTAAGAATTTTGGGAGCCGGTTCTCCATGGCTACTTTAACAAATGGATCCCAAAATGTGGGCTTGGGCCCCTCCTGAATTCTCTTTTACTTTGCTGGCGAGAGAGAGCCCCCTGTTAACAATTTACCAGCACACCCCTGGGGCAGAGCCATCAGTAGCATGGCTTACACAGTGGCTCAAAAAAAATAAAGGCGAAAAAGAAGGACAGCCTGCGTTCCTTCACTGTGTTTGTTCTTTTGTTCTTTTAGATAGTGGCTCCGCAGCTTTATACCACATTTTTTTGATAGGAAGTGGCTTGGCCAATAGGTGACAAAGGGAGCTGAACTGCTGGACTTCGGAGGGGTGGGGGTCAGCACATACACAAAAGTTTGTCCTGGGTCCTATAAGGTGATTAAAGCAGCCCTGGCCAAAACATATACAGTACTGGAACAAGGATATAAAAATGAGACAAACAGCCTATAAGAATAAAGTACAATAGTTGCAAAGATGCTCACAAGATTAGAAAGTCTCCTCTGAGCGGTGCTCTCTCCTGGGTTCTCAGACATCTTTCTCCCTTCTTCTGTACTCTGTTCATCCGACTGCCTTTTATCTCTATCCACTCTACTTGTCACCAAATCTCCTTTGTAACACTAACACTGTAGGGCATAGGCCAGGCTCAGGTTTTCACTCCTCTCACTTCAGGTAGATAGTATAGCATCTTTGTGCTCCAATAACCCTCTCTCCACTCTAAGACTTGGTTCTGATGGGCTGATGCTCAAAACCTAATCCTGGCACTAAAGGCGAATAGCACCGATGTTAAGGTTCACAGAATGTTCAGAGGGCACTTGCAATGGGGACAATGTGCATTCCAAAGATGACCACAAGTAACATTAAAACAGGGCCACCAAGAGGAAGGGCAGAGGTGGCAAAATTCCCCAGGCCCAGCCTCCAAGGGGGACCTGGCGCCGGGGTCTTTCTCTCTCCTGCTCCTGATGGAACCCAAGTGATCGGGTCCCGACAGGTGCAGGAGAGAGAAAAGTCCGGCACCGGGCCCCCCTCCAGTGCTGCTCTTCGCTCGCTTCTACCACCATACCAAGCATGCATGACAAGAGAAAAAAAAGCAGCCGCAGGGGCAGGGAAGGCATGGAGTGAAGAGCAGTGCTGGATTCTTCCGCTGGTGGGGCCTCGGAATCCCTGCCAGCCCCAAGGTATCTCAGTTGCGGCACGGCAATCCTGGAGGGGGAGGAGGCGGGAGCGGCGACAATCCGGGGGGGTGGCGATTGGGGGGGGGGTGGCAGCGGCCCTGCCCCGGGCCCAGCTTAGTCTCTCAGTGGCCCTGCATTAAAATATAGTCAATCCTATGTAAATGAGGTCCTTAGTTATTCCCTCCCAATGCTCAGGAACAGTGCACAAACCAAACACTGCCTTTAATGCTGAAAACCTAACACCAGTTCAGAGCTAGCATTGGAGCATTTGAAAAGAGGATTTATCATGGAATTTGAAGGTAGCAGTACAAAATCCAAGCCTAAAAAAAAAGGTTGCAAGTAATGGGCCATGTTGCAGATAATGCAAGCTAATCTTTAGTAAAAGACTCCAAGTTTGTAGTTTCTTGCTAAAGACTTTCAAGGCAGCTCAGTTACAAGGCCTGTTCTGAGGAGTTCTCTAGAGAAATGAGGGGGTCTTTTACTAAAGCTTAGCTCGAGTTATCAGCAGCAAGGCCCATTTTACTGCTATGGGCCCTGCTGTAGATAACTTGAGCTAAGCTTTAGTAAAAGACCACTTGAATTAGGTATGTGAGCTGAAGCAACTAAAGACCAAGCACTTTGTAACCAAATGCTTTGATTTGAAATGAAAACTGGAAAGCATTAATAACATTTTTGAAAACAAAAACAAAAAATAATTACAGCATATACAAGCTTATTTTCGAAACAGAAGGGCGCCCATCTTTCGACACAAATCGGGAGATGGCCATCCTTCTCTCAGGGTCGCCCAAATCGGCATAATCAAAAGCCGATTTTGGGCATCCTCAACTGCTTCCCGTCGTGGGGACAACCAAAGTTCCTGGGGGTGTGTTGGAGGCGTAGCAAAGGTGGGACTGGGACATGCGTAATAGATGGGCGTCCTCGAGCGATAATGGAAAAAGAAGGGTGTCCCTGAGGAGCACTTGGGCAACTTTACTTGGTCCATTTTTTCTTACGACCAAGCCTCAAAAAGGTGACTGAACTGACCAGATGACCACCAGAGGGAATCGGGGATGACTCCCAACTCCCCCAGTGGTCACTAACCCCCTCCCACCCTGAAAAAAAACAACTTTAAAAACTTTTTTTGCCAGCCTGAAATGTCATACTCGGGTCCATCGCAGCAGTATGCAGGTCCCTGGGGAGGGAGGTATGTGTGTGTCAGCGGAGGCACAGTGAAGGTGTGGATGTCCTTCTTTCAAACATTTTTGATGTCCTGAACTGCCTCCCCCCCCCCCCCCCCCCCACAGAGACAGCCAAATTTCAAGGGATTGGAGTGGAGGAGTGGCCTAGTGGTTAGAGCAGTGGTCTTGCAATCCAGAGGTGGCCAGTTCAAATCCCACTGCTGCTACTTGTGATCCAACATCCAAATAAATAAAGGGGATGTCAGAGGCATAGCAAAGGCATGGACATCCTTCTCACAGAAATATTAATATTCTGGACGCCCTCAACTGCCGTCGCAGGGACGGAGGCATAGCGAAGGGCGTCCTTCACCCATACGCTAAACAAAAAAAAAAAAATTACATCCCTGACGAGCACTTGGACATTTTCAACTGGACTTGTGTTTTTCTAAGGTTGTAGGGCAATTTAAGGTTGTAGACGGCTATTATACACGCAGCTTGTCTGCATGTATGAAGCTGTCTTTGGCATGCGCAGAGCAGCCACGCATAATGCTTGGCTGCCCTGCACTGGCTTCACCTCCTTAGGAAGTGAATCGTGTGCAAATGAGCTAACAGTGAGCAGCTCATTTGCATGCGATTTCCTTCATGCATGCCTGTTCCTTTCCGATTGGCTAAGGGATCGGTAAGGGAAGGGCTTTTCCCATTCAGTTAGTACATCTGGCTGAAGGTAAGGGAGCTATGTACAGTGGGGGAAATAAGTATTTGATCCCTTGCTGATTTTGTAAGTTTGCCCACTGACAAAGACATGAGCAGCCCATAATTGAAGGGTAGGTTATTGGTAACAGTGAGAGATAGCACATCACAAATTAAATCCGGAAAATCACATTGTGGAAAGTATATGAATTTATTTGCATTCTGCAGAGGGAAATAAGTATTTGATCCCTCTGGCAAACAAGACCTAATACTTGGTGGCAAAACCCTTGTTGGCAAGCACAGCGGTCAGACGTCTTCTGTAGTTGATGATGAGGTTTGCACACATGTCAGGAGGAATTTTGGTCCACTCCTCTTTGCAGATCATCTCTAAATCATTAAGAGTTCTGGGCTGTCGCTTGGCAACTCGCAGCTTCAGCTCCCTCCATAAGTTTTCAATGGGATTAAGGTCTGGTGACTGGCTAGGCCACTCCATGACCCTAATGTGCTTCTTCCTGAGCCACTCCTTTGTTGCCTTGGCTGTATGTTTTGGGTCATTGTCGTGCTGGAAGACCCAGCCACGACCCATTTTTAAGGCCCTGGCGGAGGGAAGGAGGTTGTCACTCAGAATTGTACGGTACATGGCCCCATCCATTCTCCCATTGATGCGGTGAAGTAGTCCTGTGCCCTTAGCAGAGAAACACCCCCAAAACATAACATTTCCACCTCCATGCTTGACAGTGGGGACGGTGTTCTTTGGGTCATAGGCAGCATTTCTCTTCCTCCAAACACGGCAAGTTGAGTTCATGCCAAAGAGCTCAATTTTTGTCTCATCTGACCACAGCACCTTCTCCCAATCACTCTCGGCATCATCCAGGTGTTCACTGGCAAACTTCAGACGGGCCGTCACATGTGCCTTCCGGAGCCGGGGGACCTTGCGGGCACTGCAGGATTGCAATCCGTTATGTCGTAATGTGTTACCAATGGTTTTCGTGGTGACAGTGGTCCCAGCTGCCTTGAGATCATTGACAAGTTCCCCCCTTGTAGTTGTAGGCTGATTTCTAACCTTCCTCATGATCAAGGATACCCCACGAGGTGAGATTTTGCTTGGAGCCCCAGATCTTTGTCGATTGACAGTCATTTTGTACTTCTTCCATTTTCTTACTATGGCACCAACAGTTGTCTCCTTCTCGCCCAGCGTCTTACTGATGGTTTTGTAGCCCATTCCAGCCTTGTGCAGGTGTATGATCTTGTCCCTGACATCCTTTGACAGCTCCTTGCTCTTGGCCATTTTGTAGAGGTTAGAGTCTGACTGATTCACTGAGTCTGTGGACAGGTGTCTTTCATACAGGTGACCATTGCCGACAGCTGTCTGTCATGCAGGTAACGAGTTGATTTGGAGCATCTACCTGGTCTGTAGGGGCCAGATCTCTTACTGGTTGGTGGGGGATCAAATACTTATTTCCCTCTGCAGAATGCAAATAAATTCATATACTTTCCACAATGTGATTTTCCGGATTTAATTTGTGATGTGCTATCTCTCACTGTTACCAATAACCTACCCTTCAATCATGGGCTGCTCATGTCTTTGTCAGTGGGCAAACTTACAAAATCAGCAAGGGATCAAATACTTATTTCCCCCACTGTACCTGGGAGCAATTTGTGAAGTCCACTGCAGTGCCCCCTAGGGTGTCCGGTTGGTGTCCTGGCATGTCAGGGGGACCAGTGCACTATGAATGCTGGCTCCTCCCATGACCACATGGCTTGGATTTGGTTATTTCTGAGATGGGCGTCCTCGCTTTCCATTATCGCTGAAAATCAGAAACGACCAAGTCCTGGGGACGACCATCTCTAAGGTCGACCTAAATTTGCTGATTTGGGCGTCCCCGACCGTATTATCGAAACAAAAGATGGACGCCCATCTTTTGTTTTGATAATACAGGTTTCGCCGCCCCTTGCTGGAGCCGTCCTGCGAGGACGTCCCCAGGAAAACTTGGGCGTCCCTTTCGAATATGCCCCTCTTTATGTTCATTTTGTTTTATTTTCAAAATGACAACAAAACATGCTTCACCCCCTTCCTCACAATAACCCACACCAAAAGTTAATCTAAAGCCCAGTTATAGCTCATGCTCCAAAATGCTGCTGGCCTTGGGTCAGCCAGTGCCTTTTTAAAATACACCACCAATATGCACGAGCAACTCCAGACCCTCTGGACTCCTTGGATGAGGTAAGCTACAGGGGCGGGATGAGAGGGCCATTAATTTTAGCAATGCAGCATTTTTTTTTTTTAATGTCTATTGTAAAACAGCACTCGCCAAATACACAAGTACAAAACAAACTGAAATAGACCCATCGTCCTACTAAAAAAATGAATAAAACAACATTTAAAAAAAACCACTTGCACATCCCTAGTGTTTGTGAAAAATGATCTGGTCTACATTATGAAAACAGAAACATAGAAAAGGCCAATGGGATCCACAAGTAAATGCAAAACAAGAATATGCAGATCACACAAAAATTCTTTTATTGGAATGCAACAACAGCTCCAGAATACAACTAATATGAAAAATCTGGAGAGGAGAATACTTCATAGCAGAAATGGAGCGGAGGAGTAGCCTAGTGGGGATCTTACAACCAGGGAAGCTAGACTTATGCTCTTTAGCAAGTCACTTAACCCTCCATTGCCTCAGGGTCAAACTTAGGGGCCTTTTTACCAAACAGCGGTAATAAAAAAGTGGCCTTAAAGCATCCTTACACAGGTCTTTCCCACGCACTAAGGCCATTTCTACCACTGGGGATACAATAGCAGAATTTCCTATTTTTGGTATTGATGGCCATGCGTTTTGCCATTAAAACAGATTAGTACATGAGCCCTTATTGCCACCAATTTTGTAGGCGCTAAGCATGTGCCAATCGGTTAGCACGTGGCAATGTAGCTGTGCTTAATCGGTTAGCACAGAACACTCCTACTCTCCACCCCCTGACATGCCCCAACAGCGAAAACTTTTACTTTACTTTTAGCACGTGTTTAGTGCACAGGTAGAGCGCGCTTATCCCGAAATTACCACAAGATGCCTCAGTGCGCCCCGTAGTAAGCCATTTTTTGACACAGCTTTGTAAAAGGGCCTCTTAGATTGTGAGCCCTCTGGGGAGAGGAAAATACCTAGTACAGCAGACTATAACTCACCTCCAGCAACTACTGAAGAAGATAGGAGCTAAATCCAAACACATAAATAAATGCAGACCTGAGGATTAAGGTGTTACGAATGTATGACGGTGAGGGTTTCTTGATTATCTCCTTGGAGGTTCAATGGGTTCCCTGCCTTAAGGGATAAGTGTAGATTCTGGGATCTCATTTGATCTGCTTTGCTGTCATCAAATCTAGGTAAGATATTTTGTCACCTTTACCAGTTAGCTTGGGGCTGGAAGTACAGAATGCCACATTGGATCAGTAACTAAAAGGTTAACTTGCTGGTGTGAGAGGATTCAGTTCCCTGGCCCAGAGCCAATCAGCAGAGGTAGGACAAACATATGCTGGTGTAGAGTTAAGTACAGATAAGAGACAGCAGTTAATATCTGCAGTCAACAGCATCTGTGTGCTGAACTGTCTGAGCTCACCAGTCTAGTATTCCCCCCCCCCCCCCCCCCCCCCCATTTCCCACCTCCTCTGCAGAGCAGCTTCAGAGTTAAATTGATATTTACCGCAAGCACTGTCTGTCTCTATGACTGCTGAAATAAGAAGAAACCTGTCACAGTGCCCTGTCTAGAGCTGGAACCATAATTTACCCTGCCCAAGTTGCGAGTGCAGCCCGCTCTTCCTGGAGCACTTAGGGAAGGAACAGAAGATAAATGTAGACCCTCTGACTATTCAGAAATCCCAGAGTGCTGTGAAGTTATGACTGTGGCCTCGGGCTCCTTTTTCTCCCTCAATCATCTGTAATAGCTAGTTAAACCACTGTACTTGCAAAGCATTTAAACCTATGAACTGAACCATGTTTTCTGGTAGGAGTGACCGTCTGCCACATCATGCTAGTGGAACCTTTTTCAATTTATTGCCTTTCCCCCTAGAACAGAAGGCAAAGTTCTCACTAGCTCCAACCTTGGTCCCTTTTTTCATAAAATAATTTTTGTAATGCAAATATTTATAGCTAGGGCTTCTAATTGTAGACATCGTCCTAAACACCAACACTCCGATGCAAACAAAATTAGGTGACTATTGGATAAACATCAGAAAAACATCCCTCTCCTGCCCTGAAGACCAATTTGATGCCACCAGAAAACGGAATGTAACAATACCACCTCTAGCCTAAAAACACTGATAAACACCTCAAAGAACACTTTAATTAGCTGGAAAATATACACCTACATTTATAATTTATAAGCACCCAAGAATAGAAACCCCACTTCTACTGCCAGATCAAGACACAAACGGAGGAAGCTGTGACTATACAGAAAACAACTCTGATGTTACTTTTTTTTTTTAACATTGTCTGCTCTCTCCATGTTGTTGTTTTTTTTTTGCACATTTTTAATTGTCCATATTTGTTATTCCACACTACCTAAATTTACAACGCAAAAGCTTTTCCTATTGTTGTTCAAGTGTATGCTTTATTCTTTCTTCTTAATATAAGAAGATAGAGTACCTTAGTTTTAGGAACTCTACCTGTGCCACAAGGCAGGCATTAAGATGTTGATAGCAGCTCATCTTTATCAAACTCTCAGGGTTGCATATTAATCACAGTTAATGCTGCAATTAATGTTATTAGTCATGATTTTAAAAAATGAATCACGGTTAATAAAATTAATCTCATTGCAGTGCATCTTTTCAACATCTCTCCCTCTCTCTTCCACTCCAAATCCCAGTCCTCGGCATGATTTGGCATCTTCCCCCCTCCCATTCAACAACATCTACCCCCCCCCCCCCCCCCACCATTCAACATCTCCACCTCTCTCAATTCAAATCTAATCTGAAATCTATATATCACGCTAGTCCCAGCGTATGGTTCAAGGCAATTAACAGAATAAGAAAACTCAGAACAGCATGAGGAAGAGTTAAAAGTAAAAGCAATCTAAAATTTATCAAATAAAAATGTTTTTCAATTTTTTATGCAATTGCATATAATTAACAGAGGAAGCACATTCCAAATCAATAATAGCTCGAAAGGAGAAAATATGGTATAGCCTTGAAATGACATTTCAATTGAGCACAACTAAATGCAGGAAGCTTTAATATAAAATTATCCCGTAACCAAGAAGAAAAAAAGAAAAAGATGAAATAAACAACTTCAAGGTACTACCACTTAAAACATGAAAAATCATAAAAACAGATTTTAAAACAATGCATGCCTTGAAAGGAAGCTAATGTAGTTTTCTAGCATATTGAGATACTCTATCATATTTTTTCAGCTGAAAAACCAAGCGCTCAGCTGTATTTTGCATCATCTGTAATTTACTTAATTTATTTGTTACATTTGTATTATGTAAATGTTAGGCACTCAACCCAACATACAGAGAGTTACAATAGTCCAAACAAGCCAATACCAACATCTGGACCAATACTGCAAAATGTGACTCAGAAAAATAGGACTTAAGCAATCGCAATTGTCTCATTCGTTAGAATGTTCTTTTCCACAGATTTTTTTTAAACTTGAGATTCATAAATAAACAAAGAATCTAATATTACTCCTAAAACTCTGGACTTTTTCCATCTTTAAATTTAGTCAGCTAAGAATTAGAAAACCAGAGCACTTTGGTTTTGGTAGGATTTAATTTAAGCATATTTCCTAGGGCCTAATGCTGGTTTTTATCCATACAATCTAAAACCTTATCGATTGTATCCTCCAAAGTAGTGCAAGCTGGCACCAACATTAAAATGTCATCGGTATAGAAAAACAGTCATTCTGCATTACTAAAAGGGATAGTTCCAAGGGTACTCTTAAAAAGATTATGCAACATAGGCAACAGCAGAGAATTCTGAGGCACTCCACAATCTGAGCGCCAGCTACTGGATGAGACATCGCTTTTCCCAACACAATAGGAATAGTTACAAAAAGAAAATCATTAAACCAATTTAAAATAGGGCCTGCTAAACCAAATTTGCTCAGTTTCATTAGCAACTACCCACGATCTCAGTTCATGGTCTAGCCCCCCTCCCCCCCCCCCCAGTCTACCTTAAAGATGGTCTTCTGTTGGTATTCAGCAATGTCAGCAGTGCAAAACCGCTGCCTGCAGCCTACTCCGAAGCTTTCCCTCTGTCCCATCCTGCCCCCTTCAATATTACGTCCTGTAGCCACATGGGTAGACCTGTGTAGGGGAGGGTGGGTAGTGAGCTGCAGACCCATAAGCAGAACCAGGCGGATTGCCGGTGGAAGCTATGGTGCAAGCAGTGATCTCTAACCATCAAAAGAAAAGTTTGGAACTGCTCACCGTCAAGTTTGTGTCGCTGCTCATGAAGACATATGTAATTGCTTTAATGCTGATGAAGCCTTGGCATATAAATCACTGCTCTCCTGGTATAGCATGTTTGGCATAAGTAAAGCCCAGTGGAAAAGGGATGGGGAGGGAAGGAGAAATAATGGATATAGAGCTGGATGGGAGGAAGGAAAGAGAGAGGGAGAGATGTTGGATCCTAGGAAAGAAAAAAAGGGAGAGATAATGGATCTGAGGAAAGAGGTAAGGAAGAGAGGAGAAGAGATGTTGGATATGGGGGTGGGAGGGAGGGAGATTAATCATTCCTTTAACTGTATGATGAATTGCAATTAAAAATTTTAAATCAAAATGCAGTGCTACTCTCAGTGTAGTTCACATCAGGCCAGACTGACCATTGGGATAGGTCAGTGCCTGAGGGCCCATAACAGTAAAGGGTCCATCCATTCTCCCAAGCCTCCATCTAGTTTAATCATTTTTGATAGGTGGTTAGGGGCTCAAGACCCTTATTACCCAAGGACTCAGATCACCGTCAGTCCGCCCTTGGTTCATATGACAACATCCATCGTCCTAAAAGCATTTTGTTTGGAGTTGTCAAACAGGCAGGTTGTTTAAATCAAGAGCCCTGGTCAATGGCATAGCCAAGACAGATTTGTTTTGCTGGGACCTGCATGGCAAGCACTAGACAGTGTGGGTGTTGACACCAATTCTGGTTCTCCTTTTGTTTTCCTATGTAGCTGCTGCTGGCTGGATGGGCCTGATTCCAAAGTGGAGGGTCCTTGACCCACCCAGGCCCATAAATGTCTACAACCCTGTCCCAAATTTGGTCCTGGAAAGCACAACCTAGTCGGCCTTTTAAGGATTTTCACAATGACTATGTATGAGGTATATTTGCAAATAATGGAGACAATGCAAGCAAATAGATCATTTGACTAGTTGTGGAAATTCTGAAATCCCTACTGGGTTGTGGCTCACATGGACAAGATTTAGGATCCTCTGACTCACGATATAAAGACAGTGTGAAAACTCACATGGTGAATTGTGTTCTGTGGATCTCAGACTAATGCTGAGCCACAGAAGATAGAGCACAGTGGCATCTGACTGGTACAGAGGCATGCATCAGTTTACAGACAGCTGGATGTCATCACCGATGCATCTGCCAAATTGTCAATATGATGTGGGTAGGTCAAGAAATGGTTTGTATAATGATTGACCAAACATTATCCTTAGATGTTCAAATTAATCATTTGGTAAAAAATTCCTTCATGTTAATGAGAAAAATGTGCAGAATTCGTAAATATTTTAATACAATGCATTTCAAACTATTAGGTTCAATCTCTTCTTTTGTCACATATTGATTATTGTAATTTGATTTATCTGAATTGTTACAAAGGTACTCTTAAAAAATTAATAACAATACAAAATACAGCAGTAAGGTCGATCTTTTCACTATTCAAATTTGATCATATTTCTATGTTATTTTTACGCCTCCACTGGCTTCCAGTGGAGGCTAGAGTGCTTATTTCTGCTGTATTTTGTATAAAATATTGTATGGCCTACCACCAATGTAAATGTATTCTTTGGTTATATTTGAATCTTCAATAAGAACTTGATCATTGAGACAGTCAATTCCCTTTGCTTAACCTAGTCCAAAAGGGATGAAACTGTCCCAGTTGTTTGAATCTTCATTTTCTTTTCAAGCACAGAAAGTTTGGAAAGTTATCCCAAATTAAGATATGGTCAATTGGTTGTACAACAACAGTGATCATTAGTTCTTGAATTTTCTTGTATTATGTAATTTTAATTTGATACCTACTATATCAAATCATTTGTATTCCCAGATTATACCGGTTCTTCTGTAATGTGATCCACACTGAACCAGCTCTGGCATACACGGAATAGAAGAATAAAAATTATTATTATTATTATTAAAAGCCTCAAATCGCTGATGAAATCCAAAATTTGACAACTTAATCCATGACACATATTTGGTGAAGCAAAAAAAACCAAACAAACTTGAGAACTCCAAAGATCTGGATAGAGATTTTTCTGTTCTTAAAGACAGGGCTTTTTCTGCCGTCATCTACTATGTTGTTACTATAGAAATGTTATCTAGATTCCCAGTGGGGATATGGTTTTATCTTCCTTCCCAGGAGAGTCTGTGTAGAATGATTTAAAATCCACAGAGCTCACTCAGATCAGGACTTTTTAAAGGCTGTTCTTAGTATTTAATTTATTGGAGATACATATGGAGGGAGAGATCATGCAGGTTACCAAGGTAGGTCCCTTTCTGTATTTTTATTGATTTTGATAGTATATTTTTACATAGATGGGTGGAAAATGCAACTTGCTCTTTGATTTTAAAGAATTTGATTGGGGGGGGGGGGGGGGGGAGTTAAAAGGTCCCATTTGGCATTGATCTACTATTTTCCTGTCCAATAAATGAACAGCCCAGGCTGCTGAAAGCCAACAGTGCATTTGCTAAGGGGCTCCCATTAACACCACCATTAAGTGTTTGATATTCATTATGTAAGGAGCCAAAAACAAACCTAGAAATGGAAGCAAGATTGAGATGCCAAGATTGAACCTACTTTTCTTTACAAAATACCAGCATAGCACAGCAAATACGCACTGGTATACAGGCTTGCATCTAAATTGCCACAAAAATGTAGGATATTTACACATTAACAATGTGCCCTGCCCACATTCTACTCATGTATACACCCACCTTCAAACTATGCCCCATTGCATTTAGGTCACTGAGGGGTCCTTTTATTAAGGTGCAACGAAAAATGGGCTGCGCTAGTGTAAGCGCATGTTTTGGGCACACGCAGATCCATTTTTCAGCGCACCTGTAAGAAAGGCCTTTTTTTATTTTTGCCGAAAATGGACGTGCGGCAAAAATAAAAATTGGTGCACGTCCATTTTGGGTCTGACACCTTACCGCCAGTCATTGACTTAGCGGTAAGGTCTCAAGCGTTAACAGTGCGGTAATCATCTACGCATGTAGAATGATGAATACCGCCTGGTTTCTGCCACATGCCAGAAAATAAAAATTATATTCCGGCACGCATAGCGGATGTGTGTCAAAACTGAAATTACAGCAAGGGCCACACAGTAGCCTGGTGGTAACTCCAAATTGACGCATGCTGGGCGTGCGTAGGTGCCTATGAGGCATATTTTCAAAGCACTTTGGGAGGCTAAGTTCCATAGGTTTCTATGGAACTTTGGGAGGCTAAGTGCTTTGAAAATGAGCCTCTATGTGGCTTAGTAAAAGGGCCCCTTAATCCACAAAAAATGGCTATATAGTGCACACTCAAATAAACTCCAAACCACAAGTTAGGAGGAAAGGAACTCAGATGTCACAAAGAAGTTTTATCCACCCTTTAAGTAATGGGTTGGAATAATGATCTTTCAGCGACAATTCCAATCACAGGTCAAAAACCTCCTTCCTGTTCAACTGTTTGAATCAATGTCCCATTTGATTAAATAATTTTTTTCAGACAATTTTTTCACAAACTTGTACTGTGCAGGCTAAAAAACATTGCTACATAACATATCACCCACAAACTTAACATTTAGGCGCCATTTACAGAACAGCATGTGGCTGGAATAGTGGCAACACTCTGGTCATTTACACACATTCTTGCCACCTAAGAATAGGTGCACTTAGGGGCACTTTTACTAAAGGGTTGTTGCCTGGCAACCTGGAACTACCGCCGGCCCAACACAGCCACCAATGGTAGTTCCTCCTTGAGTGCACACCATTTCCAGTGCTACAGAAAATTTTCCGTTATTATTAGAGAGGTGCTAACCCAGTGATAATCAGGCAGCGCTGTGGGCTGCCCAGTTACCGCATGGTTACCACGGGAGTCCTTCCCTCCACCTCAATGGATGGTGGTAAGTGCTCCTCCCCACATGGCCCCACGGTAAATGCAATATTACCGCATAGCCATGTCAATTTTCAGCACAGTGGAGGGGACAAGTCACTCCAAGCAGTTTTCCTGTCCCTCCAGCCTATTCTTGAGGCCACAGCCCTGCACTGCAAAAGCTATTCTTTATTACTAAAAAGTAGTCAACTAACACATTGCTCAAGAAAATGGCAACCACAGAACAGCCAAGAATTGACTTATCACTACATGACTATCGAAGACTGACTTTTGAGCAAAAGAAAAATCTATTTTAATATCGCTCTCTCGCTCTCTCTGACTAATCCCTTCGTGTCACAGCTCAGAATCCATTATCTAGTGCTATTGCACAAACTGAGAAGCGTGGCTTGACTGAATGAACTGCACATAGGAAAGGAACTGTCTAAACAGCTGCATTTGCAAATTTTTTTTAGTACTTTTCAACCAGGGTTGAAAGGTGCTATGGCAGAGATTCAATCCATTCATCTGTGCATTTGTCTAGTGAGAATAACAACCTTCACAAAATGTTTCTTTTAGACTTAGCTCACACCTTTTCAGTAGTAGCAGTATTAAGGAGAGTACTAGCAGTAAATGTGAGAGACTGAGATCATATGTCATATACCCTGATTTAGAGGTGAGGCTCATTACTGTCATAGTATGTGCAAAACTCAGCCATTTGGAAACTCCAAGGGATGAAATCATTACGCTATGCTGTCAAGAGCAAGCATGCTTTGTCCACGTTTCAGATAAAAATTGGGTGTAAATTAACTTCAAATTACTAGTTTACAAATAAAATGTAATTATATAAATTGCTGTTCATCATTAGAAGATCTGCATAGATCAGTGGTTCCCAAACCTGTCCCTGTGTGCACAGCCAGTCTGGTTTTCAGGATATACACCATGAATATGCACAAGATAAATACTTGCATACAGTGGATATCTAGTATATACAAATTTATTTCATACAAGTTTGGCTATGGGATCATAAGGACAGGTTTGCAGGGTCAGTTTTAGACCTATTAGAGCCCCAAGGCAGCAACGTGGGAGGGGAGCCCCAATGTGACTACTGTTATCCACCTTGAATAAAGGCGGGATATAAATGTAGTAAATAAATAAATAAAATTCGGAGTCTACTCTCCCTGGATCCCCCCTGCTTCTCCTTCTCCCTTCTTTCCTGATGGCCCCTGCCCACATTGTCCTTTCTCCCTTTTCCCCTCGCTCCATGGCCTTTCCACCTCCTCCCTCCCTCTTGCACAGCCCTTCCATGCTCCTTTCCCTCAATAATGCTGCTCCAATAGAGTTCAGGCAGCACAAGGCCTGTAGTCCAGCCCTACCCCTCATATATGCTGGATCACAGACTTTGTGCTGATTTTATCCCCTATCACTGTCCACTGAAGGACTTTCACTACCAGTGGGCTGGTCTGAGAATGGGCTGTTTCTTTCACTTCAGGGTTGACCCGCAGGGGCTCTTTGGGCAGCTGCCCTAGTTCTCCTCTTCCCTAATGCCAGCCCTGCAGATTTGGAGACCCCCCCCCCCCCCCCCCCATGTATCTTATTTCAGCTTCCTTATTGCTTCTAAATCACAACAGATAAATTGGCTCCTTTTATTTTATTGGTAGCTAGTGAACCAGCATAAAAGTGACAGGCTACACACATTCCTTAGCCAAATTGTGAAATAAAGAGGAATTTTTACTTTTTTATGGCGATAGTAAGCTGTTTTTGTGGGAGTTACAGTAATGTCCTGAACAAAGACACAACAGAGATCATAATTAATCTCCAAGCATCCAGCCACCAGTTCACTGTCCAAGAATGCAGTCTCTTCTGATCTTCAGAGATCAACAAAGATCTACAGTGATTTTAAGACAGGTCAGTCCACTCTAAAATTACTTTCCAGCAGAACCAAAATACAGGATTACTTTGCCAATGAAATAACTAAAAAAATTAATTTCCATTCTTCATCTACAGCAAACACGCTTAAGTGGTATCCAAAGAATGTAAAACTCCCATCTCATTACAAATATATTCTTGTCCTGCCATGACAGCACACCAAAATACATAACATTAAAATTCCCCTTTTTCCAAATATGGCAACACAACTACATTGCACTGGGGTGTTTTGTTCCCTAGGCATCTCAAACCAGTCCTTCAAATATCTGTCTGCAGATAGATCATTGCCATTATCTGTTCACCTCTTCATTCACACTCATCGTCATCACTGCCATCGTTCATGCTTTCATTTTCACTCATTCCATGCCTTGTCTGGTCATGGCACTCCCATGTTATTTAAGGCTTTCCAACCAATCCCCCAGGCTCTTGTAAAATAAATGCACAAATACATCCGGTATACGACAAGACAGATCAAGATAGCCTGGAGTGACCTTTGCCAGCTGGGTAGATTTCTACAGTCTATGTCCGGGAAATGATAAAGGAAGACCAGGATCAAGTATTTTATAGCACATTCGTTGTTGGTTTAATCATAAATTGATGACTGAGCGTTGGGCAGACTGGACAGACCATTCAGGTCATCATCTGCCGTCATCTACTACGTATGTTAGTATGTAAATTAGGGCTGTACCAAATATTCGTATTCAATTCGATTTGGCCCTGAATAGTGCCCTGAACACATTATTCGTATTCAGCCAAATAGTGATTTAAATTCAAAGACAAATAATCCAGGGCTCAACTGTGCTAAATCCTACTGAAATAAACATTTGCTCTCCAATTTCACGTTGCTTCTTTTATTATTTGCTATGCTAAAGCTCAATACCCATTATTCGTATGCAGCTGAATAGTAAGATAAGCTGTTCGGTACAACTCTATTTAAATAACTGCAGACTGGAGAGGAACTTGTGCTAGTAGGTATTGGCTCATACAATGTTTTCACTGTTATTGCTATCTGTACACCAAAAGACTGTCTTCTTTAACAGGGCTCTGCCATTCATTAACTAATCAGCAGGTAAAACACAGCAAAGCTGACAAGGATGATGCAAAGGAAACAACCAATGGACTCAGAGAGTTCACATCAGTAGCTTTATTCAAAATAAGATGGACTTGACAAGAATTGTGTTTCGGCCCCTAAGGCCTGCATCAGCAATCCCTGTAAGTTGTATATAACATAACATAGTAACAAAGTAGACGACGGCAGAGAAAGACCTGTACGGTGCATCCAGTCTACCTAACAAGATAAACTCATATGTGCTACTTTATGTGTATACCCGACCTTGATTTGTATCTGCCATTTTCAGGGCACAGACCGTAGAAGTCTGCCCAGCACTAGCCCCGTCTCCCAACCACTAGCCCCGCCTCCCATCACCGGCTCTGCCACCCAATCTCCGCTAAGCTTCTGAGGATCCATTCCTTCTAAACAGGATTCCTTTATGTTTATCCCATGCATTTTTGAATTCTGTTACCGTTTTATCTCCACCACCTCTCTCGGGAGGACATTCCAAGTATTCACCACTCTCCTTGAAAAAATACTTCCTGACATTTTTCTTGAGTCTGCCCCCCTTCAATCTCATTTCATGTCCTCTAGTTCTGCCGCCTTCCCATCTACGGAAAAGGTTTGTTTGTGAATTAATCCCTTTCAAATATTTGAACGTCTGTATCATATCACCCCTGTTTCTCCTTTCCTTCAGGGCAGGGGCGTATCTGGAATCCGGCGGTAGGGGGGGCCACAGCCAGAGAGGGGGGGCACATTTTTGCCTCCCCCCCCCCCCCCGCCGCCGCCGCCTCTGCCTCTCTCCACCCCCTCCCCGCCGTCAACCCTCCCCCGCTGCTTACTTTTGCTGGCGCCGAGGTCCGACCCGCAATCAGGGCAATCTCCGTTTTTCGTCTTCCTCCGTAGCCATGCTTCCAGGAAGTAACGCTGCAGTGCTGATTCGTTGAATCCAGTTCGACGTCTGACGTCAGACGCCGAACTGGATTCAACAAATCAGCACTGCAGCGTTACTTCCTGGAAGCATGGCCACGGAGGAAGACGAAAAACGGAGATTGCGGGTCGGACCTCGGCGCCAGCAAAAGTAAGCAGCGGGGGAGGGTTGACGGCGGGGAGGGGGGCCAGGGCGAAATCTGCGGGGGCCCAGGCCCCTGTGGCCCCACGCAGATACGCCCCTGCTTCAGGGTATACATATTCAGGTCAGCAAGTCTCTCCTCATACGTAACACAAATCCCATACCATTTTTGTAGCTTTTCTTTGCACTGCTTCAATTCTTTTTACATCCTTACCAAGATACGGCCTCCAAAACTGAACACAATACTCCAGGAGGGGGCCTCACCAATGACTTATACAGGGGCATCAACACCTCTCTCTATACAGCCTAGCAACCTTCTAGCTACGGCCACCACCTTGTCACACTGTTTCGTCGCCTTCAGATCCTCAGATACTATCACCCCAAGATCCTTCTCCCTGTCTGTACATATCAGACTCTCACCGCCTAACACATACGTCTCCCATGAATTTCTACTCCCTAAGTGCATCACTTTGCATTTCTTCAAATTGAATTTTAATTGCCAAACCTTAGATCATTCTTCTAGCTTCTGCAGATCCTTTTTCATGTTTTCCACTACCTCCTGGGTGTCCACTCTGTTACAAATCTTAGTATCATCCGCAAAAAGGCAAACTTATGTGCCTTTTCAGCGTTCAATAGGTGTTAGATACAAAGACCTAGTCACAGTGAATCATTGGTAGGAGTGCCTACATCCAGGATCTCAACAAAGGTGAAACAAAACAAATAAAGCTACTGATGTGAACTCTTTGAGTCCATTGGTTGTTTGCTTTGCACCATCCTTGTCACCTTCGCTGTGTTCTGCCTGCTGTTTTGACCTTTGCTAGGGTCTTCTGTTCTTGTCGATTCATTAACTAATCACCATTCTAGTTCATCACTTCAGGCCTTTCTGTGGCCCAGCAGAGTCACGAGATGTGCAAATTATAGAACAGGAAGCTGGATGTGGTTAATCTAATCTAGATACACATTCAAGCCATTTTCAATAAATCCAGAAATCCTTGAAATGCCTCCAGCTCTGTGTGAGTTGCGCTATTATTACACAAGACTTATAGCCATATGAATCAAGCCCCGATATTTCTCAGGGGTTGCTGCAACACTAAAAAAAGGACTCATGCACAGTTGCTTTCGCCTTGTCACAAACTTCCAGAACATTCCCAAGATGAAGATGAGACATTCAGGGGTCCTTTTGTAAAGTCGCTGTAAAAAGTGGCCTGCGGTACTGTGGGTATGTCGTTTGGGCACACGCTGGGCCACATTTTATCAACGCTGGGGAAAAGGTAATTTTTTAATGGCCCGGGAAATGGGCATGTGCAAAAATTAAAACTAGTGCGTGCCTATTTATGGCCTAAGCCCTTACTGCCAGTCACTGACTTAGCAGTAAAGGCTCATGCGCTACCCGTGTGGTGACCATGCAGCGTGCACCATCGTAGCCACGCTGCCGACTACTGCCAGGAATGCACCCCGCGGTAGAAAATAGAAAAATATTTTCTACTGTGGGATTTCATGCATGCCAAACTCGGAATTACAGTAGTGATGATTTGGCATGTGCTACCCACACGTTAGCCCTCCAGCGGCCTTGTAAACGGGCCCCTCAGGCTTTTGGCTGAAGAGATAAAGCAAACAGGCAAAGTGTTAAAGGGGTATGTTAAGCTGAAGAAAGATCTGTTAATATGCTTTAGTAGTAAACTAAAAAATTATTTTAGTAAAAATAACCTGAATTCCGCAAATCTTTTGTTGTTTAGTAGAGACCGCAAGGAGTGTAATCTTTAGATAAGAACCAGTTCGTTTTATTTTATTGGTAGCTGGTGAACAGATATAAAAGTGACAAGCTGCACACATTCCTTAGCTAAATTGTGAAACAAAGAGGGATTTTTTTTTTGTGATAAGCAGCTGTTTCTCTGTGAGTCAAGCTGATTTCCTGCACAAAGGCACAGCAAAGTCATGATTAATCTCCAAACATCTAGCTACCAACTCACTGTCCAAGAATCACATGAGAAATGAACCAAAGAAATCTCATATTTTAATTTCTCGCCAGACTTAAGGGATACACTAAAATTAGATTGAACTGATAACCAAATGGGAATAAGTAGTTCTGCAAGAAGTTAACTTTGCTACCTCGCTCTGTAATAACACATTTTTCTAAGATATGATCTGTTTTCGCCTGTACTTTTCCCAACGTTTTTTCCCTGCCTCTGGAAAACCTGTTAGTTGTATAGGTGAATGTTGTACGTAGATTTTAAATCTCAGAGCAGAAAGGAAAGCCAGTCGATGGGATTGTGGCCCCCTGAGTTAGCTTGCATCAGTGTGCACCCCTCTTGCCGGTCCAGCTTCTCTCCCCTCCCCCTCATCTCTTCCCTTTGGGTCCAGCATTGCTCCTTACCCTCTCTCCCTCCTCACAGCCCCCGCGGTCCTATTTAACTGTGTGTGAATTGCTGGCGGCAGCAGCAGCCTAAAGACAGATTCATTTCAGCCAGGCCCTAGGTGTTTCCTCTGCCATGTCCCACCCACAGGAAATTGCATTAGAGGCAGCGGGACATGGCAGTGGAAACACCCAGAGCCTGGACAAAAGCAGCCTAGTCTTTAGGCTACTGCTGCTGGCAACACAATTAGTCCCAGGAAACAGCAGGGCAATCATTCTGCAAACTCCAACGGTGGAAAACAAAATAAGCAGATAAATGGAGATGAAAAGAAATGTTTATTTATAAAACACAAACCAGAATGATGCCTGACACAGGCCATGTTTCGCCCAAACAAGGGCTGCGCCAGGGGCTATATGATCTGCTTGTTTTGTTTTGCAACTCACACATCATTTACAGAGGGGGGAGAGGAAGAGAGGAGAAGAAACAAAGAGGGGGGTGGGTAGAGATGGTAGATTGAAAGAGGGAGAGAGAGATGCCAGACCCATGGCAAGGAGGGGGAAGAGAAAACTTAATCATTAGATCAGCGGACATCAAAGGCTGGGAATTTTGGCTTCCTTTACTGCCCTAAGGCAGTGCGCCTCACTTGGTCCAACGGTTAAGCCAGAGGCGTAGCTAAGTGGGGCGCCAGAAAGAGCGACTGCTCTCCCAAATGGACTTCTGACGTCAACGGCACCTATGTCGTGCACGCACACGCAGTCTGCTCTCTGTTCCCCTTGGCATCACAACCTGGCTACGCTTCTGGGTTAAGCCGGCCATGGCTACACGATGCTAGCCTAAATCATTTTTTAACCTAACCACTGTTAACTATGTTTAACCAGTGATCTTCCTCCTGTATGGGCAATAATTGTAAGGGCAAAGCAGAGGTATAGATCTACACATTCTGGGAACATCTTTAGTTCACTCTACTTTATATTGGACTAAGCATATAAAAGGTTGTTTCATTGTATCAAGTAATTGCCTGTCTTGCAAATTGTTTGTTGATCTACCTAGATTGAAGGAAAACGTGTACCCATTCCCCAATGTGCTTAAAAACACACACACACACACAAAGTGGAGTAGCTTTTCTTAAGATATGGAAGAATTTATGAAATGGAAATTGCACAGAGGATAGCATATCATCTTCCTTTACCTTTGTGGTAGTTAGGAATATCATTGTGTAAAGCCCTGTTTTATAAAGAATGTAGAGATTGGAATTTATTATCCTTCTTAATACTTTATTTATTGTATTGCCATTGAGAAACAATCACAAGAAGAACACAACCAAGTACTAGCAACCAGGGGCATAGAAAGACTTTGACAGCAAGGGGGGCCAGAGCCCAAAGTGGGGGGGGGACACATTTTGGCCTGGCACCCTGCTCCCCCCCCCCCCCCCCACTGCTCCCCCGCGCCGCTGATTCTGCCTCCCTGCCACAACTAGAAGGTACTGCTTCTGCCGCCACCGCTCCCCCCCGCCACCGCTCCCCCCCCCACCGCCGCTCCCACTCCCCCCCCCCCCCCGCCGCCACTGGAATGTATCTTGGCTAAAGTGTTTGTCCCACGCTGCTCTTACATTACCTGGTGCCCTGTCCTGCTTTCAGTGCCGCACATGCTCAGTTTTATGAAAATGAACGTGCATGGAGCTGAAAAACAGGTCAGGGTGCAGCAATGTAAGACTAGCGCGGGACATACACCTCGGGTGGCAGGGGTTGGGGACTCCCGCCAGCCAAACTGGGGGCCCCGGAGCCAGTTTGAGGGGGTCCAGGCCCCCGTAGCTATGCCACTGCTAGCAATAAGCCAGCTAGGACAAAGGTAACCTTTGAAATTTCAATAACAATATTTTACAATATTAAAAATACCCCTTCCAACCCTGCCCATCATCCCGCTACCCCCCCCCCCCCCCCCCAAAAAAAAGGAAGGAAAGCACCAAGTCTGTAATCAATATCATTAAAGAACCAGGGCCCAAAATGCTACAACAAATGACTAGTGCCCCAGGACCATCCAAATCCCAACACAGACCACATCAGTAATTAAGAAGCCAGCTACGTATACTAGATGACACGGAAGTCCAGACAGGTTCCCAGATCTATTGAAATTTCCACAATCTCCATAGCCAGACTCTCTCAACTCTACAGTGCTCCAAAACCATAACAGAATAAATAGCATTGCGCCATTGTATCAACGTGGATGGTGGCTGAAGTGTCCAATTTGTCAGAATAGATTTTACAGGCCAGCATAGTTAGATAATATAATATGCAATCACTTTTCTTAAACATCTGAGGCAGAACTGCTGCAGATAAACAGACTCCTAATATCCTGCTAGCATAAGCTTGAACCTCAGATAAAAAAAAAAAAAAAAAGATGGCCCAAATTAGCCAAATCAGTCATTGTCTAAAGTATGGGGCAATCAGTAGCAATACCCACTCGATGCGTTCGCACTGGCGATAAATTTTTATTTTATTTATACATCCAGGTCAGGATGTACTCAATTCCAGCAATATTTTATTGATTTATAATGGGCTAGAAAACCCAGATCTTTGTTAAGTCCTGTCAGAATGATTAAATATTTTGACACCCACCAGACAGGACTTAGAGGCAGATGCACTAAACGTTTTTCATCGTTAAATGAGCCCTCAGGGAAGAATTTCCTATCCTTTCCATGCACTTAAGCCTATTTTCCGACGACAGTAGCAGCTAACGAAAACGGAATGGAGATGAGCAATTAGTGTGAAAACCCCATTGAAACGACATGCACTAACCTTTTCCGATTGCCTTTACGCAGGAAAAAGGCAGGAAAACTAACGAGAGGTCTGGACCTCTCGTTAGGACAGCTCTGTGCCAGGAAAAAATGTTAATTGAAAAAATAAACAAACTTTGAGCCAATCCCAGCGCATTAGCAGAGCTAAAAGCGCTGTGATTGGTCCAAAGGACCTCAGAAAACACATAAAAAAATAAAAATAAAAAAAGGATCGGGAGGGGGCAAGGGCGCTCATCAGGAGCGTCCTGTACGGACGGCCTTGCCCCCCCCCCCCCCGCTGCTCCCCACTTTCCGCCGCTCCCCCACCCCGAAAAAGCAAACTTCTAGAAGCCCCTGCCCCCCTCCCTTCCTCAGTACTCTCTGTCACCTGTGCTCCGCCTCCCGACATCCTCCGTCCGTGCCCCGCCCCCTTTTGGGGTCGTCGCCGCCATTCCCCTCCTCCATCGGGCCCCCCTTCCTCTTACCGGGCCCGTGCAGCGCCTCTCTCCTCTGTCCGAAGGCGCTGCACGGGCAAGAAGAACGCTGAATCAGCTGATGCCTGCCTTCGCCTAGCTTCGATAGAGCGTCTTTCTCCTCCTGGGCCCGCCCCTGTCTGACGTCAGTAACCTACGTAGGTTACTGACGTCAGACAGGGGCGGGCCCAGGAGGAGAAAGACGCTCTATCGAAGCTAGGCGAAGGCAGGCATCAGCTGATTCAGCGTTCTTCTTGCCCGTGCAGCGCCTTCGGACAGAGGAGAGAGGCGCTGCACGGGCCCGGTAAGAGGAAGGGGGGCCCGATGGAGGAGGGGAATGGCGGGTGACGACCCCAAAAGGGGGCGGGGCGCGGACGGAGGATGTCGGGAGGCGGAGCTGAGGTGACAGAGTAGTGAGGAAGGGAAGGGGGCAGGGGCTTCTAGAAGTTTGCTTTTCGGGGTGGGGGGAGCGGCGGAAAGTGGGGAGGGGGCAGGGGCTGCTAGAATTTTGCTTTTTCGGGGTGGGGGGAGCGGCGGAAAGTGGGGAGCAGCGGGGGGGGGCAAGGCCGTCTGTACAGGACGCTCCTGATGAGCGCCCTTGCCCCCTCCCGACCCTTTTTTTTTATTTTGTTTTTATTTGGGAGCCATGTGCTTGCGATTTGACTGTGTTGTGACTGTTTGTGGCATGCGCAGAGCAGCTAACATAACGCTTGGCTGCTCTGCGCATGATTTGGGGGCCGATTAACGATGTGTATTGTGATTCTTTGATACATTGTACGTTTCACTACCGATCTCAGCATGTGTGACTTTTTTTTTTGGTGCATTTTTCGTTATTTTAAAATCGTTAGGGACTTTAACGATTTAGATTTTTTTACGTTTGGTTGCTGCATCTGCCTCTTAAAGATCTGGGTTTTCTAGCACATTATAAACCATAACATTGTACTGCTTTGTCACCCTCCTGTCTCCATGCATATCTCCCTGTCCCTCATCCACCCGACTCTTCCTGTCTCTCACCTATCCACCCCCACCTATCCTCTTAGACTGTCACTGAAATGCTTTCATGTTTCACTTATATATACTGTCATGTACCAACATTTGCTTATTTCCGATCTGACGAAGAAGGGCAACCTTCGAAAGCTAATCAAGAAATGTATTAAGTTATGTCCAATAAAAAAGGTATCTTATTTTCTTATTTCTATTGATTACCTTTAAAAGTGGACTAACACGGCTACCACACCTCTCTAAGCAATATTTTAGAAAAAGGTTGTTTTGACACATGTTTTTTCCTACAATAGTTGCAGGAATGCATGTGTATTTAATGGGATGTGCACCATGAGCAGCCATTTTACAAAATTACAAATTGAAAAAAAAAATGAACAGCACAAACTTGGCAGCTTCCACAAGGAAATGCCGACAATTTCACAACTTACCTGGGTAAGTGGCACTGCTTCCTCATGTAGCTGTCCAATTTTCCAGACCTACTTGTGTAAGTGCTGCCAATTAAGTAGTGAAGCTACAACTTTGTTCTCTTTAATTTTGGAAGTGAAAATAAATAGGAGATTAAGGCAAATGACTCCTTTCATTCCTCCTGTAAAGCTCTGGTTGAAATTAGCATTTTTTTTTAAACTGTGCATAATTCTGACAGGTGTAAAAGCCGACGGGGGAATTTTTTTTCCCCATACACATATATTCCCTTTGTAAAATGGGATTTTGTTCTGATCAAATCATGCTCCCTTCAAATATGTGTGGTGTAGATCTCCACCTGTAAATAGTGTTTTGTTTTTTAAAATCGCCATTTACACATGAAGATGCTTCTAAAATAAGAGCCTTCGGGTCATATGGCTCAGTATTAACATGGTTTGACTCATTTGTTTGCAGGGGACTAGGCCAAGAATCAAGTTCTTTCTCGAGATGAATATTTCCGCCCAATTTGGTCATTCTGCAGCACAGACCTTTCAAGTCCAGTCCAAAAAATCTGAAGTAGCTTGTGTCACATTCAGCACAGGGCATGACCCAGGCTGCTTTCCCAGGATGAGAGAGAAACTACTGCGGCCTAGATTTTGCAGAAAAACAGATTTCTATATTTGGAAGCCAAATTTCCATACCGACAGAGCAGTGATGTAATATCCTAATGTGGAAAGCCTGTGGACACGCTGCCAGCCGCTGCTGCTCGGACAGAAGCTCAGTATGTTCCCTTCCAAATGGATACAAACAGGGGGAAATGATTTTCTTGCTACAGTGTGGCATCACAGCCAAGTCAGCTACAGATGCAAACAAATACAAAAAATTATGCCACAACAAGAATGCTTTATTCAAGCATCACAGTTCTAAGTTGAAAATCACATTACGTAATTAACAACAATGATAATGAATTTATGAGAGTGTACATGTATGTGGCATCCTTCAGCCCTAATAAACTATGTAAATTTTGTGCCTCAGACCTACATGCATAGCCAGCTGTAGAGGAAGAGGACCTGTTAACACCTGCTAACCTAGAAGCGCTTCCAGCTCACGTCAATGCTCCGAACAGACCACCTCTTGTTAATGACCTTTGGCCCCTGATTAGCAATAGAAGACTCTCTTATTTTTTTAAATTACAATTGTTATCGAGCTTCATGACAAACTCATCCCCTAGCAACAGCATTCTTGCACAACGCAGTGGAATATCTCATGTGCTGATGCCACCGTGAATATGAAGCCAGAGACTTGCAAGTCGCGTATCCCACGCTAAACTATAGGGAAAAAAGGTTTGTCCATCACAGCTTTCAATAAGGATAAAGTCTGGCTGCATGCTGGGGAGGGAGATAAGGGGAGTTCAAAAGTATCCAATATACGTAAGAAAAATAATTAGTTCCACTCTAGAAAATGACATTGCTACATTCATTCTCATCTCCAAAAACCAGGTGTACAAAATACTTAGTGGTATAGAACAGGTAGATGTGAATACATCTTTTACTCTCTCAAAAAGTACAAAGCCTAGGGGGCACTCACAGAAGTTACATGATACTACTTTTAAAATGAACAGGAGGAAATATTTTTTCACTCAAGAAATAGTTAAACTCTGGGACTCATTGCCAGAGGATGTGGTATCTGCAGTTAATGTATCTTGGTTTTAAAAATAATTTGGACAAGTTCCTGGAGGAAAAGTCCATAGTCTGCAATTGAAATAGAGATAAGGAAAGCCACCGCTTGTCCCTGGGATCAGTAGAATGAATGTTGTTACTATTTGGGATTCTGTCAGATAATTGTGCCCCGAATTGGCCACTATTGGAAACGGGATACTGGGCAAGATAGAGCACTGGTCTGATCCAGTATAGCTATTCTTATGTTCTTAAGCTTGTATTCTACAATAGAATCTGAGTGCCCAAAGTTCCATTATAGAACTTGCACTCCGTCAACTGCATTTAGTACCTAACCTTTGGCAAACTTTATAGAATCATCCCCTAACGGTTAATTCTTAAGTCAGGATAGTAACATATAACATAGTAGATGACGGCAGAAAAAGACCTGCACAGTCCATCCAGTCTGCCAACAAGATAAACTCATATGTGCTACTTTTTGTGTATACCTTACCTTGATTTGTATCTGCCATTGTCAGGGCACAGACCATATAAGTCTGCCCAGCACTAGCCCCGCCTTCTAACCACCAGCCCCGCCTCCCCCCACCGGCTCTACTACTACTACTCAACATTTCCAAAGCGCTACCAGACTCACGCAGCGCTATACTGCCACCCAATCTCGGCTAAGCTTCTGAGGATCCCTGCCTTCTGAACAGGATTCCTTTATGTTTATCCCACGCATGTTTGAATTCCATTACTAAGCATGAATTCTGTATCAGCAACTGCACACACAACTGCCATTATAGAACACTAGCGGAAGTCTGCATTTCCGAAGCTCACTTTAGACATGAGCACTTACGTTAGCTCAATGGCTGGTGTAAATGCTTACATCACAAATACTAGTATACTATAAACTGTGTGTGCTATTGCTGGGCCCTCTCATGCCCCTCCCAAATCCACACCCCCTTGCAATTGTGCATCGTAAATAGATTTGTGAAACCTATGAATTACTAACAGCCATTTGGAATAATTAGTTACAAACCTAACACTAATTGTAACCAATATTAGGTTATTAGGGCCAATTAGCAGCTAATTACACCATTAATTTTCAAGTGTAACCAGCACTATTCTATAACTTGCACACATAACATTATAGAATTAGGGGGTACATGTATTGGCAATTAGTATGAATGCACTAATCACCTTGAGGTCATAAGTACACCTGCTCTAACTACACAACTGATAATTTTACCACGCACCATCATGTGCAAACTGCAATCCATGCTCATTCTGAGCTATTGACCCTCTCATTTTTCATCCCCTAACATAACATGCTTTCATGCCAATATATGAAAGGGGATGGGACTTGACATATCACCTTTCTGCAGGGCTGGCATTGGGGGGGGGGGGGCAAATAAGGCAGCTGCCCTGGGCCCCACAGTTCTAGGGGGCCCCGGGGGCTGATATATGTTTCCCTTCTCTCCACCCCTGTCCAGCATCTTCTTTGCAAGAGGGTTGCCGGCACTGCTTTTGGCCTCCTCAGTGCTCTCCCTCTGCCCTGATCCATGGCAAAGGGAGAGCACCGAGAAGGCCAAAACAGCATGTCTGAATCGCTGCCACTACGGCAACCCTCTGCAATGAAAAAAACCAGGAAGATGTCAGATTTTGGGGGAGGGGTGCGGAATGCCAGACTGAGGGTGGGGGAAAGAAATAATGAGCCTGGAAACAGAGCAGAAGGAGAGAGATGGTGGACAATAGGATGGGAACAGAAAGGGAGAGAAGTTGGATGGGGGAGTTGATGCAGAGGGAGGGAGGGATGGAGAGAGAGATACTGGATGGGAGGGCAGTTGCAAAGAGAAAGGGAAAGGTGATGTTCTTGGGGGAGCGAGGGAGAGAAATTGGGAAGAGAAAGGGAGAGATGGTTGACTCGAGAGGTGGTGGGGAGAAAGGGAGAAAAGTTGGGAAGAAAGGGAGAGATGATGGACCTGGGGGTGGTGGGGAGGGAGGGAAAGATGCTGAATGGGAGGGCAGTCTCGAACAAAGAGTAAGAAGTTGGATCTGAGGATGGGAGAGATGGAAAGAAGAGAGAGGGAGAAATGTTGAGTCTGGGGGTGGAAGAGAGGGAGAGATGCTGAATAATGGGCTGGAGGGAGGAAAAAGATGCTGCATCAGAGATGGAAGAACAGAAAAGAGACAGATTAATGTTGGACCATGGGGTGGTGAGAGAGAAGAGAGATAGACCCTGGGGGGGGGGGGGGGGCAAGAGGAAAGAGAGGTGGAACAGGAAGATACTAAGGGGTGGAGGGAAAGGGACAGGGTGATATCAGGCAGTGAGACTTGGGTGAGTTACAAGAGTAGAGAAGAGATTCTGGAAATGGTGGAACTATATGGTAGAGGTCAAAAGGGAGGGGGTGGCAAGAAGATGAGTGAGAGGAGAATAGTGAGTACAGAGATAGAAATGTGGTAATGAGGTGTAGATGGAAGGAGATAGGAGGCTGGGAAAGGAGCAAGATGGGAAATGGGAGAGCTAGAGACTAAGAATAGATAGAAAATTCATAGGTAGCTGAAAATTAAAAAGGAGAAGGGTATGAGAGAGTGAATTTGAGTGGGCAGAGGCAGAAAAGGAAGCAGGGAGGACATATCTGAAAGGGGGAAATCAATATGTTAGACACAGGTGTAGCGAGGGAATAGAGAGAAGAGAGGAGAAAAGAAAAATGGATAGCAGACACTGGAAAGAGAATTAGCAGAAGATAGACAAGCAAGCAGAAAGAGAAAATACTGGGACCAAGATGATGGAAAAAAACAAAATGTCCAGACAACAAAGGTAAAAAAAGTGTTTTAATTTTGAATTTATTAACTAGAATATGTTAGTTTTGGGATATGTGCATCACATATGTTTTTTTGAATTGTATTCAGTGGCTTAGCCAGATGACTGATTTGAGGGGGGGAGAGGGGCTTGCGCCTAAAATGGGTGAACACTATATTTTCTCCCCACCTGAATACAAAATGGCGATACTTGAGCTGGTGGGGATCCCCAAGCTCTGCCAACTGAAGACCTCCTCCTCCAGTCTGGCAGCAAGAAATCTCTAAGCTCTGTAGCTGGTGGAAGTATCCCTGACTTGCCACTGCTGCCCCCTCCCACCACCACCACACATGTTCAGATTTCATGCATATGTGAAAGCCGAGCAGGTGTGGAGGGTGGGGGATGCCAGCAGCAGCTCTGAAATACTGCTACTGGCTGCAGAGCTTGGAGAATTCTGGTCACTGGACATGGGGAGGGGAAGGTGGTGGTCATCAGCTGGTGAGGCCTGGGGAGCCCCACCAGCCAGATATTAATTCAAGCCCCCTCCTTGTGCTAATGCCACTGATTGTGTTCAGTACAAAATGAAGTGCATTTCTATTTTTATTTCTCCAGTGCTGTAGTACTTGCCGAATTTAACTTCTTGGGATTCCTAGTTACGTTTTGGTGTTCATATTTCTAATTTGTTATCCCTTGTTCTGTATTTGGTGAAGGTCTGTCTGTGTTTTGCTTGTGAAGAAGTCATTTAAAGTTGTTTTATGTGTGGTAGTAAATTAGGGAAATCGGGGGAGGGTAGAAAGGAAAGAGGATTGGGGGCCCCCTCAATTTCTGCCCTGGGCCTCACCATGTCTAAAACTGGCCCTGCCTTTCTGTGGTTACAAAGCGGTTTATATATTATATACAGGTACTTATTTCATACCTGAGGCACTGAAAGGTTAAGTGACTTGCCCAGAGTCACAAGTAGCTGCAGTGGGAACTGAACGCAGTCCTCCTGGTTCTCAGGCCACTGCACTGACCGTTAGGCTATTTACCATGCTTGCATACTAACTGCTTAGCACACACTTCAGTAGACATGCCCTTGGATGGGAATTTTGACCAATGAATGCCCTAGAGCTGAACTAACCAGACCCGGCCCACAGCAAAGAGCTGCCATGTCATACACAAACTCCGCAATGTTTATGGAAAGGTGGCAGTGCCTCCTAGTTGCATGATGCTCTACTGTGGTTCAATTTAAGAACTTTCAAAATAAGTAGATGTGCAAGTAATTTACAGTAGTAGCAGAGCCACTAAGAAATAAAGTTTTAGGGTGATCATTTTAAACCAGTAGTCCAATGGCCACTTAAGAGACGAAGAACGAATAATCTATTAATACTCCATGCTTTCAGGCAGCAATATATCTGTCACAACTTTCTTTTTGTGTGGGCTTTCCTAAATGTATAACATCTGAAAATCAGAGGACAAAGCCAGAAAAATCTAAAGGATATCCTGTTTAAATACAGGTCCCTGGAGGACAGTGCCTGGTGCACAATTCACCAGCGCCTATCTGGGGAACGTCTGTCATAAGGCAACATCCTGTCTCATTATCTAGAGCACAGTAATGACTCCTAACTTTAATCAATCACATCATCGTAATTCCATGGCAACCGGAAGGATATTTGCACAGAATGAATTCTATTTCAAAAACAGTTCATATGCATCAGCTGATTTAACCCTTAAGACACTTCAGCAGATACACTAAGAAGCAACTGTTACACTGAAATTCATTAGGAATTACAGAGGCATGTGCTTTTATTTTAGGCGCTAATGTTCTTGGATTTAGAAGATCATTTGTACAATAAGTTTAATCTTATTTTCACCTTCTTGTTAACTATAAATAAATTATTATAAAATAATGCAACCAATTTCTTCCATGAGAAATTGATTTCTTTTTTTTTTTAATACTCTATTTTCAAAGATGAAAATTATATGTACAAAAAAGGAAAACCACACCATTCTTCGTATTTATTACATATTGTCATAGTAACACTCACAAAGTCCTCCCTCCCATTGAAAACCCTCCCTCCACCCTACCCTTACTTGCATAACCAAACCCAACATTAAATTCAGATATGGTGACTCGAACTAAACCCATCCTTCTGCCAACCCTATACATTCAAACTGATATGTCTCGCCATTTCATACAAGGAGCCCAAGTTTTTGTGAATTGAACAGTGTGACCCCGCTTTTTAGCTATCCGGGCTGCTGTGTAGACATGAGACAGAAGACAGTGAAGATCCTTCTTGATGCCCGGTGGTTGTACATTCAGGAGGCTAGCGTCGGGCACCGGGTTTGGAAGCCCTGGAAACCCCTTCAACAGCTGGGAGTGAAGGTCTGACCAGATACCTTGAATAATAGGGCATGACCACCAGATATTCCCCACATTGGCGCCAGCATGCTGCTGACCCTGACCTAAATATCCGAGACAGCTTGTATTGCGTAAAGTACCATTGGTATAACATCTTGTAGCCATTTTCCACCAAGGGGGTTGCCACAGAAAGTCTCAACAAGTACTTAAATGTCTTTGTCCATTTTGTGGGGTCATAAGTAGGAGACAGCATTGATTCCCATTTATTCTGACACGTAAGAAGAGGTTGGGATCTGTGAAGCAAGGCAAGGTTTAACCTAGAGATCCCTCCCCTGCCCGTACCAGCACGCATAGCACTTTCCAGCTCAGTTTCTGCCAACATTAAATCTATCTTAGCTCTACGCTGAATAAAGTCTTTAATTTGTAGATACCGAAAACTCTCTCTAACAGACCATATTCCTCTTTCAATGCATCAAACGCAATACATTTTCCCTCTTCCCAGATCTGACCCAATTCCCGGAGGGATGCTGCTGCCCACCTGTGAAAGGTCAAGTCAGTTTTTCCTGGGGGAAATCCCATTGCATACATGATAGGGGTTGCTAAATGATACCTCCAATCAAGGAACATATTTGATCTACATTTCACCCAGGCCCCCAACACTGCACCCATCTGCCCTGCTATCCAGGGAAGGAGCCCCGTTAAAGTTGACAAGGGGAGCCAGGGAACTGCCCAGAGGGGGGTATCTCCCAAAATCTGTTCAGTAATGTATGCCCATGGTTTAAAGAGCCCCTTCTGCCATATAGCCACTGTTTGATGTAGAGCTGCCTTAAGATACAATATAAAGTTTGGAACCCCCATGCCACCATCCTTTCTGGTCTGATAGAGGATATTCCTATTTACTCTTGGAGGCCTCTTGCGCCAGATGAATGCGAACACTTTTCTATTGAGTGACTTAAAAAATGAAAATGGAATATCAATAGGCAGGGCCATAAACAGATAAAGCAGTTTAGGCAGTAGCGTCATCTTCACCGCTGCAGCTATTCTACCACCCATGACAAACTAAGACCTCCCCATCTTTCCAACTCCACAATTAACTCCTTCAATTTAGAGGAAAGGTTCTCTCGAAATACGTCGCCAACCTTTGCTGGCAGATTAACCCCCAGGTATCGAAACAAAACTGTGGGCCCATTTAAATGGAAAGATTGTCTTTAATGAGAGCTGCAACTCACAGGGAACACTGATCGGCATGAGCTCCGAATTCTGTACATTAATTTTTAAGCCAGAGATTTCACTATATGCTGTTAAGATATCCATTACCACAGGTAGTGATGTCTGTGGCTTAGTTAAAGTGAGGAGCACATCAGCAAACAACATGATTCTAGTATCCTGACGGCCCACCCTTATCCCCTGCACCACTGGATTTTCTCGTATAAGGGCGGCCAGTGGCTCCATGGATAGAGCAAATGATAGGGGCGAGAGAGCACAACCCTTTCGTGTATCTCGATATAATCCATTATTAATTTTCAATTGTGCCATTGGATGTCTATATAGTGCCTGAACCCACTGTAAGAACTTCCACGAGAATCTCAGCTTTTCCATGAGTGTGAAAAGATAGGGCCAAACGACCCTATCAAAGGCCTTCTCTGCATCCAATGACAGGAAAACTGCAGGTTCACCCTGATCTTGCAATTTCTCCAGTAAATGGAGTGCTCGTCTAGTGTTATCAAAAGTTTGTCTATTTTGAATAAAGCCTGCCTGGTCAGCCTGAATTAGTCGCGGTAGGACCCCTTGTAGTCTTGTGGCTAAGATTTTCGTGAAAATCTTATAGTCAGTCCCTAATAGTGATATCGGGCGGTATGATCCACATCTATGAGGATCCTTATGAGGTTTAAGAAAATAAAGTGATATTTGCCAGTCTCCAATATAGCAGTAGAGTAGTGTTAGTGGAAATCCAATTAAAACTTTAAGTAATATTGGGGGCAATAAATACCTATAACATTTATAGAAGCGATTACCATATCCATCTAAACCTGGGGTTTTCCCATTAGGTAAGATTTTAATTGCCACTAAAATTTCCTCAAGCTCGATGGGGGCTGATAACTGTTCCTGCTCCACCCCCGTTAATTTGGTGATATCTACCCTCTCCAGGAATGATTGAATATCTCCCAAGGGGGGGGGGGAGGCATTCTGGTTTATATAAGTGCTCATAAAACTGTAAAAACAATCTCTGGATATCATCTATTTGATCACAGATCTGCCCCTTTTCATCCCTTACTGAGCCTATAGCGTTACGATAGGACAGTTGTTTCAACTTATATGCCAACAGCTTACTAGCTTTATTATTGAATTCGTAATATTCTTGTTGTGTACGCAGTAATTGCTCTTGTATGGTGCTAAGTTCTAAAGCCGCTAGCTGTATCCTATCTTTATGTAGTGCTTCCACTTGTTCAGGAGTAGCCTGATGATGTTAGACAGGGTGTCCAACCGCTGTATATTCTGTCTAAGATCCCATTCCTTTTGCCTACCAGATTTATGTATATATGCTTGTATTGAGATCAATTTCCCCCTCAATACTACTTTAAAGCTTTCCCACAGGATATCAGGTGCAACTCCCGTATGTCCTCCTCTATGCGCTTAACATATATAGGGTCATCCAATAAAGTGTCTGGAAATCTCCAACTTCCCACATCCAAAGGTATCCCTTGTCCTCTAAACACTATGGTTATAGGGGCCTGATCCAACCACGTGCGTGTGTGAATGACGGTAGATTGTGTGCATGATAGTACTCCCGCACTGCGCAACCAAAGATCTATTCGGAAATGAGAGTCATGTGGTGCCGAGTAGCAAGTATAATCCCTTTCTTGACCGTGCATAACCCTCCAAATGTCAACCAATCCCCAGTGATTGATAAACCTCATTAATTTGCCTCTGTCTGCTCTAGCGTATGTGACTACCTTAGAGGAGTTATCCAGCACAGGATCTAGAGTTAAGTTAAAATCCCCTCCCCCCCCCCCCCCCCCCCCCCCCCCCCACTAGAAGTTCACCCTGTATGTGTTTAGATAGTTTTAAGGTCAGTTGGTCATAAAACTCCCCTTGAGCTTGGTTGGGAGCATAGATGTTTACCACTGTGTAAGTCCGCCCTGAAATCTCCATTACTAAGAGCGCATAACGACCCACCCCATCCAATTTATGGGACCGAACCACCCAAGGGTACCCCTTTTTCAGCAAAATTCCCACTCCTGAGGTCTTTGGGCTCACCTGGCTGGAGGCCAGATATATCTGAGGGTATAATCAATTGTTAAGCAAGTACTCATGTTTCACTAACAGATGAGTCTCCTGGATAAAAATAACACCTGCCCCCAGCCTAGTGGCCTCTTTAAATAACCCTTTTTGTTTGATAGGACAGTTCAGACCTCATACATTCAATGACATAAACGTTATAAATACCATAACAGTTTTATAGAAACAAATGCTAGATTTTCACCCTTAGCAATTAGGTGAGCAATCAGTACTATCTTGTTTCGAGTCACCAATATATCTAACCCACACCCTCTAATACCCCTATGATCAACATTCCCCCCCAAACCCCTTTATCCCCCCCCCCCCCCCACCCCACTCCTATGATCAAACAGTGGGCCAGAAAGACCTCGCGATGAAATGTAGAGAGAGCGGCCACCTTTAGCATGCCCACACTGAGCTTCATAATATACCCCCCTACCCGCAGAGAAAGAGTAAAGCTTCCAGCCCTTATATACATCCATACAAAACCACGAAATTATAAAAATGTACTCAGTCACAATAGCCGCAACGATCCTCATCCGCACATCCGTTCCCTATGAGGTACATCAAGTCACTGTTCGTCCAGATAATGTAGGTCGCAACTCTGATTGTTGTCTAGTGACTCGACCTTTGCCCTGAGCCACATGGGTCCATTGGGGATTAGACTGATGGACTCCTCTGGATTTAGCTGCCTCAGAGCTCTCCCCAGTTTTATCGGCTGGAAAATCCATCTCCAGCAGTAGTATTCGCGCTTCCTCCAAGTTATGTATCCACTGCATCTTCCCTTCCATGTAGTATGCTAAAGCAAATGGATGCTGCCATCGATATTTAACTCCCTTTTCTTGGAGATATTTAGTAAATCTGCGCAACTCGGACCAGCGTTTCAGCGTGGTAGGGGCCAGGTCTTGGTATATCTCTATTGGGGAATGTTTCCCACTGTAATGGGTCAGATTTGCGCGCCTTTGCCAAAATCAGTTCTTTAGTTTTATATTCCACAAAGCAAGCGATGATATCTCTTAGAACAATTGCTCTCGGGCGGGTGGCCACTCTATGCGCCCGTTCAATTTTCATCGATTCCGGGGCCACTGCCTGCTCTTCCGTGGACAACAACATACCTGCAATCTGCTGTGTCACCAGCTGAGAAATTGATTTCTATCAAAATTTAGCGAACCTTCTACAAAAAGGAGATGGCTTCATCTGAGATATCTCAAAATGGTTACAGCACTTGCTGCATCCAGCTAAGGGCCAGATCTGAACAAAAAAGCACGGTGAATAAACTAGAAGCGATAACAAGAGGTGGAAAGACACCAAGGATGGCCAAAAAAAGAGAGACCAGGCATGCAGAGTCAGTCAGTGTAGAAAATGCAACACCAGTATAGCAAATATTAACTCACTTATTGATGAATAGACCACCCATAACCAGTGACCCAACACAGCCACATTACAGCAACTGCCTACATCAGGGAGTGGTGGTATCATGTATCTATTCAAAAACACCACAAACTAATGCATCCTGATCTTCTGTCAACACTGGGACTGTCTTAGCAAGAAACAAGAAACTGCCTGCATCACAAGGTAAATATTCACACCACCACACCCCGAGGCAGGCAGTTGCCAAAACATGGCTGTGTCTGGTCCCTGGTTATGATTTGTCTATTCATCAATAAACAATTCTAATTTTAACATACTGGTTTTGTATTTCCTGTATTGACTAGGTCTGTCCATGCCTGGCCAAACTATATAAAATACCTACAAATCAGTAACTGCACAGCTTTCAACTACAAGCTTAAATTCCTTGTAATTTGTGGAAAGCAAAACAATACCATAGAAAATTGAGCAAGCCAGGTTTTTTTTTTTTTTTTGCATCCCATGGTAATTTTAGCTTCCTACACGCTAAAAAATAGATTTCATTTTTCAGCATTGGGGGTGGGTCGGAGCAGAGAGTAGGTGTGTTCTGTGCTATTCAGTTAGTGCTGCTACATTGCTGCACGCTGACTAAATTAGCACGAGATTAGCTTGTGAGCCCTTAATGCCTACAAAACAGGTGGTGATAGGAGTACACATGCTAATGGGGAAATTAGCACATGGCCATTAAACTCAAATTCAGCCATTTTACCCATGCGGGAATGACCCACGTAAGCACACGCTAAAGCCATTTTATCGCAGTTTGGTAAAAGAACCACTTCTTTTGATAAAATGCAATTTACTACTGAAATATCTTTTAAAATTACCCTCTACCAGACATAGGGCCTAGATAATATAATTTGCAGTTTAAAAGAAAATAACATTTTCTATGCATGTTAAAATAAAGCTCAAAGTACTACATAAAAACCTGTCCCAGTATTATAACTTCAGTGCTAATATGGAGGTTAACTGTAAAGTCCATTCTAGTGTGGGGCATTTCAAGCCATAGAGGCGTACTTTCAAAGCACTTAGACTTACAAAGTTTCTTAGAGGGGCATAATCGAATGGCGCTGGCCAAATAGCTGGCCGGCCATCTTCGGGGCCGGTGCCGTAAGTGGGTGGAGCCAACCGTATTTTCAAAAAGATGGCTGGCCATCTTTTTCTTCGCTAATACGGTTGGGCCCGGCCAAATGTCAGAGTTCGCCAGGTTTGAGATGGCCGGCATCGGTTTTCGGCCATAATGGAAAATAGTGCCAGCGATCTCAAACCCGGTGAAATCCAAGGCATTTGGTCGTGGGAGGAGCCAGCATTTGTAGTGCACTGGTCCCCCTCACATGCCAGGACACCAACCGGGCACCCTAGGGGGCACTTCTAAAAATTTAAAAAAAAAATAGCTTCCAGGTGCATAGCTCCCCCTTCCCTTGGTTGTTTAGCCCCCCCCAAAACCCACTCCCCACAACTCTACACCATTACCATAGCCCTAAGGGGTGAAGGGGGGCACCTACATGTGGGTACAGTGGGTTTTGGAGGACTCCCATTTACCACCACAAGTGTAACAGGTAGGGGGGGATGGACCTGGGTCCACCTGCCTGAAGTGCACTGCACCCACTAAACACTGCTCCAGGGATTTGCATACTGCTATCAGGGAGCTGGGTATGACATTTGAGGCTGGCAAAAAAGTTTTTTTTTTTTTGGGGTGGGAGGGGGTTGGTGACCACTGGGGGAGTAAGGGGAGGTCATCCCCGATTCCCTCCGGTGGTCATCTGGTCAGTTTGGGCCCCTTTTTGAAGCTTGGCCGTGAAAAAAAAGGGGCCAAATAAAGCTGGCGAAATGCTTGTCAAGCCTGGCTTTTTTTTTTCCATTATCAGGCGAAGCTGGCCATCTCGTGAGCAAGCCCCTGTCCCACCTTCACTACCCTGACACGCCCCCTTTATATTTTGCCGGCTCCGCGACGGAAAGCAGTTGAACCCGGCCAAAATCGGCTTTCGATTATACCGATTTGGCCGGGTTCAGGAGATCGCCGGCCATCTCCCAATTGGTGTTGGAAGATGGCTGGTGATCACTTTTGAAAATGAGCTGGTTAGTAACCTATAGAACTTTGTAAGTCTAAGTGCTTTGAAAACGAGCCCCAAAGTCAACTACCTGTCTCATTTTGATTTGATTAGTAGTGGGGATTGCCCCCCCACCCCGAACCCCGATTAAGACTGCAATGACTAGCATTTATATATAAATCTAATTTCAAGGCTGTCTCAACCTATAGCACACTATTCTTAGCATGCACTAAAAGTCCTTCCCACGAGATTGAGGGTTCCCAAGAAACTACTGCTTCTACTTACTACACAGCCATGTTAAGTGTCATCTACTCCGGAGCAGTAGAACACCTATTTGATTTGTGGAGCCAAACAAATCAATCCCCTGCCCTGTTCCCAAGCTCTCTAGCTGATGATGCTGTGTTGGGTAAAATGTTGATTGGGCTACAGCTTCTGTGTCCATCATATTCCACTGCCTATGATCTACTCCAGTCTGGGATGCCAGCAACTGATGCCAAGAGAACGAAGGGGACCACACAGTTGAGGCCTGATTCATGAAACTATTTCCCTACACACAGAATGAGAGGAAAACCTTAATAAATCAAGACCTTAATGCTGCACACAATTAATGTGCCATACAACACCGTACAACAAAACCACAATGTAATATTTCACATATACAAATGTCCAGGGGACCCATCTATCTACTAAGGCATCAACAAAGAGACATGTCAGAATTTGATGGAACTCAACCAGATGAGCTTAAGCTTGGTCTAAGGTCAGAAGTTTGGATGTTTCCTCAAATCAGGGGAAAATTTAACTAGAACTAATGCAAATTCAGGGAAGAAGGATTTGCAAACAACAGTCTGGGTCTCCTACATAAACAGATATTGTCAGGGATCAGGAAATAGGAATCTGAAAACCACTGGCCCATTTACCATTGCAGAACAGTGATAAATGGCATGCAAACAGAGGCATTAGGATTAACTTAGACTGCTAAACCTGTTTCTGGTAGACTACTCCTACTGCCTCAGTTTGTGTATCTTCCCTGCATAGTTGTCAACATATGGTAGAAGATGGGTCTAAAACTTGTAATTTTTCATTAAAATGAATATTAGATAACATACTGAAATACATGTAAAATTCTCAGTTTTCTATTTTAATAGTCCTTATAGTACTTGGTTTAATTAATCCAATGGGTTAAAGAATCCAAGTCAACATGGTTTTACCAAAGGTAAATCATGCCAAATGAATTCTTTGACTGGGTGACCAGAGAATTGATCAAAGACGTGCAGTAGATGTAATGTACTTGGATTTCAGCAAGGCCTTTGACACAGTTCCTCAAAGGAGGCTTTTGAATAAACCTGGCAGGCTGAAGTTAGGACACAAAGTAGTGAACTGGATTAGAAACTGGTTGACAGACAGACATCAGAGGGTAGTGGGTAATAGAATTCACTTGGAGGAAGGAAATGTGAATAGAAGAGTACCTCATTTCCTGTTTCCGCAAGGGCGGGACCAGAGCTGACAGACAGAGAAGGGAAAACTGAAGTGCCGAGCCTGCACAGTTTTTACCGCTGCTGCCGGCCGCCGTAACCCCAAGGTAAGTCAGGATGACTTTTAAAATTTGGAGGGGGCCTGTAACTGGAAGGGAGGGAGGGAGGGACGATGACCCTGGAACTGGGAGGGAGGGGGGACGCTGGAACTTCCCTTAAAAACATTAATGGCAGAAGGTGATTACCTTGCTAGCGCCCATTTCATTTCAATGAGAAACGGGCTTTTTTTTACTAGTTAAATAAATAAGTTGACAACAAGGGTGATTGATGGGCAGACTGGATGTTGCTATATAATTTTGGCGAAGTGTGCATCTGTCTCTTTTAGAATAGTTGCAAAGTCTGCTCCAGCCTTGAGCTCAATCTCAGTCTTTTGTTTCATTTCTCTATAAGAATCAGGACTTTGTTTCTAATGAACAGTGGAATTTTGGAAGCCAAATTAATATTCTCATATCAGCAGTGTTATCTGACTTCTCCAACAGGAGGCTGACATGCTGGATTAAAATGTTCTTGGCAACAGCTTCCCTAAACTCCTGTAAATCCTGGGTGGGGCATGGAAAGGAGCAGCTTTATCCTTCTTTTGATACAGAAGTATCAAAGAGTGAAAATGAACTGCTGATACTGTTACTCTTAATGTGAATTAATGCAGCATTTCCAATCGTGTAAATTGTAAAGGGTCATGAATTTGATATGCTGCCTCTCTGTGGTTCAGCCAAAGTGGTTTACATATATCATATGCAGGTACTTTCTCTGTCCCTAGTGGGCTCACAATCTAAGTTTTTGTACCTGGGGCAATGGAGGGTTGACCAGGATCACAAAGAGCTGCAGTGGGAATTTCCCCAGGTTCTCAGCCCACTGCACTAATCATTAGGCTATTCCTCCACTCTTGTCAGCATAGTATAATGTTCATTTGTATTAGTTTGTTCTGTTGTTTGAATAGTTTTACTGCTGTAATTGTCTATTATTTATGTTTGACTTATTCTTATACACCGCCTTGAGAGAATTCCTTCAAAAAGGCGGGAAATAAATCCTAATAAATAAATAAATGTGATAAAAGATGCCACATGTGGCAAAAGATTCTGTGAACTGCAAACTGTTAGGGGGAGGAGGGATAAACGGTTTGGTACAGTTACATAACATTAAAAAAAATGAAAACTAAAGCGTGTAAAAGGACACCAAAAGACCAAACACTACGGATGCTCACAGAAAAAGGATCTAATTCTTTTTACAGGTCACATTTGGACATAACCCCCAATTTTCTGATCTTTTTTCTGTTCATTTCAAACATCCATCTTAATAAAACGTTTTTCAAACAAACTTTTTAATACATGCTCATCGACTTAGTGCATTAATTCATAGGTTAACCTGGGCAGCACAATGTAAGCGCCCCAATGCCACATGCTGAACACTAATTCTATAGCGGCAGCTGGGCGCCATGATGTCATTATAGAATTCTCACATAAGTTGACATTGGTGTACGTACATTTAAGCATACCCACTTAGGCCATGCCAATGGCAGGTGGAAATGGGTGTGCTTGCTCCTAAGTGTGACAAGCCATGTGTGTAACCTGTCTGCAGTATTCTACATTATGTGCATAAGTTAGAAACACACCCATATCCCTTCCATGCTCCACCCACATATACGTCCCTCCCTAAGACACTTATATGCTCTGTTACAGAATAGCATGTAGTGCCCTTACATGTGTAATGCACACATAACTGTAGACACCATGTTATAGAATTACACTGTAAATATTTTAAGGTCCATTAACAAACCAAGTACACACTAACTTGTATGAGGGAGTTGGAGTTTGAGGGCTACAGTTGCATAAAACATGGATTCAAAGTTATGATAAATGCTCTAGGCTTTTTTCTTAGGCATAGTTCTGGTATGGATTAGGAATTGGTTATTTGACAGAAAACAGAGGGTAGGGTTAAATGGTCATTTCTCTCAATGGAGGAGGGTGAACAATGGAGTGCTGAAGGAATCTGTACTGGGACCAGTGCTATTTAACATATTTATAAATGATATGGAAATCAGAATGACGAGTGAGGTAATTAAATTTGCAGATAACACAAAACTATTCAACTGTGAAATATTGCAGGAAGACATTAGGAAATTAGAAGACTGGGCATCCAAATGACAGATGAAATTTATGGACAAATGCAAGGCGATGCACATTGGAAAGAATAATCCGAATCATAGTTACCTGATGCTAGGGTCCACCTTGGGGGTCAGCACTCATGAAAAAGATGGAGGTGTCATTGTAGATAATATGCTGAAATCTTCTGCTCAGTGTATGGTGGTCTACAAAATCCTGAGTGGTGTGGAACGAGTAGAAGTAAATCAATTTTTTACTCGTTTCAAAAGCACAAAGACTAGGGGACATTCGAGGAAGTTACATGGCAATATTTTAAAACAACGAGAAGGAAATATTTTTTCACTCAACGAATAGTTAAGCTCTGGAACTCTTTGCCGGAGGATGTAGTAACAGCGGTTAGCGTACCTGGGTTTTAAAAAGGTTTGGACAAATTCCTAGAGAAAAAGTCCATACTCTGCTATTGAGACAAACATGGGGAAGCAGCTGCTTGCCCTGGGACTGGTAGCTTGGATTGCCACAATTTGAGTTTCTGTCAGGTACTTGTGACCTGGCTTGGCCACTGTTTGAAAACAGGATACTGGGCTAGATGGACCATTGGTCTGACTCAGTATGGCTACTCTTATGTTCCTTCTCTCTCTCCATCTCATGTCTTTATCCTTATATTTTCTATGTTTTATATATGTTTGGTTTGTTGCTGTACATATATGTTATGGAAGATGAATACATTAAACTACACTAAGACCATTATTTTAGAAGCATTTCCACATGTAAATAGTGGCACTGGCATTTACACAAATAGGTTTGGAACATGCAGGGCTTTTTTTGAGGGGGTACTTGGGGGTACTGAGTACCGGCACCTTTTCCATTGTCTGCTAAAATTGACCCACAGACCCCAGGTTTTAATGAAAGAGCTCAGGCTCTACACACCAATTCTGCCTTGCCATAGATTCTATGACTGGTTGCAGGGGGCCTGGCTATTGTGGGGTGGGTCCCTCAGTGATCTCCCCACCCCTGAAGAGTGACCTAGCATTTTTGCTAGAAACAACACACTGGTAACATGGGGCAGCTCTGCATGGTCGTGGCATTCCATACATATGGGAGTTGTGAAATCGCCATTTTACATGCAAGGACCAACACCTCCATATGGAAGCAGTTAGTTCTGTGCTTTTATTTCTTCATTGTAAATTGGCTGCCTCCACAGCACATGTTGGCAAACACACCTGTTTTTCTACTGGTATTTTAGCAAAAGGCTCTACATCGACAATCCTTTTCTACAATACCACTAGAACCGAGTACGTCCTGACCTGGACATCTCGATTCTGATCTGTAAATTCTATGTAAAATAGGTGAGTAGGTGGGCCTGGTGTTCAAGGAGTTTAATCATGAAAGAGAAGGCAACAAGAGGCAGAATGATTTGTGCTTGAGAAGTGGATCAGGAGGCTATACCAGTGACGTAGCTTCTTGGGGCCTGGGCCCCCGTAGATTTGGCCCTGGACCCCCTGCCGATGACCCGCCTGACCCCCCCTTCCGCCACCCACCCGCCGTCGCCTGCCTTTGCCAGCGGGGGACCCCAACCCCCACCAGCCGAGGTCCTCTTCTTCTCGCAAAAGGCTTCTTTCTAATTCTGACGTCTACGTCAGACTCACAGAACGAAGGCTTGCATCCGACGTCAGACTCACAGAACGAAGGCTTGCATCCGACGTCAGAAACAGAAGGAAGCCTTTTGCGAGAAGAAGAGGACCTCGGCTGACGGGGGTTGGGGGGTTGGAGTTCCCCCGCCAGCAAAGGTAGGCGACAGCGGGTTAGTGGCGGGGGGGGGGGCGGCGGTGCTGGGGGGGGGGCTAAAATGTGCCCCCTCACCTTGGGCTCTGGACCCCCCCTCCCGCTGAAGTCTGGCTACGCCCCTGGGCTACACTACTTTTCCAAAAGCTAGCTAAAGCCACAGAACAGTCTACCACCTTCTCAGTAAGCAGTGGGGTGATAGTTCCACTTCATAACACGTGAGGATTGGCTGGGCAGTGTTCTGTCAGAATGCAACATGCGCTGCATTGGGAGTCAAAGAGAGAAACAGAGAAAGAGAGAGAGAGGGAGAACAACACTGGAAACAATAGGAAGTTCTAAAGTAAGTTCTCTTCTTCCTGAAGTTTGATACAAATAACACCACGCTCGAAGTAGCAAGGTCAAGTTGTAGGAACAGTGGACCTCTTGATTTCTAAAAAGTTTTCCTCATCTAAAAAGTAACTTTTGCCTTCAGCATGTGCATAGCACTTCAAAATAGCTTAATTGTCAGCTGTGTTGAATAGCTGTTCTTATTAATGAGATGTACATGTTTTTCTTGCGTTTCATATTTGTGACCATTTTTGATGGGTATACATTTACATAATAATTAGTGGGTCTTTTACTAGAGTGCATTAGGCACTTACCCCCTGACTCTATAAAGGTCACCAAAAATTGTGTGCAAATTTAGGCATGGCCTCGATTTGCGCACGCAATTTAATAGAATGAGCCAATTAGAGCCAATAATTGGCTTTTTAACAAGCAATTATTGGCACTAATTAGATTTACTTTAGGATTATGTGAGTAAAGTTTGGCGTTTACAAGTGGATCGGGGGTGTGGTTTTGAGTTACCTGCATAATTATAAAATAACAGTGCTCTGCATGTAAATTTAGGCACAGGCATTTATTTGCACCACGTTTTTTGGAGATATAAATGGTGGCACCTAAATTTACACATGAACTGTTTGCTTAGGCATTTATTCTATAAACCATGCCGAACTTTATGCGCAACTTATAGAACACCACTTAAGTGGGGGGGGGGGGGGGTTGGCGCCAATTTATTTAGGCACCATATATAGAATCTAGCACTTTATGCAAGAATTAACATGTTAACTGCTTTTGTGTTCTTTTTACAATGAGCACAGGCTAATTCAAGTGTTTAAGGGCATTTTGTGCATGAGTAGAAAGTGGGCACAGAGAGTATATACTGCAGTTAATGCAGGTCCACTTAGTGCCTCCTAAAGGGTATCATGCACTAATGGACATTGTAATGCACAACCTGCAAAATATATGCTGGACTCTCCACCTAATAGGTTCCGTGTTAAATTTGCACTTCCCATACATTAATTTTTTGCATTAAGGCATTACTGCAAAATTTGATGCACGTCAGTAAAAAGGCCTCTTACAACATCTGGCTGCAGGTATATATGTACATCTATATTCTGTAAAATATATATTTTTTAAAAGTACAACTGCAGGTCTGAATACTTATGCTATACTATATGTGACCATACTATAGAAGTGGTATTACACAGTAGATGTTTCTGTGTGGTTTTCCTTGTGTCAAATGTGGGAATTTTAACCACACCCTCCAACCATCCCAGATCTGGAATCTGTCTGCTCCAGCCCACATGGCCAAAAGTGCTGGGTGGAGACCGAAGTCAGGAGATAAACAGAGCCCAGCTGCCAAATCCTGCTCTGAAACAGCTAAAAAGAGATAATTTTCCAAAAAGTCTGACACATTAACAAAGAAGTATTTATCCTGCACTCCCCAAAGGGCTCAGTGTTATTGAATGCACCTTTCCGGTGGCCAGCAAATTTGAAAACTAGTTCAGTCCAAAATGCTTCCCCAGAAGCAGCAGCTTGTGTATTCACATCCTACTTCCCATGTCTGGATCCCTAAGGTCTTAGAAACTGAATACAGCTGCTGTGTAAGAGACCCATTTCAATGATTTGTTAACCAACAGCGAAAAGGCCCAAGTTAATATCATACAAGAAGCTTGCGCAAGTGAAAGTGTGTAAAAAAACTGTTTCTTTCTTTCCATCTCACTGCTTGTGGTCAGACCTGCTTCTTCAGATTACAGTTTTTAGATAACTCTGGTTTAGTGATATATGGAAGGGCATTTTCGATATGTCATCCAAATGGCAAAATAAACATTTATCGGAAAACGTTTAAAAACTGAAGTTCAGAAATAAACGTTTTCCTGATATTCAAAAATACACACACAAAAAAAAAACAAAAAAACATTTTGACAAAGGACGTACCAAAAACTTCCCAGATGTTCAGAGGTAAACGTTTCCGTCAAATGAAAATCCACTATGCAAAACAAGCAATGGAGGTATTGGTCCCCACATCAAAAACACGGCAATAGCAGGACATGCAAAACATGTGTATATACCTCTGCACATGGAGAAACGTTCCTCAGAGTGCCCAGGAGGAGGAGATAGAGTTACAGGTCTGGACAAATAATGAACCACCACCACCTGCCCCCACACAATGTCTGCATGAGAGCATGGAGATCTATAAGGTGCAGCTTAGAAAGGTGAATGTGAAGCACTGCTCCCAGGATCACATCACCACTCATTTGCAAGCAGCATACATAGGCAGGGTCACATGAACTGAGGTCCCTTTTTTGTTGCAGTACGTTACTGTTTTTCATAAGAAAAAAAATTGCTTAAAACAGAATGTACAGAATATCCAATGACAAGTAATTATGGGCCCCCCCTCCAATAGCCATGCAATGCTAAAATGAGGTGCTACATATATCTAGACCTTCTAACCCCCCCCCCCCCCCCCCCCACACACACATCCTAGCCTACGCCTAAATACTGATGGGAAACTTAGCAGCAGCCGCACATGCTTTGCCCCACTTCCCAATCTCCCCCCCCCCCCCCCCCAGCAACAGTATACATGCGCCACAAAAATGTCATCATGCCACCCTCTGTCCCATAGCCACTTTTGCTCACACAACATCTGTGTATTGCATACCTTCCCCCCCCCCCCCCCCACCAATCTTCCTGTTACAATCTGTCACAGGCTATATGAGAAGCATTGCATAACGTTGTCAAAAATATAATATGTGATACCAAGAAAGTCCATCCACCTGAACCCTTTCTCCACCTGTGTTTTGCAAATGCTTTGGAATTCACCGGGATCTTGAGTCACTCCTGCACTGGAATAGGCAGGCGGAAGCACCTCAGGGCCTGACGTAAGTACCACAGACATAGCACCCCATAATAGCTGTGTCCCCAATCAAGGCCTAAGTATGCAGTTACCCTTGTTACAGTGTGCCCACAATCCTCATATCTCCTAGAATGTGTTGCAGCCAGTCCCCAATCTATGAGATGACATGGAAAGGAAGGGGGAGGTGGGGGAATCCCTTTGGTCAGTATCATCCAGCAACCTATACAGAGAGTGCCTGGCGTGTCACACACATGTGCCTAGCACACTACAGCCACTATAGCAGGGAAAATTAAACAGTAACCCCAAACACCCCCACATAGCCCTAACCCTTACGCCAGACATGCATCTGACAAAGAAGTGTTCAAGGAGGACAATACACTGACCACAGAGGGCCGTCACAGCATCAGTTCCCCCCAAATGTATGTCTAATGTCCCCTAACCCATACTCAATGGATATACCACTGTCTGCTCCAAAAGGTCCGTATGCTGCCCTATGTGACATTCTTCGAGGCCCAAGCTAGGGGTCCCTGAAGTCTTCACATCATAGTGGGCTCCCAACCCATATGTACACATCCCTTCCCACCCCCCGGACTCCCCCAAAGTATGGGCATGAGTCATAGGGTGATGTGAAGCCACCACCATCAGTGAGGGCCTTAAAACAGCTATTATCAGTACCCTTTAGATAAATGTCCCCAAAGCTAGGTTTCCCACCTCGATGTCTGGAAACAGCCTTTCTCCTGGGGGTTCCAGCAGAGGTGGCCAGGAGGATGGGTGGCTACAACCAAGTTCCCTGCCATCTCCCAGCCAGCTGTAGGACAAATAGGCATTGGGATGCACACACATCCCTAACAAAAAGGGAAACAATGGCCCTATCCGTGCAATAGAGCAGTGCCACAATACCTCCCAGCCAATGCCTAGTCACCCAGGGCCCTCCAGCAGGCCCAAAGCCAGCCCACCCTCTCAGGGGATAAACACCTCTGATATCATTGCTCTGCATTCCCTGCTATGTCATCTCGTTGTCAGACATGTCCCCCAGGTAACAACTACCCCCAGTTGTCCTTGTCCCCCAAAAGCCAGCTGCACCACTATGCAATTCATGTAGGATGTATTGATCTCAACTGTAAACTATTTACACACGCAGAACACCCTCCAGCTACTGAAGAGAAGGGGTATACCTAGCAGCCAGCCGCTGGTGATCTCCCCTCGGTCAAACCTGCGGTAGATTCCTGAATGCTGAAGAACGTAGGCATCGTGGGTTGAGCCTGGGTAGTGGGCACACACATCCACAATCTTCCCCTGGGTATCACACACAACCTGCATGTTCATGGAGCAAAATGAGGTCTCCTCATGTGCCCAGAGGGGAGGCAGGGGGTCTGAGTGTGACGTGTGCAGTCAATAATGCCTATGATTGAAGGGAAGCAGTCTATGGTGCAGACCTGAGCCATGTTGTTCTAGAGTGCCTGGGTGGTAGTGGGGAAGGTCATATAGTAAGAACATAAGAATAGCCATACTGGGTCAGACCAATGGTCTATCTAGCCCAGCATCCTGTTTCCAGCAGTGGCCAATCCAGGTCACAAATATCTGACAGAAACCCCAATAGTAGCAACATTCCATGCTCCCAAACCCAGTGCAAGCAGTGGTTTCCCCATGTCTGTCTCAATAGCAGACTATGGACTTTTACGCCAGAAACTTGTTCAAACTTTTTTAAACCGAGATACACTAACCACTGTTACTACATCCTCCAGCAAAGAGTTCCAGAGCATAAATATTCATTGAATGAAAAAATATTTCCTCCTAACACACAGCTGCAGCACTAAGCACTCACTCTTCTACCACCAGCAAACAGTCGTCACACACAAAGCAGCAGCACAAATCATTGTTACTACATCCTCCAGCAAAGAGTTCCAGAGCTTAAATATTCATTGAATGAAAAAATATTTCCTCCTAACACACAGCTGCAGCACTAAGCACTCACTCTTCTACAACCAGCAAACAGTCGTCACACACAAAGCAGCAGCACAAATCACTCACTCTTCCAGGAATAGCCCACAGCCCTCACACAAACAGCAACAGCACAGAGCACAGTGACAAACTGGGAGTTGACAAAAAAAGGAACAATGAGAGACAGGAGAGAAGCAGGTATGGATGTAGAATGGGAGGTGTGGGAGTTTGGGGACAGTGAGGGTTTGGTGGGGGAAGGGAGCGATATACAGAAGAAGGGATGGATGTGGCTGGGGGGAGCTAGCAAGTGTGGGCGTGGGGTTGAGAAGGTGAGACACAGAGGAGGCAAGTCAGGAAATTTAAGGGTCAAAAAGATCCAGACTGGGGAAAATACACAAAGATAATAAAGCACTCAGCAAGTGTCCACGCTTCCTCACGAATGACCACTTTCACCTCTCCATTCTCCAACTCAGCACAAATCACAAATGGGTCTAAAGACAGGTTTGGCCTTATCCTAGACGCCGTTAAAGCGGGTCTAATTCCAGACATTTTTCTTTCCACCCCCAGGAAATCATTTTGCTATCCATTATGGGCAGAAAAAAACGCCCATGTCATGCCCACAAAATGCCCCCTCTATGAACGTTTTTTTAGGCATCTTTCGTACTTGAACAATTTTTTGTTGTAAAATGTAGATCCACTTGTTAGGCTATTTTTTGGATGTTTTTCTGTTTTGAAAATGAGCCCCTTAATCACTTTCAGTTATATGGGGCTTCATAATAAGGAATAATAAGTGAGAGTTCTTTAGAAAAAAAGAAAAAAATAGAAAAAGCAGTATATCCAGTATAATATTGTAAAACTGAGGAGCTCTGAAACACTCCAGTTTGACCTTCAGCGTAATAGAGCACTGGAAATGTGCTATGCTAATAACTCTGACCAACATAGTTCACATACCACCAAGCCAAACCAAAATGAGCTGTCACCAAGGCTGATAATCCTTCATGCTTATATTCAGGAGAAGCACAGCAAGAACTTTCCATCATTTCTCAGGAAGATAACTTGGGCAGCTGGGAGAGGTTGACAAATGGTGACAAATTATCCCTTTCATATCACAGTGTGTCTAGAACTTAACTGCTTCTGGAGGCTCGGGCTGTTTTCAGAGCCTGTCCTCACCAGGGTAAGTTCTTGCCCTCCATTCTTAGAATTGCAGCACCGAGGATTCTGCCCTGCTTCTATATTTTAAAATCAGGGGGAAGTACACAAATCAGAGTTTATAATATTATTTCAACCATGAGAAAAGGAGAAATGCTGAAGCAACTGGGAATTGTAACAGCTAATGGACAATGCTTTGGAACTACTATAAAAAGTTGCTTATAAAATTTAGGGGTAAATATTCGGTCCGCAGCATTCATTCATTTTTTTTTCTACTACCGGCTTCATGCCAGGATATACAATGCCAGGCCATGTCTGAGCACCGGCACTGAATATCCAGGTTTCTGCAAATGGCTAAGCCTTAACTGGTTAAACTAGAACGGAAAAGTAGTGTAGCCAACACGGCATTTCCAAGACACAACAGGACGATGGTGTCAAACCAGAAAAGGAAACTTTATTTGTAAACAGACTCGACACGGCACCGTGTTTCGGCAATGATGCCTGCCTCAGGAGTCTTGTAAATAAGAGGTCCTAAATATGTCCAAACTGGAAAGTGAACCTTGTATAAAAGTAGTCTTTAAAAGACTGTAAAGCAGATATGAGCAAGGTCCATAAGAACCGGAAGTGGAAACAACATATAGCTAGGAATCTAAACTAGCCAAAGATAGGACTGCTATTTACGCAGTTCTATTTGAGTGGCTAACTTAAATGGTTAAGTGCCAAGTCCACTGTTCCTTCTAAGCTGAGCAGAAGACTTCCAACTGCATTTCTGCCAGTGGGAGGTGCTAGTTCAATATTGTATTTTCAATCGCAAGGGGCAGGCAGGTTCCCTGGAGTCCTACAGAGCTTGCCTGTCCCTCACTATTGAAAATGTGATAGTGGAACAGCATCCCCCACTGGATAGACTGTAGGTGGAGGACTCCTGCTCTGCTTAGAGGGAACAGTGGTAACTCTGCCCCCAGACCACCCACTGAATGGTTGGTTTCGGCTTAAGTAGTTAATGCTGATATTCAGCGCCACTATCCAGTTATGTGTATTATTATTATTTATTGCATTTGTATCCCACATTATCCCACCTCTTTGCAGGCTTAATGTGGCTTATCAGCGGATAGTCCCGTAGAGGCAATTTTGCCAGACAGGAGCCTCTCCTGCCTGGTTAAATCGCTTTCAATATTGACTCCTTAATAAAAATGGAGCTATGAGAAGCAGCACCTCATATTACTGTAAAAACAGCAAAAAGAATGAAGCTTAAAATGTTGGGTCAATAAACCACAGAGCACCATCCACAGAGATTTCCTCTATTGTATGCAGAGCTGCTTTGAGAAGTGTCCTGTTTTCTGGTGAAATGCTCACCTTACTTGTATTAGTGAGGACTATAGTTATAGGGTACTCTCACAGCATCCCTCAGTCACCAACTGAAAAAAATCTTACGTTGGATTTGAAATTCCTATCAATCTTTGAGAAACAGTTAAGTCCAGTACCAAGGGCCAAACCAAAAGCATTCCCACTATAGCCTGTCAAATTCCTACAAAACAGTAACTGCTACTCCACAACAATTGTAACAGGGACTAGAAATCATGGTAGATGTGGTAGAATGTGCTCTTTGTTTGATCTGAAATAGTGCCTGATGGAGGATGCTTTTTCCTCGACTTCAGCGTTTTCGTATGCCGTTACTATGGGTGCACATTTCTTCAGATGATTACATCTCTGTTTCCCAAGGGCCAGGCATGAAATAAATCTCAGATTGTTCCAACAGGAGAGGAAAAAATGTAGTCATTGCTTTACTACGAGCAGCTATTGTTCACTGTTGATACAGAAAATCTATTAAACAATATCTTGATGTAGAAAACACGTTGTACTGCCTGCTGATTTAATGGCATGTGACAGCCAGCAAGAGGAAGATAAACCATCCCCATTTGTCAAACCTTAATACATCCTCTTGTCTAAATTTGAGCAGAATATCAAATTGGAATTGAAGAAGTTTCCACATGTCATTAATGTGTTTTCTTCATCATTCTTGACTCAAAGCCTAATCCAATATATCTGTGCAGCTCAGGCAGTGCAGCAGTTTCTGTTAGATGTGATGCTCAGTTTGGGCTGAGCTGATATTTTGCATTTGGTTTAGAGTCAAGAATAATGATGAAAACACACTGGTGACATGTGGAAACTTCTTCAAACCTGATTTGATGCTCTTTGCAAAACTGAGATAAGACTGTGCATTAAGGTTTCTAAAAGTTAAACCAAGACTCTATTCCCCAGATTATATATAGCGTGACTTAAGTTGCAAATGCAAATCTGGTCATATTCTTGCGCATGCAACTTAATTAGTTAAGCCAATCAGTGCCAATAATTGCCCATTAATAAGCAATTACTGACACTAATCACCATTAATTTAGAATTTACGTGCACAACTGTCTAAGGATATCCTGTAATGTTATGCATGCAAATTCTAAGTCATATGTTGAGAGGTGGCATGGAATGGGCAGGTCATTGGCATTTTCTAAAATCTATGTACGTTGTTATAGAATACACCCAATCTGCACCTAATTTAGATGTGGGCATTTACACCAAGTTTTATTTGGCATAACTGCCCATGACTATATTTAGCTGTGCGGACAGGCGCTCAGCAAATTCTATAAACCGTGTGGAAATTTAGGCATATTATACAAAGAATGCCTAAATTTAGGTGTACTTTATAGAATATGCCTAGATGTATTTTTTAATGCTGATTTTTAAAGGCACCATATATAGAACCTAGTCCTTATAGGGGGTATTCTACACATTGTGCTGTTTATATTCTATACACTGACCTGTTTGTCTGTCCTAGATTGTAAGCTCTGTAGAGCAGGGACTGTCTCTTCATGTTCAAGTGTACAGCGCTGCGTACATCTAGTAGCGCTACAGAAATGTTAAGTAGTAGTAGTAGTATCGTGCTCATAAATGGGTGATGGAAAAGATCGACATTAAGGGCTAATTCAACACAGGGCGCATGGTCTTTACAGAATAGCACTCAGCACAGGTTCCCACGCCCAACTCTGGGCGCCAGACTTGTGCCTACTAAAATCTGGTGTAAATCCTGATGCCCAAGTTGGATTCAGAAACTCAATATTCTATTGCATGCAGTGTTACTTTTTTGGAATACCTGTGCCCCCATCCATGCCCCACCCATGGCCACATCCCCTTTTGGGTTGCACAATATGGGATTTTAGGCAGCCAGCATTATAGAATAGTACACAGCCAGATGTGCTCACAAATTGTAACTGGTGCCAACATCAACTGGTTGTTAGCATCCAACTATTGTTAGTCAATTAAGTCATGTGCTCATCTCGGAAGTGCACCATATATAGAATCCAAGGGTTTGTGTGAGGGTAATTCTATAGAGTACATGCTAATAGTTACACACTGAATACATGTGTAAGTTATTAGAATGACATATGCCGCAAAGGTAATTGTGGGTGGATCGAAATGGGTTCATGTTACTCCCACTTTGAAGCAGCTACATTGATTAAACTGAATCCTAACTCTCACAGGCAATGCAGGGTTGTCCTTTTAACAAGTTAATAACGTGATGAATACGTTAAATGAATAGCTCGCATTAAAATTTTTAACACATATAACATTGTCATCCCTCCCCCACTAGCCAGTACCTCTTCTTACCTCTCCTAGCACAGCACTCCAGCGGCTCCCTTCTCCTCTGTGACTCCTTCTCCCTGCTCCTCACCACTGCACTGAAAACAGTGCTGTTTCTCACCCTACCCACAGCGTCGCTCCTTAACAGGAAGTTCCACCTCAGAACTTCCTGTTACAGAGAGACGCTTCGGGCCGGGTGAGGAGCAGTACTGTTTTCAGTGCAGTCTACAGCGGTGAGGAGCAAGGAGAAGGAGCTGCAGAGGAGAGGGGGCCCACTGGAGTGTCTTGCTTGGAGAGACAAAGACAGAAAAAAAGATGCGACGATGGCAGAGACAGCAGGGGGCATAGAAGAAAGGAACCAGAAAAAAGGCAGAGAGAAATATGCACACCACGGCGGGGATGGGGCGGGAGGCAAGGGAGAAAGAGGAAGCAGAAAAAAGAAAAGACAACAGAGAAAGAACCAGACCACAGTGGGGGTGGGGTGGGGTCACAGGAGAAAGAGGGGGGGGGAGAGAAAGATTCTGGAAATAGGGGATGGAAGGATCAAAGATGGGTGGGGAGGAAAGAGAAGGGAAACAACAGTGATTGTGAATGGAGGAAAAGGAGGAGATGGTGCCCATGTAGGAGAAGGGATGGGATGAGATAGTGCCCATGGAGGGGAGGGGAGGAAGGGAGATGGTGCCCATTTGGATTGTGTGACTAATCGTGCGATTAAAAATTGTAATCACTCTTTACGGGTTAAATCAGACCAGCAATTCCAGAGAACTGAGTCCCCCACCAAAAAATGGCTCAAAGCATTTTTACGCAAGAGAGAGTTCCAAGCTTCTGTAGCATAGAAACTTGGGAAAGTAGAGAATGGGGTAAGGAAGTTTTGAAGGGTGGAATTCCTTAACTACTTCCACAACTTTCCCAATCTCAACTGCCCCACTCCAAGAAACTAACCCTGCAACTGCCACATCATCCCCAAACTGCCACACCCCCTAAAGCCACTCCTGCAAACTGACAAACCCCTAAAAATACCCCAGACACACCACTCTGCAAACTTCCCAACTCCAAAATACTACCCTTACCACCACCTCACCACCTGCCCCATCCCAAAAACCTACCCCCACAACTGCCCAGCAGCCCACAAACTACCCCATTCCTAAAATCTACTTATCCCTGTAAACTTCCCCGCCCTCCTCACATTGTACCCCTACCTCCCCCCCAAAAAAATATACCCCATGCCCACTACCCTTCAAATGACTACTACCACCAAAATCTACCACTTGCAACAACTGCACAACCAGCAACCTGCAAAATTCCCCCTCCCCCTACACTCTCTTCCTGCAATTTTCCAATCACTCCAGCCACCCCAAAAAGAACAAAACAAAGGATGCACAGAGATATACACACACACACACACACACACACACACACAAATATGCAGAGAGGTTGGAAAGAATTCCTTTGAGCCATGCTCCGCATGCTTTCTCCACTTATTTAAAAATCAACTGCTTTCTGTTGAAGGTTTTCTGGTTAAGTTACTATACCTTCATAGGATTGCAAAACAGCTTCAAGGTCTTCTTCTGATCACTGCTATTCATTCAGTAAAATAAAACTCCCACTTATGAAACCTGACTGTAAAAGATATCCAAACACTTATCTATGCTTTTCATCTTTTCAATTTATTGCATTGTCAATCCTATTGCAAGTGGCTTCATAGATATCATGTCTACAAAGAATGATCAAGAGAAACTTAGCATTAACCAGGGACCCTGTTTACTAAGACGCACTAGCGTTTTTACCGTGTACCTAAACCTAGCGTGTGCTAAAGCTAGAAACACCCATATTGGGTGTCTTTAGCATTCAGTGTGCGCTGAAAACACTAGCGCGCCCTTAGCGCTGCTTAGTAAACAGGGCCCCAGGTCTTTTGTAGCTTTCATCTATTTATAAAAAAGGGCATTAAAATTCATATTTTTTTCTTCTTCGATGGGGTAGCTATTGTTGTTACAACTGCACGTGGGTTTTACCACTTGGGAAGAGCACTATTAAGTGAGCAGAATGTGATATTTGTGTTCAGTAAGTCACTCTTCCTTGGTGCATGGGAATGGTGTGAGAGGAAAACAACAGGATATTGTCAGTTAGCAGTACTATAATACCTAGTTAATCTTCAGTTACTCCTAGGCATGACTAATTGCCATTTTCTCTCTCATTACTTCCTAGGAATGTACATGACATAAGCTTTTGTAACAAAGGAGTGAGCTTTGTAGGGGCATTCTCCTTTATAACCAAGCTCTGGCTTTTTGCCACCTCTGTTCCCTACAGATCCTCTCTAGCAAACCTGTAGGTTCACCTTCGAAAATATGGGTCCTTTCATCAAGTCAGGACATAATTTGCAGCTGTGGCCCCAAGTATCTTATGACCAGACAGGTTTATTACTACTGTGTAGTTAATTTTCCTCTCCTTGAAGCCGAGTCTCTGCTCCAAGCATTTTTCTATTTTTTTCTACAGCTACAATTTAATAACTACAGAAGAAGTGTTCAAAAGTTTAATTGTTCTTATTTTAAAAAAATGGAAAAAGATATAAAAAGGTGAAAATGTTGTTATTGATTAAAATATGTTTCTGATTGATGAAGAGGCAGGCGAACCAAGGGCATTTGGGCTCTTGTGAGACGAGTCGCCACTGAGGTCATAAGATAGTGTATTAGACAGAAGCTTTACATGCGGGGAAAAGCCTTTATAAAAATAGCCACCCACAATCTCTCTTACACACACAAAAGAACTTTTATAAAACTGTGCAACTGCATACGTGTGTGAAAAGTACATGCACAGAAATTGGAGGACTACTTTTCTGAAATTTGCATGTAGGTATTCCTAGGGCTGTAGTTTGGTGAAGCGAGAGCACATCAGCATTTGTGCACTATTGGGGCAGGATCTGAAAGTCTATTTTATTAAAAAATAATTTAGCACCTATGTTACCTTTATAAAATAAACACTTTATGAACTCCTCCGATAGGTGTCCTATTAATAAACCTCTATGCCTCTTTTTTTAACCATTTATTCCAACAGATGTTCAAACTAATAAGCAATGTGTGTCAGCTGTAACTTGCTCAGATTTTTTAGATAAAGTGCGGTAGAAATATATCTTTAATAAATAAAATCAAAGAGGTCTTTTACTAAGCCGCAGTAGAAATCAGCTGGCGGTAAATGCCAAGATGCCCATTATAAGCATCTCAGCGTTTACTGCCAGTTGATGTCTACCGCAGCTTAGTAAAAAAAAACTCCAAAAGGTAGCAATACCATACTACCATAATACCATCTAAAGTCAACATTCATATATTAAAATTTACAAAGAAAAATAGACTATAACAGATAAAAACAAAAACAATCTCCTCAAAATTCTCCTTTCAGTAGAAACCCTGTCAGATGAACCAAGTTTTAACCCTCTTCCTAATCAGCAATCTAACCCCTTTGGACAGATGGGTTCAAAGTTGAGGGCCCGCCAATAAGAATGCTCTCTCATTCTGTTATTTTCTCTCTTTAATTTGCACAGTCTTTAAAATCCTGTGCCAGGGAATCCTGGAAACCAGCCAAATAATAAGAGAACAATTACCAATTTGATTTGAAGTTAACTGGGAGTGATTTGAGGGTTTTGTAAGCAAAGAACATTCCGAGCCCCCCCCCCCCCCCCCCCCAGATGCTCATGGCATTATTTTATATCACTCACAATCTTCTAATGGATGTCTATGTAAAACCAAAATTAATAGGACAGTTAACCTAAAGCAAAAGAAGGCCTTTTATCTATGCCTATAGTGATTAAAGATAACATACACTAATTGTCCATAATGATAACACCAGAAGTTCAAATGGCAAAGCAGACTACTCTCTTAATGGCCAGTCTCACTAATACCTTCATGACCTGACAGTTCACAGCAGTAGAGGACAGTGTCTGGTCCACCACAGAGGCTAAACAACGCAAACGCTGATCGAACAGGCCAGTCTGGAGAAACTGGGAAAAGCACTTCAGGTGCAAGGAACAGAGGGCACCAGTACTGCAACACAGTCATTGTCCAATCAAGACCTTGTGTCATCATACCGAGTCCTCTGGTTCTTCTTGGCACCTGGTATGCTTTTACTGGTTTCTTCAGACTGGCCTGTTTGATCACCTAAAGTACCTATCCTACAATACTTCTCACAGGACACAGTCAGAATACTTATACTCCTATAGATGAAAGTGAATTGTAAACAAGAAAACTTCTCCCACCTTCTGATTTATAAATTATTACTAGCAACACATCATAGGGTCACTTCTCTTGTCTAGTGATGTTTTAGGTAACAAATAGTGTAAATGAACGTGAACTACTGTAAAAAAAGGCTGATGTGAAATGTGTGGAACTAAAGTTGTGTATCCAATATATCGTAGTGGTGCATGGTGGTACAAGGTGTGCTTTTTATGGAGTCCTGCATAGCTACAACTAGAGAGATCCACAGGAATGGGGACATAAGAACAAAAGAATAGCCATACTGGGTCAGACCAATGGTCCATCTAGCCCAGTATTCTGCTTCCAACAGTGGCTAATCCAGGTCACAAGTATCTGGCAGAAACCCAAACAGAGGCAACATTCCATGCTACCAATCCCAGGGCAAACAGTAGCATCCCTACGTCTGTCTCAATAGCAGACTATGGACTTTTCCTCTGGGAACTTGCCCAAACTTTATTGTAACTGCTGTTACAATATCATTCAACAAGTTCCAGAGCTTAACTATTCTTTGAGTGAAAAAATATTTCCTTCTATTTGTATTAAAATTATTTCTATGTAATTTCACTTTGACTGTCCCCTGGTCTTTGTACTTTTTGAAAGAGTGAAAAAATGATTCACTTCTACCCGTTCTGCACCACTCAGGATTTTGTAGACCTCAAATCAAATCCCCCTCAGCTGTCTTTTTTCCAAGCCTTTCCTCATATGGGAGGAGTTCCATCCCCTTTATCATTTTGGTCGCTCTTCTTTGAGCCTTTTCTAATTCCGCTATATCTTGTTTCAGATACAGCGACAATAATTGAACGCAATATTCAATGTGAAGTCGCACCATGGAGCGATACAGAGGAATTAAACTATTCTTGGATGGAAGAAGTTGCTGTGGGATTCCTGCAAAAGTGTAGTGAAAAATCTCTGGCTATGCCCAGAGAAGCAGACAGAACATCAGGCTGAGGCTTGGAACACTTATTAGTTTAATAGCGAATACCACCCAAAACACCACAGGAGGCTGATGAGGTCAGGAGGAAATCAAGGGTTCTAACAAATAAGTAATAGAATCAACTTCTACAGGTATGGTAGGGATTGAATGATCTTAGTGGGTACGAATTAGATTCCAGTGGGGACGCTCAGTGATGGGTAAAATTTCTGTCTATGTGCTACTTTTTACTACAGGAGAGGTATATGTAGATATACTGAATGTGTGCTTTGGTATACGGAAGCTCCGGGAATGCCTTTCAGCTCTGCTACACAGGCACTATGTAAAGATGAATGGTAGGTATGAGTGGAAGAGGAGCAAATATATATGCACACAGTAGCTACAGATATTCCCTAATGCTATAAAATGCCTAAAATGTAAGGGCCATTTAGAACTAGCACTTACACACAGATGTTACATTCACGCATGGAAGTGCGCTATGCATACTCAGCGGTATTCTAGAACACGAGTACGCAGGTCGCATAGTGCATAAGTGCAAGGGGGTGCTCTCAGGGGGAGGCATATGGGTAGATCACACACTAACGGAGGTAAGTTACAAAGTACTATAAACTACATGTTAAAATGCAACATTTAAGTGCTCAAATTTGCACTTGCCTTTTACTTGCTATACCATCTTTCAGTACAAACCAATAGAAATCAAACAAAATAAAACGTAGAAAAGAAAATAAGATGATACCTTTTTTATTGGACATAACTTAATACATTTCTTGATTAGCTTTCGAAAGTTACCCTTCTTCGTCAGATTTCCGATCTGACGAAGAAGGGCAACCTTCGAAAGCTAATCAAGAAATGAATTAAGTTATGTCCAATAAAAAAGGTATCATCTTATTTTCTTTTCCATGTTTTATTTTGTTTGATTTCTATTGATAACCTTAAGAGTGGACTAACACAGCTACCACACTCCTCTACTTAAGTACAAACCAACAAACTGGTTTACAATACTTACAGAATGAAGGAAAAATAAGGAATTCCATTATACAATAGGAAAGTAGAAAACCAATATTAAGAGTTAAGTAGAGAAAGTTACAGAGAATTTAAAAAAAAAAAAAAAACAGGATTCAGTGGGTGGTTAGCGTTTCCTTGGCCAGGTATTCACCCTGAACCCGAACTCATACCATCTAAATTTAGATGCACAAATGCCAGCTTGCACTCTATTCCAGGGGTTTTCAACCCAATCCTCAGGACACACCAAGCCAGTCAGGTTTTCAGGATATCCACAATGACTATGCAGGAGCAAGATCTGCATTCCCTACCTCCGCTCAGGGCCACCGAGGCCCAGATGCATCAATCAAACGTAAAAAAATCTAAAACGTAAAAGTGCTTACCAAATTTGAAAAAATGAAGAATGCACCATAAAAACAAGTCGCACAAGTTCGGTACGGTATTGAAAACTACAATGTATCAAAGATTCGTTAAACTGGTGGATTCCCCGTCGGTAATCGGCCCCTAAAGCATGCACAGAGCAGCCAAGCGTTATGCTGGATGCTCTGCGCATGCCACAAACGTCAAAACAACAACAACAACAAAACACAAACACGTGGCTCCCAAAATCAAAACAAAAATCGAAAAAGGATCGGGAGGGGGCAAAGGCGCTCGTCAGGAGCATCCTGTATGGGTGGCCTTGCCCTGCCCCCCCCCCGCCCGAGGTCCCCGCTGCTCCCCACTTCCCCCTGCATGAAAACTCACTGTAAACTGGCTGACACCAGATAAGAAGCAGAAACTAACAAGAGCTACAGGCACACAGGACAATCTCAAATATTCCAGGAGCATTCTTTCTTCCCCCAGTCGGCAGCTTGGTAATAGCAAAAGGATCGGGAGGGGGCAAAGGCGCTCGTCAGGACATCAGGGGGGGGCGGAGCTGTGGGAGAGTACAGAGAAAGGAAGAGAGGAAGGGAGGGGGGCCGAGGCTGCTAAAATTTTGAGTTTTCATGCAGGGGGAAGCAGGGAGCAGCGGGGACCTCGGGCGGGGGGGGGGGGGCAGGGCAAGGCCGTCCATACAGGATGCTCCTGACGAGCGCCTTTGCCCCCTCCTGATCCTTTCGCTATTACCAAGCTGCAGACTGGGGGAAGAAAGAATGCTCCTGGAATATTTGAGATTGTCCTGTGTGCCTGTAGCTCTTGTCAGTTTCTGCTTCATATCTGGTTTCAGCCAATTTACAGTGAGCTGCTGTCCACAGACATGCAAATTATCTTCTACTAGGAGTTTCTTAGCGGGGAGTATGACAGCTCAGGCCTTAACGACAGCTCTGACTTCACGTTAAATATATTGCGGTAAATGATTCGGTGCAATCATCGGTATGGTTAGTGCATCCCGAATTGTCAACATTACAATGGTAGTTACTCGTTTGCATTCCGTTTTCGTTAGCTGCAAGCGTAGGCGGAAAATGGCCTTTAATGCTACGGTTGAAAATTTCTTCGTTAAAGGGTCATTAAAGTTTAGTGCATCTGGGCCCGAGACACACAGCTGGGCCCGAAGCAGGACTGCCCCCCCCCCCCCAACACACACACACACTCGGGTTGCCCCCCCCCTTAACTTCCTGTGTCTGCTCCTCCCTCGGTCTGTCGTCTCCTGCTCTGTGTGCCAGGATTCAGGTTATCCTGTTAACGCAATCATCCGGGTCCTGGCACACAGGAACAGGAGAGAGACAGACCGAGAAGCAGGCAGGCAGAAGCTTCTCCTCCCTCAAAACTTTGCTGACGCTGGTCCCCCTCCCCCTCCCCCCCCCCCCCCCCCCCCCCCCCACACACACAAATTTGGGAGGCTGGGCCAGGGAAATCTCCCCCCCCCATCCCCCTCTCTGCAGCCCTGCCTCTGCTGGAGACAAATATCATGCATATTCATTGTGGGTATCCTCAAAACCTGACTGGTTAGGTGTGTCCTAAGGACTGGGTTGAAAACCCCTGTTCTATTCTATAACAGATTCCAGGTGCTCAGATGACTTTATAGAATTGTCCCCATAGTGTATATAATGTGAGAGTTGTGATAGGGAGGGGGACATACGGGTTCAGCCCTACCATTAACAGTATAGCTTGTATTCCGCCATATACCTCATGGTTCAAAGCGGATCACAATGTAAAAGAAGCCGTACATTTCCAAGAAATACAGCCTTCAAACCTTAGCAATACATACTAAATTATAATGAAAATTAAAAAAAAAAAAACCAAAAACATACTAACCCAAACTAATCATATTGCAAAACAAATCTCCTAAATAGGTAAGTTTTGATTAGTTTTCAAAACTGAAAATAGCTTGAAGTAGAAGACAAAAAGTTCTGAACATCTTTTTTAAGATGAGCAGCTTGAAATGAAAAAAAAAAAGACTTTTCGCATATGGCCTTGCTTTTCAGCTCCTACTGACTTATGCAAATCAGATGGATCCCATAATGAGTCTCTGCACAAGGCCTCACCTGTCCCACAGGCTGACCAGGGCACATGTAGCCACTGACTATTAAGCTAGTTGTATGTAAACTGTGAAATCTCATGGGTTGTATCTGCTGCTGTGAAAACTGGTGCTTTGTAACAGGGCATGGTGAATGGTGGAAAAAAATTGCAGGTCTTTTTCTGCCGTCATCTACTATGTTACTAAATGGTCCAAGAAAGCAATCACACTATCTTGGCCCCTATCAGCAGCCAGGGCCGCTGAGAGGGGAGGACAAAATTCCCCAGGCCCAGGCCTCCAGGGGGGGCCCGGCGCCAACGCTGCAGTCCGGCCCGCCCGCCGTCGCTCCCTGGCATTGAAATTAAGCGCTTCAACTTCAAAAGCACACCAAGCAGCGGCAGACTACTCCTTCCTTCCGTGTCCCGCCCTCGCCTGACGTGACTTCCGCGAGGGCGGGACACGGAAGGAAGGCGTGGTCTGCCGCTGCTTGCTGCGCTTTCGAAGGTGAGGCGCTTAAGCTCAGTGAAGAGGGCCCGGGGGTGGAGAGAGGGGCCCAGCGACCTCGGGTGGGGGGGCCCCGGGGCGGCCTTGTCCCGGGCCTGGCCCAGTCTCTCGGCGGCCCTGTCAGCAGCCATACAAATACCACTAGAGATCAGCACTGTCTCAGTCCCATGGGCTTTTCCTGAACCAAGACTGCACTGATTGAATAGTTTTGATAAATGGTCCAGCAGTGACAAGTTGTGGGGAAAATTTTAGGAAAAGTACTCAACTAGTGGATTAGACACCAGAGGGTATGTTTACTAAGGAGCGTTAGCATTTTTAATGCACCTTTAAAGGTGCGTTAGCGTTTAATGTGTCTATACATTTCTGTGGGCGTGTTAACGTTTAATGCGCGTTAACCATTAACACGCGTTAACCATGCTAACGTACCTATAGTGCACCTTAGTAAACACAAGCGCAGGTGAAAAAAACCCTCAAGATTTTTTCTTTTAAACACAAATGATTTTGAGTTCTTTTCACTTGGTATCTAATCCACTAAAAAAAAAAAATAATTACTTGACTCGCCACTACTGGACCATATCAAAATTATTCATCCACTGGCTTAAAAAACAAGTTTTACTGCTACTTGCCTTAACTCCTCTAAGTGGAGAAGTAGCCTAATAGTTTGCACAGTGGGCTAAAAACGAGTGGAACTCGGTTCAATTCCCACTGCCGCTTCTTGTGGCCCTGGACACATCACTTAGGAGTCATTTTACTAAGCTGTGGTAGGCACTAACGCATGCTTATCACAGATTAGAATGCACTACTGCAAGGCATGTTCAGTTGTCCCACGGTAGTTTTTGCAAGAGCATGTGCTACCCACGAGCTAAAAAATAAAATGTATTTTTTTTTAGTGCTGGGTCATGTTTGGTGGCCGAGAGTGGGCACAGCTATGCTAATCGGTTAGCGCATGGGCATTTCAATACATTGACTAGCACGCGAGCCCTTACCGCCTACAAAATGGGAGGCGGGAAGGGCTCATGCACTAATGGCCACACGTGGCCATTATTGGAAAAATAGAAAAATCTGCCTTTTACCGGCAGCGCTAAAAGTAGCATCAGAGCATGTGAAAGACTCATGTTTGGGCTACCGCAGGCCACTTTTCAGCACAGTTTTGAACCTGTTTCCTCAGGTACAAAAAAATAAAAGTAGACTGAGTCCACTAGGGACAAAAAAGTACCTGTATATAAATAGGCAAAGCGCTTTGACTGTACCACAGAAAGGTGGTACATCAAATCCCTTTCCCTTGGGAACCAGAAGAACGCGAAAAATTTACAATTGCTATTAACAAAGGCAAAACAAATTTACATCCTTCACCAGAAATACAGACAGGGAGTCCAGCACACACCAAGTAAATTAAAGGTTAATCTGAAAGACTTCAATTCCTGCAGCACAGTTAATCCAAAAGAAGGTTGATTCCTCTATATTAAATTTAATCTGTATTATCCTACTAGGGAGAACCCCCACCAGCAAAGAAGCCCATGCTACCACCATACAAGAGCTGCACAGTCATTCAATTTTGTCATTAAAAAAACAAAACAAATGTTTCTTCTGTTTTTGACAAAAGCAGTATTTTGAGATTTTTCTTTTGTACTCAAACCATTTGTCTATGAGGCAGAAGATATCATTATCTCTGTTTAGTAGTCAGATTTTATAGATGTCGTCAGTTTCTGAGTCTGAGATATCAGGTTGCAACCCTTGAGAGTGATTTTTTTTTATTACATTTCCCTGCTAAATGTTTTGTATAATTTAATCAATGTATGATATTTTCCTTGACCTTAAGCAGCTGCATAAATTTCTAGAAAAGAAATGTCTAGCACAGTGTTCTTCGTTCAAGACCTGGGTTGCCACAGGCTCCAAGGGTGGCTCCCTAACTTTCTTCTTTCAATACATACTTCCAGAGGCTAGCTGTTGGCATTATTTTCCCTCAGGACTTTGCGGCTCTCAGTGAGTTTGAGTTATACAGTATACAAACTTCTATGCTATTCTTGCAAGACTGTGCAAAAAGTGAAGTTTGGACAACATGTGGATCAAGCTCACCGAGAGCCATATGATGCTGGAAGAAAACAGAACAGCTGTCCCAGAAGCGGTGCTAGCAGAAGACTCTGGGAAAGGTCAGGGGGCATTCACAAACTTGGGGGGGGGGGGGGGGCGGTGGCAATGCAGCTTGGAGTGATTGGTCTAGAAAGTAATTACTATTTGCTCATACTGGGGCTCATTTTCAAAGAACTTAACAAGTTACATAGTAACGTATGGAACTTCGTAAGTCTGTGCTTTGAAAATACCCCTCATAGTAATTCATATAGGGCCTCTTATGAAGCCATGCTAGCAGTTCCTGTGCAGCAATGCCGATGAAGCCCATTCAAAGTGCATAGGCTTTGTCGGCATTAACCCACCGGAAGCTACTAGCGCGACTTGATAAAAGAAATCCATAGTAATTCTGAGTGCTCCACTCTGCAGTGCAATTAAGATGCAAATATCAGCAGGTCTTAGAGAGTTGATTTTTGGTTTATATAATTGTAATTTCATTTTTTTCTTTAGATATTTTGTTATCATAATCTTCCAGTTTCCAGTGTCTGTCTCCCTACTTAAAGGATGCAGGTTCATTTTGACATTTATACTCCACATTCGCCTGAACACACATTTTTTGTTTAGCTGTTTTCTTTTTTTTTATGGTAATTACTCTATCTGCAAATCAAGTCTGTTACTTACAGTGGGGGAAATAAGTATTTGATCCCTTGCTGATTTTGTAAGTTTGCCCACTGACAAAGACATGAGCAGCCCATAATTGAAAGGTAGGTTATTGGTAACAGTGAGAGATAGCACATCACAAATTAAATCCGGAAAATCACATTGTGGAAAGTATATGAATTTATTTGCATTCTGCAGAGGGAAATAAGTATTTAATCCCTCTGGCAAACAAGACCTAATACTTGGTGGCAAAACCCTTGTTGGCAAGCACAGCGGTCAGACGTCTTCTGTAGTTGATGATGAGGTTTGCACACGTCAGGAGGAATTTTGGTCCACTCCTCTTTGCAGATCATCTCTAAATCATTAAGAGTTCTGGGCTGTCGCTTGGCAACTCGCAGCTTCAGCTCCCTCCATAAGTTTTCAATGGGATTAAGGTCTGGTGACTGGCTAGGCCACTCCATGACCCTAATGTGCTTCTTCCTGAGCCACTCCTTTGTTGCCTTGGCTGTATGTTTTGGGTCATTGTCGTGCTGGAAGACCCAGCCACGACCCATTTTTAAGGCCCTGGCGGAGGGAAGGAGGTTGTCACTCAGAATTGTACGGTACATGGCCCCATCCATTCTCCCATTGATGCGGTGAAGTAGTCCTGTGCCCTTAGCAGAGAAACACCCCCAAAACATAACATTTCCACCTCCATGCTTGACAGTGGGGACGGTGTTCTTTGGGTCATAGGCAGCATTTCTCTTCCTCCAAACACGGCGAGTTGAGTTCATGCCAAAGAGCTCAATTTTTGTCTCATCTGACCACAGCACCTTCTCCCAATCACTCTCGGCATCATCCAGGTGTTCACTGGCAAACTTCAGACGGGCCGTCACATGTGCCTTCCGGAGCAGGGGGACCTTGCGGGCACTGCAGGATTGCAATCCGTTATGTCGTAATGTGTTACCAATGGTTTTCGTGGTGACAGTGGTCCCAGCTGCCTTGAGATCATTGACAAGTTCCCCCCTTGTAGTTGTAGGCTGATTTCTAACCTTCCTCATGATCAAGGATACCCCACGAGGTGAGATTTTGCGTGGAGCCCCAGATCTTTGTCGATTGACAGTCATTTTGTACTTCTTCCATTTTCTTACTATGGCACCAACAGTTGTCTCCTTCTCGCCCAGCGTCTTACTGATGGTTTTGTAGCCCATTCCAGCCTTGTGCAGGTGTATGATCTTGTCCCTGACATCCTTAGACAGCTCCTTGCTCTTGGCCATTTTGTAGAGGTTAGAGTCTGACTGATTCACTGAGTCTGTGGACAGGTGTCTTTCATACAGGTGACCATTGCCGACAGCTGTCTGTCATGCAGGTAACGAGTTGATTTGGAGCATCTACCTGGTCTGTAGGGGCCAGATCTCTTACTGGTTGGTGGGGGATCAAATACTTATTTCCCTCTGCAGAATGCAAATAAATTCATATACTTTCCACAATGTGATTTCCGGATTTAATTTGTGATGTGCTATCTCTCACTGTTACCAATAACCTACCCTTCAATTATGGGCTGCTCATGTCTTTGTCAGTGGGCAAACTTACAAAATCAGCAAGGGATCAAATACTTATTTCCCCCACTGTATATTTTATATACTGAGCAATTTCATTACATTAAAAACATTTTTTTCTTTAAAAAGCCAAATTTTCAAGTAGATAACAAAAAAGGCAGCCACATCACCTCCAGACTGCTCAGCCATTCCTAAAACAACCCACTTGAGATAATTTCCTAGGGAGTCCTTTTACTAAGGCACAGTAGGCAGAACGCAGGACTACCATGCGCTAAAAGAGCGTTACCACAGCCGTATTGTTCCGCTTACCACACACTAATCACACGCTGAAAAATATTTTTACTAGCGCGCGTCAGGCTTTGATATATGTCTGTTTCTCAACAATGCACCTACTTCTACCCACTGACTGCAAAAGCTTCCAGAGTGGAGCTAAGGGATATGTACATGGTTTCCGTGCATGCTTACAGACAAAAAAATCTCATGCAGAAAGAATAGTTGAAGCTTAGCATTTTGGTGCAAACCCCATGAGAAAGAAGTACCCACAGAGTTTTCCACCCATTCAGCTAGTTTTAAAATTATTGTCCTAATACGTATCGGAATACTTTTTTATGGATTTAAAAAAAAAAAAAAAAAGCAAAAAAGTTACATTACTGGTTCTATATAAATAGAATCTCCTACTTTAATACCAAATTCTTTATTACTGCTCACAAAACGTTTTAATATCATGGGCTGTACCTACAAGACTTCTATCTACTCCTAAAAATGTAATAAAATCTGAGATTAAGTCTCTATTTATGACATTACGGTTTCATCATTTAATTTTTCTAAATATTATGCTAATAATTCTGGGAGACCCATGTGCTGAAAGCCTCAGTACAGCTGTATTCTCTCTACCATCCCCTCATCAGACTTGGGAATACCAAATGCATATGAGGCCTTGATTTCAAGGCCTTGCTATACAAGTGTACTGTAAAAACTGTCACATCCTTTTAAATATTTCACATTCTTCTATCTAAAAAAAATACAATTCAAACTCTACATTCCAATGTGAAAGAACAATTTATATTGATGTCTATGATCTAGGTATAATCACAGACCTAAAAAAACACAAGTATTTAAACAATTCAGCATCTTTGAGGATCACACAGTTTGTATTATCTGGACAGCTTTGCTAGGTCAGTACATGTCCAACTTCCTTGAACTCATATTACATTTCTGTTTAAGATTCTTAGGCCAGTATACACAGCCTAAAACAATAAACTGTTCTTGTTAACAGTAATTAAATTAACAAGGTCAGCCCCTTTACTTGTTCCTCAGGTCACTGGAAAACTGAAAGCTTCAAATAACTGAAATCTCTTTAATGGTGCTTCCAGCTGTTATTACTTTCCTTCCTTTAAAATCTAATGTGCATTGGAAGCATCGAGCACATCCCACCCACTCTATCCCTAAGGCATCCATCAATTTAATTTCCAGGAACTACATCACAAAATCTGCGATGTTCCTATCCCCAGCTACTTCTTAGTACCAAACATGGAGGAAGTTTTACAGATAGCTGCTGGTTATTGAGATTCTGATGGAAGTACATCCCCTCACCCTTCTACCTCATATACTGTAACTATACTTCTGTTTAAATTGAATCTCATATATTAAAAATCCCAATTTGGAAACATCCCATTTTCCTCTTTACTGTTGAGGCCAGAGTAGTGGACTTGGAGAAGCTGAGGGAGACAGAGAGGTACATAGAGGAGGCCTACAGGAATGTTGTAGAGAAGTCCCACCTCCAGTCTGGCAGCCCCTGTGCTGCCTTGGAGGAGGGAGGTCTTCTAAAACGACAATATCACCCTGGTGAAGCTGAAAGTAATCCTGTAGCCATAACCAACCCCACAAGGGGATGTAATATCCTCTCATACCGATGATGTGTCTCCAGGAGCTTCTCCCCAGGAGGAAAGGCTGTGGTAGTTGGTGATTTGATTATTAGGCATGTAGATAGCTGGGTGGCTGGTGGACGTGATGACTGCCTGGTCACTTGCCTATCTGGTGTGAAGGTGATGAACCTCATACATCACCTAGATAGGATTTTAGATAGTGCTGGGGATGAGCCGGCTGTCTTGGGACACATGGGTACCAATGACATAGGAAAATGTGAGAGGGAGGATCTGGAAGCCAAGTTCAGGTTCTTAGGGCCCTGTTTACTAAGCTGCGTTAGCATTTTTAATGCGGGTTAACTATGTACACGTGTTAACCATGTACACACCTAAAATATCCCTATAGACGCCTACATGGTTAGCAAGCGCGATGTGGGCACGTTAAAATACTAACACACCTTAGTAAACAGGGCCCTTAGATAGAATGCTCAAATCCAGAACCTCTAGGGTACCATTTTCAGAAGTGCTCCCCGTTCCACTTGCAGGGCCTAAGAGACAGGCAGAGCTCCAGAGCCTCAAGGCGTGGATGAGGCAATGGTGCAGGGAGGAGGATTTGTTAAGAACTGGGCAACATTCTGGGGAAAGGGGAGCTTATTCCAGAATGATGGGCACCATCTTAACCAGTGTGGGACCGGGCTGCTGGCATCAGCATTTAAAAGGATATAGAGCAACTTTTAAACTAGAAACTGGGGGAAGGCTGACAGTCATTCAAAAGTGCATGGTTTGGAACAAGGTATCACCAAAACAGGGAAGATAGGGCATCCCAATAGCAAGGTTGCAATAGAGACCAAAATAGACCAGCTGTCTAACTAAAAAGCAGACAAATTTTCAAGATTGCAAATTATCACTGTCACCTGATGAGTAAGATGTAAATACCAGAAGCCTAAGAAATAAGATGGGATATTTGAATACATTGAACTAAATGAAAAATTAGATATAACTGGCATCTCTGAGACCTGGTGGAAGGAGGATAACCAGTGGGACACTTTCATAGCAGGGTACAAATTATATCGTAGTGACAGGGTGGATCGAATTGGTGGAGGTGTAGCATTATATGTTAAAGAGGGCCTTGAATCAAATAGATTGAAAATTCTGCAACACACAAAACATCTCAGAATCCCTATGGAATGAAATTCCATGTGTAAAAGAGAAAAGGATAGCGTTAGACGTGTACTACCATACACTTGGCCAGGATGAACAGACAGATGTAAAAATGTTATCGGAAATTAGGGAAGCTAACAATCTGGGGAACATAATAATAATGGGCGACTTCAATTACCCTGATAATTACTGGGTAAATGTAACATCAGGGCATGCTAGGGAGGTAAAATTCCTTGACAAAATCAAGGACTGCTTTATGGAGCAGCTGGTACAGGAGCTAACAAGAGGAGGAAAAATTCTAGACCTAGTCTTTAGTGGAGCGCATGATCTGGTGCTGAGGCCGCTTGATAACAGTGATCATAATAATGACCAGATTAGATATCAGCTCTGGAGTTAGTACACACAGGAAATCCAATATGTTAGCATTTAACTTTCAAAAAGCAGACTATGATAAAATGAGAAGAATGGTGAGAAAAAAAAATGTAGAGAAGCAGCTGCAAAGGTCAAAAATTTACATCAGGCGTGGATGTTCTTCAAAAATACCAGCCTGGAAGCCCAGGCCACTTATATGCCATGTATTAAAAAAGAAAGGATATCAAACTTTGGTCTTATGCTGATGACATTTTTCTTTTGATCCCAGTAGATGCAGTAATTAACACCTTTTATTCCAAAATCAGTGTTTATATAAAGAAGATAGTAGCTTGGTCAAGAGTTATGAGACTGAAGTTAAATGAAGACAAAACAAAAATTCTCTGGTTTGGGCTAGTCTACAAATTATTACATTAAATGATGGACTTTCCAATAAGGTTGGTCGAGAATCAAGAGTCCTAGGAGTAATTCTTCACTTTCAATGGATTTACAGATAAAAAATGTTTTATGTAAAGCTTTCTTCAAATTAGATCTCTGCTATATTCATATTTCTTATTTGAGCATTTTAAACTTATTGTTCAGTTGTCAATTCTTTCACTACTTGTTGATGGTAATTCTTTGTATTTGGGACTAACGGTTAAACAATTGTCTAAACTTCAGATGATCCAAAATGCAAAGCATTATTCTAACTCTATTTTGTTTCCTGCTACTCAACTGTGGACTGGTTTACTAGTACAGTTACGTTCTATAACAAATTTTGGAAAGCCTTAAAACATATCTTTTTTCTAATTTAAATAATTGATATATATTCCTTTGTATTGCTCCATGATGCGACCGCACCTCGAATATTGTGTTCAATTCTGGTCACTGAATCTCAAAAAGATATAGTGGAATTAGAAAAAGGTACAGAGAAGGACAACGAAAATGATAAAGGAGATCAGACGACTTCCCTATGAGGAAAGGCTAAAGCGGCTAGGAGAAAAGACGGCTGAGGGGAGATATGATAGAGATATATAAAATAATGAGTGGTGTGGAATGGGTAGACGCAAATCTTTGGTTTACTCTTTCCAAAAATACTAGGACTAGGAGGCAAGCAATGAAGTTAGAAAGTAGTAAATTTAAAACGAATCGGAGAAAATATTTCTTCACTCAACGTGTAAAACGTAGTAAAAGCAGTTAGCTTAGCGGGGTTTTAAAAAGGTTTGGATGACTTCCTAAAAGAAAAGACCAGAGACCATTATTAAAATAGACTTGGGGAAAATCCACTGCTTATTTCTAGAATAGATCAAATAGTGCGGTAATGTTCTACTATAACTAAGTCCGATATGCAATACAACAATTAATTGTGATACAGACTCAGCAATAAGTCGAAAGTACATACATACACCAGAGTTTCTACTAATTGTTGTATTGTATTTCTAGAATAAGCAGCATAAAATGTATCGTACTGTTTTGGGATCTTCCCAGGTACTTGTAACCTGGATTGGACACTATTAGAAACAGAATGCTGGGCTTGATGGACCTTCAGTCTGTCCCAGTATGGCAACACTTATGTTCTTACAGCTTAACAAGCCAATCAGCAGTTTTAACAGCACTTAACAAGCAATAATGAACACTAATTGTCACTAATTTGAATTTACACACATAACTCACTAAATGCATTCTGTAATGAACAACGCCTAAATTCTAAAGTGCGCAGTTCAAAAGGGGCATGGCCATGGGTGGGGAAATGGGAGTTTTGTGGGCATTCCCAAATTTATACACACTGTTAGAGAATATGGCCTAGTCTGTGTAAATCTACGTGCAGGGATTTATGCCACGTTTCTGTTGGTGTAAATGGAGGCGCATAGTTTTATGCGCTGGGATATCAACTAAGTGTATTCTATATACCATGCCCAAATCTTACAGAATATGCTTAGGCAGAAATGTTTTCTGCACTGATCTTTTTAAAGCGCCATATATAGAATCTGGCCCTTAGCACATGCTAATGGTTAGTGTACCTTAGTAAAAGGAGCCCTTGGAAAACTATAGTAGTTTTAAAAAAAGAAAGGTTTTGCAGACTTGCTTTTAGACAGTGAAAATCTAAATCTTTGGGCCCTGTTTACTAAGCCACGTTATAGGCGCGTTAGCATTTTTAACGCAGTAACCATGTACGCGTGTTAACCATGTATGCGCCTACAATATCCCTATAGGTACCTCTCAGCATGTGCGCTAATTGTAGGTGTGTTAAAAACGCTAACGCAACTTAGCAAACAGGGCCCAAAGATTTTACTAGCAGAATGTGAGAAAATCCAAAAATTCCTCTCAAACCCTACACTGAAATTTTCCTGGTTAAGAATATGACCTCAAGCTGCACAAAATCAATAGCTCAGTCTAGCTTTCTCTGTCCTTAGACAAAAGGCCTGCTGCCAGTACTGGCAGGACCAAGCCTGAAGGAGGCAAACGAGATATTTAGAAAGGAAACGCTGGGGCAGGAAGATATGTTTAAAACTGAATGAGTTCAGTCTTTAGAACAGGAAAGAAACTTTCTGCTCCTTTTGTCAAGTTCAGTTTGTTTATTGCCAATGAAATTTTTTCCATCACTTTGTTGTGTATTAATCCAAACAAGCGTCAAATGCTGCTCACAAATCAAAGGCATAATTTGTCCATTATCATTCTAAAAACAGGAAACAGCCATAGAGATTTTGTTCTGCTGGTTAACAGCTTTGGTACAGCCTCTATTTGTGGATTTTGCTTTATCTGTGCAACTGGAAAAGAAGAAGCCATGTTAAAGTATGCTACTTCAAAATACTGTATGAACCCAGTTATTATGGAAACTAGCTAATACCCAGCAGAATTCACTGAAGGAACATATCCAGTTTCCTTGTGTCTGCTCAGTCATCTGTCCTCAAGTCTGGCCTCATCACCTCCGTCCTGAATATTTGACCTCTCTTCAGCCCCACAGATGACTGGTTGGGGAGGGGGAGAAGTTTGGGAAAACCATTAAGACGTGCTATTTTACTGTTAACCCCAGTTATTAGTAACTAGATCTCATTGCATTCAATGGGACCTGTGGTAAAATAGCACATCTTAATGTTAGCCCATGTTGATAACTACACCCCTAAGTTCAGGTAGTACTAAGTTATCGTACTGATGCAATCTCTTCTGAAACCAATAGGGGTTTAGAAAAGGTTTCATCTCCATGATCAAGTATATAATATCACGTTCCTTGTTGATTTAAATCTTGAATTGATAATGAATGTGACTGTTGGGCAGACTGGACGGACCAATCAGGTCCTCATCTGTTTTCACTTACTATGTAAGTATCTGTACACAAAGGAGCACAGGACAGACAAAAGTTTCTCCAATACCCCCTACCTTGCAGAAAGGTCTTATGCAAGGATCCACAAACCATGGCATGCAGGCTGGTTGTGGCCACAGACCTTTTCCTTTACACACATCAGGGGCAGTAAGGTTTCCCAGCTGCCCCCCCCCCCCAAAGGCCCACCCATGCCTAAGAGACAATAATAGGGAAGCCAGGCCCTGCCAGTGAGGAATGATGACTGAATATCTGTTGGTGGAAAAGCCAGGCCCCACTGGCATGATGAGACTTGGGTATCCCATGCCTCTAAAAGAGCCACATTTAGACCAGGACTCACCAGTGTGAAGTAAAGATGACACATGGGATAGGCGAATAAGAGGGAAGAGAAGGGGGAAGAGCATGAAGGGTTGCCAACTTCCGAGTTACTGGTATCTTGAATCTTATTGATACTCCAGCCTTCTATCACAGGCCTATCCTCTGCCTCCCTGTTATTTCCATTTCAAATCATTGAAATGGCCCCAAATGTCCATTCCACACCCTTCCCTCTTGAGCAAACTCTGAGACTCCAAGGAGGGACCCCCAATATCAGCCTTCTCAGTAATTTTAAATGTTCTATGGGGTGTTTTCCATGAAAGGCTTATGGTTCCTTGCCTTAATATATAATTTTCTCCCCAGTGATTGGAAGCACCCTGGAATTAGGGTCTTCAAAAGAGGATAGATTTTGTGTGCATGTGAAGTACCTGATGTTACAGTACCACCAGTTTTATGGATGAGGGATTCAACAGCTTAAAGGAACAGTGGATCAGGCCTCTTCTCTTACAAACTGCAGCATGAAGGATCTGAATTTGCATCTCGTCTATCTGACAAGATCAGAACTGGCCATGTCACAATGGTAGTACATTCTGGCCTAGGTCAAAAGGATGACCTGCTCAGCTGGTCAACATTTAAAGGAGAAGGCATGTCTTGAACAGAGCCCACTCTAGCCCTTGGATCATACCTATGCATGCTTACCTAAGGAACAGTGTCAAAGATGGAACGCTATAAAAGGTAAAAAGAATATGAAAATAGAAGATGTTGTGGTGGAGATGTATGGATTTACTTTGAGACAGATGGAAAGACATAACTGGAGAAGAAGTGCTCAATTCAGCTTAAAGTGACATAGCAGAAAAGAAGGAACATCAGTGTTCATTTTCTGCCACATCATACAGGTGGCTACCCTGGAACATTTCTTAACTTGCCTCCTTTTCCCCACTGCAGTAGAAAGGGAACGTGAAGCCTCAAAGCCCCTTCCCCTATCCCTCCACCCTTCCCCCAGCTGTAATCTGGACCTTTGATTTTTAAAATATTACTACTACTGAGAAACAACAAGACTTATACTCCCAGACTGCCTTATGATCCGGCTAAAAATTATTGCCGACACTTTCTGATAAATCTGTCTTTATTTACAAAAAAAAAATAAACAAAAAGGGAGGAGGGAAAGGCTTTTAGGCAGCTGGTAGCAACAAAAGTTGAATAATTTGCCAAATGAAATGAGAAATATGGTGACAATTTCTAGTTTCAGGAAGACTTTGGAATTGTATTTATTCCCTAAAGAAAGTGATGGATGAGGCTTTTGTTTATATTTTCTGTTTTTAATTTTTTTGTTTTAAGTTTATGTATTTTGTACCTGTTTTTATTTGCTTTTATGATTGTAAACCATCTTGAATGCCTTTCGCCAAGAAGAAGATCTTAAAAGTTTTTTTTTAAATAAAGACTTAGTCAGACCCTTAGGGAAAAGGCATCCAGTTTCCAAAAAAGAAGGTCACTCATTAGTTTTTCCTGTATTTGAAACCTGGAGTGATCTCAAGGCAGTTGGTGTAAGAGTTGAGAGACAAAGGCCTATAATTGGATGGCCTGGAGAAGAATACAAGACTCCACTGAGTATGGTAATGAGGAGATGCAGCATATGGATTTAATTAAAGTCCTTAAAGTTTGTCTGGGGCATATCTGGGTTTCTATGGACTGGAGAAGCTCCCTCGTTTTCTCTGAAAAGAGAGTACTGTTCATTTTTTGGTAATCTTTCTTTTTAATGGGTTGTTTGGCATACTGCCTATTTGCTTTGCAGTGAATGTGCCTAACTACTGCAACTAAAAAGAAAATGCATACCATTCTCTTCTATAAAACCCTGCCTTGAAAAAGTACATGAGCTACCAAAATATCAGAGTTGGATCTTGAAGATTTATCATGAGGCTGTGTTGCTGTTAAATGTTGTGCCTGTCCTCGAGGCCTATTCCACTGTAGCATCTTTTCAGCTGGCTTTTTAAAATTGAAGGACAACACCCACAAATGTTATTAGTAATCACACTGGCTGTGTCTTGGTGAGAGTCTACCTGCGTCAGGGGTCTATAGATCCCAGAGGCAGGCGGACTCTCGCTGAAACACGGCCCGTGTTGGGTCATTTTCTGAATAAATTTTCACCTATTGTCCCAGTCCTGAAGGCTTGTATGCTTTTTTTTGTTTTGCTTTGGTTCATGTACTCTTGAACCCTCTTAATGGGTAATCACACGTCATCTGCCCTAAGGATAAAAGCACAGGGTGTTTCTCTTAATCCGTGTACATCCAAGCACGAGGAGAAGGAAGGAACCATATTGCTTGTTTGAAAAATGCAATGATAGTTATTGAGAACAGCAATATATCAATTAATAAATGGAATTGGAAAATAAATGAAAAAAAAGTTCTTCTCCTGTTTGTTTTATAGTGTGCACCAACATAATCGCCAGGGAATGTGTCAACACAGCTGAAAGGACAGTGTGTGCTAACTTGACACTTTTTCAATGCATGACTTGTTAAAGTAAATTATAAAAACACTCAAAACACTGTCTTTCTCACAGATTATGATAATATACAAGCAGTGTGACCCTGAGACTTGCAAGATGCCTGTATCCTTCAGTAATCACAAGAAGAAAACTCTGGCAAACATATAAGGTGCCTGGTACAGATGGAAAGCCTATTATATATGCAAAGTCTTCCCAAAAAGTCTTCCCAAATTTCAGGCTGGCAAACAGCAACAGGAACTGAATCATACAGCACCAACAATTTAGCCAAGTGGTCCTGGAGGCACCCCAGCCTGTCAGGTTTTCAGGATATCCACAATGAATATTAATGAGAGAGATTTGCATGCAGTGGAAGCAGTGAATGCAAATCTCGTGAATATTCATTGTAGATATCCTGAAAACCTGACTGGCTGAGGTGCCTCCAGGACCAGGTTTGGGAACCACTGATTTAGCTTTAAGGACAAGACAGGTACTAGGATATGACAGAGACAAGAAGCCAGAGGAAGCTGCTTGCTCAGCTGCTAATCCCTACCTCCTCACTCTAACAGATTCATTCTGCTGGCCAGGACCAAAAAAAACAGCCACTACAGCAACTATAGCAATGACAAGGGAGGGGACACAGAAGTGACAATGTAATATAGTGCTTACCAATATTTTTGTAGCTGTGACCCCATGATGTGGCCAAATAAAACTGTGTGACACCCCCCCTCCTTTCCCACAAGGTGCAGAATGATGCACTTATGCAGGGCCGTGCCGATGCGGTAAGCGAGGTAAGCGCCGCAGGGGGGGCGCCCACCTCTGGAGGGCGCCGCCGCGGTGCTTACCCTCGCCCCGCGCCGCAAAGGCCTTTAAATATTTCACCTGGGTCGCAGCAGCGTCAGTGAAAGCGCTGCCGACCAGCAAGGGCGGGGCGGTGGGGGCGGTCCGCCCCGAGTGTCATAAAAAAGGGGGGTGCCGCCGCTCCCGCTGCTCTTCTTCCTGGCAGCCCCTCCCCCGCACCAGCCCTTTAAAAATAAATTGCCGACGCAAATAGCGAGCGCAGCACCTCGTGTGCAAGTAAAAGAAGCGGATCCGATCATCTCATTGGGCCTTCCCTCACTGTCCCGCCCTCCTCTGATGCAACTTCCTATTTCCTCTAGGGCGGGACAGTGAAGGAAGGCCCAATGAGATGATCGGATCCGCTTCTTTTACTTGCACACGAGGTGCTGTGCTCCCTATCGCGTCGGCAATTTATTTTTAAAGACCAGGTGGCAGGGAGAAGACGAGGCAGGGTGAGGGTGGGGGACAGATGGGGTGAGGGTGGGGGGCACTTGGATAGCAGAAGGGACTGGGTGGGAGCCAGATGGGGTGAGGGGGACTCGGATGGGCAGAAGGGACTGGGTGGGAGCCAGATGGGGTGAGGGGGACTCGGATGGGCAGAAGGGACTGGGTGGGAGACAGATGGGGTGAGGGTGGGGGGCACTTGGATAGCAGAAGGGACTGGGTGGGAGAAAGATGGGGTGAGGGGGACTCGGATGGGCAGAAGGGACTGGGTGGGAGACAGATGGGGTGAGGGTGGGGGGCACTTGGATAGCAGAAGGGACTGGGTGGGAGCCAGATGGGGTGAGGGGGACTCGGATGGGCAGAAGGGACTGGGTGGGAGACAGATGATAAGGTGAGGGTGGGGGGCACTTGGATAGCAGAAGGGACTGGGTGGGACACAGATGGGGTGAGGGGGACTCGGATGGGCAGAAGGGACTGGGTGGGAGACAGGTGGGGTGAGAGTGAGGGGCACTTGGATAGCAGAAGGGACTGGGTGGGAGCCAGATGGGGTGAGGGGGACTCGGATGGGCAGAAGGGACTGGGTGGGAGACAGATGGGGTGAGGGTGGGGGGCACTTGGATAGCAGAAGGGACTGGGTGGAGCCAGATGGGGTGAGGGGGACTCGGATGGGCAGAAGGGACTGGGTGGGAGACAGGGTGAGGGTGGGGGGCACTTGGATAGCAGAAGGGACTGGGTGGGAGCCAGATGGGGTGAGGGGGACTCGGATGGGCATAAGGGACTGGGTGGGAGACAGATGGGGTGAGGGTGGGGGTGGGGGGGGCACATGGATAGCAGAAGGGACTGGGTGGGAGACAAATGGGGTGAGGGTGGGGGCACTTGGATAGCAGAAGGGACTGGGTGGGAGACAGATGGGGTGAGGGGGACTTGGATGGGCAGAAGGGACTGGGTGGGAGACAGATGCTTTAGGATATAGTATTTTAGCTGTGTTAATAAATGTTTATAAATAGAACATGTAAATAAGGTAATCTTTTTATTGGACTAATTTTAATACATTTTGACTTAACTTTCAGAGAACAAAACCCCCTTCCTCAGATCAGGATAGGATACTGTAACAGCACTATACTGTATTGACCTGAGGAAGGAGATTTTGGCCTCTGGAAGTTAAATGTATTAGTCCAATAAAATGGTATTATTTTATTTTCTGTATTTGTTTTATTTCTATTTGTTAATTTGTAAAGTGGTGATTGGTATTTGTTAGTTTTTTCAAATTTACATCTGCTGTCTTTATATTTTGCACAGTACTAGGAGACATTTTCTGTTTCTGTGGCGTTGCATTGTATGCAGAGTCTGGCATTGGGGGTTCAGTTTAATTTTTGTCTAAATAGAAAGTTTATGATTACTTATTCTATAGTGGATTAGGGTATATCTGTGTTTGTGAAAAAGACATGGCTTTCAGTTGGCATTGACTGTGCAGGATCGACGATCTGTACTATTCTGTCTGGTTTCGTTTTACAATAGGTGAATTGATGTTCTAGTGCTCACTGTAGTGCTTAAGATGCTTTCCTTTTCCTTGTGTGACTCATAGAAACGACTGCTTATGGTATGGTAAAATTGCTCTATAGGTCGTGTTTTGTATTCTCGGTATGCCTAGTACTGGATTTGGGGGGGGGGGGGGGTGTTAAAAAAATGACCGGCCCCGGGTGTCAACTACCCTAGCTACGCCACTGCTGCCGATGTCTCCCTTCCCTTGCACTCGTTGGTTCCCTCAGTGTCCCGCCTTCTTCTGACGTCAGAAGAAGGCGGACACTGAGGGAACCAAGAGCGCAAAGGGAAGGGAGATGTCGGCAGTGCTCCGCTTTCACTGACGCTGCTGCGACCAGAAGTAAAAGATTTAAAGGCCCCAGGGCGCGGAGGGAAGGGCAGAGAGGCATGGATGGGAGGGCAGAGAGGCATCGATGGGAGGGCAGGGCCCAGGGAGAGGACAAATTGCTGGAAGGGGAGGGGAGAGAGGATTGCTGGCTATGGATGGAGGAGGGAAGGGCAGAGAGGGACAAGGATGGACATGGGGGCCCAGGGAGAGGACAAATTGCTGGAAATGGAGGGGAGGGGAGAGAGGAGGATTGCTGGCTATGGATGGAGGAGGGAAGGGCAGAGAGGGACAAGAATGGACATGGATGGGAGGGCAGGACCCAGGGAGAGAGGAGAAATTGCTGGAAATGGATATAGAGCAAGAAATGAAGAAGAAAGGAGAAAAGTAAAGAAATAAATGGAAAGGAAGCCCTGGAAATGGAGTTAAGAGGACAGATAGCAGCAGAATCAGATACTGGACCAGCATGATTGAAAAAAGAAAGTCACCAGACAACAAAGGTAGAAAAAAAAAATCATTTTATTTTCATTTTAGCATTTGGAATATGTCCACTTTGAGAATTTACATCTGCTATCTTATTTTGCAATGTATACCAATTTGTTTCTAAGAATATTGCTGACAATTCCTTTCAGTGTGGCAAGTGGTGAGCGATCATTTTCATGGGGGGGGGGGCGTGATCATTTTCACGGGGGGGGGCGCCAATTGATAGTCTGCAGGGGGGCACCAGAGACCCTAGGCACGGCCCTGCACTTATGGAGACCTCACTCAGGTCGTATCTTAAACGCTGGTTCTGTGACTCAATTTGGGGTCCCTACCCACAGTTTGGGAAGCTCTGGTGTAACAGAAGGTTGTGTGAAGGGGGAAAATAGGAGGAGAAAGCACATGAGTGAGGTGGGGGCAGAGAGCGGAGAAAGCAGGAAATTGTGTGAGACAGAGTTCCTATATATATATATATATATATATATATATATATATATATAAAATTGTACTGCTTTGTCACCCTCCTATCTCCATACATATCTCCCTGTCCCTCATCCGCCCGACTCCTCCTGTCTCTCACCTATCCACCCTCATCCTGTTAGACTGCTTTGATGTTTCACTTATATATACTGTCATCTACCAACATTTGCTTATTTCGGATCTGACGAAGAAGGGCAACCTTTGAAAGCTAATCAAGAAATGTATTAAGTTATGTCCAATAAAAGAGGTATCATCTTGTTTTCTTTTCCATGTTTTATTTCTATTGATTACCTTTAAAAGTGGACTAACACGGCTACCACACCTCTCTACAATGAATACGAATGAAAGAAATTTGCATACAATGGAGGCAGTATATGCAGATAAATCTCATGCATATTCATTGTGGATATCCTGAAAACCTGACTGGCAAGGGGATACTCCAGAACTAACTTGGGAAACACTGATCTAGGGAGTCTCTGTATTACCATTATTATCAAATTATAGCTGGGTAAACTAATGCACAGGTAAATCGTCTTTCACTCATCCATATAGAAAAGCCAGTGACAAAAGCCAGGTTGGAACTCAAGAGGGGCTTCTCTTGGCTTTACACTGAGTTCATTGGTTTGACCAATTGACCACACCAGCAGTCTAAAGTGACTACTGTCCTATGTGCTGATTGAAAAGAAGAAGAAAAAAGCTGTGACTTACTTATTTCAGTACTCTCCAAAATGTATTTGGTAAATTTCTGTAATCTGTTATGATGATAGAAAGAGCATGAGCAAGCCAAAGAAAAAGAACAGGCATGGAGCAGATCTTTATTACTACCCACTGGGTGATACTTTGCAAGTTCAGGCTAAAAATTCCCAAAACATTGAGACAGAAGGTCCTAACTGGTATGCTGCAAATAATTTGCCACCTATTCATGGAAGACCATGGGGGGAGGGGGTGGATCTACTGCTCCCAATGGTGGTCTTGCTCTCTCTTCTCTGAATCATTCTCCTCTGTATCACAGCCTTCCACCATTCCTTGCCTGTGTTTGCCGATTTTCTTGCTGATGCAGGAACTGTGTGACTGGTGGATCTTACAAAACTATGGGGCCTCACACAGTTCCGACTTTAGGAATCTGGAGGAAAGAGGCAAAGCAGGTTAAGAAGCTGCTGCTCACACTCGATTCCTCTTGCCAGCTGAAGACCATATAGAAGTGTGGGGCAGGAAGGAAGGGAAAGTGCTGATGCCAGGGGATTGGGAGAAGAGAAAAGATGGTGCTGATATTGGAAGGAGGGAGGAAGCAAAGGGAGGAGGACACCAGCGAGGTCAGGGAAGGTGATGGTGAATCACTAAATGTAAACCTAGTACCAGTTGTTCCGCTACATAAAAACAGTTGAGAACCACTGCTTTGGAATATTCATGGAAAATTGGGAATCAGCACATCATGATTTTGATTATCCATATTTTATATGTTAATAAATCTCACGGGCCCTTACAACTTTAATTCCATGCTGTTTTACCTGGTTGAAGTGTTGTAGATGGTCATGAACATCATTCAGATTTGCTACCTACATCCCCAAACTTGAAGGAGGTCTGTGAATACCAGTGGCGTAGCTGTGTGGGGCCACAAGGGGCCTGCCCCCCCCCCCTGAAATTTCCTGTGGGCCCCTGGTTTTGCTGGCGGGGGTCACCAACCTCCGGCATGCTCCTTTTAGTGAAACTGAGTATGCTCAATTTCACTAAAAGGAGCGTGCAGGACGTGAGGGGAAGAGATCAGGGCAGGCAACGTGGCGGTGCCAGAGACCGGTGCTGGACAACGCTTCAGCTGGTGGGGATTAGGGACCTCCGCCAGCCAAGGTATTTGCTGTGGCAGTGGGTGGGAAGCGGTAGGGTGGGGGGGGAGTGGCTGAGTAAAAGTGTCCCCCACCCACCGTGAGGTCTGGCTATGCCCCTGGTGAACACACACACTATAAGCACAGTATTGCACCTGAGTGAACAGCTTCTCCCTTCAGGCTATTTTCTTTACACACAAACTGTCCCTCCTAACAAAAACTTGTCATTCTCTACTCTTAGGATCTGATAGGCCCATACATTCCTAAGAAAGATTTCCTAAAGGAGCAAGCTAAACAGCTCATTGGAAAACCAAGCCAAAAAACACCATGCTTCATCTCCCCACCTAAATTAAAACGGAGTACAAAAGATTCTGACAAAAAAAAAAAAAAAAAGATCAAGGAATTTCTACTTGACTTCAAATACTAAACATTCCCAGGGAAAAAAAAAACCTGCAAACAAAAGTCATCCAAACAACCACTGCAATCCTCCTACAGCTCAAAAGGTTAGAAAACAAAAGGCACAGTGGCTAATTCAGAATTTAGCAGGGACATGGGGACATGGGCCAAGGAGTCATTGATCTTTGTAAGTCTGTATTTCAGAACTCTGTGCATCTTAGCTTCAAGCTTACTTCGTGTTTTGGAACACAGATACCCTTACTCCAAAAATAATTAAAAAAAAAAGACATGGTGTGTGCTAGCACAGATTGGTATTATAAACTAAGGATGGTAAAGGGTGTGTTGGTCAAAGTCTTAAGAAATATGTCACAATAGGCCTTCTCTATAGCAAACCTCTTTCCATCAAATATTCATAACACACAAGCCTTGCCCCCCTTCTTCCAGTGTAATTCTGGTATGTGATTCATTGCGACAATTCAAACTGAGCCTCTTTGTGGCAAAAATATAATTGGCTCCTTGCCCATTTAGTTCAGAGGACTGGCTATACTGATTTGATCTTCCAAGCATTCCTGGTGCTCAAATGGGCTCCCCTTTGCTTTTAAATGAAAAGATACATGTGGCTCTCTAGATCTATTGGGGATCAATTTTTTTTTTTAATCTGTGGCTTCCCTACCAGTAGTCTGCTTAAAAACTGTAGAAAGGAAAGACCAAAAAAAAGGGGGGGGATCTGAGCAAGTCCCTCCCCCAGCTCAATGAGACAGGGGTGTAGCTAGGTGGGGCCACAGGGGCATGGGCCCCACAGATTTAGCCCTGGCCCCCTGCTTTCACACACACACCCCTCCCCCGCCGACCCTCTCCCACTACATTCGACCCCCCCCTCCTGCTGCTGCCAACCCTCCCCCCGCCGCCACCATCAGGTACCTTTGCTAGCCGAAGTCCTCTTCAGCGCCAGTCTCCAGCGCGTTGCTGATCTGGATTCTGTTTCTGTGAGTCCTGACGTCCTGCACGTAGCGTGCAGGACATCAGGACTCACAGAAACAGAATCCAGATCAGCAACGTGCTGGAGACCAGAGCACTGGATGGCGGCGGCCGCACCAGGGAGGGGGCTAAAATGTGCCCCCTCACCTCAGGCTCTGGATCCCCCTCCCGTCTAAGTCTGACTATGCCCCTGGCATGAGATAGTCTTGCATACAATGGAGGTAGTGCATACTAATGCATCGCAAGCATATTCATTCTGGGTATCCTAAAACCCTGACTCGCAAGGGTGTCCAAAGGACTGGGTTGAGAATCCCTGCTCCAGCACTTTGAAGCAATTTTCTAATAGGATATTATGGCAAAATCTCCCCAATAATGCTGATGGACCATCTTTAGTATTCTCTAGTGCAGCCATTCCCAACCCAGTCCTCAGGGCAACCCCTAGTCCCATTGGATTTTCAGGCTACCCACAATGAATGTGAATGAAATAGATTTGCATGCAATTGATGCAGTGAATGAAAATGTGTCTCATAAATATTCATTGTGGATAGCCTGAAAACCCAATAGGCCTAGGTGTGCCCTGAGGACTGGGTTGGGAATGGCTGCTTTAGTGTATACAAACAGCCATCAGGGGGCAGAATGCCACAAAAAGTCCTTGTCTGTGCACTTCAGTTTCCTCTTTGCTTGTCCTGTGGACCCATGACAGAGAGGCGGGTGCTTTCATTGCAACAGCATCCAGCTTACATTTTATGTCTGCAATTGACAACAGGGCCGGTCAAACCCGGTAAGTGGGGTAAGCGCCGCAGGGGGGCGTCTGCCTTCAACGGCGCCACTGTGCCGCCATACCGTGCCGCCCTTGGTGCTTTAAATCTTTAATTTACCTCCGTTCCAGCAGCTGCGTCATTTGAAAGCCTTGCCCTATCTCTAGCCTTCCCTCCCTTCATGAGTTCGTTCCAGTCCCGCCTTCTGACGTCATTTCCTCGAGGGCGGGACTGCAGAACGAACTCATGAAGGGAGGGAAGGCTTTCAAATGACGCGGCTGCTGGAACGGAGGTAAATTAAAGATTTAAAGCACCAAGGGCAGCGGCGGGGGGGGGGGGGGGGCGAAGGAGAATCGCTGGACAGGGGCAGGGTGGGAGAAAGAAGATGCTGGGGGGGGGCGGGGGCGCCAACTCATAGTCTGCAGGAGGGCGCCAGAGAACCTAGGACCGGCCCTGATTGACAAATTAATTGAAATAAATAAAGTTCCTTTGGTTCAATGTATGTTGCTGATGTGATATTCTTTCCTCTATTTAAAAGAGGTTAGAGCATCTTTTAAATTCACCAGCTGTGTAGAAAATTTTATTCCATCGATTCCCCCACACAATGACACATCACTACCTCAGGAGCAGGAATTTTGTTGAGATGTTCATACCGCTCCGTTACTACAGAAAACCTGTCGGGTCATAAGTGTGCTAGAGTCAGGAATAATGCACTGCCCTGACAGAATTCATCAACTTGCTTTTGAGTTCCCTTTAGGACTGAGGAGCCAACTTTTCAAAATGATTGGGGGTGCTAAACCCAATGGAAATTACCCCTCCCTGGATACAGTCAAAGAGTTTGCTTAATAGTGGGTGTGCTCAAGCACCCACAGAGCTGGCTCCTATGCTGTAGGATAAGTTGCTTGGGTTAAAACTGGTGAGAATGCCAACAATTCTAGATTACCAGGAAGAAACATGTTCAGATTTTTTTTCATTTTGAATCAAACTATACCGCATCCATCTGCTGCCAAGCCATGGGGGTGGAATAATTACCACATTCTTTCATGCACCTTAAAAGGAGGCCTATCACTAAATTAGATCATAATCATATATATTATAGATGGCAAAAGGACCATTGCTATTCAATCTCAATTTTAAGTTCCATTTTCCTGCGACACTTTAATATAAAGCCCAGCTAACCTGAAGAGAGTCTTTACCTTTAGAAGTAATGTCACTGCCAAACCCTTTCTCACCATAATTGTACATGCTTCTTGTGTGACATTGCAAGTTTAAAGAATGTAACTTTAAACCTGAGCATTTTTAGACAGCTTATTTGAAAATGAAAAACAATGTGGAAGTAATTTTATAAAACAATTTCCGTGCTTAAAAATGCTCTTTTACACAAGTAAGGGGAGTGGAGGAGTAGCCTAATGGTTAGTGCAGTGGCCTGAAAACCAGTGGAACTGGGTTCAATTCCCACTGCAGCTCCTTGTGAATCTCTGGAAATCATTTAACCCTTCATTGCCCCACGTATCTTAAGTCCCATCCCCTTTTATAAAATTACCTCATGCTTAGAAATGCATGTGGTGCAAATAAGTACATACTTATAAATACGTTTGGAGCAGGCGTGTTCAGGGGAGGGGTTCGGGCTGAGCAAAACTGGAGTCATGATTTACACATGTATCTTCTAAACTAATGCACAGGATGCATGTACTTTGCATGCTAATGTTCACACCTGCTCCTGACTAGACAATTTCTGTAGGATCAGTGTTAATATTTTATAAGACACATAGAAGCGTATTTTCAAAGCACTTACACTGAAGTTCCATAGTAACCTATGGAACTCTGTAAGTCTAAGTGCTTTGAAAATGAGCCCTATAGGCTCCTGTGTGTCTTTATAAAATAGGAATCATCTTCACTTCTAAGCCTAAGTATCCTATCATAAAATTATCCACTGTGTCTAACACATTGATGTTAAATGCATGGCTCAGACTATCTCAGTTGCACGGTATATTTACCTGAAAGATTTTTCTCCGAGTTGTGTGCAGATCTTCCAGTAAATACAGAGCAATGTCCCTTTTCAGTTTCATTTGTTTCTAATCAAAGGGGCCCCTTTACTAAGCTGCATTGGTAAATGGGTTTAGCACATCCGAACACGGGACTCTCCCCATATGCTAAGCCCATTTCTAGTGTGGCTATAAATTTGGCCTTTCCATTATAACTTTTTCTGGCCATGCACTAATGTTAACATTCACGAGCAGCCACTGAATACAAATTAACATGGGAGCACTCATTCCTCCAATTTATGGGGTGCTAAGGGCTCCCGCATTAAAGGGGGCCTTTCACCAAGCCGCGCTAAAATGTGGCCGGCGCTGTTAGTGCATGGGTTTTCCATGTGCTGCAGCAGTAAAATGACCGTGCACTAATTTCTGTATTACTGCCACCTAATTAGGAGGCGGTAAGGCCTCCCATGCTGCTCCCACACTAAATCGGGTAGTGCACAGTCCACGCTACTGATCAATGCAGGCACGCCTACTCTCTGCCCATGTGCAAGTCTCCTGCATTAAAAAAATAAAACATACTTTCCAGCACGGGAATAGTGCACACTAAGCAGAACACTTCCACGGATACCTCATTGTGTCTCACTGTAGTGCTCTTTTAGTGCACGGTAGGCCTACCATGCCTTAGTAAAAGGGCCCCTAAGTCAGCGTTATTCAGTTAGCATGAACTAATGTCAGCATACTAGCTGAACAGTGCTTCCATGCCCCCTCCAAAAAAATAAATAAATTCTGTGCCGTTTGCGCATGGAAACGGCAAAATGCTTTACAGCATCCTGCATTAGGCCATCCCCTCCCCACCCCCATCTTAATCATGTGTTAGCACTTAACACAGTTTAATAAAAGCGCCCCAGAGGTTTTATGAATGCTTTGTTTGTTTGTTACCCATCGTTCAAATTTGCTCAGCATTATCTTTAACTGCTTTTGTGTGAAGTGTTTAGCAATGCTTTTGCCGCACAGTCACTCAGCACTTCAAACTCAGATGAACCAGTGTCACTTCACAAGCACTTGAACTGATCTTTTCCTGCTTCTCTTCTTAGTCTGGTACAGTTTGAATGCTGCCTTTGCCCCTGCATTAAGCACTGGCATGTCAGCTTTTGGGTGGTGGTGGAAGAAAAAGCAAATGCCTGTTTGTTTCTATTTAATACATACCCGATAACTGAAATTTAGTTAATCGAAACAGTGAAAATACACAGCCACCCATCCTATATAATAATTCTCACCTCCGACGTTCTAATGTGCCTGGGACTGTGGATCCCTCAGAAGTGGTCTGCTAGGCAGCTTAGAACATACTGACGTCAGTGATGTCACTGTAAGCTGATTCCCAGGCAAGGAGAGGAGTACTCCTCCTCCTGCCTGGGAATCAGCTAATCAGTGCAACGCTCCCTGCCACTTTGGAGCAAGTGGCAAGGAGCGGGGCAACACCCCCCCCACCCGAAGAACATCAACACCCCCGCCCCCCCCCCCCCCCACACACACACACACACACAAGTCACTCTCTCCCATCCCATTCAAGGAGCATGTGTCCCACCGGGAGCCGGAGGCTCGAGCCACACAGGATGGCGGCGGCTTGCAAAGCCTGCCACAGAGCGTAGGTAGAGTGGAGGGAAACGGGCGCGCCTCCCTGGGGACCCACCGCGGCACTCACCAGGCCCTCTTCACGCCACTGAGGTCACGCCGATCACGGTCCAATGCCCGGCTGTGCACAGGATGCTCCCGCCGCCACCCGCTTCCGCTCAGTGCCCTTCTGACAGGCTGAGGGAAGCCGAGCCGGAGAACAAGATGGCGGCTCCTTCATTCCCCTCCCCTCTCTACTGCTCCATCCGAGGTTGGTGCGCAGGCGTGTGGGGTGGGTGGGGCATGGGTGGTGAGTGGCTGTGTGGCTCTCGCGAGAGTTCCGGGAAACGAGCAGGAGAGGTAAAATAGCGAGCCGCGCCGAGGGCACATAGTTAAGGCGGGACTGGACGGAGACGGAGTGAGAGGGAAGCTGGAGTAGATGCAACAGCACAGTTAATGCAGTGAGTAATCGGCTGGGAAGGAGGGGCGTGAGGAGCCCTTGAACTGGGGGGGGGGTGGAACTCAGAAGGAAGGAAGGGAGGGAGGGGGGTCTGGAACTCAGAAGGAAGGAAAGCAAGGGAGGAGAGGTCTGGAACTCGGGAGGGAGGGGGGGATTACCTTGCTAGTGCCCGTTTCGTTGCCTACCGAAACGGGCCTTTTATACTAGTTAAATATAAAACCACTCCTCAAGATACAATATGCACTCTTGCTACAATTCTTCACCTAGAACAGTCCCAACATCATGTCACAAATCCTCCTTGCGAAATATTTCCCAAAATAAAAAATATTTTTAGTTTGCATTGGTCTCAGATAACCAAATATCTAATGGAATATCGTTTTCACATTTTTGGACGACAAGGTCTAAAAGCTCACATCCATAATCTCACCATTGTAATTTCCTGCTATGTGGATACCAATTGTTTAACAGGGGGTTAGCCAAACCTCGGCAGGAGGGGGGTCCAGAGCCCAAAGTGAGGGGGCACATTTTAACCCATCTCCCCCAGCCACCGCCCCTCCCCCGCACCGCCACCACAAGGTACCTTTGCTGGTGGGGGTCCCTAACCCCTGCCAGCCAAAGTCTTCTTCAGCACCGGTCTCCAATGCGTCGCGTTCGCTTATCTGTGCTTTCTTGAGTCCTGACCTGCACGTTTCTTTAAGTGAAACTGAGCATGCTCTGTTTCTCTTAAAGGAACGTGGAGGTCAGGTCTCAAGAAAGCACAGATCAGCGAACATGGCGCGCCGGAGACCGGTGCTGAAGGCTTCGGCTGGCGGGGGTTCAGGACCCCCGTCAACAAAACAATGGGCCCGCACTAAATCTGGGGGGGGGAGGGGACCCAGGCCTCCGTGGCCCCACCTAGCTATGCCCCTGGTGCAGAAGCCCTTTACAAAAAATGGCTGAGAAGCAGAGGTTGGTACAGTTTTTGCCACTTTGTTGGACAGTGGAGACATCTAAGACCATAAGCATATTCCCCTCAGAGACAGAAGTGAGAGACTAATATCATTTTAGAAACTTTTAGGGCTCCTTTTACAAAGTGGCACCACCGATTAGTGTGCATTGAATGAGAAGAAGCCCATGGGAATTGAATGGGCTTCTTTGCATTCAGTGAGCCACTAAATCGGTAGCACTGCTTTGTAAAAGGCGCCCTGATTTTGCAAAGAGAAAGTTTAAGTGCATCATGGCTGTTCACAACCTCAAAAGTTTTTTTTCTGTAGTATCCACACCAATGTTTCAATACATAAGACTCCAAGCAGATCCTGAGAGAGTTGTTTTGGTATGGGGTTTTTTTTTTTCAAATTCCCATATATATGGATCCATTAGTAGGTTCCATTATTTCTTCATAGAACATCTTTTTATCATAAATTTACCATTGCCTCAGTTTTAATGTTTTTATTGATGGTGTTTTAAATAGTTTCCGACTCATTTATATCTAGTAGGAGTATTTTAAAATGTGTTAACATGCTCCATTGTTTAAATTGAGTTCATCAATTTCAATTTTGTCCTACCAGCACTAGGCTAACCTTATCTGGACACCATTCCTGCCTTTGACAGCCAGTGTCACCCTGGCTGACAGATACGCTCCATCACAAGCTTCTGATGCCCTCAGACCACAAAGGTCTTTGTCCATGACTAACACAAATATACCTCATCGAAACCAGTGGCAGTATGGACAAGTTCGAATAGGTAAGCGGGACCCAGGTAAAGGGTCTGAGGATGCTGTTAGCAGGAAGTTAACTATGGGGGCAAGCTAAAAAGCATAATGCTGAAGATCCTGTAGGTTAGAATAGCTGTACAGAGGATTGAACATTCTGTGCACCAGAAATGCAGCTTTTGGCCAGAGCCACCCAGCCTCCTCATTTCATTTTGCTGTGAGGCAGCCTCTCTCTTCTATATAGTTTCACAGAAGGACCAGCAGAATGTGCTACTGCTGACTATATTTAGTGCTGTTTGGTATATTTCCATCATCTTCTGACAATCTGACCTGTCTAATTTGTCCTTTGGGAGATTGGTATCTTTTCTGGTCTTCAAACAACACATTTTTGACCAACATTTCTGGTGTCTTTTTTTTTTTTTTTTTAATTTAGCTCACATCTTTTCATTAATAACTCTAGATAAGTTACATTCAGGTACAATGGGGCAATGTGACTTGGCCAAGGTCAGAGGGAAAATTCTCAGGATTTGAACCCAGACTTCCCTGGTTCTCAGCCTGCTACTCTAAGCATTGGGCTTTACTTCTCTAGTTGCTGCTCTTGCACATGTATGTGGATAGCCGAGACTTTCCCCATGCCTAAGGTACCAATAAATCCTCCTTCTTGAGTACCTACATGGTATCCTACGCCCAACTGCTGCCCAACTGTTCTGCTGCTGTATTCCTTCTCCTCTCCATGCCAACCCTGCCCAGACTTCTGCAATTATGACTTCCATGACCTCTTATACCCAGAAGACCCCCTTGTTGTAGAAAACCAGGCGAATACTGCAGCCTCCTTTTTATAGTAATCACTGCTTCCATGGGCTGACCAGTGGATGAAAGCTGGCTTCCTCCTTAAAAGAAAGGGCCCAAGGTGATCTACATACGGTCTGTGCCCTGAGAAAGGCAGGGACAAATCAAACTCGGGTATACATATAAAGTATCACATACCATGTAAAATGAGTTTATCTTGTTGGGCAGACTGGATGGACCCTTCTGGTCTTTATCTGCTGTCATTTACTATGTTACCTTGTTACTATAAGTGGTTTGCATTAATTTCCATGGGAGGCAATTAAGTAACAGGGCGTCTTCATTTAGGCAGCCTTATAATGCAGTTAGTGAGCATAGCCAATAAGGACATTTGGGAGCACAGGTGTTCTTCAAGAATACTAGTGTAAACCCGGCATCAATGTTGGTGTGTACACTTACCATAGGTCAATGGCTTGTGTGAATGTTCATGCTTAAATGCAACAGGAGTGCACTCAACTGCACTCAACCCTATGCCTCTCCCTTGCGAACACCCTTCTAAGTTTTGCACTATCCCCTGGACTCTATATATGAGCCCAAATGTGAGCACCGAAATTTCACCGCAGAGCAAAGATTGCACAAATAAGTTGTTTAATGCACTATAAACTTGCAATTAATTGATGCTGTCATTTATTACAATTGGCAATAATTGGGATTTGCACACTGTTCCATAAGACCAGGCACCTAAATCCCCTAGCACGCAACTCAGAAGGGGGCGTGGGGGTGTGGCCATGGTGTTTTGAAAAGTTGCATGCGGTGTTATAGAATAGCACCATTTCTGTACCCATATGCAATGAGTTGGGCACTGGTATTTACACCAAGTTTCAGCTGGCATAAATACTGGCAGGAATCGGATCTAGGCGCTCAATCTAGAGCGATTAGTGCTTAGTATTTTAGCACTATTTATAGAATCCTCCCCTCCCATGCCACTTGTATGGATGTAATTATAGAATACTGCTCAGGCACAACACTGCCATTTACACATACACTCACCAGTGTGGATAGCAGTATTTGTAAGTTTATGCATGCCAAAATTTAAGAGTCTTTTTACTAAGCAGTGAAAAGCACTAAAGAGTGCTTCCCATGTGCCAAAATGAGTTACTGCAGGGTACGCTCAGGTGTCCTGTGGTAGTTCTGGCCAGGGGTGTAGCTACATTGGGCCATGGGGGCATGGGCCCCTGTAGATTTGGCCCTGCCCCACCCCCGCCACCACCAACCCCTTCGACCCCCACCTCCCGCCACCAACCCTCCCCTGCTGCCGCTGCGTACCTTTGCTGGTGGGGGTTAGGGACCCCCACCAGCAAAGGTGCCCAACGGTGGCGGCAGGAAGAGGGGGTCGAAAGGGTTGGCACTGGGGGGGGGGTCAAAGGTGGTGGTGGCAACGGGGAGGTCAAAAATGGCAGGGGGGGTCGGTGGCACTGGGGGGGACTAAAATGTGCCCCCTCACCTCGGGCTCTGGACCCTCCTCCCGCCAAAGTATGGCTACGCCCCTGGTTCTGGCATCTGTACATGCTTCCCTGATGCTAAAACACTGGGGGGGGGGTTGGGGGGCGGAGAGTAGGTGTGTAGTACATTAATCAGTTAGCACACTACCACACACCAACCGATCAGCAAGTGATTAACAAGTGAGCCCTTTCCGCCTACTAAATAGGTGCCAGAAATTGGGAAATTAGCACTTGGCCATTAAAAGGAAAAATGGAAATGTGGCCATTTTACAGCAGCGCTAAATGTGGCCTGAGTGAGCGGGAAAACCCACATTCTAGTCATACAGCAGCTTAGCTTTGAGTCCTTAAGTAACTTAAATATGCCTGGGTACATTAAGTGTCTACAAAGCTTACTGACCTGGCCCCTAATACAGTTCATCATAACCAATAATCTATTCACTTTACTAAGTTCTGATTATCCATTCTAGGGAAGTATGCAAGTCCTGCCATTCTGAGATGATCGCCATAAATGGAGATAAGAAGGAATTTTTTCTGTTGGTGCCAGTTTGGCTAGACAAACATATTATTTTTCCTTATTTGTGACCGCTCTGGCTGTTTTTTCATGTCATGGGTCCCCAAGCAGACTGCAAAAGTTATATGTTTGAACTTCTGTAACTTTTTTTTTTTCACAAAAAGAATGAGGTTTGAACTGTGGTATTGCAAATTGTTGGCTCTAAACAATTCATTAAAACCTCATTTTTTTTTTGTTTCTGGAGGAGATTTTAGTCACCTTTCTCTAGATTGAACAAGAGCTACTAGAAAGTTCAGACTTGATGGACCGCTGATCTTGTTTTTAACATATGCAGCTAACAATAACTATGTACCCTAAAACAAACAGGCATTGGGCTTGGCCACTAAACATGAATCCTGAACAAATATTTAATTTTCTCACATCTTATGCCTGATCCCTGACATATTAGTGAACTACCAGTAAACAAGTGATCAACTGTGGCTCTTCATTTTGCTGATCAGGTCAAGTCTTGCTCTCTAGGTACCCCGAATGCTTCTTCCAGTTTTAAGAAAATATATCCACAGCACAAGCAGAGAGGAGTTATGATCAATTGCGGATTCCCGACACTAAGTGGGGGAAAGAAGGATGTGTCGTTGCTTCAAAATTTAAAAACAAGAAAACTGCAACAACCATAAGCGCCGACTTTTCAAAATGACTGGGGGTGGCAAAAACAACATAAATTACCCTTCCCTGGTTACAATGCTAAACACTGGGGGGGGGGGGGGGGGAAATCAGCACCCACAGAGCTGGTACCTATGACAACAACTACGTTCAATGCCTAAGATTAAATGAACAAAAAAAACACACACACACACACACACACACGTAAATTCTTTTGACCCCAGGGATGCTACAAACTGAATTGTTTTCTTGGCATGAGTATCTTTGTCAAACAGTTCACTTTCGTTGTTAACTCATGTGATGGAAGTCAAAACCCTTGCATAAGCGCTGAAACTTCAACTCTTATCTAACATGATATTTCTGCAGCAAAACAAACTTTATCACTGAGGTTAAAGAAGAAGGATGCTTGCCATGTGAGGCACACGGTTACTGTAAACAGCCACAGAACTTCCATGGACCCAGAAAGAGGATCTCGAGTCCTTTTCAGCCGGAAAATTCCTGTGAAAAAGTAGTACTGTGAAACTGCCAATCCACTGAAGAAAAAATAAATATATGAAAACTGCCAATCAGATTGGTCATTTCAGGATGTGCATGATTTAAAGAGAAATATTTGGATGCATTAGTGTCCAATGTGCAATCTGGACCTTCTCTGAAAAGCTCTCTACTAATTAGTTCTTTAAAATAGAGTTAATGACCTACATTTTTTTATACTGGTTTTGTTCAGGCTTCTCCAGTTGTTTAGGGTTCAAGTCACATATTCTCAGGCTTTTGGGGGGGGAAAGGGGATATTTGTCAAGAGCAATTAGTTCCTAATTTATAGTTTGATTTATACTTACTGTTCATCTGATCCCTTTTCCAGTTTTAAGATTATACTGTATTCTTTATACAATTTTAAGAAGTTGCCCGACACAGCCAACACCAAAATTATAGGGAATGACATAAAACTTTAAGCCTGAAAATCGCATTTCATAAAACTTGACATCCAAGATATAATTCTATGCTCCAGGCCATCATCTCAGGATTTAAGGTTCATCTTTTAAAACCCCATAATCTAGATAAGTGAAGTCAGTTGAGCCATTCAGTTTGTAAAGGAGTAGCATGCCTCTCTCTACACTGAGCTAAAAAAAAATATTTGATAATAAACAGAATCATGGGTGCTCACATTTCAAAATTATTGGGAGTACCAAACAATACTAATTGCACCTCCCTGGACACAATGAAGAAGTTTGTCCAATATTTGGGGTAGTCAGCACCCACAGAGCAGGCTCCTATGAATAGAATAATAAGAACAAGCTCTGTGGATGCTTAATATTGGACAGGTAATATCTATTGGATTTAGTACCCCTCCCCCCCCCCAAGTCATTCTAAAAAGTTGGCTCCTATGAATAGAATGCTTTTGTCTGTACACATGTATGCACACACAAAAGGTATATCTTTGTTGTGATACAAAAACCCACTTTCCAAGAGCGTTACACATAGATCTACAGCTATACATAAAGAAAACAGGCAGCAACTACTTTCTGAGGAGAGATCATGCACAGACTTTCCTTTATTTCTAGCATGCTCACTTTGTAATATACTGCACATCATGAAATTATGTATACTTCTGGGCATATGTAGCAGGCATCTACCACATACATCATTTCTGGTTACTAGGGCGTTTCCAAGCACTGGTACTAATTTCCAAGTGCTTCAGCTGGTAATGACATTGCACAATGCTTTTCTGTTCCCAGCCAAACATGAAAGAAACCTTTCATTTTCATCTCTTTTTGTAAAATCTCCAGACCCGGCTTGGCGTCTCACCACATTTGCACCAGTGCCCATCCCCAGCACACAAACCAACAAAAGCAGGAAGGAACCCCCAGCCCGTCACAGCCCCCTATGAGAATGAATGAAGGCAGCTGGGGTCAGGTGCACGAAGAAACAGCGGCAACAATACCCCGTGCCATTGCAAGAGGGAAGAAACTATATCACTTACCAAAATAAACGGTTTTCTCACATTTAGGACATTTGGATGCCATGATCTTTTGATTCCGAGTCCCTTAAGTGCCGCTACCGCTATTTGCTGCACCCTTTCTCCAAACCCCTTGAGTCTTTCTATGCCTGTGACGCTCCTGTGCTTCCCTGGTTCTGCCCCTACCTTCCATTCCAACCTCCTTCTCCCCGCCTCCTACCCCGCCTCTTTCTGCTGTGATGCCCTTCTGATTGGAAGTACTGACAGCAATATAATGAGGGGGCGTGTCCTTTCGCCAGCTGCTTGTAAAGGATGTGGAGGATTTTTCCTACCGTTTGTTCTGCTACTACAGATTATTTTCGCTTTTTCTTTAACGGAAGAAGAGATTCTTTCGTGCAAAGGAAGGAGAGGGTTAGCATACTGCCTCTTGTGTAAAATCAGTTTCCAGCAAACTGAACTATTTCCAGGGGAAAGGATTTTTTTTTTTGCTTTAATTTCTGTATTCCTCGTTATCTACCCACATTTGTTAGTGCTCTTCCTTTACACCTGGTGCCCTTTTCTGCATTCTCCTGCTTAGTCAATCTATTTTATGTTTTCAAGTTCTGCCTGTGCCTGGTAGTATTTGGTGCATATTGCACGATAGCTAAGGAGAGAGCGATAAACCAGCAGCATACTAGTAGATTTGCCAGGAGAAATCTTCCGCTCTTTTCTCCGGGGCTGGCAGACTTGTGATTTGTTCAGTGGTCACTTGCATTAGTGCTCAGGCACGGAACAGTAGAAACGGGTACAAAAAGGATGTAGTCAGACATAATTAAGGATCTAGCACCACGGATCCTGTAATTATTTCTACATCATTTTGTACCTCCAGGAAATCCCTATTTCACCCGTTAGTTCGTGCTTTCTTACGGTAACATCTCTCCAGAAAATTCCAAACTATGAAAAATAGATTAAGACTTCTACATACATATTTATAAGACAGAGATAGCTAGCCACAGTATTGGCTTCCCTGCATTTCCCCTTTCATCTGCTATTTTTAGGTACATACAGAACTAGTCTAAATGGTTAGAGCTGGAAACTGAGATGCCAGGGTTCAAAGCGTGCTTTTCCCCACTGGTGCTTCTTGTGACCTTGCACAAGTCACTTTACACTCCCTTGTCTCTTAGGAACAATGTCGTTTTAAAGCCAGTGCTTATCAAGGTTTTTGTAGCTGTGATCACATGATCGAGGTCAAATAAAATTGTGTGACCTCCCTGAGGTGAAGAATAATGATGCACCTATGGAGAGTCCACCAAGGTGATGACCCCAACAGTGGGTTTTGTGACCCCATTTGGGAAGTCCTGTTATAAGCCCTCTTGGGCTTATAACAGGGTCTCAACTGTACCTGGCCTTCACAGAAGCAAGTAAAAATCCAGATTTGTGGAGTACAAGAAGTCCATTGTAACTTACTTTCAGAAAGACAGAACTAGAAGGCGTATCAGATGGGCTGTGGGTTTGTGTGTCCCTAACAACTTTTGTGCATGGTGTTCTACCTGCAGCAGGACATGTTGTGAAGACTCTAAGAGAATATCCATCTATGGATGTGCTTGCTAGAAAGAAGAATTTTGAAAGGTCTGATTGGAACTTCTTGCTTACTTTGTGAACCTTTTCCTAAAAAGACTTTCAGTGGAAACTTCAGGAAGAACTTAAAACATAAAAGCAGGAACAGCATTCAATGGCTAAAACTGCATTTTTTAAATTTGTTTGCTTTTGACTTGACAATTGTTATACGTCTTTAGCAGTGTCCCTCATTTTAAGTAATGAATATTCCACATTTGCTCCTTAGGGGCCTTTTTACTAATGTGAGCCTACAGTGTGGTAAAAAGGCATTACTGCAGTGCACACTACTCCTGTGATTATATATATATATAATATATATATATATAATCAGGCAGGGCTGGTCTTAGCAATTACGGGGCCCTGTGCAGACCTGTTCAGTGGGCCCCCGAACCCCCCCCCCCCACACACCTGTGCCCGCCACCATAAGCCATAATTTAAAAGGATGTTCAGAGCTCTCAGAACCCCACCTCACCCCATACCTTGATATGTATCCACTACGTTTCAGTAGAGAGCGACAGCACTTTTCATATCCCATCTGCTGCTGAGCCCAGAGCCTCCTTGCTGATGCATCCTGCCCTTGCAGACAGACACAGGAAGTGACATCAAAAGGGGATGGGATACAGCAGCAAGGAGGCTCTGGGCTCAGCAGCTGACAGGATATGAAAATCGCTGCTTCCTGATGCTGTCTACTGAAATGTGGATGCACATTAAGGTACGGAGCAGGGAGGTGTTCCAAGACAGGAAGACAGACGTGCCAGAGATGGGCTGCCCCTAGGAGCACGAGGCCTTTTTTGACTGCCCCTGTTGCCCCTGCTTAAGACCAGCCCTAGCTGCAGGAAGCGTGTCTGGCGGCTGAGAGTAGGCATGCCTGTGCTAATCGGGTAGCAAGGGCACATTACCGCATGCTAACTGATTACCACAGTAGTGCAGGAGACCATACCACCTCCTAAATAAGTGGCAGTAAGGGCTCTTGGCAGTAATGGCCACATGCTAATGGGGATATTAGCATGTGGCCATTTTTCTGTTGCGCTAGAAAGTGGCCAGAGCGTGCGGCAAACCCACACGCTAACTGCAGCACCAGCCACTTTCTAGCATGCCTTAGTAAAAGCAACCTTTAGTGCACACTAAGGGGCCCTATTTCCAAGCAGCAGTAGGGCTAACACGCAAACTCCCTGCGGTAGTTTCGGAAGTTGGTGCGTTCTGTTTCCCGCAGTAGAAAATAATTTTCTGTTTTCTACTGCAGGGGATGTTCCTGGCAGTAATTGGCAGCATAGCCACATTGGCACGTACTGATTGGCCTGATTACCTCATGAGTAGCGCATGAGTCCTTACCAATAGATCAATGGGTGGCAGTAAGGGCTCAGGCAGTAAATAACTGTGTGCTAATTTTGATTTTATTGCATGGCCATTTTCTGCCCCCCATTAAAAAAAAAAAAACCTTTTCCCAGCTGCGGTAAGAAAAGGGCCTAGAGTGCACCAATTTCACATGTCCACACTACTGCAGGACACCTTTTACCGCAGCTTAGTAAATGGATCCCTAAGCTTGCACTAAGCTTTAGTAATAGGGCCCTTAGTATGCTACCATGTGCTTTAACAAGGATTTCACTTGATTTACTAACTTTATATTCTGCCCCTTGCAATCAGCTCCCTGGCAGATTACAATGAAGCAAAATAAAATAGTAAAATTAAAGCAATAATGTAGATTAGGCATCTGTATTTATTTGTACTTACGTTCTATTCATGTAGGCCACAAAATCAAATGGATGTGCATAAAGTCAATTTCTATAGATAAAAAAATGTTTTATTAACAAATCTTTGAAGCAAGCCAACAAAACAAAAATGTCTGAAATCAGCTAAATGGGCAGTTTTACTAAAGTTCAGCAAGTTTGGGCAAAATTAATACAGAGTTAATGCAAAAGTTGTGCTGCAGTGGCATAGCCATAAGGCAGATTTTGGGTGGGCACAATGCATTATCTCTCTGTGCCACTCCCCCCAACTCAACTTAAAAATTAAATACCTCAGCTGGCAGGGATCTCTAAACCACATCAAGTGACGATATCCCACAGAAAAAGACAATCGAATTTTGGTTTCGGCACCAAAACCAGCCTGAAATCCATATTCAGTCTTGTTCCAGATCCAGCTGAGAATGTTGGTATATTTTTGGCTGAAACCAAAATTTATTCTGTACCCCTAGGTGCACTGCTCCCCCCCCCCCCCCAAACAAGTGGACTCAGCCTTCTTCCTTTCCTCCTTCATTCTCCCCTCACCCCCAACCCCCACAAGAGCAAGCTGAAATCACTCCTTTCTTTACATCCCTCCCCATAACAGTAGTGGGCTCAGCTCCGTCTTTCCCTCTGACCCACCTATATGTCCCTCCTCAGGCCTACCTTAGAGACCCTGGTGGTCCAGTACAGTGTTTTGCAGGTCCAGTCCTGGAGTTACCCCTTGTCAGTCAATGAATATTCATGAACTTGATTTACATGCCCTGCCTCCATTACATGCCAATCTCTTTCATGCATATTCATTGTGGATATTCTGAAAACCTGTCTGGCAAGAGGTACTCCAAGACTGGACTTAGGAAACAGTGGCCTAGTGGTTAGAGCACTGGTCTTGCAATCCCAAGGTGGCCAATTCAAATCCCACTGCTGTTCCTTGTGATCTTGGGCAAGTCACTTAACCCTCCATTACCTCAGGTACAAACTTAGATTGTGAGCCCTCCTGGGACAGAAATACCCAGTGTACCTGAATGTAACTCTCCTTTAGCTACCTACTGAAAAAAGGTGTGAGCAAAATCTAAATAAATAAATAGTCAGGACAGGAGCGATCCCCAGCCACTCCTACTCATGCCGTCTCATTCTCTCTTGCATGTGCCAGCTCTAATCTCAAAATGGCTGGCAGCCATTTTCACAGTGGAGACAGCATGCCCTAACTAGCCACTAGACCTCCAGGAACTCTAAGGTAGGCCCGGGAGGAGCTACCTTTGCTTGGGGATGAGGGAGGGAGGAAGGGGCAATAGCAACACTACCTTTGTTCGGGTGGGGGTGGCGCTACCTGTGAGGGAGAGGGAGGCTGGACTATCTTTCATCAGAGGGGAGGCTACATTTGCTCGGGTGGAGGGGGGGGAGAAGGAGAAGGATGAGGCTGCTATGGTTTAGGGACGGGACTTGTTTCGGCTTTGGCCACAACAGACCGGCAAATTTTGGTCGCAGATTCAGTTTTGGCTGAAACTGAAAGAAATGGTTTTGGTTGTAGTCGGCCTCTAAGCCACAGCCTACCATAACTCCCCTTAGACAACCGAGACAGTGCTCCCAACCTCCAATAACCTACATGTTCAGAACTGAGCATGTGAGGGGTGCAAGCATCAGCACCTTGAAGCAGTGCCATGGTTTTCTGAGGGGAATTATATTGGGTTATGGATGTCCTCAGCTAGGAGGTCTTAGGGATCCCTGCCAGCTATACCACTACACCGATAGTACACCACTGCTGGATGGACTTGGGCCAAAAGTGGATGGGTCCAAGCTCTCTTGTGCACCCCCACGTCTATACAGTAATTGTTGGTAATGCATCCAGTATTCCTTCTATAGTGTTCTTACAAAAAAAGGTCTCTACTGTGCATTAATGTCAAATGCAATTAACACAGATGAACCTTATGTCACCTTTTGAGGTAGCATTAAGTGCACCAATGATAACTGCACATTTGACAGCACACACTACTTACCATATGCTAACTGCAACTTACAGTCCATGCCCAATCTCTGCCAACACTACACCCAGTTCCTGCTCCACCTTGTTAGGGCTGGGTTTGTACTGCATTGTAGCAATTAGCACAGCTCTTCTCAACCCTGTCCTTGGGTCACACCTAGCCAGTTGGGTTTTCATGATATCCACATTGAATGTGCATGAGATAGATTTGAATGCAATGCCTCCTTTGTATGTAAATCTATCTCATGAATATTCATTGTGGATACCCTGAAAACCTGACAGGCTATGTGTGCCTATAATCAGCTAAAGGCCTTATTCCAGGTTGATGCAGATTGGGTTGTAGCAGAGGTTTCCAGACTATGCATCAGGACCTCAAATTGAGTCACATCATCAATAGACAGGGGGCCACAGAAGTAGGGCTGCTCCCCATCTCTCTGAACCTCTCCTGTAACCTATGTCCTATAGAGATAGTCAGCGTGGGGGCTGTGCTAGTGAATGTTTGCAGACTCTGCCCCCTTCTCATATGAGAGGTTCCTGTCAGACTGGGAACCCACGCGGAGTACTGGGATCTGTGAGCGCATAGTGAAACACAGGACACAGGGCTGACTGTTGCCTTTGTCGCCTTCACGCTTGTCACCTGTCACATCCAACTTACAATATGGAATTCCATAATTTGTACATCACTGGTGGTGCTAGTATTTTAGAACAGGATCTGTTGATATACAGCCTGTTCTAAAATACATGAGAAATAGAGGTCCGTGTGCTGGTTACATCCAGAATGAACATCCATTTTACAAACTGGAACATCCAAGCTATGAACGGGGCAAATCAAGGGACATGGACATCATTTTGACAACATAGGAACATCCATGTTATAAAATAGCCACATAGACATCTATGTGAAGTGGAGGCCATAGCAGTCAACTTTTCAAAATGATTGGGGTGCTAAACCCAATGGAAATTACCTCTCCTTGGACATAGTCAAGTAGTTTGCTCAACCTTAGGAGCGCTGAAGCACCCACAGCACTCACAGAGCTAGCTCCTATTGTGGAGGCATAGCCTAATTGTTAGAGCAGTGGTCCGAGACCCAGGGGATTCCTAAATTCCTGGTTCAAATCCTACTGCAGTTCTTTGTGAGTTTTTTTTAATTATGAGTTCTCCAAGGACAGAAAAATATCTCCACTTCAATAGCCTTCAGACTTGCAGGTGGTATATAATTAATACCATGAAGGTTCATAGTTGCTGAAGCTGTCACACAGATCCCAGTATCCCTTGCCAGTTTCACATGGGGGGGGGGGGGGGGGGGAAGGGAAGTTGCAACTACTGGGGGATAAAGGGATGACTTAAGAGATAGGGACATCTATGTTCAGAAAGATGGACATTGGTATTTAGACGTATCAGCACATCCAGGTTACAGAAAGGAAGGTGCTCTGATTGACAGCTGCTCAGTTGGAGCCAGTGGCATAGCTACGTGGGGTCATGGGGGCCTAGGCCCCCCAAATTTTCTGTGGGCCCCTAGTTTTGCTGGCAGGGGTCCCCAACATGTTCAATTTCACTAAAAGGAGCATGCAGGATGTGAGGGGAAGACAGAGCAGGGCAGGCAATGCGGCAGCTCCAGAAACTGGTGCTGGACAATGCTTCAGCTGACGGGGGTTGGAGACCCCCACCAGCCAAGGTATTCACTGTGGCAGTGATTGGGAAGTGGCAGGGAGGCAGGGGGAGCGGCATGGCGGCAGGGGGGGTGGTGAGGCAGCGAGGGGGGGCAGCAGCAGGGTGGCAGACCAAAATGTGCACCCCCCCACCTCAGGCTCTGGCCCACTCCCAGCATGAGGTCTGTCTACGTCTCTCACTACCTATCACATACAGCTCCTTTGGCTTTCTGCACCCCAAGTGATCACTCTGCACTTCTTCACATAACATTTTAACTGCCAAACATTAGATGATCACGTCTCATGCTGTTCACTGTCCAAGTAGACTACATCCCATGTGTGTCCTTAATCTAGTTCTCTTTTCCTTTGGTAAAATAATGTTTCCTTGGATCTTGCAACCCCTTGAATTCAAGAAAATTCACTATCCTTTCTTCATCAGCACTACCATTACTTTTCTAAGCACTGAAGTGAGATTTACCTGACTGTCGTTTCCCACTTCTGTCACCATTTTTGTGAAGAAGGGCACATCCACTCTTATCCGATCCCATGGAACATCTCCCATCTCCAAATATTTAGTGAACAAATCTTTAAGAGAACCTGCCAGAACCTTTCTGAGCTCCCTCAGTATCCTAGGATGGATCTCGTCTGGCCTTATGGCTTTGTCTACTTTCAGTTTTTCAAGTTGTTCATAAACACTTTCTTCCATGAATAGTGTGATATCTAATGGATTCGCATACATACCATTGTCAGTCGACCGAGATCCATCTGCAGAATTTTCTTCTGTGAACAAAAATGTATTTGTTTAGTATGTCAGCTTTCTCCTTATCATCCTCTACACAGTGGTTCTCATCATCTTTCAGTCTTACAATTCCATTTCTAGTCCTCTTTTCCTCAACATACCTGAAAAAAAGCCATCACTTACTGCATCTGTACATTTCTAAGCATTTTTTTCTTCCACCTATGCTTTTGCCAGCAGCATTTCTCTCTTTGCTTCTTTTGAGTGTTATCTTTGAGTGTTATTCTTTTCTGTCTTCCTCTTCCTGGATTATTTTGTATTTATTTCATGAATGTTACCTCTACTGCATTTATTTTTTCAGCTGCTTGTTTCCTGTTCCTCTTGCTGTATTTACTTTACTTACATAAAGATCCCTTTGACATTTTTATAACTCCTTTCAGCTTAGACCACTGTCTTTCCATGTCTCTTATGTCTTACCATCCTGTAAGCCTTCTTCATGTACTCCCCCATTTTACAAAAGTCAGCTTGTTTGTAATCCAGGATTTTGAGTTTTGTGTGTCCACGGTCTGCTTTAATTCATATATCAGTGTCATGTGATGGTCACTACTGGCCAGGTGGGCGGGACATTAGATACGCTTTCTCATTTGTGAGTGCTAGATCCAGCATCACCCCTTCCCTCAAGAGTTCTGTCATCATTTGTCTGAGCAGAGCACCTCGAAAGGCATCCATGATCTTTCTACTTCTTTCTGATTCTGCAGATGGGATGTTTCAATCTGTAACTTGCAGTGTTGAAATCCCTCAGCAACAGCACCCCCACCCCCACCCCTTCATTCCCAACATTTGCATATTTATGACCAGATCTTTGTCCAGCTTCTCCATTTGTATTGGAAGTCTATAGATGACAATTGTGTGGATAGAAATTCCATCTTCTCTTTCCAAGATGATCTATATTGCTTCCTCCTTTCTCCAGGCCCTTTGCTTTTCAACTGCTTTAATATTGTAATTCAAAAAACTATAAAAAACATTTTTATAATTGTATAAAATACCCCCAGCCCCAGGTGAAGGGAATCTCAACCACTACACAACAATTACACCTACAAGTGGGATTCAGGGTGCTTGGTTCCAAAAGGAAACGTTCATGACCCCCTGCAGGGATGGGTTATAAAAAGGGGAGAGAGGAGAGCAGAGGAAAGAGAGACTGAAACTGGGGCAGATCCCTGGACAGCTGTAACATAGTTCCATTTCCAATTAAACTGGAAAACCAAAATAGTAGAAGTGATATGCCAGGCAGGAAAAATGTTTAGTTTAAATATTTAAAAAAAAAAAAAAGAAAACTGGATTGCATTTGAGTGTTGTGGTTATGCATATCTGTATGTTTATTGGTTTTCAGTTATTTAATATACCACCTTTCACAGCAAATCAAAGCAGTGTGCAATAAAATAGGAAAAGAAAGAACACCATTCAATATAGGAAAGCATAACACAGTAAAAGATGCAGTTCTTCCCAAAAAGAAATAGGGACAAAAGGGACAGGGAAGGAAAATGGGGAGTTAAATAAAATAAATAGAAACGGAGTAGAATGCTAATCTAATATAGACATTTATATTCCGCTTCATCTCAGGGGCTCTAGGTGGATAACAACATCAACTAAATGAGATAGATACCATTGAGTTACAGTTAACTTACAGTAATTTATAATCAATATATACCCCCTCCTTCATATTGAAGAGGCCTTCAAATAATGAGCAAATAGGAAATTCTTAATCATTCTCCTGAATGCAGAGTAACAAGTGATGTTTCTGATATCTTTTGGTAAGTTATTCTAAAACTCTGGACCTCTTCCAATTAAAGATCTGTGCCTTGTAATCGCCTTTTGACAACCCCCAACAGAAAGGGCATTCAGCCTTATCTCTTGATTAGAACGCAAAGTTCTGGGAACTGAATAGAGAGAGACTATATTGTGAAGATAGTCAGGGACTAAACCATGTAAAAATTTTAAAGACAAAGAACTGTCTACTGTGCTACTAGTCCACCGATGCACCCGGAAAGGCTTGAGAAAAGAGATGAGCTTTTAACATTGCTCTAAATTTCTTATGGGAGACAATTCCATGAAAAAGTGCCACACAGAAAAATGCAGAATGTCTAGTAGAACTCCAAATGAGGTTTAAAATCTGGTGGGAGGAAAAGTGTAACGTTCACATGGGTATATACGCAGAAATCAAAGAAACAAGATAGGACAGGGCAGCAGAGCAGACGACTTCTATAAGTTAATGTCAAAATCTTAAATTGTATCTTAGAAGTAATAGGCAACCAGTGGTTGCAGATAAACAGTGGAGTGATATGGTCACGAGACTGAGAATGCCTGAGAAGTCTAATCGAGGTGTTTTGAGGTCACTTGACCATACAGGTAAACCAGCATAGACAATGTTACAATAATCCATTTTTGAAGCAACTAGGGAATAGAGCAGAGTAGCAACTTACATGACAAAATATATTGTTTGTATTGTGATGAGAATCCCATAAAGATTTTTAAAAAATAAAACACAAGTTATAATGATTGTGACATAAGCATATGCAAGTACATCATTCTTAAAATCAAGGGAAAGATGAAATAGTTTACTGAAGAAAGGGGGAAATGTCAGATCTTCACCCAATGGAAGCTACAGATAGTGGGGACTAATATATCAAATCCACAGGCAGGCTTTTTCCCGGGAGGGGGGAGGAAATGATAAAAGAAACTCAAAAGCTATCTAATTACTTGTTTTCAAGGTTTATCTTGTATAATACCATACATTATGGAAAGTTTTACACTACAATTATATGTGTTTTAATGCGCTATGTCTCTCTCCTCTAAAATGTTTGAGTCTCATTAATGGCCACATTTCTGAAGATATTCAGTTTGTGGCATTTTTTTCTCATGTTGCAAAAACAGTATTTGGGTCAGTTCCATGGACGTTCACCTCTGCTCATCAGGAAAGTACCTCTCTATCATTTTAATTGCATATAACAAAATTTTGCAAACCAGAAGTGTATATTTCTGCACTGTTTATGCTCATCATTCCTGGTTTCTAGGGGAGTTGCCATACCCTGTTTCTAATTTCAGACTGCAGTAGTTGCTACAAAATCTGCATAATGCTTCTGTGTCCTGGTGAAAAGGCTGCAAAAGAATCCCTTCATTTTCATCTTCTTTTCTTTTTAAACACAAGGCTTTGGTGCCCATAGCCAAGACCAGATGGCAGATCCCAAAGAACAGGGACAGGAGGGATGTCGGAGACCCCAAACACCAGAGAGACAGAAGAAGAGATGAGAGGCCACAGTGCCACCCTTTTAACGTGGTGCCCTAAAGCAAGCATCAGCAGGTTTTTTGATCTGGATGTTTGGCATCTTCAAAATGTGGCCCCCTAGGTAGTTTCTGTGCCTCAATCTAGGCTTGAAGATGTGTGCAGATCCTCCCTTCCCCTGAGGTGATCAGTATCTCCCCTTCTCCCTCCTCCTTCCCTAAGGTGTTCAGCATCTCATCTTCCCTTGCCCTCTCCCTGAGGTGTTCATCATCTCCCCTTCTCCACCTCAGTCCCCCATCAAGGTATCCAGCATCTCTCTGCTTCCCTACTCCTCCCCAAGGCAGCCTCCATTCCCTCCGGGACTTAACACGAGCAGCATTGCCCATCTTGAACACTGTAATCAGCTAAAGACAGAATGAAAAGTAAAAACCTTTGACAGAAGAGAAGGTTCACTGAGCTGCTGATGAAATAACATCACTGACCAAAACAGAGAATTTTTTTTCACTTTCACATGCCTTTGGTCCGCTGTAGCCGCTGCTGTTTCTGTTTGCTGCCCTTCTTCATAATTGTGTTTGTTTTAGTTTTAGACCTATATCCTTGCACAGAGCTGTGTGAGATGTCACTCCCTGTACAGATCTTCCCTGACCCTCACTCCTCTTTATGGGGGTCTTTTACTAAGCCGCAGTAGCATTTTTAGCTCACGGTAGAAATCAGCTGGCGGTAAACACCAAGACGCCCATAGAAATATAATGGGCATCTCCGCGCTTACTGCCAGCTGATTTCTACCATGAACTAAAAACGCTAAACGCTATCGCTTAGTAAAAGACCCCCTATGTTTTTTTGGGTGGTATTAATGTTTTCAGCAAAATAATTCAGTATGAAAGACAAGGTGATAGTATCAGTGTAGTTTGCCTGCTTCTCATAAGGGAGCAAAGGGAAAGGAAGTCCTATTGGCAGCAGGGGCAGGAATACCAGTTCAGCATTGGCACCCACAAAGTTTGAGGGGTACCTCCCACTCTGCCCTCATACCCACCCCAAACCACACCTATGCCTGGCTGATTCTAAAGAGACTTTGGAACAGTAAATGTAAATATTATAGAAAATTTCAAGTTAAATAAAAGCAGGCATCTGGAAAGTTTGAATGTGCATGAATATTCAATGTCATTATCTACCTAATTAATTCAGATTAGGAAATATTTCATTTATTTAGGATGTCAGCACTGTTAAGGCTGACATTTTATATATATATATTTGGATACCAAAATTAATTGTAATAGATTTTGTGTTGACACACCACGGCTCCTCTTAATTACATGCCTTGAATATTATGAAATTAAGTATCATGTCCCCTACCTCAATGCAAGCAGTGTCCTCGGGCTTCGCGAGGTCCCGTCAACACTCACACTTGACTGGCACAGCCCTGAGTTCTGTGTGTGTAGTTCTTCTCTGGGTTTGTTCAGAGAGACCATGGTTGCAGGCTCCTTTCCTTGATTGCTTTGCTTCTGTGCAGCTGTGGCTGCTCTCTCTCTCTCTCTCTGCCTGGCTTCCCTTTCCCTGTCAGCTGTGTGTGCTGGCTGAGTTCTGGTGGGAACATTCTTTGTTTGTTTTTCATTTTGTCTTCCCTTGCTTCTCTCCTATTGGTCTCCCGATTTCCTCCTCCTCCTGCTCTTATCCTATGGCTCTGCTCCTTCTCCTGCTGGTTCCTGCTGATGTCAGAGGTCATCACTTTATCAGCCAAGTTCTTCCTGGATAGGGTTACCATATGGCTCCAGAAAAAGGAATGGAAGTAAAACCCGGCTGGCTCAATTACTTCCATTGAAAGCAATGGAAGTAAAACCCGGCTGGCTCAATCCGTCCTCCTTTTTCTGGAGCCATATGGTAACCCTATTCCTGGACTCCAATCTTCAGCTTCTAATCTGGTAGGTTTTGTTTACTCCACTGTGTGTTTTGGCCCTGTTTGCCTGTCTTTTGACCCAGCGTGTTCCTGACTACTCTCTATGCCTGCTGCCTGCCTTTTGACCCAGTGTGTTCCTGACTACTCTCTATGCCTGCTGCCTGCCTTTTGACCCAGTGTGTTCCTGACTACTCTCTGTGCCTGCTGCCTGCCTTTTGACCCAGCGTGTTCCTGACTACTCTCAGTGCCTGCTGCCTGCCTTTTGACCCAGCGTGTTCCTGACTACTCTCAGTGCCTGCTGCCTGCCTTTTGACCCAGTGTGTTCCTGACTACTCTCTGTGCCTTCTGCCTGCCTTTAGACTCAGCGTGTTCTTGACTACACTCTGTGCCTGCTGCCTATCTATTGACCCAGCGTGTTCCTGATGACTCTCTGTGCCTGCTGCTTGCCCTCTGGGCGCCTGTCGGATCCAAACCCCAGTCCTTCTCTGCCTCTTGGCCCCTGTTCTCTGAAGTCCTGTTGGCCGCCCGTACGTAGGGGCTCAACCTCTGGGGGAACGGCGGTCATCGCAGGTGAAGTTTCAGGGTTGCCCGACTTCCAAGTCAGGACCAGGATTTCTTCAGGTGCTACTCAGTATAAGGACTCACGAGTCTGACATTGTCGGTCATCAAAATAATTTGCATACACTATTGACTAGCACAGGGCTTTTCAAACCTATCTTGATTAATCCACAGCCAGGCTATCCACAATCTACTGCATGAGATATACCTGCATACATTGCAGCCCTAGTCTAACCAGGTTGAGATTAAAAGTTTTACTTAGGGACAGGGGCGTAGCCAGATGGTCAAATTTGGGTGGGCCTGCGCTCAAGGTGGGTGGGCATGGAATTCACATCCCCCCAATCCCCCTCTGGTTTGCTCCTCTCTCCACCCTTCCCTGCCCACAGACCCCAAATATTAAATACTTGAGCAGGTGGGGATCCCCAAACTCTGCTTCCTGAAGATTTCCTCCTCCTCCTCAAGGCAGCTGGCAGCACTTGCCTCAAACTGATGCTGCTACCGGCTTGTCGTGCATGCTCAGTGCTTATGCATGTACGAAAACTGAGCATGTGCAGAAGGGCCGGTCTCCAGGCAAGTGCCATTGGCTGACATTTGGAAGAGCGCTGGTGCCCAAGGAGAGAAAATCTTCAGCTGGCAAGGTTTGGGGATCCCCACCAGTCACATCAAGAGTGTCACAATTTTGGGTGGGCCTGAGTCCAAAGTGGGTGGGCCCTGGCCCACCCAGGCCCACCTGTGGCTATGCCACTGCTTAGGGAAAAGAAATGCAGGACCCAAAAGCAGCCCCAGGCAGGCCTGTAGCCCAGCACAGCACTCTTCCTGCAGCAGTGATCCAGGCCCTCAAACCCAGAGCAGTGCACAGCTGCAACAGCAAAGGGAGAGGAAGCAGAGCAGAGACTTTTTAAAGAACTTTGGAGCTGGCTGAAAGCAGCTGGCTGGGCCTTAGGGAGAACAGCAGAACTGGCAGCAGCCACAAAGAGTGCAGAAGGCTACGTCCAAGGTGAAGTCCCAAATCACAGGCATCCTCAAAGGGGCTACAGCCCCAAGAGCAGGAAAGGAGCAGTGGCACCAGAACACCAGTCCAGACCTAGGAGGAAGTGGAAGCACCAGGAAGCCCAGCCACCCCACCCCAATAAAATATTTATTATTTCCCCTTCTCTCCCCCTGAGGTGTTAGCATCTCCCCTTCCCCACCTCAGCCCCCCCAAAAATCTCTGTTCCCTACTCCCCCCCCCCCCGAACCCAAGGTGTTCAGCTGTTTCCATTCCCTACCCCCTCCAGAGCAACACTGAGGATCATACCCGCTTGTTTTAAATAATCTTCATCACAGGTCCTTGAGTATATGTGCATGCTGATGGCCTGCCACATCCCACCCCTTTTAGACCAGCTGATGGCTTCCTTGGTGCTGCCTGCAAACTGTGCCATCCTAGGTAGACACCTAATCAGCCTAATTGTCAGGCCAGCCCTACCTGATGGAGAAGACAAGATGACTGAGTGCAACACCAAAAGTAATAGTTTAGCCTGTTCTTCTGTAGGGGCCTGATTCTTCCATTTACTGTGGGCATAAGGACCTACAACTTTTTCCTGGCTTCCATGCAGAACATTGGTTAAAAAACAAAAACAATACTGAACTCAGCAAAGGTATAAAGTGCTGGACTTTGAAAAATGGGTATCAGCATGCACCAGATGGCATGTGCATTATTTTCTTTTATTGGTCTTTTAAGCACAGAACAGCATTCCATCATGTGCATGCAATCCCCCCAAGTAAAGATATAAATCTTTAGTGAACAAAGCATAGATGCCAATAGCACAGTGCATGCATGCTGTCTGGTGTGCTCTCCCATGTTGGCACATTTTTTTTGTGTTCAGTCTATTTGTACACTATTTGCTTACAGCATTGGGGAGCAAAATGTTTACATGAAGAAACCGCACACTGAGCTTTAGCACTTGACTCTAATGCAAGGTAACTGCATCAGCCCCAGAAACAGCAGATGGATAAGAAGAAATCAGAGACAGAAAGACAGAACACAAGCTTTGCCATATTGGAACAGACCGAAGGTCCATCAATTCCAGTACCCTGTTTCCAACAGTAGCCAATCCAGGTCACAAGTACCTGGCAAGATCCCAGAACAATAAAATAGATTTTATACTGCTTATCCTGGAAATAAGCAGTGGATTTTCCCAAATCCACCTTAATAATGGCTTATGGATTTTTCTTTTAGGAAACTATCTGTTCTGTCCCCATATTCATGGAAGCAGGGAGCGTTGTTATATATATTTAGTATGAATATTATCTGTATTCAGTTTCATTATCTGTGTATAGATAGCGCTGTATACTAGGGCTACTATCCCTTTAGTTTGCAGTTTCCTATGACTGACTTCTTCTGAGCACGTGTCCCTGCCCCCCCCTCCCCCATGTATTGTGGGCATTCCCTATTGGCTCTTAGTTCTGGGCCAGGGTCAGCCCTTCCTGTTCCCTGGGGACTGGCCCTTGCAGAACTGTTGTTAGTAATATGTAATTTATCTTTAAAATCAAGCCTGGTACCTGAAGATTGGAGGGTGCCTAATGTAACGCTCATTTTTTAAAAAGGTTCCAGAGGTGATGCGGGAAATTATAGACCAGTGAGCCTGATGTCAGTGCCAGGCAAAATGGTAGAGACTATTATAAAGAACAAAATTACAGAGCATATTAGTGAAGGAAAATCTTGCCTCACCAATCTATCACATTTTTTGAAGGGGTGAACAAACATGTGAATAAAGGTGAGCCGGTCAATATTGTGCATCTGGATTTTCAAATGGCATTTGACAAAGTACCTCATGAAAGACTCCAGAGGAAATTGGAGAGTCATGGGATAGGAGGTAGTGTTTTATTGTGGATTAAAAACTGGTTAAAAGATAGAAAACAGAGGGTAGGGTTAAACGGTCAGTATTCTCAATGGAGAAGGGTAGACAATGGGGTTCCCCAGGGGTCTGTGCTGGGACTGCTGCTTTTTAACATATTTATAAATGGCCTAGAGATGGGAGTAACTAGTGAGGTAATTAAATTTGCTGACGACACAAGGTTATTCAAAGCTGTTAAATCATAAGAGGATTCTGAAAAATTACAAGAGGACCTTACGAGCCTGGGAGACTGGGCATCCAAATGGCAGATGACATTTAATGTGAGCAAGTGAAAAGTGATGCATGTAGGAAAGAGAAACTATAGCTACGTCATGCAAGGTTCCACATTAGGAGTCACCAACCAGGAAAGAGATCTAGGTGTCATCATTGATGATACATTGAAATCCTCTGCTCAATGTGCGATGAAGGCTAAGAAAGCAAATAGAATGTTAGGTATTATTAGGAAAGGAATGGAAAATAAAAATGAGGATGTTATAATGCCTTTGTATCGCTCCATGGTGCGACAGTACCTCAAATATTGTGTGCAATTCTGGTCATTGCATCTCAAAAAAAATATAGTGGAATTAGAAAAGGTACAGGAAGGGCAACAAAAATGATAAAGGGGATGGGGTGGCTTCCCTATGAGTAAAGGCTAAAGCAGATAGGGCTTTTCAGCTTAGAGAAAATACATCTGAGAGGAGATAATATAGAGGTCTATAAAATAATGAGTGGAGTGGAGTGGAATGGGTAAATGTGAATCACTTGTTTACTCTTTCCAAAAATACTAGGGGGCATGCAATGAAGCTACAAAGTAGTAAACTTGAAACGAATCAGAGAAAATATTTCTTCACTCAACATGTAATTAAACTCTAGAATTCTTTGCCAGAGAATGTAGTAAAACCAGTTAGCACCTAACAGTGCTTCTACCTATAACACTGACAGGCCATATGCAAAAGGCAGCATCAGGTTGGAACCCGGCCAGATTCAGCCACCTTTAATTTACGGGAATGATAGGGATAACTTTCCTAGCTAAGTGCATTATTTATTTAATCTTTCTATTTCAGATGAACTAGTGAAAATATTCCCATTTTATCCCATTAGAGTTTCTACCAAGGAGTAATCTTTCCTTCATTCAGAGTCCTTGGACTATTGTGCTGTGCGCAGCACACTGGAGTGAAACAGAATACAATGACAACCATCTGTTCATAGCCGAAAGCTTAACAAAAGAATCTTATCTCCTTCAAACAATGACTAATTTTAAAGTTAATTAAAACATTTCAAGCAGGAAAACTGTCATAAATATACTCAAACTGCAATATAAAGAAAATTACAGGCACTCGACAAATGTAGAACCAGCCCAAGGGTGTCTGACATTCTAGGCAAAACTTTAGCCTTTAGCCTACCCTCAGAGGTGGCTCAGGACCCTACCTTCCTGCCCCCGCCCCTTAACCAAGCATCTCCCCTTCTCCTCTCTTCCTCTCCCAGGTGATCTGCACCTCTCCTTCTCCTCCATATCCTCCCTTCCCCAGCAGAAGACTAGCATGTCACCTCCCCTTGATCACCCATTTCCTGTGTCCAGCATCTCCCTCCCTTTTCTCTTCCAGGCCTCCTGCTACTGCTGCCCTCTCCCTTCCTAGGTCCAGAGCTACAAGACTGAGTATTTTGCAGGGCTTTTAAGCACAGACCTGCATTCAAACACTGTTACGTCCTGCTCTTCTCCAGCACTTCCTGTTGAAGGGGGTGGGGCATGGCAGCACTTGAGAGTGGGCCTGTGCTAAAAACCCCATGCAGTGCTCAGTTCTCTTGCAGCTTCCACCCCCGGAGGAGGAAGGGTTGAGGTTCTCTCCAATCCAAAGCCGTGCCATCGGCCCTCCCCCAATTCTGCTGCCCTAATTGGATGCCTAGTCCAAGCAGAGCAAGCCCTGAACAATATTTTAAAGACAGAAATTTATAGTCATACATAGGTCTGCACTTTAGTGCCGCATTAATTGGTCACCATAGTTACAGTATCTATTGTCTTACATCTCTACTTATAGTCACAAGTGGCCATCAAAATACTGGACATGTTGATGATCCCAGCCAGTTTCATATCTGATCCTGAAATAATCTGACTGTGCTTAACATTTCAATACAGGGTCTTGTGTAACTTAAGGGCCACCTTAAATCAAGCAGCAAAAACAGAGACTTCCTTACCATTCTTTGAGCTGTTGTGGGAGGCTCATGGGAGAACTTTGGTGCTCTTCTTTTCTCCAGCTAATCATTAATGTACACATAAGTAATGAAATGGTAGCTCCTTGTCACAGAATTAAACTTGATTACACTATTTTTAAGATGAGAAAGCAGCCATTAATTCATTTTGGCAGATTTCCCAGGTGGTATCTTGGCTAAGTAGTAGAATGAGCATGAGAAAGTGCTCAGTTTGTAGAATGGACAGCAAGCCAGATTTAACTGTTGTTTAAAAAAAAAAAAAAGCAAACAAGTGAAACTTAATCTATCAACCTCTGAATTTAAGCAGAAACAAGAAAGAGGTGCACCTGAGGAAAATCAGAAAATTCCACTTAAATTATTTATACCTGATCGTTTCAACATAGGAAGAGAAGGTGAAGAAGAGAGGATCTGGAGGCTGAATTTAGGGTTCAAGGTAGGAAACTGAAAGCCAAAACCTCCAAGGTAACATTCTCAGAAGTTCTCTTAGTTCAAAGTGGGAGAGGATCCAAGATGGCTTTCTTAAATTTTCCTGTTCTTAATCAATGGGGAAAAGCACAAGGGTGCTTAGCTGCTTTTTTTTTTTACCCTCTACACCAACTTTGGCAGTTACTGGCCCGATGGACAGTTTTGTTCTTTGTGCTGAGGTGGCAGCTCAGCAAACTCTGGGTGGCTTGCATGGGAACGCATCCATGACGTCCCCCTCAGAGCCAGAAGTTTCTCTTTCCCTGATGTTTCAGTTACCTCCGCCGATGCCACCAAGGAGTCTGCCTGAGGAGCATGGAAGTGGCAGCTTTGTACAGGGGGCTCCAGCTGCAGATGTAGTGGAGCAGGGGAAGATCCTCATGGCAACTACAGGAGGGCAACTTCATGGTGTGGTGCCCCGAGCCTTGGGGATAAAAGAAGCCACAGGAGCCTCAATGACCTAAACACAAGTGACGAAACCCAAAGGTTCAATTACTTTGCCTCCTATATTAGCAAGACCTAAAATTATTTCTGTAGAGACACTTTGGGATTGTATTCTACATTTGGAGCAGTCTCTGCTAGGCCATATGGGAAATTTACTATAAAGAAATTGAGATAGTTGGCCAGCAACAAGATATTACTGTTCAATCTGATATTAGAAACTTGAGAAAACCTGTCTCGGAGATTGAAAAGACCTGTGAGAACTTATAGCAGAAGAAACTGGCTGTGGTTAAAGACAATATTGTAATACATAGAAAATTGGATATGTTGAACAATGCTAGTAGACTTAAGAACCTGAGATTTATTAATTTCTCACATATGCCAGCAGTTTCAGTGCTCAATACATATAAAAAATTGTTTCAACTGTTCTGAAGGTACCAAATGAATCGATACCGCCTTTATCAAGAATGTTCTATCTCCCACAAGTGAAGCACCCTCTTTGGAAATGGATAGTTTAGATATGACAGAATTTCTTTAAAGATCTGATTCGAATTCTGTGGTTTCTACTCTTTTGGTAACCTGTATTTTGCACCCTGATAGAGGCTGGCTCTTTAAAATGCTTTTCCATGCTAAGAATACTACATTTATGAATGCTAAAGTCCAGCTTTTCCTGGATGTTTCCAAGGATACCAAGAAAAGGCAGTAGCCTGAGAACTTAGAGAACTGGGTTCGATTCCCACTGCAGCTCCTTGTGACTGGTCAAGTCACTTAACTCTCCATTGCCCCAGGTACAAAAAACATAGATTGTGAGCCCTCTAGGGACAGAGAAAGTACCTGCATATAAAGTATACAGCGCTGTGTACATCTAGTAGCGCAACAGAAATGATTAGTAGTAGTAGTAGTGGTAAAATTGCTTAATAAAATTAATAAAAATTAAAAAAAAATTTTTAAGGGGATATTTGGTTGCAACCTGCAAATCACCTCCTGCCAAATACTGTATATAATACAGAATTCCCGTCTCTCTTGAAGGAGCTCCCTCCTTTGGTGTGCCCATTAGGGATAACTTGACCCATTGTGTGTTTCCTCTTGTAGAGGGCTTGCAATGACATTTGTGGGAAGGGCAGGGCAGAAAAGCATCTTTCTGGGGTTCTATTTGGGCCTTATTCAGAAAGGACCTTTTCTCATTCTTTGCCTATGAAATAAAATCAGTATTGAAAGACAGGAGGAAGAGCAAATGACAAGACTTTCTTCGAAGTTGGCCTCCTCCTGCAGCAAGGCTTCCAAGTGTACCTTCATGCGTTACTGGTCATATCACACCCTGTGACTGAGGAGGTGGCTCTTTTTGTACAATGCAAAAATTAAGAAAAGTACTAGTTGTAAATTAGAAAAATTGTCATCATAACCAAAATACCCTGGCTAATGAGTAAGGTTGTCTTGGTGTGTGCAAAACGCACCCATTTAGATAAACTACCCTAAAAAAGGAACCATTATTTGTAGATGTTAGTTCAAGAAGAACAACCAGACCACACTGGTAAATTAAATAGTAACAAATCACCAGGACCAGATAGTATCCACAATTGAATTCTTAAGGAACACAAATATATTGTAGACCTACTACTGCTAATTTGTAACTAATCTTTATAAATCTGCCACTGTACCTGAGGACACCCATTTAATGCCAGTTTTTTAAAAAAGGGATCCAGGTGTGATACAGGAAACTACAGACTAGTAAGCTTGATGTCAGTAAAAAGTATATGAAACTTGTCAAGAACAGAATTACTGAGCATAGAGATATAGCTCAACTGGGAAGAGCCTGCTAAATTCATGGGGGGGGGGGGGGGGAAGGGTCATGTCTTAGTAAAATTAGAATTCTTTGAAGGTGTTAATAAGCATGCAGGTAAGTGAGCCATTCAATATTTTCTAGAAAGCATTAACTCCCTTCTAATAAACTCATCAGAAAATTAAAAGGAAAGGACATGGGATAGGAGGCAATGGCCTATTGCAACAGGTTAAATGAAAAGAATAGCACTAAATGGTCAGTTTTCCCAATGGTCTTAATCCTTGTCATTGTTTTATTTTACGTCTTGTATATATATATTTATTAATTTTATGCTAATTCTGCTATCTACTGGGAGGATGATTGCTCTGGATCTGCAGAATAGATAAATGTTGCTAAATAAATAAATGTTGAGAGGTAAATAGTAAAATGCCTCTGGGGCCAATATTGTTTAACTTATTCATAAATGATCTGGAGGTGATTGGAATTTGCAATTGAAACAGAAAGACCCAGGTACTAACTCATGGGATTTATCACGGGTTAGCAGCCTTCTTCACATGAAAGTTTGCTACCTAGAACATTTGCATGTATACCGAACATTTGTGAGAAATATGCTGCAGAGACAGCTGAAAAAAATATATGTGGTACTTCGTTTTGTTGATTGAGAAAACTAGAGTGCAGAAATGTTTGATATTATTTTTCAATAGATTAACGCATGAGTTGCTTTGCATGTTTTGCACTGCAACAACTCATTAATTAATTAGTGTAAACTTTTCTTATAGGGGGGATCAATATTCACAGTGATTTAAAAAGCCAGAAATGGCTCCTGGTCGTTTAAAGTACTTGGGAGCTAACTGGGCATATTCAGTGGCACTTAAACAAATAGGGCCACTGAAAATGCCTGGTTATCACCTAAGCAGAAACTTTCTACTTTGTGGGCATTCCAGGGATGGTGACAGTACTTAGCTGGTTAAAGTGCTGATATTCAGTAATCAACCAGCTAGGATAACCACGTACATAGAACTGCATTAAAAAAACACACCTATCATTATGCAGTTCATCATAGCTAGGTAAGTGCTGAATATTGCACTTAACTGGCTATGTTTGAGCTTGCCACATATGCCCGGATATTTAATGCTATGCCAGGAAAAGGGCTGTAGGTCTACTGCCCACCTGAAACCTGACCTGACCCCACCCAAACCCTTCCCCCTGACAGAAAAGAGGACTGGTGGTCTAGTGCCCCCAAACCCTCCCTCCATACCTTGAAATGGAGGAGGGAGTAGCACTCCCTCCTCCTACCAGCACCACCTCCAAAATAGTGGCACCCTGCCCTGCCCAGTGAATCCTGCTCAGTTGACAGTGATTCACAATCAGAGGCCGTCCCCTTAGCCTTCCTTCTGCTGCATCCCACCCTTTCAAATGCAACTTCCTGCTTAGCATCAAAACAGGAAGTTGCAATAGAGAGGGCGGGACACGGCAGAAAGAAGGCCTTGGAGTCAAAGATGGAATCTGACTGTGAATCGCTGCCAGCTGCAAGATCCTGTAGGTGAGAACAGCGAGGAGGAGGAAGGGAAGGGAGAAAAGCAGCAGTGGTGGGGGGACAGCAGTGGCAGGGGTGGTTGTTGGGGGACAGCAGCGGTGGGGGGAGGGGGATGGCTGCAGCAGGGGGAGCCATGAAAATGTTTTTGCCCCAGCCCAGCTATGTCTCTCAGCACCCCTGTAGGAAAAAGCCTGTCCATTGCTCATTTCTGCAGGTTGCTCCAAAAGCTGTGCCAGCAGGCTGGAGGATACTCCCTTCCTTCCAGTTGATTTCCATAGGGTTTGCTTCACAGCTTTTCAGTGCCCTGTGCTGAGTTCCACCTCCACCCCAGTGTAGTTCCTTTAGAAGCCATGTTTCCTCAGCAGCTCTGTAGTTTGAAAAGGATCTTGGTTTTCTAGTGCTGCCTGTTTCAGGGGTTCTCAAACCTGTAAGGTTACCTGATTTTCAGAGATTGTCTTCGATTTCAGACCACTGTCCTTGATGCTCCCTTGTTTGGCAACCATCTATCCCTGATTTTAGTAATGGGGACAAAGGTGTCATAATTTAATTTTGTCTTGCCTTGCCGCTTCCTCTCTCATGATCCTGCACTTCCCTCTCTTGCCACCACCCATTGCTGGTGCAGCCCCTCCCTTCAAACCTCCCTATTATGCACTCCTGGCTCCTTCCCTCCAGTGTCAGCATTAGGAAGTACAGTGCCACTTTGCAGAAGCTCTTCTCAACCATGCTGTGTATCTCTGCTGGGTCCCGCACCCTTTGACATACATGTCCTGTTGCCATGGGGGTGGGACCTGGCAGAGATGCACAGTGTGGTTAAGGAGAGCCGCCACATCACAGCACCAGAGGGAAGGAGCCTGGAGCTGCAAAGGGATGGTTGAAGGACGGGGGGGGGGGGGGGGGGGAGGGGAGGATGAAGGAAAGAGAAAGGGAAGAGAATTAGAGGCAAGGCCAAAAGGAGGGAGAGAGGTGCTAGACTGGGTCTGGAAGTGGAGAAGTGAAGATGGCTAGATTGGAAGGGGAAGGAGACAGAAAAATGGCTTTCTGGAAGAGCAGAGGACTGGAAGGGGGAGAGAAAGAAAGATAGAGACAGCTGGATTGAAAGGGGGAAGAAAGAGAAAGGTAGAGATGGTTGAACTAGAGGGGTAAAGGGGATAGTGGTGAAGATTATAATTTTTTGGTGGAAAATTGCTATGGGAAGGCTCTGCCCTGCCCCACCTGACCCCACCTAGTTGTCCCAGATGGTAACCTTAGTCCTGTGAGAACCCTAGCCAGTCAGGTTTTCAGGATATCCACAATAAATATGCATGAGATATATCTGCATACCAAGGAGGCAGTGTATGCAAATTGATTTCATGCATATTCATTGTAGATATCCTCAAAACCTGACTGGCTGGGGTTCCCCCAGGACAGGTTTGGGAATCATTGGCCTATTTCCTAAGGTGGGATATTACCTCACCAGTTTCTCCTGTTCTCCCTTGGTTTTGGGTGATGTGCGCTAGCTGCTCACCACAATATATATACATATGTACACAAGCTAGATTCCGCTTTGCTGTCTTGGTGGGTAATTTACTGAAATCCTCAGCTCAATGTGCAGCAGCAGTCAAAGAGCAAACAGAATGACAGGAATTATTTGGAAAGGAAAAGGAAATTAAACTGAAAATATAGAAATCTATGCCCTGACCACAGCTGCAGAGAAGGACAGCAAAAATGACAAAGAGGATGGAAGTTCCCTTATGAAGTAAGGCTAGACAGGACTCTTCAATTTGGAGAAGTGATATGATAGATGTTTATAAGGCGGTGGAAGAAATGAGTAGGAAACAGTTATTTATTCTTTCAAAAAAGACCATGGATCATGCCATGAAATTGGTAGCAGATTTAGTACACATTCAAGAAAGTATTTCTTCTCAGTTACCATGAGAGGAGAGAAAATCAAGGCAGCGACTGTGAACGGCGCGCTCAAGTATTTTGGAGAGGAAGGGTAGGAGAGAGATGGGGCGGTAGTTGGAGGGGCAGGTAGGGTCAAGTGATGGTTTTTTTAGGAGAGGTGTGACTACGGCGTGCTTGAAGGTGTCAGGGACAGTTGCAGTGGAGAGAGAGAGGTTAAGGATGCGATGGATGGAGGGGGTGACAGTATGGGAGATGGTGTTAAGTAAGTTGGTGGGGATGGGATCGGAGGAATAGGTGGTGCATTTAGAATTTGGTGGAAGACATGATCAAGGTTAATAGTATAGCTGGGGTTTAAAGCAAGGGTTCTCAACCCAGTCATCAGAACAAACCCAGCTAGTCTGATTTTCAAAATATCAACAATGAATATGCATGAGATAAATTAGCATGCACACTACCTCCAATGCATGCAAATCATTTTCATGCATATTCATTGTGGGTATCCTGAAAATCTGACTGACTGGGTGTGTCCCGAAGGACTGGGTTGAGAACCCCTGGTTAAAAGAAAAGGTGTGGACAAGTTTCTAAAGAGCAGATCAATTATTAGTCAGGCAGACTTATTGTTCTGAGAGTGTGTTATAAGAAACGGACTTGCACATTAACAACCACTGGATCGTTGCTAGTAGCCTGGCTTGCAATTGTTGTAGACAGGATACTTGACTCAGAGCAGATTTCTACAGTCTGGGTCCCATAAATGTCAAAAATAGATCAGTATCAAGGCTGGAATGGCCTTCAATGACAACTCCAGTAGTTGGGAAGGAGAAGCAGTGCCAGGCAGACTTCTAAGGCCTGTGCCCCACACTTGGCAGGGAGAGACATAGATTAAGTATACCAGCGTTTAATCATGAAGAATTGGAATGTGCAGAGTTCCAGATTCAACTCTGATCACCCTGTTGGGAAGACTGGATGGACCATGCCGACATTTACTATGTTACCATTCAACTGAGTCAGCATGGCACTTATTTTATTTATTTATTTATTTATTTATTTTCCAAACTTCTAGACCACTTAAAACTAAGCGGTTTACAAAATACAAACAATCAAACGTCCTAAGATCTTATATTTAACATTTTTTTTTCACATATCAAATACTCTCCAACTCACTGTGCTCTACACTGAATCAGTAAATACCACTCATGTCACTAAAACACACCACAGTCCTAGTCATGGGTCATTTGATAGTACTGCATGCTACCGTGCGTGCGTGTGTGCGAGGGATCTCAGCCTAATTCCGGCTATTGCATAATTTGTGTTTATGCTCTGGAACAAGGCTCAACCCTGAGGATGTTTTCAGTCCCAAAAAAGAATGAGAAACTGAAGCATTTAAGGTCTGAAGCCTAATCTGGAAAGCAAGGGCATCATCCGCAAGTATAAATTGGCATCTTCTAGGAACCCTTTTATGTTGCATAATCAAAAAACATGGGTAGCTGCAAAATACTGCATACTTAATCAAGCTAGCCTTTTCAATCTTTAAATGAAGTCAGATAATTAAATACTTTACATCTGCATGTCAATTCTGCTGTAAATCTAGGTCTGAATAGTGAAAGGAACTAAAACATTGCTAGAACTGTAGCCAAAATAATTTGCTTTCCCCTTTGGAAAACACTGCTAAGTTGGAATGAACAAATAGTTTATTTTACAAAAAGAAAAAAAAACCCACAGGAACAAATAGTTTATTTTACAAAAAAAAAACACAGGTTGAGAAAGATTCCTGATAAACCTAATAAGTAACCAAGAGTTTCCGTGAACATCTGGCTTAGTTACAATACAGAAATGAAGCAGATTATCTCGTTCTCCCTTTGGCTTTCTGTTGTGTTAAGGTATCAGAGCTTGTCAGTCATGAGACCCACAGTTTACTTCTTATGTTCAAATAGTATTTAATGAACTTAACATTTATCTTTTAGGGGCCCTTTTACTAAGCTGAGTTAGGTGCTAACACACACCTAATGCAGCTTAAAATGGTATACCATGGGAAGCACTCGGGCATCCTCAGTAAGGGGCCTTTTTACTAAGCTGCCCGGCTACCGCGTGGCTCTTGCGGCAATTTCATTTTTGGCTGGCGTCCAATACACGCATCTGAAAAATAATTTTTATTTTCGGGCATGTGTATTGGACATGTGCCAAGTGGCATTTGATACGTATAGGTCATTACCGCCCGGTTACCGCATGAGACTTTACTGCTAGGTCAATGGCTGGCGGTAAGGTCTCAGACCCAAACTGGGCGCGTGGCAATTTTCATTTTGCCGCACACCCATTTTCGGCAAAAAATGTAAAAAGGCATTTTTTTTACAGGTGCTCTGAAAAATCATTCTGCATGCATCCAAAACACGTATCTTCATTACCGCAGGTCATTTTTCAGCATACCTTTGTAAAAGGGTCCTTTAGTGCCAAATGTGTGCATGCTAACTACACACTAAAAAAATTTTTTTTTTTGAGTGGGCATGTCAGGGGGGTGGACAGTAAATGTTCCTGTGCTAATCAGTGCAGTTACATTACTGAGCGCTAACTGGTTAGTGCAGGAATACCACTTGAACCCTTCCACCTACAAAATGGATGGAGGTAAATGCTCATGTAGTAAAATTTTTTAATAGCTTCACATAAATGGTAACATTAACACATGGCCATTAATACAAAAAGTCCCCCAAAAAAGCCATTTGTACAGCTGCGTTAAAAATGGCCTTAGCATACAAGAAAAACCCACATAGCGGTGCAAAGGCACTTTTTGCCTCAGCTTATTTTATTTATTTATTTCTGCATTTATACCCCACATTTTCCCACCTATTGGTAGGTTTAATGTGGTTTATTGGTGCTCAGATAAATTGGTTACAATTTGTATAGAACAATGTTGCAATTTATATAGAGTGCAAAACAGTAGGGGTGGACCAAGAAATCTCATCAGCCAATGGTGAGTTGAGGTAACTTTATTCAGCACCAAGTGTGTATACGACCCGACATGGAGCCGTGTTTTGACGGATCTACCATTGCGTTGATACCGCACTGCAGCGATATTGTTACCAGATATTCTTCTTTACTTCTGCACCTACATTCTGTGATTTTCATCACAAGTGTCTGACCCTGAAGCAGATGGTAGATCCATCAAACTCAGCCCCATGTCGGGTCATATACACACTTGGTGCTGAATAAAGTTACTTCAACTCACCATCGGCTGATGAGATTTTTTTGGTGCACCCCTACTCTTTTGCACTTGATTTGGAATACACGTGAGGGGTTTCTTACCCTGACCTGTTGGTTACTGTTTTGACACAATTTATATAGAACAATGAGGTTTACATTGGTCTTGAAAATGACAAGTTGTATGTGTTTTAAATGTGTGAGGTGTTTGGGGTGACATAAGCCTAGTTTAGTTCTGTCCATTGTCATAGTCGTGAAGTGTTTCCCAATAATCTGCTTGGTTTGGTTGGTTCAGCGGGAAGGAATTTTCTGAATAAATGGGCTTTCAGGTGTTTCCGGAAAATTAGGTAGTTGTCCATGAATTTTAAGTCTTTCGGTAGTGTGTTCCAGTTTGATGCAAACATATGAGAAACCGGTAACGTATATTGATTTGGATTTAAGGCCTTTGTATCTTGGGAAGTGGAGGATAAGGTAGGATCTTGCTGACTTAGTTGTGTTGCAGATTGGTAAATCTATTAGGTTGGTCATATAGCCTGGTGAGAGGCCAAAAATTATTCTGTAGGCCAAAGAACAGACCTTGAAGGATATGAATGCTTTGATTGGTAGCCAGTGTAGTCTTTAGAATAAAGGTCTAGCTCTTTCAAATCTTTTTTCTGAATATGTCTAGCTGCTGTACTTTGAACTGTCTGTAATTTCTTTAAGATTTGGTCTTTTCACTCTGTATAGATTCTGTTGCAGTAGTCTGCATGGGCTAGGACCATAGTTAGGACCAGGGTGCGGAATACATCTCTTGGGTATATGTAGTGTCTGCAGCCTGGTTTTTGAGGAATAGGTCACAATGGTGATTCCTAGGATTTTCAGTTTGTCTGAGATGGGGAGAGATGATCCCGAGGCGTTGATGGATGTGAAGCATTCAGTATTGTGTGGAGATGAGAGTATCAGGAAGTGTGTTTTTTCCCTATTCAGTTTCATCTTGAAGGCTGATGCCCAGGATTCCATAGTGTTCATGTTGTTCATGATTTTGGAGTTAATTTCTGATGGGTCCTTTTTGAAGGGGATAAAGATTGTAATGTCATTGGCATAGATGAAGGGGTTAAAGCCTTTTTTTGATAGGGACCTGGCTAGTGGGACCATCATTAGGTTGAATAGTATGGGTGAGAGTGGTGAGCCTGTGGGACTCTGCATTTCACTTTCCAAGGAGGGGAGATTACAGAGATTGACTTTACTTGGTAGGACCTGGTGGTCAGGAAACCTTTGAACCATGTAAGTACCTTCCCTCCAATTCCTAATTTATAGAGTATTTTTTGTAGGATTAGGTGGTTTACTATGTCAAATACATTTGATATATCAAACTGGAGTAGGAGGATGTTTTTGCATATTGAGATTTCCTGTTTGAATTTGGCTAAAAATGTGATCAGCACTGTTTCTGTGCTATGGTGGGGACAGAAGCCTGATTGGGATTTGTGTAAAATGGAGCTTAGTAAAAGGACCCCTTTCTGCATTATAATGCATATCATATTTATTTTACAATACGGTTTTCTCTGGGCTCTGCTGACATTAGTTAAAGATTTCTAGTGTGGAGTCTCTCAGGAAAATATTTAATCCAGTCATTTCATCTCACCCCCTTCATCTATGCTGATGACATCCTGATAATAGCTAGTCTTTGTGCTAATGATAACCATGAGTTTGACTTTTTAATCATAAAATGAATCAGGTGGCTGAATGGCTTCAAGCCCGTAAACTGAAACTCAACCATGACAAATCAAAAGCACTTGTTCTAGGTTGCACACATCCACCAACCCTTTCTATATTCAGTCCTTATGGCCTGCACTCAGATTATTAAGAGTGATCCTGGACAACACTATGGGGTCCTTTTACTAAGGCGTGCCAAAAAATGGCCTGCGCTGGTGCAGGTGTGTGTATTGGGAGCACGCAGGTCCATTTTTCAGCGTGCCTGCAAAAAAGGTACTTTTTTGGCTGAAAATGGACGTGCGGCACAATAAAAATTGATGCATGTCCATTTTGGGCTTGAAACCTTACTGCCACCCATTGACTTAGCGGTAAGGTCTCATGCGTTAAGCGGGTGGTAATCATCAGCACACGTATAAGGCCGATTACCGCCTGGTTAGCGTCACGCGGTAGAAAATAAAAAATATTTTCTGACGCACATATTGGATGCGTGTCAAAAATAGAATTACCGCCCGGGGCACGCGGTAGCTTGGCGGTAGTTCCAAATTGACACACATTGGACACACTAGGCACCTACGCGCCTTAGTAAAAGGGGCCATGTGTCCTTCAAAGAACACATCTCCAACATAATCAAAGCCAGCTACTTCAAACTTTGCACAATCTACCCTATTTGTCCGCTCTTCTGTATAACTGCTCTCCAGGTTCTCATTCACTCTCTTGTAATATCACAACTTGATTATTGCAGTGCGCTTCTTCAGGGCGCTAGGATGCAAGATCTTTGGCTTGTACAACTTGTTCAAAATTCTGCCTTACAACTGCTGACACAAATCATGGATACTCAACCACATTACTCCTCTCCTTTGTAATAAACACTGACTCCAAATTTCCTATCACATTTCCCAGATGGAAGGACTGAATGACCATAAGTGTTTTTAGACAGATTGAAAGTGCTAAAAAGCACAGTATTATTTCACATGTCTTCTGTTCAGAGTTATTTCCATTGGTAAGTAATATTGGAAGAAATCCTTACACCCCTGTGGGTTGAGGGCACTTTCAGAGCTAATTTGATAATGCTTGCACCCATGGTTTGCTGGTATATCTGTAAGTATTCAGAACAAGAGCTAATGAGTAGACAGTGTTCCTATGAAATGCTGGTCCCATAGGTGGGTGTTTTTTCCACATCATGGGAGTTACTGGAGAGGAAAAAAATGGGAGTCCTTGTGGGTGGAGGCAGGCAACTGTCTCTAAGGCCCTGACAGTCTGATCAATAAAAAGTGCTTTCTCAGCACTTAAAAAAAAAAAAATCATTATTTTTAAATCAGTCTGCACAGGGGAATATGGTTCTTTAAAAAGAACTTATGGTGAAATCCACAAAAATTGTCAGTAATCCAAAAGGAAAAGAAGGATGTGAAAGAAAATATGGAGAAAGTCCAAATTATAATTATCACAGCAGGCAAAATAGTAGGTCAATTTCTTAAAGGGCTAGAGGGCCCTTTTTCTAAAATATGTGCATTTTAATGTGGGACTTTCCTGTACACAAAACCCATATTTTATGCAGCAGCATATTAAGGATTCTTTTTTTTTTTTTTTTTGGCAGGGCCTGAGCTAATTTTTCCATTAGCACATAGGACTTGTAGAAAAACACTTACTACCTCCTATTTATGAGGTGCTAAGGGGGTCTTTTACTAAAACGTAATTTGAGTTATCTGCAGCAGGGCCCATAGGAATAAAATGGGTCCTGCTGAAGATAACTTGAGCTAAGCTTTAGTAAAAGACCCCCTAAGTGCTCCCGCATTGTCCACGTTATCCAGTTAGCATGTGCTAATCAGAATGCACTAGCTTGCCCATTCCCTTCCCATGGCATGCCCCCCCCCCCCCCAAAAAAAAAGAATTAGGAAAAAAATAAATGACACATAATTAGCATATGCTGACAGACAAATTACTTCAAAAGGCAAAGGGACCCTTTTACCAAACTGCAGTAAAATCTGTCCTTAGTGCATCCCTTATGCAGGTCATTCCTGCGCGTTAAGGCCATTTTTACTGCCAGAGGAAAATGGCTGATTTTTCTATTTTGCTTAGTAATGGCCATGTGCTAACCTTCCCCTTACCATTACCTATTTTATAGGCAGCAAGAACTCATGCACTAATCGATTAGTGTGCTGCAATGAAGCTGCACTAACTGATTAGCGCAGAGCACACTCATTAACTGAAGCCTTGCATTTGATATTAGGAATTGTCAGTTCCCTCGGTCTCAAGTGGGTGGTGCAGGCAGAGCTATATGTACTGCAGTGTCTGTAAACTACACAAGCATCAAGCCATCAACAGATCATGGCTGAATTATCAGCTAGAGCGCACAACGCATCAGCTTTCCCTAATTTCTAGACCTTTTGCTATATCCTTTTTATGATAAAATTCGGAGATCCTAAATGCTATCTTTCATGATATTTATATTTTTATTCTTAATTTAAACAATTATTATCTTCTAAGAACTCTTCAAGCCAACTTCTCACTTCCATCTCTATTAGTTTAGCTAAAGTTAGCAAATTAGAGATGGATCTAAAATTCTCACAATCCATAAGGCTGCCCCTATCTTTTTCAAAATTGGAGTAACCACCCCTTCCTTTAAATCATGAGGAAGAACACTTGGATCAAGTGAAGCATTAATTATATCCCTGATCCAATCTATATTGTATCTATCCATCAGGCCACCCATAAGAACATAAAAAACATCAGCTTTGCAACACTGGGACAAACCAAAGGTCCATCAAATCTAGGATCTTGTTTCCAACAATGGCCAATCCAGGTCACAAGTACCTGGCAAGATCCCAAAAGAGTAAAACAGATTTTATGTTGCTTATCCTAGAAATAAGCAGTGGATATTCCCAAGTCCATCTTAATAATGGCTTATGGACTTTTATTTTAGGAGATTATCCAAACCTTTTTTAAACCCTACCAAGCTAATTGCTTTTACCATATTCTTTGGCAATGAATTCCAGAGTTCAATTACATGTCGTGTGAAGAAATATTTTCTCTGATTTGTTTTAAATTTATTCCTTAGTAGCATCATTGTGGGTTCCCTAGTCCTTGTATTTTTGGAAAGAGTAAACAAGCAATTCATGTCTACTGTTTCCACTCCACTCAGTATTTTATAGACTTCTATCATATCTCCCCTCATCCTTCTCTTCTCCAAGCTGAAGAGCCCTAGATGCTTTAGTCTTTCTTCATAGGGAAGTTGTCCCATCCCCTTTATCATTTTCTTTGCCCTTTTTTTATATCTTTTCTGTAAAACAGAGGAGTTCAATATGTGGCTTGAGCCTGGTGTAAAGAAGAAGGTTTTAGATGCATAAGAGAATGGGAAAATATATGGAAAAATATCAGTCTGTACTATAATGATGGGCTACATCTTTCTGTGACAGGAAAAAGGATCCTTGGGGAGAAATTCAGACAGTATGGGCCTGATATTCAGAGTGCGGGAGGGGGCCCAGCTAACTCCCTCCGTCAGCGGTCAGCCTGGATATTCAATTCTGGTCCATTTCCCTTGATGAGCATTGAATATCCGGGTGTTTTTTGGCAGGTTTAAATTTAATTGGCTAAGTCAATATTCAGCGCTAGCCGGTTAAGTTTAAACTGGTCAAAGATATTCCTGCTATTTTGGCAGCCCAATTTGGCTGCCAAACTTAGCTGACAATGTTCTGAATATTAACGGATAGCCGGTTACATTGTGCGATATAAAAGGTTATCTGCTAAGCACTGACCGGTGATATTCAGTGGGAGATAACCAGCTATCTCCCGCTGAATATTAACCAGCCAGGAGCTGTTCTTGGCCAGTTATATGGTTTTAAATATTGGGGGGGGGGGGGGGGGGGAGGGTATGTTTCTAGACATTTAAACTAGAGGGTAGGGGTGACAAAAAGAAGAAAGAGAATTCAGAAAGTCATCCAGGAAAAACATTATGGCAGTAGGGAAGGTAATATTAATATAGAAAACCATATAACCTCACTTAATATCCAAGTCTTCCTCAAAAATCAGGGCTTGCAAATCTTTAACATTTTTACTTAGACTATGAATATTTGTGCTCATTTCTTTCCAGAATTACCATTGGGTGTACGCGCTAGCTCCTCAGTAGTGCTGATATGGCACATGCTACCCGCGCATTAGACCTTCCATGCTTTAGTAAAAGGACCCCTTTCTAAAAGGAAGACCTTTTGCAAAAAGTTTCTCTGTAAAGGTTCTTTCTCTAGGAAATAATTTTAAATAAGATACAGTGGTGGAAATAAGTATTTGATCCCTTGCTGATTTTGTAAGTTTGCCCACTGACAAAGACATGAGCAGCCCATAATTGAAGGGTAGGTTATTGGTAACAGTGAGAGATAGCACATCACATATTAAATCCGGAAAATCACATTGTGGAAAGTATATGAATTTATTTGCATTCTGCAGAGGGAAATAAGTATTTAATCCCTCTGGCAAACAAGACCTAATACTTGGTGGCAAAACCCTTGTTGGCAAGCACAGCGGTCAGACGTCTTCTGTAGTTGATGATGAGGTTTGCACACATGTCAGGAGGAATTTTGGTCCACTCCTCTTTGCAGATCATCTCTAAATCATTAAGAGTTCTGGGCTGTCGCTTGGCAACTCGCAGCTTCAGCTCCCTCCATAAGTTTTCAATGGGATTAAGGTCTGGTGACTGGCTAGGCCACTCCATGACCCTAATGTGCTTCTTCCTGAGCCACTCCTTTGTTGCCTTGGCTGTATGTTTTGGGTCATTGTCGTGCTGGAAGACCCAGCCACGACCCATTTTTAAGGCCCTGGCGGAGGGAAGGAGGTTGTCACTCAGAATTGTACGGTACATGGCCCCATCCATTCTCCCATTGATGCGGTGAAGTAGTCCTGTGCCCTTAGCAGAGAAACACCCCCAAAACATAACATTTCCACCTCCATGCTTGACAGTGGGGACGGTGTTCTTTGGGTCATAGGCAGCATTTCTCTTCCTCCAAACACGGCGAGTTGAGTTCATGCCAAAGAGCTCAATTTTTGTCTCATCTGACCACAGCACCTTCTCCCAATCACTCTCGGCATCATCCAGGTGTTCACTGGCAAACTTCAGACAGGCCGTCACATGTGCCTTCCGGAGCAGGGGGACCTTGCGGCCACTGCAGGATTGCAATCCGTTATGTCGTAATGTGTTACCAATGGTTTTCGTGGTGACAGTGGTCCCAGCTGCCTTGAGATCATTGACAAGTTCCCCCCTTGTAGTTGTAGGCTGATTTCTAACCTTCCTCATGATCAAGGATACCCCACGAGGTGAGATTTTGCGTGGAGCCCCAGATCTTTGTCGATTGACAGTCATTTTGTACTTCTTCCATTTTCTTACTATGGCACCAACAGTTGTCTCCTTCTCGCCCAGCGTCTTACTGATGATTTTGTAGCCCATTCCAGCCTTGTGCAGGTGTATGATCTTATCCCTGACATCCTTAGACAGCTCCTTGCTCTTGGCCATTTTGTAGAGGTTAGAGTCTGACTGATTCACTGAGTCTGTGGACAGGTGTCTTTCATACAGGTGACCATTGCCGACAGCTGTCTGTCATGCAGGTAACGAGTTGATTTGGAGCATCTACCTGGTCTGTAGGGGCCAGATCTCTTACTGGTTGGTGGGGGATCAAATACTTATTTCCCTCTGCAGAATGCAAATAAATTCATATACTTTCCACAATGTGATTTTCCGGATTTAATTTGTGATGTGCTATCTCTCACTGTTACCAATAACCTACCCTTCAATTATGGGCTGCTCATGTCTTTGTCAGTGGGCAAACTTACAAAATCAGCAAGGGATCAAATACTTATTTCCACCACTGTATACACAAGTATGACCCTATTTTGCTTTCTGTTTGTATTGATAGAGATTTTTTTTTAATGGTTAAGCTGTGCTTTAAACTAAAGTTAAACACTCTAAACTGAGGTTTCCTTTGACTATTAGCTGTGTTCAATACTGATACTACAGTAAACTCAGAAATAGTCCCTTTAAATGCTAGCCTATGGAATTGTAACAGAGACTTAAATGCTGAAAAACGATCCCCTAATATGCCTTTTTTCTAAATAAGCAAAGTAACTAAGACACGTGGAGAGGCATAATCGAATGGAGTGCCCAAGTTTTCCTGAGGGCGTCCCCGCAGGATGGCCCTGTGAAGGGGCGGGGAAACCACTATTATCGAAACAAGATGGGCATCCATCTTTTGTTTCGATAATACAAATCTCAACATTTAGGTCGACCTTAGGGATGGTCGAACTAAATGTTGAGATGGTCGACCTTAGAGATGGTTGTCCCCAGTTTTTGGTCATAATGGAAATGGAGGACACCCATCTCAAAAACGACCAAATCCAAGGCATTTGGTCATGGGAGGAGCCAGCATTCGTAGTGCGCTGGTCCTCCTCACATGCCAGGACACCAACCGGGCACCCTAGGGGGCACTGCAGTGGACTTCACAAATTGCTCCCAGGTGCATAGATCCCTTACCTTCGGTGCTGAGCCCCCCACCCCCCCCCCCCCCAAAACCCACTCCCCACAACTGTACACCACTACCATAGCCCTAAGGGGTGAAGGGGGCACCTACATGTGGGTACAGTGGGTTTCAGGTGGGTTTTGAAGTGCTCACATTTACCAGCACTAGTGTAACAGGTAGGGGGGGATGGGCCTGGGTCCGCCTGCCTGAAGTGCACTGCACCCACTAAAACTGCTCCAGGGACCTACATACTGCTGTCATGGAGCTGGGTATGACATTTGAGGCTGGCAAAAAAAAAAAAATTTAAGTTTTTTTTAGGGTGGGAGGGGGTTGGTGACCACTGGGGGAGTAAGGGGAGGTCATCCCCAATTCCCTCCGGTGGTCATCTGGTCAGTTTGGGCACCTTTTTGAGGCTTGGTCGTGAAAATAAATGGACCAAGTCGGCCAATTGCTCGTCAGGGATGCCTTCTTTTTTCCATTATTGGCCGAGGACACCCATCTCTTAAGCATGCAGTAGTCCCGCCTTTGCTATGTCTCTGACACGCCCCCGTGAACTTTGGTTGTCCCCGCGATGGACTGCAGTTGAGGGTGCCCAAAATTGGCTTTTGATTATGCTGATTTGGGCGACCCTGGGAGAAGGACGCCCATCTCCCGATTTGTGCCTTTCTCTTTCAAAAATGCCCCTGTTAGGGGTCCTTTTACTATGGTGTGCTGAAAATGGCCTGCGCTGGTGTAGACATGTGTATTGGATGTGCGCAGGTCCATTTTTCAATTCACCTACAAAAAAGGCCTCTTTTTTTTTGGCCGAAAATGGATGTGCAGCAAAATAAAAATTGGCACGCATCCATTTTTGGCCTGAGACCTTACTGCCACCCATTGACCTAGCAGTAAAGTCTCACGCATTAACCGGGTGGTAATGGTCTACGTGCGTACAATGCCGATTACCACCCAGTTAGTACCACGTGCCGGATATTTTCCAGTGCACGGTAGCCTACGCAACTTAGTAAAAGGACCCCTTAGGTTACCTATTTAACTTTAAGTCTACCTTTCCCAAGTTTAAAGCACTTTCCTAGCAAATATTTATCAGTGAAGTTCTCTTACAGCACCTCTTCTGGACTCCATGCAGAGGTAACTAACCTTCCCTCTTTTCAGCAGGCAACTAGATATTAAAAGTGCTGTTCTTGGTTCAGCGGAGCCCATATACACATCTTCACTTGACTGTGGTCAACTTGATCTCTTCTTCTGCCTCAAAAATGTTTTAAGGAGAGTATTGACAAAGGTCACAGAGCTGTAAACACAGACATCCCAACATGGTTCCGCTGTCTACTTTGTAACCTTAAGTAAGTCACTTAACTCAATGTTCTATGTTCAAACTGAATTATAAGCTCTCTAATATTAGGTCTTTATAAATATATGCATTTATATTTTACAGTGCTGCACATCGCTTACTGATTATATCTACAGATCTTATGTTGAAAAAGTGATTTTCTGATTTTGAAGCAACTCATGACTGGGTAAAAGGAGCACTTGAAAATTAAAACATGTGTTCCATGTCCATATCAGAGTCCAAGTGCCTAGGCTGGAACATGAGTAGAATTTTCTGTGTCCAAGAACACTCAAACATCTGGTCCATGTGGGAAAATAGGAAGTTTCCAAAAGATTGCTAAACACATGATACAGAAAGCAATTCTTGTTACAGTATGAAGCAATAGCTTTCTGTCAATCATCTGACAGAAGTAGCACTGTCATCTCAGGAATAAATCTAAAAATGCATTAACTGTTTCAAACTTTCTTTAAAGTATCTTCCCCCCAATATTCAAACCTAGTTAACCGACCAGGAATGACTCCTGGCTGGTTAAATAGGGTTTAAGCGCTGAACTGCAGATATTCAGTGAGAGATAACCGGTTATCTCCTGATGAATATCCCTGGACATAGCCAGGTAGGCTTGGATATTAAGCGCCTAACTGGCTATATTGAGCAGTCAAAATAGGCTGCTTAAATAGCAGGCCTATCTTTGACTGCTAAAAACTTAACCAGCTAGTGCTGAATATCAGCATAGCCAGTTAACATTTTAGCAGCCAAAATAAAACCGGATATTCAATGCCAGTCATCGGATATGGGCCGACATTGAATATATGGGTTGAATTGTCAGCAGCAGACAGGAAATGCACTGCCGCCAGCTGAATATCAGGCATCTTATGTCTTATTTCTCCTTATCAGGCTGCCTGGGATTATGGTTTATGGTTTATTACTTATACGCTGCCTTTTCCAAGGTGGAGTAAAAAAAATGTGCAGATTCATAAAATACCATATCAACTGCAAAAACAGACATAAAACATAAATATACAGCAATCATTTACATTTTTACATAATCCTCCATCAGGGAGCAATCCTGTGTGTCTGCTAGCTGAAACCAGTGTCTAATTCAGTCTGAAAGGAACCCTTATGTTAGATTTGTGTAATTCCCTGGTATATTGAGTTTAGAAATTTCCCCAGGGGATTACTAAGACTGATGTGGAGGGGCATAATTGAACAAAAACGTCTATCTCCATGGGCGTTTATCTCCGAGAACGGGTCCGTGAAGGGGCGGACCGAACCGTATTTTCGAAAAAAATAGACGTCCATGTTTTATTCGACAATTTGTGAGCTGGGCGTTTTTGTTTTTCAGTGATAATGGAAAATGAAAGCGCCCAGCTCAAAAACGAATAAATCCAAGGCATTTGTTCGTGGGAGGGGCCAGGATTCGTAGTGCACATGCCAGGATTCGTAGTGCACATGCACATGCCAGGACACCAACCGGGCACCCTAGGTAAAAGAGCTCCCAGGTGCATAGCACCCTTCCCTTGGGTGTTGAGCCCCCCCAATCCCCCTCAAAACCCACCGCCCACAAGTCTACACCATTACTATAGCCCTAAGGGGTGAAGGGGGGCACCTACATGTGGGTACAGTGGGTTTGGGGGGGGGCGGTGTGGAGGGCTCCCATTTACCAGCACAAGTGTAACAGGTGGGGGGGGGGGATGGGCCTGGGTCTACCTGCCTGATGTCCACTGCACCCCCTAATAACTGCTCCAGTGACCTGCATACTGCTGCCAGGGAGGTGGGTATGACATTTGAGGGTGAACATAGAAAGTTGTGAAACGACATATTTTTGTGGTGGGAGGGGGTTTGTGACCACTGGGGGAGTCAGGGGAGGTCATCCCCGACTCCCTCCAGTGGTCATCTGGTCATTTAGGGCACGTTTTGGGGCCCTATTCGTGGAAAAACAGGGTCCAGGAAAAGTGCCCTAAATTCTCGCTAAAAACGCATATTTTTTTTCCATTATCCGCGAAAGGCGCCTATCTCTGATCGGCCGATAACCACGCCCCAGTTCCGCCTTCACCAAGCCTTTGACACGCCCCCATCAACTTTGTCCGCATCCACGACGGAGTGCAGTTGAAAACGTCCAAATTCGGCTTTCGATTATACCGCTTTATTCGTTTTTGTGAGATAAACGTCTATCTCCCGATTTGGGTCGCAATATATAAGCGTTTTTCTTTTTCAATTATAAGCTGGATAGAAAACTCTCCGGATTCTCTGGGGAGGGAGGGTAGTGTATAATGGGGGGATAGAGAACCAAGCCCAAAGGAGTGGTTTGTAGGGAAGTTGCACTGGGAAATGTTTCTGGTTGTTGAATGACAGAGGATGTCATAGGGGGGTAGTGTTTAGAGTTAATAAAAAATGTTGTCTTAGTGAGCACATGGTCTTTGGTTGCCTTCACCCCCGCCAGGACCTGGGAGGAGAGGCCCAATAACCTAAGGCTGAACTAAGAAGAAGTTTTTGCCAGTGAAAGCATTAACTGTGAGGAGTGCTCCGGGTGGGTAGAAAGGATTAACCCAGCCTGGGGGGCAGAACAGGAAGAGCCTGTTTGGTGCCAGAGGCAGCAGCTCATGGAAGTGCGCCTCTGGAGGAAGGAGAGACAGGGAAGTCTGATCCTGACAGGTCGATGATCAAATTCCCCATGCTGTTCTGAACAGCATTGAAAAATTAGCTCCCTTTACCTTTAATATCCTATATATCAGCTACTGAATTCTTGAAGAAATATTTCTCTGATACTTTGCTAATACCTTCTGATAGCCACCTTTTGGTGACTAAAATTATATTTCTTTTAAAATCTTCTTTATCAGAGAAAAGAGATGTAAGTTTAACTGACATTTTGGAAAATTCAGAAGTTATAGATAGAGTTATTATTAGTGACTTTCGTCTTTGATTTAGATAGGAACAATGTTTTGAAATTGTATTTCCGATACATGGTTGATAGTTTTTTGGGTTCAAAGATGCATATATTTCCTGACACATCAAAGGAATCGCAGACTGGGAGGTGTGAGGTCTTGGCTTTTAAGCCAGGAATCATTGCCCTAGGTGTGACCTTCCTAGCTCGATTCCCTTGTAAGTGTTTTATTTCCTTATTACTTATTTGTTTGAACCTAAGAAATTATAAGAGTTTGTGGAAACAGATGAAGAATCCTCTGCAGCAACTTCCTTCAGTTACCACTGTACCGGCTGCAATAACCAATTAACCTTCCTCCCTCAGAAAATGTGAAGTGTAAGATGAACCATTTTGAGTTTTTCTTATTTTCTTTAAGATTGTTTTCCTGATCTTGGATCTTCCAATTGTGGACAATTATGTTAATATATATTGTTGAGAGAAAATGTTTTCCTTTTTATATTAATTTCTGTATTTCCTTACATTTATGTGATAAATGTGAATGTAATTAAGTAAAATGATAAATAAAAAAAAAGAAGAAAAATTAGCTCCCGAACAATGTGAGGAATTAAAGCCACAATGATCAAACCTAATAGCACGCAAATTTATGCATGCTATTAGTTTTGATCATGGGGGGACTTCTGTTGGAAGATTATGCCTGGGCCTGCACCCAAAGCACAATCCTCCCGCAGATGTTGTTAGACAGGTCCGGGCTGTCAAAAAAAAGCCTGTCAAACAGACTAGACTGGAGGTCCTTCTCCCCCCCCCCCCCTTCACACACAAGGGTGTGAAGGTCTGGTCTGGTGAACCTCCAGCGCCCTCAACCTCCCCCCCACCCCCCGGAGAAGTTTCCCTGATGGCCCAGTGGGCTACCCCCCCCCCCAAACACACACACACAGGGGCCTGGAGGTCCAGTGGACTGCCAGCTCATCTGACCTTCCCAAAAAACTTTCCCTGGTGGCCACCCTCCATGTAGGGATATTATGAGCATCTACACAGTTAGCACACGCTAACGCTAACATGCCTCTAGCATGGCTTAGTAAACATGGCCCTGAATATTTAGTCAGGGAGAGAAATGGTATAAAAATATTAATTTGTGAGCATTAGAGCTACATGATCAGGTGAATGTTAAAATTATAGCAAAAATTATAGCAGCAATAAATACATTGTAAAATGGAAAACAGCAGCTGTTGTAGTTATAGGCTGATTAAAATTTTCCTTATGGCTGAATTGACCTATTTTCTATCACTCTGGCTATTCTATTTCAGGTGTACATGCTACTTTGATTTTCTAATTGCATTAGGTTTTTTTTTCCATTTCCTTTTCCCTGAGTAAGAATATAGTATATGATCTGCCTATGAATAAGTTACATTTGTCTGAAGCTAACTCTTGGTTTTAAAACGTCTAACCAGTCAGTTGTGTAAGCCTTTTTTGTAGCGCTATAAAAATGCTAAATAGTAGTAGTAGTAGTAGTACAGGGCTTTATAGTGAAATTTAAGATACTGGTGCTCCGACTCCATAATATATGGCTTCTGTAGCCTCTTTTGGGAGCTGAGAGGCTACACTCTGCATTAGATCAGTACAGAAAGTGCCAGACCCACAGAGTAGTCAGCAGTAGCAGTGGTAAATACACAAGCTCCACAGCAATCCTGCCCCATCCCCACTGCTCCTGCATGGTAATAATCCTAAAAAACAGATGGGCAAGCAGTCCACTAGTCCCAGTAAAATGGAAGATGAAGAAGCAGACATGTCATTACCTTGTATTTGTTTCAAACCGGAATTGGTGAATGCCTTTACGGTTATATGTAAGCCACATTGAGCCTGCAAATAGGTGGGAAAATGTGGGATACAAATGTAACAAATAAATAAATAAACTCACAAGTCTTTATTGTAGAGATCAGGTAAAAGGATGCCCGGCATGGCCGTGTTTCACCCAACAGGACTCCTTCAGGGACAATATAATACCTCAAGGAGTTATCCTCTCAGTTTCCCCAAGGCAGGAGAACTAGGGTGTGGTGTAACCACCTCCGAGGTAATCCAGAGCATCAAACAAACTGAAAGTCTCTGCTCATTCACAAGCATGACTTCATCTTCCATCCTGCATGGTGAAATCCACCTCTTCCCCAGACTGGCAACTAAAGATGGACATTTCCTCACTCCCTTATAGAAAAAACCTATACATCCCATCTAGTCTGCCAATCCAAAACAATAGCCCAGCCTAGAGAATCCCTTTTTCCTGAAATCTAAGTATCCCACATCTAGTGCTCTCTCCAAATCCAATTCTCTGGTTACTCAGTCAAAGAAATTGATCAGATTCAGCTGACAACACCTACCTCTGGGAAACCCATGTGGCCTTGGATCCTATAATCCAGGGGATTTCAGAAAGTGCTGTATCCTATTTTAGTTGTGACTTCATTAATTTATGCACCACAGCAAATATATACATTTTGGACTGATCGAGGGCAGAGCCAGAGCTAACAAGGTTAAAAGGCTGGCTGGCACAAAACCCACACACTCCATTCCGTTCTCTCAAGCAAAAAACTAGTCCACATAGTAAGAGTTGCTTCCAGTTGTAAAAGGTTTAGTGCAACTTGGGTAATCTTTTCAACAACTATATACATCCTTTATTTATTCCAGAAAGGTTAAATTAGTTCAACAGAGATTTGAGCAGTTACACTTTAGTATTCTCCTTCATTATTCATAAGTACAAAAGTACATAAGTATTGCCATACTGGGAAAGACCAAAGGTCCATCAAGCCCAGCATCCTGTTTCCAACAGTGGCCAATCCAGGTCACAAATACCTGGCAAGATCCCCCAAAAGTACAAAACATTTTATACTGCTTATCCCAGAAATAGTGGATTTTCCCCAAGTCCATTTAATAATGGTCTATGGACTTTTCCTTTAGGAAGCCGTCCAAACCTTTTTAAAACTCTGCTAAGTTAACCACCTTTACCACATTCTCCGGCAACAAATTCCAGAGTTTAATTACACATTGAGTGAAGAAAACATTTCTCCGATTCGTTTTAAATTTACTACATTGTACCTTCATCGCATGACCCCTAGTCCTAGTATTTTTGGAAAGTGCAAACAGATGCTTCACATCTACCCATTCAACTCCACTCATTATTTTATAGACCTCTATCATATCTCACCTCAGCCACCTTTTCTCCAAGCTGAAGAGCCCTAGCGGCTTTAGCCTTTCCTCATAGGGAAGTCGTCCCATCCCCTTTACCATTTTCGTCACCCTTCTCTGCAACTTTTCTAATTCCACAATATCTTTTCTTAGATGTGGTGACCAGAATTGCACGCAATATTTGAGGTGCGGTCGCACCATGGAGCGATACAAAGGCATTATAACATCCTCATTTTTGTTTTCCATTCCTTTCCTAATAATACCTAACATTTTATTTGCTTTCTTAGCTGCAGCAGCACACTGAGCAGAAGGTTTCAACATATCATCAACGACGACATCTAGATCCTTTTCTTGGTCTGTGACTCCTAACGTGGAATCTTGCATGATGTAGCTATAATTTGGGTTCCTCTTTCCCACATGCATCACTTTGCACTTGCTCACATTAAACGTCATCTGCCATTTAGACGCCCAGTCTCCCAGTCTCGTAAGGTCCTCTTGTACTTTTTCACAATCCTCCTGCAATTTAACGACTTTGAATAACTTTGTGTCATCAGCAAATTTAATTACCTCACTAGTTACTCCCAACTCTAGGTCATTTATAAATATGTTAAAAAGCAGCGGTCCCAGCACAGACCCATGGGGAACACCACTAACTACCCTTCTCCATTGAGAATACTGACCATTTAACCCTACTCTCTGTTTTCTATCTTTTAACCAGTTTTTAATCCACAATAGAACACTACCTCCTATCCCAGGACTCTCCAATTTCCTCTGGAGTCTTTCATGAGGTACTTTGTCAAACGCCTTATGAAAATCCAGGTACACGATATCAACCGGCTCACCTTTATCCACATGTTTGTTCACCCCTTCAAAGAAATGTAATAGATTGGTGAGGCAAGATTCCCCTTTACTAAACCCATTGACTTTGTCTCATTAATCCATGCTTTTGAATATGCTCTGTAATTTTGTTCTTAATAATAGTCTCTACCATTTTGCCTGGCACCGACATCAGACTCACCGGTCTATAATTTCCTGGATCTCCTCTGGAACCTTTTTTAAAAATTGGCGTTACATTGGTCACCCTCCAATCTTCTGGTACCACACTCGATTTTAAGGATAAATTACATATTACTAACAATAACTCCGCAAGCTCATTTTTCAGTTCTATCAGTACTCTGAGATGAATACCATCCGGTCCAGGAGATTTGCTACTCTTCAGTTTCTAGAACTACCCCTTTACATCCTCCAGATTTACATAGAATTCATTAAGTTTCTCTAACTCGTCAGCTTCGAATACCATTTCCGGCACCGGTATCGCACCCAAATCTTCCTCGGTGAAGACTGAAGCAAAGAATTCATTTAATCTCTCTGCTACGGTTTTGTCTTCCCTGATCACCCCTTTTACTCCTCGGTCATCTAGCGGTCCAACCGATTCTTTTGCCGGCTTCCTGCTTTTAATATACCTAAAAAAATTTTACTATGTGTTTTTGCATCCAACGCAATCTTTTTTTCGAAGTCCCTCTTAGCCTTCCTTATCAGTGCTTTGCATTTGACTTGACATTCCTTATGCTGTTTCTTATTATTTTCAGTCGGTTCCTTCTTCCATTTTCTGAAGGATTTTCTTTTAGCTCTAATAGCTTCCTTCACCTCACTTTTTAACCACGCTGGCTGTCATTTGGTCTTCTGTCCTCCTTTTTTAATATGCGGAATATATTTGGCCTGGGCTTCCAGGTTGGTGTTTTTGAACAGCATCCACGCTTGACCCTCGCAGGCGCTCCTCTAAGTTTTTTTTTCACCTTTCTTCTCATTTTATCATAGTCTCCTTTTTGAAAGTTAAACGCTAACGTATTTGATTTCCTATGTATACTTACTTCAAAGCTAATATCAAATCCAATCATATTATGATCACTGTTATCAAGTAGCCCCAGCACCATTACCTCCCGCACCAGATCATGCACTCCACTAAAGACTAGGTCCAGAATTTTTCCTTATCTCGTCGGCTCCTGTACCAGCTGCTCCATAAAGCTGTCCTTGATTTCATCAAGGAATTTTACCTTCCTAGCGTGCCCCGATGTTACATTTAACCAGTCAATATCAGGGTAATTGAAATCACCCATTATTATTGTGTCGCCCAGTTTGTTTGTGTCCTTAATTTCCTTTAACATTTCTGTATCTGTCTGTTCATCCTGGCCAGGTGCACTCCTATCACTATCCTTTTCCCCTTTACACATGGAATTTCAATCCACAGTGATTCCAAGAAGTATTTTGTTTCCTGCAGAATTTTCAATCTGTTTGATTCAAGGCTCTCATTAATATACAGTGCTACCCCTTCACCAATTCGATCTACCCTATCACTACGATATAATTTGTACCCCGATATGACAGTGTCCCACTGGTTATCCTCCTTCCTCCAGGTCTCAGAGATGCCTATTATAGTGTTTGGTGTGTCACATGCATGAACTTTGTCTGTCAGGTGTTACAACAAAAGGAAGGTTGAGAACAACAACTGAGCTACACCAATGTTTCCCTACTTCTTCAAGCAAAGTACCCCCAAGTCAAACAAATTTCAAGCGATCAGCAGAGATATTGAAATGGACATTTTCCCCAGATTCTATATATGGAGCACAGATTTGAATGCCCAAATTTGGGCACACATTCAAGATGCACACACAAATTAATTGAGTAATGAGCCTTTAACTACCAATAATTAGGTGCTAGCAACCAATTATTGAAATTAATTGGCACCACTTAGGATAAAACATGGCGCCTAACTACTAGCATGTAACTCTAAAGGGGGTGTGGCCATGGGAACATCAGGGGTGTTCCAAAAAGTTGCACTCATAGTTACAGAATACTGTCCAACTTGGGCACCAGAATTTACACCAGGTTTCAGCAGAGGTAAGTCTAGCACTTACTGTTATGCACAGCAATTGGTATTGGGTGCTCCCAGGATTTAGGTGCGGAGTTATAGAATACTTCCATTTCTGCACCTGACAGTCATTTGGCACGAGCATTTACACCGGCTTTTGGCAGGTATAAATGCACATACCTAAAGTTAGGTGTGAAAATGACTTCAGCTAGTATTCTATATAGACAGTTCCTCGTGAAACTGTCTTTATAAAATTCACACTTCGTGCATATCATCCTAGCACCTAACTTTGGGCACCATTTACTAAATCTACCCCTTGATGGGGAAAGACGGAGAAAGAGGGACCTGAGGGGGAGCATGGAGTACCCTGTTAGGAAAGGAAGCACCTGATGGCATGCATCCAAGGGTACTGAAAGAATCAAGTATGAAATTGCTGATCTGCTGTTAGTAATCCATAACCTGTCTTTAAAATCGTCCATAGTACCTGAAGACTGGAGGGTGGCCAATGTAATGTCGATTTTTAAAAGGGTTCCAGGAGGGATCTGGGAAATTAAAGACCGGTAAGTCTGACATCAGTGCTGGGTAAAATAGTGGAAACTATTATAAAGAATAAAATTTTAGAACACATAGATCAACATGGTTTAATGGAACAGAGTCAGTATGGATTCAATCTAAATCTCGAAAAAGAGCTTAAAAGGATATTTATATGATAATCAACTCATATAGCTTTATAGAATATCCTTACAAATTCCTGATGTGGCTAAATGATTATTAAATGGAGGAGAAAAAGCCTCACATTATAAGAGAACACTCCGTCATTGGTAAACCAATATTAGGGAGGTCTCCTAAATCATCATGGGCAAAAACCTCCTTTTTATTCTAAAAGTATGGCTACTACTCAAAATACTTCAGCGAATAAACCGTCTATATAGTTAATCAATGGATTATTGTAACCAGGGGTTAAGGAGGGGAATAAATAAATAAATAAGTAATAATTTTTAAAAAATTGCCTGGGGTCAGTTTTGGGAAGGGAGCGCTACAGAGAGCAGGGGGTTAAAGAATAAAAAAAAATTATACTTACCTGGGATGGCTGGGGCGAGTCTGTGTGCGGGAAAGCCGGCGGGGATGATCCGGGGCTAAGGCGCTGGGAGATAGCGCTGCAATTTTATTTTTAAAGTCGGGGCAGCTGGGAGGAGTGGCAGGCAAGGCCGCTTCCACATCAGCGTTCGGGAGCGCTGATGTCGGGGAAGAGCTGTGAGAGTGAGCGCAATTGTGGTGGGGGATTTCATGGGCCGGTTCGGGTAGTTTTGGCGGGAGAGGCGGCGTCGGGGGAGCGCCGCACAGGAGGAGTGAGGTGCCAGAACGAGGGCACTATGCCGGGAGAGAGTTGAGCCTTCCCGGCATTTTCGGGGCCGTCTTGGGTCGAGGGCAGCGGGCGACGAGGAGGGAGAGAGGAGCGCTGGCGTCTGCTGCCAGGTCTAGGGTATTCCAACGGCGGGAAGGCTGAGGCGAGGCCTGTTCTGTTGGGCTGGTGAGTGAGGAGGAAGAAAAAACGTGCGGGCACGCTCCTGACAGGGCCGCGCCACATGCACGAATCGGGGCCTAAATTTTGGGCCGGCTTCGGAGCTTTTTTGTTTTTAGCTCCGTTTTTGATTGTGGACGTCCGAGACCGGAACAGAGGGAAGTCTAGACGTCAGAAGAAAATCAACTTTAAGGTAAGGGGGTTTTTATTTAAAAATTTTAATTAGTTTAATTTTAAATTGTGAAAATGCGTTCTTTTATTTTTAAAAAATAAAGGGTTAAAATTTTTTAAATTCTGATTTTGGTTTTGTGTTCGGGGAATTTTTTAGGATTTTTGTGGTGATTTAGTTTTTGAATTTTTAATTTTTAAATAGGGGTTTTTGATGGGCGTGGGTTTAATAGGGTTAGGAAAGAGTTAATTTTTTTAATTTGACAGAGTAGGTCCGGGAGGGGATTTAGACATTTTTGGGATGATTTTTTATTGGATTTGGGATTTTGAGAAAGGTTTAGGATAGGTTATTTAGGGGCGGACTTTGGAATTTGGGATTTTTAAAATTGGAAATTAGGGGTGTGTAGGGAATGTGGGGTTGGATTTTTGGTTGGAGTTAGAAGTATTTCTGATAAGTTTTCGGGTAATTTTTGGCAAAAATGTATGGTTTCCATTATTTTCAATGGGAAAATTAGTTTTAAAATGGAGCTGGAGCAGCGCTGCCCAACATGCCGCAGGTCAGCTCAGCCAATTCGGAATGTTGAAAAGGGTTGGTGATTGGCTGAGTGGACCTCGGAATGGCAAGCCGGGCTGGTCTCCTAGGGAACGGTGGTTGCAGGCAGTTGGGGTGAGTGTGTTGGACAGTCTGAGAGAGAGAAGGTGTAGTTGGTGATGTGGAGAATTGTATGGTGTTTGAGAGTTTTAATTTGAGGGATTTTACTGTGGAATTGGTTAAGGTTTAGTGGGAAGGTTACAGGTTAAAAAAGAAGATTTTTAGGGTGTTTTAGTGGGATTTTGGGGATTTTTGGAGTTAAGGGGCTAATTATAGGGGAAACAGGGGAAGGGTCTAGAAAGGATTGTTTAGGAAATAGTGTAGTTAAGCAAGAGTTAAGCACGTAGGGATAGGGGTTAAGTTGTGGGTTAATAGGGTCACAGCTTAGTTTTAAATTGAATGGAATGTGAAATGAGGATATGTGTTGTGAATAAATGGTGAAAAGAAGAAGACTGCCAAACACACCTGTGTTAGTGCTAGTTAGGGAATAAAAAAAAAAGTTTAGGTAGAGAAGGAAAGGATCTGACAGAGAGGGAATTTGAAATTATTTTTTTTTCTTCAGCTAGAAGGCCACAGTGCAGTAAAAAAAAACATTTGCTGCCCTGAAGTGCAGAATTCTTACTGGCTTAAACAGAGTAGATAGGGTCTTGCTTCCATTTACTTTAAATTTAAGGAAAGGTTTAGGAAGAAGAGTCGTGTACACATCCTTCTGAAGACGACTGCAAGGGCCCCGACGCAAGAAAGATTTCGCTGGCACGTTTGGGAGAAAAGAAGTCTGAAGCATCAGCAGCTAAGTGACTGTGGGGAAAAACGGGACTGGGGTAAAGGATAGGGGAAAAGTGGGAGAGATTTACCTGTGAAGGGAAAGGGAAAAGAGAAGGAAAATAAATAAAGCACTTACCTGTTCCTGTAAAAAGTGAGTGGAGACGTTTCCTGAAAAACATAAAAGTTGACACAAAGTATCAAATTCAGAAAGAAAGTTAACAAAAGGGGTATTAAGGAAAGTTTAAAAGGGGAACAGAACTAAAGAAAAAGAAATGTAATACTTATCTGACTCCTTTAATCTGATTCAGCGGTGTGAACTTCTAGAAAGAAAAAAAAGTATTTCTAGAATTAACTGTTGGGTTTGTTGAACAATTCTTAATTGCATTAAAATTACTTTGTCTATTTCACTGTAAAAGGGGTACTAATAAATGTTACTTTGTTATTGATAAGAAACCTGTTGCTGTCGGGGTTTGTAAGCTCAAGCAAGCAAGTACTGAAATTTAGTTTCATTTCCTCACTGGGCCTGAGGGGCTGAGTGACGTGGTTAGTTATTGTACTCACTCCTCATTCTTGGTGTCAGGTGTTCCGACAAGGCTGTCACGACTACAACCATCAAGTTGTTGGAACACCACCATCTCATACATCACACTCAAGAGTGTGGGGGTGTGGAACATTATGCACTTATCTTTTTAGCTCAACAGTCTGTTAGACACCCTCCACGGCCCAGTACTTCAGCGAATAAACCGTCTATATATTTAATCAACGGATTATACACTTATCTTTTTAGCTCAATAGTCTGTTAGACACCCTCCACGGCCCGACTTTGGCCTAAGTTTCGAATCCTTCATCAGGGTCCGTGGTGTCTGACTTTCAAGATAGGGTGCTCCGTGATCTCTTCACTCCTGCATAATCCGTTGATTAAATATATAGACGGTTTATTCGCTGAAGTATTTTGAGCAGTAGCCATACTTTTAGAATAAAAAGGAGGTTTTTGCCCATGATGATTTAGGAGACCTCCCTAATATTGGTTTACCAATGACGGAGTGTTCTCTTATAATGTGAGGCTTTTTCTCCTCCGTTTAATAATCATTAAGCCACATCAGGAATGTGTCAGTATGGATTCAGCCAAGGGAGGTCTTGCCTCACCAATTTGCTTCATTTCTTTGAAGGCGTAAATAAATATGTGGATAAAGGTAAGCCAGTTGATGTAGTGTATCTAGATTTTCAGACTCCTGAGAAAATTAAAGGGTCATGGGATAGGAGGAAATGTTTTGTTGTGGATTAGGAACTGGTTATTGGGCAGAAAACAAAGAGTAGGGTTAAATGACCATTTTTCTCAATGGAGGAGGTAAATAGTGGAGTGCCGCAGGGATCTGTACCAGGTTCAGTGCAATTTAACATATTTATAAATGATCTGGAAAGTGGAACGACAAGTGAGGTGATTAAATTTGCAGATGACACAAAACTATTCAATGTTGTTAAAACACATGCTGATTGTGAAAAATTGCAGGAAGAGTTTAGGAAACTGGAAGACTGGGCATCCAAATGGTAGATGAAATATATAAGTACATAAGTACATAAGTAATGCCATACTGGGAAAAGACCAAGGGTTCGTCGAGCCCAGCATCCTGTCCACGACAGCGGCCAATCCAGGCCAAGGGCACCTGGCAAGCTTCCCAAACGTACAAACATTCTATACATGTTATTCCTGGAATTGTGGATTTTTCCCAAGTCCATTTAGTAGCGGTTTATGGACTTGTCCTTTAGGAAACCGTCCAACCCCTTTTTAAACTCTGCTAAGCTAACCGCCTTCACCACTTTCTCCGGCAACAAATTCCAGAGTTTAATTATACGTTGGGTGAAGAAAATGTTTCTCCGATTTGTTTTAAATTTACTACACTGTAGTTTCATCGCATGCCCCCTAGTCTTAGTATTTTTGGAAAGCGTGAACAGACGCTTCACATCCACCTGTTCCACTCCACTCATTATTTTATATACCTCTATTATGTTTCCCCTCAGCCGTCTCTTCTCCAAGCTGAATAGCCCTAGCCTCCTTAATCTTTCTTCATAGGGAAGTCGTCCCATCCCCGCTATCATTTTAGTCGCCCTTCGCTGCACCTTTTCCAATTCTACTATATCTTTCTTGAGATGCGGCGACCAGAATTGAACACAATACTCAAGGTGCGGTCGCACCATGGAGCGATACAACGGCATTATAACATCCTCACACCTGTTTTCCATACCTTTCCTAATAATACCCAACATTCTATTCGCTTTCCTAGTCGCAGCAGCACACTGAGCAGAAGGTTTCAGCGTATTATCGACAACGACACCCAGATCCCTTTCTTGGTCCGTAACTCCTAACGTGGAACCTTGCATGACGTAGCTATAATTTGGGTTCTTTTTTCCCACATGCATCACCTTGCACTTGCTCACATTAAATGTCATCTGCCATTTAGCCGCCCAGTCTCCCAGTCTTGTAAGGTCCTCTTGTAATTTTTCACAATCCTGTCGTGATTTAACAACTTTGAATAACTTTGTGTCATCAGCAAATTTAATTACCTCGCTAGTTACTCCCATCTCTAAATCATTTATAAATATATTAAAAAGCAGCGGTCCTAGCACAGACCCCTGAGGAACCCCACTAACTACCCTTCTCCATTGTGAATACTGTCCATTTAACCCCACTCTCTGTTTCCTATCCTTCAACCAGTTTTTAATCCACAATAGGACATTTCCTCCTATCCCATGACCCTCCAATTTCCTCTGTAGCCTTTCATGAGGTACCTTGTCAAACGCCTTTTGAAAATCCAGATACACAATATCAACTGGTTCCCCTTTGTCCACATGTTTGTTTACTCCTTCAAAGAATTGAAGTAAATTGGTCAGGCAAGATTTCCCCACACAAAAGCCGTGCTGACTTGGTCTCAGTAATCCATGTCCTCGGATGTGCTCTGTAATTTTGTTTTTAGTAATAGCCTCTACCATTTTCCCCGGCACTGACGTCAGACTCACCGATCTATAATTTCCCAGATCTCCCCTGGAGCCTTTTTTAAAAATCGGCGTTACATTGGCCACCCTCCAATCTTCCGGTACCACGCTCGATTTTAAGGATAAGTTGCATATCACTAGCAGTAGCTCCGCAAGCTCATTTTTCAGTTCTATCATTTTTCAGTTCTATCTTTGTGGACAAATGCAAAGTTACGCTCATTGGGAAGAAAAACCCAAATCTTGGGGATCAGCATCCAAAAAAAAAGATCTAGGTGTCATTGTAGACAATATGCTGAAATCTTCTGCTCACTGTTCATTGGTGGTCAAGAAAGCAAGCAGGATGCTAGGAATTATTAGGAAATGAACGGTAAATAAGACCAAGAATACTATAATGCCTCTGTATCGCTCCATGATGGGACCTCACCTTCATGATCTCCCTCTGATCCCCTCTTCCTCCTGACCAGAGAGATTCTCCCTAATCCCTCACAGCCAACACATGAACTAAGAAGTCCTTGGTGATCTAGTGGACCCCACCAACCCCTATGGCCCCCTGCACACTTTGAAAAATGAGAAGCAGGAGCAATGTCCATTTTTTCCTGCCTCTGCGCTGCCATCTTGGATGTACTGCATGGGGTCAGCCTTCAAAAAAGTATCTTATTTGGCAGATTGATCCCATGCACTGCATCCCAAGATACACTGTGCAGGATCAGGGGCAATCATTTAGCAAGATGGCAGCATGGAGTCAGGAGTAGTTAGGCATTGCTCCTACCTCCCACCTTCAAGGTACACAGGGGAAGTCTGGTGGGGCTGCAGGGGCAGGGGGTGGGGGCAGGTTCACTAGATCACCAGGGAAATTTTAGTTTGGATGTGAGGGAATAGGGGGTCAAGATGGGAGAGGGGAAGAAGCTTTGTTTTGCTGTGAGTAACCAGCTTACTAGTTTACCTCATAAGGCGAAACCTTGGGAAAGGAAGGAGCCTTGTAATTTCCCTGCTCGATTTTATGAGACTTTCCTTAGGAAGACTAAAGACTGAGGTGTGGCTGTGAATGTTTTCAGACTGTAAATAGTTTGTATTTGACATACACAGAATCATCTGCCTTAAAGATGTGAACTGTTTAAACTTCAAATAAAGCTTTGATTTTCTTTGGGAACTACCCATCTGGTGTGCCACCTGATCATTGATTTAAGGGAGTCACTGAGACACTGAGAAGCCTGACAGAGAATTCTGTCCTCTTATGGAAGTGTGCCTGAGTGAAAAGGGGAGTGTTTGCATGGCCTAGATAACCGGGAGGCTACATCTAAATCCATATAATCCACTTCTTGGCAAACTACAGATACTATGTAATTCCACAAAGTAGGATGAGCCACCACAAATGCTGTAGTTGTACGTCTGGCCTTTGCAACACTGATACACTTAAAGCGCTTTTTTAGCATGCATTTGTTTCTGTGTTGATTAATTCGAACTGTAGCTTGGAAAAAATAAAACCACATACTAAAACCCAAATAAAACCTCCCCACTAAAGTAAGCACCCTTTAATACATCTGCCATTCAGGGATTTGAAGGACTGAGAGCTATGTTTTTCTCTGACTGTCATGACTTATTGTTTTGCTGTCACTGCTGCGGTTCTAAAACTGGCCATGTAGTCTTACTAATGCTTAAGCCAGGTCTGCTACTTCTACATTATAAACGTATCCCATGGCTGAATCGGTGCTTCCTAGTGGTATTAACTGTAGTAATTGATCACAGATGAACCAACTCCATGGAATTCAAGGATTTTCACCTTCACAAATAGGCATGGTGAGAAAGGGTTCAGTCCCATTCCATAACTGATTTTTACTTATTTAGAAAGACCAGAAAGATGGCTCATTACTAGTGTCCACAGACTCCCAGATCAGAAAAAAAAAAGTCAGTTTAATAAATAAAATCACCATAAATTCTCAATGGTTTTCTCCTAGAGCCATTCATAACAGTATTAAATAGTTGCTTCCTAAGGGAAGAGCACACATGTAGAGGAGCATTTTCGATATGATGTCTAAATCCGATTTTGGACATTTTGCAAAAAACATCCAAAAATCCAGTAGCGAATATGGCCATTTTCAAACCAAAAATACATGAAACTTTTTGTTTCAAAAATGGCTAATTGATAGATGTTTTTGTGTTCAGTGCCTAAATCTATTAGGGCCATTAAAAAAAAAAAGTTCAAGGGGAAAAATGAACAAGCCATTGGGATTGGGCCCAACATTATTAGTGGACATCCCAGCAGAACAGTGGGGTAGCCTAGGGGGCACTGCAGTGGACTTCACATAAAAGGTCCCAGGTACACATCACACAGTTACTCCCTTATATTGTAGGATGAGCCTTCCAAAATCTACCAAAAACCTGTCATGATCACAGGGAACAGCAAGCCCTTGGGCTGCAACAGGACCCTGACCACAGCAGACAAGTCCCCTGGGCTGACACCAAAGCAAAGTGATTCAAGCCAGGAACTTGAGGCAGACAAGAATAGGCAGGACAAGGTAAACAGGACAAGGTAGATAAGTCAAGGTAAAAACTGGACCTGGACATGGCAAGGCAGGACAGACAAGACAGGAACTGGATCCAGACGAGGCAAGGAAAAGCAAGGTGTGAGGGAGTATAAGGAACACTGATCCTCACCCTTAAGAATAGTCCCTCAGCTTAAAACCACTAGTCCCACCCAGGGAGGAAGTGAGATGGGAGGGGTGGAGTCAGAACCAGAAAGTATAAAAGGCAGGGTCAGAGTGGGGCTAAGGAGGCCCAAAGAAGGAAGAACTAAGCCCCAGTATACACCTTTAATGAATACTTCTAGCTGCTGTGACCTGGCTGAGGTTAAGGACCATCAGCGACTACAAATGGTTCAAAACATGGCCATCAAGATTATAAATGGGCTTAAAAATTTTGATCATGTTATACCTCACTTGATAAAAGCTCACTGGTTACCAATTACACACCGTATAACATACAAAATTCTACTATTAGCTTTCAAAATCTGCTTCTCCAACGAACCGCTATACTTAGCTCACTGCCTAGTCTCATATGTTCCCACTCATCCCCTTAGATCTGCACAACACCATCGTCTCAATTTCCATACCTATAGAGATGTATATCACAAGCACACCAGACACAGTATTTTTTCTGTTCAAGACCCAGAATTAAGGAACTCATTACCAATCCATTTGAGACAATGCCATTCCTTGGATAATTTCAAAGCAGACTTGAAAACTTGTCTTTTTAAGGACACTTTTTCTATTGAAAGATAATGCTTTTCCTATAATACCAATTCTAGGGCCCTTGTGATTCCGCTGTGACTCTGAGAGCAAACGCATTTACCCTGATGTTCTAACCCTCCCCCCTTTCCTTTCTATATTGTAGTTCTACCCCCTCCTTCCTTCTGTATCATGTCTTCTCCTGTCTTGAACTCTATTCTTCAATTTTAGATTGTTAGCCACCTCGATGGATTTTCCCATAGGTGGGATAGAAAATGCTAAATAAACTTGAAACAGCTCCAAAGTGACTGTTTTTAAATCCCACAGTCAATATTGCTTTAGAAGCTCTGTGATATATCTACTAATTTTTTATTGTACAAAATACTGTTTGCAGGGCCCATGGACTGTTATATTTCAGTGGTATTTATACTGAACAGAGCAGACCCTGAACTTTGATGCTCAAATAAAGCTGCAAGCAGATAGCAGCAAAAAGGGAACAAGTTCCATGCTTGAGCACACTTTGTTGAAAAATCTTTCATGCAACTGAAAAGCTGCAGCATTCATATAGTATATAGCCTGTAAAAAAAAGTATATATACAGTGGGGGAAATAAGTATTTGATCCCTTGCTGATTTTGTAAGTTTGCCCACTGACAAAGACATGAGCAGCCCATAATTGAAGGGTAGGTTATTGGTAACAGTGAGAGATAGCACATCACAAATTAAATCCGGAAAATCACATTGTGGAAAGTATATGAATTTATTTGCATTCTGCAGAGGGAAATAAGTATTTGATCCCTCTGGCAAACAAGACCTAATACTTGGTGGCAAAACCCTTGTTGGCAAGCACAGCGGTCAGACGTCTTCTGTAGTTGATGATGAGGTTTGCACACATGTCAGGAGGAATTTTGGTCCACTCCTCTTTGCAGATCATCTCTAAATCATTAAGAGTTCTGGGCTGTCGCTTGGCAACTCGCAGCTTCAGCTCCCTCCATAAGTTTTCAATGGGATTAAGGTCTGGTGACTGGCTAGGCCACTCCATGACCCTAATGTGCTTCTTCCTGAGCCACTCCTTTGTTGCCTTGGCTGTATGTTTTGGGTCATTGTCGTGCTGGAAGACCCAGCCACGACCCATTTTTAAGGCCCTGGCGGAGGGAAGGAGGTTGTCACTCAGAATTGTACGGTACATGGCCCCATCCATTCTCCCATTGATGCGGTGAAGTAGTCCTGTGCCCTTAGCAGAGAAACACCCCCAAAACATAACATTTCCACCTCCATGCTTGACAGTGGGGACGGTGTTCTTTGGGTCATAGGCAGCATTTCTCTTCCTCCAAACACGGCGAGTTGAGTTCATGCCAAAGAGCTCAATTTTTGTCTCATCTGACCACAGCACCTTCTCCCAATCACTCTCGGCATCATCCAGGTGTTCACTGGCAAACTTCAGACGGGCCGTCACATGTGCCTTCCGGAGCAGGGGGACCTTGCGGGCACTGCAGGATTGCAATCCGTTATGTCGTAATGTGTTACCAATGGTTTTCGTGGTGACAGTGGTCCCAGCTGCCTTGAGATCATTGACAAGTTCCCCCCTTGTAGTTGTAGGCTGATTTCTAACCTTCCTCATGATCAAGGATACCCCACGAGGTGAGATTTTGCGTGGAGCCCCAGATCTTTGTCGATTGACAGTCATTTTGTACTTCTTCCATTTTCTTACTATGGCACCAACAGTTGTCTCCTTCTCGCCCAGCGTCTTACTGATGGTTTTGTAGCCCATTCCAGCCTTGTGCAGGTGTATGATCTTGTCCCTGACATCCTTAGACAGCTCCTTGCTCTTGGCCATTTTGTAGAGGTTAGAGTCTGACTGATTCACTGAGTCTGTGGACAGGTGTCTTTCATACAGGTGACCATTGCCGACAGCTGTCTGTCATGCAGGTAACGAGTTGATTTGGAGCATCTACCTGGTCTGTAGGGGCCAGATCTCTTACTGGTTGGTGGGGGATCAAATACTTATTTCCCTCTGCAGAATGCAAATAAATTCATATACTTTCCACAATGTGATTTTCCGGATTTAATTTGTGATGTGCTATCTCTCACTGTTACCAATAACCTACCCTTCAATTATGGGCTGCTCATGTCTTTGTCAGTGGGCAAACTTACAAAATCAGCAAGGGATCAAATACTTATTTCCCCCACTGTATATATATATATATATATATACATCCTATCAGCTACAAGGTGGCATGGATTGTTGTAGCCATGAAACATTGTTTTAAGTTAAGGTCTCTAGTCAAATTTCATGATGGCCTGATCTATGGACAGAAATGTAGACATCGTGTTCTTTTGAAGGATGCCTCATTTCTGAAAATGAATACATTTTCAATTTGAAGTCAAGAGTCAGATCTCTTGAACTTTTGACCTATGTGCTGGGCTGTAAACAGGCTTTTAAATGATGCTTCATTTATAAAAAGTGATACATAAGAATATAAGTGTTGCTGTACTGGGACAGACTGAAGGTCAATCAAGCCCGGTATCCTGTTTCCAACAGTGGCCAAGCCAGGTCACAAATACTTGGTAAGATCCCAGAGCAGTAAAACAGATTTTATGCTGCTCATCCTAGAAAAAAAAAACCAGTGGAATTTCCCAAATCCATCTTAATAATGGTTTATGGACTTTTAGGAAGTCATCCAAATCTTTTTAAAACCCTGCTAAGCAAACTGCTTTTATCACATTCTCTGGCATCAAATTCTAGCGTTTAATTACATATTCAGTGAAGAAATATTTTCTCCTATTTGTTTTAAGTTTACTGCTTAGTATCTTCATTGCATGCCCCCTAGACCTAGTATTTTTGGAAAGACTAAAGAAGCGATTATCATCTACACATTCCACTCTACTCAGGACCTCTATTCCATCTCCCCTCAGTCATCTCTCCTCCATGCTGAAGAGCCCTAGCCACTTTAGCCTTTCCTCATAGGGAAGTTATCCCATCCCCTTTATCATTTTTGTTGCCCTTCCTGTACCTTTTCTATTTCCGCTATATCTTTTTTTAGATGCTTTGCTGTGTCTATCTATTGTTATTAACTTTTAAGCCTGCCATTAGGGGACACATTAGTCTGTGTGCAGTGTGTGAGTAATTTTAGGAGTGCATTTTGTCCATGACACCACCAAATTCTTTGTGCACCAGTTCCTGGGGTATCTGTCAGCCCTGCCAATCTAAGAGATCTGCTACATGGGAAAAAGAATAATTCATGACTTTCTCTGTTATCTAGATTATATATTAAAGTTTTACTAGAAATGAAAAATAGCTTTAGTTTGATTGCATATATATACAAACAAGCAAAAAGGCCCGTTTCTCAAAAAAAATGAAACAGGCGCTAGCAAAGTTATCATGTAACATAGTAGATGACGGCAGAAAAAGACCTGCACGGTCCATCCAGTCTGCCCAACAAGACAACTCATATATGCTACTTTTTGTGTATACCCTACTTTGATTTGTACCTGTGCTCTTCAGGGCACAGACTGTATATGTCTGATTCTCCCATCGCCTCCCATCCCATCCATATCCACCGATTCTCCTCTGCACTGCCTTCCCATCCCATCCATGTCCCGCGATTCTCCCCTCGCCTCCCATCCCATCAATATTTGGCGAATCGCTTCTGCCCTGCCCTCCCATCCCATCCATCTGCAGCAATTCTCCTGTGCCCTGCTCTGCCATCCCATCCATGTCCAGCGATAGATGTACATTACGTTGGAGTGTCCCTCTGCTTCTCCTCTCTCCCCTGCCCTCCCCTCCATATCCAGCGATCTTTCCTCCCCTCCCATCCCATCTATGTCCAGCGATTCTCCTCTGTCCTGCCCTCTCCTCCCACCCATGTCCCGCGATTCTCCCCTTGCCTTCCATCCCATCGATATCCAGCGATTTGCTTCTGCCCTGCTCTCCCCTCCCATCCCATCCATGTCCAGTGATTCTCCCCTCCCCTCCACGGCCAGTGACTCTGTCCTTCTTGCCGCCCTGCCTGTAAGCCGTCCATCTTACCTGAGGTCGCAGCAGCGGCGGGCTGGGCTTGCGTCACCTCCAGCATTCCTTTGCCTTCCCTCTCAGTGTGCCGCCCTCCTCTGACATCATTTCATTTTTACGCAAGGGCAGGACACTGAGAGAGAAGGGAACGCTGGAGGTGAGCTGACGTCAGCAAGTTATGAACCCAGACAGCCAGCCAGAGAAGCTGAAGTACAAATTATTATATAGATGTAGAATTAGCATACAAATATGTTGCTGGCTGTTTAATATAAATGTATGTTTTAGCTTACATGCATAATTACATTCCTGTTACTTTACATGATTAGAGTAACTCTGAGCATTTGAACAAAGATAAAAGTGTTTTGTCTTCTCAACATATTTTTCTCTTTCACTAGAGGACAATAAAAATAGAAACCTTTTAGTGGCTGGCTTCAACCCCTGAAGAGTATCAGACCTGTGTTAATTAAGTGGACATAGAGGAAATACTGAATGTTAAGTGGGGCCAAATATAGACAAGTTAAGAAAACAAATTTGACTAAGCTTGTTTTAGGATTTCTTATCCATTTGGCTGTGTAGCATCAGCAAATTAGGTTGCATCACCATTTAGCTCCTGAAAGAGTTTCACAATTAGTTTTATTACAAAAACTTTACATTCTGGCCTTCCATAAATAGTCTTCTGTGATTTGCATCTGATTATTTTTACATCTCATGAGTCCTCTACTCTCATTTCTATCAGAAGAACCAGGGTAGCTGCAATGGATTTTTTACGTCTTATATTTTTATTAAAGTTATAAAGATAATATACATCAAAATGAAGTTGTCGATCACAAATAAACATATAAAAATCCCCATACTCCCTTTCCTATTCCCCCACCCCTAAATATCCAGAAATAAGAAACTAAATATGGCACCCGGCACGGCAGAGACTCTTCAGTGAGTACCAACCTCAAAAGAAAAAAAGACACCTCGTCCTCCCCCTCCCCCCCCCCCCCCCCCCCCCCCCACCAAAAAAAAAATCATAAACACAGAGTCTCATATAGTAGAAAGCAGAGTGGATAGCTGAATCCACTCCTCCTGATCAGGATTAAAGCGACCACAATGACGATCAGTCAATTGCTCCAAGTCTTGAACCACTCGGAGTCGAGTTGCCCAAGTGATAAGTGTGGGACCAATAGGTTGCTTCCACTTTGCAGCTCTTTCGCATTTCGCCGCTGTTAGACAAATCCTTTTAACACGAGTTTGGCATTTGTGACACTTTGTGTTGTCTAAGCCCAACATGTAGGTTCACAGAGAAAGGGAGTACCCAGGGCATTCAAAATCAATTGTGTACATCCATCCAAACCATTTGTATTGGAACACATGACCACCAAATATGGAAGAAAGTGCCCCAAGCAGTCTGACATCTCCAATAAACCTCAGTGGCAGTAGATGGGGACAACACTTTCAATTTCTCTGGTGTATATTACCACGTTGTTGGCTGCAATGCATTTAAAGTGAGGAGACAAGGCTTGTTGCATCTGATTTCTCTGACTTTGTATTTGTAGTCTATAAGCTTCCTCATATAGTTTCCTATTTAGTATGCCACATTAGCTGTTTAATATACTAGCTGTGTAAGATGCATTTTTACTGTTAGTCTGAGGTAATTCCTTCATTACACAGTTACTGCAGAAAATGCCACTTTGGGATGAGGAATCATCAGGAGTGCATTTTGCAGTGAATGCAGAAATCTTTAAAGTGCATTAACTGCTAACACAGCATGCAAATGCAGAGCAGATAACACCACCTCAAGAGGTGTATCAAACTGTATCACATGTTATTTGCTACACAGTAGCAAAGCTTTCTCTGTGTTAACTGCATGGCAGCCTTCCCAGAAATGTCCTGCTTTCACTAGGGAATGGATCAGTTTTGCTACAATTTAAATTTAAAATGCAAAAAAAAAAAAAAAAAACCATTACACATGTAAAACTGGGTTGGGTACGAGCATCACATGGGCTATACAGATGTATTTTGATTCGAACTGGTTGAGGGCAGAGCTAGTGCTAGAAGGCCAGCTGGCACAGAATCCATCCATTCAAGGTCTCTCAAGTGATACAGCAGTCCACACAGCAAAGGTTGCTTCAAATTGTGAAGGGTTTATTGCACTCTTATATATTCCAATAAAGAAAACTTACAGTCCTCTATGGTCTTCATCCTTTGTCTTTCCCTATGTACAGTTCCTGAGGAAGAGCTGGTTCCTCCCAAATGAAAGTCTGGGGAATGGTGAGGTTTTATTTTGGGTAGTTTCCTTGGCTCCAGCTATTTTTCTCCTGTGTCCTGCCTTTTATGAGGCATGGAAAACAAGTTTATTTATTTTAATTTATTTGTTGCATTTGTATCCCACATTTTCCCACCTATTTGCAGGCTCACTGTGGCTTACATAGTACTGTGATGGCGATTGCCAATTCCGGTATGACAGATACAGAGTGGTAGAGTGTTAAAGTTCACAAGTGAGAACACATTAGGTAATCAAGGAGGAAGAGTTAAGTTTTGTCCAGTTCTAGTATTAGTTTCATTGTGTTGCAGGGTTCAGGCGTTTAAGTTGGATCATTAGGGTATGCCTTCTTGAACAGATTGCTTTTTAATGATTTCCGGAAATTTGTTAGGTCATGCAAATGTTTTCAAGACATTTGGTAGTGCATTCCATAGTTGCACGCTTATGTAGGAGAAGCTAGAAGCATAGGTTGATTAATATTTTAGACCTTTGTAGCTTGGATAATGGAGATTTAGGTATGTGCGTGCTGAACCTTTCATGTTTCTAGTTGGTAAGACTATTACTACTACTACTTAACATTTCTAGAGCGCTACTAGGGTTACACAGCGCTGTACAAAATAAGCAAAGACAGACGGTCCCTGCTCAAATGAGCTTACAATCTAAAGAACGAAATGTCAAGTTGGGCAGTCTAGATTTCCTGGGTAGAGGTGTAGAAGTTAGGTGCCGAAGGCGACATTGAAGAGGTGGGCTTTAAGCAGAGATTTGAAGATGGGCAGGGAGGGGGCCTGACGTATGGGCTCGGGGAGATTGTTCCACGCATGAGGTGAGGCGAGGCAGAAAGGGCGGAGCCTGGAGTTGGCGGTGGTGGAGAAAGGTACTGAAAGGAGGGATTTGTCTTGAGAGCGGAGGTTACGGGTAGGAACGTAAGGGGAGATGAGGGTTGAGAGGTAAGTAGGGGCTGCAGATCGAGTACATTTGTAGGTTAGTAGCAGAAGCTTGAATTGAATGTGGTACCTGATCGGAAGCCAATGAAGTGACGAGGAGAGGGGTGATATGTGTGTATCGGTTCAGGCGGAAGATAAGATGTGCAGAAGAGTTCTGAACGGACTGAAGGGGGGGATAGGTGGCTAAGTGGGAGACCAGTGAGGAGTAGGTTGCAGTAGTCAAGGCGAGAGGTAACGAGAGAGTGGATGAGAGTTCGGGTGGTGTGCTCAGAGAGGAAAGGGCGGATTTTGCTAATGTTATAGAGGAAGAAGCGACAGGTCTTGGCTATCTGCGCAGAGAAGGAGAGGGAGGAGTCGAAGATGACACCGAGGTTGCGGGCAGATGAGACGGGGACGATGAGGGTGTTATCAACTGAGATAGAGAGTGGAGGTAGAGGAGAAGTGGGTTTGGGTGGGAAGACAAGAAGTTCGGTCTTGGCCATGTTCAGTTTCAGGTGGCGGTTGGACATCCAGGCAGCAATGTCGGATAAGCAGGCCGATACTTTGGCCTGGGTTTCCGCAGTGATGTCAGGTGTGGAAAGATAAAGCTGGGTGTCGTCAGCATAAAGATGATACTGGAAGCCATGAGACGAGATCAGGGAGCCCAGGGAAGAGGTGTAGATAGAGAAAAGAAGGGGTCCAAGGACAGAACCCTGAGGGACTCCAACAGAGAGCGGGATAGGGGTGGAGTCTATGAGGTCTGCCAGGTATACCGGGGTCTCGCCATGAATAATTTTATGAACCAAGGTGCAGATTTTGAACGCAATTCATTCTTTGATTGGGAGCCAGTGCAGTTTTTCTCGTAAGGGTTTGGTGCTTTCGAATCTCGTTTTTCCAAATACAAGTCTGGCTGCTGTGTTTTGGGCCGTTTGGAGTTTCTTAATGATTTGTTCTTTGCATCCCGCATAGATTCCATTGCACTAGTCTAGGTGACGTGGAGGGGCATAATCGAACGCGAATGCCCATCTCCATGGGCGTCTATGTCTGAAAACGGGTATGTGAAGAGGCGGGACAGACCGTATTATCGAAAAAAATGGGAGTCCATCTTTCGTTTCGAAAATACGGTTTGGACGGACCAAATGCCATGGATTTGGTCCCTTCTGAGATGGGCTTTTTTTTTTTTTTTGCGATAATGGAAATTAAAAATGCCCAGCTGAGAAACGTCCCAATCCAAGCCATTTGGTCATGGGAGGGACAAATGTGCAACATTACCATAGCTCTTAGGGGTGAAGGGGGCAACTACATGTGGGTACAGTGGGTTTTAGAGGCCTCCCATTTACCACCACAAGTGTTACGGGTGGGGGGGATGGGCGTGGGTCCGCCTGCCTTAAGTGCACTGCCGTACCCACTAAAAGTGCTCCAGGGACCTGCATACATGCAGGCCTCTAGGACTTGTTGCTGGTGTATAACCTTGGCACAACAGTTGACACCTGAAGACTAATCTCGCTGAAAACGTCTTTATTTGAATAAGCACGTTTACTCACAGTTAACTGCAGATCAGAGGTTGTGCCCCACTGGCAACGAGTCTCGCTGGTACTGAGATTAGCAGTAGGTCCGAGCTGGCAGAATGGTGTACAATGCCCTCTTTCAGCAACATTCAAGGTAAGAACTAAGTGCTGTAACGTGGCTAACACATGAAAGGGATCTAAAAGTGTCTTACACAAATGGCCACTATCTCATGGACTACCGGAAACAAAACAGGGCACACTCTGACCCAGTAAGCAGAGGGAAAAGCACCATGGGAGTAGAGCCTACCAACTACCAACATCATGAGCAATTAACACAAGCTAGTGGAAACACGGAGCCCAGTACCCTACACTCACCACAATGCATTGCTGATGTGACTCTGCAGTGCCCTTAACAGAAAAGGTGTCACACTCACCCGAGACCCATATCAGAACCAGGGAAAGGCTGTCAGAGGATAGAACACATTCTGCTGTCATGGAGGTGGGTACGGCATTTGAGGCTGGCATACAGGCTGGGAAAAAAAGTTTGTAAAGTGGGTTTTTGTTGGTGGGAGGGGGTTAGTGACCACTGGGGGAGTCAGGGGAGGTCATCCCCGATTCCCTCAGGTGGTCATCTAGTCAGTTGGGGCACTTTTTTGGGACTTGGACCTGAAAAAAAAGGGTCCAAATAAAGTGGACCAAATTCTCGTCAAAAACGCCCTTCTTGTTTCGATTATCAGCTAAAGACGCCCATCTCTCCTCGGCCAATAACCACGCCCCAGTCCCGCCTTCACCACGCCTCCAACACACCCCAGTGATCTTTGTTCGTCTCCGTGACGGACTGCAGTTGAGGACGCCAAAAATCGGGTTTCAATTATACTGATTTGGGCGCCCATAGGAAACGGATGCCCATCTCCCGAATTGGGTCGAAATATGGGCGTCTTTCTCTTTTGAAAATAAGCTGGTTAGTACCATTGATTGTACCAGGTTACAGAATATTTCCCTCAGGAAGAAGGGTTTAACTCGTTTGAGTTTCCACATTGAGTTTCCCTGATACAGTCCAACAGCTTTATAGGATCTGAGGCTGGTTCCTACTCTTGGCTCCACAGGATCAGAGTATGTGTGAGTCAAAGGCCTCTGTATCAGATTAGAAGATGCTGCAGCTTAGAGGTTAGAATATTACTCTTCTTCCATAGATGATAGGGGAATGGCCAGGGACTTTGCCAAGTCCTGGTCCTCTTGCATAGAAGGTGCTCTGGTCAGGGAGGTAAACCAAAGGCAACGGTCTGGGCTGGGTATTTAAAGGAGCCCTCTTTTCCCTACAAGAGATGTATCCTCCAACCCTGCCAGTCAGGCGGGGAAGATAAGCCCCTGTTCTGGAAAGTTATTATTTAAGTATTTATGATTCTGGTACTGCTGCACAGGCAGAAACTTAACTAACTCTAGACTTCGAGCCTCCTTAGGGAAAAATGGTAGCCTACCCCTTCCCCCTCCACCCAAGCCACCTTGATTATTGAGCCCCCCCCCCCCCCTCTAAATGATGTGGAATTTCTCCTCTCCTGTCTCTCCTTCTTTCCCCACCCCACCAAACCCCCTTAACCCTCTCTACCCCTCAGACCCCTCCCCTTTACCTATATATGCATGCCATCCTAGAAGTTGCAGAGGTGGAGTAGTGGACTGAACTCAACCTGTCAGTCATGATGATAGAGGAGGCTGGCAGGGGCTGTTCCTGCAAGGAAGAAAGAAGATTGGTAGGGAAGTGACTGATGGTGCCTCACTAACTGACCCAGCACCTTAGGAAATCACTTATGTTCTGGAAAAGGCAGAAATATGTAATTCTATGGCTCCCAGTCATCATTAACACGAGGAATGTCAGTATAACAAAACATCTGCACACTTCCACTAACAGCACAACAAGTATAACAAAAATCTTATTTCAAAACAATTTTATTGTGGCATCTTACAGGCAAAATGATCTAATGTTATAATGGTGCCTCTTCCACTCAGTGTTTAGCATGATGACTCAGTCCATTTCAGCTGAGCTCTAGAGGTAACCCATTATTATCTCCAATTTAAGCAGCACACAGGGAGCTAGAAACCATGTATAACGGAGTGAGCATATACAAGTTTCACATCCTATTGTTCAAACACCCTATCAGTTTATCAATGAGAAAATCTTTTGAAACAGAATTTGAACATTCAGGCTGAGTCACTTATTCCTTGTGGCTTAGAGCCAGCTGGTCCTCTGAGTAGGAAAGATATTTACAGAGGTACAAATTAATGGGTCAATATTCAGCCCATGACAGCCACCATGGGTATTTCATACCCAGATATTCAGCACTGGGTTACACCCCAAAATCAGCATTGAATATCTGGGTATAGGACTAAATTCTATAAACAGTGCCCAAATAAATAGATAAGCGCCCAACTGTGGGTGAAAATATTTACAGTTGCATTCTATAAAGGGTGCCGTCTGTTTCACACCCTTTATTGAATACCATCATAAACATCCATGCCCAACTTGAGCATCGCACCTAATTTCTGTGCTGGAACATAGTTGTGTGCACAAATGTGCACCGCATTCTAATGATTTTGATACCAAAATGTTGGACACATAAAATGAGCCATCTTTCTATGCCCAGTCACCCAATTATGCACCATTTTATTCAATGCAAAAATATTAGGCTCAGGGAGGGGGCCAGGAGTGGAGGAAAGGAACAGAAGGGCAAAGGGTGTGGGTAAGGTACAGCAAGAAGAGATAGATGTGCACCAGGAACTGGCAATAGGAAAATAGGTAGGATTAGCAAGGACAGAAGGTTAGAGTACAGGGGGGGAAAGCCCCTTGCCACCACTGCATTTTAGTATGCCACCAACAGGCCACACAACTGAGGAGATAACATTTTAGAAAACTCGTTAGTGAAACCATCAGAGTGCGAAGCTGTCTCCAAAGATAGAGATTTAATAACCCTCTGAATCTCCAAAGCCCAAAGGAGCATACTGATCTGAAGCCGCACTGCAGAGAATAAGCATGGAAGACCGTAATCCTCCAGATAGTCTAATAGTAAGGAGCCTGATAGATTGGGGGTGGCAACATACATAGAGGAAAATTAGTCAAAAAAAGACCTTGGTAATGTCCTGGAGTGATGAACCCATCTCCCATCCCACGTCAGCATAGTCAAGATGAATTGCCTAGGGGACCATGCATGTACTCAGGCCAACAATATGCCAGACTTGTTCCCATATCAATGGAATTCAAATTTACAAAAAAATAACCATTTTTTTTGTTTGGTCATGGATCAGAGAATTAAGAGCTACCAAGGAGGCAGTCATAGCATCCTTGTGTGCCACAGTAGGGTCACATATATACATGCTCTTCGCCTCCCTATACTCCTGCTCCATTTTGACAACATCCTGGGTTATCTGCTTAGCACAAGCACTCATGCAAGCTATCAAATCATCCCACAAAACTACTTTAGAGGCCTCCCAGAACAAAATAGGGGAATTACAATGCTCTGCATTAGTCTCTCCATAAAAAGTCCATTTTTGTCCCAAATACTTTGAGGTCCCTATCCTGAGTTTATAAAGCTGGGAAGTACCAGGCCCTATGGGGGCCCTCCCAGAGTCCCAGATCCAAATCCACCCAAAGTAAAGTATGGTCCGAGATTGCCATGGGACCTATTTCTACTCCCTGCACCCAATGAAACCAAGACTGGGAGATCAAAATATAGTCAATCCTTGACCAAGTATGATATACCTTAGAAAGATGGGAATAGTCCTGCATAGAAGGGTGCAACAGTTGCCAGGAATCTCTAAGGAAGCTGTAAGGCTTTACAAGGATTAGGCAGACACCTGCCCCCCCCCCCCCCCCCCCATACACTGCAGGGTAAGCCCTTGGTGAGGACTGATCCATGACAGGGTCAAATACCTGATTAAAATTCCCCAACATAAATCAGGGAGCATCAGCATACTGAAGGTCTAGGCTGAGCAAATGGCAAAAAGAAATGTTCATCATAAATATTTGGGCCATATACAGCACAGAGATAAAACGTATGGCCCTGATAGTTAACATAAAGCACCATAGCCTTGTCTACCAAATGGGCTTGACAGGGTAAGCTCTTTTGTATAAGAATGGCAACCCCACCTTGTGTACTGCCAGAAGAAGAGAAAACCCATTCCCCCACCCATTGTTGTGGTAGCTTAGCATGTTCATCATCAGTCAGTTTTGATTCCTGCAAACAAACAATTGCAGCATTATGAAGTTGGACAGAATCTTAGTACGCTTTATTGGGGAAGAGATGCCTGACACATTCCAGGAAACAATATGTAGGAAAAGCGAGCTAGCCAGGACCCCTAAACAGAGGATATAACCAGAAAAAAATCAGCCACTGCAGAAGAACCCCTGAGGTGCCTAGCCTCCCCCCAGGGGTAATCCAGTCAGTGGGCCCAATTTATATCCATATATTTGCACCCGCCCTAGGGCAGATAAAAATGTACCTGCAGAAAATTTACTTGACTGATCTTTTTCCTGACCTTTCTGCCCCTTCCCTACCTCTGCTTTGATGTGGATATACGAAACCCTGGGTACTTTTATCTACAGTAGGGGGCAGGGATTTTCTGCAGGGCTTTTCCTACAGCTATGCATGAAAATGCTTGACACTTGTCTCCCCTTCCCCCCAGTATACTAGATATTTATAATGCACTAGGAAAACTTCAACTTGGGATTTGAGTAGCATCATTGTAACAAAGCTAAACTTTCCTGGAATGGCACGTAGAGAATTTCAGATCTCTGCAAAGGATTTATCCAGGCTGAAGAACACATGTAAAACATCATTGTGCCTGGAATGATAACGCTTTACCCATAGAATATACCAACGGATAAAGGTTATATGATCACATGTATTCTGCCCAAAAGACCCTAGTATTACCTTCAATTTCTTCATCTGAAGGGGAGGATGCTGACCAGTTGACTGGCTACATTTCTCTTTTAGCTAAAACCTGTGTAACTAAAAATAATAAATTCAGCAGTAATAGTGCCAGTTAATTTGGTTGAGAATCTAAGTAGGTCTCACATAGGAAAGGAATGGAAAGCTCAATTAGCACAGCTGTGCCCCCTGTTCATGTGAAGATTAAAATTATCTGTAAGTAGGAAGTCACATCTTACCGATATAAGATGAATTATTGCTTGAGAAAAACAAAAAATCCTGGCAATTCCTTTCATAGTTGCAGAGTTGGTAAGTTCGAAAGAAAAATGGAGACGTAAAATTCCACCCAGAACTACAGGGCATAAACATGTGAATGCCTGCAGTCTTCAGATATACATGCATCAAAAAAACTAAACAAAACTACCACTCCTTAAGTCTTCCTGTCAGCGTAGCTATGGATTGGCCTGGATGGACACATAAAAACATAAGAACATAAGAATAGACATACTGGATCAAACCAATGTCCACCCAGTCCCGTATCCTGCTTCCAATAGTAGCCAATTCAGATCACAAGTACCTGACAGAATCCAAAATAGTAGCAAGATTCATGCTACTGATCCCAGGGATAAGCAGTGGCTTTCCCCATGTCTGTCTCAATAGCAGACTATGGACTTTTCCTCCAGGAACTTGTCCAAACCTTTTTTAAACCCAGATACACTAACCACCAAGAGCACATCCCCTGGTAATGAGTTCAAGAGCATAACTGTTTGTTGCATGAAAAAATATTTCCTCCTATTTGTTTTAAAAGTAATACCAAGTAACTTCCTTGAGTGTGCCCTAGTCTTTGTACTTTTTGAAAAAGTAAAAAATTGATTCACTTTTACCCATTTTACACCACTTAAGATTCTGTAGACTTCAATCATATCCCCCCTCAGCCATCTCTTTTCCTAGCTGAAGAGTCCTAAGCCTTTCCTCATATAAGAGGAGTTCCATCTCGTAATCATTTTGGTTGTCCTTCTTTGTACCTTTTCTGCTATATCTTTTTTAAGATATAGCAACCAGAATTACACACAATACTCACAGTGTGGTCGAACTATGCAGCGATACAGAAGCATTATAATATACTTTGTCTTATTTTCTAACCTTTTCTTAAAAATTCCTAGTATTGTTTGCTTTTTTGGTCGCCGCCATACACTGAGCAGAAGATTTCAGCATATTGTCCACGATGACACCTAGACCTTTTCGATGGGTGCTGACTCCTAGAGTGGAACCTAGCATCAAATAACTATGATTTGGATTATTTATCCCAATCTGCATCACTTTGAACTCATCCACATTAAATCTCACCGGCCAAATATTTGAAAGGTATTAATCCGCAAACGAATCTTTTCCGGAGATGGGAAGGCGGTAGAACGAGAAGACATGAAATGAGATTGAAGGGGGGCAGACTCAGGAAAGATATCAGGAAGTATTTTTTCACGGAGAGGGTGGTGGACGCTTGGAATGCCCTCCCGCAGGAGGTGGTGGAGATGAAAACGGTAACGGAGTTCAAACATGCATGGGATATGCATAGAGGAATCCTGTGCAGAAGGAATGGATCCTCAGAAGCTTAGCTGAAATTGGGTGGCGGAGCAGTTGGGGGGAAGAGGGGGTGGTGGTTGGGAGGCGAGGATAGGGGAGGGCAGACTTATACGGTCTGTACCAGAGCCGGTGATGGGAGGCGGGACTGGTGGTTGGGAGACGGGAAATACTGCTGGGCAGACTTATATGGTCTGTGCCCTGAAAAGGACAGGTACAAATTCAAGGTAAGGTATACACATATGAGTTTGTCTTGGGCAGACTGGATGGACCATGCAGGTCTTTTTCTGCCGTCATCTACTATGTTACTATCCAGCTTATAATCGAACGAGAAAAACGCCCAAGTTCCGACCTAAATCGGGAGATGGGCGTTTATCTCACAAAAACGAATAACGCGGTATAATCAAAAGCCGAATTTGGGACGCTTTCAACTGCACTCCGTCGCGGATGCGGACAAAGTGGACGGGGGCGTGTCGAAGGCGTGTCGAAGGCGGAACTGGGGCGTGGTTATCACCCGAACAGAGATGGGCGCCCTTCGCCGATAATGGATGCGTTTGTAGCTAGAATTTAGGGCACTTTTCCTGGACCCTGTTTTTTCACGAATAAGGCCCCAAAAAGTGCCCTAAATGACCAGATTACCCCCAGAGGGAATCGGGGATGACCTCCCCTGACTCCCCCAGTGGTCACTAACCCCCTCCCACCACAAAAAAATGATGTTTCACAACTTTTTATTTTCACCCTCAAATGTCATACCCTCCTCCCAGGCAGCAGTATGCAGGTCCCTGGAGCAGTTGTTAGGGGGTGCAGTGGACGTCAGGCAGGTGGACCCAGGCCCATCCCCCCTACCTGTTACAATTGTGCTGCTTAATGCTTATTAGTCGTCCAACCCCCCCAAACCCACTGTACCCACATGTAGGTGCCCCTCTTCACCCCTTAGGGCTATAGTAATGGTGTAGACTTGTGGGCAGTGGGTTTTGAGGGGGATTTGGGGGGCTCAACACACAATGGAAGGGTGCTATGCACCTGGGAGCTCTTTTACCTGTTTTTTTGTTTTTGTAAAAGTGCCCCCTAGGGTGCCCGGTTGGTGTCCTGGCATGTGAGGGGGACCAGTGCACTACGAATCCTGGCCCCTCCCACGAACAAATGCCTTGGATTTATTCGTTTTTGAGCTGGGCACTTTCCTTTTCCATTATCGCTGAAAAGCAAAAACGCCCAGCTCACACATTGGCGAATAAAACATGGGCGTCTATTTTTTATCGATAATACGGTTCGGTCCGCCCCTTCACGGACCCGTTCTCGGAGATTAACGCCCATGGAGATAGGCGTTTCTGTTCCATTATGCCCCTCCACGTTACTATGTATTAGGATGCCCAGTCATCCAACTTCCTATGGTCTTCCTGCAATTATTTATAATCCGCATGCATTTCAACAGTTTTGAATAGTTTTGTGCCATCTGCAAATTTAATCACCTCACTCGTTGTTCCCATTTTCAGATCATTAATAAATATGTTAAATAGCACCGGTCCCAGTACAGATCCCTGGGGCACTCCATTATTCACCCTCCTCCACTGAGAGAATTGGCCATTTAAATCTACCCTCTGTTTTCTATCCATCCACCAATTCCTAATCCACAGCAGAACATTGCCTCCTTATCCCAGGGGTTTTTAATTTTCTTAGAAGTCTCTCATGAAGGACTTTGTCATACGCTTTCTGAAAATCAAGATACACTACATCACCTTTATCCGCATGTTTATTTGCACATTCAAAGAAATGAAGCAAATTGGTGAGGCAAGACTTCCCATGGCTGAATCCATGTTGACTATGTCCCATTAAACAATGTTTAATTGTTTAATGTTTATGTGTTCAGTGATTTTATTCTTTATAATAATTGCCACTATTTTGCCTTGCATACTGACATCAGGCTTACCTGTCTGTAATTTCCCAGATCACCCCTGGATTCCTTTTTAAATATAGGTGTTACCTTGGCCATCCTCCAATCTACAGGTATTAAGGACAACTTTAAAGACAGGTTACAGATCACTACCCGACACCAGGGGCGTATCTGGACTCCGGCGGTAGGGGGGGCCAGAGCCAGAGGGAGGGGGCACATTTTAGCGCCCCCCCCGCCGCCGCCGCCGCCGAGCCCCCACCGCCACCAATAACTTAGTCTCTCCACCCCCCTCCCGCCGCCAACCCCCGCTGCCGTTCTTACTTTTGCTGGCGAGGGACCCCAACCCCCGCCAGCCGAGGTCTGCTTCCACCTGCCGCTGCCTTCAAAACTTCTTCTTCAGCCGGCGGGGGACCCCAAACCCCCGCCAGCCGCCCCGCGCTGTTTAAAATTCATCTTCGGCCTCCGTGGCCGTGCTGCTGGGATAGGCGGCGCTGTTGAAATCCACTTCGGAGTCTGACGTCGCAGCACGTACAACGTACAACGACGTCAGACTCCGAAGTGGATTTCAACAGCGCCGCCTATCCCAGCAGCACGGCCACGGAGGCCGAAGATGAATTTTAAACAGCGCGGGGCGGCTGGCGGGGGTTTGGGGTCCCCCGCCGGCTGAAGAAGAAGTTTTGAAGGCAGCGGCAGGTGGAAGCAGACCTCGGCTGGCGGGGGTTGGGGTCCCCCGCCAGCAAAAGTAAGAACGGCAGCGGGGGAGGGTTGATGGCGGTAGGGGGGTCCAGGGCAAAATCTGCGGGGGCCCAGGCCCCTGAGGCCCCACGCAGATACGCCCCTGCCCGACACGGCTGTGTTTCGGCACCAAAGGCCTGCCTCAGGGGTCTGGTGAATCTCTGATGTTATGGCAAAAATGCTTAACAACAAGATGGTTGTCAAAGTCCTAGCTGTAAAATCTTGACTGTAAGATCCTCAATGGGACAAAAGTGCTGAAAGGCAATGGCCGTGAAAACAGCAAGAGTCTTGCCATTTTCACGGCCATTGCCTTTCAGCGCTTCTGGCCCATTGAAGATCTTACAGCCAAGTTTTTACAGCTAGGACTTTGACAACCATCTTGTTGTTAAGCATTTTTGCCTGAGCATCAGAGATTCACCAAACCCCTGAGGCAGGCCTTTGGTTCCGAAACATGACCGTGTTGGGTCATTTTTTAGCTGTTTTCCAATAAAGACTACTTGATATCCTCTTCGCATCCACCTCACTGTTTTGTTTGTTGCCCACGTCTCATGAGGTCTGCTCCTCCTTTTCACTTGTATTGTTAGGTTACAGATCACTAACAGCAGATCTGCAATTTCATACAGTATTTGAGTTCTTTCAGTATCCCGGGGTGTGTACCATCCGGTCCAGGTCATTTACTACTCTTTAATTTGTCAATTTGGCTCAGTATATCTTCCAGGTTCACCAAGACTTCTTTCAGTTCCTCTGCATTGTCATCCTTTAAAACCATTTCTGGTACAGGTAGATCTCTTACATCTTCATCAGTAAAGACCAAGGCAAAGAATGCATTCAGCCCCTTTGCTATGGCTCTGTCATCCCTGACTACCCCTTTTACTCCTTGATTATCTACATGGATTTCCTCACAGGATTTCTGCTTTTGATATACCTGAAAAAGTTATTACTATGAGTTTTTGCCTCCGAGGCAATTTTCTCTTTGTAATCTCTTTTGGCCTTCTTTATCAATGCTTTGCACCTAACTTGACAGTGCTTATTGTTACTTCTTGTATTCTTCATTCGGATCTTTTTACCACATTCTGAAAGATGTTCTTGTAGCTTTAATAGCCTCTTTCACTTCTCACTTTAACCATGCAGGCTGACATTTGCTTTTCTTTCCACCTATATTAATATGTGGAATACATCTGGTCTGGGCTTCTAAAATGGTATTTTTAAACAACCTGCATGCGCAATTTAAAATCCTAACCTTTGCAGATGATCTTTTCAGCTTTTTTAAACCATTTTCCTCATTTTATCATAGTTACCCTTTTGAAAATTAAATGCTGCTACAGTAGATTTTTGTAGTGACTGCACTCCAGTTATTAAGCCAAATTTGATCATGTTATGATCACTGTTTCCCAGCGGAGCCAACAACGTTACCACTTGTACTAAGTTGTACATTCCACTAAGGACTAAATCTAAAATAGCTCCCCCTTTTGTCTGTTCCTGGACCAGTTGCTTCATGAAGCAGTCATTTATTACGTCTAGGAATTTTACCTCCCTAAAACTTCCTGATGTGGCATTTAACTAGTCAATACTGGGTTAATTGAAATCACACATTATTATACAGTTGCCAAATTTGCTAGCTTTTCTCATTTCTGTTAGCATAGCTTTGTAACAAGGACTTGTAAGTAACTAATAATTCATATTTACCTTACTTTAAGCACAGATTCTCTGTAAGAAAAGAACTACCTCTCGCTTGCAATATTATTTAAATGATTTGTTTATTAAATAACCTTTTCTGAAGCTAAATAGATGGTCTTTTGTGTCCTGGGTACATGCCTTTAAATCTTACAGCGCAGGATACTGCATTTCAACAGAGATAATATTTAATTTATTGCAATTGTGGATCGTGTTGCCTTAAAGGGCAACTGGTGGAGAATTATTCATTAATTAAATTTCCAATTGATAAATTGATAAGGTTTTCAGGGCATTTCGAATATTTAGAATGCTGTGCTGGATGGATGTTGTCTGGTCATTGTCATTGCAATATCTAGGTACTTACGCAATTGTTGCACTTATGTACTATAACAAAAATTTTAGCCATACTCTGGCATAAAATAAAAACTAATTTTGCAGCTAATTTTGAGGAGGACATACACACAGAGAAACATACTATTCTAGGGGTACATAACCCCACTTTGCTTAAGCGATGCATAGAATCCTCTGGCCCCAATCCATGGACCCCCAGCGTAGTGGAGGACATTAGTAGCATCTCTGATATGGAAAGCAAATTTGAAAAATATTGTGGTTTATATTCAATTAAGTCAGGGAGCAAGAGAATTTCTGCGTGCGCTTGGTTAATGTGGGCCATGTATAAGAAAGCCTTAAAAGAGCATGCAGAATTGAACGATAAATTACTAGCTAAAGAGAAAGAATGCAAGGAGATAGGCACAGAAAAGGATTTTTTAATCACAATGGCTAATTACTTAAATTATCAATTAGATTACTCTAAGCAGCAGATAGAGCACCAGGCAACTCAGGAAAATAAAATGAAGACCCAAATTTCAGCTTTAGAAGTGCAGGCAAATCAGGTCCCAGGCCTAAAACAACTAATCAGAGAGCTAACACTGCAGATGCCCCCTATAGGTGAGAATAACACTGACCATGTACACTGTCATGAGGAGATAGAAATTTTAAGAAAATAAATACAGGATTCTCACATGCAGGTATCAGCTATCTCAGGCCTTTCATTTGCCCCCCCAAATAGAGCTACTGCCATGCCTGTTTCAGCCGTGGTAAAAGTATCTGAGTCTAGACCGCTAGCGGGAGGACTCACCCAAACGATCAGTTCCCAGCCCCTCTCACAGACAGATATAGAAGTGATAGCCAGACAGATAGGCAAGATAGACCCTGGTAAGTTGCCCCATGCTTGGGTGGTGCTATGGAAATTAGAACAGGAAGGGAGGATTGATATAGATGAATTAATTAAAGTGATCCGTCTCTGTATTAAACCTGAATTTGCAGAACAGATGGAGGGAGCTATTGAATTGGCAAAACAAAGGGGTTTCTCTTTGCTAAATTTGGCAATGGCTGCGAGTGTATCCTTTGGCATGAGAACGTTCAAGACCTTAAGTGCATATGTCCTGCAGGACAAAAATGAGAGTATTGAAGATTATGTAAGGAGAGCAATCATATTGCTAGTTATGACAGGGCAAGTGGAAGGAAAAGATTCCAGAAGGCAGATTCCAGGAGACCTTCTGGATGTGCACGTAGATGATGAGAATCTAAGAGAAATTTGTCAGGGCATGCATCCCACTATTGCTAAAGTATTGTGCTTGTGGGGCGCAGGTGAGCCTGCCTCTGCTAGGAATTTGTGCCTGAAGGCCAGAAATGTACTAAGGTATCAACACTATGCCTCACACCCAATGGCAGCAGCTGGACCCACTCTATACCCTGATTTAGCTCCATACCAAGAGCAGGCCCCCTCACAGCATCTAAGACCAGTTCTATATCCTGATTTAGCTCCATACCAAGAGCAGGCCCCCCAGGCCCCCTCACAGCATCCAAAACCCCAGTGCATAGGAACACAACCTGTTCTGTATTCTGATTTAGGCACTCATAAAGGTGAGCCTTCAATTAAGTATTCAGCTCCTCAGTACATAGATCAGCAACCTGTTCTGCAGTCTAATTTAATTAAATATTCAGCTCCTCAACACACAGATGCACCACCTGGGCCATATTCTGATCTAAGCTCCCATAGAAGTGAACCTCTAATAAAGAAATCAGCTCCCAAGTATGTAGATAGTGAAACCCACAAGCAAGCATGTGACATTTTGAAATCTCATGGTGAGAATATTTCATATTGGGAGAACAAACCCACTAGTGTCCTTACAGCAAGGGCCTTGCAGATATTGCAGATAGCTAACAATAACAAGAGAAAGCTGCCCCCAGATAAGCGGGGACCTATAACTGCAGGTCCTACCGTGCCAGACACTGACATATTCTCAGGCCTTCCTGAAATGTACTTCAACGAGACATGAGGAGACGCGTCCAGCCTTGACTGGACTTCTCCACAGCATGACCCACTCTGCAGATGACAGTGGGATCCAGGTGGTTGATTTTTAGTATAGGTTGGACAGGAATATAGGAAAAAGGTTTTGCTATGAACCTTTTGTAAATAGTTTCTAAGGATCTAAAATGTAGCTTGTATTGTTCTTTTGAATGTGTAAGATTTAATTATGTCTCTCTGCAATAAGTAAGATTTAGAAATGTCTCTCTGTAAAATGTCTCTCCCACTTTAGCTAAAGATTTAAAATGTGAAGTTTAAAAAAATGTCTCTCTGTAATAGTAACTCCCACTGGAGCTGAAACTGAATACTGTGAAGTTTTAAAATTGTCTCTTTCTAATAAGTAACTCCCACGAGCTGAAACTGAATATTGTGCTTTAATGTGAATTAACAAGATATGCTTATTTTTGTAGAAGAAACTAAAGTCTAAGAAACTAAAGCCTAGCTATATGTAGCTCGCGTGCCGTGATCTAAAATCCTGGGAAGGAACTGTGAAGCAAGAGAGGGAATCCCCCACCAGAACCAGCCATGTGACCTGCTAAATTAATGTGAAAGTGTCTTTTTCTTTCTTTTTCAGAGTTCGAGTTTCTACTTATGAGATAGTAATATTTTTATGGTGCTAGGAATTGATATATACATGGCTATCTCAGATACCTTTCTAAATAAACAGACCTGTGCCTTTTCTACTTATGAGATAGTGAGCCTGTTCTACTTATGAGATAGTACCATGAATAATTTTGCTAATTTTTGCTTATTTTGCACATAAGTACTTCTAAATGAATGAAACTGCTTTGGGAATCCAGGTTGGATTCCACATATGCTGCTTTTGTGTTCTTGTGTTTACTTACAGGTTAAGCTCAATCCTGGATCTGGAATGGACGATTGGAGACCTAAAGGCCTAACAGAGCTCTTTGTTTATTTGTCATGTGGTCTCCATGTGTATATGTTTGTTTTATGTTATGGGGTACCCAATAAACTATAAACAGACCCTCATAGACCCTCCCTACTAACAGCCTTCCATTAGTTCAAATTGTGCCATGTCCCTTTCCAAAACATTCTCACTGGCAGGCAAGCTATAGAAAAGAAAAACATGTTCATTATTATTCAAGCTATGGCTCACATATAATAAGTTCTACTAATTGCTATCTAAGGTTATATATTCACATGTGTATATTTGAAATTATGAGCAAAGGTTTCTCTTTATATGATCTACCAGATACAATCAGTACAGGGAATGTTTCTGACCTTTTTAGTTTATTCTATATCACAGCCAGTACGTACACAATGTCTCTCTCTGGAATGAAATATTGGCTGTGTGCAAAGCACGATTAACATATCTTTTCTAAATTCTTTACAACATTAAACACATGAGTATTGTCTATTAAATTACTACATTGAACACTGCTAAAGCAGATAAATATTGTAACCTTTTACCACACTCATTACCCATAAAAGGTTTCTCTCTGAAAAAAAAGTTTCTCTCTGAAAAGTATTTCATGGTACTATACCATGACTCTGTTTTTGCTTATTTGGTCAATGATTAAGTAGATATTGTGGTATAGGATTGATAGGAATAATTATTTTGTGTGTAATAGTAACCTAGAAAATTATTATGATAATTACATAGCTGTGCCTTTCATATTTCTGATGATAACAGTAGTATAGTAGTTCCATATTATCATTCTTGTTTATGTATTAGAACTATCTGTCCTCTTATTACTGCTATGAATACATCAGTAGCTTCTGAAATAGAGAATATAGGGAAGCATTCATAGTGTCAGGAAACACTCATGGAATATTTTCCTTGGAATGTCAAATGCTGAGAATAATGGCTGAATAGATTGGTCCATCCCATTGCAGTGGTAAATTGGTTAATTGCGCACTCTCATGCTATTGATTTGGCTAGCATACTGGGTAAGATATCCTGTGGCATAAACTTGGGAGCAGCCTATGCCCCTGAGCAGGTGACAAAAAAAGAGATGGTTTCTGGGAATAGAGCGAGATGACACTTGTGTGACTGAAGTCATATAAAGTGCACTTGCAAGCTTACTGTAAACCAGAGCAAAAGCCAGACTCTGCCACCTGACTGAATAGAAGCCTAATGAGACAGATGCCAGATGACCACAGAAAGCTTAACCTAGCTACCTAAACGTAAGGCATGAGTAAGAGCAAACAAAAGTAATAATGATGAATCATTTGCTTATAACAGTAATAATTCTTAATAAGTGGCATATTCAAAGATTCATAGTGACGTGACATAGTCGATGATGGCAGGACAAGACCTGCACGGTCCACCCAGTCTGCTAAATATCCACTATTAAAGATTCACTTCTCCCAATATACACACCAATGTAAATAGTCCAATATCTTTGCTGCTGTTCTTTTTGAAATTATGCTACTGTACTAGGTTAGAGTCAGAGTTTTTTTAGCTTTTTACTTTATTTTATGGTTCTTCGCTCCAAATATTATGTTAATATTGTCGCTTAGAACCAAGAGAGGGAATGTAATGGTATCAGTTTAATTGTCAGGATTATTGAAATATATGTAGCATGATGTTGTGTTGGATCAGATACAAATATATTCCAATATATTTGTACAGCTTTAAAAACGTATTGAAACTGCAGCAGAAACTGGCTTTCATTTCAAGCCCCTCTTCCCCCTCCCGATGGGAACATATAAAAGGATAAAAGGCACTACTTCAGAAGTCTTCAAACTTCCTCTCCCCCTCCCACTTGAAGGACTGTTAATAAAAGCTTGGCTGGGTGGGTACTTGAAGGATCACAAAGACATCTCCACCAGCAGACAGAGGGTCTGGGAAGGTGTAACTCCAGCTATTGACTCAGAATGAAAGAATAAACAGGAAACCATAAACCACTTGCCACAGAGGACTCAGTGCTCCCCCTTTCAGATAAGACTTCAGCACATGTGAAGACAAAGGGCTGATGGCATGTGACCCCTTGCAAACTACAATACCCAAGATCCTCTGCAAACTTCAATATCCAGGACTCAGGGAACATTATAAAAGGCCTGGAAACAGCCCAGCTCACTCTCTTGCATTGTTGCCAGGGTTGCGGTTTTCCCACCCAATTGGGCGGGTTTCCGCGAGCGGCTGCGGGAAAATTACGGCGGCTGCGGGGTGCGGTTTTTTGGGCGGTTTTCCCGTGGCCGCTGTGTGGGTTTGGGCACTTTTTCCGGGGCTTCTATTGGTCCAATTTGGTCCAATAGAAGCTTTTCCAGGGCTTCTATTGGTCCGATGTGATCCAATAGAAGCTTTTCAGGGGTGGGGTTGACATCAGGGGCGGGGTTAATGACATCAGGGGTGATGTCAGGGGCGGGGTTGGTGACATGGGAGGTGGAGTTGGTGATGTGGGAGGCAGGGTTGGTGATGTGGGAGGCAGGGTTTGACTGGGCGTTTTTTGGGCGGGTTTAGGGCTGATTTTGGGCTGGGAAAATTTTTCCCATCTGGCAACCCTGCTCTCTTGGGACCTGCTTCTTCTTGGGATCTGCTGCTTTGGGGACCTACAGCTCTACCCTTCTCTCCTATGACAATGTGCCATGTGCTCATCACTCAGCTTTGTAACAAGGACTTGTAAGTAACTAATAATTCATATTTACCTTACTTTAAGCACAGATTCTCTGTAAGAAAAGAATTACCTCTCGCTTGCAATATTATTTACATGATTAAATAAACCTTTTTTGAAGCTAAATAGATGGTCTTTTGTGTCCTGGGTACATGCCTTTAAATCTTACAGCGCAGGATACTGCATTTCAACAGAGATAATATTTAATTCATTGCAATTGTGGATCATGTTGCGTTAAAGGGCAACTGGTGGAGAATTATTCAATATATATCTCAAAACTTAAAAATATTAGTGAGTGCTCTAGATATCCCCAAGTGTAAATTACTTCTTGTTACAAGCTTTCTACCTAAGAACCTAAAGGCCCCTTTTACTAAGCATCGGTAAGCCTAATGCGGGCATACTGCTTGCTAAACAGGAAGTACCACTGGGCTATGCAGCAGCCTGGCAGTACTTCCCACTCCTAGTATGCCATCATATCCGGCACTACAAAAATATATTTATTTTTGTAGCACCGGAGTGTAACCGGCGGTATGCCCGATTACCACCAAGTTAGCGTGGGAGCCCTTACTGCCACCTCAATGGGTGGCGGTAAAGGCTCCAACCCAAAATGGCCACACGGTAAGTGTTTTACTTGCCGCATGCCATTTCCTGCAGGAAAGAGAGACTTCCCTTTTACCTGCTGTGGTAAAAAAGGACCTCCGTGCATGTGAAAAACACATGCCAAGGCCAGCACAGGCCCTTTTTTGTTGTAGCTCGTAAAAGGAGCCCTAAATTTGGCTTCTAGAACCTCAGTCTAAACTGAGGTTTCCTGTGACTATCAGCTCTGCTGTACACTGATGCTAAGGTAAACTCAAGAATAATCCCTTAACTGCTAGCCTACGGAACTGTAATAGAGACGTTAATGCTAAACAAACAAAAGAAAACCCCTTTGCAAATAAGCAGAGTAAGTTAAAAATAAAGACACTGATATTACCTATTTAATTCTGTCTACCTTTTCCCAAGTTTAAAAGAAATTTCCCAGCAAATAACTTACCAATGAAGTTCTCTTCTGCTCTGGAAATCCTCTCACAGTACCTCTTCTGGACAGAGAACAACTGAAACTCTAGCTTACTTATGTACCTGTGCTGCTTGTGTGCTACTTTGATGACTCACACTGCGATCAGTGTGACAACAAACAGGGCCCTTTTCAATTTTCCTCTTTAATTAGTCACTGTGGCTTGATTGACAGATAACTGAGCACTATCACAGTGTTTCTTACTTCCTAACAGGAAAACCATTTGTAAAAGATTCTCTGTAAAGTTAACTTTTTCTACTAAATAATTTTAAATAGAAATACACAAGTATGACTTTGCTTTCTGATAGTATTCATTTTAAATGGCAAAGCTGTTCTGCAAACTAAATTAAAACTAAAACTGAGGTTTCCTGTGACAATCATCTCTGTTCTAAACTGATGCTCCAGTAAACTCTAGCATAGTCCCTTAACTGCTAGCCTATGGAACTATAATAGAGACTTTAAACGCTAAGCAAACAAACAAAAATAACCTTTTCCCAAGTTTAAAAGCAATTTCCCAGCAAATAACTTACCACTGAAGTTCTGTCCTGCTCCAGAATTCCACTCACAGCACTTCTTCTAGACATAGCCCACCCATTTTTGGTTTGGGTCCACCCAGGTCTGGTGGCTAATCTGGTGCTGCTTTTTTCTTTAGGTGCCATTCTTGGTCCTCCCACTGGTGCCCAGTTAAAAAAACTGTTACATAGTAACATAGTAGATGACGGCAGAAAAAGACCTGCACGGTCCATCCAGTCTGCCCAACAAGATAACTCACATGTGCCACATTTTGTGTACACCTTACCTTGATTTGTACCTGTCTTTTTCAGGGCACAGACCGTATAAGTCTGCCCAGCACTATCCCCGCCCCCCCAACCACCAGCCCCGCCTCCCACCACCGGCTCTGGCACAGACCATATAAGTCTGCCCAGCACTATCCCCGCCTCCCAACCACCAGTCCCGCCTCCCACCACCGGCTCTGGCACAGACCCCCATACTCACCCCCATTTGGTAATCTGCTACCAGAGGCAAGTTTGAGCCTCACACCACAGTGCTAATGTGACCAGGCCATGAGGTGCTTGCTTGCTTTTATTTATTTATTTTTATAAAAGGCAGGAGAGAGCCAGAACAAATCTCAGTCAAGGCAGACTAGGAAAGGACCAATAGGAGGAAACTGGCATCACCAGGTGTACACCTAGACCCTAAGCCCGGGCCACTTCAATCCCAAAAGTTCTACTGGGCCTGAGGGACTAGGCCAGGAGCTAAGCAATCCAGAGCCGAACGCATAGGCACCCCGTATAAGAGGCTTGGGGAGGCTAAGCCTCCCCAGCCCAATCGTCGACTTCCGCTTGTGGTGCAGCCCACCCTCCCACCCCGCGCATTCTCATCTTTTATTTCCGTGGCAGCGACGTCAATGAAGAAAAAGACTACAGGCTCGCCGCCAGCTTCTCCCTTCTCTCTGCACACAGTGTCCCGCTCTCGTGGAAACAGGAAATGCATCACCGCAGAAGGCGGGACACTGTGTGCAGAGAGAAGGGAGAAGCTGGCGGCGAGCCTGTAGTCTTTTTCTTCATTGACGTCGCTGCCACGGAGCGTATGGAGGTAAGCTCCGCCCCCTTTAGCCTCCCCAAACAGTTGGGCTACCGACCGTCTATGGCCGAACGGTTATGACCATCCACCTAGATACAGAGGTGGCTGCACATGACCACATATAGTAAACCTCTTAAGTTCTCTCTCTCTATCTGCTGGCAGAGGGACATAACCCACAGGTCTCTGGATTGATCTGTGGAAAGCAATGAAAGCTTGAATTACAGCCATGCACTGACACAGCGGCTTCTCTCTTTCTCCCCCCACCTGAGCTCCCAGTCTTCCAAATTTATATGTTTTTCATCGGCAGTGACAAAGCCAGCCCAGGGGCCTTCCCCTCTGCCATGACCTACCTCCTATGATACAATTTCTGTTGCCATCTGGCTTGCTGCAGGCAGTCAGGCTTTATTGCTGCTAGTGAAAGACATGCAAGTTTGGAGGACAGAGGGTAAGGGAGAGAAGCTGGACCTGGGGGGGGGGGATAAGTTGGGTCAGGTCGAAAGAGATGCTCGACCCATGGGGGAGGAAAGGGGGAGAGGGATGCTGGACCTACGAAGGGAAGGGGCCAGGAGAGACAGATGCATGGTCCCCACCCATGTTGACTCTGGGCCCACCCAAAATGTCAGGTTTGGCCATGCTACTGCTGTCCCCTTTGACTTATTCTGAAAATTTGATGTGAGTGGGACAGAAAAACTTTATTAGGTACATGCGCATGTACATAGACGTAGCAATCTCATAAGCTCTCTTTTCCTGTGAAAAACAGGTTAGAGGAAGGCTAAGGGTGGTAATGGGATTTGATATACCACCTTTCTGAAGTACAATCAGTGGTTTACATTTATTATGTGCAGGTACTTTTTCTGTCCCTAGTGGACTCACAATCTAAGTTTTTGTACCTGGGGCAATGGAGGGTTAAGTGACTTACCCAGAGTCACTGCATCAAGAATAAGTAAAAAAGGTTAAGAAATACACCTGAAAATATTTAATGGCTTATATCACCACTGAAAGCCTTTATATATACCAGATGCAGATGAAACAGCAGAGAGCTATTTCTATCATTAGGATTCAAAAATACATCAGCTATAAAGTAAATGAAGTCTCAGCTATCATACTTTCTAGTAGTAAGTTATGCCGCACTTCATTAAAATTCCAGCAAATGCTAAGTAATAAAAGGATCCGTCAAACAGTCTCTCTTGTACTATAAACATGCATGCATATTGCAAACTGGAATTAACAATTAACATGGATTCAACCTGGGAAGTCCAATTTCTTTCTACTACAGACTCCTGCATGAGGAGCTGAAATATGGACCGTTGCTGATGTTAAGTATAATGGTCACTACCCCCCACACCCCCCCCCCCCAGACATAGACGATGGGGGGGGGAAGCCTTAGTAAATCAAGCCCTTATTTATTGGGATTTATTAACTAGCTTCATGAAGAGATTGTACAGATATTTGCATTAATGACTGGAAGTCAGAAGGCTGAATTGTCTAGACATGTCAGAATTTACACTTCTACAGCTCTCCCACTCTGCTTATTTCCAGTGCCACTAGCAACAGAAACTATGGTAGGATCCAGCCAATGGGAAGGCTGCTTTAGTCATAGGAAGGGAAGAGATGAGGTATGAGGAAGTTCTTGTGCTGTTTGTGCAAGTGAGATGGGGGGAAATGAACTTTGCATGGGAGTACTGGGCTGCTGTTGGAGACAGCCAGTGGAACTAGTGAGTGTTCAGGATGGAGAGAGAGAGGGAAGAGTTCTTTTTTTTTTTTTTGTTCAATCATTTTTATTAATTTTTTAAATAACAAAAAGAAAGGAAATTAAGTACCAGAGACTTAATAATAGTTTAACAAGTTTGATTATGTACACTGACTTGTAGAAGAATTATAGACATTGTTTACATCAACTCTAGGATCCCTGATTCTGTTTCATTACAGGTATTGTATATCTATAGGAATAAGCATATTACTAAATGTTAGAGGTGGAGATAAGAAATTATATATATATATGTAATTAGTACCCATTTATATTTGCATAGATTATAATAATTAATATTAACTGGATGAGTAATTGAGTATAGGAGACCAGGTTTTATTGAATGCTAAAAGGGAGTCGCATTTCTCTGCAGCAGCTTTTTCATGTTTAGCGTAAACACATACTGTATGCCACCACATATCATAAGATAACTTCGTAAAGTCCTTCCAATTTTGACATATCAGTTTTAAAGCAACTTGAATCAATATACGTAATAATTTGGCTATTTGAGGTTGTATTACCGTGTTTAAACCAAATTCTCCCGTGATTATGATTTTGTATGTTAGAGAGATCTTAAAATCTAGAATATGGGAAATAGTGTCCTCTATACGAGACCAATACTCATCCAGTATAGGACAATGGTAAATTAAGTGATCTAAAGTACCTACATGGTTGTTACAAGACCAGCATCTATTTGAGACTTCTTTAGATATTTTGGAAAGTTTGTAAGGTGTCCACATAGCTCTATGCAAGAAGTAGAATGATGATTGGGTAAGAGCAGATGATTTTGAGGATTTATATAGTAATGTCCAGATTTTTTCCCATTGTTCTGCAGTTATTTGAGAATTGAGTTCTTTGTTCCAAATGTTTTGTAAGGCTGAAGGAGAGTGAGAAGAGTGTTCTTAGAAGATTTTGTACCATTTAGATGCCGTTTTCTTCCCATTAGACAACTGATGACATAATGTTAGACAAATTGGAGTTTCGTCCTTTAATGAGTTAATATCGAAGTTTGCAGAAATGCAGTGTTTTAGTTGTAGCCATTGAAAGTAGCAGTGATTATGTAAGTTATACTTTGCCTGTAGTGTAGAAAAAGGTAGCCACTTGTGATTATCCAATAGTTGATGTAGAAACCATATTTTTGCTTCAATCCATTTAGGCCAAGCAAAACACATTCCATTAATTTTTAGTTTTGGATTATTCCAAAGTTGTATCTTAGTGGTCGAATGGATAGAGATTTTAACACATGAGTCCAATGTGTTGAAAGATGATTGAGAAGCGAATATGATGGGATTATAATCCGAATTGTGTACTGAAGACCATGGTAAGAGAGGTGTTGGGGTTGCTTTAAAGATCTTTGCTTCCCATTTTATCCAAAGTGGATCAGTATGTTCTTCTTTTGAGGTTATCCATAAAGAACTTTGTCTTAGTAAGAAAGCCTTATGGTAGTCCAAAAAATTAGGAAAATTAACACCACCATTGTGTTTGGGGAGTTTAAGATATTTCAGTGCAATACGAGGAGGTTTATTAGACCACAAAAACTTTGACAATATTTTTTCCATATTTTTATAAGTACTGGCATGTAACATAACCGGTAACATACTTAAGTGGAGACCATTTATTAGTCATATCCTTCACACAATTCAAAAGGTATGTAGAGTTGAGGTTGAGGTTGATAGTTTCATTAATATTGGATCCAAATAATACACCCAGATATTTCAGGCACGTGGGCGACCATTTAAAATGGGACATTGTGAATTGGTATGATCTAGAGGCCGTGTTTAATGGTAACTTTTCTGTTTTAGTGGGGTTTAGTTTGTATCCAGATATTCGTGAGTAATTGTTAATTACATCTAGGATGTGAGGGATGGATGAAGGAGTAGTATATATTAATACATCATCAGCATATGCAGAAAGTTTGGCTGTAATATTTTCCAATTCTACACCTTTAATATGATCAGACTGTAAGATAGTTAAAAGTAAAGGTTCTAGAGCAATATTAAATAGTAATGGGGAAGGAGGGCATCCTTGTCTTGTACCTCTTCTCGGCCGAAAAGGAGGGGAATATTGACCATTAATAAACAATTTGTTAGATGGACAGGTATATAATACTTTTATCAAATTAATTGCGTTTTGTGTGAAACCAAACCACTTTAAGGTTTGAAACATATATAGCCATTCTACGCGGTCGAAAGCCTTTTCAGCGTCAAGACCTATGGCCACATATGGAGTGTTTGATTTTTGTGTTTGTATAAGTATGTTAGTAAATAATCTGGTATTGTCATAAGAATGTCTTCCATGCATAAAGCCAGTCTGATTAGTATTTATGATTTTTGGTAATATAGTTTGTAGTCTTTCTGCTATGATTTTAGCATAAATTTTGGCATCAATATTTATAAGAGATAAAGGGCGGTAGTTTTGTATTCTTTGGGGATCCTTACCAGGTTTTGGGAGCACTATAGTTGTAGCTTCGGTAAAGGAACCAGAAACTTCCCCTGAGGAGATTAAATAATTAAAGAAGGAACTTAATAAAGGGGTAAGTATATCTTGAAAAGTAAGATAAAATTCTAAAGTAAATCCATCTGGGCCGGGGGCTTTTTTTTTTTGCCATGGACTTTATAGCAGATTTTATCTCCTGGCCAGTTATGGGTGATGAGAATAATAAATTGTCATCGTAGTCGATGGTGTTATGATTTATGTTATCAAAAAAGGATGTATCAATTTGATCTGTATTAGATTCTGATTTATATAATTCATCGTAGAATTTTTGGAAGGCTGATAATATTTGTTGGTTATCTGTTATACTGACATCATTAGAATCTTTAATATGAGAGATATCATTCTTTTCGGCTCTAGTTTTTAGGTAGCTGGCAAGTAGATGTCCAGATTTATTATTGCTGGCGTAAAATTGTGCTGATTTCATAAAAATCTCTTTATTTGCAGTGTTGGCTAATAATGTGTTGTATTTGTATCTATCTTTCCGTAATTTGCTTAAAATGTCCATATTAGATGGGGATTGTTGGTGTAGATTTTCAAGGTGGGTTATTGATTTTTCTAGTTCTGTGATTTCAAACATTTGCTGGGTTTTTTTTTTTTGCTGTAAAACGTATGATTGAGCCTCGGATATAAGCTTTAAAAGCATCCCATCTTGTTATCCAGTTTGTTTCTTTAAGTGTATTGAACTTGAAGTATTCTATTATGTCATTCATAATCTCTTCTTTAAATTCAGGGTGTGATAATACACTAGCATTAAATCTCCAAGATTTTGTCTGTGCTTTGATTGATAGATCAGATAGTTGTATGGATATGTGTGCATGGTCTGATAATTTGATATTATCAATATGTGTATCAATTACTTTACTTAATATTGATTCAGAAACTAAGAAGTAGTCTATTCGGGAATAGGAATTGTGTGGTAAAGAGTGAAAAGTATAGTCTTTCTCATTATTATGTAAAATTCTCCAGACATCACATAATTTGAGGTGGTGAATTAAATCATTCAGAACAAACCATGCTTTCGTTTTTTTAAAAGGGAAACTTGATTTCCTATCTAATTCAGGATTTAAAATTGTGTTGAAGTCTCCACCAATGATAAGTGGCGTATCTCCTTCCTCTGTGATTAGGTTTGCTAGATTATGAAAGAATTCTTGATTATGAATTCTTGATTATGAAAGAATGAAAGAGAGGGAAGAGTTCTGAGAAGAAGTAGGAATGGGAGAGGGATGAGGAAAGTGTGAGGAAGCTGCTACAGGCCGAGGAAAACAGCTGGCAGCAACTGCAGGAACTTTACATGAGGACTGGAAGAGGTGATTGAGGGAGGGGCATCCAATGAGTGAGCACAGAAATAGGGTTGCCAAATTTATGAAAGAGAAAAGCCTGCCACCTGCTGCTGCCTATGTTCCACTCATGGAAGTCAGCTCTGTGGGTGCTTGAGCACCCCCATAATAAAGCAAACTGACTGAGGGATATTTTCCAATCATTTTTTAAAAGTTGGCTTCTATGGCTCCACTTCTACTGTATCCCCTGTCCCTACCCCCAAACAGATAACTGCAGTGAGGGCAGCAGGGCACACTTAAACGCCTGCAGGCCACATTAATGTCTTCAGGGGGAGGGAGGAAGTGCAAGAGGTTATACTCTTCTGCTCCCATTAAGCCACAGTTCCCTCCTCAGTCCCTCAACATATATATGCTTCTCTCTTATGATATTAAATCCAAATTTATATTCTGCAACCACAGAATCCAGAACTGCCAAGGGGTCTCGATTTTTCAGAGGGAGATTTTAGTACACGTCCCCGGCCCCGCCCTAATCTGCCTTGGCTCCACTCACACTACCTGATGGCTCAGCCCCCGGCACACCTCAATCACACAGCCATTCCAGAATATATTTTATTTACACCAGTGACAGCAGGGATGGGTAAGAGGGAGTGTTTCAGTTCATTCTGTTACACCCCCTATCCTGACTGGCATAAATTCATCTATAGAAGATGTATAATGCTTAGAAGCAAAGATAAGTAATTAAGCTATTTTTATTAGCAAATTACTATTTATTCAAGCATTAAAAAGATATTTAGCTATGGTCTGCCGATGAGGAAGTGGGTGCTGTTAAATCTCATTGATTTAAAAATTCCTTTCAATGAGTTGCACCGCTGAGGTAACCAATAGTTAATCTTCATATTTAAGACATACTGGTGGTTTCTATTCATCATTAGTGTTATTTTTCCACTGGATATATTATCAAGCCCGAATGATTTTCCTTTGTTCTATATAGATATAGATATAGATGGCATGTAAAGACCAATATGGTCCATTTAATCTGCCCAGTAATGTGAATAGAGTTGTACCTGCAGCTCCTCTATACCTTCTTTGAAGTGTGAGTCTTTTAAATTTTGCTTTCATTCCATAATCTTGTTATATAGGGATCCTCTTTGTTTGTCTTATGTCTTTTTGAATTCCATCACTGTTTTGTCCCCACTACCTCCACTGGGAGAGCATTCCAGGTATTCGCCACCCTTCCAGTGAAAAAATATTTCCTGGTGTTGTTTTTAAGTTCATAGGTGCCAACTGTTGGATTGAACTGGGTTCTGATTGTGGGGTGCTAAACACAACATGAATTATCCTTTCCTGGACACAATGGAGGAGGTTACTAAATATTGGGCATACTCAGAATCCACTGCACCCATAGAGCTGGCACCTATGCCTACCTCTTTGCAGCTTCATTTCATGTCCTCTAGTCTTACAGCTGTATCACATCTCCCTTGTCTCTCCTTTCTAAGGTATACATATTCAGATCTTCAAGTCTCTTCTCATACATCTTGTGGTGCAGACCACATACCATTTTTATTGCTTTTCTCTGAACTGCTGCAAGTCTTTTTATCTCCTTAGCAAGATACGGCCTCCAGAAATGGACACAGTACTCCACATAGTACTCCAAATGGGGCCTCATCAATAATTTGTACAGAGGCAGTATCATCTCCTCCTATCTTCTGATTATTTCTCTCTCTATTCAGCTTACTACCCTTCTGGCTTTGGCCATCATCTTATCACATTGTTTCACCACCTTGAGATCCTTGCATATTATCACTCCAAGGTTCCTCTCTCTATTCAGCCTCTTTCCTCTTATCACATATAGCTCCTTTGGATTTCTACACCCATCACTCTGTATTTTCTTCACAATGAAGCCTAACTGCAAGCATAAGCCCATGCTTCTGTTGTCCACTCCCTCTAGGGTGTCCACTATGTTTCAAGTTTTCATGTCATCCACAAAAGGGCAAACATTTCCTTCTAATCCTTTGACAATATCACTCACAAAGACATTGAACACATCAGTGCTGGGAACAATACCTGAGGCACTCAACTACTCGTCTTTCTTTCTTCTGAGTGAATTCCATTTATTACCACCCTCTGTTGTCCACCAGTGAACCAATTTCTATTCAAGTTCACCATCTTGAGACCCATCCAAGTGCCGCTCAGTTTATTCAAAAGCCTCCTATGAGGCCGTGCTGCTCAGTTTATTCAAGAGCCCATGAGGAACTGTATCAAAGGATTTGCTAAAATCCAGTAGACTATATCCAGTGCATGTCTTTTATGTAATTCTCTGATCACCCAGTCAAAGAGATCAATAAGCCCACTGGATTCTAAGAAGTTCATTATCCTTTCCTTTAGCAGCACCTCCATTACTTTTCCAACCATGGAGGCAGGACTTACCAACCTATAGTTTCTCACTTCTTCTCTGTTACTACCTTTTTTGAAGAAGGACCACACCCAATCCAATGAAACCTCTTCTGTCTCCAAGGATCTATTAAACATATCTTTAAGAGGGCTCACAAGAAACTCTCTAAGCTTCCTCAGTATCTTGGGTTGTATCTCATGAGACACCATGGTTTTATATGCTTTCAGTTTTTCCAAGTAGTACATACACACTTTCTTCATGGATGATGTGGTATCTACTTCATTCCCATATATACAATTATGAGCCAACTGTGGTCCTTCTCCATGATTTCCTTCCATGAACACAGAACAAAAGTATTTGTTTAACACTTCCAGAACATCTTTCAGTCCTATTTTAACACTTCCAGAACATCTTTCAGTCCTGTATTTGCATTTATGCCTTCCTCCTCTCCTCAACAAACTTGTTGCCTCCCTCTATCTCTTCAGCCATTTTTGTATTCTGCCCTTGTTTTTGCCATTCTTGTTTCTTTCTCTTGTTTGAGCTTTATCCAGTATTCTTTTCTGTGTTCCTCTTCTTGCGTTTACAGAAGAATAATACCTCCTTTGCCTTTATATTTTTAGCCATGTTTGAAGAACCATAATGGTTTCCTTTAACTCTTGCTTTTATTTACCTTCCCTTCCATAAAGACCTGTTGGCAGTTTTATTGGGTGCTACATGAATAGTTGAAGCTATTCACCATGTAATACCCAATAAAGTCTATCATCATGTATGCAGATTAAAAAATGAGCCCCAAACACATGTAAAAGGCTGACATCCAATGAACTGCCTTTTCTATGTGCATAAAAGCTCCAGTTTCAAATGTAATCTATCACTCATATCCAATCGATCACTCAGGAACCTATATGCAATACCATAATGTATTCTTCTTTACCATGTATGTCTGCACCTGATTGCAATACCATTTATAATTTGCACCTTAATGCAATATCATTTGTAATTCTGTTACCCGGAAATGGCAATCGCCATTACAGCAAATGTAAGCCACATTGAGCCTGCAAATAGGTGGGAAGGAATACCTACTGATGGAAGAATAACAAGTTTGGGAAACTTGTGGGACTGTTTTAAGTGAGCACGAGCACATGATCACTTTTATATCTCACTCCGATTGAAAAAAACTCACATCTCGTTGTGGAATATGGAGAATTAACAAACCATCTCCAGATAAGTACTTTATGTTTATAAAATTGATTGTTAACTACTATTACTAAGTACTTAATGTCATATACTGGAGGAGGAGGAAGGGACCCAGTGCAATGATGTATGTTGAACAAAACTATACGTTCAATCATTCGGAGTGATTGATAAGTTGCACAGCTGAGCACTGTAGTATTATTTATAGTCTAGCCACAACTGGGTAAGCTTTGATAATAGCACTACCTAGTGAAGTGAGTTAGTTAATTTATATATTAACAATTAAGAGCATATAAAAAAGAAGAAAAAAATATATGAAGAATTTCCAACGGTTTCTATTTGTGATAATTAAGTTTGGTCATTCACAGAGGCAGAGCGGATGGCTCTAGAGACACTGGATGAGGACACATTGCACTAATTGCAGGGGTATGAAAGCTGGGAACATCACACCCTACAGAGATAGCCAGTAGGAAAAGATCACACACCTCTGTACTAATGCCTCCTAACTCTCTATCCAGCTGTGTTGCTGTCAGGTAAGTTTCACATGGACTGTGGCCTTTACATATCCCCAGAACAGATTTCAGCTATATGTATAGGTGGGATGTGTTGTCATGATATATAGAGAGCACTGTACAAATCCTGCCTCCCCAGCCAGATTCTGTGAGCCCCCACTGCCTTGTTAAAGATATGAAGTGATATTCTGTCATTTCTCCTGGAGAGGAGGCTTCTCTTTACATAGGGCGAGAATGAACCTCTCTTTTCTTCCAATAGTGCCATATTCTGCTACTTCAGGGTCTATGCCAGTCTGGGCCTACCAGATTTAACAATTAGTGGTGCTGCATGCAACATGTTTAGCAATGCATTGTATGTAACATGGTCCTATTAAACCTCCATCACTTATAATCTCATACAGACAAATACAGGTAGGTACATTTAAAGCACAATTTTGAATAGGTCAACTATGTCAGAAAGAGGACAACCAAGTTGAGACATTCAAAATGTGTAAGGTAATTTACAAATCGCTCACTGAGCACTAAACCTCTGTAAAATATCTCCTAAGACATGGGAAAAGTGGCACATACAATGGAATAGCCATTTTACAAAAATAAACCTTTCAAACAAGAGCAGCATCGCTCAGTTCTCTGAATGTGTAACTACTGGCAGATAACACATGTAGATGGAAGATTTTGCAAACTATGCATGTAAAATGCCATCACTTATATGTATAAATACCAACTTTCAGATAACTGGGCATCCAAGGATGAGCAGAACCTTCTTTTATTCGGATCCTGTAAACGGGGGGGGGGGGGGGGGGGGGAGAAGTTCAGCAAAGAGGCAAAGCAAATAAGTAATTAAATGTCCTTCAGTGTCTAGCTCTAATAAATTTCAGTACAAACATTTCAAGGAACATTAACCACATCTCTGATTCTTAGCCTATCTGCAGGCTCACACTGTAAATCAAGCAAGTCTAAATGGCTACTGTCATCATACTCTATCAGTTGAATAACTATTATTGTACTTTCTACTGTTCCATCACATACTTGTTGAATCTGTCAAAAAGTAAAATAAAATAATATGGAAAAGTATGTGGTGGATGTTTCCTGTCTGCCTGCTAAAATGTTCTTGGTAATGTGTCAATTAACAAGATACCAACTTGGATTAAATGGATACTATTTTGGTCTAATGTTCTTGTTCACTTTGCCTTTAGTGGAGGTGGTAGAGGTAAAGAAAACACGGGACAAGTACAGAGGATTGTTGAAGAAAAGGAAGGAATTACAGAGCTTAGTAGTTGGTATGGATGGGCAGACTAGAGAAGCCATAAGTTTTTATCTGTTTATCCTGTTAATCCTTTCTTGTTTCATTAATATACACTGCATAATTTCTTGCTTGGAAATAAGAATAGAGGGCTTTTTCTGAAGGGATACTTGGGGGTACTAAGTACCGGCACCTTTTCCATTATCTGTTAAAATTGACCTATGGTCCAATACCTCAGCAAGCTGAACCAAGTGATGGTGAAAAAAGTAAACCAACGAACTTACCATTGGATTGCCAAGATCAGTTGGACATTTCATTAATACTAGAGACCTCTCTATCTCAAATTGACCACCGTAGAACTCTTTTGATATCATTTGTTTTTGAAGCTGTATTTTAAAAATGCTTTAAAAACTTTTTGTGGTCAAAGAGTGTGGGTATACCCGGATGTTTGTAAAACGACGCAAGATAGGAGAAAGAAATTTTTGTCGTATAGAGAAGAGACCCCGAGCACTGAGGGCAACATATTTACTGGCCTACCCATGTAAATGTCTGGTTAAATATTTGGGGGTAAAATATATGTTTTTTGAGCCAGAACATCTTAAAGCGTTTCTAGAAATGAAAACATTAGCCATTAAACCTGCAGAGTAAGAATTACCACCTGATTATCAATGTCAAGGTCAGGCCATATATGTTTTTTTTCCCTTTTTTTTTCCTCTTGAGATCTCCTATTATCTGAATCGCCCGCCCTTTCAACCATTTCATTGTGGTCTAATTAATTATATAGCTTGTTTTTTTCCTTTCAGGCTTGGTGAATGTACCTTTAATTTTAATAATTAAGACTAAATTTGTTTATTGAATTATTCAAGTTATGCAATGTATTTCTAATTGCATGCTTTACATACTAACATAGTAACATAGTAGATGACGGCAGAAAAAGACCTGCACGGTCCATCCAGTCTGCCCAACAAGATAACTCATATTTGCTGCTTTTTGTGTATACCCTACTTTGATTTGTACCTGTGCACTTCAGGGCACAGACCGTATAAGTCTGCCCAGCACTATCCCCGCCTCCCAACCACCGGCTCTGGCACAGACCGTATAAGTCTGCCCAGCACTATCCTCACCTCCCAACCACCAGCCCTGCCTCCCAACCACCGGCTCTGGCACAGACTGTACAAGTCTGTCCAGCACTATCCCCGCCTCCCAACCACCAGTCCCGCTGCCCACCACCGGCTCTGGCACAGACCGTACAAATCTGTCCAGCACTATCCCCGCCTCCCAACCACCAGCCCCGCCTCCCGATCTTGACTAAGCTCCTGAGGATCCATTCCTTCGGCACAGGATTCCTTTATGCTTATCCCATGCATGTTTGAATTCCGTTACCATTTTCATTTCCACCACCTCCCGCGGGAGAGCATTCCAAGCATCCACCACTCTCTCCGTGAAAAAATACTTCCTGACATGTTTCTTGAGTCTGCCCCCCTTCAATCTCATTTCATGTCCACTCGTTCTACCACCTTCCCATCTCCGGAAAAGGTTCGTTTGCGGATTAATACCTTTCAAATATTTGAACGTCTGTATCATATCACCCCTGTTTCTCCTTTCCTCCAGAGTATACATGTTTAGTTCAGCAAGTCTCTCCTCATACGTCTTGTAACGCAAATCCCATACCATTCTTGTAGCTTTTCTTTGCACCGCTTCAATTCTTTTTACATCCTTAACAAGATACGGCCTCCAAAACTGAACACAATACTCCAGGTGGGGCCTCACCAACGACTTATACAGGGGCATCAACACCCCCTTTCTTCTGCTGGTCACACCTCTCTCTATACAGCCTAACAACCTTCTAGCTATGGCCACCGCCTTGTCACACTGTTTCGTCGCCTTCAAATCCTCAGATACTATCACCCCAAGATCTCTCTCTCCGCCCATACCTATCAGACTCTCCCCGCCTAACATATACGTCTCCCGTGGATTTCTACTCCCTAAGTGCATCACTTTGCATTTCTTCGCATTGAATTTTAATTGCCAAACCTTAGACCATTCTTCTAGCTTCCTTAGATCCTTTTTCATGTTTTCCACTCCCTCCGTGGTGTCCACTCTGTTACAGATCTTAGTATCATCCGCAAATAGGCAAACTTTACCTTCTAACCCTTCGGCAATGTCACTCACAAATATATTGAACAGAATCGGACCCAGCACCGATCCCTGAGGCACTCCACTACTCACCTTTCCTTCCTCCGAGCGAATTCCATTCACCACCACCCTCTGGCGTCTGTCCGTCAACCAGTTTCTAATCCAGTTCACCACTTCAGGTCCTATCTTCAGCCCCTCCAGTTTATTTAAGAGCCTCCTGTGGGGAACCATGTCAAAAGCTTTGCTGAAATCTAAGTAGATTACGTCCATAGCTCGTCCCTGATTCAATTCTCCTATCACCCAATCAAAGAACTCAATGAGATTCGTTTGGCATGATTTCCCTTTGGTAAAACCATGTTGTCTCGGATCTTGCAACTTATTGGCTTCCAGAAAATTCACTATCCTTTCCTTCAGCATCGCTTCCATTGCTTTTCCAATAACCGAAGTGAGGCTTACCGGCCTGTAGTTTCCAGCTTCTTCCCTATCACCACTTTTGTGAAGAGGGACCACCTCCGCCGTTCTCCAATCCCTCGGAACCTTTCCCGTCTGCAAGGATATATTAAACAAATCTTTAAGAGGACCCGCCAAAACCTCTCTGAGCTCCCTCAATATCCTGGGGTGGATCCCGTCCGGTCCCATGGCTTTGTCCACCTTTAGCTTTTCAAGTTGTTGATACACACTTTCTTCCGTGAGCGGTGCTCTATCCACTTCATTCTCAATTGTATTATTTCCAGTCCATCGCGGTCCTTCTCCAGGATTTTCCTCTGTGAAAACAGAACAAAAGTATCTATTTAGCAAATTTGCTTTTTCTTCATCATTTCCACATAGCGGTTCGCAGTATCTTTTAGTCTCACAATTCCCTTTTTAGTCATTCTCCTTTCACTAATATACCTGAAGAAATTTTTGTCACCCCTCCTTACATTTCTAGCCATTTGTTCTTCCGTTTTTGCCAGTCGTATCTATCTTTTGGCTTCTTTCATTTTCATCCGGTAATCCTCCATGTGTTCCTTTTCTTGAGTTTTTCTGTATTTCTGGAACGCCAACTCTTTAGCCTTTATTTTCTCAACCACTTGCTTGGAGAACCATATTGGTTTCCTTTTTCTCTTGCTTTTATTTACTTTCCTTACATAAAGGTTCGTGGCCCTATTTATAGCTTCTTTCAGCCTGGACCACTGTCCTTCCACTTCTCGTATTTCCTCCCAGCCCATCATCTCCTTCCTCAGGTATTCCCCCATTTTACTAAAGTCAGCACGCTTGAAATCTAGGACTTTGAGTTTTGAGTGGCTGCTCTCCACTTTAGCTGTCATATCAAACCAAACCGTTTGATGGTCACTGCTGCCCAGGTGGGCACCCACTCGGATATTTGACACGCTATCCCCATTTGTGAGCACCAGATCCAGTGTCGCTCCCTCCCTCGTGGGTTCCATCACCATTTGTCTGAGCAAAACACTTTGGAAAGCATCCACGATCCCTCTACTTCTTTCCGATTCCACAGAGGGATCCTTCCAATCTACATCCGGCAGATTGAAATCTCCCAGCAACAGCACCTTTCTCTTGCTTCCCAACTTTTGAATATCTGCGATCAGGTCTTTATCTAATTCCTCCAATTGTGTCGGAGGTCTGTAGACAACACCCATGTGGACAGAGGTTCTATCATCTCTTTTTAAGGTGATCCATATCGCTTCTTCCTTTCCCCAGGTCCCTGTCATTTCAGTCGCAGTGATATCATTCCTCACATACAGAGCTACTCCGCCACCTTTACGACCCTCTCTATCCTTCCTAAATAGATTATAGACTGGTATGTTTGCATCCCATTCATGGGAACCATTTAGCTACGTCTCTGTGATTGCAACAACATCCAAGTCTGCCTCCAACATCAGGGCCTGAAGGTCATGAACTTTATTGCTCAGACTGCGAGCATTTGTGGTCATCGCTTTCCATCTACATTTCCTGGTATGCGTTTCAACAATAGTGATTTGGGGGTTTCTTTTCTCTTTGGGTACCTTCATATCTTTTTGTTCCACTTTTATTCTTTTTTCTGTGGCTTCCGTTCTGTTTTCAAGAACATCACAGTGCTGTAATGGAGTAAAAGAATTTTGTAGTGGTAACACTTGTGAGGTCAGATGTTTTCTTGTCACATAACGAAGTCTGCCTGTGTAAAATTTAATTAACTAATAAAAGATAAATAAAAAAATTGACCTATGGTCCCCAAATTTTAATGAAAGAGCTCAGGCTCTACACACCAATTCTGCCTTGTCATAGAGTCTGTGACTGGTTGCAGGGGGCCTGGCTATTGTGGCGTGGGTATCTCAGTGATCACCCCATTTCTGAAGGGTGGCCTGGCATTTGAATACCGGCACCTTTTTCACTAGAAAAACACACTGATTCCACACAGGTAGCAACAATTGGTGGGAATAAACCAGGACACCAGATGATTTACTTTAAAAATCCCTAGAAAAGAGAGTGGGAACCACCTCAGGTGGAAAAGCCACATTCAGGCTTATTTTCAAAAGTGATTGCCGGCCATTTCCCGACATAAATCGAGAGATGGCCGGCGATCTCTCAAAAGCGGCGAAATCGATATAATCAAAAGCGGCTTTTTTGACAGCATCGCCGCTTTCTGGTCGCCTCGCCAGCAAAAGTTCAAGGGGGCGTGTCAGCGGCTTAGCGAAGGTGGGACATGGCCAGGCATGGGCGTGGCTACCAGATGGCCGGCTTTCGCAGATAATGGAAAAAAAAAGCAGCGTTAAGCAGTATTTCGCCAGGTTTACTTGGTCCTTTTATTTTCACGACCAAGCCTCAAAAAGGTGCCCCAACTGACCAGATGATCACTGGAGGGAATGGGAGATGACCTCCCCGAAGTCCCCCAGTGGTCACCAACCCCCTCCCACACTAAAAAAATAAAAATAAAAACCTTTTTGCCAGTCTGTATGCCAGCCTCAAATGTCATACCCAGCTCCCTGACAGCAGTATGCAAGTCCCTGGAGCAGTTTTTAATGGGTGCAGTGCACTTCAGGCAGGCAGACCCAGGTCCATCCCCCCCCCCCCACCTGTTACACTTGTGGTGGTAAATTTTAAGCCCTCCAAACCCCCCCCCAAACCCACTGTACCCACATGTAGGTGCCCCCCTTCACCCATAAGGGCTATGGTAATGGTGTAGAGTTGTGGGGAGTGGGTTTGGGGGGGATTTGGGGGGCTCAGCACCAAAGGTAAGGTAGCTATGCACCTGGGAGCTTTTTTTGTATTTTTAAAAATTTTTAGAAGTGCCCCTTAGGGTGCCCGGTTGGTGTCCTGGCATGTCAGGGGGACCAGTGCCCTACAAATGTTGGTTCCTACCATGACCAAATGCCTTGGATTTCGCCGGGTTTGAGATGGCCGGCATTTTTTTCCATTATCGCTGAAAAACAAAACCGGTGATCTCAAACCCGGCGAACTCTGGCATTTGGCCGGGCTAAACCGTTTTATCGAAAAAAAAGATGGTCGGCCATCTTTTTCGATAATACGGTTCTAGCCAGCTGTTGCGCCGCCGCCAAAATAGATCGCCGGCGAACTATTTCGCCAGCGACGTTCGATTATGCCTCTCTTTGAGAAAGAAAAGGACCCAGGAAGCTGGAGACTGGTGGAGTGTTGGGTTGGATGTTCATCTACTGTATACCACCAGAAAGCAATCCAAGCTGCAGGAGAATAGAAGAACCTAACCCGAAGCAACTCAGATTATAGAAGACAAGAACAAGCTCCCTAAACAGACTTTTACCAGCTGATTGAAGCTAGGCTATAGAGATTAGAATTGCTCTCTCACTTGGCTCAGGGATAGCCCCTCCCAGGATATAAGTAAGGACCTTGAAGAAGTATAAGCAGTGGTTTGCCAAAGCCACTTTTTAATTTGGTAAGTTTAAATATAGAAAAGTCTGGCTGGGAAATATTGCTGATATAGTTTCACCATGTAGATAAATCTGGATTTAATTGCCTCGTGTGCTTCTTAGGCTCTGTTTTGTGGAAAGGGGCCCTATTCTGCTACAAGTCCACTTTGAAAAGGCATATTTATGGAAATAAAAAGTGTGCTTTCCTCAGCTGGGTATAGTTGACAAAAATTCCTCCTCTTTAACTGGGAACAAGTTATTGTGTTTTTTTGCATTATGTATGGTAAACACCTCCGCCAACCCATGTCTCAACCAGATCCCACCCACTCTTGCATTAGGCAGCTAACACTAGATATTTGTCACAATGGCAGCCTTTTTAATGCAGGAGACAGAATTGCAGACCAGTGCTATTGTCTAACATGCAGTAAATCCCATGTAAAAGGGCCTCCCTATTTGGTATCCAGGCATAACTACAAAGAAAGCATTTGAAGTAAAGTTAGGGAAAAGAAATAGAAAATATTATTAAACAAAAAAATGTTATTATTTTGCCTTTGCAGTTTCCATCCAAGAAAGCTCTCCTCCCACTGTTACCTCACAGGTCTGTGACATGGAAGGCCAGAAGCTGTCATGGTACTATGCCTGTGACTGCATCTGAGGTTTATTCCAGAAACTGCAAAGTATGAACAGGTCACAATACAATACTTTAGTGCAGCCACTAGAGTTCTCTGCCATCTAAAGCAAGGCAGTACCTTAGGGCAGTGTTTCCCAAGTCCAGTCCTGGAATACCCCTTGTCAGTCAGGTTTTCAGGATATCCACAACGAATAAGCATGAACTTGATTTGCATACACTGCCTCCATTATATGCAAATCTCTATGCTGACCTAGTGCATAAATATGTGATTTTGGTGTGCTTTTTTTTTTTCTCTCGTTGCAGGTTATCTGTACAGTTTTTCATCTTTTCTGAGTCCCAGTTCTGGATGGGGTCACATGACCTGTACATCAATCTCAAGTGACAAAGTTATCTGTGCAGTTTTTCAACTTTCCTGAGTGCTGATTCTGGGCGGGGTCACGTGACCCGCACATCATTCTCAAGCGACAAAGCAAGTGACTATTTAAAACTGACTGCCAGCAGCATTCGCGCTATTATCACAAGCTGTGCTGACCTAGTGCAAAAATGTGTGATTTTGGTGTGCTTTTTTTTTCTCTCGTTACAGGTTATCTGTACAGTTTTCCATCTTTCATGAGTCCCAATTCTGGGCAGGGTCACATGACTGCACATCATTCTCAAGCGACAAAGCAAGTGACTATTTAAAACTGACTGTCAGTGGTATTTCAGCCAAAGAAGCAGGTTGTACCCAACCCCCACTTGGTTCTTCACTACATCAATGAAATTTCTTTTTTCTTGGCTTTTTCTGTTTTCAATTTTACGGATATTAATCATATTTGTCACGGTAACATTATCAATAATGCTATTGTACCATCAATTACTTCAGTTTGTAGTTTTTTTCCAATTGTACCGGTGCGATAAGGATGGCGTCCAACACATAGAGGGGCATAATCGAACGCGAACGCCCATCTCCATGAACGTCTATGTCCAAAAACGGGTATGTGAAGAGGCGGGACAGACCGTATTATCGAAAAAGATGGGCATCCATCTTTCGCTTCAAAAATACGGTTTGGCCGGACCAAATGCCATGGATTTGGTCCCTCCTGAGATGGGTGTTTTGTTTTTTTTTGCGATAATGGAAACTAAAAATGCCCAGCTCAGAAACGTCCCAATCCAAGCCATTTGGTCGTGGGAGGGACAAATGTACAACACTACCATAGCTCTTAGGGGTGAAGGGGGCAACTACATGTGGGTACAGTGGGTTTTAGAGGCCTCCCATTTACCACCACAAGTGTTACGGGTGGGGGGGATGGGCCTGGGTCTGCCTGCCTGAAGTGCACTGCAGTACCCACTAAAAGTGCTCCAGGGACAGGACTTGTTGCTGGTGTATAACCTTCGCACAGCAGTTGACACCTGAAGACTAATCTAGCTGAAAACGTCATTTATTTGAATAAGCACGTTTACTCACAGTTAACTGCAGATCAGAGGTTGTGCCCCACTGGCAACAAGTCTCGCTGGTACTGAGATTAGCAGTAGGTCCGAGCTGGCAGAATGGTGTACAATGCCCTCTTTCAGCAACATTCAAGGTAAGAACTAAGTGCTGTAATGTGGCTAACACATGAAAGGGATCTAAAAGTGTCTTACACAAATGGCCACTACCTCATGGACTACCGGAAACAAAACAGGGCACACTCTGACCCAGTAAGCAGAGGGAAAAGCACCATGGGAGTAGAGCCTACCAACTACCAACATCGTGAGCATTTAACACAAGCTAGTGGAATCACGAAGCCCAATACCCTACACCCACCACAATGCATTGCTGATGTGACTCTGCAGTGCCCTTAACAGAAAAGCTGTCACACTCACCCGAGACCTACAGCAGAACCAGGGAAAGGCTGTCAGAGGATAGAACACATTCTGCTGTCATGGAGGTGGGTACGGCATTTGAGACTGGCATACAGGCTGGTAAAAAAAGTTTGTAAAGTGGGTTTTTGTTGGTGGGAGGGGGTTAGTGACCACTGGGGGAGTCAGGGGAGGTCATCCCTGATTCCCTCTGGTGGTCATCTGGTCAGTTGGGGCACTTTTTTGGGACTTGGACCTGAAAAAAAGGGTCCAAATAAAGCGGACCAAATTCTTGTCAAAAACGCCCTTTTTGTTTTGATTATCAGCTAAAAACGCCCATCTTTCCTCGACCGATAACCACGCCCCAGTCCCACCTTCGCCACGCCTCCGACACACCCCAGTGATCTTTGTTCGTCTCCGTGACAGACTGCAGTTGAGGACGCCAAAAATCGGGATTCGATTATACCGATTTGGGCGCCCACGGGAAACGGACGCATATCTCCCGATTTGGGTCAAAATATGGGCGTCTTTCTCTTTCGAAAATAAGTTGCATAGCGTCTTCAAGTCTAGCACACCTAAAATTCTATTTCCTTGTGGAAGCTCTCTGCAGGTACCAAAGTCTAACTCAACTCTTTCTTTAGCGCTGTTGAATTGTCGATCTGTAAAATGTAAACATGCTTATTTTCAAGATTTTGTACAGACATATCAACTTGATATATTTTCACTAACTGAAACCTGACTTCTCCCAGGTGAGGAATGTTATTTATTCCAATATTTACCCCTTGGATATTCAGTTACCTATTTTTCTTGAGTAGGCAGGCGTGCGGGGGTGACTTGGCCTACATCTATTCTTCTTCTCTCGTGGTTAAGGAAATTCCAGCCCCTGGCCTTCCTATCCCGAGCTCCTCCTGATAGAGATTAACTTGTTGGTCCACTTTCACATTCTTCTTGGGAGCACGTATATCAATCGATAGGAGACGCTGTATTGAAGTATCCTTTTTGATTTTAGGCAATTTTAACACTCATCTAGATAATCTAACACAGCCATGCTCATCTCGATTTTCAACATTTCTAAATGATATTGGGCTAACTCAACACTTTACAGGTCCTACTCACATAGCTGGCTATACTTTGGATCTAGCTATGACCAATTCCTCAGATTCACTTAAGTTTTCTATTCATCAAACTGTTCCAGTCTCCTAGTCAGACCACTACTTTCTTCACTTTAAAATGCTAGTTGCTAGACCTGTGTATACTGATACCCCTTGTATTATTGATACTCGAGGTCTTGGACGGCTAGATCCTCTTTCTCTTTTTCCCAATATTTCTCCCCTGAGTTTTCAGATCAACCAATAGAGGAACAAGTTCTGTTTGGTATCATGTTATCATGTTTTGAAGGAGATGTTAGATAGTGTTGCCCTTAAAGACCATTCTTATACAGCCGACGAAAACTCAACTGCAAGTGTGTAAGGCTGAACTCCAGTGGTGTAAATTAAAAACTGCAGAGTCGCTTAGGAAATGTAGACAATGTCAGCACTACTAGCTAACAGAATAGCAAAAGAGTCATATTTTCAAAACAGATACGGCAAGCTTCCAACTCCTCAAAGCAACGTTTTTCTGTTTTAAGAAAACTAGCTACTAAGCCAGATGAGATGTCTCCCTCTATTTTCTTGGATTCTGATGTTCTAGCAGCTTTCTTCATCTCTAAGACTGAAAAATTTTGAGCAACATTCCCTCCATTATCTGGTTCACCATGTGAAATTTCCTTTTCAAATTTATCTGCTTCCTGGAACTCTTTTGATCTTCCATCTATGGCATCTTTTCAAAAACTCTTAACAAACTCGCATACTACTTGTTGTCTACTGGACCCCATTCTTTCAAACTTGTTAAAAGTACCTTCTTTGGGGTTACTATCTCCTCTTTTTTTCTATGGTGACAAATAGCTTAAAAGAGGGTGTTATCCCAGTAGCTATGAAGGAAGCACTGGTTAAACCTATTTTTTAAAAATCACCTTTGCTTGACCTTCTTTCACCAAATAATTATCGCCCAGTTTCTAACCTTCCATTTCTGACCAAAATATTGGAAATGGTTTTGTTTTTTCTCAACGTCAATTGTTTTCAGATTCCATTAACGCACTGCACCCAAGCCAATATGTTTTCAGGTCAGGCTACAGTACAGAGACAGTAATAACAGCTCTCCTGAGTGAACTGCATTCCCATTTAGATCAGGGCTAGAGAGAATTAACAATATCCCTAGACTTATCTACAGCATTCGATTTAATTGATCATAATCTTTTATTACAGCATTTATATTCACTTGGTATTACTGGCACAGTTTACAAATGGTTCTCCTCTTTTCTCAATGGACGTTCTTTCAGGGTTTCTCAGTCTCACTCCACCTCTTAGTCCTATTCTCTCTCATGTGGTGTTCCACAGGGGTCGGATTTGTCGCCACTGCTGTTTAACTTATATGTAAGCCCCCTAGCGTTGCTTATTCAGTCACTTGGAGTCAGTTCATACTCCTATGCAGATGATTTTCTATTAATTCACTACACAGATCCACTTCTACTTGGCCTGAATCTAGTTCAGGTCTGTCTCCAGGAGGTGGACAGATGGCTTAGGAAACACTGCTTTGTCTTAAATCCTTACAAAACGATAGCCTTTTGGATTACAGGCTCTAGTCAAACAGTGTGGGAACTAGAGAATGCCTTCTCTAGTTCCCACACTGTTTGACAGACAGATTACTCTTGTATCTTCATTTAGATATCTTGGAATTATCATTGATGCCACTCTTTCTTTTAGATCTCAGATGTCAGTCAGAAATATGATTGATCTAGATTCTTTATGTACTTTATCATATGCATACATTACCACATGATACAATTATTGTAACATTATTTATGCGTATTAGGAAAGCTAATTTAAAATGATTACAAATGATTCAAACAGTGCAGCCTGTATTATTTGTCAAGCCTCTAGATATGACAGAGCTACCCTCTCCTTCAATACTTTCACTGGACTCCTATTTAATACAGAAATGAATTCAAGATTTTAACCTTGACACACAAGGCCCTTCACACTGCAACTCCATCCTATCTTGCTGCATTGTCTATTCCTTGCATACCAGTCCGTACTCTCCTCTTACTTACTGATAACACACTGATCTTACCATCACCTTCTAGAACAAGATGGGAATCCACGTGCACTTCAGCTTTTTATTTTTTTCACCACCGCTATGGTGAAGAAAAGAGGCTAAAGGACCCACTCTAAATGGAAAAGACACCACTCATTTCTATATTCAGAAATACAAGGACACAGGAACCTTAATTCCCATACCCCTAAATCAATGAAAGCTATTGCTTAACTGAGATACAGAATTTTTCTTGTGCTAAGTCCCAACATATATGTTTGAAGAAGTTACTTTCCTTATTAGAAGCCCCATTTCAGAGATACCAAGTTACCGACTTCCAGGCTGGAGATTTTGAGACTGTCCTGAATTTCTGGCAACCTCATCCTGGTGAATTATGGGACTTGCATCACAATATCCATGGGCAAGATCAGGCAATACAAATTCCACACTGCTTTGGGTATAACTCTTGGGACTATGTCGGATAGTTGGGGTAGATGAAATGTTGTTATTTTGTTGAAATACAGTATTGAGTACTATGTGAGATTGTGTGTGGTTAGATGGGATTTCGAGATGTAATAAATGTTTAAAGCGGTCATTATGGTAATGTTGTTTATGATTAATATAATTAGCGCAGTTTATGAGTAGATGATACAGCATGACTAATTATAAAATCAATTATAACCCTTATATTTGTAAACATTATAACAAATAGGGAAAGACTGAGTGTCACTGGATCACACTGGATCAAAAAACCCAGGATAACTTTGAAGACAACCCATGATCTATAATTCAATCCGGAAATGTCAGAAATTTCAAGTTACCGAGTTCCAAACAAGGGACTTTTTGGCTAGTCCTGTTTTTTTTTTATTATCTTTTATTTATAATTTTGAATTAGAAAATGCGAACATAATAAAACAAAAGAAAAAACAAATGACAGTGGGTTAACACTGAATATAACAGACAGCATATTTAAACAAGTAATTTATAATGTAAACAAATAAAACAAGCAGGAGGATGAGTTCATTCCCTCCTTTGAATTATAGCTCCAGTTTTGGGGCGTTCATCCGCTGTGAGGAAAGTTCATGTTATTATGCTTTGCGGTGTAACACTGCTTTGGAAGCTTCAAATACTGAAGAGGCAGATGGAGCTAGCTGGCCATGAGGCATTATGGTTTTTCAGTGCTCTCTGTCTCCCCCTGCTGGTTGATAGGCACAGCCCACTCGTAATGGATTCATCTGCTATGAATAAAGGAAAGAAAATTACCAAGGTAAGAACCTAATTTTCCCATGCAAATGTATTCATTAAGCCTTAATTGTTTTTTGCAAAAGTATCTTGATTTGTAGTTTTAATGTTCCTAATTGTTCTAGTTAATCTTTTACGAATGAAATTAACCTAATACCTTTCAGTTCTTATTATAAGTTAAACTTTCCTTCCTGTATTCAAATTCACTCTGTATCCTCTACCTTAACTATGTATTTCTCTTCTCCGGAACTGGTGTTCACCATTTACGGATCTATGTAAGCCACATTGAGCCTGCAAATAGGTGGGAAAATGTGGGATACAAATGTTAAAAATAAATTAATTAATTAAACTTGCTTATTTGTCTAGCAATGACCAAGTTTTACGAAAGGACAAAATATGACCTGTTCTCAAAGCAGCTATTTCTTCATATCGCCTATATGAACAAAGCCAATTCCACCACTCATGATAGGAGACATGTTGATTATTCTGCCAGTGTAGAACTGTCAGATGGAATGCAATCAAGATCATTCAATTAAACAATTTAGCATGTTTCAATGGAATTAATAGGTCAGGAGTAGGTGCTTAAAGGTTAACCTTAAAGGTTAACACATCTGAATTATCAAATATTGTCTGAAGGGATCTCCAGATCAATTTCCAATACAGCTGCAGATTAATGCAGGAATAGAGCATGTGTTCTAGGGACCCTAGTGCAGATTGACAAGACCAGCATAAGTTGGATACAGAAGATTTTACTTTAGAAAGTTTTTCAGGTGTCCAATAGGATTTGTGTACAATATAATATGCTGATTGCAGCAGGGCAGCAGATAGTGAGGAACTCATGGTCTTTGTCCAAAAAACCTCCCATTCTTTGATTGTAAGTGAAACTCTCAAATCTTTTTCCCAGGCAGAAGTAATATTTGAACATATATTCGGCTTTGACATTTGCAAGAGTTTAGGCTAGTCCTGGTTTTGAACTTACATCCCAAAGCAGTGTGGAATTTGCATTGCCTGAGGTTGTCAGAAATTCAGGTCAGTCTCAAAATCTCCAGCCTGGAAGTCGGTAACTTGGCATCTCTGAAATGGGGCTTCTATTAAGGAAAGTAACTTCTTCAAACATATATGTTGGGACATAGCACAAGAAAAATTCTGTTTCTCAATTAAGCAATAGCTTTCATTGATTTAGGGGTATGGGAATTAAGGTTCCTGTGTCCTTGTATTTCTGAATACAGAAATGAGTGGTGTCTTTTCTTCCTGTATGGTAAACTAGGTTATACTTAAAATATAAACTATCTTATGGCCACATCATTAGAGGAAAACTGCAGCTGGCAATGTCACCTGAGAGAAACCTACCCAATCCACTTTCAGATCTTTCCCTCTCGCCATACTGTTCAGAGTGCCGGTTGACGCTGTGGCAAACCTAGGAAAGCGCAGCAATTGAAACGCTTCTGTCAGATGTCTCAGTCTAACCTCCTTAAAAGAAGAAACCTGAAGCAAAATGACAACAAATAGTACTGTCACCTGGCTGCTCATGTTTGTAAGTGATTTGAAGAAGTTTAACATGGACATTATTCCCTTTTACTTTTTCATTAGATCTCCTCTCCAGAAATGGGCTCCTCTCCATAAAAAGTTGGTGGTACTACTCATTACAGCTGTACCGAATACCAATAATGAAAAATATTATTTGGCCAAATATGAATAATGGGCATAAAAGTAGCAACGTGAAATCAGAGATCAAGTGTTTATTTCAGTAGGATTTAGCACAGTAGAGCCCCAGATTATTCGTATTCAAATTCAAATCACTATTTGGTCAAATTCGAATAATGTATTTGGGGACTAATCATATTGAATACGAATATTTGGTACAGCCCTACTACTCATAAAGCATTACTTCCTGTTCTGCTCTTATGGACTCGTACTGAGCAAATATGCACAATGATAATCACTGGTTTGAAGCTCTCTGTAGCCTTAGTAACTGAACAAAAAACTTAACTCTATATCTTTTGAGCAGCTAAGTATTGACCAGCACAGCTTAGGCAGTGCATAATGGCATCACAGTGTGATTGTACAGCATGTAAGATGAAACTAACTCAAACTGCTGATCTAAGCTGCGCTTCAAAGGATATAAACTACTGCTGAGCTGTGGTTCCATCTCACTTCAGTTTCTTTATGTATGGTGTACTGGAGGTCACCAAAGAATGTAGCATTGTTCAGTAAATCAGAAGTGCATTAAGGCATGCTGACCAGTTGGTGAAGAGAAAGTGGCATGGATGGTGATCCAATCTAGCCAATATATCAGTGTAATTTTTGGCTAGATTGAAGTGCTGTTTTAATGGTTCAGTCAACAATGGTATCGTTCTCTTTGAACTTACTGTTTTACAATGCAAGCAAGCTTGTGATGAGGCTGATTATGACCAATATTGTGACAATTTTTGGTCTGTTACACGTCTCAAATCTCTCTCATTTTCATATGACTGGTAACACCTGAAGAAAACAAGCACATTATTCATTGCCATAGACTTCAGTAGCATCACCATTTTAAATATCCCTGAAACTACCTTCTTGATCTTAATAGACTATAGTGGATTCATTCACATAAATATCTCCAAACCCAGGTTTTTAATCTCAATAGACTTTAACAGCATTTTCTTCATAAATTCTGGAATTTGTCCATTAGAACTGCTGATGGTTACAAAAATCTTACTTCTGGAATTTGAGAGGTTGGCTGTTCAATGTTCAGACATTTTCAGCCCGAGTACTCCACTAATTAGCAAATCTATAGCTCTTTGCAATGTGAAGGGAGTTCTTTTATTTATTTGTATTTACTTTTCATTAAAAGCTTTCTTGAAGACCCAAACATTGTTAAATATATCACTAATACATGAGGGAAACATCTTGCCTTTCTCCATCTCCTATCCCTCCAGTTCCCTTCCCACAACAACCAATTCCCCCTCATCTTTTCCCATAATATCTAATCCCCCTGATCCCCCTCTTCAGCTAACCCTCTATCATTTCACTCTCTACTGCTCTACCTTACCCTCCCTTCCGCCTCCCCTCCCCCCCCCCCCTGATATCTATCTCAGTCCTTAGAAAAAACAGAATTGCTGCAATTCAGACTCTAATGTTAACATATCTCTCATTGGATTGGTTGAGGACTCACCAGGTTACTGTTTATGAATCCCAATCAGGAAAAGATCTGGACGTTGCAGGATTAACCATAAGGGAGTAATTTCATAAAGTTTTTTCCATGCACATCTGACCATTTATAAAATGCCAACTGGCTTAAATGTATGTGTCAAGAAGGCACATACATTTACAAGTACATGTGTTGTTTATAAAATATTTTAATCAATGTGCATACTTGTCAATGTACATATCTGCACTTGCTTTCCAGCAGGAGTATATGTCCACACCTCCATTCAAAGTGCAATTTCTGCCATGTAAAGGCACACAATCATCCTGGGGCTTTGCTTTCCCTTGCTATTTGAAGCTGGCGCCTTTGTGATATCCAGAGGAGAGGCTACCTGGTGGTCCTTTTTTGGAGATCTGCCTAGCCGCTGTTACATCGGGCAGTGTGTGAGGAGATTTGGTGGATTCCCGGTGCCTCTTTCCATCAGGCACAGGGTTGGATGCAAATAAAATGTACAAAAACTAAGGATCTTAATAAAAGAAATTTGTATCTGAATATAAAAATGTAGCACATCACTGTTACTAGTTGGAACAGCTGACCTGGCTGAGGTAAACCGCTTTTGCTTCTTGTTTGAAACTGACAAGCCTTGCTCTGAGGTCCAGTTGGAACCAGACCCTAGTACTCGGAGAAGAACCGCAAAAGACTCACAGGCTGTGTTTGGGGCAGGGCCACCCTACCAGCCACATACTGTGTTCAAACCTTGCTGCCTGAGGCCTGCTTAAGATTGCTTATTCAAACTACAGAGGCATTCTGTCTTTTGTTCCTGGTCCTGTGACGTAACAGACCTCAGAATTAAACTAAATAAAACACTTATTTTCACTTATATCCCTTGTCCCGCTGTGTTATTCCACAGGCCCACCTTTGCCTCTCGCTCAGGGTGTCACAAGCATATGCACCATAAAATCTTATAAAATTGCATTCCTGCTATTTGGAGAAGACAGCTCACTGCTTGTGAGCCTTATTTTCTGTGCTGCACTGGTGAGTAATCAATTTTTGATATATTCTTTTGTTCTTATTTTGTAATACTGGGGCATATTTTGTATATTTTGGCAGCCTTGAGGGATATATGTAATTTGTTTTGATATGTAGACATAGGAAGCATTTAAATGGGTGTTTTGACCACAGCCAAGCATTTAGGGACCCTTTTACTAAGCTTCAGTAAAAGGGGCCCTGTGCTAGCGGTGGTGACGGTTTTTGCCGAGAGCCAGTGACCCTTTTACCGCAGTGGGTTCGCACTTGCTGCATGGTTATTTCAGGGAAAGCACTTACCGCCACCCATTGATGTGGCGGTAAGGGCTCCCTTGCTAACCCTGCGGTAACCCTTGTGGAAATATTTTTTAAATATTTCCACTAGCGCTGGAAATGGCGCACGCTGGGGAAGGAAATACCGCTGGCACCCAAGCGGCAACCTTCTCATAAAAGGGCCTCTTAGTAATTTATGTTTTAGCACTAACCAGACAGGTCAAACATTGGACTGTTCCTGCTTGGTTTGTAGCACTGTTTTTTGTACCTATGAATGAATTGCTGTTGCTTTTAGTTGTTTTACACATTTAAGGAGTATTAAGCTGTAGTTTTTTATATCACATTATCTGATGGCCTTTCATGTATTTATCTTACAGTTTTATGTTAAGCCCTTAAAGCAGCCCATGAGAGGGTGAAACATGGCCATGTTGGGCGGTTAGGGGAAAGCTGTATGCTGATTGTATGTATCTGCGCTGAATAAATTTTGTTTTATTTCACCATGAGTGTCTGCTTTTTTTTCTGCTGTTCTGGATATTGCTGTCACAACTAATAAAAGATTCACATTTTATTCATTTGAAATTGGAGATGATAGAAAATGCAAGGAGGGTCTGTAACCTATATTTTCTTAATTTTCCTTTTACTTATTGTTATCCCCTGAGGCCCTCCTGAGGAAATACCTTAAGGAGGTTCTGGGGCTACCTAATTCTGAAAATCTTTCGTTACTTAATTGTTATTATTTGCCAAGTAATAAGAATCTCCAGTTGGGTCAACAGGGGGATGATCAATTGATTTCACCTGAGGTGGATTAGACTGTTTTTCTGGAGGATTCTCATGAGAATTTTAAAACTAGTTCTACTTTATAGGTTACATTCACCAATGAAAGTGATAAATCATTGATTATGAAATTTTTCTTTCAGAAAAAAGATGTGAGTTTTTGTGGTACAAAAATATGTTTTTCTTGATGTCTCTAGGGCCACTCAACTCAGAAGAAAAGCTTTTTTTTTTTTTTTTTAGCTTTGACACCTAGAGTTTTGGCCATTGGGGCAACATTTTTTCTTAAATATCCGTGTAAATGTCTTATTACTTTTCAGGGAAAGGATTTTATTTTGGGGGAATCTTTTCAATTAGAAAATTTTCTTAAATGATATGAGAAATGATTTACTTGTTATTTGAGTCATTAGCATTATAGTGCCAATGAATATGGGTTTATAACCTTTGTTTTCTGATTATATTTGTTTTTTGATCATTGACATTTTCTTCTCTCTAGACATGGGCTAGATGGCTGGGACTGGGCAATTTGCTCTGGATTTTTTTTTCATTTTCAAATTTATATGTATTGAATTTCCATTGTTCAATTTTCTGCTGAATGGAAAATTTTGAAACAGCAAAAAGAATGCACTAAGAGCCTTCAAAATAGGAACACAGATCTTTTAATCATGTAGCTTGAACATCAATCATGTATTAGTGACTCGACATGAGCCATGTTTTGGCACACAGCGCCTGTATCAGAGGTCAATTATAGAGGACTGACTGGCATTCGACTAAGAGAAGTAGAGGACTAAACTTAGTGTGTATCGTTCGGGGAGGTATCTCCGTTTGATCAACATCAGAATTGCTCGAAAATAATTCAATGACCCCTGACGCATGCAGTGGGCGTCGAAACATGGCCCGTGTCAGGTCACTAATACAAGATTGATGCTCAAGCTACATGATTAAAAGATCTGTGTTCCTATTTTGAAGGCGGTTAGTGCTTTCTTTTTGCTGTTTTTTGGACTTTGTCTTGGACTTTGTACCCTCTCTGTGTATGCGAATGGAAATGTTTGAAAATTAAATTATTTAAAAAAAAAAAGACACACAAGCACCTATATGCTTTTATATAAAAGCGCCTAAGGAGGCACCTATTTGACCTCTGAATGTGCTGGATAAGATTACAGGCACACACCCTTAGCCTCGGAATCCAAAGAAGACTGAAAAGAGAAACAGAATATGAGGCACATGCTTTATGGTGAATAAAATTCCTCATCAAAATATGACTGATTTGGGTGGGTTAGCTCTGCTTTTACCAGCATTAAAGGCACTTAAATCTTTCAAAATATATTTAATTTGTAACTAGTAAAAAAAGGCCCGTTTCGTAAACAAATGAAACGGGCGCTAGCAAGGCTATAGAGAGAGTGAGAGTGTGCATATGTATGTGTGTCTGTGTGTGTGTGTCTCTGTGTGAAAGAGTGTGCACAGGTAGGGTGAAAATCAAGAGACAGCAGTGAAATTTTACATAGGACAGCTGAACTATTTGAGGCGTGTCTGTGTGAGAGAGTGTGTATATGTGTGTGGATGTGTGTGTGTGTGAGATAGAGATAGTGTAAGTGTGTGTGTCTGTGTGAAAGAGAGTGTGAAAGGGTAGGGTCAAAATGAAGAGACAGCATTATAATTGTACATAGCATAGCAAAAACATTTGAGGCAGTTCTTGCCTTATCTCCCCTGCCGCCCTCTCCATACCCAACGATTCGTTCCTTGTCTTCCATCCCCTCTGTGTCCCGTGTGTGTGTGTGTGAGAGAGAGAGAGGTGCTAGCAGTCCCTGTGATAGTGGCAGGTCAGTTGCTCATTATAGCCAGTTAAGAGTGAGAGTGTGTGTATGTGCTGGTTTTTTTCCTTCCCTCCTATGCCCTCCGTGTCTGTTGTTTGTGTGGAGAGCAGAGATCTATATGGTCCTTTTAGCGTTGCTGTTGACGTCGCGTAGCAACTGTGTGCTGCTGGTTTTCATTGTTTTGCGATGTGTCTTATGCCACGTTCCGTCGCTTAGTAACGGGTTCGCGATGCGATTGGTTGAGTGTCATTGGTCCGCCCTTGACATCATGACGTTTGACGCAGGGGCGGGGCCAACACTCATGAGCGAATTCCGGGTTTCACCACCATGCATTTAGAATGTTGGGACTTGTGGATGCTTCAGAACATTGGAGGTGCGTTTTATATAGAGGGATTATTTAATCATTCTTGATTTCCCGTCCAATTGTTCTGGAAACCCCAGGGCAAGGTACCTTTTATGAGTGCAATGTAGACAACTTGTACATCATTTATGGACTTTTGTTGCGTATCAAAACAATGTACTGTTTTAGTTCTTCATAGGCAAAATATCAGAAAAAAAGCGAACTCTGCAGATCATCAAGAAGAAGCAGAGATGGCCAACATAGATCAAAGGATATCAACAGAAGTCAAATGAGATGTCATGATGGATCCAAGATGGCGCTGTGAATGGACGCACTTGTGTTAGCTCCTGGAAGTTGCTCTGTTTGTAGGTCCTCTTCGATGCCTCCGTCGCCTCATCAAACATGGGGAAACGGAGGGGAAAAGTGAAGGAACATCCCTCAGCTCCTGTGACTTCTCCGACGACGAGGCAGACAACTTTGCAATTTATGAGACAGCAACCGGGTCCTCAGGGTTTTTCGACCCCCTCTGCAACTCTCGGCGCTTCGGCGTCGATTGAGAATGGAAACGGGGCTTCCCTGAGCCCCGTGGAACGAGTTGCTCCACCCCAGCCTGGAGGGGAGTTGCTGGCAGCTCTAACAGAGAAGGAAGCCAAAGGGGCTCAGCTCGATCTGTTTGAGGGAGTGTCTGCAGTAACGGAGGCTGAATCTCAACGCTGAGAGCTATTGTTACAATCAGCTTCAAAGGTATTGCCCCAGGACATAGTTTCTAAACTTGCTCGTGTTGAAGATCAACCTCACTCTTCTCCAGCCATTAGTGGTGTGAATAGACCAGCAACTGTGACATTAGAGTCACTATGGGACATGGTTTACAGCATTCACACTTCTATGCAAACTACTTTAAAAATGAATACTTCTGACATAAAGACTCTTTCTGAGGCTGCCCTGTTTCAGGTGCAAAAGACTGCACAGCAAACCTTAGATTTGGAGACTGTGAATACTAAAATTCAAGAAATGGGATCTGTAGAAACGGCTTTGGTTAAGGATAACAATTTCCTACATAAAAGATTGGAGTACCTGGAAAACCAGGCTAGAAGACTTAACCTCAGGTTTCTTAACTTTCCCAAATCGCCTTTAATCTTCCTTTTGGATATGGTTAAAAAAATATATGATTGATATTCTTGGAATGGATAAGGACTCACTGCCTCCCCTTACTCGGGCTTATTACATCAGGAGTGGTGGAGTGGTGGAAGAAAATCCCCCGATAGCAGGGAAAGGAATGGATCTTACTTCTTTCCTTGAAAGTTCATTGGAGATAATTACTCAGAGGTTGACTCTGCTTGTTACTTTTGTGCTGGAGCCTGATAGAAATGCCGTATTAAGGCTTTCCTTGAGACACTTAGAAAATCTGTTTCTGGGCTCAAAAATTCGTATTTTTCCTGATCTCTCAAGGCCTACACAGATGAGACGGAGGGCCTTTCTGGAACTCCGCCCTAGGGTGGTGGCACTGGGAGCAACTTTCATATTACGTTTTCCTTGTTATTGTAATGTAATGCTTGAGGGTAAACAGTTTCAATTTGTAGACCCAAAACAGTTAAAAGAATTTCTAGATGCTAGAGTGGAATTGAATGTTGTGTGCCCTCCCTAAATGCAGGCTGGGGTCTGATCCAGAGGTTGCAACCATTAGTTCGTAATTATTGCTATATGTTTTATTTTTAAATTCTGATTCTTGGATTCCAAATTTCCTAAACTTGTGGACAGAAAGGCTATTAATGATATTTCCTTTTATTTCTTTTTTGCCTTTTGTATAAATGCCGATTGCATATTCACGTATTGTGATGATATATTGAAATAAATGAATAAATAAATAAATAAATAAATAAATAAATGCGATGTCATATCTTGGCCATCTCCTCTTGTTCCTTGGTCCTGATTTAGTGCTTGAATATACAGTTTTGTTTTGTTCTATCAGAGGCTCTGATCAAATCAATGAATCGTGTGAAACTAGACCCTGTTGTCATTTTAATTGTCAATGAACAGGTATCTATAACACTAAAACCCACCATCAAAACTTGTGATTTGGGGTTTTTAAATGATCAGTCTGAGCTTCATTCATGTGGATAGGTCTTTATTTTCAGTCTCTCTGGTGTTTATCTCCACCTAAATTAAAGGCAAGTAGTTTCCAAATCATCAAGTGGGCACTAACTGAATAATAATTTAATTTAAGAAGACATGTATACCCCTTTTCTATCCTAAAATTAAGTTTGAAGTAGGTTACAGAGCCTAACAATTAATAAAATGCAGCATAAAATATGTATATAGATATAGATAGATAGATAGATAGATAGATAGATAGATAGATAGATAGATAGATAGATATAGATATAAAAACAGTTAAAAATGCCTCACAAATGTATTAAACAGTTATCTGCCTGCAAAACATCTCAGAGATTTTTCTATCACCAGTCTGCCTGATGAGCTAATCAATCAACTGGTTGCAAGAATAAACAGGTTTTAATTTTTTCAGAATAATAATTCTGTTTCAGTCGACGAGGTTTTGGTAAATTGTTCCAGTAATCCAGTAGTGCATCCAGATTCGCTTGATAGGATTGACCCACTACTGGGTTTACTCTATTGCATGAAGAGACTTGTAGTCTTGTTTTACTTAGGGGGTCTTTCACTAAGCCACGGTAGCATTTTTAGCTCATGGTAGAAATCAGCTGGCGGTAGACACCGAGATGACCATTATATTTCTATGGGTGTCTCAGTGCTTATCAGTGCTTACCACAGCTTAGTAAATGACCTACTTAGAGAACACAGGGGGTCTTTTACTAAAGCTTAGCTCGAGTTATCTGTAGCAGGGCCCATAGGAATAAAATGGGCCCTGCTGCAGATAACTCAAGTTAAGCTTTAGTAAAAGACCCCCACAATGAGGAAATCAGAACTACAATTCCCTGCATGCAATGGGGTGAACCCACAACTGGCTCAACCCTATTGGGTGAATCTGGATCAAGCTGGCTATCGTGCTTATTTTCGAAAGAGAAGGCCGGCCATCTTCCGACACAAACTGGGATATGGCCGGCCATCTCCTGAACCCAGCCAAATCAGTATAATCGAAAGCCGATTTTGGCCGGCTTCAACTGCTTTCCGTCGCAGAACCGGCCAAAGTTAAAGGGAGCATTTCAGCAGGGTATGGAAGGCGGGGCGGGGGCGTGGTTATGAGATGGCCAGCTTCGGCCAATAATGGAAAAAAGAAGGCCGGCTCTGACGAGCACTTGGCCAGCTTCACTTGGTCCATTTATTTTTAGGACCAAGCCTCCAAAAAGTGCCCCAAATGACAAGATGACCACCGGAGGGAATCAGGGATCACCTCCCCTTACTCCCCAGTGGTCACCAACCCCCTCCCACCTACCCCCCCAAAAAAGTATTTTTTTTCCAGCCTCTATGCCAGCCTGAAATGTCATACCCAGCTCCATGACAGCAGTATGCAGGTCCCTGGAGCAGTTTTTAGTGGGTGCAGTGCACTTCAGGCAGGTGGACCCAGGCCCATACCCCCCTACCTGTTACACTTGTGGAGGTAAATGGGAGCCCTCCAAAACCCACCACAAACCCACTGTACCCACATGTAGGTGCCCCCCTTCAGCCATAAGGGCTATGGTAATGGTGTACAGTTGTGGGGAGTGGGTTTTGGGGGAGATTTGGGGGGGCTCAGTACACAAGGTAAGGGAGCTATGCACCTGGGAGCAATTTTTGAAGTCCACTGCAGTGCCCCCTAGGGTGCCCGGTTGGTGTCCTGGCATGTGAGGAGGACCAGTCCACTACAAATGCTGGCTCCTCCCACGACCAAATGCCTTGGATTTGGCCGGGTTTGAGATGGCCGGCATCAGTTTCCATTATCGGCGAAAACCGATGCCGGCCATCTCAAACCCGGCCATCTCTGACATTTGGCCGGCCCCAACCGTATTATCGAAACAAAAGATGGCCGGCCATCTTGTTTCGATAATACGGTTCAGGACACCTCTTTACGGCGCTGGCCTTAGAGATTGCCGCCCATATAGATGGCCGGCACCATTCGATTATGCCCCTCTATACTACTCATCAATGTCTTCTTGCTTGTACTCATCAGTCTGCATTCTCTTATAGACGGCATGTTCAGTCAAATATCAGCTTGTAATCTTAGTGAACAACCTGGAATATGGATTGATACAAACTTATTAAGATAAAGTGGATTTTCTCCCCGAATTATCCTATGCACCGTTAGTAAGAGTTTAAACCACACTCTCTTCATTGCTGGCAGCCAATGCAAGTCATTTAATTCAATTCCATCTCCCTGTTTTTTAAATTATTTTTACTGTAGTATTTCGTACCAATTACAATATGGAAACAAAACCATTATTATTACTATATGTATTATTTTATATGGACTGCATCTTCATCCAAGTCACTATACAAGTTAGTCATCAGTGTCCAGAACAGAATCAATGATTATTTCTAAGCCCACTTTGGTTCTTTCTCCAGGGGAAATTTCAGTAGGACAGATTGTACTGCCAAGGTTAGAATTTAATCATGGTTGCCACACCTCAAAAAAGTTTCCACTCAAATATCTCTAAATAGTGATTAATCACTAGGTTTTTACACTTTTTTAAATTTTAATATTTATTTATGGAAGGAAAAGATTCTCAGTTATTGCTGGAGATTCAATTGCGTTAGCAAGAGCTTCATATTGTGATGCTCTCCCCCCAGCTACATTTGATCATTGGCTCAGAAAACCCTCTGTATTAATTTTATTTTATTTTTCTTCAAAAAGTTATTTTTATAAATCTCTCATTTCCTGTATAGGTCCAGTTGAAAACCCATATATTTCAATAATTGAGCAGGGGAGAAAGACACACTTATAATAGGACGATCCCAACGGGAGCCCGTTTCATTACCACTTCGTCAGGGGAAGTCCTCTGTTCGTCTCACTCTCGACATAAGGGCTATCTGCTCAGTCCATATCTCAGTCCACGTCTCAAAAAAGAAACTCTTGGGCTAGAAAAGCAACAGAGAAGGGCAAGACATACAGTAAAGGCAATGGAATGGTATGGCTCCCATATGAAAAAAGGGAAACAGGTTAGGATTTTTCATCTTCTAGAAGAGAAGACTTAGAGAGGATATATAGATAGGGAACTGTTATTTACACTTTCAAATAGTATTAGAACAAGGGGACAAGTTATGAAACTATGATCGCAGAATTAAAAGAAATTTAAGAAAGGCTTTTTTAACCAATGCACATGTAAGCTATGGAATTTGTTGCCAGAAGATGGAGTTATGGTTAATAACATAGCTCAGCAAAAAGAAAAAAAAAGAAAAGTTTTGAGAAGCTTCCAGAGAATAGGTCCATTAATACTTATGAACCAGGCAGGCATGGTGATCACCGCCTCCAACTTCTGGGAAAGAACAACAGGGAACTTCCTAGTGACTTGAATCAGAGAGGATGCTGGGTGGTTTGACTCAGCCTGGAATAAGTTGTGTTGTGTTAATAGTAGTGGAATTAGTGCCTATTTTCTTATGAAAAATTCCCTGGGATCATGAATATCCATAGTGTAGACTGATTTTCAGCTTAATGTCTTATCATCAAACCATAATTCACATTAGTGATAGCCTCCAGTATTATATTAGCCTGATCTGGGGTTCCTTTTACTAAAGTGCACTGAAAAATGGGCTGCGTTAGTGTAGGCGCATGTTTTGGGCGTGTGCAGATCCATTTTTCAGCGTGCCTGTAAAAGAGGCCTTTTTTATTTTTGCCGAAAATGGACGAAGTGGCAAAATAAAAATTGGTGTGCGTCCATTTTGGGTCTGAGACCTTACTGCCACCCATTGGCTTACAGATAAGGTCTCATGCGTAAACCGTGCAGTAATTATCTATGCGTGTAGAATGACGATTACTGCCCGGTTACTACCACACGCCGGAAAATAAAAATGAAATTACCACCCAGCCCATGCGTAGCCGGGCAGTAACTCTGAATTGACGCGTGTTGGGCGTGCATAGGCACATACGCAGCTTAGTAAAAGGGCCCCCTAGTGCGCAAGTGCCTTTCCTGAAAATCTTGGAGTACATATTCAGCCAGCAGCAGTGGACATTTTTTTTAACCGCTACTGGAGTTATTTCCGGATATTCAATGCCAGGCCCTGTCCAGGCACCAGCATTGACTATCTGGGTTTATGCTGACAGCTATCGCTTATGCGGTTGTGATATTCAGCATTGAACCTCCTAAGCAACACTGCATAAAGGTAAGACTGACTTTTATGCAGTCCGATAAGGGTGCTTAACATAAGCAGGTTAATCACTGAATATTGGCACTTCTACTTTTGCTGTTTAACTTCAAAAAGTTCTTCAGATTCATTCTGAGGTTCTTAAATAACAGAAGACTGCAATGACAACCAAGTGATCCATATAGTTTATAGTTATTTAACTGCCTATCTGTTCCACAGATGGACATTATTCACATTCACAGTTTAGTCAAGTTAAAGAGACTGACTTTCAGTCTGCAGTAATTGACTACAAAACTGCTCATGCAGACCTTTTCTAATAATAAAAGTCCTGAACAGAGAGGCACCTATAAATATTTCTCTATCTATACACATGTAGCTATATATAGATAGAAGTACCTGTAATGAATGTTAACCACTCTATACTGATAATACATTTTAATCTTTACTTTGTGGATTTTTAAAGAAAATCTATTGAGTTCTGAGTTCCATTACTGCAGTGATTAGAAAACGAATGCTCACTGACGTGAAGTGTGTCCATGTCATTTTATATTTCAGATGTTATTTTTTGTTATGGAAATCAATTGAGAGTCAAGGTTGGGACACACAGTTTTCAAGGATAGAAAAGGCTGAGAAGAGAACCTTCAGAACCACATTCAACCTTTTTATGCTATTTTTACAGCTATCATGGAACGGTTCATATCCAGAGCCTCACTCAGACAGGAAAGAGAGTGCAGGTAGTCTATACTGTTCTCGCCTATTGCAGTAAGAAACACTTTCTAGGTCATGATGTTTAGCCTTCTGCTGTCTGGCATGGTCTGTGCTGGCTATGGCCATCATGTTAAACTCTCTGGATAGCAATAAATCAGCAAAGCCCAAAACAGCTGAGGATGGAAAACCATTTAAGTATACATTAAATTGCAAGCAAATATTCCAGCTCATCACTTGATATCGGATTTGTTCACTAGGGAATGAAACTTCCATCCAGAAACAAAACACGTACAGTTTTAGACTATACAAATTGAGGGGTCCTTTTACTAAGCCGAGTAAGCGCCTACGCGCACCCAATGTACCCCAATTCCGAGTTACCACCCAGCTACTGTGTGGCCTGGGTGGTAATTTCATTTTTGACACCCATCCGATATGCGTGTCAGAAAATATTTTTATTTTCTGGCGGGCAGGCAGTAATCAGCATTTGGACATGCTTTGACCATTACCACCCAATTAATGCATGAGACTTTACCGCTAAGTCAATGGCTGGCGGTAAGGTCTCAGACTCCAAATGGGCACGCGTCAATTTTCATTTTGCCGCACATCCATTTTTGGCCAACCAAAAAGGCATTTTTTACAGGTGCACTGAAAAATGATCATGCGAACGGACAAAACACATGCCTACAATACCGCAGGCCATTTTTCAGCGCACTTTAATAAAAGGACCCCTGAATGCATTAGAACATTGTAGGAGGCCCACTAGGCCTCGCCACACAATGTGTAAATTTTCAGCTGAAGGTGTGGTAGTGGGAGCAGCAAGTATAAGGAATGATGGATATGTTTCATCCCAACTGGGAGGCTTTCCCTGCTAATCCAGGGGTGCCTAATGTGCAGCCAACAGGCCAAATGCAGCTGACCTGACCTTGGGATGAGCCTACTTGAGATTTTTCTTTAAAAACAATTACCTACTTAGCGAGCACACAAAATTTTGAAGCATTACAGACCTATTTTATGAATATGAAATCAAAAATTCAGAAGAGATTCACAAATGTCGATGAGTAAAGATTATATTAGAATAGACTAAAATTATTCTTGCAGCCTTCAAACATATGGATTTCTTATCATATAGCCCACTTAAAAAAAATTAATGTGGCCCACAGACAAATGAATTTCTGATCATGTGGGCTATTGTTGAGTAAAACTTGTGCCCCATGCTAATCCATACAGATGACTCCAAGAGGCAGTAGTAACCAAAAGGAGCAAGAAAGAGGCTGCAAAAGGATGTGGATCTCCTAGTTCCAGGGGAGGAAGGGCCAATATGCCTATTCTCTTTGTTTAGAGAATAGGTCACTTCTCTTTTGTGGGTATGAAAAGAGAAGGTTGAAGTAAGTTCCAGGAGGGTCTCTACAGGTAGTGCTCTGGAAAGTTACTTATTTACTCCAAGGGATAAGGAGACTTATCTGGGACTCTGAGAGCACCAACCAGGTATTGTGATACAGGTCCCCTTTTTGGTACCTGACAATGCAGCAGTAGCTAAGGAAACAAATATAATGTTAGGTTTTAATAGGAAAGGAATGGAAAGCAACAATGAGAATGTTATAATGCCTTTGTATCGCTCCATGGTGCAAATGCACCTTGAATACTGTGTGGAATTCTGGTCACCGCATCTCAAAAAAGATAGAGTGGAATTAGAAAAGGTAGAGAGAAGGGTGACAAAAATGATAAAGGGGATGGGACGACTTCCTTATAAGGAAAGGCTAAAGCAGCTAGGGCTCTTCAGCTTGGAGAAGAGATATGATTAGAGGTCTATAAAATAATGAGGGGAATGGAATGGGTGGACGTGAGTCACTTATTTACTTTTTCCAAAAATACTAAGACTAGGGGGCACGCAATTAAGATATTAAGTAGTATATTTAAAACAAATCGGAGAAAATATTTCTTCATTGAACGTGTAATTAAACTCTGGAATTCAGTGCCAGAGAATATGGTAAAAGCAGTTAGCTTAGCAGGGTTTTAAAAAGGTTTGGATAACTTTCTAAAAGAGACATCTATAAGCCATTATTAAGATGGGGATAATCCATTGCTTATTTCTAGGATAACCAGCATAAAATCTATTTTACCATTTTAGGATCTTGCCAGGTACATGTAACCTGGATTGGCCACTGTTGGAAAAAGGATACTGGGCTTAACAGACCTTCGGACTGTCCCAGTAAGGCAACACTTATATCCTTACATTCTTATCTTCCGAAACTCATTTCCTCTCCTCCCCATTAAATTCTTTGAATTCCTGAATGCAAAACTGAGTGAGTTGCTTTATTCTTTCTCCTCCTCTCCTTAGACACCATTAGAAATAGCAGTTTTAGACCAGTTCCAAAGTCAGATATACATATGCAAACTCCTCTGCTGAATCCTCTGCCTCTACTGCAAACAGGGACTCAGAATCAAAAGACAGACTCCTTCTTTCTCTGGTTCCTTTATCTGTCACTTTAGTAAAAACTGGAACCAAGACTGCAGGGTATAGCTTCTTCTAATGTACCTTACAAAGGAGAAAAATAGAATACATTTCCTTCTCTTTCCTTAGACTTCTTTTGAACTGCTCATTGGCCATGTGGACAGGTTCCAGTCACTTGCTGGATGACTCCATATTTGATCAACTTAAAGGGGTGCACCCAACATATGAAACAAATCATTTGCATAAATTTCCCTCTTTTTCTCGTGCTTCCTGGGGGGAAATACAGCCCCCTACTTCCATATGCTACCAAGTGGGGAGGCATAGAACCCTAGCAAAAGAATTAAGGAGCCTTATAAATATAAGAACTTTTACAAAAGGGAGAATGTTCCACCCCCCCCCCCCCCAATTTGCATGGAGGTAGATAAAGATATATAATGACTACAAATCCCTGTAATCCTCTAGTTGCCTGTAATAGGCTCTTTCAGAGCATATGTCCAGTTCTCTTTGTCTTATGGGACTCTTTCTATAGGCTTGCCTTGTTCTCTAAGCTTGCTGGGTAAGTTGCCCCCCTTTCTCTCTCCATTGGGTCTGTAAGAGTTAGTCTGCAGCATATCTCCTCTGTGAAATGAAACTGCCTATGCTGTATTTTGATGTTTGAACCACTTCAAGCTACTGTGACACTATCAAGATTTTTACCAGTGTAAAAGTATAAATAGCATCACTACTCAGCTTGTTAAAGGGACACCTTAGTACTGTTATATTTGTGCAGAGATTTTTTTCTTTGAAGTAATAACATTGTCCAGTTCTGCACACTATTAGCAGCCAAGTTCATACAAAGTTAAATATATTCAGTGGAAAATAAATCTGTTGGCTCAGGCTGCTTGCTATGTGAATATTCAATCACTGTTTCATTATTGATACCAAGTATTACATATTAAGGGGATTTGTTTTAATTCATTTATCCAATCCTTATATGCACACGGTTTTGCTTTTTAAACCCAAAGGTTTTCTATGATAGCATTGTGCATATTTGAATTAGTTTTTCTGTACAAGTTTTGCTTGATTTGTCTTTATTTTAAATAAAAAAAATTTTAAACACATCTTGTCAACAAGGGGTGGAGCTAGGTGGGGGCAAGGGGACCCCGCAATTGCTAAGACTGACCCTGATGGACATGGACTGGTTCCATTTCAGACATTTGAGGAATGTGTTTTTTATGAGAGAACTTCCTGGAACTTCTACAACTGTGGACTGGATTTAGATTTGGAATATCAGCGGCATTTGAATTTTATGGGCTTTTTCCAAGTTTCAGATATTATTGTGTGTTGGAAGGTGGAGAATTCCAAGGGCTTATTAATCCAACGTGTTGGCTATTTAATTCCTTTTAATAGTCACATCATAGTGTACATTTATGTAAGTTTATAATAAAATGTGACTTGCAATTCTTCTTTTTCCTGTTTTAAGACATTCACTTCTAATTTTCAGGTTTTGTTTGTTAATTTAGATAGTATGATTCAATTTTTGACTGTGCTAAATATTAGAATTAAATTTTAACTGCCAGACCTTTGACTATTCTTCTAATTTTTGGAGATCTCTTCTCATGGTTTCTACTCCCTCCAGGGTATCCACTCTATTGTCTATCTTCATGTCATCCACAAAATAAGGCAAACTTTTCCTTTTAACTCTTCAGCAATGTCTCTCACAAATATATTAAACAGAATTGGCTTCAGTAGTGACACCTGAGGCACTCAACTACTCACCTTCCTTTTCTCTGAGAGGATTCCATTTACCACCACTCTCTGTTACCCATCAGTCAACCAGTTTCCAATCCAGTTCATCACTTTGGGTCCTAAATTCAGTCCTCTCAGCTTATTCATGAGACTTCTGTGAGGAACGGTATCAAAGGCTTTGCTGTAATCCAAGTAAATTATATCTTTGGTCACCCAGTCAAAAAATTAGAGTTGTTTAGTATCATCCTCATAGAGGCAAACCTTACCAGAGAGCTCCTCAGCAATATCACTTACAAAAATGTTAAAAAGAACTGTCCCTTGCAGTACACCACTGGTAACATCCTTTTCCTCAAAATGAGCCCCATTTACCATCACCCTTTGTCTCCTTCCACTCACCCAGTTCCTAACCCAGTCAGTTACTTTAGGGCCCATACCACAGGCATTCAGTTAATTTATTAGTCATATATGTGGAACTGTGTCAAAGGCTTTGCTAAAATCTAAGTATAGCACATCTAGTGCTCTCCCTCAATCCAACTGTCTGGTCACCCAGTCAAAGAAATTAATCAGATTTGTCTGACAAGACCTGCCTCTAGTGAAACCTTGTTGCCTTGGGTCCTGTAATCCATTGGATTCCAAAAACATTACTATATTCTGTTTTAAAAGCGTTTCCTTTAATTTATTTACCACAGAAGTCAGACTTACCGGCTTGTAGTTCTCAACCTCTTCCTTACTTCTGCTTTTGTGGAGAGGGACCACATGTGCTCTTCTCCAGTCATCCGGGACCACTCCCAACTCTAGAGAAGTACTGAAAAGGTCAGCCAGTGGAGCCCTCAGTTCCTTCAGTATCCTCAGATGCTTGCCATCCAGACCTATCGCTTTGTCCACCTTTAGTTTAGCCAGCTCCTCATGAACACAGTCCTCTGAAAATCATTCAGGGACTACCACCCCTCTATTTCTATTTGTGTTTGTCTAGAATCCAGTGGGTTGCCTCAGATCCTGCGACCCATTGGATTCTAGAAAGTTAACTATGTTTTCCTTCAGCAGCGACTCCATTATTTTTCCTACCACTGAAGTGAGGCTTATCAGCCTGTAGTTTCCCATTTCTTCCCTGTCCCTGCTTTTGTGAAGAGGAACCACATCAGCTTGTCTACAATCCTGCGGAACCTCTTCCGTCTTTAAAGATCTATTAAATAAATCCTTAAGAGGTCCTGCCAGGATTTCTCTGAGCTCCCTCAGTATCCTGGGTAGTATCCCATCCAGCCCCATAAGTACATAAGTAATGCCACACTGGGAAAAGACCAAGGGTCCATCGAGCCCAGCATCCTGTCCATGACAGCAGCCAATCCAGGCCAAGGGCACCTGGCGAGCTTCCCAAACGTACAAACATTCTATACATGTTATTCCTGGAATTGTGGATTTTTCCCAAGTCCATTTAGTAGTGGTTTATGGACTTGTTCTTTAGGAAACCGTCTAACCTCTTTTTAAACTCTGCTAAGCTAACCGCCTTCACCACGTTCTCCGGCAACAAATTCCAGAGTTTAATTATTCGTTGGGTGAGGAAATGTTTTCTCCGATTTGTTTTAAATTTACTACACTGTAGTTTCATCGCATGCCCCCTAGTCCTAGTATTTTTGGAAAGCATGAACAGACGCTTCACATCCACCTGTTCCACTCCACTCATTATTTTATATACCTCTATCATGTCTCCCCTCAGCCGTCTCTTCTCCAAGCTGAAAAGCCCTAGCCTCCTTAGTCTTTCTTCATAGGGAAGTCGTCCCATCCCTGCTATCATTTTAGTCGCCCTTTGCTGCACCTTTTCCAATTCTACTATATGTTTCTTGAGATGCGGCGACCAGAATTGAACACAATACTCAAGGTGCGGTCGCACCATAGAGCGATACAACGGCATTATAACATCCTCACATCTGTTTTCCATGCCTTTCCTAATAATACCCAACATTCTATTCGCTTTCCTAGCCGCAGCAACACACTGAGCAGAAGGTTTCAGTGTATTATCGACGACGACATTCAGATCCCTTTCTTGGTCCGTAACTCCTAACGTAGAACCTTGTATGACATAGCTATAATTCGGGTTCTTTTTTCCCACATGCATCACCTTGCACTTGCTCACATTAAACGTCATCTGCCATCTAGCCGCCCAGTCTCCAGTCTCGTAAGGTCCTTCTGTAATTTTTCACAATCTTGTCGCGAGTTAACGACTTTGAATAACTTTGTGTCATCAGCAAATTTAATTACCTCGCTAGTTACGCCCATCTCTAAATCATTTATAAATATATTAAAAAGCAGCGGTACTAGCACAGACCCCTGAGGAACCCCATTAACTACCCTTCTCCATTGTGAATACTGTCCATTTAACCCCACTCTCTGTTTCCTATCCTTCAACCAGTTTTTAATCCACAATAGGACATTTCCTCCTATCCCATGACCCTCCAAATTTCTCTGTAGCCTTTCATGAGGTACCTTGTCAAACGCCTTTTGAAAATCCAGATACACGATATCAACCGGCTCCCCTTTGTCCACATGTTTGTTTACTCCTTCAAAGAATTGAAGTAAATTGGTCAGGCAAGATTTCCCCACACAAAAGCCGTGCTGACTTGGTCTCAGTAATCCATGTTCTCGGATGTGCTCTGTAATTTTGTTTTTGATAATAGCCTCTACCATTTTCTCCGGCACCGACGTCAGACTCACCGGTCTATAATTTCCTGGATCTCCCCTGGAGCCTTTTTTAAAAATCGGCGTTACATTGGCCACCCTCCAATCTTCCAGTACCACGCTCGATTTTAAGGATAAATTGCATATCACTAACAGTAGCTCCGCAAGCTCATTTTCAGTTCTATCAGTACTCTAGGATGAATACCATCTGGTCCAGGAGATTTGCTACTCTTCAGTTTGCTGAACTGCCCCATTACGTCCTCCAGGTTTACCTTGAAGTCAGTAAGTTTCTCCGACTCGTCCGCTTGAAATACCATTTCCGACACTGGTATCCCACCCAAATCTTCCTCGGTGAAGACTAAAGCAAAGAATTCATTCAATCTCTCCGCTACGTCTTTATCTTCCTTGATCGCCCCTTTTACCCCTCGGTCATCCAGCGGCCCAACTGATTCTTTTGCCGGCTTCCTGCTTTTAATATACCGAAAAAAATTTTTGCTATGTTTTTTTGCCTCTAATGCTATCTTTTTTTCATAATCCCTCTTGGCCTTCTTTATCTGCGCCTTGCATTTGCTTTGACACTCCTTATGCTGCTTCTTGTTATTTTCAGACGGTTCCTTCTTCCATTTTCTGAAGGCATTTCTTTTAGCCCTAATAGCTTCCTTCACCTCACTTTTCAACCACGCCAGCTGTCTTTTGGACTTCCATCTTTCTTTTCTAATTTGCAGAATATGTTTGGCCTGGGCCTCCAGGATGGTATTTTTGAACAGCGTCCATGCCTGTTGTACAGGTTTTACACTCTCAGTTGCCCCCCTAAGTTTTTTTTAACCGTTCTTCTCATTTTATCATAGTCTCCTTTTTTAAAGTTAAATGCTAACGTATTTGACTTCCTGTGTATCATATTATGATCACTGTTATCAAGCGACCAGTACCATAACGTCCCTCACCAGATCATGCGCTCCACTAAGGACCAAGTCTAGAATTTTTCCTTCTCTCGTCGGCTCCTGCACCAGCTGCTCCATAAAGCTGTCCTTGATTTCATCAAGGAATTGTACCTCTCTAGCGTGTCCCAATGTTACATTTACCCAGTCTATATTTGGATAATTGAAGTCACCCATTATTATCACATTGCCCATTTTGTTTGCGTCTCTGATTTCTTTTATCATTTCTGCACCTACCTGCTCTTCCTGGCGAGGCGGACGGTAGTACACTCCTATCACCGTTCTTTTCCCTTTTATACATGGAATTTCAACCCATAATGATTCAAAGGTGTGATTTGTGTCCTGCTGAATTTGTAATCTATCTGAGTCAAGGCTCTCGTTAATATACAATGCTACCCCTTCACCAGTCCGGTCCACCCTATCACTATGATATACTTTGTACCCCAGTATGACACTGTCCCACTGGTTATCCTCCTTCCACCAGGTCTCAGTAATGCCTATTATATCCAATTTTTCATTTAGTACAATATATTCCAACTCTCCCATCTTATTTCTTAGACTCCTAGTATTTGTATATAGACATTTCAGAGTATGTTTGTTGTTCCTATTTGCATGATGCTTAGTACTTGACACTAATGATTTGCCATCTTTTGTCTGATCTTTGGTTGTATTTAAGGGCATCTGGCCTACCACGGTCTGTTGTGCAACCTCACTATCCAGAAAACCTATCTTCCCTATTTGTGTGGTATCCTTGCAAGATACCTTATCCCGAACCATGCGCTTTTGAGCGACTGTCGGCCTTCCCCCCATTTCTAGTTTAAAAGCTGCTCTATCTCCTTTTTAAATGCCGATGCCAGCAGCCTGGTCCCACCCTGGTTAAGGTGGAGCCCATCCTTTCGGAATAGGCTCCCCCTTCCCCAGAATGTTGCCCAGTTCCTAACAAATCTAAAACCCTCCTCCCTGCACCATCATCTCATCCACGCATTGAGACTCCAGAGCTCTGTCTGTCTCTTTGGCCCTGCGTGTGGAACAGGTAGCATTTCAGAAAATGCTACCCTAGAGGATCTGGATTTGAGCTTTCTACCTAAGAGCCTAAATTTGGCTTCCAGACCCTCTCTCCCACAGTTTCCTACGTCATTGGTACCCACATGTACCAAGATAGCCGACTCCTCCCCAGCACTGTCTAAAATCCTATCTAGATGACGCGTGAAGTCCGCCACCTTTGGACCACGCGATCCTCACATCCACCAGCCACCCAGCTATCTATATGCCTAATGATCGAATCACCAACTACAATGGCTGTCCTAACCTTTCCCTCCCGGGCAGCACTTGGAGACATATCCTCGGTACGACAGGATAGTACATCCCCTGGTGGGCAGGTCCTGACTACAGGAGTACTTCCTACTTCACCAGGGTGATGCTCTTCTAGGATACCTCCCTCCTCCAAGGTAGCACAAGGGCTACCAGACTGGAGGTGGGACTTCTCTACAACATCCCTGTAGGTCTCCTCTATGTACCTCTCTGTCTCCCTCAGCTCCACCAAGTCTGCTACTCTAGCCTCGAGAGAACGGACACGTTCTCTAAGAGCTAGGAGCTCTTTGCATCGGGCACACACGTATGACATCTCATCAACTGGGAGATAATCATACATGTGACACTCAACGCAAAAGACTGGATAGCACCCCTCTCGCTGCTGGACTGCTGACTCCATCTTAGTGTTTTTGCTGTCTACTTTCAGATTTTCAAGTTGTTTATAAACACTTTCTTCCATGAACAGTGCAATATCCACTCCATTCCCAGATATACCCTTGGCAGCCAACTGCAGTCCTTCTCCAGGATTTTCTTCCATGAACACTGAAGAAAAGTATTTGTTTAGCACATTTGCTTTATCCTCATCACTCTCCATATCGTTCAGTCTTACAATTCCATTCATATTATTTCTCCTTTCCCCAATATATCTGAAAAAGGTCTTGTCACCTCTCTTTACATCTTTAGCCATTTTTTCTTCTGAATGGTGTTTTCTGTGTAGATTTGCAAAGGGGGCATAATAATGGGAGGGACATGGACAGGTCAGAGGCATTCTGTTAAGATGAGTGCAGTGTTATAGTATACTACAGATCTGCACCCATCTTGCATACCAGGATTTATATCTGGTTTCTGTTGGTGTAAATCCTTGCACCCAAAGTTGAGCGCAGATTCCAGCGCTATGTGTTATTCTAAAAAGGCCACCCATCCCGAAGTACTCTTTTTTTGGGGGGGCGACCAATTTTCAGCACCACTTACTAAATCTGGTCCTATGTGTGAATAAAACACTCATAAAATTTGCTTCCACACACAAAAAATAAATCTCACATCCCTATATGCAACGCAACAGAAAACTGATTTCTTAGGCCACGTGAAAGCAATCAGTCTATTAAATTAGTTCATATGGTTGTCTGGAAGTTATCGTAACTTTCTGAGCTGAGCTGGATTTTAATTGTCTCTCTTCAATTAGAGGCTGAAGGGACAGATGCATCATCTGGAACATAATTAGAAAAACTCAATTACAATATCTAACAAAGCCAAAAGAGTGTAGACAGAGAAAAAAATTGGCAAATGTTTGCTTTGGGAACACCAACCAGCTGTGCAGACGTGTATAGAGCTATATAAGAAATGGAAACATTCTTTGCTATCAGGAGCCGTCACATTGCATGAGCTATTAGGTTCATCTGTAAAACCTTTTCCCCCCCACTCCCAACCCATTCCATTCATGTCTTGCCATCCTGTCTTGTGCTGTTTGCCAAATGCAGTGCACCTGTTTTGAAATTCATACTTTTCATATTTTTGCCCTTTAATGGTCAGAATGCATCTTAAACAAAATTCTGGCAACAATCTGCCCATCTCTCAGATTTCATATTATACCATGCAGACATGATCAGCATTTGTTGTTTTCAAGTGGTTCCCTGGGCGTTTTTGATAGCTGTCCTGCAGCTGCTCTGCTTGGTTGCCAGCCATTAGAATCCTGTTACACTATTTTATTTGCTGAAAATTAAGATAGCCCCGCTATGCTGGTTTTTTTTTAAATAAATTGTGCATCAAATTTGATGAGAAGTTTGAGTGCTCATCTTGTAAAACTTCAGCAGTGAACTAGAAGCATTGGCAATCCATACTTTATTACAGGCAGGTGCATTTCCCTGCATAACACTGCCTATGAAGTCAGGGAAATTCTGATATCACCCCTGCTATTTCATTGCTGGGCTTTCCAGAGTAAATGCTCACTATAAACCAAGTGAAAGATACATAGGTACTTTCTATTAAAAACACATAAGCAGGAGGAAAGAAAAGTGAGAGATCAAGAGGCATTGAAGGGACCACAAAGAAAACCCAGCTATACATAGCAATGTAATAAGAAGAAATTTTCTTACTGGGCATCAAACAGTACTGGTAACCCCAGGCAATCTGAAACAGTCCAATTCAAAGTCTCCAGATTCCCATTCACCAATATTGGTAGAGAATTAAATAACCAGTTCCCATAACATTATGAGAAAGTGTTTATTGCATCAGCACTGAGAGAAGGACTGAGCAATCAGATTCTCTGTCTGAATTACGAAGCATTGTGCTGCACCTTATATAGCGTTACAATATTGCGATTTCCATATGTACAACCCAGGAAAATACATACATGGCTTGTTAGTGCAAACATGTAATACTGATTAGTAACATAACACTTGCTAATCTTGTTAACTGCCCCATACTAATGAGTGATGCCTTTTAGAATATAAGAACATTAGAAAAGCCATATTGGGTCACACCAATTGTCCATCTAGTCCAATGTCCTGCTTCCAACAGTGGCCAATCCAGATCACAAGTATCTGGCAAAAACCCAACATTATATGCTACCAATCCCAGGGTAAGCAGTGGCTTCCCCATGTCTATCTCAATAACAGACTATGGACTTTTCCTCCAGGAACTTGTCCAAACCTTTTTTTTAAACCCAGATACACTAACTGCTGTTACCACATCCTCCAGCAATCAGTTCCAGAGCTGAACTATTCGTTGACTGAAAAATATTTCCCCTTAGCTGTCTCCTTTCCAAGCTGAAGAGCGTTAACCTCTTTAGCTTTTACTCATATGAGAGGAGTTCCATGGAATTTCTATCCATAAGAATTCCATGCTGCTGTCTGTTTCATGTGGATTGTTTACTTTGTTTGACTCAATTCCCCCTCCCATTTGATCCACTCTATCATTGCAATATAATTTGTACCCTGTTAACACAGTGTCTCATTGATTATCCTCCTTCAACCAAGTCTCTGAGATGCCTATTATATCTACCTCTTCATTTAGTGATATATATTCTAACTCTTCCCATCTTATTTTGTGGGCTTCAAGCATTTGTATACGAACCCTTCAAATTGTGTTTTTTCTTTATATCTATAAGCTGCTTAGAAGTTGACGGGGATAATGTGCATCATTTACTCTGCTCTCCCCTTAAACACTCCTGGCTTTCTTTCACCATTGTTGAAACCTCTCTATTGAGATTCCCTAAATGTCCTGCTTCAATAGTATCCTTCAAAGATACTCCATACCAAACCATGACCCCCTGAGCGACGGTCATCGCCTTCCCCTCACCCCACCCCACCCCACACCACACCAATTTTAGTTTAAAAGCTGCTCTATCTCCATCCCTGTTAAGGTGGAGTCCATCCTTTCAGCATAGGCTCCCCCTTTCCCAGAATGTTGTCCAGTTCCTAGAAAATCTAAATCCATCATCCCTGCACCATCATCTCAACCACACATTGAGACTTCATAGCACTGCCTGCCTCTTGGGTCCTGCGTGTGGAACGGGAAGCATTTCCGAAAATGCAACCCTGGAGGATCTGGATTTCTGCTTTCTATCTAAGAGCTTAAATTTGATTTCCAGAACCTCCCTCCTATTTTCCTATGTCATTGGTATCCACATGCACAAAGATAGCTGTCTCCTTCCCAGCACTATCTAAAATCCTACTTAGGTAATATATGAGGTCTGCCACGTATGCACCAGGCAGGCAAACACTACCTATTTTGGCAGTAGATGAATAAAATGATACAAGCCAAACATGCATAGTTAGCAAACGTTGGTCAAGATCAATGTCTGACCTCTCACGTCTTCACACAATTTTGAGGAAAACAAATTCTGCCCAAAACCAATTTGCACCTGTATAATAGGGCTATACTATGTGCCAGGTATTTTACATAAGACACATCCCCATTATATACATACATGACCATCTCATTTCATTTCTGTGCAGATCCCCTCCTGTATGCTTGCCATGGCCTTCAGTGTATATCACTGAATACTTGATACCATACTCCCCCAACATTCCTTCACTGGCTGATTGTACAATTTATAATAGCAGAATACATAGGCCTATGATTTGCTTCACTGTTTATGGACGTTGCAGCCTAGGAACACAGTGACACTGGAAGACACTGTACCGGGCAGTACTGGGAAGTAAAAGCCCAGTTAACTCAATAAAAAAAATTGTGGGAACACCCCCAAAAAATGCTATGTAAAATATGCAGCTACTGCACAGTAATCTCGCATTAAACTGCAGTAACTGCAAATTTTAGTGCACCTTAGTAAAAGGGTCCCTACATTTGTAAACATCCAGGGAAAACCTTAAATTAAGGTATTAAAACAGGTTAAACATTTGAGGAAATGGACCCTTCAGAAAATGGGCATAGTTGTCTCAAATTCCCAGAGATGGGGAATATTAAACTGAGACACCCAAAAGCTTTAAAAGGTACAGGAAAACCTGCTAGAGAATGCTAGAAGAACATAGGCTCATGTTGGGGTTGAACCAACTAACCCCGGGGGGGGGGGGGGGGAGCAAGTCAGGTCCCTTCAGGTAGGTGAGGGTGGAAGCAGGAGCTAAAACAAAATTTGCTGCTCTGTGGAACTTCAAGGAAGCAATTATTATTTTCTTTTTTAATTTAGGAGTGTTTAGTTCACTTTGTTAATAAGTAACTTTGTACATATGTAACTTTGTAAGTCTATGTGCTCTGAAAATGAGCCTCTGTATGTTTTAAAAATAATATGAATAATTCAAGGTAATTTTAATGCTCGCAAGGAGGCATAAGTGCATCTGTACTATCAATGTACTTGATTTACCACATGATAAAGATTTTTTTTCTGTGTGTTAATTGTATAGGAGTAAAAGAAAGAGAAAGCAGACCAGAGGGAAACAGCATCACAAAATAAAAACAGCAGCAAAAGTTTTATTGATAGAACCCAACTTGGGCCATGTTTCGGCTGGACGCTTGTGTCAGGGGTTATATCTTTATGGGCTTCCATAAATAAGCTCAAGTCTGTAAAAACATCCAACAATATCCCACATGGAATGCTACTAAGCAGGCAAGTGGGCAGGGTCCTGGAAAACCCAGGAGCTGGAACACGCAGAGGTCCTGGGAAGAGAAACAGGCAGTTAAGGAATACTCTGCTCACTGGCAGGGAACAATTCCTTTTTCTACATTTTCCACACTTTTCCTCTATGTTCCCCAAACTGTGGGTCTGGCCAGTTTCCTGGGCTTTGCTTCCTGGCTGTTTCTCCTCCCAGTACCTCTGCCATTGGGATGTAAGAGGAGCCAGCAGTCTTAGTAGACTGGTCACACAGACATCCCAGCAGAGCAGTGGGGCATCCTAGGGGGCACTGAAGTGGACTTCACAGAAAAATGTCCCTGGTACACATCTCACCATTGCTCCCTTATATTGTATAGTGAGCTCTCCAAAACTCACCAAAAACCCACTGGACCCACCTGTACACCACTACAATAGCCCTTATGGCTGCAGGTGTCATATGTGGGTACAGTAGGTTTTTGGTGGATTATTGGCCTGGTCCCCTTCTTCACAGTGCACTGCACCGACCACTAAACTACCCCTTGCTTGCTGCTCTAATAGTACAGGCTATAACATTTGAGACTGTCATAAAGGCAGGTATGTACTGTTTCTTTCACATCTTTGGGGAGTGGGAGGGGGGGTCATTCCTCTATTTCTTTGGAGGAGTAAGAGTAGTCATTCCTTTATTATTCCAGTGGTCATGTGGTCATTTAGGGCACTTTTTTGTGGCTTAGTCGTTATTAAAACAGGTCTAGCTCAAAACATCTTAGTTTTAGTCCTGGATGTTTTTGTTTTGTTCCATTATGGTTGAAAAACATCCAAGTGTTAGGAATGCCCAAATGCCCCCCCCCCCCCCCCCCTACACACACCCCTGACATGCCCACTTGAGATCTGGACACTCTGCAGTTGAACAGCATAGAAAAACATCCAGAAATTGGGTTTACAAAATACCAGTTTGGACATTTTGTTGAGGAAAACGTCCATCTGCCAGTTTATGTCACTTTTTAAACGTTTTTGTCTTTTGAAAATAAACCCCAGAATCTACTACTACTACATCTACTTTTCATTTCTATAGCGCTACGTACGCAGCGCTGTACACTTGAACATGAAAAGCCAGTCCCTGCTCAACAGAGCTTACAATCGAATTCTGAAGAGAAACCAGAATCTACAACAGCATCTAAAGGGGGAAATAATCAGGAAGTCTTCAAGCATGAAATAAAAAAGAAGCTATTTTGGTGCCCACCACTGACATATTAGACACAAGCATAATTTCTGAATTATGCTGAATTTTCTAATATATCCTAAAGAAATTATAGATCACAACTTAACTCAGGATCATCGCCACCTAACAATGGTGAACTAATCTGACTTTTCAAGTTCTGAACAGAATACATTTTAACTTTTCTGCGTTTCTTCCTTTGCAGGTAAACTTTTACTATACCCTGATATGGGTAAATAATTATAGCACTTTTAGTATAAATGTAATTGCTGCCTGCAATGTCAGTTAATAAACATATTAATTGTACTTTTTCTTATTCTTTGCTAGATAAAATCTCTTTATAATTTATTTTATACTAATAACTATCATTGTACAATTATAATATTGATTCTACTTCATTTATTGATATACTTCTGAAAAACACATTTTTAAAGTATACAAATAAAAATAAAAACCTAACTAGAATCACGGCTGAGTTCCTTTGCAGTGTGTAACAAACAGTCTACAAAAGTCCACAGGATTTTGTTTCACACAGCATTGTGGTCACCATCTCCATATTGATATTCGTAAGATTCCAAAATCACCATGATCATTCTCAAACCTCTTGGGTATCCATACACCCTTAGTCCTGGATCTCCTTGAAACTACAGCATATGCTGGTTCCCCTTCCCAGGGAGTGTTAAAGTTCACACAGTTGTAGAAATGCACTTTGATTTCACTGCAGTCGAAACATCCTCACAACTAGATACCCGTTAGTATTTATATATATTCCAAAATGCTATGGAAATGGTGACCACAATGCTGTGTGATACAAAATTCTGTGGACTTTTGTAGAATGTTACACACTGCAAAGGAATTCTATATATGGCACCAAAAAAACTGGTGCTGAAAAAAATGCTATAAGGCACATTTAAAGTTAGATGCAATTTACAAAATAGGGCTTATTCCTGGGAACTGCGTCTAACTTTAGGCGCAGCCATTTGCTCCAACTGAAATGTGGTGCAAATGTATGCGCCATCCCTCCTTATTCTATAACAACACACATAAGTGCTAGGAATGCCCCTCGTCCCACCCATGAACCTCCCATTTCTTCGCCCTCCTTTTCACCTCACGGATCCTGTGCCTAAATTTACATGTGAAAATGCCAATTAAATCTAATTAGGGCCAATAATTGCTTGTTAAAAGCCAGTTATTGGTGCTAATTAGCTCATTATTTAATTAACTTGTGCTCGCAAATTGGGTATGCACTCAAATTTACACACACGATTTTTTGTGACTTTTATAGAATTAGGGGGTTAGCATGCCGAATATCACTGCTATCTGGCTAAGTTGTGGCTTTGCCCAAACTCTGTCCCAGTCCACCCCTAACCTTGCCAGTGGCATAGCTACAGGAGGCCATGGGGGCCTGGGCCCCCCAAAATGGATCCGGGGCCCCTGGCTTGGATGGCAAGGGTCCCCGACTTTGTGCATGCTCAGTTTCACTAAATCCAAGCATGCACACAATGTGAGGGGAAGCAGGACAGGCAATGTGCAGAGAACAGCACTGGAGAAAGGCTTCAGCTGGCGGGAGTTGGGGACCCCCACCAGACATGGTATTTGGGTTTGCGGCAGATAGGCAGGCCAAACTGTGCCTCCCCCCCCCCCCCCCCCCCACACACACACTTTGGGCTATGAACTCCCCAAAACTTTGAGGTCTGGCTATGCCCCTGAACCTATCCAGTTAGGAAATAGCCAGTTAGTGGCAATATTCAGCTGTGTTACCCGGTTAAGTGACATTGACAGGGTTTAACCAGGCAGGGCTTATATTTCTAGTTCGAGTTTCTATGCGCTCACATCTATCTAAATGCTCAGAAATCATTGTGGGAAACTCAGATAAAGCATTTCAAAAAAAGGCCCTCTGAAAGAAATTCACCAGTATAAACAAAGTGAAAGAAATCTTCTACATGGCAGCACACAGCAATGCCACTGAGCTGTAGTTTTACAAAATAACTTCCACAGCTGTGTGACAGCTGTTACAGTGGCTGTTGTAAAACAAATGGCTAATATGCAGTGCACACAGGTTCTTTGTCATGTTGGGGGCTAGTTACTAAGCTGCAGAAAAAGTTCACATTTTACCACATCTTAATTTACTGCGCTAATCACTACCTGAAGTAACTCAGTACCACAGATTAGTGACTCTCATGGTAAATGAAAAAGATAACATGCAATCATACTCATAAACTTATTTATTCTTTTCCCTAGGAGCATTCTTAAAGGGTCAGGTGTTGATAGTGCCACACAGACCTCCTCGCACTCCCAGTGAAGACAACCCACCTCTTTGAACCCCAGAGCATGAGACCAAATAAGACCAATGAACATCTTTGCAAAGTACTGCATCTTGCAACCACAAAACTAAAATACAAAACCACCAAGATGCTGAAATCCAAGTCTCAGCCGCACCACTTGTATTAAACATCATTCCCAATGCTTACCCCTTGATCCCCACGATCCCCACTAGAGCTGTGGGGGGGGGGGGGTCTCCCAACTCAGCATGCTTCCTAATGTATACTATCCCCCATACCAAAATGTTTGCCCACCCATGAGATAGATGGAAGTGGAAGAGAAGGTAAAAGGTTATCTAATATTCTCAGGTCTGCAGCACTTAACATATACATTTTGTCATTATAGTATAATGTACACCCTGAGGAAGGTTCCAGACTGGAACTAAAACATTGGTCAGGTCTTTGGGGTCTCCATAATAATTATTTATTATTATATTTATTGTGCCATTTTTCTGTTTAGAATGTGTAAAGGTTATGTCTGGAAAATTAATGTTTGGTTTGCTTCACTGCACCTGTCTTCAGAATTGTTCTAAAATTCATCAAAATCTTGTACTGCCTGGATGTTCTATTGGTGTCTAATAAATCACCTGGTTGTGATTTGGCCCAATAGATCCATCAGGGCAGATATTTAAGAGTTTAGTGGCTCATTTTTCAAAACAAAAAAAATACCCATAAACGTTAAAAGGACGTTTTTCTCTCAAAAATGTCCAAGTTGTGATTTTCAACACTCCAATTTTAGATGTTTTACTCCACAGTTTGTCCAAATTTCAAGGCAGCGTAAGGGGGCATATTTTCAGTGAGACATGAGCAGGACGTGGGTGGCACCAAAAGGTAGCCATTTTGCTGCAATAATTGAACAAAATGAAAACATCTTTAGCCAAAATTGACTAGGGGCTCATTTTCAAAGCACTTAAACTTATGAACTTACATCGTAACCTATGGAACTTTATAAGTCTAAGGGGTCCTTTTACAAAGGTGCGCTGAAAATGGCTTGCAGTAGTGTAAGCGTGGGTTTTGGGCATGCCGATCCATCTTTCAGCACGCCTGTGAAAAAAGCCTTTTTAAATTTTTGCTGAAAATGGACATGTGGCAAAAGGAAAATTGCTGCGCATCCATTTTGGGTCCAAGACCTTACTGCCAGCCATTGACCTAGTGGTAAAGACTCACGCGATAACTGGGCGGTAATGACCTACGTGCACCAAATGCCACTTGGCGTGTGTCCCTTATGTGCCCCGAAAATAAAAATAAATATTTTCCAGACGCGTGTGTTGGACACATGCTAAAAATGAAATTACCACAAAAGCCACATGGTAGTCAGGCGGTAACTCCATTTTGGCATGCATTGAGCATGCATAGACGCTTACGTGGCTTACTAAAAGGACCCTTAAGTGCTTTGAAAATAGGCCTCTATACCTGTTTCAATCAAGACTAAGGGGTCCTTTTACTAAGCTGCGTAAGCATCTACACGCGCCCAACGTGCGCCAAAATGGAGTTCCTTAGCACAGGCAGATGAATCCATCAACTGGTGGGTTGTATCCATCTACCAGCAGGTGGAGATAGAGATCAAATAAAGAAAAGACCTAAGGTTGGTGTTTGGCTGGAGGGAGCAGCAACATAGAATCTCTGTGTTTTTGTCAGCTGTTCTGTCAGCGTTTTGGGAGGCTCGTTGTTTCGGCAGTGCTGGGTGAGTGACTTGTATTTTCTGTATTTTGGAGAGCGCGTCAGAATGGCAGCTGAAGCATTTAAGCGCTGCTCCCGCTGCGGTAAAAAGTGATCCGCAGCGGGTCTTTGTTTGGCAGGCTGCTCTAAGTCTGGGCCAGCTGAGGCGGCTCCCGTCGTGGAGCCATCGGATTTTCCGCGCTGATAGCGCTGCTCCGTGCACCATTTTGTCTTCTCCTGACGTGGCTCCCGCCAGTCAGCTAATGGCGGTTTCGGAGCCTTTGCCTTCGGCGGATTCGGAGCGTTTTTCTCCCTCTTCAGCGCGACTGTCTGGGGAAATTCTTTCAGTGCCTGGGGGCTCAGGGGACCTGTTTTCCCCAGAATTTCTTCTTTTATTGTACTAGGCATATCTTTTAAAGAAGACTCCCTTTCAGCCTTCTTCCCAGGGGCTTTTGCTGCCTTTTTTAATCCCTCGGTGGAAGGGTTTGAGCAGATGCTTTCTTCTGCTCCTGATTCTCTCCCTCCTATGACCCTACTGCAGTTCGAGTTTTCCATAAGGATGAGCTTTCCTTTTTGATTGCTAATGCAGTGGCAGCTTTGGATATTGCAGATCCGGAACCTCAGTCTTCCTCGGTCAATCTTAAGATGACCAGTACGCGGAAACCTTCTAAGGCATTTCCAGTTCATGAGGCTATTCAAGAGCTGATCTCGGCTCAGTGGTCCAACTCTGAAGGGACTTTTAAAGTAGCCAAGGCAATGTCTCGTCTTTATCCAGTAGTTTCGGATCAGGCGGACATGTATGTTCTCCCTACTGTGGATGCTTTGGTAACTGCAGTCACCAAAAATATGACCCTTCCGGTACAAGGTGGGGTAGTGCTCAGGGACATGAAGGACAGTTGCCTTGAGGCCTCTTTGAAACGTTCCTTTGAAGTGTCGATTTTGGCTCTTCAGGCAACTATTTGTAGCTTGTATTCAGCCAGGGCATGTCTTAGTTGGCTTCATCAGGCACAGCAGCATGACCCAGATGAGGGTCTGCATTTGGAATCTGTCGCCGCTCTTTTGGAATCAGGCTTAGCTTATTTAGCTGATTCCCTTTATGACCTCGTTCGCTCGTCAGCTAAGCTTATGGCTCTTTCAGTTTCTTCTTGCCATTTGTTGTGGTTATGCCATTGGGCGGCGGATTTGGCCTCTAAGCAGAGACTCACTCGGCTTCCTTTTCGGGGCAAGCTTCACTTTGGGGAAGATTTGGAAAAGATTGTTAAGGACTTAGCTGACTCTAAGGGTCAACGTCTGCCAGAGGACAGGGCTTGGTCGACTCCGAGAACTTCTGTGTCTTCTGCTTCTCGGCCTCGTTTTAGAGAGGTTCGGCGTTATCAGCCGGGTTGGCCTCCTGCTAACTTCCAGCGGAACCGTTTCCAGCAGCGTTCTTCCTTTCGGAATGATAAACGTTCTGCAGCCTCCTTTTCACGCCCAGGTGTTTCAGGACATCCTTTGCAATGATGGGGCGAAGGTCCACTCTTCAGTTCCAGAGATTGGTGGACCCTTTTTTACGAAGAGTGGGCCAACATTACCTCAGACCAATGGGTCTTGGATATTATCAGAGAGGGTTACAAGCACCATCTCCAAACGGGTAGCAATTGAAGTCACTATCTGTTCTCTCCTGGAGCTAGGGGCAGTGGTTCCTGTTCCGCTTTCTGAAATTCAGATGGGTCGTTATTCCATTTATTTTGTGGTGCCTGGAAAAGGAGGTTCTTTTCGGCCCATTCTCGATCTCTGCAAAATAAATCTGTTCCTGAGGGTTCGGCATTTTCGCATGAAAACATTGCGGTCCGTGGTAGCTGCAGTTCAGCCAGGAGAGTTCCTCACAGCTCTGGATCTCAAGGAGGCATATCTTCATATCCCCATTTGGCAGCAACATCAGCGTTTTCTCCGTTTTGCCATTTCAGGACGTCATTTCCAATTCCGAGCACTTCCCTTTGGCCTTGCCACTGCTCCTCGGACATTCACCAAAGTCATGGTGGTGGTAGCAGCACTCCTGAGGAAGGAAGGGATCAGGGTTCATCCCTACCTCAACGACTGGTTGATTCAAGCGGACTCGGCTCCAGAGAGCCGCAAGGCTACCGACCAGGTCATTTGTCTGTTGCAGTCATTGGGATGGGTCATCAATTTTCCCAAGAGTCATCTGATTCCGTCTCAGCAATTAGACTACCTGGGAGTTCGCTTCAATACAGTGCTGGATCGTGTCTTCCTCCCAGAGGAGCGGGTGCTCAAGCTCCATTCTCAGATTTCCGGCATCCTCCAGTTGTCCTGTCCCCAGGCTTGGGATTACGTTCAGGTTCTGGTTCAATGGCAGCGACCTTGGTGGTAGTTCTTTGGGCCAGAGCTCATATGAGGCTGCTTCAATCGTCACTTCTGTGCAGGTGGTCTCCGGTCTCTCAGGATTATCAGCGCCATCTCCCTTGGCTTCCCAGGGCGCGATGCAGTTTGACATGGTGGCTTCACAGTCTCCACTTGAGGAAGGGAGTATCTCTGGCAGTTCTGCAGTGGATAATAGTAGTCTCAGATGCCAGCCTCTCGGGTTGGGGGGCTCTTTGTCTTCAACGACATGCCCAGGGGACTTGGTCAGCGACCGAGGCCAGTTGACCAATCAATCACCTGGAACTCAGAGCAGTGTTCAATGCCCTCCTACAGTTTCAGAGCTTGTTGGAGGGGAAGGAGGTTCATGAGGTTCGTGTATTTTCAGACAACACGGCAGCAGTGGCTTATATCAATCACCAGGGCGACACTCAGAGTTCAGCTCTGGCGACAGAGGCAGATTGTCTCCTTTGGTGGGTGGAGGCTCATCTGCAGTGCCTGTCGGCAGCTCACATTGCGGGTATTTTATTTATTTATTTTTTGTTACATTTGTACCCCACACTTTCCCAATCATACTTCCTCTCTGAGCACACCACCCGAACTCTCATCCACTCTCTCATTACCTTTCGCCTTGACTACTGCAACCTACTCCTCACCGGCCTCCCATTTAGCCACCTATCCCCCCTTCAGTCCATCCAGAACTCTGCCGCACGTCTTATCTTCCACCTTGACCGATATACTCAAACCACCCCTCTCCTCAAGTCACTTCACTGGCTTCCGATCAGATACCGCATACAGTTCAAGCTTCTCCTACTGTCGCATGCTCGAGGACCTTGGCAGATGGTCAGGCTTCTTCCCCGGGAGCACTGGATTCGTGAGTCCTTGGGCCACTACCGTGGAGCAGCAGTGGCAGGCAAGATCATCTTCAAGGTAGAGATGAGACAAAACTGGACCAGAACCCCGGACTGGAGTTCCACACAGGAATACACGGAACTGGAACGCACCGGACGGGTGCGCACTGGAGTGGAGTCCGCTGGACTGGAACACACTGGAGTGGCCCCACTGGACTGAAACATACAGGAGTGAAACCCGCTGGACTAGAACACACTGGAGCGGAACCCACGGGACCGGAACCCGCTGGACTGGAACACACTGGACCTAGGCTTCACCTACGCTTAACCACCTTTCCCCGAGGGTTGAGCCCTCAGGTTCGGGCGGCCGGCAGGACTTACAGAATAACCAGAACTGGAACTCGCAAGCCGGAACAGCAGGAATGAGGATCCAGGAGTGCCCCCAGGCACCTAGGCGAAGGCAGGGCAGACAGCCAGGGAATGTCCGGGTTCCGGCAGTAGGCAGGTTAAACACAATGACTAGTAAACTGTACCCAAGCTAATAGGAACGCTATGCCCAAGCAAACCAGTCATACACAAGAAACATACTCTAAGCAACTCAGGAAAACTAGTAAAGCTATACACCAGCTAACAACCACAGCTGTGCCCAAGCTAACAAGTCATACACTGGAAACATACACAGAGCAAACTCAGGAGACTTAGTAAAGCTATACACCAGCTAACAACCACAGCTGTGCCCAAGCTAACAAGTCATACACTGGAAACATACACAGAGCAAACTCAGGAGACTTAGTAAAGCTATACACCAGCTAACAACCACAGCTGTGCCCAAGCTAACAAGTCATACACTGGAAACATACACAGAGCAAACTCAGGAGACTTAGTAAAGCTATACACCAGCTAACAACCACAGCTGTGCCCAAGCTAACAAGTCATACACTGGAAACATACACAGAGCAAACTCAGGAGACTTAGTAAAGCTATACACCAGCTAACAAACAAAGCTGTGCCCAAGCTAACAAGTCATACACTGGAAACATACACAGAGCAAACTCAGGAGACTTGTAAAGCTATACACCAGCTAACAAACAAAGCTGTGCCCAAGCTAACAAGTCATACACTGGAACAAACACCGAGAACTAGCAAAGCTACACACAGGCTAACAAGCAAAGCTGTGCCCAAGCTAGCTAGTCATACACTAGGAACAAACACAGAGAACTAGCAAAGCTACCCACCGGCTAACAAGCAAAGCTGTGCCCAAGCTAGCTAGTCATACACTAGAAACAAACACAGAGAACTAGCAAAGCAACCCACCGGCTAACAAGCAAAGCTGTGCCCAAGCTAGCTAGTCATATACTAGAGACAAACACAGAGAACTAGCAAAGCTACACACAGGCTAACAAGCAAAGCTGTGCCCAAGCTAGCTAGACAAACATAGAAACTCACACAGAGCAAACAATGTAGCAGTGAACAGAGCACTCCACATACCAGGGCCCTTTGACGAAATGCAAAGGCCAGGGCTGTAGTCTCTAAGTGATTAATAAAGCCCTTCCACACCAGAGGCACAGCTGCAGCAATCACCTTGCATCCAAACAGAGGCTTGACACACAGAGAAGTCAGCCCAGCGGGAGCCATCTTGGATACTGGCATAGAGGAGTCGGCGGCAGCCATCTTGGAAAAGGCATAGCCCACACAGGTGAGGTTCAGTAGGGCAATCAGCACACAGAGCCAGAGAGAAACTAAGACAGAGACAGACACAGAGACAAGCAGAAGCCAGCACAGCCCCTGACTCCCAGAAACAGGGTAAGTTTGAGGGTGGTCACGGCCACAGACGTGACACCTACTAACCTACAAATGCACTCGATCTGCAGCCCCTCCTTACCTCTCTACCCTCATCTCCCCTTACGTCCCTACCCGTAACCTCCGCTCTCAAGACAAATCACTCCTTTCAGTACCCTTCTCCACCACTGCAACTCTAAACTCCGCCCTTTCTGCCTCGCCTCACCCCATGCTTGGAACAAACTCCCTGAGCCCATACGCCAGGCCCCCTCCCTACCCATCTTCAAATCATTGCTCAAAGCCCACCTCTTCAATGTCGCTTTCGGCAACTAATCACAACACCTCTACTCAGGAAATCTAGACTACCCCAACTTGACATTTCGTCCTTTAGATTGTAAGCTCTTCTGAGCAGGGACCGTCCTTAGTTATTCATTTGTACAGCGCTGCGTAACCCTAGTAGCGCTCTAGAAATGTTAAGTAGTAGTAGTAGTAGTAGTCATAGCAGGTTCAATGCGGCTTACATATTATATACAGGTACTTATTTGTACCTGGGGCAATGGAGGGTTAAGTGACTTGCCCAGAGTCACAAGGAGCTGCCTGTGCCTGCAGTGGGAATCGAACCCAGTTCCCCAGGACCAAAGTCCACCACACTAACCACTAGGCCACTCCTCCACGCCGCAATGTACAAGCGGATTTCCTCAGTTGACACACCCTGGATCCAGATGAGTGGGAGTTGTCGGCGGAGGTGTTTCAGTTGCTCTGTCGGAAGTGGGGAACTCCGACCATGGACCTCATGGCGACACAGAGGAACACCAAGGTATCCCTTTTCTTCAGCAGAAGAAAGGAACCGAAGTCTGCAGGCCTAGACAGCGAATGATACATACCTGTAGCAGGTGTTCTCCGAGGACAGCAGGCTGATTGTTCTCACGACTGGGTTGACGTCCACGGCAGCCCTCACCAACCGGAACAAAACTTCGCGGGCGGTCCCGCATGCAGGGCATGCCCACCGCACATGCGCGGCCATCTACCCGCCCGTGCGCGACCGTTCCCGCTCAGTTGAATGACAAGCAAAGGAATGAGTAAAACGCAACTCCAAAGGGGAGGAGGGAGGGTAGGTGAGAACAATCAGCCTGCTGTCCTTGGAGAACACCTGCTACAGGCATGTATCATTCGCTTTCTCCGAGGACAAGCAGGCTGCTTTTTCTCACGACTGGGGTATCCCTAGCTCTCAGGCTCACTCAAAACAAGAACCCAGGTCAATTGAACCTCGCAACGGCGAGGGCATAACAGAAATTGACCTACGAAGAACAACTAACTGAGAGTGCAGCCTGAACAGAATAAAATCGGGTCCTGGAGGGTGGAGTTGGATTGAAACCCCAAACAGATTCTGCAGCACCGACTGCCCGAACCGACTGTCGCGTCAGGTATCCTGCTGGAGGCAGTAATGTGATGTGAATGTGTGGACAGATGACCACGTCGCAGCCTTGCAAATCTCTTCAATAGTGGCTGACTTCAAGTGGGCCACTGACGCTGCCATGGCTCTAACACTATGAGCCTTGACATGACCCTCAAGAGCCAGCCCAGCCTGGGCATAAGTGAAGGAAATGCAATCTGCTAGCCAATTGGAGATGGTGCGTTTCCCGACAGCGACCCCTTTCCTATTGGGGTCGAAAGAAATAAACAATTGGGCGGACTGTCTGTGGGGCTGTGTCCGCTCCAGATAGAAGGCCAACGCTCGCTTGCAGTCCAATGTGTGCAACTGACGTTCAGCAGGGCGGGTATGTGGTCTGGGAAAGAATGTTGGCAAGACAATTGACTGGTTAAGATGGAACTCCGACACCACCTTTGGCAGGAACTTAGGGTGAGTGCGGAGTACTACTCTGTTATGATGAAATTTTGTATAAGGAGCATGAGCTACCAGGGCTTGCAGCTCACTGACTCTACGAGCTGAAGTAACTGCCACCAAGAAAATGACCTTCCAGGTCAAGTACTTCAGATGGCAGGAATTCAGTGGCTCAAAAAGAGGTTTCATCAGCTGGGTGAGGACGACGTTGAGATCCCATGACACTGCAGGAGGCTTGACAGGGGGCCTTGACAAAAGCAAGCCTCTCATAAATCTAAAGGCTCTCCAGAGATGGCTTTACCCTCTACACGATGATGGTAAGCACTAATCGCACTGAGGTGATTCCTTACTGAGTTGGTCTTGAGACCAGACTCTGATAAGTGCAGAAGGTATTCAAGCAGGTTCTGTGCAGGACAAGAACGAGGTTCTAGGGCCTTGCTCTCACACCAAACGACAAACCTCCTCCACTTGAAAAAGTAACTCTTTTTAGTGGAATCCTTTCTAGAGGCAAGCAAGACACGGGAGACACCCTCAGACAGACCCAACAAAGCAAAATCTATGCCCTCAACATCCAGGCCGTGAGAGCCAGAGACTGAAGGTTGGGGTGCAGAAGCGCTCCGTCGTTCTGCGAAATGAGAGTCGGAAAACACTCCAATCTCCACGGTTCTTTGGAGGACAACTCCAGAAGTAGAGGGAACCAGATCTGACGGGGCCAAAAAGGTGCTATCAGAATCATGGTGCCATGGTCTTGCTTGAGCTTCAGTAAGGTCTTCCCCACCAAAGGTATGGGAAGATAAGCATGCAGGAGGCCGGTCCCCCAATGGAGGAGAAAGGCATCTGACGCTAGTCTGCCTTGTGCCTGTAGTCTGGAAAAGAACAGAGGCAGCTTGTGGTTGGTCTGAGAGGCGAAAAGGTCCACCGAGGGAGTGCCCCACTCTCGGAAGATCTTGCGTAACACTCTGGAATGCAGCGACCACTCGTGCGGTTGCATGACTCTGCTCAGTCTGTCGGCCAGACTGTTGTTTACTCCTGCCAGGTATGTGGCTTGGAGAAGCATGCCGAACTGGCAGGCCCAACGCCACATCCCAACGGCTTCCTGACACAGGGGGTGAGATCCGGTGCCCCCCTGCTTGTTGATGTAATATATTGCAACCTGATTGTCTGTCCGAATTTGGATGATTTGGCAGGACAGCCGATCTCTGAAGGCCTTCAGTGCGTTCCAGACCACTCGGAGATCCAGGAGGTTGATCTGAAGATCTTGTTCCTGGAGGGACCACAGCCCCTGGGTGTGGAGCCCATCGACATGAGCTCCCCACCCCAGGTGAGATGCATCCGTCGTCAGCACCTTCGTGGGCTGCGGAATTTGGAATGGTCGGAATGGTCCACCAGTGCAGCGAATTGCGGCAACTGAGGGACAGGAGGATGACATCTTCTAGATGGTAGCTTGACACCACTGGGAAGCTAGGATCCATTGAGCAGGTCTCATGTGAAGGCGAGCCATGGGAGTCACATGAACCGTGGAGGCCATATGACCCAGGAGTCTCAACATCTGCCGAGCTGTGACCTGCTGAGACGCTCTGGTCTGAGAGGCAAGGGATAGAAGGTTCTGCACCCTTGCTTCGGGAAGGAAGGCCTGAGCCATCTGAGAATTCAGCAGCGCTCCTATGAATTCCAGAAATTGGACTGGCTGGAGATGGGACTTCAGGTAATTTATCACAAACCCCAGCAGCTCCAGAAGGTGGATAGTACACTGCATGGACCGAAGAGCTCCTGCCTCTGAGGTGCTCTTGACCAGCCAATCGTCGAGATACGGGAACACATGCACTCCCAGCTTGCGTAGATACGCCGCAACCACCACGAGACACTTCGTGAATACCCGTGGTGCAGAGGCGAGCCCAAAGGGCAGCACACAATACTGAAAGTGCCGTGTCCCCAGACAGAATCTGAGATACTGTCTGTGAGCTGGCAGTATCGGGATGTGAGTGTAAGCGTCCTTTAAATCCAGGGAACATAGCCAATCGTCTTTCTGAATCATTGGTAGAAGGGTGCCTAAGGAAAGCATCCTGAACTTTTCTTTGACCAGGTATTTGTTCAGGCCTCTCAGGTCTAGGATGGGGCGCATCCCCCCTGTTTTCATTTCCACAAGGAAGTACCTGGAATAGAAACCCTGCCCTTCCTTCCCGGGTGGCACGGGCTCGACCTCATTGGCGCTGAGAAGGGCGGAGAGTTCCTCTGCAAGTACCTGCCTGTGATGGGAGCTGAAGGATTGGGCTCCCGGTGGGCAATTTGGTGGAGTAGAGGCCAAATTCAGGGTGTATCCGCACCGCACTATTTGGAGAACCCACTGGTCGGAGGTTATCAGAGGCCACCTTTGGTGGAAAAACTTTCAACCTCCCCCCGACCGGCAGGTCGTCCGGTATGGACACTTTGATGGCGGCTATGTTCCCATGGATCCAGTCAAAAGCCCGTCCCCGGCTTTTGCTGTAGAGGCGCAGGGGGCTGCTTAGGCGCACGCTGTTGATGGGAACGAGCGCGCTGGGACTGTCCCTGTGCCTGAGGAGGCCTTCGGGCCGGCTGGGTGTACCTACGCTTGTTGTAGGCGTAGGGTGCAGCCTGCCTGGCCCGGGAAAAACGTCAACCTGCTGAGGTGGATGCTAAAGGCGCCCGGTGGGAGAGCTTGTCGAGAGCGGTTTCCTGCTGGTGTAGTTGGTCCACCAACTGCTCGACCTTCTCGCCAAAGATGTTATCCCCCCGGCAAGGGACATCCGCCAGTCGTTGCTGGGTGCGGTTGTCCAGGTCAGACGCACGCCGCCAGGAGAGTCTGCGCATCACTATACTGTTATGATTGGGGTCTGAACCCCTCTCAAACTTACCTCTTTCCTGGGGGTCAGCTTCTTAGCTGGCTTCTGTTTCTTTTCTCTGTCTTTTCTGAGCTGGCTCTCAGCCTCTGTCTCTCTGTGCTGGCAGCTTCCAGCAGCATGGCTCTAATTGTTTCACTACACTGCACCTGTGGGTATGTTGCCTGAGTTGCTCTACCTCTCTTTGGGTGTACTGGCTTCAAGTGTTTCACAGTTTTGCATTGGTGTGGGTTGGGCCTCTCTGGGTCAGTGTGCTTTTGCCTAGGTCTAGGGAGTGTGACATCATCAGGGAGGGCCTTGATAAGGAAGTGGTCTTGTTTCCTTCAGGGTCTTTGCAACAGTTGTGTTTGCTTTAGGTAGGGTGGTGCAGTGTGCACTTCTGACATTGTGTCTAGGGTCCCTGCTTGCTTTTGCTAAGGTCCAGGTTAGTGTTAGTGCAGTGTGCACTGGTGTCTATGTGTTTAGCTTTCCTGCTTTTCCCTTTGGTTCCCCTGCTTTTCCCTCTTGGTTTTGGAAGCATTGCTATGTGTAGGGCTTTGGAAGCTCTGTTGCTATTAGAAGTACTCCTGGGTTTGGTGTTGTTAGGAACACTGCAGAGTTTGCTGTTAGAAGTACTTCTGGTGTTTGTGCTATTGGGAGCATTGCAGTCTTTGCTGTTGGTGTTTGGTGATTTAGAATCACTTTTGGCTTATGTGTTAGCTTCACTGCTTTTTCCTTGTGGCTCCCCTGTCTTCCCTTTTAGTGCTAGGAGCTCTTCTGGTTGCTTGCCAGAGTAGTGCTTAGGAAGCACCTTGTTAGTTGTATCTAGCTTGCTAGAGCAGTGCTTAGGTAGCTGGTTAGTTCTGTGTTTAGCTTATTAGTGTAAAGCTCTGCTTGTAGCTTGGTGCTTAGTAGCACCTGTGTTAGCTTTGTGTTTAGTTCCCTGCTCTGTTAGTCTAGGGCTGAGGAAGTCCCTTTCTTGAGCAGGGATTAGGAGCTCCTGTTTAGTATAGGGCTTAGGAAGTCCTTTTGTCAGTTTACGGTTAGGAACACTCCTGCTGGTTTAGGGCTTGGGAGCACGTAGATCAGTTTAGGGTTAGGAGCACTTCTGTTTCCAGTCCTGGTCCCTATGTCATCCGGTATCCAGTAAGTCCTGTCGGCTACTCGAACCCAGGAGCTCAACTCTTGGGGGGCTTAGTAGCTAAGTACAGGTGAAGCTGTTGGACCAGTCCAGTGTGCTCCAGTCCCGTGTTCCGGTCCTGTGTCCTCCAGTCCGGGGGACCAGTCCAGGGTGTTCCAGTCTGGTGTGCTCCAGTCCAGTGTGTTCCGGTCCGGTGTGTGTTCCAGTCCTGTGTCCTCCAGTCCGGGGGATTCCAGTCCATGTGTTCCGGTTCGCTGGGCAGTGCCTGCAGTCCCTGCCGGTGTGCTTACCCAGTGTTGGTTGGTGGGTTTTGCCTGCTGCTGTCGCTCCTCGTCAGCAGCCCAAGGGCTCACGTTTGCTCCAGAGCCCGGCCCCGCGGGCTCTGAACCTGAGAACCTGACATATACCTTGGGCCGCAGCTCGAGATGCCACATCACAGGTGTCTAGATACCCCTGGACAGGAACTTTCTGCACGCCTTCAGCTGCCTGACCACCTCCTGAAAGGGCCTGGACTGCTCTGGAGGGAGCTTGTCGACCAGGTCCGCCAGTTGCTTCACATTGTTCCGCATGTGAATGCTCGTGTAGAGCTGGTATGACTGGATGCGGGTCACGAGCATGGAAGATTGGTAGGCCTTCCTCCCAAACGAGTCCAGAGTGCGAGACTCCCGCCCCGGGGGCGCCGAGGCGGTATTCCTCGAACTCCGTGCCCTCTTGAGAGCAGAGTCCACGACCGCCGAGTCATGAGGCAATTGGGGCCGCATCAACTCTGGGTCAGAGTGGATCCTGTACTGGGACTCCGCTTTCTTGGGGATGGTGGGGTTAGATAAGGGCTTCAGCCAGTTCCGAAGCAGTGTCTCTTTGAGGACATTGTGCAACGGCACCGTGGAAGACTCTCTAGGTGGTGATGGATAGTTGAGGACCTCGAGCATCTCAGCCCTCGGCTCATCCACAGAGACCACGGGGAAGGGAATGCAAATAGACATGTCCCTGACGAAGGAGGCAAAGGAGAGGCTCTCAGGGGGTGAGAGCTTCCTCTCCGGTGAAGGAGTGGGGTCAGAGGGAAGGCCCTCAGACTCCTCTGAGGAGAAATATCTGGGGTCCTCCTCCTCCCCCCACGAGGCCTCTTCCTCGGTGTCGGACATGAGCTCTTGCAACTCAGACCTGAACCGGGCCCGTCTCGACTGCGAGGAACCATGTCCTCGATGATAGCGTCGAGCGGTGGACTCCCGCGCCAGCGGGGATGAAGCTCCCTCCATTGATGTCGACGGGGATTCCACCTGCGTGGTGGTCGACACCGGTGCCGCAAGCGGCGTCGGTGTCAGAGGCCTCGGCATCGGGCAAGAGCACACCGGCGCCTCCATCAACGGCGCCGGGGGCGCAAGCACTCCCGGTGCCGGCAAAGCCTGGCATCAGCCCTTCCAGAATCCCTGGAAGGATGGCTCAGAGGCACTCGTCAAGGCCCGCTGTCGGGAAAGGCAGGGGGGCCGGTGTGGGTGTTGGTGCCGGAAGCTGCTCGGGTCCAGGAGACGGTACCGAAGCACCCATGGACTGACGCAGCGACACCTCTTCAACCGAGAGGGAACGCTCCTCTCGGCACTGCCGCTTCCTCGGCGTCGAATCATCTCTGGAGGCGCCGGAGCTGGTAGTCCCGTGCGCCGTGGGCAACCAATGACGGTGCTTTTTGGTTTTCTTTCGGTGCCCGTCATCGGCGCTCGGCGGCAGAGATGAAGAGGAGGTAGAACCCCCCCCGGCCTCAAGGGATCGGGTCTGACAGGGTTCGGTCCCGATGGCCCTGGGTAGAGGGAGTGGCCGGGGCCGATTGCCCGCGCGGCCGCTCACCCCCGCTGTCGCCGGTAGGCCGGCGGGCCAACGGTACCTGTACTCCTGGGGTCGGTGCCATTGTCGGTGCCGATTTCGTCGACATCGGTACCGGTACCGAAGATCCGGCCGTCGACACCGATGCCGTCAACGTCGACGTCGAGGGGCCGGCGCAAGTTCCAAAAAGACGGTCCCGAAGAACTTGCCTCGCCATCTGTGTCCGCTTCCGCAAGCCGAGACACAAGGTGCACGTTTTGGTATTATGCTCCAGCCCAAGGCACTGGAGGCACCAAGCGTGAGTATTGGTTTGCAAGATCTACCGGCCGCACCGACCACACTTCTTGAATCCGCTCGGGACCTTCGAGGACATTGACGGAAAAATCGCGTCGGCGAAGTCAAAGTCGTCGATGGGGCGGTGAAAAGCACACCCGAAAAAAGAAAACGACCGCGCGGCCACAAGGCTGCAACGAGGTGCCCCCGTGGCTAAAGACAATGAGGGGACAAACTTCTTTTTTTTTTTTTTTTTTTTTTAACAGAAGAAAGGAAAGAAGCGCGAATGCGTACGAAAAGAGAAAAACTCGCGGCTAGGCCGCGATCCGGTTTTCAGGGCTGACAGAGAGAGAGATGATAACACGTCTCTCTCCAGCGTGGAATAAAAAAAAACTGAGCGGGAATGGTCGCGCACGGGCATGAAGACAGCCGCGCATGTGCGGTGGGCGTGCCCTGCGTGCGGGACCGCCCGCGAAGTTTTGTTCCGGTTGGTGGGGGCTGCCGTGGACGTCAACCCAGTCATGAGAACAAGCAGTCTGCTTGTCCTCGGAGAAACTCTTCTACAACCGTGGCTGGAGAACGCGCTTCTGTACTTGTTCCCTCCTTGGCCCTTGATCAGAAGGATTCTCCTCAGGATTGCTCAACACCCAGGCCGAGTCATTCTGGTGGCTCCAGATTGGCCTCGGCGTCCCTGGTATGTAGATCTGGTGCAGCTCCAAATGGAGTCGCCTTTTCGTCTGCCAGTTCTGCCCGACCTTCTTCACCAGGGGCCAGTAAACATGGAGGATCCTTACCACTTTGGTCTTACGGCCTGGCTGTTGAACGGTCACGGTTGAGGAAAAAGGGCTATTCTGATGTTGTCTTAGCTACTCTATTGCAGGCTCATAAACAGTCCACTTCGACAGCGTATGCTCGTGTTTGGCGCACATTCGTGGCATTTTGTAAGGCCAGTGCATGGTCTCCTTTTCAAGCTTCTGTGGCTCAGCTCTTGGTGTTTTTGCAAGACAGTTTATAGTAAGGTTTGGCCTATAACTCGCTTCGGGTTCAAGTGGCAACCCTAGCGTGTTTTTGGGGAAGGGCATCAGGTTCCCCCTTGGCAGCGCATCCAGATGTGGTACGTTTTTTGCGTGGGGCTCTTCATCTCCCCTTTGCGCCAACCTTGTCCATCCTGGAACCTTAATTTGGTTCTTGGGGCATTGCAAGGCTCTCCTTTTGAACCGTTACGTAGGGCTTCCGATAAAGATCTCACCCTGAAGGTTGTGTTTTTAGTGGCTATAGCTTCAGCACGTAGAATCTCCGAGATTCCAGCCCTTTCATGTCGGGATCCTTTTTTGCAGTTCTCAGAGGCGGGAGTCACGTTGCAAACTGTGCCTTACTTTTTGCCGAAGGTTATCTCGGCTTTTCATCTCAATCAGCCTCTTTTTCTTCCTTCCTTTAGGGAAGAGGATTTTCCAGTGACTTTTCGGAGTCTTCATCTTTTGGATGTGCGTTGAGTCCTTCTGCGCTATTTGGCGATGTCTAACGACTTCTGAAAGACAGATCACTTGTTTGTGCTTCTTCAAGGTTCTTGTCGTGGCCAAGCGGCTTCAAAACCGACTATTGCGAGATGGCTTAAGGAAGCTATTTCTTCAGTGTACTTGTTGGCTGGTCGGATCTCGCCGGAACCTTTATGTGCTCATTCTACTAGAGCGCAGTCGACCTCGTGGGTGGAGTCTTCGGTCTTCTCCTTACAAGAAATTTGTCGGGCGGCTACTTGGGCCTCCGTTCATTCCTTTACCAAGCATTATGGAATGGACGTAGCAGCCAGATCTGATGCTTCTTTTGGTGCGGCGGTCTTGTCAAGGGGGGCGACAGTGTCCCTCCCTATCTAGAGAGTGCTTTGGTACATCCCACCAGTTGATGGATTCATCTGCTGCCTGCGCTAAGGAAGGTAAAATTATGTTCTTAGCTGCAGCAGATGAATCCAGTATCCCTTCCTAGCTTACCATCACTTTTCTCTATTCACTCTGTGTGTTTGTTGTTCCTGTTTGCAGGGCTGTGCTGACCCGCTAAGCGGGGTAAGCACGGCAGGAGGGCGCCTCACCTTCAAGGGCGCTGCCACCGCCGCCGCCGCCGGCCGAGTCAGTGTTGTGTTTTATAAAATTAAAAAATATAACCCTCTCTCGCGTTGGCGCCTATATGCGCATGCACTGCTGGCTCTGGCTGCTGCCTTCCCGTGCGCTGCTGCACTCGTTCGTCTTTTTAGGCTTAGCACCGCCCCAGCGTGACGCACGGCATGATGTCATCGCACCTGGAGCCTCGCAGGCAGTCCGACTCCGAAGGACGGGTGTTGCTGACACCGACGCCGCGTTGGAGACGGAGTAGTGCTGTGAGAGGAGGAGAGTCGGCGCCGCTGCTTGGAGGATCATTGGATGATCAGCTGCTGCTGCTGCCCGCTCCCGCAGTGCTCCGCAAGTCCAAGTCCGCATTAATTTTGGTTTTTGAGAGAGAAAGTCAGACTGGTGGACACATCATTGGTAAGGAAGGACGGTTTTGCCTTGTTAACTTTTCTTTTTTTTTATTGAATTTACACATTTACAAGCCATACACTTGTATCAAGCAATATCGAGCTAATGTTTTTCCAAACATAATATTTAAACAAATAAAGAAAAAGAATATAATATAAAGAAATTCCAAGAATACTACAAGTATTACTTAAAGTAAATATAGCTCAGCCTCAGACCACGATTTGAGTAGAGGGCTAATGAAAATAATAGGAGAACAAAAAGAAGCATTTGTTTACAGGAAATATAGCCTGGTCGCATAGGCGGTCGGTGGCCCAACTGTTTGGGGAGGCTAAAGGGGGCGGGGTTAGGGGTGGGGCCAGAGGCGGGGCTTACATCCATAATTGTCTGACAACAGAAAAAAAAATAAAAATAAGTCACAATTAATACCTTTTATTAAATTTAGATATTAAATATGTATCATATGTCAAAGAATAAAGTGGTTGCTCAAAGCATGTACTAACCACAATTGCTGAACTGCAAAACACTATGCACAAATTTGTGCAAAAACACACTCATAAACCTTACTGTACCATAACACTGGGCAGACCCTAATAAACCAATATACCACCCATACGGAAAATGCTGACCGTCAACAATATGAAACAAGGGATCATAATATCACAATTCTCATGTAGAGCCACAAAACACCTTTAGGGTGGAAAGTGTTCACAATGAGCTCCTTTTATGAACGACTATATGTAGATTCTTCAAGAGGTAGTGTGTCATGATTTAGGCTCTAAAACCCTTTCTGATGATTTGGTGCCACCTCAGTAAGGCCAATACACAATCTCTCCACTGCAAAACACTATACACAAACTTGTGCAAAAACACACTCATATAGCCTTACCAAACCATAACAGTACTAATTCCAAGGACAGGACGAGCTAAACCTTATGCGTGGAAAGGCAGCACTATAATTACACCGGGCTCTAAAACTACAGTGCACAACCTAGTGAAACAAAAAAAAACAAAAAGGGCTGAAAATACTACACGCTAGCAGAATACTGTACCTTGATCACACATGAAAAACACATGACACAGATATGAAGGCAAAATACTGAACTGGAAAGTTACCTCAAGAAGTCAGACTCAGCATGCAGCAATACTAGAAAAATTGAAATTTACATGCAAAACATCACAGATGCATATTTCCAAAAGCTGATATATTCCAGTTAATAAATTCTGAATAAAATACTTTTTTCTGCCTGTTGTCGTCTGATCATTTAGTTTTTCTATTCACTTTGGTCCCAGTGTCTTCTTTCCATTTGATATTTTTTCTCTCACCATGTCCATCATCCTCCTGTGTCCTTATGCGTCCTGTCTACCATCTGTAGCCCTGTCCCTATCCTTCAGTATCCCGATCCAGCTCTTAAATTCAACAGTTTTCCCTCCATCCATATCCAGCATTTCTCCTCACTCCCCTCCATCCATGTGCATATACTTCCCTCCCCTCCATCCATGTCCAGCACCTTCCCTCTTTCTCTCCTACCATGCCATCCAGTGTTATCCCTCTTTCTCTCTCCATCCTTCCACCCATTATCCTCTCCCAATCCTTCCATCCATTGTCTTCCTCTATCTCCCCTTCCTTCTAGACAGTTCTCTCTCTTGACTCTTTTCCATTCAGCATGTCCTCTCTCACCCCATCCTTCCAGTGTCTTTCCTCTTTCCCTCCCTACCAGCGTCTTCCCTCATTCTGCCCCCTCCTTCCAGCATTTTTCCTCTTTCTCCCTCCTTTCATCCAGCCAGCATTTCTCAGTCTGACAGCTAGGGTCTCCCCCAGTTTCTCCCCAGCAGCTTCTCTCTCTCTCTCCTGCCCATGTCCCCTCTTTCTCTCCCCATCTCTCTCTGGCTCTCCCCTGCTTTTTTTTCCATGTTCCTGGCTCTCCCCTGTACTTTTCCATGGCCCCTCTTTCTCTCCCCATCTCTTTCTGGCTCTCCCCTGCTTTTTTCCATGTCCCTGGCTCTCCCCTGCTCTTTTCCATGGCCCTCTTTCTCTCCCCATCTCTTTCTGGCTCTCCCCTGCTCTTTTCCATGGCCCCTCTTTCTCTCCCCATCTCTTTCTGGCTCTCCCCTGCTTTTTTTCCATGTCCCTGGCTCTCCCCTGCTCTTTTCCATGGCCCCTCTTTCTCTCCCCATCTCTTTCTGGCTCTCCCTTGCTTTTTTCCATGTCCCTGGCTCTCCCCTGCTCTTTTCCATGGCCCCTCTTCCTCTCCCCATCTCTTTCTGGCTCTCCCCTGCTTTTTTCCATGTCCCTGGCTCTGCCCTGCTTTTTTCCATGGCCCTCTTTCTCTCCCCATCTCTTTCTGGCTCTCCCCTGCTTTTTCCATGTCCCTGGCTCTCCCCTGCTCTTTTCCATGGCCCCTCTTTCTCTCCCCATCTCTTTCTGGCTCTCCCCTGCTTTTTCCATGTCCCTGGCTCTCCCCTGCTCTTTTCCATGGCCCCTCTTTCTCTCCCCATCTTTTTCTGGCTCTCCCCTGCTTTTTTTCCATGTCCCTGGCTCTGCCCTGCTTTTTTCCATGTCCCCTCTTTCTCTCCCTATTGCTCTCTGGCTCTCCACTGCACTGGCCATGTCCCCTGGCTCTCCCCTGCTCTCCGTCTCTCTCCTCCTACCGTTTCCAGCCAGTGGCCACGTTCTCTTCTCTCCCTCCGGCCCGAGCCTCTTTAGCTGACAGAAGAAGAAAAAGAAGCGCGGGGCCGCAGCAGCGTTCAGACATGCGCTGACGGCTCTGCCCCCGGAACGGGAAATTGACGTCACGGGGCAGAGACCAGCAGAGCCGACAGCGCATGTCTGAACGCTGCTGCAGCCCCGCGCTTCTTTTCCTTCTTATGCTGGCTCCGAGAGAAGCGGCGGCAGCGGATCAGCTGCGTAGATGTCGTTCCTGGCTGCCGCTGCGCTGCTCAATAGAAGCGGCGGCAGCAGAAGATTTCGTCAGGAGTCTCGGCAGGGCCGCGGGGAAGGTCAGAGCTGGGCTGGGGAGGCTTAGCCTCCCCAAGCCTCTTATACGGGGCGCCTATGCCTGGTCAATTAGCACATCATTTCTCTTAATACAACTTACGATGGAATTTATTTGGTTAAACTTTTCTGATCCAGGAAAAATTTGAGCTGATCAGGCTCGAGGAAGACATACTTATTATTCATATAGTAAACAATACATTTGCAAGGATATGTCAACATGAACTTTGCTCCTATAGCTTTAGTCTCTTCTCTTAAAGCCAAAAATAATTTTCGTCTGTCCTGAGTCGTCTTGGTCACATCAGGATATATCCATATCCTGGCCCCACAGAAAAAAGTCAAAGCATTTTTGAAATACATTTTCATCAGAGAGTTCAAATCCTGTTCGAAGACAAATGAGACCAAGACAGAACTTCGAGTCTTTATATCCGATAGTGACTGTTCTAAGATTGCTGAAATATCCAAGGATTCTTTCTCTTGTTCTTGTGCTAAAGAAACTACATTTTTCTTATCTTCCACAGATTTTATTGGATTTGGTAGATAGTAAATCTTGTTAATTGGGGGCAACAAGGAAGATGAGTAATGAAGTATTTCAATGAGGTATTTCTTAAAAAGTTCAAGAACAGAAATTCCAGAAACAACCGGGAAATTCAATATTCTCAGATTCAATCTCCTATTATAATTTTCAATCTGGTCAATTTTTCGATTTATTATCATATTATCTTTCATCACTGCTGTTGTCATTGATTTCAAATTTGTTAAGTCCGTTTGAACCTGAGAAATTTGAGATGTCGAGTCACTTTTCAATTGTTCAAACACTATGGATAAAGAGTCAAGTTTACTCACTATTGAAGCAGTCTCTAAAGCTGTCCTCTTCAAAGCCATAGTCAGTTCTTGGATCGCTTCCCAAATTAATTCCAGCGTCACCACCTGGGGAACCTTCCGTTCCAAGCTGGTTATCTCAGCTTCTCGGGGCAAGCTACCGCCGAACGAGGAGTCGTGATCGCCGCTTTCCGGTTTTCGCGGCTCCTTCAGCTCACCCTTTTCAAAAGCTGGTCGCGGTGGAGGGTTGATTTCTGGCGGAGACAGAGATGTTTCAAACCCTTGGGGCGTCGATGCTCCTCCATCGGCGTCCCCTGCAGGGATTACCACGCCAACTTCCGGTGCTCGACTCGCTGTGAAACGGTCTATCGTTAGCTGTACCGGAGAAGACGTAAGACTCATCGACGGTTGATTTCTTACCAAACCTTTCCTCTTGGTATGTGGCATTATTTCATATGTATAATTTCAAAAGACTCAGAGACCAGCTAAACGCGACCAGATCACACACGAGTCGCGACCGCCATTTTGACACGCCCCCCACACCTACCGCCTTGTTAACTTTTCATTACTGTAATGGCTGGCTGGCTGGCTGGCCTACACTTGACTTATCGATAAAGAAAGTTACATTTGAGGCTGCAGGTTGGATGGGGGAACTGGAACCAACCAGGCCAGCTGCTGGGGAAGAAAAGAAAGACAAGGCAAGGAGGAAATTTCTGGGGGGGGGGGAGGGGGGGGAAGACAGCAGAACAAGCTAGAATCAGAGACAGGGCCGTACTGGAGGAACGAAGGAGGGGAGAGTAAGGGCAGGAAAAGAAAATAAGAGCTGATGATGGAACAGTTTTGTATAGTACTACTATTTAACATTTCTAAAGTGCTACTAGGGTTACGCAGCGCTGTACAAGTTAACAAAGAAGGACAGTCCCTGCTCAAAGGAGCTTACAATCTAAAGGACAAGAATGCAGTCAATCAAATTGGGGCAATCTGGGTTTCCTGGTTACTCCAATGGTTAGGTGCCGAAAGCGACATTGAAGAGGTGGGCTTTAAGCAAGGATTTGAAGATGGGGAGGGATAGATCCTGTGTAGTGTTATTATTTAGTGTTTAAGATGGATGATTGTGCCAAACCGGGGGGGGGGGGGGCGCCAACTGATAGTCTGCAGGGGGGCACCAGAGACCCTTGGCACAGCCCTGCCTGTTTGTTCCAGTTCTTTTGTGTCTTGCAGTTTCAGATACAAGTTTCAAAATTTGGAAAGAGTTGCATCTTTATTTGATTATACTCTTGTTCTGTTGTTGTTTCTCTCCTTATGGTGAGGAAGGTTTTCTACCTGCATGAACTTACCTTTGCTTTGTGATGAGCCATATACTAGCTTACAGAGGGGCTGGTCGTCCAATACCACTCACTTAAGACAATGATCTCTATCTCCAGATGGATACAACCCACCAGTTGATGGATTCATCTGCTGCAGCTAAAGGAAAGAAAATTATCAGGTAAGAACATAATTTTACCTTACTGCCCGACTACAGCGTGGCTCTTGCGGTAATTTCATTTTTTGCGCATGTCCGATACGCGCATCTGCAAAATACTTATTTTCAGGCGTGCGTAAAGGATGCATGCCAAGTGGCATTTGGCGTGCATAAGTCATTACCGCCCAGTTACTGTGGGAATCTTTATCACTAGGTCAATGACTGGCGGTAAGGTCTCATACCCAAAATGGATGCACGGCAATTTTCATTTTGCTGCACATTCATTTCAGCAAAAATTTTTAAAAGGCCTTTTTCACAGGCGAGCTGAAAAATGGATCTGCGTGTGCCCAAAACCCACGCCTACACTACCGCAAGCTATTTTTCAGCACGCCTTTGTAAAAGGACCCCTAAGTGACCAAAAAATGCCCTAAATGACCACTGGAAGGATTAAGGAATACCCCCCCCCCCCCTTTACTCTCCCAGTGGTCACTGACCCCCTTCCAGCTGCCCAAGATGTGACCATGACAGTACATATCAGGCTCAATGACAACTTCACATATGATGGCCATTCCTAGCAGGTCAGTGCAGTGAACTGTAGGGAAGGGGACTCAGTCCTATATCCCACTCTAACTGGTACACTTGTTGTGGAATGTGTGAGCCCTCCAAAATACACTAAATACCTACTGTACCTACATATAGGTGACACCTGCAAGCTTGAGAGCTATTGTAGTGGTATACAGTGAGGTACAGTTGGTATTTTTCTGCTCCTGGAAGGCTCACCATACAATATAAGGGGGTTATGGTGAGTACCTGGATCCTTTTATGTGAAGTCTACTACAGTGCCCCCTAGGCTGCCCCACTGCTCTGCTAAGATGTCTGCGTGGCCAGTCTACTAAGAATGATGACTCCCAGACATCTCATTTTTTTTGGAGTTTTTCTCTTGGACATTTTGTGGGATACAAATGCAACAAATAAATAAATAAAATAAAATGGTCTCTCAAAAAAATGCACTGAGTATAAAACTTCTAAGAAAAAGGCAATTTTCAGGGTCCAAAATGACTTTGTTCACCACTCAGAAACCCAAATCGTGGCAACACTCCATACTACAAATCCCAGGGCAAACAGTTGCTTCCCATGTCTGTCTGAATAGCAGATTATGGACCTTTCCTCCAGGAATTTGTCCAAGCCTTTTTTAAACCCAGATACACTAACCACTGTTACCACATTCTCCGGCAAAGAGTTCCAGAGCTTAACTATTCATTGAGTGAAAAAATATTTCCTCCTATTTGTTTTAAAAGTATTTCCATGTAACTTCCTCGAGTGTCCCTAGTCTTTGTACTTTTGGAAAGAGTAAAAAAATCGATTTACTTCTACTCAATCTACACCACTCAGGATTTTGTAGACCTCAATCATATTGCCCCTCATCCGTCTCTTTTCCAAGCTGAAGAGCCCTAACCTCTTTAGCCTTGCCTCATACTAGAGGAGTTCCATGCCTTTTATCATTTTGGTTGCTCTTCTTTGAACCTTTTCTAATTCCGCTATATCTTTTTTGAGATATGGTAACCAGAACTAAATGCAATACTCAAGGTGCGGTCACATGATGGAGCGATACAGAGGCATTACAGTATTTTCGGTCTTATTCACCATCCCTTTCCTAATAATTCCTAGCATCATGTTTGCTTTTTTGGCCACCGCCTCACACTGAGCTATCGTTTTGATATTCTCTTAAACTGATGTTAGGGTATGCCATATCACTGCTGATCTTAATTTACAGTTTAACGGAATATAATTAATTGTATTTACTCTGACACAGGCTGAAGCCAAAGCATTGCCATGTCAGGTTTCATGGATCTTATTCAAGAATTATATAGATTATGGTCTTATAACAGTTATTAAAGAATTTTTTGCTTTATTGGTTTTATTTTTTCTGACTGTTTAGGACCAATTGTACAGAAAATAAATACAGTACATAAATCTGCATCATCTTCCAAACATCTGACATCTATTAATAAAGATAACTGTGCTCTACAAAACCATCCACTGTGAAATGCTGGTATAATTTGTAAGACTGCACATAAATGAAGACAGTGAAGACTGGAGCTACACAGCTGGCAGGCACTGGCTGTCTTTCTGCCTCTGATCTCCATTTAAGATCATGAAGTATTTGCTGCACATCTCAATGGAATGCCTCAAAAGATAATTACAGTTAGCCAGTCTGTTCAGGCTGTAGCAACCATGAACATTTCCAGTGAAACTATTTTCTCACCTTGAACTGGGGCCAAAGTATTGTGTGGTGGTGACCTTGCACATGCAAGGAGGGGCCTGTAGATTGCACTCCCCACTTTTGTTTTACTGTGGAAGAATAATGACCTTCAGTACTTCATTGTTTAAAAAGCTGTAAAAACTAAAGTTGCACACAGCATCTAAACTGTGCAAAGAAGTTTTGCAAGCCTTCTTGGCAATAAATGACAAAAGAAACACGCTACTGACCTCTAGAGGTGTTTCAATATACCACATGTTGCATTTCAATTTGATGGTAAAGAGGTGTGGTAGCCGTGTTAGTCCACTCTTAAGGTTATCAATAGAAATCAAACAAAACATGGAAAAGAAAATAAGATGATACCTTTTTTATTGGACATAACTTAATACATTTCTTGATTAGCTTTCGAAGGTTGCCCTTCTTCGTCAGATCGGAAATAAGCAAATGTGGTAGCAGATAGTATATATGAGAGAAACATCAAAGCATTACTTTGATAGTCTGACAGAGTGGAGGGGGGGGTAGGAGGTATGCATGGGGACATCAAAGCATTTCACTGATATTCTAACAGGATGGGTGTGGGTAGGTGAGAGGAGGGTGATAAACAGAGAAATACAATTTTATGGTTTATAATGGGCTAGAATATAACATAGTAACATAGTAGATGACGGCAGAAAAAGACCTGCACGGTCCATCCAGTCTGCCCAAGAAGATAAATTCATATGTTGTACTTTTTTATTTGTACTGTCCTCTTCAGTGCACAGACCGTACAAGTCTGGCCAGCCCCATCCCCGCCTCCCAATCACCAACCCCGCCTCCCACCACCAGCTCTGGCACAGACCGTATAAGTCTGCCCAGCACTATCCCCGCCACCCAACCACCAGCCCCGGCACAGACCGTATAAGTCTGTCCAGCACTAGTCCTGCCTCCCAACCACCAGCCCCAGCACAGACCGTATATGTCTGCCCAGCACTAGCCCCGCCTCCCAACCACCAGCTCTGCCATCCATTCTAGGCTAAGCTCCTGAGGATCCCTTCCTTCTGCACAGGATTCCTTTATGTTTATCCCACGCATGTTTGAATTCCATTACCGTTTTCATCTCCACCATCTCCCGCGGGAGGGCATTCCAAGCATCCACCACCCGCTCCGTGAAAAAATACTTCCTGACATTCTTCTTGAGTCTGCCCCCCTTCAATCTCATTTCATGCCCTCTCGTTCTACCGCCTTCCCATCTCCGGAAAAGGTTCGTTTGCGGATTAATACCTTTCAAATATTTGAACGTCTGTATCATATCACCCCTGTTCCTCCTTTCCTCCAGGGTATACATGTTCAGGTCCGTAAGTCTCTCCTCATACGTCTTGTAACGCAAATCCCATACCATCCTCGTAGCTTTTCTTTGCACCGCTTCAATTCTTTTTACATCCTTAGCAAGATACGGCCTCCAAAACTGAACACAATACTCCAGGTGGGGCCTCACCAACGACTTGTACAGGGGCATCAACACCTCTTTTCTTCTGCTGGTCACACCTCTCTCTGTACAGCCTAGTAACCTTCTAGCTACGGCCACCGCCTCGTCACACTGTTTCATCGCCTTCAGATCCTCAGATACTATCACCCCAAGATCCCTCTCCCCATCAGTACCTAGCAGACTCTCTCCACCTAACACATACGCCTCTCTTGGATTTCTACTCCCTAAGTGCATCACTTTGCAGAAATGAATAGATGCTTTGATGTCCCCATGCATACCTCCTACCCACCCCCACCCTCCCACCCTGTCAGACTGTCAAAGTAATGCTTGGATGTCTCACTTATATATACTATCTGCTACCACATTTGCTTATTTCCGATCTGACGAAGAAAGGCAACCTTCGAAAGCTAATCAAGAAATGTATTAAGTTATGTGCAATAAAAAAGGTATCATCTTATTTTCTTTTCCATGTTTTATTTTGTTTGATTTCTATTGATAATTTGATGGTAAGAGAGCCAAAGTGAGTGCACAACAATGTGATTATATGAAAAATAAGCTTTCATTAGCAACTCATGAAACAAACTCCTATATCATTAAGGAGATTGCATTTAGAACTGGTATCATAGCTGCCACAGTCATTGAAATATCTGTTAAAAATTGGGGATCTACAGTACAACTGAAACCTAGAAGATGATACTCCTGCAAGGGGAGGGGGAGCAATGGAAGTGAATGAATCTTCATTCCTGAGTGTCTTTGCAGTATTACTGACCATGTTCTGGAAATAAAAATAACCCAGCTAGGATTGAAGTGTCTTTATTTTCTATAAACAAACAATAGCGATGTTAGATGCTGTGAAACATAGTTGAAGTCCACAAAGCATTCAAGTATTCTTGCAGCTCAGAGGAAGTGCCATGTCTATTGCATATCCTAAGACCCCTGCAGAAATTACATGCTCATAAATGTATCCAGTTTTCTGTATAGCTATTAGATGGCTGCCAAGCAAACCACTTTCTAGATGATAAATTATGATAAATCCTTGTTTTTCATCTTGTATCTCAGTATAGTATGGGAATTGTAGTCCATCTTGCATTTGAAAGCAGCACTCAGAAATACCACAGGCATCAAGAGGGGTGGAAATGTCAGGCCTATGAACTGGTTCCTTTGATAGCTCTGAAAATCAGGGAAAATTGAGCAGATTTGGACCAGGCTTTCATTACCCATCTTTCCAAAGCTATGTTCATAGTAAGTCACAACTGGTGGTTCCCTATCCTCAAGAGCTTAAAACATAAGTTTGTACCTAACGTAATGAAGGATGATTACACCGATTTAAATCTGAGACATTCTTTCCAGGGTGTTAGACATGGCTCAGCATCGTGATAGTTACCACTTGAGTCTCAGCGTCACCTGCCTTTGGCTATGATTTCTAGTTTCAAGCCAGCTAAGGAGTGTAGACAAGGGTGACTTGTGTTCCAGAGACTCACTTTATACGTAAAAGCTGTGAGAATGCTGGAAAAAATTGTGCTTGAGGTGAGAAAATGTCCAGAATTTTAGGCCCATTTTTGTATTTTGATGCATCCTCCATCATCATCATCTCCTGAGAATCAGCAAAGTACAGTAAGCCTTTAGAAAGTATGGTGAAGATACTTGCTCAAACAACTAAGAAAATCTCTGGAATTCAAGAGGAATTTTCTGTTCCCTGCCTTCTATAATTTTTTTTATGATTTTGTCTTCTTTTCTAGACTCTGCTGTGGTTGCTGGAGCAAAATATGAAATCAGACAGTAGGATAAAACTAATTTATTGTGTTTATTTTGCAGAGGTATTTTTTCAGCATTAAGAAAGAATAACTGATGAAAGCAGAGAAATGTCAGTGAATTATTCAAAGTAAATCTCTCTTTGGAAGCTGCAGCACTAAATTGGTCCATTTAGGTATGAAACTTGCTTCATTGCTTTGATAAGACAAGCCCAGTGAGTGATTTTAATGTGAGGCAGTCGTCAAATGTAAGGTGTGGGAGAGAAGCAGTTGACATTTTGCTTCCTAGAGGAATCTGAAACTAGAGTGATAAAATTCCTGGGGAGAAAGAAAGTCAGATACAGCTACAGCATACAAAGAGGAAAAAATGAAAGCAGGACTCTAATACAGAAAAGGTCATCTGGGCTGATCCATTCCTCTAAGAAGTATCCACTTAAGGAGACTTCAGTACTTTATGGACTAGATATACTAACATGTGTTAATGCATACTACTGAAGCGACATATACAGAAGAACAAAATGCCTCCCACAGGTCAATCAAGGCAAACACACACAGCGAAGGAGACAAGAAAGATGATGGCAAAAAAAGGTTGATGGGCTCAAAGAGTTCACATCAAAAGTTTATTGCTAAAAACTGGACTCAACAAGATTCCTGTTTCTGGTTTCACTGCTGTTCTGTGGGACTCCTAATGCATATTACTGCACATTATTGCAACTTAATGCATGTTATTTAACACATGTCCCATTATTGTCAATGGGGAATGTTCACTAACAGGGCAATTCTATAACTTTAGCACCAATCTATGCGACACAATGGGGCATGCTTAGCACTAATTATATAATAGCTTCAGGGCACATGTAAGCAAAGCTGTTCTAGAATACTAGTGCAAAGCCTCTGAGTGAAGGAGTGGCCTAAAGGTTAGTGCAGTGGGCTTTGATCCTGGCAATCTGGGTTTGATTCCCACTGCAACTGTTTGTGACCTTGGGCAAGTCACTTAACCCTCCATTGCCCCAGATACAAAAACTTAGATTGTGAGCCCTCTAGGGACAGAGAAAGTACCTGTATATAAGTATGTACAGTGCTGCATACATCTGGTAGTGCTACAAAAATGATTAGTAGTAGTAGTATACCAAAATATAGACCCACTCACTTACAACAGGTAAAATGCTGGTGTAAGTTGGCATGCCTACAATGCACATCACTTGGTCACATTCCCACGCTCCACCCACATGTATGCTCACCTCACATTTATGAACTCAGTGCTAAGTGCAATTCAATCCTGCATTTACACCTGCTGAAATCTGGTGTAAATGCTGGCGACCAAGTGAGGCTGGCCATGACCCTTTTTGAGTCACACACTATGGGGGTCATTTACAAAGGTGCAGCAGCATTTTTAGCATGTATTTAAAAAGGTGGAAGGAAGGCCAGGCCAGGCCAAGCCACTGCCAGCATAGTTAAAAGGTGAGGTGAAAGAGGCTGTTATAGCCAAAAGAACATCTTTCAAAAATGGAAAAGGGATTTGAATTAAAAAAAAAAAAAAAAACAGAAAACATATGTACTGGCAAGTTAGATGCACATTACTGATAAGGCAGGCAAAGAGAGAATTTGAAAAGAAGGTTTCCAAGGAAGAAAAAACTTATAATTAAAACTTATTCAGATACAATCAAAGCAAGAAGTTTGTAGGGGAATCAGTTGGACCATTAGATGGTTGACGACTAAACAGGTGTCTTGCCTTAATGATATTTAAGTCACCATGAATCACATAGTAATGAGATGTAAAGCAGCACATTTCTTTGTAAATATTATACTAGGGCTTACAGTGTGTACTGGTCGTATGCAGCACACCACAAGCTTCAGTATAACAGGTAAAATGATCCCAGATAAAAGGAAATATGACCTTTAGCTGTAGTACCAAGAGACTACCACTAGGGGTGCTATTTTGAGGAATAGTGCCAGAAAGGCAGGAGCAACTGGGGATTAAGATATGAACATAGGAGTGTGGGGGAGGGTTGATAATGGGGCTAGAAGTCGGTATAGGAGAGTGAGTATTGATTGAGGGGACTTGATCGGAGGGAGGTTGGAAATGAAGGGTGTGGGGAGCCCCTAGATGGTGTGGCCTGAGATCATCAGACCACAGCTTTGAGGCTCAATGCTCCTGGCTACTAGAATAATGCTGCTTTTAGGGTGGCTCACAAGCAGCGTTATTCATTTACCACAGTAGTCAGCAACGTTCGGGACAGTTATTCCACAGGTTGGTGATTCCTCTGGTAAATCAAGGTACAGTAAAAGCTCATCCATTACTGTACCTTGATAACTTCACCCCTAAATTAATTCTATGCTTCAGTCTTTACTGAAGAAGATGAAGGACAGATACCCATGCCAGAAACAAATCTCAGTCAACCTGAAGGATGTAATAAGGCAAATCACCTGGACTCGGTGGTATGTATCCCAGAGGGCTGAAAGAACTGAAAAAAAATGAAACAGCAGAACTACTATTAGTAATTTCTAACCTATCATTAAAATCATCTACGGTATTTGAAGATTGAAAGTAGTCCATGTAACACCAAATTTTAAAAAGAGCTCCAGGGAGGTCACGTGATGCACTGGGAGCGGTAACAGCATAGAAGCTGAGCTCCGGGGTCCCCGCTCCTCTCATTCTAAGCTAATTACCTGAAACAGCTTCTGTGACAATCCAAGTGCTCGGGAGTGTGTATGGACCACTTTTTGCTCTCCATGCCGGCTGGAACATCGAAACGAAGCGTGAAGGTGGAGAAGGGGAAACTTTCGCCGACGCCTGCGGAACCCAAGATGGCGGATGGTGGGCGAGAAGTGCGCGCTGACTTTTCCGAACGGCAGCTCACCCAGTTGACATTGGCGGTTGTGGCGGCCCTGGAACCGTGATTCGAATCGCTGGCGAATCAACTGGGGAAGCTAGATGTGATCATGGCGGAAATAACAAAGCGCACTCACAAACTACAGCAGAGAGTATCTACCCTGGATGACACGTGGAATACTACCCGACCGAGAGGGCTGAATTAGAAGCGCAGCTAAGGGCACAAGCTGAGAAGCTGGAGGACTTGGAGAACAGAGCGCGTCGCTCAAATCTGAGGCTTGTTGGCATTCCTGAGTCGATTGCAGAGAAAAGCCTTGGGCCCCTTTTGGAAAAATGGCTACAACAGGAATTTGCCCTTTCGGATAGCAGTGGGGGGTTTCTGCATTGAGCGGGCCCGTAGGCTTGGGAGATTACAAGTTGAGAAGCAGAAACCCAGGGTGGTCATCATCAAAATCCACAACTTCATTTATAAAGAGGAGATCATGCAGGGATATAAATCATAAAGGGACACTTTACAATATGATGGCAAGCGGATATTGATCTTCCCTGACTATTCTGCAGGCCTACAGGAGAAGAGAAGACGCTTTCATCCGGTGTGCTCTGCTTTAGCAGAGAAGAAGATTCATTTTGCCCTGACATACCCAGCTGTGCTAAAAATTCATAAGGATGGGAAATGGAACTCCTTTGCCTCTGAGAAACTGGCAATGGACTTTATAAATCGGGAGCTGGGTCACCAAGAGGAGGCTCCATGAAACTTTGATTCGGGAGTGAGACCAGCTGGATTTTGTGTTTGCTGAGGTGTTGGGCTTCACTCAAACAAAAGAGCTGAAGATGAACTTTGGAAGTCTGGATGATTGTTTAAACTTCAGCTCTTGTGAGATACAGTAAGCTGTGTGTTTGGAGGGGACCGGGGACTCCTGCAGAAATGTGACTTCAGTGATGCCACAGTGGCGCCACCTTTAGATAGCACAGGTGGGGGGGTTAGTGGGGGGGGGATGGAAAGGGGTTAGAAGGGGTTCTGTTTCGGAAGGGAGGGTTTTGATAGGAAGGGGGAGTGGGAGGGATTGGCGCAGTGGGCTGTTCTGGTTCAGAAAAGGGAAGATGAGCTGCGGAATCTTGTTATGGAGGGGAGGGGATAGGTTTTCCATGATGCTAGTAGAACGGAGAGGACGGGTGTGGGGGAAGGGCTGGGCCCCCGGACCCAATACATTTACACTGTGGGCATTTCTAGTTGGACATTTTGAATGCTGGGTCTTCTACTTATAAAATAATTACATGGAATGTGGGGGGAATTTCCTCCCCGGTGAAACGGAGGAAGATCCTAACACATTTGAAGAGGCTTGAAGTGGACATAGCCTGTATACAGGAGACCAGGCTTTCAGATGAGGAACATAAAAAATTACAGAGTTTGGGTGGGACAAGTGGATTATGTGTCATCTGGTAAGAGAAAGGGGGGAGTGGCGATTTTATATCGCAAACATTTGGTTTATTCATCTGAAACTATCTTGCATGATGATAATGGATGCTATTTGTTGGTTAAGCTGAATTTACAGGGGACTGAAATATATTTGTTATCTGTATATGCACCCACTCCCTCCACTCCGGATTTCTTTTCGGGACTATTACAGGCCCTGCTGCCCCACCGGAATAAGAGGTTAATAATTTCCAGGAACATGAACGCTCTGATGAACTTTGAAGTAGACTGCACTGGTAGACGAAATGTGAGGGTAGATGGCTCTGGAGATCAGGGGATCCTTTCATCATTTGCACTTCCCTTGGGGTGGTAGATGTCTGGAGGTCCTTGTTTCCGGAGGTTCGGGACTATACACATAGGTCTTGGGCCCACGGGACTTGGGCCCGGCTGGATTACCTATTTGTGTCCGGCCCGCTCTTCTCCTGTGTAACAGCAGCTGGCATAGAGCAAGAAATGATTTCCGACCACTCACCGGTATGGCTCCGTATGACAGTTCAGGTGGAGAGTCGGGCAGCCAGAGCTTGGAGATTCCCAAGTTACCTAATTAAAGATGCGGACTTCACAAGGTTTTTACATTAAAGATGGGAAGAATTCTCCTTCCATAATCAACAGCATAGATCGGACCCGAGTTTGTTTTGGTGTACAGCAAAAGCAGTAATGAGGGGGGAAGTCATGTCATATGTAGTAGCCAGGCGGAGGAAAGTAGCTGCTAGTATTGTTAATCTGTCGGGCCGGTTGGGTGGGGCCAAGCGCCATAGGCGCCCCATATAAGAGGCTTGGGGAGGCTAAGCCTCCCTAGCCCAACTCTGACCATCTTCTGTTTCTTCTGCTGCCTGCCATCTCCGTCGTCATTTTTAGTGCACTGAAGAGTTCTGCCTCGGCACCGGCGATTCAGAGTCAGCCTTCTGCCAGCGTCGGGGCTTTCTCTTCAGGCGCGTCTCACTCCCACCTCTGCAGAAAAGAGGAAGTTACGTTAGAGTCCAGGACGCCCCTGAGGAGAAGCCCCGATGCTGGCAGAAGGCTGACTCTGAATAGCCAGTGCCGAGGCAGAACTCTTCAGGGCAGTAAAAATGACCATGGGAGACAGCAAGCAGCAGAAGAAACAGGGAGAAAGATGCAAGACTCCGGGGGGGGGGGGGGGGGGAGGGTTGTTCTTGATTGTTGATCCGTAACAAGGCTAAAGCAGTTTCTGTTAATAGGCACGGTATTGCAGCTGGTAGAAAAAGCGATTATAAACTCTGTTTGTGCTTATATATCCTGTTTCTGTTTCTTGAGCTTATACATCCTGTTTCCGTTTCTTGAGAGTTTATCTGAGTTTATCTTAACTGTTGTTGTATTCTGCCTTGGGAAGCTGGTGTTATAAAGATGATAGAATATTGTATATTGAAATTAAATGGAAGTAGAATTAAACTCACCTTTCATTGGGGCACATGGAATCACATTTTAACGTCATCTCATTTGTAGGAATTTGCATTTTAGATACACAACTGGATTATTCTGTTTTTAGGCATGTTTCAGGGACAAGTGGTTTTATAGGTCAAAATAAAAATAAATATTTTTTTAATGCAGATCTCTTTTGTTTAAACATAACTAAATGGGCTATAAGCCCCTAATGGTGTATTAGGTTCTGTCCAGTGTAATATTTTTGGTACAGTAAGATTCTGAGTGTGTTTTTGCACAAAGATGTGCATAGTGTTTTGCAGTTGAGCAATTATGGTTAGTATATGCTTTGAGCAACCACTTTATTCTTTGACATATGATATGTATCTAATATCTAAATTTAATAAAAGGTATTGTGACTTTTATTTTTATTTTTTTCTGTGTGTTATCAGACAGTTATGGATTTAAGCTCCACCCCTGGCCCCACCCCTAAACCCGCCCCCTTTAGCCTCCCCAAACAGTTGGGCCACCGACCGCCTATGCCAAGCGCACATACCTAAATTCTCCGACTCAAGCTAACAGATAATTATGAGGCTCTCCAGGCCACAGTAAATTCGTTAATTCATGAGCAAACCCAAAGAGGCCTAATCTACCAAAAGTATAGCTTACACAAATTTGGCAATAAGCAAGGGAGTTTATTAATGAAATTGGTTCGGTCGTGGGCGGAGAACCGTACTATCACGGCTTTGAGAAATGGGGAGGGGAAGCTAAAGAACAACACATCTGACATATTGCAAATTTTGCAGAAATACTTTAGGGACCCCTACACGCCAGCTAACACTCCCTCTCATCAGGCGGTGGACGATTTCTTGACTAAGGCCGGGGTGCCTAAGCTAGCCCCAGAGGCTCGGGAATGTTTGGCTCAGCCTTTACAACCGAGAGAGCTTCAGAAAGCTATTCGTGGATTGAAGCATAACTCTGCGCCTGGGATTGATGGTTTTTCTGGAGAGTTTTATAAAATATTACAGTTACCACTGATCCCGACTTTGTTAGACTACTTTCAAAAAGTAATAGAGGTGGGGGAGTTCCCGAAACATGAAAACACGGCTTTGATCTCGTTGTTGCTAAAACCAGGGAAAGTGGTGAGGGACCCTGATTCCTACCAACCAATCTCTCTTATTAATGTAGACATTAAACTTTTAGCCAAGATTCTGGTTAATAGATTGGCAGAATATATTCCAACTTTTTTAGATGCCACTAAGGCGTTTGATCATGTAAACTGGGGATATCTGATTCAAGTATTGGAGTGGATGGAGTTCCCGAGGGAGGCTATGCAGATCATTCGGGTGCTTTATACAGGATTGGGAGCGCAGATCGTAGCAAATGGATCCCGTTCGGGCTGGTTCCCAGTCGGGAGAGGAACGAGGCAGGGGTGTCCTCTGTCTCCGTTTCTCTTTGATCTCTCATTGGAACCTCTGATACGGGTCCTGAATGAGTCCAGGGGAATCAGGAGGGTGCAGATTGGTGGGGAAGTGGTAAAGACCCTAGCTTATGCGGACGATCTTTTGCTGGCCTTGCGAGATCCCCAGTCCTCTCTGCAGTGTGCCTTAGAAGTTTTGACAGAGTACAGAGATCTGACCTCCCTGTACAGAATTAATGTTAGTCCACTGATGGAGGGTATGAAACACAAGTTGACCTTGTGGCGGGCCTTGCCGCTATCCTTATGGGGACGTATTGCTCTTTTTAACATGCTTATGGCCCGGAGATGGCTTTACCTTTTTCAACAATTGCCATTATACCTGAAGGGGAGGATGAAAAGGCCCTGGACAGATTTAGGGCTTCTTGTGGCAAGGCAAGCGCCCCAGATTGCCCATGACAGTGATCACAACCCCGCGGGAACAAGGGGGATGGGGCTTCTGAGTGTGAGAAATCTATCGATTGCTTGTGCGATGCATCACATTAATGATTGGTATCCGGGCACTCGAGAGTTTTCCATTATGGAGGTAGAGACTTCCATCTTTCCCAGGATGCATTTCAGTTACCTACTTCATTCAGGTAACCGATTACCCCAGCTAGCATTTCAGAAACACCCCCTGTTGCAGTCACTTAGAGCTACATGGAGGTGGGTGTGTAAGAAGCATCACTTCACGGCAAAAACCACTCCTTTGCTATCTATTACTGACAACCCTGACTTTCCACTGGGGCAGGGCAATAGTATTTTTAGTCATTGGGTAACACAAGGAATTCTTTATCTGTCCCAGGTGGTTAACGAAGAAGGGAAGATAAAACCTTTTACTAAACTAGTGGAGGAATTTGGTATACAGGAAAGGCATTATTTTGCTTATTTTCAGTTGAAACATTACTTGGCTTCCTTGTTATGGACAGACCTCACAGAGGATGTAATAAACACTCTCACAGAGACTTATTCAATGGGGGCCCAGTCAGGGCCGTGCCAACACGGTAAGCGGGGTAAGCATGGCAGGGGGGCGCTGTCCTCTGGGGGGCGCCGCCGCACCATGCTTACCTTGCCCTCCCGCTTCCATTCTCAACTGCCTGCCCTCTTCTCTCCCCCAACATCCCTTTCCTTTTTTTTATCCTTTTAAATTTACCTTTGTCCGGCAGTGCAGCGTCAGTGAAGGAGGTGGCGCTCCTGACGTGCCCGCTCCCATGTCCCAACTGCCCGCCCTCTTCTCCCCTCCCCCCAACATCCCTTTCCTTTTTTTATCCTTTTAAATTTACCTCCGTCCGGCAGCGCAGCGTCAGTGAAGGAGGCGGCGCTCCCGACGTGTCTAGCCTTCCCTTCGCTCAGTGTTCCGCCTTCTTCTGATGTCAAGGAAATGACGTCAGAAGAAGGCGGGACACTGAGTGAAGGGAAGGCTAGACAGTACACGTCGGGAGTGCCACCTCCTTCACTGACGCTGCGCCTGTGCTGCCGGACGGAGGTAAATTTAAAAGAAAAAAAAAAGGAAAGGGATGTTGGGGGGAAGAGGGCGGAGTTGGGACATGGGAGCGGGATGCAGAGGAGAGAGGAGCATGGATGCGAGGGCAGGGTTCATGGAAGGGAGAGAGGGGAATTGCTGGATAGGGATGAATGGAGGGGCAGGGGACAGAGGAGCATGGATGGGAGGACAGGGCTCAGGGAGAGAGGGGAATTGCTGGATAGGGATGAATGGAGGGGACAGAGGAGCATGGATGGGAGGGCAGGGCTCAGGGAATTGCTGGATAGGAATGGATGGAGGTGGGCAGGGGACAGAGGAGCATGGATGGACATGGATGGGATTGCAGGGCCCAGGGAGAGAGGAGAAATTGCTTAATATGGATGGATGGAGGTGGGCAGGGGACAGAGGAGCATGGATGGATATGGATGGGATTGCAGGGCTCAGGGAGAGAGGAGAAATTGCTTAATATGGATGGATGGAGGTGGGCAGGGGACAGAGGAGCATGGATGGACATGGATGGGATTGCAGGACCCAAGGAGAGAGGAGAAATTGCTTAATATGGATGGATGGAGGTGGGCAGGGGACAGAGGAGCATGGATGGGAGGGCAGGGCTCAGGGAGAGAGGGGAATTGCTGGATAGGAATGAATGGAAGGAGCAGGGGAAAGATGAGCATGGATGGGAGGGCAGGGCTCAGGGAGAGAGGAGAAATTGCTGGACATAGAGGGGAGGTAAGAGAGATGAAGGAGATGAAATGAGGGAAAAGGAATCGAGGAGAAAAACTGCACATGGATGAAGAAAATAGGCAGAAGCTGAGGACCAGAAATGAAGAAGAAAGGAGGAAAGGAAAGAAATAAATGGAAAGGAAGCCGTGGAAACGGAGTTAAGAGGACAGATAGCAGCAGAATCAGATACTGGGCCAGCATGATCAGAAAAAGAAAGTCACCAGACAACAAAGGTAGAAAAAAATCATTTTATTTTCATTTTAGTGTTTGGAATATTTACATCTGCTATCTTATTTTGCAATGTATAGCAATTCGTTTCTAAGAATATTGCTAACAATTCCTGTCAGTGTGGCAAGTGGTGAGCGATCATTTTCATGGGGGGGGGGGGGGGCGCCAACTGATAGTCTGCAGGGGGAGGCGCCAGAGACCCTAGGCACGGCCCTGGGCCCAGTTATCATTTCCTTTAAGGTTCCACCACCAACAATTAAAAGACTCTACTTCTGAAATAAATTATGTGCGCTTGGCCCGAGACTGGTCAGAGGACAGACAGTGAGATTTCGATTGAGGTATGTCAGGATTTTATAAAGAAATTATACCAGATGCATTTGTCAGTAACGCAATGTGAACGATTATATAGATTTTTACTACGAACCTACATGCCACCCAAGAGGGCTGCCCGAGTGATAGAATCCTGTGATGGGACCTGCCCCAGATGCGGGTGTGGGGATGCTCCCTTAGCAGTGGAGTTTTGGGGGGAAATTATTCAAACACTACAGCAATTGTGGGGGTGTACTTTGGTTCATGACCCCCTCCTGTTGTTCCACAAGTACAAATTTACGGGACCACCAGCCACGGGGTTCAAACGTTTTGCGTGTTTGGCGACATTATATGGGATCTCCACTATTTTAAAGTTCTGGCTGTCTGATTTGAAACCTCCTTTAGCCTTTTGGAGAGCACAGTTACTTCAACAAATGAAGCTTGAACGATGCAGTGTTCATTCTCTAGACAGTGTATTGGGAGAGAAATTCCGAGCACAATGGAAGCCTTTGTGGTTGACCTTACCTTCCAGGGGCCGCAGTTACATTTTGAATATCTGAACAGCTCACTGGGGGGGAGGGGATAGGTTAGGTTGGGGTGGGTTAGTTGTTGGGGTTGAGGGGCACAACGAGTTATTGACATGGGGGGCCAATTGGCATGAGAATTGTACCTGATATTAAGACTTGATGGTTTCTACGGACCTAAGAGAATTGTATTAACCTTAATGATAATGAGGATCCCATCATGGAAGAAGAAACCATAAACCCAAATAACAAGGAGAAGATGGGATAAAAGGTTAGGTTTGACGTTGTTGGTCTGTATCATTTTGTTTTCAGGAGCATTTGTTCTTTGATTCTTTGTACAATTCTATGGTTAGATGTATTCCTTTATATTGTTCTCAATACAATGTTAGATTATGGGGGAGGGGAGGGAATAGGGAATGTGGGTAAAATTTTTAAACCTTGATGATATATAGATATGCACAGGATCGATCAGTATACTGTTATTGGAATATGCATAGTACATAGTACATAGCTGGAAGGTTGTACAGTTTGTCTGTGAGAAGTCATCAATAAAAACCTTTGACTCATAAAAAGAGCTCCTGGGGTGATCCAGGAAACTACAGCTAGTGAGCTTGATGTCAGTGCTGGGCAAAATGGTATAAGCTATTATAAAGAAAGAATTATTGAACATATAGATAGCCGTGGTTTAATGGCACAGAGCGACCATGAATTTAGCCAAGGGAACCTTTGCTTCACATATCTGCTACATTTTTTAAGGTGTGTAATATAGCTGGATTTTCAAAAATGTTTGACATACTACTTCATGAGACTCCTGAGGAAATTAAAAAGTCATGGAATAGGAGCAATGTTCTATTGTGACTTGGGAACTGGTTAAAAGATAGAAAACAAAGAGTAGGTCTAAAGATAACATAAGAACTGCCATACTGGGTTAATCCAAAGGTCCATCTAGCCTAGTATCCTGATTCCATCAATGGCCAAGACAGGCCATAAGTACCTGGAAAACCTCCAAAAAGCAGCAAGATTCCATTGTACCTACCCTACCCCCATAAACAGTGGCTTTCCCTGGATCTAATCTAACAATTTATGGACTTTGCTTCAAGAAATTTGCCCAAAGCTTTTTTTAAACTCAGCTACACTAACTGCTTTCCACCACATCCTCTGCCAATGAGTTCCAGAACTTGACTATGCATTGAGTTAAACATTTTCTCTGATTTATTTTAAAAGTATTACTATGTAACTTTGACATCTCCCCTAGTCTTTGTACTTTTTGAAAGAATAAACAATCAATTCCCTTTTACCCTTTCCACTTGACTCAGAATTTTGTAGCTTTTATCATATCCTCCCTCAGTCATCACTTCTACAAACTGTAGAGCCCTAACCTCTTTAGCCTTTCCTCATATGAAAGTCATTCCATCCTTTTAATCACTGTATATTTTCGAATTCCGCTGTATCCTTTTTGAGATGCAGTGACCAAAATTGCACATAGTACTTAAGATGCAGTAATGCTATGGATCAAGAGAGGCATTATAATATTGGTTGCTTTATTCTCTATTTCTTTCCTAATAATTTCTAATAATCTGTGGGATTTTTGGCCACCACCACACACTGAGTAGAAGATTTCAATGTATTGTCTACGATAACACCTAGATCTTTTTCCTAGGTAGTGACTCCTAATGTTGAACCTAGCGTCATGTAGCTATAATTTAGGTTATTCTTTCAAATGTGATTTACTCACACTGGTGCATATTACACTTCATTTGTCATTTGGATGCCTAGTCTTCCCATTTCCCAAGGTCCTCCTACAATTTCTCAGTCTCATCTGATGTAACAATTGTGCACAATTTTGTCATCTACAAATTTGATCACCTTGTTCATGATTCCTATTTCCAGAACATTTATAAATATGTTTAAAAGCATTGGTCCTACTACAGATTCCTGTGACATTGCACCATTTCTTTCTCCATTGATAAAATTGTCCATTTAATCCTACTCTCTGTTTTCTATCTTATAACCAGTTTCCAATCTACACTAAAACATTACTTCCTATCCTATGGCTTTTTAATTTACTTAGGCGTCTATCATAAGGGATTTTGTCAAAAGCTTTCTGAGAATCTAGATATACTTCATCAACTGACTCACCTTTATCTATGTTTATTCATGCCTTACAAAAAGTGTAGCAAATTGATGAGACAAGGCTTCCCTTGGCTAAATCCATGTCTCTGTTCTATTAAACTATGTTTATAGCTACATGATGTAAAGTTCCACATTAAGAGTCACCAACCAGGAAAAGGATCTAGATAATAAACTGAACTCCTTGGCTCAGTTTGCACTGGGGGCCAAGAAAGCCAATAGATTGCTAGGAATTATTAGGAAAGGAATGGAAAATAAAACTGAGAACATTAATGCCACTACTGTTCTATGTTGTGACCATATCTTGAGCATTGTGTGCAATTCTGCTTACCACATCCCCCCCCCCCAAAAAAAAAGATAAAGTAGAATTAGAATATGTACAAAATGTACAAAGAAGGGCGACCAAAATGATAAAGGAGATGGAATGACATTACTATGAGAAAAGGATAGGCTCTTCATCTTGAAGAGATGGCTGAGGGGAGATCTGCTAGTTAGTCATGGCTGTATAGCAAATTTTAATTAACTATAAATATATAAAAGAGGTCTATAAAATAAGTGGAGTGGAACAGGTAAGCATGAATTGGTTGCTTACTGTTTTCAAAAAGTACAAGACCAAGGAACATGTATTGAAGTTGGTAAGTAGCAAAATGTTTTTTCACTCAACATATAATTAAGCTTTGAAATTCATTGCTGGAGTTTGTAGTAAAAGCTATTATTGTAGCTGGGTTTAAAAGATATTTGGACAAGTTTCTGTAGAAAAAGTCCATAAACCATTATTAAGGTGGACTTAGATTCAGTACTGCTTATTCCTGGGATAAGCAGTGCATTTCCTTAACTATCTTTTGGGTTCCTGCCTAGTAAGTGTGATCTCAGTTGGTCACTGTTAGAAATAGGATACTGGGTTCACAAACCTTTGGTCTCAATCAGTATGACAAATCTTATGTTCTTATTTCTGGATATTTAGAAGGCAAATATGAAGAAGAAGATCAATAATAATCTCAAACTTGATCATTCCTAGAAGACCAGACTTGGTGAGAGCTTTATTCAAAGCTATTTCCATGAATAAAAGAGCATCATGCCCACATAAATGGTTATCTAGCCTGGAGTGAGTAGGACCCCAAATAGATGCTTAACCGGAAGAAGGGGGGCCTGAAACAAATAGTGGGCAAGGAACAGCCCAGAAGCTGATGAGGGACTCGGCAAAGAAATTAAGCTTGAATTGGACCTTTGGAAACCACTCTTATTCAGAAGGCAAGGACTGTGTGTGTTTTGTTAATAATGCAGCAGTGGGAGGGCCAGTGTGTGACAGTACACACGGCAAGTGAGGAGGCTGCCCCAGCCTCACTGCTGAAAAGTAGAAAAGCTAGGGCTGTAGTTTGAGGGGTTTGTTTTGGGACTTTTTGCTAAATTTGAAAAAGACTGGAGGGAACAGCCTTGCCTCAGAACTGAGAGAGAAAAAGGAAAAGAGGGTGGGGGAAGAGCAAGGGCCCCCAAACCCTTGTAGGGTCAGGCCTGGTGGCCCAGGGCTTGCCTAAAGGAAAGGCTGTGCAACTTGTACCCACTTCAGTTGGGATACTGCAAGGATAATAGGGCAGTGGAAGCTAAGGCTATGTTTGCATGTTTGAAGCCCTAATAAAAGCCTGGTTACTCATGATATGGAGTAGCTCTCAAGAACTGTGTTTTATAGAAGGATTAAGGATGTTGAAGAGGTGGTCAATGGTGAAAGGCAGCTAATCGGTGTCAGAAGCACCCTTCCCTTGACAATACTTCTATAATATACTGCAAAAGCACTTCCAGGCAGAGGTTATGGTAAGAGAGGTAACATGTAGTTTTAAAAATTTATACATGATATTTTTCCTTTGGCAATAACCAAAGCAAAACTACCTGATTAGTTGTGCTTTGATGATTGGTACAAAGCCTGCAGTTAAAACTATTCATGGATTTTCCTTCAATGCAAGAAGTTTGATTATTGTACCATCAGCCTACATCCTTGCCTCTTAACCTTTTACAGGGAAACTACCCAGGTAGATTCTATTTCAAAATTAATTAAAATAAATTATGTATACTAAAGGTGCCCACCAACTTTCCACATGCTGTTTGTGCATTTCTGAAAATTCTGTGTGATCCCTTAACCCAGATATATCTCCAGGAATGCCTCTTTGTTAACTTGGATAAGATTATTCACTATAGAAGCCCATGTGCGCTTTTAGGGGGCAATCTTTTCTCAATTGGAACACTCTTGACTGACCATGCTCACATATGTGACACACTGTATATATGACCCTCATGGACCTGACACAGCATAGCAGTTCTTATGAGTTAAATGTAAATATGTTCAGGATCAACAGAAATTCAACCTCCCCCCCCCAAAAAAAAAAATTTAAAAAGCTGCAGATCAGAACTAGGTCATTTTTTCATGGAAGTCACTATACAAAAAATATTCTGATTCTCATGTCATCTGAGCAATAGCAACATAAATGTATACACTACCAGGCACACTAAAATAATACAAAACCTGAAATAATTCTAACTCAACACACACCTAGCAAACCTGCCATACAATAGCAGCACCAATTCCTAGCATTCAAACAGCAAGGACCCTACCTATGGATAGGCAGCACAATAAATATTACACTGGGACCTAGAACACTAATACATTTACTAAAGGTAAAATAGATCGAGGGAGCTGCTACAGGGCTCTTCACAGAAGCTACAGCAAGCAGAATACTACAATTCAGTCACACAGAAATTAAAGACAAACCCTCATGAAATGCAGAACAAGGATCACAAACTGGAAATAGAAATATGAGCACAAAAATTGAACTGGGAACCCCAAGTCAAACTAGGCATATACTGCAACACTGAAGAAATAAAACATTTCCTTTTGAAATGAACACAATATAAAAACATCCACAATGCTCATTTCCCAAAGTTAACATATTCCACTTAAATTCAAAATATGATAAATCACTTTTTTCTGCCTTTGCTGTTTGTGTAATTTATTTTTCAATGATATTGACCCCCATTTTTCTTTTCTGCTTTTATGTTTGTCTTCTGCTAATTCTCGTTCCAGTGGCTCCTGTCCATTTGTTACTTCTCTCTCCTTCTGTCTTGTTCCATTCCCTGACTACATCTGAGTGACATATTGATCTTTCCCTTTTAGCTCTTCCTCCCTTTTGTTCTTTTCTGCCTGCCTGTCCACTCAAGATTCACCCTCTCTCCAGTCCTCTATCTCCTTCTTTTTACTTTTTACCAATCAACTTTCCATCTCCTCCTGTCACTCCCTAGATCTCCAATTTCTCCTGTCTCACTCTTTCCCCAGCCTCCTTTTAAGTACATAAGTACATAAGTACATAAGTAGTGCCATACTGGGAAAGACCAAAGGTCCATCTAGCCCAGCATCCTGTCACCGACAGTGGCCAATCCAGGTCAAGGGCACCTGGCACGCTCCCCAAACGTAAAAACATTCCAGACAAGTTATACCTAAAAATGCGGAATTTTTCCAAGTCCATTTAATAGCGGTCTATGGACTTGTCCTTTAGGAATCTATCTAACCCCTTTTTAAACTCCGTCAAGCTAACCGCCCGTACCACGTTCTCCGGCAACGAATTCCAGAGTCTAATTACACGTTGGGTGAAGAAAAATTTTCTCCGATTTGTTTTAAATTTACCACACTGTAGCTTCAACTCATGCCCTCTAGTCCTAGTATTTTTGGATAGCGTGAACAGTCGCTTCACATCCACCCGATCCATTCCACTCATTATTTTATACACTTCTATCATATCTCCCCTCAGCCGTCTCTTCTCCAAGCTGAAAAGCCCTAGCCTTCTCAGCCTCTCTTCATAGGAAAGTCGTCCCATCCCCACTATCATTTTCGTCGCCCTTCGCTGTACCTTTTCCAATTCTACTATATCTTTTTTGAGATACGGAGACCAGTACTGAACACAATACTCCAGGTGCGGTCGCACCATGGAGCGATACAACGGCATTATAACATCCGCACACCTGGACTCCATACCCTTCCTAATAACACCCAACATTCTATTCGCTTTCCTAGCCGCAGCAGCACACTGAGCAGAAGGTTTCAGCGTTTCATCGACGACGACACCCAGATCCCTTTCTTGATCCGTAACTCCTAACGCGGAACCTTGCAAGACGTAGCTATAATTCGGGTTCCTCTTACCCACATGCATCACTTTGCACTTGTCAACATTGAACTTCATCTGCCACATGCACGCCCATTCTCCCAGTCTCGCAAGGTCCTCCTGTAATCGTTCACATTCCTCCTGCGACTTGACGACCCTGAATAATTTTGTGTCATCGGCGAATTTAATTACCTCACTAGTTATTCCCATCTCTAGGTCATTTATAAATACATTAAAAAGCAACGGACCCAGCACAGACCCCTGCGGGACCCCACTAACTACCCTCCTCCACTGAGAATACTGGCCACGCAATCCTACTCTCTGCTTCCTATCTTTCAACCAGTTCTTAATCCATAATAATACCCTACCTCCGATTCCATGACTCTGCAATTTCTTCAGGAGTCTTTCGTGCGGCACTTTGTCAAACGCCTTCTGAAAATCCAGATATACAATATCAACCGGCTCCCCATTGTCCACATGTTTGCTTACCCCCTCAAAAAAATGCATTAGATTGGTGAGGCAAGACTTCCCTTCACTAAATCCGTGCTGACTTTGTCTCATCAGTCCATGTTTTTGTATATGCTCTGCAATTTTATTCTTAATAATAGCCTCCACCATCTTGCCCGGCACCGACGTCAGACTCACCGGTCTATAATTTCCTCTGGAACCCTTCTTAAAACCCTTTTCCCTTATGTTTTTCATCTAACCCACATTACCATACTGTCTTCCTCTCACACATCTCCTGACAATCTCCCATGGCTTCTCTCACATGGTTCCAACACTCATTACCACATTTCTATCCTCTGTATTCACCATCTTCCTCTCACACATCTCCATGACAATCCTCCATGACGTCTCCCACATGGTTCCACCATTTTCCTCCTCCACCCTTTTAAAACTGCATCTCCTCCTTCCCTCTCTTTTCCACCACTTTTGTAGTCTGACATCTCCCTGTACCCTGATGTCTCCCTGTACCCAATCTCTCTCCTCCCCAACAGCAACTTCTCCAATCCCTCCTTTTCCTCAACAGCACAGCATTTAACCTCTTACCTTCCCCCCACCCAACAGTGCAGCATCTCCCCTCTCCCTATGTTGTCTTTATAAAATAGGTTGCCTTTTTGGATTTCTCACATGGGAGTCCTGTTATAAAATAGACAGACGAAAGTGTGCAGTTTATTTGCCATGCTAATGGCTTTGAAAGTTGCTCTTTGTAAGATTACCTGAAAACAAGCTCCTGTGTCTAGCTTACAAAATTTCAGAGAATGAAAGAGCAACCCCTGTCTATAAACTAGCCCTAAAAGTATGGTTTTACAAACAAAAAATGTTTTAAAATAAACTACAATTATAATCACACCAAAACAAAATCAAAAAACACTTCCAAAAAAAGATCATTTTTAAAAAGCAAGCTAGACAAAAATTGTTGTTTAAAGTTCTTGCCTGGGGCAGCCCAGTAGCGCACTGGGTTTTATTTCTAGCTCAGAATTTCCTCCCCCAGATTAGTCAGAACTGACGATGCTGTGAATAACATGGGGACAAACTTTATCCTTGTCTTCATCTGCACATGCCTCAAACACTTATGATTTTATATTTAAATCTTTTTATTAAAGTATAAAAATGAACAATATTCTGTACAAGTCAGTTGTAGCACTAGAGATAACTCTAGTAACCCTTGATAGTAAGCCTCCTCTCACTCAGGGTGACTTTATCAATTACCCTTGTCCAGCACCTCCTTTCCTTAAGCAAAACACCAGCTCTGGTACTTCCTCAGCATTCCAGCTCTTCCCATATGACAAAACATACTTGGTTAGAAGGGTTTAGGCCATATGCTAATTAGGATCTCTTCATGGCCTAGCCTTATGCAAATCAGTCCATCACAGAGCTGTAACATTATCCCTCAGTAAGTACCTCTTCTTTAGCTTAGTAGTCCACATCCTGGGATCGTCTGTCCATCCATTCCATCCATCCTCTGTAGTTACTGATAGAACTCATCCTTCCTCCTCCAGGCCCCACCCCCACCACCCCGCTTCATCCTAGGGAGTGATTTTAAAGGTCTCTAGGCGCTGATCCCCCTCCATCTACTTAACTCCCCCCACCTATCAGGACACTGGCTGCCACCTCTTTCTTAAAAGTGCAATGACCCCTTCCTTCCCTGATAGGTCCTGCTGTAGCATGATATGAGGAATTTTCAGAGTTATTGATTTTTCTGGAATCAGATACAAATGTATATACATATATAAAATATACAGCTGCAAAGAACAAAAGTCTGCATATTGACAGCAATCAAAAAGATGGGATGAAACTCACAGACAATGACTCAGAGATTGAAAAACCCATCTACCTACCTAATCTAACAAAAGAAAGCCCATCTACACCAGACAATGACTCTTAATCCTGTCAAATACCTGTGTATCTACCAGCAGATATCCAGCCAGGAACTCTTATGATGTCATTAAACATGTGACAAGTTACCATGCCCCATCTCAAAACTAGATGGAACTAGTTTTCAGCTATCCCTGAGTTTTCATTGTATCAAATACACCCCACCTGACTTCAGCCTATGGTCCAACAAGAAATTATAAAAACCCTGGAACATTGTCAGCTCTCTCTCTCTCTCTCTCTCTCTCTGCTCCAATCTGCTTCTTTCTCCTGATCTGCACCTCTAAGGACCTTCACTGAATCCCTGGGCCTTGCTGAACTTCACACATATCCAAGATAAGACTTTCTCCAGGCTCCAGCAACAACTCTGCAACAAAAATACTTCATTTCCAGCAATGACCTCCTTCATCACTCCAACCAAAAGCCTCCATCAAAGTGAGTTACTATTAATCCAGCCTAATTTATAATTCAGACTTTCTAACAATATTTATCTTGTGGCACATTTCCCTTGTATAAGATCCCTAAAAACTGCCTTTTAACATTATTACATTACCTGTATTGTAACTAAACATTTTAAAGGTAAATATCTGGTCTTTATGTTCTGAGCACATGTCCTTAAACCTTACAGTGCAGGTTAATGTAATTCCCCAAATCAAATATATCCTTTCATTCCCCTTTTCCTACATCTTATTATTTTTACACCACGCCTACGGATTCTTAAAAGGGGAATGTCATTGCTTTAAGTTTGGCCTGGGACAGAAGTATGCAGGGCCCCCTCCTGTGGCCACTCTGAGATAGGACACCAACAGTGCTTATCTCAAATGAGCAACTGAAATACCCTCCCCCCGCCACCCTCTACCCTTCCAACCCCAACAATATCTGACTTCTACTACCCCAAGGAACCCTAATCTGCTCTGTTAAAATGTCCATGGGGGAAAAAATACAACCCACTCTGTATGCCCTGGCAGGGGAGCAATATATCCTATGAAGAACTGTTATGATTTTTTAAATCTATAGATGAATATTAAGTCTTCAACAATCTCAGGATTCAGTCTAGCTCTCTTGTCTTCCACAGTCCTTCCTGCAATAGAAAATGTCCTCTCAGAAAACGTTCTGGTAGCAGGAATGCACAGGATCCCCCCCCCCCCCCCTCCCATGCAAGTTTTACCAATTTTAACCAGCACTTTTGCTTGTTTTTCTAAAAAATCAAAGCATCTTCATCTGCATCACTTGTACATAATATCTGTCCAATTCATTAACAATAGCCATCATAGATCACAATCACACACGATATCACATGATAAAGATAAATTACACACCTCAGATAGAAGTCATAGGAATATTGATAATATTAATTCTGATAATAGCAATCAAATTTTAGTCCAAGCGGAAGTACATCAGACACATTCCAAAAGTTCTCCTACTAATAAAGAACGTGGTAGGAAAAGAAGAAGAAGTATGTCGGATGATGAAATTTTCACCTCTCCTCTTCATAGTCCTAAACCACGTAATGAGTCACATCCAATTTTTTAGAACATCTTTGGCAACGGAACAACCCACGTCCACAAAGACTGGGCTCTACCAAGAATGTAGACCGATCCCAACAAGGATATCCATTTCGGGGAAGAGGACGTGGAAGAGGAAGAGGAGAAAGGCAGAACTACCGACCTTGGTAGATGAAATACCTATGTTCAACTTATCAAATTATGTTCTTAAAGATACAGAAATTACAGTTCTACAAAAGGTCTCTCATTCTCTCCCACTTCCACCTAGGATGAATTTCAGACGCGCATAGATCTTTTTAAGTTTCAGAGGAAATTACAGATTAAAAAATTTTTTTCAACCACTGAATCCACTCAAGTCAATACATCTGTTGTAAAAAAGAATTCCAAATGGGTTCCACCTGGACCCTGTGATCCTGCTATTAAAACATTTTATGATGTTGTCCTTAGGGACATCACAACATTAGAAAAGAGCACTAAAAGACGCCCTTTTTATAATCTTACAAAAGATGAGAATCAAGCATTGCGCTCCTTATCATTGAATAAGAATATCGTTATAAAACCAGCAGATAAGGGTGGGGGCATTGTTATCTTAGACAAAACATCTTACATAGAGGAAGTAATGCGACAATTAGGTGATACTATCTTTTATGTGCCTCTTGGTGATGACCCTACAGACACTTTAAAAAATGAAATAATTGAAATTGTCGATCATGCATATAGTATGGGTTTTTTAACCCTGAAGGAAAAGCAATTTTTGATTACAGAGCATCCTGTGGTCCCCACGATTTACATTCTACCTAAGATACATAAATCTATGACTGACCCACCAGGTAGACCTATCATCTCAGCAAATAGTTCAGTTTTGGAACCCTTATCTATATTCACAGATTATTTCCTCAGACCATATATTCCCAAAATTAGATCGTATGTACGTGATTCATCCCACTTTATTAATATGTTGGAAGAATATAGTAGTGACTTAGAGGATTTACTATTAGTCACCCTCGATGTTGAATTGCTGTATACTAACATACCTCAGTTGGAAGCATTGATTGTCATTGAAGAAACTTTGCATGACAGGCAAACTGATACACGGATTCCAAATAGGCTTATTTTGGCTTTGGCCACATTGGCCCTGACAAAAAATTATTTTTATTTTAATGGCAACTTTTATTTACAAATTAAGGGCACGGCTATGGGGGCGCCTATGGCCCCCGATATAGCCAATCTATACATGGCCAAATTTGAAGATCTATATCTATCAGATCATCCATATAAACAGCAGGTTAAAATGTACAAGAGATACATAGATGATATTTTTATATTGTGGAAGGGTGACATTGGTTTATTGCAGCAATTTCATGAATGGATCAATACATGTGACTCCAATTTGAAATTCAAAATGCAATTTAATACAGACAATATTCCTTTTCTAGATATCAAAGTTAAAAAGGATAGGTACTGGCTTACAACTTCGTTATATAGAAAACCCACTGATAAAAATTGTTATTTACATTATTCAAGTTATCACAATAGAGCACTAAAAGATAATTTACCATTTAGTCAATTTTTAAGATTGAAGAGAATATGTGCTGATGTAGATGACTACCACAAACATTCCAGAGATTTAAAGAATAGATTTAAACAACGTGGTTATCCGGACAAATGTATTACAGAAGGTTTTAAAAAGGCTAGCTTGAGAACTAGAGAAGAATTGCTGGATACGGGTGCCAGATCTAAATCCAATCCGGATTTGGTCTGTGCTCTTAGATTTTCTTCCTTGAGTCATTTTTTCAAGAAAATTATTCTAAAGCACTGGCATATTGTCCAGATACATTCATGTTTTAAAGAGGTTGTTCCAATTTTTGCTCTTTCCCGAAATCCCAATTTAAGAAATCATCTAGTTCCATCTTCTCTTCCAATGATCAGAGATAATTTAATTCACAAATCTGGCGGACACAGATCTTGCAATTCTTGCACAGTTTGTGCCCACTCTCTCCAGTTAGATTTATTCATACATCCCACCACAGGTAGAAAATATGATTTGAGATTTGATAGCGACTGTAATTCAGAAAATGTTATTTATATGATTTTCTGTCCTTGCAATATGATTTACATTGGCAAGACTAAAAGGAAAATAAAACTCGGATAATTGAACATCGTAGCTGCATTAGGAGGCAGATAAAATCAGCTCCATTAGTAGAGCACTGGATTGATACTGAACACAGCATTGATGACTTAAAATTTTTTGTATTGCAGCTTATTAAGCAAAATCCCCGTGGTGGAAACATTGATCAGAAATTGTTAAGAGAACAACATGCTATATATCAAGCCGAATGTGTAGCTCCAAAAGGTCTTAACAAGGAAATTGAATATCTACACTTTCTTTGAGAGCTTTTTCTACTATCCTTTTTATTTATTGGCAGTTTTTTTATGATTATTTTTAATTTTCATTTTTTTCATTTTTATCTCTTCAGCCTTTTTGTTTATTATTATTTTTTGTATAATTTTTAATATAGATTATTACCCCCTGTTTTTATTTATGACCAGTATCAAAATCTTTATCATCTTCATTATTTTCATTATCATTTTTAAGATTATTAATTTTTCTATAGTATTTTTAAGTCAATTCTGTCACGTGTATCTAAGTATCTAAATGGAGGACATTGACTAAATCTTTTATAATTCAATTAATTCAAAAATCTTTTATAATGGAATCAAATCAGATTTCATGTATTCTTAAATAATAATATTTGGGGGGGGGGGGGGCAGTTGTGTTTAGGTGCTACGATTTTATGACCAAGGGATATAATTAATTGTTTTTATACTTTTCACTATTGTATATTTCTTTCTGATCATATATCTTCAACTGTTTAATGGCGAGTTTGTGAAGTGAGACCATTATTTTAATTTAGGAAGACATTAAAGAGAGCATAATAGGTTTTAGTTTGCCGCTAATTTTATTTTTATTTTTATTCTTATTACATTAGGATCACTTGACTAGGGCTTGTCTTTATGTTCCTTTTTCTTTTTAACCTTCCTCATGGCACATTACCTATTTAATTTAGCGGACACACCATTCTTTAATGTTCTTTCTTTAATGATCTTATACACAAGTAGATAGTTCAAGTGTTTAATTTTTCGTTCGTCATTAGTTTTTTAATTTTCTTGTTTGCTATCTGTTTTGGTATTTATACATATCTCTCATTTAATTGACTTCTAAGTATTTCTTGATTAAATATCCGGTCACTATTTTATTACCCTCACTAATCATCACCTTCGGAACATGTAGTCTAATTAACCTGTTCTAGTCTATTGAATTTGGATCAACTTTAGTTAATTAGTTTCTATATTCTTTATGACCCTTGAGCGTTTTCACTAATTTCACTCATCAGCTTTTTTAATAATTGTTTGATATAACTGTCACTCGCATTTTATTAGTCAGCATATCTGTCAATCTTTATTTTGAAACTCTACGCATCCTATCAATAAAGTCCACGTTTTAGTATAGCATTATTTAGATTGGGTAGGTTTTGGCGCCAAACTTTTTCAAACTATTTCAAATCGAAACTGTCAGTGCGAGACAGTATACCATTTTATTCAGGTAAGGTACTTTTTATTTTTATTTTAGATTTTATTTAGTTTATCATGTTTTGCTAATATAGCATCACTGATACATTTTTCAGCTCACTTCTAGTTTGATAGCTTGACAATCATTGGCTTAACATTTTCTTTTACATTATTTTTTGGCGCTTTTACCGTTATGGATATGTATATATTCATTTTTTTTTATTATGCATTTATTAATAATTTCAAGTATACAAACTTGTTCAGAAAAGAAAATAACAGCCTCTAATTATAACACCGTTAATATAATCAAGAAAAAAAAATTTATTGCCGTATTTGCTCAAGTCCTCATTATAGATTCAAGAGGTTTACACAATGGAATTAAATTTAAATTTGAAAACATCATTAAAGAAACAGCATTGCATGATTCCTAAAATTATCGGTTCCACATTATTACAACAAGAGAGATTGTTTTATCCTTAACCCTACTTATTTTTAGATGTTAAAAAGGCTGTTAGTTGGGCAGGCTCAAAGAAAACATACTTTGTAGATTGAAATTTAACCACACATTTACAAGGAAACTTTAAAAAAAAAGTAGCCCCCAGTTGAAGTACACCAGGTTTCATCATCAAAAATTGTTGACGTCTTTTTTGTTTCTTTCGCAAGGTCCGGGAAAATCTGTATTTTTTGTCCCAGAAAAAGTTTTCCTTGGTTTTTAAAGAACAGTGTCATAATCCAATTTTTATCTGGAGCCAGGGCAACTGTAGCAATTAAAGTTGATGGTATTATCGGATCAGAGTCCGATGATTCCAATATTGCTGAGATATTGAGATCTTGATTACCTTGATCTACTTGATTTACTTGAGTCTTTAATGGTAAATAATAGATCTGTGAGAAAGGGGGTATGGCTTCTTCAGCCAACCCCAAAACTTCCTTTAAATATTTCCTCAGCATTTCTCTTGATGTTACGGTAAGTTGTTTTGGAAAATTCAAGAAGCATAAATTGTTACTTCTAATTGAATTTTCTAGAAATTCTGTTTTTCTTCGTAGTGAAGTTAAATCTCTCATTGAAATTTCCTGGAAATTTTGTAATTTTTTCATATCCTCTCCTTGGTCTTTAACTTGCTGCTTTACCATGTCCAATTTTGACTCCATTTCTTTTGAATTTTGTTCTAATAACACAAAGTCCTGAGACAATTTTTGTATTTGAGGGCTTAAAGCCTTGCCAAGATCCACAATTAATGACCACAAGGAATCTAGTGTAGCTTCTTTAGGTTTAGACATAGAAATAGGAAATAGTGTGGACAGTACCTCCGCCATTTTTGGCTGTTCTGTCTGCTCCAAACCTTCAGCTTCTTTCTCCTTCGGTTCTCCAGCGGTCACAAGGGATTCCGCCTGGGTCGTCTGTTCCTCCACTGCCCAGGAAAATCCAGTTGTTTGCACCACTTCCTGCCTCACTTCATCCAACCCCAATGGGGAAAATGGTGCTGGGGGCGCCAACAGAGGAGAACTACAGCTCGAAGGGCGAGGGGAAGGTGCTCTTTCTTCGGGGCGGAGCATCAGCTCTAATCCTGGAGACGCACCGGCGTCTCCATTCACGCCGGTGCGGTTCAGCGGATTAACCCCTTCGGAGGTTGGAGCCGGTAGTCGCTGGAGGTGAGGTATTATCCCTCCAGTAGCAGGAGTATGTCGTGGCGGGGCTGCGGAAGCTGGACGGCCCCTTCTCTTCAGCATATTCGCAATAAGGTAAGCCTTCACGGAGCTAAATCAGGATCATGCAATCGCTACAGCGGCCATCTTGAATCTCCTGTATATATTCATTTGTATCTCACCCGTCGGTATATTTGAAATGTAAGATATATCATATATCTATGTTGGCACGTAGTCCTTTTCTGTTTTTTCTTTTCACACTTTGTGGTGCGAGAGTGCACATCTTATCGTTTTTATTAAATGCTTATTAAATGTTTTTGTCCGTCAGGCTCTCAATATATGTCCGGATTATATGCCTTTAATTCTTGCTTTTTTTGCAATTTTAGCTTTTATCTGTGGTTTTTATTATTATGGGATATCATTATTACTAAATATACCCATATACATTTTGAAGGCCGGTATAGATGTTTAGATATACATTTTTATCTTTTATGGATTTTTTTTATAGATGTCTGTTTTATATTTTATCGCCAATTATGCGTTGCTAACATAATATGACCCATTTTTAAATATACATTTTATTGCTTACCCCTATGCTACTTTTAATATCTGCTTGAGACGGTTATTACCATGATGTTATTATGAAATACATTTATATACAATTTAGACATATAGTTATATATTTTATTTTTTTCATTTATTTTTTTTCATTCATTTTTTATTCATTTATTTTTTTCATGATATTGGTCGTTATATGCTTTGACATATTTTATTTTATTTTATTTTATTTTTATTTCTATCTTTGTATTTAGTAATTTTTTCCCATTTTTTCTACTCATATATTTTTTCTGCTGTCCTCTTTATAGAGACGATATCTCATGTGCTCCATTGTCTATCAGTATATACTTTGTGCATCCACTGATCGGTATGTTCAATTTTCATTTTTATTCAATTTGTATGTATTAAGAAATCATCTGTTGTAGATACTTGTATTTGTATTTTTATTTAGCATGTTATTTTTATTTAGCATGTTATAGTCATTATTTGTTTTTATGTTTAAAGAAATCTGTTCTGCTGTACGTTATATTAATTTATGTACTTATGGATTGATATTATATACCCATGGTAATACAGATATAATATATATATTTTTTGAAGTATGTTTTGACAAAGTTTCCAAAATTATTTATTTAAATATTATTTATTTACTATTTGACCTCTATGATGTTTGTCTGATGATATAGTAATAGTATTTGTATTTGTTTAGTTAATATTTAACATTTTAGTAGAGGATTATATGTAATTGTTTTATATAAGGTGTGTTTTTATATTTGTTGTTACATATTTTGTCTGATTTTAATTTAATTATTATATATATGTTATTTTATAGACCCCTGATGAAGGCTTTTTTAAAAGCCGAAACATGGACCGTGTAGGGTCCTAATAAAGCTTTCCTGGAGCATCTCACCCTGGTGTCTCGGATTGATCTCTTGAAGTTGTGTTTTCCACTTCTTTCTTTTGCTGAATTTTTGTGGAAACTGCGAACCCCTTTTGTTTCTGCTCTTCCACAGATGGGACATTTTCTGGGAATGTGGATTGTGGAGGATCCTGAGTTGTTGATGATGGACTTGAGCCTTCCATTTCAATCCGGTTTTGATATAGTCTTCTCAAAGATTTAGTTGCCTGTGTTTTTACATCATCTGGGAAGATAATTGGATTTTCTTTCAGACATGGGTGTAGAAGAGAACCAACACTGTGTAGTGGATGAACAGGAAAATAAGTGTCAATTAGGTACTGGAAATGCTTCTTGATGCCAGCAACAATAGATGAATCTGTTGTAGTTAACAGTAAGATGCTTGAGCAACTGGGCATGTGATCAAAGGACACTGCAGATGGTAGGAGTCTAATCAGCAGACAAGACTCTTGTTGCCACATCTAAGGCAGACAAGACACAAATGATGTAATTTAACAGTGCTTCTCTTAAATCCAAAAGCAGCTTCTGCAGTTTTTTTTATCATTGAACCAGGGGCGTAGCCAGACCTTGCCAGGAGAGGGGGCCAGAGCCCGAGGTGGGGGGGCACTGTTTAGCCGCCCCCCCCGAGCCGCCGCCACCGCCACCACATCGGACCCCCCCCCCCCCGCCGGCCTGCCCACAATCCCCTTCAACCCCCCTCCCGCCACCAACTCTCCCCCATCGTCGCCGCCCGCCCGTCACCGCAAATGATACCTTTTTTGAAGAGAGACTTCCTTCTGCGCTCGAGTAGCACCTTTCTTCAACAAAGTTCTAGCGATCAGCTGTTTCGACGCCGGTGACACTGCCGGCGTCGAAACAGCTGATCACCGGAACTTCGTTGAAGAAAGGCGCTACTCGAGCGCGGAAGGAAGTCTCTCTTCAAAAAAGGTATCATTTGCGGCGACGGGGCGGGCGGCGACGGCGGGGGAGAGTTGGTGGCGGGAGGGGGGGTTGAAGGGGATCGTGGGGCACTCAGGCCCCACGTAGCTATGCCACTGCATTGAACTTAGTTGCCAGTTGTCTAAGATGTGTTAAGTTTTTACATATCGCTATTAGCATTTTATAGATGCTGTTCCATTTAATTGGAACAGCTTGTTTAACGCTTGTCTCCAGCTTTTAGAGAATGATACAGGGACAAAGTTTGTCCCCATCCCCGCTTTGTCCTCTCAGTTAACCACATATCCCCATCCTCGTGTCATTCTCTATCACAGACTCTGGGAAAAGGGAGAGTCAACATCATTGTGCAATGGTGCCACCTAGTGGTCAGCTTTACACTCATGATGGAAGGATTCCGTAATGAGCCTTGGTGCCTGGCTCCAGCCAAAGACTATTGCTGCAATCATATGAATTAAATAAGTTGGGAAGGATATAAAATTGGGGGAAAAAATCTCATAGCAACTGCAAATAAAGGTTGATAGTGCCAGGTCCTTGCCCTGGTTCCAAATGAGGTAGAATCCAGGTCCTTGCCCTCGTTCCAAATGAGGTAGAATACAGAGGAAACTGCTGAGTCAGCAAAAAATAAAATTGACTTTATAAAAAAACACTATACATTGGTAGTGCCATATAAGAGTCCTATGTTCAAGTCCAAAACTCTGCTCCTGATCCTGTTATGTAGCACCTGTTATAGCCACTGGAAACTGGGCTGAAAAAAGTCTGGTCATAACAGTCTTTTCCCCAGCCTATTATAGAGTACTACAGTTTATTGTTACTGTTGTGCTGCCTCACACATAGCCACCAGGTGGCAGCATTAAAAAGGATTGTATAGCACGGTAAGACATGCCTGACATGGAAAGGGAGGAGTGGACCTACTGCAGAGCTTTACTTAAGGATTGTAGGAAACTGAAGAAATGGTGTATTTTGTTGTTTTTCAGATCCAAACCAGTGATCAGCCTCAGTGCAGCTCTGAAGGATAAAGGGAAATCTCCTGCACAGTAGCAGACAAGGAACAAGAGATGTTTTAAGCACTTCTGTGTCTTAATTGTCCACATATTTGTGTTAGACATGAATTTATTCTATGTCGTCAAGAATTATTATATTTAGAAATAATGTTTTAAGGCCATGCCTTATTGCTTAAGTACCACCCTCTCTCATCTCAATCAGAAATACTGAAGAGACAATAAGAGTCTTTATTGCTAAAGAGAGCACTAAGGTGACTCTGTTCATTATTTTATAGTCACTATCACATGAGGGTGAGCAATTCCCTGCCTCATTATATCTGCACGGCACCCACCTGTGCAGTTTGCCTCTTTGCCACAGTCTTACTGCTCCTGTGTAGGTATTCATAGACGCATAGGGCTAAGAGAGAGCTGGAAAGAAGATAAAGCTGGCATATTCTATTGCCTCACAGCAAAACAATTACACATCACAAGATACTTCTAGAAACAAATTCCAGAAGGATCATAATTATTTTATGAAGGCTAATAATGGTTTATTAAAAAAAAAAAAAGGTTCCTCTCCAGTGATGCATTCTTTTTGTTACATTTGGCATGATCATCACCCTGTCCTTCCAACCTTTGCTCTCATGCTGTCCCTAAGTGCTTCTAATCCAAAGCTGTGGTGCAGGGTTGGCATTAGAGGTGCAATTGTCCCAGGCTCCCATGCCACAGGGGGCCCCAAGCCTGCCTGAAGCTGGAGAAGGCACAGATTGCCAGTGGGTTTTACAATCTCCCCTCCCTAATTTCTGCCCTGGGTCCCAGCATGTCTGTGATACAAATATAGCAACTGTCTTTTAGATCTTCATGTTTTTGCCTCTTTTTTTGTGCAAATTGCTTGTGTTTATAAATGCTCTTTGAATTCAGTTTAATTCTTATCTGAACCAACATGAACAGTTTTACAAAAGGGTAGAAAGGCAGTGCATAGACTCGGTAAGCTGTCAACATGCTTGAGAACTGTAAAGGCTTATTGCTGGTGGCAAATACAGAACTGTGAGTGTTAACTACTTTATTCTGGAAAAAAAAAACAGAAGATCAATCCTCCACAATCAGTTTTATTCTACCACCTTAAAATGACTGACTAGATCTTACAAAATTGCTCACGAAGGGGGTAATTCAGCCAGTTTGCAGCTGAAAAGTGGAGCAAGGCAAATAGGTATTAGGCAGTTTGGTAAATAAAAATATTTGTTATTTGAAACTAGAGAAGATACTGCATGGGAGAGTGCCTGGGGTGAAAATGGGCATTAAGGGAGTGATATTCAATAGCCCGTGTATACCTACATACCTTACACCTGTCATTTGAGTGGGCAGACAAGCAGGAATAAACTCGTGTACACACATTTGAAAATGGAGTGTATATGTAATGTTTTCCTCCCAAAATCTAAACACTTCCCTGGGAACACCTCTTTTTTTTAGTCAGATAAAATAAGCCAGTTCTCAGGCCAGTTGCCCCAGGTAAATGACTATTTATTTATTTATGGTTCACTTATACCCCACATTTTCCCACTCATGCAGGCACGAAGTGGCTTACAGAAAGTTAAGTAAAATTTACAATGTAAGAATCTTAGAAAAGTATACAAAGAATAGACAGGGGGAACAACAGCTAACAATGTGAGACTAAGCAGGGTAGGGGTCAGGGAGGGTGCATCAATCAGCGGTGTAAATAGGGGAGTAAGTCTTAGCAAAGAAGTAGGTCTTCAGCAACTTCTTGGTCCGCTTGAGTTTTAAAGTGATGCGGGAGAGCATTCCAGTGTTTAGGGCTCCAATAGCGGAAAGAAGAGGTGAAAATCTTCTTGTACTTGACACCCTTACAGTTCGGGAAGTGTAGATGGAGATAAGACCAAGCAGCAGGGTTGGCATTCCTGGGTGGAAGATCGATCAAGGGCAGCATGTAGTCCGGGGCAGTCCCAAAGATGATTTTATGGGTTAAGGAGCAGAGCTTAAAGGCAATATGCTGCTGTACCAGCAGCCAATGGAGTTTGAAGCGCAGGGGCTTGGCCTGTGCAAAGCGTTGTTCTCTTAGGATGAGTCTCGCGACAGTGTTCTGAACTGTTTGGAACTTTTTCAGCAATGAGGCCTTGCAGCCCGCATAGATTCCGCTGCAATAATCCAGGTGGGAGAGGACGAGCTAGTGCACAAGTGTACGGAACAGATCTCTAGTAAGGAAGCATCTTATGCGCCGGAGCCTCCACATAGCGTGAAACATTCTTCTGGAGACCAAGTGCACGATTGTCCAGCTGGAGGTGCGTGTCCAGGTGCACTCCTAAAAGCCGCAGGCTGTTGGCAATCGGAAGAGCAGAGCCCATTACTGGAAGCATTGTGTCTGTTATTTGTTTGTGGGTGGATGAGAGTATGAGACACTGTTTTTTGTCCTTGCTTAATTTGAAGCGAAACACCTGAGCCCAATGCTCCATGATGGAGAAGCAGGCTTCAATAAGGTTAGCAATTTCTGATACGGAGGTATGAAAGGGAATGTAGACGGCATAGGAGCCGACTCTGTGGGTGCTGTGGGTGCTTAAGCACCCCCAATATTGAGAAAATTCCTTGTATGTGTCCAAGGAGGGGTTATTTCCATTACGCTTAGCACCCCCAATAATTTTGAAAAGTTGGCTCCTATGGTAGACGGTAATATCATCAGCATAGATGAAAGGATTGAGGTCCAATTTTGCAAGAGCTGAGGCTAAAGGCATCATCATAATATTGAATAAGGTAGGTGAAAGGGGAGAGCCCTGAGGTACCCCGCAGGAGGCCTTCCACGGATCAGAAGTAGCGGAGTTCACTGTGACCTGGTAAGATCGGGTAGTCAAAAAGCCCTCAAACCAATGCAAAACAGGCCCTCCTTTGCCAAAAGAGTCCAGTAGATGAAGTAAGAGTTCATGGTCCACCATATCGAAGGTGCTAGACATATCAAATTGAAGCAAAAGAACCTTCCGTCCAACGGATAGCTCTCGCTTAAAGTTAGATAAAAGGGTGACCAGGACAGTCTCTGTACTATATTGAGCTCGGAAACCAGACTGTGAATGGTGAAGAATGTCAAAGTCAGCCAGGAATTTGTTGAGCTGGACGTTGACCATACTCTCCATTAACTTGGTAACCAGTGGTATCGAAGCCACTGGGCGATAATTTGAGATGGCATCTGGCTTGATCTTTAGGTTCTTCGGAATGGGGGTGAGGAGAATGTTACCATGGCCTGGTGGGAAATATCCTGCACTTAACATGAAGTTGAGGTAGCAAGTCAGGTCTTCAACAAAACACTTTGATGCGACTTTTAGGAGATGGGTCGGACAAACGTCCAATCTACAATACTTATTGGAGAACTTAAGTAAAGCAGTAGATACATTTTCAAGTGATAGGCGATTGAAGTTGGTCCAAATTCGATCGGCCGGGCAGACACCCGTAGGTGTGGCCAAGGATTCCAAGAAGTCATCCACATCAGAAAGGCAGCTAACAGTTGAAGACCGCAAGGTTAGGACTTTCTCATTGAAGTAAGTTGGAAGTTGGGCAGCAGAAGGAAGATCAACACTGGAGAATTCAAGATTTCAGGTATCTAGGAAGGAGTTTAATAGCTGATAAACCTTTTTAGTGTCTCGGCCAGCAGACTGTAACTTAGATGAAAGTAGGTGCGCTTAGCTTGCCAGATGGCGTACTTATATTTGCGGTGACAGCTTTTCCAAGCCCCCAGGGCAAGATCCGTTTTCCGTTTATGCCAAGTTCTTTCCAGTCATCTTGTCCAAGTTTTTAAGGCTCTGAGATCAGCAGAGAACCAGGGCATTGAATTACAGGTGTAGGAAGTTTTGAGATGTAGAGGTGCAATAGAATCCAGCACAGCCTTGCATTTGTTTTCCCAGGCAGAGAGGTAGGTGGGCGTGGTTGGCTGCAATTCCCTGCCGTAACTGTAGAGGGACTTCCAGAATAGGCTGGGGTCGATGACATCTCTAGTGTAATATGACGAACCTTGCAAAGCTGGGGGGAGACCTGAGGTGTGCCAATGCAAGGGTGAACTGCAACTTAAAGTGGTCAGACCAAGTCGTTTCTAGCCAGCCAATGTCTTGCAGGGAAAATTCTTATCGTCTGAAAATTTAAATGAGAGGAAATCTAAAGAATGTCCTTTACAATGAGATGGACCAGTAATAGGGCAGTCGAGGTCACAAAGGTGGAGAAAATCCAGGAACTGGGATGTGTCCGGAGAAGCGGGATTATCTAAATGGAGGTTGACATTGCCCAATAGAAGTATGTTCGAGTTATTCAAGCAGATGTGTGAGATGAAATCCAGTAGCTCAGATTGACTGACTGCTAGACCAAGTAACCGGAGGTCTGTAGAACAGCACACAAACTAGGTGGCCAAGAAGAGAGGAGTGATGAACCTTGACTGCTGCGATTTCCAGCGAAGAAGATATCAAATCCAAGCTTGCGTCTACCGTGAGGTAGGAGCGATAAATGAGTGCCAGCCCACCACCTCTTCTGTCTGTTCTGTCCCAGTGGATGATCTTGTAGCCTTTCGGGCAGAGATCTAGCACGATAGGGTCTTTAGGCGTTCTGATCCTGGTTTCTGTAATGAACAGCATATCAAGATCATCAGAGGAGATCCAGTCAGAATCAGCTCAGGTTTACTCACTACGGATCTTGCGTTTATATAGCCCACTCGGCATGAATGGAATTGCACTGGTTTTGCTCGCACGAGCGGAACAGGTGTATGATGATATTGCATGCTGAAATGGGATGTAGTTGCGACTGGAGCAGGCAGCAGATCGCCCAGGGGTGCGGAGCGAGGCTGCGTGCGGGATGAAAGTCTCCTATGACCAGAGATGAGTGGAATTTGAGCATAAGATGGTTCAGTGGCAGTGAGGACAGAGTGTATTAGGGCAGACACAATGCTCCCCATTTTGGGCTTGTTCTATTTCAACCATAAGATTTATTTAGCTGTCTCATTTCCTTATGTATAAGTATCATTGTCCCTTAAACATTATGCAAAATTACTCTAGTATGGGTTCCGTATACAAAGGCAAGGAAACATGATAAAAGTCCAAGATGTCGATTTGCATAATCTCTGAAACACTTATTCACTCCAGCTCCAATGGTGAAAACGCCAGAGTTCACACACATGTGAGGTTTCTCGAATTGAATGGAATGCAGGACCCGAGGCAGCATGGCTTCATTAGAGGCAGGTCGTGTCAGATGAATCTGATTGATTTCTTTGACTGGGTGACCAAACAGTTGGACGTGGGAGCTGCGCTAGATGTGGTGTACTTAGATTTCAGCAAAGCCTTTGACACGATTCTGCACAGGCGACTCATAAATAAACTGAGTATCCTTGGTATGGGACCTAGAGTAACTGACTGGGTTAAAAATTGGTTGAATAGAAGGAGACAGAGGGTAGTGGTAAATGGAGCTTGCTCTAAAGATACAGTGGAGTGCCACAGGGATTGGTCCTAGGGCCGGCTCTTTTTAACATCTTTCTGAGTGATATTGCGGAAGGGCTGTCTGATAAGGTTTGTCTTTTTGAAGATGATACCAAATTCTGTAACAGGGTGGACACCCCGGAAGGGGTGGATGACATTAAGAAGGACCTAGTGAAACTTGAGGAATTGTCCAATATTTGGCAACTTAGATTTTATGCAAAAAAAATGCAGGGTCATGTATTTGAGTCACAAGAATTTGTGGGGACGGTCCAATATAGGGGTAAAATGCATCTGTGTACAAAGGAAGGGCAGGACTTGGGGGTGGATTGTGCCTGATGACCTGGTGAGGCCCCATTTAGAGTACTGTATGCAATTCTGGAGACCGCACCTATGGAAGGATAAAAACAGGATGGAGTCGGTCCAGAGGGCGGCTGCAAAATTGGCAAGCAGTCTTTGATATAAAACATATAGGGACAGGGTCAGGAACCTCAACATTTATACGCTGGAAGAGAGGAGGGAGAGAGGAGATATGATAGAGATGATTAAATATCTCAGGGGCATTAATGTACAGGAAGTGAACCTTTTTGAAATGAAGGAAAACGCTGGAACTGACTTTTGCATAGTCTGCATTTGTCACTAAATCTGGAATTTTCATAATTAAATTTTGAGATAGCAAAGGATGCAGCTGGTCTATTCAAATCAGAATACCACCAGTTCACCAAACGCACCATATCATTTTCAGGAGAACTTTCCAATAGCAGTCTATATAATTCAGATACTGATAGGTGTTCCCCTCTTGCTCCTGCCCAAAACTCCCTGATCATATAGCCATGCCTATCACATAAAGCCTCCGCATCTAGGGAAGAGACATGGTGAGTCAGCTGATGATATGCAAAAATGTCTCTCAAATGAGCCAAAGTTCCATCACTCAAATTTGCCAGACTTTTCTTCTTACCATCCTCCTCAAGCACATGCTCCAAACAGGTAATGCCATGGAGTTCCCAGGCAAGAAAAGTCCCATTGTCCATTCCAGGAGAGAACAGACCATTACCCTGCATGGACAACAAATCAGAAATCTGTGAATAAATTTTCCAACACCTAGTTCATTTGTGCCAAATGTCCCTTATGGGATGCAGCAAAAGACTTTGTCGTAAGAGTAAGAGGATTATATCCAAAGGCGCATGCAACAAAAAGTACATGTGACAGGGGCCAAAATAATCCCTCTCAAGCTACAATGGTGCAAAATCTTGATGTTCCAAAATCCAATCCCCAAGGTGATGGAGCAGATATGCCTGATTATATTTTTTTAATAACCAGTAATCTCATACCTCTTTTTTGCCAGGGGCCTAAAAGCATTTGTAATGGTGTTTTTGGTTTTTTACTGCCCCAACAAAATTTGGTTCATAATTTTGTGTAGCTGGTGCATATCCTTTTTCAATAACTGCAAAGATAACATCTGTAACATATAAAGCCATCTCGGGAACTCCGTTAACCGGAATAATTGGATTCTACCATGCAGGCTGACAGGAAGGTGCATTCATCCAGTCAACATCCTGGATGTAGAACCAAGAAGATTAGTGAAATTGAAGTGATATAATTGTTATAACTACATAAATACATAAGTATTGTCATACTGGGACAGACCGAAGGTCCATCAAGCCCAGCATTCTGTTTCCAACAGTGGCCAATCCAGGTCACAAGCACCAGGCAAGATCCCAAAACAGTACAATACATTTTATGCTGCTTATTCTAGAAATAAGCAGTGGATTTTCCCCAGGTCCATTTTAATAATGGTCTATGGACTTTTCCTTTAGGAAGCCATCCAAACCTTTTTTAAAAACCACTAGATACCTAAAAGATTGGGATGTCCATTTGAGCAGAAATGGGCCATTCCAAGTGTGTTGTATATTATCCATAGAAGCCAATGCAAGGGATTTAATAAAATTTAATTTAAAGCCTGAATAATACCTTCCATCCAAGTTGGTAAGGAAACTTGAGGGTTAATAATATGCCCCAGGAGGTCATCAACGAATGCTGAAATCTTAAAATCAGAGCTTTTAAAATATATCCCTTGAATCTCTAGATTTGCTTTGATATCTCTAATGAAGGAGTCCAAGGCAAAAACAAAAGGGGGGGAGCAGACATTTTGCCCTTTTTTATGTTAAAGGGTCTCTAATGCAGCCCATTCACACACATAATGGCCTCCCATCCCAACCCATCCAGCCCCCTGAAAAGCACAGAAGAAAAAGGACAAAAAGAAATATTTTTTTAATGAGCAATAATTGTGTCTTAATCGCATTCCAAAGAAACCCTTCCCATACATTATAACACCCTTTCCCAAACTCACTTTCCCTCTACCAGTCCCAAACAGAAAGCAAATCATCATCCCCTCTCAGGAATGTAGTCACCACAAGGTCAACCCTCAAGACCAAAACTAAATGCAGAATCTTTAGGTTTTCTTGAGCCAATGAAATTTTGCCAGTAATCCCAAAACCTGTAGCTTAATAGAAAAAAACAGTATCAGAATCTCTTTCCCAAATCTATCTAACCAATCGGCCTATGCTGTCATTAAATGAATAGCAGGCATTATAAGCAATGGAGCAAGTCATATAACCAAGTTAACAAAACAAAAGTACTGTTCAGATTGTTTGAATGTGGTACTAATCAAAGTTCAGGAGCAGTAACTAAGTTACTGGACTGTAATACGTGTATCCACACTGACTGACCAGGCTCTAACATCATAGTTTTATAATTTATTACATTTACTATACCGCCCAAGCTAAATTGCAGATCTGGGTGGTTTACAAGTTAAACAGAAAAATTCGGAAAAGAACTACAGTATTTGGTAGGATAGACAGTATCACTCACTCAGCAGTAGCACAATCAGTCACAAGGGTAAATGGAGGAAATAGAGGAAGGGGAGAGAGGCAGTACTTAGATCAAGAACTATGGAGAGTGGAGGATTTTAACAGTGCAATACGACAACACAGCTTTTTATGTGATTAATTGAAAGCCTATTTGAAAAACCAGGTTTTCAAAGCATAAAGTTCTTAAAGGAAAGTTCAGACCCTATCAACAACAGAAGGGAGTTCCATTGGGCAGAATCTGCAAAAAAGAATGCGCAATAGCAGGTAGATTCAAGTTGAGCTACTTTAGGATGAGGAAGGACAAGACAATAGTTGTTTATCGAATGGAGAAGCCATGCCAGGGAATAGGGAATTGTGAGAGACAGGGAGGCTGACTCTGAGCCTTAAAAACAAGCATGAGAAGTTTGAATGAAATGCATTTTTCTATTGGAAGTCAGTGGAGTTTTTGAAACAGGGGAGAAACATGATCAAACTTTCGTACATGACATATGAGTTTAATAGCCATGTTTTGCATTGATTGAAGCTTCTTACTAGTACTACTTATTTCTATAGCACTACTAGATGTACGCAACGCTGTACACTTGAACATGAAGAGACAGTCCCTGCTCGACAGAGCTTACAACCTAATTAGGACAGACAAACAGAACAAACAAGAGATAAGGGAATATTAAAGTGAGGATGATAAAACAAGGGTTCTGAACAAGTGAATAAAGGTTAGGAGTTAAAAGCAGTATCAAAAAAGTGGGCTTTTAGCTTAGATTTGAAGACAGCCAGAGATGGAGCTTGACATACTGGCTCAGGAAGTCTATTCCAGGCATATGGTGCAGCAAGATAAAAGGAACGGAGTCTGGAGTTAGCAGTGGAGGAGAAGGATGCAGATAAGAGAGATTTACCCAGTGAATGGAGTTCCCGGGGAGGAATGTAGGGAGAGATGAGAGTGGAGAGGTACTGAGGAGCTGCAGAGTGAATGCACTTATAGGTCAATAAGTGGAGTTTGAACTGTATGCGGAAATGGATAGGAAGCCAGTGAAGTGACTTGAGGAGAGGGCCAACATGAGCATAACGACACTGGCGGAATATTAGTCGTGCAGCAGAATTTTGAACAGATTGAAGAGAGAGATGGCTAAGTGGGAGTCCTGTGAGAAGCAAGTTGCAATAGTCTAAGCAAGAGGTGATAAGAGTGTGGATGAGGGTTCTGGTAGTGTGCTCAGAACAGGGGTGTAGCTGCTATGGAGCCACAGGGGCCAGGGCCCCCGTAGATTTGGCCCTGGACCCCCCTGCCAATGACCCTCTCACCCCCTCTCCCGCCGCCAACCCGCCATCGCCGTCTAGTACCTTTGCTGGCGGGGGACCCCAACCCCCGCCAGCCAAAGTCTTCATGCTTCATTTGGTTTCTGAGTCTGTCTGACATCCTGCACGTACACAATGTGCAGGACGTCAGACTCACAGAAAGAGAACGAAGCCTTGCGATCTGCAGGGCTTCATTCTGTTTCCATGAGTCTGACGTCCTGTACGTTGTACGTGCAGGAGGTCAGACAGACTCAGAAACCAAATGAAGCAAGAAGACTTCGGCTGGTGGGGGATGGGGTCCCCCGCCAGCAAAGGTAGGCGTCGTCACGGCGACGGTTGGCGGGGGGTTGTCGACGGGCGGGCCACAGTTGTTGGAGGTGGTTCGGGCGGCGGCGGCGCAGGGGGGAGGGCTAAAATGTGCCCTCTCACCTTGGCTCTGGACCCCCCTAACAGTGAAGTCCAGATAAGCCCCTGGCTCAGAAAGGAAAGGGTGAATTTTGGCGATATTATAGAGAAAGAAACAACAGGTTTTAGCAGTCTGCTGAATATGTGCAGAGAAGGAGAGGGAGGAGTCGAAGATGACCCCAAGGTTACGAGTTGATGAGACAGGAAGGATGAAAGTGTTATCCACAGAAATAGAGAATGGGGGAGGAGGAGAGGTTGGTTTAGGGGGAAACATAAGAAGCTCAGTCTTGGTCATGTTTAGTTTCAGATGGCGCTGAGACATCCAGGCAGCAATGTCAGACAGGCAGGCTGATACTTTGGCCTGGATTTCAGCTGAGATTTCTGGTGTGGAGAGGTAGATCTGGGAGTCATCAGCGTAAAGATGATACTAAAAACCATGGGATGAGATCAGAGTACAAAGGGAAGAAGTATAGATGGAGAAAAGAAGAGGTCCCCTCAGGTACACCAACTGACAGAGGGCTAGAAGCAGAGGAGGATCCACTACACTAAAGGTACGCTAGGAGAGATAAGAAGAAAACCAGGAAAGAACAGAACCCTGAAATCCAAGTGAGGACAGCATATCAAGGAGCAGGCTGTGATCAACAGTGTCAAAAGCAGCAGATAGATAGAGAAGGATGAAGAAAGAATAGAGACCTTTGGATCTGGCCAGGAACAGATCATTGGAAACTTTAGCAAGCTCTGTTTCAGTTGAATGAAGGGGGAGAAAGCCAGATTGAAGTGGATCAAGAATAGCTTGAGATGAAAGAAAGTCAAGGCAACGGCAGTGAACAGCACGTTCAAGTATCTTGGATAGGAAAGGGAGGAGGGAGATGGGGCAATAGTTGGAAGGACAGATAGGGTCCAATGAAGGTTTTTTTAAGGAGTGGTGTGACTACGGCATATTTGAAGACATCAGGAAAAGTTGCAGTGGAAAGTGAAAGATTGAGGATACGACAGATAAAAGGGATGACAGTAGGAGAGATAGTGTTAAGTAGATTGGTGGGAATAGGATCAGAGGAACAGGTAGTTAGTTGAGGAGGAAATAAGATGTGTATTTTCCTCTTCAGTGATTTCAGAAAAGGAAGAAAAGGAGGCAGAGGTTGGAGGGTTGAGAGAATGGACTAAGGTAAGGAGAGGTGGAGGTGACCTGGTTGAGAATTCAAGTTTAATCTTGTGAACCTTCTTCAGATTTGAGCGTGAGCATCCTAAAATAGACAATGTTACAGTAATTGAGCCTAGTTATCAATAAAGACAGCACAAGAGAGTGAAATGTGCATTGATCAATATATCTGCAAATTGAACGTAATTGACAGAGTATGTAGAAACTAGTTTTGCACAGGCTAGAAATTTAGGCAGAAAAAGAAAGACCGGAATCCAGGATAATTCCCAAATAGCAAAATGACTCCACTGGGTAAATACAAGTACCAAAGAGATTCAAAGGAGTAATAGGTGTGGAAAGACCACCAGTGAACCAACATGCCACTGTTCTTTCTCTGTTTAGAACCAATTTGTGGGTAGATAAACAATGGGAGACATGAACTAGACAATCTTGGAGAGGAACGAGAGTCGGATTAAGTAGATTAATGGGATATACAACTTAAAAAGCAAGGGAGATGAGTTGGGTAGTCTAAATCATCATGACAAGCTTAAACAGAAAGAGGGTAAACATCTCCAAATCCATCACAGGTTGGTGTCTCGGCAAAATAATATCCAGTCAGGCACCTAAACTGCCTAAGCAAGCGCTATCTCCGTGCGCTAATTACCTAATAAGATCAAAGCAAGTACACTGAGCATGAGGAACCATTCGGGCAAAGTTAAGAAACAAAAAATACAAAAACAATATCCAGCCTTATCTAATGTATTTATCAAAATAAAAATCCAGGCAGTCAGCTGTAAGCTAGTGAGATCTAGTCTTTAGACCACAAGAATGGTGACTAATTGAGTTAACACGGACTCCTCCATTATCCGTACAGATTAAAAGTAAAGATCCAGACTTTGCCACTGGACAGAATCCACACTAGAGGGCATAGACAATGTTGCAACTATAAGTCTCTTGATAGGTCAATAAGCATCTTCTAGCCATCAGAAATGACTGGCGAAAAGGCATTGTCAAAATGTTAAGCACTGTGATGAGTGAGCAGTCTTAGGCACTTCCCTGTTCCCTCTCATCACATCACACTGATAGCCAAGATAAGCTGTGGTCTGTCTGGAATGGAAAACCTGGCAGGGATCTCATAAGTGGAACCAGCTAACAACAGGCCAGAGAAGTGTAAAATTGTCTTGAAGTCCCTGGAAAGGAGGAAATCCTTGACTGGAATCCCATAGGGAGGGAGGAGACAAGGGCATCCCAATTGCACTCAGAGCATAGGAAAGCTTAGAGCAGTAAAGCCTGGGTAAGCAGATGGTGTGTCACAGGGCAGGCACATTCTAGAACCTTCCTATCCAGGATTTAAAAGTCAGTATGACAAGGAGGGGAGGAGGAATGGAAGGAACTGCCTATTGCACTGGAGGAAAAAAAAGAAGTCTGTATGGAAATGCAGCATAGATGCTTACGCGGCTTAGTAAGAGGGCCCCTGATTTTTTTAATAGATTTGTAACATCCTCTCATACTTAGCACAGCACATAGTCTATTCATGTTGAACTGGTTTTAATTAAAGATTACATAAATACACCCTATGGGACCAGTAGAGTATATTAAGAGTGGGATATGCTGTTTTAATATGAGACTGTGAGTTAGGACAATTTAAAGCTGTAAATATTTATAGTGACAGTGGAGTTGGGAGTTTTTGGACAGATATGGGCACAGAGGGGATTTCAAACATAATTTTCTTGTAATCAGAAGTATAGTTTAATTCACAATGTCAGAAGTTTGAAATTATGCTTTAAAGTGCATGGAGTGAAGTTATAAAGGAGCTGGGAGGACTTGGGAGTTAAACCCCCATCCTTGGAGAAAATCTGTATTGGAGGAATTATGTAAGTAGGAACAGAGGATAATGCTGCATTGGGAAATAAAATGTTTGCCATTATATATATCTTTTAGAAAGGCTTTGAAAACAGTCCTATTTGAATTTTGTAAGGCTATATCTGGTTAGTAATTTGTAATTACATTAATAGAATGGAATAATAAAAATACTTTAAGCCTCCACCAGAAATGGATGCACTTGAAAACTTGAAAGAACACTAATGCAGACCCACTGCAGAATTATGGGAAATGCTTTATCTACATTCAGGAACACACCCTAATGTTGCATCTATGATAAGAATGAAAAAAAACTTTTTCTGTATATTGGTATTGTTCACAGTGTCCTGAACATACCAAAGCAGTGATCCAAACCTGTCATTCATTAAAAGGAAGGACAAGTTTGCAAAACAAATCCTGCACAACTCCCCATACCTTGGGGGAGCCACTCCTGTACATACACCGAGTTGCCTCTAGGAAAAGAGGGGCTTAAGTATCTGCTTGTGTCTGTGACAAATTTACTACCATAAAAAAAACTGATGTCACACTTTCTTTTTCTCATTTTAGTAATCTATTCAAAATCAAGATCCCTCTTTTGTGTTGTCCCTTTGGGAGGGGCTGGAGCAGCAGTTTGTGCTTTTATTTTACTGTTTTGAACTAATGTTACATGTTTTGCAGAACCTTCTTTTAACATTTGACACCTTCGATTCGCAGTCTTTTCAGAAGAGGGTGACCCCATATGAAAGGTCAGACTGCATGAAAGGTGCCACAGCACAAGTCTTCATTAGAACCTTATGCAGAAGGAAAAGAAGGCCCATAGTCCTAAGGCCCATCATGAATCTGCAAGATCTACAACATCAGGACCTCCTCTTCATCAACTACCTTGAGGAACCGAATGACTGCTGTAGACTCATCTGCCATCAGGATCACTGGCCTACTATTGCAGCACAATGTTATGGGACTGAACCTTAAAGCTTTACAGTTTGTTTTTATTTTTTCTTGCATAAGACTTATTCCCATTATTGTTTTAGGATTCTGTATTAATAACTTTTAGGGATTTAGGGGTCCTATTACTAAGATGTGCCGAAAAGTGGCCTGCCCTGGTGTAGACGCATATATTGGACGTGTGTAGGTCCATTTTTCAGCTCACCTGCATAAAAGGCCTTTTTTTAAAGCCAAAAATGGACGTGTGGCAAAATAAAAATTGGCACACATCCATTTTGGGCTTCAGACCTTACCACCACCCATTGACCTGCAGGAAAGTCTCTTGTGTTAACTGGATGGTAATTGTCAGCACGTGTTCAATGCTGATTACTGCCTAGTTAGCGCCACGCGCCAGAAATTTTCCAGGGCACATAGTGGGCATGCGTAGAAAATGAAATTACTGCCCAGGCCACACGGTAGATGGCGGTAGTTCAAAATTGACATGCATAGGACGCACATACGCGGCTTAGTAAAAGGGCCCCTTAGTTCTACAAGATTTGAAGATCTTAGAAAATGACAGAGTTCTGTATTATTTCAATCTTAATAAAGATGAGATTACAGCTATGGAAGAATTGAGTTCAATTTCATCATTGGTTATCATGCAGGCCGATAAAGGGGGAGCCATGGTGGTACAGCATAAAGACAATTACATGCAGGAAGCACAACAACTCTTGGATGATGAATTTTATTTGAAATTGAATGAGGATCCTACTCCTCTTTTTGCTGAGAAGATATGTGAATTAGTGGAAGGGGTTAGTAAATGGGGAATGCTGACTAACTTTTGAAGGAAAGATATCCTTCTACCCCTAGGATTTATTTTGTTCCTAAAGTAAACAAGACGTTGAAGAGACCACATGGACGACTGATTGTTTCTACAAGAAATGCTATACTTAAACTTTTGTTGAAGTTTGTGGATCAGTTTTTACAACAAGAAATGTGAACAATTACAGCTTTTTTGAAGGACGCATCACATATGTTAAAAGTATTAGATGTGTTGCCAAATATACCAGATTCTGCCATTTTGGTAATGCTGGATTTTACCTCATTATATATGAGGATACCTCAAATGGGGGCGTTATCAATAATCACGGACACTGCAGAAGCGCCCGATGCCTCCGTGGATTAACAGAATTTTTGTTAGAGTTGGCTAAATTAGTTATTACTTGGAATTATTTCTGTTATGATGGACAATATTACAAGCAAGTATAAGGTGTGGCTATGGGAGCCAAGTCAGCCCCATCGATGGCAACCCTCTATATGGACCAGCTGGAGACATCTCAGGTATATCATTTGGCTGGATATCATTCCATATTAGTATGGAAACAATTTCTGGATATTGTTTTATATGGACTGGTATAGATATGGAATTACAGAAGTTCGTTACTCAACTTAATATGTTTCTGGACTTGTTAATTAGGAAGAGAGATGGGAGATTGTAGACGACATTGTTTCATAAATCTGTTGAAAGAAACAAATTGCTACAATTTGACAGTTACCATCCTTATGCATTAAAATTCAGTCTCCCTGTCAGCCATTTTTTTTCGCCTTCAGCAAATCTGCACTACCTTAACTGAATTTTTTTTTTTTAATCATTTATTTATAATTTTTTCATTTTACAAGGATCACTTGCAAAACAGTAAAACAGAGATGATTGTACATTAAAACAATATTAGAAGAAAAAAACAATCTCAACAAGATAAATGGATTTTATACAATCTTTCTCTTTCTTAGACCACAAAATAAATAGGGAGAGTGAAACAAGACAAGGAGATCAATTTAAGCAACAGCAAACAAAGAAAACGTGGTATTAACCCGATTATCCCCAGTTATTATTTATCTAAATCATTATTCCACATTGATCATCTGGTTGGTTTCTTCAAGACCACAACGGTGCATAGTCCATCAATTTCATTGGAAACATACTTATTGTCCAATATTAGTGAAAGTAATACACCTGATTTCATTTTTTTTCCCTTTTAAAACCAGAAATTGTTTAACAATACAAACCCTTGAATCTCCAATCCAATTCCCGCTGATTAAAGTAATCCCAGTTTCACAGGCTTCACTCCTTTTGAATTAATATATTAAGAGGAATCATTTCAGAGGAAAAAAAACATTAGGAGTCATACCCGGAACTCTGGGAAAACAACAATCTCGATATTAATCATCTATAACAATATTCATTTTGTTCAAATTTTTCTGGTCTTTTATCATTTTCAAATCTTAACCGTTTCCTACTTCAGTAGAACTTCATTTGCTGTATATTCTCAAAGGATTCGATTAGATTATCCATGTGGCTCATTAACAAGACTATATCTGAAGCAAAGTCATTCTCTACCACCGTCAGGTCCTGGAGCACCCTCCAGATGACATTCAATGCAACCTCCACGGGAGCCAAAAACTCCAAGCTGATAACTCTTAAGGGTTTAGGAGTAGCACCGCCGACACGGGTTCAGCTGCAAACGACTTCCGTTTCAGCATACACTCCTGACTCACTCCTCCACTCCTTTGGGCATGGTGGTTAAATGATTTTTGAGCGATGAAGTTGTTTCTAGGTCCAAGAGCATCGATGCTCCTTTGTCGGCGCTAATCAAAGGACTCATCAACCCAGTCGTCTATGGGCAGCTCGTCACACAGCGGTCCCACACTTGCTGCACAGGGGACAAAACGCTGGTCATCGGCGGCTGACCCCCCATTGTCCCCTTCCTCTGTTAAGGCAACTGCAATGCAGAGAGGAAATTTCAAGTGAACAAAAACTGAACTTCAGAGGACAGCTGGGCCGTTGAGTGTACGAGCTTCAGGTCACCATCTTTCCTCTCTCCCTAATTTGGGACACTCTTTGTCTGGTTTCTCCTCAGAGGCCTGTCTGATATGGGTAACCCTTCAGCATAGCCCTCTGAGTCATTGAAACACGGAAGCCCCTCCACCACTTACAAGGTGGTGTCCCTTCGGAGGGGTACCTTAACTGAATTTAAGAAAGAAGCAGAACAAATGAAAAATCAGTTTTATGAGAGGGGATATCCCCGTTCAGCAGTTCATAAAGCTTATTTGAGGGCAAGGTTTACTAATAGAGAGCTGCTATTGGAAGATTGAGAACGACTGCAAGAAGAAAAGTTAACTTACTTTTTGCCTTTTAGTCACATCTCCAAACTGTTGGTTACCAGGATGCAGTTTCATTGGCATGTCAAGCAATTATACCCACTGTTTGAAGAGTTTCTGACCATTACTTATAAGAGGCAGAACTATTGGGGATAGATTCAATTATCAAAAATATACAACAGGAAGGGAGGTTGTAGCAGGCTGTCATGAACTTTGTGGGAGATTTCAATGGTATTCTAACATCATTACTGGCTCTGAATGGATAGTTCCCAGAGTGGGTAAAAAAATTAGGGCTTGCTCTAATACTTGGCGAGCCAATTTTTACCCACTCTGGGAATACTTCTTGCAATAGTAAAAATGTGATATATGCCATTGTTTGCCCCTGTTCTTTAGGTTATATTGGTAGGAGTAGTTGTCCTATTAAAGTTTGTTTGAATGAACATAAATCTAATTTAACAATTAGGACAGCCCAAGCCCCATTAGTGCAACATTGGGAGGACATGGGACGTGTGGTGAGTGATTTTCATTGGAGAGTTATAGATCAGGTAGTAGCAGGGTGAGAGGAGGAAATATCTCATGTAGATCTAATTTTTAGAACAGCGATGAATTTTTAAATTTACATTCTTTTACTCCACTCAGTTTAAATTTAGAAAAAGTGGATGACTTTAATTTAACATTGTTCCAGGGGCTCTGTGAACAGTCCATTTTAATACCTTACTAAAATGAAATTGGTCATGTGACTAAGTAGGTTTAAAAGGTCGAAGTTTGATGCCGTGGTTATCTTTGAGCCAGAATATGGAGGCTTTCTGATGTCCGATGGCTTAGATAATATGATAGATTGTACTTATATTTTTAAGGATTTTTAAAAGTTTGCCAGAGTTATAAACTAACAGTGTTATTTCTTTGGTTTCAGGGGATTACCTTGATACAGCTATTCATAGTGAAATGTAGTCTATGTTGGATGTAAGTCTGTACCCTGAAAATAGCAAGAACAAATCAAGGTCAAGTATGCATATATAGTATCATCATACCTTATGCTATGAGTTTATCTTCTTGGGCAGACAGGATGGACCATACAGGTCTTTATCTGCTGTCTTCTACAATGTTACTATGTTTGAATTCTGCCATTTCTTGTGTCTTTTCTTCTTCAGTGGAAGAATGTTGCAGTAGTCTGCTGTCCTCTTAGTTAAATAGTATTTTCTTATATTAAGAACATAAGAATATCCATACTGGGTCAGACCAATGGTCCATCTAGTACAGTATTCTGCTTACAACAGTAGCCAATCCAGGTCACAAGTACCTGGCAGAAACCCAATTAGAAGCAACATTCCATGCTACCAATCCCAGTGCAAGCAGTGGCTTCCCATGTCCATCTCAATAACAGACTATGGTCTCTTCCTCCAGGAACTTGTCCAAACCTTTTTTAAACCTAGATACTCTGACTGCTGTTATCACATCCTCCAGTGATACCACATCCTCTGGCAGCGAGTTCCAGAGCTTAACTATTGTTTGAGTGAAAGATTTCCTCCTATTTGTTTGAGCATCAAACTCTTCATTTTCATTGACAAAAAAAGGCTGCTTTCTGGTACTGAATTTCTGGTACTGAATTAGAGCTTCTACATATTTGAATGCTTGTATCATAAATCCATTTTCCTTTCTATTATATCCTATGAAATAATGCTGAATTAAAGTTTAAGAAGAAGAATTTGTTGTTGAATGATGTTATCAGTTGTAATGGTGGTTTTACTGGGTGGCTGAAACTTGGGGCAGGAAGAAAGAATTTCTTTATGCATAAAAGACTCTGGGGCCTTTTTCATGTACTGCCTTACATAGCTAATTTAGGAGCCATTTTATTAAGCTGTGGTAAATGCTAGTGAGCGCTTATCTCAGCCTAAAATGGCTTACCGCAGGATACACTCGGGCATCCTGCGATAAGTTCCAAATCAGTGGGCGCTAACCATGCACTAAACTATATTTTTACATTTTTGTTGGAGGGAGCATGTCTGGGCAGGAGTGGGCATTCCTGGACATTACCATGCACTAACTCGTTAGCACAGGATTACTGCATGAGCCCTTACTGCCTTCAAAGTAGATGTTGGTAAATACTCATGCAGTAATTTTTTTTAATGGGCATGCACTACTGACAACATTAGTACATCGCCATTAATAGAAAAAAAGAATTTTAAAAAAATCAACCATTTTTCCAGCTGTGGTAAAAATGTCCTTAGCGCACATTGTAAACGGGGGGGTCCGCTTCCTTCTCTTGGGTGGAGCCAGCAAGCCTGTGGGGCTCCCAGGGTTCCAGGACAGAATGCTGCTGATGCTGGGACTCAGGGCCAAAGCATTTTATTATCAAGGCAATTTCATACCAAAAATCATAATATATTCTTCAAAACAAAAAGTACAGCCCTCTTAATATAGTCTTCAAAAGAAAAAGGTACAGTCCTCATAAGATAATCTTCAAAAGAAAAAAAGGTACAGTCCAGGTCCCAAAATCCCTCAGCAAACGCTCAGCTCCTCAAGACCTCAGGTCTTCTATTAGGGCATTAGCTTTCCCTTCCCCCTCCTTCAGAAGGGTTTAGTAAGAGTTCAGCACACTTTCAATATAGCACAACAGTTCAGAACAAATCTTCATAGACAGTCTTTGCACATCAAACCAATACCACAAATCATCTGCCTTTTCACAGCACAGAGGGAACCCTGTAAGGAGCAGGGTTGGCAGTTTCTCCCATCTCTCAGCACCATGCCCAGTGTGGCCTCCTCCACTGCCTTCAAGTACTGGGCAGGGCAACCTTTGAATTCTCCCACTCCATGGTAACTGGCTCCTCTCCCTTAGGCAGCTCTAGTGGCAGGCTACTTCCTTCCTCCACATACTCCACGGAATCTCTCTCTCCATTCGTCTCCCCTCTCTCCTGGTGACTGAGAGCCTCCAGGAAATCTGCTCTCCCCTTCTCAGAGCTGGGGGGAATTATATACTGATGGCGAAGCCAGGGAAACTGAGCTTCATCCTTCCCTCTCCCTCTAGTGGGGAAGGGAGTAACAGGCTTACCCTGCCTCGAGCCATTGCTCCCCATGCTGGGGCTGGGAATCCATTCCATTTTTTTAGGACTACTCTCTGCTCTCATTCTTGCAGGGACTTCTGGGACCCGTAGTTCTGGGCTCAACTGCTTCACTGGGGAATCTCTGGGGCTTGCCTTGTCACAACATGGAAAAAACACATAAAGGCGCACTAAGGGCCACATTTTACTGCAGCTTAGTAAAAGGACCCCTTAGGAGCCCTTTTCTTAAAAGGGATTAAGCTCTAATGCGCAGTTAGCAAGCCAAAAAAATTTGCCACAAAATACATTAAAGCATTTTGTGATAATTTGCCTGTTTGTGTGTGCTAATTACATTTTTTTTGTTTTTTTTTTGAAAGGGGGTGTAGCGTGGGCAGTGAATGAACGTTCCAGCATTAACCAGTTAGCATGTTCTGATTAGCATGTGCTACCTGGATAACGTGGACTTACTACAGGAGCACTTGGTGCCTCCTAAATAAGAGGCTTAAGTGCTCCTGCAGTAAGTTTTTGCAAACGCCTTACAGTAGTGGAAAAATTAGAATGGGACCTGCAAAAAATAAAAATAAAAAACTTAAAATACTGGCACCTTAAATATTGGCATAGCGTGTGGGAAAGTTCCACATTAAAATGCACCAAGTCCATCTTTTAGCACATTTCAGAAAAAGAACCAATGGCCCTGAGTTCCTGAAAAATAGGATGATTCTCCACACACCGCCAAGGACACTAAGGTCCTCCCCAAGGACTTTCACTAACCACATCCTCTCCAAAAGACATTACACGATGTGATACCCGCAAGCGAGCCTTCTCCAGAGTAGCCCCCACACTCTGGAATGCACTACCTGAAAGGCTGCACTTAACACAGGAAGCAGGTGAAAGCTTGGCTCTTCAACCAGGCCTTTAATGGAAGAAGTAACTAACTCGTTAGTCTCACTCACACACACAAGGAATTACTCAGGCTGCATATACTGCAGCAGGACATGTTTATCCACTCCTACCCTAGCTGAGATAATATTTAACCATTTCTCTGACCTCATGTGCAACTTTCTTTAAATCAATCACCTTACTTTCTAACTCTTCCTACTTTCTTACCCTTCTATATGTTACATCTTTGCTGTACCCTTCGCTATCACCTATAATGTTCTATTACGTATTGTGTTGACATTGTAAATAGTATACCATGCCATACTTTGTATTGTTTTTGAATATTTTTACTGCTGTAATTGTCTTTTGCTCATGTTTGATTTATTCTTACTGTACATCACCTTGAGTGAATTCCTTCAAAAAGGCGGTAAATAAATCCTAATAAATGAATAAATAAATAATGATGGGGAAGGAGGGGGCTATGATGTGGTGGTTGGCATGATGTACGGAAATATCACTTTGGTTTGCCTTTTTCATACTTTGCTTAGCCCCAGTTGCCACTTCAAATATTTCTGTCTAAAGACATCACTGCCATATTCTGGGAAGATTTTTCATTTGCATAATTTATAGTACACCTCAAATTTTGCAGAAAAAAATACTAGATTATAAAAGGAGCAATTAGAAAATACAGGGTAAATCTATATACTTTTGTAATTGTATTTTAAAGATGATTTATCACTGCTTTTCAGCTCGAGACTGGACTTGCATCTATTTTAGCTCTGCTGTACTAATTAAATCAGCTAGATTGTAGTGCTGCTTTACATGAATCCTGCTGAGAGCGACTTTAAGGAGCTACAAATCTTTGTTCCATCAATGAATCTGAAAGTAGAGGAACAGAGTAAGACTCTGTATACTTTATAAATAGTTAAAAGGATTGTGATTTATAGTTTTGCTTAAAAGTGTTATCCTCTGAGGAAAGGGTTAGGTTAAAATGCATTCCACTTGACTGAGCTTGAATTTGTTGCTCACAAAGAGAATATAATCAACTTGCACATTGTATTGTGCTGGAATTATTTGACCAAAAAGCCTTCCTAAATGGCTGAAAAAAGAGAAAATTCTCAAACCATGCTTGCTGTTGCTTGTTTTGCAGGAACACCTATAAAGGGTCAGTTGCAAATGATTTTCCATTGTACTGTAGAATACCTGGATTTTGGTGAGTGCACGTAGCACAGTGGTGCTTCACTCTGAATAGCAGAAAATTCAGCGAGGATTAGAAAGCAGAAAAGAACGTTCTGTTCAGTGGATGTAGATTCAGGAGAGTCATCAACCCTAGTCTGTCATAATTAGATTGTAAGCTCTATCGAGCAGGGACTGTCTTTCCATGTTCAAGTGTGAAGCACTGCGTACGTCCGGTAGCGCTATAGAAATGATAAGTAGTAGTAGTAGTAGGAAAGTGTTAAGAATGCTGTAAATCTGGATACAATGAAGCATTCTGGTTATTAATAAATCAACCAAAGAGACAAAACCTTTCATAATGATAAAAGTAAGTAACAGCAAGTGGGTAGAGTATGTGGAGCCAGTTTGCAAGACAGCAGATCGGACACAGGATCAGAAGCCCTGATGTAGCTTGTGCAAAATGGGGACTCCTTGTTGGGTTGTTCTGAATTAACTGATTGGCGGAGCGCTATGAGAACAGGAGAAAATAGAAGAATCCTAAGTTAAGTGCTTTTGTGCTGTCTCACCAGGATTGTTGAAGTGCATTGAATGAATTTGTATTGAACTGAATGGAATTGAATTGAACTGTATTCTACATGTATATATATGTCTGTCACTTTATCAGATTTCTTTTTTGAAACACTTCAACACAGTAAGGAGTGGAGCTTTTTTGAGCCATATGATGGTGCGCCAGGCCCATGCTTTATAGTTTGTTGTTTCAGGCTGTTTGGGTAGCGTTACTGAGGCTTTTTTTCTCTACCTTCTAAGTGCTTAGTTGTATTTTTCTGTTTTGGTGACAGCGTTGGTATCCACATTTTTGCAGTCTTTGTGCTGCTTGGTTTGATTTTCACATTGAATTTAAAAGCTTGGGTGGACTATTAATTAAATCTAAACTGCCAAATTCCAGACCATTACACTAGCTTCGCAAAGTCCTTCCTCATGATATTCACACCATCAGGGGTGTCTACCCTATTATAGATTTTGGTATCATCCGCAGAAAGGCAAACCTTACCAGACAGTCCTTCAGCAATATTGCTTACAAAAATGTTAAAAAGAACTGATCCTTGCGGCATACCACTGGTAACATCCTTTTCCTCAGAATGAGCTCCATTTACCACTACCCTCTGTTGTCTTCCACTCAACCAGTTCCTAACCCAGTCAGTTACTTTAGGGCCCATACCAAGGGCACTCTATTTATTAGTTGTCTATGCAGAACTGTGTCAAAGGCTTTGCTAAAATCTAAATACACCACATCTAGCATTCTCCCTCGACCCAACTCTCTGGTCACCTAGTCAAAGAAATTAATCAGATTTGTCTGACAAGACCTGCCTCCAGTGAAATCATGTTGCCACAGGTCCTGTGATCCATTGGATTCCAAAAACTTTACTATTCTCTGTTTTAAAAGTGTTTCCTTTAGTTTACATACCACAGAAGTCAAACTTACCAGTCTGTAGTTTTCAACTTCTTCCTTACTTCTGCTTTTGTGGAGAGGGATCACATCTGCTCTTCTCCAGTCCTCTGGGACCACTCCCAACTCTAGAAAAGCATTGAAAAGGTCAGCCAGGGGAGCTGCTAGTACTTCCCTTAGTTCATTCAGTATTCTTGTATGTATGCCATCCGGCCCCATCGCTTTGTCCACCTTTAGTTTATCCAGCTCTTCATGAACACAGTCCTCTTAAAATCATTCAGGTCCACCCCTCCATTCCTATTTGTGTTTGTCTTTTGCGGTCCTGCTCCTGGTCCTTCAGCTGTGAACACAGCACAGAAATATCTGTTAAGCAACTCCGCCTTATCTTTATCAGCTTCTATGTATTCCTCCCCTTCATCTTTGAGACTTACAATCTTCATTAAGACACTTCAGTATATTTCTTACAGGAGGGAATTAATGCAATTCATAGATGACTGAAGTCATGAAATTTCGACCGTGTGTCTCCCACTTCACCTAAAACACTCTAACCCCACATAAGTATATTGCAGGTTGGTTTGTTGTTTAATAATGCACATAAACGGTGTGCCTACCAGTCAGTTTTTCAGAGTCAAAGAAACAGATGTGTAGCTCATAGGACAAAAGAGACCTCTACTTGTGAAATTGGCAATGAAATATAACAAAGGAGACATTAATGAAACCCTGCACAACAGGTACTTTGGCAGTTCATCAGAAATCTCTGACTTCACTCTATTCTGCGAATCTGTGTTGTGCTCTTGCATTAACTACCCTTTGTAAAGCGTTATAGAACATTGAAAGAAACAGAATAAAGAAACCAAGAAGGACATTTGCAATCATTCTTGTCATATATACTTTGTTGAATGTAGCTGTGGCTTTGGCAGTTTGAATGGAGCTTCTGATCTTTTTCTCTGTACGATGTGCCTTGTAAAGAATGATAATGTAAAAAATGAAGCTCTTTAAAGTTTTAGATTAAATGATGCTTCTGATTCAAGTAACTTAGCTTAAGAATTGTTTCAATACACAAACACAATGTATAAGAATTTATCAAAGAGAACCAAGAGTAACAGAGGGTGAATATACAACAATAGCCCTGACTATTTAATGATTACTTCACATGTGGCCTTCTTAGGGAACCAAGTTAGCATTATAGATCAGGCCATTTGACACTGCATATTCTATATCATAATTAATATTACAGTTATATGCAGACAAATATGTCCTCTAATTTGAACATAAAACAAAAAACTGAGCCAGCTCTTCAAAGCAGAGACGGGTCGAATTGTCCTTTTGGTCTCATCACACAAAAAGTAGAGAAGACTAGGTTTTCCTATCAATATTTTGTACAGGATTAACTCCTGTTACTTAGACCATAATTCATAAACATAAAAGTTTATGTATTTTATTGCCTGTTTGACATTTATTCTTACTTTTCCAGTTACTATATATATATACAATTATAGGATATATAATTTAGATTAAAATCCAGGGCTTTTTTTGAGGGGTACTTGGGGATACTGAGTACCGGCACCTTTTCCATTGTCTGCTAAAACTGACCCATATTCCCCATCCATGACACACCAATTCTGCCTTGTCATAGATTCTGTGATTGGTTGCAGGGGGCCAGGTTATTGTGGGGTGGGTCCCTCAGTGATCACCCCACTCCTGAAGGGTGGCCTGGCATTTGAGTACCCTGCACCTTTTTTGCTAGAAAAAATGCTCTGTTAAAATCTCACATTTGCCTCTTGAGGTAAAATACCTAAGTAGTTTCCGTTCAAAGAAGGCACAAAAAGGAGTTGAATTAGCATGTAGGACTACCGCTAGAGGCACCATTTTAGATGTGATACTGGACTGGGAAGGAGCAACTGGGCATCACTCCTGTCCGAAGACCTCCCAGACCTCTCCCTGGACCACTACTGATGTCAAGGTAGCCCTTTCAGGAGGCAAGAGCTACATGTGAGATGGAAGGGGGTGGGGTGGGAACTTGAACTTGAGATGGGTTGGGCAGGGCTTGTGTTATGGGGGCTTAAGCTGAGAAAGTCAGCAAGTAAATCCTGGAGTGGTTTCTATACTGGATTGAACTCTAAGCAAAAACCATATCTCCTGAAAAAGTACTGCCAGTAATTCAAGTGTCTGACCCCCCACAACCACTATCATAATACTTTCTATCACATGTAGTGGACTTGACCAATAGTCGATTCTTTTTTGGCAAGCAGTTCATGATGAGATCAGAGTTATATTGGGGAAGCCCTTTACTCTTATTCCTCTCTACTATCTGTTGGGCTATTGGAGGGATGTTGAACTTGGGAGGAGAGTCATGGAACTGGCTGGCCATATTATTCATGCTGCCAGGTTTACAATGGCTGTTTTAAGGAAAACAACCCCTTCAATGGCACACTGGTCATCCTAGGTAATGGAGATTGCATCTATCAAAAAACTGTCTTATACTTTAGTTTAGTTGGCATTTGAAATACCACCTTTCAGGTAAAATCAAGGCGGTTTACAAGAAAAATCACAAGAAAAAGAAAAAAACCTACATAATATCAAACAGGTCAGACCAAAACATAGAAGAGGACGGGAGAAGGTTGATGAGTATTATCAAATATGAAGAAAATATTGGAAATATCAAGAGAGATGTGCTCAGTGAGGAACTGGCTTGATTTCCATTGTTGGCAGTTGGGGGGGTGGGGTGGGGGGGGGGGGGGGGAAGGTTGTTTGCTATGAACCAGTCACTTGAAAATTTTAGGGAGAACTGTCCACTCCTCTATTATATGGTTTGATTGTATTGAAACTATTGTGTATGTTCTGTCAAGTTAGAGTTATTTAAAAGAAAGTGTTCCTATTGAACAGTGTTCCACTTGAGGGATGAGGGGGAGGTCAGCTTCTTAATCCCACAGCAGTTGTTCTCCCCAGTGAAAGCAAAACTGGTAAGGGATACTGGGCTCTAAGCAAAAATAAATGTTCATGTTTCTAAAATGGCTAACAAACATTTATTTTCCAACATATAAACATTTATATGTTGCTATTTTCTAATAAACTATAATGAAAAAGTGGGTGTGGATATACCAATGCAATATAGCAAAAACACTCAGTACTCCACAAAAGATGAAACCCCAGTATAACAATCTTGTATAGCAAAGCTGGGAAGGAAAAGCCTCAAAGTAGCTCGAACCACCGTTTTACAGAGCTATGGCGGTCAAAAAAAGACCTTGTTTCATCATTGGCAAAAACCTTCCCACAAATAAAGTAACTTCATCCAAAAATGCAAACTATACAACATATCAATGCTCAAAGAAAAATCACTTATCTCATGGATGGAATGAAGTATTTCAAGCGCATCTGGTGGGGATTTAAAGATGCAGAAATGAAGCCTTGGCTGCCATTTCTAAAACACAGCAGCGTCACCAACAGCACAGAAGAGCAAAGCAGAGATAGAGAAGTGGCAGCGGGCAGGAAAGAGTGGGATTTTTTCCTGCCCCCACAGCCGCAGAGGCCACTACACCCCCAGGGCAGGCCCTGGCCTTCAACGTAGGTCTTGGGAGGGCTGTAGTGTGCGGTGGCAGTGACCAGTGGAGCACAGCACAACATGTAAGCATGGCAGTTTCTGGCGCCCCTTGAATGTTGGTGCCCCCTTGCCATGGATAACCTGCTTACTGCGTTCTGCTGGCCCTGCTGAATCCTTGTTCCTGGGTGTCTTGCTTCTACATAGTAACATAATAGATGATGGCAGAAAAAGACCTGCAAGGTCCATCCAGTCTGCTTCTGAACCTTATTCGTAAAAGCATGGCTCCTGCTATAGCCAAACCCTGCTCCTTGTTTTTGTTACAGTTTGACTCTGCTTCTGGCTCCTGCTATAGTCTAGCCCTGCTCCTGACTCTTGCTACAGTTAAATCCTGTTCCTACTACAGCCAAAGCTCCGTTCCTGGTTTCTGCCACAGCCAAAGCTTTGTTCTTGGTTCCTGCAACGGTCAAATTCTGTTCCTGCAGGGCCAGTGCTAGGGTTTCTGGCGCCCTCCGCCCCTACAGTAGTCACACCCCTTTTGCAAGCCATGGCACATATAAACAGACATCATTGAAAATATTACACCAGTATAGAAGAAAAATAACTTGTGCTTTTTTTTGTTTTCATTATAAATAATTTCTGTAAGCTGTTACAGCTCCAGTATACCCAAAATGACACAAACCAAATTAGCATACAGACCAGGAATTAGAAAATAAGCATTTATTTTCTGCATTGCTTTTCATGTTGCATTATATGTGTTACGCTCTGCTACACTTCTCCGGGATGGGTCGGTTTCTGTTTCCTAACCTGGCAGCCGTCATCCGGCTTGGAGCAAGAGCAGCAGCCATCTTGTCTAAACGAGAACAGGAAGGAACTCCATATCTGGTCGTGGGAGGATCTCCTATGGGGGCTGCCATGTTGGATGCACCTGAGTTTGGTTTGCTCTGATTGCTTCACTATTTAAAGCCCTGCCTCCAGGCCTTCTTTGCTTCGGCCTCAATTGTTCTGAGGAGTTGCTGTTGGAGTGCTGTTCACCGGCTATCTTCTGTTCCTGATTTCCTGTGTACCGGACCTTGGTTACTTCTTGGATTTCGCTTGTTTGCTGCCTGCCTTGACCCTGGACTGATTTTTGACTATTCTTGCCTATTCAGAGTTCTGGTGCTGGACTGTGTCTGTATTCCTGCCATCCTGGTCAGCGGCTGTGCAACCCCGCCGGTTCCAGAAGTCCTGGTGGCCACCTGCAGCTGAGGGCTCAACTCTCGGTGAATGGTGGTCGCTTCCCAGGTGAAGCTAGGGGTTGTCTGGCTGCCTGACCGAGTACGGCATCTCTCAATCTTCGCTGTGCTCAGTCGGGGCACAAGGGCTCACACATCTCCAGTCATAACAGTAGGCCGAAGCCATGAGCTCGCCAGACAGGTCTGAGCTGTCTCACCTGGCTCAGGTTCTCCACCAGCAGCAGGAGCAACTAACCCGCCTGTCCAGCGCCTTGCAGGAGGTCTGCAGTCAGCTACCAGGACTCCAGCGGCAGGCGGCTGTGGCCCCTCCAGGCTCTAGAGAGGAGACTTCCGCTGCACGTCTGCGACTTCCAGAGCCACCTCGTTTTGACGGTACTCCCGCAGCTTGCCGGGGGTTCCTGAACCAGTGTCAGATCCTGTTTGAGCTGCAACTGGAGGCTTTCCCGTCTGACAAAATAAAGGTGACCTACATCATCTCCCTGCTTTCCGGTGCCATGCTGGCTTGGGCGTCCCCGCTGTGGGAACAGCGGAGTCCAGTTCTGGCAAACCTGGAGGAGTTCTTGTGGCAGTTCTGGATGGTATTCGACATTCCTGGCCGACCTTCTTCTGCCTCAGGGGAGCTGCTGTGGATCCAGCAGGGCTCCGGGTCAGTTGGGGCATATGCCTTCCGGTTCCGTACCCTGGCCGTGGAACTCAGGTGGAACCAGGAGGCCTTAACAGCCATTTTCTGGCAGGGTCTGGACGGCCAGATAAAAGATGAATTGGCCGGCAGAGAGATTCCCGCTACTTTGGATGCCCTTATTGCACTCTGCAGAAGAATCGATATCCGGTTCCAGGAGCGAGCCCAGGAGAGGGCCATGCAGCCGGCACTGCAGAAATTCAGAGACCTTCCCCGCCGCCCGGAGACGTCTAGGGTCCTCGAAGAGGGTTCGGAAGGAACTGAGGAGGTACCCATGGTGATGGGCTGGCATCGCCTGTCCAAGAAGGAGAGGGCCCATCGTCTCCAGAATCAGCTATGCCTGTACTGTGGGCAGGCCGGGCATTTCACAGGCACCTGCCCGAATAAGCCTGGGAAGTCGGGAAACACTCCGGCGGCCCGAGCCCTGTGAAGGGGGTGGCTCTGGGCCGGTTATCTTCCCTTCCAGATAATCTGCTCTCGGTCCCTGTACTGCTCCGTGGAGAGGGGTTCCAGGGCCAGACGATGGCCTTGCTGGATTCCGGGGCAGGGGGAAACTTCATAGACACTGAGTTCCTGTCCCAGTTGGGGGGCTCTTCGGTGCCCTGTCAACCAGCTCTCAGGGTTACCTCCATCCAGGGGGACAGTCTTCCCCGGACAATCACCCGAATTACCTCACCCCTGGGTATGCAGGTGGGGGCACTTCATCAGGAGGAGATCCAGTTTCTGGTGCTCTCCCGAGCTATTCACCCAGTGATCCTCGGTCTACCCTGGCTTTGCCTCCACGCCCTGGTTATTGATTGGTCCACCGGGGAAATCAGACAATGGGGTTCCCATTGCTTCCAGCACTGTCTTCAGCAGGTCAAGCTGCCCATTCCTGTCTGCTCCGCCCAGCTCCAGACTCCGCAGGGGAGATCGCCTGGGCTGCCAGAGAAATACCAGGATTTCCGGGATGTATTCAGCGCACAGGCTGCAGCCATGCTTCCTCCCAATCGGACTTTTGATTGTGCGATTGACCTGCTTCCAGGAACCAATCTGCCCAGGGGACGCCTGTACACCTTGTCCCGGGAGGAATCTCAGGCCATGCGAGTTTACGTCCATGAGAACCTACTAAAGGGGTTCATTCGGCCCTCTACCTCGCCAGCAGGGGCCGGCTTCTTCTTTGTGTCCAAGAAGGATGGGTCTCTTCGGCCCTGCATCAATTACCGGGGCCTAAACAAGATCACCATTAAGAACCAGTACCCGCTCCCACTCATCCCAGAGCTGTTTGACCGGTTACAAGGGGCCAAGATTTTTACGAAGTTGGACTTGCGAGGGGCCTATAACCTGGTGCGGATCAGGGAGGGTGACGAGTGGAAGATGGCGTTTAACACCCACGAGGGGCATTTTGAATACCTAGTGATGCCATTCGGTCTCTGTAATGCCCCTGCGGTGTTTCAGAATTTTGTGAACTACATCTTCCAGGATCTGCTATACTTCTCCGTCATAGTGTACCTTGATGATATCTTGATTTTCTCACCCTCATTACAGCAGCACATCCCACACGTCCGCACAGTGTTACAGCGACTCAGGGAGCACCGGCTATACGCCAAGTTGGAAAAGTGCTCTTTTCACCAGCAGAGACTTCCTTTCCTGGGATACATTGTCTCATCCACCGGGCTGCAGATGGACCCAGATAAGCTGAAGGTGATCCGCAACTGGCCGGTACCCCAGGGTCTTCGGGCTTTACAGAGATTCCTGGGGTTTGCCAATTACTACCGGCAGTTTATCCAGGACTACTCCCTGATCACGGCTCCTCTGATGGCCCTCACTAGTGTAACCCCGCCCCTCTCCTGAGTGAACTCCCAAAATCTAAATAACTTTCTAAAATTCTTTTCTTAAACAGTCAGGGCCGAGTACCATAAATGCCTGACTCAGGAGAAAGGGAAGAATACAAAAAAAAAATATTAATTCAGATGGAATGAATTTTTCAGAAAAAACAAATTTATTGTATTAAAGTTTTAACTTCAGTGAACACAAGTTTTGCAACTCCTACTGCAATCACTCGGTTGCTATTCACATCAACTTAGTAACATTCAGCATACAGTTACAACTTAACATCATGGACTTTTACAAATTTGGATAACCTTTACCTCTATCATTTGATTCTATGTTTAATTCTGTTTCTTTCCCCAGCTTCTCTCCCAGACACCACCTCCAGCAATTAAACAGTATCAGATAAGTATCTATTTATATGTGCACATATAACAACTCTAAACTGCCTATGTCAAATATTAAGAACTGATCCTTTGTTTTTTTCTCTCTCCTCTCTCCTGCAGGTTCTCCAAACTACACAAGGTAAGTATAAAAGTTTATTATTTTACTCTCTTGACTTTACTGGTTTTGTTTTGATGATTCCAGTCCAGTGGATCACAGATGTGAAAGGATACTTCAATTCCCGCCTTCTTCTTCTTTCCTTTCCTCTTTTACACGTTGGGTACCATATGACTCACTGCAGTGATGATCTCTGGCCAGAGCGCAGGTTTCAGGAACTGACGCACCTACTAACCTAAGCTTCTAAAAATCAACAATTAAAAACCCTAAACTTAACTAAACCACTTAACATGTTTTCTGTAGGCACACTTAAATGTTTTCCCTAACTAACTAGCCCAATTAAAAAAAACAGATAATTATTTTTCCCTATTCTGTTCCCTCCCACAGTTATCCCATCAGAAATCAATTCAATAACCCCTATCCTCTTCCAGTATTAACATATTCCATCACCAGAATTAATAAGATACTCAGTTCTTAAAATCAACAGGGCTCACTGCATACTTAGCCCAACTAGGTGATCCCTAATCAAACACTTAAAAGAAGTGTTTTTTTTTTTATTCCCTCTTATCTGCCAGGACTCTAAATAACAGCTTTTACAGCAGTTTCAGATTTATTCTAAATCCAGATTTTCCCCATGGCAGAATTAGTCAGGAGCTGTGCTACTTACTGCCCAGCCTGGTCACACACAGCTCTCAGTATCATCAGTCACCACACTTTCATCATATTACAAATGTGACAGACTGCTGAAACACTGTAGTTACCAGCAATCACCTCTTTCCTAAATCAGTCACCTACACAGAACATATTTTCTTTAAACTTTCTGTAACACACAGCTGTACTCAGTTAACAATCCTACTAGCTTCAACCTTACCTCCCAACTGCCCAGCAAGCCGTTTCCCAGAAAACCAATTGCTCAGCTGAGTGATGTCTGAGAATGATGTCACTGAATAGAACCTTCATTCAGCCCAGTTGAGATTATTTAACCCCTTGGGTTACACTAGGAAGGGGGCTGATGTGAAGAACTGGACGCCGGAGGCTCTCGCTGCTTTCACCACCTTGAAGGACGCCTTCCACTCTGCCCCAGTACTCCGCAGTCCGGACCCAACCAAGCTGTTCCTGGTAGAGGTGGACGCCTCCTCCCTGGGAACGGGGCTGTACTCTCCCAGACATCCGAATCCGGGAAGAAACATCCCTGCTTCTTTTTCTCCCGCAAGTTCACCCCAGCGGAGCGGAACTACACGGTAGGGGACCGGGAGCTCCTGGCGCTTAAGTTGGCTTTTGAGGAGTGGCGTTACTTGTTGGGGGGAGCAGTACACCCAGTCACGGTAATAACAGATCACAAGAACCTCTTGTACTTGCAGAATGCCACCAGACTGAACCCTCGCCAGGCCCGGTGGTCTTTGTTTTTCGCCCGGTTTGACTTCCGTCTGATCTTCAGGCCGGTCGAGAAGAATGTCCAGGCGGATGCCCTGTCTCGCAGCTTCGAGGCTCTGGAGGACCAGGAGGAGCCCTGCCCAATGCTGAATCCGGCATGTATTCCCTCCATGTCCGGGGCCAGTGCCGCTTGCCAGAAGGCCGTTCCGGTGGGTCTCCGTAGGAAGGTGCTGCGCTGGGGGCATGCGTCCGAATTTGCTGGACACTTTGGTTTCCACAAGACCTTACATCTGATCTCCCGATTGTATTGGTGGCCCCGGATGGCGCAGGATGTTCTCCAATACGTGTCTACCTGTCCGGTGTGCGCCCGAACTAAGTCTTCACATCAGAAGCAGTGGGGGCTGATGCAGCCCATGCCAATACCACAGCAGCCATGGGAGGACCTGTCCATGGATTTCATCACCGACCTGCCACCCTCGCAGGGCAACACGGTCATCTGGGTAGTGATCGACTGGTTCTCCAAGATGGCCCACTTCATTCCTATGAAGGCTTTACCCACTGCCGCTTCCCTTGCCGCAAACTTCATCACACACATCTTCCGGCTCCATGGACTGCCACAGAGGATCATTAGTGACCGAGGCTTGCAGTTTACCTCGCGCTTCTGGAAAGCTTTGTGTTCAGCTTTTGGGGTTACCACTTTATTCTCGTCTGCATATCACCCCCAGACCAATGGTATGGTGGAGCAGGTCAACCAGACTGTGAAGGCGTTCCTCCGGGCATACTCTAACCAGCGCCAGGATGACTGGTCTACTCTGCTACCCTGGGCTGAATTTGCCTATAATAACAGTCTGCATTCAGCCTCCCAGACGACACCTTTCAGCACCATCTATGGACGCCACCCGCGTCTACCTCCGCCAATTTCCCCCACAGAAGTTCCACCTCAGGTGCAGTCCACAGTCCATTCCTTTCAGGAAGCTTGGAAGAAGGTCCAGGATCAGCTACGACGGGCAGCGGTCAAGGCCAAGGAGACCTATGACCGTAGAAGACAAGTGGCTCCCACATTCCTGCCGGGAGAAAAAGTATGGTTGAGCACCCGATAATATGTAGGTCTCTCATTTATAATTTATTTTTATTTTAATACCACTATGCTACTGGTTTTATTTAAAGATGTTTGGCTTATACATTTTTTCTTAGCTGTTTTTTTTAACATTGATTATTTTATTATTTCATCACCTTTTACTATGTTATATTATCTTTGTTTATTTTTGTGTGTTAATTTTAGTTATGTATGTTTTATGCAGACCCCTGATGCAGGCGTTGTGCGCCGAAACACGGCCCGTGTCGGGTCGTCACTGGTATATTGACTTTGACCAATAAAGCAACTGTGTCCTGTTTTTGAAGGCTCCTGGTGCTTTTGTTGTATTTCAGATCCAGTCCTTGCCTTGTCTTGCCTTTTCTGGACCCAGTTTTAATCTAGTTCCGTGTCTTGTCTTGTTCTTCTTTGTCTTGTATTGCCTGGGTTCCGGTCCCAGTTTTAATCTAGTTCTGAGTCTTGACTTGTTCTATCTGGGTTCCAGTTCTAGCCCGTTTGCCTTGCTTTAATTGCCTCGTGTGGATCCGGTCCTTGTCATGTCTTTTGTACCTTGTTTCCTCTGCCTTGCCTAGTCCAACCTTGTCTAGTCTCCTGGTTTATTCTAGCCCTGTCTCGTCTTGTCTTGCCCAGTCCTGACTTGTTCTGACTCCTGCCCTGTGCCAGCCCAGGTGATTTGTCTGCCACAGCTCTGGCTGTGGTCCAAGCAGGGGTGTAGCCATGGGCGGGCCTGGACAGGCCCAGGCCCAGCCACTTTTGCTCGAGGCATGCCCTAACTAGCCCCAACCCAACATCCCTCGCTGCCTTTGCCTGCCTCAAATTCTGCTCCTCTCCACTGCTGCCTCGGTCCCTGCAGCATTATTTTTTTGGCCCGTCGCTGGAAGAGCTGCGATTTACACAGGCAGGTCCGCTCCCCTCTTCTGCATCCATCTGGCCCTACGTAAACAGGAAGTGCATCAGAGAGGGCCGGATGGACGCGGCATAGGGGAGTGGAGCTGCCTGTGTGAATTGCAGGGCTGCCGACAATGGGCCAAAAAAGAATGCTGCAGGGACTGAGGCAGCGGCAGGGAGGAGCAGAATTTGAGGTAGGCAACGCTCCCGGACAGCCGGACCAGGAGCCGTGGGAGAAAAGGCAATGAGGGTTTTGGATTGGAGCAGGATGAATTGGAGGAAAGCAGAAGTGCTGGACTTGGGGGGGGGGGGGGGATAGTGCTGCCGGACTTGTGGGAGAAAGGGACTGAATGGAATGGAGAGAGTTGCTGGAGGTGGGAGGAAAAGGAGGAGAGGATCTGGATGGAAGCTTCTGACCAGGGGAGGGAGAGGAGGAAGGGGCTGGAGAGAAGGGAAAGAGCTGCTGGACAAGGGAGGAAGAAGGGACTGGAGGGATGGGAGAGAGCTGCTGGACATGGGAGGAAGAGGAGGAGGGGACTGGATGGAAGGGAGAGAGCTGCTGGACTTCAGAGGAAGAGGAGGCTGGAGGGAAGGAAGACAGCTGCTGGACTGGGAGAAAGATGAGGAGGAGACTGGAAGGAAGGGAGAGAGCTGCAGGAGGAGAGGAGGAGGGGATCTGGATGGAAGGGAGAGAGCTGCTGGATGTGGGAGCAAGAGGGGCTAGAGGGAAGGGAGAGAGCTGCTGGATGTGGGAGGAAGAGGGGGAGGAGAACTGGAGGGAAGGGAGAGAACTGCTGGTACAGCACAAGGAGGGAGGGAAGGGAAATAGAGATACTAGATCAAGGAGATGAAGGAAAAGGGAACAAATACTAAACCTACAATTTGAGGGAGGAAGGGAGTGTGGGATGGGTGGGCAGGCAGGGAATCAAACAACCAAACCAGATGCTGGAAAGGGGAGGGAGTGAGAGGGAGAGAAACTGGATGGGGTAGGGTCAGAGAGGGTAGAGATATATTGGCACTGGGGATGAAGAGAGGGGAGAAACTGGACAGAGAAATATAGGGACACAGAGAAAGGGAGATACTAAACATGGAGGAAGATAGAGGTACAGAGATGGAAGAAGATGGATAGTGGACATGGAGAGAGAGAGTGGAACTATTAAATGGACATGAGACCTTGGTGAGTGTGTTAAGAGAACGATGTAGAGACCAGAGCCTGGGACCAACATGACTTGAAAAATAAAATGAGCAGACAACAAAAGGTAGAAAAAATAATTTTATTTTTCTATTTTGTGACTAGAATATGTCAGATTTCAAAAATGTATTATCCTGCTAGATATGGCTGAGGCCCAAGGCAGAAATTTGGGAGGGGACACAAAAACTTACTAACAGGCTGCACCTTCTTCAGCTTCCAGCTGGCCTGGGGTTCTCTCTGGCTAGGGGGCCAAACGCAGTTGCCCTAGTTGTACCTCCCCTAACACTGTCTCTTGAATGTGATTTTGCACAGTATAGGAGAAAATGCATCTCTTTGTATTTCTCTGTGCTGTGCTAAATGCAAGGCCTGGCCTCTTGGGATTTTGATTTAATTTGTTTATGGTTTGTGGTCACTTATTCTGTATTTGTGTTCTGTGTGTGTGACCAAAGTATTCTGTGAGCATCAATTTTCTATGTAGTATTCTATAGTACTTTGGCTTCTTCAGTTTTCTTAATAGATGTATTGATATTTTAGGGTCCCACTGTAATATTTAGGGCATATTTAAGGGAAGCCTATGTGTGTTGGTAGACCGTGGCTCAGTGGAGGATGAAGAGTGCACTCTCTTATACTGTATTTCCCCAAGCTCTCAATGTGGCCTGCAGCCACTGAGGCCAGCACTGCTACTCCCATTGAAGTTATTGGGAGTGGGGTAGGTGTGCGGTAGGAATAGGGGCATGGGCAGGGCATATCAGGTGGCAGGTGTTTCTCTAGTGCCCATCCACCCAACCTGTTGGCCCACCCAAAAATTGCCTTCTGGCTACGCCACTGGGTCCAAGGGCTCACTAACCCTGAAACTGTGACAGATGGCAAAGGTCCCTGGAGGCCGTGACACCCAGAAATAGATGGATTACAGTGGGATCTAATAAGTTATGACATGTGACAAAGAAAAACTCACTGTCCCAAATGATATCACCATAAAATGCCTTTGCTACTTTGGAAATTGACAGTCCTGAAATGGAAACCAAACTGGTGCTAAAGATGATGAAAGACACTCAACACACTCAAAATCCTCAAGGCACTGATAAAACAAATCAAAACAGAAAAATAGTACTGCTGAGTGACTCCATTATAAGAGGCATTAAATTAGGAACACAGGCTAAAGTCACAAAAAGATGAAATACCTTCCAGGATCACAGCCAGCAGAAATACAAACCAAATACTCAGTATCATCAAAGAAGAAAAGAATCATACAACCGTTATAATCCATCTGGGAATAAATAACCTGCCAGAAACAGCACCCTCATAGCAGAAAGTGATTCCCAGGTGTTGGGAGAGGGTCTAAAACCCCCGCTGTTACATTCTCAGAAGCACTGCTTTTCTATGAAAAAGGAAAACAAGGGCAATGTCAGAGAGACAACTTCAATACATGGCTCAAAACATATATAGTAACATAGTAGATTACGACAGATAAAGACCAGTACGATCCATCCATTCTGCCCAACAAGATAAACTCATTACATATGAGCCTAGTGTAAACAGGAAGGCTTCTTTTTTTTTAATTAAATTTCAAATTTATTTACAGAATATAATTCCAAAAAATGAAAGAATACAATTTTACATATCCATCTTAAGACCACAGGAAATAACAAATCATGTAACCCACATCTCAGGAAATAACTAAAGCTGAATTACTGAGATAAGGAAACAAATCTTTAGAACAGAGGTGTCCAACCTCAGCCCTCGCCAAGTTGGGTTTCAAGATTTCCCCAGTGAATATACATGAAATCCATTTGCATACAATGGAGGCAGTGAGTGCAAATAGATCTCATGCATATTGTGAAAGATCCGTCCCTCCTTCCAGGGTCCGCAGGATCTTGCCTCTGCCTTGGACCCTCCGGCTACAACACAGGATTCATGTCCCAACCTCCTAGCCCACTGTAGTCCACAAGGCAGGGCTTACAGAAATCAAACTCAAAAGAAAATCAGCAAGTTTCTTTATTTTCCTTCTGGGATTCACAGTCCAGCAGTTTCAAAACAAAATAAAGCAGGCATCCAAAACACAATCCCCTTTGTTTCTCCTCTCAGGGCACTAGCACAACAGGGGCAAACCCTACTCCACTCTACTGTTTCCAGAACTCAGTTTGTTCCACCTTAAGCAGGCTACAACCCCGTGCTCTCCTTCTCCCCCTCCTCTTTGAAAAGGGGGAGAATGTCCGTGAAGGGCAGTGAAAAAAAACACAAGAAAAAGAAAGAAACTGCTCCCGGTTTCTTCCTGGTGCTTTGGCAAACAGTCCCAATAAACAGTTCCCAGTAAACCACTTCTTCAGGCTTGAGCAAACATTTTCCCACAACCAGCTTCCTCCCGCTGTGAACAGTTCACACAGGGGGGAGTCAATAATCCTCTTCAAACAGCACCTTTAACACACAGTTCATACCAGACTGAACTCGCTTTGGGAAGAAAAAAGGTCCCACCCTTTCTTGGGTCACTCTCTCAATACACTGACCCTCCTCCCTCATGACCCTTTCTCTTTCTCCTTGCAACCCAGGTGCCATACCATGAGTTCACCTGCCTTCTCAGCTTTTTTCCTAAGGAATGAGCCCAGGCTGTGAGGTCCATCGGTTCCTCTGGGCTCTCCTCTCTCTCTCTCTCCTCAGCCTCTTGCCACTCGCCACTCCATGAGTTCCTCGTTCCACCCACTTTTCAGCTGTTCCTCTTTCACTTGATTACCCTCCAGGGGCCCCTCCCTTGCCTTGTCAGAGTTCTCCCCTGTGACCTGCAGGGGAAGGTAATCTCTGTACCAGGGCTTACGCCGGGGCTGCTGGGTAGTGTAGTCTTTTTCTCTCCTCCATTTTTCAGGGGGCACTAACCTTTCTCTTCCCTCTCTCTGGGGAAATAGTAAAGGCAAGGCTCTGTCCTGTCTCCTTTTGCTCTTGAGCCTCCTCACTCCTTCCCCTTTCACTTCCATCTGCTCCACCCTTCACAATATTAACTGGGAAATCCTGAAAACCCAACTGGATTGCAGCCCTCGAGGACCAAGGTTGGACAACCCTGCTTTAGAACAATATATATAACAAAGGGGACAAACTTTGAACTAAATAAGTCATCCACTTATATTCTCCAAAACTCGCTAAAAGAACTGGGACCACTCACACCTCAACTTGCTGGAAAGTTCTGATGTTCCGTAGCAGGGACTCATCATTGAAAGGTGTCAAGCCTCAGATAATATCACCGTGCAGGTGTCTGTGGTAGTGCCTGTCCAACTAGAAGAGGGACCATTCACACCTTAGCTTGTTGGAAAGTTCCTAGAAGTTATGTGTGTGTGTATATATATATAATATGTATATGTATTTATTTATTTATTTATTTATTTATTTATTTATTGGATTGTTATTTGATAGAGTGCTTTTCAGTCATAAACATCAAAGTTGTGTACAATATCCAGAAAATTACTGAGAAAACTAAAACTGCCATATAGAATACACATTATGGAAGGGACTGAACAGCAAAACAACAGTTACCAAAATAGAAATAGGAAACAACTGTGGAGTATGCGAGGTGAAAGGACACAGGAAAAAAGTAAAAGAGCTAAGTGAAGGGGAAGAGGAAATGCTGACTAGCCCTAACCACAAGAAAGAGGATACTATTCAAGCAGCAAAAAACATTAGACTAAGTCAAATCAGTAAAAATCCTGGGCAAAATGCCAGTGGCTGTGGCAATTTATAGAAAAACAAAAGACTTAACCCATACACATAAAGCCTATTATTCTGAAAGTCTACTATATGCACCCTTCATCATAATTCTATATCAGCTTACTAGAGCCTTACGCTCTTGAATTCACATTGTTTGTTCTTACCTTCTTTTGAGAAATTCTGTTGGAATTCTTCTCATATAACAGCATTCAGCTATCTGGTCCCTACCTTGTAGAGCATGCTTCCAACTGATCTTTGTTAAGCCTCTTTTATCAAATTCAGACCCAACCTTAAAACCTGGCTCTTTCATCATGTATAATCAGAATTCTGTTAGTTTTGCACTGGTGCTTATTTGATATATATATATTTTTTTTAGCTGTCCTGGTGAATCTGCTTTTCCCACTTTGTGTGTTCTGTACTTACTAGCCTTTGAGCCCGTAAAAACGGGCTATTATAGGAAGGGGGGGTTGAAAGGCCCGCCCCCGCCGCCGAGTTCGCCGCTGCCCCTCCCCCTCCAAATTCACGCCCCCCCCCCGAGCCGTCACCACCCACCTTCCACCCGGCCGGCCCTCGCTCCGCTATTGAAACAGCGAGGGTCCAGGAACGCAGCACTGAGCTCTGCTGAGCTGCCGACATCAGCCTTCGTTCTTCTTCTCTGCCTGTCCCGCCCTCGTGTGACGTAACGTCATCGAGGGCGGGACAGAGGCAAAGAAGAAGAAGGAAGGGCGATGTCGGCAGCTCAGCAGAGCTGAGTGCTGCGTTCCCGGACCCTCGCTGTTTCAATAGTGGAGCGAGGGCCCGACCGGGTAAAAGGTGGGTGGCGGCGGCGACTCGGGTGGGGGGAGCATTAGACGGCGGTGTCCCTCCCTCAGAAATGCGCAGTACAGACCATCTCTGTTCCGCCCCCGTCATCACGTATTGACGCGGGGGCGGGGCAGAGAAGGTCTCTACTGCGCATTTGCGAGTGAGTACGACACTCACCTTTTATATATATTGATTGTCTCCAGTTATTTTTATTATTGTTCTACACAGCCCTTTTCTCTTGTTTTCTGTGGTGTATTAATTTTTGTTTTGTGTTGTGTTGATTGTTCTGTAATTTATTTGTTTTAGTGTTAGCTGCCTTGATGGTTCAACTGAAAAGTGCAGTTTACAAATCTTGAAAATAAATAAAAATATATTGTAATGATGGCCTACATCTTTCTGTCCCTTTTGACTGTTTTTACTACTCTGTACTTTTGGTGATACTTGATGATTTATATATTTTATGAATCACTTTTTAGAAGGTGTCCAAGAGAATCCACAACCATGGAGAACTCAAAAGTGCCACGGGAAAAACACTCAAAAAAATCAAACAAAAGTGGGAAGTGGACCACAGCAATCAGAGACGAGATTGAGGTTCTCCAGTCTCTGATTGCTGTGGTCAACTTCCCACTCTTGTTTGCTTTTTTTTTTTTTTTTTTTTACTTTTTAGAAGACCAGTGCCTGACCTTTTTAGAGAAACATTTTTCTTATTTCTCACTGATATGAAACTTGTATTACTTATACTTTAATAAGACCTTACTCTAAATATGCACTTCACACTTGATGTTTCATTAGACATTTTGCATGTTTGGAATATCCATGGTTATACACACCTTAAGCTGGTCCCATTGCACTCTATATGTCTGTCCTGTTGTTTATAGAGGACTTAATTGATGCATATGCTTCTTATTTATGATTTGTATTCATTTGGAATAATTTTAGGGCCCTGTTTACTAAGGTGCACAAGTATTTTAGCATGTGCTAATGCTAGAGACACCCAGCTTTTCAGCTTGGAGAAGAGACGGCTGAGGGGAGACACGATAGACGTCTATATAAAATAAAGAGTGGAGTGGAACAGGTGGATGTGAAGCGTCTGTTCACGCTTTCCAAAAATACTAGGACTAGGGGGCATGCGATGAAACTACAGTGTAGTAAATTTAAAACAAATCGGAAAAACCTTTTCTTCACCCAACGCATAATTAAACTTTGGAATTCGTTGCCGGAGAACGTGGTGAAGGTGGATAGCTTGGCAGAGTTTAAAAAGGGGTTAGACGGTTTAGTAAAGGACAAGTCCATAAACCACTACTAAATGGACTTGGGAAAAATCCACAATTCCAGGAATAACGTATAGAATGTTTGTACGTTTCGGAAGCTTGCCAGGTGCCCTTGGCCTGGATTGGCCGCTGTCGTGGGCAGGATGCTGGGCTCGATGGACCCTTAGTCTTTTCCCAGTATGGCATTACTTATGTACTTATAGGAATATATGGACGTCTCTATCATTAGTGTGCACTAAAAACACTAGCACGCCTACAGCGTGGCTTAGTAAACAGGGCCCTTAATGTTTATGATTTGTTTAAGCTTGCTTCTATCTAACAGAGTACTTACCTGAGTCCAAGCGATTTTGGTGGCGCTTTCATAGACAGTTCACAAGGACTAACCCTTGATTCAGTCATTGAATATACCAGCACGTCTAGTTTCATCAATACACATCCAATTTAAAGTGACTCCTAAAGAAGGCCCTTGTGGGCTGAAACACAGCTCGTGTCAAGTCCTGGATGTTTAATAAAGTGTCGCGTTCTCGAGGGCCTTGGCATACTGTCAGGTCCTCAAGGCAGCACTGGGAATTGTGAGCCCTTGGGCCCCTGCCGCGGAGCGGCAGAGGCAGGCAAGACCGTCTTGGAACTGGACGTCCGGAAGGACCAGACCGGAACTCTGGACTGGAAGTAGGCAACTGAACCGGCAGAACAGGAACCGCTTCACCTGTACTTAGCCACCTTTCTGCTAGAGTTGAGCTCTAGCGTGCGGGCGGCCGACAGGTAGGGCAAGGCCGGAACTGAAGATCCAGAGGACCCACCTCGGGTCTAGGAAACACGAGGGAACAATACTAGACTGCACTAAGCGCTGCACGCAGCCGCTAAGCCAGACACACCAGACAGACTAGACAGACAGAAGCTTCTCAGGAGCAGGGACTAGGGCAGACATGCAAGCAAGGAAGAAGGGGAGACAGGGAATACCCCCTGGACAAACCCACTAGCTAGGTCGAGGCAGGTAACAGGATAAATCCCCCAGAAGATACACGCTAGCTAGACAGATACAGGAATCAGGATACATAAGCAGGGATCCGGATAAGCACACAGGATATACAAGCAAGGCACAAGGTAGACACACGGGACAGAAGGTAGCTAGGCAGAGCGGGAAACCGGATAACACTAGCTAGCCAAAACCAGGACTCAGGACGAACAAGCAGGGACCAGGATGTGCACACAGGATATACAAGGTTCAGGATGTGCACACAGAATATACAAGCAAGGAGTAGGTCAGGCTGCCAACACAGACCAGGGCTGAACAGCAGGCTCTAAACACAGACTAAAGGCAGAAGGATAGCAACCAGGATGTGCACATAGGATATACAAGGTTCAGGATGTGCACACAGAATATACAAGCAAGGAGTAGGGCAGGCTTAGGGTTACCATATGGCTCCAGAAAAAGGAAGACGGATTGAGCCAGCCGGGTTTTACTTCCATTGCTTTCCATTGAAAGCAATGGAAGTAAATCCCGGCTGGCTCAATCCGTCCTACTTTTTCTGGAGCCATATGGTAACCCTAGGCAGGCTGCAAACACAGACTAAAGGCAGAAGGCTAGCAGCCCACGCAGAAGGGCAAGCAGTCCACAGGTACTGGGAACCGAAGGGCACTAGCCTACACAGAAGGGCAAGAAGCCCACAGGTACTAAGCAGAAGGGCAAGCCCACACAGAAGGGCAAGAAGCCCACAGGTACTAAGCAGAAGGGCAAGCCCACACCGAAGGGCAAGAAGCCCACACAGAAGACAGGCTTAGAAGCAGCGCAGCAACACACTAACTAACCTGTCGGCCTCTGGGCATGACACCAGACAATGACACCATGCGAAGGCACTGACTGCAAGCACAGGCCTTCCTTATAAAGGAACTCACTGATGAGTCACCACCAGCAGGACAGAAGCAGGAAGTTCCTTGCCTTCAAACAGAGGCTTGACACACAGAGGAAGTGAGCCCACAGGAAGGACAAGCAGGAGCCATCTTGGATACTGGCATAGAGGAGGTGGCAGCCATCTTGGAAGAGGCATAGCCCACACAGGTGAGGTCCAGTAAGGCAATCAGCACACAGAGCCAGAGAGAAACTAAGACAGAGACAGACACAGAGACAAGCAGAAGCCAGCACAGCCACTGACTCCCAGAAAACAGGGTAAGTATGAGGGTGGTCACGGCCACAGACGTGACATAAAGTGACGTTTTTATATCATCTGCTGTCCCCCTCCCTTTTTTCATCGCCCTTGTTGTGACTGTTTGTCTTACCTGTGACTGTATATGTATACAGAGTATTCTACTCCACAAAGCTTACTTTAAAGAAGAACCATTGGCCAAGCTTTTGATTCTCTATGTCCCCATGTGCTCCCTATGATCATCACAAGCAGCTTTCCTAGCATTACCACCTTCTTCAAAAATTACACCTTAACATTCTAAGAGATTAGAGATTCATCAGTTTTTCTTATCTTGGCAATCTCCAGATGGAACCTTCTTTAGTAAAATTTAGAGTGAGTCTTGAAACCTGTTTTTTTGATGAGCAGAGATTCTACGGTGTTCTCTCAATTTCTTTCCATTACTCCCTATACCCTTCACCTTTATTTTCTCCTCTGTTACTTTTTCTGTCTTCCGTACAATATTTCTATAAACTTCTTTCTGTGACTTGCTATTCAGCATTATAAGCTGTTGTGATATGCACTTCTGAGTGCCTACAGCAGTATAACAAGCAACTGTAATAATAAATAGATTTTATATATATATATATATATATATATATATATTGTAAGGAGGTTGGAGGGTCTAAGCAGGTCAGGAGGAGGTATGGGGCCAGACTACATTCCCCACAAGGCCCTTGGAGAAGGGATCGGGGGGGGGGGGAGGTCCCAAAACCCAGTAGGGACACCACGTGGAAGGGAGGGGGAAAAGGACTGGAAAGAGCAGCTGCTATGGCAGACGAGGGCCAGAAGGTTGAGCCGTGATGACAAAGCTCAATTCCCTTGGGTTAGAAATCAGTACAAGATTCCTGCCACCTGGGAGGGGGAGGAGGTCTCCAACCAACAGCCTAGCAGAAAAGCAGGGTTAATGGAGTGCTTGGAGGAAGGAGAGTCTGGAGGGCCCAGCACACCAGGTTTGGAGGACCCGGTTGACATGGACTGTAATTGTACTTTGGGGCAGAGTTGCAGGAACTGAAGGCAGTGGGTGGTCACAGGAGTCAATTAGCTGTGTTGTGGGCAGTGTACTGCCATTCTGCAACCACCCAAGCGGAAAGACTTTTAAAACTGAAACCCAGGCTGTTGAACTGGGGAGAACTTGGATTTAAAGGGAAGTTTTTTTTCTTGTTGTTTTGTTTTGAAACTGAATGGGACTTTAACCCCCTTGAACTGAGATTTGTGGAGGAGGGGAAATAAACTGCTGGGAACTAAAAGCTGTGTTGTCTGGAAGGACTTTGTTTGTGGACTGCTGAAGGGAGCCTACCACCCCCTGAAGGTTTGCTACCGGGATTACAGTTATTACTATATATATATAACATATATAAGATAAATGAATGCATGCAGATTCATATGGGTTATCAACAGTCCATTAGCATTGCCAACTCTAAGATGAGTGCTCGACATATTTTGGAGAGATGCGTGCATCAGGGAACTTGGATACAAACTTCATAATGCAACATCAGGGCAGCACAATTATTATTATTATTATTTATTGCATTTGTATCCCACCTTATCCCACCTATTTGCAGGCTCAAAGTTGCTTACATAGTTTTGTTACAGTTAATCCTGGATGTCAGGTACAATTATTGTTATGCATAGATTAATTAAGGGAAGAAGTAGAGAGAAGAAGGAGGAATTTAATAGGTATATTAGACACGGGTTTTCAGAGGTGGATTAGTGCGGTTCTGGGATTTCATTGTAGGCTTTGTTGAAGAAATATGTCTTGAGGGATTTGCGGAAGATAGTTGTTTCGTTGATTGTTTTCAGGTCTCTAGGTAGTGCGTTCCATAACTTCGTGCTCATGTAGTAGAAGGTGGTATCATGCATCGTCTTGTATTTTAGTCCTTTGCAGTTGGGGAAGTGCAGATCAAGAACTCTAGGTAGTGCGTTCCATAACTTCGTGCTCATGTAGGAGAAGGTGGTATCATGCATCGTCTTGTATTTTAGTCCTTTGCAGTTGGGGAAGTGCAGGTCAAGAAATTTGCAGGATGATTTTGAATCAAAATACACTGGATGAAGAAAGCCTAATTTGAAAAGGAATAAAAAAGGCAAAGGAAAGAGGGGACTGAAGAAAAGTAGTTAGGCCAAAAACACACAAATAAAAAATCCTTCAAGGTGGCAAATCTCTCCAAAAAATATTATATGTGGGGTTAAAACAATATCAAATTAATATACAGCTCCATAAAAATATAATAAAATATACTGTACATTATCACCTCATTCAAAGAGACTGCCTGCTGCAGTTACAAACCTCACTTACCAATCAAACTAAAAACAAGTAAAAAACACATATATATCACTTTAATAAAAATAATGAATATTAGCAAATAATCCATGTTTTTTGTATACAGGGCCCAAAATCCCAGAACAAACTTTCTTATTACAGGTGAATATTAATCATACAGGAACACAGTGAAGATGACACAAAAATAGTCTTAGACGATATATAAAGGTCCTCTTTATTAAATGAGTTCAAACCAATGTACTAGTTCAAATCGACTTTGAACTACTACATTGGTTTGAACTCATTTAATAAAGAGGACCTTTATACATTGTCTAAGATTATTTTTCAAAACAAAAGGCCCAATGGAGATGTATAATACCTACAAGCAATGTTACACTGCCTTTTTGAGGAATATCGCTTCTGATAGTCCATAAAAATATGAGTTAATATTACTGTACAATGTGCTTTTACAGGTTGATTTTACTTGAGAACAGTTGATTTGTTTGAAGTTTTGAAGATTGAGGATTTGCTGGGAACCTACTGATTGAGCAGTCACTAAGCAGTATCTTTGTCTTGATGGGCCAACAATACAGTTCGTCAACTGGAGAAGGGCTGGAGGTGGAAAGGACTAGAGAATATGAGAAGAACATCAGAAGAGTTACAGATGTCAAAAGAGCCACTAATGTTCTCCAGCTGCAATTTTCATGTTATGCTACCTTCTCTGAGTTTCTCACACTGTAATAGTTACACATCCAATGGTATTCTCCAGCTGCATTACTTAATCCATTATTTCAGCTCTTTGAGTATTGTGTCCTTTCAAAGATTCTTGCAAACCTGAGCTTCAGCATATTCTGCTTCTCACAAGCCTTTATCCACTACCATGAGGTTCCCTAGTAGGGTTCAGGGGACTCTTTTTTATTACCATTTATGTCCCATGTTGAGGCTAAGGGTAGGTTGATATATTGTAAACGGGCCCGCTGCTTCAGTATGGTGGAGGAAGCTGCCTCCCCTGAATAGCCACAAAACTGCCACCAGGAAATACTTCAAAAACATTCTGTTATTTTCCAGATTCATAAACAAAACTTCACTCCAGAGTAGAGACTTGCTTCTCAGGCAGGGCTGTTCTGCCTTGCTTAGTACATCAACCAATTACACAAAGACTTTGCCCCCTTCCTGGAGGGGAATGCATTAGTCCTTTGGAAATCCCTGCTTTTGTGGTCTCAGTCAGTAGCAAACAAATAGTACTTGACCCACAAGCAGGATTTCCCCTCAAGACAGTGTTAATCACCAAGCAGCCTTTACTTTCAGGAGGTTCAATACTTTTGGGACTTCCTTCCACCCAAGGTATTTCAGCCTGCTTCAGTTCTTTAGGGACCTGTCTTGCCCAAGGATTTTCAGCCGGCACTGCTCCTCTCCTCCTGAACTGAACCCCTCTTCCCACCAGGCAGCCCTCCTTCATAAACAAGCCTTCCAACTTCAGAGGTTCTCACAATAATCAGGTTTCAAAACAGGTTAGTAATTCCCCCCACCACTCAGGGTTTCCCCAAAAGAAAACCAGGCTTCTCTACTTAAGCAGGGTTTAAACCAAAATAAATTCCCAAAACCATGTAGGTTTCCAAACCTTCAGGGGCTGCCTTCCTCAGCTCTCAAGCTCCCATTCCGTTCTGCTTTCTTCCCCTGCTCAGGCTGATTAATTCCCTCTTCCATCCAATCCTCCTCCTGCTGCTTCTCAGCCCACCCCTTCCTATTACAGGTGGGCAGCATGATATACAGATTGCTGGTCCGGGGAACTGGCTCCTTCATTCACCCTCCCTCTTGTGGTCAGAGACGGTATATGGCCAGCTTGCCTATCCCCTGGGATCTCACTGCTAGGACTGGAAATGCATTCTGGGATATGAAGTTCATGGTTTTGCTGCTTCACTCTATACCTCGGGGATGTAGCCTTGTCACAATATACATGTGAGGTTCTGCTGTCAGCTTGCAGAGGACTCAATTCCTGGAAGAGTTTTGCTGGAATGAACTTCTGACCTTCAACTAGTTGTTGTCAATGCGCTTCAGCAGGCAGGCTGGCCTTTATATTCACCTCATGGCTGCTGCTTCCTGCCAGAAGCCATCTTGTTAATGTCTGACTCCTATATAAACTTTCCACCAGTTGGTGTCAATGTGCTTCAGCAGGCAGGCTGACCTTGATATTCACCTCATGGCTGCTATTTCCTGCCAGAGGCCATCTTGTTAATGTCTGACTTCTATATAAACTTGGTCAGTATTTGTTTTCCTTTCCAGAGCTTGGTCAGCATCTTCCTAGTGTCATCTAGTGCTTTGGTTCCCTTGCTGCAACTCTGATTTTTCTCTGCAGAAGCCTTCTTGACCTCATACTAAAGCTTTGTCAAGTTCCAGCCTTGCAGCAATTAGTTGTCTTCTTGGTGAGTTCCTAAATGTTTGTTTTCTCCTTTCTGCCTGTGCTCCCTTGCTATCTGGTACCCTACCCCAGGCTCTGGATTTTGGACAGTTATGTCCTGATAACCAGCAGTGGAGGGCTCAACCCAAAGGGAAGGTGGTATGCCCTGAGAGAACCTTTCCATAGACCTCACCCACTCACGGTGCCTGGGTCTTCCTTTCTGATGAGCTATCACAATACCAGTGATCAAAGGCCCATCCAGTTAAGGGACCAGATGGCCTCCCAAAAGAACTATGAGATCTCTCTAAATTTCAGCTGCAGCCATGAGAAGCACAGGAGCTGGCTCTGCGGGTGCTGTGGGAGCTTGAGCACCCCCAACATTGAGAAAATTCCTTGTATGTGTCCAGGAAGGGGTTATTTCCATTGAGCTTAGCACCCCCAATAATTTTGAAATGTTGGCTCCTATGATGAGCAGGGTCAATTTTACTCACAATTATTGTTTTTTGAAACAGCCAGGAGTATGCAATGTTCCCAGCCATAGCTAGACTAGAAACATTTCATGGAAAATTTACCTTGGGTTGCCGATGAGTCAAGAGCTCACCTGCATCCTGTAGCTCAATTTTGCAAAAAAAGAATACTAACATGGGAACACTTTTATGGGTTAGTACATTAGGTCCAAGGGAATTAAACCACCCTCATGCTGAAAATAACATTTTTTTATTTATTTATTTTTGTTACATTTGTACCCTGCGCTTTCCCACTCATGGCAGGCTCAATGTGGCTTACATGGGGCAATGAAGGGTTAAGTGACTTGCCTACAGTCACAAGGAGCTGCCTGTGCCTGAAGTGGGAATTGAACTCAGTTCCTCAGGACCAAAGTCCACCACCCTAACCACTAGGCCACTCCTCCACTAGTTAACTTTGATATACAAATCTCCAGTGGCATTTTTCTATCCAACAGAGTACATGCCATATGAACAATATACCAAGGAATTGTAAGTAGCCACATTAATTCAAAGGTAAGATGAGTCTTAGTAATAGAAGGAAGGAGAAGATGACACAGATCTTGTAAAACATGTAACAGCGCAGTAGGCAAGGACAACAGACTTGGTGGATCAAGTGATCCCTTTTTGTCAATATCTTTTATGTTTAGGTTTCTGTTTATACATGACTATGTGATATCATCACTCCTGACATTATGCCTTAATCAAAAGTAATTGTTAGTAATGGAGATAACAAGAGACAGTCAGCACAGCTGCACCGGCTCCCAAGCAAAGAAAAAGTGCATGTATATGTTCACTTAGGAACTTGCAACAGTTAAAAAGTAATAACAGATATTTTCATCTGCTTTATGTGCAGATAGTTTCTTATTAAAAATAGCACACATAGATTTGCACATAGAATCTGTGTCTGTAATTTTCCTTTGCCCACGTAAACGTGTCCATGGGAACAATTAATTTAAATGTGGTTAAAAGTATAAGTGTAGCAGCACAATATGCATACAGTACTTTTAGCACATACAGAGTTATTTTATAACAGGTCACATATCTTTAGAGGTGTCTATCAGGCATATTTTCAAAGCACTTAGCCTTTCAAAGTTCCATAGAAACCTATGGAACTTTGGAAGGCTAAGTGCTTTGAAAATGAGCCCCTATGGCACTCATTTTCGAAGCAGATAGACGTCTCACAATGGCCAAAAAGGTCCATCTGCCGAAAAACATCCAAATCATGATTTTTGAAAGGCAGAATTTGAATATTTTACGCTGCAGTTCGTCCAAATAGCAAAGGGGTGTGTTGGAGCCATGTTTTAGGTTTAGGCGGGACTGGGGAGGGCTCATAATTAGGACATCTTTCAGTGATAATGGAATGGGAGGACACATCTAAGGCAAAAAATAAGGACATTTTTATCTAGATCTGTTTCTATCACATCTAGGGTACAAAAAGGTGCCCTGATTGAGCAGTTGACTATTGAAGGGATAAAGTCATGATCCCTCCTTCATCTCCAAGTGGTTTCAAACTCCCTCCCACTGTCATGACTCACCCATCCGGTGGTGTGCACAGCCTCCATGGCACCTGGCCTCATCTCCTGCGGGTCCTGTGTGGCGGTCTGGGCTCAGCCTCTCCTTTTTCCCCATGTCCTATGCAGCGGCGCTGACAAACGCCACAACCTTTAACTAGGCTGGCTCCTCCGCCTCGCTCTTCTAGGGTGGGGGCACCCTGCTGACATCAGATGCCCCCACCTTTTAAGCAGGAGCCGGACTGGGACTCTCTGCCTCAGCTACTCCATCGGTGGACCTGACCTTGCCTGCCTGATAGCCGCCTGCCTTGACCAGAAGCCCGGACCTGATGTCTCCTGTCTGCCTAGCCACCTGCCTTGACCAGAAGTCTGGACCTGAGCTCGCCTTCCTGCTAGCCACCTGCCTTGACCAGAAGCAAGGACCTGACGTCGCCTGTCTACCTAGCCTCCTGGCTTGATCAGAAGTCTGGACCTGATGTTGCTTGCCTGCTAGCCACCTGCCTTGACCAGAAGCCTGGACCTGACCTTGCCTGCCTGCTAGCTGCCTGCCTTGACCAGAAGTCCGGACCTGACATCACCTGCTGTTCTGAACTGGTTTTACAGCCTGTCTCACTGACAGACTACTCAATAATTACTGTGGATTCTTTTGGATTCGTATTATTATTATTTATTATTTATTGCATTGTACCCCACATTATCCCACCTTTTGCAGGCTCAATGAGGCTTTTATTAGAGGTTCATTATTGTCTAAGATACACAATGATTAAGATATATACACAATGATTAAGCTATCTACCTAAAAAGAAACAATACCTATAAATAATCATTACATCACTGATCACTACATCCAAGCAAAGCTAGGATTTCTAGACCAGGAAAAGAAGCAATAATACACCATAATATACATACGTCACTGGTCCTTAATCTCTACATCCAGGCTCTTATCATCAGTTGGGGGGGGCCTGTTCACAGCGAAAGCCATGAGTTTCTTTGACCAGGAAATATAGTTCTCTGCGCAGTACGTACGTTACTCACAGATGAGCTCCCAACTAGAGAGTTGCACGGGGACAGAAATCTTACCCATCCCCGCCCGTCCCTGCTGGAATCTTACCCGTCCCCACCCATCCCCACTGGAATCTTACCCATCCCCACCCATCCCCGCAAAAATTTAAACCATCCCAACCCGTCCCCACCCATCCCCGCAAGAATTTAACCCATCCCCACCCATCCCCGTAAGAATTTAATAGTACATAAAAGAAAGTTCCAGTCAGCTCCCTCAGTCTCTCTCTGGATTTGAGCCACAGCACTGTAGGCAAGGAAGGAACGGAAGTTGGAACTTGGAACACTCTGGTGCGCACATGTAAGATTTGTCTCTGATTCACTGGCAGTGTGTGCTGAGAGGTCGCCACATGCACGCGCCAGTAGGTCAGGTGACATCTGATTCTCGTGCCTGTGTCAGAGCTGAGGTCTGTGCACCAGCCTGGGAGCAAAGAGGATTAATAGTAACATAGTAAGTGACAGCAAATAGACCTGAACGGTCCATCCACTCTGCCCAATAGTCACACTCATGATCAATTCATCATTAAATCAACAAGTGTGATTATATACTTGATTATGGTCTTTCTTTCGTGTTTCTGGAACAAAGACCACAAAAGTCTATCTGGCCCCATCCTTATGTTCCAACTGCTGGAGTTGCCATCGAAGCCCACTCCAGCCTATTCATGTTCTCATTTGTGGGACACAGACCGTAAAAGTCTGTCCAGCACTGTCCTCATGTTCCAGCCACTGAAGTAGCTGTCTAAGCCCTTTCCAGCCCATCCTACACCAGATTGCCATGTATGAGACACAGACCATACAAGTCTGCCAGGTATCAGCTCTAGTTCATCACAGCCAGAGTCACCATCTAAGTGTCACTTGACATATCCACACACATGCAGCCATTTAAGGTTAGGTTTTATATAACTTCCATTTTCTAATTAGAGATCCTCTGTGTTCATCCCACGCCTTTTTGAATTCCGTCATCATTTGTGACTCTACCATCTCCTTAATGGAAGACTTTCCACATTTATGCTGTTAAAGCAAGAAAGAAGAGGAGGAGGAGACAGCACTCAAATAAATTGGTATTCGGTAGATGAGAGGCTGGTGCAGGTGCAGCTTACACTTTCACGGGAAGCCCACAGAACTGGTTCCATCCCCGCGGGAACCCCGCAGGAACTGCCTCCGTCCCCGCGGGAACCCCACAGAACTGGTTCCATCCCCGCAGGAACCCCGCAGGAACTGCCTCTGTCCCCGCGGGAATCCCGCGGGTTCCGCGGGATTCCCGCGGGGACGGAAACCGTGCAGCTGTCTACTCCCAACTTCACTGGCAGAAATTCCCCTTTTTAATAGGCTTAGAACTCATGTTTAGAGCTAAGGAAAATTACAGAATGCTTGAGGCATGTGGGAATGTGGTCACATGTTTCTCAGTCCAGGTGACCAGTCTGAACTTGGAAAAGGCTCCACCTCTCCCTTCACATACCAAATTAATTAGAGCTGTCTTGCTTATTCCACATTTCACACAAACAGAATTACTTCTAATCAAAAATACAGACCCAGAGTGCACTGTCAGTCAAGGCAGAGTAGAAAAACAATCTTTAAAATCTTCCATTACACCTGCGTGTCTAGCCAGCTGTCTTGACCAGAAGCGTGGACCTGACATTACCTGCTTGCTAACCGTCGGTCTTGACTGGAGGCCTTCCTGCTTTCCAGCCTGCTCTTGGTTCCTGCTCCTACTAGTCTAGTCTGTTTCTGTTGCCCAGCCAAGCCTATTCCTGCTTCCTGTTCCTGTCTAGCTTGGTTTGTTCCAGTCTCCTGCCCCAGTTTTCTAAGTCCTGTTGGCCTCCCGCACCCAGGGGCTCAACCGCTAGGGAACAGCGGTCATTCCAGGTGAAGATTCGTCCTAGCCGACTGCGTCTCCAGGAACAGAGATCTTACATTTGCTCTTGGAGCAGCAAAAGGGCTCACAATATCTGAATCTGTGACTGACTGTGACACCCACCCCCTCTAAAAAGTGAAAATGACAGTAGATACCAGGATCTATGACAGCTTCAAGTATTGCAGCAAGCAATTGTTAGGAGTAGTCTAGTGGTCAGTGCAGTGGACTTTAAACTATGGGACCCAGGTGTAACTCCCACTATAACTCTTTTATTTCTGTACAAATACATGAGCCATCTTGGAACACAGAAATATCTACTGTACCCTGCAAGCATGATGGCTTTTGTAATGGTCGGTGCTTTTTTTGTGCCAGTACACGACTGTACAATGTACTGGCACATTTTTTCTGAGGGCCCGGCTCACCTGCCAGCCCTCAGCTCCCCAACTTTCCACTCTGCCCCCTGCAAATCTTCTATTTACCCGAAGTCACAGCCCGAACCGGTGGCAGTGAAAACGGCAAACAGGCAGGCTCGCCTCCTCATTGCCTCCCTGCCCTATCAGCATCCTGCCTTCCTCTGATGTAATTTCCTTTCCACGAGGGCGGGACGCTGAGAGGGTAGGGAAGTGACGAGGAGGTGAGCCTGCCTGCTTGCTGCTTTCACTGCCGCCGGTTCGCACTGCAACTTCGGGTAAATAGACGATTTCAATGCAGGAGGCAGAACGGAAAGTCGGGGAGCTGAGGGTGGGCAGGTGGGGATACGGCTGGAATGATCTCGGGGCAGGTGGAGGCTGGGGCGAGTCACGACATGGAAGGGAGGGGGAGAATAAGGGGAAAGGAGAATCACTGGACATGGAGGGGAGGGCGGGGAGAGAGGAGAATCACTGGACATGGATGGGAGGGAGGGATAGGGGCAAAGGAGAATCGATGAACATGGAGGGGAGGGCAGAGGAGAATCCTGGACATGGATGGGGTGGGAGAGCAGGGGAGAATCCTGGACATGGATGGGATGGGAGGGCAGGGTTGAGAGGAGAGATGCTGGACATGGATGGATGGAGGGGAGGGCAGGAGAAATGCTGGACATGGATGGAGGAGAGGGCAGGGGAGAGAGGAGAATCTCTGGACATGGATGGGAGGGGAGGGCAGGGGAGAGAAGAGAATCACTGGACATGGATGGGAGGGAAGAATTGGGGCAAAGGAGAATTGCTGGACATGGATGGGAGAGGAGGGCAGGTGAGAGGGGAGAGTTGCTGGGCATTGATGGATTGAGGGGAGGGCAGGACAAATGCTGGACATGGATGGAGAAGAGGGAAGACAAGAAGGAGATGCACATGGATGGAGGGGAGGGGAGAGAGGAGAAATGCTGGACATGGATGAAGTGGAGGGCAGGGAAGATAAATTTTGGAGGAAAGGAAAGACAGAGAAAGGAGATGCACACGAATGGAGGGGAAGGGAAAGAGGAGAAATGCTGGACTTGGATGGAGGAGAGGGAAGACAGAGGAAGGAGATACACATGGATGGTGGGGAGAGGAGAGAGTTGAAATGCTGGACATGGATGGAGAGGAGGAAAGAGAGAGGAAGTGAGATGAACATGGATGGAGGGGAGGGGAAAGGAGAAATGCTGTACATTGATGGAGGGGAGGGAAGACAGGAGGAGATGCACATGGATTTAGGGGAGATGAGAAATTCTGGACATGGATGGAGGGGAGAGAGTTAAAATGTGGACATGGATGGAGGGGAGGGAAGAGAGAGGAAGTGAGATGAACATGGATGGAGGGGAGGAGAGAGGAGAAATGCTGGACATGGATGGATGAGAGGGAAGAGGGAGGAAGGACAGGAGATGCATATGGAAGGAGGGGAGGGAAAGAGAAAAGAGAAGAAAAACTGCACATGGATGGAGAAAATAGGCAAAAACTGGATCCACTCTATACCTCCTCCAGTCAGGTCTGCGGAGGACCCAGCTTTTACCTATGGATGTAGAGCAAGAAATGAAGAAGAAAGGAGGAAAGTAAAGAAATAAATGGAAAGGAAGCCCTGGAAACGGAGTTAAGGGAACAGATAGAGAGAAGCAGAATCAGAGACTAGGACCAACATGATCAGAAAAACAAAGTCACCAGACAACAAAGGTAGAAAAAAATCATTTTTTTTTCATTTTTAGTGTTTGGAATATGTCCAATTTGAGAATTTGCATCTGCTATCTTATTTTGCACTGGGTATACTGGAGCTTACAGAAATTATTTATAATGAAAAAATTCAAGTTATTTTTTCTCCTATACTGGTATAATATTTTCAATGATGCCTGGTTATATGCGCCATGGTTGGTATTAGGGGTGTGGCTATCATAGGGGCGGAGCCATAGGTGGTGGCCCCACCCATAATGAGAACCGGTACCTTTTTTCCTACAAAAAAAAGCACTGGTAACGGTGTACCTTTACATACAGTAGGTTTTTACCAGCTCCTGGAGGGCTCACAATATATATACATACTGTACTTCGCCTTGGGTAAATCTCTTCATAAAGGCGGTTAATAAATCCCAATAAATAAATATAAAGGACTTAAAGTGGGATTTGTACCAGGGGTGAAGCCAGACCTGACATTTTGGGGTGACCCAGAGTTAATATGGGGGGGGGGGCACTAGGCATATAGGAGTGAGTAGTGCTTGGTATTGTAAGCTCCTTTGAGCAGGGACTGTCCTTCTTTGTTAATTGTACAGCGCTGCGCAACCCTGGTAGCGCTTTAGAAATGTTAAATAGTAGTAGTAGTAAAAAATGCCTTAGAGTTCACTTAATAACAGATTTCTAAGTAAAGTCTGACCTGTATCAACATAAACCACATGTACACTTATGGAAACCTTGGAAACACTGACATTTTAAAATGAAGTTGCATTATCCCATAACTTAAAACTTTACCATTATAATAGACTTGAATCTGGTCAACCTCTCAACACACATCACAGTATCCTGGAAAATAATTACTGCAGTGGCACATATTCCTCAGCTTTACTTTATAAGAAATATAAAATGCCTTATTAAGCTGTATTAATAAAATAACCAGTTGACTGGCTACCAGGGTTAAGGGGTCCCTGCTCTATCTGGTAGTGTGGGAATGAGTTTTTAGTATCTTGTTTTGGAGTTCCTTTCCATTTTTTAAATTTGAATATTGTACACAGCTTTGACCTCTTGTGAGCAAAGGTGGTATATCAAGTCTCAATAAACATAAACAAGATAGGCAAGCCTTTGTACAATTTTTATTTGTGTGTGTTATAAAGGTCCCGGCCAATATTCAGCTTTTGAGATGTCCTAAATTCATCTGCTTAGCTACCGGGTGCTGGTACTGAATACTGCCAGCACCTGCATAACTGTTGGCTCTCTGTTTTGGGTCGTCCTCATTGTTTTGGAAGAATTTTTAATAAACTTTGTTCTGAACACCACCTGCGATAGGTTCCGTTGCTCTACTTTATTCTGCTTGGCGTTTACCCTCCAGTGGAGCAATTTGCTTTCTGTTTGCGACTGGCTCTCTTATGTTATCATCTGTCCTTGTTTGAAGTTGTATGTGGGTTATACCATGAGGGCAGTTGAACAGAGGTTGAATGAGCATCGTAGTAGATTAAAAATAAGGACCCTCTCTGCCCTGATGGTTCAACACTGCATAGATTTACAACATGACTTTTCTGACATGAGGTGTTATGTTACAGAAAAAATATCAAATGCATTTAAAGGAGATCGAGAAGCCTCTTTGGCTCTACGTGAACAGTACTGGATATTCAGATTAAACTCACTGTAACCAAATGGATTGAATGACTTCATTGAATGGAATAAAGTTGGGTGTGTTGAGGGTGATGTCATCACGCTCACATTTGTTAAATATATTTCAGGTTTAGCGCTGCTAGCAGAAACAATCCGTTTTAGTAAAAAGACAGAAAGAAAGCAAGCACTGGCGTCCCTGATGAAGGAGCTATTGAAACAGGTTGCTCTGTTGGACGAAGAGGAGAAGCAGTTTAGCGAAAGCAACGACTAAGATAAGTTTATGGCACACTGCTTATTTATTTACTAGTGCTGCACATGGTAGATGGGTGAAGAGGAGTGTCATTTTGTCTCCTTTGTTCCCATTTTTGATTGAAACTCATTGGTTTACAATCATTACAGCAAATTGGATTGTTTAAGAAGAATTGATACATGAGTAGGACATTGGGGAGTTTGTACACATTAAATTTTTGAAAAATAAGGAAAGAAAGTTTAAAATGGGAAAGCTCATGATGTATAGAGCTAATTAAGTGAGCCGAAATCACCAGCAGTTCTCACTAAAAGCAAGCTCAGTTGATTATAATCAGCCTATACTGAATCCTCCCTTCATACTTTCCTTGTTAATTTCAAACTTGGTTGCTCCTCAGTTTCCTCTTATAGATATCATAGATAGAGTTTGATTGATTCTATTTTTTGATATCTGATTATTTATCTCTCCCTTTAGGTCCTTTAAAGTTTTAGGGGCCCTTTTACAGAGTGGCGATAAGCCCAATGCAGGTTTACCGCTCACTTTTCCAGGACTACCATCGGCCCAACGCAGCTGCCAGCGGTAATCCCGCCCCGAGCATGCACCATTTCTGGGGGGAAAAGAAAACCCCTGGAAATGGCTTATGTGCTGCCCGGTTATTGCCAAGTTAATGTGGGAGCCCTTATCACCACTTCAATGGGTGGCAATAAGGGCTCCCCATTGCAAGGCCATGCGGTTAAAGTTCTCTCACTGCATGGCCATGTGTGTCTGGGGTCTTTTTATCCACTGCGGTAAAAAGGGCCCTGTCATGCGGGAAAAACAGCCCCCACCGCTAGTGCAGGGCCCTGTTTCCCGCAGCTTGGTAAAAGGACCCCTCTGTGATTTAGCCCAACGTAAGGGGGCATGATCTGGATTGGCATTGCTGTTGAAAACTGTCCAGCACTAGAGGGTTAAATGACTTGCTCAAAGCCACAAGGAGCTGCCTTGGAATTTGAACCTGGGCCTTCTGGTTCTCAGCCTCTACTTGGAGCCTCATGAATGGTCTTTGGACAACTGAATTCTGCAGGATGTCTTTCAAACAATGGGCACCAACAGTAGATCTGTTTGCAAGGAAGACAACAGAAAACTTCTACAGTTCTGCTCTAGATGGCCAACTCATCACAGAATAACATTATATGATTTCAGAATAAGCTGGGAAACAGGACTGCTCTACACCTATCCACCAATCCTCTCATATCCAGTACGAGGGATCTTTGTAATCCTTATAGTCCCCTTTGATCTTGCCAAGTCTGGTTTCCTGATCTATGGCAGCTAGCAGTCAAAATGATGATTTGTCTGGAAGAATTTCCATCTGTCATAAAAAGTTTATGCACAGAAACAGAGGCGAAGCATGATCAACAGGATGCTTTCAAAGAAGCCAAGGAGATGAAAAATAAGGAATAAAAATGTTATTTAATAGTGGAAAATAAGACTTGACACGGCACCGTGTTTCAGCGAGAATTGCCTGCCTCAGGGGTCTGTATACGGTAAATGCCAGTAGGTGGAACTGAACCAAATCAAGCCTTTAAAAAGACTAATGATTGGTGGATATGCAAGATGGTGGATACATGGAATGCCCTCCCGTGGGAGATGGTGGAGATGAAAATGGTAATGGAATTTAAACATGCGTGGGATAAACACAAAGGAATCCTGTTTAGAAGGAATGGATCCATGGAATCTTAGCAAAGATTGGGTGACAACACCAGTAATTGAGCAAATCCAGTGCTGGGCAGATTTCTATGGTCTGTGCCCTGATCGTGACTGAATAAATATGGATGGGCTGAAGTGTAAATTTTAAGAGGCTTCAACATTAACTTCAGAAATTTTAGTACAAGAACAGTGCTGGGCAGACTTCTACAGTCTGTGCCCTGAAAATGGCAAGGACAAATTAAACTCATATAAAGTATTGCATACCATGTGAAATGAGTTTATCTTGTTAGGCAGACTGGATGGACTGTACAGGTCTTTATCTGCCGTCATTTACTATGTTACTATGATGCTCTAACAAACATTAGGCTATTCCTCTGCTCCAGATGTTCCCATATACATTCTTAACACATCTTGCAAGTAAGTATTACTATTTACTATCACGTCATATAAATTATTCTCCTCTTCCAAGTCCTGTAAAAATGGAAACAAAGGAGATCCCATGAGGAAGATTTCCTCCCTCTCCCCCACCAAATACTATTTGTTGAAGTTAACAAAATATTATATTATAAACAGAGAAATATCTAACTCTGTTGTGATCCTGAATTTATATTTTAGGTCACTGTCCAGTGCAACCAATTTATTCAATAGAAATGTACCCAATAAGGCAATTCAATGTTACTCAAAATTATAGTATGGGGGGGGGGGGGGGGGAACAGAGCACTGTGATTAGAGAACCATTTTTCTGTTTCCTTGATATCTAAAAAGATTTCAGAGTTTATGATGCAGGAGGTGATAAAAATGAAATGGAGTCATTTACTGGGATATGATAGATTACAGTGTAAAGGATGCTCTCAGAATGATTCATTGCTATAATTAACAGTATGTTTGATTATCATGAAATGCCTGAGCAAACCACTAGTTCTCAGAAAGTGGGGATAGTAAATTCCAGTGATGAGTCAGATTGCCCTGTCTCCTGTTAAATCCCTGTTTGTAGGGTACATTATGCAGACTTTACAAGCAAACAGCAACTTCTTTGACTCCAAGCACAACTCTTTACTATCCTTTCTTGCACAGTAACTGGAAAACACAGTTATCTCTTGCCTGTCCCACTAGCCTTGTGGTCTTCCCTGAAGCAGGGAATGGATCACTCTGGCTGTCCTGGCAACAAAGGTATCACTGAAGACCTGGCTAGGATCCTGCAAAGGATTTAATCAGAACACTATGGAATAATTTTATAACTACCTATAAAGCACATGGACCAAGAATTCCTACATTTGTCAGATTTTCATAGTCTCCACACACATTTTCATTTCTGACAATTTTTCCAAGAAAAGAACTCACATAAATTTACACTTACTGACTTGTGTGGATACTTTTTCTGAGTTAAAATATGCACCAGAATGTCCCTTTGTTAGCATGCATTCTGTTTATTTGGTACCTTAAGCAAAGTACATAAAAAATCAATGTAACCCATGCTAACCTACAGGGTATCTCTGTGCATTAAATAGTTCTAACGTGCTATTTTTTAAATATTATTAACAAAAAAGGGGATCCAAAAACTTGTTTAAAAAGTTTCAGAAATGAATTGAAAATGAAGTACAAACTTTTACGAGTATGCTTATTTTTGAAAATGGAAAAACGTGTGTACTTTCAAACTCTGCCCCCATAGAGGCCAACCGAAACCGGTAGTTTTGGTTTTGACCGAAACCAATTCTGCAGCTAAAGTTCACTGCTTGGAACCAAAAACAAAAACTTCATGCCCAGCCATACCCACCTGCCCCGTCCCAGATGATACACCCCTCCTCCCCCCTGCCACAGAAAAGAAGACCTGCCAGGCCACCGTGCAACTCCCCCATCACCACACCAGCAGAGTCCTTGTCCCTTGGGCTGCCTAACATTCTCCCCCCCCCCCCCCCCCAGTAGGCTGTCCCCGGGGCTATCTTAACAAGCCAAGGTGGTCTAGTGGCCTGTTCAAGGGCAGAAATGATGCCACTCATTCCTACCCAATGCTGCAGCTTAATGGAAAAGGCTGCTGAGACTTCCTGTGGCAGCCTCGGCGGCCATTTCCTTTGAGCAGTGGCACTGGGAAGAGGCCACTAGACCACTAAGGCTTGCAAAGGTAGGCCCGGAGAGGGCCTATGGGGGGATCAGGCAGTCCAGGGAGGGGCCAGGTCTTTGCCAAGGCAGGCATGGAGACCCGGAGGAACTCCTTTACTGTGGCAGGAGGGAGCACATCTTCTGCTTTCGGGCAGCCCCAGGGGTTGGGTGGAGAGTTATCTTAGGTGGGAGAGGAAGAACGTTTTAGTTTCTGACAAAAATGCACTACCATTTTCAGGAGAAACCTGAACCCAGATCTCATTCCGGTTTTGGTGCCAAATCCGAAATTCAATCAACCTCTACCCCCAGGCACCTCCCCCTAGAGTAGACAGAAGTATGCATGAAATAGCACTATACACAAATACTTTTACTTACATATATAGCAGGTACTTTTACAAAGCAAATTTCCACAGGTAATGAATTGTTTTGCCCATGGAAATAGCTTTTAATATTTCACTTCCTATCTCTCCCCTATTGCAAAACTGTTTTTTTTTCACATGTCTAACACATCTACAGAAAACAAAAGTGTATGGCAAGATAGAACAATTAATCAAGTTGCCTGGCTATAGCTCTGTTAAATCATATTAGGGTTATCACTTTTTCGGCAATCTTACATAACAGTACTGATACAGAAGTGCAAGAGTAAAAGTTCCCTAGCATGACCTGTGGTGAATATGCTCTCAAAAAAATGGAATACCAGTTCAACTCAGACTCTCACATGCTTAACTCTGACAGTCTTTATAACAGTACCTGATGGTCTACCATATAAGATTGAAAGCCACAGTGAAATCCAAAATGATTAACATCATAAGGTTCCTATTATCCCCAGCCCTCCAAAAGTCATCCACAAGACCAACCACAAGCATCTTCGTCTTGTGTCCATCTAAAAAAAAAACCTGATTGATGCAAGTTTAAGATATGATTCTGGAGAAATTTCTGAGTTTGAGTAAAAGCTGCTTGCACACTCATTTTGCCTAGAAAAGGGCATTAGAAATTGGTCAGAACTCTTTTAACAAACAGAGGTCTAAAGAAGGTTTTCTTTAGCAGAGGCTGGACAATTGCTCATGTAAAAGTCCATCATTCAAACAATCCAAGATAATCTTCCATCCTTTCTTTAGCTTTTTTTTATAAGATGGTTTGAGGCAGAGTTCAACTTACAGGTGGAAAAATTTAAGTCAAACAGAAAAATAAAAACATCGATATTGGTAGTGCACTAAAAATAATTGCAAAGCTCTCCGACCGCTGTTTAATCAATACCAAGCTACAGCACACTCTATCCAATTTTTGCTATGATGGAATTCAAGGAATTAGAGCTCAACATTATTTTTTTTTTTTTTGCTTGAAGTCTGGAAACATTACTCAAAAATAAGAAAGCAAACTTCTCATATGCTTCAATAAAAAATTCTACATTAGTTGTAGCATAGATTTTATATAGTTTGCAACAATAGAGATCAGAAACAAATAAACAGCAGTATACAGTAGTTGTAGCTCACCTGCAATGATCAGTATATGTTTTCATTGTAAGATTTACTTTGGTAGTATTTTGACTCATAGGTGCATCATTTTCTTCTTTCTCAATGTGTAGCAACTTTGGCCACAGTTACCTACCAAACAAGTCAATGACATGTGTCCTTCTAGCTGAATAGTGAGAAGTGGTATGGTAGATATAGAGGAACCAAATAACTCCTGTTTCATGTCAGCTCCCTCAGCTGTAGCAATATGTAATGTCTTAAGGGTTCTCATACTGTTTTCAGCTGTCCCACAAGCTTATGACCAGTATAGCGTGATTTTTTGATGCTTGCACTCAAGGTAATCTAAAATTCATGAAAAGGAGATCCATTATCAGAAAAAAAATTTTCCCAGTGCCAGTATGACAGCAGTCACAGAAGCAGTACTAATAACTACAACCTCCAGGTGACAAGAATAGTCATCAATGACAAGCAAGTGGCCACTATGAAGAAGATCACAAAAATCAACACTGATTTATGTCTAGTGAGAAACCAATAAAACACTTAAATCAGATACAATCTTTGTTTCCACCACCTCCACCAAATGGCCCATCCATGCATCCACCACCCTTTCCTGTTCAAAAACACATGTGAAGGACATTCTTGCACTGAAAATGTCCAAAATAAACAGCTATTTTCCAAACTAAAATGTTCAAAATATGAACACCAAAAGGCAGGCACAAAAATGTCTGTCTGGCATAATTTGTACAAACATGGTCACAGATATCCTTGCAGAGCAGAGGGGCAGCCTAGTGGTCAGTGCAGTGGACTTTAAACAACAGGACCCATGTACAAATAAGAGGTGTAGCTACAGGGGGCCTTGGGGGCCCAGACCCCACCCCAACCCTGGTGGCCAGTCAACTGCCTGTGTTTTAGGCACTACTGGCTGCCCTCCTGCTCCCTGCACTGCTGTTCTTCACAGATTCTTGCATCGCTGTCCTGCTTTCTGCACCACTGTCCTTCAATTTTATGTGCTGCTGACAGCGTCAGTGAAGTAAACACACTGCCTTTCATGGCCAGAAGCTTTCCCTGTGCTACAATTTCCTGTCCCGCATAGGTGGGAATGAGAATCAGGTGCTTAACAATCAGACTTACTATTTATAACTACAATTTTAAAAACAAACAAACAATAATTAGTTTGAGACCTGGAAGCAATTAACATTTTTTTCCTGTGCCTACATCAAAAGAAAAAGATGGCATGTGGGAACTTGCTCCTTTTGTTTTGTAGAATGCAGTGGTTATTATAAAAACAAATTACTACTATTTCACAGAGAGGTATTAAATAATGAGGTAGGGGCTTCCTTCATACAGAAGTTCTACCCAAAGACAGTCTAAATGTGCCAGCATTGTCCAGTTCAGCACACTGTTAGCCACCAAGTTCATACAAAGTTAATTATGTTCACTGAAAAATAAATCTGTTGGCTCAGGGTGCTTTCTATGTGACTATTCCATCACTGTTTCATTATTGCTACCAAGTATTACATATTAAGGGCATTTGCTTCAAACTTTGTTTTAATTTGTTTATCCAGTCCTTACATGCACATAGTTTTGCTTTTTAAACCCAAAGGTGAACCCTAAGAGTGGTTGAACAATTAGGTATAAACTGTATTGTTTCTGAGTTTAATTGTTTTGGACTGCTTTGGGTCCTACTGATCTGTACATCTGTTGTCTAGAATTTTGGGAGATGGAAATGAGAAAATAAAAATTAAGCTTTGGATGAACTCTGTAGAAGCTGTTTACTTTTGCAATGTGTGTATGGATGCCTGTTCTGGTGTGTGCATGTCTATACATATGGCTATGATTTTTGAACATGCGGTATCATTAAAGGACAGACTTTTAAATGTTAGTTGGGTATATATGCTAATCTCAACTTTGTTAAATGTTTCAGACATGTCCATCTATTTGCTCCCATGATATAACTGAATTCTATTATTCTGTCTTGCTGTATTTTCAAATGTAAGCCACATTGAACCCAGGATAATGTGGGATATAAATGTAAAAAATATCCTTTATACAGTGGGGGAAATAAGTATTTGATCCCTTGCTGATTTTGTAAGTTTGCCCACTGACAAAGACATGAGCAGCCCATAATTGAAGGGTAGGTTATTGGTAACAGTGAGAGATAGCACATCACAAATTAAATCCTGAAAATCACATTGTGGAAAGTATATGAATTTATTTGCATTCTGCAGAGGGAAATAAGTATTTAATCCCTCTGGCAAACAAGACCTAATACTTGGTGGCAAAACCCTTGTTGGCAAGCACAGCGGTCAGACGTCTTCTGTAGTTGATGATGAGGTTTGCACACATGTCAGGAGGAATTTTGGTCCACTCCTCTTTGCAGATCATCTCTAAATCATTAAGAGTTCTGGGCTGTCGCTTGGCAACTCGCAGCTTCAGCTCCCTCCATAAGTTTTCAATGGGATTAAGGTCTGGTGACTGGCTAGGCCACTCCATGACCCTAATGTGCTTCTTCCTGAGCCACTCCTTTGTTGCCTTGGCTGTATGTTTTGGGTCATTGTCGTGCTGGAAGACCCAGCCACGACCCATTTTTAAGGCCCTGGCGGAGGGAAGGAGGTTGTCACTCAGAATTGTACGGTACATGGCCCCATCCATTCTCCCATTGATGCGGTGAAGTAGTCCTGTGCCCTTAGCAGAGAAACACCCCCAAAACATAACATTTCCACCTCCATGCTTGACAGTGGGGACGGTGTTCTTTGGGTCATAGGCAGCATTTCTCTTCCTCCAAACACGGCGAGTTGAGTTCATGCCAAAGAGCTCAATTTTGTCTCATCTGACCACAGCACCTTCTCCCAATCACTCTCGGCATCATCCAGGTGTTCACTGGCAAACTTCAGACGGGCCGTCACATGTGCCTTCCGGAGCAGGGGGACCTTGCGGGCACTGCAGGATTGCAATCCGTTATGTCGTAATGTGTTACCAATGGTTTTCGTGGTGACAGTGGTCCCAGCTGCCTTGAGATCATTGACAAGTTTCCCCCTTGTAGTTGTAGGCTGATTTCTAACCTTCCTCATGATCAAGGATACCCCACGAGGTGAGATTTTGCGTGGAGCCCCAGATCTTTGTCGATTGACAGTCATTTTGTACTTCTTCCATTTTCTTACTATGGCATCAACAGTTGTCTCCTTCTCGCCCAGCGTCTTACTGATGGTTTTGTAGCCCATTCCAGCCTTGTGCAGGTGTATGATCTTGTCCCTGACATCCTTAGACAGCTCCTTGCTCTTGGCCATTTTGTAGAGGTTAGAGTCTGACTGATTCACTGAGTCTGTGGACAGGTGTCTTTCATACAGGTGACCATTGCCGACAGCTGTCTGTCATGCAGGTAACGAGTTGATTTGGAGCATCTACCTGGTCTGTAGGGGCCAGATCTCTTACTGGTTGGTGGGGGATCAAATACTTATTTCCCTCTGCAGAATGCAAATAAATTCATATACTTTCCACAATGTGATTTTCTGGATTTAATTTGTGATGTGCTATCTCTCACTGTTACCAATAACCTACCCTTCAATTATGGGCTGCTCATGTCTTTGTCAGTGGGCAAACTTACAAAATCAGCAAGGGATCAAATACTTATTTCCCCCACTGTAAGTACATAAGTACATAAGTAATGCCACACTGGGAAAAGACCAAGGGTCCATTGAGCCCAGCATCCTGTCCACGACAGCAGCCAATCCAGACCAAGGGCACCTGGCAAGCTTCTCAAATGTATAAACATTCTATACATGTTATTCCTGGAATTGAGGATTTTTCCCAAGTCCATTTAGTAGTGGTTTATGGACTTGTCCTTTAGGAAACCGTCTAACCCCTTTTTAAACTCTGCCAAGCTAACCGCCTTCACCACGTTCTCCGGCAACGAATTCCAGAGTTTAATTATGCGTTAGGTGAAGAAACATTTTCTACGATTTGTTTTAAATTTACTACACTGTAGTTCCATCGCATGCCCCCTAGTCCTAGTATTTTTGGAAAGCGTGAACAGACCTTTTAAGACATTGCCTATCCAGCAGGAAGTTGATGGCACAAGGAAAGTGTAACGTTTGTGAGTCCTTGGCCCAGAGGTGGCCACGTGAGAATCATCCAACCACCTTTGGGTAGACAAAGTCCCCTCAGAATTAAGAGTACTCCAAAGAACCAGACTGGACCACAAGTGGAGATGAACTGAGGCAGCTTTAATAGTAGCAAACACAAGGCAAAAAGTGTAGCCAAATGGCACAGAAAGAAAACAAGCAGCCTAACTACACAGTCTAACCTAGCTAGAGCAAGGCAAACAAACATAAAATAAGGTAAAGTAGAATGGCCTAGCTGTATAGGGAAATCAAATATAAGCAGTCTAGTTAAGTCTCTCAACACTGGCTGCAGCAAAACGTAATATAAAGTAGTAAGGCTCGAGCCGACGCTCCCAGGGCTGGTGAAGTAAAAGATCAAAACCCGAGCTGGCACTCCCAGGGCTGGTGAAGTGAAGTAGCAAAACCTGAGCCGGCACTCCCAAAGCAGGTGAAGTAAAAGCCGAAGGCAAAGCTCAGGACGACCAGGTTTAGCAGCAGACCGCCACTGGAACTCAGCATAAGGTAAAAGCCGTAGGCAAAGCTTTACTTCTCAGGACTCCCTGGCTTGGAAGCAGACTTCCACTGGAACACAGCATAAGGTGAAAGCTGTAGGCAAAGCTTCAGGCCATGGCCTCGCAAAGAAACAGTAGTAGGAACTAGCAGAGCCCAGGCAGGCCTGGGCCCCATCAAGGATAATTGCCAGAACACTGAGCACTCTCAGAAGCCAACTTAAGAACTGCTCAGTGCTGATGACCTTACCTTGAGTATTGTGTTCAATTCTGGTCATCGTATCATAAAAAAGATATAGTGGAATTAGAAAAGGTTCAAAGAAGAGTGACCAAAATGATAAAGGGGATGAACTCCTCTCATATGAGGAAAAGCTGCTAAAGAGGTTAGGGCTCTTTAGTTTGGAAAAGACAGTTGAGGGGAGATATGATTAAGGTCTACAAAATCCTGAGCAGTGAAGAATGAGTAGAAGTGAAAGAGAAGATGCTTACCTGTAGCAGGTATTCTCCGAAGACAGCAGGCCATATATTCTCAGATGTGGGTGATGTGTCCCACTTCACCCAGTTCAGAGATTGAAAAAGTTTTATACAGCTTTAAGAGTGCGTACAGCGCTCCTATTGCATATGCACGAATGCCTTCCCACCCGCCATAAGAGCGAGGGACCTCCAGTACAATAAAATAACATAGAGACTGAACGGATTCATCTAACAGATATTGAGGGGGTTTAGGGGGGTTTGGGCTGTTGGGGGAATCAGTTGTTGCAGTGGTGTAGCCAGACCTGACATTTTGGCTGGGCCCAGAGCTAATATGGGTATATATATATATATATAGGTGGGCTTCTGGGTGAGGATGGGCTCTTCACTGCAGGGCAAAAAAAAGGTATATTTTAATCATTAAATATATACATTTTTTGCCCTAGGCAGTGAAGTGCTTACCCCACCCAGAAATTCCACAACAATAAATTTTAATAGTGCCCACCAGGCCCCAGCTAGCTTAATTTTAAAAACAAATTACCATGATAATGTTAAAAATAAGATGCAAAAAAACCCAAAAAGCATGTTATTACCTGCTGCTGGGCTGGGCTGGGCTGGCAGCTGCTGCTTGGCAGTAAGTTACCTGGGGCCGGGAGACAGGAACTCGACTTTGACCAGACCTTTCTTCTGTTTCCACGTTTCCAGGCCAGGGAGAGCAGGGCCAGGCTGAACCCTTCATACGTGCATGTGGCCATGTGCAGCTTTAGCCTTACCCTGCCCACCCTCAGATGCCACGTCACATCGAGTGAGCGGAGCCGAGCGAAAGCGAGGCTGAGGCATGCCGCCGCGCACAGCCACGTATGGGACATGTCACACCGCTACCGCGAATGCAGTGTGACCAACAACAACGACGCCACCGACGTGCTGCCTTTCTCTAAGCCCAAAGGTAGGTGGGCGTGGGCTGATGATCTCTTCTGAGCCTGCCCTGAGTGCGGGTGCCCGCGATGTACGCTAGGGTGCTAGGCTCTGCTGCATGCGGTGTGTGTGTGTGCGCTTGGGTGGTGGGCGGGCCTGAGGACGGAATCAGACTGAGCCTGAGATCAGCGCCACATGTCGGGTGCTGTCTCTCTGCCGTCACGCTAGGCAGCTAGGCTGCTGCTGCAGTTGTGTGTGCGCTGGGTGGGCGAGCCTGGGCTGAAATTGGGTGGGCCTGGGCCCACCCAGGCCCACCCGTAGCTATGCCCCTGAGTTGTTGAGGGGTTAGTGGGGGGAGGAGGGTGAGGGGGGAAGGGGGGGGAATAGGGGGGATAAAAGGGTTATAAGCATAATGTTAAAATAAAAATTAAATTGTTGCATTGTCATGTACTGGAGCAAATGGCTCGTTGTTATGTTTGAGATGTTATTTCAATAAAAATTCAAAGTTAAAAAAAAAAATAACATACAGACAACTCTAAGGGGAGGTGGGAGGGAATGTGAGAATATATGGCCTCAGAGAGTATCTGCTACAGGTAAGTATTTTCACTTTCTCCAAGGGCAAGCAGGCCACTAATTCTCACATGTGGTAATCCTTAGCTATCAGTCTCACTGAAAACAACAACAGTAATCAATTGAACCTTGCAACAGTGAGGTCAAACACAGATTAATCTATAAACTATATACAAACTGTGTGAGAATGCAGCCTGGAACAGAACAAAACGGGACTATGGGAGAGGAGTTGGATTCTAGACCTGAAACAAATTCTGCAGCACTGTTTGTTCAACTTGACTGACATGTCAGGTATCATGCTCAAGGCAGTAGTGAGATGTGAATGGGTGGACCAAAGACCACATTGCAGCCTTGTAAATCTCTTCAATGAAGGCTGACCACAAGTGGCCTACTGATGCAGCCATGGCTTTGACATTATGAGCCTTGACATGACCCTCAAGAGCCAGACTACCTTGGGCATGTGAAATAAATGCAATCATCCAGCCAAGTGGAAATTGTGCATTTCCTGATGGCGACCCCCATCCTTCTTGGATCAAAAGAAACAAATAGCTGGATGGACTGCCTGTGGAGCCTAGTCCACTCCAAGTAAAAAGCCAATGCTCACCCTATGAGTTGAAGTAACAGCCACCAAAAATAAGACCATTCAGGTCAAGTACTTTAGATGACAAGAATCAAGTAGCTTGAAAGGAGCTTTCATTAGCTGGGTGAGGAGAACATTGAGGTCCCATGACACTGGTGAAGGTTTGACAGGAGGCTTTGTCCACAGCAAATCTCTCATGAATCAAACAACTAGAAGCTGAACAGAGATGGGCTTACTTTCTACAAGGTGAAGATAAGGACAGAAATGGGATCTAGGGCCTTGTCCTCACACCAGATGGCAAACCTCCTCCATTTAAAAGAGTAACATCTCTTATGGAACCTTTCCTGGAAGCCAGCAAGACTCTGGAGACACCCTCAGGAAGATGCAAGGAAGCAAATTCTAAACCCTCAACATCCAGCCCATTAGGTCCATAGACTGGAGGTTGGGATGCAGAAGAGATCCCTCGTTCTGCGTGATGAGGGTCGGAAAACACTCCAATCTCCAAGGTACTTCAGAGGATAACACCAGAAGAAGAGAGAACCAGATCTTCCAGTAACAACATGGCGCAATCAGGGTCACGGTTCCATGGTCTTGCTTGAGTTTCAGTAAAGTCTTCCTCACAAGAGGTATGTGAGGATACATATGCAGGAGACCATTCCCCCAATGAAGGAGGAAGGCATCTGATGCTAGTCTGTCATGGGTCTGAAGCCTGGAACAGTACCAGAAGACTTTGTGATTAAACTGAGTGGCAAAGAGATCCACCGAGGGGATGCCCGATACTCAGAAGATCTTGCAGGCAACACCCATGCTGATGCGATTGCATGACACTGCTCAGTCTGTCGTCCAGGCTGTTGGATTTGTATAGTAGTGGATTACATATTTATGTTTTGATTTTAGAGTTCTGCAAAGCTCGTTCTCCTGAGAATGCCTTTTTGGCGAAACATGCAGCATGTCGGGAACGTGCAAGCATTGAACAACAGATATTGAATGGCACAATTGAGCACTATTCCATGATTATTATGATTTGCATCACCAGCACAAGCAAATACAAAACGAAAAAAGAAAAAATAGAGAGGATGCCTATGGACTAACAGCCTTGTTTTCTGTAGGGATACCCTTCATTAGTAGACATCCACATCATAAGCTAAGTACCACCGTTATTATTATTTAACACAGCAGTGATTGTATTGAACATTGTGCTTCTTTTAATCGGTAGGTAGGGAGGGCTGTGCTATGATGGTGGGTCCCAGTGGCATGTTTTAAGCTGGTTATGGCATGTGTCGCATGCATTGGCATTCTGAGCACATTCACTATTATACTATTATACTACAAATAATTGTTTTAGTTAATGGTTAGGTTTCTAGCATTGGCTGTGCATTTGTAATTACCAAAGAAACCTGTTACATCAATCCCCAGTGTTTTGTTGTTGGATTTGCCTGGCAGGTAAGGGGCCTAGACTGCCCAGTGCCACATCCAGACAGCCTACTGACACAGTAGGCATGATCTGGTACCCCTACCCCTGCTTGCTGGTGTAGTACATTGCAACCTGATGGTCTGTTTGAATGAGTACAATTTGATTGATCAGCCGATCTCTGAAAATCTTTAGAGCATTCCAGATAGCCTGAATCTCCAGAAGGTTGATGTGAAGATCAGTCTTCTGAGCTGACCAGGCACCCTGAGTGTGAAGCCCGTCTAAATGAGCTCCCCAGCCCAAGTAGGATACATCTGTAATCAGCACCTTCCAGAGCTGAGGAATTTGGAATGGGAGTCCCAGAGTCAGATTGGATCAAATTGTCCACCAGAGCAGAGATTGTACCAGCTGTAGTGACACTTGGATAACATCCGCTAGGTTCCCTGTTGCTTGACACCACTAGGAAGCTAGGGTCTACTGGGCAGTTCTCATATAAAGGCGTGCCTTGGGTGTCACAAGGATGGTGGAGGCTATGTGGCCTAACAACCTCAATATCTGCCGAGCTGTGATCTGTCAACAGGCCTAAACTTGAGTGGCATGAGCGACATATCCGCCCTCGGCACAGGGAGGAAAGGTCATGCCCAATATGTATCTAGCAGGGCTCCAATGAATGCCAATTGCTGGACAGGGAGCAGATGATACTTGGGGTAGTATTAAACGAACCCTAGTAGCTCCAACACCCGAATAGTTTTCTGCATGGACTCTTGGGCATCATCCTGCAATGTGCTCCTCACCAGCCAATTGTCCACATAGGGGGGACACATGGACTCTCAGTCTTTATAGCAAAGCTGCGACTACTGCAAGACACTTGGTGAAGATACTGGGAGCTGATGCGAGGCCAAAAGGCAACACGTGGTACTGGAAGTGATGTGTCCCCAGCCGAAACTGAAGATATTTCCTGTGACTTGGAAGTATGAGTGTAAGAATTCCTTAAGTCCAGAGAGCATAGTCAATCATTTTCCTGAATCATGAGGAGAAGGGTGCCTGGGGAAACCATCCTGAACTTTTGTTTAAGCAGGAATTTATTTAGGGCCCTCTGATCTAGGATGGGGTGCACCCCCCTTCTTCTTTTGCACAAGGAAGTACCTGGAATAGAATCCTTTCCCTTCCTCCCCTGGTGGAACAGGCTTGACTGCATGGGTCTTTAAAGGGGCGGAGAGTTCCTCTGCAAGTATCTGCTTGTGCTGAGATCTGTAGTGATTTGCTCTCAGTGGGCAATCTCGTAGTTTCTGTCTCCAATGAAGGCATAACAGAGACAGACTATATGGAGAACCCACCGTCAGAGGTTACAAGGGGCCAGCAGGTCATCCAGGAGGGTTACTTTTACTGTGGCTATGCTCTTCTGGAGCCAGTCAAAAGCACATCCCTGACATTGACTGGGGAGCTATCTGGGCTTTAGGCACACACTGTTGATGAGAATGAGCGCACTGAGGTTGAGCCTGCTGAGGCTGATGAGAAGAAGGAGCATACCTACATCTCTGTGAGTAGTAGGGACCCCTCTTCGACTTGCACAGAAATCACCTGGATGAGGAGGCAGTTGCAGGCTTCCGGAAGCAGAGAGTATCGATGGTATCAGTATGCTTCTTGGTGAGGTCAGTGGCCTCTTCCACCTTCTCTCCAAAAAGGTTATCCCCCACGACACGTAGCATCCGCCGATCTCTGCTGAACCGCTGGGCCCAAGTCAGAGACACACAGCCATGAGAGTCTATACATCGCTATACTTTGAGCAGAGATCCGGGATGCCACATCAAATATATCATAGGCACCCCTGGCCAAGAACTTTCTACATGCCTTCTGCTACTTGACCAACTGGCAAAATAATTCAGCCTGCTCTGGTGGGAGAGTCTGCCAAATCAGACATACTGTGCACTAAGGATCTCAAGTACAGGCTCGTGTAGAGCTCATATGATCGGATACGGGAGAGGAGCATAGAGGTCTGATACATCTTCCACCCAAATCAATCCAGGGTTCTAGCTTCCGTGCCAGGGGGCACCAAAGCATAGTGCCTAGAACTCCTGGCTCTTTTGAGCATGGATTTCATCACCAGGGAATGATGAGGCAACTGGAGTCTTTTAAAACCCAAGGAAGACTGAATCCGGTACATGGTGTCAATCTTCTTAGATAGGACAGGGACCAACAGAAGGAACACCCAGTTCTTCACTTAAATGTCCCACAAGATCTCATGAAGCAAGACTGTCATGGTATCTCTAGGAGGAGAGTCTTAGTCCGAGATCTCGAATATCTTAGGTCTGGGCTCATCCTCCACTTCCAAAGGAATAGGAAAGGCAGCCACCATTTCATTAACAAAAGATAAGAAGGAAAGGGTCTCTGGTGGAGATTTTTGTCTTTCCTGTGGAGGGGAGGGATCTGACAGGATACCATAGGAGTCCTCCTTTGAGAGGTATTGTGGATCTTCATAAGACTCACATGAGCGCTCCTTATCATGTCAGCGAGAAACTCCTCATGGGGGGACTGAGACTGAGCCCGCCTTGACAAGAAGGAGCTAAGTCCCCGAGAAGGGGGGCTCGGGCTTAAGTGCAACTTACTTAGGGTAGAAAAGAAAGGAAAATTAAAAAGGGACAAAAAACCTAAAACTCTAAAGGAAAGGTTGAAAAGGGTCCCGAAGAAAAAACAATGAAGAAATCAAAAAGAAAAAACAACAGGAAGGCACAAAATATTAGTTCATAAAAATCTCCCAACTGAGCTGTGCGAAGTCACAATGATTGAGTCTTACCTCACCACAGATGAAAAAGAGCTGGAGGTCCTGCACTCTCATGGCAGGCAGGAAGGCACTCGCACATGTGTGGTGGGAGCACTGCGCGTGCTCTTAAAGTTGTACAAAGCTTTTTCAAGCTTTTTTTTACTCTTTCAAAAAGTACAAAGACCAGGGGACACTCAATGAAGTTACATGGAAATATTTTTAAAACAAATAGGAGGAAATATTTTTTTTCACTCAATGAATAGTTAATCTCTGGAACTCTTTGCCAGAGGATGTAGTAACAGTGATTAGCATATCCGGGTTAAAAAAAAAAAAGGTTTGGACAAGTTCCTGGAAGAAAAGTCCATAGTCTGCTATTGAGACATATATGGGGAAGCCACTGTTTGCCCTGGGATTGGTAGCATGGAATCTTGCTACTACTTGGGTTTCTGCCAGGTGCTTATGACCTGGACTGGCTACTGTTGGAAGCAGGATACTGGGCAAGATGGACTATTGATTTGACCCAGTATGGCTATTCTTATGTTCTAATGATTAAATGGCACTGGCCCCAGGATCTGCAGGTGTCATTTTGAATTAGACAATGGAGCAAGAGTGTCTGGAGATTGCTCTTGTCCTATATGGACTCGATCTAGGTAGATTAATAAGTTAGGCTTCTATTTTTATAAGTTTGTTTTTCTTGGTGGAGGGAGGGGAAGAGGGGCCCTGGATTAAATGCTTATTTTTTCTACTTTGGGTCAGGGGATACCTAGTTTTGTAGTTTATTTTGCTTCAAATAAACTAATCAAGATAAAGTAAAGCAAAAACAAAACACAAAATTAAATGAACACTCCTACGTTTCATACATAGGAGGCAGATTCCATTGATTATGAGCAAGGATCTTTGTTATCTTTGCTTGCTCGGTTATCAAAAACATCTATGGGTCAATATTCAGTTAGTGGCAGTGAGTGATTTCTAAAACATTCACCACTACTGGCTAAATTAGACCCACATATTCAATAACCACACTCCTCTATTCAGGATCCAGCACTAAATATCTGCATTTTCAGCAGTAGCGAGATGTTAATCTTAATCTCACCATTTATAACCCCCTCAATCCCAAAAGTCTGGTTTTAAAATGATTCACAAAAAAATGATACAAATAATCATCTTATATTCAGTCAGCCAATCATTAATCTAAAATCAAGCTAATATTACAGTAAATATGTTTGACCAAGAAAAATCTTTAGGTATTTATAAAACAGAAAATAAGTAGATTGTTTTTAACTACTAAAGGGAAAACATTCCAAATATAGGTGGCTTGGAAGAAAAGGAACTCTCAAGTACTCTCTTATATCAGACGCCCTTGCATGGAGGAAAATACATGAAGAGTTGATCAACTAATCAGCTAATTCTGGGGCTTACTGTTCATTCTTTTGGGACTACCGCTGGCCCAATGTGGCCACTGATGGTAGTTCCACCCTGAGAATGCGCCATTTCTGGAGGGAAAAGAAAACCCCCGGAAATGGCATGTGGCAGCGATAACCTGGCGGTAATCGGGCATTGCCATGTGCTGCCTAGTTAGGTTGGGAGCCCTTATCACCACCTCAATGGGTGGTGGTAAGGGCTCCCTGCAGCATGGCCACGTGGTAAGAGTTATCTCACTGCGTGGCCATTTGGGGGGGGGGGGGGTTACCAGCTGCGGAAAAAACAGCCTCCGCCGCTAACACATGGCCTTTTTTCCCTACAGCTTGGTAAAAGGACCCCCCTCTTATTTCACTGATTCCCAAACTTTTTACTATGATGGAACCTCTAAATTATTTTTCATATACTGAGGAACCCTCACGTCATGCAAACACACATATATATATATATATATAATTTTATTTTTTTTTAATTATTATTATTTACTTGAAGAGCCTCTGAAGAGAATGCTAAGAACCCTAGGATTTTCAGAAACCCAGTTTGTGAATCACTTTCTTATTTGATAGAAAGGATATCAAACAATTTAAATACATACGCAGTGCTCCTTCAAAATTTTTAAAATAAAACAAGATAATTTAAACACAATCTGTGCCATACCCACATAGCTAACTGGGAAAAGTTAGGATAGCTTTTGTGTGATCCTATATGCCTGGTTAGCTGTGTGGGCACCAGCACTGAATATCGCCGTTTCCTGTATAATTCATTTCATTTTTTTTTATCCTGGCTCCTCCCTGACTCTGCCTCTGGACTGCCTAATACTAAACAATGAAAGCAATGGCAGGTCACATTGGATTTTCAGCAGTTAAGAACCACTTTAAATACATGGATGGCCCGCTCACCACAATTTAACCTGGCAGGAGCCTCTTCTGGCTGGTTAAATCATTCTTAATATTGACCCCCTAATATCTAACCTCCTGTCTGGCCCAAAATTTGTAGTCTGTTTTGCTTGGCTTATCTAGATTCAGTTTAAATTGATCTTCATCCAGAAGCTAATTTATTGGCCCTTTTACTAAAGCTTAGTATGTTCTAACAGAGTTAGTGCAAGTTAAATGCCCCAAGACCTATTTTATACCTATGGACCGTTAGCAAACAGTAAGTTTAGTAAAAGGGCCCCTTATTTGAATTTAGCTCACACCTTTAAATTAGAAGCTTATAACAGGCATTAAGTAACTGATAAGCCCTCTCAATAGTGCTCCCTGAAAATATTGGGCTGAATCAGACTGGCTGTCCTTCCCATCGAAATTTCACTGAACACGTGACAGGGAACACTTTCAATGAAATGCACTCATTGTAGAGAAAACAGATCTCTATGCTTAAGAAGCCATTTTTCATTTTCCATGATATCTGGTAAAGATTTCTGAGTTTATGATGCAGAGGAGATAAAAATGAAATGGAGTCATTTACTGGAATATGATAGATTACAGTGGAAAGGATGTTCTCAAAATGATTCATTGCTATAATGAACAATATGTTTGATTAGCATGAAATGCCTTGAAAGAACCAGTAGCCCAAGAAAAGCAGGGATAGTAAATTCCAGTCAGCTTGCCCTGTCTCCCATCAGATGAGTTGCATGAGAAGCCAAGCTAATTTTCGTGACCCATATATAGTTACAGTATGACAACTGCCACAGTATCAACTCGTTATTTAACATACAAAGAAAATCTCCATTTTTGGGCCTGCCTTATTAAGCTTTTTTTCCTACATAACCACTTAAAGCGAGAAAAACTTTGTCAAGCCAGTCTACACCATTAGAGTGCCCATCACAAATCTCAGCAACATTTATACTGCTGGGACCACATTCAGAGGCTGGACATGGTTAATTGTCCTATTGCCTCTCCTGTGTGCATTGCAAGCTTCATGTTACTTATGAAGGCTACAGTAAGGCAAAAGACTTTTGTTCCAGAGATTTCTTGTTTGCCAGACTGTTATCTTTTAGGAACGCCTGTAAGACATGGTTGGGGGGGGGGCTTTGTTTGTTTTTTGCCAGACCTAGAATGGTTCAGGTGGATTGGGGGGGGGGGAGTTTTTATTAACTTTTTAGTGATCTGTTATCTGTTGTTAAAATCATCCATAGTACCTGAAGATTGGAGGGTGGCCAATGTAACACCAATTTTTAAAAAGGATTCCAGGGGTGATCCAGGAAATTTACAGAACAGTAAGCCTGACTTCAGTACCGGGGAAAATAGCAGAATAAAATTATGGAACACATAGACAAACATGGTTTAATGGGACAGAATCAACGATTTGCTTCATTTCTTTAAAAGTGTAAATAAACATGTGGATAAAGGTGAGCCGGTTGATGTAGTGTATTTAGATTTCATAAAGCTTTTGACAAAGTTACTCATTAGAGACTCCTGAGAAAATTAAAAAGTCATGGTATAGGAGGCAATGTCCGTCTGTGGATTAGGAATTGGTTATTGGACAGAAAACAGATGGTAGGGTTAAATGGACATTTTTCTCAATGGAGAAGGTGAATAGTGGAGTGCAGCATGATCTGTACTGGGACTGGTGGTATTTAACATATTTATAAATGATCTGGAAATTGGAACAACGAGTGAGGTGATTAAATTTGCAGATGACACAAAACTATTCAAAGTTGTCAAAACACATGCAGATCAGGAAGACCTTAGGAAACCGGAAGACTGGATATACAAATGGCAGATGAAATTTAATGTGGACAAATACAAAATGATGTACATTAGGAAGAATAATCTGAATTATAGCTACCTGATGCCACAGTCCACCTTAGGAATCAGAAACTACACTCTGAATGCAGTATAACAACAAAGAAATAGGAGATGCAAATCCAACCTGTACTGTGCAAAATATAAAATTAGCAGATTTGATGTCCAGATATCAGCATATTCAAACCTTCAAATTGAAAATCATTTTTTCCAGCTTTCTTATCTAGCCATTTTATTTTTCTAATCATTTTGGTCTCAGTCTCTGCTTTCTGCTCTCCTTTGCCTTCTCATAACTCTCCTCCTGTCCTGTCCCAGGCCCCTACCTGTGCTCCCGCGGGGGGGAGCGATGGTCGTCGGGCCTCGCAGTGTCCAGGGCGGCAGAGACGGACCGCCGACGCTACCGCGGGTCAGACCGAGGCCGGCGACCCGCTGGAGCGAACGCCGGCCTCGGAGAAGGGAGCACGCCGGCCAAGATGGCGGCGCCAGCGTCAACGTCTCCCTGGCCCGGAGCGGACCAGCGAGGAAGCTCCGCCTACTCGCGCCAGATTGGCGCGCCGGAACTGAGACTCCGCCTGCAGGGCAGGCCGGCCAATCCAGGCGCTCCTTGCCTGCCAGGGCCGGGGGGATTGGCTCCTCTTCCGGGGAAGGGGCGGACTGGTGGGAGATTTAAACAAGGGAACTGGAGGGTTCCAGTGCTTCCGTTTCAGATGTCAGAAGCTGACACAGTGGATCTCGGAGTGCTGTTCTTCAGAGACTGTGTTCATCTTCAGTGCTAGCCGTCCCTGCTAGCTGCCTTCAGAGACTGGGTCCATCTTCAGTGCTAGCCGTCCCTGCTAGCTGCCTTCAGAGACTGGGTCCATCTTCAGTGCCAGCCGTCCCTGCTAGCTGCCTTCAGAGACTGGGTCCATCTTCAGTGCTAGCCATCCCTGCTAGCTGCCTTCAGAGACTGGATCCATCTTCAGTGCTAGCTGTCCTTGCTAGCTGTCTTCAGAGACTGTGTCCCTCGTCAGTGCTAGCCGTCCCTGCTAGCTGTCTTCAGAGACTGTGTCCCTCTTCAGTGCTAGCCGTCCTTGCTATCTGTCTTCAGGGACTGTGTTCCTCTTCAGTGCTAGCCGTCCTTGCTAGCTGTCTTCAGAGACTGTGTCCCTCTTCAGTGCTAGCCGTCCCTGCTAGCTGTCTTCAGAGACTGTGTCCCTCTTCAGTGCTAGCCGTCCTTGCTAGCTGTCTTTAGAGACTGTGTTCCTCTTCAGTGCTAGCCGTCCTTGCTAGCTGTCTTCAGAGACTGTGTCCCTCTTCAGTGCTAGCTGTCCTTGCTAGCTGCCCTTCAGAGACTGAGTTGCTGACTACCAGCCAGGCCGGCCGTCACCCCGCGGTTCCAGCAGTCCTGCTGGCCGCCTGCAGCTGGAGGCTCAACCCTTGGTGAACGGCGGTCGCCGCGGGTGAAGATTCGGGGTGCGCGGCTGTCCTCTGAGGTCTTGCGGGCCTCAGGGAACCTAAGGGCTCACCTATAGCAGAAACAGGACACCTCCCAGGGTATCCAGTCCATCTGATACCTCTTCTCTCCCTCGTGGCTTCCTCACTTTCTATCCTATAGTACATATCTCAGACATTGATCTCTTCCTTTCAACTTGCTTCCATTTAATTTTTTTTCTCTCTCTCCACTAAGATTTAATTCCTCCTCCTTACCAGCCACTCCTCAATCTCCGTAGCCATTATTCCCCATCTCTCTTTTCCCTCAGCTTTTCAGAAACTTCTTCCTCCTCCCATGTCTAGCATCCCTCCCCGTGTCCAAAATCTCCCCCTCACTTTCCTCCATTTAGCGTCTTCCATCTTTTGCTCTCTCTCTCTCCCTATCCCATGTGCTCAGCATTCTCTCTATCTATATATATTTACATATCTCTCTTTCTCTCTAGATAGATAGATAGATAGATAGATAGACAGATAGATAGATAGATATTCCTTCCATGGGTCCAGCATCTCTCTCACTCTCTCTCCTCTGTCCCTGCATTTCCCTCCCTCTTTCTCCTCCGTGTCCAACATCTATCTCTCACTCTCAAATCCTCCATTTCCCACATCTTTCTCTCTATATTAGAGAGTTGCTGGGACAGAAATCTTACCCATCTCCACCCATTCCCATTGGAATCTTACCCATCCCCACCCATCCCTGCAAGAATTTAACCTGTCCCCACCCAGTCCTGCGAGAATTTAATGGCACATTTTTAAAAATTCCAGTCGGCTCTCTCAACCTCTCTCTAGGTTTGAGACGCAGCACTGCAGGCAAGGAAGGAACGGAAGTTGGAACACTCTGGTGCACACATGTAAGACTTGTCTCTGATTCACTGGCACTGTGTGCTAACAGGTCGCTACATGCACGAGCCAGTAGTTCAGGTGACATCTGATGCTCGTACCTATGTCACAGCTGAGGTCTGCACATCAGCCCAGGAGCAGAGAGGATTAACAGTAAACATAGTAGATGACGGCAGAAAAAGACCTGCACGGTCCATCCAGTCTGCCCAAGAAGATAAATTCATATGTGCTACTTTTTTATTTGTACTGTCCTCTTCAGTGCACAGACCATATAAGTCTGGCCAGCCCTATCCCCACCTCCCAACCACCAACCCCCGCCTCCCAACCACCAGCTCTGGCACAGACCATATAAGTCTGTCCAGCACTATCCTCGCCTCCCAACTACCAGTCCCGCCTCCCACCACCAGCACTGGCACAGACCCTATAAGTCTGCCCAGCACTATCCCCGCCTCCCAACTACCAGTCCCGCCTCCCACCACCAGCTCTGGCACAGACCGTATAAGTCTGCCCAGCACTATCCCTGCCTCCCACCACCAGCTCTGGCACAGACCGTATAAGTCTGCCCAGCACTATCCCCGCCGCCCAACCACCAGCCCCTGCACAGACCATATAAGTCTGCCCAGCACTAGTCCTGCCTCCCAACCACCAGCCACGGCACAGACCGTATAAGTCTGCCCAGCACTAGCCCCGCCTCCCAACCACCAGCTCTACCTAGCAGACTCTCACCACCTAACACATATGCCTCTCTTGGATTTCTACTCCCTAAGTGCATCACTTTGCATTTCTTCGCATTGAATTTTAATTGCCAAACCTTAGACCATTCTTCTAGCTTTTTCAGATCCTTTTTCATGTTTTCCACTCCCTCCAGGGTGTCCACTGTGTTACAAATCTTAGTATCATCTGCAAATAGGCAAACTTTACCTTCTAACCCTTCGGCAATGTCACTCACAAATATATTGAACAGAATCGGTCCCAGCACCGATCCCTGAGGCACTCCACTACTCACCTTTTCCTCCTCCGAGCGAACTCCATTCACCACCACCCTCTGGCACCTGTCCGTCAACCAGTTCCTAATCTAGTTCACCACTTCGGGTCCTATCTTCAGCCCATCCAGTTTATTTAAGAGCCTCCTGTGGGGAACTGTGTCAAAAGCCTTGCTGAAATCTAAGTAGATTACGTCTATAGCATGTCCACGGTTCAATTCTCCGGTCACCCAATCAAAGAATTCAATGAGATTCGTTTGGCACGATTTCCCTTTGGTAAAACCATGTTGTCTCGTATCTTGCAACTCATTTTCTTCCAGGAAATTCACTATCCTTTCCTTCAGCATCGCTTCCATTACTTTTCCAATAATCAAAGTGAGGCTTACCGGCCTGTAGTTTCCAGCTTCTTCCCTATCACCACTTTTGTGAAGAGGGACCACCTCCGCCGTTCTCCAATCCCTCGGAACCTCTCCCATTTCTAAGGATTTATTAAACAAATCTTTAAGAGGCCCCGCCAGAACCTCTCTGAGCTCCCTCAATATCCTGGGGTGGATCCCATCTGGTCCCATGGCTTTGTCCACCTTTAGTTTTTCTAGTTGTTGATACACACTCTCTTCCGTGAATGGTGCTATATCCACTCCATTCTCAAATGAACTTTTGCCAGTCCATCGTGGTCCTTCTCCCGGATTTTCTTCAGTAAAAACAGAACAAAAGTATCTATTTAGCAAATTTGCCTTTTCTTCATCATTATCTACATAGCGGTTTGCAGTATCTTTTAGTCTCACAATTCCCTTTTTAGTCATTCTCCTTTCACTAATATACCTGAAGAAATTTCTTGTCACCCCTCCTTACCTTTCTAGCCATTTTTTCTTCCGCTTGTGCTTTCGCCAGACATACCTCTCTCTTGGCTTCTTTCAGTTTCCTCCGGTATTCCTCCCCGTGTTCATCGTCTTGAGTTTTTCTGTATTTCTGGAATGCGAACTCTTTAGCCTTTATTTTCTCAGCCACTTGCTTGGAGAACCATAGCGGTTTCCTTTTTCTCTTGCTTTTATTTACTTTCCTTAGATAAAGGTTTGTGGCCCTATTTATAGCTTCTTTCAGCCTGGACCACTGTCCTTCCACTTCTCGTATGTCCTCCCAGCCCATCAGCTCCTTCCTTAGGTATTCCCCCATTTTACTAAAGTCAGCATGCTTGAAATCCAGGACTTTGAGTTTTGAGTGGCCACCCTCCTCTTCAGCCGTCATATCAAACCAAACCGTTTGATGGTCACTGCCGCCCAGGTGGGCACCCACTTGGACATTTGACATGCTATCCGCATTTGTGAGCACCAGATCCAGTGTCGCTCCCTCCCTCGTGGGTTCCATGACCATTTGTCTGAGCAGAGCACTTTGGAAAGCATCCACAATCTCTCTACTTCTTTCCGATTCCGCAGACGGAATCTTCCAATCTACATCCGGCAGATTGAAATCTCCCAGCAACAGCACCTCTCTCTTCTTTCCCAACTTTTGAATATCTGCAATCAGGTCTTTATCTAATTCTTCCAATTGTGTTGGAGGTATGTAGACAACACCCACGTGGACAGAGGTTCTATCATCTCTTTTTAAGGTGATCCATATCGCTTCTTCCTTACCCCAAGTCCCTGTCATTTCGGTTGCTGTGATATCATTTCTCACATATAGAGCTACTCCTCCACCTTTACGACCCTCTCTATCCTTCCTAAATAGATTATAGCCTGGTATGTTTGCATCCCATTCATGGAAACCATTGAGCCATGTCTCTGTGATTGCAACAACGTCTAAGTCTGCCTCCAACATCAGGGCTTGAAGGTCATGAACTTTGTTGCCAAGACTGCGAGCATTTGTGGTCATCACTTTCCATTTACATTTACATTTCCTGGTATGTGTTTCAACATTTGATATTTTGGTGTGTTTTTTTGTCTTTGGGTCCCTCCATATCTTTTTGTTCCACCTTAATTTCTTTTGCTTTTGCTGTTTCTTCTGGCTCAGTTCTATTTTTAGGAACCTCACAGAGCTCTAATGGAGCAAAAGAATTCTGTAGGGGTAACACTTGTGAGGGTGTATGCCTCTGTGTCACATGACGAAGTCTGCCTGAGCCTACTGTGAACCATCTATTCTTAGGTGGTTTTATCCTTTGAGGCAGTGGTGTGAATTTGGTTTGATTTTGTGCAGTCTTACAAGTTGCTTTAAGTGCATCTAATTCCTGCTTTAATTTACTGACCTCTTGTTTTAAACTAGCGAGCTTATTACAGATAGGACAAGCCTTAAGTTTCCAGATGATTGGCCTTGAAACTAAAGCTCCACAATTATTACAGAGAATAAAAGTCATCTTGATTTGTTGAATGGGTATGAGTAGCTATTTTATGATGGGGCTTGACAGTGTGCAAGATTAACTTTACTCCTCAGCAATTTGAGACAGTTGTAATTTGGGTGGAGTTAAGTTGTGATAAGTAGTATAGTTAGAATAGGGATTTAGGAAGTGTCAGTCTTGGGGTGGGTGGGTATAAACCTAAACTTGTGGAATGTGTTTGCTGTAAAACCTATCTTTGGCCTGTATTAAGCCTCTTTTCTACAAAGCTGATTGGGACAAGGGGAAGACAAGGATAGTAGGTAGAGATGTGCAAAAAAACCCACAGTTCTAGGGTAGGAAAAGCCACAAATATAGCCAGCACAAGTCTTATCTGAGTTTCTCCCAGCCAGAGACCAGCAACACAGCTCTCCACAGAAAACACACTTGTGCTTAACAGTAACATAGTAAGTGACAGCAGATAAATAAAAATCAGGGAAGATAGAGTATCCTGATAGTGAGGTTGCAAAAGAGATTGTAGTAGATCGGGTATCTTTAAATAACAATAAAAATCAGACAAAAGATTGCCAATTAATACTGTCAAGTACTAAGCATGATGTACTTAGGAACAACAAACATAGTTTGAAATGTCTATATGCGAATGCCAGGAGCCTAAGAAATAAGATGGGGGAGTTAGAATATACTGCACTAAATGAAAAATTAGATATAATAGGCATCTCTGAGACCTGGTGGAAGGAGGATAACCAGTGGGACACTGTCATACCGGGGTACAAATTATATCGTAGTGATAGGGTGAATCGGATTGGTGGAGGGGTAGCATTGTATATTAACGAGAGCCTTGAATCAAATAGATTGAAAATTCTGCAGGAAGCAAAACACTCCTTGGAATCACTGTGGATTGAAATTCCATGTGCAAAGGGGAAAAGGATAGTGATAGGAGTGTACTACCGTCCGCCTGGCCAGGACGAACAGACGGATGCGGAAATGTTAAAGGAAATCAGGGACGCAAACAAACTGGGCAACACAATAATAATGGGGGATTTCAATTACCCGCATATAGACTGGGTTAATGTAACATCTGTACACGCAAGGGACATAAGATTTCTTGATGAAATCAAGGACAGCTTCATGGAACAGCTAGTTCAGGAGCCGACAAGAGAAGGAAAAATACTAGACTTAGTCCTTAGTGGTGCTCATGATCTAGTGCAGGGGGGTAACGATACGAGGGCCGCTTGATAACAGTGATCATAATATGATCGGTTTTGATATTGGCATTGAAGGAAGTGAAACTAGGAAATCAAGTACGCTAGCGTTTAACTATAGAAAAGGTGATTACGACAAAATGAGAAAAATGGTGAAAAAAGACTGAAAGGAGCAGCTCGCAGAGTAAAAAACTTGCATCAGGCGTGGATGCTGTTTTAAAAACACCATCCTGGAGGTTCAGGACAAATATATTCCACGTATTAGAAAAAAGGGAAAAAAGACCTAAACGTCAGCCGGCGTGGCTAAACAGTAAGATAAAGGAAATCATTAGAGCCAAAAAACAATCCTTCAGAAAGTGGAGAAGAGAACCAACTGAAAGTAACAGGATAGATCATAAGGAATGCCAAGCCAAATGCAAAGCGGAGATAAGGAGGGCAAAAAAGGACTTTGAGAAGAAATTAGCGTTGGAAGCAAAAATACATAGTAAAACTTTTTTAGATACATTAAAAGCAGGAAACCGGCCAAAGAGTCGGTTGGGCCGCTGGACGAAAATGGTGTTAAAGGGGCGATCAAGGAGGACAAAGCCGTAGCGGAGAAATTAAATGAATTCTTTGCTTCGGTCTTCACCGAGGAGGATTTGGGGGGGACACCGGTGCCGGAAAGAATATTTGAAGCGGGGGAGTCAGAGAAACTAAACAAATTCTCTGTAACCTTGGAGGATGTAATGGGTCAGTTCAGCAAGCTGAAGAGTAGTAAATCACCGGGACCTGATGGTATTCATCCCAGAGTATTAATAGAACTAAAAATGAACTTGCGGAGCTACTGTTAGAAATATGCAATCTGTCCCTAAAATCGAGTGTAATACCGGAAGACTGGAGGGTAGCCAATGTTACTCCGATTTTTAAGAAAGGTTCCAGAGGAGATCCGGGAAATTATAGACCGGTGAGTCTGACGTCGGTGCCGGGCAAGATGGTGGAGGCTATTATTAAGAATAAAATTGCAGAGCATATACAAAAACATGGACTGATGAGACAAAGTCAGCACGGATTTAGTGAAGGGAAGTCTTGCCTCACCAATCTAATGCATTTTTTTGAGGGGGTAAGCAAACATGTGGACAATGGGGAGCCGGTTGATATTGTATATCTGGATTTTCAGAAGGCGTTTGACAAAGTGCCGCACGAAAGACTCCTGAAGAAATTGCAGAGTCATGGAATCGGAGGTAGGGTATTATTATGGATTAAGAACTGGTTGAAAGATAGGAAGCAGAGAGTAGGATTGCGTGGCCAGTATTCTCAGTGGAGGAGGGTAGTTAGTGGGGTCCCGCAGGGGTCTGTGCTGGGTCCGTTGCTTTTTAATGTATTTATAAATGACCTAGAGATGGGAATAACTAGTGAGGTAATTAAATTCGCCGATGACACAAAATTATTCAGGGTCGTCAAGTCGCAGGAGGAATGTGAACGATTACAGGAGGACCTTGCGAGACTGGGAGAATGGGCGTGCAAGTGGCAGATGAAGTTCAATGTTGACAAGTGCAAAGTGATGCATGTGGGTAAGAGGAACCCGAATTATAGCTACGTCTTGCAAGGTTCCGCGTTAGGAGTTACGGATCAAGAAAGGGATCTGGGTGTCGTCGTCGATGATACGCTGAAACCTTCTGCTCAGTGTGCTGCTGCGGCTAGGAAAGCGAATAGAATGTTGGGTGTTATTAGGAAGGGTATGGAGTCCAGGTGTGCGGATGTTATAATGCCGTTGTATCGCTCCATGGTGCGACCGCAGCTGGAGTATTGTGTTCAGTACTGGTCTCCGTATCTCAAAAAAGATATAGTAGAATTGGAAAAGGTACAGCGAAGGGCGACGAAAATGATAGTGGGGATGGGACGACTTTCCTATGAAGAGAGGCTGAGAAGGCTAGGGCTTTTCAGCTTGGAGAAGAGACGGCTGAGGGGAGATATGATAGAAGTGTATAAAATAATGAGTGGAATGGATCGGGTGGATGTGAAGCGACTGTTCACGCTATCCAAAAATACTAGGACTAGAGGGCATGAGTTGAAGCTACAGTGTGGTAAATTTAAAACGAATCGGAGAAAATTTTTCTTCACCCAACGTGTAATTAGACTCTGGAATTCATTGCCGGAGAACGTGGTACGGGCGGTTAGCTTGACGGAGTTTAAAAAGGGGTTAGATAGATTCCTAAAGGACAAGTCCATAGACCGCTATTAAATGGACTGGAAAAATTCCTCATTTTTAGGTATAACTTGTCTGGAATGTTTTTACGTTTGGGGAGCGTGCCAGGTGCCCTTGACCTGGATTGGCCACTGTCGGTGACAGGATGCTGGGCTAGATGGACCTTTGGTCTTTCCCAGTATGGCACTACTTATGTACTTATGTACTTATGTACTCTGCCCAATAGTCACACTCATTATCAATTCATGATTAAATCAACAATGAAAGTGATACATGATTATGGTCTTTCTGTGGTGTTTCTCGGACATAGACCGTAAAAGTTCACCTGGCCCTATCCTTAAGTTTCAACTGCTAGAGGTGCCCTTTAAGCCCACTCCAGCCTATTCATCTTCTCATTTGTGGGACACAGACCGTAAAAGTCTGTCCAGCACTGTCCTCATGTTCCAGCCACTAAAGTTGCTGTCTAAGCCCTTTCCTGCCTATCCTAAACCAGATTGCCATATATGAGACACAGACCATAAAAGTCTGCCTGGTATCGACCCTAGTTCATCACAGCCAGATTTGCCATCTAAGCATCACTCAACACATCCATTTTCTAATTACAGATCCTCTGTGTTCATCCCACACCTTTTTGAATTTCATCACTATTTGTGTCTCTACTACCTCCTTAATGCTGTTAAAGCAAGGAGGAGGAGGAGGAGACAGCACAGCACTCAAAGAACTTGGTACTCAGTAGATGAGAGGGTGGCGCAAGTGCAGCATACAGTTCCAATGGGAACTCCATAGGAACTGCTTCTGTCCCCATGGAAACCCCACAGGAACTGCTTCCGATCTCACTGGAAGCCCGCAGGAACTGCTTCTGTCCCTGCAGGAATCCCACAGGTTCCACGAACCCCATTCCCATGCAAGTAGCTCTACTTTACTCTAATCAATCTATCTATCTATCTATCTATCTATCTATCTATCTATCTATCTATCTATCTATCTATCTATCTATCTATCTATCTATCTATCTATCTATCCTCCCTGTGTCCAGCATCTCCCTATGAGCCGAGTCCAGAATCTTATCTGTCAATTTTCTCCATGTCTAGCCATCTCGATTCTATCTCCTTATATCCCTGTCTCCATATGCTACCCATGTACAATATCTCCCCCCATCTATCTTTGTATTCCATCTTCTTTGCCCCCATGTTCAACATCTATATCACCCTTATATCCAGCACCTTCCCTCCATCTTCATATACCACCCACCATGTCCCGTATCTTCTTTTCATATCCCTATGTCATCCTAAACCAGAATTTCCTCTCTATCTCCCAGCTCCTACTTCCTATGTGTCCACTATCTGCACTCTCTCTCCTGATCTGTTCCCATATCTGGCATCTGCAATTTCTTCCCATATCTTCCCATGGTCAGTTTTTCTCCATTTTCCTCCTTATGTCTACATCATAAACAACATTTCACGTTACAACTCCCCCTTGATCCAGCATCTGCCCTGCCCCCATGTCTCTTTGCTATCCTTATGTTCCTTCCATGTTCAGAATCTTCCCTCTATCCCTAGACCAATATCTCTCCCTCTCTTCCTTCCTTCCCTCTGTCTCCTCCATGGACCTATATTCCTCCATCTCCCATTCCTCCCTGCCTTCCACCTCTAGGTCTGGGTCTGTCATCTATCCCTTCCCTCCTCCCCATCCCCTCTATCCCTCCCCTCTAGCCTGGAATCGAACATCCCTCCATTTCTTCTTCCTCCCTCCCATTGTCCAGCATCTCTCCCTCCCTATCCTCCACCTCTAGATCTGGGTCCAACATCTCTCCCTATCTCTTCCCTCCCTCCTCCTCATTGTCTAGCATGTTTCTCCCCCTCTCCAAGTTGGGTAACCCCCCTCTCTCTCTCTCAAACCCCACCCCCACCCGTGGACTGACAGCTCCCAGCTGACCTTTAAACAAATTTTCCCCTTCTGAGTACCAGCAGAATTAGCATTTCACATAAGGCTGCCTATGCTGGCTCCAGCATCTTACTTCTGCCATATCCCTGTGGAAACAGGAAGTTATGCCAAAGGGGGTGTGGCATGGCAGAGGGAAGACATAGGGCCTATTATGTGAAACACTACTGCTGCTGATGCTCAGGAGGGGTAAAGCACATTTAAAGGTAGAACAGGGGGTTGACTTAGAGAGATGGGGATTGCTGGACCCATGGATGGAGGAAAGGGAGAGAAATAAGATAAGTTGGAGGGGTGGGAGATGCTGCCAGATGATCAGAAAGTTGGCTGCTGCACAGGAGCTGGTGAGACAGGCTTTCAGTACCCTTGAGGCTTGGTGCCCTGAGCCAGTGCTTACCTGGCCCATGTCTTGAGCTGGCCCTGGGTCAGTGTCTGGGAGCGCAAAAGAGTCAAAGACAGTTATGCAAATATGATATAGGGTTTCATGCTCAGGGAGCATTCCTTCCAAAAATATTCCCCTCCTCTTGTTTATAATATGTGCAGTAAATATCTGGAATGGGCTGAAAAACCTAGGAACTGAATAATGCTCTTCCCAACAACTACTGGTGCAGACATAAGGTAAAATCATACTGCTGAAAGTAGAGGCACTGGGAATCTCTGTAGGCACCCATACTGCAAGATTCCTGTAGTCCTATACTAACTACAAGGGCTCTTAAGGTCTTACATTTGAGGAGTACTAGGCACACCAACTGTTTTTTTGTTTGTTTTTTTAGAAATAGACATAGATGAAGAAACCAAGGCAACAGGAGATGGGTAAAGCAGCACTAACAATGACATGAATGTCTGTCTGTCATCACTTTGAATACTTTAGAGCATTGGTGCTTGGTTGGCGGAATAATCTACCTAAGAAAGGATATACCACTATTGTGTAATAAAGGTTTAAAACATTATGTCTTCCTTTCTATTTAATAGGATATGATTGTTCTGGTCATTTATATTTATTTATTATTTCTATTCTATTTTATAAGATTATGTACACTATCTTGACTGGGACTTCCCATGAAGAGGGTATACAAAATTTTTAAATAAAAAAAAATACATATTTTTTCTATTGATTTTATTATGAAATTTATTTAATTACTTTTCATGTAAGTCACTTTGGGTTGAATTCTGTTCAAGGAAGGTGGTATATAACTATAACATAACATAAGATTTCACAATTCAAGATTTATTTAATATATCGTGAATAAAAACATCTAGGCAGTCTGCACAATAATAATAATTGAAATAAGAGGCAGAGCAAGGAAACAAAAGGAGGCCTAGTTAATTCAAATAGAGATTGTCAATCTAAATTGAGGAAGCAAAACACGTAAGTATAAATATTCTCTAAGGCACACAAGGAGGGAAGGTAGTGATCAGAAGTAGACATGGACAACAGTGAAAGCTTGCTGTCAGGGATCATAGAAGCAGAAGAATCCCAATGCATGTTATCATGCTTTAGGAGGAAATGCCATAGTGAAAAATAGGCCTTAAGATTGCCTTTTACTTTAGAAATGCTAGTTCTAGTCATAGTTCAACAGGGATAGAGTTCCAGAATGAAGGGGCCTGGAAAAGGTTCAAGTGGGTCAAGCCTGGGCTTCCAATCAGAAGGCAGTATAATGAACCTTCCAGCCAGGGGACAGAGTCTTAGTCCTTTTACCCTCCTCAGAGAGTAAACTATTATGCAAGTGGCAAGGTCCTTATGAAGTTGTGAAAGAGATAGGAACTGTCAATTATAAGGTGGCCCAACCTGACAAGAGAGACAAGGCAAAGATCTTCTACATTAATTTGTTGAAGAAGTGGGTCCTCATGATTGTAGCTCTGGTCCAAAGAGACAACTTTGGAATGGAAATCCCAACAGAATCTGGACCTTTGCAAGTTCCATTTTGCGACCAGCTCTCCGTCTCACAGAAGGCCAACCTAGAGCAGTTGGTTCATCATAATGAAGATGTGTTTTCCAGAGTACCAGGCTGGACCCACCTTGCAACTCATGATATTATCACCGAGCCAGGACTGTTAGTCCGCCAACATCCCTATCAAAGCCCAGAAGCAAGCTATGGCAGAAAAGGTCACTGAAATGTCAGAACTGGGAGTCATTGAGGAGTCAACCAGTAATTGGTCATCTCCCATTGTGCTGGTACCATAGCCAGATGAGAGCATCCGGTTTTGTATTGATTTCCAGAAGGTGAATGCTATCTCTAAACTAGAGGCCTATTCAATGCCAAGGGTACATGATCTCATTAAGCAGCTACGAGGGGTCTGATTCGACCTTGAACCTGACCAAGAGATACTGGCAGGTACCTCTTACCCTGGCTGCAAGGAGAAGACAGCCTTTTCAACACCCCAGGGTTTGTTCCAGTTCATGGTGCTACTGTTTGGCCTTCATGGAGCTCCAGTTACCTTCCAGCACCTTATGGATCACCTACTTAAACCCCATGGCAACTATTTTGCTGCCTACTTCGATGACATTGTCATCTACCTCTACAGATTGAAAGATCCATCTCATCCAGGTAGAAGCAGTACTGGATAGTCTATAGACTGCTGGGTTAACAGCAAATCCCACAAAGTGCTTCTTGGGAGGACAAGAAGTACAGTATCTGGGATACTCAGTCGAGAGAGGAAAAGTGAGACCCCAGATTCGGAAGTGTCACACCTCTGAGGGTGATCCGGAGTAGTGAGCCCTTGGGCTGCTGCCAGTGACCGGAAACAGTAAGAGAACCACCCAAACTGGAAGTGAGGCCAAACACCAACAGGCTGGTACCAGGTACAGGAGTCTCGAATAGATTAGGCTGGACTGGAACCAAATGCTGGAACTGACTTGGCGTGGCTGGGCTGGAACCAAAGGCTGGAGCGGACTCGGCTGAGCTGGACTGGAACCAAAGGCTGGAATAAACTTGGCTTGGCTGGACTGGAACCAAATGCTGGAACAGACTTGGCTTGGATGGACTGGAACCAAAGGCTGGAATAAACTTGGCTTGGCTGGACTGGAACCAAATGCTGGAACAGACTTGGCTTGGATGGACTGGAACCAAAGGCTGGAGTGGACTCGGCTGGGCTAGACTGGAACCAAAGGCTGGAGCGGACTCGGCTTGGCTGGACCGGAACCAAATGCTGGAACGGACTTGGCTTGGCTGGACTGGAACCAAAGGCTGGAGCGGACTTGGCTTGGCTGGACTGGAACAAAAAGCTAGAACAGACTTAGCTTGGCTGAACTGGATTCAGGACTTTCAAGCAAGGCAGACACAAGCAGGGTAGGGCAGAAGCTAAGGCCTAGCAGGAGGCAACAAGCAGGAAAGGACTAAAGCTGAAGACAGACAAAGCAGAGACTCACAGAAGGAACTGAAGCTAAAGACATGCAGGGCAGATACAGCAGTAAGGAACAGAAGCTAAAGACACACTGGATAACTACAACCGGTAAGGAAACAGAGCTGAAAACAAACAAGGCAAATACAAACAGTAAGGAACAGAAGCTAAAGACAAACAAGAAAGGGACTAGCAGAGCTAGAACTGCAACCAACACTCACAGACGAAAGCACATCTGAAGACCTCTGTTGCAAAGGCAAATCTGACTATTCTCAGGAGCTTAATAAAGGCAATTACAGATGAGGTCGCAGGTGAGGCTTGGCAGCAGAAACACCGGAGCAGGTCTGGAGTGCTGGAACATCAGGACCAGATTGGAACCTGGAAGATGTCTGGGAAACAGGAAAAGACAGTCCACAGCAACCATAGGGCTCAGTTACCCTGGGACAAGGTGAGTTTAGGCATGGAATACAGTCACAATCGTGACAGGAAGGTAGAGGCAATCACTTGGGTGCCGAGCCTTCCTTGGGCTTATTGGTTATTACCGCTGGTTTATTCCCAGGTTTGCTGAGAAAGCAGAACTGCTGATCTGCCTCCTGCAGAAGAAGGCTGCAGAGAAGATACATTGGACTGAAGAGTTGGATGTTGTTTTTCAAACTCTGAAGAGGGCTATTGTCACGGAGCCCAGGATGGTGAGCCCTTGGGCTGCAGACAAGTCCTCTGGGGAGGTGCAAAGCAGAGGCAAACCAGGCACTGAATACAAACAGGATACCAGACATGGCAAATAGACAGCACACTCAAGACAAGCAACAAGCACCACCAGAAAAGGGAGATAGACCACTCAGATGGGCCTCACAGCTGATCCAGAATCCACTCGTACAGAGTCCAAGCGTACGGGCCTCACGGCCGAACTGGAACTGAATCATACCAGAGGGAAGGGAAAAGAAACAGAATGGAATCTCTTGAGCAAGTACTACTCAAGCAGTGCACACACACTGCACTAAATAGACCCACAAACAAGGGGTCAAAAAGACCCTACACACAGACACAAAGAAACTGAAGGGGAAAAGACAACCCCACTTAGACTCACATGGTAGAAACCAAAAGTAAAAGATAAAACCACACAGGAAGGCAGCAAAGGACTGGGCTTAGAACCCTAGCTATAAATATATAGTCCTAACCAAGTCAGACAGACATCACACAGAGAGGTAGCACAGGGCTGGGCTAGTAGTCCCAGCTAAACAGAAGAACCACCCACTCAAGCACAAATAGAACCCAACAGAGAGGACACTCAGGGCTATGCTAGATCCTCAGCTATAAACGAAAAATCCTAACCAAGTCAAACAGAAATCACACAGAGAGGTAGCTCAAGGCTAAGTTAGTAGTCCCAGCTAGAGAGGCAGCTCAAGGCTGAGCTAGTACTCACAGCAAACAGAAGAACCACCCACTCAAACAGAATTAAACAGAAAGGATGCACAGGACTGTGCTAGTAGACACAGCTAAACAGAAGAACGGCCCACTCATGCCACACAGAGAGACTGCTCAAGGCTGTGCCAGTAGTCACAGCTAAACGAATAAGCAATCCACTCAAACACAACCAGAAATCTCACAAAGAGAACTCAAACAGAAAGCACACAGGAAAACCTCAAGACAAGGCAACACAGAGGAACAACACTCATGGCTATGCCATACTGAACTCAAGGATAAGGGAAGCCACTCATGAGGGAACACTGTAAGCTGTACCATACAGCACTCAGGGAAAAGGGAAGCCACTCAAAGGAATACTCAAGGGTGTGCCCCTAGGCACTCAAGGGAAAAAAAGGAAGCCACTCATAGGAATACACTAGGCTGTGCCACACAGCACTCAAGGGAAAAGGGGAGCCAATTACAGAAATACACTGAAGGCTGTACCATACAGCACTCATGGAAAAGGGAAGCTACTCATAGGAATACACTAGGCTGTGCCACACAGTACTCAAGGAAAAAGGGGAGCCAACTATAGGAATACACTCTAGGCTGTAGCATACAGCACTCATGGATAAGGGAAGTCACTCATAGGAATACACTAGGCTGTGCCACACAGCACTCAAGGGAAAAGGGAAGCCAACTATAGGAATACACTAGACTGTGCCACACAGCACTCAAGGGAAAAGGGGAGCCAACTATAGGAATACACTGTAGGCTGTACCATACAGCACTCAGGGATAATGGAAGCCACTCATAGGAATGCACTAGGCTGCGCCACACAGCACTCAAGGGAAAAGGGAAGCCAACTATAGGAATACACTCTAGGCTGTACCATACAGCACTCAGGGAAAAGGGAAGCCACTCAAAGGAATACACAAGGCTGTCCACACAGCACTCAAGGGTAAAGGGGAGCCAACTATAGGAATACACAAGGCTGTGCCACAGAGTCAAATAACAGACACTAGAGACAAAGGGAAAAGTAAGCAAACAGGGAAAGCTGCCTGTTAATCTGGTTGTGAGCCCTTGAGCCCAGGCTGAGGCCTACCATAGGATCTTGGCCAAGGCCTAGGGTGGACCAAACAGGCACTACGCACAACCCCAGCCACCAAGCCCCGCACAAACAACTAGCACCACCGGAAAATGGGAGATAGAACATTCAGGCGGGCCTCATGGCCTATCAGGAATCCACTCATACAGAGTCCAAGCGTGCGGGCCTCACGGCCGAACAGGAACTGAGTCATACACTGGGAAAGGAGAAAGAACAACGAGAGGTCCCCAAAGGGACTGGAGCACAGGCAACACACACAGCGCAAGCTAGAGACACCAGGGAAAGGGTGACAGCCAGAAGCTACTATAGGAACACACAAGGCTGTGCCACACGGCAGTCAAAGCTAAAGGAAGCCACTCAAAGGAATATTTTTGTTATGATTGGGGTCTGAACCCCTCTCAAACTTACCTCTTTCCTGGGAGTCAGCTTCTTAGCTGGCTTCTGTTTCTTTCTCTGTCCTTTCTGAGCTGGCTCTGTCTCTCTGTGCTGGCAGCTTCCAGCAGCATGGGGTTAATTGTCTCACTATACTGCACCTGTGTGGGTAGTCTGAGTTGCTCTAACTCTCTTTGGGTGTACTGGCTTCAAGTGTTTCACGGTGTTGCATTGATGTGGGTTGGGCCTCTCTGGGTCAGTGTGCTTTTGCCTAGGTCTAGGGAGTGTGACATTATCTGGGAGGGCCTTGATAAGGAAGTGGGTTCTTTCCTTCAGGGCCTTCGCAACGTTTGCTTCTGGCTACTTGCTTTAGGTCCAGGTTAGTTTAGTGCAGTGTGCACTTGTGACTTGTGTGTTTGACTTCCCTGTTTTTCCCTTTTGTTACGGAGTGTAGCACTGCTGTTAGTGCAGTGCTGGAGTTTGGTGCTGGGAGCACCCTTGTTAGTAAGTGTTTAGGAAGCACCTTTTGTTGTTTGGGTATTTGGCTTTCCTGCTTGTTTCCTTGTGCTTTCCCCGCTTTTCCTTGTGACCTGTGTTTAGCTGCTGTAGCTGGGTGCTTAGGAAGCACCAGGGTGAGAACCCATGTTTAGCTGCTGCAGCTTGGTGCTTAGGAAGTACCAGTGTTAAGGTCTGGCATTTGTCTTCCCTTCCTTTTCCCTTGTGGTTTCCCTGCACTTCTGTTAGTGTAGGGCGTAGGGGCACCCCTGTTAGTTTCTGTTGGGAGCACTGCTGTTAGTGGAGGGCTTAGGAGCTTTTCTGTTGGTGCTGGGCTTAGGAACACTTTTGGTCACTTTAGGAGTTAGGTGCACTTCAGTTACAGCTTGTTCTAGTCCTGGTCCCTGTGTCGTCCAGTAAGTCCTGCCGGCTACTCGAACCCATGAGCTCAACTCTTGGGGGGCTTAGTAGCTAAGTGCAGGTGAAGCTGTGTGGACCAGTCCAGTGTGCGCCAGTACCGTGTTCCAGTCCTGTGTCCTCCAGTCCGGGGGACCAGTCCAGTGTGCTCCAGTCCAGTGTGTTCCAGTCCGGTGTGTGTTCCAGTCGGGTGTGCTCCAGTCCAGTGTGTTCCGGTCCGGTGTGTGTTCCAGTCCTGTGTCCTCCAGTCCGGGGGATTCCAGTCCATGTGTTCCGGTTCGCTGGGCAGTGCCTGCAGTCCCTGCCGGTGTGCTTACCCAGTGTTGGTTGGTGGGTTTTGCCTGCTGCTGTCGCTCCTTGTCAGCAGCCCAAGGGCTCACGTTTGCTCCAGAGCCCAGCCCTGCGGGCTCTGAACCTGAGAACCTGACAATTTTAGGCTGCACCATACAGCATTCAAAGGTAAGGGGAAGCCACCTATAGGAATACACAAGGCTGTGCCACACAGCGCACAAGGGTAAAGGGAATCCATACACTAGAATGCACAAGGCTGGCCCCACAGCACACAAGGGTAAAGGGAAGCTGCTTATAGGAATACACAAGGCTGTGCCACATAGCACACAAGGGTAACAAATAGAGAAAGTTGCCTTAATATACACAGATCAGACAAGGAGCAATGCTCACCAAAATCAGGAGATAGACTCAGCAAACAAAGGGGAAAAAACAGGCTAAAGGGAAGGCTGCTTCTGACACCAAACAGCAGGAAGAAGGGTAAACACGGCAGACAAAGATAAAGCAACAAAGGAAAATGTAAACAAACGAACAGGAGCAAATACAAGGACAGGGAGGGTGCTGAAAGAGGCAGGACTACAGAAGGCAAATACTAAATGCAGTACGTAAAGGGTTACACTGGGGCAGTGGCATAGCCAAGGGTGGGCCCAGGCCCACCCACTTTAGGCTCAGGCCCACCCAGTAGCTGCACACCTATGATGTGGCTGGCAGGGATCCCCAAGCCCCACCAGCCAAGAACTCCCAATAACTGCCCCTCCTGCATACCTTGTAAATAGCAGATCTTCACCTGCAGCAAGCAGCGACTGATATGTACTGTTCGCACCAACCCCACAGCCTTCCCTCTGATGTATTCCCACCTATGCGGAAACAGGAAGTTGCATCAGAAGGAAGGCTGTGGGACCAACATGAGCTGTGTGTATTAGTTGCTGCTCGCTGCCAGTGAAAATCTGCTACTTAAAAGGTATGCGGGGGAGGGGGATGTTTGAGAGACCATATGGCATGTAGGCGAGAGAGGGAGAGACAAAATCACTTGTGGGACAGGGTGGAGTTCTGCCCACCCATCTTAGGCCCAGGCCCACCCAAAATTGGGTGTCTGCCTACGCCCCTGCACTGGGGAAAGGGAAACTAAACAAATGAACTGGAACGATACAAGGGACAAGCTTACCACAGATCAGACTACAGCAACAAGCAGGGAACAGACACAGGTGCAGTGTAGTGAGGCAATCAAGCTCATGCTGGGAATACCCAGCACACACACACAGAATCAACAAGCTACGAGGAGAGAAAGCAAAAACTCCAACGTATACAGAAAGTGCCCTAGCACAAATAGAGAAAGAGTAAACAGGCTTCAGCTGGCAGCAATCAACACTACAGCAAAGGTTGTAGGGAAAGGTAAAGTTAAGTAGATCTTGGCTTCTGACATCTGCAGCAACAGATGTCAGCTCAATCCCTGACAGGCCAATGAGAAGCAAGTTCCAGCCATTCCCCTGCCTGTTTAGCAGAATCAGAACACTGCCTTTACATACACAAATCAGATAAGGAGCAATGCTCACAAGAATCAGGAGACCGACACAGCAGACAAAGAGTTAAAGCAGGCTAAAGGGAAGGGCTGCTTCTAAAATACATCAGAAAGAAGCACGGCTTACACTGCAGTCAAAGGTTTAAAGCAAACAAAGGGATAAACAAACAATGTTCTTACCAGAACTCAGTCAGGAAGGGAAAGGAAAGGCAGGCAGAGACAGAGTACACCCAGCTGCACTGGAGCAAGATAATCAAAGAAAGCAGCTAGGCAATGGAAGCCAAGTAATCAAGGAAAGCAGCTGGGCTGACAACAACCAGCTCTCTAAACAGTGAAAGGTACCAATGGAAACCACACAAGGAAACAGAACAGGCTTAAGCTGGAGAGCCTAGATAACAAGAAAGGAATCTATTCAGGTTCAAACCAGAACCACACACAGAAAAACAGAAGAAGGCTTTGCTTGGAAGCAAAGTTAACAAGCTGGTATTCCATATAGGTTTAAAGCAGAACAACACACACAGAAAAACAGAAGAGGGCTTTGCTTGAGAGCAAACCTAACAGGGGAGTAATCCATACAGATTCAAACCAAAACCACTCACACAGGGCTCAGGGCTGTGCCCAAAGACACAGCATAGCTTTTATTAACTCCATTTTTCAGGACTTCCTGTACTCCTCTGTAATAGTCTATCTAGATGATATCCTGGTCTTTTCTTCCTCCGTACAGGACCATGTCCATCATGTACACACCGTTCTCCAACAATTGCGAGACCATCACCTCTTTGCTAAGCTGGAGAAGTGCACGTGTCACCAGCGGGTTATTCCCTTTCTGGGGTATATTATCTCCTCGGAGGGGCTTCAGATGAACCCAGTAAACCTCAAAGCGATCCGAGATTGGCCGGTGCCCCAGGGACTAAGGGCATTGCAACATTTCCTGGGATTCGCCAATTATTATCGAAAATTCATTCAGCAGTATTCCCTGATCACTCGCCTTCCAGGAGTGGCGGTATTTGCTGGAGGGGGCCTCGCACCCGATCACTGTAATTATGGACCATAAAAATCTCCTCAATCTGAAGGCCAAGAGACTGAACCCACGAAAGGCGCGCTGGTCACTCTTCTTTGCCAGGTTCGACTTTTGTCTGGTTTTCCACCCTGCGGAGAAGAATCTGCAAGCCGACGCGCTCTCCTGAGCCTTTGAGCCAGTCGAGGATCTTGAAGAACCTTACCCCATGTTGAACCCAGCCTGTATTCCACCCATTGTCACAGCTTCGATCTCCCTGAAGATCTCCATATCCCCGCGGCCCCAGAAGAAGGTGCTCCAGTGGGGACATTCATCTACGTTCGCTGGTCATTTTGAATTCCGGAACCTTCCATCTTATCTCCTGGTACTCTCTGCTTGCTGCCTGACCTCTGCTTGAATCCAGACTACTCTCTGCTTGATGCCTGACCTGACCTCTGCTTGTAGATAAAGTTTTCTTCTAAGTGGGACATAAAAAGATTAGCCACTGCTGGGGCGAAAGCTGCTCCCATCGCTATCCCAGATAGTTGAGCATAAATTTCACCATCAAACATAAAGTAATTATTAAGTGTATCATGTGTAACATTATGGAGGAGACCAACCAGATTTGGGATAATATCAACAACAAATATATTCAACTGAGATGTACAACTAATTGTACTTCTAAAGCAGTGATATACCTGATCACTTGCCCATGTGAGTTAAGATACATTGGACAAACTAAGCGTATGCTAAAAACGCGACTAATTGAACATAAATACTGCATTCAAAAAGAAAAATTACATATGCCCTTAGTAAAACACTGTATTCATGAAAATCATATGTTTGATCAGCACATACAGCATACAGGACAATTGTAGACGAGGTGATATGTCCAGGGTTTTACACCAAAAAGAACAAAGATGGATATATCATTTACATACAACATTTCCCAATGGTCTGAATGGCCCAATGGAATGGGAAGCGTTTTACTAACATCTTAATTGATTTAGGATTAAGCACCTTTAATTGATTTGTCTCGAGATACAGACTTTGCAGGAAGTGACGTCAATTCATTAAAATGTACATCCGTTGGAGCGTCTTTATAAGGAGTTGCCATTTTGACTTGTTTTGTATGCAATATGGAAGATAAATGTTTATGCATATCCTCTCCTGATGAAGCAACGAAACAGCGAGAATTCTACAATTGTCGAGAGTGATTGAGAGTGTCTTTACAACTATACTTTGTGGAAACCTTTTGAAGCTTCTTCGATATCATTCAAGATTTGAGATGCCTTACGGATGTGAACTATTTGTCTTTTGATTGAAGCAAAGTACTTCATCTTTTGCAGTTCAGACTATCCCGAATAGTGTTCCCATGATATAGTTTCTTTTTGTCTTATTATTTTTCCGATACTACATATTCACGATATTACTTGTGCATATTGTATAGGTATTTATTATTATACCACCCTCTGTTTTTTACTGCAGATTGACACAGTGATTACATTCTGCAGGTTTTTTCGGAGGTGGCGGTTGGCCTAAGATGTAAGCCCCTATAGCTGTGTCCACTGAGTTGGTACCCTAGGCTTGTGAGGCCTTTATTTAATATCTTCTAAGATATAACCTTTTACATATGCACCAGTGATATTTTTTGTTATTTAGAGCATTTATTTACAAGTTTCTTAAATGTCTAACAGCCATTTCTCCAAGCAGCTGTATCATCGGGGCTGATAAAGGCAAAAAGTCTAACAATTTTGTAATTAACACTACTGCCTCAATTTGAGGGATGTGGATGTATAAAGCAGTAATATCCAATGTTCAAGACATATATGTTGATCTGCCTTCACCTGTATCTGCCCCAACAGTTCAAGCAAATGACCTGAGTCCCTCACATACGATGTTATTGATTCTAAACAGGGACAGAGATGATGATCTAAAAATTGTGAAAGTGGTTCAAACAATGAATCACAACAAGAAACAATAGGGCGACCGGGGGAATTGACCAGAGTTTTATGTATTTTTGGTGTAAAGTAAATCGTCGGTATCCTTAGGAAATTGTCTAAATAAATAGCGAAACTCCTGAATAGAAATCACTCCCTCTTCCGAGGCTTTTATTAACAAGATATATACTTGTTGTTGATAATGCTCAGTTGGATCTTCTTGTAACAATCTATAGAATGTTTGATCACCCAATTGTCCAACAGCATCGTCTATGTATTTATGTGTATCTTGCACTACCACTCCACCCCTCCTTGTCTGCCCTCATTATAATTATGGTCTCATCATTTTGTAACTCAATCATAGCTTGAAGCTGTGTCTGTGACAGGTTACTATACTGTCTACCCATATTTTCTTCAAGTTGCTCAAGATCTTGTAAAACCCATTGTTGAAACGTAGCTATCACGGGATCAATCGGGCCATGTGGTAGCCACGTGGATGGTAATTGATATTTCCTTAAAAACTACGTGGTCATAGATGTGGATTCATCAGAAACTACCTTGTCATCTGCACAAAAATAAAGTTTCAAATGCAATTTTCTAAATAAACGTATATAAATTGGCACGGATATCAAAAGCATTATGAAATTGTGTAGGGACAAATGACAGTCCTAAACTAAACACTTGAATTTGACTAGGACTCATGATAAATTAAAGACTATCAATGAGTCTTCTTGCCTTGTCTTTTCGGTTGCACTACTGGCTGCACAGTTGTCCCCCTTCGCATTCGGAGTTTATGCAGCTCTCGGGATGAGTTTTATACACAAACAGATCAGATGATAACCAGGTTTCATCAGAGAGGTTATCCGTATAGAATATTTAAAAAAGCATCAAAAAGAGCGTGTAACTTTCATAGTGAATGGCAATACCAGAAAAGAGATCAGAGGGTCGGAACCCCGCTGACATGTGTATTACCATATACTCAGTCTTCTAATAGGATAGTACAGATTATACAACGACACTGGTCAATATTAGGGAAACATGAAATATTCAAAAATACTCCTTGTTTTGCCTTTTTGCAAGAAATGAATTTGGGAGAACAGCTTACATATGGTAGAAATAGAGTACAAGATGGACCTATGGAACGTGGTCATTTTAGATGTACATAAGTACATAAGTACATAAGTAGTGCCATACTGGGAAAGACCAAAGGTCCATCTAGCCCAGCATCCTGTCACCGACAGTGGCCAATCCAGGTCAAGGGCACCTGGCACGCTCCCCAAACGTAAAAACATTCCAGACAAGTTATACCTAAAAATGCGGAATTTTTCCAAGTCCATTTAATAGCGGTCTATGGACTTGTCCTTTAGGAATCTATCTAACCCCTTTTTAAACTCCGTCAAGCTAACCGCCCGTACCACGTTCTCCGGCAACGAATTCCAGAGTCTAATTACACGTTGGGTGAAGAAAAATTTTCTCCGATTCGTTTTAAATTTACTACACTGTAGCTTCAACTCATGCCCTCTAGTCCTAGTATTTTTGGATAGCGTGAACAGTCGCTTCACATCCACCCGATCCATTCCACTCATTATTTTATACACTTCTATCATATCTCCCCTCAGCCGTCTCTTCTCCAAGCTGAAAAGCCCTAGCCTTCTCAGCCTCTCTTCATAGGAAAGTCGTCCCATCCCCACTATCATTTTCGTCGCCCTTCGCTGTACCTTTTCCAATTCTACTATATCTTTTTTGAGATACGGAGACCAGTACTGAACACAATACTCCAGGTGCGGTCGCACCATGGAGCGATACAACGGCATTATAACATCCGCACACCTGGACTCCATACCCTTTCTAATAACACCCAACATTCTATTCGCTTTCCTAGCCGCAGCAGCACACTGAGCAGAAGGTTTCAGCGTATCATCGACGACGACACCCAGATCCCTTTCTTGATCCGTAACTCCTAACGCGGAACCTTGCAAGACGTAGCTATAATTCGGGTTCCTCTTACCCACATGCATCACTTTGCACTTGTCAACATTGAACTTCATCTGCCACTTGCACGCCCATTCTCCCAGTCTCGCAAGGTCCTCCTGTAATCGTTCACATTCCTCCTGCGACTTGACGACCCTGAATAATTTTGTGTCATCGGCGAATTTAATTACCTCACTAGTTATTCCCATCTCTAGGTCATTTATAAATACATTAAAAAGCAACGGACCCAGCACAGACCCCTGCGGGACCCCACTAACTACCCTCCTCCACTGAGAATACTGGCCACGCAATCCTACTCTCTGCTTCCTATCTTTCAACCAGTTCTTAATCCATAATAATACCCTACCTCCGATTCCATGACTCTGCAATTTCTTCAGGAGTCTTTCGTGCGGCACTTTGTCAAACGCCTTCTGAAAATCCAGATATACAATATCAACCGGCTCCCCATTGTCCACATGTTTGCTTACCCCCTCAAAAAAATGCATTAGATTGGTGAGGCAAGACTTCCCTTCACTAAATCCGTGCTGACTTTGTCTCATCAGTCCATGTTTTTGTATATGCTCTGCAATTTTATTCTTAATAATAGCCTCCACCATCTTGCCCGGCACCGACGTCAGACTCACCGGTCTATAATTTCCCGGATCTCCTCTGGAACCCTTCTTAAAAATCGGAGTAACATTGGCTACCCTCCAGTCTTCCGGTACTACACTCGATTTTAGGGACAGATTGCATATTTCTAACAGTAGCTCCGCAAGTTCATTTTTTAGTTCTATTAATACTCTGGGATGAATACCATCAGGTCCCGGTGATTTACTACTCTTCAGCTTGCTGAACTGACCCATTACATCCTCCAAGGTTACAGAGAATTTGTTTAGTTTCTCCGACTCCCCCGCTTCAAATATTCTTTCCGGCACCGGTGTCCCCCCCAAATCCTCCTCGGTGAAGACCGAAGCAAAGAATTCATTTAATTTCTCCGCTACGGCTTTGTCCTCCTTGATCGCCCCTTTAACACCATTTTCGTCCAGCGGCCCAACCGACTCTTTGGCCGGTTTCCTGCTTTTAATGTATCTAAAAAAATTTTTACTATGTATTTTTGCTTCCAACGCTAATTTCTTCTCAAAGTCCTTTTTTGCCCTCCTTATCTCCGCTTTGCATTTGGCTTGGCATTCCTTATGATCTATCCTGTTACTTTCAGTTGGTTCTCTTCTCCACTTTCTGAAGGATTGTTTTTTGGCTCTAATGATTTCCTTTATCTTACTGTTTAGCCACACCGGCTGACGTTTAGTCTTTTTTCCCTTTTTTCTAATACGTGGAATATATTTGTCCTGAACCTCCAGGATGGTGTTTTTAAACAGCATCCACGCCTGATGCAAGTTTTTTACTCTGCGAGCTGCTCCTTTCAGTCTTTTTTTCACAATTTTTCTCATTTTGTCGTAATCACCTTTTCTATAGTTAAACGCTAGCGTACTTGATTTCCTAGTTTCACTTCCTTCAATGCCAATATCAAAACCGATCATATTATGATCACTGTTATCAAGCGGCCCTCGTATCGTTACCCCCTACACTAGATCATGAGCACCACTAAGGACTAAGTCTAGTATTTTTCCTTCTCTTGTCGGCTCCTGAACTAGCTGTTCCATGAAGCTGTCCTTGATTTCATCAAGAAATCTTATGTCCCTTGCGTGTACAGATGTTACATTAACCCAGTCTATATGCGGGTAATTGAAATCCCCCATTATTATTGTGTTGCCCAGTTTGTTTGCGTCCCTGATTTCCTTTAACATTTCCGCATCCGTCTGTTCGTCCTGGCCAGGCGGACGGTAGTACACTCCTATCACTATCCTTTTCCCCTTTGCACATGGAATTTCAATCCACAGTGATTCCAAGGAGTGTTTTGTTTCCTGCAGAAATTTCAATCTATTTGATTCAAGGCTCTCGTTAATATACAATGCTACCCCTCCACCAATCCGATTCACCCTATCACTACGATATAATTTGTACCCCGGTATGACAGTGTCCCACTGGTTATCCTCCTTCCACCAGGTCTCAGAGATGCCTATTATATCTAATTTTTCATTTAGTGCAATATATTCCAACTCCCCCATCTTATTTCTTAGGCTCCTGGCATTCGCATATAGACATTTCAAACTATGTTTGTTGTTCCTAAGTACATCATGCTTAGTACTTGACAGTATTAATTGGCAATCTTTTGTCTGATTTTTATTGTTATTTAAAGATACCCGATCTACTACAATCTCTTTTGCAACCTCACTATCAGGATACTCTATCTTCCCTGTTATGGTGATATCTTTGAAAGATACCTTATCCCGAACCATGCTCTTTTGAGCGACTGTCGGCCTTCCCCCCATTTCTAGTTTAAAAGCTGCTCTATCTCCTTCTTAAACGCCGATGCCAGCAGCCTGGTCCCACTCTGGTTAAGATGGAGCCCATCCTTTCGGAATAGGCTCCCCCTTCCCCAGAATGTAATCACTGTGTGTATTGCCAGTACACTATGCAAGTGAAGGAAGTTACCATCCCACATTTAGGTAAACTTTACCGACTACAAGGATACACAGATTGTAATACTACGAGTTGCATTTATGGGGTGGAATGCCCATGTGGTTTATGGTATATCGGTTTAACCACACGGAAAATTAAAATTAGGATAGCTCAACATTTGAGTAATCTATGCACTGGTCGTGCAGAGGCCCCCCTAGTCTCTCTTTGGTTAAATAAAAATCATGCAGTACAGGATTTACGATTTGTAGTATTAAAACAAATCAAGTCAGGGAGGGGTGGTAATCTCCCTTTAATGTTGTTGAGGAAGGAACAGCGCTTAATATTTCTCTGGAATACGGTCATCCCATATGGATTAAATAAAGAAATTGATTGGCTGAGCATTTAGGGTGGTATTTAAACACTGAGCTCCTGAAATTTGTTATGCGTATGTGTGGACGTCATTTCGGACATTGCCACTGGCACATCATCTGTGGTTGAGTGCCCAACGACCTAGAGTAGCCGGTAAGAGTTTTTGATATTTGGATTTATATGTAACTTTATGATTTGGGTTGATTTGTTAAACAAACACACTGTTGTTTTATGTATTTAGAACACAAGACCCCTGAAGACGCTTTTATAGCGAAACACGTTCATGTAGGGTCCGATTGTGGTTACTTGATTAAGATATGAATGTCACTTCTGTGGCCGTGACCACCCTCATACTTACCCTGTTTCTGGGAGTCAGTGGCTGTGCTGGCTTCTGCTTGTCTCTGTGTCTGTCTCTGTCGTAGTTTCTCTCTGGCTCTGTGTGCTGATTGCCTTACTGGACCTCACCTGTGTGGGCTATGCCTCTTCCAAGATGGCTGCCGCCTCCTATATGCCAGTATCCAAGATGGCTCCTGCTTGTCCTTCCTGTGGGCTCACTTCCTCTGTGTGTCAAGCCTCTGTTTGGAGGCAAGGAACTTCCTGCTTCTGTCCTGCTGGTGGTGACTCATCAGTGAGTTCCTTTATAAGGAAGGCCTGTGCTTGCAGTCACTGCCTTCGCATGGTGTCATTGTCTGGTGTTATGCCCAGAGGCCGACAGGTTAGTTAGTGTGTTGCTGCGCTGCTTCTAAGCCTGTCTTCTGTGTGGGCTTCTTGCCCTTCTGTGTGGGCTTGCCCTTCTGCTTAGTACCTGTGGGCTTCTTGCCCTTCTGTGTGGGCTTGCCCTTCTGTTCAGTACCTGTGGGCTTCTTGCCCTTCTGTGTGGGCTTGCCCTTCTGTTCAGTACCTGTGGGCTTCTTGCCCTTCTGTGGGGGGCTTGCCCTTCTGTTTAGTACCTGTGGGCTGCTTGCCCTTCTGTGTGGGCTAGTGCCCTTCGGTTCCCAGTACCTGTGGGCTGCTTGCCCTTCTGCGTGGGCTGCTAGCCTTCTGCCTTTAGTCTGTGTTTGCAGCCTGCCCTACTCCTTGCTTGTATATTCTGTGTGCACATCCTGAACCTTGTATATCCTGTGTGCACATCCTGGCTGCTATCCTCCTGCCTTTAGTCTGTGTTTAGAGCCTGCTGTTCAGCCCTGGGTTCCCCGTCAGTGTTTGCAGCCTGCCCTACTCCCTGCTTGTATATTCTGTGTGCACATCCTGAACCTTGTATATCCTGTGTGCACATCCTGGCTGCTAGTCCTTCTGCCTTCGCTGTGGAGGTAGCCTCTGCAGCTCAGTCCGGGTTTCCCCATCTGTGTTTGCAGCCTGCCCTACTCCCTGCTTGTATATTCTCTGTGCACATCTTGAACCTTGTATATCCTGTGTGCACATCCTGGTTCATGCTTGTTCGTCCTGAGTCCTGGTTTTGGCTAGCTAGTGTTATCCGGTTTTCCGCTCTGCCTAGCTACCTTCTGTCCCGTGTGTCTACCTTGTACCTTGCTTGTATATCCTGTGTGCTTATCCGGATCCCTGCTTATGTATCCTGATTCCTGTATCTGTCTAGCTAGCGTGTATCTTCCGGGGGATTTATCCTGTTACCTGCCTCGACCTAGCTAGTGGGTTTGCCCTGGGGGTATTCCCAGTCTCCCCTTCTTCCTTGCTTGCATGTCTGCCCTAGTCCCTGCTCCTGATAAGCTTCTGTCTGTCTAGTCTGTCTGGTGTGCCTGGCTTAGTGGCTGCGTGCAGCGCTTAGTGCAGTCTAGTACTGTTCCCCTGTGTTTCCTAGACTCGATGTGGGTCCTCTGGATCTTCAGTTCCGGCCTTGCCCTACAAGTCCTGTCCGCTACCCGCACGCTAGAGCTCAACTCTAGCGGAAAGGTGGCTAAGTACAGGTGAAGCGGTTCCTGTTCTGCCGGTTCAGTTGCCTACTTCCAGTCCAGAGTTCCGGTCCGGTCCTTCCGGACGTCCAGTTCCAAGACGGTCTTGCCTGCCTCTGCCGCTCCGCAGCAGGGGCCCAAGGGCTCACAATTCCCAGTGCTGCCTTGAGGACCTGACAGTATGCCAAGGCCCTCGAGAACGCGACAGAATGCGAAGGCCATGAGTCCGGCAAGATCATCGGTCCAGGTGGGCTTCCTGCCCATAAATTCGTTCCCTATGGACAATCCGGGTTCCGACCCCGGTGTAGCTCCTGATTCCAGTTCAGATCCCAGTTCCGACCTGATTTTTTTCTTTGGATTCGTTAATGACCCTCCAGGATTACCGGGTACAACTTTTGTCTGATCCAGCCCTGAAAGATACTCCTGAGGCAGCAGCGGAGAGAGAGCGTGTTTCTGGGCGAGGGTTTTTTGAAGACCCAGTTTCTGCTATGGATCCCTCTACCAAGCTCTTCCTTTACCGCTTCCAACTTCTCTCGGATCCAGCTCTGCGGAATACTCCTGAGGCCCATGCTGCACGGAGGTGGATGAGTGGTCCCAGTCCAGCTCCGGGTCAGAGTTCCAGTTCCAGTCCAGTTCCTGAGGCTAAGGCCGAAAGAAGGCGCTGTGGGATTTCTCCGCTCAGGGCTCCTCAGCAGTCTCGGAGGTCAGGCCGAGTGAGACGTCGGACAAAGCCTCTGATTCTAGTCCAAGTAGTGCCGCCACCTAGGCGCCTGCGTCCAGTCCAGGGGGTACTTCATACCGAGTCCCCGCTTCCAGTTCAAGTAACGCTTCCACTTCAGCTTCCGAGTCCAGTCCGAGGAGAGCTTTCGATTGAGCCTCTGATTCCTGCTCAAGTGGCGCTTCGGGCCGAGCCTCCAGTCCTCGTTCAAATGGCACGCCCTTTGAAACCTCTGAGTCCAGTCCAAGGGGTGCTTCTGACGGAGTCTCCAAGGCCTATGCAAGTGGTGCTCCTGGCCGAACCTCCAGTCCTCGTTCAAGTGGCATGTCCTTTGAAACCCCTGAGTCCAGTCCGAGGGGTGCTTGTGACAGAGTCTCCGAGGCCTATGCAAGTGGCACTCCAGGTTGAGCCTCCGGTTCTTGTCCAAGTGACCCGTCCAGTCAAGCCACTGAGTCCAGTTTGAGGGGGGCGTCTAACCAAGCCTCCGATGTCAGTCCGAATGGTGCTTCAAACTGCCCCTTCGCTTCTAGTCCAGAGGGCAACTCCAATCAAGCTCCTAAGGCCAGTTCGAGTGACACTTCAGATCGAGCCTCAGATCCTTGTCCAAAGGGTGTTTTCTGCCAAGCCTCAGTTAAGGTTCCGTCCCTGCCAGGAGGCAGAGGGCGCCTCGAGTTCCTGTTCCAGCCAAGACTCTGATTCCAGTCTGGGTCCCAGTCCCGGTTCAGCTCCTGTTCAGAGTTCCCGCTCCAGTCCAGACTCTGATTTTAGTCCGGGTCCCAGTCCCGGTTCAGCTCCTGTTCAGAGTTCCCGCTCCAGTCCAGACTCTGATTCCAGTCCGGGTTCCAGTTCCGGTTCAGCTCCTGTTCAGAGTTCCCGCTCCAGTCCAGACTCTGATTTTAGTCCGGGTCCCAGTCCCGGTTCAGCTCCTGTTCAGAGTTCCCGCTCCAGTCCAGACTCTGATTCCAGTCCGGGTTCCAGTCCCGGTTCATCTCCTGTTCAGAGTTCCCGCTCCAGTCCAGACTCTGATTCCAGTCCGGGTCCCAGTCCCGGTTCGACTCCTGTTCAGAGTTCCTGCTCCAGTTCCACTTCAGACTTGGATGCCAACCTGGGTCCTAGCCCCAGTTACATTCCTGATACCAGTGTGGGCGCCCAGCCCATAAATTTTGCTGCAGCTACTGCCTTTAATGATGGGATGACGCTCCAAGGGCACCGTGATAAACTTTGTTCTGATCCTGCCCTGGAGAATATTCCTGAAGCTATAGCTCAGAGAAGACGTGTTCAACGGCTGGGGGTCTGGAGAAACCCATTTTTTGCATGGCACCCTGCTAGCATGCTCTGGGGATACCATGGCCGTTTCCTCTTGGACCCTGCTTGGCGGACAACTCCTGAAGCTAACGCTAGAGAGACATCCCAGTCCAGCCAGAGGGGTGCGTCCAGCCCTGCAGCTGAATCTCTTCCAAGTTCCAGTTCCAGCCAAGATGCTGAGCCTGCTCCGAGGTCCAGTTCCAGCCAAGATGCTGCGCCTGCTCCGAGTTCCAGGATCAGCCAGGAGGCTGAGTCCGTTCACAGTTCCAGCCAAGATATTGAGTCCACTCCAAGAAGCTGAATCTCTTCTGAGTTCCAGGATCAGCCAGGAGGTTGAGTCCATTTCCAGTTTCATTTCCAGTCAAGATGTTAACTTTGCTCGGAGATCCAGTGTTAGCCAAGAGGCTAAATCTCTTCTGAGTTCCAGGATCAGCCAGGAGGCTGAGTCCGTTCACAGTTCTAGCCAAGATATTGAGTCCACTCTGAGATCCAGCGTTAACCAAGAGGCTAAATCTCTTCTGAGTTCCAGGATCAGCCAGGAGGCTGAGTCCGTTTCCAGTTCCAGGTCCGACCAAGATGTTGAGGTCGCCCTAAGTTCCAGTGTTCGTCAGGAGACTGACCTCTTGCTGAGTTCCAGTTCCAGTCAAGCTCCTGAATCCAGTTCCAGTTACAGTCAAGGGGTTGATTCCAGTCCGGGTCCCAATCCCGGCTCCGTTTTGGATGCCAACCCAGGTTCCAGTTCCAGATCTGCTTTTGTTCAGACTTCTAGTTCCTGTCAAGACTGGGATGTCACTTTGGGCCCCAGCCCAGTTTCTGATGTCAGCTGGGGTAGTGGCTCCAGCCTTGTTCCTGTCATTACATGGAATTGCCAGGAGGTCCAGGACATTGTGGGTTCCCTCAGGGAAGGGTTACTTTTGAATTTTGTTCCTCTTGATGCATCCGTGTTCCTGAGGTTGCCCGGTGGTGATTTGAAGGAGCCTCCTGGTCACAAGTTCTACTTTTGTCTGCCAGTTTTGAACTTCCTTGTGACTTCCAGTCCAGTGATCTATGTCTAGCTTTTGAGACCCATCAGGAAGTTTCACCATAGTTACCCCTGGACACCTGAACTCCTCCAGACTGAGAGGGGGGTCTTGAGGAGGGGGTACTGTCACGTCTGTGGCCGTGACCACCCTCATACTTACCCTGTTTCTGGGAGTCAGTGGCTGTGCTGGCTTCTGCTTGTCTCTGTGTCTGTGTCTGTCTTAGTTTCTCTCTGGCTCTGTGTGCTGATTGCCTTACTGGACCTCACCTGTGTGGGCTATGCCTCTTCCAAGATGGCTGCCGCCTCCTCTATGCCAGTATCCAAGATGGCTCCTGCTTGTCCTTCCTGTGGGCTCACTTCCTCTGTGTGTCAAGCCTCTGTTTGGAGGCAAGGAACTTCCTGCTTCTGTCCTGCTGGTGGTGACTCATCAGTGAGTTCCTTTATAAGGAAGGCCTGTGCTTGCAGTCAGTGCCTTCGCATGGTGTCATTGTCTGGTGTCATGCCCAGAGGCCGACAGGTTAGTTAGTGTGTTGCTGCGCTGCTTCTAAGCCTCCCTTCTGTGTGGGCTTGCCCTTCTGCTTAGTACCTGTGGGCTTCTTGCCCTTCTGTGTGGGCTTGCCCTTCTGCTTAGTACCTGTGGGCTTCTTGCCCTTCTGTGTGGGCTTGCCCTTCTGTTCAGTACCTGTGGGCTTCTTGCCCTTCTGTGGGGGGCTTGCCCTTCTGTTTAGTACCTGTGGGCTGCTTGCCCTTCTGTGTGGGCTAGTGCCCTTCGGTTCCCAGTACCTGTGGGCTGCTTGCCCTTCTGCGTGGGCTGCTAGCCTTCTGCCTTTAGTCTGTGTTTGCAGCCTGCCCTACTCCTTGCTTGTATATTCTGTGTGCACATCCTGAACCTTGTATATCCTGTGTGCACATCCTGGCTGCTATCCTCCTGCCTTTAGTCTGTGTTTAGAGCCTGCTGTTCAGCCCTGGGTTCCCCGTCAGTGTTTGCAGCCTGCCCTACTCCCTGCTTGTATATTCTGTGTGCACATCCTGAACCTTGTATATCCTGTGTGCACATCCTGGCTGCTAGTCCTTCTGCCTTCGCTGTGGAGGTAGCCTCTGCAGCTCAGTCCGGGTTTCCCCATCTGTGTTTGCAGCCTGCCCTACTCCCTGCTTGTATATTCTCTGTGCACATCCTGAACCTTGTATATCCTGTGTGTACATCCTGGTTCCTCCTGAGTCCTGGTTTTGGCTAGCTAGTGTTATCCGGTTTTCCGCTCTGCCTAGCTACCTTCTGTCCCGTGTGTCTACCTTGTACCTTGCTTGTATATCCTGTGTGCTTATCCGGATCCCTGCTTATGTATCCTGATTCCTGTATCTGTCTAGCTAGCGTGTATCTTCCGGGGGATTTATCCTGTTACCTGCCTCGACCTAGCTAGTGGGTTTGCCCTGGGGGTATTCCCAGTCTCCCCTTCTTCCCTTGAGGACCTGACAGTATGCCAAGGCCCTCGAGAATGCGACAATGAACAGCTACTTCATACAAAGACCAGAGACTATACCCCTTTGGGTTCAATTGTGGTTACTGTATCAAGAAGTGAACAGCTACGATACAAGAAAAAACAGAGACTACACATTTGTGTGAGTAGTGGTTTTAGAGTCCTTCAAACAAGGGGATTATCAGGGAATGCTGAATAATTAACATCGAATAAAGTCTGAGTTTAAGAACAACAAGATTCAGAATTATTTCACCTGGGAAAGTGGAATGAAAGATCAAAATATACAAATGAAAACATTCGCTGTTTTTCATTTCCCGGAGTGAACTGACATGCTGGATTAATTATAATAATTTTGAGGTGGAAGCACTGGTACTTGTACAAATTTGGAGATATTGCTGTTATTTTAATTTTTCATATAGTATGTTTGTGAGTTGTTTGAGTGAATGTGTATGATAGTAGTGAGAGTTTGAGAGTTAAAAAACAACAATGTGACTAGAAGAAATTAATAATCTAATATAATAATTTGCTCCTGCAACGTTCCAATGTGTCTCACTGACGTCACTTGACGTCAGCCAGTCTCCATTCCCCCTCACTGCCCCGCCCTCACGTCAAAATGTAATGACATCAGAGGGCGGAGCAGTGAGAGGGAAGGGAACGCTGGAGGCTGGCTGATGTGAGGAGATGTTACGAATGGAACGTTAATGAAGCCAGCCAGAGCTTTCAGGTACAAATCAGCAAGTTGACTTCCGCTTCCTCCTCCCAGGCATTTTAAATGTCCAGTAAACAATTCTTTTAGCTAGCAGCTGGAACATGTAAAATGTTGTCTGTGGCCCATTATGGAAGTAGGTTTCGTTTCTGAAGTTGAACAAGCAAAGGGGAGGGGAAGATAATAGGTTTGTTTAACAGAGCTGTTCTGATAATACAGATACTGAGAGCAAAGCTTTGATGGAGTCAACATGGTCCGTTCCTGCTGTCAGCTACTGTATGAGGCTTGAAACCTTTGCTGGGAACATACACACACACACACACTCTCTCTCTCTCTCTCTCTCACACACACACACTCTCTCTCTCTCACACACACACACTCTCTCTCACACACTCTATCTCTCTCTCTTGCTCTCAAATACAGCCTTTCTAATACCATGCCTCTCTCCCCAGAAACTGCCTCTCACACATAAACAGAACATACCGATGGATATGGATGGAGCGGACAGAATCGCAGGACACGGATGGGAGGGCAGGGAAGAGGAGAATCGCTGGACATGGAGGGCATGGGAGGGGAGGGCAGGGCAGGGGAGAGAGAAAAAAGCGCTTACACGAGAGCCTTGCTAGGCAGCTATAGCCTTTTTTTCTATATGATCTTTATCACAGGCCTGCTGTGATACATATGCCCAATAGTACATAATGCAAGCGCACTGCCAGTTTTTCATATGCAGCTCCCAAAGTAGAGGGACTGGAGTTGAGTGGTCACCTTTGCTCACAGGGATAGCACAATACACAACCCCCTCCACCACACACACACATTCAAATATAGCCTTTCAAATACCATGCCTCTCACACATAAACAGAACATACCAATGGACATGGATGGAGAGGAGAGAATAACGGGATGGGCAGGGGAGAGAGAAAAAAACGCTTACACAAGAGCCTTGCTAGGGTTCGTTTCATTGTTGAAGAAACGGTCATTGTGACAAAGTTTACACAAAAAATATTGTTTATAACGAAATTTAAAAAAATCTAAACCAGCATTATGTTTGCAATTAAAGTTATTTACATTCTGCTTACTATTTTTAAAAATACTATACATACAAATTTCTAAAAAACACAATATTACTCACTAGTAAAAAAGGCCCATTTCTGAGACCAAAGAAACGGGCGCTAGCAAGGTGTTGATCGTAGTGTGTATGTTTGAGAGAGAGTGTGTGAGAGTGACTGTGTCAGAGAGAATAACAGAGTGAATCTTTCTGCATAGAGGGGGTTGGGGGAGGGAGTGTGTGTGTGTGAGTGAGAAAGACAGATGCTGTGTGTATGTTGGTGTGGTTTTTGGGGGGGAGTTTGTGAGTTGAATGAGCAATTATTGGTGCCATTTTTGTGTTGGGGGTTTGTTGGGGGGAGGGTAACGTTGTTCAAATGAATTGTATGTTTTTTTTGTGTAGGGGTTTGGGGGTCAGAGGGTGTTTGCGGGTGGAGTCACATGGGGTCTGTAGGTGTGTGTTGGTGTGTCAGAGAGTCAGATGTTGTACTTCACTGTTACTGTTTCTATATAGAGGGGGTTGGGGAAGGGAGTATGTGTCTGTGAGTGAGCAAGACAGATACTGTGTATCCATGGCAGTGTGTGTATGTTGGTTTGGGGGAGTTAACAGTTTGATTGGGCATTGTGTGAGTTGCATGTGCAATTGTAGCTGCCATTTTTGTTTTGGGGGTTTGTTGGGGGGAGGGTACCGTTGTTCCAGTGAATTGTATGTGTGTGTGTTGTTTGTGTAGGAGTTGGGAGTGCAGAGGGTGTTTGTGGGTGATTGAGGTGCTAAGGTGTGTGTGTGTGTGAGTGAGAAAGATGCTGTGTGTGCATGGCACAGTGTGTGTGTTTGTGTGTGTGAGTGAGACAGAGAGATGAAGGTTTTAGCAGTAATCAGGTTTGTGTATGATCCCGTTTTTGAGGAAGGCTGGTACGTTTTTGGGGGGGGGGGTGTGGGGGGAGGGGTGAGTCACATACCGACAGTAGGAGCATGGGCATCCAAAAGGTTTAGTTTTTTCAGCGATGTTCCTGCGTGTTATGTGTGGTTCCGTTGCCTTGCATTGTTAGGTTTGTGCATTGTTCAGGTTTGTGTATGATCCTGTTTTTGAGGAACACTGGTACGTTGTTTTTTTTTGGGGGGGTGGGGGTGAGTCACATACTGAGAGCAGGAGCATGGGCATCCAAAAGGTTTTCTTGTTTCACCGATGTTCCTGCGTCTTATGTGTGGTCCCGTTGCCTTGCATTATTGCAGCTCGTCGATTGGTCCGCGTCTTATGTGTGGTCCCGTTGCCTTGCATTATTGCAGCTCGTCGATTGGTCCTTCGTGCGTGTTGTGTAGCAACGTTTGCAGGTGGAATGGGTGAGCGATTCCATTCGGTCAGTGTCAGTGGTCCGCCCTCCACGTCATGACGTTTGACGCGAGGGCGGGGCACACAGTCATGGTGGAATTCCGATCTACACCATGATGGAAGTTGGAGATTAGGAATTTGGCTTCATTAGAACGTTGGAGTTGTGAATTATGTCCGGAAGGGGCGTGGCTGAGGGCGGGTCTATGACTGAGGGTGAGTGGTGCTGACAGCCTAGGAGGGTGAGTGGTGCTGACAGCCTAGCCTAGGAAGAGTAGATTCAGTGCTTCACTGAACGTTGGAGGTGAGAATTATTTATATAGATTATATACCCTGATTTTGGGTAATGGTTCTGTTAACAACATAATTGCAATTACATCATCATTTTCCTAGTACCCGTTTCATTTCTTTCAGAAACGGGCCTTTTTTACTAGTATTATATAAAAGTACTTAATAAAGATTGAAAATGTATAACATAACGGTTGTTGAAAAATTTATATAAACAATATAACAGAAGATCATGATCTATAAGGTCAAATGCAGCGGACAGATCTAGTGAAATGATTAGCGCAATATAACCTTGTTCAAGTTTAGAACGTATTTCACTGATAAATGAAGTACTGTCTCTGTACTGTATCCTTTTCTGAAGCCTGATTGTCTCGGGTATAATATATATTTTGATTCTATATACGATTGTAATTGTGTAAGCACCGTCATTTCCAAAATTTTAGATAGGAACGGAAGATTTGATACTGGACGGTAATTGTTTGGGGAACATGGATCAAGAGACAAGTTTTTAAGACTTGGCTTTACTAAGGCTTCTTTAAGAGCTTGTGGAACTATTCCTTCTCTCAAGCTAGTTGTAATGATAGAATATAGATAAGTTTGTAGTTCCAAGTTAGGAATCTTTAGCCAATCTGAAGGTATCGGATCTAATAGACCATAGGCGGTCGGTGGCCCAACTGTTTGGGGAGGCTAAAGGGGGGGGGGGGGGTAGGGGTGGGGCCAGGGGTGGAGCTTAAATCCATAATTGTCTGATAATGCACACAAAAAATAAATAAAAATAAAAGTCACAATTAATACCTTTTTTTTTAAATTTAGATATTAGATATGTATCATATGTGAAAGAATAAAGTGGTTGCTCAAAGCATGTACTAACCACAATCGCTCAACTGCAAAACACTATGCACACTCAGAACCTTACTGTACCATAAATATTACACTGAGCAGAACCTAATACACCATTAGGGGCTTATAGCCCATTTAGTTATGTTAAAACAAAAGAGATCTGCATTAAAAAATATTTATTTTTATTTTGACCTATAAAACCACTTGTCCCTGAAACATGCCTAAAAACAGAATAATCCAGTTGTGTATCTAAAATGCAAATTCCTACAAATGAGATGACGTTAAAATGTGCATCCATGTGCCCCAATGAAAGGTGAGTTAAATTCTACTTCCATTTAATTTCAATATATTCTATCATCTTTATAACACCAGCTTCCCAACAATAACAGTTAAGATAAACTCATCAGGAAACAGGATGTCCTCACTTAAATCTTGGTCATATGTATTGTATAGAAGAACAGTGAAGAAAAATGAGCACAAACTACAGAGTTTATAATTGCTTTTTCTACCAGCTGCAATAATTTTTAAAGCCGTTTTATTTCCTTTCTCCTCCAGCTTTTAAGGCATTGCCTATTAACAGAAACAGCTTTAGCCTTGTTACAGATCAACAATAAGGAACGACAACGTGGATGCAGTAGCTCATAAGTTTGCTTGTTTTGTTTGGGGAGAAGGCAGTGATGATGACGGCTATGCGGGGGAAACACAGTAACCAAATTGGCTTCCTTGCTTACTTACTGGGCTAGAAAGGCTCACTTCCACTCGTCTATTAAACCTCCTTGGGCAGCTTTCCCCCCGGAGTCTTGCATCTTTCTCTCTGTTTCTTCTGCTGCCTGCTGTCTCCCGTCGTCATTTTCACAGCCCTGAAGAGTTCTCCCTCAGCACCGGCGATTCAGAGTCAGCCTTCTGCCAGCGTCGGGGCTTCTCCTCAGGAGCGTCCTGGACTCCCGCCTACTCTAATGCAACTTCCTCTTTTCCGCAGAGGTAGGACTTGGAGTGAGACGTGCCTGAAGAGAAAGCCCCGACGCTGGCAGAAGGCTGACTGTGATTGAATCGCCGGTGCCAAGGCAGAACTCTTCAGGGCAGTAAAAATGACGACAGAGACGGCGGGTAGCAGAAGAAACACAAGGAGATGTCACGATTGGGCAAGCCTCTTATACGAGGTGCCTATGTAATAGACTATAAGTAGTTGAAAGATGCGCTAACATATTCTGAATTTATGTCAATGATGGTATCTTAAATAGATGCCATGAAGCTGACAATGGTAAAGTAGACACTTCTTCTATATTGGTAGTCTTAGAGAAATTGGCTCTTAAATTTTCAGTTTTAGAAATGAAGAATTTTGCTAAGGTTTCGGAGTCTATATATGTTTTCACAGTATTGATTTTTTGTTAATAATTTCATAACTTGAAGTAACTGCTTCGACGAATTTGCTGCCTCTTGTATCTGTTTGGGAAAATAAGTAGTTTTCACTAATTCTATCTGTGCTACAAAATAACGTTGGCATTGCTTACACTTATACTACTACTACTTGACATTTCTAAAGCGCTACTAGGGTTACACAGCGCTGTACAATTTAACATAGGACAGTCCCTGCTCAAAGGAGCTTACAATCTTATGTTTTAGTTCTTCCGTTTTTCGCTTACGCCAGATCCATTCAGCTCTGCGTACCTGTTGTTTGCACAATTTTAAACCTGAGTGGTACCATGGCTGAGTTGGCTTAGTCCTTGACTTCATAGTTTTTATGGGGGCAATGTAGTCGAATGCTGTAGAAAGGACCTGGTTCCAATTATTAATCTGTTCCTCTAGTGATAAATCAAAAAAGTTTGATGGGAAATTTCCTGACAGCGAAGGTAGAGTAGAGGGATCTATTTTTTGCAGACCCCTTGACTTTATATTTGATGGAACAGATCTTTGTACAGGGTTTGAAAGGAGTAGATTAAAATATAGAATAAAGTGATCTGACCAGGAAACTGGTATAGTTGTTATCTTAGTACATTTTATCTCCTCTAGTGTACTTGTCATAATTAGGTCTAAAGTATGACCTGCTATGTGCGTAGGTCCAGTTACATGTAGTGTTATATCAATATCTCTTAGAAATTTAGAAAATCTCATAGACCGCATATTTAGTTGATCTACATGAATATTTAAATCTCCCCTTATCACAAGGTTTGGAAATTGGACAACTGCTTCCGCTATTGATTGGTATATGCTATCCCATGCTTATCCTGTAATGGAAGGAGCGCAGTAAAATAGAAGCGCATAAAAGTTGGAACTTACCATATTTATTTTTAATAGAAGAAGTTCAGGGTAGGTAAGACCATGATCAGAAATCTGTAATACTTTCAGATTTGAAGCATAAATATATGCTAATCCTCCTCCTCTCTTGCCAATCCGTGATGGATAACTCACTGAAAAACCTGGGGGAAGGCATTGAAGTAGGTAGGATTCTTCTCCCAGAAGAAGCCACGTCTCTGTTATAGCTAATAGATCTAATTTATAGAAATGTATAAGGTCCGTAATATGGTTACATTTACGTTTTAAGGACCGAGAGTTTATTAACACTAGATTTAGCGATAGAGAGGAAGGAACATCTCCTATATTTGTCTTTCTGTAAGAAGGAAGGGGGATGTTAAAAACCAAGGTCTATCAGGAATAAGAAATTCACAATTTGGCCGCTGACCCCATTGTACTGGGATGCATGCGATATCTGATATTTGTAGTGATGAATTATAAGGCATCATATGGGGTTTATAATCTCGTATTAAGAAGCAAATTAATGTGTTAATTGACCAGAATGAAAGGGATAGCCAATTAATGTTCCTTACCAATCGTTTAGTGGTTGAATTCGGTAATTATGCGGTTACCTTAACCAGTTAAGTGTGGAATATCAGCACTTAACCGACCAAGTGCTGACTCCACCCCCAGAATGCCACCAATATAGCTGGTTTCGTATTGGGTACTAATCGGACATTTTCAGCAGCACTGTTTGGTTAAGCGTCGCTGAATATGACTAGTTTGCCCCAAACCAGTGATTTAACCAGCCATGAACCATTTTTGGACAGTGCTACTGACCCCTTGCAACCTACCTACAGACTCAACCCCACATGACTTCAAAATGACATAACATTTAACATGACCAAGATTTTGGGGGTGGTAAAAAGGTAACAGGCAGATATTTTAAATTCCCTCCCTCTCCATAAGCCCTAATCCAGCCCTTTTGCTGGCTGTTTGGTTCCCATAGCAAGTGTTTAATAGTACACCAGCTTCCTCTGCCACATTGGGACAATCTTGCAATATGAGCCACAAGTTTATGGGTTCTCATAATTCATAGTGTAACACCAAAGAAGAAACTGTGCTATTAAGTACCCTTCTTTCTTCCATTTGTGGGACCCATATCCTCTGAGTAAATACCAGTGGTGGTGGGGGGGGGGGTGCAGGAGGGAGGAAGTGAATTTAAAATCCTTCCCACTGCCTTTTTCCACCCTTAGAATGTCAGTGCTGTAAAGGGCAACTTGGTTCACCTAATGGAAGCATCTGCCCTGATATGATGCCACTTGTAGAACTAGACAGCAGAAGAGTGCACCATCAGAAATAACATTATGCAGAAAGAAAGAAAGAAAGAAAGAAAGAAAGAAAGAAAGAAAGAAAGAAAGAAAGAAAGAAAGAAAGAAAGAAAGAAAGAAAGAAAGAAAGAAGTCAGTGCGTGGAAACAAAAATTATGTGCTGATGAGATGTTCTAGTTCATTACACTAGACCTCAGGCAAAATCAATATTAACAGAAAGTAAGAAAACATCAGGTTTTGCAAAATGAAGAATTGAAATGTTCACATATGAGGAATCATTAGGAAATCACTCAGCATTACTGACACATCCATCTGCATTAGAAGTTAAATTAAACATTTTTCCTTCCACATTTTCATGGTCTTGGATTGTTTTCCTAAAGGAAAAAAGAAGGTATTTTTTAAAGCTTTGTTTCAGATCAATGTGCGGTCTTGCTGGATAACATTACAGATTGTTTCCATCAGTCACATGATTTAAAGGTCTGGCAGGCTCACTCTTTCTTATTCCCTTCTGGCTGGGTAAAGACATGGTTAGCTGCAATTAATATTGCCTCTGGAAAATACAGCAGACACCTTCCACTCACTGCTGCAAATATATGAATAAAAAACAAAGTATATGAATGCATTCAGCAGAAAGATCCATAAGAACATAAATATAACCATACTGGGTGAGACCAATGGTTCATCTAGCCCAGTATCCTGCTTCCAGCAGTGGCCAATCCAAGTCACAAGCAGTGTTCCCTCTAAGGAGTGACCTGCTGCGTGCAAACATTTTTTTTTTTTAGTTAGCGCTGAAAATAGTCTGACAGCCAAAAGAGAGCGTGGGGTGGTCCAAGGCAGATTTAGTTTTAATTATTTTAAAACATGTATTTCAATAATAATTTCAATACCAGTAAAAGGAAAAGAGGGATCTAGAGACAGCGAGGGTAAGGTAGATATATAGAGGGAAAGATTTAGAAATAGGCAGAAAGAGTGAATGAGAGGAAAATAATGAGACAGGCAGGAAGACCTGCGCCTCCTCTCCTCCCTGTCTCTCCCTCTGCCATGTCACCTGCAACTGGTTCTCTCTGAATGTTGAGCACCTGATTCTCATAACATGATGTTTGTTTTAGTGACCCTTTACCAGGAGAAAAAATGTCTGCACAAATATAACACATGCTAGGGTGTCTCTATAACCAGCCCCTCCAAATGACGCACTGATTACGATTTATAACAAACTAGTAAAAAAGGCCCGTTTCTGACACAAATGAAACGGGCGCTAGCAAGGTTTTCCTCTTGTGTATGTTTGAGAGAGTGTATGTGAGAGTGACTGTGTGTGAGAGAGAGAGTGAGTCTGGGTGCGAGTGTGTGTGTGAGAATGAGAGTGTGTATGTGAGACACATTGTGAGAGAGAGAGTGTGTTTCACACAGATACAGTGTGTGCGAGAGAGAGATTATGTGTGAGACACAGACTCTGTGAGACTGAGTGTATGAGACCAAGAGAGTGTGTGAGTGACTGTGTGACACATAGAAAGTGAATGTGATACAGTGTGAGACATAGAGTGTGTGAGAGACAGTGTGTGAGAGTGAGAGAAAGACATTGGCTATGAGAGAGAGAGAGAGAGTGTGTGTGTGTGACAGAGATACCCTCCCCCCCCTCTCTGGTGTCAGGTCCCCCTCTCTCTCTCTCTCTCTCTCTCTCTGGTGTCTGAGTGTTACTGTGCAGGATGCTGAGCTCTGGCTGTGCTTCAAGGAACTGACCAATCCTATTTAATAGAATGCACCTCCAACATTCTGAAGCTGAGAAACCTCGTGTGGTTGGTCACTTCTGCTTGTGACGAACCCGGAAGTACGTGATGTCAATTCAGGAGATGGATACAGAGAGCAGGAATGCCTCAGCCATGCAGTCAGCTTCAGAATGTTGGAGGTGCGTTTTATTATATAGGATTACTACTCTACCGATGAAACGTTATTTTGTTACTATAGTTCCTCTGTGTACATTCGTATGCTGCACAAGCCAACATGTTTAAAAATATAAGTGAGATTAAAAATGCTACCAGCAATTGTTCAAGCCTCTCATAGACTTGTTCCTGCAAAGTCTATGATATCTTGGAGTATAACCTTGGCACACCAATCACACCTGAAGTCTCTAATATTTTTCTGAAGTCTCTTTTATTGAATAAATCACAGATAATTTACTCACAGTCAGATGTTCAGAAGTGCTGCCCCAGGGCACAGAGACTCCGTAGTTCTGAAAGCTGTTTCAGTGGTTGGAGGTGAGATCTGAAGAGAGGTAGCTTTATTGCAGGTGAGAAATAGTTGAGCAGATAGAAGTGTTTCAAAGCTGGGTGACTGGAATGTGCGATATCTCATTTGGGAGGAGATATTTTCAAGGTAAAAAACCAAGTTCATTGCAGGGAGTTTCAGCAGGACAGAGCTGTCTAGGGCACGATGGTGCATGCTCCATGTCTCTAGAAAGATGGTGAAATACCTCATGGCTGAAGGGACAAAGAGGTGTTGAAGCCTCACACAGGCTCAGGGAGGAGCAGATGACCAATGGGGACAGAGCCTGCCATCGGGTAGCAAGGGGTTGTCCTAGAGGACGGCTCTCAATTGTAGGGAAAGGTCATACCTGGCTGACTTCTCAGGACAGAGATAGTAAGACTGAACAGGAAATGATAGCAGGTAGACACAGGAGCCAAGCTTGGCTGAGAGAGAAAAGAGGTCTGGGCAGCCTCACAACCAGTGGTAACCGTTCTTATACAGACAGGCAAGTGTGGTTGCATTGCCTGTGAACTACATTACACACAATGCCTTGCTCACATATCTTTGCAGAGAGAGAACTGCAGCAATGATAGTCCTTAGAAATGAGAATAATAGTAAAGGCATTACACCCATTTTAGGATCACGTTACAAAACTAGTACAAGGCTGTCAGAGGACAGAACAGCAATAAAGAACAGCACGGATATAGCAGTTCATACATTTGTTTGCTTTGAGTGTACAGGGTTGACGGCTGCAAGGGGGAGGGGAAACAGAGGCCAACCTACTTGGCTTCAGCTTTTTGGCGTCATCCTGTCTCCATTTCCTGTTTTTAGTTATTTATTTGGATTTTGCTCACACCTTTTTCAGTAGGTCAAAGTGAGTTATATTCAGATACACTGGGCATTTCTCTGCCCTGGAGGACTCACAATCTAATTTTGTACCTGAGGCAAAAGAGGATTACATGATTTGCACAAGATCACAAGGAGCAGCAGTGGAATTTGAAACGGCCACCTCTGGATGTCAAGACTGGTGCTGTAACCACTAGGCTATTGAGAACAGGAGATGGTATGAGGCTATCTAGCCCATTATATGGCTTGAAGCCAGTAGGCGGAGTCACCAGTTCACCCAAAACAATAGCAAATGCTATTGAAAGCAATAGTAAAAGATTAGAAATAATGGACTGCCTATGCATGGTTCATCTGTAAAAAATCTAAAGCTGTTCCAGTAGGATAGGCAGTACCTTAAAGGTGGAGGACAAAAGGGAAAGGGAAATGGGACTTGATATACAGCCTTTCTGAGGTTTTTGCAACTACATTCAAAGCGGTTTACATATATTCAGGTACTTATTTTGTACCAGGGGCAATGGAGGGTTAAGTGACTTGCCCAGAGTCACAAGGAGCTGCAGTGAGAATTGAACTCAGTTCCCCAGGATCAAAATCCACTTCACTAACCACTAGGCTACTCCTCAGATTTTTTACTTTACAGCTTCTTAATTTATTTGAAAAGTTCCCATATGTAAACATAAATATAATAAAATCAAAACTGAATATTACTACAACAGCTTCATAAATTATTGTAGCTGGTGGAAACAGCACTAATAAAGGCTGTATTTTCTGCTCATTTTTCTAAACTGTTCTATACAATACAGAGATACATGACCAAATTTCAGTGAGGATATCCTGTTTACTGATGGGTTCATCTTAACTACTGTTGTAATCTGCCTTGGGAAGCTTGCCAACTTATTTTCGAAAGAGAAAAACGCCCATATTTCGACCCAAATCGGGCGATGGGCGTCCATTTCCAGTGGGCGCCCAAATCGGTATAATCGAAACCCAATTTTTGGCGTCCTCAACTGCAGTCCGTCACGGAGATGAACAAAGATCACGGGGGCGTGGCGAAGGCGGGACTGGGGCGTGGTTATCGGCCGAGGAGAGATGGGCATCTTTAGCTGATATTCGAAACAAGAAGGGCGTTTTTGACGAGAATTTGGTCCGCTTTATTTGGATCCTTTTTTTTCAGGTCCAAGTCCCAAAAAAGTGCCCCAACTGACCAGATGACCACCGGAGGGAATCGGGGATGACCTCCCCTGACTCCCCCAGTGGTCACTAACCCCCTCCCACCAAAATAAAACGCACTTTAAACACTTTTTTCCCCAGCCTGTATGCCAGCCTCAAATGCCGTACCCACCTCCATGACAGCAGAATGTGTTCTATCCCTGGTTCTGATGTAGGTCTCGGGTGATTGTGACACCTTTTCTGTTAAGGGCACTGCAGAGTCACATCAGCAATGCATTGTGGTGGGTGTAGGATATTGGACTCCGTGATTCCACTAGCTTGTGTTAAATGCTCACGATGTTGGTAGTTGGTAGGCTCTACTCCCATGGTGCTTTTCACTCTGCTTACTGGGTCAGAGTGTGCCATGTTTTGTTTCCGATAGTCCATGAGGTAGTGGTCATTTGTGTAAGACACTTTTAGATCCCTTTCATGTGTTAGCCATGTTACAGCTCTTAGTTCTTACCTTGAATGTTGCTGAAAGAGGGCATTGTACACCATTCTGCCAGCTCGGACCTACTGCTAATCTCAGTACCAGCGAGACTCGTTGCCAGTGGGGCACAACCTCTGATCTGCAGTTAACTGTGAGTAAAGGTGCTTATTCAAATAAAGGACGTTTTCAGCGAGATTAGTCTTCAGGTGTCAACTGCTGTGCCAAGGTTATACAACAGCAACAAGTCCTGTCCCTGGAGCACTTTTAGTGGGTACTGCAGTGCACTTCAGGCACTTGTGGTGGTAAATGGGAGGCCTCTAAAACCCACTGTACCCACATGTAGTTGCTCCCTTCACCCCTAAGAGCTATGGTAGTGTTGTACATTTGTCCCTCCCACGACAAAATGGCTTGGATTGGGACGTTTCTGAGCTGGGCGTTTTTAGTTTCCATTATCGCAAAAAAAAAACCGCCCATCTCAGAAGGGACCAAATCCATGGTATTTGGTCCGTCCAAACCGTATTTTCAAAACGAAAGATGGACGCCCATCTTTTTCGATAATACGGTCTGTCCCACCTCTTCACATACCCGTTTTCGGACATAGACGCCCATGGAGATGGGCATTCGCGTTCGATTATGCCCCTCCACGTGTTATAAAGATTGGAAGTAAAATTAAACTCTCCTTTCATTGGGGCACATGGAATCACATGTTCACCTCATCTCTTTTGTACAAATGGAATATTCTGTTTTGAGCATGTTTCAGAGACAAGTAATTTTCATAAGTCAAAATAATAATAAATATTTTCTTTCATGCAGATGTCTCATTTGTTTAAACATAACTAAATGGGCTATAAGCCCCTACTGCAGTCCATTGGTTTTCTTATACTGTATTTTGTCCTTGTGATGACTTATACTGTGCCAAAACTGGAAATAACAGTGACACAGAATAATATAATTCAGTAACATCCACAACTTATTAATTAACATTATAATTGTGTTCGCATTTGGGTAATAACTGAGAAAATGATGTTGAAAAATTACTTAAAGACGAAATAAATATATATCACAGAACTGCAAATATTGGTACATTTAGACTGACTCTGGACTTCTGCGTGAAGGTAACTCTGCCCTCATTATTGAATATCTCTTTTTTTAAATAGTAGTAATAAACAATATTACGTGCATTTTTATAATACACCACTGCAGTCCACAAGACAAAAGGAATATACTTCCTCTGTGTACATCCATATGCTGCACAAGCTGGCATGTTTGAAAATATAAGTGAGATTAAATAAAAATGCTACCAACAATAATGACAATGTGGATGCAGCAGCTCATAGGTTTGTTTGCTTTATTTTGAGTGTACGCAATCAAACCTCCTTGGTTCCTGCATCCGGCTTTCCTTCTGCTGCATCCCGCCCTCTCTACTGCAATTTCCTGTTTTGACACTAAACAGGAAGTTGCAGTAGAGAGGGCGGGATGTGGCAAGAGGAAGGCCATAGAGCTTCTTACTGTGAATCGCTGCTGGCTACAAGATTCTGTGAGACCTGTGGGGAGGAAGACGGGAAGGGAGGAAAGGATTTTTACAGCGGGAACAAAATTTTTACCATTCCCACGGGGCGGTAAAAAGTTTTGTTCCAGCATCCCTCTGAAGTGAGTGAACATTGATTCTAAGTGAGCGATCCTCCTGATTTGTACGAGCGATCGCCCACGCTCTCACCTTAGAGGGAACTCTGGTAATAAGTACCTGGTAGAAACCCAGATAAGCAGTAACATTCCATGCTACCAACCCCAGGGCAAGCAGTGGCTCCCCCCATGTCTATCTCAATAGTGGGTTATGGACTTTTCCTCCAAGAACTTGTCCAAACCTTTTTTAAACCCAGATTGTTAACCACCATTGCCACATCCTCCGGCAATGAATTCCAGAGCTTAAATATTCTTTGCGTGAAAAATATTCCCTCGTATTTTTTTTTATTTATTTATTTTAGATCATTTATACCCTGCTTTTTGCCAATAAAGCAGACCCAGAGTGGCTTACAATGAACTAATGAAAAGAATTACAATGACAGTTGGAGGCAGAAGGGAGGGAAGGGAAGATAAATACAAAATATAAAGAAATAAATATGCAGCAGTTAGGGGAAGGAAGAGAAAGTAAAGAGAAATGAGAAAATATTTCCATGTAATTTCACTGAATGTCCCCTAGTCTTTGTACTTTTGAAAGGGCGAAAAATTGATTCACTTATACTCATTCTACACCACTTAGGATTTTAAAGACCTCAATCATATCCCCCCTCAGCCGCCTCTTTTCCAAGCTGAAGAGCCCTAACCTCTTTAGGCTTTCCTCATATGGGAGTTCCATCTCCTTTAACATTTTGGTCGCTCTTCTTTGAACCTTTTCTATGTAACTTTGTAAGTCTATGTGCTTTGGAAATGAGCACTATCATGAATTCAGAGTAAAATTGGCTACAAGGAAATATTTTGAGGAAGAATGCAATACAAAACTCAATGGAACTACAGGAATCAAGTACGCATTAAACACTGAAAGCAATCCTCTCCTGTTTTAAAACGTTTACGTCTTGGAACAAAAAAAAATAATAAAGAGAGAGAATTTAGGGCCCTGTTTGCAAAGGCATGCTAGTATTTGTAGCACACGCTAACTGTGTAGATGCCCATAATATTTCTTATGGTGTCTACACAATTAGCATGCGCTAATTTTTAGCGCATGCTAAAATTGCCAGCACCGACAACCGTATAAGCTTTTGAATATTGTCCTCCAAGTTGCTTTTCCATTTGCATGTGAAACAACTCCTTAAAATTTATGCCAGTTTATATATGGAAATGATAACAGATGAGAATCTGTTATGCTGATGCAAAATAACAGACTTCAATTTTATTGATTTTTCAAATATTCTGAATATCTTTTTTTAAAGTTAAATAACTCACCTTTTTGAAATGTGAGCATCAGGTAAATTATACTACTACTACTACTCAACATTTATAAAGTGCTACCAGACTTACGCAGTGATGTACAGTCAAACATGAAGAGAGACAGTCCCTGCTCAAAAGAGCTTACAATCTAAAGGACATGGCAGGGAATGGTGGAACCCTGTGGGAGAGGCCAGGAGGGGGTGGCTAACTCCAGACTCCGCTCTTTCTGCCTCGCTTCAGCCTTTGTCCGGAATAGACTTTCTGAACTGATACGTCAGGCCCCATCCCTACCCATCTTCAAATCCTTGCTCAAAGCCCATCTTTTCGACTCTGCTTTTGGCACTTAACCTAACCATTACTCCTTTTCAATACCACTACCAATCTGTCTGTTTTATGCATTTGCATACCTTAATTGTCTTTAGCTGTTTAGGTTAGTCTGTCCCTATGAACTATTGTGTAATCAGATGTACTATGCTGTCCTAATTTGATTGTCTCTGTTGTTATGCCCTTTAGATTGTAAGCTCTTTTGAGCAGGGACTGTCTCGCTTCATGTTTGACTGTACAGCGCTGCATACGTCTGGTAGCGCTTTATAAATGTTGAGTAGTAGTAGTAGACATAACAACAGAGACAATCAAATTAGGACAGCATAGTACATCTGATTACACAATAGTTCATAGGGACAGACTAATAGATCTAAACAGCTAAAGACAATTGAGGTATGCAAATGTATAAAACAGACAGATTGGTAGTGGTATTGAATAGGAGTAATGGTTAGGTTAAGTGCCAAAAGCAGAGTCGAAAAGATGCTTTGAGCAGGTACACACATAAATTTCCTGCTCAAGTGAGCATAATATCTTAAGTTTCACAGAAGTAATGGAGGATGACATGACTTGCTAAGTCACAAGGAGTGTCAGTGGAAAAAGCGTTGTTCCTTACCTGTAATGGATGTTCTCCATAGGTAACAGGATAATGCAGTCACACTGGTAGCCCTCTCTGCAGGCTGCCTGTCCGGACGCACTCTCACAGCTTAAAAATGATTGGATTAAAGTCGACCAATCAGCACAGAGAGACATCTTCCCGCCTTGTACTCAAACCACAAATCCCCAGTTAGCTGAGTAGCTAGGACCAAGATGAAACTGCAGAAAAACAGAGCAGTATAAAGAACACCACACAGTAAATGAAACGAAAACTTCAGAATAAAAGTGTATTTATTAACTAGGAGAAAACCAAAACAACATGTAGAACTGTAAATGTGTTCTTGTTGGTTAAAAAAAAAATACTAGAATAGTACGTCCTAGAAAGCGGGAAAGGAGGGAGGGATGGCGTGTCTGCGTTATCCTGTTACCCATGGAGAACATCCATTACAGGTAAGCAGCAACACTTTCTCCGTGGGGCAGGATAATGCATCCACACTGGCGATTCCCTAGCACAGGGTTGCTGAATATCTACTATCTTTCAAATGCAAACCGGAACAGCAGAAAGAGTGGAGGACATTCATGTAAGCAAGTGCTGAAGAACAGTCTGACCATAAAGAGCATCTGCACGGGAAGCAATATCAAAACAATACAGCTGTGCAAAGGTATGTGGAGCAGACCATGTCGCCGCTTTGCAGATATCCTGAGCCTACACGTCTAGCTCCATCTCTACCTGTTTTCAAATTTATGCTGAAAATCCACCTTTTCACTGCTGCTTTTGGCTCGTAGCCACTACTCATTTGCCTCCTCACTTGTTCCTTCTCACCCAGTACTTCCCTCGCCCTTAATTGTCTTGTATGTATTATTTTAGATTGTAAGCTCTATTGAGCAGGGACTGTCTCTCTGTGTCAGGTGTTCAGCGCTGCGTGCGTCTGGTAGTGCTATACAAATGCTAATAATAATAAAAATAAAAATACGGAAGTCCCTTGAGGAAAACTGCAGATGTCGCCTGTGCACAAGCAGAATGAGCTCCCATGGTAGTCGGCACTGGCTGTTTCTACTGATGATAACAGAAGGAGATACAGGCTGCAATCCAGGAGGATAGAGTTTGTTTGGTTACTGATGAGCCAAGAGACTTTTGGTAACAGGACAGGAAAATCTGAGAAGAATGTCTGTGCGATTTTGTGTGATGAAGGTAAAATAGAAGAGCTCTTCAACAATCCAGTGTGTGGAGAGATGCTTCTGCAGTAGAAGAATGAGGTTTTGGGTAAAACACAAGCACAACAATATCTTGATTGAGATGCAAGGCAGTGGCAACCTTTGGATGAAACTTAGGGTAAGTACACAAGGTTACTTTAGAAAGGAAGAACTGTGTTTACAGAGGATAATGTACCAATGCTTCCAGTTCACTAACTCATCTGACTGAGGTTATTGCTACCAGACACAGGTCAGAAGATTAGAACGAGCATGGACCAAGAAAAAAGACGAACATACACTCAAAGACTGGAAAAAGCTACAAAGAAAATACAAATACACTATCAGACAAACTAAAAGAACGTACTACAAAACCAAAATAGGACCAAACTACAAGGACACACACAAACACTTCTCACTCGTAAACAAACTCCTAAATACTACACCGGTTACCTCTAACAATATAGAAACCGCATCCGCAACCAATCTTGCGAATTACTTCAATGAAAAAATCATAAAGCTCCGACTCATGATACCTACCAACACTACTGAGTACACAAGCATCCTTGAATGTCTTGACCCAAAACCTGGGGAAAGCCCAGCAGATTGATCATGGACCAACTTTGACACGATATCGTCAAATGAATTCTCACAATGGCTCGGAAAATACGCCAAGTCACAATGCAAATTAGACATGTGCCCCAATAGCCTAATAAGATCCGCCCCCAAACAATTCAAAAAAGACCTCATGGATCATATAAACCACAGGCTTCAAAATGGTCTCTTTCCCATGGAGAAAGGAAACATATTACTTACTCCGCTGCCAAAAGATGCTAAGAAAAACACAATGGACCTAACCAATTATCGCCCAGTAGCATCAATTCCGCTCATAACCAAACTCATGGAGGGCATAGTGACGAAACAACTCTCTGACCACATAAATAAACACTCAATTCTGCACGAGTCTCAATCAGGATTTCGGTCAAATCACAGCACCGAAACGCTATTAGTATCTGCAATGAACTCATTCAAACAAGCAATTGCAACTGGTAACAACATACTCCTCCTACAATTCGACATGCCCAGTGCCTTTGACATGGTTAATCATGGATTACTATTACATATACTAGAATACTTTGGAGTAGGAGGTACAGTTCTCAAATGGTTCAAAGGATTCCTGACCACAAGATCTTACCAAGTAACAACGAATGCGGACATATCACCCCCATGGACACCTGAATGTGGAGTTCCCCAAGGAACCCCCTATCACCAACTCTCTTCAATCTAATGATGATACCTTTAGCCAAACTTCTAGCCAATCAAAACCTTAATCCCTACATATATGCCGACGACGTCACGATCTACATCCCATTCAAACATGATCTAAACGAAATCACCAACGAGATCAACCAAAGCCTCTAAATCATGCACTCCTGGGCAGATGCATTCCAGCTGAAACTCAACGCTGAAAAAACTCAATGTCTTGTCCTCACCTCACAGCACAACAAAAACAACTACTCCACAATAACCACACCATACTGTACTCTCCCAATCGCACAAAATCTAAAAATTATTGGAGTTACCATCAACCGAAACCTCACACTCGATACTCACATGAAGAACACAACGAAAAAGATGTTCCACTCCATGTGGAAACTCAAAAGAGTAAGACCTTTCTTCCCGAGATATATCTTCCGTACCCTGGTACAGTCATTGGTAATAAGTCATCTGGACTACTGTAACGCACTGTACGCTGGCTGCAAAGAACAGACTATCAAAAAAACTCCAAACAGCCCAGAATACCGCTGCCAGACTCATATTTGGAAAAACTAAATATGAAAGTGCAAAACCCCTAAGAGAGAAACTTCACTGGCTCCCTCTCAAGGAATGTGTTGCATTCAAGATCTGCACAATAGTACACAAAATCATTCACGCAGATGCCCCAATCTACATGCTAAACCTTGTGGATTTGCCTCCCAGAAATGCCATAAGATCATCCCGCCAATTCCTCAATCTGCACTTCCCCAGCTGTAAAGGACTAAAATACAAGCTGCTACACACCACCACCTTCTCTTACATGAGCACGCAGTTGTGGAATGCATTACCTACAGCCCTGAAAGCTATTGACGAAATAACTAACTTCCGCAAATCCCTGAAGACACATCTCTTCGAGAAGGCCTACAAAGAGAAGCCATAGCCTTACAAAACTACCTCACCAATCCACACAGTTATCACAGTCCACCTTCAACCTTGCCTAACAACTTCCTCCTCTCTTCTCTTACCTAATCTTTGAACAATACTAATTGTAACTGACATCATAAAATGATTATGTCATAACCAAACTCTGTAAGCCACATTGAGCCTGCAAATAGGTGGGAAAATGTGGGATACAAATGCAATAAATAAATAAATAAATAAAAATCATCCATATAAGGAATTGAAGTGAAGCTGATGGTAAAGGTCAAAAGGTGGTTGCAACAGGGACGAGATTGAGGTCCCAAGAAGGAGGCGGTGGTTTAATTGCAGAGCACAAATGGATGAGGACTTTGAGGAAATTCTTGATTAGCGGATGCAAGGAATATAGTAATGATCCCGCTGTGGAAAGAATACTGGAAATTGCTGCAAGGTGAATTCGTACTGAAGAAGGATATAAACCTGAAACAGAGAGGTGGAACAAGAAATACAATAAGGAGGAAATTGACAGAAAGTCTGAAGTCCTTTTTCCTACACCAGTTGAAAAATCTCTTCCATTTCAGTGAATACAATTTTTGAGTGGAAGGCTTATGAGCAGCATGTAAAACATCCGAGACTTCCAATGTTGTAGGGAGTGATGAGACACGTGAAGCCTCCAAGCTGTCAAATGACATTTTTCTGAGATTTAGATGCAGAATTTGGCTGTTTTGCTGAGTGAGGATGAGATCTCAGAGGGGTTGGTCTGGGACAGCCTGAGGAGCCATGGATACCATGGTCGATGAGGCCAATTTGGTACTATGATGATAAGAACTGCTGCATGCTGAATCACCTTGTGGATTATCCTGGGAATGAGAGGGACTGGAGAAAAGGCATAATAGAGGCTTTTTGTCCAAGAGAGATGAAATGGGACCTTGTGCAGACACAGTGTGGAGGGAAGTCTGGAACACAACTGTTGACATTTGTAATTATGGTCTGAAACAAAGAGGTCAATACAAAGTGTCCCCCACCTTTTGAATATGTTGCAGATGGTCAGGAGAGCCAGTGACCACTCCTGAGGGCAGAGAATTTTTCTCAATTTGTCCACCAATGTATTGGACTGACCTGGACGGTAGAAAGTCTGGAGAGTTGGTTGAAGACAAGAAGAGTTCATATCCAGGATGCCTCCAGACAGAAAGGCAGAGATCCTGTGCTCCCCTGTTTATTCAAATAGAACATTGTGACCTGGTTGTCCATCTCGTGTAGAATTACTTGACCTTTGAGAAGGAAGGCAAATGTCTGAACTGAATAGAAGACTGCTCTGAGTTCCAGAAGGTTGATATATAGAGTAGCTTCTAACTGAGTCCAGTGTTCCTGGGTATGGTAGTGGAGAAGATGATGGGGTGAAGCATCTGTTGTCAATCTGAGAGTTGTGGATGTACAATGGAAGAGAGCTCCCTCTAGTAGACTGGGGGAGTGAAGCCACCACTGGAGCACTTGTTTGATCTGTGGGGTGAGAAAAAACCTGTGGGAAACTTGTGGTTGCTCTGATCCCATTGTTGTTTCAAGGCCCATTGTAGCAGTCACATCCTAAGATGTGCTCTAGAAACCATTACTGTGGATGCAGACATGTGACCTAGAAGACGGAGAAAGGTTCTGCATGTGCAAGTAACTGACGTTAGGAGCTGAAAAGCTAGGAGCTTAATTGCTTGAAATTGTTGTGGATGAATGAACATTCTAGCCTCGGTAGTGTCCAGAAGTGCTCCTATAAAGAGAATTGACTGAGTTGGAACGAGGTTGGACTTCTGATAGTTTATAATGAAACCTAGTTGAGTAAGAGACATAGCTGTCTGTAGCACTGAGAGGAGGCCGGTTTTGTTGTGCCCACATACTAACCAGTCATCCAAATATGGAAAGACTAAGAGTTTTTTTTTTCTTAGGTAAGTTGCTACCACAGCTAGGGTCTTGGTGAACATCCTGGGAGCTGTTGCTAGGCCAAACAGAAGCACCTTATACTGGAAGTGCAGATCCTTGTTAAATAAAACAGAGGTACTTCCAATGTGGTGGATAGATTGGAATATGGGAGTAAGCATCCTTTAAGTCCAATGTCTCTAGGCAGCTGTTCTGTGGTACTAGAGAGAGGATGGTTTGAAGGGAATGCATATGAAACTTATCCTTTTTGAAGTAAAAGTTGAGTTGCCTCAGATCAAGGATACATCGGAGTCCCCCTGACTTTTTGGGGATCTGGAAAAAGTAGGAGTAGAACCCGGTGAAGCAATGAGATGGAGAGACTGGTTCAATAGATGCTCCTTCAAGAAGAAGCTGGATTTCCTGGAAGAGCATTGGTGACTGGGAGGATTGAAGGAGGAAAATCCTTGGATATGGTTTGAAAGTTCAGTTTGTACCCAGTTTTTATGATGTCAAGAACCCACTCTTCCATAGTGATGTGAAGCCAATTGAGAAGAAAGAAAGTCAGGCAACCACCTAAAGGAAGAGTGTCAAAAGCTAGGAGTAGGTTTAGGGAGGGCAGCAGTTGAAGTTAACTGAGATTTTCTCTTCTGAGGTTTGTAATGTTGGTAAGAGGTCTGGTTGGACTGACATGGTAGCAGCTGTCTGGAGTAAGGTTGGTAGAGCTCATGATATGAAGGTTGATATTGAAATTTTTTACATGAGGACAGACGTCTCCATTTAAAAACTGAAGTAGAGTCTGTAGACAGATTTAAAAGCTCTTTAAAAGTAGACCTATCATCTTTGACCTGGGATACTGCATCCTTTATCTCCAAACAAGTTGTCTCTGCCAGTCTGTCATGAAAGTTATCTTGAAGCCCTGAAGCCTGCAGCCATGCCATTCTTCATGCTGCCATAGAAACAGCCCCTAGCCTGGAAGTGGTATCATACAGGTTATAAGTATTGGTGATTTTAGGAAAAGTAATTTCTTCCAATGCAGAGAAAAAAAATGTGAGATTTGTTCAGGCAAAGGAGAAGAAACAGCTTCCAACACAGAATACAGTTTATAATGCTGATAGCAAAATATCTGCAATTGATGTGCAGCAATTCTGGAGGCAGGTATAGCTCCTACAAAAACTTTGTGGCCAACTGCATCTAAAGTCTTTGGGTCTTTCCCAGGAGGAAACAGAGGATGAGACTTCAAGGACTTTGACTTATCACAGCCTCAAATACTACTGAGTGATGTAGAAGCTGGGTCTTTTCATAACCTGGTACAGGTTGAACTTTGTGTTTTACATCTAAGCAGTTTGAAGTGGACTGCTAAGTGTAGGGATTTTGCCATATTTTAGTCTGCAGGCCTTGAAGAATACAATGTATAGGGACCGCCACTGGTCCTGAGGGAGAGTCAATAGAAGTGAGAATGCTCTGAAAGTCCTTTTTATTCATAGTACTTGCCTGAGCTCCCAAAGCAAGATCTTTCAGCAGCTTCTAAATGAATGTATAATAACTGACCTCCTCATGGATATCTGTCTTTACTGGTTTTGTGTTGATGTCTGCTGCAGGGTCAGAAGGAAGAGTTTCTGAAGGCAGGTCAACTGGAACAGCTTGGTCCTCCTCAGAGGAATAAACCTCAATAGGGCAGACTGAGAGAAATGCCACTGCTGAGAGGAAAGAGCAGGGCTGACTGAGCGCATCGAAGGAGCTGGTGAGGGTGTTTGTGGCACTGGCAGTGGAACCGCTGATTTTACTGGAGGCATAAAAGAAGCCTGTGTCAGAAGCTATGGCTGTTGTAACATTTGCTGGAAAAATTGGAACAGCAAGGAGGTTGTCACCTGTGTGGCTGTAGCAGAAGTAGTATAAGTATGCATCACTCTCTGGATAGGAGGAATCTACACAGTAGCCTGCTGACTGATTGATGAGTCAAAAGGCTTAGTGTTGCTCACCTTTTTTAGTTTCTTTTGATGTGGCTGTGGCACAAGTCCTTCTGTACCAACTTTGGTGAGGGAGTGGAATCCCTGGAGCATTTTGATAGGGTGTTTTGACTAGTGGCTGTTTCAGTGCCGTAACTGGTGCTGTTAGTGCTATCGGGGACTGTTTAGACTGTTTGACAGGCTTCCCCTTTGCGGATGGTACTGCCGTCATTGAGTCTGAAGTGAAAGTCCCCTCGGGCAAAAAGAGGTTGGTTCCGGGACCTGCTGGTACTGTGTGAGAGTCCATTGGGTCTGGCTGAAGACCATCTATACTGTTAGAAGAGCCCACTGGTACCTAAAGAAGGCCCTTTGGGATGGCACATGTTTGCTCCATTTGAAGAAGAAACAAAATTTGCTGTTTTTCCTGTGAAAGAAGAGAGAGCATGTCTGTAGCAGTACATGGAAAAGGAGAAACAGGGGATTTGCGGTTCTAGCACAAGGCAGGAAAGTGTCTCTCTATGCCGATTGGTTGACCCTAATCCAATCATTTTTAAGCAAGGAGAATGTGTCCAGACAGGCAGCCCACGTACAGGGATAGCAATGTGGTTGCATTATCCTGCCCCATGAAGATAGTAGGATTTGAGCCTGGCTTCCAGGGCAGAATGAACTCTTTTGTGAGCCCTAAGCAAACAAGTATGTTTGGCCGCCATCATAATATAAATGTATTTTAGAACTCCCAAAAATGGGTGCTATGTCGTTCTGACTGCAGAGGAAAACTAATAGAGGAGGAAGCAGCAGGTAAGAAATGTGGCTTGCTGACTGGAGCACAATGCACAGTTGGTGAGAATAGGCAGATCTCTGTGAGCAGCAGTGGCTCTGGTCTCCCTCTATATCCACTCTTCTTTCTACTAGCATCTAATTTACCAAAGCAGGGATTACCAAAGTGAATTTAAACAGAATACAAAAAAATTCAAAATACAGCAGCACATATGATCTTTAGGGCACGGAGAGATGACAGAATAACACCTTTATAATATCAACTGCATTGGCTTCCAATTGAAACAAGAGTCAAATTTAAAGTGCTTGTCTTAACACATAAGGCATTTCATCTACTTAATCCTAGCTATTTATCCAACCTGACAATTCTTTATTCTCCTGCACGGACTCTCAGATCACTAACAGACAATAGGCTAGTCATTCCTTTGCCTACTCTCGATGGGAATCCACGCGTGCATCGGCGTTCTTCTTTCTGTCTCCTACTCTTTGGAATGGACTTCCAAAAGAGATTAGATTGGAGAAATCCTACACTCATTTTTGAAAACTGCTCAAGACTTTTCTTTTTACCAATCATATAGAACAGAATCTATAAGAGTAGGGTAGGTGTTAACATCCAGGTTAAACTGTATTTAATTTGTATTTAATTTAGATAACTGTGTTTTATTAGTTATGTTCTTATTTTTTTGGTTTGCTGTGCTTTCCTATTATTGACTGGAGTTCCTATTTGTTTGGTTATGACATGTAATTTTTAATGTAAACTATTCTGTTTTGTAATTGCAATAAGAAACTGTATATAAAAGGAAAAGGGGAAAAAAAACTCAGCCTTCAGAGCCATTGAATTACACATCTGAGAGACCCTCCTCTGAAACATGTGGGCCCTAGGCACTTATCTAGTTTGCCTATCCCTTAATCCTGCCCTGTCAGCTTCCCTAGTTCATAGGCACATGTTCAAAGCACTGGCTACTCTTCCAACCCAGTTTTATGTCCACCTATTCCTTTATGGCAACACTGAATTAAACCCCTGTGGCAAGACAAACGTTTTTTTGGAAAGCATTGTTGTACCCATGAAAAGGGCAGTTTTGAAAGGGATTTCTGCTGTTCATAGGGAGTTTTCCTTTCAAAATCTGCTTGTACACCAATGGACACCTGTGGGCCTGCAAGCTAAGCTGGAGGCTGAACATAGCCCTTCTTCTGTATGGGTTTAACAGTTTTCCCTCAGCTGAAAGGCTATTTCAATCTGATTGAGACTGAACCAGATAATCTGCTCCATACTAACTAGACATACATTCTGTTTTTAAAAAAAGGCAGCAATTTACAATTGATTGTCCAAAGCGATTAAACTGTCACTGTGCAAGGAAGATTAAGAGTTTAAATCATGATGAAGAAAATTGTCTTTTACCCTTAATGAGAGACTGGGAGTATGGACTGAAACAGTATTTTGTTAGCCAGCCCAGTTCGGAAAATATGGACAGCAGTCAGACAAGGACAAGAGATGATGATTAGCACATAGGGAAATAATGAAAGAAAGCTGGTACCCCTGGTGATAATGAGATCCTAGAGGATGCGGTAAAGAAGGAAAACCACCTAATGTACATTATGTGCAAGCCTGATACCTGCAGGTATATTTTTTGATAATTGCCTTTAATTGTAATATTTACTATTCTTTGTGTCCTGATCAGGGCTGTTTCTTAAGAGTAATCTTTTCCTCACTAAAATGAAAATAGATTCTGAAGGTTCTGCTTCTGCAAAATTAGTGTTTGAATATAAACATCCAAAAGCAGAATTTCACCTTCTCTGTTGTCTGTTCCAAACATTTTTATTGTATTTTCGCACTGCAACCAACACAAAATTCAAACTCATTGCCATATAACTTCTCTGTTACAACGCAATGCCAACATATGAAACATCTTCCTATCCAGCAAAACCCTTCGTTCACCCACCCTTATTTTTTCTGTCACCACTTAATGTTTCAGTCCAGTACAGAATTAGTCACAATCTTCTCTTCACTCTCTTCCACATGTACATTTGGATATGCTGTACTTTTAAAAAGGAATACCAGATAGTAGGGCATGCCTCCGTATTCCCTTTCATTATTGTTTTCAAAATTTGATGCCTGAAAAAGAAGATTGTACCAATTTATAATTATATTTCCACATACTAGTTTCCAATCTCTTGTAGATTCTTTGACCACTGTTCCCTCTAAGCTGAGCAGGAATCCTCCAACTACAGACCTGCCAGTGGGAGATGCTGTTTCACTGTCATAGTTTCAATAGTGAGACACAGGCAAACTCTGCAAGACTCCAGGGAACCTGCCTGTCCCTACTGATAGAAGTGCAGTATTGAAGAAGTCCCCCCCCCCCCCCCCCACTGGCAACAATGCAGCTGGAGGACTCCTGACAGCTTAGAGGGAACACGGTGCCTTTGACCTTGCCTTTTTTAAAATCACTTTTGAGAAGAAGACACCACTATAAACAAATACTATGTTTACCAAATTTTCAGAGCAGAAAAAATGTTGCCTTGCCTTATTCACAACAGCTGTGGACTAGAACTCCATTGACACTTCTCAGGTGGAGCAAACACCCATTCTAACACTGCAATGGTGAATTTGGAGGGCCACTGAAGTGTTAGAATGGGCATTTACGCTACCTGAGTAGTGTCAACAGAGTTCTAGTCCAGAGCTCCTGAAGAAGGTGGCATCCGAAACGGAGCTCTATTGAGCCTTTGGATTTTCCCAAGCTAAGTGACTATTGAATTGTTACATCTAAGTGGCTCTTCAATAGTCACTTAACATGTTGAATTGCTACAACTATGAACAATTTTGTCAATTTTCAAAGACTTTGTTAATCTCGGGACATCAGTTTGAATTGAACTTTGGTGCATGCTGTTTTTTTGTGTGGAAAGGTATCACAAAAAAAAAGTAAAAAGAAAAATTTTATAAAATGTTTTGATATTTGGCATTTTGAGCATTGGTATTTCACTATACTCGATTAGCTGTATGCTCTTGGACAGTGTTTCCCAAGTCCAGTACTGGAGTACCCTCTTGCCAGGCAAGTTTTCAGGATATCCACAATAAATATGCATGAACTTGATTTTCACAGTGCCTGTTATATGCAAATCTCCTTCATGCATATTCATTGTGGATATCCTGACAAGGGGTACTCCAGGACCAGAATTTGGGAAACACTGCTCTAGGATGTATGTGGGCATTCAAATTAAAATGGGAGCTTCTTTAATGGGCTCATACTTATTTAAATGACCCTGAGCAACTGGTTACGTGAGGCAGTGTTGCCACAGTTGACCTACTGAGAGCTTCCGCTTTTCATTTACAAATTTAAACCAATTTATACCTTCGCTTGTGAACACTTTTTGGGTGTGTGTTTTGTGATCTTCCCCACATTAGTGTGTGTGTGTTTGGAAAGCTTTTGTTATGGACTATTTTAGGGGTGTTTTCTATTTTTGGATTTTTCATTTTGTCAAGTAGTCCAATATTCTTCTATTTGAAAGTAAGATGGAATTCACTTTTGTGGTTCATAGGTCTCGAAGTTTGAGCTCCTATAAAAGATGTATCAGCTGCTTTATTTCCACATTTTTGCTAAGTCACAATTTCCAGGCTTTCTGATTATCAGGCATTGTAGAGCTAACAAGTTACTCTCACTTACTATCTTGAAGGAAGGTCAAACTTATGGCACTGATATCACAGTTTCCCGCAGTACTAGAATTTTGGCCAGAGAATTATATGATTAAACATAGATTTCATCAACAGTATCATTGTAGGCTAGTTAACCTAAATGAAGATCTTGAATGAAGTCCAGAGTTTAGAGAGTTCAGATATTTTCCAGCCTTTATTCATCTTCTCTATATCCAGCTCTTATCCATTCTCAGTTCTTTTCTCTTCAGGCTAGTGATTCAAAATAGGTTTGTTTTGTAAGTGCTATGACAGGAATCAACTTCACTCATGCAACTCTTTGTTCAAGGACAACATGTAATGTCCAACGGGAGTAAGGAGAGGTCATTCCCGATTCTCTCCGGTGGTCATCTGGTTATTTCGGTCACCTTTTTGTGCCTTAGTCGTAAGAAAAACAGGACCAGGTAAAATCGTCCAAGTGCTCGTCAGGGACGCTTTTTTTTCCATTATGGGTCTAGGACGTCCATGTGTTAGGCACTCCCAAGTCCCACCTTCACTACAACCCCTTGAACTTTGATCATCCCTGCGACGGAAAGCAGTTGGGGATGTCCAAAATCGGCTTTCGATTATACCGATTTGGACGACCCTGTGAGGACGCCCATCTTCCGATTTATGTCGAAAGATGGACGTCCTTCTCTTTTGAAAATGGGCCCAATAGTCTTTTGGGTGTATGTCAACCACTGTTCCCTCTCAATTTATTTATCAGTCGCCTGTGTGGAATTGTGTCAAAAGCTGTAATGAAATCTATGTATACCACATCTAGCACCTCTCCCACGTCCAACTGTTTGGTCCAGGAGCATAGCTAGGTGGGACCACGGGGACATGGACCCCCACAGATTTAGCCCTGACCCCCTCCACTTTCAACCCCCCGCCACTTTCGATCCCCCCCTCCCACCACTGCTGCCAACCTTCCCCCGCCAGGTACCTTTGGTAGCAGGGGTCCCCAACCTCTGCCACTCTTCTTCAGCGCCAGGCTCCGGCACATTCGCTGATCTATGCTGCGAGTCCTGACTGACGTCCTGCACATTCCTTTAAGTAGACCCGAGCATGCTCAGTTTCACTTAAAGGAACATGCAGGACGTCAGTCAGGACTCACAGCACAGATCAGTGAACGCACTGGAGACCGGCGCTGAAGAAAACTTTGGCTGGCGGGGGTTGGGGACCCCCACCAGCAAAGGTACCTGGCGGCGGTGGTGGGGGGGTCGAAAGTGGCAGGGGAGGGTCGGTGGCTGGGGGAGGCAGGCTAAAATGTGCCCCCCCCACCTGGACTCCCGCCGAGGTCTGGGCTCTGGACCCCCTCCCGCCAAGGTCTGGCTACGCCTCTTGTTTGGTCAGCCAGTTGAAGAAGTCAGTCAGACTCGTCTGACAGAACCTGCCACTAGTGAATGAACACCAACACTGCCTTAGGAAAGAACTTAGGGTGGATGAGAAGAACTACTCTACTGAAGGTTTGAAAGGCAGCTTTATCAATAGCAAAACTTTCATGAAGCAAACAACTAGAGGCTGAACAGAGATGGGCTAACATCTCATACAATGATGATAAGCACTGATTGCACTTAGATGAACCCCTACAGTTGGTTTTCCAACCAGACTCACAAAGCTGCTGGAGGTATTCAAGCAATTTTGTGTAGGGCAGGTGAGGGAATCGAAGGCCTTTCCTTCACACCAGACAGCAAACCTCCTCCACTTAAATGAGTAACACCTCTTAGTGGAGTCTTTCCTGGAAGCCAGCAAAACGCTTTCAACATCTAAGCTGCGAGGGCCAGGTATTGGAGGATGGGATACAGAAGAGATCCCTTGTTTTATGTGATGAGGGTTGGAAATTATTTATTTAATTTACTCAATGTTTTTGCCCGTCCTTCCAACAATGCCCAGAATGGGTTACAAAGATTACATTCATAATAATAAAACATAAAACTAGTAAAAAAGCCCCGTTTCTGATGCAAATGAAACGGGGGCTAGCAAGGTTTTCTTCTGTGTGCATGTGGGAATGTGTGTGTCCCTGCCCTCTGCCCTCTCTCCCCTCCCCCCTCTGAGTCCTTCACTGTTACAGAGAGAGCGATTTGATTTCGTGCTTTGCTGTGTTTTCCTTCACTGTTTGTGTTACAGAGAGAGCGAGGGCGGGGCAGACACTCATGGGGAAACCGGATATCTCTCCCCCTTCACACTTCCGGCTGGAGGCTTCATAGAACGTTGGTGGTGCCTTTTATATAGAGAGATACTTAATATAATCAAACATTCATTTCAATTGACAGAAAACAATTCAATATAGCAGTTCCTCAACATGAACTGTAATAGTCTTCCAAAAATAAATGTTTTTGAAGCCTTCCGAAAACCCAATAAATCACGAGTCTTCGGAGGACAACTGTATAAGTGAGAGTGGGATGTTTGACCACGGAAATTCAAATCCTGGAGACAAGAATCTTAAAAAGCTTGTTTATTGATGAAAAGACTCGACACAACTGTTGTGTTTCAGCCGTCAGGCCTGCATCAGGATTCTCAGACGCCAGGAAGAACAGCTGATATGTGCAGTAGGTAGCATGTGATGTGATGATCTGTTGTACGGGTCTTTAGAAAGACCTTTGGTGATGAGCTTGCTAGTAGACAAATCGAGTGTCGTAAAAAAACAACTCCAGAAGAAGAGGAGACCAAGTCTGCCTTGGCCAGTAAGGTGCGATTAGGATCATAGTTTCCCAGTCTTGCTTGAATTTCAGCAAAGCCTTCTTTATGAGAGGTATCGGAGGATATGCATAAAGAAGTCCCTTCCCCCAATATAGGAGAAAGGCATATGTCACTAGTCTTTCATGCGATCTGAGCCTAGCACAGAACTGGAGAACTTTGTTGTTGAGGTATTCTGCGGTACCTGCCTTTTAGCATACAGTAAGCATGCGTTAGTGCTTACTGCCACATAGTAAAAGGGCCCCATAATGTATATACTGTACTTTTTAGTAGGGTTCAGAAGAAGCGTTCTCATGGGCAGGTTTAGGTAAGCAGAAGAAAACAATGGGCCCAATATTCAGAAAATGCTGAGCTCCTAAATTTATACTCCTAAGTTAGTCTCATAAATTTGTGCCCTATTTTCAGACAAACTTAGGAGCATAATTTTTAAACTGAAAATTCATCTTAATTTAGGAGCTTACAAGTCATGCTCATAAATTTAGGCCTGACATTCCTTTGCCTAGATTTATGAGCCTATTTAGTGAGGCTAGTACTGAAAATCAGTGCTATATAGAATAAACTAAAGGGAAAGCTTTCGATAGATTCCTACCCATTTACAGAGTGTGGTAGTTTGTTAGTAGCTAACAATGGGCAATTATTTAGTTCTTATCTGTTTCTTATTTTGCATTTGTGGTTACTTTGTTGCTTTATTTATTGTAAGCCACACTGAACTCAAGGATGTTCGGGATAATGTGGGGTATAAGTGTCAAAAAATAAATAAATAAATAAACCTCCTAACTTTTTCCTACCCTAAATCCATCCCTAATGCCACCCACTCTTTATGTGCCTACAATTAAGAGTTTAGTGAAATTCTGAGTAAAAATGTATGCATTCAGCCCAAATAAATTTTCAAAGAGATCAATTTATGAGCATAACTCTCACTAGAAGCACAAAGCCTCTGAATATTGGGCCCAGTATGTTTTTCTCCCTTTCCTATTGAAAATTGGAGTTCCTTTCTAATTAGTTTGTTAGCCTGTTCATACATTAATATGCCTTCCAGAAAGGTTTATCAAATGAAATAAACCATAAACTGTGGCCCCGATATTTAAAAATGTAACCAGGAGATTAGTGAGCAAAATTGGTACATACATGGTTACGTCTGACAAAGCCGGCCAAAGTTTATTTATTTATTTAGATTTTGCTCACACCTTTTTCAGTTAAGTTGATATTCAGTGGAAGTGCACAACCACATATCTGGGAAGACCAGCCTTTGTAAGCCGGATATGTTTGGTGGTGATGTAGTTATTTTTATTTATTTATTCATACTTGTATCCCACAATTATCCAAAAATGAGTTTCAGTTCAATGTGGCTTACATTTAACAGTTGTTAGAGATTACATTGATTCAATTACATTTACAAGGTTGTATGATGCTGTGTTTTGCAGTGGTTGGCAAGATAACTATTAGTGTATATGGAATAGTCATTATGTTTCTTGAGAAGATATGTCTTAGTTCATTTCTTAAATGAAAAGATGTGTTACAGTTAGAGTCTGGCCTTGATCAGGAACCAATGTAGCATTATGAGTAGTGGGGCTGCTCTATCATATTTGGAGTGGAGAAGTGGCCTAGTGGTTGGTGCAACAGACTTTGATCCTGGGGAACTGGGTTCAAGTCCCACTGCAGCTCCTTGGGACTCTGGGCAAGTCACCTAATCCTCCATTACCCCAGGTACAAATACATACCTGTACATACTATGTAAACCACTTTGAATGTAGTTGCAAAAAAAAAAAAAAAAAAAAAAAACACACAGAAAGGCAGTATAGCAAGTCCCATATGTCAACTTTTTGAATATCAATCTCACTGCTGTGTTTTGGATGGTCTGCTTGTAGTAGGTCTTCTTTGCAGCCTACATATGCTGCATTGTAGTAGTCAAGTTGGGACAATATCAGCATCTGTACTATAAGATGGAATGACTATCTGGGGAAATAGTCTCTAATTCTTCTCAGTTTCCATAGTGTTTGGAAGCTTTTTGACTTGATTGCAGCAACTTGGTCTTCAAGGGTCAGATATCTCTCGAGAATGATTCCTAGTATTTTTATTTATGTTTCGATTGTGTAAGATTATTGATCTATTATCAGGTTTTGGTAATTAGTGGGATTGTGCTGGCTAGATAAAACCAGGAGTTTTGGTTTAGTCGCAGTTCAGTTTAAGTTTGACAGTTGTGGCCCAATTTTCCATGGGGTCGAATCCTTTTTCGGCCTTATCCAGTATCTCTATGATGCTGTTGTTGAAAGGTATGTAGATGGTGACATCGTCTGTATATATGAATGGGTTTAAACTCATTTTTTTCAGTTTCTTGCCAAGTGAAGCCATCAGGACATTGAACAATATTGGTGATATCAGGGAACCTTGAGGGACCCTGCATTCAGGGATCCAGGAGACTGAAAATTCATTGGACATCTTGATAAGGTAGGCTCTTAGAAAACTGTTGAACCAGGCTGCTACTGGTCCACTTATTCCTATATTGTTGAGCAGAGTCATTAGTATTGTGTGATCTACTAGGTTGAAGGTGCTTGACATATAGAATTGTAGTAGTAGCATAGACTACTGAGTTTAGAGGCCAGAGCAATATTCATTGCATGTCCGGTCATATGACTGGCTATATATAGCACTGGTTTTCCGCCAGATATCCCTTTTCCAGTTCTGAATATTCTGGTGCAACTCGGAGCAGTGAAATCCAACAGTAGGTATGGAAGCCGATATGATTCAGATACGATTCTTCTCTCATTTACCTCAATTTAATTTTACACTTTCTGCCATGATGCCTTTCTGTCTCTGTAAAGTATCAGAATGCCCCCCATGAGATGGGCTACAGGACACATTGGGGGAAGGGGCAAGCAGAAGAGGAATGGTGAGACCACGGCATGCTGGCATGTGAGAGGTAGAGGTTACTGTATGAATGTTCAAGTGTGTATTCTGTTCAGCCCTAGCTGATAATAGCTAGACAAAATGGTAAAAACCGCCATTTTACAAACCAGTAATTCTTGATAACCTGGTAATGTACTATTCCCGGTTTTCTTTTTAGCCTGTTATATTGCATATACCCACCTAAAACTCTCAGCCATGCCTCTTCCCTGGTTGCATCACCATCAGCTAGACCAGACAGCAAGGGCTATGGAGCAGAGATTTGAGAGGAGAAGGCAGCTCTTCCATACAGCTCTGCATGCATAGCAGGGCCACAGCGCAGTCCCAGGCCCAAGCCCCAAGGCCAAGGCCCAGCATAGCCCCAACGTCAGTAACGTAGGTGGAAGGCCCACAGGGTGTACAGGTTGAGGGTTACCTTCAACTCACAGAGGAAGAGGTATTTCAGTGAACTCACTTTAATAAAGCCACCACTGCTGACCTCTATGAGCTGTTGAGCAATGATCTTGAAGCCCCCACCCTGAAGAGCCGTGCCTTGCCAGTGGCTGTGAGGGTCACCACTGTCCTGACCTTTTTGGCAACTGGCAGTTTCCAGCATATCGTCGGTGGCACCACAGGCATTACACAGTCTGCCACTGCATACACTGCTTCCTGCAAGCTCTGCTCATCCACCTGCATGAGTATGTCTGCTTTCCATGCACCCGAGCAGAGGCAGCAGACCATGAGGGAGTTTTATGCCATTGCTGGGTTTCCCTCAGTACTGGGGGCAATAGACTGCAAACACGTTGCCCTAGAACCACCTAGACGGGATGAACAAGCTTACTGAAAAAGAAAGATGTTCCATTCAATGAACATACATGTAGTCTGCAATGCTAGACTCCTCATCATTGATGTGTGCGCCAGCTTCCCAGGTTTCTGCCACGATGCTTTCATTCTGAATTAGTTCAGGCTGTGACAGGACTGTGCCAACGGTCTTCTGGAAAACCTGGTTGCTAGGTAAGTACCATCAACAACAATATCTGTGCTCACTACACAAGGTTGTTGAAAGCATGCAGATACACATGGTGGTCTGGCAGGTCTGATGTTTGCACCACACCTAATATCTTAAACATTTTGAGATGGTAATATTGTAGAGGCTTCCAAGCAGGGATGAGGACCACCCCCCAAAACCATATTTTAGACTAAAGGAATATTTGAACTGATAAGCTCTAGCTATTTCAGGAGCTACCTAAAAAGCTGCTCTAGCCAGTAGGCTATGGCTTTTGGTACATGATTGTGAGGCTCACCTACACTGGGGTGCTCATAAGTATTGATATACTGGGACAGATCGAAGGTCCATCAAGCCTAGCAACCTGTTTCCAACAGTGGCCAATCCAGGTCAGAAGTACCTAGCAAGATCCCAAAACAGTACATTTTATGCTGCTTATTCTAGAAATAAGCAGTGGATTTTCCCCAAGTCCATTTTAATAATGGTCTATGGACTTTTCCTTTAGGAAGCCATCCAAACCTTTTTTAAACCCCGTAAAGATAAACACTTTTACTACAATCTCTGACAACGAATTCCAGAGTTTAATTACACATTAAGGGAAGAAATATTTTCTCTGATTCATTTTAAATTTACTACATTGTAGCTTCATTGCATGCCCCCTAGTCCTAGTATTTTTGGGAAGAGTAAACAAGCGATTCATGTCTACTGTTCCAGTCCACTCATTATTTTATAGACCTCTATCATATCCCCCTCAGCCATCTTTTCTCCAAGCTGAAGAGCCCTAGCCACTTTAGCCTTTCCTCATAGGGAAGTCGTCCCAACCCCTTTATCATTTTCGTCGCCCTTCTCTGTACCTTTTCCAATTTCACTATATCTTTTTTGAGATGCGGTGAGCGCAATTGAACACAATATCTGAGATGCGGTCACACCATGGAGCGATATAAAGGCATTATAATGTCCTCATTTTTGTTTTCCATTCCTTTCCCAATAATACCTAACATTCTATTTGCTTTCATAGCAGCAGCTGCCACACACTAAGCAGATCCCTAATGTAGAACCTTGCATTACATAACTATAATTCGGGTTCCTCTTTCCCACGTCCATCACTTTGCACTTGCTGACATTAAACATCATTTGTCATTTAGATGCCCAGTCTCCCAAGGTACTCTTGTAATTTTTCACAATCCTCTTGCAGTTTAACAACTTTGAATAACTTTGTGTTGTCAGCAAATTTAATTACCTCACTAGTTACTCCCATCTCTAGATCATTTATAAATGTTAAAAAGCAGTGGTCCCAGCACAAACCCCTGGGTAACCCCACTATCTACCCTTCTCCATTGAGAATACTGACCATTTAACCCTACTCTGTTTTCTTTTAACCAGTTTTTAAGCCACAATAGGACACTACCTCCTATCCCATGACTCTCCAATTTCCTTTGAAAATCCAGATACACAATATTGACCAGCTCACTTATATCCACATGTTCGTTCACCCCTTCAAAGAAATGTAATAGATTGGTGAGGTAAGATTTCCCTTCACTAAATTCATGTTGGCTTTGTCTGATTAATCCATTCTTTCGAATATGCTCAGTACATTTGGTCTTTATAACAATCTCTACCATTTTGCCTGGCACTGAAGTCAGGCTCACCGGTCTATAATTTCCTGGATCACCTCTAGAACATTGGCCACCCCCCAATCTTCTGGAACCATGCTTGATTTTAAAGATAAATTGCATATTGCTAACAATAGCCGCAAGTTAATTTTTTCAATTCTAGCAATACTCAGGGATGAATACAATCCAGTTCAGGAGATTTGCTACTCTTTAATTTGTCAAATTGTGCCATTTCATCCTCCAGGTTTAGAGAGATTTCATTGTTTCTCTGACGCGCCAGCTTTGAATACCATTTCTGGTATCAGTATCTCTCCCAAATCTTCCTCGGTGAAGACTGAAGCAAAGAAGTAATTTCATCTCTCCGCTATGGCTTTGTCTTCCCTGATTGCCCCCTTTACCCCTCAGTCATCCAGCGGTCCAACCGATTCTTTTGTCGGTATCTTGCTTTTAATAATGTTTTTACTTTGTGTTTTTGTCTCCAATGCAACCTTTTTTTCGAAGTCTCTCTTTGTCTTCCTTATCAGCGCTTTGCATTTGACTTGCCATTCCTTATGCTGTTTCTTATTATTTTCAGTCGGCTCCTTCTTCCATTTTCTGAAGGATTTTCTTTTTGCTTTAATAGCTTCCTTCACCTTACTTTTTAACCATGCCGGCTGTCGTTTGGTCTTCCTTCCTCCTTTTTTAATACACAGAATATATTTGGCCTGGGATTCCAGGATGGTATTTTTGAGCAACATCCAAGCCTGATGTAAATTTTTGACCTTCACAGCTGGTCCTCTAAGTTTTTTTTCACCATTCTTCTTTTTATCATATTTTCATTTTTGAAAGTTAAATGCTAACGTATTGGATTTCCTGTGTGCACTTACTCAAAAGACAATATCAAATCTGATCATATTACGATCACTGTTATCAAGCGGCCCCAGCACAATTACCTCCTGCACCAGATCATGTGCTCCACTAAGGATCTAGAATTTTTCCTTCTCTTGTTAGATCCTGTACCAGCTGTTCCATAAAGCAGTCCTTGAGTTTGTCAAGGAATTTGACCTCCCTTGCATGCCCTGATGTTACATTTACCGAGTCAATATGAGGGTAATTGAAATAATCCATTATTATTGTGTTGCCTAGTTTGTTAGCCTCCCTAATTTCTGATAACATTTCTACATCCGTCTGTTCATCCTGGCCAGCTGGACGGTAGTACACTCCTGTCACTGTCCTTTTCCCCTTTACACATGGGATTTCAATCTATAGAAATTCCAAGACGTGTTTTGTTTCCTGCAGAATTTTCAATCTATTTGATTCAAGGCCCTCCTTAACATACAAAGCTACCCCTCTACCAATCTGATCCACCCTATCGCTATGATATAATTTGTACACTGGTATGACAGTGTCCCACTGGTTAGCCTCCTTCCACCAGGTCTCAGAGATGCCTATTATATCTAATTTTTCATTTAGTGCAATATATTCTAACTCTCCCATCTTATTTCTTAGGCTTCTGGCATTTGCATATAGATATTTCAAACTATGTTTGTTGTTCCTATTTAGGTCTTGCTCATTAGTTGACTAGTGTTAATTTGCAATCTTTTGTCTGATTTTTACTTAAGGTCACCTGGTCTCTTTTGCAACCTCGCTATTGAGATTCCTTATCTTCCCTGTTTTGGTGATATCATGGAAAGATACCTTGTTCCGAACCTTGCATTTTTAAACGACTATCGGCCTTCCCCCAGGTTCTAGTTTAAAAGCTACTCTGTCTCCTTTTTAAATGCAGATGCCAGCAGCCTGGTCCCACCCTGGTTAAGGTGGAGCCCATCCTTCCTCCCCCAGAATGTTGCCCAGTTCCTTACAAATCTAAAACCCTCCTCCCTGCACCATCGTCTCATCCATGCATTGAGACTCTGGAGCTCTGCCTGTCTCTTGGGACCTGTGCGTGGAAAGGGTAGCACTTCGGACAATGCAACCCTAGAGGTTCTGGATTTGATCTTTCTACCTAAGAGCCTAAATTTAGCTTCCAGAACCTTTCTCTCATAGAAGTCATTGGTACCCACATGTACCAAGACAGCCGGCTCCTGCCCAGCACTATCTAAAATCCTATCTAGGTGACGTGTGAGGTCTGCCACCTTTGCACCAGGCAGGCAAATGACCAGGCAACCCTAACGTCCACCAGCCACCCAGCTATCTACATGCCTATTAATCAAATCACCAACTACAACACCTGTCCTAACCCTTTCCTCCTGGGTAGTAGCTCCTGGAGACACATCCTCGGTGCGAGAGGATATTGCATCCCCTGGTGTGCTGGTCCTGGCTTCAGTTGCTCTGTGACAGTTGGAGCAGCATGAAGACCTAAACAAACAAGGCACGTGCCTCGGTCATAAACATGTGTGTGTGTTTGGGGGGGGGGGGGGCTGTGTTCAGGGTTCAGCAGGATATGCTTGCCAAATGTCTGGATGTAATCCATATTGTCAACATTTGTACCCAATATCTGTGTGAAAGCCAGAAGGCTGGCAAAGTGTGTGGATATTTTTCAGAATGAAGGCAACTACAGCTCTCCAATATCCCCTTCCTTCCATGCTAAACCTGTGGTATAATCCAGTCAACAGGAAGGTCTAATCACAGGAAGGAGGGCCGAGCTGCAGGGCTGAAGGGGAAGAGGACGAGCAAACTGAGCTCTAGTGTGGGATCTTTGCTGAGACCCAGTGAGTGTTCTGGAACTGGGGCTGGGAGGAGACTGTTGAAAAAGAGTAGGACTGAAGAATGGGGGAAGTGCAAAGGCTCTGCTGTCAGCTGAGGAAAAGGACTGGCAATAGAGAATTAAAATGACTTGACCAGCTTCTCTGGTTTTCAGCCCACTATTGCAGAACTGCCAAGTTACCCATTCCAGGAGCAAACCCAATAGGTTAGTCCTGGATTCTTGCAAACTTCAGCATGGTGCATTATGGGACCTGCTGCACAGATTTCAATGGATAGAATCATGGACAACATCTATTGCACTGCTTTGGGATGTAAGTGTCAAACCAGGCCCGGCTAAAAAGTCAGCCTCCTGGAATGGGTAACATAGTAACATAGTAGATGACGGCAGAAAAAGACCTGCATGGTCCATCCAGTCTGCCCAACAAGACAAACTCATATGTGTATACTTTGCAACTCTGTAAAAATATGTTTGCCTTAGACCCAATATACTATTAATGCAGAGCAAAGAAGCAATCAGATACTACTGAGGATAGTAACATAGTAACACAGTAAATTATGTCAGATAAAGACCTGTAGGGTCCATCCCAGTAGCATAGCCATTCAGTCAGTTTTGGGTGGCCTGTGCCCAAAGTGGGTGGGCACAAATTTTCTCATCCCTGCCCTACCCCCACCTCAAAATATAAATATTTTAGCGAATGAGGATCCCCAAGCTCTGTCAGCTAAAGACTTTCTCTGAAGGTGGCCAGAACTCTCTTTTACCAAGCTTGCCAGGCAGCAGCAACGACCTTAAGCCACTGATGCTGGCACCCCACACATGCTTAGTTGTCGATGGTTCAAGGATGCTGCTGCCAACTGCAAAGCTTGGGAGTTCTGGCCGTCTTTGGAGGAGGTCCTTAGCTGGGGATGCTTGGGGATCCTCACCAGCTATACAGCAAGAGTCAGGACTAGACCTGCTTGGGCCCAGGTCAGAAAATAAAGGAGGGCCCCCCTCCCTGATTCCGTCTACACTCTGCCTCCCCTCAGATTTCCCACCTGCCATTACTATCACACCAACAGACCCTAATCAAATACAGAACAAGGGATCACAAATTAGAAATAAAATATATAGAAAAAAATTGAATGGGAACCTCAAGAAATTAAACTTAGCATTACTGCAGCACTGGAGACATAAAACAGAAATGCATTTCCTTTTCTACTGAACACAGTACAAAGACATTTGCTATGCACATTTCCAAAAGCTAACATATTCCATTTAAAACATTCTAAATAAAATGCTTTGTTTCTACTTTTGTTGTCTTGACATTTTACTTTCCATCTTGCTGGTTCCAATTTCTCTTTTCTGCTTTCCTGTCTGTTTTCTGCTAATTCCTCAAGCGGCTGCAATTTGTCTTTTCTCCTCTCTCCTTTCTGTTCCCTCCCTACTCCTGCCTCTGACATATTGATCATTCCTTTTTAGCTCTTTTTCTGCCTCTCTCTCACCCTTCTCCTCCTTTTTACTTTTCAACTACCTATCAAATTTCCATCTTCTTCTTTCACCCAATAGCTCTCCCATTCCCCATCTACTACTACTCAACATTTATAAAGCGCTACCAGACGTACGCAGCGCTGTACAGTCAAACATGAAGCGAGACAGTCCCTGCTCAAAAGAGCTTACAATCTAAAGGGCATAACAACAGAGACAATCAAATTAGGACAGCATAGTACATCTGATTACACAATAGTTCATAGGGACAGACTAACCTAAACAGCTAAAGACAATTAAGGTATGCAAATGCATAAAACAGACAGATTGGTAGTGGTATTGAAAAGGAGTAATGGTTAAGTTAAGTGCCAAAAGCAGAGTCGAAAAGTTGGGCTTTGAGCAAGGATTTGAAGATGGGTAGGGATGGGGCCTGACGTATCAGTTCAGAAAGTCTATTCCGGACAAAGGGTGAAGCGAGGCAGAAAGAGCGGAGTCTGGAGTTAGCCACCCCCCTCCTGGCCTCTCCCACAGGGTTCCACCATTCCCATCGTCTTCCTCCCTCCACCCTTCTAGCTAGCATCTGATCCCTCTTCTTCCCTCCCCACCCCACCCTCATAGCCTAACATTTTCCTGTCCCTTCTCTTTTCCCTCCTGCCCTCTCTCCCATGGTCCAGCATTTTTCCTCTCTCTCTCCTCACCACCTCCTGTGTACCTTTCCCTCCTTCTCATCGACCCCCATGTCCAACATCTCCCCCTCTCATTCCCACTGTCCACCATATCTCTCTCCCCCTCCCTTGTGTTCTGGGTCCAACATCTCTCCCTTCTACCATCATGTCCAACATTTTCCCTTCTCCTCCACCCTATGTCTAACATTTCTCCCTCCCTCCCTCCCACCCCTATGTCCAACATTTCTCCCTCTCTTGCCACCTATCTCTCTATGCAGCATGTCTCCCTCTCTTCCACCTAATATGCAAGATTTCTCCCTTTCTCAGTCCTCCACTGCATATCTCCCTTCTTCCCCATGCAGCATCTTCTCTCCCCCCCTGTGCAGCATCTTTTCCCCATGTTCCCTTCCCCCGTGCAGCATCTGTCCCCCATCTTCCCTCCCTCCCATGCAGCATCTCTTGCCTATCTTCTCTCACCCTGAGCAGCATCCTTTCTCCCCGTGCAGCATCTGTCCCGTTTTCCCTCCCCCCATGCAGCATCTTTCCCATATCTTCCCTCATCCCGAGCAGCATCTTTCCCCCATTTTCCTTCTCCCCATGCAGCATCTTTTCCCTATCTTCCCTCAACCCCATGCAGCATATTTCCCCCCATCTTCCCTCACCCCCGTGCAGCATCTATCATCCCCTTCCTTTCTCTTTCCTACCCACAACTCTCCTCATGCTATGGGTTGCTGGCCGGCAACGATTTCTACATGCCGCCTGCCACTCAACGATCTCCTTGCAGCCACTAAGTGCTAACCCGGGAGCCTCTCCTCTGCCGCATCTTGAATGGGCAGAAACCGGAAGTTGTGGCAGAGGAGAGGCTTCTGGGTTAGCACTTAGCAGCTGCAAGGAGGTTGTTGTGCAGAAGGAAGCGTGTGGGAATCGCTGCGAGCCTGCGACCAGCGGAAGGCAGCAGCTACTTAAGGGACACCGCTGCTGGGTGGGCCTGGTTCCGCCCCTGGATGCATCCGTCATCAGCACCTTCGTGAAACATGGAATTTGGAATGGGCGTTCCAGAGTCAAATTGTATTCAATTGTCCACCAGCGTAGGGACTTCGGATGACATCCTCTAGGTTCCACATGGCCTGACACCACTGGGAAGCTAGGGTCCATTGGGCAGTTCTTATGTGAAGATGTTCCATGGGTGGATGTGGTTCCTTTGCACAAGAATGGAAGTAAGGAGGAGGTTGGGAATTACAGACCTGTCAGTCTGACCTCGGTGGTGAGTAAGCTAATGGAAACGCTTCTGAAGCGGAGGATTGTGAGTTTTCTTGAACTACATGGAATGTGGGACCCGAGGCAGCATGGCTTCACTAGTGGCAGGTCATGTCAGACGAATCTGACTGTCTTCTTCGACTGGGTGACCAAACAGTTGGATGTGGGAGGGGCGCTTGATGTGGTATACTTGGATTTCAGCAAAGCCTTTGACACAGTTCTGCACAGGTGACTGATAAATAAATTGAGTGCCCTCGGTATGGGACCTAGAGTAACTGATTGGGTTAAAAATTAGTTGAATGGTAGGAGACAGAGGGTGGTGGTAAATGGAGCTTGCTCTGAAGAAAAGGATGTCATCTGTGGAGTACCGCAGGGATCGGTTCTGGGGACAGCTCCTTTTAATGTCTTTGTGAGCGATATTGCAGAAGGGCTGTCTGGTAAGGTTTGTCTATTTGTGGATGATACTAAACTCTGCAACAGGGTGGACACCCTGGAAGGTGTGAATGACATGAGGAAGGACCTAGCGAAGATAGAGGAATGGACTGATATTTGGCAACTGTTTAACCCCAAAAAATGCAGGGTCATGCACTTGGGTCGCAAAAATCTGAGGGAACGGTACAGTATAGGGGATGAAGTGCTTCAGTGCTTCACTTGGGGGTGATTGTGTCTGATGACCTTAAAGCTTTCAAACGGGTAGAAAAAGCGACGGCAAAAGCCAGGATGCTTGGGTGCATAGAGAGAGGCATGACCTGCAGGAAAAAGGAGGTGATAGTGCCGTTGTATAAGTCTCTGGTGAGGCCTCATTTGGAGTACTGCGTGCAGTTCTGGAGACCGCACCTACGGAAAGATATAAACAGGATGGAGTAAGTCCAGAGGGCGGCTACGAAATTAGTAAGCGGTCTTGAATGCAAAAATTATAGGGACAGGCTTATGAACCTCAACATGTATACACTGGGAGAGAGGAGACATGATAGAAACGTTTAAATATCTCAAGGGCATTTATGTACAGGATGCTACAAGGAAGAGAGCCTTTTTCAAATGAAGGAGCGCTCTGGAATGAGGGCTCATATGACAAAGTTAAGAGGGAATAGGCTTAGGAGTAACCTAAGGAAGTATTATTTCACAGAAAGGGTGGTGGAGGCGTGGAATGGCCTCCCGGTGGAGGTGGTGGAGTCTAGGACTGTTCCAGAATTTAAAAAGGCATGGGATAAGCATGGTGGATTGCTTAGGAACAGGATGTATTAGGGGTTACAGAGGATGGGCAGACTGGATGGGTCATGTAGCCTTTATCTGCCGTCATGTTTCTAATTCTACCTTCACAGCATCTCTGGTCCACAAAGAGAACAGAAGATCTGACTTAAGGATAGAATCAAAGACTTTTGCATAGCAGTGCACATCACTGCCACTGAGCCATTCAATTGATCCATGATGACCTATTTATATTACATGGCCTGAAAGTAGAAACTTGTTGGGCTTGCTAACTCCCTTTGATCACTTCAAGCATTATTGTCAATATTTGAGACATTGCCCCTTTAAGTCTTGTGCTACAGACATCCCTCAAGCAACCATTTTCCAGCAAATCTACTGATGGCATCAAATGATTGATTCAACGTGTATAATTGTCATTGTTTCCAACATGGCACCTCAATACAAACATGTCACTCAGCTTTCTTAAGAGAACATAAAATGTAAGCTCTTTTCTCTATCCCAATTCCCCTGCACTAGCTAATCTAATAAAAAGCTTTACGAGGAGAGGAAACGAGAAACAAACTTCACACTTATTCTCTCCCCCACCTTTGTCTTACACTAATTACCATGTAAGGAAATATAAATCTTTAAACCGAATTATTTTTTCTATTTCACCTGGATACATTTCCCAGTCTTAAACGGGCTGTATTTGATATTTCCCCCTTGCCTCCTCACTTCTCAGTTAAGGATAAGGAACCAAGAAGGGGAGGGGTGGGTTAGAAAGAGTTGGCTATAGGCAGCCGACTTCTTCCTCTCCCTCTGCTGCCGCTGCTCCTTCTCCCTCTTCTTCCTCCCGAGCACATTGTATCTGCCACCGGGAGGGAGGCACTGCCCCTTTAAATGCATCGCGCTCGCCTCCTCGGCTGATCGATCCTCCATTTTTCCCGAGCAACAGAGCCTTTACCCCCCACCTGGAGAGAAAACGCGAGGCAGGGGACCCGGTGACAGACAGGGAGCGGGAGGAAGGCACCAGGGCAGCGCCACAAGGCAGGGTCCCTCCCGCAGACATGGCTGCGAACATGTACAGGGTCGGAGGTAAGAGGCGTCTTATTCCTGCCGCCCGCACGCGCTTACTTCCCAGACAGACACCGGGGATTGGCAACAAGAAAAATATCTTCAGTTCTGTGTAGGCATATATATACGTATACATCTCCGCATCTCGCTACATACACGCGCATTTCCCCTTCCTGGATTTGGTTGTCGACAGCCGTGGTCTTTTTTTTTTTTTCTGGGCTTCATCTCTTTTTTTTTTTTTTTTGTTCGTTCGTCTGCCTGTCTGTCTTGACTCTTCTTCGAGCTCTTTACCGTCCAAGAAGAAGAAAACGTGACACACTCCCGGTTTCTGGACTGCCGGCTACTCCTTACGACCTCGCTGTGACTATAATGTAAAAATAACACATATATTAAAAGGAAAATGGTAACCCCCTCACAGAAATTCACAACAGACACGAAAACACCTCAGAAAAATAAAACCTTGGGTAGCTTTCCTTTTTAGCACATCTTCGACTATATCTTGGGAGGAGGAAAAAGGGATTTTTTTCCAATAGCTAATTTTCTGGGGATAATTTGGCGCTGAATTTCAAGGGAATGCTAAAAAAAAAAAAAAAAAGTTCCTAGTATATCTTTTTCTGCCCCCTCCCTCGCCAATCCCCTACCCGCCACCAATAGAAATGAATGGAGGGAGAAATAAATAGTTTTTTTTTTCACAGTAGGGCGATGTCTTGCTGGAATTCAGAGACGGCTAATTCGTGGTGGAAAGGCCGTGGGTTCTTTTTTTTTTTTTTAAAGGGCTGTCTCGTTTGATGTTTGTGTAGCGGCTGTTAGTGTATTTATGTCTCTTAAATTTCTGTCTCGCGGTCTCCTCCGCCCGAGAGACGCGGTGTGTGAGGGGAGGTTGGGAAGGCAGCCCGTAAGGTAGTTTTGGGGTGTCTTCTTCGATGGGGGGGGGGGGACTCTGTATAAGTCGGCCTCTTTCTTGTCTACAGATACTTGAGTAACTGTCTTCGTTTATATATATATATATATATATATGTGTGTGTGTGTTAACTACTCCCTTTATATACATATAAATAAAAGTATGGCAATACGGTGAAAGGAGATGGACAAGAAATATAACCGCTTTTTTTGGCTAACACGGTGGAGCCTTTTCCCCCCACCTCGTCTGGTTCCCCGCCAAAAAGTGTGTGGGGGGGGGGGGGAGAAGCTACCCGGGATCCGACTCCGTTAACAAAGATTGTACATTACTTTCCGTATATTGTGGTGTTGACTCGAGGGGATTGGTCCGAACTTCCTTTTGAGGAGGGGGCTGGGATGGAAACCGTCTGCTCTTCTTGACGGTTGATTATTTTTTTTTTAAGCTTTCAAGATCAGAACCCCCCCCCCCCAACCCGTATCTATTCCCCTGTATAATCTATAATTTCTTCTTGTGGGATGTAAGGCGAATAGAGGAGGTGGGTGGGGAAACGGGGGCGGGGGGAGGGGGAGTAAGAACCAACATGGCGGTGATGATTATGTGACACAAAACATTATACGCCACCAGAGGCAGCAGGTACAGATATTCACATAAAAAAAAGTCTGCCCTCTTGACTCCCCCTACCTTTGACTGGCTTCCTTCGGCACTCACGCCCCAAACCCAGAGCCAAACCAAAATGGTCAGGCCTTTAGCCAAAGCCGCAGCTGGCCTGAGGGACTACCCGAGGCAGGCTCTCTAGATTTTATTTAATTTTTAACTACTCACTCCCTTTAAAATATAAAAGAGAAAGTGGAAGGAAAAGAGGAGGTGGAGTGGGCTGTCGGGCAGAGCTAGGGGGCGTGGAAGATTTCTAGGTCGTGCTGTTGATGTCAGCCCGCCACGTTCAGCCCGCCCTTCTCGTATTCAGTGACAGTGTGTGGCTGTCTCGAGCTACAGACCATTCAAGGTGCAATAGAGAAATAGAGACCCAAAGTAACAAAGCTGGTTTCTGTACTACCCGTGTAAATTATATTTTGGGGATGTTTATGTCGACTTTTTCTAACTGTTTTAAATTGGACAGTTTGGGGTTTTCTTGTGTTAGCTAGAGGCGCTTTGAATGAGTATAGCAGTTGGGATGGAGATTGGGAACATCTTTCGTGTACTATTAATAATGGCAGGGAGAAAGTACAATTGCAGGCATATGAGCTAGTGCTTTTGGGTGCTTGCTTGAGCACCCCAATATTGAACAAACCAGAGAGAGGTAATTTCTGTTGAGTTTAGCACCTTCGACAATTTTGAAAAATTGGTTCCTGTGGTTGCAGGAATGTATGATAATGTAGTTTTGAAATGCATTGGGCATAAATGGAGGTTGTCAGATTTATTTAATCTTTGTTTTAAAAAATGACTACGTGAGAAGGAAGAAAACATGGGTGACAATAGAATCTGTTATTCTTCATGACTGACTATATTCCTATGGTGTCTCTAGTGTTAGTGTGCACTAATTTTTAGTGCGCACTAAAAAGTTTGTGTGCCTACAGCGTGGCTTAGTAAACAGGGCTTTTAGCCTGGTGATTGATAATAGGTAGTAGCAGCTATAGGAGCTGGCTCTGTGGGTGCTTGAGCACCCCCACTATTGAGAAAATTCCTTGTATGTGTCCTGGGATGGGTTATTTCCATTGTGCTTAGCACCCCCAATAATTTTGAAAAGTTGGCGCCTATGGTAGCAACTCAAAACGCAGACTGATGCTCTTGATTGTGAATGTCATGCTTACAGGTGAAAGATGTAGCCTACTGTTTGTAAGGAATGATTTTGAACTGGACTGTTTAATGTTGGCTCTCCTTAAAAAAAAAAAATATATATATATATGTTTTATTTTAAAGTATGATACAACATCTGTTTATATACAATGTTAAATACTATTTTTTTTTCTTAGTAACATCTTTGCATGACTTCATAATTCCGTTATCTTTGCTGTTAATGCCTGTTTATTACACTAGGCTAATAGTGTAACTTTACCCTAAGGTGTGCTTTTGGAAAATGTGTAATATATAAAAATTGTTGCTGGATTGATTTGTAATTTAACATTCCATAGCGTCCCACAGATCAATCCAGAGACTTGTGGGTTATGTCCCTCTACCAGCAGGTGGAAATAGAGAACTTCAGAGGTTTGCTGTATGTGGTCATGTGCAGTCATTTTAACTTCAGCATTCTCTCTATCTAGCAGGGATGGTCATATCTGTGCAGCTCTGGATTGATTGGCTCCCGGCGTGGTCCCCTGGGTCTAGTTGAGCTTCAGGGGTCTGATGTGTCCCGGTCCTGGGACTTGGGTGCACACCTGGTGGTGCCATGTCCCTCCCCCTTCAATCCCTCCTCTCTGCCTGACTGGGGTTTGTGGTTCTCACTCTCCTGACTTTAAAAAGAGTCTGAGGTTTCTTTTGCTCCGGCGTCCTCGCTTACCTTAAAAACAAAAAAATGCCATTTGAGCACTGTTAAAAAAAAAAAAAAAAGCTCAGTCTTGAGATTTGTCTAGCACAGCAAGCTCATGCGGGTTTGCAGTACTGGCTGAATGGTGTGAGGACCGACTTGGCATACGACAGCGATCCCGAGGGGGTGAGTAGTCATTATCCTATCTGCGCCAGTGGGCAGAGCAAAAGCGGCTTCCAGTGTGGGAGCCACTGGACTACTGCAGTTTCCCGTGCTGGAGATCCACTGTACAGCCCAACTCCGTGGAGCGGTGTGCTCTTTCCCTCCCAGCTCATTTTGGTGGGCGCAGGGCAGTTGTTTTCTTGGGTGTGCGTGGGTGCTTGATGACGCCATCTTTCTTGCCACTCCACATGGCAATGCTGAAGCCTCAGCGCTCCCCTGGGGCCTGATTTGCTTGCGATTCAGGCAGTTTTATATGTAGGCTTTTCAGAAATGTGACTGGGGAACTGGTGTGGATCACTCCCAGTTTCTTCATATTTGTTATTTAAGGGCTTCTAAGACAGGAGGCCTGGGGAGGTTTGCAGACTCCTGTGGGAGTCCTCAGGTCTCCCACAGCTTTTCAGGGGTGAGGTCGGAGACCCATTAGTCCCCTGCAGCTGTTCTGTGGCAGTGAGAGCCTTAAGCTACAGCTTGGAAAGTACTGACTATCAAGTTTTCTGGTAGAGATGTCTGTGCTTTACTAGGTGATTTCCACTAAGAATATTTCTGGACCCTCCTTGAGGAGGTTCAGGGTGTGTGTACATCATTAATGGAAGGGAGAAAGGGATCAGGATTAGGAATCCTACTCTAGGGTTTTCACTCTTTCCCTCTTCCCCTTTCTCAGAGCATGGCAGTACAGTTTGTTTAGTTAGGCTTAGGGGCTGTTGACTTCATGTTTCTGTGGGAAATGTTACATTTTGAGGCTAGTGCAAGCCTCTCAGGTTTCTCTTGGTTTCCATGGTAATCCTGCACCCTCTGTGCTGCCCTGGTGGCATTTGCACTGTGTGTACTGTTTGCATCAAACTAGTTTTATTCAGGAGGGTGGCTGGCCTTTCAGCCTGAAGGTTACAGGTTCAAGGCTGGTTTTATCCATCCTATTAGAAACTGTGGGCTGAGCTAGGTTTCCAGTGAGGCATTTGTTTTTTCATTCTCTTTTATTGCTTGCTTGACGAAGTAGTTCTTAAATGACTGGAACAGTTATCAGAACTCTACAGTACTAAAGATTGCCCTTCTCTCTCTCTTTGCACACTGATATTGGCCACACCTTGCGTACTAGCCTCAGCTACCCCAGTATCTGCAGCGTACCCAGTACCTCTAATTGCTTCTATGGTATTTTTGGCATCTTTTCATGCTATGGGGTACCTAAATTTCATGAGGAGTGGTCCAGGAGCTACTTCAGTGTAGAGGCAGCTTAATAGTTGTTGCAATCAGCTGAGAGTAAGCACAGAGCTCTAAGGGTGCTGCTTCACGACCCACTGCAGCTTACTATCTGTAGAGCGCAATGGTGCAACAGCCATATTCTGCTACACCATCTGTCTGTGGTTCTCAGCCGCACTTGTTAGCTCCATTGCGCAGCAGTTATAGTGCACAGTCACACCAGCCAATTTTTGTCCCTATCTGCAAGAAGTTAGCGCTGGCTTAGGCATCAGACCACTGATGTGGCTTCCAAGTCACATTTGGCAACCTGCCTTTTGGAAGTAATCTTGGGACTGGAGAAGATCTAGGGCAGTTGGGTAAAGACCCGAGGGACTGCCAAGTCTCGGAGATTGCCAGGGGATGAGTTTAAGGATGATTTTTTATCCGCTTGGTTTTTTCATAGGTTTTGTGGGGCCAGGAAAACCACTTTCACGGTTTCCACTTCCAATGCGACAAGCCACCTGGCTGCTGGTAGAATGAGCTCTGGTTCAACTCCAGGTCAACCTATGCCTGCTACATCTTCCAATGATGGAGTCTCAGTTCACTCCTTAGGCGGGACTCCTGTACTGGTTTCAGAAGGAGTGGACCAATATTACCTCAGCTCAGATGTCTTAGTTTTTCTATTGCACAGTTATAGACTGGACTTCACTACAGATTTTTTTTGGCGTCTACATGCAAGCTCAAACACTATCAGGCAGTTCTTGCCACCTTGCCAACGTTTCTTCCTTTAGGCACAGTTGAGTCTGTCCCCAGGTGCAATTGGGGAATGGAAAGTTGTTCCCTTTGCTTTGTAGTTCCAACTAGGGAGCTTCCTTCCAGCTGAGTTTGGACATCATAAGAGTCTAGGGTGTTTATGGTTCAGCTTTTCATAATGGGATCCTTGCAGTGTGTAATAGTTCTGTCTGGTGGGAGAGTTTCTAGCCTCCTTGGATCTCAAGGAAACTTACTTTCATATTCCCAGTGCTCCTTGCTGCAGAGGGATCTTAGCGATTTATGACTGTCATTCAGCCTTTCCATGTTGCCGAGGACATTTTTGCAAGGTCATGATGGCAGTTTTCCTTCGTGAGGATGGATTGCAGATTCATCCATACCTCGTGACTGGCTGATTTGCGGCTCTCTCTATCAAGAGACTCTGCAAACTTCATCCAAGATACCTACTCGTAATCAGTGTCACCAAGAATCAGTTGTTTTCCTCACAAATCTTGGCTTATCGGGGAGTGCTGTCTCTTCTTTCTTTTGCTCCTCAGCAACAGGTGCCAACCCAAATCAGGTTTTACTTTCTCTACCAGGGCCAGGATATGGGAATAGGTTCAAGTTATGGGCACAAGGTTTTCTTTTTTGGACATTCCCCCATGGGCCTGAGTCCGTATCAGACCAATTCATGGTTTCCTTCTCTGCTTTGGTCCCCATCTCTGTGGTTCCCTTCAAGCCAACTTAGTCTCACTGGGTGATTTTAACACAGCTTTCTGCTGATATTTCAGTTCTGTCTCTCTGAAGGTGGCTATCTGCTATCTGCAGCCTGTAGACTGCTAGGCTGTGCCATAGCTGGTGGCAACAGATTTCGGATTCCTTCCAGAAGTCAGTCAACCGCCTCCTCACTTGCCAGATGTAGAGTCGAGGCCGGCTTATTTGCCAGTTTTCTTCTACGATTTGTTTCGTGCGTCAAATAAACATGTTTTTGGTTGTGCTGCTGGGTGGTGAATGCACTGGTTCAGCTCACTTTTGAGGGCAACTATTGTTTGAGGACTCCATGAAGTTGGTGGAAGACCTGGGTGACTTATAGACTCAGCGTCTTCCTGAGGACATGTCTACAAGTTCTTTTCGGTTGGGTCAGGCTTGCCCTTATCTTTATGACACCAAGGCTATCGTCCTGGGCAGCCTAGTTTTCTTTAGCAATCCAGTCCAGGCAGGTTCTCGGAACTCTCAACTTCATCCGTTTGAGATCCTTTGGATTTCTACTGGTGATGGGTGCACAGTACTGTCTTTTCTGCATACGGTGGTTTCTGCCTTCCATCCCTTTCCACCTTTTTTTCTTCCCGCTTCTTGGATGTTCACCATATACTCGTATACTATTTGGAAGTGACCAGCGAGTTCTGTTGGTCAGCTCTTTGCTTCTTGCTTTGCTCGGGACCATAGGAAGGTACCATAAGAAGGCTCGCCATTTTTAGATTGGCAGATGTGGGCATAGCGGTTTTGATGTCAGGAGGAGCAGACCTTTTGTAGAATAGGCATCAATGTGAAGCTGAAGAGCTGTTCTGCATAAGTGCCATTTTATTCAAAATCCTTTTAGGGGAGCTGCTGCTCCCCTTGCACCCCACCAAGCTATGTCTCTGTATAGTGGGGCAGTGCCTGGGATGATACACTGAGCAGAAATGACTTCCTACATAGCCTTATGCACTGCTAAAGACTGTAGCGATCTTCTAGTGCTCACCGTTTTAAGATTAGCAGATGTAGTGGTGGCAGGATGAGAAGCAGACATATTCAGAACCTGGAGAGCCTTAGGTATATAGGAAGGTGGCGGCGACTCCTTACGAAACACCCACACTGCGTTAGGATCATCAGATTCCTGACCTGCTGAGCAGAAATGCCTCCCGGCATACCCTCATGTTGTCGTCTGGCTGGTCTCAAGAAAGGGAATCTGGTTTCAAGTGCTGCAGTGGCCGTTGGCTGAGAGAAGCTATTTCTTCAGCTGGCCTCTGTATGGGACAGTCCCGTTGCAGGTGGCAGCGCTTTCTTCCAGAGCGCAGTTGACTTCCTTTTCCGTGTCCCGTCTGGCTTTCGTGGCTACCCTTTGCAGTTCGGTCACTTGGTCCTCTGTACTTCCGTGGATAGCTTTTGCAGATCGCTCACTTGATCTGCTGTCCTTCCCTTGCCAGGCTTTGCAGGCTTGTTGTGGCAACGCTAGGCATTCCAGATTTGACATGGCAGCACATGTAACCGCGGCCTGTGGATCATTGCTCCAGTCTGCTGAGTTTGTAGTACCCCGCCCCACTTGAGGACTGCTTTGGTACATCCCCACAAGTCTCTGGATTGATCTGTGGGACGCTATAGAAGGTAAAATTGGTTCTTACCTGATAATTTTCTTTCCATTAGTCCCAACAGATCAATCCAGAGGCCCACCCTTTGTTGTTCTGGGTTGAGTGTTTTCTTCTAGTTGCCTCAGTTTCATCAGATTCCTTCATTTGATTTTTGGCTACAAAAAAAAAAAAAGGTAAAACAAATCAAAACATAAAGGAAAGCCTTCTGTTACCCTCCCACAGGAGCGGTTGAGGAGCTTACATGGGCTTTATGCAGGCAGGAGAGAACCATGGTTTTTTTTTTCTTCTTCTTCTTTATTTTGTTGCTAGTTTTTCCTTAGCGTCTCTCCAGCCCGGCCCAGGATTGGACTGATGGGTTGTTGACTCCTTCCAGCAGGTGGAGACTGAGAACTTCTGACTCTAGAGAGCCAGTAAGAGCTGTGGCCATGTGACCCTAGATTCAGTAGTCTGTCTCCAGCAGGTAGAAGGAGGTGAGCCCTTAGTCTCCTTCTCTCTCTCTCTGTCTTGTTTCCTTGCTGAAGGGAAAAAAAAAAGGAGATAAGTGTTCTCTTCTGTGCACCGAGGAACGGTAATTGGAGGCTTTGGTGGAGTTTTCCCAGCCTCAGGGGTATTACACTCGGGGGGGGGGGGGGGGTCCCGGGGGGGTCCCGGGTGCCTCCCCCTTTTCCTCCCCCTCCCCTAGCTCCCGAGGTTTTCGCACAGGGAAGAGCTCTTCCTTCCGGCGGGAAGGTGCTGTAGCTTTAGGGAGAGGCAGCTACGTTATTAAAAAAAAAAAAGGCAGAAAATTTCTCTTGCTTTCCTCTCAGCACAAATGAGCAGGTCAGATCTGTTAGTGCTTACAGCAGCGCGCATTCCATTCTCCTTGGTCTTTATTGCGCTAGAGAAGTTTGTTGAAAAAAAAAAGGCACTCCAGCATGATGGCGGAAAAACTGAAGCGCTGTGGCGTTGACGTTTGCAAATTCTGTACAGTAGTGGACTCAGCAGCGGCCCCCTCTCCTTCAGTGCCGCAACTAGCCGCGATTCAGTCGGCACCTGCGGTCCCGGCTCCCAAGTTACTAGGACCCTCAGTTTTGGTGGGAATATCTGCAGTCTTGTCAGTGCTGAGTTCTGCTGAGGACCAGGTGGCTCCGATTTCTTCTTAGACTTCCGATCCTGCAGTACTCTCCCTAGTGCCTTCTGGAGGGACTCAAGAGGGTAGATTTTCCTCTGAGTTTGTCCTCCAGATGTGCCAGGCATTTTTATTAAAGAAGTCTGGTGCTGCAGCTTCTCTGGGGCTCATTCTTCTATGTTTATAGCGTCGGCTAAGAGACCTAGGGTTACCTGGGCACCGGAGGAGGACCTTGGCTAGGATCTGGATTTGGAAATACCCTCCTTGGAGGAGGAAGGCTTGGCAGAACTCTCTTAGAGGATCAGTTCCCCTCTGAGGCAGGCGCAGACCCCTTACTCCTGGGTGAGGATCCCTCGGTTTTTCGCATCTTCCATAAGGATGATCATCAGGAGCTCATTTCCTTGGTGGCCTCCACTCTTCACTTTGAAGATGAGCAGCTTGTGGTTCCAGAGATCCGTAAGGTGGACCTGCTAGTAAAGGCATCAGGACATTAGGGATATTACTCAGGCTCAGTGGGATGTGCCTGACTCTCATCTGGCCAGATCCATGGCCTGCCTTTACCCGGTTCCTGATGCTGACAGGTCCCTGCTTAGGGTTCCGGTGGTTGTCTCAGTGGTCACCAAGCGTAATACGGTACCAGTAGATGGTGGTATGGCCCTCCGAGATGTTCAGGATCGCAGGTTGGATTCTCTCCTCAAGAAGAGTTTCGATGTCTCTTTTTTGGCAGTACAGACGACCATTTGTGGCGTTTCGTTGACCAGAGCCTGCTTCCGCTGGGCTGAAAGTCTTGGACAGGACTTCAGATGATGCAGAGGTAGCCAAGATTGAAATGGGGTCCGCTTTTTTGGCGGATGCTTTGTATGATTTACTGAGGGATTCCTCTAAGTCCATGGCTTTGGGGGTTGTGGCTCGTCGCTCCCTTTGGTCGTGGGGTTGGTCGGCGGATGCAGCCTCCAAATCTAAGGTGAGTAAGTTTTTCCTTTCAGAGGCTCCTTTTTATTTGGTGAGGAATTGGACAAGTTGGTGCATAGTTTGGGTGATACCAAGGTCCCTCGTCTACCAGAGGATAAACCTCGGTCAGCTGGTCGGGGCTCCCTGTCGGGATGAGGGTGAATGTGTGGTTTTCGTCATTTTCGGTTCGGCCGTGGGACTTAGAGGTCTAGGTTTTTTAAGAGGACGCAGTCCTTTTGGGGCTCCCGCCGTGGGGGATGGGACCCCGGCACATCTTTCCAGTCCCCTTCCCGTCCCTCCCAATGAAAGTGCGCGGGTCTCTGATTCCCGTGGGAGCTCGGCTTTCACATTTCCTTCAGAGGTGGGCCTAGATCAGTACAGATCAGTGTGTTGGAAGTTATTCGCGATGGGTACGCCTTAGAGTTTGTGCATCCTCTTTCAGATACCTTTCTGGAGTTTCCCTGCTGGTCTTGTCAGGGCGGGGGTGCTCCGGGATACTCTAGTGAGACTTCTAGATCTTCATGCTATTTGCCCGGTTCCTCCCTCAGAGGTCAGACAGGGACGTTATTACATTTACTTTGTGGTCCCAAAGAAGGAGTGTTCCTTTTGCCCGATTTTAGATCTCAAGGCAGTCAATCGGGCCATCAGACATCATTTTTCGGATGGAGACCCTCTGGTCAGTTATTGTTGCAGTCCGGTCAGGAGAGTTTCTGATGGCGTTAGACTTGACAGAGGGCTTTTTGTACATTCCCATCCACCCGTGTCACCAGAGGTTCCTTCGGTTGCGATTTTAGGTCACCACTTCCAGTTTCGGGCGCTTCTCTTTGGTCTGGCCACAGCTCTTCGCACGTTCACCAAGATCATGGTAGTTGTTGTAGTGGCGCTCAGAAAGGAGGTCATTTTCGTGCATCTGTATCTGGACGACTGGTTAATTCGGGCCAAGTCATATCAGGAGAGTGTGCAGGTTACAATTCGGGTGGTCCAATTCTTGCAGTCCCACGGTTGGGTGGTCAACTTTGCCAAGAGCCTTCTGGTGCCCTCGCAGTCTCTGGAGTATTTGGGTGTCTTTTTTGACACGGCTCGGGAGCAGATCTTTCTGCCTACAGGCAGGATACTCAGTTCCAGGGCCTGTTGCGCAAACAAGTCCCCTGTGCTCGAGACTATCTGCAAGTTCTAGGCTCCATGACTGCGACAATAGAGGTGGTCCTGTGGGCCAGGGCGCACATGAGGCCTCTGCAGCTCTCTCCTGACCAGGTGGTCTCCCTAGTTGGGCTGTCTTCTGGCAAAGTTGCTGTTGAGGTCCCGGGAGCGCAGCGGTCTCTTTTGGTGGCTGCGGGCAGGCAATCTGGCCAGGGGGATGCCGCTGGATGTTCCTCAGTGGATAGTGCTGAAAACAGATGCCAGCCTCGCCGGCTAGGGAGCTCACTGCTTAGGGAGATTTGTGCAGGGCCTTTCCATAGTGTCCCACAGATCAATCTAGAGACAAGTGGGTTATGTCTCCCTACCAGCAGGTGGCGATAGAATTTCAGAGATCCACTATATGTGGACGTGTGCAGCCATCTTAGTCTCAGTATTTTCTCTATCTCAGCAGGTGGATGGATCCTGTGCAGCTCTGGTTTGGTGCTGGCTCCTAGCCTGTTTCCTCAGGCTTAGTTGAGCTGAGGGTTATGGCATGACGCTGCTGTGATGGCCTATTGGGGTACACCTGGTGGTGCCAGGTCCCTCCCCCCCCCCCCCACCCCCTGCTCTCCTCGTTTTCTGCAGCTGGCATTTGAGGGAGTAACTTCGGTGGAATTTTTTTTTTTTTTTTTACAGCTTTCGTTTATTTAGGCGACGGGGTTCGGAGTTCAGACCGCGGCTGGCTCAAGCCATTCTGTGCTTGCCGTTCCTGCGTTTTTTTGAGAAGCGGTTGCCTTCCTAACGGCCTTTCTTGGATGTTTGGGAAAATGTCTCCAGAACGGGAGAATGAATCTCTTCCTGGTGGGGGCAGTTGGTAGCCGTAGGACCTTTGTCCCATGGCAGGATGGTATGCCAAGGACAGTTTTGTTTGCGAGCCGCGCTGTTTGTTGGCAGGTTTTTCTCTGCTGTTTTGGCAAGCCAGAATTCTCTCTCTTCCGTCCTCCACAGGAAGTTTGAGGCTACTTGTTTCTACGGTCTTCGAGGCGCGGGTAGGAGGCTCGGCGGTGATGGTTTGTCAGGGGAGCGGTCTTCACTTTTGGTGGGCTCCATGGCGGTGGCTCACCAACAGCCGCCATCTTGTTGGTGCTTCTTGCTTGTTCAGCACAGCTGGGGTTTCTCAGGATCGCGAGTAAGGCTTGCAGGGTTGCTGTGGTTTTCTCTGTCACAGGTAGCCAATTCCTGTGGCTTGAAGTAATTTTCTTCCTTTTGGCTGGGGCCTTATGGCTTTGAGCTATGCCCAATATGCTGCACTGGAGCACTCGACTATGCCCAGTACGCTGGTCTGCACCAGGGCTTGCTCTATTTTTGTTTCTACCGCACTTCAGAGGGCAGTTCTGCATGTGCTGTAGCATAGCAGCCCTCTTAGATGTTGGGGATGAGTCTCCTGCCTTTCCCTGTCTGGGGGGGGGGGGGGCAGCGCTTCCCAGTCCCTAGCTATTTCTGAAGGAAGGGGTGCTGTGAGGAATGCATGCTGATTTGGGGTTTCTCTGACCTCGCCTCTACCTTGTTGGGATTCTTTTCTTGAAGTGTAAGGCTTCTCCCCAGGGTCTGATGTTGCTGGTATTTTCCTTGGCTCCTTGCTTTCAAGCACAGGTTCTCTTCTTTTCTGGGGTCAGTAGGGCAGATCCCAGTGCCCGTGCTGTTGCATTGCCAGTGCTGAAGTGCAAATTCTGGTTAGTGGAGTGGAGTAGTGGCCTAGTGGTTAAAGCACCGGTCTTGCAATCCAGAGGTGGCCGGCTCAAATCCCGCTGCTGCTCCTTGTGATCTTGGGCAAGTCACTTAACCCTCCGTTGCCTCAGGTACAAACTTAGATTGTGAGCCCTGCTGGGATAGAGAAATATCCAGTGTACCTGAATGTAACTCACCGTGAGCTACTACTGAAAAAGGTGTGAGCAAAATCTAAATAAAATAAATAAATGGTCACTTAGCCCTCTAGATTCTCATGTTTTGGCATGTCTTCCTATTTTTCCCATTGGGGCATTCTTCGAATGTTTTCTGTTTCCGGCATGGGGTTTTGGTTGGGACCTTTACCTTGCGGCCCCAGGTGGTTCCAGTTTCTTAGGGGCTGTGCATGCTATCTTTGGGGGACTCCAGTCTGCACTGATTTTGTTCCTCAGGAATTATTGGGGATGCAGTTGCGTTTGGTGGCCGCATCTTAGTTCCCTGGGTTTTGACAGGCTTTGGTCTGTCGGTGCTCCTTTTCCTGGGGTGGGTCATCCTGGTAGTGACATCTGCCACCTTTCTGGTAGGCTGTTTGGTGCAAGGTTCACGGTATGCCACGGCTGAGTTGTCTCCAGGAGCCTCCAGCTTTCTAGGTCGCCTTGGTGGGTGACGTCCTGGTGGTCTCCACAGGGACAGCATTGTGTTATGGGGCGTAGTAGCCCTAACTGTGCTTGTTCGCCTCCCTGTGCTTGGGTGGCTCTATCAGACTCCGTCTTTGGAGGCTTGCGCCTCACCGACACGTGCCATGTTTGAACATCAACCATACTTTTTGCTCCTTCGTGGTCGGTAAGCCTTGCTCTGTCTTTGGATGTCGGGCCTCGCCCAGTGTTTGCAGTTCCAGCCTCGGCCAGTCTTTGGTCGTTGAGCATTGCTTGGTATTTGGAAGTTCAATGGTAGTCGGGCCCTGTCTTGTTTTTGGTTGTTGGGCTCTGTTTCATTTTTGGATGTTGGGCCAGCCCCATTTTTCAATTTCGGGCCTGCCCCCCAGGCTTGGGATGTTGGACCTCGCCCCCCGGCTTGGGATGTGGGGCCTTGCCCACGTCCTTGGATGTCGGGCGTTGACCTCATTTTTGTACGGCGGGACTTCCCCATCCTTAATCGATGACCTTCTCTCTGCCTTTCGGTGTCAGTTCAGCTTTGAAGGACGCCTGACAGATTGCTTTCCACCCCTAGCCCTCATGCCTAGTGCCCTCTTGAAATGGTGCGTCTTGCTCCGATTTTGGTCGTCGAGCTTTGTAGAGTCTCTGGGCCTCTTGTGTAGCTCTGTCGCAACCAGTTGCTCCTGGTGGTTTATTGGGGCGACAGGCCTCAACATGGTTCGGGAAGCAAACCTTGCAGTGGCTATCGAGCCTCATTCTATTTCTGGACATCGAGTTTGACTCGGGCTGTGGCCATTGAGCTTCTCAGTCTCTGAATGGTGAGCCTTGCTCCGCATGAGGCGTTGTCTCTCTGGTTGTTGAGCCTTTCTCCAGCTGCAGCTGTCAAGCATAGAGTCATCTCTTGCCAAGTGCCGTTCTCCATCCCTGGACTTTAGGCTACCACCACTACTATTTAGCATTTTTATAGCGCTACAAAGCCTCGTTCAGTCTTGCTTTCTTTATCCCTGGATGTAGAGCCCTGCTCCGGTTGATGCTGTCAAGCCTGGTTTCATTTCTGGATATAGAGCCATGCTCCGTTCCCGGATGTTGAGCCAGTTTTCTGTCCATGGACGACTCTCCTCGCTCTGTCTTTGGATGGCAAGCCTTGTCTCCTCTCGAGCAGTCACTCGATTGCCACTCCGCTGCTGGGTGCGCAGCATTCCTCCTTGCTGAACGGCGGGTCTGGATACAGCGCTGAGGCTGACATCGTTTCTGGGTTACGAGGCAAGTGCAGCCATATGAGGTCTGCGCTATGGTGCATGAATTGGATTAGGTCTTGGGATGCCCAGCATCGCTCTGTTCGACTGGTCGGCTCTTCCTTGGCGACTAGTTGCCGAGGATTTTCCAGTTATGTTTGCTGGATGGGATTGGGGCCCAGAGGGGTTCTCTTGCTGGCTTTGGCTGTCATGTTCCGCTCTGCTGGGTACTTGGTCTCATTCTGTCTGACACTTCTAGTCTGGCTTTGTTTGGGATAGGCTCTGGCCCAGCCTCTGAAGGCTTCCATTCTAGCTCTGAGGCCAAGCCTTCTCTCATGTTAGGGTTCAGCTTGTTCACCTGTTTCAGGTGCTACTGGCCCATTTTGGCAGATTGCAATGGCGCTGTTTCCTGGGAGTCCAGTTTTTCTCTCTCTAGTTTTCCACCTTTCCTGGTTTGGGGCCTTGTTCGGTCTCTGCCTTTAGCTCTATTTCTCGCCTGGATCTATTGGCTGTTCGGCATGGCTTCTCTGTCGAGACTAGCTCTTCTTTGGCGAGTGGATCTTGCTTTCTTGCTAGACGTTGCACTGGAAGCTGCCTATGGCGTTGGTTCTAGTTGTGGCTCGGGGGGCCTTTGGTCCTCGTGGAGAGTCTGACTGTGGGTTCTCTCCCTGCGTTTTGGCTGCTTGATGTCCTCGGTTATGCCTCTTGGGGGTGACCTGAGCATTTTCTCAAGCTCTCGATAGTGCTGTTCTTCCGGCCGGTTCAATCCACAGTTCTGGCTGCTGTTCCTGGTATAGTAGTGAGTGGGTGAGGCAGTAGTTGCTCCTTTTGTTCAGATGAGAACAGTCTGGGGCTCTAGAGCCTTCGGTTCTTGTCTTTTCTTTGTATGTAATTGCTTCTTCCTTCCCTTCCTTTTGGGATGTGGCATTGGTAGAGGCCATCAGAGGCCGGCACTTTCTTCCGCAGCTTTGAGATCTGTGATGATCTCAACTCAGAAGTTTGGGTTGCTCTCTGCGCTGGTTGTCTCATGTTCTTAGTCCTTGACTTGTGGTGTCGAGTCATTTGGCTTACAGAGCCTTCTTTCATTCAGTGGCTGGAGTGGGCTCCCTTCTCATGCCTGTTGTTGGGTGTTACTCTTTTCCTTATGGAGGATGCTTTGGCTAATTTTGAAGGTGGTGAGTCCTCTTGGGTCTTGTCTTTATCCGATTTCCGTCTTAGGGTCCAGTTCCAACAAGGATGATCAGGCTTTGGCCTGTTTTGGGGATCCCACCCTACTTGGGGACTGCTTTTGTACATCCCACTCATCTCTGGATTGATCTGTGGGACGCTATGGAAGGTAAAATTTAGTTCTTACCTGATAATTTTCTTTCCATGAGTCCCAATAGATCAATCCAGAGGAACGACCTTTGCTGTTCCTGGCTGAGTGTTTCTCGCTGTTTATGGAGGGATATTTTCTTCCTATTTTTGGTTCCTTTAGGTTCTGTCATTTTTCTGCTTGTCCAGCAAGATGTGTGTCAAAGAATAAAGATGGTGGAGGACCAACTTGCTGCAATTCACCGCTATGGCGGTTTCCCTCCCGCTGTAGTGGTGGAGGAGGAGCCTTTATGGGCTTTGTAGAGGCAGGAGAGGTCTTACATGTTGGATTTCCTTTTTTTCTTCTGCTGCTTTGGTATCAAGAATACTGAGCCTAAGATGGCTGCACACGTCCACATAGAGAGAACCTCAGAGATCCACTATATCTCCACATGCTAGTAGGGGGACACAACCCACTCATCCCTGGATTGATCTGTGGGACTAATGGAAAGAAAATTATCGGGCAAGAACTAATTTTACCTTGGTCTCCCTTGAAGCAGTCCCTGTTGATCAACTTACTGGAAACCAGGGCGATTTGGTTGGCTCTGGAGGTGTTTCGTCCCCTGTTGGTAGGCGCAGCAGTTCACATCCTGTCGGACAACGCCACGGCTGTGGCTTATGTCGATTGTCAAGGGGGGGACGAGAAGTCACCTGTTACAGCTGGAGGCTGCGAAGATCATGTTCTGGGCGAAGAGTCATCTGACCGCAATCTTGTCTTCCCATGTTGCAGGAGCAGAGAACGTACAGGCAGATTTCCTCAGTCACACCCTCGACCCAGGGGAATGGTCGCTATGCCATCAAGTGTTTCAGATGATTGTCGTCCAATGGGGACTTCCCGTCTTGGATCTCTTTGCCACAAGCTGTAACTCAAAGGTTCCCTGCTTTTCCAGTTGCCGGAAGGATCCCAAGGGGGAAGGGATCGTTGCTCTTCTTCAGGAGTGGCCTCCAGGTCTTCTCTATGCATGTCTTCCGTGGCCTCTTTTGGGGTGCCTCATTCAAAAGACTGAAACGTACGGTCATTCTCGTGGATCTGGATTGGCCTCGCAGGCCGTGGTTCGCCTCAAGCGTCTTCTGGCTGCTCCTCCTCTTCGTCTCCCAGTTCGGGACGATCTTCTTATGCAGGGCCCGATTCCTCATCTAGACCCAGCTCTATTTTTGTCTTATGGCCTGGCTCTTGAATTCGAGCTTGCTTGATGAAGAGGGGTTTCTCTTACCAGGTGATTTCTACTGTTCTTCGGTCTAGGCGTTGATCTACCTTGTTGAACTATTGCAGATATTGGCGGATTTTTGAGGCATGGTGTGCGGACCATGACATTTCTCCCTTTCGGGCCTCGCTGGCGGACATTTTGAATTTTCTGCAGCTCGGTTTTGATAAAGGCTTGGCTCTTGCCTCCCTTAAGGTGCAGATTGCAGCATTGTCCTGTTTTCGGGGTCGAGTACAGGGTAAGTCGCTGGCAAGTCATCCGGACATGACGCGTTTCTTGAATGGGGTTGGTTTCCTTCGTCCTCTTGCTTGGACTCTTTCCCTCTTGGGATCTTAACTTGGTGCTATCCTCTCGCAGGGCCTCCCTTTGAACCGTTGTTGTCTTGTTCTCTCGAAGATTTGATGCTCAAGACAGTATTTTTTGTGGCTATTGCTTCCGCGTGGCAGGTGTCCGAGTTGCACACTTTCTCCTGCAGATCTCCATTTTTGGAATTTTCTCTGGAGCGGGTAGTCTTGCACCCATTGCCTTCGTTCTTCCGTTCCTCCCTAAGGTGGTTTCACATTTTCATCTTTCCCAGTCAGTGGTCTTACCAGTCCTCGGCTGCTCTTTGGGTTTGGAAGACCAGAAGAAGTTGCGCACATTGGATATCAGGAGAATGCTTAAGGCCTGTCTGAAAGCCACAGAGGAATTCCGTCGCTCGGACCGCCTCTTGTCCTTGGTGGTTCATGTAAGGACTTGGCATCTTCAAAGCCCACTATTTCCAGGTGGCTTAAAGAAACAATAGCTTCCGCTTACCTGCTTGCAGGCAGGCCTGCTCCGGAGGGGGTCAAGGCTCATTCCACTAGAGGACAAGCGGCTTCTTGGGTGGAGAGATTCTTGATGCTACCCGCAGACATTTTGTAAAGTGGCAACTTGGGCTTCCTTGCATTCTTTCTCGAAGCATTACAGGCTAGACGTGCAGTGTCGACAAGAAGCGATCTTTGCTATGAGGGTCCTAACAGCTGGCTTGCTGGGGTCCCTCCCTTGAGTCTACTGCTTTACTTCCCATCAGTCCAATCCTGGTCTGGTCCGGAGGAAGGAGAAATTAGGTCTTACCTGCTAATTTGCTTTCCTTTAGTCCCTCCGAACCGGCCCAGGTCCCTCCCATGTTCCTCGCAGTGCAGTTCTTTGGCGTTTGGTTCTAGTTATAGTTCGTGTTTATTTGTTCTTTGTCTTTGGTTGGAAAAGGTTTTGTTCTACAACGGAGCTGACCTGCACGTTTACAGGACAGATTTTATTAGGAACTCGAGATAAAGTATTAAAGGTGACAGCGTCTTGCCATACAACTTGGGTCGAGTTGTGTTTGGTCAGTGGGTCTTGGTCCCCCTGTGGCTGTTAGAGCACATTATTGGCAGTGCTCTTGTGGCTGCTCCAGTTCCCAGTGGCACAGAATGTACTCTTTCTCTCTTTTCTGCTTTTAGACATATACTGAATCTAGGGTCACATGGCCAGGGCTCTTATGGGCTCTCTAGAGACAGAAGTACTCAGTCTCCACCTGCTGGAAGGAGTGCACAACCCATCAGTCCAATCCTGGGCCGGTCCAGAGGGACTAAAGGAAAGCAAATTAGCAGGTAAGACCTAATTTCTCCTTATGGAAGTGAGTTTACTATAAAAATGGCATATTAGAGCAATTTGCAGCAGCAGTTATTGTAGATTCTTACAGGTTAGGTGCGGCTAGTCGCATCTCAAAATAAAGAAAAGCATGAATTATATATAATTATAAAGATATTTAAATTTATATATGAAGTGCTCAGTTCACACATCAGTCATTATTAAAGCGACTGACTGAGTAGAGAACCATCATAGCACTCCTTGCGTTTTCAAAAGTGCAGTGTGAGTACATGCACTGTATTATGATTCAGTTTCGACCAACTATATTACTCAAAATCCTGAAAATTATAATGTTCAACAGGAAAAATATATGTACAGTAAATAGTGCTCAAATAGCTGTACTCACAATTAGGATTTGACTAAACATCACTTCCATGATGAATCTGAGTATATCACCCAACGATGATATCTAAATCATTGTAACCAGTCCCGCTTCCCACCACCGGCTCTGGCACAGGCCGTATAAGTCTTCCCAGCACTATCCCCGCCTCCCTACCACCAGCCCCGCCTCCCGATCTTGACTAAGCTCCTGAGGATCCATTCCTTCGGCACAGGATTCCTTTATGCTTATCCCACGCATGTTTGAATTCCGTTACCGTTTTCATTTCCACCACCTCCCGTGGGAGGGCATTCCAAGCATCCACCACTCTCTCTGTGAAAAAATACTTCCTGACATTTTTCTTGAGTCTGCCCCCCTTCAATCTCATTTCATGTCCTCTCGTTCTACCATCTTCCCATCTCCGGAAAAGGTTCGTTTGCGGATTAATTCCTTTCAAATATTTGAACGTTGTATCATATCACCCCTGTTTCTCCTTTCCTCCAGAGTATACATGTTTAGCTCAGCAAGTCTCTCCTCATACATCTTGTAACGCAAATCCCATACCATTCTCGTAGCTTTTCTTTGCACCGCTTCAATTCTTTTTACATCCTTAACAAGATACGGCCTCCAAAACTGAACACAATACTCCAGGTGGGGCCTCCCCAACGACTTATACAGGGGCATCAACACCCCCTTTCTTCTGCTGGTCACTCCTCTCTATACAGCCTAGCAATCTTCTAGCTATGGCTACCGCCTTGTCACACTGTTTCGTCGCCTTCAGGTCCTCAGGTACTATCACCCCAAGATCCCTCTCCCCATCCATACCTAGCAGACTCTCACCGCCTAACACATACGCCTCTCTTGGATTTCTACTCCCTAAGTGCATCACTTTGCATTTCTTCGCATTGAATTTTAATTGCCAAACCTTAGGCCATTCTTCTAGCTTTTTCAGATCCTTTTTCATGTTTTCCACTCCCTCCGGGGTGTCCACTGTGTTACAAATCTTAGTATCATCCGCAAATAGGCAAACTTTACCTTCTAACCCTTCGGCAATGTCACACACAAATATATTGAACAGAATCGGCCACAGCACCGATCCCTGAGGCACTCCACTACTCATCTTTCCCTCCGAGCGAACTCCATTCACCACCACCCTCTGGCGCCTGTCCGTCAACCAGTTCCTAATCCAGTTCACCACTTCGGGTCCTATCTTCAGCCCATCCAGTTTATTTAAGAGCCTCCTGTGGGGAACCGTGTCAAAAGCCTTGCTGAAATCTAAGTAGATTGCGTCTATAGCATGTCCACGGTTCAATTCTCCGGTCACCCAATCAAAGAATTCAATGAGATTCGTTTGGCACGATTTCCCTTTGGTAAAACCATGTTGTCTCGGATCTTGCAACTCATTTTCTTCCAGGAAATTCACTGTCCTTTCCTTCAGCATCGCTTCCATTACTTTTCCAATAACCGAAGTGAGGCTTACCAGCCTGTAGTTTCCAGCTTCTTTCCTATCACCACTTTTGTGAAGAGGGACCACCTCCGCCATTCTCCAGTCCCTCGGAACCTTTCCCGTCTGCAAGGATATATTAAACAAATCTTTAAGAGGACCCGCCAAAACCTCTCTGAGCTCCCTCAATATCCTGGGGTGGATCCCATCCGGTCCCATGACTTTGTCCACCTTTAGCTTTTCAAGTTGTTGATACACACTTTCTTCCGTGAACAGTGCTCTATCCACTTCATTCTCATTTGTACTATTTCCAGTCCATTGCGGTCCTTCTCCAGGATTTTCTTCTGTGAAAATAGAACAAAAGTATCTATTTAGCAAATTTGCTTTTTCTTCATCATTTTCCACATAGCGGTTCGCAGTATCTTTTAGTCTCACACTTCCCTTTTTAGTCATTCTCCTTGCGAAGGCAGTAGAACGAGAGGACATGAAATGAGATTGAAGGGGGGCAGACTCAAGAAAAATGTCAGGAAGTATTTTTTCACGGAGAGAGTAGTGGATGCTTGGAATGCCTTCCCGCGGGAGGTGGTGTAAACGGTAACGGAATTCAAACATGCGTGGGATAAACATAAAGGAATCCTGCTCAGAAGGAATGGATCCTAAGGAGCTTAGACTAGATTGGGTGGCAAAGCCGGTGGTGGGAGACGGAGATAGTGCTGGGCAGACTTATACGGTCTGTGCCAGAGCCGATGGTGGGAGGTGGGACTGGTGGTTTGGAGGCGGGGATAGTGCTGGGCAGACTTATACGGTCTGTGCCAGAACCGGTGGTGGGAGGCGGGACTGGTGGTTGGGAGGCGGGGATAGTGCTGGGCAGACTTATACGGTCTGTGCCCGGAAAAGGACAGGTACAAATCAAGGTAAGGTATACACAAAAAGTAGCACATGTGAATTTATCTTGTTGGGCAGACTGGATGGACCGCGCAGGTCTTTTTCTGCCGTCATCTACTATGTTACTATGTTACTATATGTATCTTATCAACATTATTTGAAAGTCCATCCTAAGTAGAGTCTGTACCTGAATGATCTTAAAATGTTGCTGAGGACGCCAATGAGTGCAAACCAGGGGCAAAACTCAGACCACATTGTGCTTCCCCCAAATTCATGATGAATTGGTGAAAAAATAAAAAAATAACTTCTGGTTAAACTAGTCCCAATATTCAGTGTGCTCGCCTTTCAGATAACAGTTCTGATTATCCTTGGATTATTTAATAGTGTGGCTGGTGTTGAAAATAAATGCTGAGTGTGGAGTTTAAATATTGATCTATAGATTGACATTTTGAATATTAATGCCAGTGACACCCACAGTGTTTAAAACACAAAGTTCCTTAGTGTCCCTCCGGATCGGCCTAGCAACTGACTGATGGGTTGTGCACACCTTCCAGCAGGTGGAGACTGAGAGGTCTGACTCATCTGAGAGAGCCAATAAGAGCCCTTGCTAGGTTGAAGAATCCAGTATTCTCAGTTTCCAGCAGGTGGAAGGTGGTGAGCTCTATCAGTCTTGCTCTTCTTTCTCATTTTTTTTCTCTGTATTTCCTTAAAAAAAAAAAAAATTCTTCTGTGCACCTACTGCTGGTAACCTTGTTTGGAGGCAGTTTTCCAAGGGGGCCTCTTGTTGCCTTAGGGGTGTTACACCTGGGAGGCCGGGTCTCTCCCCCCAAGTCCTCCCTGCTTCTTGTTGGCTCACTGTGTGAGTCTCTTAGCATCTCAGACTCTTCAGGGGAAGAGATTCTGAGTCTGAGAGAGGCAGCCAAGATTAATCTTGTTTGAAAAAAATAAAAGTGCCTTGCAGGAATGGACAGTGAGCAGGCAAGACAGCTCTTCTCTTTTTCCCGCCTCTTTTTAGTGCCTCTGTTGGTCTTCGGCTGTGCATTTAAAAAGCGCTTTGGGAGAAGCGGGGTTTCGGGGTGCGCTGCAGCTGTCCTGCTGGCATGGCAGAGAAGCTTGTTGCTGCATGGTCTGTCAGCACTGTGGCATTGGCGGGAATGGCCGTTGTAAATATTGCACCGCCATAGAGGGAGCCTCGGACCGGGTCCCTCTACTGCAGTTTTGCTGATCTCGGGGGGACTGATTTGGTGATCCACTCAGACGTTCCTGTTTGGCAGGAACTGCTACCATTTTGTCCTCGGTAGAGCAGCCGTTTCCGATCTCCTCCTGTACAGCCTCAATCTAGTGGCTTTTCTCTCCTTTCGGCCAGCTCTGAGGGAGGTTTCCTCCAGAGTTTGTTATGCAAATGTACAAGGCTTTCTTATTGCAGAAGTCGTCTCCTCTTTTCTCCACTCCAGGTAATCTTGGGCAGGGTCAGGTAGTGGCAGCTAAAAGGCCTAGGAGGTCCTGGGATCGGGACGAAGATTTGGAGTCAGACCCATATCAGTACATGCCCTGTCTTGCAGACCAGGAATTTTCTCAAGGGGATCCCTTAGATGAGGTCTCTGATCCCTTATGGGCCAAGATGGATTCTCTGATCCCTGGGGAAGATCCATCAGCATTTAGAATTTTTCACAAGGAAGATCTTCAGGAATTAATTTTCTTGGTATCTTCCACCTTATGTTCTGAGGAGGAAGAACCTCTGGCTTCTGAGCCCCGCAAGGTAGACCTCCTGATAAAAGGAGTCCGCAAACCAGGTAAGACTTTTCCCATGCATCAAGATATCAGGGATGTCACTCAAGCTGAATGGGATGCCCCAGACTCGGCGTTCAGGCATGCCAAATCCATGGTCCGGCTTTATCCTGTCCCAGAAGCTGACTGACAAGGTTCTTTTAAAGCCCCCTTCCTTGTCATCAAGCAGATGAAGCCATTACGTATGGGTTATGTCCATCAACCAGCAGGGGAGATAGAGAGCACTCAAACTTTCACAGTGCCCTCTTGGCCAGCTAGCTCCACTGCCTCTTCAGTATTCTCTATCTCTCCTAGCAGGGTGGCTGCAGCTTGTTTGAGCTCCAGAAAAATGTGCCGGGAGGTGGTTCCTGGCTTGCCAGTTGTTAACCGGGGTGTTGGAGGCTATAGCAGCTTCACTTTAAAGGCACATAGGTTAGCCCTTTTCCTGACTTGCCCATACCTCTGTGGATGTGGACATATTGCCTTGCTTTCCCTGTCCTTACCCACCAACAGTGGATGCAGGCATATAGGTTCGCCCTTTCCCTGCCTTTCCCACTCATCTGAGCCTCCGGAGTCTTCAATACCTCTGCTTTCCTCACAGCTTAAAAAAAAAAAAAAAAAGTCGCGTCGCGTTTTTAAACGCAGAGACGCTGGAACAGAGGTTTTTGACCTGATTTTCAGCAGGATCGTAGTTGTACACTAGATCCTTTGAGGTAAGAGTGTTTTCCAACTCCTCCGGGGTGGGCCCGCGATCGGGGCGATTTTGGCGCGAAACCGCCATTTTGGATTTTACCCGCCGTTTTTTTCGGCGATGGCTGCGGACAATGTAAAGCACTGTTCCACTTGTGGCAAGCGCAAATCAGCAGCAGGGCTCTGTAAATCGTGCTGTACTGGCGTAGGAGCCGGCCCGAGCATGGCGAGCGATGGATGTTCCCGCTCTGAACTGGCAGCGGGCGCCATTTTGCTTACACCGCATGGCGCGGCCTCCGTGGACACGGAGAGACCTGAGCTGGGTGGGGCACCTCGAGATGAGGTTATTTCAGGAGTGGCTAGCACCGGACAGGATTTGGGTGCCCAGGGTGAGATTTTCTCCCCGGATTTTGTGCTTTTGCTGCATAAAGCATACATGATGAAAAGAGCCCTTCCTCAAGAGTCACCTGAGGCTCCTCTGATTGCCCCCCCCCCCCCCCCGATGGATTCTGGCCTGGGACTGCCCAGTGAGGTTTTTTTCCCGGATGCTTGGCCTAAAGATAAGCGCAGAAGGGTTAATTCCCCTTCAGATTGTGGTGCACCTTTTTCCCCCCCGTGGTCGGGGTGTGAGGATTCGGAGAACTCTGACAGACGTTCTTGGTCTGAGGAACCAGAGTCAGGTGCGGATTTACCACAGGATCTGGATGATCCCTCCGCGGTGAGGTTTTTCCACCGTGATGAGCTGCCAGTGCTTATTTCAGGTGGGTGCAGGTGGCAGCGTTGGCCTCCCTTCGTGGTAAGGTGGAAGGCGTGTCTTTGGCTGCTCACCCAGATGTGGCACGGTTTCTTAGAGGAGTGCTTCGGCTCCGACCTCTAGTGCGAGCACCCTGTCCAGCTTGGAACTTGGGGCTAGTTTTGAAAACCCTGCAGGCATCTCCTTTTGAGCCGCTTCGGCGAGCATCGGAGAAAGATTTGACACTGAAGGCCATTTTTCTGGTGGCCATTATCTCGGCGAGACGGGTGTCAGAGCTCCAGGCGCTGCCTGTAGAGACCCATTTCTGCAATTTTCAGAGTCCGGAGTCACGGTTCGGACCGTGCCTTCCTTTATGCCTAAGGTGGTTTCAGCCTTTCACCTAAACCAGCCTATTTTCTTGCCCTCTTTTTCAGAGGAAGAGTTTTTAGAATCTTTTGGACAGCTGCACCTTTTGGATGTGCGCAGGACTCTGCTGCAGTATCTGCGAGTTACTAACTCTTTCAGGACTTCTGATCATCTGTTTGTTTTGCTATCCGGTTCTCGCAGAGGGTCTCCAGCGTCTAAAGTCACTATTGCCCGCTGGCTCAAAGAAACTATCTTTTCAGCTTATCTGCTGGCCGGCAGGGTTCCGCCTGTAGCCTTTAAGGCACATTCTACTAGAGCGATTTCTTCCTCTTGGGCTGAAACTGGAGCACTCTCTCTTCAAGAGATATGCAGTGCAGCAACATGGGCTTCTAAGCTCTCCTTTGCCCGACATTACAGGCTGGATGTGACTGCCAGGAGGGATGCGCGTTTTGGTGCACAAGTGCTAGCGCGTGGCGTGGCTTGTTCCCACCCTATCTAGGGATTGCTTTGTTACATCCCATACGTAATGGCTTCATCTGCTTGATGACAAGGAAGGGAAAATTAGGTTCTTACCTTGGTAATTTTCTTTCCTTTAGTCATAGCAGATGAAGCCATGAGCCCTCCCTGTATCATTGTCTGTGTGCTGTGAATCTGTTTTTCAGGTTCTGTTCTAATTTCCTGAAGTTCCTTCTTTGGGAGAAAGTTGGAAAACAATCTTCAGGATTCATGTTCAGTTTAAATTTAGGAGGATGTGTTCATTCCCTCCAGCATGTTTTTTTTGGAGGATGTGTTGATTCTCTCCAGGAGGCGCGTGTGTTCCCCTCCTATAAATAGGAGGATGAGTTCATTCCCTCCAGTGTGTTGGGAGGATGTGTGATTCCCTCCAGGAGGCGCGTATGTTCCCCTCCACTTATACAATAAGGAGGATGAGTTTATTCCCTCCAGGAGGATGTGCATTCCCTCCTTTATGAGTTCATGCCCTTGTGATGGGCCATCGTTCGCTGTGAGGAAAGCTCTTGTGATTCCCATTGCGGTTTGCCATACTGCTTTGGAAGCTTCAAATACTGAAGAGGCAGTGGAGCTAGCTGGCCAAGAGGGCACTGTGAAAGTTTGAGTGCTCTCTATCTCCCCTGCTGGTTGATGGACATAACCCATACGTAATGGCTTCATCTGCTATGACTAAAGGAAAGAAAATTACCATGGTAAGAACCTAATTTTCCCATGTAGTCTGTTCCTCCAGTACCAATGAGAGGGAGGCACTTCTACCACCCAGTGGTTGAGAATGCACTTTTTCCCCACTATGCATGCTTTGCTCAGAAACATCCGCTCCCCTTGGGTCCCAACCCCCCACTGCCCAGGGATACCCAGTAACATTTTCGCAAAGGTGAGAGCAATTGGGTACCCCAGCACCTCTCCCATGTAGCTGCCCAGTCTCCACCAGAAGGCTTTGAGAGGTCTACACTGCCATAGGCAATGCACCGTAGTTGCACTGTTCTGCTTACATTTCGGGCAGCTGTCTGAAGACACTACTTTAGCATGGAAAGCTCTTCTAGGAGAAAAGTACACTCTGTGTAAAATTCTAAACTGGCACTCTTGTAGTTCTGCACTATGGACCACCTTCGGAATACCCATCAGTGCTTGCTTTATATGATGCTCAGAAATTTGTTGTTGCGCTTCCGCGCTCCACCTTGTTGCCACCTCTGATACCTGCTTTTCTGGTTGCCCTTTCTCTAGCTCTCTGCGGAACCAGGAGACTGAGACCTGCCCCAATGCATCCCTCTCCATAAATTCCCTGAGTTGTCTCCCAAATCTAAGGGACAACCCCTCCTTCACTAGGCTACGCACATAATGTGCTGCTACTCGGGTTATAAAGGGCCTATCTTCCCGAGACAAGGGCAGACAACCTTCTGTCCCTAGTTTCCTTGGCCAGAGCGTCTCAGCAGATCACAGCTCGGCAGATGTTGAGACTTCTGGGCCATATGGCCTCCACAGTTCATGTGACTCCCATGGCACGTCTTCACATGAGATCTGCTCAGTGGACCCTAGCTTCCCAGTGGTATCAAGCTGCGGGGGATCTAGGAGATGCAATCCTGTTGTCCACCGCTTTTCACAACTCACTGAGATGGTGGACAATTCGATCCAATTTGACCTTGGGACGTCCCTTCCAAATTCCTCAGCCTCAAAAAGTGCTGATTACGGATGCATCTCTCCTAGGGTGGGGAGCTCATGTAGATGGGCTCCACACTCAGGGAGCTTGGTCCCTTCAGGAATCAGGTCTTCAGATCAATCTCCTGGAGTTGCGAGTGATCTGGAACGCTCTAAAGGCTTTCAGAGATCGGCTGTCCAATCAAATTATCCAAATTCAGACAGACAACCAGGTTGCCATGGTTGCTATGTCAACAAGCAGGGGGGCACCAGATCTCGCCCCCTGTGTCGGGAAGCCGTCCAGATGTGACTTTGGGCCCGCCATCACGGCATGTTTCTCCAGGCCACGTATCTGGCAGGTGTAAACAACAGTCTGGCCGACAGGTTGAGCAGGATAATGCAACCTCACAAGTGGGCAGTTGTCCGCAAGATCTTGCAAGCATGGGGCACCCCCTCAGTGGATCTTTTTGCCACTCAGATCAATCACAAGGTCCCTCAGTTCTGTTCCAGACTTCAGGCCTACGACAGGCTAGCCTCGGATGCCTTTCTCCTACGTTGGGGGGTCAGGCCTTCTGTATGCGTATCCTCCCATACCTCTGGTAGGGAAGACTTTGCTGAAACTACAGCAAGACTGTGGAACTATGATTCTGATTGCGCCCTTTTGGCCACATCAGATTTGGTTCCCTCTTCTTCTGGAGTTGTCCTCCGAAGAACCGTGGAGATTGGAGTGTTTTCCAACCCTCATCACTCAGAACGAGGGGGCACTTCTGCATCCCAGCCTCCAGTCTCTGGCTCTCGCGGCCTGGATGTTGAGGTCGTAGATTTCGCCTCCTTGGGTCTTTCTGAGGGTGTCTCCCAAGTCTTGCTTGCTTCCAGGAAAGATTCCATGAAGAGGTGTTACTCTTTTAAATGGAGGAGGTTTGCCGTCTGGTGTGATAGCAAGGCCCCAGATCCTCGCTCTTGTCCTACACAGATCCTGCTTGAATACCTTCTGCATTTGTCAGAGTCTGGTCTCAAGACCAACTCCGAAGTTCGCTATATGTGGGCATGTGCAGCCAGCTTAACTTCAGTATTCTCTCTGTCTAGCAGGTGGAGGGACATAATGTGCAGCTCTGCTGTTCTCTGACTCCTATCCCGTTCCCTCGGGTGCTGTTGAGCCTTTAGTGGGGTTGAGGTGAAGCACTTTTGGATTACATCTGGTGGTGACAGGTCCCTACCCTCTTCCCCCTGCCAGCCTCCCCAGTTTCCCTTCTGGGAGATTTGATTTGGATCTGCCGGTGTTTTTCTCTCCTGCCTCTTCTAAGGTAAAAAAAAAAAAAAAAATGTGTTTCGTTGGGTTGCTGCAGATCCTTCCCTCAGGCTCTTCGGAGGTACGCTGGGCTGGGACCGCGTTGGTAGCGGGTGGGAGTCTTGGCAGCCATTTCTGGGAGGGCACTTGTGTGTCCCGTCGGAAACAGTGAAGTGCTGTGGCGCTCGTCGGGCAGCGTCTGGTTCCTTTGAAAATTGTGCAGGGCTCTCAGGCAAGCAGCGGGTGGACCCGTCAAACTGGGCAATGGTGGGGGAAGTGTCTGAAGAGGCCGAATCCCAGTTGGTGGGAAAGCTGATTCAGTCCGCGGTGCATGCCTCAGCCGGCACCATTTTTCCCCCACCCCACAGCCGCATGGTCCCATGGTGGTGGGAGCACAGCTTTCTGTGGCTGCAAGTGCTGCAGAGGTAGGAGGGTCTGGCTCTTCCTTTATGGGTGATCCGGGGACAGTTTCCTTCTCCCCAGAGTTTGTGCTACTTATGCACAAAGTGCTTCTGTTAAAAGCAGCTGGGGGGAGTTCAGCGGACGCCATTTTGGCTAGCCAGCATAGCCCCCGACCTGATCTGCCTCAAAGTCTGCCTAAAAGATTGCGTTTGGTGTTTTCAGGGTCTGGAGACGAGTTGTCTGGCTAGTCTGATTCGGATGAGGACCATTTTTCAGGAGACTCCCTTCAAGACACACTTGAGGAGGGGAGCTGCCGTCGGGGGATGGAGATGACCCTACGGCAGCACGGCTGTTCCATAAGGAGGAGCTCCCTTCGCTGATCGGGCGTTGGAAGTTTTGAATATTTCAGCCCCAGAGTCTGCGCCTCCAGTGGGGGCTGCGCCCTCAATCATGCCGGGGACCAGAACCCCCTTGAAGTCCTTTCATATCCATGAGGCCATGAAGGTCCTCATTAAAGCACAGTGGGATACTCCGGAAACCAGCCTTAGAGTGGCGTTGGCCATGGGGAAGCTTTGTCCATTGCGGCAAGACTATTTGGATTCCATTCGTTTGCCGGCGGTGGATTCTTTAATTACGGCGGTTACAAAGAAGACCACATTGCCAGTGGAAAGCGGCACGACTCTGCGAGGCCCTCAAGACAGAAAGCTAGAGTCTTCAATGAAGGCGTCTTTTGAGGTAGCTGCTTTGAGCTTACAAGCCTCGGTCTGCGGATCTTATGCTGCGTGAGTTTGTCTTTCCTTGGTTCAAAAGGCTTCATCGCCAGACGACCTTATTGAATGCTTGCCGGCGTTATCGGGTCTAGCGTACCTTGCCGATGTCCTCTATGCTATTCTTAGAGCTTCTGCTAAGGAAATTTCCTTGGCGGTTACAGTCCATCGATGGATTTGGTTAAAGCATTGGGCGGTGGACGTCGCCTCTAAATCCCGTTTGGCGCTCTTGCTATTTTGGGGGAAGCTCCTCTTTGGTGAGGATCTCGCTCAGATAGTGAAAGAGCTTGGAGATTCTAAGGGTCAGCGCCTGCCGGAGGACAGGAGTAAGACAGCATCGAAGTCAGCCCGCCCCCGTTTTCGGGAGGCCAGGCGTTACAGGCCTGGTTAGTCGGGTGTTTTTCAGAAGCCCCGTTTTCAACAGAAGCAGCAGCCCTTTCAGACTGACTGCCGAGCAGTTTCCTTGGCTCCCCGAGGTCAGCAGGGCAACGGGGGGGGGTCCAATGATGGGGTCCTGGCCCATTGCCTTCCTTCTATAGGGGGACGGCTGTCGCTGTTTTGGGAGGAGTGGGCCAGGGTGACTTCAGATGAATGGGTCTTGGAAATTATTCGGGAGGGCTACAAGCTTGAGTTGCCTGTCCGTTGGCAGACTGTTTTCTAGAGTCTCCTTGTAAGTCTGCTTTAAAGCGAGCAGCGGTTCTGGAGAGACTGTCCGAGCTGCTGCGCTTGGAGGCAGTCATTCCCGTCCCTTCTGCTGAGGTCAGCCAGGGTCGCTACTCTATTTACTTTGTAGTGCCAAAGAAAGGTGTCTCTTTTTGCCCTGTTCTAAATCTCAAGGTGGTCAACAGAGCGCTAAGACAATTTTTCTGGTGGCGATGGCTTCCGCTAGAAGAGTGTCAGAGCTCCAGGCTCTGTCGTGCAGGGATCCGTTTCTTCGTTTTTCGGAAGCAGGGGTGTCTATTCGGACGGTTCCTTTCTTTCTGCCGAAGGTGGTGACTCTTTTTCATGTAACCAGGTGGTGGTTTTACCAGCTTTCAGGCAAGAGGACTACCCTAGTGATTATCGGGTATTACGGCGTTTGGATGTCAAGCGAGTTCTGATTCACTATTTGGAAGCTACTAATTCTTTCCGTCCGTCGGACCATCTGTTTGTGCTGTTTGCTGGTCACAAGAAGGGTGAAATGGCCTCAAAGGCCACGGTCGCAAGGTGGCTTTGGGAGGCGATTGTGTCGGTTTACCTGTCCATGGGGAAGTCTCCTCACACTGTACGAGGGCTCAAACCACTTCCTTTGCGGAGTATCGGCTGGTGCCTTTGGAAGACATTTGTAGAGCAGATAATTGGACGTCTGTGCACACGTTTTCTAAGCATTACCGTCTAGATGTTGGGGCGCGTCAGGATGCGGCCTTTGGTGCCTCGGTATTGGCTTCCGGAGGAGTTTGATTCCGCCCTGCTTGAGGATTGCTTTGGTACATCCCACAAGTCTCTGGCTTGATCTGGGGACGCAGTGGAAGGTAAGATTAGTACTTATGTGATAATTTTCTTTGCATTAGTCCCTTCAGATCAATCCAGAGGCCCTCCCTGGGAGTCGTTTTTTCTGCTATTCTGTGATTGTTTTCATATTTGGTTTATTGGTTCTGTTCCATAGCTTTCCACAAATCAATCCAAAGACGAGTGGGTTATGTCCTTACATTATCAACAGTGTGTGCAGCGCTTCTGACGGACTTTTTCAAAATAGTCTTTTTAAAGACTAATACGCTATTTCTGAAGAATCAATCCCACTACTCTTCAGCAATTCATAGTGCAAGAGATTTGGTGTTATACCTTCAGAAGATTTCCATCGTCATTGCTCTGCAGCACTCTGCATTACAGACTCCTGATGCAGGCCTGACGGCCGAAACACGACGTGTCGAGTCTTCCAACCTTTAATAAAGTCTTTTTTAAGAACATCTTCCAGTTTCTGGTTCCCTTGGTCGTACTCCCACTTTTTATACATTTATGTCCTTCTACCAGCAGGTGGAGATAGAGAGAACCTCAGAGGTTTAGTATATGTGGACCTGTGCATCCATCTTACCTGCAGTATTCTCTCTCAGCAGGTGGATAGACATATCCTGTGCAGCTCTTTGGATGGGCCTTGCTCCTAGCTATGTCCACCTGCTGGTTGAGGGACATAACCCACAAGTCTCTGGATTGATCTGATGGGACTAATGGAAAGAAAATTATCAGGTAAGAACTAATTTTACCTTTTTGCAGGAGGGTTTGCAGAAAGGTTTGGCCTACAATTCCCTTCGGGTTCAAATGACTGCACTAATGTGTTTTCGGGGCCGTGTGGCTGGTTCTTCGTTAACATCTCATCCGGATGTGGGCCGGTTCTTATGCGGTGTTTTACAGCTTTGTCCTCCGTTGCATAACCCGTGACCTTCTTGGAGTTTGAAGCTGGTGCTGCGGGCTATGCAGATGGCGCCCTTTGAACCGCTTTGGCGAGTTTCAGAAAAAGATCTTACTCTCAAGACTGTATTTTTAGTGGCCCTGGCATCGACACGTAGAGTCTCTGAACTTCAGGCCCTCTCGTGTCGAGATCCATTTTTGCAGTTTTCGGAGTCCGGGGTCACAGTGTGGACGGTGCCTTCTTTTCTCCCTAAGGTGGTTTCTGTGTGAATCAACCTCTTTTTCTCCCTTCCTTTAGAAAGGAGAACTACCCTGATGCCTTTCGGCAACTACACCTTTTGGACCTCTATCGCGTTCTTCTTCAGTATTTGCAGATGTCGAACGAGTTTCGGAGTTCTGATTACCTGTTCGTTCTGCTTTCTGGTCTGTGGCGAGGTTTTCCGGCTTCTAAAGCCACCATTGCTTGGTGGCTCAAGGAGGTGATCATTTTGGCTTATATTCTGGCAGGGAAATCTCCGCCGGAGGCGTTAACGGCACATTCCACGCGAGCGCAGGCCTCATGGGCAGTGACCAGCATGTTTTCAATCCTGGAAATTTGTCGGGCGGTTACTTGGGCGTCACACCAATTGTTTGTGAGGCATTACCGCCTTAATGTTGCGGCGCAACATGATGTGAGTTCTGGTGTGGCAGTCCTCTTGTGAGGAGCTGCGGCTTCCCACCCGGTTTAGGGAGTACTTGGGTACATCCAGTGGTGTGCTGGTAAATGTTTAACAGGCTCTCTCCCCAGTCCCCCTCTGCGCCCCCCCCCCCCCCAGATTGCAGAGCTGGCTATAGCCGGGGAGAGAGCCTGGGGGGGAGGCAATGCATTACTCCAGGAAAAAAAAATTAAATGATCCCAGGTTCCAATCTAATTCATGTTTAATGTGCGATAAAATGCCATAAATAAATAAGTAAATAAATATAAACTTTTAATGTTGAGCACCTGATTCTCAAAGTGGACATATTCCAAGCACTATAATGAAAGTAAAATGATTTTTTCTACCTTTGTTGTCTGGTGACTGTTTTTCTGATCATGCTGGCCCAGTATCCGATTCTGCTGCTATCTGTCCTCTTAACTCCATTTCCAGGGCTTCCTTTTCATTTATTTCTTTCCTTTCCTCCTTTCTTCTTCATTTCTGGTCCTCAGGCTTCTGTCTATTTTCTTCATCCATGTGCAGTTTTTCTCCTCTCTTTCTTTTCCCTCATCTCATCTCCTTCCTCACTCTTCCCTCCCCTCCATCCATGTCCAGCATTTCTTCTCTCTCTCCCCCTCTCCATCCACCCATGTCCAGTGACCCTTCTCTCCCCCTGCCCTGCATGCACCCAGCGACCCTCCTCTCCCCTGCCCTCCATGCACCCATACCCAGTGACCTTCCTCTCCCCTGCCCTCCATCCACCCAAGTCGTGACCCTGCATGCACTCATGCCCAGCAACCCTCCTCTCCCCTGCCCTGCATGCACCCATACCCAGTGACCCTCCTTTCCCCTGCCCTTCATCCACCCATGTCCAGCAGTGACCCTCCTGCCTCCTCTCCCCTGCCCTGCATGCACCAATGTCCAGAAGTGACCCCTGCCCTGCATGCACCCATACCCAGTGACCCTCCTCTCCCCTGCCCTCCATCCACCCATTTCCAGCAGTGATCCTCCTGCCTCCTCTCCCCTGCCCTGCATGCACCCATGTCCAGAAGTGACCCTTCTCTCCCCTGACCTCCATCCACCCATGTCCAGCAGTGACCCTCCTCTCCCCTGACCTCCATCCACCCATGTCCAGCAGTGACCCTCCTGCCTCCTCTCCCCTGCCCTGCGACTCCCCTCTCCCCTGCCACCCCCTCCCGAGTTGTTGGCGAATTCTCCTCCCCTGCTCCCTCCCGATCCGATTCGTTCCCTCCCTCCTGATCCCTCACGTCACTGACCCGACCTGATTCTTCGCATTCTTCGGGCCACCCGCTGCCAGAACTGACTCTCCCCAGCTGGCGCTGCCGGTTCGCACATTAAAAATGGCCGTCGAGACTTCAGCAAAAGTCTCGGCGGCCATTTTTAAAGTGCGAACCGGCAGCGCCAGCTGGGGAGAGTCAGTTCTGGCAGCGGATGCCCCGAAGAATGCGAAGAATCAGGTCGGGTCGGTGACGTGAGGGATCGGGAGGGAGAGAACGAATCAGATTGGGAGGGAGGGAGGGAGCCAGCGATCGTATCGGGAGGGACGGGACCGGATCGGGAGGGAGGAGAAGAGCCGGCTCGCGCATTTCAACAACCGGCTCGCAAGAGCCGAGCAAAGTTAACAACCGGCTCTTGCGAGCCGGTGCGAGCCGGCTCCAGCACACCACTGGGTACATCCCACCAGTTCCTGGATTCATCTGCTGCTGAAGCTAAGGAAGGAAAATTAGGACTTACCTGATAAATTTTCTTTCCTTTAATCGCATCAGATTAATCCAGGGTCCCTCCCTGTATTCTTGCTGTGTATATTTAAATATTCCACTCACTAACCAGGCACAACTAATTCTCAATAGGACCGGATAAAAATAACACAAGTAGAAAATCTTCCTAACCAGTCCAAACTTAATTCAGATATGATGTTCAAAACCCCATATTTCTCAGTTCTTCAATACAATGCAGTAGCTTTCAATATGTCAATATAGCTTTCCCATAAACCTCAGTAATGTGCGATCATCAGCAATTATTAGCACTGACGATCCTCACACATATCAACCTCTTCATCGGTTTAATTAAATAGTTTTACAATTTTATAGTTTCCTTTCAAATTATTAAAGCCCATAGTTTAAATTGAACTTATCTTCTCTTTCTTTATTTATCAGACCCGGGGGTTAGGCTGCCCGACATGCACGTTTCGCTCCGAAATGAGCTGTCTCAAGGACATCCCCTATATATAGAAAGTATTTTATTAATATCTACACCCCATACATCAGCAGTCAACCTATGTCTATGAGAGGATATCCTAGATCAGCTATAAAGAAAGCATACATTAGAGCTAGATTTGCCCAGAGACAACTCCTATTGAAAGAAACTGAGCAGGCAGAAGAAGACCGAATGACTTGTATACTACCTTATACAGATATTAGTAAAAAGATATCCCAAGTGATTAAAGATCACTGGCTTGTGCTTCAACTTTATACCTGTTTTGTAGAGCCTCCCCTGATGTCTTTTACCAAGGGTAAAACATTGGGAGAACGTTTAAGTAAAAATAAATGTTTGGATTATAGAGCTAGAAATATTTCCCAGGGGGGTCATACTAGTTGTGGTCACTGCCAGTGGTGTGCTTTGACCATCACAGGGGACAGTTGGCAAGTGCCTCAGAAGGAGAAAATAATAAGAAGTACATCTATGACTAATTGCGATAGTTGTAATGTGGTTTATGCAATTATATGTCCCTGCGATTTGATATATATAGGCAGGAGTGCTCGACCTATTAAGATTCGTTTGAACGAGCACAAATCGAGAATTCAAACGCAGAATATGCAGGCTCCTTTGGTAAATCATTGGCTGCAGAAACAGCATAGAACCGAAGACATTAGATGGCGGATCATTGAGTGTTTAGATGCTCGGGAGGAGGGAGGGTCTATAAAGAAACTCCTAAATTTTAGAGAACAATTTAATATCTTTATGTTACAGACGGTTATACCGATGGGCTTAAATGCAGAAATTGAATGGGCTACACTTATTTAATCATTTCCAGCCTACCACCGGTAGCAGTGAAGGGAGGAAGGCTACCGGTGGAACGCCATGGGGGGCGGGGTTCTAAAGGTAGATACGTCAGAGATCAGCTGGTATTTAATTGATTTGAAAAAACGCTGGCGCCATCTTGGCTTTTGAATTACTTTTGCTGAGCTGGCGCTAATAAGATCATGGGGTAAGTTTCTCTGGTTTGTTTGATTTAAATACATATGCGCTCTAGACATAGGTTGACTGCTGATGTATGGGGTGTAGATATTAATAAAATACTTTCTATATTATAGGGGATGTCCTTGAGACAGCTCATTTCGGAGCGAAACGTGCATGTCGGGCAGCCTAACCCCCGGGTCTGATAAATAAAAGAAAGAGAAGATAAGTTCAATTTAAACTATGGGCTTTAATAATTTGAAAGGAAACTATAAAATTGTAAAACTATTTAATTAAACCGATGAAGAGGTTGATATGTGTGAGGATCGTCAGTGCTAATAATTGCTGATGATCGCACATTACTGAGGTTTATGGGAAAGCTATATTGACATATTGAAAGCTACTGCATTGTATTGAAGAACTGAGAAATATGGGGTTTTGAACATCATATCTGAATTAAGTTTGGACTGGTTAGGAAGATTTTCTACTTGTGTATATTTAAATAGCATTTGGAAGAGAAGGTTCGATGAGTTACTCTCTTATGAGTTTGGTTCACTCCCGTTGAGTGAGGTTGTTTTGTTGTGAGTAAAGTTTTGTTCCTATTTCTTCTCTCTGCTTTGGAATATGTTCTATACTGAAGGTGGTAGGACCTATACACATGAGTTCACTGCCTTCTTTCGGTGTTCTCTATCTACGCCTGCTGGTAGACGGATACATCCCACCAGTTCCTGGATTAATCTGCTGCGACTAAAGGAAAGAAAATTATCAGGTAAGTCCTAATTTTCCCATGTAACAAGGCTACCTCCATGTCAAATAGAATAGTCTCCTGCAGCATAGCTTGAACATAATCAAATGCCCCCTCCAAAACCTGTGAATTTTGGGGCATGACCACTAATTATGAGTGTAGTAACACGTTATACATATCCTCTTCAACAATGACATCCAGCAGCCTTATCTCATGCATATAGTTTATCTAGGGTAAGATTCCATCTCATTAAAATTTGTATGCATTCTCTATCACCTGTGGAGCATAGGATATCTTATGAGCTCACAAATATCTATATTCCCAGTCTGCTAGGTCCATGCTATGATCCCTTAATTGTAGAGAATTTCTAACTTGCAAATATAGGAAATTTACCTGATCCCAATGGGAGCTGTAACTATAGATCTTTAAAGCTTGTAGTTGACCATCCTGGGCTAGCTGCCCAAAATACTGGAGCCCATGCTCTCCCAATGTCAAAAGACCTCCCCCCACCCCTGTCTGGTTGAAATTCTTTCAAATACCTAATGGGTGCAAAATTGAAATGAGCCTTATCGTTTAGTAAAGCTTTTCTCACTCTCCCCGATACTTGCATTGTAGTTTTAGTGAATGGGTTTGATATGTCATGTACTTCTTTCTTTGTTCCACCCAAGGCAAGTGGCATAGGAGAACCTGTTTATGTTCCCACAGTATTCTTACTTAGCTCTGTTTGCTATTCCATCATCCCTTTAAGCTGTGCTGCATAGTAGTATATTTTTCCATGTGGGGATACCTATGCCTTCTTCCTTCCTTAGAGAGAAACATTACCCTTCTAGCCACTAGAGATTCCCCCCCCCCCCCCATAAACCTAAACAATTTCCTGTGCCAGGCCTGAAATTAGCTGGGTGATATGTAAATAGGTAATGTTGAAATAAACTTAGGGAGTATCTTTTTGATCCCTTCCGTTCTGCTTGTCCAGGAAAGTATAAGTTTGTCCCACCTCTCCAGATCCTGATTACTTTTTGCTAAAGGAGTTTGAAAATCCAAGTGTAAAGGCTCCTATAGGCTAACCCCAAGGTTACCCCAAGATACTTAATTGATGATGCTACCTACTGAAAGGGAACATGGCCTTTAAGGCTTGTACCACCTTGGCTTGTACTGATACATTTCATATCTCCGTCTTTGTTAGATTCGCCTTGAAGCCAGTTGAGGAGCCGTATTACATCATTAAGCTTTGAAGATCCCTCAGTTCCCTCCTCTTACCTCTAGTGGTAATCAGTATATCATCCACAAATAGCAGTTTCCTTGTCATCAAGCAGATGCAGCCATTACAGATGGGTTGTGTCCATCAACCAGCAGAGGGAGATAGAGAGCACACTTTTTTCAGTGCCTCATACCAGCTTGCTCCACTGCCTCTCTTCAGTATTCTCTATCTCCCCTAGCAGAGTGGCTGCAGCTTCTTCGAGCTCCATCTAAAATCTGCCTGGCGGTTGCTCCTGTGCTTTTGCCAGTTGTTAGCAGGGGTGTTGGAGGCTATAGCAGCTTCACTTTAAAGGCACATAGGTTCGCCCTTTCCCTGCCTTACCCATACCTCCGTGGATGTGGACACATTGCTTAGCTTTCCCTGTCCTTCCCCACCAACAGTGGATGCAGGCACATAGGTTCGCCCTTTCCCTGCCTTTTCCACTCACCTGAGCCTCCGGAGTTCTATTTACCTCTGCTTTCCTCACAGCGTTTAAAAAAAAAAAAAAAAAGGAACAGAGGTTTTTCCTTGCCTTTTTCTGTGGGACCGGAGCTGTGATACTCGGTCCAGTGAGGTAAGAGTGTTTTCTGACTCCTCCGGGGTGGGCCCGCGATCGGGCTGATTTTGGCGCGGTCCTGAGCCCGGGGGGAGGCCTTGGAGTGAGGCTGATATGGGAGCTACTAGCCCCAGCAGAGATCCGGGTGCCCAGGGTGAGTTTTTCTCCCCTGGTTTTGTCTAAATGCATAAAGCATACATGCTTAAAAGAGCTCTCCCACAAAGCCCGGCATGGGCCTCTTCTAATGCTCCCCCGGTGGATTCTAGCCTGGGTATGCCCTCTGAGGCGTTATTCCCTGATAAATGGCAGAATATGAAGCGCAGAAGGGCTCATTCCCCTTCAGAGAGTGCTGCACCTCCATTTTCCCCCCTGTGGTCGGGCTGCGAGGATTCGGAGGACTCTGGCTGGCCTTCATGGTCTGAGGAGCCAGAGTCTGGTGCAGAAGTGACTCAGGATCTGGACGATCCCTCCGCGGTGAGGATTTTCCACCATGATGAGCTGCCAGCGCTTATTTCTGATGCCCTGCAGGCTCTCTCTATTGAGGACCCTGCCAGTGGCACAGCCTCCTCTGTGAATCCTAGGATGGCTAGTACCAAAAAGCCTGCTCGAGCCTTTTCTTTGCATGACTCCATCCAAGAGCTTATTTCGACTCAATGTGCTGACCCCAAGGGACCTTTGAAAGTTTCCAGGGCTATGGGGCAATTATACCCTCTGAGTGAGGAGCATATGGCTCGCTTTGCTATGCCTAAAGTGGATGCCCTAGTCACAGCTGTGACAAAGAGAACTACCCTCCCTGTTGAAGGAGGTGTTGCCCTGAAGGATATTCAAGACCATAGACTGGAATCAGCACTTAAACGGTCATTTGAAATTGCAGGTCTCACTATTCGGGTGTCTGCATGCAGTTGTTATGCTGCTAGAGCCTGCCTGGCTTGGTTGCAACAGGCAGTGGAACAGCCCGGTGATGGAGTGGAGCTCTTTTCAGATGTGGCTCCGCGGATGGAGTCAGCCTTGTCCTTTCTTGCTGACGCCCTTTATGATATTGTCAGAGCTTCGGCTAAACACATGGCAGTAGCAGTGGCGGCTCGCTGTCTTCTTTGGCTATGGCATTGGGCGGCGGACATGGCCTCTAAGCAAAGGTTGGTGAAGTTGCCCTTTCAAGGCCTTCTCCTGTTTGGTGAGGAGTTGGAGAAAATTGTGAAGGGCCTGGGTGAGGCTAAACCCCAGCGCTTGCCCGAAGATAGGAGCCTTCCTCTAAGGGTGCGGCGGTCCACTCCTCTTACAGACCTCGCTTCCGTGAAGCTTGAAGGTACCGCCCGGGGCGTTCTGCTGGGTTCACTTCTCGTGCTCGTTTTCAGCAGAGGAACTCCTTTCACTCGGACAAACGTTCCACAGCCACTGGCTTAAGGCCTGGAGTTCAGGGGCGACCCTCTCAATGATGGTGCGCCGGCCCTCTCCTCGAGTCCTGTCATTGGAGGACGTCTTTCCCTCTTTGCCGAGGAGTGGGCCAACATTTCCTCAGATCAGTGGGTCTTGGACCTGATCAGAGACGGTTACAGAATAGAATTCGACGCCCCTGTAAGAGACGTGTTTGTGGAGTCCCGATGCAGTTCTGCCGCCAAACGGGCGGCGGTAGATGAGACTTTACAAGGTCTGATTCAGATAGGGGCCGTGTCCCCGGTACCTCCCGCCGAACACTACTGCGGCTGCTACTCCATCTACTTTGTGGTGCCGCGAAAAGGAGCCTGGTCTTTTTGCCCTATTCTGGACTTAAAAGAATTAAACAAGTCCCTGAGAGTGCGGCATTTTCACATGGAAACCCTGCGCTCCGTCATTGCGGCGGTACAGCCAGGAGAGTTTCTCAAGTCTCTGGACCTGAAGAAGCTTACTTGCACATTCCAATTTGGCCCCCGCACCAGAAGTTTCTGAGGTTTGCGGTGATGGGAAAGCATTTCCAGTTCCGGGCCTTGCCTTTTGGCCTCGCCACAGCTCCCCGCACCTTTTCGAAGGTTATGGTGGTAGTAGCTGCCTTTCTAAGGTGAGAGGGTATTCGGGTTCACCTGTACCTGGACAACTGGCTCATTCGAGCAAACTCTGCTGCAGAGAGTCAGCATGTAACAGCCAGAGTGGTCTCAGTACTTCAATCTCTGGGCTGGGTCGTCAATTTGGCCAAAAGTCACCTGACCCCCTCGCAGTCTCTAGAATATTTGGGGGCCAGGTTTGACACAGTCTCGGGGTATGTGTACCTACCCGTGCAAAGACGGTGCAAGCTTCAGAATCAGGTTCGTCTGCTCCTGAGGATGCCCCGCCTGCGAACTTGGGACATTGTCCAGCTGCTTGGATCGATGACTGCCACCATGGAACTGGTGCCCTGGGCGAGAGCGCACCTGAGACCTCTACAGTATGCTCTACTCCAAAGATGGTCTCCAGTATCTCAGGATTACCAATGCAGACTCTCTTGGCTCCCTGCGGCCCGACTCAGCATGGAGTGGTGGCTCTGACAGCATGCTGCGGCGAGGAATGCCGCTGGCGCTCCCCGATTGGTGCCTAGTGGTGACAGATGCCAGTCTGAAAGGCTGGGGCGCACATTGCAAGGGGAAGCATGCCCAGGGTCTATGGACACCCGAGGAGTCGGAGTGGTCCATCAACCGCCTAGAGTTGAAAGCGGTGTTTCAGGCGCTTCTGGCCTTTGAAGTGACCCTGGAAGGATTGGCTGTCAGAGTGATGTCAGACAACACGACAGCAGTGGCCTACATAAATCGACAAGGTGGCACTCAGTGCAGAGCTCTAGCCCACTGGGCTGAGCTGCATCTACAGTTTCTGTCGGCAGCTCACATAGCAGGTCAGAGCAACGTGCAAGCCGATTAAGCAGGCATCAGATCGATCCAGCGGAGTAGGAACTTGCAGATGAAGTGTTTCTGCAGATATGTGCCAAGTGGGGCAAGCCCGTGATGGATCTAATGGCGACAAGCACCAATGCCAAAGTCCCGTGCTTCTTCAGCAGACGGAGAGATCCTCGCGCGGCGGGGTTGGATGCCTTGGCTCAACCCTGGCCTCCGGGCCTACTGTATGTGTTCTCTCCGTGGCCCTTGATAGGGCGAGTGCTCCTGCGGATTCGGCTGCATCCAGGAGAAGTGGTTCTCGTCGCCCCGGATTGGCTCAGGAGGCCTTGGTATAAGGACCTCCGACAGATGCTCGTAGAGGATCCCCTTCAGTTACCTCTGGTTCCCAACCTGTTGTCACAGGGTCCGGTGACCATGGAGGACGCCGGCCGATTTGGTCTTATGGCCTGGCGATTGAGAGGGCGCAATTGAGAGGCAGAGGCTATTCCACTAAAGTAATTACCACTCTCCTGCAAGCCCGCAAGCGTTCCACTTCCGTGGCTTATGCCAGGATTTGGCGCCAGTTTGAAGTCTGATGTGCTTCCAGAGAGATCACACCCCTGCGGGCTCCTGTCTTGCCGATTCTGGACTTTTTGCAGGATGGTGTACAAAAAGGCTTGGCCTATCATTTCCTGTGGGTGCAAGTGGCAGCGTTGGCCTCCCTGCGTGGCAAGGTTGAAGGCGTGTCTTTAGCTGCTCATCCGGATGTGGCATGGTTTCTTAGAGGGGTGCTTTGGCTCCGTCCTCCCGTGTGTGCACCTTGTCCAGCTTGGAACCTGTGGCTAGTGCTGAAGGCCCTTCAGGGTGCTCCCTTTGAACCGCTTCGGCGTGCTTCAGAGAAAGATTTGACACTGAAGGCCGTCTTGTTAGTGGCTATTACTTCGGCGAGACGGGTGTCAGAGCTCCAGGCGCTGTCCTGTAGAGACCCTTTTCTGCAGTTTTCAGAGTCCGGGGTCACGGTTCGGACCGTGCCTTCCTTCTTGCCTAAGGTGGTTTCAGCGTGTCACCTAAACCAACGTATTTTCTTGCCCTCCTTTGTCGAGGAGGAGTTTCCAGAATCTTTTGGGCAATTGCACTTGTTGGACATGCGCAGGACTCTGCTGCAGTATCTGCGAGTTACTAACTCTTTCAGGACCTCTGATCATCTGTTTGTTTTGCTATCAGGTCCTCGCAGAGGGTCTCCAGCGTCTAAAGCCACTATTGCCCGCTGGCTTAAAGAATCTATCTTTTCAGCTTATTTGCTTGCCGGCCGGCCTCCGCCTGATGCCTTTAAGGCGCATTCCACTAGAGGAATTTCCTCTTCTTGGGCTGAAACTGGAGCACTGTCTCTTCAAGAGATTTGTAGTGCAGCAACATGGGCTTCTAAGCTCTCTTTTGCCTGACATTACAGGCTGGATGTGGCTGCCAGGAGAGACGCACATTTTGGAGCGCAAGTGCTGGCGCGTGGTGTGGCTTGTTCCCACCCTATCTAGGGATTGCTTTGATACATCCCATTTGTAATTGCTGCATCTGCTTGATGACAAGGAAGGGAAAATTAGGTTCTTACCGTGATAATTTTCTTTCCTTTAGTCATAGCAGATGCAGCCATGATCCCTCCCTGTCTGATGCTATCTGCTGTAAATCTATTTCAGGTTCTGTTCATGTTTCCTGGAGATTCCATCATTGGGAGAAAGTCGGAAAACAGTCTTCAGGATTCTTGTTCAATTAAAGGAGGATGACTTAATTCCCTCCAGTTTCATGTTTTGGAGGATGAGTTTATTCCCTCCAGTTATGTCTCAGTGGAGGATGAGTTTATGCCCTCCGGGAGGATGTTTCATTCCCTCCATTCTGAGTTAATGCCCTTTGTTGTAGGGCCATCGTTCGCTGTGAGGAAAGCTCATGTTATTCCCATTGCGGTTTGCCATACTGCTTTGGAAGCTTCAAATACTGAAGAGAGGCAGTGGAGCAAGCTGGTATGAGGCACTGAAAAAAGTGTGCTCTCTATCTCCCTGTGCTGGTTGATGGACACAACCCATCTGTAATGGCTGCATCTGCTATGACTAAAGGAAAGAAAATTATCACGGTAAGAACCTAATTTTCCCATTTTGTGCTGTCTGCCTGCCGTTATACCCTCTATGTCTGGACAGTCCCTAATCACCTGAGCCACTGCCTCTACAACCATGACAAAGGGTAAGGGCAAGAGGGGGCAGCCCTACTGTCTGCCTGTCTGTAATTCAAATGTTGGGGAGTAGCACGCATTGATCTTTACACTTGCAAGAGGCTGGTTATACAGGGAATGTTTTCATTCTATGAACTGAGTGCCCACACCCACCTTCCTTAGAATTTTGAATATAAAAGACTTGTATACCTGATTAAAGTCTTTTTCGGTGTCCACTGCCACAACCCCAACCACAATGGGGTGTCTTATTTCCTGTGCTAAGTCTAGTTGCTAAATTTTTTTAATTTATTATTATTTTTTTAAATGCATTGAGCAGGTTGGCTGTCCATGTGAGTTACTGCTGGCTTGTTGCTCATGCATTGGCCTACAAGAAGTGGTGCTGCTGTTTTCCTCTTGCCAACCAGTCGTCTCTGTTGCTAGTCATAGCCATAGGTAGCTAGCCCTAGTCCCCAACCCCACTTTACCTTGGTACTGCTGATGCCCTGGTGTGCTGTGCAGTTGAATGTCTCTCTCTGAACTACTAATGCTGCTCTTTCACAGTATTGCTGATCTCTTGACCCACAAATCATTGCTTCAGTTGGTCTGCTGCTCTTTGCTTCATCCATGCTGATGTCTCCCACACTAACAGTGACCAGTGATGGGAAGAAGTGACATTATGGCAGGGGGCAGGGGCAGCGAGTGGAAGAGGAATGATGACTGTATCTCTTGCTGCTCCCTGAAATTAACACCAGAAGGAACTGGCAGCCAGTCAACATGGCCTGTTATTTAGATGGTGGAAAGACTGCAGTTGCCTGGTGGTTGTGAAATGCAGTATTATACCGTCTAGATCTAGGAGTTGCTAGGTTCCATGATTATCAATTTTCTGAAAGCAACACCAATCTGACTTCTCTATTGGAATTTATAGGGGTTCTGCTAGACATGGCTTGAGCCATGATACCCCCCCCCCCCCCCCCCCCCCCCAAATAGAATCTGACATAATACCTGTAATGGTGGAAGTAAAGTGCAGTTTAGCTGTCTGAGGAATTTGGATCTTATGGCTTCAGCAATTCATGTAATTCCCATAGCGTACCCTAAGGACAGTGGAGCCAGTCTACTTGTGGGCTGTTTGATTGTATCTGTATTCTAAAGAAGCTCAGATAAGTACATAAGTAATGCCATACTGGGAAAAGACCAAGGGTCCATTGAGCCCAGACGACAGCGGCCAATCCAGGCCAAGGGCACCTGGCAAGACCCCCAAAAGCACAAACACTCTACACATGTTATTCCTGGAATTGTGGGCTTTTCCCAAGTCCATTCAGTAGCGGTTTATGGACTTGTCCTTTAGGAAACCGTCCAATCCCTTTTTAAACTCTGCTAAGCTAACCGCCTTCACCACTTTCTCCGGCAACGAATTCCAGAGTTTATATGTTGGGTGAAGAAAAATTTTCTCAGATTTGTTTTAAATTTACTACACTGTAGTTTCATCGCATGCCCCCTAGTCCTAGTATTTTCGGAAAGCGTGAACAGACGCTTCACATCCACCTGTTCCACTCCACTCATTATTTTATATACCTCTATCATGTCTCCCCCTCAGCCGTCTCTTCTCCAAGCTGAATAGCCCTAGCCTCCTTAATCTTTCTTCATAGGGAAGTCGTCCCATCCCCGCTATCATTTTAGTCGCCCTTCGCTGCACCTTTTCCAATTCTACTATATCTTTCTTGAGATGCGGCGACCAGAATTGAACACAATACTCAAGGTGCTGTCGCACCATGGAGCGATACAACGGCATTATAACATCCTCACACCTGTTTTTCATACCTTTCCTAATAATACCCAACATTCTATTCGCTTTCCTAGCCTCAGCAGCACACTGAGCAGAAGGTTTCAGTGTATTATCGACGACGACACCCAGATCCCTTTCTTAGTGCGTAACTCCTAACGTGGAACCTTGCATGACGTAGCTATAATTCGGGTTCTTTTTTCCCACATGCATCACCTTGCACTTGCTCACATTAACCGTCATCTGCCATTTAGCCGCCCACTCTCCCAGTCTCGTAAGGTCCTCTTGTAATTTTTCACAATCCTGTCGCGATTTAACAACTTTGAATAACTTTGTGTCATCAGCAAATTTAATTACCTCGCTAGTTACTCCCATCTCTAAATCATTTATAAATATATTAAAAAGCAGCGGTCCTAGCACAGACTCCTGAGGAACCCCACTAACTACCCTTCTCCATTGTGAATACTGCCCATTTAACCCCACTCTCTGTTTCCTATCCTTCAACCAGTTTTTAATCCCCAATAGGACATTTCCTCCTATCCCATGACCCTCCAATTTCCTCTGTAGCCTTTCATGAGGTACCTTGTCAAACGCCTTTTGAAAATCCAGATACACAATATCAACCGGTTCCCCTTTGTCCACATGTTTGTTCACTCCTTCAAAGAATTGAAGTAAATTGGTCAGGCAAGATTTCCCCACACAAAAGCCATGCTGACTTGGTCTCAGTAATCCTTGTCCTCAGATGTGCTCTGTAATTTTGTTTTTAATAATAGCCTCTACCATTTTCCCCGGCACTGACGTCAGACTCACCGGTCTATAATTTCCCAGATCTCCCCTGGAGCCTTTTTAAAAAATCGGCGTTACATTAGCCACTCTCCAGTCTTCCGGTACCACGCTCGATTTTAAGGATAAGTTGCATATCACTAGCAGTAGCTCCGCAAGCTCATTTTTCAGTTCTATCAGTACTCTAGGATGAATACCATCCGGTCCAGGAGATTTGCTAGTCTTCAGTTTGCTGAACTGCCCCATTACGTCCTCCAGGTTTACCGTGAAGTCAGTAAGTTTCTCTGACTCGTCCGCTTGAAATACCATTTCCGACACCGGTATCCCACCCAAATCTTCCTCGGTGAAGACCGAAGCAAAGAATTCATTCAGTCTCTCCGCTACGTCTTTGTCTTCCATGATAGCCCCTTTTACCCCTCGGTCATCCAACGGCCCAACCGATTCTTTTGCCGGCTTCCTGCTTTTAATATACCGAAAAATTTTTTTACTATGTTTTTTTGCCTCTAATGCTATCTTTTTTTCGTAATCCCTCTTGGCCTTCTTTATCTGCGCCTTGCATTTGCTTTGACACTCCTTATGCTGCTTCTTGTTATTTTCAGACGGTTCCTTCTTCCATTTTCTGAAGGCGTTTCTTTTAGCCCTAATAGCTTGCCCGTTTCAGTATTGTCAGAGGCATCCCTTCTAACAAATACAGTAGCATCCAGTTGTCCTAAACACACATACCTCCATAATTCTATAAAGTTGTGTGCCAGTTTATAGAATTGCCTATATTATGGACCACTAACCTTAGTGGGCAGGGAGAATATTAAGGCTTACAAACTAAGTTGCCAGTTGTACCCTTATAATTGCCCCCTGAATTGTACCATAATAAATAGCAGTCCCCCTCCCCCGAGTGGAATTTCCAATACAGTCCTAGTCACAACAGATTAGAATAAGAACACACGAGCTTTATGCTTCATTCAGAAGGATAGCTAGTGTAGTGTTGGATGCCTTCTCCCTGCACTGAGGGAGGATACCTCTGTACTTGTATCCTCTGATACTGAATGGCATAGATCTTAAAACTCAAGAGCTGCCAGGTAACTGACTTTCATAGCCCTAATCTGTTGCAGTTGGATGAGGTTTTCAGTCTTCTGAGATTTGTGTATTAGGAGACCAGTCTGGTTAGAAATTTTTTCTGGCCCTGACATTGCAAAGACATCACTCCTTTTTATCCCAATTTGCAGTCTTTTGCTCTCGCATCTTGAATGTTATCAGCAAAACCATATTGCTTCCTAATTCAGTGTCGGATACTTCTGGTTTTGAAGAAGGTATTACTATAAGACCTTATAGTTGTAAATGGAGAAGGTTAACATTATGGTGGTCTGAGCAAAGCCAAGGTCTTTTTTTTTTTTTTTTTTTTGTCCTACACAAAAACCTTGTACATGTTATATATGTGAGTTGAAATTTAAAACCCAATTCTGTAAGGGTACACCATCATTCAGTTTGCATATATTATGTATGCAAAAAGGAAACTGATCATTTTAGTACCTGATAATTGTAAGATCAAACTACCTACTGTATCAAGGGAGCTCAACATGGTTTTAACTCGGTTGATCAAAGCCCCTTTTGAGACTTATGCGTATGCTGGTTTGAAGTACATGATCTGGTACTTCAGGCTTAATAAAAGGTTCCAGGAGTGATCTGAAAAAGGAAGGACAAGTGAACTTGATACGAGTACTAGGCAAATTAAAAAAAATAAAACTGTTCAGTAATTTTGTTCTTTATAATACTCATGGTTTAATACCACATGGATTTTAGTCACAGGGATTCTTGCCTCACTAATCAATGGTATTTTTTGTTTTTTTTCGCATACACTTTCAACAAATAAAAAAGTAAGCCAGTTGATTGCAGTGAATCTGCATTTTTAGAAACTGTTTGACAGTCTCTTATGAGAGACTCCTGAGGAATCATTATGGGATAGGAGGCAGTGTCCTATTGTGGAGTTGGAACTGGTTGAAAGAGAAAAGAGTAGGGCTGAAATGAAAACAGAGTGAGATGATTACTTTTGTACTCGGATAGGTTTATATTAGAGTATATACCAAAAACAGTTTTTCATTCCAAAACAGGGGCAAAACTATTAAACTGGAGGGGGGTGGGGTCAAGTGTTTCTCTCCTCTCCTGTGGTGTCCTGCATTTCTGTCCCCTCACCTGCAGTGACCGTCATTTCTCTTCTTACCAGTACCTTCTTGCTGCTGCCGCTAACATAAAAGTTTTACAGTAATCCGGGCAGGTGCGGGGCCTTGAGCCATGTGCACATGTTTAAGGCCTGCTGGCTTCTGCCCTCTGTCCCCATTGTGTCTGGGGGGGGGAGAGAAATGCCGGTCACTGGAGAGGGGAGGGACGTCAGAGAGAAATGCTGGTCACTGTGAGGTGGAGGAGGAGGGAAGAGGGAAAGAAGTGCTGGTTACAGATAGGGGCAAAGAGAGCGTCACGTGGTGCTATGCAGGAGAGGAGATGCTAGTAAGCTGAGCTCCTGTACTTCCCCCTCATCTTGCTAATTTATCGTGCTGAAAATTGGATCTACAACCCTCAGAGTATCGGAGGAATATAGATTGGTGCTGGGTGGTGTATGGTCTTTGAAAGCGGTTTGAAAAGAGAGGGATGGTGGCAAAATCGCTGAGGAAGAAAAAAAAAAGTAAACCTGGTGAATCCAAAATGGCGGCCGTGCAGCAATCATCAAGTTCTAGTGTGTGTTCGGCTTGGACGGCAGAGATTACAGCGGAGGTCACTGCGGCAGTGGAGGCAGCTTTAGACAAGAAGTTGCAGGCTCTCTACGATCGGGCAGAGGCAGCGCATGAACGATAGGATGGGTTCCATTTAGACCTTGACCACGTGCAGCAACGGATCAGTGATCTGAAGGATTGGGTGGTGGAGACGGGGGTACCCACAGGGGCCTTGCAGAAACAGCTGGCGGAGCTGGAATCCAAATTGGACGATTTAGAAAACCGTTCCCGTCGCAACAACTTGCGTTTGATTGGATTACCGGAACAGATAAAGGAAGCAGAGCTGGGGAGCTTCTTGGAAAGCTGGATTCCATGGGAACTGAACTTAAAACAATCTGCATGTCCCGCTGAGGGTAGAGAGAGCGCATAGGTTGGGCCCGAGACGACAGGGAACTGCCAAACCATGTGTGGTGATTCTAAAAATCTTGCATTATGGCCACAAGCAGGCCATTATGCAGACTCTGAGATCGGGTGGAGTGCTCAGCTATGAAGGGCAGAAGGTCCTTTGCTTCCAGGACTGCTCTGCGCGTGTGGCAGCAGTGAGGAAGGAATTTGCATTTGTCTGTGCGATATTGTATGTCCGAAAAATCAGATTCGTATTGATTTTATCCTGCTAAACTGAGAGTGATCTACGAGGGGTACGAAAAAACTTTTGATACTGTTGCAGCTGCGCAAGCATTTATCAAGACTGTGTCCCCAGTGGCAGCAGACTGACTATTGAGTCATTCCGTGTCAAGTGGACCAATTTTAAAGGTCGTCCCCACCTCACCATCTCAGATTTTGATGAAATTTGGTACATAGTTTCTTTATGATAAAAAACTAAGCTGTGCAAAACTTTAGTTCAAAAGACTAAAAATTGGAGGTTCTAGGGGACCTCAAGTAAAGGGTTGCAAAATGTCGCCTGAGCAAAAATGACATTTTGGGCCAACTTCCAGAAGCTGTAAAACTGGAAGTTTTAGTAGTACAAGGGGGATATTTGGAGAACCTGCACTACTTTTAGGGCTTAATGAACTGGCAAAACCCCATGTTCCTAGTCCTCTTACTTTTTGAATGGTTTAGGCTCAAACGTTGCCAAAAAAACGGCAAAAATCAATTTACAGCGATGTTGAGGCTGCTGTAGTTTCTAAACTAGTTGGCCTTTCAGGTTGATTTTTGGTAGGTGTACTAAATGCAGGGCTATAATGAGGCATTCCAATTTGCAGCACTTTCCTTCAAGTGGTTGAAAAATTATAAGCGTTCAAAGTTGGTATAAAAAGCATTTTTGCCCATTTTGGGCTATCTTTGATGCCCTTGATCTCCAGTGGGACAGCTTCAATATTCTTTCTTTCAGCACCATTAGAAAGAGCAGATTTCCTTCTATCAGAATATGTAGTGTTCAATTTGGAGTCTCTCCATATAAGGATTGCAAAAAAAAGTGTTTTTTGGCCAGTATTGTTGAATGATAGATGAAACGGATATAGGGCCCATCAATGTTTCTAATTGCTGTATAAGTCACTCAGTTGCTTTAAGCATGCGTTGGTCCATGGTGGCTATGCCACTACCAATTCAATAGGAAGTGGCAACCTCATCGCCAAGAGGTCATGCCCGATAGCAAGGCAAGTCCAGCCACTTGGCACAGGTTCCCAAGCCTAAAGGTGGGCATCTTACTTGAGGTTCCCAAGCCTCATTTGGTTGTCTTTGCCTAGTTTCTCAAGCCTAATGGGGGTATCTTAATGGTTCCCAAGTAAAACCTCAGTGCTGAAGTGACAAGAATTTTTCACTGATAAGTTTCACTGCTGTTTCTGGAAATGTATACTGTCGTCCAAGTGTGTAGTTGCTGGTACTGGAAGAACTGCTAGAATATGCTGTTCAGAAATCCAACAAGAATCTCTTCTGCTAGGCCAATGAAATGATCGTGCAGGCCCGCATGGATGCATAAAGTTGACCAAGGCATCATGTTCTTCAAATGATGTGTCACAGACATTGCCAATCCACCATTTGTTGTCATAAACACAGGCAACATACTGCCCAGGCTGAAGTTGAGACACATTTATGCCAGGTACACTCACTGGGTCATCCGACTGACAAAGTTTGACAACAAATGAGGAGGAATCATTTGACATTCTACTGACTGAAATTTGGTTCAAGTCAATGGGAATAAACTGGTGATTTAGTTCCAGCAACTGTGGAAGCTTTACTGAATCTTTCCTCTTGTGCAGATCTTGAAGATTCAATTTTATCCTTGGAAACAAAAAAGAACTTGATTTTATTTATTTTTTGATCACAAAATTCAAACAAGCCTTGTGCTGTGAGAATTTGGCTATTTTTAGGTCGTTGCAAACTAGCCTGAGCAGCTAGTCGCTTTGTTGTACCACCTATGGCATCACATGGTGACTTGCCATGGCTTGTGCCAAAGAAATTCCACTGTGCACTTATTCCAAATTCTGTTTGATGATAGCACAAGTTGGCAAAGTTTTTGAAGTTCTTGTATTGTGCAGCTGAGCCATCACTAAAGTATGTTACATATTTTATTTTTCCAATTTTGCTTTTCAAGAACGCGATTAATTTTTCCAAGAATGCATGTACAGCAACTGCATCATGCCGCAAGCTGTCACTTATTATGCAAACACTTATGCACTGAATTTCACTTGAAGCATCACGGAAGTACCCAACAAATGGATGCAGTGTAGCTTGACTGTTTTCCCAGTGGAAACCTTGAACAACATCTTGGACAATAAAGGAGTAGTTTTCAGCAAAGTCCAAGAGAACAACAATTTCACAAGGATTTAGGTTTTCTTTAAGTATTGTGTCTGATGTTTGGAAATGTAATGGTGAATTGACAGGTTTGAAACTTTCAATGCAAGCTCAGATACAAAATCATCAACATACATTTGTTTGGTCTCCAGTGTGGTGCGATCTGTATGAACCCACTGCTTAAACTCGATTGTTTCACCTGGGTCAGCATCAATGAACACTTCTGTCAGGTAATTTTCAAGCACATCTTTACCTGGACATATTTCACACCTGTGAAGCATGCATTCTTTGCATTCCAAATTGCACACAGTTTTAGCCATCAGTGCTTTGTAATCTTCGTTCAGCAGATGGCTTCCAGCAAGCATAAGCTTCACATTTTGATGAATGACACAAACACACACTGAATGCATACCAGATGAGCCAACAGTGACACACCATTTTGGCCTTAGCTCACAAAATTTGGAAAAACCCACTTCTGGCCCATTTCGAGTACGATATGCAACATACATTTCTTTTAGATTGCTAAGCAGCAAGTGCTTTTGCATTTGAATTTTTTCAGTGCCAGTTCTGACAGAGACAAAATCTTTTTTCCCTAGGCACAGTCTACTTGTTGGATTATTTGTAGTAAATAATTAGCAGATTTTAGTACACACAGCTTCAGCTTTAGAAATGTTAATTTCTTTCTTCATCTCTCTCTCATTCACCCCTGAATAATTCACTGCTGAGTCACTTTAAAGTTGAAGTAACAAAACATCTGTTTACTCACAGTTTGTAGTTAGATTATAATCAGACAGGCTTATATATACATATTACTATACATTTGTATTATCAGCTCCTTCCATGTGCTTAGATGGTAATGGATGCTCACACCACCATAGATCCTCTCAGGTTAGGAGAGATCATGAGCTCCATGTGCTCCATGTGCTGCATCTAACCCCCACAGGAAGTTGCATAGCTGTGTGACCTCTCTAAGTAATTCACATCAGAGGTCACAGAGTAATCACAGAGAAATAATAGGTGACAGGCAATGCATGTAAAAATACAATTACATTCCAACAAACCCCTTCTCATGCATAACTGTCATGCAATTATTTATTCATACAAAGTCCAAGCTTTATACGCAGATTCACAAAATGTTCTCTGGGTAACGGTTTGGTCATGATGTCAGCTGTCATCTCACTGGTGTGACAATAGTGTAGACTGATGACCCCTTCTTTCACCAACTCTCGCACGTTGTGGTATTTCGTTGCGATGTGCTTGGTGCGTGACTGAACCTTGTCATTCTGTGACAGTCGGATGCAGCTCTGATTATCTTCCATTATCTGGATTGGTCTCTTTTCAGCTATTCCAAAATCCAGCATAAGTTTTTCAATCCACATCAGTTCTCTGCACGCTTCCGATACAGCCACGTATTCAGCTTCTGTAGAAGACAAACTCACAATACTTTGTTTATGACTGGCCCATGAAATGTGTACATTTCCATACATAAACACATATCCACTTGTGGATTTATAATCAGAATGATCCCCTGCCCAATCTGAATCACAGTAACATATTAGTTTTGGATTACTATTGGCTGAAATCTTTAATTTACAATCAATGGTACCCTTTAAATACCTTACCATCCTTTTAACTGCAGTCCAATCTGATTTGGTAGGTGAGCTGACCCTTCTGCTCAAAATTCCTACTGCATTTGCTATATCAGCCCTGTATGTGGTAGCTAGATATAAAAGCTTACCTATGGCTGATCTATATTGGATGTTATCTGGTAAAGGTTCTCTTACTGTTTCATCCTTCAGAAAATCAGTGATCATGGGAGTGCTTACAACTTGGGCATCTTGCATACCTAAACTTTCAATAAGCTCATTTATTTTCTGCTTCTGGCTTAGAAGATAAGAACCATCATTTTGTTTCTCAATTTCTATACCAAGATAGTATGACACATTACCCAGTTCTTTTATCTCAACATTCAGGTTTAAACACTTTACAATGTCCTTGTACTCTTGCTCACTTTTGCTTGCAATGAGCAGATCATCAACAAAAGCTAAAATGTATGCATATTGTCCATTTGTGCACCTAGTGTACAAACATTTATCTGCTTCACCTTGCTTAAATCCTAAATTTGTCAATATTTCATGCAATTTTTCATTCCAACATTCTGCACTTTGCTTTAATCCACAAAGACCTTTGTTTAATTTACACACTAGCTGTCTTTGTTTTGTATTTATGAAACCTGTTGGCTGTTCCATGTACAAGTCTTCAGTTATTTCTCCATGAAGAAACGCTGTTTTCACATCAATGTGGTTGACTTGCATGCCTTTTGAGACTGCAATGCTCAGAAGTGTTCTGATTGTCGTGTGTTTCACTACAGGTGCAAACACTTCATCAAAATCTTCTCCATATTTTTGAAGATATCCCTTTGCCACTAATCTGGCTTTATACCTTTCCACTTTTCCTTGTGCATTCCTTTTTAACTTGAATACCCATTTGCATCCTATAGCTTTCTTGCCAGGAGGTAATTTTGTAAGAATCCAAGTATTATTTTTATCCAATGCATCAATTTCTTCTTGTGCAGCTTTATGCCATTCAGCAGCTTCTTCTGCTGGCATTTTCTCAATCTCATCCCATGTTAAGGGCTCTTGAGCTTCTGCTGACTTTGTTAGGTAAGACAGTCTTGGGGGTGGAACACCTTTGTTTTCCCTGGATGAGCGTCTGACAACAGGTTGGTCTGACCTTTCCGCATCCTCAAAATCTGAGAGTTCTTCTCCAATTGATTCCCCTTCTCCAACTGTACTGTCTTCTTCAATGATCCTTTCTGTGTCTGTTTCCTCTGCCTGTTCCTCGTTAGATACAGGTGAGTTGCTTTCAGACATCTGCCTTGGTATGGCATTTATATACACTGGCATGTCTATTATGGTTCTAGTTTCATATTCTGGATGATAAGGCTCATCTGGGATAATCCAGCCTTTATCAACCCTTTTGTTTTCATCAAAATATGTAACATGTCTTATGCCAACAATGCCAGTTTTCAGATTCAAAATTCTATATCCTTTGTGTCCTGGAGTATAGCCAACTAAAATGCCCCTTTCTGTTGTGGAATCCAGCTTATGCCTTCTTTGCTTTGGTACATGAGCATATGCTGTACTTCCAAATGTTCTTATGTGTGACAGGTTTGGCTTCCTACCATGCCATGTCTCATGTGGTGTGCGCTCAGCGCCTTTAGTTGGCATTCTGTTTTGTAGGTACACTGCTGTGAGAATGGCTTCCCCCCATAGTCTTTTAGGGAGATTGCTATCTGACAGCATACATCTGGTCATTTCCACAAGTGACCTAAATTTTCTCTCTGCAACAGAATTTTGCTCTGGTGTATAAGCTACTGTTGTGATATGTTGAATGCCTTCTTGTTCTAGAAATGTGCGCATGCTTTGTGAAGTGAACTCACCACCATTGTCGGTCTGAAGAACCTTTGGTTTTCTTTCAAATTTATTGCTCACCATGGCTACGTATTTCTTCAGCATGTCTGTGACTTGACTTTTCTCTTTCAGCAAATAGGCCACACAATATCTAGAGAAATCATCCAAGAATATTAGCACAAATCTGTTATTTCCCAATGATGGGATATTAAACGGTCCACATAAGTCACTGTGTATTAAGTCCAGCACTTTATTACTCCTATTTCCTGTGTATGCAGGAAATGAGGGTCTTACACCTTTTTGAGTAACACAGTCTATGCATTTCTCCATTTTACCAGCATCTGCACTTATCTGAATGCCGGTGGCCAGTTGCTTACTGTAAAGATCCTGGATCACCTTAAAATCACGATGTCCCAGGCGGCGGTGCCAGATTTCCAGACTACATTTACCATCATTCTTCCTTACTTGCGCCATATGTGAGGCTTCACCTGAAATGCTCAGTTTATAAACATCATTATGCATAAAAGCTTCAGCATACACTTCATCATTTTTAGAGATTGTGCACTTACTGTTTTCAAAATGAATCACAAATCCCTTCTTATCTAATGTAGATACACTAAGCATATTGCAAACTGCTTGGGGAATATACAAGACATCACTTACAGGAATTTCTTTAACTTCATTAGACACTTTGCATTTTAAGAATCCAATCCCTTTTGCTTGGATCTTAGCAGTCCCTGCGTTTGCAGTTTTAAGAATACCTTCCTCTGGACACATTTCCTGAAAGAAATCTTTACAATTGGTTAAATGGCATGTGCTCCCTGAATCCAAAATCCAAGTACTTTCATTTGAATTATTATTTACCATAGTCAAAGATTTTTCTGTCATTAGAAAGCCCTTGTGTTTATCTTTGTCCTTCATACATTTCCTGGTTTGAAAATTCTTTAGTTCCATTGGCTTAGGTGAGCTAGAGGGAGTGTTTTGTGTTTCCTTACACCATTTAGATACATGTCCCTCCTTTCCACATGAGTAGCAAATCAGCTTGCCCTTGGTGGAGTTTTCCCATAGCTCCGCCTTCCTCTGTTCTTTGCCAAGAAATTTGTTTCATTTCTCTCTGACTGACTTTGAGAACACATCTCCTCAGAATCATTTATTATGCATTCCTGCCTTAGTTTTGATGTTGTCTGTTCAAAAGATTGCCCTTCAATGGCCTCATTTACAGACCTAAAAACATCAAACTTCTTTGATAGTGAGGTAAAAAGAAATGCTCTTTTCAATGCATCACACATGGGAATTCCAGAAAGTTCTAGCTTTTGAAATGAAGACATAAGATGCATAATGTGATCATTACATTTACTTTTATCCCTTAATTTGGTTTCATTCAACTCTGCCAGCCAAATTGGTTGCTGCTTTGCATATGTAGTTGCATACATAGTTCTCAGTTTATATAAAATGTCCTTTGGTGTATCTTTTCCCTCCACTAATATGGCTTGTTTCTCTGAGAGAGCTTCCAAAAGCATGCACTTCACATAATAGTTTGCATTGTCCCATTCAGCCATATTTTCAGCTGTTCTGTCTTGGTCTAAGCATATATTTAATCCTTTTGCTCGAAGGAGACATATGAATCTTAGTTCCCACTGCTGATAATTAAACTCAGTTAATTTAGGCACCTTGAGAGAATAGAACAATGGTGAATTTCTTCCCTCAGCCATTTTCTTAGCCTTCTGTCTGCTGTGTGGGGGGAGAGAGAGACAGACTGAATCTTTCCTTTAAAACTTAAGAGAAAAATGTGGCCTTTTTTTCTGCCTGGTAATATTTCTCTTCTTTTTCAATTCCTGGACCCTGGGCCCATAACCCTTTTGTTGGATTATTTGTAGTAAATAATTAGCAGATTTTAGTACACACAGCTTCAGCTTTAGAAATGTTAATTTCTTTCTTCATCTCTCTCTCATTCACCCCTGAATAATTCACTGCTGAGTCACTTTAAAGTTGAAGTAACAAAACATCTGTTTACTCACAGTTTGTAGTTAGATTATAATCAGACAGGCTTATATATACATATTACTATACATTTGTATTATCAGCTCCTTCCATGTGCTTAGATGGTAATGGATGCTCACACCACCATAGATCCTCTCAGGTTAGGAGAGATCATGAGCTCCATGTGCTCCATGTGCTGCATGTGCTGCATCTAACCCCCACAGGAAGTTGCATAGCTGTGTGACCTCTCTAAGTAATTCACATCAGAGGTCACAGAGTAATCACAGAGAAATAATAGGTGACAGGCAATGCATGTAAAAATACAATTACATTCCAACACTACTGAATTCATCATCTTCAAAAAAGCCAAGAATTTTTTTTTCTGTTTCTTCTGGTAAAACTTTACCTTTCTTCTTGTCTGGTTTTGCCAGAATTCCACAAACTGATTTCAGATTTCTTGCTTTTTTAACCATTCTAGTTGAAACCATGAATTCTGAGGCAGTTCTTTGAATAGACCAGCTGTTTGGTGCTAAAGTTAGTATTTGCAGTTTTTCTGCATGATTTGCTGAAACTTGGACTTTGTTTTTCAACTCGTTTAGCAGGTCATCATAATCAGAACATTTGTCACATTTCTGACTGGTAGAATGTCTAAGCCACCAGCAACTGCAAGATGATGACTCTCAAAGTATTTTGCACTCGCCTGATTTTGCGCTTGGTGTAGCCTCGTACATCACGCTTGTTGACTTTTTTGAACTTTAATGGAGAAAAACCAAGAGATGTCAAACTTGTGTTCAACTTGCCAGAAATGTCACTGTGTTCATCATCTGCTGCTGTTGATGATGATAAAGAATCAGCAGCTCTGTTACTGACGTCTTTTCGACAAGATGGACATAGTTTCTGACCCGGCACAAATATTTTGCTTGTTAAGGCCTTTAGCTGGGCTGCTAGTGTGTCATCCAGCACTCTTAAGCCCCTTTTTGCATTATGACCACCTTTGGAAAATGGGTTACAGCAGGTTCTTTGCAAAAATTCAAACTTTTTCAACAGTAAGGATTCATGATGAAGGCAAATAGTTGATCCAGCATAGAAAAGTTGACCAGAATGCTCTTGTAACAACTTCTGTTGATCAGGCAGAAGCTCTTCAATTAATTTTAAACCTTTATTTTTATTGTATGTCAGTAAATGACACTCTGATGTACTTGAACAGCCAACTGAGCAAAGTGGAAATTCATCTGATCTTTCTGGATCCATTGATGACCATTAGCATCAGTTCAACAAACGCGTTTATTCTTGCAATCAGGTTTTCAATGGATAAAATTTTACTTCAGTCTAAAGTGATTAATATCTTCATTTGTGGCATTTAATTCAATATAAATGAGCCTGTCGGTGCAGGTGCGAGTTTCTTCAACAAGAAGTATGTATACAATGGTTTCCACCCTATTTTTTAGTTTACTTGAACACAGTTTTATAACATAATATTTAAAGAAAACTTCTTTAGCCAGTTAGACTTGGCCAATTATGATTGGTGAACCCTGTTGCAAGGCAGAATTGTTTGTTTCATTGCCCAATTGTATGCTTCTGGTACCTCCTGGCTCCTGAGTGTCTGTTGCTAGGCTTACTTTGATGCCTACAGTTCACTAAGAGGTCAAACTGTAGCAAGGGTGAAGAAACACCAGCAACAGACACTCAGACGCCTTGCAACAGGGTCCACCAATCATAATTGGCCAAGTCGGTCATCCTAACTGACTGCAGTTTTCTTTAAACCTGTCATGAAACCTGGCCTCATCCTTCCACATCCTAAAAAACATTCCTGTTTTTTAGTTTTCTTGAATACAGTTTTATAACATAATGTGTTCTTTATTTTAAAAAATTGGTGCTTTTTGAAAGAAGAATCACTTTTACTACACTTGTATCAAGGGTGTAGTGAAGAAATCACAGGCTGCTGCCCGCAAACATTTGAGGGCATTTTTGCAATCCTTATATGATGAGACTCCAAAATGAAAACTACATATTCTGATAGAAGTAGGGTTACCATATGGCTCCAGAAAAAGGAGGACGGATTGAGCCAGCCGGGTTTTACTTCCATTGCTTTCCATTGAAAGCAATGGGCAATTACTTCGATTGAAAGCAATTACTTCCATTGAAAGCAATGGAAGTAAAACCCGGCTGGCTCAATCCGTCCTCCTTTTTCTGGAGCCATATGGTAACCCTAGATAGAAGGAAATCTGCTCTTTCTAATGGTGCTAAAAGAAAGAATATTGAAGCTGTCCCACTGGAGATCAAGGGCATCAAAGATAGCCCAAAATGGGCAAAAATGCTTTTTATACCAACTTTGAACGCTTATAATTTTTCAACCACTTGAAGGAAAGTGCTGCAAATTGGAATGCCTCATTACAGCCCTGCATTTAGTACACCTACCAAAAATCAACCTGAAAGGCCAACTAGTTTAGAAACTACAGCAGCCTCAACATCGCTGTAAATTGATTTTTGCCGTTTTTTTTGGCAACGTTTGAGCCTAAACCATTCAAAAAGTAAGAGGACTAGGAACATGGGGTTTTGCCAGTTCATTAAGCCCTAAAAGTAGTGCAGGTTCTCCAAATGAACCTCCAATTTTTAGTCTTTTGAACTAAAGTTTTGCACAGCTTAGTTTTTTATCATAAAGAAACTATGTACCAAATTTCATCAAAATCTGAGATGGTGAGGTGGGGACTCTATTCCAAGTTTGCTGGAGTGGTAATATTACAGACCCTACTATGTCTGGAGGACTTGGCTGCTGAAAAGTCAGTCATTGCTGCAGAAACATTGGCAAAAGAGAGCTGGGGAGTTCTAGGAGAGTATGGGGGTTTGCTGAGTGGGCGAGTTTGACGGTTGGGTGAGGGGGTGAATGTTGTGGAAAGTGCTGCTTTAACGTAATATAATGTTTGAGGGATGTTTGAGTTTTTCTGTTAGTTGTTATGATCAATGGATCAGTTTGATAGGGGGTGCTTATGCGTGATGAGTTCAATCTTGAAACCTATTGGTGGGGGGTGGGGAAGTGTTGGGGGAGTCGGGGGGGGGGGGGGGGGTTGTGGGTGTTGTTGGGGGGAGAACAGGGGAGGGGTTGGGGAGGTCTGGATCTACTCCAAGTGGTTGAAGGAAAAGAAGAGGGGAGGAGGGAGGAGGCCTTCTGTATTGCTGAGAAATCGAGGGGGGCGTAGGCTGGGGCGCTCTTCCCTCACTAAAAAAGACTATTCTGCTGTTAGAGTTTCAGCAGTTAAAGGGGGACCCCTAAGAGGTCGTATGATTAAAGTAGTGTCCTTTGATGTGGGGGGGGGGGGGGATTTCCTCTGCAGTCAAGCGTAGTAAAATTTTACAGGTCCTGAATAGAAATCAGGCTCGTATAGTAATGCTTCAGGAGACTCATCTATCAGCATTAGAGCATAAAAAACTATGCAGATGGTGGGTGGGTGATTATGTAGAGTCCGGCACATATTAGAAAAGCGGGAGTAATTATATTATTCCGTAAAGGACTTCACATGGAAAAAAAAACGAGTGATAATGGATCCCTTGGGACGGTATGTCATAGTGGAGGTACTTGTGAGCAACAGGCCTCTGTTATTAGTCAATGTTTATGCGCCTAACCAGAATGATAGGAAATTTTATCAAACCATAGTGAAACATGTACATTCTTTTGAACAGATTCCAATAATGATGGGTGGGGATTTTAATTCTGTTTATGATCCTTTGCTGGATAGCAAGGGTTCATCGAGAGTAGGGCCAGTGGCCTTCTCCAGGGGAGTCCCTCGGATGTGCTCTTTGCTGGATTTGGTGGATTCCTTGCGGTTGTTTCATCCAGGGGAGAAAGACTACACGCATTTGTCACGAGCACATGGAACCTTATCACATATAGATTATATTTTAATCTCGACAAATTGCATTTCATCTTTGTTCCAGGCTGAAATTGGGCCCACTCAGGTGTCAGATCATGCTCTGGTATGGGTTTCCCTTTCCTGGGGGGCTGACTGCAGACCTAGGCCTCGTTGGTGCTTTCCGATTCGGGCCTTACCGGGTTCTTTACAACATTCTTAGGTCTCAATGGGAGGGTCTTATTTTTTTCTCCTCTCAGGAGATGGTGTAATACGGAGTTTGGTGGAGCAGAGGGGAGGGGTAAGGGGGGTGGGTTCGGGAGGGGTGGAGGTTTTTTGTTGTTGTTGATCGATAGTTTTGGGGGTGTCAGGAATACATTTGGCAATTACTTGTCAATAGTAAACTTCTAGGTCTAAGCAGGGGGTTTGAATTCTTAGAGGAGGTACGGATTCTGAAGCCTCGTGGTTTCAATGCCCTCAAGAAGGAATAATGGGGTTGGTGAGGGAGGGTCCAGAGTTTCGGCTCTCCCTCTATCTTTGCAGTAATAATGGAATGTAATGTTATTTCCAAAGTTACATTTAAGTTTGCTGAGGTGTGTGAGGGGTACATTAAGGGGGGTAGGGTTTAGAACTCTTTATAAGACATAATTCTCTGAGGGGTGAATGTTATGTTGAATTATTTCTCTTCTTACCAGTTCGTTCTCGCGGCTGCTGCTGACGTAAACGTTTTACAGTAATCTGGGTTGGTGCAAGGCCTTGAGCATCTGCACATGTTCAAGGCCTGCTGTCTCCTGCCTCCTGAGTCCCCACAATGTGGGTGGGGGGGGGGCAAGGGGAGGAGGGAGAGAAAATCAGGTCACTGGAGAGGGGAGGGAAGTAAGAGAAATGCTGGTCAGTGTGAGGTGGGGGAAGAGGGAGAGAAGTGCTGGTTACTGCAGGAGAGGGAGGGTAGGAGGAGAGAGATTTGTGTGAACTGAACTATAAGCCAAAATCCCAATTTTTGGCCTTTTTTGGGAGCAAAATTCTTGGCTTATAGTTAGAGTATATGCATAAATTTTGCAGATTTAATGAATCGCACGTGTCCCCACTCAATCACTACTACTACTACTGTTCATAGCTTTCGGGTAAAACATGCATGTCGGACAATAAAAAAAAAAACCCCCCCCCCCCCCCCCCCCCCCCGTCTGACATCAGTTAAGATGAGTATTTATGAAATATCTATTACTTCATTATTGAATATATAAAAAATATAACAAAAAACGTTTGAAGGGTGTGCCGATGAGGAGGTGGGTGCCGATTCTATTGCTGTTAAATTGATGCAGTAATAGGTACTGCTTGAGGACACCAGAGCACTTATGATTGGTATGTAAGATGTATCATTAATAATATTGGATTATATGGTGAAAAGAACATTAGTAACATAGTAATTGATGGCAGATAAAGATCTGAATGATCCATCCAGCCTGCCCAACACTCACACTCATTATCAAGTCATGATTATACCAACAATGAATGTGATGTAAAATACTTGATCATTGTCCCTCTTTGGCATTTCGGGTACATAAACCATAGAAGTTCACCTGACCCTGTCCTTAGGTTCCTACTACTGAAGTTGCTGTCGAAGCCCACTCCAGCCTATCTAAATCCATCTTGTCATTTGCAGGACACAGACCGTAAAAGTCTGGCCGGCCCTGTCCTTGCATTCCAAACTACTGGAGTTTCCGTCAAAGCCCCCTCCAGCTCATCCTAAACAGGTTTGCCATATATGGGACCTAGATCATACAAGCTTGCCCAGCATTGGCCTTAGTTCTTCACTGCCAGAGTCACCATCTAAGTGCCTCTCGACATGCAAACACACATAAAACCATTTAAGTTTTTCTTTTGTACCATTTGTTATCTAATTAGAGATCCTGTGTGCTCATCCCATGCTTTTTGAATTTCATCACCATTTTTTTTCTCCACCACCTCCCTTAGAAGGCATTCCAGGCATCAACCACCCTCTCCGTGAAAAAGAATTTCCCGACGTTATTCCTGAGTCTACTACCCCGCAACCTCAATTCATGTCCTCTAGTTTTACAACTTTCCCTTCTCTGGAAAATATTTGTTTCTATATTAATGCCTTTCAAGTAATGAAATGTCTGTGTCGTATCTCCCCTGTCCCTCCTTTCCTCTAGGGCATACATATTCAGGTCTTCCAATCTCTTCTCATACATCTTTTGGTGCAAGCCCAATACCATTTTTGTCACCTTCTGATATGAACAGTGATTGAGTGGGAACTGACACGTGTGATTCATTGAATTTAGAAGGTTCTCACATTAATTACAGTTAAGTCATTGACCTGTGGTAAATTTGCAGATGATACAAAATTATTCACGTTTGTTAAATCTATAAGGTACTTGCCAGATACTTGTGACCTGGATTGGTCACTGTTGTAAACAGGATACTGGTTTGATGGACCTTTATCTGACCCAGTATGGTAATTCCTCATGTTTTAACCCTGTCTAATTAACAGATAGGGTTTTCTTTGCTTATACCCAGACCTGTTTGACCTTCAGGCATGTCGAGGCTTATATTGTCAGATATAGCTTCATCAATGGCCTGTCTATTGAAGAGAGCTGTAGAACTGTGGTGGGGACTTCTGTTAACACATTGATATACTACTATTTGGATGACGAGTCTTGGTACAGTAGGCATTTGGGGAAATATTTCCCAGAGTTGCCTCCCCCCCCCCCCCCACCCAAAGGTTAGAGTTGCACTTGGCCTCATTGTCATGATTTTAGGCCTTAACTAGGAAGTTCTACATGTTTGTGTTTTTTTTTTTTTTTTGTGGTGAACTGCTTGTCTGAGAACAGAATTGTTCACCTAGTACAGCAGGTGTTCTGGGTAGGCTGCTGTTCACTAATTATTCCCTTATCTCTTCTGTATTTGAACTCTCATTGGCTTTAATTACAGAACTGAGGCACACCTCAGGGGAACTCCTGCACTTGCTTGGAGGGTTATTCAAAGTGCATTCAGTGTTGACACCATTGGATGATATTTAACTGTGTGTGGCTGGTGAGCTACTGCTTTCAGAGAAGGCTGATTAAAGCTAACCAACTGGTTTGCTTTAGGAATGAAATTTTTACACTAGCATAGCGATGTACCTGCCAGACTTTAAAAGGTTTGTAGTAGTCCTAATAAATTTAGGAACATAAACACTTTCTAAAGGGATTTGCTTTTGAAGTTTGCTCATGGTTCTGGGATATGACCTCTCTGGGGAAAAAATTCTTGTCTTTCTGAACCTGACTGAATAGGTTTAAATGAATGCCCTTTGTTCTCATAATTTGCTTGTTTATTTTTTTTTTTCTCACAGATTATGTTTACTTTGAGAATTCATCAAGTAACCCATACTTGATTAGAAGAATAGAAGAACTCAATAAGGTAACAAAGTTCCTTGTTTTGTTTCTTAAACAGTTTAGTGCACTTCAGCTAATTCTGTATTTCCATCCATTATGCCTCCACTTTTCTATTAACATACAGATTTTTGCTTACAGATGATCTAGTGTCTTAAAGCCTATTTAAATTGATTTTTCTTCTAATAAATATTTTATGGAAAAATGATTTATAATGTAGGATATTTTCAGTAATATGTTTTGTAATTTAAAGCTGGTATGTAATTGTTTTTTCATCTTTCATTTAACTGACACATTTTAGATTGAGCATATGCTACAGCAGAATCGGAGCCCTCTTAAGGATTTCTTCCCTGAGGGCTCATTTGATCCGCAGCACAAAATATGGATACTGGCTTATCCCTCTGCTTTTCCTGTACAGTGCTGAGCCAGTCTATTTGTATGAGCCCTGTGGCTGATTAAATTGATCTTCCATAGCATCCCATGTAGATCAATCCAGAGACAAGTGGGTTATGTCCCTCTACCAGTAGGTGGAGCTAGAGAGAACGTCAGAAGTTTACTAAATGTGGACATGTGCAGTCACCTTAACTTCAATATTCTCTCTGTCTCAGCAGGTGGATAGACATATCCTGTGCAGCTCTCTGGATGGGTTTGCTCCTAGCCTATTCCCTCAGATTTGGTTGAGCTGGGGGTCTGGGCTGTCAATTCCTGCCTGATTGGGGTACACCTGGTGGGGCCATGTCCCTCCCCCTCTCACCTCTTGGATAGCTTGGGAATCTGATGAGTCTGGAGTCAGTAGTGGGGGAGGACTAGAAGACACTAGACTGTACTGGACATCTTTGGGAGAGGATAAATGGGGAAGAGACGTAATGAGATCTTTCAGGCGAGAAGAATGTGGTGAAAGCTTTTCCATGTGGCAGAGAGGGGATGCAGGAAGAACTTCTTTGGCTTCGGGGAGGGGGAACATGAGGACATGTTTGTAGGGATGGAGGAGAGGGATGGTGGGATGTTGAGGAGGGAGAGGAAGAGAGGATGCAGAGTGGTGGGATAAAACGGAGAGGGGGGGGGGGTCATTAACTGTGGCGTCTGAAGAGGAGGATTTGAAAGTATGAGCACTTGGCTAGAGGGACTGGTTATTGGGTGGAGGGAGATTTTAACCTATGATGAGTAAAATGTAAAAATGAGGAATAAAAGACAGAGCATAGAAGAATTAGAGAGAAATGGGAAAGGCAAGCAGGCAGAAAATTGGAAGAGAGAAGTAGGTGAAAAGAAGGTATTAAAATAGGTACTCCCGGATGGGATCCATGATCTTGCTGGGAGTGGTGGTGTTTTTCCTCTTTTCTGCTAAGTGACATGGGAAGCAGCTGCAGGAGTTCTTTTTTCCAATGGCCCTGACCCTGTGGATTCCTTTCTAATTCACTGGGGTGGGGGGTGGGGGGGGATCATTTTATTGGTCTGGAGCTTGTCCTGTTAGGAGCGACATAGAGTGGAGACAGTAGCTCCATTATTATTTAACACTTGCTATACCACTCACATTGAGCACAAATAAGAGCAGTTTGCAAAGTAACAATAAAATCAGAACGTGAAAGGAACTCCAAAATCTTAAGGATAGGAAAGTAATACACACACACCCATAACAATCATTCAGGAATCTGAAGGATGGTGAATGAGGAAGTGGGGAAAGGATAGGGTAGAAAAAGATACTTAAAAATAAATACGGCTGGGATGGGAATGAATTGAGGGAAATGGAAGGAAGAGCTCAGATATTCCACTCCATTCGGAGGGGAATATCTTTGAGCCTGGATGTTTAACCATGTTACCTGTTGTTTGGTCTTCCTGCCTCCTTTTTGAATACACAGAATATATTTGGCTTGAGCTTCCAGGATGGTATTTTTGAACAGCATCCATGCCTGATGTAAATTTTTGACCTTTGCAGCTGCTCCGCTGAGTGGTTTTTTTTTTTTTTTTTTTTTTTACCAATTTTCTCATTTTATCATAGTTTCCTTTTTTTGAAAGTTAAATGCTAACATATTGGATTTCCTGTGTGTACTTACTCCAGAGCTGATATCAAATCTGATCATGTTGTGATCACTGTTATCAAGAGGCCCCAGCACCATTACCTCCTTTACTAGATCATTTGTTCCACTAAGGACTAGGTCTAGAATTGTTCTTCCTCTCATTGGCTCCTGCACCAGCTGCTCCATAAAGCAGTCCTTGATTCCATCAAGGAATTTCATCTCTCCTAGCATGCACTGATGTTACATTTATCCAATCAATATCAGGGTAATTGAAATTGCCCATTATTATCGTGTTCCCCAGTTTTGTTAGCCTCCCTAATTTCTGAAAACATTTCTACATCTGTCTCTTCATCCTGGCTAGGTGAATGGTAGTACACTCCTATTACTATCCTTTTCCTTTTTACACATGGAATTTCAATACATAAGGGTTCCAGGATGTGTTTAGTGTCCTGTAGAATGTTTAGTCTATTCGATTCAAGGCTCTCCTTAACATACAGTGCTACTCCTCCACCAATTCGATCAACTCTATTACTGTGATGTAATTTATATTCTCCGAGGACAAGCAGGCTGCTTGTTCTCACTGATGGGTGACGTCCACGGCAGCCCCTCCAATCGGAAACTTCACTAGCAAAGGCCTTTGCTAGTCCTCGCGCGCCCATGCGCACCGCGCATGCGCAGCCGTCTTCCCGCCCGAACCGGCTCGTGTTCGTCAGTCTTCTTTTGTCCGCGCTCGGTACGGTCGTGTTTTCGCCGTGTCGGGCCCCGCAAAGTCGACCTCGCGCGTTCGTCGTGTTGTTTTAAAAAAAAAAAAAAACCATTCTGTGTGGAAAAGACTCTTTGGTCTTTTTTCCCCCCGCTATTTTCAGCTTTTTCGCCCCGGTAAGTTTTCTTTCGTCGTCGGGGTAGGCCGCTTTTAGGCCTCGGGTCGAAGTTTTCTTCCCCTTGTTTTTCGGGTGCCTTTTCCGCCATTTCGACTTTTGATCTCGCCGGCGTGATTTTTCCGCCCATGACATCGAAGTCTCCCAGCGGCTTCAAGAAGTGCACCCAGTGCGCCCGGGTCATCTCGCTCACTGACAGGCACGCGTCGTGTCTTCAGTGCTTGGGGGCTGGGCACCGCCCGCAGGCCTGTAGTCTGTGTTCCCTTTTGCAAAAGCGGACTCAGGTAGCGAGATTGGCCCAGTGGAACGTTTTGTTCTCGGGCTCTTCGTCGGCATCGGCACCGGGGGTATCGAGTGCATCGACGTCTTCAGCGTCCAGAATTTCATCCTCGGCCGCCAGTGCATCGAGTGCATCGAGGCATTGGCCCTCTGCATCGGCGCTGAGACATCGGACAGCTGCATCGACGTCGGTGGTACCGGGACCTCGTCGGCTGATGTCGTCGGACGGTGGTGCTTCGTCTGGAGTGCAGGTGAGGGCTGTCCATTCCCCTGCTGGTGGCGGTGAGCCTTCGGGTGGGTCTCCCCCTACCCTGAGGGCTCCTGCGGTACAGCCCCCCCGAGACCGACCTCCTTCGGCCTCGGCCCCGAGGAAGCGACGGCTGGATTCTACGTCCTCCTCGTCGGTGCCGGGAAGCTCCGGTGACATGCTTCGTTCCAAGAAGTCGAAGAAGCATCGTCATCGGTCTCCTTCCCGTGTCGGCACCGAGAGCTCTGGGTCGCCGAGGGAGTCGGCACCCAGCAGGCATCAGCACCGAGAGGACCGCTCGCCCTCTGTTCAGGAGGTGTCGATGCGCTCCACTCTGGACAGCCCGGAACAGTCTCCACGCCCGGAACAGGTTCTGACATCGACGCCTGCATCGACCTCCATGCTTTTCTCTGCAGCCGCTCTGAACGAGAGCCTCCGGGCCGTTCTCCCAGAGATTCTGGGAGAGCTGTTGCGCCCTAACCCTCCAGTACCGGCGGTGCTTGCGCCACCGGTACCATCGAGCGTGGCGCCGGCTGGCCCATCGCCCAAGGTGAGGTCTCCGGCGTCGGTGCCGCGTGCGGTACCGGCTGCCGTCGCCTCCCAGGAGGGCTCCCCGACTACGTCGGTGGAGGGAGCTTCGCCGATGCGGGCGAGGGAGTCTACCTCTCGACGCCCCCATCGTGGACGTGGCTCCACAGAGTCGAGTCGGGCGAGGTTGCAGACACAGGTCCGGGAACTTGTGTCTGACACCGAGGGTGAGGCCTCGTGGGAGGAGGAAGAAGACCCCAGATATTTCTCTGACGAGGAGTCTGAAGGTCTTCCTTCTGATCCCACTCCCTCTCCTGAGAGACAGCTTTCTCCTCCCGAGAGTCTGTCTTTTGCTTCCTTTGTCCGGGAGATGTCTACGGCCATCCCCTTCCCGGTGGTTGTGGAGGACGAGCCCAGGGCTGAAATGTTTGAGCTCCTGGACTATCCTTCTCCACCTAAGGAAGCGTCCACTGTACCCATGCACCATGTCCAAAAAAAGACATTGCTGGTGAACTGGACCAAGCCTCTAACTAATCCCCACATTCCCAAGAAGATAGAGTCACAGTACCGGATCCATGGGGACCCAGAGCTGATGCGCACTCAGTTGCCTCATGACTCTGGAGTTGTGGATCTGGCCCTAAAGAAGGCTAAGAGTTCTAGAGAGCAAGCTTCGGCGCCCCCGGGCAAAGACTCTAGAACCTTAGACTCCTTTGGGAGGAAGGCCTACCATTCCTCTATGCTCGTGGCCAAAATTCAGTCCTACCAGCTCTACACGAGCATACACATGCGGAACAATGTGCGGCAGTTGGTGGGCTTGGTTGATGCGCTCCCCCCTGAGCAAGCCAAGCCTTTTCAGGAGGTGGTCAGGCAGCTGAAGGCGTGCAGAAAATTCCTGGCCAGAGGGGTGTATGACACCTTTGATGTTGCGTCCAGGGCCGCTGCTCAAGGTGTGGTGATGCGCAGGCTCTCATGGCTGCATGCCTCCGACCTGGAGAATAGAATCCAGCAGCGGATTGCGGACTCGCCTTGCCGTGCGGATAATATTTTTGGAGAGAAAGTCGAACAGGTGGTAGAGCAGCTCCACCAGCGGAACACCGCATTCGACAAGTTCTCCCGCTGGCAGCCTTCAGCCTATACCTCTACAGGTAGAAGATTTTTTGGGGGAAGGAAGACTGTTCCCTACTCTTCTGGCAAGCATAGGTACAATCCTCCTTCTCGACAGCCTGCGGCCCAGGCTAAGCCCCAGCACGCTCGCTCTCGTCAGCAGCGTGCGCCTCAGCAAGGCCCCTCGGCTCCCCAGCAAAAGCAAGGGACGAGCTTTTGACTGGCTCCAGCAGAGCATAGCCGACATCCAAGTGTCAGTGCCGGGCGACCTGCCAGTCGGAGGGAGGTTGAAAGCTTTTCACCAAAGGTGGCCTCTCATAACCTCCGATCAGTGGGTTCTCCAAATAGTCCGGCAAGGATACACCCTCCATTTGGCCTCCAAACCTCCAAATTGTCCACCGGGAGCTCAGTCTTACAGCTTCCAGCACAAGCAGGTACTTGCAGAGGAACTCTCCGCCCTTCTCAGCGCCAATGCGGTCGAGCCCGTGCCATCCGGGCAAGAAGGGCTGGGATTCTATTCCAGGTACTTCCTTGTGGAAAAGAAAACAGGGGGGATGCGTCCCATCCTAGACCTAAGGGCCCTGAACAAATATCTGGTCAAAGAAAAGTTCAGGATGCTTTCCCTGGGCACCCTTCTTCCCATGATTCAGGAAAACGATTGGCTATGCTCTCTGGACTTGAAGGATGCCTACACACACATCCCGATCCTGCCAGCTCACAGGCAGTATCTACGATTTCAGCTGGGCACACGTCACTTCCAGTACTGTGTGCTACCCTTTGGGCTCGCCTCTGCGCCCAGCGTGTTCACAAAGTGCTTGGCTGTAGTAGCAGCGGCACTTCGCATGCTGGGGGTGCACGTGTTCCCATATCTCGACGATTGGCTGGTGAAGAACACATCCGAGACAGGAGCCCTGCAGTCCATGCAGATGACTATTCGCCTCCTGGAGCTACTGGGGTTTGTGATAAATTATCCAAAGTCCCATCTTCTCCCAGTGCAGAGACTCGAATTCATAGGAGCTCTGCTGGATTCCCGGACGGCTCGCGCCTATCTCCCAGAGACGAGAGCCAACAATTTGTTGTCCCTCGTCTCGCGGGTGCGAGCGTCCCAGCAGATCACAGCTCGGCAGATGTTGAGATTGCTAGGCCACATGGCCTCCACAGTTCATGTGACTCCCATGGCCCGCCTTCACATGAGATCTGCTCAATGGACCCTAGCTTCCCAGTGGTTTCAGGCTGCTGGGGATCTAGAAGACGTAATCCACCTGTCCACGAGTTTTCTCGAATCCCTGTATTGGTGGACGATTTGGTCCAATCTGACTCTGGGACGTCCCTTCCAAATTCCTCAGCCACAAAAAGTGCTGACCACGGATGCGTCTCTCCTCGGGTGGGGAGCTCATGTCGAGGGGCTTCACACCCAAGGAAGCTGGTCCCTCCAGGAACGCGATCTGCAGATCAATCTTCTGGAGTTACGAGCGATCTGGAACGCTCTGAAGGCTTTCAGAGATCGGCTGTCCCACCAAATTATCCAAATTCAGACAGACAACCAGGTTGCCATGTACTACGTCAACAAGCAGGGGGGCACCGGATCTCGCCCCCTGTGTCAGGAAGCCGTCAGCATGTGGCTCTGGGCTCGCCGTCACGGCATGGTGCTCCAGGCCACATATCTGGCAGGTGTAAACAACAGTCTGGCCGACAGGTTGAGCAGGATTATGCAACCTCACGAGTGGTCGCTCAATTCCCGTGTAGTGCGACAGATCTTCCAGGTGTGGGGCACCCCCTTGGTAGACCTCTTCGCATCTCGAGCCAACCACAAAGTCCCTCAGTTCTGTTCCAGGCTTCAGGCCCACGGCAGACTGGCATCGGATGCCTTCCTCCTGGATTGGGGGGAGGGTCTGCTGTATGCTTATCCTCCCATACCTCTGGTGGGGAAGACTTTGTTGAAACTCAAGCAAGACCGAGGCACCATGATTCTAATTGCTCCTTTTTGGTCGTGTCAGATCTGGTTCCCTCTTCTTCTGGAGTTGTCCTCCGATGAACCGTGGAGATTGGAGTGTTTTCAGACCCTCATCACGCAGGACGAAGGGGCGCTTCTGCATCCCAACCTCCAGTCCCTGGCTCTCACGGCCTGGATGTTGAGAGCGTAGACTTTGCCTCTTTGGGTCTGTCAGAGGGTGTCTCCCGTATCTTGCTTGCTTCCAGGAAAGATTCCACTAAGAGGAGTTACTTCTTTCTGTGGAGGAGGTTTGCCATCTGGTGTGACAGCAAGGCCCTAGATCCTCGCTCTTGTCCTACACAGACCCTGCTTGAATACCTTCTGCACTTGTCTGAGTCTGGTCTCAAGACCAACTCTGTAAGGGTTCACCTTAGTGCAATCAGTGCATACCATTACCGTGTGGAAGGTAAGCCGATCTCAGGACAGCCTTTAGTTGTTCGCTTCATGAGAGGTTTGCTTTTGTCAAAGCCCCCTGTCAAGCCTCCTACAGTGTCATGGGATCTCAATGTCGTTCTCACCCAGCTGATGAAACCTCCTTTTGAGCCACTGAATTCCTGCCATCTGAAGTACTTGACCTGGAAGGTCATTTTCTTGGTGGCAGTTACTTCAGCTCGTAGAGTCAGTGAGCTTCAGGCCCTGGTAGCCCAGGCCCCTTACACCAAATTTCATCATAACAGAGTAGTCCTCCGCACTCACCCTAAGTTCTTGCCAAAGGTTGTGTCGGAGTTCCATCTGAACCAGTCAATTGTCTTGCCAACATTCTTTCCCTGTCCTCATTCCTGCCCTGCTGAACGTCAGCTGCACACATTGGACTGCAAGAGAGCATTGGCCTTCTACTTGGAGAGGACACAGCCCAACAGACAGTCCGCCCAATTGTTTGTTTCTTTTGATCCCAATAGGAGGGGAGTGGCTGTGGGGAAACGCACCATATCCAATTGGCTAGCAGATTGCATTTCCTTCACTTACGCCCAGGCTGGGCTGGCTCTTGAGGGTCATGTCACGGCTCATAATGTTAGAGCCATGGCAGCGTCGGTAGCCCATTTGAAGTCAGCCACCATTGAAGAGATCTGCAAAGCTGCAACGTGGTCATCTGTCCACACATTCACATCTCATTACTGCCTGCAGCAGGATACCCGACGCGACAGTCGGTTCGGGCAGTCAGTTCTTCAGAACCTGTTTGGGCTTTAGGATCCAACTCCACCCCCCGAGGGCCCTGTTTGTTCTGTTCCAGGCTGCACTCTCAGTTAGTTGGTAAATTTTTTAGGTCAATCTCAGTTATGTCCTCGCCGTTGCGAGGCCCAATTGACCATGGTTGTTGTTTTGAGTGAGCCTGGGGGCTAGGGATACCCCATCAGTGAGAACAAGCAGCCTGCTTTTCCTCGGAGAAAGCGAATGCTACATACCTGTAGAAGGTATTCTCCGAGGACAGCAGGCTGATTGTTCTCAGAAACCCGCCCGCCTCCCCTTTGGAGTTGTGTCTTCCCTTGTCTTTGTCTTGCTACATACGGGACTGATGAACACGAGCCGGTTCGGGCGGGAAGACGGCCGCGCATGCGCGTTGCGCATGGGCGCGCGAGGACTAGCAAAGGCCTTTGCTAGTGAAGTTTCCGATTGGAGGGGCTGCCGTGGACGTCACCCATCAGTGAGAACAATCAGCCTGCTGTCCTCGGAGAATACCTTCTACAGGTATGTAGCATTCGCTTTCTCCGAGGACAAGCAGGCTGCTTGTTCTCACGACTGGGTTGACGTCCACGGCAGCCCCCACCAACCGGAACAAAACTTCGCGGGCAGTCCCGCACGCAGGGCACGCCCACCGCGAATGCGCGGCCGTCTTCCTGCCCGTGCGCGACCGTTCCCGCTCAGTCTTTTCTTTTTTGCCGGAAACCGGATCGCGCTTTCGCCGCAAACCTTTCTCTTCGTTGTTCTCCGTTTTCTCTTTTCTTTTGTGTAAAAAAAAAACAAAAAAAGCTGAACTTTGTTTTTCCCTCGTCTTTTAGCGGGGGCGTCTCGTTGCGGCCTTGTGGCCGCGCGGTCGATTTATTTTCGAGGTGCGATTTCTACCGCCATCATCGACGACTTTGACTTCGCCGACGCGATTTTTCCGTCGATGTCCTCGAAGGTCCCGAGTGGATTTAAGAAGTGTGGTTGGTGTGGCCGGCATATCTCGCAGACCGACACCCACGCTTGGTGCCTCCAGTGCCTCGAGCCGGAGCACGATACCAAGACGTGCACCTTGTGTCTCGGTCTCCGGAAACGGACACAAGTAGCGAGGCAAGTTCTTCGGGGCCGTCTTTTTGGAACTTGCGCCGGCCCCTCGACGGCATCGGTATCGACGGCCGGATCTTCGGTACCGGTATCGATGTCCACGAAATCGGCATCGACCCCAGGAGCACAGGTCCCGTCAGCCCGGCGCCAGGGATGAGTCAACGCCGAGGAAGCGGCAGCGTCGAGAGGAGAGGTCCCCCTCTGTCGTAGAGGTATCAGCACGTCAGGGTGCCAGCACTTCGGTGCAGTCTCCTGGACCTGAGCACCTTCCGGCACCGATGCCTCTACCGGCCCCTTCGTCTTTCCCGACAGCGGGCCTGGACGAGTGCCTCCGAGCCATCCTTCCGGGGATCCTGGAAGGGCTGATGCGCCAGACTGTGCCGGCGCCGGGGGTGCTTGCGCCCTCGGCGCCGTTGATGGAGGCGCCGGCGTGCTCTAGCCCGGTGCCGAGGCTTGCGGCGCCGGTCTCGACCGCCACGCAGGTGGAGGTCCCCGTTGACGTCGATGGAGGGAGCTTCATCCCCGCCGGCGTGGGAGTCCACTGCTCGACGACGCCACCGAGGTCTCGGTGCCTTGACGTCGAGCCGGGCCCGGTTGAGGACTGAGCTGCAGGAGCTCATGTCCGACACCGAGGAAGAGGCCTCGTGGGGGGAGGAGGAAGACCCCAGATATTTCTCCTCAGAGGAGTCTGTGGGCCTTCCCTCCGACCCCACTCCTTCACCAGAGAGAAAGCTCTCGCCACCTGAGAGCCTCTTTTTTGCCTCCTTTGTCAGGGATATGTCTATTTGCATTCCCTTCCCCGTGGTCTCTGTGGATGAGCCGAGGGCTGAGATGCTCGAGGCCCTCGACTATCCATCACCACCTAGAGAGTCCTCCACAGTGCCGTTGCACAATGTCCTCAAGGAGACACTGCTTCGGAACTGGTTGAGACCGTTATCTAACCCCACCATCCCCAAGAAAGCGGAGTCCCAATACAGGATCCACTCGGACCCAGAGTTAATGCGGCCCCAATTGCCTCATGACTCGGCGGTCGTGGACTCTGCTCTCAAGAGAGCACGGAATTCAAGGGATACCGCCTCGGCGCCCCCGGGGCGGGAGTCTTGCACTCTGGACTCGTTTTGGAGGAAGGCCTACCAATCTTCCATGCTCGTGACCCGCATCCAGTCTTACCAGCTCTACACGAGCATCCACATGCGGAATAATGTGAAGCAACTGGCGGACCTGGTCGACAAGCTCCCCCCGGAGCAGTCCAGGCCTTTTCAGGAGGTGGTCAGGCAGCTGAAGGCGTGCAGAAAGTTCCTGTCCAGGGGTATATATGACACCTGTGACGTGGCATCTCGTGCAGCGGCCCAAGGTATAGTGATGCGCAGGCTCTCATGGCTGCGTGCCTCTGACCTGGACAACCGCACCCAGCAGAGGCTGGCCGACGTCCCTTGCCGGGGGGATAATATTTTTGGTGAGAAGGTCGAGCAGTTGGTGGGCCAACTACATCAGCGGGAAACCGCCCTCGACAAGCTCTCCCACCGGGCGCCTTCAGCATCCACTTCAGCAGGTGGACGTTTTTCCCGGGCCAGGCAGGCTGCGCCCTACGCCTACAAGAAGCGTAGGTACACCCAGCCGGCCCGAAGGCCTCACCAGGCACAGGGACAGTTCCAGCGCGCTCGTTCCCGTCAACAGCGTGCGCCTAAGCAGCCCCCTGCGCCTCCACAGCAAAAGCCGGGGACGGGCTTTTGACTGGATCCACAGGAACATAGCCGCCATCAAAGTGTCGGTACCGGACGATCTGCCAGTCGTGGGGAGGTTAACATTTTTTCACCAAAGGTGGCCTCTTATAACCTCCGACCAGTGGGTTCTCCAAATAGTGCGGTGCAGATACGCCCTGAATTTGGCCTCCTCTCCACCAAATTGTCCTCCGGGAGCTCAATCCTTCAGCTCCCATCACAAGTAGGTACTTGCAGAGGAACTCTCCGCCCTTCTCAGCGCCAATGCGGTCGAGCCCGTACCACCCGGGCAGGAAGGGCAGGGATTCTATTCCAGGTACTTCCTTGTGGAAAAGAAAAGTTCAGGATGCTTTCCTTGGGCACCCTTCTGCCAATGATTCAGAAGAATGATTGGCTATGTTCCCTGGATTTAAAGGACGCATACACTCACATCCCGATACTGCCAGCTCACAGACAGTATCTCAGATTCCGCCTGGGCACACGGCACTTTCAGTATTGTGTGCTGCCCTTTGGGCTCGCATCTGCCCCACGGGTGTTCACGAAGTGCCTCGTGGTGGTAGCGGCGTATCTACGCAAGCTGGGAGTGCACGTGTTCCCATATCTCGACGATTGGCTGGTCAAGAACACCTCGGAGGCAGGAGCTCTCTGGTCCATGCAGTGCACTATTCACCTCCTGGAGCTGCTGGGGTTTGTGATAAATTACCCAAAGTCTCATCTCCAGCCAGTCCAATCTCTGGAATTCATAGGAGCTCTGCTGAATTCTCAGGCGGCTCAGGCCTTTCTTCCCGAAGCGAGGGCCTACAACCTCCTGTCCCTCGCTTCCCAGACCAGAGTGTCTCAGCAGGTCACAGCTTGGCAGATGTTGAGACTCCTAGGTCATATGGCCTCCACAGTTCATGTGACTCCCATGGCTCGTCTTCACATGAGACTTGCTCAATGGACCCTAGCTTCCCAGTGGTTTCAAGCCACCGGGAATCTAGAAGATGTCATCCACTTCTCCATCAGTTGCCGCACTTCTCTGCACTGGTGGACCATTCGGACCAATTTGACTCTGGGACGCCCATTCCAAATTCCTCAGCCCACGAAAGTGCTAACGACGGATGCATCTCGCCTGGGTTGGGGAGCTCATGTCGATGGGCTTCACACCCAGGGTTTGTGGTCCCTCCAGGAAAAAGATCTTCAGATCAACCTCCTGGAGCTCCGAGCGGTCTGGAACGCACTGCAGGCTTTCAGAGATTGGCTGTCTTGTCAAATTATCCAAATTCGGACAGACAATCAGGTTGCAATGTATTACATCAACAAGCAGGGGGGCACCGGATCTCGCCCCCTGTGTCAGGAAGCCGTCGGGATGTGGCGTTGGGCCTGCCAGTTCGGCATGCTCCTCCAAGCCACATACCTGGCAGGCGTAAACAACAGTCTGGCCGACAGACTGAGCAGAGTCATGCAACCGCACGAGTGGTCGCTCCATTCCAGAGTGGTACGCAAGATCTTCCGAGAGTGGGGCACCCCCTCGGTGGACCTTTTCGCCTCTCAGACCAACCACAAGCTGCCTCTGTTCTGTTCCAGACTTCAGGCACACGGCAGGCTAGCATCGGATGCCTTTCTCCTCCATTGGGGGACCGGCCTCCTGTATGCTTATCCTCCCATACCTTTGGTGGGGAAGACCTTACTGAAGCTCAAGCAAGACCACGGCACCATGATTCTGATAGCGCCCTTTTGGCCTCGTCAGATCTGGTTCCCTCTTCTTCTGGAGTTGTCCTCCGAAGAACCGTGGAGATTGGAGTGTTTTCCGACTCTCATTTCGCAGAACGACGGAGCGCTTCTGCACCCCAACCTCCAGTCTCTGGCTCTCATGGCCTGGATGTTGAGGGCGTAGACTTAGCTTCGTTGGGTCTGTCTGAGGGTGTCTCCCGTGTCTTGCTGGCCTCTAGGAAGGATTCCACTAAAAAGAGTTAGTTTTTCAAGTGGAGGAGGTTTGTCGTTTGGTGTGAGAGCAAGGCCCTAGAACCTCGTTTTTGTCCTGCACAGAACCTGCTTGAATACCTTCTGCACTTATCAGAGTCTGGCCTCAAGACCAACTGAGTAAGGAATCACCTTAGTGAGATTAGTGCTTACCATTATCGTGTGGAGGGTAAAGCCATCTCTTGAGAGCCTTTAGTTGTTCGATTCATGAGAGGCTTGCTTTTGTCAAGGCCCCCTGTCAAGCCTCCAGCAGTGTCATGGGATCTCAACGTTGTCCTCACCCAGCTGATGAAGCCTCCTTTTGAGCCACTGAATACCTGCCATCTGAAGTACTTGACCTGGAAGGTCATTTTCTTGGTGGCAGTTACTTCAGCTCGTAGGGTCAGTGAGCTTCAAGCCCTGGTAGCTCATGCTCCATATACAAAATTTCATCATAACAGAGTAGTGCTCCGTACTCACCCTAAGTTCCTGCCAAAGGTGGTGTCGGAGTTCCATCTTAACCAGTCAATTGTCTTGCCAACATTCTTTCCCAGACCGCATACCCGCCCTGCTGAACGTCAGTTGCACACATTGGACTGCAAAAGAGCATTGGCCTTCTACTTGGAGCGGACACAGCCCCACAGACAGTCCGCCCAATTGTTTGTTTCTTTCGACCCCAATAGGAAAGGGGTCGCTGTCGGGAAACGCACCATCTCCAATTGGCTAGCAGATTGCATTTCCTTCACTTACGCCCAGGCTGGGCTGTCTCTTGAGGGTCATGTCACGGCTCATAGTGTCAGAGCCATGGCAGCGTCGGTGGCTCACTTGAAGTCAGCCATTATTGAAGAGATTTGCAAGGCTGCGACGTGGTCATCTGTCCACACATTCACATCACATTACTGCCTCCAGCAGGATACCTGACGCGACAGTCGGTTCGGGCAGTCGGTGCTGCAGAATCTGTTTGGGGTTTAAATCCAACTCCACCCTCCAGGACCCGAATTTATTCTGGTCAGGCTGCACTCTCAGTTAGTTGTTCTTCGTAGGTCAATTTCTGTTATGCCCTCGCCGTTGCGAGGTTCCATTGACCTGGGTTCTTGTTTTGAGTGAGCCTGAGAGCTAGGGATACCCCAGTCGTGAGAACAAGCAGCTGCTTGTCCTCGGAGAAAGCGAATGATACATACCTGTAGCAGGTGTTCTCTGAGGACAGCAGGCTGATTGTTCTCACCTACCCTCCCTCCTCCCCTTTGGAGTTGCGTTTTGATCATTTGCTTGTCATTCAACTGAGCGGGAACGGTCGCGCACGGGCAGGAAGACGGCCGCGCATTCGCGGTGGGCGTGCCCTGCATGTGGGACCGCCCGCAAAGTTTTGTTCCGGTTGGTGTGGGCTGCCGTGGACGTCAACCCAGTCGTGAGAACAATCAGCCTGCTGTCCTCGGAGAACACCTGCTACAGGTATGTATCATTCGCTTCCTGGTATGACAGTGCCCCACTGGTTATCATCCTTCCACTAGGTCTCAGAAATGCCTATTGTGTATATCTTTTCATGTAGTACGGTATATTCTAACTCTCCTATTTTATTTCTTAGGTTTCTGGCATTCTCATATAGACATTTCAGACTGTTTGTTGTTCCTATTTACATTTTGGTCATTAGTTGCCAGTGATGATGTGCAATCTTGAAAATCTGTCTGCTTGTTATTTAAAGACATCTGGTCCACTATGCTCTCAATTTCAACCTCGCTATCGGGATGCCCTATCTTCCCAGTTTTGGTGATACCTTTGAAAATGATACCTTGTTCCGAACCATTTTTGAGCGACTTTTGGCTTTCCCCCAGTTTCTAGTTTAGAAGCTGCTCTATCTCCTTTTTAAATATCGATGGCCAGCAGCCTGGTCCCACACTGGTTAAGGTGGAACGCATCCTTTCGGAATAGGCTCCGCCTTCCCCAGAATGTTGGCCAGTTCCTTACAAATCTAAAACCCTCCTCCCTGCACCATCGTCTCATCCACGCATTGAGACTCGGGAGCTCTGCCTTCTCTCTTGGGCCCTGCATGTGGAACGGGGAGCATTTCTGAGCATGATACCCTGGAGGTTCTGGATTTCAGTTTTCTATCTAGGCGCCTAAATTTGGCTTCCAGAACCTTCCTCCCACATTTTCCTTTGTCATTTGTACCTACATGTACCAAGACAGCTGGCTGCTTCCCAGTACTATCTAAAATCCTATCTGGGTGACACGTGAGGTCCGCCACCTTCGCACTAGGTAGTCAAGTGACTAAGCGATCCTCATGTCCACCAGCCACCCAGCTATCTATATGCCTAATAATCGAATCACCAACTACAACAGCTGTCCTAACCCTTCCCTCCCGGGCGGAAGCTCCTGGCGACATATCCTCTGTAAGCGAGAATATTGCAACCCTCTTGCTGCCAGACTGCTGTCTGCAATTTAGTATTATAGAATTGTTTGTTTAAAACTTCAGGTACCAAGGATATTAGATGAATATAAAGAGCCTTAATATATGGTTTAAAGTGTAATTTAGGTGTTTGCTTCCCAGAAACTAATCAAATGTAATTAAAAATAATGAAAATGTAATTAAAACCGTAATGAAAACACTCATCCTAATTAGTATAATGACTATAAATGAAGAGTTGTTCTAGGGGTGGGTGGGAGCTGGGGAGAGGGGGTGAGAATAAAGACTGAACTAGGTCCATCGGTTAATTCTGTGGTACAAATTTAGTTTTAAAACTAGTGGGAAAAGGGTAAAGACTAGTTGATAATGTTTGCTTTTTTATTTATTTATTTTTTTTTTATTCTGCCTATCAATAACCTACAATTCCTCCTTAGAAACCAAAGCACAGAGTAAAATAATGTTCTCTTACCAGAGAAATGTCCTTTTCTCTCAGAACTTTTTTTTTTCAGTTACCCTTTTAATTTATTTGTTTTTTCGGCCCTTAAAGTTTCTATGCAGACTGGGAATGTACATGTTTCCCTATCTGTACAATGGACTGGGCAAGAGCACATCACAGGAAAGGGTGACATTCAATGCACCTAACCGTTCAGGTGTTAATTACTTTTTGTCATGAACTACCTCAACTCCAACAATTCCACAAGCGAGAGTAAAGACCTTATCGACATTCACCTCTGAAGGCCAAAGCAGCAATCAGGTCACAGCTCGGCAAATGTTGTGATTGATGAGCCTCAAGCCCTCAACAATACATGTTGCTCCCACAGCATATCTCCACTTGAGAGAGGCCCAATTGACCCTAGCTTCCCAGTGGTCTCAGATGGCTGAGAACCTAGCGGATGTCATCTTGATTCCTCGAGAGTTGACTTATGCCGTTCTCAGGTAGACAATTCAAATAAATTTGACAGTGGGACTGCCATTCCAAAATCCACCTCCTCGGAAGGTTTTGACAACTGATGCATTCAATCTGGGATGGGGAGCTCATGTAGAAGGGTTTCATACTCAGGGGACTTGGTTGGTTCAGGAAACATCTCCATATCAATCTCTACTATTTATTATCTCTATTTATTATGTTCTAAAGACTTTCAGAGATCAGCTGCAGAGCCAAATTATTCTCTTCCAAATGGACAACCAGGTTGCAAGGTTTTATGTAAATAAGCAGGGGGACAGGATCCTAATTCCTGTCGGGGAGCAGTGGGGGTGTGGCAGTGGGCCCTCTCACGGGATGGACCTCCGAGCAACATACCTCCCATGAAAGGACAATTGCCAGGCGGGCAAGGGGTTGCAACTGCACGAGTGGTCTCTCAATATGTGCATAGCCTGCAAGACCACCTGAGAGTGGGGCACTCCCTCAGTGGATCTTTTTGCCACTCATCTCAGCAAGGTGCCCCAGTTTGGTTCCAGGCTCAGATCATATGGCAGACTAGCGTCGGATGCTTTTCTCCTACATTGGAGGGAAGGATTTCTGTATTCGTATCCCCCAATACCTGTCATAGAGACGTTGCTGAAACTCAAGGAAGACTGGGAAACTTGGATCTTGATCGCGCCTTACTGGGAGAGACAGATCTAGTTCCCTCTTCTGAAGTTATCCTCTGAAGATCCATAGAGTCTATTTTTAGACACTCTTCATGCAGAATGAGGGGTCTGTTCTGTATACCAGCTTCCAATCTCTGGCCCTTATGGCTTGGATGTTGAGAGCATAGAATATGAAACCTTAAATTTGCTGGATGGTGTCTCCTGGATCTTGTTTGCTTCCAGGAAAGACTCCGCTAAGAGGTGTTACTCATTTAAGTGGAGGAGGTTTGCTCTCTGGAGAGGGCAAGGCCTTACAAAAACTGCTTGAATACCACCTCCACCTCTCTGAGTCTGGTTGGTTTGAAAACCAAGTCTGTAAGGGTTTCTTTCAGTGCAGTTAGTGCTGATCACCGTGTAGGGGGAAGCCTAACTCAAGGGTTTATCTCAGTACATTTAGTGCTTATCACTGTGTAGTGGGAAGCCCATCTCTGTACAGTCTCAAATTGTTCGCTTCATACGAGGTTTGTTATTGACAAAATCCCCCCTATCAAACCTTCAACTGTGTCATGGGATCTCAATGTTGCCCTCAGGTAGCTGATGAAAGCTCCCTTTTGAGCCACTTGATTCCTGTCATCTGACTTGGAACGTTGTATTTCCGGTGACACTCAGTAAGCGTCAGGCCCTTGTAGCTGATTTACCTTTCACTAAGTTTCACCACAATAAGAGTAGTTCTGTGCACGCACCCTAAGCTCCTTCCTAAGGTAGTGTCGAAGTTCCATCTTAGTCATTCTGTCAACATTTTTCCCAGAACCACATGTCCATTCAGGCATGAGTGTACTGCATACTTTGGATTGCAAGCTAGCCTTAGCCTTTTATATGGAGCAGATTAAAACCTATAGACATTCCACCCAGCTTTTTTATTTCTTTTGAACCAATCAAGATGGGGGTAGCCATCAGCAAACACACGATTTCCAGTTGGCTAGCAGATTTTATCTCCTTTACTTATGCCTAGGCTGGATTGACTCTAGAAGATCATGTCAAGGCAGTGGCGATCCTAGGTCGGCTGCCACCCGGGGCAGATCGCCGCTGCGCACCCCCCCCCCCTCCCAGGTGCAGTGGCGTCCATTCCCCCAGGGTGCAGCATGACACCCCCCCCACCCCCCCCGGGGTGCATTCTTGGCTGCTGGAGGGTGCAGGAAGTAACCTGTTCCGGGGCAGAGGGAGCAGGGAACCAGTGGAGCCGACAGGCGCGCGGCTGCTCTCTGCACCCGGGGCAGACCGCCCCTACCGCCCCGCCCTTGGTACGCCACTGTGTCAAGGCTCATAATTTCAGAGACAATTCTGTGTCGGTAGCTCACTTGAGGTCCACTTCCATAGAGGGGATTTGCAAAGCTGCAGTGTAGTCATCTGTCCACCCATTCATATCTCACTACTGGCCTGGGAATACCCCCTGAAAATGCCATGTCATTGTGCAAACAGGAGAAATAAAGGCGAATGTGTGGCATGTTGTGTTGCCTGGTAGTGTTTAGGAAGGATGGAGTTTCTGAGCCAGAGGGTGTTTTGTGTGATTTGGATGGGAGGAGAGCATAGATATAATGGTGCATTCCCTATCATCAAGCTGATCAATCCATAGACTAGTGGGTTGTGTCCATCTACCAGCAGGTGGAGATAGAGAGCAATCTTTTGCCTCCCTATATGTGGTCATGTGCTGCCGGAAATTCCCCAGTATGTTCTCTATCTCAGCAGGTGTGTGGTCACACAGCAGCAGCTCTGGCTAGGTCTCCAAGCCTAATTGTTTAGGTTTTGTACCTGGGGTTGAGGGCTCTTCGTGAGCAAGTGCAAACCTGGTGGTGCCAGGTCCCTCCTTTTCTCCCTCCTCCCGCTGGCTCTGTTAAATAAAAAAAAAAAAAAAATTTTTTTAAACGTTCAAAAAGGACGTCCATTTGCAGCTGCTCACTGGAACAAGTCGTCGCTGCTCGGAGCAAGAAGCAGGTAATTTTTTACCTTTTACTAGCGGGCAGGGGGTTCCCCGAACGGTCTCCACGTGGCTATGGCCTCGGATAGCAAGGGCGCGAAAAGACGCTCCCCGGAACGCGTTCGCGCGCCTAGCGGGGAAGCGGGGGATCGAAGGTAGAGTCGCCCTTTTGGGCGCCCTTTGGAACCGGGAGAGTTCACCGGTTTTTTCTCCGGCGCGGCGGCCTTTCCCGCCTTAGGCGCCCATCCCCCGCTGGCCGCCCTCCCGGTCATGACCGGCCACGCGGCTCGGTCGGCTTCTTCTTGGGCCGCCCTCGAGTTGGGAGATGTTAACAGCTTGGTCGCCCTTGAATCGGGCGACAGTAAGAAGTCGGCGAAATTAAAACGCCCTTCTTCCCACGCGGCTCCTTCTCGGAGTTTCGCGCCGGATGCCATTTTGGACGCGCAACACGTCTCTCCCCCGCTACTGGGAGCGCAGATGGAGGGCACCTCTAGGTCCGCGGCACAGGCTGCAGAAATGCACAGACTGGGGGGTTTCTCCCCTGAGTTCATTTTGCTGCTGCATCAAGCCGTTCTTATGCAGAACACTGCCCCTGCCCACCTCTCTGATCGGGGTGATGAGGCCTCTATGCTTATGCGCCCTCGGGTGGATCTTCCACCCTCGGGGGACTCGGTCTCCTCTGATGTGGATGATGGCAGCGTGTCTGAATTCTCCCAGAGATCCTTAGCGGAATCGATGGAAGAGACTGATCCTTGCTCGGATGGAGTGGATGACCCCTCTGCAGCGCAGCTTTTTCGCTCAGAGGATTTGCCCAACCTGCTTGTGCAGGCCATGAGCATTTTGAAGATTGCCTCTCCGGAGGAAGGCTCTCTCTCAGCCTCTACTGGCTCCGCCATTATGCTGGGAACGAAGCGCCCGCCTAGAACCTTCCACGTTCATGAAGCCTTGCAGTCCTTAATTTCAGCGCAATGGGATGCCCTTGAGGCGAGCCTGAAAGTAGCCAGGGCTATGTCCTGTCTGTACCCCTTTCCTGAGGGGGAACGGGAAGCCTTTGTCTGGCCCACGGTAGATTCCTTAATCACTGCCGTGACTAAGAAAACGGCGCTGCCGGTGGAAGGTGGCACTGCCCTGAAGGACGCCCAAGACAGGAGAATGGAGGCGGCCTTAAAGTCGTCCTTTGAGGCGGCCGCTCTGAGTTTGCAAACCTCGGTTTGCGGCTCCTACGTGGCTAGGGTGTGCCTGACTTTTGCAGCGGGCTTCCCCCTCGGACCCTTCCTGGAGGGCGGAATGGCCGACCCTGGAGTCGGGTTTGGCCTACTTGGTAGACTTGCTGTATGGTGTTTTGAGAGCCTCGGCCAAGGGCATGGCTCACAGTCTCTGCGAGGCGGTGGCTATGGCTTAAGCACTGGTCTGCTGACCATGCCTCTAAATCTCGCCTAGCCAAGTTGCCTTTTAAAGGCAAGCTGCTCTTTGGGGACGAGCTGGACAAGATCGTGACGGAGCTCGGCACGTCCAAGGGCAAGAGGTTGCCGGAGGTCAGGACTCGGGCTGGCAGTGCCCATCCTGGTTCCTCTAAGGGCCGATTCCAGGAAGCCCATCGGTATCACCAAGGCAAGTCGGCCTCCTCTGCCTCTGCTTCCTTCAAACGGAACTTCTCCCCCAAGCAGCATTCCTTTCGTAGGGACCGCCGTCCCGGAGGTTCGTCCTCCGGCCCGCCCCCAGGGTCCTGTACCCAATGACGGGGACCTGGTCCATGGCCCAGTGCAGATAGGAGGAAGGTTGTCCTCGTTTCTGGGCGAGTGGACCAGGGTAACCTCAGACGCTTGGGTTCTGGAAGTCATCAGAGACGACTACAAACTAGAGTTCTGCTGACCCCTAAGAGACGGGTTTGTAAACTCTCCTTGCAAGTCTCAGGTCAAAGCAGCTGCTGTGCAGCAGACTTTGAGCAACCTGATCTGCCTGGGCTTGGTGGTCCCGGTGCCAGTAGATCAGCTTGGAAAGGGGCGCTACTCCATTTACTTTGTGGTGCCAAAGAAAGAAGGATCTGCTCAGCCTATTCTCGACCTCAAGGGAGTCAATCAGGCCTTGAAAGTTCGGCACTTCCGGATGGAGACCCTCCGCTCCTTAGTAGCTGCGGTGAAAAAGGGAGAATTCCTGGCCTCCCTGGACATCAAGGAAACTTACCTACATATTCCCATCTGGCCGCCTCATCAGCGCTTTCTGTGCTTGCAGTGCTGGGCCGACACTTCCAGTTCAGAGCCCTCCCGTTCGGGTTGACTACGGCTCCGCGGACCTTCTCCAAAGTAATGGTGGTCATCGCGGCCTTCCTCCGCAAGGAGGGAGTGCAAGTCGATCCCTATCTGGACGACTGGCTGATCCGAGCCCCTTCCTATGCGGAGTGCGGGAGAGCTACAGACAGGGTCATTGCTCTTCTGAGCTCCCTGGGATGGATCATCAACTGGGAGAAAAGCCAGCTGCGCCCGACTCAGTCCCTGGAGTATCTGGGAGTTTGATTCGACACCCAAGTGGGCAGAGTGTTCCTGCCGGACAACCGGAGCGTCAAGCTTCAGACCCAGGTAGGCCAGTTCCTAGCCTCCTCTACTCTTCGGGCTTGGAACTATGTGCAGCTGTTGGGCTCCATGACGGCCACGATGGAGGTAGTGCCCTGGGCCAGGGCTCATATGAGACCACTACAGCACTCTCTTCTGCGGTGGTGGACTCCAGTCTCGGAGGATTACGCCGTACGCCTTCCTTTGGATCCAGCGGTGCGAAAGGCGCTGAGCTGGTGGCTGAGGCCAGGCAAGCTGTCCGCAGGAATGCCTCTTACGACCCCGGAGTGGGTTGTCGTCACGACGGACGCCTGCTTGACGGGCTGGGGAGCCCACTGCCTGGGACGGACAGCGCAGGGGCTCTGGTCTCCTGCAGAGACGAAATGGTCCATCAACCTCCTGGAACTCCGAGCCAGTCGGTTGGCGCTTCTAGAGTTTCTCCCGGTACTGGTGCTGAGGCCTGTACAGGTCCTGTCGGACAATGCCACGGCTGTGGCCTGTGTCAATCGCCATGGAGGTACCAGGAGCGCCCCTCTAGCCAAGGAGGCCATGAAGCTATGCCTGTGGGCGGAAGCGAATCTGGAACAGCTGTCGGTGGCCCAGATTGCGGGAGTCATGAATGTCAAGGCGGACTTTCTCAGTCGCCATACCTTGGATCCCGGAGAGTGGCAACTGTCTGCTCGGGCGTTCTTGGACATAACGAAACGCTGGGGCCTGCCGAGCCTGGATCTGATGGCGTCCTCGGCCAATTGCCAAGTGCCACGTTTTTTCAGCAGAGGACGGGACCCTCGATCTCTGGGAGTCAATGCTCTTTTCCAGTAGTGGCCGGCACAGGAGCTTCTCTACGTGTTCCCGCCCTGGCCAATGATGGGCAGGGTGCTAGGCCGGGTGGCAAAGCATCCAGGCCGGGTGATCCTGGTGGGTCCGGATTGGCCCAGACGTCCCTGGTATGTGGACTTGGTCAGACTCTCGGTGGACGGCCCTCTGCGGCTGCCAGCGGGGCCTCTTACATCAGGGTCCCGTGGTGATGGAGGATCCCTCCCCCTTTGGTCTTATGGCCTGGCTATTGAGTGGAAGCGGCTGAGGAAGAAGGGCTTCTCAGACAAGGTCATCGCCACTATGCTGAGAGCGAGGAAGCGCTCTACTTCCACCACTTACACCAGGGTTTGGCGTACCTTTGCGTCGTGGTGCGAGGCAGGCTCTATATCGCCCTTCACTGCTCCAATATCTTCAGTGTTGGCGTTCCTGCAAGAGGGGCTGGAGAAAGGCCTGTCACTCAGTTCGCTGAAAGTCCAGGTGGCGGCTCTAGCTTGCTTCAGGGGTCGTCTGAAGCGGGCTTCCCTGGCTTCACAGCCGGATGTGGTATGCTTTCTCAAAGGACTTAATCACCTGCACCCCCCTCTGCACTCGATAGTGCCTACGTGGAATCTCAATCTGGTACTACGGACCTTGCAGAAGCCGCCCTTCAAGCCCTTGCCAAGGGCATCGCTGGAGGACCTGACGTTGAAAGCAGTCTTCCTGGTGGCTATCACATCAGCCAGAAGAGTTTCCGAGCTCCAGGCGCTCTCGTGTAGAGAATCGTTCCTGTGATTCACTGAGGCAGGAGTATCGATTCGCCCAGTGCCTTCCTTCCTGCCCAAGATTGTTTCTCGATTCCATGTGAATCAGCAGCTTTACCTACCCTCCTTTCGTAGGGAGGATTACCCAGAGGAGTACCCTGCGCTCAAATACCTGGATGTTAGACGGGTCAACATCAGATACTTGGAAGTGACCAATGATTTCCGGAAGTCGGATCATCTGTTCGTGCTGTTCGCAGGCCCTTGTAAGGGTCTGCAGGCATCTAAGCCTACAGTGGCACGTTGGGTCAAGGAGACGATCGCGTCAGCTTATGTGGCAGCGGGGAAGATTCTGCCTATTCAGCTGAAGGCACACTCTACTAGAGCACAAGCAGCCTCGATGGTGGAGTCCAGATCTGTCTCCTTGGAAGAGATTTGCAGAGCGGCTACTTGGTCGTCGGCTCATACCTTCTCACGACATTACCGCTTGGATGTGGCTGCTCTGGCCGAGGCCCAGTTTGTGGCTTCAGTGTTGCGTTCAGGGATTTCCATGTCCCGCCCTGGGTGAGTACTGCTTTGGTACATCCCACCAGTCTATGGATTGATCGGCTTGATGATAGGGAAGGTAAAATTATGTATCATACCTGATAATTTTCTTTCCCCTTAATCATAGCCGATCAATCCGTAGCCCCTCCCAGATATCTGTATTGTTTGTGTTCTGGTTATATTTCAGGTTCAAGTTGTCTTCATTTCCTGTTCACAAGGACTTCGTGTTCAAGTTCTTCCAATTGAAGTCTCTTCGAGTTGAGACGATTTTGTGTTACAGTGAGCTGCTGCTTCCTCTCCCCCCGTTTCGGTGGTGGCTGGATTGATAACTAAATTATGCCGGCGCTCCCTCCCACTTCGTGCGGCTGTAGGGTAGCTTTGTATCCCTCCTGCTTCTGCGGTGTTAGGGTAAGCCAGCTCCTCCCGCGGTTGCGGTAGCAGGATAAGCCAGTTCCCCCCGCGCCGGCGGGTGTGGTTTCCTGCCCACCGCCCCGGCGGTGGTGCGCTGGAATATTTCCCCTCCCCCGCTTCGGCGGTGATGAGCTGGGCAGAGTGTCCCTTTGTGGGTGTAATTCTCTAAGTGCTGAGTCCTGCGGATGGAGCTTTGATATCGACATACTGGGGAATTTCCGGCAGCACATGACCACATATAGGGAGGCAAAAGATTGCTCTCTATCTCCACCTGCTGGTAGATGGACACAACCCACCAGTCTATGGATTGATCGGCTATGATTAAGGGAAAGAAAATTATCAGGTATGATACATAATTTTACCTTTTGTGTGTTTATTGGGGGGGGGGGGGGGGGTTGTAGTGTGTGGTATAGAAAAGCAAAACAGAGAAAAATGGAGGCACAATAGACCATATGGTCTATCAAGTCTGCCCATCCATGCAATCTATTATCCCTTCCTCTCCCTTAGAGGTCCTATGCACTTGTCCCAAGCTTCCTTAAATTCAGTTAGTCTTCATCTCCACCACCTTCACTGAGAAGCTGTTCCACAAATTCAGCACCCTTTTTGTAAAGATGCATTTCCTCGGGTTACTCCTGAGTCCGTTTCCTTTCACCTTCATCCTATGCCCATCATTTATTGTTTTTATTTATTAGGATTTATTTACCACCTTTTTGAAGGAATTCACTCGGCAGTGTACAGTAAGAATAGGTCAAGCATGAGCAATAGGCAATTACAGTAGTCAAAATATTAAAATAACAATACAAAATATGGCGTATATTACTAACAATATTACAATATCAGCACAATTCGTAATAGAACATTTTAATAGACAGCCTAGGGTGTAAGCAAAGATGAAGCATATAGATAGGTAAGAGAGTAAGAAGAGTTAGAAAGTATGGTGTCTGATTTAAAGAAAGTTGTACATGAGGTCAGAGAGATGGTTAAATATTATCTCAGCTAGGGTAGGAGTGGATAAACATATTCTGCTGCAGTATATGCAGCCTAAGTCATCCTTGTGTGTGTGAATGAGACTAACAAGTTAGTTACTTCCATTAAAGGCCTGGTTGAAGAGCCAAGCTTTCACCTGCTTCCTGAAGTAGAGATAGTCTTGTGTTAAGCGCAGCCTTTCAGGCAGTGCATTCCAGAGTGTGGGGGGCTATTCTAGAGAAGGCTAGCTTGTGGGTATCACATTGTGTAATGTCTTTTGGAGAGGGTGTGGTTAGTAATAGTCCTTGAGAGGACCTTAGTATCCTTGGCAGTGTGTGGAGGATCATCCTATTCTTCAGGTACTCGGGGCCATTTCCTTTGAGGGCCTTGAAGATCAGACATAGTTTTAAATTTAGCCCTGTACTGTACTGGTAGCCAATGAAGTTTTTGCAAAAATGGTGTGATGTGGTTACGTCACTTGCAACCTTCTATGAGTCTTGCTGTTGTATTCTGAATCAACTGAAGCTGGTGCAGGCTCTTTGTAGTCAGGCCATTATATATTGCAGTAATCCAGTCTTGATGATGTTATGGCATGCACAACTGGGATAAGATTTCTCTTCTCAGTGTAAGGAGAGAGGCAGTGTAGCTGTCGCAAATAGTAGAAGCAGCTCTTGAAGGTTGCTTGGATTTGGGGAATCAGAGCAAGTGTTCAGTCTAACTGTATTCCAAGGTTCCTGTCTTGTGATTTGAGGGGGAGTTCGTACTTCCCAAAAGGGATTTTGATGTTAGGTACCCAGAGAAGCTCGGTTTTACTTGGGTTCAGGCACAGTTCGTTGTGTTTAGCCCATTCTTGAATTGATGTTAGACAAGTGATCAGTTTATTCAAGGCTGTGGGTAAGTCATGTTCAATGGGTATGAGTAGCTGCACATCTTCTGCATAGATGTAGAACTTGAATGTCCATTGACCGGATTAGCTCAGGTAGTGGCTTGAGGTAGATATCGAACAGAATAGGTGACAGTATCGATCCTTGTGGTACCCCGCAGGTGAGTGTCCATGGTGGTGATGAATTGTTGCCAAACATTATGGACTGTTGCCTGTCTGATAGGATCTGAACCAGGCAAGTACTGTTCCATTGATAACTGTTTCTGGCAGTCGTGCTAGCATGATATCATGATCCACAGTGTCAAAAGCTGCTGAGAAATCTAGCAGTACTAACATCGAGGCAGTGGGCTTTGCCAGGCATGCCTCTGGTGCTAAAAAATAGCACAGACATTGGTGCATGACGGGAGTTGGAACTACCACCAGGCTCCTGGGCCGAATCACTGTGCGCCAAGCTGGCACTACGTCTACCACCCTTTTGTTAAAGGCCCTCTAAGTTTTGTACCTGGGACAATGGAGAGTTAAGTGAGTTGTCTAAGATCTCAAGGAGTGGCAGTGGGATTTCAGTCCTGTCCTCCCTGGTTCTCAGCCTGCTGCTCTAACCATTAGATAAAGCTAATATAAATAACACTCTCCTTGTTATTTGCAGCAGATGAATCCAGGAACTAGTGAGTTAAGTCTGCCTACCAGCAGGTGGAGATAGAGATAAACTAAAGGCAGTGATGCCAGATGGCCAGCTCCTTCCTCAGTTCGTATGGCTCTATCTCAGCAGGTGGTGGACAGCTTTTTCTCCAGCTCCTGGGCCCAAGGCCTCTGAGGGTGCTTCTGGGCCGGTGGCCAGTTTGAGCCGGGGGGTGGCGGACTGGTGGTGTCCCCTTTGGCAGCATGCGCAGTTGCTGGGTCCCTGCTGCACCTCAGATTCCCTCTGAATAGGCTTTTGCTGTTTCTGCCTCCTCACTTAAAAAAAAAAAAAAGAAGAAGAGAACCATAGAATTTATTTAAAAGAGAAACAGAGAAGCACAGGGAAGTGTGTTTTTGCTGAGAGCAGGTTTGTGTTACTGCTGTCTGAGTCCTGTTTTCTGTTGCCTGCTTGTCTGAGCCTACCTCGAAGTGGAGTTGGAGAGTTTTTTTCTTCGGCTCAGCTGTCACTTGCTGCGCTTTCCCGGTCCGGGGTAAGTCCTGCTGGGTTCTTGTTCGAGGGCGGGTGATGGCAGTGGAGGCGGTAAAACGCTGTTCTCGATGCGGAAAATGGTGTTCGGCGGCGGGCCTTTGCAGTGCGGAGTGCGCTGATTTGGCGGGACTCGACGGGGTGGTGCCCCCCCCCCCCCCGAGCGTGCTTTCCCGCCCAGAGCCTGGTGATTCTCGCGCCATTTTGCGATTGGTTGCGGAGCTGGCTCCGGTAGCGGTTTTGGGCAAAGCTTCTTCTCCACTGGTAGGGGAGTCCGAGGGGGGGTGGGGGTGTCAGGCACTGTGGGCGGTGGTGGAGGTGCCATGGCTGCGACCTTTTTCGTTGCGGGGGTTTATTTTGCTACTCCATCAGGCATTTTTGTTGAAAAGGGCCTTGCCCCTCACGCGGCTGCGACAGCTTCAACCTTTGATCCTCTCAGGGGGTCTGGGGGTAACCAAGAGATTCTGAGTTTTTCCCCCAGAGGATTTCTCATACCATATAAAGCCTAGGCTTTCTTTGGGGTCTGAGGAGGGGTCCTGCATACAGTCGCCTGCAGCTCCCTCCGTGGTGGATCTCTCGGAGCAGACGGGGGTGGAGGACAGTGTCCTCGCTGACCAACCGGTGGACTCTTTCGCCGTGAGGATTTTCCATAAGGAGGCGTTGTCCTCCTTTATCTCTCAGGCGCTGGAAACCCTGAATATAGAGGACCCTGAGGTTGTGGCTTCTCAGGCGGTCAACCTCAAGATAGCTAGTACCAGACGACCTTCTAAGGCCTTTCCGGTACATGAAGCTATTGGAAGAGTTGATTTCGGTCCAGTAGGCAGATCCGGATAGGGGGCTGAAAGTGGCCAGGGCTATGGCCCAGCTGTATCCGGTTTGAGCAGATCGTTTAGAGAAGTTTGCTCTACCTAGAGTGGATGCTCTGGTGACGGCGGTCACTTAGAAGACTACCCTTCCAGTGCAAGGTGGTGTGGCACTTAAGGATATGCAAGACAGACGGCTGGAGGCCTCTTTGAAACGTGTCTTTGAGGTGGCCGCTTTGACACTTCAAGCTTCTGGTTGTAGTTCTTATTCAGCTAGAGCTTGTCTCAGTTGGCTACATTCTGTCATGGATTCGTTTTTGGAGTCGGATATGTCGGATGCTCCTCAATTGCTCCTGATGGATATTGGGCTGGCGTACTTGGCGGATGCCTTGTATGATTTGGTCTGTGCTTCAGCCAAACTTATGGCCTTGACCGTTTCCTCTCGTCGTCTTCTGTGGCTCCGTCATTGGGCCACAGATATGGCCTCTAAGCAACGGCTCATTAAATTGCCTTTCCGAGGGGAAATTGCTTTTTGGGGAAGACCTAGAAATGATTGTTAAAGATTTGGGGGATTCCAAATCTCAGCGTCTTCCGCAGGATAGACCCAAGCCTACTTCCAGGCAGTAAGCCTCGAGGTCACGTTTCAGAGAGACGCGACGGTATCGCCCGGGGCAGTCCAAAGCAGCCTTTCAGCATCCTCGTTTTGGGCAGTGTTCTTCATTTCGCAATGAGAAGCGTCTGGCTGGACCCCCCTCTTGTCAGGGGGTTCCTTCTCGGGCCTCCCAATGATGGGGCGCAGGTCCACTCAGGAGGAGAGCAGATCGGTGGTCGGCTTTCTCTGTTTCTTCCAGAGTGGGCCAGAATTACTTCGGACCAGTGGGTCCTCGATGTGGTGCGAGAAGGTTACAAGCTAGAATTCTTCTCTCCCGTCACAGACTTTTTTCTGGAGTCCCGCTGTGTATCGCGGGCCAAGAGGACAGCGGTTCTGCAGTGTTTGCGAGACCTTCTAAGTGTCACCTGCCTGTTCTGCGAACATCACACAGTTCAATTATCTCTCTGATATGTAGTCGCGTGAGCCGAGGTTCACTGTGTGCAGCTCACAAAAAGGCAAAATGAACATAAACAAACATCATCCTGAGAAAGATGTTACCGGATGAATGCATTAAAGTTATAGAAAGTTATTATAAGAGAATCAATTGGATTCACACAAATGCCAAATAACAATCCAGGTAGTCTATAATAACTTATTTATTAGAGTGCACATTTATAAGTCTATGGCACTGAATAGTTATGTAACTAATTAAAATTGGATAAAAACTTAAATATAATAAATACTATAAGTATTTAAAAAAAAACAAAAAAAAACCCCTACTGGATCCAGTTATTACACTCTAACTTGTATTCTCTTTTAATAGGAATCTATTACATTGCTAAACAGGTAAGTATCTAATGTACCCATTCACAGAATTCACTTCAGTTTCTTTCATAAACTTTTATCTAACCAATTCACTTCTTTTCCTCCTACAGGAACTCCTTCTTCTGGTAAGTAAACATTTAAAATATTTCAGACTAATTGTCTAGCCAAGGAGTAATTAGATCTAATTTAACCCTTTTTTTTTTCTTCCCAGGTTCTCAGTTCTTCGTGGTAAGTATGAATGTTTAGTGTAAAGTGTCTCTCTCTAATTTTCAGAGTTCCATTTAGTTGTCTTCTCTTTGGTACTTAGCTGGATTTCCTGCTTTCTTGTCTCCAGGAACACTTCATCTGTCTTGGATGTCTTGGATGACTTTCAACTTGAGCTTCTTCCTAAACTTATTCTACAAAGAAATTAACAGGAGAGATTCTACCTCCCTATGGTGTGAGCATCTATATGTGAGCCTGCCTTCTATATGTGAGCCTGCCTGTTGCTGGTACCTGTACTGTATTCTGCTATAAATAAAATAAAACAAAATAAATTTCCTTAGTCTACTTTCCTGACTTATTTTATTTCACTTTTCAGTTTAAATCCCTGTCTAAAGAGAGCAGAAGAGCAGTTCTTCACAGGGTTTGCTAAAATGGAGAACATTCAAAACATTCACACTCACAGTCTCACCTGGAATACACACAGCCACAAGAGATTTGGTTTCAGTTTCTTTCTACTCTGATTTCCTAATACCAGGTACTTTAATTATCTGTCATGTACAGAATTTAAGCATTACCCTATTTAACTCAAATATTCCTTCTCTTTGTAACCCAACAAATATCCCTCAGCAATCATATATCAATTCCCCATGTTCATTACACAGCCCCAGAAAACCATGGGATATTTCTGCTCATTAACACTTTCCCAATAAAGTTCCCCTTAAACAGTGCTCTCTTATTTTCCCCTCCTTTTTAAATAATATCAATATAATTAAAATAATCTAAAGAGCACAACCTTTCTCCCAGAAGCATGGAAATCAGTTTCCTTTTACCACAGTTCAAACCTCTGAAACCCTCAGTACTTTCAGTTATAGTGATCTCAATCACTCTCTTTTATTATTTCATGCAAATTCTATCAAATCCTTTCATCAAGCACCTCTCACATACAAACAGAAAAGGAAAACAGGTCTTCTCTCATCAGGATCTTCTGTTGCTCTCCTCCAACTGTCACCAAGCAAAACCCTAACAAGAGCAGTGCATCCAATCAGAGAGCTCTATTTGAGACCATATTTCCATACAGAGATTTTTTACATTTCTCATCAAAAATACCTTAAACCCTCGTTTGTGGATTTAAACCATATGAGTCAGATCAGAGCCATGCCCTGACGTTTACCCTCTAAACATTTTCACTTAAATGACCCCAAATACCTAAACTGGAACATTCCAAAAATGGACTAATCTGCATAGCATCTTGTAACCAGGTACCTCTCTTGTGCAGCCAAGGATAGAACAATCTCCTCCAGCCACAGGCTCCCGGTACAATGAAGAAATAGTTGTCCACCAGTAACTTCAATCTTAAGAACTTTTATTCCATGCAGGTTTCTAGTACACAGTTCCAACAGCAGCATAGCACATACCAGGATTCAATACAGGCTTGCAGGCTCCAGTCTGGGCTCTTTATCCAGTGCACAATAAACAGTAATTCAATTCCCAAGACAAACAGTTCTTTCAGTTCATCATCACAGTTCAGTCACCAAGCAGCAGTTTCTACTTTCTATCCTGTTTACCTTCAGGAGAGTTCAATATTTTAGGGACTCCTTCTACCCAAGGGTTTTCCCCTGCATCAACTTCACAGTGAATTCACTTTTGGGACTTCCTCTCACCCAAGGAATCTCAGCCTGCTTCAGTACTTTAGAGACCTCCCTGCCACTAGGCGGGAAGAGAGTTGGGGAAACCCTGTGTGCAGGAGCTCATCATTGGTCTGATTAGTCTAATGCTTAACTCAGCTGGTTTGGGTGTGAGGAAGCTAATGGAAGGAGAATGATTGGTGGTGGTAGCTGAAGCCAGGGATTGATTAGGCAGGTGGGAAGGAGTCCCAGGAGTTCAGTTCAAGAGAGAGAAGCAGAAGGAGAGAAGGAGTTGCAGGCTGAAAACCCTTGGGCAGGGAGGTCCCTAAAGTATTTGCAGGCTGAGAATCCTTTGGCAGGGAGGTCTCTAAAGTACCACCAAGATCCTGGTGGTGGTGGCAGCATTTCTGTGGAAGGAGGGGATTCAAGTGCATCCCTATCTTGATGACTGGCTGATTCGGGCGACGACAGCAGAGGAGAGTGGTCACCGACCCGAGTGATTGCGGTGTTGCAATCCTTAGGTTGGGTGGTCAATATGGACAAGAGTCATCTGGTTCCTACTCAGTCTGGAGTATCTTGGAGTGCAATTCGATACGAAGCGGGGAAGGTGTTTCTCCCCGAGGGGCGAAGGATCAAAAATTGCTTTCCTCAGGTACAGACCTTATTGAGTCGTTGCGCTCCCCGAGTGTGGGACTATGTTTAGGTCCTTGGTTCCATGATGGCGACCTTGGAGGTCATTCCATGGGCAAGGGCTCACATGCAGCTTCTTAAGAATTTCCTTTTGAGCAGGTGGTCGCCGATGTCGTTGGATTATCAACGACGCCTTCCTTGGTCGAGCTGGGCCAGGGACAGTCTCGCGTGGTGGCTCCGGTCAGCAAATTTACAGAAAGGTGTTTCTCTGGCATCTCCCAATTGGGTGGTAGTCGTGACGGGTGCCAGCCTTTCTGGCTGGGGAGCCCATTGTCCATCGAGTAGCCCAAGGATCGTGGACCCCTCTCTAAGCGACTTGGCCGATAAGTCATCTGGAGTTGCGAGTAGTTGTGAATGCGCTGCAGAGTTTTCAGGCGGTTCGTGTATTCTCGGACAACACCACGACGGTGGCTTGCATCTATCGGCAGGGGGGCACTCGCAGTCTTCCCTTGGCATTGGGCAAGCAAGCCCCTGCGCAAATTCGTGCTCATTCTATGTGAGCTCAGGCTTTCTCCTATGGTTTATCTGGAAGATATTAGCAGAGCTGCTACATGGGCTTTGGTCCATATGTTCACTCGTCATTATTGGGTGGATGTGGCAGCTCGGCAGGATGCTGTATTTGGCTTGTCTGTGATTTCTGCCGGGTTGGAGGGTGTCCCGCCCTACTTGAAGACTGCTTGGGTACATCCCACAAGTCTCTGTATTGATCTGTAGGATGCTATGGAAGGAAAAATTAATTCTTACCTGATAATTTTCTTTCCATTAGTCCCAACAGATCAATCCAGAGGCCCCCCTGGATTTACTGTCTGCGGTTTTGTTTCGGTTGGTTAGTTTTTTCGGGTTTCGTTGTTCTGAATGTTCCTTCGTTTGATTAAAAAATAAAATAAATATAGAAGTGGTGGAAGTATGTTGGGCATTTGGTCTGACAATGTCAGGAGAGTTTTCTATTGTTTCCATTCCACTGCTTTGGTATCATTCATACTGAGGTTTTCTTGGCTGCACAGGTCCACATATAGCAAACCTCGGAGGTTCTTTCTATCTCCACCTGCTGGTAAACGGACACAACCCACAAGTCTCTGGATTGATCTGTTGGGACTAATGTAAAGAAAATTATCAGGTAAGAACTAATTTTCCTTCTCAAAGCTCACCCCTCAGTACTGTACAATTACTGATAAAAACTTGTAAACTTTTTTACTTGATTTCTGCTTCCTTAAAGGTTAATTTGACTCCCTTTTTCTTTTATTTTAAGAATTTACTTTTGTGTGTGTGCTTTTACACTGTGTATGTGCCAGTAATTTGCCTGCCTTATCTGCATACTTGTAGCATTGCTTGATCAGCTGCAGCTTATATGCTGTCTCCTTATTTTACCGATTATTTTAATACTGTGTGCTCGAATACCTTTTTCTTCCACTGAATGGAGCTCACCTTGAAATAGTGGTTGGAGCAGGAGGTATAAAACCAAGGAAGCTAGGGTTCAAATTCTGCGGATGCCCTTTGTGCCCTTAGGTAAGTCAGTTCACCCCTGCTGTCTTGGGTACGGACTTAAAGGTCAGTATTCAAAGGGTTTAGACTTTGAAATGTACTAGGGCAGAGTTCCTAAGTTTCCCTCCCACCCCCACCCCCCATATTCTCTGTTATTGCATATATGTCATAGTGAATGGCGTTTGATCTTTACACAAGATATAATATTGAACAAAGGGAACATAATTAAACACATAACACAATTTATATATTACATTATTTATATTTATCTATACATTGTTTATGGAATAGTTAACCAGCACCCATATTACCCATGTGAAAAGTAACTGCCCCCAAAATTTAATTGATAATTAGATTCAGCTAGGTGAGCATAGCCAGCCTTGATTACAGCCAGCCCTGTTGAACCTAAACCCCATTGTATATTGAACCTCACCTTGAGAGTAATGTCACCTCAAAGTTTCTATAAGAGCACTATGCCATGATCAAAGAAAATTCTAGAAGAGATGAGAAAGTTGCTGAAATATATATTACTCTGGAAAGGGTTACAAAGCATTTTCAAAGCTCTCTGTGATTCCATTGAACCACAGTGGGAGCCATTATCTCCAAATGGAGAAGTCTTGGAACAGTCATTCCAGGAGTGGCTGGCCTGTCAAAATTTACTTCAAGGGGGTGCAGCGACAACTCATCTAGGAAGTTAGAAAACATCCCAGAACATCCAAGGAACTGCAAGCTTCTGTAGCCTCAAAAGGGTCAGTGTTCATGATTCCACAATAAGAAAGAGACTGGGCAAAAATGGGATTAATGTGAAAGTAGCAAGGTGGAAACTGCTGCTATCCAAGAATAACATTGGTGCTCATGTCACGTTTACAGAAACACACCTCAGTGATCCCCAAGGCTTCTAGGATAATCTTATGGACAGAGAAGTCAAAAGTGAGATTGTTTGAACAAACAGTTCCTATTATGTCTGGTGTAAAGCAAATACAACATATTACAGTACAAACATCATACCAGAGGTCAAAATCACAGAAATGGATCTGAATTTTTGCAAACAATAAAATCAAGATTGTGTAATGCATAATAAAATTTGAATGTAAAAGCATAGTATGAATATTCAAAGAAAATAAAATACAAAAAAATTGTGGTATGAATTCAGTGATTCTCGAGTAGGTCTTCTGTTCTCCCTTGGTTTGACATGCACACATCAACACAATTCCTAAGTGGCTTGTCACATACGTTTATTTTTGGTTTTTTTTGTATTTTATAGCACTTTAATCCATGATAATTTAACTCATACCACACATTTTTGTACTTTAATTTTTTTGAATATTCATACTATCCTTTTACGTTCAAATTTTATTTATTGTGCATTACGCAATTTTGGTTTTATTTTTGCAAGAATTGAGATCCATTATATGATTTATGATGTTCTTGTATGTTTTATACATATAAACATACATATGTTAACTGTTATGCACTTACTTTTAATTTGTTTACATGTGTTTTTAGAAGGTAATATTGTATGTATGAAGGTCTAATATTTGTGGACTCCTGATGAAAGCAACAGTGCCAAAACACGGCCCTTGCATATCTGACAGCTGTTTTACAATAAAGGATTGTTTTACCTGGATTACCTCCTCTATTCAGATTTATATTTCAGCAGAAGCCCTTAGTGTCAGGGCCGCTGGGGGGGGGGGTGGGGGCAGGGGGAGCAAAATTTCCTGGGCCCGGTGCCGAGGTCTCTCGCCCTCTCCTGTTCCCATGCTGCTGACGCCGCAGTCCCCAGTCTCCAGCTGCCTACTCTCAGCTCCCTTCTGTCTGCCACCTGGTCCCCTGCATTTAAAAAAAAATCTCGAAATCGGCAGTGCAACGCCTTCTGTGTGAAAGCGGCAGATCACCTCAGGTGGGCCTTCCCTCACTGTGTCCTGCCCTCCTCTGATGTAACTTCCTATTTCCATGAGGGAAGGCCCGCCTGAGGCGATCTGCCGCTTTTACACAGAAGGCGCTGTGCTGCCGATTTTGAGATTTTCTTTTTTGAAATGAAGATGGTCGGATGGGAGACAGAAGGAAGCTGAGGATAGGTAGGTGGGAGCAAGCGAGGGGTGGCGGTGATCCTTGGGAGGGTGGGGGGGGGGGGCTGTGGGCAGCCTTGCCCTGGGCCCGGCTCAGTCTCTCGGCGGCCCTGCTTAGTGAATAAATATCGGAATTATAGTATGAGATAATGTCTATCAAAACTGAAAACATTTTCCATTTTTTTTTAGACTGCTAATGGAAATGTGGAAGCGAAGGTGGTATGTTTTTACAGAAGAAGGGATATATCGGCAACACTTATATCACTTGCAGATAAACATGCAAGTAAGTCTGTTTGTTTTTGTTTTTTTAAACCCCCATATTTCTTGTTTTATATGAATAACAAACACACTACTTCATCCAACGAAACAACCAATTTTACCTGAATGAACCCCACTTTGAACTACTCCTGAAAAGGTGTGAGCCTAATACAAATAATTACAGGTAATGGTTGTTGCCCTTAGGTGATTCTGAGCAAGTTTTCCTTGTCAGGAAGACATGATTGAATCAGACATGCAATAGGGTGACATCTTCAGCGGTGCCAGGATGGAATACTTCTCCAAGAGCTCCAAATTATTTTATGGTCCTTCCCACATGTGGGGGTTTCCTTAGTATTCTGTTTTTTTCCACTCTACCAAAAGGACATGAAAAAGCTGCCCGGATTTTTTTAAAATACTTTTTCATCTTTTAGTATTTCAGTGTCATTTGTCATTGAATTAAGGAGTGGTTTTTGTTTGGGGGTTTTTTTTTTTTGCTTTATTTTTATTTGTATTAAACTTCTACTCCTTTTATCCTGCTAGCCCAGACCAGTGTGGTGTATTGTGCTAGTAGAGAAGCTGAACTCTTCTGGTGACATCACCAGTATAAGGAGTGGTGCAGCCTGGATCTAGTCTGTATTTCTCTGTCTCCAGCAGAGACTGTGAATTGATGCAGCACAATTCTTCTTTTCAGGGCTGAGTCCCCAGAGTGCAGTCCACAGCCTGCGACCCTCAGAGTAGAGCCTTACAGGGCCCCTGCTAGCAGGGGTACCTTTTTTTTTTTTTTTTTTTTTTTTTTTTTTTAAATTCATTCCCTTTCCTCCTTGGCCAGTGATTGAATGGTGTATCTATCCTTCTTTGATGGGGGGAGGCCCTGCAGACCTGGCAAGATCATAGAGTTTGTGCCCTGCCTAATAAAGTTATTGAAATAAAGGATGATCTGAGGTTAGAGGCACCTTGCTGTTAGAAGATCTTCAGAGCAAAGCCATGCAGGGACTGCTTGAGACTGGTGACTGCATCATTGAGGGTGGGGATGCTGTGAGCCATGTGCTATGGGAGCTAGCATGTTAACTGTGTGCTGGTTTCTGCTGCTGTATCTGTGATATGCAGTTTCAACAGAGAACAGCTCTAGGGAGCAGGGCAGCGAATCTTGAGCTGTCTTTTGATGCACTCTAGTCAGCCACAGCTGGCCCAATATTGGCACGAGATGCAGTCATTTTCTCACAAAACTGCCAAAAACCTGTGTGGCCTGAGGAGGGGTAGCCCATGGTGGGTAATGTAATAGAGCGGTACCCCTTGCTCCTGATAGACCTAGGGTCCTGACAAGGGAGTCCAGGGTGGAATGGAGCCCGTTCTGGATTTAAGACCCAGGCCCTCATTCTGTGTTTTTCAATTCTAGGACTCAGGTCCTAGAGGCCCAGAGGTGATGCACAGATTACAGCATGCCTTGAGGCTCTGGGTCTGTTGCAGGGCCCAGCTAAGGGAATTAAATTGCCTAGAACCCCAAGTGGGGACTTCCCTGGGGGGGGTGGGGGGGTCAGGCCTTGGTCTTACTGGCATCTATTCAGGAAGATGTTGGGTTGACAAAGATGTTAGAGACCATAGAAATCTGCCAGAAGGTTCTACACCAGAGTTCAATGACCTCTCCCAGTTTTGCATCTCTTTTGGTGGGAAGAATTAACTTCCCTCATTGACCAGGGAAGTGGTCAAGTTGATGAATCAGCTCTACCACTTTCCTTCGAAAGATCTGGACAGACTTCTCTGTGGCCCATGTTCTGACTAAGATTAACATCAAAGGGGGCTTTGCCCTGATGTACCCCCATGACAGAAAAGTGGAGATGTTCCTGAAACAGACCTTCAGCTCTTCAGCCTTTTGAGTATAGGCTGTAGTCTGCGGGGAATATGTAGTGAGATCTGTCCTCTACTGGGTCCAGCAGTCTCCTGTCTTCTGCTGGAGGTGTCTCAGATGGAGTTAGGTATGGCATTCATGGTAGATGTCCTTTATTTATTTATTTATTTTATTTGTTGCATTTGTATCCCACATTTTCCTACCTATTTGCAGGCTCAATGTGGCTTACATAGTACCGTAAAGGCTTTCGCCTAGTCTGGTAGAGAAACAAATACAAGATGATAGTGTGGTTGAATAATGGCATTCGCCAAGTCTGGTAAAGAGACAAATACAAGGTGATATTGTAGTCGAATAAAGGAACATGTGTATCAGGTACAATGGGGGTTGAGGAGAGGAAAGGTTATATAGTGTCCATTACGAGCTTTGGTTTTGCTGTGTTGCCGAGTGTAGGTATCTATGTTGGGTCGGTGGGGTATGCCTTTTTGAATAGGTAGGTTTTCAGTGATTTCCTGAAGTTTAGGTGGTCATAGGTTGTTTTCACAGCTTTTGGCAGTTAGTTCCATAATTGTGTGCTTATATAGGAGAAGCTGGATGCGTAGGTTGCTTTGTATTTGAGTCCTTGCAGTTTGGGTAGTGGAGGTTTAGGTATGTTTGAGATGAACTAGATATGTTTCTGATTGGTAGGTCAATGGTGGGGTTTGTCATATATCTTGGGACCAGGGTGCAGATTTTGAAGGTGATACGTTCTTTGATTGGAAGCCAGTGCAGTTTTGCCCGGAGGGGTTTGGCACTTTCGAATCGTGATTTACCAAATATCAACCTGGCTGCTGTGTTTTGAGCGGTCTAAGGTTTCTTTGTCAGTTGTTCTTTGCATCCCGCATAGATTCCATTGCAATAGTCTGTATGGCTTAGTACCATTGATTGTACAAGGTTGCGAAATATTTCCCTCGGGAAGAAAGGTTTTACGCGTTTAAGTTTCCACATTGATTGAACATTTTCTTTGTTGTGGAGTTCACTTGGCTCTCGAATGTGAGGTTGCGGTCGATTGTAACGCCGAGTATTTTCAGGGAGGGTGTGGTCTGAGGTGATTAAGGTTGTGGGTTTCTACGTGTTGTGTTGAGATAAGAGGATGAGGCAGTGTGTTTTTTCAGTGTTCAGTTTCAGTTGAAAAGAATTTGCCCATGAGTCCATGGTGTTCAGACCGAGTTTGATTTCATTGTTGATTTCTGTTAGATCATGTCTGAAGGGAATGTATATTGTGACATCGTCTGCGTAGAGGCCTTGCTTTGTTAAGGACTAGTGGGATCATCATTATGTTGAAAAGTGTTGGTGATGGTGGTGATCCTTGAGGTACTCCACAGTCTGCTTTCCAAGGGGGAGATATGTTTAAGTTTGATTTCACTTGGTATGTTCTGGTGGTTAGAAAACCCTTGATATTTCCACCAATCCCGAAGTAGTCTAAGAGTCTTAGTAGTATGTAGTGGTTTACCATGTTGAAAGCGCTCGACATATCGAATTGGTGGAGAAGTATGTTCTTGCCTGTAGCTATTTCCTGCTTGAATTTGGCCAAGAGAGTGATTAGCACAGTTCCCACGACTGGGGTGGAGTCCCCGTCGACGTCGATGGAGGGAGCTTCATCCCCGCCGACGCGGGAGTCCACCGCTCGACGACGCCACCGAGGCCTCGGTGCCTCGAAGCCGGGCCCGGTTGAGGACTGAGCTACAGGAGCTCATGTCCGACATGAGGAAGAGGCCTCGTGGGGGGAGGAGGAAGACCCCAGATATTTCTCCTCAGAGGAGTCTGTGGGCCTTCCCTCCGACCCCACTCCTTCACCAGAGAGAAAGCTCTCGCCACCTGAGAGCCTCTCCTTTGCCTCCTTCGTCAGGGATATGTCGATTTGCATTCCCTTCCTCGTGGTCTCTGTGGATGAGCCGAGGGCTGAGATGCTCGAGGTCCTTGACTATCCATCACCACCTAGAGAGTCCTCCACAGTGCTGTTGCACAATGTCCTCAAAGAGACACTGCTTCGGAACTGGTTGAGACCATTATCTAATCCCACCATCCCCAAGAAAGCGGAGTCCCAATACAGGATCCATTCGGACCCAGAGTTAATGCGGCCTCAATTGCCTCATGACTCGGCGGTCGTGGACTCTGCTCTCAAGAGGGCACGGAGTTCGAGGGATACCACCTCGGCGCCCCCGGGGCGGGAGTCTCGCACTCTGGACTCGTTTGGGAGGAAGGCCTACCAATCTTCAATGCTCGTGACCCGCATCCAGTCCTACCAGCTCTACACGAGCATACACATGCGGAATAATGTGAAGCAACTGGCGGACCTGGTGGACAAGCTCCCCCCGGAGCAGTCCAGGCCTTTTCAGGAGGTGGTCAGGCAGCTGAAGGCGTGCAGAAAGTTCCTGTCCAGGGGTATATATGACACCTGTGACGTGGCATCTCGTGCTGCGGCCCAAGGTATAGTGATGCACAGGCTCTCATGGCTGCGTGCCTCTGACCTGGACAACTGCACCCAGCAGAGGCTGGCTGATGTCACTTGCCGGGGGGGATAATATTTTTGGTGAGAAGGTCGAGCAGTTGGTGGACCAACTACATCAGCGGGAAACCGCCCTCGACAAGCTCTCCCACCGGGCGCCTTCAGCATCCACCTCAGCAGGTGGACGTTTTTCCCGGGCCAGGCAGGCTGCGTCCTACGCCTACAAGAAGCGTAGGTACACCCAGCCGGCCCGAAGGCCTCACCAGGCACAGGGACAGCCCCAGCGCGCTCGTTCCCGTCAACAGTGTGCGCCTAAGCAGCCCCCTGCGCCTCCACAGCAAAAGCCGGGGACGGGCTTTTGACTGGATCCATGGGAACATAGCCGCCATCAAAGTGTCCGTACCGGATGATCTGCCAGTCGGGGGGAGGTTAAAATTTTTTCACCAAAGGTGGCCTCTTATAACCTCCGACCAGTGGGTTCTCCAAATAGTGCGGTGCGGATACGCCCTAAATTTGGCCTCCCCTCCACCAAATTGTCCTCCGGGAGCCCAATCCTTCAGCTCCCACCACAAGCAGGTACTTGCAGAGGAACTCTCCGCCCTTCTCAGCGCCAATGCGGTCGAGCCCGTGCCACCCGGGCAGGAAGGGCAGGGATTCTATTCCAGGTACTTCCTTGTGGAAAAGAAAACGGGGGATGCGCCCCATCCTAGACCTGAGAGGCCTGAACAAATACCTGATCAAAGAAAAGTTCAGGATGCTTTCCTTGGGCACCCTTCTGCCAATGTTTCAGAAAAACGATTGGCTATGTTCCCTGGATTTAAAGGACGCATACACTCACATCCCGATACTGCCAGCTCACAGACAGTATCTCAGCTTCTGCCTGGGCGCACGGCACTTTCAGTATTGTGTGCTGCCCTTTGGGCTCGCCTCTGCCCCACGGGTGTTCACGAAGTGCCTCGTGGTGGTCGCGGCGTATCTACGCAAGCTGGGAGTGCACGTGTTCCCATATCTCGACGATTGGCTGGTCAAGAACACCTCGGAGGCAGGAGCTCTCCGGTCCATGCAGTGCACTATTCACCTCCTGGAGCTACTGGGTTTGTGATAAATTACCCAAAGTCCCATCTCCAGCCAGTCCAATCTCTGGAATTCATAGGAGTTCTGCTGAATACTCAGACGGCTCAGGCCTTCCTTCCCGAAGCGAGGGCCAACAACCTCCTGTCCCTCGCTTCCCAGACCAGAGCGTCTCAGCAGGTCACAGCTCGGCAGATGTTGAGACTCCTAGGTCATATGGCCTCTGCAGTTCATGTGACTCCCATGGCTCGTCTTCACATGAGATCTGCTCAATGGACCCTAGCTTCCCAGTGGTACCAAGCCACCGGGAATCTAGAAGATGTCATCCGCCTCTCCACCAGTTGCCGCATTTCACTGCACTGGTAGACCATTCGGACCAATTTGACCCTGGGACGCCCATTCCAAATTCCACAGCCCACGAAAGTGCTAACGACGGATGCATCTCGCCTGGGGTGGGGAGCTCATGTCGATGGGCTTCACACCCAGGGACTGTGGTCCCTCCAGGAACAAGATCTTCAGATCAACCTCCTGGAGCTCCGAGCGGTCTGGAACGCACTGAAGGCCTTCAGAGATCGGCTATCCTGTCAAATTATCCAAATTCGGACAGACAATCAGGTTGCAATGTATTACATCAACAAGCAGGGGGGCACCGGATCTCGCCCCCTGTGTCAGGAAGCCGTCGGGATGTGGCGTTGGGCTTGCCAGTTCGGCATGCTTCTCCAAGCCACATACCTGGCAGGTGTAAACAACAGTCTGGCCGACAGACTGAGCAGAGTCATGCAACCGCACAAGTGGTCGCTCCATTCCAGAGTGGTATGCAAGATCTTCCAAGAGTGGGGCACCCCCTCGGTGGACCTTTTCGCCTCTCAGACCAACCACAAGCTGCCTCTGTTCTGTTCCAGACTACAGGCACTCGGCAGACTTGCGTCGGATGCCTTTCTCCTCCTTTGGGGGACCGGCCTCCTGTATGCTTATCCTCCCATACCTTTGGTGGGGAAGACCTTACTGAAGCTCAAGCAAGACCACGGCACCATGATTCTGATAGCGCCTTTTTGGCCCCGCCAGATCTGGTTCCCTCTTCTTCTGGAGTTGTCCTCCGAAGAACCGTGAAGATTGGAGTGTTTTCCGACTCTCATTTCGCAGAACGACGGAGCGCTTCTGCACCTCAACCTTCAGTCTCTGGCTCTCACGGCCTGGATGTTGAAAGCGTAGACTTCGCTTCGTTGGGTCTGTCTGAGGGTGTGTCCCGTGTCTTGCTTGCCTCTAGAAAGGATTCCACTAAAAAGAGTTACTTTTTCAAGTGGAGGAGGTTTGTCGTTTGGTGTGAGAGCAAGGCCCTAGAACCCCACTCTTGTCCTGCACAGAACCTGCTTGAATACCTTCTGCACTTATCAGAGTCTGGCCTCAAGACCAACTCAGTAAGGAATCACCTTAGTGCGATTAGTGCTTACCATTATCGTGTAGAGGGTAAAGCCATCTCTGGAGAGCCTTTAGTCGTTCGATTCATGAGAGGCTTGCTTTTGTCAAGGCCCCCTGTCAAGCCTCCAGCAGTGTCATGGGATCTCAACGTCGTCCTCACCCAGCTGATGAAACCTCCTTTTGAGCCACTGAATTCATGCCATCTGAAGTACTTGACCTGGAAGGTCATTTTCTTGGTGGCAGTTACTTCAGCTCGTAGGGTCAGTGAGCTTCAAGCCCTGGTAGCTCATGCTCCGTATACTAAATTTCATCATAACAGAGTAGTGCTCCGCACTCACCCTAAGTTCCTGCCAAAGGTGGTGTCGGAGTTCCATCTTAACCAGTCAATTGTCTTGCCAACATTCTTTCCCAGACCACATACCCGCACTGCTGAACGTCAGTTGCACACATTGGACTGCAAGCGAGCGTTGGCCTTCTATTTCATCATAACAGAGTAGTGCTCCGCACTCACCCTAAGTTCCTGCCAAAGGTGGTGTCGGAATTCCATCTTAACCAGTCAATTCTCTTGCCAACATTCTTTCCCAGACCACATACCCACCCTGCTGAACGTCAGTTGCACACATTGGACTGCAAGCGAGCGTTGGCCTTTTATTTGGAGCGCACACAGCCCCACAGACAGTCCGCCCAATTGTTTGTTTCTTTCGACCCCAATAGGAAAGGGGTCGCTGTCGGGAAACGCACCATCTCCAATTGGCTAGCAGATTGCATTTCCTTCACTTACGCCCAGGCTGGGCTGACTCTTGAGGGTCATGTCACGGCTCATAGTGTCAGAGCCATGGCAGCGTCGGTGGCCCACTTGAAGTCAGCCACTATTGAAGAGATCTGCAAGGCTGCGACGTGGTCATCTGTCCACACATTCACATCGCATTACTGCCTCCAGCAGGATACCCGACGCGACAGTCGGTGCTGCAGAATCTGTTTGGGGTTTAAATCCAACTCCACCCTCCAAGACCCAAATTTATTCTGGTCAGGCTGCACTCTCAGTTAGTTGTTCTTCGTAGGTCAATTTCTGTTATGCCTTTGCCGTTGCGAGGTTCAATTGACCTGGGTTCTTGTTTTGAGTGAGCCTGAGAGCTAGGGATACCCCAGTCGTGGGAACAGGCAGCTGCTTGTCCTCGGAGAAAGCGAATGATACATACCTGTAGCAGGTGTTCTCCGAGGACAGCAGGCTGATTGTTCTCACCTACCCTCCCTCCTCCCCTTTGGAGTTGCGTTTTACTCATTTTTGCTTGTCATTCAACTGAGCGGGAACGGTCGCGCACGGGCGGGAAGACGGCCGCGCATACGCGGTGGGCGTGCCCTGCATGTGGGACCGCCCGCAAAGTTTTGTTCCGGTTGGTGGGGGCTGCCGTGGACATCAACCCAGTCGTGGGAACAATCAGCCTGCTGTCCTTGGAGAACACCTGCTACAGGTATGTATCATTCGCTTTCTCAGCAGATAGGGAAGTGGGAGTTGAGCCCCATGGCCAGTAGTGTTGGGGACCCGCTGCTCTTTGACTTGATGGTGACACAGTAGAGTGTAAAGTGCTCCCCGTTCAGCTGAAGGAAGGATTTGGCAGCGTTGGGCATAAATGTGCTAGTGCAGTCCTGGCTCAGGCAGGAGCTTCTGTATGTGTTTCCACCATGGCTGCTAATCAGCTGAGTACTGCAAAAGGCTGCAAAACACTATTTCTAGTCATCATGGTTGTGTCAGACTGGGCCCATCATTGTGGTACGTAGACGTAATTGGTTGTTGTTTACATAAGAACATAAAAAGTAGCTATACTGGGTCAGACCCGTGGTCATCTAGCCCAGTAATCCTGTTTTCCAAACAGTGGCCAAGCTTAGGTCACAAGTACCTGGCAGAAATCCAATTAGCAACGTTCCATGCTATCACTCCTGGGGCAAACGGTTGCTTCCTCATGGCTGTCTCAATAGCAGACTATGGACTTTTCCTCCAGGATTTTGTCCAAACCTTTATTTAAACCCATATACATTAACAGCTGTTACTACATTCTCTGGCAAAGAGTTCCAGAGCTTAACTATTCGTTGAGTTAAAAAAATATTTCCTCCTATTTGTTTTAAAAGTGTTTCCATGTAACTTTCTTGAGTGTCCCCTAGTCTTTGTACTTTTGGAACGAGTAAAAAATTGATTTACTTCTACTCGTTCTACACCACTCAGGATTTTATAGACCTCAATCATATCTCTACTCATCTGTCTCTTTTCCAAACTGAAGAGCCCTAACCTCTTTAGCCTTTCCTCATACGAGAGGAGTTCCATCCCCTTTATCATTCTGGTCGCTCTTCTTTGAACCTTTTCTAATTCCACTATATCTTTTTTTGAGATACGGTGACCAGAACTGAACATAATACTTGTGTTGACTTTGACTAAATCCAAGCTGTGCCACTCCTTACACTGGTGTTGTCACTGGAAGAGTTCAGCTTCTGTCTCCATCTGCTGGTAGAGGGATGTAACCTGTTGGTCTGGATTGGTCTAGTAGAAACCAAGGATAGGACATTTATCATATAAGACCAGATTACACCTTTTTGCTGATTTTCTGTTGTCTATCATTGTATATGTATGATGTAGGCAGACCAGTTTTAGGCCCTGCTTTGCCTGATTAGTGGAAGAGGACTTGCTAATTATGATGCAAATAGAGATTGTTTTTTTTTATTTTATTTTTGTTTATTTTTAAGGGGGAAGGGTGGGGCCTTCAAATGTTATCAGGACAATTGCAAAGACTGCAGGCATATGTCCTTGCTGGTAAAAGCAGTTCTTCAGGCCTGTTTTGAGAACCTTGAGACAGAGAGGGGTCTCTTAAAGTTTTGGTGGAGAGAGAGGAGGCTAGCTACACTACCAGGCAGATCTTCCTCTACTAATATTGCTTGCCATCTTTCATGCAATGGCTTCAAAAGTCTTGTCTTGTGAAAAGGCAGCACCATCACTCTTTAGAATCCCTATCAGTCCGCATTTTAGATTTGAGAAGTCTCAGCTGAGACATCTTTGGCACAGTGCACAAATCTGAGAAAGTAATTTCTTCATTCAACATGTAATTTAAACTGTGGCATTTATTGCCAGAGAATGTGGTAAAAAGCAGTTAGCTTAGGGTTTTTAAAAAGGCTTGGATAGTTTCCTAAAAGAAAAATCCAAAAGCCATTATTAAGATGAACTTCGGCAAAAATTCATTATGTGTTTCTAGGATAAGCAGTACAAAATCTGTTTTACTCTTTTGGGATCTTGTCAGGTACTTGTAACCTGGATTGGCCACTGTTGGAAACAGGATGCTGGGCTTGATGGACCTTTGATCTGTCCCATTGTGGCAACGCTTAGTTCTTATGAGACTTTGCTAAAACCACATGGCTCAAAGGCAGTTGCAGATAGTCATCTCAGCACAGAAGACCATAACTGTAGCACTACTCCAAAGCACAAACTAGAAGCTGATTCTACACCATTTGCTACGTATGGAAAGGTGACTCAATTCCATCATGAAGGTTTGATGCAATCTGGTGCACACCACTGTTGACTCAGATATGCACTTTCTCTATAGTAATATGCAAGCACAGAGCTGGCACACACATCCTCTTTGCCTGTAAGACTGAGGCGTTCAAATTTTTTCAATAGTGGATTGCATGGTATCCACACACGTTCTTATAGTAGGCTACACGTTCAGAAGTGTGTATGTGGATACTTGAATAATTTGTATCCTGCTATAGCATGATGACTACTACTACTACTACTCAAAATATATGAATCTCTTCTGAAAGCATGACTTTATGTCCACCAAATAGCTCTATTGTTTCAGAATCATGTGTGCTATGTAAGCTGCACAGAAATGTAGATTTTGCGGGATAGAAGTTTTTTTAAATAAAAAAATAAGGTAAAACGTTTTGCTAAAAATGTCAAATGGGATGTATTTTGGCCCCACCCCCCTGCTGTAAGGTTACCAAATTCTGGGTTGTTGCCTCCTGCTCAGCATGTTATTAATGCACCAAATGCTGTAGCAACTATTTTTTTTTTTTTTTTAAGCCATGAACTTCAGCCCCAGTTATGGTTGTCATGGTAGATGATTCATTTTCATTAGTCTTCTGGAATAAACTCATTCATTTTTGGAAAACATGTTTGACTTTGTCAGAGACTGTTGCAAGGTTATCCTGGGGTTACAGTCTCTCGGATCATACTGAACCACAGGTCTCCAGGTCCATAGAGCTTACTTTGATCTTCTCAAGATCCAGTAGTTTCTTTTTTTCTTGAGTTTGGAGGCTTGCTCCTTACATCCTCTCTTCTGCGCACTACACATTTTCAAGCTGGAATATGATGCAGACCCCACTACATACCAGAACTCTGCTCCCCTGAATGGCTAGACCCAGTGGTCTCCAACACGCGGCCCGGGTAGTCCCATTTTTGCAACCCCATACCTGATAGCAGAAAATTGAGTTTGCGTACCAGAAGGATGCAGCACTGTCAGAGGCAGCTAGAGAAAGGTTCCTACAAGGCTCTACTGGGTTGCATGTGCCTGCGTACCATGCGTGTTCATATTTACTTGCATGTACATCAATATGGGGCACATGTGACCCAGGAGAGCTTCATGGGGCCTTTTCTCTACCTGTCTGCCAACTTCGCAGCATCCTTCAGGAGAGCAAATTTAATTTTTAAGCACTATCCACTGACAGTGTGTCTGACAAGCAGGTCACAGAGAATGATTCCAAAGGCAGGATAGAATTATTCATATCAGCTTTACTGTTGTGTACAATCCCTGCTGGCCTTTAATGGAAGTAATTTCATTTCTGAATAGTGTTTCAGATGGTCACCCCCTCCCTACTCATATTTATATTTTTAATTAAAAAAAGCTGTAATATATATATATTTTTTTTTTCTTTCATCTAAAGATCATGAATATAAAGTTCATATTGTGATACATCCCATTTTAGACTGCACACCACTCTACTCAGGTTTATTTATTATTTTTTTTTTTCATATTTAACTCTCTTTATTAATTTCAAATTTAAACAAAGATACATCTCTTTGAATTGATACATCCATTTCAAACATCCAAATGAAACATATAAAAATCATTATTACAATAATATTAGTCTTGAGAAATGGAATTATAGTCCACTAATAAGGATGGGAGGTTCAAGATGGTTTATAAGCCAAAGGAAGTTAGCATAACAATAAGTAGGTTAAAGGAGTACTAGCAGCGGTTCCTAAATATTCTCGGGATTCAACGTTTGGATTGAAGCCTGGTTCTTCTTCTTATCAAGGAAGGACCGCAATTGTTCAGGTTCAAAGAATATATATTTTTCCTCTTTGAATATCAACATGCATTTACACGGAAATCGTAGCTGGAAAACCGCCCCAGTAGCAAGAGATTCCTGTTTCATGTCCAGGAATTTCTTTCGCCTCTGTTGCGTCCATCTTGCAATATCTGGGAATATAGAGACCTTGCTTCCTTTAAAATCCGGATGAATGTTTTTAAAGTAAAGTCTCATTAACGATTCTTTATCTTGTAAGAAAACAAATGTTACTATCAAGGTTGCTCTAGTCTCTGTATTATCCATTGATTGCTCCAATAGATTAGTTAAATCCAGCTTCTCAGGTAAATTAACTTTAGAAATATCCTGTTGTGGGGAAGTTTTTATTTCCAGGTAATGAATTTTTTGTAGTGGGGGTAAAGATTGCTCTGGGTATTTAAATACCTCTTTCAAGAATTTTGCAAACATATCCTTGGGAATGACAAATTTAGACTTCGGAAAATTTAGCAATCTTACATTCAGGTTTCTTGATTGATTTTCAAGGTTCTCTAGTTTCCTATGGATTAATATTCGGTCCCCTGAAGTTAAGGCTTGATGTTGAGAAATTTTTCCTATTTGTCCTTCCAAGTCAGTTTGTTTTCTCAACAACCCTTCAGTTTGACTTTTTAAAGAATTTATCTGCGTTGCATTATTCAGGGAGACTGTAATAAATGAGGTACAAACCTTGTGGAGAGATTCCAGAGCCGTCCATATCGTCTCCAGTGAAACCTCTTGGGGTTTAACCAGGGGCTGCATCGCCAGAGCACAAGAAGTAATTTCTTCTTGTGTAGTTGTTGAAGGCGGTTCCTCCACGGTTTCCCCCACTGTTGTTCCAGGCATTCGCTGGGTTCCCTGAGCCAGCCCTAGAAGTGTATCAGGCGTCGCAATTACCCCGGGAGTGCACCACTCCTTCGACTCCGCTCTACCTTCGGCGGTCGGAACAGCGCTTCCGGGTGCATGCGGTGGCGTCAGGGTCATCGGTCCCAGCGGGCTGAGCGAAAGATCACTCTCCTGAGCAGGGCTCTTCCTTTCCCCGCTAATGGAAACGCCCGCGGTTGGAGTGGAGACCAGAAATGCTGACAGAGACTGCTGCCCAGGCAAGGAAGGGATCTGCTTCGGGAGGGGTGGTCCCCTCGGCTTCCCTTTCCTTTTCGGCATGATTCCTGTGGAAAAAGGTACTTTTCAAAAGTAAACCTCGGGAGCGTCTTAGTCGCACGTCCTGCTAGGTCGCCATCTTGTCTCCCCCCCTCTACTCAGGTTTATTTTTAAAGTGGCCTCAGGTTCTCAACACAATTGTTCCTCCAAGAATTACAGGCAGCCAGTTGAAGAATACAGTATGGTCTTGATTATCTGACTTAAATGGGGGACCAACACATCGGATAAGTAAAAAGTTGGATAATACAGAAAACAGTGCATAAGCTCCTCAAACAATGCATAAACAAAGGCATAGAGTTCCCAATTTTCAAACATTGTTTTAAAACAAAGTTCCTTGTCATCAGCAGCAGGTGAATCCATTACGAGTGGGTTGTGTCCACCTACCAGCAGGGGGAGATAGAGAACACTGAAAACCATAGTGTCTCTAGGACAGCTAGCTCCATCTGCCTCTCAGTATTTCTCTATCTGCCAGCAGGGTAGGACGCAGCTTGTTCAGCTCCTTGAAAATTTCTGCCTGGGGAGGCTCCTGTGCTTGGCCAGTTAAGCTGGGGTGTTGTGGCTGGTGGTGCCCACTTTAAAGGCACATAGGTTTGCCCTTTCCCTGCCTTACCCATTGTGGATGTAGGCACATAGGTTCGCCCTTTTCCTGCCTTTCCCACTTCCCCCTTGTGGATGTAGGCATATAGGTTCGCCCTGTCCCTGCCTTTCCCACCCTCTACTGCCTCCAGAGTACCTCTGTAGCTGTTTGCCTCCAACTTTCCTCACAGCGTTTAAAAAAAAAAACGCGCTTTTTATGCGGTGCTATTCTGAGGCTTTTATTGACGTGCAGCGTGACCGGAGCTCAGTGGACTCTGTCCTTTGAGGTAAGAGCGGTACTCAGCTCCTCCGGGGAGGGCCTGCGGATGGCGTTCCGATCAGGGTGATTTTGGCGCGAAGCCACCAATTTTGTATTTTATTCCACTGTTTTTCGGCGATGGCTGCTGAGGGAGTTAAGCGCTGTTCCTATTGTGGCAAGCGCAGATCAGCAGCGGGGCTCTGTAAAACGTGCTGTATAGACGGTAGAGCCAGTACGAGCACAGCGAGCGATGAGTCTTCCCGCTCAATGGAGCTGGCAGTGGGCGCCATCTTGGAAGCGCCGCATGGCTCGACCCCCGCGGTTGCGGAGGAGTCTGTGAGCAGAGGGGCACCTCGGGCCGAGGCTACCAGAGGAGCTCCATTCCCCCGTAGCTCCTAATTCGGAGACGGGAGGTCAGGCTGAGTTTTTCTCCCCTGAGTTTGTGCTTATCTGCTATAATAAAAAGCAACCTCAACGTTCTGAGGACACTGACGTCACTGAAGTCAGTCAGTCTCCCAGAACGGTTCGTGGATTCATGGTGGTGAAGCCACCCCACAGACCCGTGCTCCGCCCTCGCGTCAAACGTCATGACATCAAGGGCAGGAAAAAAAAAATCACCTAAACAAACGCTTGACCCCCCCCCCCCCCCTAAAGCTGCAGCTCAACACAAGGACCTCCAGCACCCCCCCCCCCCCCCCCCCCGCAACAACCCCCTCCTGAGACACCCACCTTTACGTTGCTTTGCCGGTGGGGGACCCCCCTTTCGGGGACTTCTGTTATTTGGAGAGGAGTTGGAGAGGATTGTTAAAGACCTGGGGAATGCTAAACCCCAGCGGTTACCTGAGGATAGGCCACGGCCTTCTTCCAAGGGTCAGGTGGTTCCCTCCTCCTGTAGACCTCGCTTCCGTGAAGCTAGAAGGTATCACCCGGGGCGCTCTGCTGGGTTTACTCAACGTGCCCGTTTTCAGCAGAGGAACTCCTTTCGCTCGGACAAGCGATCTGCAGCGGCCGGTGCTAGGCCTGGAGTTAAAGGGTGACCCTCTCAATGATGGTGCGCTGGTGTACTCCTCCTTTACAGCTGTAGGAGGACGCCTTTCCCTCTTTCTAGAGGAGTTGAGCAAGATTACCTCGGATCAGTGGGTCCTGGACCTGATCAGAGAAGGTTACCGATTGGAATTCAATGCCCCGGTGACAGACGTGTTTTTGGAGTCCCGATGCGGTACTGCCATCAAACGGGTGGCGGTAGAGGAGACCCAACAAGTCTTGTTGCACCTTGGGGCAGTGATCCCTGTGCCTCCCGCCAAACACGGCTGCGGTCATTACTCCATTTACTTGTGCTGCGAAAAGGCGGGTCTTTTCGGCCCATTCTCGACTTGAAGGAAGTCAACAAGTCTGTGAGAGTGCGGCATTTTCGCATGGAAACCCTGCGCTCAGTCATTGCGGCGGTACAGCCAGGAGAGTTCCTCACGTCTCTGGACCTAAAAGAAGCTTACTTGCACATACCTATTTGGCCCCTGCACCAACGGTTCCTCCGATTTGCGGTGTTGGGAAGACATTTCCAGTTTCGGGCCTTGCCTTTTGGCCTTGCCACAGCTCCTCGAACCTTTTCAAAGGTAATGGTGGTAGTAGCTGCCTTTCTCAGGTGAGAGGGTATCCGGGTTCACCCGTACCTAGACGACTGGCTCATCAGAGCGGACTCGGCAAAAGAGAGTCGTCATGTCACAGCCAGAGTGGTCTCAGTACTGCAATCTCTGGGCTGGGTCGTCAATATACCCAAAAGTCACCTGACCCCCCCCCCCCTCTCAATCTCTAGAATATTTGGGGGTCTGGTTCAACACGGCCTCGGGGTTTGTTTATCTACCCGACCAAAGGCGGTGCAAGCTTCAGAATCAGGTCAGTCTGCTCCTGAGGATGCCTCGCCCGCGAGCTTGGGACATTGTCCAGCTTTTGGGGTCGATGACTGTCACCTTAGAAGTGGTGCCATGGGCGAGAGCGCATATGAGACCTCTGCAGATTGCCCTGCTTCAACGATGGTCTCCGATGTCCCAGGATTATCAACGCAGACTCACACGGCTCCTTGCGGCCCGACTCAGTATGGAGTGGTGGCTCTCAGACAGCATGCTGCGGCGAGGAATGCCGCTAGCGCTTCCCGATTGGTGCCTGGTGGTAACGGATGCCAGCCTGAAGGGCTGGGGAGCACATTGCCAGGGAAGCTATGCCCAGGGTCTATGGACACCCAAGGAAACGGGGTGGTCCATCAATCGCTTAGAACTGAGAGCGATATTTCACGCGCTTCTGGCCTTTCACAAAACCCTGGAGGGACTGGCTGTCAGAGTTCTGTCGGACAACACGACAGCAGTGGCCTACATAAATCGACAAGGCGGAACTCAGTGCAGAGCACTGACCGTGGAGGCCGCTCTACTTGCCACTGGGCCGAGCTACATCTGCAGCTTCTGTCAGCAGCTCACATAGCAGGTCAGAGCAACGTGCAAGCCTATTTTCTAAGCAGGCATCAAATCGACCCAGCGGAGTGGGAACTGGCAGACGAAGTGTTCCTTCAGATCTGTGTCAAATGGGGAAAGCCTATAATGGATCTTATGGCGTCAAGCACAAATGCCAAAGTCCCGTCCTTTTTCAGCAGACGGAGAGATCCTCTCTCGGCAGGGTTGGATGCCTTAGCTCAACCCTGGCCTCCGGGCCTCCTGTATGTGTTCCCTCCTTGGCCCTTAATAGGGCGGCTCCTCCTGCGAATTCGGCTACATCAAGGAGTGGTGATCCTCATTGCCCTGGATTGGCCCAGGGGGCCGTGGTATGTGGACCTCCGGCGGATGCTGGTGGAGGCTCCCCTTCCTTTGCCTCTGGTTCCGAACCAGGGCCCGGTGACCATGGAGGATCCATGCCGCTTTGGTCTTACGCATGGCTATTGAGAGGGCGCAATGAGACAAGGGCTATTCTAACAAGGTCATCTCCACTCTCTTGCAGGCCTGCAAGTGTTCCACTTCCGTTGCCTATGCTCGGATCTGGCGCCAGTTTGAGGCTTGGTGTGCTTCTAAAGCAATCACACCCATGCGGGCTTCTGTTTCGCCGATACTTGACTTTCTGCAGGATGGTTTACAAAAGGCTGGCCTATAATTCCCTGCGTGTTCAAGTGGCAGCATTGTCATGCTTTCGGGGGAAGGTCGCTGGCCTCTCCCTGGCTTCACATCCGGACATTGCACGGTTTTTGAGAAAGGTGCTTTGGCTCCGGCCTGGAACCTGGGGCTAGTATTAAAGGCCCTTCAAGGCGCTGAAGCGAGCTTCGGAGAAGGATGTGACTCTAAAGACGCTCTTTTTGGTGGCCATTGCATCGGCGATACGGGTATCTGAGCGCCAGGTGCTGTCCTGTCGAGACGTTTTCTGCAATTCTCAGAGTCCGGAGTAATGGTACATACTGTGCCTTCCTTCACACCTAAGGTGGTTTCAGCGTTTCACCTAAACCAGCCTATCTATTTTCCCTCCTTTACTAGAGAGGAGTTTCCAGAATCCTTTGGGCAGTTGCACCTCCTGGATGTGCGCCGGGCTCTGTTTCAGTATCTGCGGATGTCAAATGCTTTCAGGACGTCTGATCACCTTTTTGTATTGTTGTCAGGTCCTCGCAGAGGGTCTCCAGCGTCTAAAGCTACTATAGCCCTTTGGCTTAAGGAAGCCATTTTTTCTGCATATCTGCTATCTGGCCGGCCTCCGCCTGACGCCTTTAAGGCACATTCCACAAGAGCGATTTCTTCCTCTTGGGCTGAGACGGGAGCACTCTCTCTTCAAGAGATATGTAGTGCAGCTGCGTGGGCTTCTAAGCTCTCTTTTGCTTGTCATTACACGCTGGATGTGGCTGCCAGGAGGGACGCGCTTTTTGGAGCACAAGTGCTTGCGCGTGGTGTGGCTTGTTCCCGCCCTATCTAGGGATTGCTTTGATACATCCCATTCGTAATGGATTCATCTGCTGCTGATGACAAGGAAGGGAAAATTAGGTTCTTACCTTGGTAATTTTCTTTCCTTTAGTCACAGCAGATGAATCCATGATCCCTCCCTGATTGGCTCTGTTTTGTGTTCAGTTTTTCCTGCAGATGTGCCCTCATTGGGAGAAGTTGGAAAACAGTCTTCAGGATTTCTGTTCTACTACAGGAGGTTGAGTTCATCCCTCCTTTGTGTTATTGCTCCTGTTCTGGGGTGTTCGTTCGCTGTGAGGAAAGTTCATGTTATGCTACTTTGCAGTTTAACACTGCTTTGGAAGCTTCAAAATACTGAGAGGCAGATGGAGCTAGCCGTCCTAGAGGCACTATGGTTTTCAGTGCTCTCTATCTCCCCCTGCTGGTAGGTGGACACAACCCATTCGTAATGGATTCATCTGCTGTGACTAAAGGAAAGAAAATTACCAAGGTAAGAACCTAATTTTCCCATTTTTAATAGAAAACAATGACATCACCGGGGGGGGGGGGGGGGGTGTCTGTCGGATATAATGGATGGTCGGATTAGTGAAGACTGGATAGTTGAGACTGTACTGTATTTATGCTCAAACAGCATTATTGGGGCAAGAGAAACAGTGTCTCTGAAATTACTCCCGAGAATCCACACCATGCTTCCCCTGTTTGTACTTTGTCATAAATAAGAACATTTTCTATTTTCTATTCCCAGTTAATAATATGCCAAATAAAGTGAGATGTTTTTTTTTTTTTTAATATATCCTTGTAGAATCAAAATCAGTATTTAAAATCCATGTGTAAGCCTAAAATCTTTTGGTAGTCCCTGGAGCTTTCTTGTGTGCACTTTGCGACCTTGACATGGAAAAGGTTGGACACCACTGGGCTAGAGTGTTCATTAGAACAGTGTTTCCCAAGTCTGGCCCTGGAGTACCCCTTGCCAGTCAGGTTTTCTTGTGTGCACTTTGCGGCCTTTACATGGAAAAGGTTGGACACCACTGGGCTAGAGTGTTTATTAGAACAGTTTTTTCCAAGTCTGACCCTAGAGTACCCCTTGCCAGTCACATTTTCAGGATATCTACAATGAATTTGCATATAATGGAGGTAGTGTATGAAAATCAAGTTCATGCATATTTATTGTGGATATCCTGAAAACCTGACTGGCAAGGGGTACTCCAGGTCTGGACTTGGGAAACACTGTACTAGAAATCTGCCAGACACCTCCCCCTCCACCCATAGGGAGCTCCTTCATGTAAAGAAATCTCTTGTCCTAGATTTGTACAACAAAAGGGAGGTTCTTTCCAGATCAGTAGAAGGTATAATGTAGACCTGATGTCCTTGGACTTTCAAAATACATATAAGTTCCAAAGTCTGCTAGTAGTTCTGCCCATGGTTCCAGGATCATCAAATATGTATGTGACAAACCCTAATAGTAACATGGTAAATAACGGCAGATAGAGCTGCATGATCCTTCCAGTCTGTCCAACTTTCGCATTCATTATCAATTCACTAGTAAAAAAGGCGCGTTTCTCAAAGAAATAAAACGGGTGCTAGCAAGGTTTTCCTCGTAGTGTGTGTGTTTGAGAGAGTGTGTGTGAGAGTGATTGTGTGAGAGAGAGAGAGTGAATGTGCGAGTGTGTGTGTGACAGTGAGACTGGGTGTGAGTGTGTCTATGAGAGAGAGAGTGTGTGTGTGAGATTGAGAGTGTGTGTCAGGGGCCCCCCTCCCTCCCAGTTCCAGTGTCTCTCCCTCCCTCTGACTTCCAAGGTCGTCCCCCTTTCCTCCATCCCTCCGACTTCCAGGGTCGTCGTCCCTCCCTTCCACCCTTCCAGTTCCGGGCCCCACTCTCTCCCAGTTCCAGGGTTGTCGTCCCTCCCTTCCAGTTCCAGGCCCCCTCCCTCCAATTTGTAACAGTCATCTTCACTTACCAAGTCAGGGTTACGGCGGCTGGCAGCAGCAGCGGTAAAATGCGTGCAGGCTCGGCCCTTCTTTCTCAGCTGTGGACCTGCCCTCATTTCCTGTTTCCGCAAGGGCGGGACCACAGCTCAGAAAGAGAGAGAAGGGCCGAGCCTGCACGTGTTTACCGCTGCTGCTGCCAGCCGCCGTGAAGATGACTTTTAAAAATTGGAGGGAGGGGCCTGGAACTGGAAGGGAGGGACGATGACGCTCTCATGCATGTGACGTGCCCTTCCCTCTCACAGTTCCGCTCTCGACATCATCACGTTTTGACGCTAGGGCGGTACAGAGAGAGATGGTGACAGCCAGCACGAACCCTACAAAACCCTTCACTTCCACGGAGTCAGCTTCAGAACGATGGAGGTGCTTTTTATTATAGCAGATTATTGAACAAACAATCTGATAGTATTACAATATTTTACTTGCTAAGTTCCACTTTACGATGCCTTCCCCCTCCCACTGAGCTAGAGCTACTGGGGTTTGTCATAAATTATCCCAAGTCCCATCTCACCCCAGTCCAAAAATTGGAATTCATTGGAGCCCTGTTGAACACTCAGCTCGAGCTTATCTTCCCGAGGCAAGGGCAGACAAACTTCTGTCCATGGTTCGAGCGTCTCAGCAGGTCACGGCTCAGCAGATATTGAGACTTCTGGGGCCTCCACAGTTCATGTAACGCCCATGGCACGTCTACATATGAGATCAGCTCAATGGACCCTAGGTTCCCAGTGGTTTCAAGCTGCGGGGGATCTAGAGGATGTAGTCCAACTGCCCACCAGCTTTTGGAATTCTCTTCAGTGGTGGTCGATTCGACCAATTTCACCATAGGGCGACCATTCCAAGTTCCTCAGCCAGAGAAAGTGCAGACAACGGATGCATCTCTCCTGGGGTGTAGAGCTCATGTAGGTGGGCTCCACACTCGGGGAGCCTGGTCCTTTCAGGAAAAAGGTCTGCAGATCAATCTTCTGGAATTAAGAGCGATCTGGAACGCTCTAAAGGCTTTCAGAGATCGGCTGTCCGTCCAAGTATTCTTAATTCAGACAGACAATCAGGTTGCCATGTGCTGCACCAACAAGCAGGGGGGCACTGGATCTTGCCCTCTGTGTCAGGAAGCCGTCCAGATGTGGCTTTGGGCACATTGTCACGGCATGTTTATCCAAGCCACTTAATCTGGCAGGCATAAACAACAGTCTGGCCGACAGGCTGAGCAGGATAATGCAACCTCACGAGTGGTCACCGAACATGGGCATAGTCTGCAAGATCTTCCGAGCGTGGGGCACCCCGTCGGTGGATCTTTTTGCCACTCAGATCAATCACAAGGTCCCTCAGTTCTGTTCCAGGCTTCAGGCCCATGACAGACTAGCGTCAGATGCCTTTCTCCTACATTGGGGGACAGGCCTTCTGTATGCGTATCATCCCATACCTCTAGTAGGGAAGAGTTTGCTGAAACTCAAGCGAGACTACGGAACCATTATCCTGATTGCACCCTTCTGGCCGCGTCAGATCTGGTTTCCTCTTCTTCTGGAGTTGTCCTCCAAAGAACCGTGGAGATTGGACTGTTTTCCATCCCTCATCACTCAGAACGAGGGGTCGCTTCTACATCCCAACCTCCAGTCTCTGGCTCTCATGGGCTGGATGTTGAGAACTTAGAATTCACCTCCTTGTGTCTTTCAGAGGGTGTCTCCCGAGTCTTGCTTCCAGGAAAGGCTCCACGAAGAGGTGTTACTCTTTCAAATGGAGGAGGTTTGCCGTCTGGTGTGACAGCAAGGCCCTAGATCCTCTTTCTTGTCCTATGTAGACCCTGCTTGAATACGTTCTACACTTGTCAGAGTCTGGTCTCAAGAATAGCTCTGTGAGGGTTCACCTTAGTTCGATTAGTGCTTGTCACTGTCATGTAGAGGGTAAGTCTATCTCTGGACAGCCTTTAGTTCGCTTCTTGAGAGGTTTGCTTTTGTCAAAGCCCCCTGTCAAACCTCCAGCAGTGTCATGGGAACTCAGTGTCATTCTCACCCAGCTGATGAAAGTTCCTTTTGAGCCACTGAATTCCTGCCATCTGAAGGACTTGACTGGAAGGTCGTTTTCTTGGTGGCTGTTACTTCAGTGAGCTTCAGGCTTTGGTAGTGCATGCACCTTATATCAAGTTCCATCACAACAGAGTAGTCCTCCGCACGCACCCTAAGTTCCTGCCAAAGGTGGTGTCGGAGTTCCATCTTAACCAGTCAATTGTCTTGCCAACATTCGTTCCCCATCCTCATACCTGCCCTGGCGAAAGCAGTTTGCACACTTTGGACTTCAAGAGAGCATTGGCCTTTTTTCATGGAGTGGATGAAGCCCTTTAGACAGTCCACCCAGTTGTTTGTTTCTTTTGATCCCAACAGGAGGGGAGTCGCTATCGGAAAATGTACAGTCTCCAAGTGGCTAGCATTTTCTTCACTTACGCCCAAGCTGGGCTGACTCTGGGGCCATGTCACGGCTCACAATGTTAGAGCCATGGCTGTGTCAGTGGCTCACTTAAAATCAGACTCAATTGAGATTTGCAAGGCTGCAGCGTGGTCTTCGGTCCACACATTCACATCTTGCTACTGCCTTCAGCAGGATACCCAACGTGACAGTCAGTTTGGGCAGTCGGTGCTGCAGAATCTGTTCGGGGTTTAGAATCCAACTCCACCCCCCTAGACCCATTTTTCTTCTGTTCCAGGCTGCACTCTCAGTTGTTTATGGTTTCAGGTCAATCTATGTTATGTCCTCGCCGTTGCGAGGCCCAATTGACCAATGTTCATTGTTTTGAGTGAGCCTGGTTGCTAGGGATACCCCACATGTGAGAACAAGCAGCCTGCTTGTGCTTAGAGAAAGTGAAGATACTTACCTGTAGCAGGTATTCTCAGAGGACAGCAGGCTAATTGTTCTCACAAACCCGCCCACCTTCCCTTTGGAGTTGTTGTTTTCTTTTTGATTAAATTGAGCGGGAATGCTCACACGACGGGTGGGAAGTCATCTGTGCATGCGCGGTGCGTGTGGTTTGTGCGTCAGAAGGCTCTGGCAAAACTTAAGTTTTGCTGTAGAAAAATGTGAGAACAATCAGCCTGCTGTCCTTGGAGAATACCTGCAACAGGTATGTATCTTCGCTTTATCCAGTAAGACATAAACATATATTCAATATGAAATTTTATCAGAATCCAGTGATACTTTATTATTGGTATCACATGGTCTTTATAATGTGCCCTAGAAAATAACTCAACTGCTGCATTCTGTAATGTTTGAAGCCTTTTAAAATAATTCATTTGGGAGACTGGTGTAAACAAGGTTACCATAATCCAATCTTGAAATTAGTAGAGCATGTATGAGCATATGAAATGCCTTCTCATCTGTGAAGCTCCTGATAGTTTGTAGCTGTGTCAACACAAAGACTCCATTTCTTAACACCCTAGAGATGTTCTGAAAAAAATTAACTGATAATAAAAATTCGTAAATATTTGAAAGAATCAACCAATTCAGTGGTCTCGCCTGCTAAACATGGCCAATTGTTACAGCAAGTAATCCAACTTGCATTGTCTTGGCAACATTTAGAATTAAACAATGTTCTTTCAGCCAGATAGATACTTTGTCCGGGATGTGAAACTGAAATATTTGCCAATAATAGAATATCGTCTGCATACTTATAAACACTGAGATTTAAAATAAGATAGGAAATAGGGCAGAGCCTTTAACTACACCACATGATGACTGTTTAATTTAATCGGTGTAAAGCAGTGTGCCAAGTCTGTGGTAGATTTCAGTGAGTTCTGCCCACTGATGCTGATGAGGGAATTAGAGTTGGTGGGCCTGATACTGATATTCAGCCAGCAGCGATCAGCGTTTTGTTGACCACTACTAGCGATATGCCCAAAAATTCAGTGTTGGGCCATGTCCAGGCTCTGGCATTGAATTCCTGGGTTTACAGAGCTGGTGAAAACATAGCTAAGTGTGATATTCGGCACTTAACCGGCTATGGCGAACTGTTTAAAGATAGGACTGACTTTTATGCGGTTCTGTTTATGCAATTACCTTGACTGTTTTAAGTGTTGCTGAATATGACCAGCTCCAAACAAGCCAGGAGCTATTTCTGGCTGGTTAAATTGCTTTGAATAATGACCCCAGTGTAGGTAGCAACAGTTGTCAAATCCACATTCTCTTGTCTTCAAAGGTTGATTTAATTGTTGCAGTGGTGAAGGTGGAGCAAAAAGATGTCAGTGATGCTGAGAACTGTAAAGAACAGGTTGAGAAGCTGAGGATGTTAGTTTTGTTAACTTAGCACCAGTTCTTTGGCGAGCTCAAAGAGTTTTGATAGCCAGGCAAAAGCATACTGTTAGGCCAGATGCATTCTTCATTAGATGATTGAATTCAAGCAGAGGCAGAAATACATGAGCAAGGATGCTGGAAGAGGCTGTAAACATTTTTGAAACAACTAATAAGAAGTGGTTGTGTTATTTTCCTTGGTGAAATAGATGGAGCTTCTGTGATGTGGACTGGTTGTGGTGGTAGTGAAGTACATAGTACTATGATGTGGAGGAATAGCCTAATGGTTAGAACAGCAGGTTGTGAACCAGGAAAGCCCAGTTCAAATCCCTCTGCAGCTCCTTATGATCTTGGGCAACTCTTAACCATTCATTGCCTCAAGTACAAACTTAGATTTTGAGCACTCCAGGGACAGAGAAATACTTTCTTTACCTGAATATACACCACTTTGATAGTTTTGGGGCTTGCAGGCAGGGATGTTGGTTCTGTTTCATGGTCCTGGCAAGGGTCAAGTGCCCTCGGTCTTTATGCACTGGATTAAGTCAGCTATTGAGTTACTTTCTTCAGAGGAAAAGAGGTTCCTCATAGCCATAGTCACAAGCTGCGTCCTGGGCTGAAACGAGGGTGATATTCATAGAAGCCATATGCAGAGCCTTGATCCGGTCCTCAATTTTTTTTCGGGGGGGGGGGGGGGGGGGGCTAGGTAGTAAAATGTCTTCTGGTAGGGCAGTGTTGGAAAACATTGTCTCTCCACCAAGCTCTGGTACATCCTATAGGTCCCGATTGGTTGAACAGGACAAGGAAGATGGAATTTATTTTTACCTGTTAACTTTTTCCTTGATTCTTACTAGACCAGTCCACGACTCATCCCAGTGGACTGAGGTGTTCAGTAAATTCCTGGATCCTAGGTCTGCTACCTGTCTACATCCATGACCTCTTTATCTCTCGTACTCTCCATCTGCTTGCCCTAACTGAAATTTGGCTTTACCCTGAAGACTGTGCTTCAGTTGTAGCCCTATGCCACGGAGGTTATCTTTTCTCCCATACTCCTCGCCCAGTTGGTTGCGGAGGTGGTGTTGGGCTACTACTTTCACCCTCTTGTAGATTTCAACCTCTTCTTCTACCTCAGTGTCACTGTTTTTCTTCCTTCGAAGTCCACTCCATCCGTCTATTTGCTCCTCTGCCTCTCCGAGTAGCAGTCATTTATCAACCCCCTGATAAGTCCCTTTCTTCCTTTCTCACTGACTTTGATGCTTGGCTCTCCTTCTTTCTTGAACCTTCATCTCCTTCCCTTATTCTTGGGGATTTTAACATTCATGCTAATGATCCCTCTGACTCTTATGCTTCGCAGTTCCTTGCTTTAACATCCTCTTTCAATCTTCAATTGTGCTCCACTGTCCCCACTCACCAGAACGGCCACTGTCTTGATCTTATCCTCTCCTCAAACTGCTCACTCTCCAGTTTCTGTATCTAAACTCTTCCCCTCTCTGATAACTTTCACACTTAAACACCCTCCTCCCCAATCCCGTCCAATCTTAACCAATACATTTAGGAATCTTCAGGCTATTGACCCTTCTACGCTGTCCTCCAATGTTTCAAATCTCTTCTCTACCACTATGTTATCCAAGTCTGTCAATGAGGCTGTCTCTTCCTATAATACTATTCTCTCCTCTACTCTGGATACTCTCGCTCCTCTCATTCCCCGTTCTGTAAAACGTACCAAACCCCAACCTTGGCTGACCTCTAGAATCCGCTACCTACGTTCCTGTGCCTGCTCTGCCGAACGCCTTTGGCTGAAATCCCGTGCCCATGCTGACTTCATACATTTGAAATTCTTGCTGACCTCCTTCCAGTCTGCTCTTTTACTTGCCGAACAGGACTATTACATCCAGTTGACTAATTCTCTTGGCTTAAACCCTCGTTGTCTCTTTGCCACACTGAACTGTCTCCTCAAAGTGCCTTCACCTCCAACTCCCCCCACCCCCCCCACTTTCCCCCCAGACTCTGGCTGAGTTCTTTCATGATAAGGTTCACAAGATTAAACTTGAATTCTCAACCAGGTCACCTCCACCTCTCCTTCCCTTAGTCCATTCTGTCAACCCTCCAACCCCTGCCTCCTTTTCTTCCTTTTCTGAAATCACTGAAGAGGAAACTACACATCTTCTTCTTTCCTCCTCGAAACTAACTACCTGTTCCTCTGATCCTATTCCTACCCATCTACTTAACACTATCTCTCCTACTGTCATCCCTTTTATCTGTCATATCCTCAATCTTTCACTGTCCACTGCGACTGTTCCTGATGCCTTTAAACATGCCATAGTCACACCACTCCTTAAAAAACCTTCACTGGGACCCTACCTGTCCTTCCAACTATCGCCCCATCTCCCTCCTCCCTTTCCTATCCAAGATACTTGAACGGTTCACCGCCGTTGTCTTGACTTTCTTTCACCTCAAGCTATTCTTGATCCACTTCAATCTGGCTTTAGCCCCCTTCATTCAACTGAAACAACGCTTGCTAAAGTCTCCAATGATCTGTTCCTAGCCAGATCCAAAGGTCTCTATTCTATCCTCATCCTTCTCGATCTATCTGCTGCTTTTGACACTGTTGATCACAGCCTGCTCCTTGATACGCTGTCCTCACTTGGATTTCAGGGCTCTGTTCTTTCCTGGTTTTCTTCTTATCTCTCCCAGCGTACCTTTAGTGTATACTCTAGTGGATCCTCCTCTACTTCTTTCCCACTGTCAGTTGGTGTACCTCAGGGATCTGTCCTGGGACCTCTTCTCTTCTCCATCTATACTTCTTCCCTTGGTACTCTGATCTCATCCCATGGTTTTCAGTATCATCTTTACGCTGATGACTTCCAGATCTACCTCTCCACCCCAGAAATCTCAGCTGAAACCCAGGCCAAAGTATCAGCCTGCCTGTCTGACATTGCTGCCTGGATGTCTCAGCGCCATCTGAAACTAAACACGACCAAGACTGAGCTTCTTTTCTTTCCCCTTAAACCAACCTCTCCTCCTCCCCCATTCTCTATTTCTGTGGATAACACTCTCATCCTTCCTGTCTCATCAGCGCGTAACCTTGGGGTCATCTTCGACTTCTCCCTCTCCTTCTCTGCACATATTCAACAGACTGCTAAAACCTGTCGTTTCTTTCTCTATAATATCGGCAAAATTCGCCCTTTCCTTTCTGAGCACACTATCAGAACCCTCATCCACGCTCTCATCACTTCTCGCTTAGACTGTTGCAACTTGCGTCTCACAGGTCTCCCATTTAGCCATCTCTCTCCTCTTCAATCTGTTCAAAATTCTGCTGTACGACTAATATTCCGCCAGGGTCGTTATGCTCATATTAGCCCTCTCCTCAAGTCACTTCACTGGCTTCCTATCCGTTTCCGCATACAGTTCAAACTCCTCTTATTGACCTATAAGTGCATTCACTCTGCAGCTCCTCAGTACCTCTCCACTCTCATCTCGCCCTACATTCCTCCCCGGGAACTCCGTTCACTGGGTAAATCTCTCTTATCTGCACCCTTCTCCTCCACCGCCAACTCCAGACTCCATTCCTTTTATCTTGCTGCACCATATGCCTGGAATAGACTTCCTGAGCCGGTACGTCAAGCTCCATCTCTGGCTGTCTTCAAATCTAAGCTAAAAGCCCACCTTTTTGATGCTGCTTTTAACTCCTAACCCTTACACTCTTGTTCAGAACCCTTATTTTATCATCCTCACCTTAATATTCCCTTATCTCTTGTTTGTCCTGTTTGTCCTAATTAGATTGTAAGCTCTGTCGAGCAGGGACTGTCTCTTCATGTTCAAATGTACAGCGCTGCATACGTCTAGTAGCACTATAGAAATGATAAGTAGTAGTAGTACAGGGCTACCGCTGCAGAACTAAGGGGGTGACCATTCTGGGTGGCTGTGCCTTAGAACTGCTGATTGCATGGCTTCTAACGTGAACATTCCATAAGAAAATAATTGCCAAGATACATCAATCAATGAACATACAAATTTTGTTCCTTGGAATGGCAGAAATTGAATACTAGTGATTTAAGAAACCTTTGGAAAACCATTACCACTATTAATATATATATAAACTTTAACAGCTAGCAGAAGCTAAAGCTAAGTATTCAGATCTTATAGGTAAGTATCAAATGGACCCAAAACAATTAGTCTGATTTAATGAATACTGTCACAAATGTGAGTGAACACACTTTTACAGATTCTACTAGATTACAATTACCAATGGTAAATAAGTTTGCTCTTTTTATTTTCAGAGTAAAATCTCATATTAAGTATTCTATTGATCCCTTGCAGAATATTAATACTACTTTACTGCCTGTTTCATCCCAGACTACTGTAGAAGTTTTGGATAACCTGCAGACACTCTAGGATAGGTTTTATAGCATACAACTGAAGGTTCTACACTCTGTTAACCTTTTTTTTATATTTTCTCTTTCACATTGAATTGGTTTATTGCCCTACATATCGATTAAGTTCATCAACCCCACATTTTATAGCCTGGTTTTATACTTGGATTGAATTCATGTTAGGATCAGGCTCTTTTCTTCCTGTTTTTGGAGACATCTTATTACCCCTCTCCTAAAGAATCTATTAGGGGATGAGCAGGAACCTATAAACTATAGACCAGTCGCAGACATACCAGTTAAAGGAGCATTGGTTGCTAACCAGTTGACATATTATCTATCTAGAGCAGTGATGGGCAACCTTTTGAGCTTGGTGTGTCAAACTTCGCCAAAAAACCGAGCATAACTTGGGTGGTGTGTCACTTTGAGAAAAAAAAAAACATAATTTTGTGATATTTATAGTTTAAATAACAAAAATGTATAATTGTAATATATAACTGTATTTAATAAACCAAAAACAAATTATTTAACTTACCTGCCACTATTTCTAATGGCTGGAAACGGCACCCATGATTTATTCTCCCTTTTTGTTTTCCCTCTCTCATAACGAATTGCTACAAACAAGTAGTGAAAGCAATGAAAAGTGATTTCTTAGCTGGACCGGTATTTTTAGGAACTTCCCAAACAAGTGTGGAGCAGGAGCAGCAGTCAGTGTCCAAGCACAGCTGAGCTAAGGCTGCAACAGGATCACAGAGAGGAAGAAAGCGGCCGCTGACCCGACTTTGTCTGAAGAGAGCAGCAGCTGCCTGGGTTACTCGTACTCAGCACTCAGGTTCGACATTTAATCACAATTGCCTCGAGCCTCAGGCAGTTTTTTCACCTGACTGAGCTACAACTGCAGTGAGCTGTGATTGGTTGTAGGGAGCCTGTCTGGCGCCTAAAAGGGCACTCTTAATTGGATGATTCTGTCGAAGAGGACTGCTGGTTACCAAGGCTGCGAGGTGGGGCGGAGCAGGGGGGTTCCAACTCGGAGGGGGGTTCTGAAGCTGCGATAAGACCACCAACGCCCCTGTCGCCCCTGCCTAAGACCGGCCCTGGCATCAAGAGCTGGTAGGCTGGGTTCTATTTGCTGCCGGCTTTCAACCCGCGTGTCATCCAAAATGGCTACGCGTGTCAGTGCTGACATGCGTGTCATAGGTTCGCCATCATGGATCTAGAGTTTCATAATATCTTACATCTGACTTAATTTGATTTTAGAAGAGGTTCTAAGCATTGAGACTAAGGAGCTCATTTTCAAAGCAGTTAGCCTTACAAAGTTCCATTAGGTTTCTATGTAACATTGTAAGTCTTTTTTTTTTTTTTTAAATGCACCTCCACGTAACTTGAACATGAAACTAGGGATCTATTAATTAAAGGGTTTTGAGCTATAATTTTGTAGCTTGATCTCTCTGCAGCTTTTGATATAGTGGACCATAAACTTTTTTGGGGTATTCTAAATAAGGTAGGTCTGATAAGGTTCTCTAAGCCCTGGAAGGTTAAATGTGGAGTCCTGCAGGGCTACCCTTCTTCCTGATATCCTGTTAAAGATATTGATGAGCTCATTTGGAACCTATTTTCATATTTGGATGCAAGATTCTATAGTACTTGATGATATCACCTACTCATCCCTGTGACATTCAGAAATAATATTCCTATAGATATTGTTCAGACTTGTATCGATTTTGTGAAAGCTTGGACAAACCGATACAATCTGAAACTAAATTACTACTACTACTACTATTTAGCATTTCTATAGCGCTACAAGGCATACGCAGCGCTGCACAAATACTGATAAAACCAAAATGTTATGGTTCAGTATTTCCTGTATTACCAAGTAATTCCTTAAATGGTCAGGGGCACCACACACACCCCAATTGACCCCGCTTTTTTTTTTTTTTTTTGTAAATTTTGGGGGTAACTATTGATCCAGTGCTGTCCTTTGAAACTCATGTTAGAGTAAGAAAACTTTTGGGAAATTAAAACAGCTCTGTAGGATTAGAAAATATCTTTATCTTGCTCATTTTAAACTTGTTCAGGCTCTTGTGCTTACCAGTTAGGCTACTGTAATTCATTCTGTAGGTGGTTCTGCAGACTGGGAAAGCAATTACAGACTTTGCAAAATATCTTGGCTAGATTAAATATCTTGTATGCAAATAGGAACCGGTGTCCCCTCTTCTGAGAAGAAATCACTGGCTAACTATTGAGGACCATGTATTATATAACTTGTGAACACATAATATTTAGTATTACTAATGGTACGGTGCCTCTTTGCTTATCTGTTATCCTTTTCACCATCGCACTGGGTCTCTCGCACTGTAAATCAGTTGAATATTCACTTTCCTTCTGCAGCGAATATAAAGTACAAAACAAACCCAAATCAGTTGAATATTCACTTTCCTTCTGCAGCAAATATAAAGTACAAAACAAATCCACTCTTATTTTCTTACCAAACTTGGAATTTCTTGTTAACTGCCATCAGACAGGAATCTGATTGCATGAGCTTTAGAAGGAAACTTAAAACTTACTTGTTTACAGTTTTTAGGAGACTAATTTTCTCCGAGGACAAGCAGGCTGCTTGTTCTCACTGATGGGTGACGTCCACGGCAGCCCCTCCGATCGGAGATCTTCACTAGCAACAGCGTTTGCTAGCCCTCACGTGCGCATGCGCGACCGTCTTCCCGCCTAAACGCGCTCGTGTTCGTCAGTCTTCTTTTTTCCGCGGCTCAGGACCGCTGTTTTTCGGTCGGTCTGTGCCCCAAGGAGACCTCTCGCGTCTTTTCGCCACGTTCTTTCGTTCGGAAGTGTCCAATTTTCTCTTTTTCCGTCGTGTCTCTTAGTTAAAAAAAAAAAAAACCTTCCCTTACGTCGAGTTTTTTCCCGTAAGTTTCCTTTCGTTGTCGGGCGCGGCCTTTTTCGCCGCCTGTACGGGTTTTTTCTAAATTTTTTTGGTGCCATTAGCCATCATCGCGAATTTTGATTTCGCCGGTGTGATTTTTCCGCCCATGTCCTCAAAGCCTGCCAGCGGCTTCAAAAAGTGCACCCAGTGCAGCTGGACTATCTCCCTCACTGACAGGCACGTTTCGTGCCTTCAGTGTCTGGGGGCCAGGCAGCGCCCCCAGGCCTGTACTCTCTGCCTTCTTTTGAAGAAGCGGACTCAGGCGGCGAGATTGGCCCAGTGGAATCTGTTGTTCAGGGCCTCGTCCGGTGCTTTGACGTCTTCGGTACCGAGGTCATCGTCCGGTGCGTCGATCTCTGCGGTACCCAGCTCTTCTGCCGGTGATCCAGCGTCTTCAGTACAGAGGTTATCGGTGGTATCGATGTCGTCGGAGGGTGCTTCGTCTTCTGGAGCGCAGGTGAGGGCTGTCCATTCCCCTGCTGGTGGCGGTGAACCCTCGAGTAGTCTCCGCCTGCCTCGAGGGCTCCTGCAGTACAGACCCCCCCGGGATCGACCTCTTTCGGACTCTGCTCACAGGAGACGTTTGGATTCGACGTCCTCCTCTTTGGTACCAGGAGGTACCGGTGATGTGCTTCGTGTGAAAGCAAAGAAGCATCGGCATCGGTCACCTTCCAGACGTAGTACCGAGAGCTCTGGGTCGTTGGTGCCACCAGTACCCAAGCGTCGACATCGGGAGGACCGCTCACCCTCCATTCAGGAGGTGTCGATGCGCTCCCCTGTGGACAGCCCGGTACCGCCTCCGTGTCCTGGATAGATTCGCAGCTCGTCACCGGTACCGGACTCCTTTCCTCTCTCGACAGCCGCTTTGAACGAGAGCCTCAGGGCCATCCTTCTAGGGATCCTGGAAGAGCTGTTGCGCCCTTCTCCGGTACCGGGGGTGCTTGCGCCGCCAGTACCAACGACTGAGGCGACGGCTGGGCCCTCGTCTGTGGTGAGGTCTCGGCATCGGCTGCCTCCCAGGCGTACTCCCCGACGACATCGATGGAGGGAGCTCCATCGCCGCCGGTTTCGGGAGTCTTCGTCTCGACGCTCCCACCGTGGCCATGTTCCTACGGCGTCGAGGTGGGACCAGTTTCAGACAGAAGTTCATGAACTGGTGCCCGACACCGATGGTGAGGCCTCGTGGGAAGCAGAGGAAGACATTAAATATTTCTCAGATGAGGAGTTTGACGGTCTTCCTTCTGATCCCACTCCCTCTCCTGAAAGACAGCATTCTCCTCCCGAGAGTCTATCTTTCGTGGCCTTTGTCCGGGAAATGTCTACAGCCATTCCCTTCCCTGTGGTTACGGAGGATGAGCCAAGGGCTGAAATGTTTGAGCTTTTGGACTATCCTTCGCCACCTAAGGAATCGTCCACAGTACCCATGCATCATGTCCTCAAGAAGACATTGCTGGCGAACTGGGCGAAGCCGCTAACTAATCCCCCACATTCCAAAGAAGATCAAATCCCAGTATTGGATCCATGGGGACCCGGAGTTGATGCCGACTCAGTTGCCTCACGACTCTGGTGTGGTGGATCTGGCCCTTAAGAAGGTCAAGAGTTTTAGAGAGTATGCTTCGGTGCCCCCGGGCAAAGACTCTAGAACCTTGGATTCTTTTGGGAGGAAGGCCTACCATTCTGCTATGCTCATTTCCATAATTCAGTCCTACCAGCTCTACATGAGCATTCATATGCGGAATAATGTGCGGCAGTTGGCGGACTCCCTCTGAGCAAGCCAAGCCTTTTCAGCAGGTGGTCAGGCAGCTGAAGGCGTGTCGTAAATTCCTGGCCAGGGGTGTTTACGATACTTTTGATGTCGCGTCCAGGGCCGCTGCTCAAGGTGTGGTGATGCGCAGACTCTCATGGCTGTGTGCCTCAGACCTGGAGAATAGGCTCCAGCAGTGGATAGCGGACTCTCCTTGCCGGGGGGGGGGGGGGGATACTATTTTTGGAGAAAAGGTCGAACAGGTGGTAGAACAGCTCCACCAGCAGGACACCGCTTTCGACAAAATCTCCCGCCGGACGCCTTCAGCATCTACCTCAACTGGTAGACATTTTTATGGGGGAAGGCGGACCGTTACCTATTCTTCTAATAAGCGTAGGTACAATCCTCCTCCTCACCAGCCTGCTGCACAGGACAAACCCCGGCATGCTCGTTCTCGTCAACAGCGTGTGCCTCCACAGGCCCCTGCAGCTCCCCAGCAAAAGCAAGGGACGGGCTTTTGACTGGCTCCAGCAGAGCATAGCCGCAATCAAAGTGTCCGTGCCGGACGATCTACCGGTCGGGGGGGAGGTTAAAATTTTTTCACCAAACGTGGCCTCTCATAACCTCCGACCAGAGGGTTCTTCAAATAGTCCGGCTAGGATACTCCCTCAGTTTGGTCACAAAGTCTCCAAATTGCCCACCGGGAGCTCAGTCCTTCAGCTTCCAGCATAAGTAGGTACTTGCAGAGGAACTCGCCGCCCTTCTCAGCGCCAGTGCGGTCGAGCCCGTGCCACCGGGGCAAGAAGGGCTGGGATTCTATTCCAGGTACTTCCTTGTGGAAAAGAAAACAGGGGGGGACGCGTCCCATCCTAGACCTAAGGGCCCTGAACAAATATCTGGTCCGAGAAAAGTTCAGGATGCTTTCCCTGGGCACCCTTCTTCCCATGATTCAGGAAAACGATTGGCTGTGCTCTCTGGACTTAAAGGATGCTTACACTCTTATCCCAATACTGCCAGCTCACAGACAGTATCTTCGATTCCGTCTGGGAACACGGCACTTTCAGTATTGTGTGCTACCCTTTGGTCTTGCCTCCGTGCCCAGGGTGTTCACAAAATGCCTGGCGGTAGTGGCGGCGTCTCTACGCAGACTGGGAGTGCACGTGTTCCCTTACCTCGACGATTGGCTGGTGAAGAACACCTCCGAGGCAGGAGCTCTACAGTCCATGCAGATGACTATTTGACTCCTGGAGCTACTAGGGTTTGTGATAAATTATGCAAAGTCCCACTTTCTACCAGTTCAAAAACTCGAATTCACAGGAGCTCTGCTGGATTCTCAGACAGCTTGTGCCTACCTTCTGGAACTGAGGGCTGACAATCTTCTGTCCCTCGTTTCCTGGGTGCGGGCGTCTCAGCAGATCACAGCTCGGCAGATGTTGAGATTGCTCGGCCACATGGCCTCCACAGTTCATGTGACTCCCATGGCCCGTCTTCACATGAGATCAGCTCAATGGACCCTAGCTTCCCAGTGGTACCAAGCTGCTGGGGATCTAGATGATGTAGTCCAGCTGCCCACCAGTTTTCTTCAATCCCTGCAGTGGTGGACAATTCGATCCAATTGACTCTGGGACGTCCCTTCCAAATTCCTCAGCCGCAAAAAGTGCTGACGACGGATGCTTCCCTCCTGGGATGGGGAGCTCATATTGATGGACTTCACACCCAAGGAAGTTGGTCCCTCCAGGAACAAGGTCTACAGATCAATCTCCTGGAGTTACGAGCGGTCTGGAACGCTCTAAGGGCTTTCAGGGATCGGCTGCCCCACCAAATTATTCAAATTCAGACAGACAACCAGGTTGCCATGTATTACATCAACAAGCAGGGGGGCACCGGATCTCACCCTCTGTGTCAGGAGGCCATCAGAATGTGGCTTTTGGCTCACCGATACGGCATGTCTTTAGGCCACATATCTGGCAGCCGTAAACCAACAGTTTGGCCGACAGGTTGAGCAGGATCATGCAACCTCATGAGTGGTCGCTCAATTCCAAAGTGGTCCACGAGATCTTCCAAGCGTGGGGCACCCCCTTGGTGGATCTCTTTGCTACCCGAGCCAACCACAAGGTCCCTCAGTTCTGTTCCAGACTTCAGGCCCACGGCAGACTAGCGTCGGGTGCCTTTCTCCTGGATTGGGGGGAAGGCCTCCTGTATGCTTATCCTCCCATACCTTTGGTGGGGAAGACTTTGCTGAAACTCAGGCAAGACCGAGGCATGATGATTCTGATCGCTCCTTTCTGGCTGCATCAGATCTGGTTCCCTCTTTTTCTGGAGTTGTTCTCCGAAGAACCGTGGAGATTGGAGTGTTTTCCGACCCTCATTACTCAGAATGAGGGGGCGCTTCTGCATCCCAACCTCCGGTCTCTGGCTCTCACGGCCTGGATGTTGAGAGCGTAGATTTTGCCTTCTTGGGTCTCTCCGAGGGTGTCTCCCGGGTCTTGCTTCCAGGAAAGATTCCACTAAGAGGAGTTACTTCTTTCTATGGCGGAGGTTTGCTGTCTGGTGTGACAGCAAGGCCCTAGATCCTCACTGTTGCCCAGCACAGACCCTGCTTGAATACCTTCTGCACTTTACTGAGTCTGGTCTTAAGACCAATTCTGTACGAGTTCATCTTAGTGCGATTAGTGCATACCATTACCTTGTGGAAGGTAAGCCGATCTCGGGACAGCCTTTAGTTGTTCACTTCATGAGAGGTTTGCTTTTGACAAAGCCCCCCATCAAACCTCCTACAGTGTCATGGGATCTAAATGTCGTTCTTACCCAGCTGATGAAACCTCATTTCGAGCCACTGAATTCATGCCATCTGAAGTACTTGACCTTGGAAGGTCATTTTCTTGGTGGCAGTTACTTCAGCTCGCAGAGTCAGTGAGCTTCAAGCCTTGGTAGCTCATGCTCCTTATACCAAATTTCATCATAACAGAGTAGTCCTCCATACTCACCCTAGGTTCTTGCCAACATTCTTTCCCCGTCCTCATACCCGCCCTGCTGAATGCCAGCTGCACACATTGGACTGCAAACGAGCATTGGCCTTCTATCTGGAGCGGACACAGCCCCACAGACAGTCCGCCCAAATGTTTGTTTCTTTTGATCCCAACAGAAGGGGATCACCATTTCTAATTGGCTAGCAGATTGCATCTCCTTCGCTTACGCCCAGTCTGGGCTGACTCTTGAGGGTCATGTCACGGCTCATAGTGTTAGAGCCATGGCAGCGTCAGTGGCCCACTTGAAGTCAGCCACTATTGAAGAGATTTGCAATGCTGCGACGTGGTCTTCCGTCCACACATTCACATCTCATTACTGCTTTCAGCAGGATACCCGACGCGACAGTCGGTTCGGGCAGTCGGTGCTGCATAATCTGTTTGGGGTTTAGAATCCAACTCCACCCCCCTAGGCCCATTTTTATTCTGTTCCAGGCTGCACTCTCAGTTAGTTGAATAAGTTTAGGTCAATCTCAGTTATGTCCTCGCCGTTGCGAGGCCCAATTGACCAATGTTTGTGGTTTTGAGTAAGCCTGGGGGCTAGGGATACCCCATCAGTGAGAACAAGCAGCCTGCTTGTCCTCGGAGAAAGCGAAAGCTACATACCTGTAGAAGGTATTCTCTGAGGACAGCAGGCTGATTGTTCTCACCAACCCGCCCACCTCCCCTTCGGAGTTGTGTCTCCCCTTGTCTATGTCTTTGCTATGTACTGGACTGACGAGCGCGTTCGGGCGGGAAGACGGTCACGCATGCGCACGTGAGGACTAGCAAACGCTGTTGCCAGTGAAGATCTCCGATCGGAGGGGCTGCCGTGGACGTCACCTATCAGTGAGAACAATCAGCCTGCTGTCCTCGGAGAATACCTTCTACAGGTATGTAGCTTTCGCTTTATAAAGCTTTACTTATCCTAGGATTTGCTTGATTATATATTTTTTTTTGTAATTTTGCATTGAATCACTTAAATGGAAATTGTGGAATAAAAGTGAAGTATTGTATTATTGCCACGTTAAAATCACGGCAGTAATCCGCAGGTCATTGCAAAATGCTCTCCTTCCCATCAGTGCGTGATGGGAAGGAGAACAGCCAAATGCAAGTGAGTGATTTGGTTCATGGACTGACAGGAAGGAGCACATCTTTATTAAAAAAAAAAAAAAGTCACTAGTGGTCTGCATTGTCACTTACTTTCCTGGTAATCTAGCAGCCCTCCACCCCCATCCCTTGACATGACCCACTCCCCTCACCCTCATCCTGACTAAAAACAAAAAGAACAAAAAAACATTCTAGTGGCACTCCAGGCCCCCTCCTTCTGACATGATCCCTCCTTCTCTCTCCCTGGTTTAAAAACAAATTCCCTAGTGACCTGACCCACTTTCCCCCAACTTAAAAAAAAAACAAAAAATAGCCTTGGTGTCTAGTGTCATCCTCTCTGACCTCTCCTCTCCTCTGGGTGTATCTTGAAGAGATAGGAGTGATGGCCATTTGCTTCTACTTCCGCACCAACATCTAGGAAAATGGCGGCGCTTGACTCCATGTGATGCTGCAGCATCAGGCTGCCAAATAAGGGACTTTTTCTGGGCCAAGGGAGGTTTCTCAGAGGGTTGGGGTGTCAGGAGGTGGCAGATTAGAGGATGGGGGATCATTACCAGGGGTATAGGCCTTGTTCTGATATCTGCTTTGGCATTAGCATACTGGGAGGCTCCTGGCTGTACTACTCTTTGTATCAATGATGTCATCAGTATCTTTGTCTGTTTCCCTCTGCTGGTAAGGGTTTATAACCCATAGGTCTGGACTGGTCTACCAGTACTCAAGAAAAGGAAATAAACAAGTAATAATAAATTTCACTTATCACTTTTGCAGAAGCACTTTCCTTGAATTGGTTTTCTTAAGGTCATTTCTATTTTACAGAGCTGCTAATATGCTGCCTTGTATTTTTACCATTGCTATATTTGTCAGTATTTGGTAGGTTTATTTTTAGCCTCCGTTTTAAATTAAGGTTAAAGGACTGAATTGATTCCCATATTCTTGATAAATGTTTAATTTTAAGATCGGATGAGAAAGATCTGCAATCTTTTATTCTTTGTCTTTCTGGTTCTTTACATTATATATGCATGTGTCTGTGTTGCCGACTTGTAATTGCATTTGTTCAACTGATAGAAATGAAATATGACTGAACCTAATTATTAGATTGTAAGCTCTTTGAGCAGGGACTGTCTTTCTTCTATGTTTGTGCAGCGCTGCGTATGCCTTGTAGCGCTATAGAAATGCTAAATGGTAGTAGTAGTAGTAATATCCACAGGCAGTCTGATTTTTCTCTAAATGTAAATCTGCTATTGATTTCTTTTCCTCAGATCCTAAGCTGGCAACCTTCAGAATTAGACATGGATCATAGGAAAGCAGTGAAGTACCTATCAGTAAAGTACTTCAGTTCAGGTCGTCACTTTAAATTTATGGAGAAATCTGTATCATTTTAACAGCATCATATCTAATGAACACTGCTAGTAGTTAATTGTGTAAAATATACCACCATCAGTAAGGTGACTGATTTAAAGAAAGTTGCACATGAGGTCAGAGAGATGGTTAAATATTATCTCAGCTAGGGTAGGAGTGGATAAACATGTCCTGCTGCCGTATGTGCAGCCCGAGTCACTCCTTGTGTGTGTGAGTGAGACTAACAAGTTAGTTACTTCTTCCATTAAAGGCCTGGTTGAAGAGCCAAGCTTTCACTTGCTTCCTGAAATAGAGATAGTCTTGTGTTAAGCGGAGCCTTTCAGGCAGGTCATTCCAGAGTGTGGGGGCTACTCCGGAGAAGGCTTGCTTGCAGGTATCACATTGTGTAATGTCTTTTGGAGAGGGTGTGGTTAGTTAGTCCTTGGGAGAACCTTAATGTCCTTGGCAGTGTGTGGAGGGTCATCCTATTCTTAAGGTACTTGGGGCCATTTTCTTTGAGGGCCTTGAAGATCAGACATAGTTTTAAATTTAGCCCTGTATTGTACTGGTAGCCAATGAAGTTTCTGCAAAAATGGTGTGATGTGGTCACGTCGCTTGCAACCTCTGAGTCTTGCTGCTGTTGGATGGTACATCGGGGTCATATTGACCTGCTCCTCACTCTGCTGGCCATGGCCACACAGCATGATCGAGCCTAACGGCTGCTCTCTGATCACAGACTCAGGACCGTACCTGGTTGACCTCAGAGTTAACTCTGCAGCCCCCAGTCGCATTTTTTAGTGCCACTGTGTGCAGCTTTGGTTTGGTCCTGTAGGGCCTTGCCTGAGTGTTGCGGGCCCCCCACCTCTCTTGCCTGTACACCCCTGTTCGGGCGTATTCCCCACAGGCTTCCGCTGCAGCTCCCAGGCTTTCCAAAACTGACAAAGAGTAGCAAATCATCTGAACCAGCTCATATACACCCCAGAGTACTGAAAAGAACTTAAATTTAAATTGTAAATCTGCTATTCTTGAACCTGTCTTTAGTCTTCGATGGACATTGCGGCGCTCTAGGAAGCCAGTTTTGCGGCTTTCGTCCTCTGGGCGGCGGGGGTGCCAGGATCCCCACCCACTTACTGATTGCTTTTGAACATCCTACATGTTATGGAATTGTGGGAAGCTACTTAATGGAAGGCAAAATTAGGTCTTAGCTGATAATTTTCTTTCCATGAGTCCTCATTTTATTATAGTCTCATTTTTGAAAGTTAAATGCTAACGTATTGGATTTCCTGTGTGTACTTCAGAGTCGATATTAAATCTGATCATATTATGATCACTGTTAATCAAGAGGCGTCAACACCATTACCTCCTGCATCAGATCATACAGTCCATTAAGGACTAGGTCTAGAATCTTTCGCTTGTTGGCTCCAGTACCAACTTCTCCATAAAGCAGTTCTTGATTTTGTCAAGGAATTTTACCTCCCTAGCATGCCCTGATGTCACATTTACCCAGTCAGTATCCCGGTAATTGAAATCACCCATTATTATCGTGTTCCCCAGGTCGTTAGGCTCCCTAATTTTTGATAACTTTTCTACATCTGTCCATCCTTGCCAGGTAGATGGTAGTACACTCCTATCACTATTCTTTTCCCTTTTACACATGGAATTTCAATCCATAGGGATTCCAAGATGTGTTTTGTTTGTCTATTTGATTCAAGGCCCTCCTTAACATACAATGAGATTTTTATCACTACGATATAATTTGTACCCTGGTATAAAGGTATCCAACATTCTCCTTCCACCAGGTCTCAGAAATGCCTATTATATCTAATTTTTCATTTAGTACAATATATTCAATCTCTCCCATCTTATTTCTTAGGCTTCTGCCATTTGCATATATTTATTTATTTTATTTATTTATTGCATTTGTATCCCACATTTTCCCACCTTTTTTGCGGGTTCAGTGTGGCTTACAATATGAGATGAATGATGGAAATACAGTTTGTTACAAATTGGTTATGGATTACATTGTGCAGAGTTATGCGAGACAATAGACATTTTAAACTATGTTTGTTGTTCCTATTTACATCTTGCTCAGCGGTTGACAGTGATTTGCAATCTTTTGTCTGCTTTTTATTTAAAGACACCCAATGGTCTCTATTGCAACCTCGCTATTGGGATACCCTATCTTCCCTGTTTTGTTGATATATTTGAAAAAGATACCTTATTCCGAACCGTGCTCTTTTGAATGAATGTCTACTTTCCCCCAGTTTCTAGTTTAAAAACTGCTCTATCTCCTTTTTAAATGCTGATGCCAGCAGCCTGGTTCCACCCAGGTTAATGTGGAGCCCATCATTCCGGAATCCTTCCCTAGAATGGCGCCCAGTTCCTTACAAATCTAAAACCCTCCTCTTCACCATTTCCTCATCCACATATTGAGACTCTGGAGCTCTGCTCATCTTTTGGGCGCTGTTCATGGACTGGGTAGTACTTCTGAAAATGCTACCCTAGAGGTTCTGGATTTGAGTTTTCTACCTACGTGCTCAAATTTGGCTTCCAGAACCTCTCTCCCACATTTTCCTATGTTATTGGTACCCACATGTACCAAGACAGCCAACTCCTCCCCAGCACTATCTAAAATTATATCTAGGTGGCGCTTGAGGTCTGCCATGTTCACACCAGGCAGGCAAGAGACCAGGAGATTCTCACATCCGCAAGCCACCCAGCTATCTACACGCCTAATAATTGAATCACCAACTACAACAGTCATCCTAACTCTTCTCTCCTGGGCGGAAGCTCCTGGAGACACATCCTCAGTGCGAGAGGATATTGCATCCCCTGGTGGGCTGGTCCTGGCTACAGGATTACTTCCAGCTGCACCAGGGTGATGCTTTCCTTTTAGAATACCTCCTTCCTCCAAGGCCTCACAGGGGCTGCCATACTGGAGTTGGGATTTTCCTACAACGTCATTGTAGGTCTCCTTGTACCTCTCTGTCTCCCTCAGCTTCTCCAAGTCTGCTACTCTAGTCTCAAGAGAATGGACTCATTCTCTGAGAGATAGGAGCTCTTTGCATCAAGCACACACATATATCCTCTCACCAGCTGGGAGATAATCATACATGTGACACTCAATGCAAAAGACTGGATAGCACACCCTCTGCATCTTAGTACTATAGAGTTGTTTAATTCTTAAGGTACTAGGGGTATCAGATGAATATAAAGAGCCTTAAGATTATATATTATAATGTGTAATTTATTTGTTTGCTTCTCAAACTAATCACATTTAATTAAAACTCTAATCAAAACTCTCCTCTTGTTCTAATTAGAATAATTGACTATAAATAAAGAGTTGAGCCAGGGATGGGTGGGCGCTGGGCAAGGGAGATGGGAATGAGGACTGAACTAGTCCTTGCTGCGCCTTCTAAAGTCTATCTGTTAATGCTGTTGCAGAAAATTCAAGTTTTAAAACTACGGGAAAAAGGGTATGGAGACTAGTTAATGCAGTTTTCTGCTGCTTTTTTTTTCTGTGTTTATCAATAACCTACAATTTTTTTTAAACCCATCTTCTTGCTATAACCATTAGGCTACTCTTTCACTCTACTTCTGTCTTGGTTTGCGATGTAACAGTTCAGGAATGGAAATATCCAACTGTCAGTGTGTCATCACACAAATGGAAACTTACATTCAGCGTAATTAATGTTGTCACTGTGTAGTTTAACAGTTGCTAAAGATTCTAGCACTAATGCAAACGAAAGTGGGTATAAGAAGTGTACATATTTGGCATCTGTGCCTAGAATAAAGGCATTTGAAAGCTATTTACAGCAACCTTGATTTTTCAGACTCTATACACCATATATGTTTTGATTCAGTTTTGGAAAATCTTTTGTGTGATCTAAAATTTAATAGTTACTCTCCCTGATTTAAAGCCTTAAGTTATCATCTGATAAAATGCTACAACTGAAACTTCCCCCTCCTTAGCTTTATGCTGGATAAACAAAACAAATTAACCATGCATTATCTGTGGAGGAACAAATTTTGTAAAAGCTTGACTGATTCATATAGATCATTTTCCCACAAGTTTGCTTAATCTTTGCGCTAATACTTTAGCATAAACTGTACAGACCTGTATTTTTGAGTAAGTATAAGTTTAGGTGCTTATAAACAGCATATTTTAAAATAGAAAAAAACTAGGCACCTAACTTTTGCCTCCTAGAAAATATTTTGTTAAGATACCAACCTATAGGTAGGGGACCTGTTCTTCCAAGGTTGAATGGAAGGGCATTGTGAGAGACCAGAGGGCCAGGTTCAGGTTTGAGGGCTGATTTGGTGGACTGGTTGTGACTTCACATTCCTGCACCTCCCTGCACAAGAGGAAGAGTGGCTGCATCTTAATTTTGTTGCTTTGTGCATGTTTGGTGACTTGAATCATGTGGGACACCATATAAGCTGTACAGTTCAAATCAGCAGCCTGGTCCCAGAATACAAAGGAGGAGGAGGATGTGGCCTGATAGGTAACTACTCTCCTTCTCTTGAAGTTTGATTAGGGAAAGGGTGGGAAGGATCAGGAAGGTAAAGACTGACCAAACCTGCTTTTTTTTTTCAGTTTTGACTGAAACTGTCACCAAAATTGTATGAAAGCTTTCAAATATAACTGAAACTGCAGCTGAAACTCATCTAGTTTTGGCTGAAGCCGAAACCAAAATCAGAATCTCAAGTTTGGTAGTGTGAATGTGAACCAGTGAGGGCCTCTGGGGATTGTCAGAGTTTTGCAGTCTGTATCTCAATGATGTAGCCACAGTGGGGCCTGGGTCCCTCCCCCCACTTTGGGGTCATGCCCCCTCCAAAATTGTGGCATCAAATGCATGACTGGTGAGGATGCTCAAATTCCACCAGTCAAAGATTCGCTACCGGAATCCTTGCCCATTTTGCTTGAGCAATAGGAAGTTGGCTGTTGATGCTGGCCCTTCATCACATACTCAGTTCGTGCAATGGTACTGAACAAGCGCGGACATGCCTTCCTTGCTCTTCATGGTAAACCGAATCAATCAAAATGTCCCAAACTCTTATTGATGAGTATGTAACTATAATAATCTATATATCAAAGCATACTCTGGAGCTACTGTAGTAGAAAGATTGATTTATTGCGGTTCTGGGTGATCCCCTTACGCTAATAATTCCAATTTTTTATATAGAGATGACCTCAGAGATAATAAACTCACCCAAGCAAGGCACTTAATAAGCGCCTTTAAGGTGGATGGGTTTCTCAATCGTAGGACTTCTCTTATATTTTTTTATATCAAAAAGATTTTTCAAAATTGAACACCCAAGTGTTACCTTAACACCTCTCTATTACTAAATGTTCACAAATCTCAGAACCGAGTAAATCAGTCTTAACACTAACTCCTATAAAAACCTCATGCACATCAAGATATTACCGATGTGTTCTAATTTTCAAAAACTAAAAAATCTAAAATAAAAAAAAATAGGCACTTAGCGTATATATAGTAGTCAAGGCAATCCTCAGTGAGCACAGTCCACATAACATCCCTCTGGTAACTGCGAAAAGTCCTTATAAATTTTCTTCGTAACCACTGTAACGTCTTTTAAGCTCTTCAGGCAGCATGGCCCCAGTTCTGGCAGAGAATGTCTTCAGCTGGTAAAACTTGGGCATCCACACCAGCAGGGGAAATGCTAGGCACTCAAAAAATCAAGTTCTGGCTATGCCTGATGCTGTATCTCTCTGCTAAACCTACAGTATCCAAGCCAGAATATAATAATTTAAATAATGAAGACTGTATTTTACTTCCAAACAAAGTAATCTCCACACATGGATTGTAGCTAATGAGAACTGAAGCTAAAAGCCACGGTGCTTTTACAGTATCTGGCTTTGTGCCAAATGCAGAATGACAGCTGATTTCATAACTCCACAGGCTCATTACTAAGGAGCTTGTCATCCCAAGTTTACAGACTTAGGAACTACTGCACAAAAGTCCCCATTAAAGATTGTGTGTTTAGATCCTCGATAGAACTTAACAATTTGGAAATAGCGAGCAATGCTCAAAAGAAATTGCATGCAAATGAGCCGCACGCAATTTCAGCAAGCAGCTCGGTAGGGATAGCGCCAAGCACAAACACTGAACAGCCTCTCAATGTCACAGTTCTGCGCATGGGCTAGGGATGCTGTACTCTTTCCTTTCTCCTGCAGTACTTGCTGTCTCCACCTTCCTCCTGCAACTTAATTGCCTTCCCCCTGCCCCCAACAATTTTGCTTGAGAATCTCCCATTAGTTGCCTGCTTGTTTCTCCGCCGCCCCCAGCTGACATCATAGGAGCTTTCCCCTGCCGACTCACTGTCTACTTGTTTCTGTACACCCCAGCTGACATCACAGGGGCTTTTCCCAGCCGATTGGCTGTCTGCTTGTTTCTCCACCCCATAGCTCTTCTCTGCTCTCCAGCATTGTTTGTTTTTGAAAAGAAAATCGCTGTTCTCTGCTCTCCGACACTGCTTGTTATTGGAAAAAAATCTGCTCCTTGCTGAAAGCCCCCCCCCCCCCCCCCCAAAGCTATTCTCTGCTCTCCAACAAGAAAAATGCAAGCAGATTGCTCCTGCAGAAGTCTCCCTCAGATGATAGCTCCAGACCTGACGGAAAATTTTACACATTAAAGGTAGGCGTTTCTGTGCATTGCTTTGAATGCTCATTTTAATACTAATGAGCGCTTTACATTTGCATAGGGTTATCATTAGTTGCTACCTCAAACGGTAAAAACCATACAGTAAAAGAAGATGGAAGCTTCGTCTGTACCTCTTCCAGCATCCTCTCAGCTTTGATAACCCAGTAATCTAACTAAGAAAACGGAGCCCGGGCTGAGGCAGCAGACGGCGCTCCGGGAGACAGCGACCAGCCGATGGAGCCCGAACGAGAACGCCGAGCGGCGCCGTTGCCGCCCTTGGAGCTGAGAGGGACGACCGAGCCTCTTCTCATGGGGGACCGCGTGAGGCTCGCATGACAGCAGTCGCCCCGCCCGCCCTCCATTTTCTCAGTCTCTGGTTCCGTGATGGCAGTAGAGGGAGAGGCGCCCGTGTCTGGCGGAGCTGCCCCAGGAGAATGGGAGCTGTGGAGACATGAAAATGCTCACAGCGAGGGTCGCCAAAGCCGTTGAGGGCTCAGCCGACAACACCTCACGCGCAGAGCAGTTGAAGCAACAGCAGGAGGAGCAGGAGCAACACGGCGGGGTCTCCCAGAGACTGGCTCTGAGGGGCTCAGCGCACAGCAGAAGCAGCAGCCCAAGGCTGCTGCCTCCCTTTAGATTTCTACCTCCAACCACTGACACAGCTCTCAGAATAACGGAGTCTCTGTGCAACACTTCTGGAAATCTGACTGTGAGTAAATTATCGGTTTTACCTCAAGATATTGATACAGCTAACAAGTCTTAAGAGGACTGACACAGAAGCCAAAGTAAAAACTAAATAGTTACTGCAGGAGATGAAGGCACTTTCAGCAGGACAAGCGTGCCTTTAAAAGAGCCTCCTGCACTGAATTTGATCAAACTAGAAAAGTTAAGCTGTGAAGAGAGCATATTTGGGTAAGCCAAGCAAACTAGAAAGGATAGTGAATCAAATACATAGTAACATAGTAGGTGACGGCAGAAAAAGACGTGTACGGTCCATCCAGTCTGCCCAACAAGATAAACTCATATGCGCTACTTTATATGTATACCTAACCTTGATTTGTATCTACAATTTTCAGGGCACAGACTTGTAGAAGTTGTTTATTTTCTCAGAATCTGCCTTTGCTAATAAGGCAGCGGAAGCAGTGGCCCGTCTCATCTCTCTGTGCAAAGTTACATATGCCCTCCAAATATCTAGCTTTCCCAACCTTGAATCTGCTCATGGCAGTTCAGTACAGGCTCAGCCGTAGCTAAGTCTGTAATTAAAGAGGAACCCAGTTTCAATTAGTTAAAGAGATATAGTTTATTAGTATTAATTAGCATTGATACATTACCCAATAATGAGGATACCAGCAATTCAGTCAATCATACAGTGGAACAGAATCACACGACACATTAGCCCTCGGTGGTACTCTGTCTCTCTCCTCCATCAGCATCTGCCTCTGTATCTGCGTCTGTCTCTCTCTCTCTCTGTGTCTCCTTCTGCGTCTTACACTTCTCGGGGTGCTTCCTTTATACTGTCTCAACCCAATGGATTCCAATGGGATCCAGCTTTGTCAGCAGAACTTGCTATCCCTTATCAGTTGATAAGGAACCGATAAGGGTGACTTCATTAGGTCCCAGGTTCCAACCATACACAAAAGGGGTGCAAAGCACAGGTGGCGAGATGACTTCATCGGTCATTCTGCTCTTCTCAGCTATTCTCAGCTCCCCCTCCCTCTGAGTACTCTCTAACTACGTACATCTACCCCTTATCTACTTTCATTAGCCCAAAACATCTTTCATGACTCTTCACTGATGCCAGTCCCAGGCATGTTTATAAGAGCAAAAGACCCCCTCCCGTGCCAGCTCCCTGAGAACTCAGTTCAGCTTGTGCTGCAGAAAAATGTATTTTGTATCAGAGATGACTTTGGATTTTTAAGAGAAGCCCAGCTCTTATTATGAGCCGTTTGCTTGTAGGGCCTAGCTCTTTAGCCTGAGCCATTGACCTGTATTTTACTGAGAGCAAGGGCGGCCATATATATACATTTCCCCTCTTGCTGGACCTCTAAAAAGGGCCGGCACACCTGACTATGGGTGTGGCCATCTTTTCCAGAGGGCTCATAGAATCCTGTGTGGGGGGAAGATATATAACTAAAGTGGGAGGGACGCTCTGTCAAGATATGGGACTGAGGCCGTAGTGAAAGTCAAGCTTTCAGTACATAGATATAAAACTTCTATGCTGTGTCCCTCTTAGGTTTTTTGGGGGGTGGTTTTACCTTAACTATGTATTCAACAGCTACTCTTTTGGAACAGGTAAAACCTGGGAATATGAGAAGTCACATAAGCCTAGGTATCATACAAAGGAATCAATAAGGTTGAGTGTATATGATTGCAATTAATATATCATTACAAAGCTGCTGATGGGAGGCAGGAGAAAGAAATTTTTCAATCAAAGTTTATCATTAGTCAAACTTTGAATATGTAAATATAGCTAAAACTGGTGTTAATAGGGAACAAATATTTCATTTTAGCATTGAAAAAGGATTAATATTGGCCAAATAATGAATAACTACTGCAAATTCAGGAGCATTATAATTACAAGTATTGCAAAGGCTAAGCTATGGGTGTTATAGGCCTACATTATATATGAAGGGCCTGCTGCTTAACCTGCAGTAGTCTTATAATTATGGGCAAGATAATAGTTTTGTAATTATGAGCAGGATAATAGTTTTGGCACTCTCTTACTGCTAGGTGTAATGGATCTAGATCATATATGAAGGCACTATTGAGTTATAGTGTTTTTGGAACATACATAGGAACATAATCTTATTGTTCCTTTATACAGAATATGAAACAAATATGTGTTAAAGAAATGAATTGATCTGCTTCACTTTCTCTTGATGATTAAGAAATCATCAACAGTAGAAAACAGTCTACTTAGTTACTATTTGAGGTATAGTGATGAAAGGTACAACAGTTTAAAAAATGGAAGGAAAACAATCTAAACCTGTCTATACAAATTAGCAAAATGTAACAAACTAGAAAGAAACATATGATAGTTCAATTAAACAGCATAAGCAGAATAAATATCTTCCTTAATAAAAGAGGTATACTTGCGTTACATGCATTAAAGTAAAAATAGGAAAAATAAATAGCAGTGGTCCTACATTTATGGTGGAAATGTAGTTTGTCTTGTACTGAGAGTAGTAACAAGGAGGCTTAAAACAAATCTCTGAACATAGGGAATAATGCACCAGATAACAGTATCAACACCTTTTTAATGGAACCTATCAGTGTCAGTATTACTGGGAATGTAAGTATAACAATGATTTCTGGTTTTAAATTGATCAAGTACCCCTCTTGATAGTGACAATAGAGGATGAAAAACCAAGGATGCCACCCACTTTAATCAATGCTATATAAGTGGCATACCAAAAATATACAGGTTCTCTGTTAGAGGGTCTGATTGTTGGATGTGTAATCTGTTAATTTTAATTTGTCCACATCCCTGAAAAATTTCAAAGTTATCAAACAAAACAAATGATGATTCGTATTGTCAGGAATAATAGAATTAAATAGAATTAAAAAGGCAAGTAATGATTAGATATAGGGTTTCAATTAAAACAGAGTAAGTCAACTGTTGGGGTACCTAGGGTAGATTTTTGTGATTATTACTATGTATACTGAAAAAACCGGTGAGTCTTTTCAAATGTATAGCAGATTAGTCCTGGAAACAAAATTAGGAATAATATAAGTACAACAAGTCCCAATAGTCTTTGAAGTACAGAGTACAGTGTCCTCTTCTGGGTAGTTGGACTTGCATCACACGGTTCCACTGGAAAAATGGCAAGTGCAGTAGTAGGCTCTCTTTGATGGGCAATGTTCCATTCAGGTAAGGTGGTAACGTCTGTAGTTGTCAGATGCTTGGAAAATGTTCTTGTAGTCCATCAACTTGAAGTGGTGGCGAAGGCTACAGAACCAGTAGTAACTGCTGAGCTGGTGGGGATGGCTTGAAAGGGACTGAATCAGGAGCCTTGTAGATGTGGATGTCTGTTAGGTGGACCCAGGATGTGTGGTCTTGCAACTTGACTAATTTGGAAGGGTCCTACGTAAATAGGGATGTAGTACTTCCGGTGAACCAAATCTCCAACTTTCAGAGCTTTTGGATAACCGGTGGCAGGGGAAGAGCTATCATTACCGTCCCCTCTTCTGACTGAGATTTCCTGTGAAAATCGAAGACAGAAAAAGTAATGATATTAAACAGAATATTGGCAGGCAAGTTGTTATCAGGATTAGCTTTAAAAAGGCAGATGGGGTAGCTTGAAGAGCTAACAAGGCAAGCGGCATTGTAGTGCTCAACTAGGCCATTGCTAGTAGGTTTGTAAATACAAATAGTATGGTGTGAAATACTTAGTACAGGAATAAAAATACTTTAGGAACTCATCAAAAATGAAAACCATTGTCTGTAGTAATTTTGCAGGGATTGCCAAATATAGGAATAATCTCTTTAATGCAAGGATAAGTTTCTATTTATTATTATTATTTTGTTAAAAAAAAATTTTTAGAAAGCATCTACTCAGACAAGCAGGTACCTTTTATTTGAAAATATCATTTCCTTATAACCTTTATAATTATCCCAAAAATGAATGGGATTCTCACATCCAATTACCTTCCTCTGCAACTTAAAACTATACTGGAAATTTGTATCATGGTAGCCCCCATGGTGGCTAAAAAGAAGGAGAAAAAAACAATTTGCAAAGTCAGAAAAATAAAAATAATTTAAAAATAAATAAAGTTGAATGGCAGGCTTTGAACCCATCAACTTGGTCATATGGAATGAGTGCAGTAGAAAAGAGAGTATGGACTGAGTAAATGAGCAGGATTGAGAAAGCAGCCTGTTCATTTCCATTGCATAAGTTTTGCTTGTGTAACTGAAGACTGCAAAATATAGGGAAAATCAGGAGAAGGAGGGGGGAGTGGGCTGCCAGGGGGAAGGGGTGTGTAGAGAGGGGCTGTATGGGAAGGTGGGAGGGAGAGGTAGGAGGTAGAGAGGAGGGAAGGGCAGGGTGGGGGGAGGAAGGAGGGGCAGTAGTGGATAGGGGAGGGGTGGTGAAAGGAGAGGAAGGGAGGGCTACGGGGGATAGGGGAGGGGTAGAGGAGGGAGAGGAAGGGAGGGCAGCGGGGGATAGGGGAGGGCTAGAGGAGGGAGAGGAAGGGAGTGCAGCGGAGGATAGGGGAGGGGTAGAGGAGGGAGAGGAAGGGAGGGCTGTGGGGGATAGGGGAGGGGTAGAGGAGGGAGAGGAAGGGAGGGCAGCAGGGGATAGGGGAGGGGTAGAGGAGGGAGAGGAAGGGAGGGCAGCGGGGGATAGGGGAGGGGTAGAGGAGGGAGAGGAAGGGAGGGCAGCGGGGGGGAGGGGTAGAGGAGGGAGAGGAAGGGAGGGCAGCGGGGGATAGGGGAGGGGTAGAGGAAGGGAGGGCAGCGGGGGATAGGGGAGGGGTAGAGGAGGGAGAGGAAGGAGGGGGGTAATGAAGTAAATAAGCCTGCATCCTTGATTGATCTGTATAATATATAGATCAAGCAAGAATGAATCTAGAATATGGACACGAAAAATTACAGTGCATTTTAAATATTCCTCTGTCCTATGAATTAGCAGCTGGGAAACAGAAAATAGTTAATTTGTAGGCAGACAAATCTGCGCTTGCTAAGATTAAGACAGTTCACAAATCTTCTACACACACAGTGACGTCGGAGAGAAAATGGAAGGGAAAAATTTCCTTTAAAGTTCTCCGGTAGCAGTAAATACAAATATAAATCAAAAGAGAGTTGAACAGAAAGCAGTAAACGGTGGGAATTTATTAAAAATCAAAAGTGAGAAATAATGAGTTTTATCTTGTCAGCGGCTTTGCTTATCTTTAAAAGTTTAAAGAAAACTGTTCAGTGCTACAGACAAGTATTATAGACAAGTAGCAGAAGAAAATACAGCTGTTAATCAAAAGAAAGTTAGTTAGAAGACAGTGAACAGTGAGACTTCATTATTCAGATGTGTGAAATAAAGGAAAAAATAAACAGAGGATCACATTTTTTCTTTTTCCCTTTTTGTTTCCAGTCTGTGAATAATAAGGTAAGGAAAAAATCTAAGTGTAACAGAATAGCTAACTCTATCTGTAAATCACTAGTTTGCGGGAGTTCATAGTGAATGTTTAAAGAAGCAGGCTAGGGGCTTCCGGTGGCTTTAGGGGGAAGCGCCGTAGAATTCTGTCTCAATCAGGTAATAAAGTTTTGGAAGTAGCGGTACTTCTGCTAGGGGAGGGGGGAAGAGTACTCAGCATGACCTTGAAGTACAGAAAAATGAAACTGTCAGGCTTTCCCAGTGTGAGCGTTTACACAGAGAAAAGCAGAGATGCAGCTTCAAGCATGAAGCACAGAAGAATGCATTTGTAGGTCTGAGTAACTCGGGCTCAAACCAGATGGACACAAGACCATTCTGTTGTATTTTTTTCTCTAAGAATGAGTTGCACAATATATTTAAAAAGTTAGCTAAAAACAAACTATTGCAGGGGATTCTGAAGTTGAAAAGCCTGATGAACTGGGACCAATGTATTCCTAATTAAATATCAGATAAAGTAATGGCATTAAACCATGGCATGTTAGCACAAGGTATGGTCAAAAAAACATATATGGATAATACAGTAATTCAAGACAGTGTAGGAAGTAACCACTATTTAGAATTAAGTCAGAAGAGACAGTAGGGCTACTAAAACTAGAACATTACCAAACACACTCAGGATAACTTCTAATCTTTAATCTAATAGTTTAAGCATTGTTCTTCACAATAGTACAGTTGAGCAAAGTGATTATAGGGTCCAAATAATTTGCTCAGGTTATTGAGAATGGCTTTGGTCCGGGTTCCACAAGGGGAACGATTGCTGGACAGGGGGATTATTACGCCGGGCATGCTTATGAAAAGACTGTAACTGACCTAGATTAGCATTGCCCGAAGTGATAGGGAGTGACAAGGGGTTCACTGGTTTAGATGGCTGTTTAAATTTTACTGTTTTAGAGGGTTGTTTAAAGGTTACAGATCTCGGGACTGAAGGGCGGGTCTGGAGCCAGGATTCTGGTCCAGAGCTAGAAGGGATTGCAGTAGTAGGGACACTTGGCAGGGGTACAGGAGGAGGAACAGGTATAACAGCACCTGGGATGACAGGTTGAAGGATAATAGGGATAGCAGCACCTGCAACTGTGGTGGCGGCACCTGGAACAATGGTTGGAGGGATGGCAGTACCTGGATCAGTGGGCTGGGGGATGGCAGGGGCAACAGCACCTGGAATCATGGGTCCTGGACCGGAAGGAACAGGGACAGGTGACAGATCTACTGTACCGGAGATCTGTACAGATGTGGGCTTGTTCAGAGTGATGGGATGGGTGGGGGGAAGTGGAGGTGTGGGATTCAGAAGGTGGGGTGGTATGGGCGTATATCCAACGGCAATGCCACAATTTAAAAGTTTGTTGGAAAGACCTGGCTCATATGGAGGCGGAGTCCCCTCATATGAAGGTACAGCCATGGGTGCAGTGTCATCCAAAGGTGGATGTGCTGGGTTTTGGGTGTTGAGCAGAGGATTAGAATTACCTTCTTGCTCCTCAATAAGAATAAATTTGTCTATGGCATTGAGATCTTTATCTCTGGACTTCACTTTTTTATGGGAGGAGTTGTAAGTAATTAAAACACGTAATTTGGCAGGTTCAAAAAAGCTGGACACAGGCCAATCAAGGGTCTTATCCTTGGCATTCCAAACTTTGAACCATTTCTTACAGATACGGGTTAGAGCCTTTTTTTCATTCTGGAAGAACTTTAGAATTGTGTCTAAGGGCTTGGGCTTGGTCATAGAAAAGTATATGGCACAAAGGGTGGTACAACTGGTGTTGTGTAATTATGTGCTTAACTTTATTACAGTGTGAAAGGGGTTTAATAGACTGACTAAATCTTCATTAGAAATTGATTCTAACAAAAGTGAAGTGAATCTTATACTTACCTGTCTTCAGAACTTTCCAGTGTGCAGGGATACTTCACAAAAGGGAAGGAAACCTGTGAATAAGTCTAAGTAAAAAGAAAAGGTTGCCTAGGGCAGTTTCATAAAGGTACAATTATAGCTGAACCGGTCAAAAACAAAAAAGAAAATTACAATGTGCCCGCAAACAAAAAATCCTCAATATGTGTTTGTAATAGTCAAGGTACTTAGCAAAACCCCGCGGTCTAAACCTGGCCCATCAATTAGTGCGTCCACTTATTGAGAGTACACTCAGGATCCATTACAAGACACTTAAGACAGGGTGGCTAAAGGTTACCTGCATTACAAAAAACCGCGATTCACCTTGAACCGGAAGAAAAAAACCCTCAACCTCGGTCAGGAGATCGGACAAAAAAAAAAAAAAAAACCAAGCCATATATATATATACAAAGTCTGCCCAGTACTAGCCCCGCCTCCCAACCACCGGTGCTGCCACCCAATCTCTGCTAAGCTTCTCAGGATCCATTCCTTCTGAACAGGATTCCTTTATGTTTATCCCACGCATTTTTGAATTCCGTTACCGTTTTCATACCAACCTCCTCCCGCGGGAGGGCATTCCAAGTATCCACCATTCTCTCTGTGAAAAAATACTTTGTGACATTTTTCTTGAGTCTGTCCCCCTTCAACCTCATTTCATGTCCTGTAGTTCTACCGCCTTCCCGTCTCCAGAACAGGTTAGTTTGTGGATTAATACCTTTCAAATATTTGAACGTCTGTATCATATTACCCCTGTTTCTCCTTTCCTCCAGGGTATACATGTTCAGGTCAGCAAGTCTGATTGTATCAGTCTGAATGTTAATTGGTCTGCACACAAGTGCGCTTTCAGCTAAGAAAAGCAATGTTTGGGACTGTTTAAGTGCATTAATTAGGAGAGCTGTTTGTGAAAAAGCAGAAGACTTTATGGAAGTTTAAAACCAGTGTTCTAGTGATAGCATTCCTTGCTGACCACATTCCAATGAGCAATTAAGTCAAGTACCTCCTATTGTCCTTCAAGTACCTCTCCCTGATCAAGAGCAACCCCTCCCCTCTGAACCGACTTGTCAGTAATCAAAGAAAGCCAGACATGTCAGAAGGAGAAACTGTTTCTGTATAGGCAAATCTATGAACATTTTAACATTTTAAGCAAGCGTAAGAAAGATTAGAAATGAAAGTAGCTTAAAGTGACTGTTGCAGAACTGATCAGAAACTCTGAATCAGAATATCAGAGTGAGAAGGAATCTCCCAACTTGAGTTCTTTTTGTGGCATATATAACACCTCCGTGCTAATTACCTTGAAGGAGCTCTGAATTTGGAATCTTCAAACCTGAGTTCTTAGTGTTGCATATGTGACACCTCCCTGCTAATTACCTTGAAAGTGCTCTGAAGTTCCCCCCTCCCCTCTGCCTCCATCCATAGCCAGAAATAGGAGCCCTGAAGATCCCTGGGCAAGGAGGGTGGGAAGCAATTAGTTGCTAAGAGACAGATTAAAGGAGGACCCTGACTCAGAGCAACTCTTCTTCCTCTCATCTCCTTTGCTCATTAACTTATCACTGAAGCCTGATCCAGTACTGATCTTAACAACTGAAAGGAAAGCTGAAATAACACACAAGACCAGAACACCAGACCTCACACCAAAGTCCTACCAAGCATCCAGTCATCAGAACACGGTCTTATTAGTAGTCCACAGTGAATAGAAACCAAAATGAATACCTTCAAACTACTCCTAATAATCTACTCCTTAATACTGATCCACTTAACACTAACCACACCTCTCGCAGAAAGTAACAGTAAATGCATACTATACAATCATCAAAGATTGATTGGATACACCACATCTCATGAAACTGGCAACACCTTAAACAAAGGAAGAACACCATCATGAGGACAACCACCACAAAATGCAAAGAAGGGTCCAAACAAACTCACCTCAACAAAGAAACAAGTCCACACAACACCAAACGCAGAAGACCCATTCCAAACAATCCAAGTGGGCTACATCAACGCCAGATCTGCTGTGAACAAAACAGCAATACTAACAGACTGGATCATGGCAGAAGACCTTGACCTACTCTTCATCGCTGAAACCTGGATCCATGACCGAAAGGACCCTATAATCCTAGACCTGTGCCCTCCAGGATACAAAATGTTTTTAATTACCCTTCTCTAGACCCCCGCAGGACCCTTGCCCACGGAGGTGGAGAGAGGGTTTCAGAAGGCTCATAATAAGTCTCCTAAATATGACCTCTGTTTTCTGGCTCCTAATTTCCAAGGACATCCTAGGGCATCTATTCTCCCACATGATGTACTAGAGTTTAAAAGATAGTCTATTTATGTGATATAAGGTGTGAAATGAAACAGAGAAATTAACACAGAGACTAGAGAATATTGAGATAGAAATAGTCTTTTATTCTCACCAATCAGGACTTCAAGTTGGTACACACATCAGTCAGATTCTGGGTCCAACCGGCCAGAGCTTCGCCCTCTGAGATTCATTGGGGAAAGACTCCGATTTTAGCTCAGATTTGCATTTCTTATATAGTATTTGGTCCCCATACAAGTCTATGGAGAGGGACTTTTTTTTTTTATCTTAACCACAGGTCAGGTGTCCACCTGTTTCTTAATCTTTTTCCTGTCTTGTAAACTCCTAATATGGTCAACTCCTAATATGGACTGTTCCTAATCTTGTGCAACCATCTCTTCTAAGATGAAGAGATCAGTTCCATATCTTGTGACTCTGGCTGCCATTTTAACTGCAACAGACTCCATGTTCTGAACCAAACTTTTTAGGATTTTAGCCATCAATTCCTTGATCTTGGCTTTTGCACTGCTTTTGAATGTCACACTAAATTCTAATAAGGCTTACCAAGCAACCCTGCTACTGCAGGGGCTCAGCAACCAGGCCGTCATAAGTTTTTCAGGCCTAGCCAGTGCCTTTTAGCAGTTTAAGCTGTTTAAGGTATGTAAATTGACCCACCACTATTCCAGTGGATGGATCCCAAGCTGGGACACATATTAACTTGCAGGAAAAGCAAGTCCTTACTCAGCCAGTCATAGATTTTTAAACCTAGCTGGTATTTTTACAGCCTGAGTCCTAAAATCTGGCCTTCCACCCTTCCGGTGGGCATCCAGTGAGGGCCTCTTGCTGTACTATAATTATACAAAAATCACACACTGGGCCAGAAAGGAAAAGAGAGGCGGAGGCATAGCACTAATCTATCGATCCCACTTTACCATTGAAACCATGGCCAAGTCCCTGACACCTCAACTTGAAATTGCCTCAATCAGAATCCACAACAAAACCCTACGCGATAATTTGAATTGTGTCTTGTTTTACAGACCTTCAGGTAATTGGAACGAAGGCCAAAATAACTTCATGGACTTCATTTCAAACACATGTGTAACCAACTCCAATGTTACTAGTACTAGGAGATATCAGCCTTCACTTAGAAGACCCAAACTCAATCAACACATGGGAATGTAAGGAATTCCTTCACGTATGGGATCTCAAATGGCCACAAATGCAAGCAACCCACGTCAAAGGGCACATACTTGATCTCATCTCACACAAACTTTCAGCAGACCAGGACTTAATAATAACAGATATTAAATGGACTGATCACTACAAACTAAACTTATCCCTACACTGGCGGAAGAAGGGATTACACCAAATACAAGAACACACATCCTACAGCACAAGAGGTCAAGTAGACACGAAAACATTCTGGCAACTGATATATAACAATGAATGGTCAGCACAAACAGATTCCATATACTTCCTCATGGAATGGGATAAAAGATGCAAATGCATACTAGATGAAATAGCACCCTTGCGAACAAGAACCTCACGAAAGCGTAACTCAATACCATGGTTCAATGATGAACTGAAAAAGGTAAAAACAATCCAGGAAACTCGAAAGAGCATGGAAAAAACCAAAAGACGAACATACACACTCAACACATGGAAACAATCGCAAAGAAAATACAAATACGCAATAAGACGGACAAAAAGATCATACTATAAAACTAAAATAGGGACATATTACAAAGACACGAAGTAGAGAGCTGCAAACACAGCCAGCTGCAAACTATGCCAAAACATTTCACAAGACCCCACAGTCATTCACAAAGGAAAAATATTCAACATAAAGGACTATTTTACATGCTCATCTTCCAATGTGGTATATATCATTCAGTGTAAGAAATGTAACAAAGGATGCTATATTGGAGAAACAGGCCAGATGCTTAAGACAAGATTCAATCTACACAGACATCACATGAAAATAGCCGGTGCCAGTCAAGCCCCCACCCCTGTGGGCCAACACTTCACTAGACCAGAACACTGCACCAGTGATTTCACAGAAAGAATACTGAAAGGTAATTTTAAAACAATACAGGAATGTAAGACCTTTGAAATAAGAATGATTGAATATTTTGACACCCAACAAACAGGACTTAATAGGGATCTGGGTTTTCTAACTCATTATAAAACATAAGCTGTATTTCTCTGTTTATTTCTCTATTTATTACCTTCCTCTCACCTACCAACACCCATTCTGTTAGAATATCAATGAAATGCTTTGATGTCCCCATGCATATCCCCACCCTCCCACTCAGTCAGATAGTCAAAGTAATGCTTTGATGTTTCTCTCATATATACTATCTGCTACCTCATTTGCTTATTTCCGATCTGACGAAGAAGGGCAACCTTCGAAAGCTAATCAAGAAATGTATTAAGTTATGTCCAATAAAAAAGGTATCACCAAAGACACGAAGAAATTATACCAACTCGTGAACAAACTCCTAGACACCAACTTGGTCACTACAACGAATACAGACATCCCATCTGCAGATAAACTTGCTAAGTATTTCAATGAAAAAATTGTAATCTTACGCAACACGCTACCTCATGACAACACTGACATCGAAAACTTCCTTAATGAGTTGGGACCCAACTACTGGAGAATACCCAGCTGACCGAACCTGGTTAAACCGCCCTCCTTACCGTCGATACAGTTACACAGGCAATCAGCAGGTTCTCCAACACTCACTGCAAACTAAATACCTGTCCCAACTACCTAATGAAATCCGCCCCTGACCGCTTCATAGCAGACCTCACATCCCACCTAAACTACATGCTTCAGCAAGGTCTCTTCCCTAAGGAAAATGGCAACATCCTACTTGCCCCAATACCAAAAGACACCAAGAAAAAAAACACATGAAATCACTAACTACCGTCTAGTAGCATCCATCCGGTTGTTAGTCAAACTGATGGAAAGCATGGTGGCCAAACAACTTACAGATTATATAAACAAATTCTCAATACTACACAAATCACAATCAGGTTTTCGCCCCCTCCACAGCACAGAAACAGTTCTACTCACTCTTCTAGCCAAATTCAAGCAGGAAATAGCAATAGGCAAAAACATCCTCCTCCTCCAATTTGATATGTCTAGTGCATTCGACATGGTAAACCATAATATATTAATAAGATTACTAGATAAGTTTGGGATTGGTGGAAACATACTTAGCTGGATCAAGGGTTTCCTAACCACAAGAACATATCAAGTAAAATCAACTGAAACATATCACTGTGGAAAGCAGACTGGAGTACCACAAGGATCACCGCTATCACCGATCCTCTTCAACCTAATGATGACCTAACTAGCCAAGTCCTTATCCAACCAAGGCTTTAACCCTTTCATCTATGCAGACAATGTCACAATATGCATTTCAACTAAAACTCAACAAAGAAAAAACACACTGTCTCATCCTCTCATCCCAACGTAGCACGGACAACCCCACAATCATCAACACCCCAGATTACACCTTCCCTATCTCAGACAGCCTGAAAATCCTCGGTGTTACAATGGACCGCTGCTTAACACTAGAGAGCCAAGTGACATCCACGACAAAAAAAATATTCCACTCAATGTGGAAGCTCAAACGCCTGAAGCAATTCTTCCTGAGGGAAACGTTTCGTAACCTGGTACAATCAATGGTACTAAGCCATGTAAACTGCTGCAATGGAATCTATGCGGGATGTAAAGAACAAACCTTAAAGAAACTTCAGACCGCTCAAAACGCAGCAGCTAGGCTTATCTTAGGAAAAATGCGATCTGAAAGCGCAAAACCCCTCCGCGAAAAACTACACTGGCTCCCAATCAAAGAACGCATTGCTTTCGAAATCTGCATTCTGGTTCACAAAATTATCTACGGTGAAGCCCCGGGATACATGACAGACTTGATCGACCTACCAACTAGAAACACATCCGAATCAACACGAACGTGCCTAAATCTGCACTACCCAAGCTGCAAAGGACTCAAATACAAATCAATCTACACATCCAGTTTTTCCTACATTAGCACACGACTGTGGAACACATTACCAAAATCCTTGAAAACTATGTACAAGTCATTGGTGAGGCCCCACCTGGAGTATTGTGTTCAATTTTTTTTACATCCTTAGCAAGATACAGCCTCCAAAACTGAAGTGGTGCAAAGAAAAGCTACAAAAATGGTATGGGATTTGTGTTACAAAACGTATGAGGAGAGACTTGCTGACCTGAACATGTATACGACTGTCCCTGGAGGAAAGGAGAAACAGGGGTGATACGATACAGACGTTCAAATATTTGAAAGGCATTAATCTGCAAACTAACCTGTTCTGGAGACGGGAAGGCGGTAGAACTAGAGGACATGACATGAGGTTGAAGGGCGGCAGACTCAAGAAAAATGTCAGGAAGTATTTTTTCACGGAGAGAGTGGTGAATACTTGGAATGCCCTCCTGCGGGAGGTGGTGGAGATGAAAACGGTAACGGAATTCAAAAATGCGTGGGATAAAACATAAAGGAATCCTGTTCAGAAGGAATGGATTCTCAGAAGCTTAGCAGAGATTGGGAGGCGGGGCTAGTACTGGGCAGACTTCTACAGTCTGCCCTGAAAATGGTAGATACAAATCAAGGTCAGGTATACATATAAAGTAGCGCATATGAGTTTATCTTGTTGGGCAGACTGGATGGACTGTACAGGTCTTTTTCTGCCGTCACCTACTATGATACGTACGATCACCTAAACTTCTGGAAAACACTAAAAACTAACCTGTTTAAAAAGGCATACCCTACCGATCCAACATAAATGCCTGATATCTGCAACACAACAAAACTAAAGTACGTAATGGACATAGCCCAAATGTGGCTGTGCCACATGAACTTTATCTTACCACAGCATCACTGTGTATTTGTTCACACTGGAGTCTGCAAACGCCTCTCCGGTACTATGTAAGCCACATTGAGCCTACAAATAGGTGGGGAAAATTTGGGATACAAATGTAACAAATAAAATAAAAATAAATAAATACAGAACGCCCTTGTGCATTTGATGCTGATCGCTAGACTGGTAAACTTTGAGCATTGGTCCCTTGGGCAGCAAAACTGTATAGAGAGAGGTATATCCTGAAGAAGAAAAGAGGTGTTAATGCCTTTGTACAAGTTGTTGGTGAGGCCCTATTTGGAATATTGTGTTTAATTTTGGAGGCGTTATCTTTCTAAAGACATTAAAAGATTTGAGGTGGTTCAGAGGAAGGCATCAAAAATGATAATGTGGTTTGCGCCAAAAGACCCATGAGAATAGACTTGAAGACCTCAATATGTATACCCTAGAGGAAAGGAGGGGTGGGGGGATATGATAGAGACATTTAAATATTTAAAAGGTATTAATATGCAAGCTAGTTTTCTTTTTCAGAGATAGGAAAGCAGTAGAACTAGATCGTGAGTTGAGGTTGGGAGATGTAGGAAATAAGTGCTGAAGTGGTAATTTGTATTGCAAGAGTCAAAAAAAACAAAACACTGGGTTTTCAAATGGAAGACTAAAGAACCTGAAGGTCTCAACTCCTGTAGTGAATGGCAACACTTTTTGGGTAATATTTTTTGAAGAAATTTTTGATCTTGTGTATATAACTCTATGTATGACGTAATTTATTTATTTATTTATTACATTTGTACCCCGCGCTTTCCCGCTCATCGCAGGCTCAATGCGGATTACATAGTAACAAGAGAATACAATCTGTAGTATTAGAATCAACAAAGGAGGTATGTGATAGGACAAATGAACAAGTAGATGGGATAGAAGAGGTGTGAGAGAAAGGGATAGATAAGGATGTGGGGCGATAAAGGAGAAGTTGGGAAGAGCATGGAGGGTAAGAAGGTTGGTAGGAAATATTTTCTGAGTCATTGTTGTTAATGATTAGTGGAACCGGTAAATAGATGGATTGCTTATGTTTGCTTATGGTATGTCAAGTCATTCGGGTAAACCTGTTTGAATAGATGGGTTTTCAATAGTTTCCTAAAGGGAAGATATTCACTAATTGACCGAATGTATCTGGGTAGAGCATTCCAGAGTTGGGATCCCAGGTAGGGGAAGTTAGATGCATGGTAGGTTTTGTACTTTAGTCCTTTGCAATTGGTAAGGTGCAGGTTAAGGTATGATCGTGAAGATATTGACATGTTTCTGGTTGGAAGGTTTAATAGATTGACCATGTAACTTGGTGATACTCCATGGATGAATCGTCTGAATGGTTGGTCCAGTGTTTTGGCCACCATGTTAAGAATACTGAGCAGCAGCTGGTAAGAAAGAATACCTCTTAAAAATAAGTTTGTAATGCTGAAGGATGTTTTAGATATAAGAAGAATTGGACATAGAGGTTTTGATATATTCTGTTCTTTATTTTTAGATTTTTGTTGCAACAGCCAATATGATCCCTGATGCAGCGGCTCGTGTTGCCGCGAAACGCTGACCACGTTGGTAGACAGGCTGTTTCAACGATGTAAGATAAGTTTTTTTGACTATTGCAATACAAATTGTTGCCACTTCAGCACTTTAAAATATCACTTTTGTTGCTGTGTTACTATTTAAAGAAGATGGGGGAGGGTTTTTTTTTCTAAGCAAGTGATTTGAGTAGTGGACATGCATTGAAAATGGAAATGTGGCAGTTTCCGTTCTGAGGCTTTTTTGCTACCCCACTTTATATAATTTATTTTGTGTTTGTAAATGTGTGGTTAAATTTGATTTGTTAATAGTGGGATTCATATATCTTGGTATTTTCTATGAAAATTCCCACTACCCTTATTTTGGTGGATGCCAGGCATGCCCTCCTGTGGGAAGTTGTGAAGACAAAAACTGTGATGGAATTCAAGCATGCATGGGATAAGCACAGAGGAACAATATAGAAAACATGGAATATAATTAAAGCAAAACTTCAGTTATCAAGTTATTTGAATGAGCTTTGACGGCAGCCTCAGAGGTTGAAAAGTATGACCTCTATAGTCTGGGTCCTGTAAGTGCCAAAACAGATCAGGATCAAGGCTGGAGTAGGCTTTGATGACAACTCCAGTAGTTGCGAAATAGGACTGGTGCCAGGCAGACTCCTATGATTTGTGGCCCAAAATTGGCAGGGAGAGACAGATTAAGTATACCAGTGTTTAATCGTGAAGAAGTGGAACCTGTGCAGAGTGCCAGATTCAACTCTGACCACCTTGTTGAGCAGACAGGAGGGACCATGCAGGTCTTTATCTGCCGACATTTACTGTGCTACTATGTAAATTCCTTAAAAAATGTGTATCAAAAGAATTTATTTGGAGAACTGTACCATATAAATTATTCAAGATCATAACTGCATTACTTGCAATTGTAGTACAGAGAAAAAAAAAAAGAGTGCAAAGAGTCCATTCTCCCTCCCCCCCCCCCCCCCCCCCAAGGACTACTTTATAATCCCTGGTGGTGTAGTCAGGATAGGAGTGATACCCCAGTCACATCAGCCATTATAAGAGCAGAGCCAGAATGGGCAGAAGGAACTGGGGCTCACTCCTGCTCTAAATACACTCCTAGACCACCAGGGATTGTAAGATAGGCCAGCAGGGGCCTACAGATTTTATTTATTTATTTATTTGGTGCACTTGTATCCCACATTTTCCCAGCATGTTCGGGCTCAAATTGGCTAACAAAGTTACAATAAAATTACATAATACAACAGGATATAATAGTAAAATAGAAAGTAACAAATACAGAACATAAGCAGCTAAATAAGAGAATACGGATGGGAAATTGGGAGCAACAAAAGGAAAGCAGACAAAGGCAAAAAAGTGGGAAATCTGACAAACGGAAATAGGGATTTAAAGAGCACTGGGGGCTTTGGGATAGGCTTTACGAAACTAAGTTTTTAGTAATTTCTTAAATGTTAGGTGATTCGATGTCTCTCTCAGTTGTCTCAGCAAGGCATTCCAGGATTGCGGGCTGATGTATGAAAAGGACTAAGCAAAGATTGACTTGTACTTTAGATTGCTGCAGGAAGGATAGTGCAGAATAAGATAAGTACGAGATGACACCGATGAATTTCTGGGAGGTAAATCTATCAAATCACACATGTAAACTGGTGCTTCTCCGTAATTAATTTTATGTGTTAAGGCGCAGATTTTGAATTCAATACGGTCTTTAATGGGCAGCCAGTGAAGACTCTCACGGAGAGGCTGTACACTGTCGAAGCAAGTTTTTCCAAAGATTAGCCTGGCCGCAGTGTTTTGAACCGTCTGGAGCTTCCTCAGAATACAGAGTGTACAGCCAGCGAATAATCGATGTGACTTAGGACCAATGAATGTATCAGGGTTCGAAAAATATCTCTTGGCAGGAGTTGTTTGATGCGTTTAAGCTTCCACAATGATGATGATATTTTTTTCGTAATCAGCTTAACATGACTATCAAGCGACAGATGGCTGTCCAATGTGACCCCAAGAATTTTCAAACTGCTCGAGATTGGGAGGGTATAAGCAGGAGTGACCAATGCCTTGGGAATTGATTTGTTATGTTGTGAAGAAAAAACAATATATTGTTTTGTCCTTGTTGAGTTTCAATTGATAAGGGAAGAGACACTTTTTTGGGGGTAGAGGGGGGGAGGAGGGCAGTTCCTGTTTAAGGGGGGAGGGGAGCAGAGAGACAAACAAACAGGAGAAAGCACCAATAACATAGCCAGACCTGACATTTAAGGTGGGCCCAAAGCTAATATGGGTGGGCACTAAGTATATAGGTATGAGTAGTGTTTCTTAGGATACTACAGAATAATGCTTTAGAATGCACTTGATGATGGATTTCTGTGTAGTCTGCCCAACAGCTGCCCTGCATCAACATAAACCGCATGCATACTTAATGGGAAAACCAATATTTCTAAATATGGTTACATTATCCCATATCTAAAACTTGAATGGACAAAAGCCTACTATAATGGCAAACATCTCAACACACATGGTGCCGTCAACCTTGTCCTACCCCCATAGTCTAGCATCTCCCCTACCCTTTCCCGTTCCTCCCCCCCCACCCCTAGATGCACACCAGTATTAAATATAAAAATATAAAACCTTTGTTTTTTAATATCTTCACCACAGAGACTATCCCCACCCAAAAACCACCAACATGAAATATGCAATCTTTATTATTATTATTTTTAGCCTGGGCCCATCCCCGCCTAGAAACCCACCAACACTAAATACAAAACTTTTTTTTTTTTAATTTTTTTAACCTGGGCACTGTTTCGCAAGGCAGTGAAGAACCCACCCCCACCCAGAAGCCCACTAGCATTACATAATTAGCTTTAAAACTTTTGTTTTACCTGGGCTTGAGTTTCTGAAAAGACTTCCGTTATGCACACTATGTAGTCAGCATGCATGTGGTGCAGAGCACTGCAGATTGTTTGTGCTGGCTCCTGTACCTATTTGTGGCTGCAGGGGAGAGCTGAGGCCTAGGGCTGAACTGATCATCGAGGGCCCAACTTCTCCAGCAGAGTCCGAGTCCTAGGGGGAGCACAATGCTGGCACACAGACACAGAGGAGATTGGGTCTGCCGAGCTGCGAGGATGGCATATATTTTTGCTGTGCAGCAATGGGGGAGGGAGTACTTGAGGTTAGGGTAGCAAGTGCCGGTAAAAGCAGGGCACTATGGCAGCAGTGGCACTAGAAAGCAGGCGCAATGCACGCCTTGGGGATGAGCCCACAGGCACAGAGGAGATTGGGTCTGGCAGAGCCGTGAGGGCGGCAAATGTTTCTGCTGTGCGGCTGTGGGAGAAAAGGGGGTACTGAGGGGCAGTGTAGCAGGTGCTGGTAAGACCAGAGCACTATGGCAGCAGTGGCGCTAGAAAGCAGCCGCAGTGTGCACCTCAGGGCTGAGCCCACAGATACAAAGAAGCCTGGGTCCGACGACAGAGCCTCAAGGGGGGCAGATTTTTCTGTTGTGCGTTGTGCACATCATGGGGGGAACTGGAGGGCAGGGCAGCAGGCACCAGTAACAGCAGAGCACTACAGCATCAGCAGCACTAGAAAGCAGCTGTGATGTGCGTCATGAGGATGAGCCAGTAAACTGAATCGGTCAGAGCAGGTCCTGGTCTTTCATTTCTCGCACTCCTGGGCTGGTCCCAGACAGCACTGCACTGCAGGAACAAAAATTAGGCAGGCTGCAAGTTGAACTTTGGAGAGCTGCAAAAAATAGAGCTACCCCTCAGCTTACATACAGGTGACTGTGATTACGACTGTGCCTTGAAGACCAGCATTGATTTGGATTAAAAATCAGACAAACTGGGTGGCCTGGGCCCACCCAGACCCACCCTTAGCTACGCCCCTGCAAAGCACACTTTTTTTGATGTCACCAAAAACACATGGTAATTTTTGGCTGAAACTGAAAACATGGCTGAAAATTAAAATAACTTTTCGACTGAAACTGGGTAGAATGATTTTGGGCTGGTTTTGGCACTGAAACTTGGTCCATCCTCTACAGGAAGGGTATGTAGTAGTAGGGACCAGGAAGGAGATGGTGAGGAGAGTTGAAATACAGAGACTGGGTTGGGGGATTTATGTGAGAGGGGCTGTGGTGGAGGGTGTTTGTATTTATGGGCTAGGATGGTTAAAGAAAAAGGAGAGGAAGGGAAAGTGGAGGTAAGGACAAAAGTAAGGGTTGGGAGTGAAGAGAGAAGGGAAGGATGTGAAGGGGAGTAGGGCTGGATATTACATCTCCTGTTTCCATATCCTTCTTTCCCCACTATCCCCTCAAAATCCCAGAATGTCCTTCCCCTGTATCTCCCATTATGATCTTTCCTCCTGCTCTTCACCCTTTCTCATCATACCTCCTTCTCTTCCACCCCTACTCCCAATGCCCCTGCTCTACCATAATTTTGTTGCCATAATAAGGACTGCAAACTTTAACACTTGCCATGGAATTGATCCAGACCCTGCAGAATCTCCATGGGATACCAGTGGCTGGCTGAAGGTGCAGCAACAGGCAAATGTTGCATGTCTTCTCTTCCCTGGACTGTTAGGGGCTCAGAGGAGGGCAGCAGCATTACAGTGCATTGAGCCGAATCCTTTTGTGTCCAAGCTCAAATGTAATGCTTTGCATTTATGGTTCAAAATGTGATATCTGAACCTTAAGTTAGAAAGAAGGAGGATGTATCATGATACATTGTACTGTTCTTGTACTCTGAGCTCCTAAATCTGGGAGTATCGGTGCTGATGTCAGGGAGGGGATTATGAGAGTGGAGATAGTGTAGTGGGAATTACCAAGGGAAGAGTGAAGCAGAGGTAGAGTTGCACAGGGACAGAAATGTCACCTGTACCCGCTAAGATACATTCTGTTCCCACCCCTACCCGCAGGAATTGATGCTGCTCTTTATTTGCTCACAGCCCTCTGTTTCCCTCCCAACCCCAACAGCCTCCCTTTGTTTTTTGGATGGAATTCACTATTCAACCAATGAGTGTTCCAGGCCTCAGTCTGGTGTTCCGGCTGCCCCTCAGGGCACTCTAGCTGCCTCTCTCTATATGTTCCAAGCCTCATTCTGGTGCTTCAATTGCCTATGCAACTGAGGGAAAAATGTAGGAAAAAAATTATTCTATAAAGGAGGAAGCAATTCATTATGGTAGTGCTGCGCTCTCTGTGTATATACGGCTACTACTTAAACCACCATTAGTCAAAAAAAGCCCCTCCATCCTACATTTATTAAAATTTTTAATTTTCTATAAGAAATATTTCTCCGAGGACAAGCAGGCTGCTTGTTCTCACTGATGGGTGACGTCCACGGCAGCCCCTCCAATCGGAAACTTCTCTAGCAAAGTCCTTTGCTAGTCCTCGCGCGCCCGCGCGCACCGCGCATGCGCGGCCGTCTTCCCGCCCGAAACCGGCTCGAGCCGGCCAGTCTTCTTTCGTCCGCACTTCGGTACGGCTGTGTTTTTGTCGTGTCGAGCCCCGGAGAGTCGACCTCGCGCGTCCGTTTTAAAATAGACGTGTTTTTTTCTTCGGAAAGTTCTAAATTTGTTCGGGAAGTGCTCCGGAAACCCCCTTGGGTTTCGTTTGCCCCTTCCCGTATTTCCAGTTTTGCCCCGGTAAGTTTTCTTTTGTCGTCGGGGTAGGCCTCTTTTCGGCCTCGGTCGAGATTTTTCTCCCTTAAAGTTTTGGTGCTCCGAATTCGTCATTTCGGATTTTGATTTCGCCGGCGTGATTTTTCCGCCCATGACATCGAAGCCTTCCAGCGGCTTCAAGAAGTGCACCCAGTGCGCCCGGGTAATCTCGCTCACTGATAGGCACTCTTCGTGTCTTCAGTGTCTGGGGGCCGAGCACCGTCCTCAGAACTGTAGTCTGTGTTCCCTGTTACAAAGGCGGACTCAGGTAGCGAGATTGGCCCAGTGGACGTTTGTTCTCGGGCTCTTCGTCGGCATCGGCACCGGGGTCATCGTGTGCATCGACGTCATCAGCGTCCAGACCTTCATCCTTGGCCGCCAGTGCATCGAGTGCATCGAGGCATCGGCCCTCTGCATCGGCGCCGAGACTCGGATAGCTGCATCGACGTCGGTGGTACCGGGACCTTCGTCTCCTGATGTCGTCGGAACGGTGGTGCATCGGGTGGAGTGCAGGTGAGGGCTGTCCATTCCCCTGCTGGTGGCGGTGAGCCTTCGGGTGGTCTCCCCCTACCCTGAGGGGCTCCTGCGGTACAGCCCCCCGGGATCGACCTGCTTCGACCTCGGCTCTGAGGAAGCGACGGATGGATTCTACGTCCTCCTCGTCGGTGCCGGGGAGCTCCGGTGACATGCTTCGGAAGAAGTCGAAGAAGCATCGACACCGGTCTCCTCCCCGCGTCGGCACCGAGAGCTCTGGGTCGCCGAGGGAGTCGGCACCCAGCAGGCATCGGCACCGAGAGGACCGCTCACCCTCTGTTCAGGAGGTGTCGATGCGCTCCACTCGGACAGCCCTGAACAGCCTCCACGCCCGGAACAGGTTTCTGACGTCGACGCCTGCATCGACCTCCCTGCCTTTCTCTGCAGCCGCTCTGAACGAGAGCCTCCGGGCCGTTCTCCCAGAGATTTTGGGAGAGCTGTTGCGCCCTACCCCTCCGGTACAGGTGGTGCTTGCGCCTCCGGTACCCGTCGAGCGTGGCGCCGGCTGGCCCATCGCCCGGGGTTGAGGTCCCCGACGTCGGTACCGCGTTCGGTGCCGACTGCGGCCACCTTCCCAGGAGGGCTCCCCGACTACGTCGGCGGAGGGAGCTTCGCCGATGGCGGCAAGGGAGTTCTACCTCTCGACGCCCCCATCGTGGACGTGGCTCCACAGAGTCGAGCCGGGCGAGGTTGCAGACACAGGTCCGTGAACTTGTGTCTGACACCGAGGGTGAGGCCTCGTGGGAAGAAGAAGAAGACCCCAGATATTTCTCTGACGAGGAGTCTGAGGGTCTTCCTTCCGATCCCACTCCCTCTCCTGAAAGACAGCTTTCTCCTCCCGAGGTCTGTCTTTTGCTTCCTTTGTCCGGGAGATGTCTACGGCCATCCCCTTCCCGGTGGTTGTGGAGGACTAGCCCAGGGCTGAAATGTTTGAGCTCCTGGACTATCCTTCTCCACCTAAGGAAGCGTCCACTGTTCCCTTGCACCATGTCCTAAAAAAGACATTGCTTGCGAACTGGACCAAGCCATTAAGTAATCCCCACATTCCCAAGAAGATCGAGTCCCAGTACCGGATCCATGGGGACCCAGAGCTGATGCGCACTCAGTTGCCTCACGACTCTGGAGTTGTGGATCTGGCCCTAAAGAAGTCTAAGGTTCTAGGGGAGCAGTGCTTCGGCGCCCCCGGGCAAAGACTCTAGAACCTTAGACTCCTTTGGGAGGAAGGCCTACCATTCCTCTATGCTCGTGGCCAGAATCCAGTCTTACCAGCTCTACACGGAGCATACACATGCGGAACAATGTGCGGTAGTTGGCGGGCTTGGTTGATGCTCTCCCCCCCTGAGCAAGCCAAGCCTTTTCAGGAGGTGGTCAGGCAGCTGAAGGCGTGCAGAAAATTCCTGGCCAGAGGGGTGTATGACACCTTTGATGTTGCGTCCAGGGCCGCTGCTCAAGGTGTGGTGATGCGCAGGCTCTCATGGCTGCGTGCCTCCGACCTGGAGAATAGACTCCAGCAGCGGATTGCGGACTCGCCTTGCCGTGGCGGACAATATTTTTGGAGAGAAAGTCGAGCAGGTGGTAGAGCATCTCCACCAGCGGGATACCGCATTCGACAAGTTCTCCCGCCGGCAGCCTTCAGGCATCTACCTCTACAGTTAGAAGATTTTTTGGGGAAGGAGGACTGTTCCCTACTCTTCTGGCAAGCGTAGGTACAACCCTCCTTCTCGACAGCCTGCGGCCCAGGCTAAGCCCCAGCGCGCTCGCTCCTCGTCAGCAGCGTGCGCCTCAGCAGGCCCCGCGGCTCCCCAGCAAAAGCAAGGGGCGAGCTTTTGACTGGCTCCAGCAGAGCATAGCCGACATCCAAGTGTCAGTGCCGGGCGACCTGCCAGTCGGGGGGAGGTTGAAAGCTTTTCACCAAAGGTGGCCTCTCATAACCTCCGACCAGTGGGTTCTTCAAATAGTCCGGCAAGGATACACCCTCAATTGGCCTCCAAACCTCCAAATTGTCCACCGGGAGCTCAGTCTTACAGCTTCCAGCACAAGCAGGTACTTGCAGAGGAACTCTCCGCCCTTCTCAGCGCCAATGCGGTCGAGCCCGTGCCATCCGGCAAGAAGGGCTGGGATTCTATTCCAGGTACTTCCTTGTGGAAAAGAAAACAGGGGGGATGCGTCCCATCCTAGACCTAAGGGCCCTGAACAAATATCTCGTAAAAGAAAAGTTCAGGATGCTTTCCCTGGGCACCCTTCTCCCCATGATTCAGCAAAACGATTGGCTATGCTCTCTGGACTTGAAGGATGCCTACACACACATCCCGATACTGCCAGCTCACAGACAGTATCTGCGATTTCAGTTGGGCACACGCCACTTCCAGTACTGTGTGCTACCCTTTGGGCTCGCCTCTGCGCCCAGGGTGTTCACAAAGTGCCTAGCTGTGGTAGCAGCGGCACTTCGCAGGTTAGGGGTGCACGTGTTCCCATATCTCGACGATTGGCTGGTGAAGAACACATCCGAGGCAGGAGCCCTGCAGTCCATGCAGATGACTATTCGCCTCCTGGAGCTACTGGGGTTTGTGATAAATTATCCAAAGTCCCATCTTCTCCCAGTGCAGAAACTCGAATTCATAGGAGCTCTGCTGGATTCTCGGACGGCTCGCGCCTATCTCCCAGAGACGAGGGCCAACAACTTGTTGTCCCTCGTCTCGCGGGTGCGAGCGTCCCAGCAGATCACAGCTCGGCAGATGTTGAGATTGCTGGGTCACATGGCCTCCACAGTTCATGTGACTCCCATGGCCCGTCTTCACATGAGATCTGCTCAATGGACCCTAGCCTCCCAGTGGTATCAGGCTGCTGGGGTCTAGAAGACGTGATCCACCTGTCCACGAGTTTTCTCGAATCCCTGTATGGTGGACAATCTGGTCCAATTTGACTCTGGGACGTCCTTTCCAAATTCCTCAGCCACAAAAAGTGCTGACAACGGATGCGTCTCTCCTGGGATGGGGAGCTCATGTCGATGGGCTTCACACCCAAGGAAGCTGGTCCCTCCAGGAACGCGGTCCACAGATCAATCTCCTGGAGTTGCGAGCGATCTGGAATGCTCTGAAGGCTTTCAGAGATCGGCTGTCCCATCAAATTATCCAAATTCAGACAGACAACCAGGTTGCCATGTACTATGTCAACAAGCATGGGGGCACCGGATCTCGCCCACCTGTGTCAGGAAGCCGTCAGCATGTGGCTCTGGGCTCGCCGTCTCGGCATGGTGATCCAAGCCACATATCTGGCAGGCGTAAACACAGTCTGGCCGACAGACTGAGCCGGATTATGCAACCTCACGAGTGGTCGCTCAACTCCAGAGTGGTGCGCCAGATCTTCCAAGCGTGGGGCACCCCCTTGGTGGATCTCTTCGCATCTCGAGTGAACCACAAAGTCCCTCAGTTCTATTCCAGGCTTCAGGCCCCCGGCAGACTGGCATCGGATGCCTTCCTCCTGGATTGGGGGGAGGGCCTGCTGTATGCTTATCCTCCCATTCCTCTGGTGGGGAAGACTTGTTGAAACTCAAGCAAGACCGAGGCACCATGATTCTGATTGCTCCCTTTTGGCCGCGTCAGATCTGGTTCCCTCTTCTTCTGGAGTTATCCTCCGAAGAACCGTGAGATTGGAGTGTTTTCCGACCCTCATCACGAAGGACGAAGGGGCTCTTCTGCATCCCAGCCTCCGGTCCCTGGCTCTCACGGCCTGGATGTTGAGAGCGTAGACTTTGCCTCTTTGGGTCTGTCAGAGGGTGTCTCCCGCGTCTTGCTTGCTTCCAGGAAAGATTCCACTAAGAGGAGTTACTTCTTCTGTGGAGGAGGTTTGCCGTCTGGTGTGACAGCAAGGCCCTAGCTCCTCGCTCTTGTCCTACACAGACCCTGCTTGAATACCTTCTGCACTTGTCTGAGTCTGGTCTCAAGACCAACTCTGTAAGAGTTCACCTTAGCGCAATCAGTGCATACCATTACCTTGTGGAAGGTAAGCCGATCTCAGGACAGCCTTTAGTTGTTCGCTTCATGAGAGGTTTGCTTTTGTCAAAGCCCCCTGTCAAGCCTCCTACAGTGTCATGGGATCTCAATGTCGTTCTCACCCAGCTGATGAAACCTCCTTTTGAGCCACTGAATTCCTGCCATCTGAAGTACTTGACCTGGAAGGTCATTTTCTTGGTGGCAGTCACTTCAGCTCGTAGAGTCAGTGAGCTTCAGGCCCTGGTAGCCCAGGCCCCTTACACCAAATTTCATCATAACAGAGTAGTCCTCCGCACTCACCCTAAGTTCTTGCCAAAGGTTGTACATAAGTACATACATAAGTAGTGCCATACTGGGAAAGACCAAAGGTCCATCTAGCCCAGCATCCTGTCACCGACAGTGGCCAATCCAGGTCAAGGGCACCTAGCACGCTCCCCAAACGTAAAAACATTCCAGACAAGTTATACCTAAAAATGCGGAATTTTTCGCAAGTCCATTTAATAGCGTCTATGGACCTTGTCCTTTAGGATCTATCTAACCCCTTTTAAACTCCGTCAAGCTAACCGCCCGTACACGTTCTCCGTCAATGATTCCAGAGTCTAATTACACGTTGGGTGAAGAAAAATTTTTCTCCGATTCGTTTAAATTTACCACACTGTAGCTTCAACTCATGCCTCTAGTCCTAGTATTTTGGATAGCGTGAACAGTCGCTTCACATCCACCCGATCCATTCCACTCATTAGTTTTATACACTTCTATCATATCTCCCCTCAGCCGTCTCTTCTTCCAAGCTGAAAAGCCCTAGCCTTCTCAGCCTCTCTTCATAGGAAAGTCGTCCATCCCCACTATCATTTTCGTCGCCCTTCGCTGTACCTTTTCCAATTCTACTATATCTTTTTTGTGTCGGAGTTCCATCTGAACCAGTCAATTGTCTTGCCAACATTCTTTCCCCGTCCTCATTCCTGCCCTGCTGAACGTCAGCTGCACACATTGGACTGCAAGAGAGCATTGGCCTTCTATCTGGAGCGGACACAGCCCCACAGACAGTCCGCCCAATTGTTTGGTTTCTTTGATCCCAATAGGAGGGGAGTGGCTGTAGGGAAACGCACCATATCCAATTGGCTAGCAGATTGCATTGCCTTCACTTACCCCAGGCGGGGCTGGCTCTTGAGGGTCATGTCACGGCTCATAATGTTAGAGCCATGGCTGCGTCGGTAGCCCACTTGAAGTCAGCCTCCATTGAAGAAATTTGCAAAGCTGCGACGTGGTCATCTGTCCACACATTCACATCTCATTACTGCCTGCAGCAGGATACCCGACGCGACAGTCGGTTCGGGCAGTCAGTTCTTCAGAACCTGTTTGGGCTTTAGGATCCAACTCCACCCCCCGAGGGCCCTGTTTGTTCTGTTCCAGGCTGCACTCTCAGTTAGTTGGTAATTTTTAGGTCAATCTCAGTTATGTCCTCTGCCGTTGCGAGGGCCCAATTGACCATGGTTTATTGTTTTGAGTGAGCCTGGGGGCTAGGGATACCCCATCAGTGAAACAGCAGCCTGCTTGTCCTCGAGAAAGCGAATGCTACCTACCTGTGAAAGGTATTCTCCGAGGACAGCACGGCTGATTGTTCTCAACAAACCCGCCCGCCTCCCCGTTGGAGTTGTGCTTCCCCTGAAGTGTATTGTCTTGGCTACATACTGGAACTGGCTGGCTCGAGCCGGTTTCGGGCGGGAAGACGGCCGCGCTGCGCGGTGCGCGCGGGCGCTCGAGGACTAGCAAAGGACTTTGCTAGAGAAGTTTCCGATTGGAGGGGGCTGCCGTGGACTTCACCCATCAGTGAGAACAATCAGCCTGCTGTCCTTGGAGAATACCTTCTACAGGTATGTAGCATTCGCTTTATAAAAAATTTAATGTGTAGGATGGAGGGTTTTTTTTTTTTTTGGGGGGGGGGGGGGACTAATGATGTTTTAAGTAGTTTACTGCATATATACAAAAAGGGCAACACTACCATACTGAAGTCTTTTCTCCTTTAGAGAATAATAATTGTATTTGTTTTTGTAGAAGTAACTGCAGATTAGGAAGTATGCTGTTAAAAAAAACATAAAGAAAAACAGACTATTGGGTTTTGGGAAGTTTGTATTTTCTTATAATATAAACCGCACTGAACCCTGGAAAGGTGATATTAGTGGTATATAAGAATTGATTTGATTATTTGATTTGTCTGTTAGCCAAGCGTTTTGGAGAAAAAAAAAAAAAGATATCTGGAATATCCCTGGGCTTAATAGTAGATATTTTTGCTGCCTCTTTTGAATACTTTGGCAGTATCAGGAAACAACATAACTTTACATTTGAAGACAATCACAATGTTTAAAAACATGCAACAGTCAGTCATAGTCTGAAGACTCCTTTTACAAAGCCGTGTAGTGATTCCCACATGGCAAATGCGATGAAGCCCATAACAATTGAATGGGATTTGTCGCATTGCCATGCTGGGAATACTTTACCACAGCTTAGTAAAAGAAGCACTGAATTCAAAGCAAAACACTTCAAAGTATTGAGTCAAATACAATGTCGTAGTTTCTGTTCATTCTTTTTAGAAACTGGTATGTTTCCCATCCTTAGCCCCCACAGGGAGGGGAAACATATCAGCCTCATAGGCTGAAAAATAAGAGAAAAAACTTAGGCGCAACCAGTAGTTATCTTATTGGTATCTCACAGAGCTAATATACAAATAATTGTTCTCTCTGGAGCAGGTTTATCAGACAGCAAAGCCAAATGCAATCACTATGTAACAAAAACTGCTCAGCTCACACTGTCCCAACCATTACATACATAGCCTTAGTAAGTTTCGTTTCTCATAAATCATGTGATTTCTCCTAAACTAGAATCAGAAAGTAGCGTATGCCGTATATGGATATTCCTGTATTATATCACTCTCTCCTGATGTGGGTTCACGTGGACAGTTGGTGGCCATTGGCTAATTAGCTATCAGTTTCTGTGTGCACAGCGTGTAGTTAGTCACAGGCATAGAACAATACCCTTGTGTCCTCTCTCTGTCTCTCTCCTCACAAATGAAACATTCTGGACATCTTAGGCTCACTGTGTATCGTCAGTCTCTCAGCAGCTCCCAAGGTTATATCCATATTATATGAAAGGCATACTCAGCTGCAGCCAAATGTGCATCTGTGAAGTGTCTGTTCTCAGCTCCTGAGAAAGCACTGATTGTTACTCAAGATGCTAACTTGTTAGGCCAACTTGTGAGAACCAAACTGAGCAAAGTACAGGCCTAGCATAGGAAGGAACTGTAAATGATTTAGGGTGTTTCTATCCTTCCCAATAATGGTACATAGTAGATGACGGCAGAAAAAGACCTGCACGGTCCATCCAGGCTGCCCAACAAGATAAATTCACATGTGCTATTTTTTGTGTATACCTTACCTTGATTTGTATCTGCCATTGTCAGGGCACAGACCGTAGAAGTCTGCCCCGCCTCCCCCCACCGGCTCTGCCACCCAATCCAGCTGCAAATACCTAGGAATGAAAGAACCACCCAAGGCTGCACTAATGTGTCCGTTATTATGGGGAATTACCTCTATTTCTCTGTAATACCCAGACTTCTGATTCTACAGAGCAATGCATATGCTCTGATTAATACAGAAACCAAATAATTGAGAGAACTACAAATATGAGAAATCAATTCTTTTAAGGTTTATTTTTATTATTATTTATTAGTATACTCACCACGCAAAATACAATAGGATTAATAAACAAGATTCATTTCTCATAGGGGAAATCAGACAGTGAAACAAAGTCTTGTCACAAGTACTGAGATCTTTCCCAAAGTCTGTTCTGAATGTCAGGTTATATACCCTTTTAAGCCCTATCTTTTTCATTAGCACCTGTTAGTCATGATTTTGCATTATCTGTAATTTCTTCTAATACTATTTAGCAATTTCTCACTTTCGACCACAATGTCATGTCAGTCCCTCTAGTTTCGATCAGTCTCTCACAAACTTCTGCTTTATCACACCTGTTTTACTGAAAATTACTATTTATGCTTGAATATCTCTGACTGCAGCGTCTCAAAAATGGCCTGGCCCAGCTTTCAATTCCTGTGTCAGCTCATCTTAAGTTTGCCCATATGCCAGTTTCATTTCATCAGGCTGTCACAATCCTGTCTTCCGACAGCTGAGTGAAATTCAGTATCAGAGATAGTATGATTTCTTTGAGGCCTAGCTGTCAGCCTCAAACCACTTGACCTGTTTTTCACTGAGTACAACTGTCAGCCATTTTCCATATTCTACAGAATTATACACTGGCAAGTAAAGAAAAACTATTGCCGCAAGCAAAATTAAGTTACAATATGTTTCGGGTCTTAAATAGCATCTCATCGTGTCACTTAAAAGAATTACCAGTCAAAAACAAGGAAAACCAAACACATCCACAAAAAACAGAGAGCAAGAAGGCCAGTGGAATGACCAAAGCAGATGAGGCAGGTTAAAGGGCCAAGTAACAGCTGTAAGAAAACACTTGCTTGAAGAGAACTCAGTTGAACTCAATAGCAGAGAACCACTCCATTTGAAGAAGGACCCAACCCAGTCTGTGTTTCGGCTAGTAATTCTTTCATCAGGAGTCATAGTAAACATTGTAACATAGTAAATGACGGCAGAAAAAGACCTGCATGGTCCATCCAGTCTGCCCAACAAGATAAACTCATATGTGCTACTTTTTGTGTATACCTTACCTTGATTTGTACCTGTCCTTTTCAGGGCACAGACCGTGTAAGTCTGCCCCGCCTCCCACCACCGCTCTGGCACAGACCGTATAAGTCTGCCCAGCACTATCCCCACCTCCCGCCACCGGCTCTGCCACCCAATCTCGGCTAAGCTCCTTAGGATCTATTCCTTCTGAACATGAATCCTTTGTTTATCCCACGCGTGTTTGAATTCTGTTACCGTTTTCATTTCCACCACCTCCCACGGGAGGGCATTCCAAGCATCCACTACTCTCTCCGTGAAAAAATACTTCCTGACATTTTTCTTGAGTCTGCCCCCCTCCTTCAGTCTCATTTCATGTCCTCTTGTTCTACCGCCTTCGCACTTCCGGAAAAGGTTCGTTTGCGGATTAATACTTTTCAAATATTGAATGTCTGTATCATATCACCCCTGTTTCTCCTTTCTTCCAGAGTATACATGTTCAGGTCATCAAGTCTCTCCTCATACGTCTTGTAATGCAAATCCCTTACCATTCTCGTAGCTTTTCTTTGCACCGCTTCAATTCTTTTTACATCCTCATACGTCTTGTAATGCAAATCTGCTGGTCACACCTCTCTCTATACAGCTTAACAACCTTCTAGCTACGGCCACCGCCTTGTCATACTGTTTCGTCGCCTTCAGATCCTCAGATACTATCACCCCAAGATCCCTCTCCCCGTCCGTATCTATCAGATTCTCCCCGCCTAACACATACGTCTCCCGAGGATTTCTATTCCCTAAGTGCATCACTTTGCATTTCTTCGCATTAAATTTTAATTGCCAAACCTTAGACCAATCTTCTAGTTTCTTCACATCCTTTTTCATGTTTTCCACTCCCTCCCGGGTGTCCACTCTGTTACAGATCTTAGTATCATACGCAAATAGGCAAACTTCTAACCCTTCGGCAATGTCACTCACAAATATATTGAACAGAATCAGTCCCAGCACCGATCCTTGAGGCACACCACTACTCACCTTTCCCTCCTTCCATTCACCACCACCCTCTGGCTTTTGTCCGTCAACCAGTTCCTAATCCAGTTCACCACTTCGGGTCCTATCTTCAGCCCATCCAGTTTATTTAAGAGCCTCCTGTGGGGAACCGTGTCAAAAGCTTTGCTGAAATCTAAGTAGATTACGTCCATAGCTCGTCCCTGATTCATTTCTCCTGTCACCCAATCAAAGAATTCAATGAGATTCATTTGGCACGATTTCCCTTTGGTAAAACCATGTTGTCTCGGATCTTGCAACTTATTGGCTTCTAGGAAATTCACTATCCTTTCCTTCAGCAACGCTTCCATTACTTTTCCATTAATCGAAGTGAGGCTTACCGGCCTGTAGTTTCCAGCTTCTTCCCTATCACCACTCTTGTGAAGAGGGACCACCTCCGCCGTTTTCCAATCCCTTGGAACCTCTCCTGTCTGCAAGGATATATTAAACAAATCTTTAAGAGGACCCGCCAAAACCTCTCTGAGCTCCCTCAATATCCTGGGGTGGATCCCATCCGGTCCCATGGCTTTGTCCACCTTTAGCTTTTCAAGCTGTTCATACACACTCTCTTCCGTGAACGGTGCTCTATCCACTTCAATCTCATTTGTACTTTTTGCAGTCCATCGCGCGGTCCTTCTCCAGGTGTTCTTCTGTGAAAACAGAACAAAAGTATTTGGTTTAGCAAATTTGCTTTTTCTCTTCATCATTATCCACATACCGGGTTCGCAGTATCTTTTAAAAAGTCTCACAATTCCCTTTTTAGTCATTCTCCTTTCACTTATATACCTGAAGAAATTTTTGTCACCCATCCTTACATTTCTAGTCATTTGTGTCTTGCGCTTTTGCCAGACATATCTCTCTCTTGGCTTCTTTCAGTTTCATCCTGTATTCCTCCTCGTGTTCCTTTCTTGAGTTTTGTGTATTTCTGGAACGCCAACTCTTTAGCCTTTATTTTCTCAGCCACTTGCTTGGAGAACCATATCGTTTCGTTTTTTCTCTTGCTTTTATTTACTTTCTTACATAGTTCTATGCCAAGCAATTTGTATACAAGAAATGCAGATTGCAGAGCTGAAATATTCTAATGTAATTCTATCAGCATATTATCTCAGAGAAATGTCCTCTTCTCTCAGAACTCATCTGCTTTAGTCATCCCCACTGGCTTTTTTGCAATTCAAAGAATTGAAAACATTTAGTAGCTAGTAATATTAAATTGCACCATTTCACTACATTTTCAAAGGTCTCATTTTATTCCACAATTTAATATGTTGGTTCACATCTGCTGACTATAAGATACCAGGGTGTTAAGTAGTTGAAATTCACTGCCAATGGCAATCAAGGGTCAGCCTGATATTTGGTATGTCGTAAAAGACTGAAGAACAGTCTCTTCTTTGAGAGGTTTCTGTCTATTGATAGAGTGTCCTAAGATTGCACTGACCATCAATGGTCTATATTTGATATTTTGTTTATAGCTTGTAAATCTGTCGTTTATTTACTGTTAACCATATTGACTCGAGTATATTCGGATAATGGATGTCAAATAAATATTCTATTTAGGAATTTCACATGCCAAATCTGTGATTTTTTTTTTTTTTTTGCTTTACATTGTGTTCACATATAATAAGATAAGCAACTTTTTTTATTGTGTATATTTCAGATACCTGAAATTGAATAATATCTTGCAACTGGGTGTACTGTCCTTTGCCCACAGTGATTTCTGTGGATAACTTGCCAAATTATTTATCTTTATTGGTATCTCACATGGCATTGTTGCCAAAATGCATTCTCCTTAATTAGTTTGAGAAGCATAACTAGGGGTCCTGTTTACAAAACCGTGGTAGAGCACACTATGATTTTAGTGCACAGCGTATGTAGATTCCCATAGTATTCCTATTAGCGTCTACCAAGTGCACTCATTTTTTAGCACGTGCTAAAAACGCAGTACACCTTAGTAAGCAGGGCACATAGTGTCTTGCTGAATTTCTCTTCCAGAAACTTTCATACCTTTACCCACCACACTGACCTCCAAATACCGTTATGACTAATCACCCAACCCCTTTAATTGGCCAAGGAATCGCCTCACACCAATCCTCCCAGAAGGCTCTTGCTTGCAACATGCCTAACACTGAAAGCCTGCCATGAATTTGGCAGCTAAGATTTAATGCTAAAAAATGGCAGGCGGTTAATAAATCCCAATAAATAAAATAAATATATTTTTATATTTGGTTGCTGACAAACATGCACTTTATTATCATGCTAGGCACAAGTGGGTATTGTATTTCGTCAATTGCTTATTTATCAGTGTAAAGAAACTCCTGTTAGTAATGAATGTAAATGCATTGTTTACATCTAAAGCTGTAACTCTACATTGGATTTGGCACTCAGACAATTTAGCAGTTGCTGTGTTTTATGACATTGTACAAAACAGCCAACAAAAGCTGTCATTGCATTTTGTGCATTGCTTTTTTCACTTTCGAGGCCACAGACAGCACAGCATCACTGAGTGGGTATCTCTTCAAGATAGTGGTTAATGCCATCTGTTCAGAGTTCAACAGGCACTCCTCTACTGTCCACGGCTGCTTTGGATGGCCTAATAGTCGACGGACTGAAGATATGGTTTGAGTGTAACTCCTGAAGTACATGTTTCAGATGTTGGGGTTGAAATCCAGTTGATCCAATAGGCTGGGTTCATTCTGCCTCAGTTAATAAGCAACCATGCATCTGCATTGGTACATCGTAAACAGACAGTAGCCACCACCATTTGCATGATCAAATGGAAGTTCTGCTGCAGACAGATATTCTAGTCCATTCTGTCAACCCCACCCATGTTGCGGTTGTACTGTTCAGTGATGTATGGTTAGGTATGTCTAGTCATTTCTTTCAGATGTTGGCCAATGCTGGGTGGAGGCTTAGGACCATGGCAGTTGGATGCCAAAGTGACTACGTTGTTGTTCCCAGCATGCCACCACAATATTTGCTGTATCCGGTCCAATAATTTGCAGTACTGCGAACTGTCATCTTCAACGAATCCACGGATTTTACTGGACAGCTCTCATTGTGATTTGCACGCACGCAGTCTCTGTCACATGTATTCCAGAGCTGGTCAAAGTGTTGTTAGCAGTCGCAAGCTGGTGAAGAACTGGACAGCTCTCATTGTGATTTGCACGCACAGTCTCTGTCGCATGTATTCCAGAGCTGGTCAGATGTTGTTAGCAGTCGCAAGCTGGTGAAGAAATTATCAAAGTATAGCTCCTAGGTGACAGAGAACTGTCGGAAAGTTTTGGCTAAGTTTATAACAACCATGCTCTCTAGCCCAAGCCTGATGTTTGTAACACCATCATCTTGGTAGGGTTCCAGTTGAATGCAATATCCGAGTGGAGTGTTAATCCTTTAAACCTTGTATCTGAAACAAATTGGTTTGCTTGTATGAATTGCTTAGCTGGGTTATCTGCCATAGTACGCTCTATAGATTCATCAACTACAAGATTTCTCTCCTGTGGAAATGACTGAAGGAATCGACTGGTCAGCATGGAAGCTTGCCACTTGATTGAATGGCAATCATTGTCAGCAATGTGAATGACAGCCATCAATTCCTCAAAACATTTTCTTGTCATAGACTGGCTAATGGCAGCATTGTGGTCATTGTCAGCAGGATCCCAGTAAAGATAAGGCAGTGGAGCATACCCATTTGTGAAGAGCACATCTAAAACAGCTGCTTTCAGGAGGCATTGTAATGAAGGAATGCCTTCCTTTGCATCATGTATTTGGTTGTGTTATCAACTAACATCTCAGTAACTATATTATCTAAAAATCTTTCAAACAAACTGGTTAGTGTACTATCAACTTCTGCATATGGGATTCTATGTTCTGTGTCTGCTGGCTTGCAGGCATCTGCCAAGTCTAAAATAACCCAATTTTATACAGGCTTATTGATTGTTTCAGTTTTTAGCTGCTTGGAGGATCTTGCATAGATAACTAAATCCCATTAGATCTGCCACTTACTTCAATCATCCTAACTTGTTTTCTGGACTTGTTGTCAGCATGTGAGCTTTGCCTTCAGTGTGGTTTTGAATAAATGCTGTCCAGCTTTTCTAACTGCTGGGCTTGTTTGACACACATTTTGATAGCAGAACCAAGGGAACAGTCTGGCAAAGTTGTAAGGGTAGTCTGTGGCATTGGAGTCTGATGTCAGTATTTTGGCACATATTTGGGTTTCAGAACCAATTGAGTAGACCAGAGTCCTTGTGAACCAGTACTTACCGAGTTTCCTGGTGTGGATTCTGCAATTAGTGAAGATATTGAAGCTGTACTTGCAGAGCATGATATGAACAAATCTAGACAAAGACAATAAGTCAGTTAACTCCTTATTGCCATCATCGCAGCCAGTTTTAAAAAGTTTCTCACCCTTGTGAATTTTGCTTCAGCTTCTAATTGATGCTGAGTCAAATTCTCCACTATACTCATCACTACGGTTCAGGTCTCCTGGCAAAACTATGAACATGTTGGCCTCAAATATTTGTCATTTTCCACCATCACAATGATTTAACTATTTGTGTTGTCTTTTTGAAGCCATTCTGCAGATGAAAAATGGGATATAAACAAATGATTGTGCAGTACAAAATATCTAAGCCATAGTAATTTACTATATAACCACCTGGTACTTATTTTAGAAGGAACAGCTCTGATGGTGTTTATCTGTACTATAATAAAAGGCACCGTCAACGTTCTGAAGCTGACTCCATGGCTTCAAGTGAAGGGTTCGTACGGATCGTTAGGTTCGTCGCTCTGTCACCATCTCGCTCGGCCCCGCCCTCGCACCTCTGATAGGTCTGTCGCCCTCGACGTCATCGCGTTTTGAAATCCTCGACGTCATCACGTTTCGATGTCGAAGGCGGCAGACCTATCAGAGGCGCAAGGGCGGGGCCGACAGAGATGGTTAAAGAGCAGCCAACCTGACGAAAATTACGAACCCTTCACGAAGCCACGGAGTCAGCTTCAGAACGTTGCAGGTGGGTGGCTGGAGGGGAGGGAAAGAAAGGGTGCGACTACCCTGGAACTGGGGAGGAGGTGAGAGAGGGGGTAACGATCCTGGAACTGGGTGGGAGGGTGGGCGGCCCCTGCAACTTGGAGGGTGGGGCGGCTGGAACCCTGAACTTGGAGGGGGGAGCCAGGGCGCACCCAGAAACTGGGATAGATGGAGGGAGGGTGAGAGACCCGAACTGGGAGGGAGGGGGAGAGGTGGGAAAAGACCCTGGAACTGGGTGGGAGTAGAGGGAGAGCGGACCCTGGAACTTGGAGGGGGCCCGGACCCTGAGACTAGGAGGGGAGGGGGCTCAGGGCTGACCCTGAACTGGGTGGGGAGGGGGCCCCTGGCGCACACACTCATTCTCACACACACACGTCCGCACACAGTCTCACTCTCTCTGTCACACCACACTCCACATTCACCTCTCCTTTGTCACACACACGCACACATTCACATCTTTCTGTATCACACACTCACTCTCACACACACTCTGTAAAACACATACACTCTGAGGAAACTTGCTAGCGCCCGTTTCATTGTGTCAGAAACGGACCTTTTTTCCTAGTTTTTCTATAAAGATTTCCTGGTAAAAATATCCTCCACTTTAGCTGCGAACAACTGCAAATGAACCTACTCTCACGTGCCTAGCTTACACCCAGTTATCGGATCAACATAAAGACATGCATTCAAAGTAAATAGAGCAAAAATTCATAAGCACATAGCAACCGCCATACTGGGAAAAGACCAAGGGGTCTATCAAGCCCAGCATCCGGTCCTCTGACAGCGGCCAATCCAGGCTTCAAGAAACCCAGCAAAAAGCCCCCCCCCCCCCCTCAAAAAAAAATAATTTTTTAATAATGTTCAATGGACTTTTCCTTCAGGAATCTGTCCAAACCCCCCTTAAACTCTGTAAGACCAGCTGCTGTCACTACATTCTCTGGCAACGAGTTCCAGAGTCCAACTACACCTGAGTAAAGAAAAACTTTCCCCTGTTGTTTTAAAATCTACCATATTCTAGCTTCATCTTGTTCCCCTGGTTCTATTATTGTTTGACAGTGTAAACAAACGCTTCACATATGTCTGCTCTAACGCCGATCATTATCTTGTAGACTTCATATCACCCTCAGCCCCCGCCTTTTCCTCCAAGCTGAAGAGCCTTAACCTTCTCAGCCTTCCCTCATAGTGAAGTCATTCCATCCCTTTTATCATTTTTGTCGCCCTTCTCTGCACCTTCTCCAATTCCTTTATATCTTTTTTGAGATGCGGTGACCAGAATTGGACACAATATTTGAGGTGCAGAGTCGCACCATGGAGCGATACAACGGCATTATAATCATCCTCGTGTTTTGTTTCCATCCCTTTCCTAATAATAATCAACATTCTGGTGCGCTTTCTTAGCCGCCGCAGCACACTGAGCAGAAGTTTTCAACGTCTTATCAACGATGACGTCCCGATCCCTTTCTAGGTCTGTGACTCCTAACGCGGATCTTGCATGACAAGAGCTGTAATTTGAGTTTCTCTTACCCACATGCATCACTTTTCACTTGTCAACATTGAACTTCAGCTGCCACTTGGACGCCCAATCCCCCAGTCTCGCGAGGGTCCTCCTGTAATCTTTCACACTCCTCCCGCGACTTGATGACCTTGAATAACTTTGTGTCACTCTGCGAATTAATTACCTCACTAGTTACTCCCATCTCTAGGTTATTTATAAATATGTTAAAAAGCAGCGGTCCCATCACAGACCCCTGAGGGACCCCACTAACTACCCTTCATTGGATATACTGACCATTCAGTCTTACTCTCTGTTTCATATCTTTCAACCAGCTCTTATCCATAGCAGTACCCTACCTCCGATCCCATGACTCTCCAGTTTCCTCTGGAGTCCTTTCATGAGGCACTTTGTCAAACCCTTCTGAAAATCCAGATACACAATATCCACCGGCTCCCCATTATCCACATGTTTGTTCACCCCCTCAAAAAAAAATGCAGTAGATTGGTAAGGCAAGACTTCCCTTCACTAAATCCGTGCTGACTTTGTCTCATCAGCCCATGTTTTTGTATGTGCTCTGTAATTTTATTCTTAATAATAGCCTCTACCATTTTGCCTGGTACCGACATCAGACTCACCGGTCTATAATTTCCTGGATTTCCTCTGGACCTTTTAAAAAAATCGATGTAACATTGCTACCCTCCAGTCTTCACGGTACCACAACCTGATTTAGGGATAGATTGCATATTCTAACACAGTAGCTCTACAAGTTCATTTTTCAGTTCTATTAATACTCTGGGATGATACCATCCGTCCTGGGTGATTTACTACTCCAGTTTGCAGAACTGACCCATTACAGCCTCCAAACACACTTACAGGATGTTTCTGAAAAACTTGAAAAAAATGTAATTTTAAAAATTATACATCAGTAAGCATTTGATATTATGACTATTGATTTGAAATCGTGTAATTACTATACTGAAGAGGTAAATTCTATATAGGTTGCTAAAATTAGTCGCCAAAAAAAACTGGATGCTAAGCTAATATTTTGTAACGCAGAGTACACAGCCAATTATGCACCAAACTTTAGGAATGACCATTTATACTACTTCTGTGCTGGTGTAATAGTGGTGTCTAAATACTGCATTGGGTGCCTAAATGCAACTATTCTATGTACAATAATAGAATGCCTCTGATTTGCCTATGCCCCTCCCACATTAATGTTTCTCTTGCATTTGCTTGTAAGAATTTAGTTACACTGTTTCTAAAATAGGGGTGTGTCTTTTGTATGCGCAAGTACAAATTAGTGCTTGTTAATGCCAATTATTATTTATCACCAACTATTTGCCAGTTTTTATTATGTTACATACATAACTGGCCCTATTCTATGACTGTGAGCTTAACTTTGGTTGCTATTTATAGAATTTGGGGGAAACTTAATATTCTTTAGTGTCCCTCCGGACCGGTCCAGGAACAGACTAGTGGGTTGTGTACTCTTTCCAGCAGGTGGAGACTGAGATTCTATGACTGTGAGCTTAACTTTGGTTGCTATTTATAGAATTTGGGGGAAACTTAATATTTTGCCTAATTAATAATTTTGCAGACCTGTTGATATGCTAATGTAAAACAGCAACATCTTACAATTCTTTCTACAATGGTTAATTTGTTTGCTTAAAGCAGAAATTACAGCAATTGATTTTTCCAAACAAATAGGACACTAGGCATAAATGGGTTAAGGTGGCTAAAGAGGTAGAAAAGTTGATAGCAAAAACCAGAAGGATGCTGGTACACATCGAGAGGAATAGCCAGCAGCAAAAAGGTGATGGGGCCGTCTGTATAAGTCTCTAGTAGGACTTCACTTCGAGTGCTATCTCCAGAATTGTACAAAAAGATATACAGGGGATGGAATTGGTTCAGAGGGCAGCTACTGAAATTGTCATTGGTCTTTGGTATAAAGCATATAGAGACAGACTTAAAGATCCAAATATGTATTCTCCGGGGGGGGGGGGGAGTGATATAGATGTTAACCTCTGTGGCGTAAATGACAGAAGAGTAATCTCATAAACAGGAAGCGGCAGATGCCGGACCTGTGGGAGGGGAAAGTAGGGAGCAATGCGCTGCGGCACCCCTGAGAGTTCGCAGCGGTGCCGCAGCACACAGTTTGGGAACCGCTGGCATAGGACAAGCATGTAGGATCTCTAGAGGAGAGGAAGGGCTAGTGATGCTATGGATGGGCAGACTGGATAAGCCATATGACCTTTATTTGCCATTAGTTTCTGTGTTTCTTCAGCTTGTTGCTATGGCACTGACCTCATTATTGAGTGCCCATGAAAGGAAATTGCTCACTGACTGCTCCATTCTTAGTAGGAACAAAGCCATCAGCTCCTCTGGACTTAAGAATGTGAAAAGATGTTGCTAACCAGTCTGTCCTTGGCAATGGCTATCTCTGACTGCAGTTCTCCAAAGGCTCCACCCTGGGTTCCTGGTGCCTTCATGAATATTCAATAGGATAGTAACAGAAGATTCAGTATTAGAAATACAGCTCTTAATTGTCCATTTATACTTGACCATATAGAAGTATTTTGAGGATCAATGTAAAGGAAATAGTTTGGGGAACATCAGACACTAACTTCATATTTATTTCCCATCCCTTTTCTTCAACATTTAATAAGGTAGAGTTAAAGAAACTTCTGGTTTTATTTCTAGGTGAATTCATCTTATTTGAATTAGGAGGTGGCATTACCTACTTGATGCACAGAAACCAACTCTCTTTTGGGGAACATTTACATTATATATTTGTGGAAAGATTCCTGGTCCATATACCAGCAGGCAAGGCAAGATTGTTGATGGGAACTGATGCAGTTTAGGGCATCTCCCTGCCACAAAGTTGCATAGAAAGAAAAGATAGGTAGGGAAAGGAGGAAAAATGAAGAGGAACACTGCATTAGTAAAGCATAAATATGCATGCCTGTGATTATGAAAGTCTTCACTGCCTTAAAGGAGGTGTTTGTTTCTCAGATCTACACAATAGACCGTACGTGTTGCAGGACCATTAAGAAGAATAAATTAAAAGTCTTGATTGTATAATCCTTTACACCTCTTGACTTAGTACTTTGTGGAAGCTCATTATGCAGCAGCAACAGTCTTGAGTCGGGCTTGGCCTCTGTCTTCTCCACAGGAAGATTTGGCTGATACTGATGAGGAGTGCCCTTGGGAGTCAAATGATGACCCTTGATTCCTCTCAGAGGTGGAGACTTAAGGGATACCATCTGACCCCTCCCCTCCACAGGAAAAAAAAGTCTTCTTTGGAGAGCCTTTCTTTCCCCTCTTTTGTTAATGAAATGGCAGCTGCCATTATTTCCTTTAGAAGTGGAGGATGAGCTCAGGGGTAAGATGTTTGAGGTCCTGGGCTATGAGTCCCCTCCTAGAGAGGCTGTGATGGTCCTGCTTCATGAGATTTTGCAGGATGTTCTCCTTTGGAATTGGGAGTCCCCTCTGTCTCTCTGCCCTGGTACTCCCCAAAAAGATGGACACCACATACCGGATTCAGAGTTCCTTAGGGTTTGATAAGCCTCAGCTGCCTCATCATTCCCTTGTGGTTGAATCTGCTCTCAAAATGGCCAAGAGTTCTAGAGAGTATGCTTCGGCACCCCTGGGAGGGAAGCTAGAACCTTGGACTCTTTTGGGCGTAAGATGTTATTAGGTCATCTCTGCTCGTTTCCTGTTTCAATCTTTACCAGCTCTTCACGAGCATGTACTTGCGGGACTCGGTTTGCAAGCTGCTAGATTTGGTAGGCACTCTCCCTCCAGAGCAGGCCAAATTGCTTTGCCAGTTGGCCAAGCAGCAGAAGGCGTGCCATACATTCTTGGCCAGGGGTGACTATGACACTTCTTTGATGCTTCTGCCCAAAGTATAGCAATGCGCAGACTCATAGCTGTGTGTGTCTCTGACTTGGAACCTGCAGTTCAGCAGAGGTTGTTAGATATGCCCCCGGGGGGGGGGGTGGGAGTAATCTTTTTGGAGAGAAAGTTGAGGATATTGTCTGACCAAATCAAGAAACACACTGGATAATATCCATTCTGTCTCCCGCTGGGTGCCTTCTGCATCGAGAAAGGTGCCTGCTACTTGCAAAGGGCATAGGTATGCTGTCTCCTCTCACCTGCCTCAGCAGGCTCAGCCCCAGTGCACTCGTTCCTGTCAACAGCGTGCGCCTAAGGCCCCAGTAGTTTCCCAGTCACAGCAGGGGGCGAGCTTTTGACTGGCTCCAGCAGAGCATAGCCATAGTATCAGTGACCATACCGGATGATTTGCCGGTCGGGGGAGGCGGAAGTTTTCCCATGAAATGTGGCCCCCTGTATTTATTTATTTGTAGTATTTATACCCCGCTGTTTCCCGCTCGATAGCAGGTTCAATGCGGCTTACAATGTATGGGTACAGAGTATCACAGAGATAACACAGTTGTATAGAGTAGGACAGAAGGAAGAGATGTGGGGGGAAGGATAGAAGTATGGATAGTGTTAGTGGTGTGTATAGGTTCGTAAATTAAGTTGGGTTGTTTGGATAGGCTTGTTTGAAGAGGTAGGTTTTCAGCAGCTTTCGGAAGGGTAGGTGTTCGTTGGTTGTTTGGATGTATCTTGGTATGGCGTTCCAGAGTTGGCTACCTATAACGGAGAAGTTGGATGCGTAATAGGTTTGTATTTGAGACCTTTGCAATTAGGAAGGTGAAGAGTAAGATATGTTTCACGAAGATTTGGTCCTGTTTCTGGCTGGAAGGTCGATCAGATTCGTCATATAGCTTGGAGATTCTCCGTGAAGGATCTTGTGGATCAGTGTGTGGCCTCCGACCGGTGGGTTCTTCATGTTGTGCCCTGTGTTGGCAACAGAAACCACCAAATTGCCCACCGAGAGCTCATTACTTCAGCTCTCAGCATGAGCAGGTACTTGCAGAGGAACTCTCAGGCCTTCTGAAGGCCCATGTGGTTGAGCCCATTCCACTAAGGGAGAAAGGGTAGGGATTCTGTTCCAGGTACTTCATTGTGCAAAATAAGATGGGGATGTGGCCTATCCTAGACTTAAGGGACCTGAATATGTTCCTGGTCAAAGAAAAGTTCAGGATGGTTTTGCTGGGCACCCTCCTCCCCATGATTCAGGAAAACGATTGCCTATGCTCTCTGGTCTTGAAGGATACTTACACTCATATCCTGATACTTCCAGCTCATATGATTTCAGCTGGGAACATACTTCCAGTATCGCGTGTTGCCTTTTGGCCTTGCGTCAGCTCCCAAGGTTTTTACCAAATGTCTAGCAGTAGTTGCAGTGTCGCTCTGCAGACTGGGAGTCTGTTCCCTTATCTGGATGATTGGCTGGTGAAGACTATGTTGAAGGATGGTGCTCAGGAGTCTATTTGGGTGCTCAAGTTACTAGCGTTCATTTTAAAGTACCCCATCCCATCTGTACCTTGTACAGAGATTAGAATTCATTGGAGCCCTGCTCGATATGCAGAAGGTTTGAGCTTCCTCTCAGGGCCGAGAATGGATGCTCTAGTTGCACTGGCTTCTTGGGTTCAGTCCTTTTAGTAGGTCATGGCTCGGCAGATGGTGAGGTTATTGGCCACATAGCATCCACAGTTTGTGACACATGAGAGGTGTCTTCACATGAGAGGTGCCTAATGGACCCTAGGTTATCAGTGGTACCAAACCATGGGAAAATTTGGAAGATGTCATCCGAGTTCCTGGAGCTAGCTCACTTCCTGTTGTGGTGGACCATTCGATCCAATTTGACTCTGGGACTTCCATTCCAAATTCCTCAGCCCCCACAAAAAGTGCTAACAATGGATGCATCTCGCCTGGGGTGTGGACCTTATGTAGATGGGCTTCACACTCGAGTGCTTGGTCCGCCCAGGAAACAGATCTCTAGATCAACCTTCTGGAGCTTCGGGCTATTTGGAACACTTTCAGAGATCGGCTGTCTCACCAAATTGTACTCATTCAACAGACAGGTTGTGATGTATTACACCAACAAGCAGGAGGGCAGCGGATCACACCCTCTGTTTCAGGAGGCTGTTCGGATGTGGAGTTGGGTGCATCTGCATGATACGCTCCTCCGCGCCACTTATCTGGCAGGCAAGAATAGCCTGGCCAACAGCTTGAGCAGGGTTATGCAACCGCTCGAGTGGTCTTTCAACATGGGCGTCGCCCAGGAGATGAAGCATGGGGCATCCCCTCCATCGATCTTGTTGCCATGCAGGTCAATCACAAGGCCCTTAGTGCTGTTCTAGGCTCATGACGTACTAGCATTGGATGCCTTCCTCCTTCATTGGGGGAACAGGACTTCTGTGTATGTATCCTCCTACACCCCTCGTGGGGAAAACATTTTGCTGAAACTCGAGCAAGACTGTGGGACCATGATTCTGATTGCTCCTTACTGGCCTCAACGATCTGGTTCCTCTTCTTCTGGAGTTATCCTACGAAGAACCGTGGAGATTGGAGTGTGTTCCGACCCTCATTACGCAAAATGAGGATCTTGTCTACATCCTAATCTCCAATCCCTGGCTCTCATGGCCCGGATGTCGAGAGCCTAGAATTTGCTTCCCTGTCTCTTCCTGAGAGTGTCTCCCGGGTCTTACTGGCTTCCCGGAAAGATTCCACTAAGAGGTATTACCGTTTTGAATAGAGGACGTTTGCTGTCTGGTTTGAGGGCAAGGCCCTAGATCCTATTCAGTGCCCTACACAGACCCTGCTTGAATACCTTCTACAGCTGAGTCTGGCCTTAAGACCAACTCCGTAAGTGTTCATTTCACTGCAATTAGTACTTATCAACATGTAGAGAGCAAGCCCTTCTCTAGACAGCCTCTAGTTCGCTTCATGAGAGGGTTGTTTTGTCAAGGCCCCCCCATCAAACCTCCATCTTTTTTCATGGGTCCTCAACCTCATTCTCTCCCTGCTGATGAAAGCTCCTTTTGAGCTACTGGATTCCTGTCATCTGAAGTACTTGACCTGGAAGGTTATTTTCTCAGTGGCTGTTACTTGCTCGCAGGGTCAGTGAGCTTCAGGCCTTAGTGGTGGATGCACCCTTATACTAGGTTTCATCACAAAGAGTTGTCCGCCACGGACCCTAAGTTCCTGCCTAATGTTATGTCAGAGTTCCATCTGAACCAGTTAATTGTCTTGCTAACATTGTTTCCCCGACCTCATGCCCATCCTGGCGAAAGCTCCTTGCTTACCTTGGACTGTAAACGAGCATTGGTCTTTTACTTGGAGTGGACTAAGCCTCACAGACAGACCACCCAACTTTTTGTTTCTTTTGATCCCAGCATCTAGCAGATTGCATTCGTTTTGCTTATGCCCAGGCTGAGCTGACCCTGGAGGGTCATGTCAAGGCTCATAATGTCAGTGCCACTTTCAGTCAACTTCCATTGTTGAAATTTGCAAGGATGCGACTTGGGCTTCAGTCCGCACATTCACATCTCACTACTGCCTTGAGCAGCATACCTGATGGGACATTCGGTTTGGACAGACAGTTCTGTAGAATCTGTTTAGGGTCTAGAATCCAACTTTGCCCCCCTCCCCCAGACCCATTTTGTTCTGTTCCAGGCTGCACTCTCACATTGTTTGTATATAGTTTCAAGTTTATCTTTTATGTCCTCACCATTGTGAGGACCAATTGACCTCCTGTTGTTGTTTTCGGTGAACCTGGTAGCTAGGGATTCTCCATTTGTGAGAATTATGGGCCTGGTTGTCCTCAGTGAAAGTGATAATCTGTAGCATGTATTCTCTGAGGTCAGCAGATCTAATATTCTCACAGACCCTCCCCCTGGGAGTTGTCTTCTCTTTGGTTTACATGCTATAGTATTGTATTGATGTCATTGAAGAATACCAGTATAGGAAAGTATCTTCATTTTTCTGAGAATCAGCAAGGAGAGGAATGTGACCTTTTTTTAGTGGTCTTCTTGGGCTGCGCTGGCACTCAGTGATTGTTGTTGGCAGCATCTGGTCTTGTTCTGTGTCTTAGTTGTCTCATTCTCTTGCTCTTTCTCCATTTTTCTTGTCTCGCATTTATAGTTGCTTTCCTTAATTTCTCCTTAGCCTGTAAACTACTTTGCTTGTGCCCACTGAAAGCCGGTTTATAAAGTGATGAATAAATATAAACATAAGGGGGATCTGATGGAAAAAACACGCACAGCATGCGTCTTAGAATAAATTTCAGCCTTTCTGTATATATATTTATATGGGCATATAGTCTGCTCAGTAGTGCAAGACTATAATATACTTAGATCCACACCCCCCCTCCCCCCCCCAAACCTCCATTTGCTGGGCTCCCTCCCTACAGCCATAGCCGCTGGATGTTGTAACTTTATTTTTTAATACAATAGAACATTGCAAATCTCAAATGTCAAGTCCATCGTCTTCATGTAAACTACGATAATACTGTACACGAAATAATGAAATTAAAGCTAGAGCATCAATTTTTTTTTTTTTTAATGGGTGAGAGCTTTCTGAAAAGGTAAGATATAATTTGCAGAGCCCATCGGTTCCTTTGGTATTAAGGGTTGAAAAATCAAAAAGTGGACCTCAAATAAATACAATTTAGAAATAGAAAATTTAGGGCAATATGTTTAAAATTGAATGAATCTACAATAAAATATCACAAAAAAAGAAATAGACCAGTGAGCTAAAATACTCTGCAGCACAAAAAAAACCAAGAATATACCTGTAAAAGCGGAGGACTAACTAAAAAATCTTTGCAAAATCTTACCAAGTTATTAACTTACACAATAAGGACTAGATTCTATATATGGCACCTAAAAGATCGATGCCGAATAAACAGCGCTTAGTGCTATTCTGAAAACCTCGCCTAAAGTTAGGCGCAGTTTAAAGAATATGCATAGCACCTGTTCTTGTAATTAAGTTTAGTCACAAGATACCACCGTATCTGCTCGGACCCAGAGGATAGAGACAGACACCTTGAAACCCTGACTGCATCCTTCAAACAGGCTACCACCCAAAATAATCGAATATTGCCTCCTCCCTCAAAACACCCAGGGAAAATCTGCTACAGTACAAAGAAAAAAAAAGCCACAGACAGAATTCCCCTTGTAGTGACATACAACCCAGAGCTGGAAAAAGTGAGGAAAATCATGAGAACTATAGCCACTACTCCTTGAAGATGAATTACTGAAAGAGATATTCCCATCCCCACCAGTGCTGGCCTTCTGACAGCCACCAAATTTAAAACACAAGCTGATCAGAAGTAAACTTCCACACAGATGGAAAAAGAAAAGGGCACGTTTCCGTGTAACACAGCCAGCTGCAAACTATGCCAAAACATTTCACAAGACCCCACAGTCATTCACAAAGGAAAAATATTCAACATAAAGGACTATTTTACATGCTCATCTTCCAATGTGGTATATATCATTCAGTGTAAGAAATGTAACGAAGGATGCTATATTGGAGAAACAGGCCAGATGCTTAAGACCAGATTCAATCTACACAGACATCACATGAAATAGCCGGTGCCAGTCAAGCCTCCACCCCTGTGGGCCAACACTTCACTAGACCAGAACACTGCACCAGTGATTTCACAGAAAGAATACTGAAAGGTAATTTTAAAACAATACAGGAACGCAAGACCTTTGAAATAAGAATGATTGAATATTTTGACACACAACAAACAGGACTTAATAAGGATCTGGATTTTCTAACCCATTATAAACCATAAGCTGTATTTCTCTGTTTATTACCCTCCTCTCACCTACCAACACCCATTCTGTTAGAATATCAATGAAATGCTTTGATGTCCCCATGCATACCCCCACCCTCCCACTCTGTCAGACTGTCAAAGTAATGCTTTGATGTTTCTCTTATATATACTGTCTGCTACCACATTTGCTTATTTCAAATCTGACGAAGAAGGGCAACCTTCGAAAGCTAATCAAGAAATGTATTAAGTTATGTCCAATAAAAAGGTATCTTATTTTCTTTTCCATGTTTTATTTTGTTTGATTTCTATTTAAAACCTGGTGTAAAAGCACACACTAATTTAGGTGTAGGTCAGGCATATTCTATGACACTGAGCATAAATTTTAGGATTTCCCACGACCCTCCCATGGCCACACCCCTTTTGAAATCCTAGTGGTCTAATTTACACACATCACTATAGAATATGCTTAGCGAGTTATGTGTGTAAATCCTAATTAGTGCCAATAATTAAGTTAAACACACAAATCAGCTATGTGTTCTGATTTGTGTTTGGAATTTTAGTCGCCGTTTATAGAATCTAGGGGTAAATATTTTTCAAAAATCATTGTTGCTAAAACTTTTTTTAGGTAGCCCTGGATGAGAGGTTTCTGAAAATAAGTTATAAATACTCAGAGCACAACGGTTCCTTACAAATTAAGGTTTGAATATCAAAAAAAGTGGACCTCAAATAGTCATAGGAAAGAGACTAGAGCCTCAAATTTTAGAGGAATAAATTAGACACTAATCTTTAGAAGAGCTTCTTTGTTTTTTTGCTTCTATCCATAGGTATGAAGTTTGAAAGATGGCATTTCATTCTTTATAGAAAGCTGTAAATATGTCAAAGTTGAAAATTTATATTTATTGTAGACTGACTAGCTTTGTGGTTTGGTGCTTGTCTTTTAACACAGAAGGTTGTGGGTTTGACATTAAATGTGCTAAATTTTTTTAATTTTTAAAGGGGCCCTTTTTCTAAGCCACATAAGCATGTACGCGCGGCCAACGTGTGCCAAAATGGAGTTACCGCCCGACTACCGCATGGCTCTTGCTGTAATTTCATTTTGGCGCATCTGAAAAAATATTTTTTATTTTTGGGTGTGCATTATGGATGTGCGCAGGTCATTACTACCCAGATTCTTTACCACTAGGTGAATGGCTGGTGGCAAGGTCTCAGACCTAAAATGGAAGCATGGCAACGGCCTTTTTTTATAGGTGCGGTAAAAAATGGATCGGCGTGTGCCCAAAACCTGCGCCTACACTACCGCAAGCCATTTTTTAGCGCACCTTAGTAAAAGGACCCCAAAACTTGCAGCAACAAATATAGCTCTGGATGACAGCTTTCTCAAAACATAATTTACATTTCTGAGAGCCCAGTGGTTGCTTAGATATTAAGGTTTTCAAATCAAAGAAGTATACCTGAATTAAAAAGTTGCTGGAAAGAGATTAAATCCCGAAATTTTAGAGGGAAAAACTAGATATTACTTTTCAGAGTAGTCTTTTTGAGGATTGTTTTTTTATTTATTTTTTTTTGTTCTATCCATGGTATACAGTTTCAAAGATGAAATTTTATTGTTTTAATAAAGCTATAAATATAATCAAGTTAAAAGTTTATTCTTATTGTAGACTCATTTGCTTAGTGGTTTGGTACTTCTCTTCTGAACTTGGCTAACCACAACTTTTTTGATATCAAATCATTTTTCACTCAATTTCATTGGTTTATTCTTAAAATTACCTTTGTAGTTGTTACTTCCTGGAAGCCAAGAAATGCTTGTGCTGCTTGCATCACTTTTCCTGTAGTTGCCAAGCCCCAGGTTTCAGTTCATGCAGTTAGTTTTTCTGCAAATTGCCAGGCCTTTATTGATGGTCTGCCTTACTTTCTCTATTCATAAAAAGATCTCATAAATCTTGCAAATCTTCTGCTACTTTGTTCAGTAATCTTCATTTCACATAAGCTTGACCCAAATAAATGTTGACTTTCAGACTCACAATAAGACATGACAAAGTTTATTGTTGATCACACTAGTCGCATTGTTATATTTTCCTATAATGGAATGCATAAAAGTGATTTTACAGTATCATTCACACATAATTGACAACTTAACCATTCTTATACCCAAAACACCATTTTAATACAAACTTTTCATTTATTTTGGGAACGAACACATTAAGATTTTAAAAACACCTATTATATACTTACAATTTACAAATACGGAATTTGGGGAAATATGTAAAATTTAATTAAATGACAATAAAATATCACAAAAAAGATAGACTAGCACTAGTAAAGAAAGATGCTCCTATTCCAGCACAGGAAACAAGAATATACTTGGCAAACCTGTAAAAGTTGGGGACCAGCCCTAAAATCTTTGCAAAATGAAGCCAAGTTATTAAAATTTTCACATTAATGCATTGCCTACAAAGTTTTAAAGTTGGCCACTTCTTTCAAAAATGTTTGTGTGACATTGTATGAATTCTACAAAACATACAATGAAAAACGTTTATTCTGCAGCTTCTCACCACCAGTATTTGTGGGCTTATTAAATGAACCTTTTCAAGTGACACTTCTTTTTTAATTCCTTGAACAAGTCCAGTATAGTTTCTCGTTTTACCCAAGTTCCTCACCTTTTAACTTTTATCTATTTAATGTATTAGTAAACAACCTCTAGGGACAGAGAACTGACGACCTAACTAACACACCAACCTATAAACAAGTAGCCTGGAGATCTGATCTTTCCCATGTATCTTTATAAACAAAGAGACTCCAAACTCCAACATAGTTCAATCTAATGTCTCTTTGCTTTTTTAATATTCAATGCAGTTAAACTGTTGTCCATATTCTATTTTCACCTTAATATCCCAGTTCCCGCCATGCAATGTGATAGCTACAAACCTTCGCTATTTAATGCTCATGCCTCACAGGTACTTTCAAATAACCAAACCTTTTGTGGGACAGAAATGAAACACTGTGGGGCACTTTACTAAGCCACATAGAGGGGAATAATCGAACAGCGCCGGTGAAAATCATTGCCGGCGATGTATTTTGGCGGCGGCACAAACAGCTGGCCAGACCCGTATTTTCGAAAAAGATGGCCGGCCATCTTTTGTTTCGATAATATGGTTCCGGCCAGCCAAATGCATTGGATTTGGCCGGGGTTTGAGATGGCCGGCTTCGATAATGGAAAGTTATGTCGGCCATCTCAAACCCCGGCCAAATTCAAGGCATTTGGCCATGAGAAGAGCCAGCATTTTTAGTGCACTGGCCCCCCTGACATGCCAGGACACCAACTGGGCTCCCTAGGGGTCACTGCAGTGGACTTCAGAAAAGCTCCCACGTGCATAGCTCCCTTACTTTGGGAGCTGAGCCCCCCACCCCCCCCCCCCCCCAAAAACCCACTACCCACAAATATACTGCACCCACTAAAACTGCATACAGCCTCTAGGACTTATTGCTGCTGTATAACTTTGGCACACCAGTTCACACCTGAAGACTAATCTCTCTGAAAAAGTCCTTTCTTGAAATAACCACGTTTACTCACAGTTAACTGCAGATCAGAGGTTGTGCCCCACTGGCAAAGAGTTCCCTGGTACTAAGATTAGCAGTAGGTCAGAGCTGACACAATGGTGTACAATGCCCTCTTTCAGCACCATTCAAGGTAAGAACTACGTTCTCTGACGTGGGTAACACAGGAAAGGGATCTAAAACTGTCTTACAAAAATGGCCACTACCGCATGGACTACAACAGGAAACAAAACAGGGCACACTCTGACCCAGTAAGCAGGGGGAAAAGCAGAGCCTACCAGCTACCAATACCTATACCCACCACAATGCATTGCTGATGTGACTCTGCAGTGCAAATACCGTGTTTCCCCGAAAATAAGACACTGTCTTATATTAATTTTTGCCCCCCAAAATGCGCTAGGTCTTATTTTCAGGGGCTGTCTTATTTTTCGGGGAAACATCGGGGGTTGGATCGGGGTTGGCCCGCCCGCCCTCCGTCGCTCCCGTAACTAACCTTAAACGCCTCCTTTCACCTTCGCAGCAAGCAGCAGCAGGGCAGGCCACTCCTTCCTTCCATGTCCCACCCTCGCCTGACGTAACATCCGCGAGGGCGGGGCACGGAAGGAAGGAGAGGTCTGCCCTGCTGCTGCGAAGGTGAAAGGAGGTGTTTAAGGTTAGTTCCGGGAGCGACGGAGGGTGGGTGGAGGGGGGCAGCCTTGTCCAGCTCTCGGCGGCCCTGCTTTCAAACAAAAATTTGCTAGGTCTTACTTTCGGGGGAGGCCTTATATCTACCAAGTCAGGAAAACCTCTACTAGGTCTTATTTTCAGGGGATGTCTTACTTTCGGGGAAACAGGGTAACAGAAAAGGTGCCACACTCACCCCAGAGCCACATCACAAGCAGGCAAAGGCTGTCGGAGGACAGAACACATTCTGCTGTCATGGAGGTGGGTATGACATTTGAAGCTGGCATAGAGGCTAGCAAAAAAGTATTTGTAACCTGTTTTTTATGCAGGGAGGGGGTTGGTGACCACTGGGGGAGTACGGGGATGTCATCCCCGATTCCTTCCGGTGGTCATGTGGTCAGTTCGGCCACCTTTTTGAAGCTTGAACCTGAAAAAAAGGGACCAAGTAAAAGCGGCCAAATGCTCTTCATCGCCGGTTTTTTTTCCATTATGGGCTAAAGCCGGCCATTTCGTAACCCTGCCCATGGCCGCCCATGTCCTGCCTTCGTGTCGCTGCCAACACGCCCCCTTGAACATTCGCTGGCTCTGCGACAGGAAAGCAGCGATAGTGTCAAAATAGTGGCTTCCATATCATCATGCTGATCAATCCATAGACTGGTGGGTTGTGTCCATCTACCAGCAGGTGGAGAGCAAACTTTTGCCTCCCTATATGTGGTCATGTGCTGCCGGAAACTCCCCAGTATGTTCTCTATCTCAGCAGGTGGTGGTCACACACAGCAGCAGCTCTGGCTAGGCCTCCAAGCCTAATTTTTAGGTTTTGTTGAGTGCCTGGGGTTGAGGGCTCTTCTTGAGCAAGTGCAAACCTGGTGGCGCCAGGTCCCTCCTTTTCTCCCCCCTCCCGCTGGCTCTGTTAAAAAAAAAAAAATTTTGAACGTCCTTAAAGGCGTTTATTTCGACGTTTATTTAAACGTTTATTGCAGCTACTCACTGGGACACCAGGTCGTTACAGCTCGGAGTGGAAAGCAGGTAATTTTTACCTTTTTATAGCGGGCAGGGGGTTCCCCGATTGATCTCCACGTGGCCTATGGCGTCAGAGGGCGAGGGCGCAAAGAGTTGCTCCCCGGATCGCTTGGGCGCTTCTAGAGGGGATGCGGGGGTCTTAAAGTCTGATTCGCCCTTGTTGGGTGACAGTTTTGTGACCGATGAGTGTCCCGGTCCTTCCTCTGGTGTGGCGGTTTTTCCCGCCATAAACGCCCATCCCCCGCTCCTCGCCTCCGCCATCTTGGCCGGCCGGCTTCTTCTTGGGCCGCCCTTGAGGTTGGAGACATTAATGCCATGAACGCCCATAATTTGGGCGACGACACAAAAGCGGCTAAAGTTAAGCGCCGTTCTTCCCGCGCGGCTCCTTCGCGGAGTGTCGCGCCGGACGCCATTTTGGATGCGCAGCATGTCTCTCCCCCGCTCTTGCGAGCGCCGGTTGAGGGTGCGTCTAGGGCTGTTGCCCAGGCTGCGGAAGTACACAGTCTGGGAGGTTTCTCCCCCAAGTTTGTTTTGCTGCTGCATCAGGCCTTCCTTATGCAAAACGCTGCCCCTGCTCCCTCGTCTGGTAAAGAGGTTGAGGTTCCCAGAGGTAAACGCCCTCAGGTTGATTCCCAGGCCTTGGAGGACTTTGTCTCCTCCGATGTAGATGAGGGCAGCGTATCTGAGGTCTCCCAACGGTCCTTTGCGGATTCCTTGGAGGAGACGGATCCCCGCTCGGATGGAGCGGATGACCCCTCTGCAGCGCGGCTTTTTAGCTCAGAGGATTTGTCCAACCTGTTGTACAGGCCATGGACACTTTGAAGATTTCCTCTCCGGAGGACGTCTCTCCCTCAGCCCCTGTTGGCTCTGCCATTATGCTGGGGACGAAGCGCCCGCCTAGAACCTTCCACGTGCATGTTGCCATGCACACCTTAATTGCGGCTCAATGGGATGTCCCGGAAGCGAGCCTTAAAGTGGCTAGGGCTATGTCCCGCCTCTATCCTTTGACTGAAAGTGAACGTGAGGCCTATCTGTGGCCTACCGTGGATTCTTTAATCACTGCGGTGACTAAGAAAACGGCGTTGCCGGTGGAAGGTGGCACGGCCCTAAAGGACGCCCAAGACAGAAGATTGGAGGCGGCCTTAAGGTCGTCCTTTGAGGCAGCTGCTTTAAGTTTGCAGACCTCAATTTGCGGCTCCTATGTGGCCAGGGCGTGCCTGACTATGGTGCAGCGGGTTTTCCCCTCGGATCTTTCCTTGAGGGCTGATTGGCCGGCCCTGGAATCGGGCTTAGCCTATTTGGCAGACTTGCTGTATGATGTCTTGAGGGCCTCAGTGAAAGGCATGGCTCAGACAATCTCTGCGCGGCGGTGGCTTTGGCTGAAACATTGGTCTGCTGACCACGCCTCTAATTCCCGCCTGGCTAGATTGCCTTTTAAAGGCAAGCTGCTCTTTGGGGTCGAGCTGGACAAAATCGTGACCGATCTCGGCACGTCTAAGGGCAAGAAGTTACCAGAGGTCAGGGTTCGGGCTAGTACTCGCCCTGGTACCTCCAGAGGACGGTTTCAGGAAGCCCGTCGGTACCGCCCGGGCAGGTCGGGCTCCTCTGCCCCCTCTTCCTTCAAGAGGAACTTCTCCCCCAAGCAGCATTCCTTTCGCAGAGACCGCCGTCCCGGAGGGAGCTCCCTCCGGTCCTCCCCCAGGGTCTCGTACCCAATGACGGGGCCTTGGTCCACGCACCAGTGCAGATTGGAGGACGGCTGTCCTCGTTTCTGGGCGAGTGGACCATAATAACTTCAGACGCTTGGGTGCTGGAAGTCATCAGAGACGGCTACAAGCTAGAGTTCTGCCGACCCTTAAGAGACGGGTTTGTACTCTCTCCCTGCAAGTCTCCGGTCAAAGCTGTGGCAGTGCAGCAGACCTTGGACAATCTGATCCGCCTGGGTGCGGTCGTTCCGGTGCCAGATAATCAGCTTGGCAAGGGGCGTTACTCCATTTACTTTGTGGTACCAAAGAAAGGAGGTTCTGTACGGCCTATCCTCGACCTCAAAGGGGTCAATCGGGCCTTGAAAGTTCGGCACTTTCGCATGGAGACTCTCAGCTCTGTTATAGCGGCAGTGAAGGCAGGGGAGTACCTGGCATCCTTGGACATCAAGGAAGCGTACTTGCATATTCCCATCTGGCCTCCTCATCAACGCTTTCTGCGTTTTGCAGTCCTGGGCCGACACTTCCAGTTCAGAGCCCTCCCGTTCGGGTTGGCTACTGCTCCGCGGACCTTCTCCAAAGTAATGGTGGTCATCGCGGCCTTCCTGAGGAAGGAAGGAGTACAAGTCCATCCTTATCTGGACGACTGGTTGATCCGAGCCCCCTCTTATGCAGAGTGCGGCAAAGCTGTGAACCGGGTGGTTGCTCTTTTGAGCTCCCTGGGGTGGATCATCAACTGGGAGAAAAGCCAGCTGCGCCCAACTCAGTCCCTGGAGTATCTGGGAGTTCGATTAGACACCCAAGTGGGCAGAGTGTTCCTGCCAGACAATCGGATTGTCAAGCTTCAGGCTCAGGTGGACCAGTTCCTAGTAGCCTCTCCTCTTCGGGCTTGGGACTATGTGCAGCTGTTGGGCTCTATGACGGCCACGATGGAAGTAGTGCCCTGGGCCAGGGCTCATATGAGACCACTACAACACTCTCTGCTGCAGCGCTGGACTCCGATGTCGGAGGATTATGCTGTGCGCCTTCCCTTGGACCCAGCAGTGTGCAAGGCGCTGAGCTGGTGGACGCAGACAGACAAGTTGTCTGCAGGTATGCCTCTGGTGACCCCGGAGTGGATTGTCGTCACGACGGACGCCTCTTTGTCGGGCTGGGGAGCCCACTGCTTGGGAAGGACAGCGCAGGGGCTCTGGTCTCCTGCAGAGGCAAAGTGTCTATCAACCTCCTGGAACTCAGAGCCATTCGGTTGGCGCTTTTGGAGTTCATCCCGGTACTGGCGTTGAAGCCAGTACGGTCCTGTCGGACAATGCCACGGCTGTGGCCTATGTCAACCGCCAGGGAAGTACCAAGAGCGCCCCTCTAGCCAAGGAGGCCATGATCTATGCCAGTGGGCGGAAGCGAACCTAGAACAGCTGTCAGCGGCCCACATTCCCGGAGTCATGAATGTCAAGGCGGACTTTCTCAGTCGCCATACCTTGGAGCCCGGAGAGTGGCAGCTATCTGCTCAGGCGTTCTTGGACATCACGAAGCGCTGGGGCCAGCCGAGCCTAGATCTGATGGCGTCATCGGCCAATTGCCAAGTGCCGCACTTTTTCAGCAGAGGACGGGACCCTCGATCCCTGGGAGTAAATGCTCTTCTCCAACAGTGGCCGACACAAGAGCTTCTCTATGTGTTCCCGCCCTGGCCCATGTTGGGCAGGGTGCTAGACCGGGTGGCAAAGCATCCAGGCCGGATAATCCTGGTGGGTCCGGATTGGCCCAGACGTCCCTGGTATGCGGACTTGATCAGGCTCTCAGTCGACGATCCTCTGCGGCTGCCAGTGGAGCAGGGCCTGTTACATCAGGGTCCCGTGGTGATGGAGGATCCCTCCCCCTTTGGTCTTACGGCCTGGCTATTGAGCGGCAGCGTCTGAGAAAGAAGGGCTTCTCAGACAAGGTCATCGCCACTATGCTGAGAGCGAGGAAGCGCTCTACTTCTACGGCTTACGCCAGGGTTTGGCGTACCTTTGCAGCGTGGTGTGAAACGGGCTCACTTTCTCCCTTCACTGCTCCAATTTCTTCAGTGTTGGCGTTCCTGCAAGAAGGTCTGGAGAAAGGCCTGTCGCTCAGTTCCCTTAAAGTCCAGGTAGCAGCTCTGGCTTGCTTCAGGGGCTGCCTGAAGGGTGCTTCCCTGGCTTCGCAGCCAGATGTGGTGCGCTTTCTCAAGGGAGTTAATCACCTGCGCCCTCCTCTGCACTCAGTGGTGCCTGCGTGGAATCTCAACCTGGTGCTAAGAGCCTTGCAGAAGCCGCCTTTTGAACCTTGTCTAGGGCATCTCTGAAAGACCTGACGTTGAAAGCAGTCTTTTTGGTGGCTATCATTTCAGCCAGAAGAGTTTCCGAGCTCCAGGCACTCTCATGTCGAGAGCCTTTTCTGCAGTTCACTGAGGCAAGAGTGACTATTCGCACAGTGCCTTCCTTCCTGCCCAAGATTGTTTCTCGCTTCCATGTGAATCAGCAGCTCTGTCTCCCTTCCTTTCGTAGGGAGGACTACCCAGAGGAATTCTCTGCTCTCAAATATCTGGATGTGAGACGAGTTATCATCAGATACTTGGAAGTGACCAATGATTTCCGGAAATCGGATCATCTGTTTGTCCTGTTTGCAGGTCCTCGTAAGGGTCTGCAGGCTGCTAAGCCTACAGTGGCAAGATGGGTCAAGGAAGCCATTGCAGCGGCTTATGTGGCCGCGGGGAAGGTGCCGCCTATCCAGCTGAAGGCTCACTCCACTAGAGCTCAGGCGGCCTCGATGGCAGAGGCCGGGTCCGTCTCCTTGGCGGAGATATGCAAGGCGGCAACTTGGGCATCGGCCCATACATTCTCCAAGCATTACCGCTTGACTGTGGCTGCTCGGGCGGAGGCCCGGTTTGGAGCTTCAGTGTTGAGGTCAGGGATTTCAATGTCCCGCCCTGGGTGAGTACTGCTTTGGTACATCCCACCAGTCTATGGATTGATCAGCATGATGATATGGAAGGTAAAATTATGTATCATACCTGATAATTTTCTTTCCATTAATCATAGCTGATCAATCCATAGCCCCTCCCAGATATCTGTACTGTTTATATTCTGGTTGAATTTTAGGTTCAAGTTTAGTCTTCAGTTACTTCAGGAGGACTTCGTGTTCAAGTTTTTTCACTTGGATTCTTCAAGAGTTGAGACGAGTTTGTGTTACAGTGAGCTGCTGCATTCCTCTCCCCTCCGTTTACGGGGCTGGATTGAGACTTAAATTCTGCCGGCACTCCCTCCCGCGTCGTGCGGCTGTAGGGCAGCTTTGTACCCCTCCCGCTTCGGCGGTGTTAGGGTCAGTCAGCTCCTCCCGCGGTTGCGGTTGCAGGATAAGCCAGATCCCCCCGCATCGGCGGGGTGGTGTCCCTCCCCCGCTCCGCGGGGATGAGCTGGACGGATTCCCCTCCCCCACTTGTGTGGGGATGAGCTGGGTTAATTCCCCTCCCCCGTTTCGGCGGTGGTGAGCTGGGCAGAGTGTCCCTTTGTGGGTGTAATTCTCTAAGTGCTGAGTCCTGCGGATGGAGCTTTGATATCGACATACTGAGGAGTTTCCGGCAGCACATGACCACATATAGGGAGGCAAAAGTTTGCTCTCTATCTCCACCTGCTGGTAGATGGACACAACCCACCAGTCTATGGATTGATCAGCTATGATTAATGGAAAGAAAATTATCAGGTATGATACATAATTTTACCTTTTCAAAATTAACAATCAAGTAAACCTACTTGTACAGAAAGTTAAGGAAAAAAGAGTTATTTGGTAAGTGATGAAAAAAAAACTTGCTTAAAATACAAAGGCTTTAAAAAATATCATCCTGTTAGAATTTCTTGTTTTCCCCTCTTTTGTTGAGGGTAGTCTTTAGTGAGGGAATCTGACTTGTGTTTCTAGGTGAACTGCTTATATTAAAAGGAAGCAAAGTTGCAAACCTGTAAAAGATGTTCTTTGAAAGCAGGAGTTCATCAGTGATGCAAATCTTCCTGCTCCATTGGGAAACTTTCTCCAGTATATATCTTGGTTAAATGTGAACAGTTTATAGAGAGCTGCTGCTTTAGGTATAGACATGTACTGCAAATATTTATTGGCTTGAGCATTCATGTCTTAGTAATTATACACTAATATATATATGATGGTGAAGAATATTGCTCTACTTTCCATCTTTCTATCTGTCTGACAATCACACCCTATACCAGTCCAAACAAATGGATTGTGTCCCTTACCAGCAGATGGAGGTAGGCTAAATACTTCCAGTAACATTATCGGTACAAAGATGGGAAGACTGGATGGGCCATTTGATCTTTATCTGCCTTTATTTTTCTGTGTTGGGCTGCCTCAGGGGCTATCTTGTGGATTTAACTGGCAAACAAGTATGTAGGACGTGTTAGTGTCCTTGTTGAAAAAACCAGCACAGATGATAATGCAGAAATGAAATCCTTGTAGCTAGTAGGGTGGCGTGAGCGAACTCCTCTCACTATCCTACATACTTGTTTGCCAGTTAAATCCACAAGATAGCCCCTGCGGCAGCCCTTTTTGGGCGAAACACAACCAGTGTCTGGCGATGTAAGGAGATTGCTATTGCATGACTAAAAGTCCATATACCTATCACTTATCTGCTTTCATCTTTTCCATCTTGGAGTTTGCGGATCATTTGCCTTTCTGTTTTTTGTGACGTCCTGTTGTAAGGTTAGGACGCAGCATGGGGAAGTGCCTGTGTGAATTGCAGATGGCCTGAAAATGTAAGCTGGAAGCACTGCAGTAGTGGCGGGGGAAGAAGCAGGAAGCGGCAGATGCCAGACCTGCAGGAGGGGAAAGTAGAGAGTGATGCGCCACGGCACCCCTGAGAGTTCGATGCAGCGCACCAGGGTGCCGCAGTGCACAATTTGGGAACTGCTGACCCTAACAAAAGTCAGCCTTGTGGCAATTAATATTTGAAAGAAAATATGTCCTTTGTATTTCAGTAAGAAATTTTCTAAGAAGGAAGATGCATGTTTTTGTTGGATTGAAAAAAGAGTTTTTCCAATGTATGCACTAATTGTGGAGAATTCATCTGATTTTGTTCTTCAATCAGGGGAAATGGAAGAAGAGATGGAAAATCCAGAAATGGTAGATCTACCTGAAAAACTAAAACATCAGTTGAGACATCGTGAATTGTTCCTTTCCCGCCAATTAGAATCATTACCAGCCACACACATCAGGTAACAAGTTCATTATCCTATTACCATTGAATACTAACCATATGGCTTTCAGGGAACCAGCAGTTTAGTGGTAGACCCCTTTTTCTCAAGCTCGTATAAGGCTGATAAAAATTTGACTAAAGCAGCATCCTATATAATAAAAAGCACCTCCAACGTTCTGAAGCTGACTCCGTGGCACTGAAACCTTGAAGCATTCGTGCGCTCTGTAACTCCATCTCCTGAAATGATGTCACGCACTTCCGGGTGCGTCACCAGCAGCAGTGCCCAATCACACCTCCAACAGACTAAAAAAAACAGCCAAACCCGCATGCCCGAACTTCAATCAATGAAAGACAACCGGCGTCGACACTGCCAGTAACGCCGGGTTACCCCCCCTCCCCCCCCAGCCACACACGTGACAACCCCCCCCCCCCCCCCCGTGGGGTTCTCTCCCTCGCCCATCCCGAGTCACCAGTGGACCGTGTCACCCGCCCTCCTCCCCAAACCACACTCCCGCCTACCTCCCTCTCTCCTCTCCGACTTCGGACCACCGCCCTCCTCCCCGACTGACTCCCTCCCAAGTCGCCGTTAACCCCTCCCCCCATACTCTCCTCCCTCCCGTCAAGAATTGCCTCTGGACGTAGAGGACCCCACCCTCTCCCCATGAGTTCCAGGGTCGTCGTCCCTCCGTTCATCGTCGTCCCTCTGTTCATCGCTCCATCCCTTCAAGTTCAATCACCCTCCCACCTAATAAAAAAGCACATCTTCACTTACATTGCAAAAAAAACACTCTCACACACATACACTGATGCGGAACATGCAGAGATTCTCTCTCTCTCTCTCCCCTGCAACAATAACCACCCTCAACCCCCCCCCCCCCCCCCCCCCCCCCGCCACTTCCTCCAACTTTGCCAGCACGAGACATCCCCCCAACCCCCCCCCCTACACCAAAACCCTCTCAGTTCACCAACCACCCCCCCCCCTTCATTGTGAGAGACACACACACAGTATCACAAAAACAGACACTTGCCCCCACGCTCCCAGTCCACCCCACCCTTTCTCACACACACACACACACACACATTCTGTGACAGACACACACACACAAAATACCTCTGTGACACACATGAACTTTCACACTCACACACAGACCCCCCCCCCCCCCCCAAAACACCGCAAAAAACACACATACACTGATGCGGAACAAGGAGACATGCACACTCACTCTCTCCCTCTCTCTCTATATCACCCCTGCAACAATAACCACCCTCAAAGCCACCACCCCCCTTAAACCGCAACCCTCTCAGTTCTCCACCCCTGCTCCCCCCTTTCATTTTGAGACACATTCACAATAACACAAAAACACAGACACTCGCCCCCAACCTCCCAGTACAACCCACCCTCTCTCACTTACACACACACACACTCTCTCTCTCTCAAACACACAATATAGGTCTGTGACAAACATGACCTTTCACTAACACACACAACCACCGCCCCCCCCCCCCCCCACCACAAACCCCACAACAAAAAAAATACACAAACACATACACTGATGCGGAACATGGATACATGCACACTCCAAACCACAACCCTCTCAGCTCACCACCCCCCACCTCCCCTTTCATTGTGAGACACACACACAATAACACAAAAACACAGACACTCACCCCCAACCTCCCAGTATACCCCACCCTCTCTCACTTACACACACACAAACTCTCTCTGTTACACACACACAGACACACTTTCTCACACACACAATATAGCTCTGTGACACACATGATCTTTCACTAACACACAGACACACAACCACCGCCCCCCCCCCCCCCCAAAAAAAAAGCAACAAAAAACCCCACATACACTGATGCGGAACATGGATAGATGCACACTCCAAACCACAACCCTCACAGTTCACCACCCCCTCCCCACCCCCCTTTCATTGTGAGACACACACACAATATCACAAAACCACAGACACTTGCCCCCAACCTCCCAGTACACCCCACCCTCTCTCACTTACACACACACACACACACACACACACACACAAACTCTCTCTGTTACACACACACACACACTCTCTCACACACAGTATAGCTGTGTGACACACATGACCTTTCACTAACACAGACACACAACCACTGCCCCCCAACCCCCCCCCCCCCCCAAAAAAAAAAAAACACTCACAAGCACATACACTGATGCGGAACATGGATAGATGCACAGTCCATCTCTCTCTCTCTCTCTCATCCCAGCAACAATAACCACCCTCAAAGCCACACAACACTTCATCCCACTTTGCCAGCACGGGACATCCCCCAACCCCCCCCCCCCCCCCCACAAATATAAATATTACAAATTTAAACAGCAATTAGGTTATGAATTAAACTGTGCCACTCCCTTTTACTAAATCCTACAAATACAATAACATAACAACAAAAAACAAATTAAAAAAAAAATACTACACAACACAAAAATGTAAATTAATCATTTACCATTACAACACAATTATCCTAAATATCCCTTTCAAAACATTAATTGCAGAAAGCAAATACCTTACTAGCGCCCGTTTCATTGGTCTCAGAAACGGGCCTTTTTTTACTAGTTTTATATATTGAATATATTTGGGTTTTTAAATTGTATATATTTGAAAATCTATATTTCAAGATATGTATATTTTTTTTCTTTTTTCTTTAGAGGCAAATGCAGTGTAACACTTTTAAATGAAACAGAATCACTTAAATCATATCTGGAGCGGGAGGTATGTCACATTTTTACTGTGCGGAAATACATATGTCATAAACTACCCATAAGTTTTCTTTGCTCAGGGAGAAGCTCTGAATAAAGTTCATTCTTGCTTCTGGAGCTCTCAATACTTGTAAATGGTATAAGCCAGAGGTCCTCAAAGTTTACAACTCAGCCTGGTGTTCAGGATTTCCACAATGAATGTATGCGAGATCTATTTGCATGCAAGCAGTGAATGCAAATAGATCTCATATACATATCCATGTGGAAATCCTGAAAACCAAGCTGGGTTGCGAACCTCAAGGAATGGATTTGAGGACCCCTGGTATAAGTTAGCTTTGTATTTTACGCTCTGAAGATCAATTTCATGTATTGTATTTCAGGCCAACCCTCATCTCTGTTATAACAGCCAATCAGTAGAATTTAAAATCTAAAAAATATAATTAAAATAGTAGGGGAGTTAATCTGATGGCCTTTATGATGTATATCATCATAGTAAAGACAGAACCATTAAACGCTGTTCTATTTTCTGGAGGCTGCATTACATTCTGAATGATTTGTTAGAATTTGTCCACTGAATTTATTGTATGTTCTCCGAGGACAAGCAGGCTGCTTGTTCTCACGACTGGGGTGACGTCCGCGGCAGCCCCCACCAACCGGAAAAGGCTTCGCGGACGGTCGGCACGCAGGGCACGCCCACCGCGCATGCGCGGCCGTCTTCCCGCCCGTGCGCGACCGCTCCCGCCAGTTCCTTTTTTTTCCGCGTCTGGAGAGAGTCGTGCTTTGCCGCTCTCTCTGTTTTCAGCCGCCGGAAGCCCGATCGCGTTTACGCGGATCGTTGTTTTCGATTTAATTTTTTGTTACCGCCGGTTTCCCTTTTCTTTTTCAAAAAAAAAAAAAAAGAAACCCTGAGCGTGTGGAGCACGCGCTCCCTTTTTCCCTCGTTTCCAGCGGGGACGCCGCGTTGCGGCCTAGTGGCCGCACGGTCGTTTTCTTTTTCGAGGTGTGATTTTCGCCACCATTGACGACTTTGACTTCGCCGACGCGATTTTTTCCGTCGATGTCCTCGAAGGTCCCGAGTGGATTTAAAAAGTGTGGTCGCTGCGGCCGGCCGATCTCGCAGACCGACACCCACGCTTGGTGCCTCCAGTGCCTCGGGCCGGAGCACAATATCAAGTCGTGTTCCCTGTGTCTCGGTCTCCGGAAACGGACTCAAGTTGCGAGGCAAGTTCTGCGGGACCGTCTTTTTGGAACTTGCGCCGGCCCCTCGACGTCGACCTCGACGGCATCGGTATCGACGCCCGGTCCTTCGGTACCGGTATCGATGCCCGAGACATCGGCACCGATGGCATCGACCCCAGGAGAACAGGTCCCGTCGGCCCGCCGGTCCGACGGCGAGGGTGGAGGTGAGCGGCCACGTGGGCAGTCGGCCCCGGTCACTCCCTCAGCCCGTGGTCCACGGGACCGAACCCTGTCTGACCCGGCTCCTCGAGACCGAGGGGGATCGTCCTCCTCCTCCTCCATACCTCCCGGCGCCGGTGACGCGCATCGAAAGAAGGACAAGAAGCGTCGTCACCGGTCGCCCCGGTGCATCCGGACATGGGAGAGGAGGCGACGCCGAAGCGTCATCGCCGAGAGGAGAGGTCCCCGTCGGTTGTGGAGGTACCGACGCGTCAGGGTTCTGGCACCTCGGTGCCGTCTCCTGGCCCCCATCAGCTTCTGACACCGGCACCCCTGCCGGCCCCACCGCCTTTCCCGGCAGCGGGCCTGGACGAGTGCCTCAGAGCCATCCTTCCGGGGATCCTGGAAGGGCTGATGCGCCAGGCTGTGCCGGCGCCGGGGGTGCTTGCGCCCTCGGCGCCGATGTCTGTGGCGCCGGCGAGCTCTAGCCCGGCGCCGGGGCCGTCGACACCGCCGCCGCTTGCGGCGCCGGTCTCGACCGCCACGCAGGTGGAGTCCCCGTCGATGGAGGGAGCTCCGTCCCCGCCGACGCGGGAGTCCACCGCTCGACGACACCGAGACCTCGGTGCCTCGACGTCGAGCCGGGCCCGGTTCAGGACTCAGCTACATGAGCTCATGTCCGATACCGAGGATGAGGCCTCGTGGGGGGAAGAGGAGGACCCTAGATATTTCTCCTCAGAGGAGTCTACGGGCCTTCCCTCGGACCCCACGCCTTCACCGGAGAGGAAGCTCTCACCTCCTGAGAGTCTCTCCTTTGCCTCCTTTGTGTGGGATATGTCTATTAGCATTCCCTTTCCCATGGTCTCTGTGGAAGAGCCGAGGGCCGAGATGCTCGAGGTCCTCGACTATCCATCACCACCTAGAGAGTCCTCCACGGTGCCGCTGCACAATGTCCTCAAGGAGACACTGCTTCGGAACTGGGTGCGACCGTTAACTAACCCCACCATTCCCAAGAAAGCAGAGTCCCAGTACAGGATCCACTCGGACCCAGAGTTAATGCGGCCTCAATTGCCCCATGACTCGGCGGTCGTGGATTCTGCTCTCAAGAGGGCACGGAGTTCGAGGGATACCGCCTCGGCGCCCCCGGGGCGGGAGTCTCGCACTCTGGACTCGTTTGGGAGGAAGGCCTACCAATCCTCCAGGCTCGTGACCCGCATCCAGTCATACCTGCTCTATATGAGCATCCACATGCGGACCAATGTGCAACAACTGGCGGACCTGGTCGATAAGCTCCCGCCGGAGCAGTCCAGGCCTTATCAGGAGGTGGTCAGGCAGCTGAAGGCGTGCAGAAAGTTCCTGTCCAGGGGTATCTATGACACCTGTGACGTGGCGTCTCGTGCTGCGGCCCAAGGTATAGTGATGCGCAGGCTCTCATGGCTGCGTGCCTCTGACCTGGACAACCGCACCCAGCAGAGACTGGCCGACGTCCCTTGCCGGGGGGATAACATTTTTGGTGAGAAGGTCGAGCTGATGGTGGACCAACTGCATCAGCGGGAAACCGCTCTCGACAAGCTCTCCCACCGGGCGCCTTCAGCATCCACCTCAGCAGGTGGACGTTTTTCCCGGGCCCGGCAGGCTGCACCCTATTCTTTTGCAAAGCGTAGGTACAACCAGCCGGTCCGAAGGCCTCGTCAGGCACAGGGACAGCCCCAGCGCGCTCGTTCCCGTCAACAGCGTGCGCCAAAGCAGCCCCCTGCGCCTCCACAGCAAAAGCCAGGGACGGGCTTTTGACTGGATCCACGGGAACATAGCCGCCCTCACAGTGTCCGTACCGGACGATCTGCCGGTCGGGGGGAGGTTAAAATTTTTTCACCAAAGGTGGCCTCTCATAAGCTCCGACCAGTGGGTTCTCCAAATAGTGCGGTGCGGATACGCCCTGAATTTGGCCTCCCTACCTCCAAATTGTCCTCCGGGAGCTCAATCCTTCAGCTCCCATCACAAGCAGGTACTTGCAGAGGAACTCTCCGCCCTTCTCAGCGCCAATGCGGTCGAGCCCGTACCACCCGGGCAGGAAGGGCAGGGATTCTATTCCAGGTACTTCCTTGTGGAAAAGAAAACAGGGGGGATGCATCCCATCCTAGACCTGAGAGGCCTGAACAAATTCCTGGCCAAAGAAAAGTTCAGGATGCTTTCCTTGGGCACCCTTCTGCCAATGATTCAGAAAAACGATTGGCTATGTTCCCTGGATTTAAAGGATGCATATACTCACATCCCGATACTGCCAGCTCACAGACAGTATCTCAGATTCCGCCTGGGCGCACGGCACTTTCAGTATTGTGTGCTGCCCTTTGGGCTCGCCTCCGCCCCACGAGTGTTTACAAAGTGCCTCGTGGTGGTGGCGGCGTACCTACGCAGGCTGGGAGTGCACGTGTTCCCATATCTCGACGATTGGCTGGTCAAGAACACCTCGGAGGCAGGAGCCCTCCGGTCCATGCAGTGCACTATTCAACTCCTGGAGCTGCTGGGGTTTGTGATAAATTACCCAAAGTCCCATCCCCAGCCTACCCAGTCTCTGGAATTCATAGGAGCTCTGCTGAATACCCAGACGGCTCAGGCCTTCCTTCTCGAAGCGAGGGCCAACAACCTCCTGTCCCTCGCTTCGCAGACCAGAGCGTCTCAGCAGGTCACAGCTCGGCAGATGTTGAGACTTCTGGGTCATATGGCCTCCACAGTTCATGTGACTCCCATGGCTCGTCTTCACATGAGATCTGCTCAATGGACCCTAGCTTCCCAGTGGTTCCAAGCCACCGGGAATCTAGAAGATGCCATCCGCCTCTCCACCAGTTGCCGCACTTCACTGCTCTGGTGGACCATCCGGACCAATTTGACCCTGGGACGTCCATTCCAAATTCCGCAGCCCACGAAGGTGCTGACGACAGATGCATCTCGCCTGGGTTGGGGAGCTCATGTCGATGGGCTTCACACCCAGGGTCTGTGGTCCCTCCAGGAAAAGGATCTGCAGATCAACCTCCTGGAGCTCCGAGCGATCTGGAACGCGCTGAAGGCTTTCAGAGATCGGCTGTCCTGCCAAATTATCCAAATTCGGACAGACAATCAGGTTGCAATGTATTACGTCAACAAGCAGGGGGGCACCGGATCTCGCCCCCTGTGTCAGGAAGCCGTCGGGCTGTGGCGCTGGGCGTGCCAGTTTGGCATGCTCCTCCAAGCCACATACCTGGCAGGCGTAAACAACAGTCTGGCCGACAGACTGAGCAGAGTCATGCAACCGCACGAGTGGTCGCTCCATTCCAGAGTGGTACGCAAGATCTTCCGAGAGTGGGGCACCCCCTCGGTGGACCTTTTCGCCTCTCAGACCAACCACAAGCTGCCTCTGTTCTGTTCCAGACTTCAGACACACGGCAGGCTAGCGTCGGATGCCTTTCTCCTCCATTGGGGGACCGGCCTCCTGTATGCTTATCCTCCCATACCTTTGGTGGGGAAGACCTTACTGAAGCTCAAGCACGACCGCGGCACCATGATTCTGATAGCGCCCTTTTGGCCCCGTCAGATCTGGTTCCCTCTTCTTCTGGAGTTGTCCTCAGAAGAACCGTGGAGATTGGAGTGTTTTCCGACGGAGCGTTACTGCACCCCAACCTTCAGTCTCTGGCTCTCACGGCCTGGATGTTGAGGGCGTAGACTTCGCTGCGTTGGGTCTGTCGGAGGGTGTCTCCCGGGTCCTGCTTGCCTCCAGGAAGGATTCCACTAAAAAGAGTTACTTTTTCAAGTGGAGGAGGTTTGTCGTTTGGTGTGAGAGCAAGGCCCTAGAACCTCGTTCTTGCCCTGCACAGAACCTGCTTGAATACCTTCTACACTTATCAGAGTCTGGCCTCAAGACCAACTCAGTAAGGAATCACCTTAGTGCGATTAGTGCTTACCATTATCGTGTGGAAGGTAAAGCCATCTCTGGAGAGCCTTTAGTCGTTCGATTCATGAGAGGCTTGCTTTTGTCAAAGCCCCCTATCAAGCCTCCTACAGTGTCATGGGATCTCAACGTCGTCCTCACCCAGCTGATGAAACCTCCTTTTGAGCCACTGAATACCTGCCATCTGAAGTACTTGACCTGGAAGGTCATTTTCTTGGTGGCAGTTACTTCAGCTCGTAGGGTCAGTGAGCTTCAAGCCCTAGTTGCTCATGCTCCATATACCAAATTTCATCACAACAGAGTAGTGCTCCGCACCCACCCAAAGTTTCTGCCGAAGGTGGTGTCGGAGTTCCATCTTAAACAGTCAATTGTCTTGCCAACATTCTTCCCTAGGCCGCGTACCCGCCCTGCTGAACGTCAGTTGCATACATTGGACTGCAAGAGAGCATTGGCCTTCTACTTGGAGCGGACACAGCCCCACAGACAGTCCGCCCAATTGTTTGTTTCTTTCGACCCTAACAGGCTAGGGGTCGCTGTCGGGAAATGCATCATCTCCAATTGGCTAGCAGATTGCATTTCCTTCACTTACGCCCAGGCTGGGCTGGCTCTTGAGGGTCATGTCACGGCTCATAGTGTCAGAGCCATGGCAGCGTCAGTGGCCCACTTGAAGTCAGCCACTATTGAAGAGATTTGCAAGGCTGCGACGTGGTCATCTGTCCACACATTCACATCACATTACTGCCTCCAGCAGGATACCCGACGCGACAGTCGGTTCGGGCAGTCGGTGCTGCAGAATCTGTTTGGGGTGTAAATCCAACTCCACCCTCCAGGACCCGAATTTATTCTGGTCAGGCTGCACTCTCAGTTAGTTGTTCTTCGTAGGTCAATTTCTGTTGTACCCTCGCCGTTGCGAGGTTCAATTGACCTGGGTTCTTGTTTTGAGTGAGCCTGAAAGCTAGGGATACCCCAGTCGTGAGAACAAGCAGCCTGCTTGTCCTCGGAGAAAGTGAATGATACATACCTGTAGCAGGTGTTCTCCGAGGACAGCAGGCTGATTGTTCTCACCTACCCTCCCTCCTCCCCTTTGGAGTTGTGTTTCATATTTTATTGCTTGTCATTCAACTGGCGGGAGCGGTCGCGCACGGGCGGGAAGACGGCCGCGCATGCGCGGTGGGCGTGCCCTGCGTCCGACCGTCCCGCGAAGCCTTTTCCGGTTGGTGGGGGCTGCCGCGGACGTCACCCCAGTCGTGAGAACAATCAGCCTGCTGTCCTCGGAGAACACCTGCTACAGGTATGTATCATTCACTTTATGTACCCTTGCGTTTCAGTAAAGTTGGTATGTTAAATCTAATGATGGGTAAATAAAAATGATCTGTAAAGAGCTATTAAAATACTGCAGGACTTGCAATAAAAACACTAAAAAGATCCTTAAAATATGCTTGGAGAAAAGAAGGGAAAGGATAGATGATAGAATCATTCAAGTATATGATGAATTTAAATAAGGGGAGGGGAGAGTTTTTCATAGAAAAGGAAACTCAAGGATCAAGGGGTCATGATCTGAAGTCATAGGGAGAATGGTTCAGAGGGAATTTGAGAAAATACTATTACTTTGCTAAAAGGGTGCTAAACGTCTTCTAGCAGCGATACTGTAAGTCGTGGAATGGCCAGGTGGAAGCCAACAGGCATAAACTCCCCATACACCTACTGGGTTAATGGTGACCAGGCACCATCTAGCAAAGTCATGTAAATATAGGTGGCTGGCTGTTAACAGCCTCATTAATTTTTTGTTAACTACTGTATTCTAAATTATTAGAAAACTTGGTGGTAAATCATGAGGACTAGAAGAGCCTAGATACAGGTTGGAGTCTGGGGATTTATGTACCCAGAAAGGGAAGATGGCAAAAATAGGCTTAAACAAGAAGCATTATTTTATTTATTTATTTGTTACATTTGTGTCCCGCATTTTCCCACCTATTTGCAGGCTCAATGTGGCTTACATAGTGCCATAGAGGCGTTCGCCATCTCCGGCATAGAACAAATACATAGAGTTATTGTGGTCGAAGAAGGTTGAGGTGTTGGGATTCGTTGAGAGGAAGAGTTATGTAATGTCTGTATCAGGCTTTGGTTTCGTTGTGTTGCAAGGTTTAGGCATTTAGTTTGGGTCGATGGGTTATGCCTTTTTGAACAGGTTGGTTTTTAGTGATTTACGGAAGTTTAGGTGGTCGTACGTTGATTTCACGGCTTTTGGTAGTGCGTTCCACAGTTGTGTGCTGATGTAGGAGAAGCTGGATGCATAAGTTGATTTGTATTTGAGTCCTTTGCAGCTTGGGTAGTGGAGATTTAGGTATGTTCGTGCTGATCTTAGTGTGTTTCTTGTTGGTAGGTCTATGAGGTCTGTCATGTAGCCCGAGGCTTCTCTGTAGATAATTTTATGGACCAGGGTGCAGATTTTGAAAGTGATACGTTCTTTGATTGGTAGCCAATGTAGTTTTTCTTGGAGGGGTTTGGCGCTTTCGAATTGCGTTTTCCCAAATATAAGCCTGGCTGCTGTGTTTTTTTTTAATTAAAGCTTTTGCATTAAAACAATTACAACATATCCATTCTCAACAACATTATGCCATATTTTACATATTCTTAGGCTGATAAGAAATACACTTCATCCCATTAGCATAGCCCCCTCCCTCCCCCGCCTATTTCCCCCCTCCCTCCCCATCCCGTGTCATGGAGGTGTTGAGTCCTGAGTTTGTATCTGTTCATACGGTTGCCAGATTTTGTTAAAGGCCCCTAAGCGACCTTTCCGCATTGCTGTTAATTTTGACATTTGATACAGGTAGTCCACTTTTTGAAGTACCAATTGTATCTCCGGACTGTTTTGCTGTTTCCACGCTCTGGCAATTGCTATTTTTGTAGCGGTCAGGTATTGGATTGCCAATTTATGGCGCGAGGCTGCAAGATTCGCTGGCTTGAAGTGAAGAAGACAATGTTCTGCTTTACAAGGCTAAGACTGTTGAAGAACTCGACTAATTAAAGATGTCACACCCTTCCAATATTCCTGTATCTTTGTGCAATCCCACCATATGTGCATGAATGTGCCCCTTCCCCCACATGCCCGCCAGCATTCAGCGGGTACCTCCGGATATATACGCTGTAGTCTATCTGGCGTATAATACCACCAGTAATATACTTTAAAGCCATTCTCAATCATAGATTGCGCCAAATTCGGCTTGAACAGATATCCATATCCATTCCTCCAGGTCGCCCGTGTAAACGAGCATTGAAGAGCAATCTCCCATCTGTTAATATAGATCATTTGAGGATCTGTGCATTGTAACAGTGCTAGGTAAAGGCGCGACACACTGTCCCTGCCCCCGCCCCTCAAAGCTACCTCCACCGTTGTTTCCGCCATTTCCAATTCCTCCCTAGCTCGGGTGAGGATGAAGTTGCGCACAGAACAGTAATACACCTGATTAAGGGGTGTGTTATGGGTGGGGAAATGGGCGTTCCAAAATTTACACAAGTAGTTAAAGAATATGGTCCAGTGCACCTAAATTTATATGCCAAGATTTACATCATGTTTTCATTGGTGTAAATGGAGGAATGATTCACCTCTTTATTCCCTTACCCTTATTGTTCTGTCTGTTTACCTGTCTTATCTAGATTGTAAGCTCTTTGAGCAGGGACTGTCTTTTTGTGTATTGTGTACAGCGCTGCGTATGCCTTGTAGCGCTATAGAAATGATAAGTAGTAGTAGATACAACTAACCCTTTAGTAGATGTAATTAAACCTTGAATAATAACTTGGGGAGGGGGTCCCTACCCCTGGGGGGAGTGAATGTGGCCACCACAGCATACCCAACCCAGGCCAGCCCATTGAGGAAAAGCTGGATCAGGGAACTGAATTAGTCTTACAGTGCTGCTGTTGAGCTACTTACTTGGTGGACAGATATCTTTATTTTCAGTGTATTGTTTTAAACGAGTTTATGCTTACTAAAAAAAAACAGCTGAGAAAGTATTATAAATGTGTATGCAGTAAGGAAAGTCACTGTTTATCTTTGCATAATATCTGTATGTTTTCACGGTTTTACATACACTTCATTCTCACAGATCACGAATTTACCAACCAGATGGTGGGGTCCCTTAGGGATCTGCACTTTCTGTAGTCTTGTTTAATTTGTATCTGTCCATTGGTCACTGATACTGAGCTTTTGGCCTGAACATTTATTGTTATGCTGATGATATATTGATTATAGCTAGGGTCTCCCCCCCCGAAGCTGGGATATTTCTAGGCTGCAAGGGGGTTTAAAAACAATCTCAGATTGGATGAGGGTGCATCAGTATTGAATGTGGATAAGACCAGGTGCTGCTGGATTACAGGACATCATGGTTATCCAGAGGTAATACCGACACTATTTGGGAAGGCAGTTAAACCGGTATCAAGTTTTAGATACTTAAGGGTTCTTATAGACAACATTCGAAGATCAGATTAGTAAGGTAGTGAGGGAAGGTTTAATGGTGTTAAGGAGATTGCATTCCCTGAAACATTTGTTTAATGAATCAGCTCTAAATACATTATTACATGTGCTTCTTATTTCACAAATTGATTCCAGTAATTCTATATATTCAGGTTTACTAGGGCGTAGTTTGAAAAGGCTGCAAACATTACAGAAAGTAGCAAATATGCTGCTGGGTAATGGATATAAATTTGATCTTGTCACCTCATTATTATTACTCTACCATTGTTTACCAGTTAAATATAGAATTTATTTTAAGGTGCTGGTCAGATTTAAAACATTGCTTAAAACTCATTTTTTTCTGTCAAGCATTTAATTTAGCTGAGGGGAGGATGGAGAAGATTTACTGAATAAATTGCAATTTTATAAGGATTCATTTGTGGATGATTCTTTGGAGAGAATTAATAGGTCTTTCCTATTAAAATATGGTGTTCCTTTCAATGTGTGTTTTACTAATGTATGTAATATTGCTTTTTATTTTTTTAGTATTGTGAACTGCGTAGATTTGAAAAAGTAAGGTGGTATATAAAATATTTTAATCAATGTAAACATAAACTTTTCAAAGTTGCTTCTGTTGTACCAAAGCACTCTTTTCTTCCTGCCAGTTTTCTACAAAGCAACTATTTGTGGGCATTAACAGCTCTGCAGAGGAAAAACTAGCCTTATCTGTGCTATGTTTTAATTTTTAAAACCTGTAGAGCAAAACTTTTTTCTCTTTGATCCTTTTATTGTTTCTGTGAGTTATTGTTGCATAAATTTATGGTCAGTTGAATTTAAAAAAGTAATTTAACGAATGTCATATTTATCATCTGAGGGCATGGTAGCTGTAACTATCTGACAACTGACAGTGGTGAAACAGTTTAAGTTACTGACAGAAACATAGATTAAAAAAAATAGTAGTCTGCAAATCTAAAAAGAAATTTATAGCTAAATTAGCAGAATGTATAAGCCTCAAAGAAATTACTGATATTGTACTCTTACTAGCAGGAAAATTAATGATCTTTTTTTTTTTTATTTTATTTTTTAGGATTTCTTCTTTTATTCTCTAGTCTATGATCCGCAACAGAAGACGCTTTTGGCGGATAAAGGGGAAATTCGTGTTGGAAACAGATACCAGGCGGACATTACAGATTTACTAAAAGAGGGTACACTTGACAGGCTCCCTTTTAGATTATTAATGCACATTTCAAATGGTGGTCATTTTGAGGTTGCATTTTCACTTCATGAATAAAAATAGCGCTCATTTGGTTAATTCAAATGTTTTCTTATATCATTATTTTTATATAAATCTTGTAGTTCTGAGGCACCTTTATTAAAAAGAATTATTGAAATTATAATTAGATTGAAAGAAAACAGCATCATAACTGGACCACAGAATCTAATGTGCATATTAGTTTTGCAAAAACTCTTTAGTCTCAGATTTTATCCTCATATCTGTGGATCTGCTCTGTATATCTCATGCTTTCTTGAATTCTCTTAATGATTTGACACCCTCCATTTTTATTGGGAGGTTAAATCATGTATCTACCACTGTTTCTGTTAATAAATATTTTTTATGCCTCTACTGAGTTTTACCCCCTTTGAGCCTTATGACTTCAAATTCCCTTTCTGTTGAAAAATGCTTGCTTCGTGTGCATTATGTCATGTATTTCAGGGGCTGAAATGTCTCTATCATATCCTTCCCTCTACCCTTTTCTTTTGGGTATTATCTATGCAAGTACTTAAGCCTTATTTCCTTGTCCTTAGGGTTCAGATTCTGCATCATAAGACTTGCATACTTGGTAAGATCAAAGGTTCATCTAACTCCAGTATCTTGTTTCTAACAGAGGGCTAATCTACATCACAAATATTTGGCAGAATCCCTAAAACTGGCAAGATTTCATGTGAAGTTTCAAATTGTATTTGGAAGATTCAGAAAATGGGAGATGTTTAGCATATAGAAGCCTACCTATACTACTCAATATTACTGGGGCTTTTGGACCCACCAAAACTACCAATTCACTTCCTTCCCCCTCCATTTCCCACCTTATATGTACCTGGCTTTTATTCACCTCTCCTAATTCACAAGTTTACTCCTATTCATGGGAAGAGTAAATAGAGTCTCTGTTCTCTAAATGGCACCGGTACTCTTCTAAACACTATTTCATAGTATAAAAATGTAAGCCATAAAGTCTCTGGAAGTTTTAAACACAACTCTCTCATCTTCTTCATTGATTGTTGCTGCACAGAACAGCACTTACATTTAAAGCCTTCTGGGTCAAGCACTTGAAGGATCCTTGGTTCAATTCCCAGATCAGGTTTTTTAAACCTAGGGTGGACTGGGGAATGCTACAAAGGCATGATTCACAGCCTCTTGAGAGGGGCATAAAGCTTTTATTAAAGTTGGTGATGTTTGGTCATACAGGGTTCCAGAAGGAGCAGAGCTGAATTTATTATTTGGATTTAGCTCACAGCTTTTCAGTAGTAGCACATGGCAAATTACATTCATGTAAACCAGGTATTTCCCTGTACCTAAAGAGTTTACAGTCTAATTTTGTACCTAAGAAGATGAGTTAAATGATTTGCCAAAGGGTTCCAGAGGTGATCTGGGAAATTATAGACTGGTGAGCCTAACGTAGATGCCAGGCAAATTGGTAGAGACTGTTATAAAGACCAAAATTGCAGAGCATATACATAAACATCGATTTAGTGAAGGGAAATCACTACATTTTTTTGATGGGGTGGACAAACGTGGATAAAGGTGAGCCAGTTGATACTGTGTATCTGGATTTTCAAAATGCATTTGACAAAGTACCTCATGAAAGACTCCAGAAGAAATTAGAGTGTCATGGGATAGGAGGTAATGTCCTATTGTGGATTAAAAACTGGTTAAAAGATAGAAAACAGAGAGTAGGGTTAAATGGTCACAATTACTACAGCTCACCTTTAACTTACCTAACACTTCCCGTCTATCCTCCCTTACCGAATCTTTAAACAATAAGAATTATACTTGTTATCATGAAATGAATATGCTTATCTGCTCTTACCAACATTCAAACTTTACGAATTGTACCTGTTATTACGAAATGATTGTCATAACCACACTCTGTAAGCCACTTTGAGCCTAAATAGGTGGGAAAAAGTGGGGTACAAATGCAATAAATAAATAAATTCTCAATGGAGAAGGGTAGATAGTGTCATTCCCCAGGAGGTTGGTGCAGGGACCGCTGCTTTTTAACATATATATAAATGATAAAAAATGGGAATAACTAGTGAGGTAATTAAATATGCCAAGGACACAAAGTTATTTTAAGTTGTTAAATCGCAAGAGAATTGTGAAAAATTGCAAGAGGATCTTACGAGACTGGACATCCAAATGGCCTGGATTGGCCGCTGTCGTGGACAAGATGCTGGGCTTGATGGACCCTTGGTCTTTTCCCAGTATGGCATTACTTATGTACTAGATGACATTTAATGTGAGGAAGTGCAAAGTGATGCATGTAAGAAAGAGGAACCCAAACTATAGCACGTGATGCAAGGTTCCACATTAGGAGTCACCGACCAGAAAAGGGATCTGGGTGTCATGGTTGATGATACTTTGAAAATCCACTGCTTATTTCTAAGTTAAGCAGCAGGGTTTAAAAAGGGTTTAGATAACTTCCTAAAAGAAAAGTTCATGAGCCATTATTAAGATGGACTTGGGGAAAATCCACTGCTTATTTCTAGGTTATGCAGCATAACATCTGTTTTACTGTTTTGGAATCTTGCCAGGTACTTGTAACCTGGATTAACCACTGTTGGAAACAGAGTACTGGGCTTGATGAACCTTCGATCTGCCCAGTGTGGCAACACTTCTGTTCTTAAGATCACAAGGAGCAGAAGCGGGATTTGAACTTAGTTTTGCTAGTTTTGAGCCTGCTGCTCTAATCACTCCAGACCCAGGATCATTGACCAGACTAGGAACAGCTTCTGGTATCCTATTCGGCTTCATGTACAGAAGCACTTTCACATGTACACACTAATTGGCCTTTCTGCTATATAGATACTGACATGCCTGGTCTCCTACCTGCATTTTGGCACAAACATGCACAACTAAGCTGGCCAAAACATAAAAGGCAAAACTAAATCATCCTTATTTCAAATGAAAAAGGATGCATTTATTGTTCTTGTCTAGAAGCAGTCTTAGACCTAGATGATGACCTCTGGCTTTGTGTGGCTGCCTCCACATTCTACTGTTTCTTGAAGTGGAACAGCAGCATATCTGGGACAAGACTGAAAAAAAAAAGTACAGATTGGTTCTGAAATAATTAACAAGTTGCATGATTGGAGAAGGAAAGAGGGCAGCATATATAGATAGAGATAACGATAGAGGTAAAGCTTGAAAAGCCATCATATTCTTTTAACTAGTTGTGTCCTTGACGAATTTAGGTCCTGCCCCAAGACCTAAGAATTGTAGCAGTATCATTAGTGAGTATATGCGTTTATGAATAAGGCTAATTTTTGTATCTGGTAAGGTGGTAGTCCTTCCAGGTTAAGCAATTCTAAGGTCTTTGTAAGACTTTGTGGTATGGCTCCCATTGACTGTCAAAGCCCCAATTATTATTGGTATCACCCTTTGATATCTTTTTCTGGATTCTTCATTTAATTTGTAAGTCCCGATATTTCATGATCTTTTCCAGTTCTTTCTGTCCAACCTATCATCTGGTATTGACACTTCAACAAACCATTCTGTGTCCATTTGTTATGATTCTGCTGGATAGGCAGGGGAATGTTTGGGACTCATTCCTGATTGACTTGTCAGGGGCTGAGCCAGCAGACGTCAGAAGCCTGATCCATTTAAGCCTGCCTTTCCCCTACAATCATTGCATTGGCATCGATTGCTCTGATTGCTTTGCTGAAGCCAACCTGCGCTTGGGCGCTTGCGTTCACGTTGGCGTTTAGCCTTTCTCCTCGTGCTTGCTTATTCTGTGTGTGTGTGTGTGTGTGTGTGTGAGCTGGGTATTTCCAGCATGAGCCTGATTGCCTCACTCCCCACACCTGGTTTGATTTCTACTGCTCTAATGTAGTACTGTCTGGGGACGTAAAAGCTTGTGCTTTTTCAGTTTGTTTAACTTTCCCTCGGTGTTCCCTTTGTTGTGCTGAGCTTCTGTTCTGCTCTCTGTGGTTCTGCCTCCCCCTGTCCTTGTATTTTGCTCTTGTTTGTTTGTTTTAGTTCTCTTTGTTTGCTGTTGCTATCTCCTGTGTACAGGGAGCAGCCCTTTTCTGGTCTGTGTGTGTCAGGGCAGCTTCCTCTGTTTGCTTACTCTCCCCTTTATCTTTGTCTGGTGAGTAGCTCTGCCCTGTTTTTTTCCCTTTAGCAGTTCCCTTTTTCCCTTCGGGGTTGTGGGGCCAGCTTTGTGTATTCCTCAGGTAGTTCTCCCTTTCCCTTTGTATGCTGTATAGTCAGCCTAGTGTATTCCCTTGTGGGGGCTCCCTGTATTGTTGTATGCTGTAAGTACAGCCTAGTTCCCTTGTGTGCTGAATGTTTCAGCCTAGAGTGTATTCCTATAGTTGCTTTCCTTTTTCCTTGAGTGCTGTGTTGTATAAGCCTAAAGTGTTTCCTTCTGGGGCTTCCTATATCCTTGTTTGCCTGTGGCACAGCCTTGTATACCTTTAGAGGCTTCTGCTTCTCACCCTTTCCTTTGTGACTCTACTCTGCACTGTGTTGCTTGTGGCCCAGTTCCGTGTGGAACCCTTGTTCTTTCTCCCTTCCCAGAGTGTGAGTTGGTTCCCGGTCGGCCGTGAGGCCCGCTTGCTTGGTCTTTGCGTGAGTGGGTTCCCGATCGGCTGTGAGGCCTGCCTGAATGCTCTGTCTCCCACTTTCTGGTAGTGCCTGTTGGCTGTTGTGAGTGTGCAGGGTTTGTGGCTGGGGTGGTGCGTGTAGGGCCTGTTCGGTCTATACTAGGCCTCAGCCTGGGCTCAAGGGCTCACATCAGGAATAACACCATTTCCATGCTTATTGTCAGCAATGCCTTCTATATTCCATTTTTTCCCCATGTTTAAATCTCTTGTTTACTTTTGTACTCCTCTTTAGTTTCCATTGATTTTTAAACAATTTTTCTTTTCATACATCACTCAGTAGTTGATCTTTGCTCTTTAGATTGTAACCATTTAGGCCTTTCTCCTCTTCCACAGTTTGTTCAGTTGTAATAAACTTCATTCACCATTCTTTTGTGAAAGTGAAAGGTAGAGCCTATCTGTATCACTTCATGGGTTAAGAACTTGATGTATAGTCGTCAGCTTTCTAGTTTCCAGTTTAGATATTATTGTGTCCCTTCCACCCTGCTACAATGCATTGAAGTAGGGGTAATATAGCCCATGTATTTAATGCCTTTACTGCATTTCCTCCATTGAGTTTTAGCTTTAAAAATTTTGAATACGTGTAACATATTCTGTGCTAGTTTTGTTTTTAATTTGATCATGCATAATTTTAGAAGCTTCAAGAATTCCTAAGGGTCTCCCTTACCAAACTATGCTAGCGATTCTCGCTCGATACACGATTTGGTAAAAGAGGCCATAAGTGTTTCTAGGCTTCTCCACTTGGTAGTCCTTTAATGATGCTGCTGTTCAGAAGTTCAGTTTCTTCTGTATTTTCAATGTTTCCTCTTTTTAATGATAAATCATACATTTGTCAAGTCCATATTTCATTGAAATATTCTCACTGAAAATGTGAACGGTATTTGTAGTGACTCAAGTTCAGTCTTAAAGTTTCCATATAATTTAAAATCATTCATGCATAATGTAACATTTGGTTTGATATTTGATAACTATGATTACTGTTTAATGTTTTCGTTAAGAATGGTCAACTATAGAACGAAGAGCGAAGGTGATAATGTATCGCCTTTAAAAATGCCTCTTCGGGTGTGCACTTTGCCCAATTCCTTTCTATTCAGTATTAGACGTCTTCCAAATGTTCATGTTATTTTTCAGAAGTCTGTATATGATCACTAATACTAAATTGGTGTGTTGTATGAGCCAGCTTTTTGTGTTACAAGAATTGAAAGCTTTTCCAATCTATGCCGTATGCAAGGGTTTTCTTCTTCTTACAATTTTTCAGAATCATCTTATCAATAAGTAACTAATCCTTTGTTCCTCTGGAATTTCTGCAGTTTCCCTTTTTCTCCACTGGAAACAGAGAAGTTGTTGTTAGGTAATCATAAATTGACTTGACTAAAATTCTAGTAAATAGTTTGAATGCGATTGGTAAACATGTTATAGGCCATTTAATTTTCTGGAGTGGCTGATTCCTTATCTTTTTCCTTCCTATCATCATCCGTTCTTCCATAGATGCCCATAAGGCATTTAATTGACATCATGTGGACTTTTCAAGTATTTGAGCCAGAAGCTGTGTAAACAATTTTTTCATTCATTTCACGTGATTTTTAACCATTTAATTTGGTATGGTTGTGTTCACCTTTGGTTTATTTAGTTCTTTGGCTATTTTTTGTATCTAGAGTGCATTCTTATTGTGCTTTACAGGATTATCATATAATTTTCTCCATAATTATAGCATTTTTTTTTCTTTGTCAGGGCTCAAATCAGTTGACATACCCTCATAATTTAGATCAATGTTCCTATAGAATGGTGATTTAATAGAAATTGATGATTTTGTGTATATTGTTCAGTTTGGGCTTTACAACTTTATTATTTTCTAATATTGCAGCCGCCCTTTGCATTCTTCAGAGACTTCAGAAATGGTTTTGCAAATAATTTCATATCATTTTGTGTCTGTGTATATATTTATGTATATGTTTGAAAGGATAGCAGCCACAATCTATACAGACTCATTCAAATATATTCTCAAATTTCCAAGCCTTATCTGAGCTTCTAGAACTGCCATAGTTCACTATGAAGTGCTAGTAGCAGCATATTCTGCACTATAAAAACATAGCACTGGAAAGTACTCTATGTTGTCAGCCTAACTTGAGGAAAGTCATGAACTGTCAACATTGCATACTGTGAAGAGCGTAACAACCTGATTAGGTGCACACTATTGAAGTAACTATCTAAATAATGAGACCCATCCAAGAAAAAAACCACAGTTTACATTGAACCCTCTCCTCTGTTCAGCTGGTAACCAATGCAAATCTTACAAACATGGGGTCTTGTGACCATATTTTTCTTTCCAGATACCAGTTTTGCTGTATCATTTTGTGACAGCTTCAAACTCTTAGTCCTCTCAATCAATCCTTGGTACAGTGAATTACAGTAGTCAATATGCAATAGCACCTAGTGCATGAGCAATAGTACTTAAATGAGCCTTCCCAAAATGCAGCTATAATTAATACACCTACTGCAGTGACCCAAATGAAGTTCTTATGCCATGTGGATTTTGCTAATCCATATTCATTTGGTTATATAAACAGACTTACCACCACCTTAAATTATAAAATGACTATCTACTATCTGGAACGTTTCTAGACATTTATTCCTACTCAGTCACAGGTGTCCTGAAGATCATCTGTTTCTGTCCCTTGCAGGGCTCTGTGTTAGCCCCTGCTTTATTCAATCTATTTCTCAGTCTGCTTGGTACTCTCTATTCAGGCCCAGGGCATCAGCAGCTACTGTTTTGCAGATGATACACAGTTGTATATATACAGTAGATCCAGTTCACTGTGATCTTCATACATTAAACACTGATTTGATACTCTGACCCATTGGCTGGAGCAAAATTGGTTAAAACTCCCAAATTCCATGCCATGTGGATTTCTGGTGGATCTTTCTCCAGCTTAAGTTCCTTTGTTAGCCAGCCAGCACTTGCACAGTTTCTTAAGATCCTGGGATATCTATTGCAATACTTCTCAACCCAGTCTTTAGTAGATAGCCATGTTTTCAAGATATCCAGAATGGATATGCATCAAATAGATTTGCATGCACTATTTCCTTGGTATGAAAATATATCATGCATATTCAGTGTGGATATCCTGACTGGCTGGGTGTGCCCTGACTTGGGTTGGAAGCATTGGTCTATTGGACTCACAGCTGTCCCTGGAAGATAGTCTTTTCAGTTTCTAAAGTTTTCTTCTTTTGCCCTTTTAGAAAATTTCTTTTATTGAATATTCAAATATTGCAATCGCAATAACATTCATGATTTAGGAAATACACACAATATCCATTTAAGAAATAGTAATACAAAGGAAATAAAAATTCAACTTTTCAACCACAATATACAGAAAATATTGGCAACCAAAACTCAGGAAAAATAAAGGGAAAAAAATCAAAGCAAACTCAACTCAGATTTTTTAGCCACCCAATACAAAAAGATGTCAAAACCCTCAATTCTTCCGTAGAAATAATAAAATCTAATAACTGGGGTCAAACATAATCTTACCCTCAAACTTTACCAAAGAAGTACAAGGAAAACGTAAAACAAAAGTGAGTCCCAGCAATTGAGCTCTACAACGCAAGGCCAAGAATTCCTGTCACAGTTACTGAATCGCTCTCGATAAGTCAGGAAAAATCCTAAATTTCGATCACCAAAACAGTGATCCATTGAGCGGAAATATAACCTAAGAACTGCATTTTGATCAATTTCCAGAGCAAAAGTCACCAAAAGTGTCATTCTTGTTGTTACCACATCCAATGAAGACTCTAAGGACCTGATATTCAGCTGGCAGTGCATAGTGTGTTTGCTGTCCACAGCCAGTGTTAAACCCAGATATTCATTGTCTGGCTATCGGTGACTGGCATTGAATATCCAGGTTTATTTTGGCTGCTAAAAGGTTAACTGGCTATGCCAATATTCAGTGCTAACCAGTAAACCTTTTTTAGCAGTCAAAGATAGGCCAGCATATTTTGACCACTTAACATAGCCGGCTTGGTGCTGAATATCTGCGCCTAACCAGCTATGTCACGCTATATAGCTACAGTTAAGTTCATAGTGGATACTTCAACTGGCCCAGGAACATTTTGGCCCAAAATAGATATTGGGCTCATACCATAGCATGGCATATTTTAAAATATCTCCAGTGTGGTTAAAGCAAACACTGAGCTTGTACCAGTCGGTGTGCAAAACCTTGAAGGGTAAACCGCTTCATCGCCAGGGTAGATGTGGGTATTGGAGGATACTGCTTCACCTTCCCCGTTCTCTTCCCCATACCGAATCCAAGGAGAGTCACGAGGAGTCCACTAACCGACAGAGGTAAGGGCTGCTAAACCGGGGATTTGATCAGGACGCCATCTTAGTTTTCTCCTTCTTCTTTGTCTTTTGATGTATTTTGGCTATAACATCCTTCTTAGCGATGCTTTAGCAACTCTTGTTCACAAGATTCAACGTGGAATTGAAAGCCTACTTTTTTTCAAAGGCTTTTGGTGAAGGATAGCGTTTGAGTATTTGGGTGCTTGAGAGGAGCCACTAGGGTATCCTGCCATCCCCATTTGAGGCTTCCAGTTGCTGTGAGCAGGGTGCCCTGCTTCAACACCTGGACCAGGAAGAGCCATAGCATAACATCTGAGTCAATCTGAAAATCAGAGTCTACCATGTACAAAGCAATAACATAACATACTAAATGATGGTAGATGAAGACTTGTATGATCCATCTAGTCTGCCCAGCAGTTTGACTGCAACATAAGTTAAATCATATGTTATGGAAACTTAGCTTACAAAACAATGTGTCATTATATCCATCATTATACTATGCCTAATTACAGGTTGGGCTAGCCTCAGAGTCGCACAGTTACAATACCTGAAACCTACTGACTTTTGATTGTTTTTCAGAATTAAGTTAGCTATGTATCTATAAACTGTAGAAATCTCTCTGTATGGTGTAATCTTTCTGCTTAACTGAGACTGCCATTAGAGCATTAGGCCAACAGCTGAGCCACTTATCAAAGTGTATAACCTCTGTTCTATCCAAGTCTTGAGGTTATTGTATGCTTTTTCCTTTTTTCCTTCATGCTGTGCCCTTGGTCCTCGTCTGTAAGAGATGTGGGCTGACTATTTTACTGGCAACTTCATACAACTTACTGTGCCTAATTACAGGGTGGGCTAGCCTCAGAGTCGCACAGTTACAATATCTGAAAGCTACTGACTTTTGATTGTTTTTCAGAATTAAGTTAGATATGTATCTATGAACTGTAGAAAACTCTGTATAGTGTCATCTTTCTTCTTAACTGAGACTTCAGTTAGAGCATTAGGCCAACAACTGAGCCACTTATCAAAGTCTATTGCCTCTGTTATATTCAAGTCCAGAGGTGGTTATATGCTTTTTCCTTTTTTCCTCCATGCTGTGCCCTTGGTCCTCATCTGTAAGAGATGTGGGCTGACTGTTTTACTGGCAACTTCATACAACTTTACTGAGTGTAGATTAACCTCAAGATAAATAGCAATTTGCACTAATTTCAGCCAGAGTTGTAATTGTAACTACTGCTCCATTCAGCTTCCATCTCTCTTTAGAAAGGATAGAGCTGGCTGAAAAGGATAGCACTGTACTGAAAAACAGCATAAAAGCAGCTGAAATCTCGGGCAGCTGGGGAAAAGAGGCAGTGATATGGATCGTGGAAGAAGGAAACCTATATGGTTCTTCAAACAAATGTCTTCAGGAATAAATGGAAAAACTGGTGGCATTTATAAAGTACAGAAGAACATAGAAGAACTTGGGGGACAAAATACCACATAAAACTCAGTGAAGAGAGAAATAGGGCTGGCAGAAGCTCAGGTGGAAGAAACAATGGCTAGAGACAGAGAGGTGACAAGACTTTTTTCAATATATTGGGGAAAGGAGAAAGGCTAGAAATGGAACTGTGAGACTGAAAGCTGCTAAGAATTGATATATGGAGAGTGATGAGAAAAGGTAGACATACCAAACAAATACTTCAGTGTTCATGAAAGAAAATCCCGGAGAAGAACCGCTGTTGGCTGACAAAGACATATATGGGGAATGGAATAGATATCACATTGTTTACAGAAGAAAGTGGAAGAAGTGTTTATGAACAACTGGAAAAACTAAAGCCAGATGAGATTCATCTGAGGATATTGAAGAAGCTCAAAGATGTTCTCTTGGGCCACTTAAAGATTTGTATAATAGATCCTTGAGGTTCCACGAGATTAGATGTGGTCCCTCTCCACAAAAATGGTGACAGAGAGAAGTGGAAACTATAAGCCAGTAATCTAGAGAGCTGCACGAGACAGAAATTTTGCCCAACCCCATCCTCACTGGAATCTCCTCCATCTCTACCGGTCCCCCAAATAATCTCCTCCATCCCTACCCCTACCCATTACCTTCAGAAGTAATTACTTCTTTTTTTTAATTTAGTTTTTATTGAGGTTTAATGAAAATACAAATACAAACAAAGATCAGCCAAAACAGGCATAAAACCATTACCACCCCCATTCCCCAACCTCATACCAAGAAGCTAACAGCCAAGGAAAAGAACAATAACCAGTCGGTCAGGGGTATCTGGTAGTTATTTCTTAAGTCCGTTCAGAAACAGAAGTCCCTCTACAGTATGTGATCCTAGCTGTGATAGTCTGTCCTCAAGAACACCCAGCCGATGAAAAAGACCATTCGGATGATATGTTGACAGCTGGCAACTTGATAAAGATTTTTCCACTTTATTGATTTTGACTTCCAGTAAGACGAGATGATATCTGTGATTTCATCAGTAGTAAAGTATGCATCCAACTGAGAACAAGCAGATGGTATGTTTTGAATGTGAAGGTGTATTTAGCAAGTAATGTTGTCATTACAAAGAAAGATAAAATATTGAAATAACCAAAGAAAGAAAATATACATATCTCGGATATATTTGAAGAAGATGAAGAAATTTTCCTCTAGTTTCCCCTTTATGTACATATTGGCTCATACTCTTGTCCAACCTATCCATCTACTTTTCCCCAGATAATCAGCCATTTTTTTTTATTTAAAATACTTATAATCAGCATATCTAGAAATCTGTGAACTTTTTCAAAACTTATATGGCAAATGGAATAGAAAAGCAAAACAAAGTCTAGAAATCATTCAGAGCATGGAACAGAAATCACCATTTTCTCCATACATAAACCAAAATGCTAAATTACCACAAGCTATAAATATTTAAGGGACCAGTATAAATAACCCAATAAAAAAGTTTCAGGCCAGCAGCATTTTTACAATATTTAGCTATGGGATTCAAAATGAGCTCCTGGCTTACCTGCATCCAATTGCTAAATATAAAAATTCTTCATGCATTCTCATTCATACCAAAGCAAATTTTTATTAAATGGTCCTCTGCATGCTGTGGCAGCAGATAATTAAAAGGGACTCTGGCTCCATGTCTGAGGGCCCCCTCCCTGAGGAGCCTAACTTCCCTAGGGGGGATAGAACCCTGCAGAGTCCTCCCCCCTTTCTTTCCAACTCTGAGGCTCTGTGTTACTGGAAAGACCCACCCCCTTCATGCATCAAAATCAGCCACATCTTCCCCCAAGGCTTACACCAAAGGTTGCAATCCAAGCGGGAGAGGTGAAGGATGGCGGGAACAATGGTGCTATCCTGAACAATTGTGGCACCCCGTGCAGCTCTTCAGCTCTAGTTTCTCTCTACTTCCTTTGCACGTGGAAGAGGAGGAAGATGGTGCTTGTCAGGGGGTGGGAATGGGGGGTTGCCAGTTGTGGCCACGCTGTGATTGGCACAAGAGGTAGCCATGGCATGAGAAGTTCTGGGACCTGGAAGGTTAGGTAGGCTGCCCTGGTACACATTTCCTCAGAAACCTCACAGGAACAGTGTCCTTACAAGAAACCCCACGGACCTGGAGGAGATTCCTGCTGGTGTCCTGTGGACCTGGGGGGATTCCCACAGAAACCGCAGGATTCTCGCTAACCACGTTTATGTGTAGCTCTTTACAGTAAGCCTTGCTTTGGTGGTAGGAAAAATTATGGAGGTGCTGCTGAAGGAAAGGATAGTACAATCCCTGGAATACAATGGTTTTATCAAAGGAAAATTTTGTCAATCAAATCTGATTGTCTTTAATTGGGTGACCAAAGAATTGGATCGAAGGACACAGTTTCTCATAGGAGGCTTGTGAACAAATTGAATGGTCTGAAATTAGGATTCAAAGTGGTGACCTATATTAGAAACTGGTTGACTGACAGACGTTGGAGGGTGGTCGTAAATGAATTCACTTGGAGGAAGAAATGTGAGCAGCAGACTGCCCCAGAGATCGATATTGGAGCCAGTTCTATTCAACATATTTGTAAGTAACATTGCCAAAGGGTTAGGGGAAAGTTTGCATTTTTGCAGACACACTAAGAATTGCAACAGAGGAACACCCTGGAGGGAGCAGGGGACAACATGAGAAGTGATTAAAAAAAAAGATTAGAATGGTCTAATGTTTGGCAGTTAAAATGTAATGCAAAGAATAGTAGAGTGATGCAAATGGGGATGTAGAAACCAAGAGAGTTGTATTTCCTAGAGTGTGAGAGGCTGATAAGTACAACCAGGAGAAGGACCTTGAAGTGATGGTATTGGAGAACCTCAAGGCAGTGAAACAATGTGACAAGACAGTGGCTGTAGCCAGAAGGATGCTAGGCTGCATAGAGAGAGGAATATCCAGTAGTAGAAAGGAGGTGTTAATGCCTTTGTATAAGTCATTGGTGAGACTTCATTTGGAGGATAGTGTGTAGTTTTGGAGACTGGAGGCTTTATCTCAGTAAGAACATCAAAAGACTTGAAGCAGTTCAGAGGAAGGTGACAAAATGATATGGGGCTTGAGCCAAAACATGTATGAGAAAGAGACTTGAAGACCTCAATATGTACGCGCTAGAAGAAAGGAGGGATGGGGAGGATATGATACAGATGTTCAAATATTTAAATGGTATTAATATACAAACCAATCTTTTTCAGAGAAGGGGAAGCAGTAGAACTAGAGGTCCTGAGGTGAGGTTGCAGGGTGGGAGACTTAAGAGCGATGTCAGGAAATACTTTTTCACAGAAAGGATGGTGGATGCCTATGGGAGGTTTTGAACACAAAACAAATTATGGAATTGAATGCATGAAATATGCACAGAAGAACACTATATAGAAAAATGACGGAATACATTTAAAGCAAAACTTAATGACCTCATAAGTGGACTGAGCTTTGATGGCAGCTTCAGATGTTGTGAAGTAAGGCCAGTGCTGGGCAGACTTCTATGGTCTGGGACTCGTAAATGGCAAAAATAGATTAGGATCATGTTTAATCATGAAGTGTTTTATCTTGAAAATGTGGAACCTGTGCAGAGTGCCAGATTCAACTCTGGCCACCTTGTTGGGCAGACTGGATGAACTATGTTGCTATGTTACTATGTCCTGTTTAAAGTGTGAAGCTCATTTAATGTTTTTGATCCCATGCCCTTTCTGTGTAGGTGTCCTCTGTGTTTATCCCATGCATTTTTTCAGTGTTTTTGTTTTTCACTCACACCTCCCCCGGAAGGGAATTCCAGGCATCCACCACACTCTCCATGAAAATCATTGAGAAGGTGGTTTGCTCTGGTTTCAGAATTGAAACAATTCTATCAATCACTACTCATCAACTTACATGGAACATTAGACAGTGGGGACCTGGTACTAACTGTATTACTGTTTCTAACATCTGCTTTCAATCTGGTAGTTGACTTTATGTGCTAGACGTCAGTCAGTTGGTTTCACTGGTACAATCATTCCTATCAGAGTGTAGTTTTTCAGTTGCTTTAAAGGATGTTCTATCAAGGAAATATGGATTAAATTTTGGGGTTCCTCAGGACTCTGCCCTTTCTCTTATTTAAAATCTTTCTAAGTCCACAACTCTCCATTATACAAAGTCATAGCATTGGAGATTATCGTTATGCAGATGACCTATCACAGCTGAAGGCTTTTCCTTGACTTTAAATCTTGCTGCACTACAGAAGTGTCTAGATGATGTCTCCTGTTGGTTGTGAGATAATCTTTTGGTTCTAAATGCGGACAAGACCATCACCTGTTGGATCTGTGATAATAGGAATTACCTTACAAAAGTTCCAGTTTTGTTGAGCAAATCAGTTTTTACAGTGAGTACATTTAAGTATTTGGAAGTCTTAATCGATTATTATCTTCAGTTTGATCATATTTCTAAGCATAAATTAGATGTCGCTTTATTCATTGTTAATTTCCCTCTTGGACTGCGGAAATGTGGTATATTCTGGGTTACCTACCTCTACTCTTAACACCTGCAAACATTACAGAATGCTGCAATTTGCTTGTTGGGAAATGCCCATAAATACGATCATTTAACAACATTGTATCAACAATTTCATTGGTTACCCATTTCTTATTGCATTAAATTCAAACTATTAGTATTGATATACAAGGTATTTTATGAAAATATGCCTCCATATTTAGGATCTCTAGCGATTCCTTATACTCTAGTTAAAGGTCATTATCTCAGCACAGATTGGTCATCCCTGCACCTACCCATCTTTTTCTGGTTGGCACCTACTCTTTGGAATCAACTCCCAGCTGATACTCATGCAATAGAATCCTTGATGAAATTTAAAAAAACAGTTAACATGTTTTGTTTTGTTTTTTTTGTTCAAGTCTTTGGCTCACCTGATGTTTCAGGGGATGGGGAGAACTGAAGATGGGGTATTTGTATGGCATTTCCGTTATCTCTTTTATAACAAAGATTATTCTTATATTGATAAGCTTCTATGTATGGTTCCTTTCTATTTTTATTTAATATATACTTTGTAAACTGCCACTTATCTCATGAATTCTCCAGAAGATTCAACAAGGTTCAGCGGATGTCATCCTTGTTGCCTCACATTAGCCATGTGAAAACTGGTTCCCTAGTCTCCTCTCCTTGCTCTGGGACAAACTCCTCCTGCTGCCCTAAGACCCACATCTTATCAGTCAGCAGAACTGTTGTCTTCTTCACCCCAGCCTACCCAGGCTCTCTCTCTCAGCGTGGAGATTGAACACCTCCTAATCAATAACATATTGGTTTCTCAACAGTTGAAGACTGTCCTCTTAGCAGCCAGGAAATCAAGCACTAGAAAATTTTACCAGTTTAAATGGACTTGTTTCACTCACTGGGCCTGTGCTCGAGGTCAGTACCCTTACACATGCAATGTCTTGTCCTATTTGATTACCTCATGTATCTCACTGACTCCAGCCGCAAGACTGCTTCGGTCTGCTTGCACCTCTGCAATTTCTGCATACCATGACCACGTCCATGGCAGACCAGTTTCCACACATCCCCTGGTCTCATGATTTGTGAAAGTACTCAACCACCTCCGACCTCCTCTATAGCAGCCTCCATCATCCTGGGACCTCAACGTTGTCTTAGATGCCCTCATTAAAAAAATCATGTGAAATCATGGGTTCTCACCCAGCCGCTTGGAAGACAATATTCCTCACAGTCATCATTTCAGCATGGCAGGTGAGTGAACTTCAGACACCGGTCCCCTACACCCAATTCTTCAGCAACTGGGTAGTTCTTCGTACACACCCTAGTTTCCTACCAAAAGTCGTCATCAACTGCCATCTGAATCAGTCTGTTTCCTTTCATCTTTTTTTTTTCTTGGCCTCATGACTCACCAGTGGAAAAAGCCCTCCAGTCCTTGAACTGCTGGAGACCTCTCCTCGTCTTCCTCTGCAGGACTGCCCCAATACACAAAACTTTGCAGCTGTTTGTCACTTTCAACCCAAACAATCCAAGACTTCAGCTTCTAAACAAACTCTCTGTGTCACAGACTGCATCAATTTCTGCTATGCACAAGCAGGCTGAACTTCACCAGGTTGTATTGGACTGCACAAGCTCAGAGCCATGGCCATGTCCATCGCTTTACCTCAGACACCCCTCCCCTACATCTGTGTAAGGCAACAATATGATCCTCCCCTCACATGTTTGCTACCCACTATTACCTTGACTGCTCCACATCTCAAGACATGGCGTTAGGCTAATCTATCCTAAGAAATCTTGTTGCCTGCTAATGGATGGGCTAACCACCCTATATTCCTTCAGCTGGTGACTTACCATCAAGTGACTTGTCTGGTACAGAGTAGATTTGAAACTAAAGCAGGCAGGGGACCTACACCAAGCGTGGAAACTCCCACATGTGCTGTAATAGAAAGCTCTGGCAACACGACTCTGTCAAAAGACATCACCTTCAAGTATGGTTGCATTCCCCTGTTGTCTACAGAGAATCCCTGTTACAGGTAAGCAACTGTTCTTTCTATGACCCCCCCCCCCCCCCCCGATCTTATGGAGCTGGCATAAATAATAAAAGCATGAATTAATTACACAAAATGTTAAATGGTATGTTATCAGCAAATGTATGTATATAAAATCCATATTTAACCACAATTTCAAAAAATGTTCTAACCCAGAGATTAAAAAAAAGGGGCCCCCAAAGCACGTCCTCCTCCTCAAAGGGCTCTTGAGCATGATGTTGGCAGAGTGGGAGGCTCTGGATGGGGTTATCTGGGGGTCCAAGATGCTGGATAAGGCTGTACCCTCTCCCTTGGAGAGCAGAGCTATTGGCGGTTTATCAAAGTGGATGCTCTGGTCACAACTGTGACCAAGAAGACTGCCATCCCCATGGAGGGGGGGTACGATCCTCAAGGAGAAGCATGAAAAGATGAAGCAGCTCTTCTCCTCCGCTACTGCAGGTGTTCAGGGTTCTTTGTGGTGAGAGCATTTTTGCATTGGTTGCAACAGCCACCGGAGTCTGCAGAGGTGGCCTGTTTGGAGTCAGGTACGACTTTCCTTCTAGATGCTGTCTATGATTTGGTATGGATAGGCTCTTACTCTGTGGTCTTGATGGTGATGGCCACGAGATGGTTCTGGCTTGCCACTGAGTGGCAGATGCTGTATTCAAGAAACACTATTAGGTTCATTTTCGAAAGAGAAGGAAACCCATCTTTTGACACAAGTCGGAAGATGGGCGTCCTCACAGGGTCACCAAAATCGGCATAATCGATTTTGGGCATCCCCAACTGCTTTCCGTCGCGAGGACGACCAAAGTTCACAAGGGACATGTTGGAGGCTTAGAGAAGGCGGGACTTGGGCGTGCCTAACACATGGATGTCCTCGACCCATAATAGAACAAAATGGCGTCCCCGACGAGCACTTGGATGACTTTACCTGGTCCTGTTTTTCTTACAACCAAGGCACAAAAAGGTGCCCGAACTGACCAGATGACCACTGGAGAGAATCGGGGATGACCTCCCCTTACTCCCCAATGGTCACTAATCCCCTCCCACCATCAAAAAACATCTTTAAAAATATTTTGTGCCAGCCTCTATGCCAGCCTCAAATGTCATACTCAGGTCCATCACAGCAGTATGCAGGTCCCTTGAGCAGTTTTAGTGGGTGCAGTGCACTTCAGGCAGCCGAACCCACCTGTTACACTTGTGGTGGTAAATGTGAGCCCTCCTAAACCCACCAGAAACCCACTGTACCCACATCTAGGTGCTCCCCTTCACCCCTAAGGTCTATGGTAGTGGTTTACAGTTGTGGGTTTGGGGGGGGGGGGGCTAAGCACACAAGGTAAGGGAGCTATGTACCTGGGAGCAATTTATGAAGTCCACTGCAGTGCCCCCTAGGGTGCCTGGTTGGTGTCCTGGCATGTGAGGGGGACAGTGCACTACGAATGCTGGCTCCTCCCATGACCAAAGGAGATTGGCTGTCTTACCAAATTATACTCATTCAAATGGACAATCAGGCTGCCATGTATTACACCAACAAGCATGGGGGCACTGGATCTCGCCCTCTGTGTCGGGAGACCAATCAGATATGGTGCTGGGCTCGCAGGCATGGCATGTACCTTCGAGCCACTTATCTGGTGGGCAAAAACAGCCTGGCCAACAGACTGAGTAGGGTTATGCAACTGGATAAGTGGTCTCTCAACATAGTTGTTGCCCACGAGATCTTCCCACCGTGGGGCTGGGGCACCCCCTTGGTGGACCTCTTTGCCACTCATATGAATCACAAAGTCCCTCAGTTTTGTTCCAGGCTTCAGTGTCACAACAGGCTAGCTCCGATGCCTTCCTTCTTCATTTGGGGACAAGCCTGTGCGTATTTTCCCATTCCTCTTGTAGGGAAGACTTTGCTGAAACTCATGCAAGACCGCGGAACCATGATTCTGATCGCACCTTACTGGAGTTGTCCTCTGAAGAACCGTGGAGATTGGAGTGTTTTCTGACACTCATCACACAGAACGAGGGATCTCCTCTGCATCCCTCCCTTCAGTCTCTGGCCCTCACAACCTGGATGTTGAGAGCCTAGAATATGCTTCCTTGGATATTTCTGTCTCCTGGGTCTTGTTGGCTTCTAGGCAAGATTCCACTAAGAGGTGTTACTCTCTTAAATGGAGGAGATTTGGTGTGAGGGTAGCGCCCTAGATCCCCTTTCTTGCCCTACACAGATCCTGCTTGAATACCTTCTACACCTTTCTGGTCTGAAGACCAACTCCGTAAGGGTTCACCTCGCTGCAATTAGTGCTTATCAATATGTAGAGGGTAAGCCCATCTCTGGACAGCCTCTAGTTGTTCGCTTCATGCAAGGTTTGCTTTTGTCAAAGCCCTCTGCCAAACATCCGACAAACATCTGCCTGTATCATGGGACCTCAGTGTGATTCTCACCCAGCTGATGAAAGCTCCTTTTGAGCCTCTGACTTCCTTCCGTCTGAAGTACTTGACCTGGAAGTTCATTTTCTTGGTGGCTGTTATTCAGTTTGTAGAGTCAGTGATCTTCAAGCCCTAGTAGTGGATGCACCTTATACTAAGTTTCATCACAATAGAGTAGTCTTCCGCACACACTCTAAGTTCCTGCCAAAGGTGGTGTCAGAGTTCCATTTGAACCAGTTGATTATCTTGCCAACTTTCTTTTCCTGAACTCATTCCCATCCTGGCGAGATCGCTTTGCACACTTTGGACTGCAAGCAAGCATTGGCCTATTACATAGAGCGGACAAGGCCCCACAGATAGTCCACCCAACTTTTTGTTTCTTTTGATCCTAACAGAATGGGGGTCGCCATCAGGAAACGCAAACTCTCTAATTGACTGGCAGTTTGCATTTTTTTCACTTATGCGCAAGCTGGGCTGACCATGGAGGGTCATGTCAGAGCCATGGCTGTGTCGGTGGCTCATTTAAAGTCAGCCTCCATTGAAGAAATTTGCAAGGCTGCGACGTCGTCTTCAGTCCACACATTCACATCTCATTACTGCCTAGAGCAGGATATCCACCGCAACAATCAGTTCGGGCAGTGTTACAGAATCTGTTTAGGGCCTAGAATCCAACTCTCCCCCCCCCCCCCCCCCCCCCAAGGCCCATTTTATTCTATTCCAGGTTGCACTCTTACTCAGTTGTATATAGTTTCAGGTTAATCTGAGTTATGTCCTTGCCATTGCGAGGCCCAATTGACCAGTGTTTGTTGCTTTTGGTGACCCTGGATGCGAGGGATACCCCACTTCTGAGAATTATGGCCTGCTTGTCCTCGGAGAAAGTGAAGATGCTTACCTGTAGCAGCTATTCTCCAACGACAGCAGGCCTTATATTCTCACAAACCCTCCCGCCTCCCCTTGGAGTTGTCTCCTTTATTTTTATGCTGTAGTATTTAACTGCGGTAACTGCGTTCTCACGGCGGGTGGGAAAGCATTCGCTCATGCGTGGTGGAGCATGTCTCGTGCTCTACAAAGCTCTTGTAAAGCTTGTCTTAAGCTCCGGATCATGCCATGCGGGACCGCGTTACCCACTTGTGGGAATATAAAGCCTGCTGTCCTCAGAGAATACCTGCTACAAGTAAGTATTTTCGCTTTCTCCGAGGACAGGCAGGTCATAATTTTCACAAGTGTCTTCGCTTTTTGAACAGTTGATTGCTGTGGCAGATGACTCTTCTAGATATGTCTTTTTACAATATTTGCTACATTGACTTCTACAGATTCAGTTTTTTCTACTTCAGCAGTTTTACAACCTAGCTCAGATGAGTTGGCAGACTACTTTCAAACTGAAGTAAACAGTATTAAACTTACTTTTATTTCCATGTCTTACATCTCCTTCAGTATAAATGTAAATACAGTTAATAATTGTAATGACATTCCAGGGAACAGAATTTGGAGTCAGTTTCTTCTGCTTGTTGAAGCAGAATTGGTAACCTGTATTTTTAAGAGTCTTGCAAAAAAAATATTGTGTTTTGGATATTTGTCCATCTTATTGGTTAAAATGTATTCTATCAAGCCTAATTTGCTGGATAGCCTGTTTAGTAAATGCAGTGCTTGTTGAAGGTCGTCTATCCAGATGACTAGTCTCGTATTGTAATCAGTGGGGACAAACTTGTCTAAATTTGAAAGTTTTATAGGCTCAATGCCAGCATTTCATGGATTTCTAAACTTCTTGAATTTCTGGTTAATCTTCCGCTTACTGATTTTCTTGTTTCCTCAGATGCTTTGCATTCATCTCAACATAGGTTTAGGCCGTTGTACAGTACAGAATCTTTATTACTGGAATTAGTTTCAGAAATTATATTATTGTTAATTAAGGGGAACAGCTTGTGCTTTTACAGTTTGATATTTCTGCTGTATTAGATGCGGAGGACCAGTTCCCAAACCTGGTCCTGGAGGCACCCCAGCCAGTCAGGTTTTCAGGATATCCACAATGAATATTCATGAGAGATATTTGCATGTACTACCTCCACTGCATGCAGATCTCTCTCATGAATATTAATTGTAGATATCCTGAAAACCTGGCAGTCTGGGGTGCCTCCAGGACCAGGTTTGGGAACAATCGGCTCAGGCCATTCTGTTACCACAATTAGATTATTGTAACTCACTGTACTGTAGACTGTCAGGCAGTTAAGAAGGCTGCAGCTACTGCAAAATACTGCCACTAGACTCATCTTCTGATTAGGAAAGTTTGAGAGAGCCTCTCCTTTGTTGGCAAAGTTGCACTAGCTGACTGATAGAGCAAGGGTAAATTTTAAAGTGACATGTCTTGTTTTCAAATCCTTGTACGGCCTGACCTCTGAGAAACTGGTTTATAGCTTGAATATTCCAAGATCCTTTACTTTTACTCAGTAAACCCATCGTTTGAAACATCTTTATCTGCCTGCATTTACTATGTAATTATCCATCAATGAGGAATATTAGTCATAAACATCTTTTAGACCTTTTGCCTATCAAGGTGTGTCTATTTGGAACCAGTTACCTCTACAAATTAGACAAATTGACTCTTACTCTTTGTTCAGGAAAGCTTTGAAAACTCATTTATTTGGAGCTGTCACTTGTTGATTTTGTTTGCCAAATTGTATGGATCTTACTGGAATTCTTCTTTGACTTGAAGACTTCTCTATTATGTTATCTGTTTTGAACCTTGGGATAATTGTGGAATAGAAGAACCAAAATAGAATAGAATAGACCTGTGGTTGCAGTGAGTGCCTATCTCTCCCAGGACTTCAATCATTAGTTACCTCAATCCCTCAGGTTCAGACACCACCTGCGGGGTCTGCTAGATCCGCCCAACTGGGTGGTGGTGACTACTGATATGAACTTCCTTGGTTGGGGGGGGGGGGGGGGGCTCATTGCTTGAGCAAAGTGACATAAGGGTGTTGGTCCATCAACAACTGCTTGGAGACACCTGCAGCAGAGTTTCCACGAAGGACTGGTGTTGAACTCCCTGAAGGTTCAGTTGGCAGCTCTCTTGTTAAAGGTGCACTTAAAATGCCTTTGTCCTGCCAAGCCTTAGAGGTTCAGGGTTAGGCATCGTGAATTGAGCTGATTATCTAGCCTTCTTTCCTTGACATTTATTAATTTTTCTGACTTGAGTGAGTGGCTACTTTCCTATCAATATTGTATTTCCCTTATATTTTCATTGCTTGATGTATCAAATGTAAACTGCTTTATTCTCCGAGGACAAGCAGGCTGTTTATTCTCACGATTGGGTCGTCGTCCACGACGGCCCAGGAGACCGGCAAAATCTTGAGAGCAAACGAAGAAGTCTCTAGAACGCTCTGTTGCGCGAGCAGAGTGCACTGCGCATGTGTAACGGGTTCCCGCCCGTGACACGAGCGTGAGTCCCTCAATTGCTTTTTTTCCATGATGCTGGTAACAGAGTATTTTTCTACTTCGCTGTTGCCTTCGGCCCAGGGGATCGTGCGTGAGTTTTTTTTCTTTTCAGCATTCTTTGTTTTTGCTTAGTTTCCAAAAAACTTAAAAAAAAAATTTTTGTTTTGTATTTAGCTCCCTTATTCTCTTAGTTTTCCCCCTGTTGTAAGTTTTCTTTCTTTTCGTTGGGCGTGGTCGGGTTTACTTTTCCCTTTTTTCTCTTTTTTGTGCCTTTTTTTATTGGCACAATCGCGTCTTTTAATTTTGCAGCCGCTGTTTTTCCGTCCATGTCATCAAGGACACCCAGCGGCTTCAAGTGTTGTACTCGGTACAACCGGGTACCGACCCCCATGCGTGGTGACTCCAGTGCCTTGGGCCCAAACATTTGCCAGGAGGTGTGAGGATTCCACGTCCTCCTCTTCAGTACTGAGGAGTCTGGATGACGGGCGTTGAACGAAGGCTAAGAAGCACCGTCATCGTTGTCCTTCCAGACACGGTACTGAGAGCTCCGGGGAGCCGAGGGATTCGGCACTCGAGAAGCGTCGGCGACAAGAGGTCTGCTCACCCTCTACCTCTATACAGGAGGTGCTGATGCATCTGTCATCAGGCAGCTTGGTACCGGCTCTCGAGCCCCCTCAGATTTTGCCACGGCTCCTACACCGGCCCTGCAGCCTTTTCCGATGGAGGCTCTCGACGAGCGTATCAGGGTCCTTCTTCTAGAGCTTCTGGAGGGATTGCTGTGCCAGTCTGCGTCGGTGCCAGGAGTGCTTGCACCTCCTGCATCGACTGTGGAAGTGGCATCTGGGCCTTCGCCTGTGGTGAGGTCCTCATCCTTGGTGCTGCTTGCGGCGTTGGCCGCTGTCCGGATTGATTCGATGTTAGTGGAGGAAGCTTCGCCGCAGTCCAGGCAGGGGTCGACTTCTCGACATCCCCCTCGAGGTCGTCGTTCCTCGACTTCGAGACAGGCTTGGGTTGGGGCTGCTCTTAGAGAGCTTTTGTTCGACACCGATGATGAGCGCTTGTGGGAGGAAGAGGAAGATCCCAGATACTTTTCAGAGGAAGAGTCATATGGGGTCCCCTCTGATCCTACTCTGCCGATTGAAGGAAGATTGTCTCCCCCTGAGAGTCTTTCTTTTTCCTCCTCCGTTTGGGAAATGTCTAAGAACATTCCTTTCCCTATGGAGGTTGTGGATGAACCCAGGGCCGAGATGCTCGAGGTCTTGGACTATTCTTCTCCACCCACAGAGGTTGCAGCGGCCCACTTGCATAACATACTTAGGGAAGTTCTTATGCGAAACTGGTCATTCCCTCTATCTAATCCAGTGGTCCCCAAGAAAGCTGAGTCCCAGTACAGAGTCCATGGAGAACCAGTAATGGTGAAGGCCCAACTACTTCATGATTCCATGGTGGTGGACTCTGCTCTCAGAAGAGCCAAGAGTACTAGAGACTATGCCTCGGCACCCCCAGGCAGACAGTCTAGGACCTTGGATTTGTTTGGGAGACAAACGTATCAGGCCGCTAAGATCGCAGCCAAGATCCAAACATACCAGCTCTACACGAGCATCCACTTGCGGAACCGGTGAGGCAACTGTCTAGTTTGGTCGAAGCACTTCCTCCGGAGCTCGTCGAACCTTTTCACCAGGTGGTCAGGCAGCAGAATGCGTGTCACAAATTCCTGGCCAGGGGTACTTACGACACTTTTGATGTGGCATCCCGAGTAGCTGCTCAAGGTATAGTGATGCGCAGACTCTCATGGCTGCATGTCTCTGACCTGGATCATAAGACCCAGCAGTGAATGGCGGATGTTCCTTGCCAGGGAGATAATCTTTTTGGAGAAAAAGTAGAGGACATGGTCGATCAGATCAAGAAGCACCATGATGCTATGGATTCTCTCTCCCGCCGAGCGTCTTCTGCTACCGCCTCCTCACCTAGGAGATTTTTTGGAGGGAGGAGGAGTGCTCCCTATTCCTATAATAGGTGTAGGTACACTCCTGCTTCTCGGCAGCCTGTCCAGGCTCAGTCCCAGCGTGCTCGTTCCTGTCAACGGCGTGTGACTAAGGACCCTGCGGCTCCCCAGCAAAAGCAAGGGACGGGCTTTTGACTGGCTCCAGTACAGCGTAGCCTCGGAAAAGGTGTCCATGCCGGACAAGTTGCCGGTCGGGGGGGAGGTTGAAATTTTTCACCAAAGGTGGCCTCTCATAACCTCCGACAGGTGGGTTCTTCAAATAGTCCGGTTAGGATACACCCTCAATTTGGAATCCATACCTCCAAATTGCCCACCGGGAGCTCAGTCCTTCAGCTCCCAGCACAAGCAGGTACTTGCAGAGGAACTCTCCGCCCTTCTCAAGGCCAAGGTAGTTGAACCCGTTCCACCAGGGGAAGAAGGGCTGGGATTCTATTCCAGGTACTTACTTGTGCAAAAGAAAACAGGGGGATGCGTCCCATCCTAGACTTAAGAGCCCTGAACAAATTCCTAGTCCGAGAAAAGTTCAGGATGGTTTCCCTGGACACACTACTTCCCATGATTCAGGAAAACGATTGGCTATGCTCTCTGGACATAAAGGATACCTATACCCACATCTCGATACTCCCAGCTCACAGGAAGTATCTTCGATTTCGGTTGGGAACTCGGCACTTTCAGTACTGTGTACTGCCCTTTGGCCTGGCGTCTGCGCCCAGGGTCTTCACAAAGTGCCTGGCAGTTGTCGCAGCATCGCTATGCAGATTGGGAGTGCATGTCTTCCCTTATCTCGACGATTGGCTGGTGAAGAGCACCTCAGAGGCAGGCGCTTTACAATCCATGCGGATGACTATTCAGGTGCTAGAACTACTGGGGTTCGTAATCAATTATCCCAAGTCCCACCTTGTCCCGGTTCAGAAATTGGAGTTCATTGGAGCTCTGTTGGACACACGGACGTCTGGAGCTTCTCCCCCAGGCAGGGGCAGACAATATCCTGACCCTAGTTTCCTTGGCTCGAGTGTCTCAACAGATAACACCTCGGCAGATGTTGAGACTCTTAGGGCACATGGCTTCCACAGTCCATGTGACTCCCATGGCACGTCTACATAGGAGATCAGCTCAATGGACTCTAGCTTCTCAGTGTTGCCAGGCCACGGGGGATCTAGAAGATGTGATCCATCTCTCCACCGACTTTTGCAGTTCTCTTCAGTGGTGGACCATTCGATCCAATCTGACCTTGGGACGTCCATTCCAAATTCCTTAGCCGCAGAAAGTGCTGACGACGGATGCATCCCTCCTGGGATGGGGAGCTCATGTAGATGGGCTTCACACTCAAGGAACTTCGTCCTTTCAGGAAAAGGATCTTCAGATCAACCTCCTGGAATTACGAGCGATCTGGAACGCTCTCAAGGCTTTCAGAGATCGGCTGTCCAATCAAATCATTTTAATTCAGACACGCAATCAGGTTGCTATGTACTACACCAACAAGCAGGGGGGCACCGGATCTCACCCTCTGTGTCAGGAAGCCGTCAAGATGTGGCTTTGGGCTCGTTGTTACGGCATGTTTCTCCAAGCCACGTATCTAGCAGGCGTAAACAACAGTCTGGCCGACAGGTTGAGCAGGATCATGCAACTTCACGAGTGGTCACTGAACATGGATGTTGTCCGCAAGATCTTCCGAGTGAGGGGCACCCCCTCAGTGGACCTTTTTGCCACTCAGATCAATCACAAAGTCCCTCAATTCTGTTCTAGACTTCAGGCTTACAACCGACTAACGTCAGATGCTTTTCTCCTACATTGGGGGACAGGCCTGCTGTATGCGTATCCTCCCATACCTCTAGTGGGGAAGACTTTACTGAAACTCAAGCAAGACTGTGGAACCATGATTCGGATTGCGCCCTTTTGGCCTCATCAGATCTGGTTCCCTCTTCTTCTGGAGTTGTCCTCCAAAGAACCGTGGAGAGTGGACTGTTTTCTGACTCTCATCACCCAGAACGAGGGGTCACTTTTACATCCCAACCTCCAGTCTCTGGCTCTCACAGCCTGGATGTTGAGAGCTTAGAAGTTGCCTCCTTGGGTCTTTCAGAGGGTGTCTCTCGAGTCTTGCTTGCTTCCAGGAAAGATTCCACGAAAAAATGGTGTTACTCTTTCAAATGGAGGAGGTTTGCCATCTGGTGTGACAGCAAGGCCTAAATCCTTTTTCTTGTCCTACACGGACCCTGCTTGAATACCTTCTACACTTATCAGAGTCTGATCTCAAGACCAACTCCATAAGAGTTCACCTTAGTGCAATTAGTGCTTTTCATTGCCATGTAGAGGGTAAGCCTATCTCTGGACAGCCTTTAGTAGTTCGCTTTATGAAAGGTTTGCTTTTGTCAAAGCCCCCTGTCAAACCTCCACAAGTGTCATGAGATCTCAACGTCGTTCTCACCCAGCTGATGAAAGCTATTTTTGAGCCACTGAATTCCTGCCATTAGAAGTACTTGACCTGGAAGGTCATTTTCTTGGTGGATGTTACTTCACTTCATAGAGCTCCAAGCCCTGGTAGTGCAAGCACCTAATACCATCACAACAGAGTAGTCCTCTGCACGCACCCTAAGTTCTTGCCAAAGGTGGTGTCGGAGTTCAATCTGAACCAGTCAATTGTCTTGCCAACATTTTTTCCCCGTCCACACACCCGCGCTGGTGAAGACAAGTTGCACACCTTGGACTGTAAGAGAGCATTGGCCTTTTACTTGGCGCGGACAAAGCCCTTTAGACAGTCTGCCCAGCTGTTTGTTTCTTTTAATCCCAACAAGAAAGGAGTCGCCATCGGAAAACGCACAATCTCTAATTGGGTGGCAGATTGCATTTCCTTTACTTACGCCCAAGCTGGGCTGACTATGGAGGGCCATGTCACGGCTCACAATGTTAGAGCCATGGCTGCGTCAGTGGCTCACTTAAAGTCAGCCTCCATTGAAGAGATTTGCAAGGCTGCAATGTGGTCATCAATCCACACATTCACATCTCACTGCTGCCTTCAGCAGGATACCCGACTCGTTAGTCGGTTTGGGCAGTCGGTGCTGCAGAATCTGTTCGGGGTTTAGAATCCAACTCCACCCTCCTAGGCCCATTTTTGTTCTGTTCCAGGCTGCACTCTCACTTAGTTGTGTTTCTTTTCAGGTCAGTCTTTGTTATGTCCTCGCCGTTGTGAGACCCAATTGACCAATGTTCATTGTTTTGAGTGAGCCTGGGGGCTAGGGATACCCCAATCGTGAGAATAATCAGCCTGCTTGTCCTCGGAGAAAATGAAGATACATACCTGTAGTAGGTATTCTCCAAGGACAGCAGGCTGATTATTCTCAGATACCCACCCTTCTCCCCTTGTTCTAGTTTTCTGGTTTGCTTTTTTATTAAACTGATGGACTCACGCTCATGTCGCGGGCGGGAAGCCATTTGCACATGCACGGTGCGCTCTGCCCGCGCGACGGAGCATTCGGGAGACTTCTTTGTTTGCTCTCAAGATTTTGCCAGTCCTGAGTGTTTCCTTGACAAGTCATGGGGATGTTGCATGGTTTCTGAATGGGGCTGCCCATCCATGCCCCACCTTTACCATCCTTTCCTAATTGGACTAGAATTTGGTACTTAACCCATTAGTCCCCAACGTTCCCATATTAAAACCCAATTGGGAACGTTGGGTACTAATGGGTTGATATTCTTTCAGGGGCTCTCTTTGAGCCTCTGAGGGATGTCTCGCTCAAGGGTCTTACTTTGAAGACTGTTTTCTTGGTGGTGATTGCTTGAGTCAGCAGAGTATTGGAACTTCAGTGTTGGAAGCTATATCTCTCGGAGGACTTGGTGTCTATCTAAAGTGTTCCCTCCTTCCTCGTGAAGGTTATTTCTTTTCATGTGAATCAGGAGATCTGTTTTCCCTTCTTTCTATAATATAGAAAGAGAGAGAAATTAAAATGGTAATATAGGTGACAGAGAAAATTTTGCAGCACAAGTCTTTATTTTTCTTCTGAGATCCATATCATAGTTCTCTACTTTCCTGTTCCAAGAATGTGATTTAATTTCAGTAACCATTACTTTTGTATAATTCTGTAGGCATTTTTGATGCTTTCACACTACATTTACCAACTCTAAAAACCCCCTAAAATTAAGGGGGAGTAAATATCAAATATCATCCAAAATGCTCCCTAATGTGAAACTGTAAGCTTCAAATGAGCCAACCCCTATGAATTTTATATAAATTGAAAGAATGAGGACTGTCAGTTAAATGGACTGCTACCACGGCCTTGGAGATGCTTATATGAATCCACCAACAATGCTCATAAATGCCCCACACCATTCTGTGTCCTCACTCTTGGTGCTTCAGTGAGTTTAAAGTGAAATTTAACTTATATATAAATATCAAAATTGGTTTTATATGGTCACTATGTAATCCAATGTCCGTACATACAAGTTGGCCAAACACAAAGACCATGAAATAAACACATGTCCCATAGACTCGGTCCAGTCAGTGTAATATTTAAGATAAGTCACTTATCTTAAAGGTTGGAAGAATAACAAACTGCCCAATAAAATACCCTGTTTTAGTACTTCCTCTGAGGCAGTTCATTCTTGAAAATTGCTACCAAACAATCTGGACCCAAATGTTGTGTAGGCTCCACAACATCTGATGATGGCTGACTGCACACTACACTACATTTTGACAATAAGAGGACAATGAATATGGTTTATTAGGCTTGATATACTGCTCTTCATGTAATCGCATGTTTTGAATATTTTTAAAAAGGGTCTATTATACAGACAATCCACTGGAATCCTAAATATGAATTTGTGTTTGTCCAGGTGAAGAAGATGGCAGAGACCAAGCCAATCTTGAAACAAAAGTTTGGGAAGCATATAATCCACTGACAGATAAACAGATAGATCAGTTCTTGGTAGTAGCACGGTAAGAACTTTTAGTATGTCTTGGTATTTCTGAGGTTGTTAAAACTATGCTGCCTCTTAATTTGTTGTTCAGTTACTGTCATGGAGAACTTTGATTCCTTTACGTTGAGTACTTTGCTCTGTCATATGGGTTGTTTAACCTGTCACAGTGCATTCTGGAACTTGCAGCACTAACACAGGTGCCAGAATTCATTCCAGAGAAAAGATTGTAATCACCAAGCAAATCATGTTTGTGGTCAGGTGAGATCATTATTTTAAATCATTTTGGAAAAGCATACACAAATTTGTTATGAACAGTGATGTATGAATCAAGTCATACATTTTGGTCAAGTACAAATGTTATATATTTCAGAGGTTCGCAGCTAGACAAAGGTTTTGTCTAACAAATCTTTGTCAGTGAGTCACATTTTGAGTCATCTTAGCATACATGTAGATTGGAGGATCAGATTACCTCTGAAACCAGCAGAACAGAAGCTGAAATCAAAGGTATTTAGGCCGATCTGTTGACTGTAAATGGATCTTAAAGGTTACAAGATACTTCATATTTTACACAAATTCCATGACTCAAAAATAGAACTGGATATATTCCATTCCGTCACCAAAGGATCAACCCAGCTTAATGGTTTATGCTCATCTTCCAGCAGGTGGAGATAGAGAGTATTAATGAGCTGTGCTTTATAAATTTCTGTGCAGGCCCAACTCAGTATTAGAGAACGCATTTGGAGACACAGTTAACCACGGAGATGGGGAAAACTTGTCCTTGTGTCAGTCTCTGATGGGCTGATGATCAGAAGCCCACACTGTTCCAAAATAGCATGGGTTCTTTATCGCCCATATGATCAGAGCTAATAGCATACAAATTTAAAGCACGCTATTAGCTTTGATCATAGGGATAGTTCTGTGGGAGGATTGTGCCTGATCACGCGATCAATGGACAATCCTCCTGCAGAAGTTGTTTATCAGGTCCGAGCTGTCAAATGCACAGACCTGTCAAACGGCAGAAGAGATTTGACAAGTATGAAATTTTCTCCCAAACATGTGAAACCTAAGCCCGTCCCCGCCCCTAACACAAGACTTGGACCTTCAGTTCCCCCCACCCCAAAGCACAAAAACCCTGGTGGTCCAGTTGGACCGCTAGCTTCACCCCCACCCTCCAACATGAACTAAAATGCCCTGGTGGTCCAGTTGACTACTATCCCCCCTCCTGACATTTCCCTGCCCATGGCCTACCTCGTTATAGTAGTTGGAGGAGGGAGGGATTAGCACTCCCTCGGGTGCCTCCTCAAAATGGCGGTACCCTGCCTTGCCCGGTGCATCCTGGGGTGGGCGGGGCTTAACTTTCATATAAGGTTTAAGCCTCGCCCAGATATATTCCAGGATACACAGGGCAGGGCACTTCCATTTTGAGGAGGCGCCTGAAGAGGAGGCGGAAGTGCTAGTCCCTCCCTCTTCCAACTATTATAACGAGGTAGGCCATGGGTGGGGGGGCTCAGGAGCGGGGATAGTGGTCCACTGGACCACCAGGGCATTTTAGTTTATGCGGGAGGGCGGTGAAGCTAGCGGTCCCACTGGACCACCTGGGCATTTTAGTTCATGTTGGTGGGTGGGGAGGGAGGAAGCTAGCTGGACCACCAGGGATTTGTGTTTTATGGTGGGGGAGACCTAGAGGTCCACTGGACCTCCAGGCCTTGGGTTTTGGGTGCTTAGGTTGGGGGGGGGGGGGGGCGCTTAGGTTTCTGATGTTCAGGAGAAAATCCCAGACCTGTCAAAGCTCTTCAGCGGGTCTCCCCCGTATCTCCCTTGCTGGCAAACCCTAATTCCAGCTCGGAACTGGCATAGGGCTTGCAGCAGGAGTAGCACTCTTGTTTGGAACACTGCCTGCTGATCATTAGGGAGGAATGTAGGAGACCTTCCTTTGTATGCATTTGTATGCAATTACCGATCAGAGCTGGCGAGTGCATTGTTTCATGTGCTGGTCAGCTTTGATCATTGGGCAGAAGCAAACGTGGGCACTAGTAGGGCACTATTGACCTCTAGCGCCCACGTTTGTAAAAGCTTGAGACTAACCTTAATGTTTGAGCTAGATGGAATGGCATCTATAAATTGCTGGTATCCATATGTAAAAACACATCTTAGACAAATGGCAACTGAATTCAGAAGCTGCTTCAGAAGAACAGAAGCTGCTTTGGATTTAAATGAAGCACTGTTAAATGACATCATTTGTTTCTTGTGTACCTTTAAGGTGGCATCAAGAGTCTTGTCTGCTGATCAGATTCCTAATCTGCAACGTCCTTCCATCATGTGCCCAGTTGCGCATGTAAAGACTGGATAAATGAATTAAAACAAATTTTAAAGCAAATGTCCTTAATATGTAGTACTTGGTAGCAATAATGAAACAGTGATGGAATAGTCACATAGTAAGCAGCCTGATGCAACAGATTTATTTTCTACTAAACATAATTAACTTGTATGAACTCAGCGGCTAATAGTGTGCTGAACTGGATAATATTGGCACATTTAGACTGACACTGTACAAAACTTCTGCATGAAGGAAGCCCTTCCCTCATTATTCAATACCTCTCTATGAAAAAGTAGTAATAAAAAAGGCAAATGCATTTTTATAATATACCACTGCATCCACAAAACAAAAGGAGAAAGTTCCAACCTGCCATCTTTTTCGTTTGATGCAGGCACAGAAAAAAAAAGATTTTAAATGTTCCTAGGTTTCAACCTAATTAATGTGGGATATTAATGTCATAAATTAATAAATAGATAAAAACTCTGAATGTTGAGCACCTGATTCTCATAACATGATGTCTGTTTCAGTGGACCTTTACCAGGAGACAAAATATCTATGCACGAATATAACAGTGCTAGAGTGTCCCTAGAACCAGTCCCTCTAAATAACACACTGATTACAATTTATAACAAATTACTACTCTACCTATGAAAAGCTATTCCGTTATTAAGATTCCTGTGTGTACATCTGTATGCTGTACAAGCCGGCATGTTTGAAAATATAAGCGAGATTAAATAAAAATGCCATCAAAAATAAAGAATGATAATGTGGGTGCAGCAGCTCATAGGTTTGCTTGCTTTGTTTTGAATGTAGGGCGATGACAGCTACGCGAGAAAGGGGAAACAGTCTCTCCTAAATGGCTTAACTTTTTATCATCTCGATTCCATCCATCCACCTCCCCTCTGGCCCTGGGTGCCCTCCTGGCACAAACCTCAATGCACCCTGGTAGTCTAGTGGCTTCTTCAGGGCAGGAAAGATTCCCACTCTTTCCTGCCCGCTGCTGTTGATCCTCTCGCTGTTTTAAAATGGCTGCCAAGACTTCCACGGTGGCCTCGCAAGACTTCAACAGAAGTCTCCCAAGGCCACTTCTGGAAGTCTTGGCATCCATTTTAAAACAGTAGAGACAGCGAGAGGATCAGTGTTGCATTGGCGGTTAGGAAAGAGTGGGGATCTTTCCTTCCCCAAAGAAACCACTAAACCACCAGGGTGCCTTCAGGTATGTGCCTGGAGGGCATCCTGCGCTTGGAGGAGGGAAGGCACTTCTGTAGGGATCCCACGGGACCTGGTTCCATCCCCGCAGGATCCCCATGGGATTGCCGCTATCCCCGCTCCTGTGCAGCTCTCTACTCCACAATCCACATTGCAAGAAATAATCACATCTGTGGAAGACCCCCTCCCCTCCCAAAATGAAAATGGATATTAGCAGTTCTGAGTGGCTTTTATGGAGCAATTCCTCCTTTGGAGGCCACTGTTAATGAATAGAACAGTTATTTACATTCGAGTGACGCAGGTGACAATGTTTTGATTTTTTGGAAAAACAAGCAAAACTGCTGACCAAAACAGGCAAAACTTGCATGAAGGATCCTGCGCATTCCTGCTACCAGCACGTCTTCTGAGAGGACATTTTCTATTGTGGAAAGGACTGTAGAAGACAGGAGAGCTAGACTGAATCCTAAGATTTGGAAGCCATGTCAGCTGTACAATGTCTCAACTATAGCCACCTTCTTGCAAAGACAGCTAACACCATTTGCTTGGCTTGGAAGTCATTCAAGGCATATGTGATGTAAAATAAACCTGCTTCAAGAGAAGGAAGAAAATCTGGAGGAGAATTCAGTGCAGATAACTGTTGAGCCCATGATAAGAAAACCCTGGCTAGCTTGCAATCTGAGCACTGCCACTTGAAAGTAAAACTTTAAAGATGATTCTAGCTTGTAATCATGCACATACTTAAGAGCTGTGCCACCTTCTATCGGAATAGTTGTCTTTTTGGCGACAGCAGTAATAAGTGCATCCACCATAAGCAAATTAAACTGATCTCGCTCTGAAGAAAGACAATTTAAAGATATTATGAATTCTTTTGGATCAGTCTGTCACTAGAACCACAAGCTACCTTCTGGAGACAAGAGTGGACATTGTTGTTGCACTCGCTTTCAAGATTTGAGCCTTCCTGCAGGTCACTTGGCAGATGTTGAAATTGTTGGGCCACATGGCTTCCACAGTGTATGTTACACCCATGACATGCCTTCATATAACATCAATGGACACTGGCTTCTCAGTGGTATCAAGCCACGGGGAGCCTGTAAGATGTCATCTCAGTGTCTCCAGAGCTTGTACGCTCTCTTCAGTGGTGGACCATTCAATCCAATTTGACTCAATTCCAAATTCCACAGCCACAAAAAGTGTTGACGATGGGTGCATCTCTCCTGGGATGGGGTGCTCATGTAGATGGGCTTCACACTCAAGGTGTTTGGTCCACCCAGGAAACGAATCTGTAGATCAACCTCCTGGATCTCCGAGTGATCTGGAAGGCTTTCAGAGATTGGCTGTCTCATCAAATTGTACTCATTCAAACAATCAGGTTGCATTGTATTACACCAACAAGCAGGGGGCACTATATCACGCCCTCTGTTAGGAGGCCATCTGGATGTGCCATTGGGCTCACCAGCATGGCATGTTCCTTTGAGCTACTTATCTGGCAAGCAAAAACAATACTCTGTCCGAAAGAGCAGGATAATGCAACTTCACGAGTGGTCTCTCAGTATGGGAATAGCCTGCAAGATCTTCTGAGCGTGGGGCACCCCCTCGGTGGATCTTTTTGCTGCTCAGAACAACCACATGATCCCCTCAGTTCTGTTCCAGGCTTCAGACCCACAACAGACTAGCATCAGATGCCTTCCTCAGAGCCTTGAATTTGCTTTCTTGGGTCTTTTGGAGGGTGTCTCCCAGGTCTTGCTACCTTCCAGGAAAGACTCCACTATGAGGTGCTATTCTTTCAAATGGTGGAGGTTTGCTGTTTGGTGTGAGAGCAAAGCCCTAGAACTCCTTGCTTGCCCTACTCAGGCCGTGCTTGAATACCTTCTACGCCTATCAGAGTCTGGTCTCAAGACCATAAGGGTTCACCTTACCGCACTTAGTGCTTATCAACGTGTAGAAGGTAACCCCTCTCTGAACAGCCTCTAGTTGTTCGCTTCATGAGAGGTTTGCTTTTGTCAAAGTCCCATGTCAAACCTCCACCAGTGTCATGAGATCTCAACGTCGTCCTCACCCAGCTGATGAAAACCCCTTTTTGAGCCACTGAATTCCTTCCATCTGAAGTACTTGAACTGGAAGGTTGTTTTTTTGGTGGCTGTTAACTTAATCTTGTAGAGTCAGTGAGCTTCATGCCTTAGTGGTGGATGCATCTTATACTAAGTTCCATTACAACAGAGTAGTTCACAGTGCTCACCCTAAGTTCCTGCCAAAGGTGGTATCGGAGTTGATTGTCTCGCCAACATTCTTTCTCCGACCTCATGCCCATCCTGGCGATAAGTTAGAGGCATTGTAAAATAGAAGTACTTCAAACTGAGGTATAGGAAAACAGGAAAATAATTCAGAATGGAAAAATACGGGAACAAAGACAGCTCACTGCCCATCCAGTGTGCTTCCCCTCCACCGGAACGAAACTGCTAAGTACTTCTGGACTGCCACTGCCATACGGAAAACCCACCTATCCATTAGACTTCTAACCCAAATATTGAAACAACTTTACACATCAGAAGCAGGGAAAATACCTACACATCCAACTGTGAGTAAACCAATTATTTTCAATCAAGTAATTGGCACACCATTACTGTAATGACATTAGAGCCACTTCAGATCCTTAGATAACATCCTATAAACTAAACCCACATCACAATCATCAAACGCAATCAACCATCAGCCCAAAACGAACCAGCACCACAATGTACACCGCCAAACTGTTCCTTATAATCTACTCCCTATCCCGGATACACCGTGCACTAACCACCCCTCTTTTAGAGACCAACATCATACCCACAATACTCAACCTCAATAGACTGTCCAGATACAACACACCTCACCAAACTAACAACAACCAAAACAATGGAAGATCTCCAATACGCGCACAAAAGCAGCACAAAGGAAAGAAAGGACACAACAAACCACACGACAGGAAAATAGACAACTAACAAAAATCAAAATAAATTTGACCTTAAATGACCCTTACCAAAAATTCAAGTGGGATACATAAACACCAGATCAGTAGTTAACAAAGTAACAACAATAACAAACTGGATCACATCAGAGAACTTGGACCTACTATTTATTAGTGAAACCTGGATCCATGATCAAAAGGACCCCATAATTCTAGAACTATGCCCCCCCAGGTTATAAAATCACTCACTGGACTAGAAAGGAAAAACGAGGTGGAGGCATAGCACTAATCCATAAAATCCCACTTAGCCGTAGCAATCATAGCCGAGCCCATTACACCTCAACTTGAAATCGCCTCAGTCAGAATTCACCATACATCCTTGCTCGACCACCTTAACTGTGTCTGGTTTTACAGACCACCAGGTAACTGGCACAAATGCCAATCACACTTCATGGATTTCATATCAAACACCTCTGTGTCTAACTCCAATCTAATTATATTAGGGGACATAAACCTACATCTCGAAGACCCAAACTCCAATAATGCACGAGAATGCAAGGAATTCCTCCAATTATGGGGCCTTAATTGGCCAAATATGCAAGCATCCCATGTCAGAGGGCACACACTCGACCTCATCACACACAAACTGTCTTCAGACCAGAACCTAATACTAACAAATACAAAATGGTCAAATATACCATGGTCTAACCACCACAAATTAAACCTAACCCTACAATGGCGAAAAAAAGGATTTAACCAAAAACAAGAACGCACAACCTATACCACGAGAGGCCAAGTAGACCAGGTAATTTTCTGGCAACAGATTTACAAAAACAAATGGACAGCACAAACGGACTCGATACACTACCTACTAGATTGGGACAACAGATGCAAAAACATATTAGACAAAATAGCACCACTACAAACAAGAACCTCACGAAGACACAACTCGATACCATGGTATAACGAAGAACTGAAAAAACTAAAAACACAAGTTAGGAGGCTTGAACGAGCATGGACAAAAGTAAAGGACGAATACACACACTACGCATGGAAACAAATGCAAAGAAAATACAAGTATGCAATAAGGCAAACCAAAAGGTCTTACTACAAAACCAATGTAGGGCCAGACTGCAAAGACACCCGTAAACCTTACCAACTCGTAAACAACTTACTAGATACCACACCGGTTACCACAACCAACACAGACAACCCATCTGCAGACAAACTTGCCAATTACTTTAACAAGAAAATTGTAAACCTACGCAATACGCTACCACAAAACACCAGTAATATCGAAAAATTCACTGGCTGTCTAGACCCAACCCTGGATGAGTACCCAGCAGACCGAATCTGGACAAACTTTACGCTCCTCAACGCTGAAACCGTCTCCCAAGCGATCAACAGATTCGCCAAATCCCACTGTAAACTGGACGTATGTCCTAACAACCTAATAAAATCCACCCCGCAACATTTCATAACAGACCTCACTTCACACCTAACTACTTGCTACAATATGGACTCTCTTCTAAGGACAAAGGCAATATACTACTCACCCAATACCTAAAGGACTCAAAGAAAAAGCAAATGACATCACCTACTGCCCGGTAGCATCTATCCCTCTGGCAGTTAAACTACTGGAAAGCATGGTAACCAAGCAATTTACTGATTACCTGAATAAATATTCAATACTACACAAATCACATTCGGGATTCCACTCCAACCACAGCACAGAAATTGTACTAATCACTCTTTTAACCAAATTCAAACAAGAAATTGCAACCGGCAAGAGTGTACTTCTCCTACAATTTGACATGTCAAGTGCATTCGACATGGTCAACCATACAGTACTATTAAACATACTAGAATACTTCGGGATCGGTGGAAGTGTACTCAGTTGAATCAACGGCTTCCTAACCGCAAGAACATACCAGGTGATGGGCAAACCTCGAACGTATTACGGCCATGGAAACCAGAATATGGAGTGCCCCAGGGATCACCGCTGTCACCGACCCTTTTCAACCTAATGATGACCCCACTAGCCAAAGCCCTATCCGACCAAGGCCTTAACCCCTACATCTACGCAGATGATGTCACGATATACATCCCGTTCAAACACGATCTAACAGAAATCACAAACTATATCAAACTTAGCCTCCAGATCATGAACTCATGGGTGGAGACATTTCAATTAAAACTCAACTCAGAAAAAACACATTGTCTCATCCTCTCATCTCCACACAATATGAACAAACCCACATATATAAACACCCCAGACTACACCCTTTCTGTTTCAGACAACCTGAAAATTCTTGGAGTTACAATCGACTGAAACCTCACGCTAGAGAGCCAAGCGAAAAACACTAGAAAGAAAATGTTTCATTCAATGTGGAAACTTAAACAAGTAAAACCTTTCTTCCCGAGGGAAATATTCCGTAACCTGGTACAATCAATGGTTCTAAGTCACCTAGACTACTGCAATGCAATTTATGCTGGATGCAAAGAACAAATCTTGAATAAACTCAAACTACCCAAAACACCGCAGCTAGACTCATATTTGGAAGAAAGAAATACGGAAGTGCTAATTCCTTATGAGGAAAACTACATTGGCTCCCAATCAAAGAGCGAATCACGTTCAAAATCTGCACCCTGGTTCATAAAATTATTCATGGCGAGGCCCCAGCCTACATGACAGACGTTATAGACCTTCCAACCAGGAACACAAAAAAAATCAGCACGCTCATACCTAAATCTCCACTTCCCAAGCTGCAAAGGACTAAAATATAAAACAACATATGCATCCAGCTTCTCTTATATAAGCACGCAACTATGGAATGCACTTCCAAACGTCATGAAAACAATACACGACCTAACAAACTTCCGGAAATCGTTAAAAACCAACCTGTTCAGAAAGGCATACCAGAAAGATCCAACCTAAACTCCTGAACTCTGCAACACAATCGAAACTCTTACCAGAACTGGACAAAATCTAACTCTCTCTCCTTGATCACTTAAAATATTCTGTCATCTATGAACATCAACACTAGACCACTCTGTATTTTTCTTACCGGAATTGGCGATCGCCATCACGGTACTATGTAAGCCACATTTAGCCTGCAAATAGGTGGGAAAATGTGGGATACAAATACGTAGAGGCTTTAACGGATCAAGCTTCTACACAGCATCACTGCGTTGCACACTGGTTAAGTCATATTGCTGAATGTTGAGCCTGAACTGGTGATCCTGTGTCCCCTGAGGAAGCCCTTTTGGGTGAAACGGGTCTGTTGGGCTCGGACTCTGTTCAGGAGAATCACTTACGGTCAAGCCAGCAAAGCCAAGTTATTTAGATTGCTGGGTTTTTTTGAGTTACCAGCAGTAAAACTTTACAAAACAGCCAGCAAAGCCAAGTTATTTAGATTGCTGGGTTTTTTTGAGTTACCAGCAGTAAAACTTTACAAAACAGTGACAACAACGCTATAGTTACTGATGTTGCAATTTTGTATTGTTGTACTTGGCAAATTGACAAAATTCACAAAAAAATTTTTTTTTCAGAATTAATTTAAGAAGAGAACAAAGTAAAATTGACAACCATCGGTTGGTTGGGGGTTTTTGACCAATGATTAGAAATGGCATATATATGACCAAGATGGTCGGAGTGCTCCAGACTTGCAGTAGCAGGTCATGAGGTCTTTCCCCCTGTTTTCTTCTTTTTTTTCACTTTGTGCTTTGAGGTGTGTTTAACACATCTAGAATTTTAACTCGCTCTTTTTTTTTTTGTTGTTTTACCATTGAGGTGATTTTGGAGCAGAGTTTCCCCCTGGTTTTCTTTTTTGCATACTTTGGCATACAAATGCAACAAGTAAATCAATTTTTGTTCAAGCAGGGAGAATTTCTAGACTGCTCTGGTAGAACTAAAGGAAAGAAAAATCATCAGGTAAAACAATTTCTACTTCCTTAGCATCCATACCAGACCAGTCCAGAACCTGTGAGATGTAGCAAAGCACTTTACATAAGTAATGCCACACTGGGAAAAGACCAAGGGTCCATCGAGCCCAGCATCCTGTCCACAACAGCAGCCAATCCAGGCCAAGGGCACCTGGCAAGCTTCCCAAACGTACAAACATTCTATACATGTTATTCCTGGAATTGTGGATTTTTCCCATTTAGTAGTGGTTTATGGACTTGTCCTTTAGAAAACCGTCTAACCCCTTTTTAAACTCTGCTAAGCTAACCGCCTTCACCACGTTCTCCAGCAACGAATTCCAGAGTTTAATTATGCGTTGGGTGAAGAAACCTTTTCTCCGATTTGTTTTAAATTTACTACACTGTAGTTTCATCGCATGCCCCCTAGTCTTAGTATTTTTGGAAAGCGTGAACAGACACGTCACATCCACCTGTTCCATTCGACTCATTATTTTATATACCTCTATCATGTCTCCCCTCAGCCGTCTCTTCTCCAAGCTGAAAAGCCCTAGCCTCCTTAGTCTTTCTTCATAGGGAAGTCGTCCCATCCCCGCTATCATTTTAGTTGCCCTTCTCTGCACCGTTTCCAATTCTACTATATCTTTTTTTGAGATGCGGCGACCAGAATTGAACACAATACTCAAGGTGCGGTCGCACCATGGAGCGATACAACGGCATTATAACATCCTCACACCTGTTTTCCATATCTTTCCTAATAATACCCAACATTGTATTCGTTTTCCTAGCCGCACCAGCACACTGAGCAGAAGGTTTCAGTGTATTATCGACGACGACACCCAGATCCCTTTCTTGGTCCGTAACTCCTAACGTGGAACCTTGCATGACGTAGCTATAATTCGGGTTCTTTTTTCCCACAGGCATCACCTTGCACTTGCTCACATTAACCGTCATCTGCCATTTAGCCTCCCAGTCTCGTAAGGTCCTCTTGTAATTTTTCACAATCCTGTCGCGAGTTAACGACTTTGAATAACTTTGTGTGATCAGCAAATTTAATTACCTCGCTAGTAACTCCCATCTCTAAATTATTTGTAAATATATTAAAAAGCAGCAGTCCTAGCACAGACCCCTGAGGAACCCCACTAACTACCCTTCTCCATTGTGAATACTGCCCATTTAACCCCACTTCTGTTTCCTATCCTTCAACCAGTTTTTAATCCCCAATAGGACATTTCCTCCTATCCCATGACCCTCCAATTTCCTCTGTAGCCTTTCATGAGGTACCTTGACAAACGCCTTTTGAAAATCCAGATACACAATATCAACCGGCTCCCCTTTGACCACATGTTTGTTTACTCCTTCAAAGAATTGAAGTAAATTGGTCAGGCAAGATTTCCCCACACAAAAGCCGCACTGACTTGGTCTCAGTAATCCGTGTCCTTGGATGTGCTCTGTAATTTTGTTTTTAATAATAGCCTCTACCATTTTCCCTGGCACCGATGTCAGACTCACTGGTCTATAATTTCCTGGATCTCCCCTGGAACCTTTTTCAAAAATCGGCGTTAAATTGGCCACCCTCCAATCTTCCGGTACCACACTCGATTTTAAGGATAAATTGCATATCACTAGCTGTAGCTGCGCAAGCTCATTTTTCAGTTCTATCAGTACTCTAGGATGTATACAATTAGGGTGGGACTGCAAATCCGTGGATGAACAAATCCCAATCCAAAGATAGGAAGGCTGGAGATATCACAGGAAACCAAACTAACCTGCGGATGAAAGTATATCCAGAGCTGAGACGGGAGACAAAAACGGAAGACGTCATTGCAACCCATTTCCGAAAATATAAAGACTGGTAGAACAGAAGCAAATATTATATGGACAGAATCTTCCCAATTACACACATATTGCGAAAAGAACTTCAACTACACTGAGAAGGAATAACAAGGTACTTAACCTTACTTGAGTAAGGAAACAGAACTAGAATAAAAGCAGCTGATTCCCCAGGAAATTAGATGAAGTCAGTACAGAAAGAGAGAAAGGTACTAAGGACTGTCTACCATCTGAGAAACTGAAAAATAAGAGTGGTTTAAGAATTCTTGTGAACAAAGTCCTCTGGTCAGGGTAAGAGAAAACCAAGGATATTCAGTGAGAATGAGGAGATTAACTCCTCTTTCTGAATGCTCCCAGAAAGACAATAGAACCCCCTGGGTATACAATTACCAAAAAAGGAGAATACCACAAGCATGTAAGGATGAATTATCAGGGAGCAATGGTGTAAACTGAGGAAACCCAAAGAAGAGATGATGGAGACCTTAAAAGGAACTCCCCAGGATTTCGCTCTTGACAAACATTCTCCATAGGGAAAAAGCAGTAAGAAATATTTTTAAAATTATAATTATTTAGGAGGAATACAAATTTACAATACATTAGACAAGAATTAACAAAGGTGAGCTTACAAATATCCTCTGAAAAGAATGCTGAGAGTCTGCTGAATTTAGCTTTTGAAAACTGAAAAGTGAACCTGAGAAGGGAAATGAATCCTCCAGCATCATGAGGAATTTGATTCCTGGTTTCACTGGCTCAATGCCCAGTGAATTATTGATAAGACCATTCTCCAAGGACAAGCAAGCTGCTTGTTCTCACATGTGGGTCGACGTCTGCGTCGGCCCGGGAACAGGCATTTTGCAAGCAAAAAATAAAAAAGTCTTGCCAGAGCCGTCTGGTGTGCGAACGACTTCCCGCCCGTCGCGTGAGCGTTCCCGCTCAGTTAATTTTTTCTCCGTGTTGAGGTGTGGTCAAGTTTTTTCCCCTGCTCCTCTCAGGCCCGGAAAAGAGTTCCTTTCGTTTTGTGGCTTTTGCCACAATCGCATCTTTTGATTTCGCTGAAGCCGTTTTTCCTTCCATGTCATCGAACACACCCAGCGGCTTCAAACGTTGTACTCTGTACAACCGCACCATCTCGGGTACCGATACCCACGTCTGGTGTATCCAGTGCCTTGGGCCCGACCACAGCCCAGCCTCTTGTAGTGTGTTTCTTCGCATGAAGAAATGGACTCAAGCGTCTCGAGAGGCCCAACGAGAGAAGCTTTTTGGGGCTTGGTCCGGTCCTTCGACATCGAGGGATGCATCGACGTCGGAAGCGAAGGTAATGGCTGCGGAACAACCAACTCGTGCTAGGAGCAGTGAGGCATCGAGTGGGTCTCCACGTGTCTCGAGGCCTCCTGTTATGCAGGTCCCCTGGGACCGACCTTCGTCGGCCCTGGCTCCGAGGAGGCATGAGGATGCCATGTCTTCCTCATCGGTACCGAGGAGTCTCGATGACAGGTGTCGAGCGAAGACGAAGAAGCACCATCATCGTTCTTCTTCGACACGTGGTGCTGGGAGCTCTGGGGCATCGACGAGCGCATCAGGGCCCTGCTGTCAGAGCTTCTGGAAGGGTTGCTGCGCCAGTCTGCTTCGGTGTCGGGAGTGCTTGCGCCTTACTGCAGTGGCATCTAGCCCTTCACCTGTGGTGAGCTCCCCGAACTCGGTGTCGCCTGCCACCTAGGTCGACTCATCTTCGACTTCGGTGGAGGAAGCTTCACCGGAGTCCAGGCGGGCGTCGACTTCTTGGCACCGCCATCAAGGTTATCGTTCCTCAAGGCGGGCTCAGTTTCAGACTTCTCTGAGGGATGTCTTGTCCGATACTGAAGATGAGCGTTCGTGGGAGGAAGGGGAAGATCCCAGGTACTTTTCTTCTGACGAGTCCTATGGGATTCCTTCTGAACCTTCCCCTCCACTAGAAAGGAGACTTTCTCCACCGGAGTGTCTATTTTTCACCTCCTTTTTCTGGGAAATGGCTGCGGCTATTCCCTTCCCTATGGAGGTTGAGGATGAACCCAGGGCTGAGATGCTCGAGGTCCTGGATTATCCTTCTCTGCCTAGAGAGACTTCAAAGGCTCCTTTGCATAATGTACTGAAGGCAGTCCTTATGCGAAACTGGTCGTTCCCTCTGTATAATCCCGTGATCCCGAAAAAGGCTGAATCCTAATATCGGATCCACGGCGAGCCTGGATTGATGAGGTCTCAGCTACCTCACAATTCCATGGTGGTGGACTCCGCTCTCAAAAGAGCCAAGAGTACTAGGGACTATGTCTCGGCGCCCCGAGGCAGAGAATCTAGAACTCTTTTGGGAGGAAGGCATATCAGGCCACTATGCTCGCTGCCAAAATCCAAACATACCAGCTCTTCACGAACATCCACTTGCGGAACTCGGTGATTCAACTGTCTAGCTTGGTTGATGCACTCCCTCCGGAGCAGGCCGAGTCTTTTTGCCAGGTGATCAGGCAGCAGAAGGCGTGTCGAAAATTCCTGGCCAGGGGTACGTTCGACACTTTTGATGTAACATCCAGGATGGCTGCCCAAGGTATAGTGATGCGCAGACTTTCATGGCTGCATGTCTCTGACCTGGATCATTCGGTCCAGTAGCGGATGGTGGATGTTCCTTGCCGGGCGGATAACCTTTTTGGTGAGAAAGTAGAGGATCTAGTTGACCAGCTCAAGAAGCACAATGATGCTATGGATTCTCTCTCCCGCCGGGCGTCTTCTGCTGCTACTACTTCCTTATCAAGGAGGTTTTTTAGAGGAAAGAGGGGTGCTCCCTATTCCTATGCTAGGCGTCCTGGTTCTCGGCATCCTGCCCAGGCTCAGTCCCAGCACGCTCGTTCTCGTCAACAGCGTGCGCCTAAGGCCACTGTGGCTCCCCAGCAAAAGCAAGGGACGGGCTTTTGACTGGCTCCAGTTCAGCATAGCCTCAGTAAACGTGTCCGTACTGGACAACTTGCCGGTTGGGGGGAGATTAATGTTTTTTTCAGCAAAGGTGTCCTCTTATAACCTCCAACTGGTAGGTTCTTCAAATTGTCAGGTTAGGATACACCCTCAATCTAGAATCCAAGCCTCCAAATTGCCCACCGGGAGCTCAGTCCTACAGCTCCCAGCACAGGCAGGTACTTGCAGAGGAACTCTCCGCCCTATTACAGGCCCAAGTGGTTGAACCCGTTCCACCAGGGGAAGAAGGGCTGGGATTCTATTCCAGGTACTTCCTTGTGCAAAAGAAAAGGGGGGGGGGGGGGAATGCGTCCCATCCTAGACCTAAGGGCCCTGAACAAATTTCTAGTCCAAGAAAAGTTCACGATGGTTTCCCTAGGCACCCTTCTTCCCATGATTCAGGAAAACGATTGGCTATGCTTTGAGCAGGGACTGTCTTTGTGTATTGTGTACAGCACTGCGTATGCCTTGTAGCGCTATAGAAATGATAAGTAGTAGTAGTATGCTCTCTGGACTTAAAGGATGCTTACACACACATCTCGATACTTCCAGCTCACAAGAAGTATCTTCGATTTTGGCTATGGACACAGCACTTTCAGTACCGTGTACTGTCATTTGGCCTGGCATCTGTGCTCAGAGTGTTTACCAAATGCTTAGCTGTAGTCACAGCGTCGCTACGCAGACTGGGAGTGCATGTGTTTCCTTACCTCGACGATTGGCTGGTGAAGAGCACCTCGAAGAAGAATGCTCTGGAGTCCATGTGAATGACTGTTTGGGTGCTAGAGCTACTGGGGTTCGTCATAAATTATCCAAGTCCCATCTCACCCCAGTCCAAAAATTGGAATTCATTGGAGCCCTGTTGAACACTCAGATAGCTCGAGCTTATCTTCCCGAGGCAAGGGTGGACAAACCTAGTGTCCATGGTTCGAGCGTCTCGACAGGTCACGGCTCGGCAGATGTTGAGACTTCTGGGGCACACGGCCTCCACAGTTCATGTAACGCCCATGGCACATCTACATATGAGATCAACTCAATGGACCCTAGCTTCCCAGTGGTTTCAAGCAGCGGTGGATTTAGAGGATGTAGTCCAACCTTCCACCAGCTTTCGGAATTCTCTTGTGGTGGACGATTCGATCCAATTTGACCATGGGACGACCATTCCAAGTTCCTCAGCCAGAGAAAGTGTTGACAACGGATGCATCTCTCCTGGGGTGGGGAGCTCATGTAGATGGGCTCCACACTCAGAGAGCCTGGTCCTTTCAGGAAAAAAATCTACAGATCAATCTCCTGGAATTAAGAGCGATCTGGAATGCTGTAAAGGCTTTCAGAGATCGGCTGTCCAACCAAGTAATCTTAATTCAGACAGACGATCAGGTTGCCATGTACTACACCAACAAGCAGGGGTCCACCGGATCTTGCCCTCTGTGTCAGGAAGCCATCCAGATGTGGCTTTGGGCACGCCGTTATGGCATGTTTCTACAAGCCACTTATCTGGCAGGCGTAAACAACAGTCTGGCCGACAGGCTGAGCAGGATAATGCAATCTCACGAGTGGTCACTGAACATGGATGTTGTCTGCGAGATCTTCCGAGTGTGGGGCACCCCCTCGGTGGATCTTTTTGCCACTCAGTTCTGTTCCAGGCTTCAGGCCCAAGACAGACTAGCGTCAGATGCCTTTCCTCCTACATTGGGGGACAGGCCTTCTGTATGCGTATCCTCCCATACCTCTAGTAGGGAAGAGTTTGCTGAAACTCAAGCGAGACTGCGGAACCATTATCCTGATTGCAGTCTTCTGGCCACGTCAGATCTGGTTCCCTCTTCTTCAGGAGTTGTCCTCCGAAGAACCGTGGAGATTGGACTGTTTTCAGCCCTCATCACTCAGAACGAGGGGTCGTTCCTACATCCCAACCTCCAGTCTCTGGCTCTCACGGTCTGGATGTTGAGAGCTTAGAATTCGCCTTCTTGAGTCTTTCAGAGAGTGTCTCCCGAGTCTTACTTGCTTCCAGGAAAGACTCCACGAAGAGGTGTTACTCTTGCAAATGGAGGAGGTTTGCCGTCTGGTGTGACAACAAGGCCCTAGATCCTCTTGTGCTACACAGACCCTGCTTGAATACCTTCTACACTTGTCAGAGTCTGCTCTTGTAAATAATGAGCACAAGTTATGCATTATGGAATGGGTTAAAAGGTTAGAGATTGATAAAGTCTGTACAACTCTGGAGTCTGTCAGAGATGTATGACTCTGAAGTCTGTTAAAGATTGATGATCCTGCATGATCTCTTGAATTTATAGTACCCCTACAAGTAGGCCTTGGGAAAAGAAACTAGTATAAACAAGAGAAATTGAATTTGACAACCTGAGGGAAAATTGATAATGAGAACAGAATGATCCCTGAGGAAGATAAGTGCTGAAGCCTTGCTTAACACAAAAGGTATATAAACAATTGAACTAGAGCATTACGATGGGGAGAGGCAGAGGTAGACCACATGTTTGGGTCCCCTGCGCCCCCCATGAGAAACTAGCTTTTGTAATATAACTTTCTCTTGATAAGAATTAAAGAATTGCTTCTCTTATAAAATGCGGCCTTCCTAGTCTTTTATCTCCCTAAATTGTGGGTGGTTGGTGAGTACTAATTTGGGAGGTGATACAAGCAGCTTAAAACCAGTCAACTTAGTGTGATTAGTGCTTATTATCGCCATGTAGAGGGTAAGCCTATCTCTGGACAGCCTTTAGTTCACTTCATGAGCGGTTTGCTTTTGTCAAAGCCCCCTGTCAAACCTCCACCAGTGTCATGGGATCTCAACGTCGTTCCCACCCAGCTGATGAAAGCTCCTTTTGAGCCACTGAATTCCTGCCATCTGAAAGGTTGTTTTCTTGGTGGCTGTTAACGTCAGCTCGTAGAGTCAGTGAGCTTCAGGCCTTGGTAGTGCATGCACCTTATATCAAGTTTCATCACAACAGAGTAGTCCCCCGCACGCACTCCAAGTTCCTGCCAAAGGTGGTGTCGGAGTTCCATCTGAACCAGTCAATTGTCTTGCCAACTTTCTTTCCTCGTCCTCATACCAGCTCTGGTGAAAGCAGTTTGCACACCTTGGACTGCAAGAGAGCATTGGCCTTTTACATGGAGCGGACAAAGCCTTTTAGACAGTCCGCCCAGTTTGTTTTTTTTGATCCGAACAGGAGGGGAGTCGCCAGGCAAGGTCCAGCTTTGTTAGAATATCTAAGACAGAAAGCACTGTAGCCCACATGAGGAACAGGAGGAGCTGAAATACCATTGCCTGCTACAGCAAGAAAAGGTTGCAATCGTGCTGCTCTGTAAGAAGCAAACTTTTATTTTATTTTTTTAATTATTTATTTATTTATTTATTTATTTTTAATGATAGCAGGACATGTTCCTTAGAACTCCCCTTTTCTGGTGGTTTACAAACACTTTATAGGAAAAGAATTTGAGCCTCTTTACAGATTCCTGAACACTGTACCAAAAGTTGGCCCTCAGGCCACTATTAAATATGGCCAAAGTAAGATTTTATATGCCTCCAAATGAACCCAAAACAGGATCCTTGCCTGAAGATTTAAGACACTACAGTAAGATCTTCAGAAGAAAACGCTCATAGAATTCTTTTGTGAAAACCAAGATAGAAGGCCTAAAGTAGCAGATGAACTGCAAAAAAAAAAAAAAAAAGCTCCAGAGATATGAAAGATCAGAATACTGTGGACTGAGACCAAGCTACTTGATTTGCTTTATCCTTATGGTGAGCATCTCGGTCAGCAGACTGAAATCTGATGTTATTAACAACCAATTGGAATGCTTAATCAAAGCCACCATCTTCTACTTCATCATGCCAGGAATTTCAAGGGTAGACGAGACATAGCTCTAGGACTGTAGTGACCAGTGCAAGAACAGAGACTTCTGTAAGGGTTTTGAGTGAGTCTGACGAGAATCATCTTCTCTCTCAAACAGAACCTCCTAACTGAGGCACTGTTCCTTTCTAAAGAGGCAATTTCCATTTGTCTAATGACCTGGCTACCTCTTTCTCCTCTTAACAGTCAGTAAAATGCTCTAGTATTGCATTCATTGCTAAAAGCAACCTGTAGTTCTTTTCATGCAGGGATACAGATTAGTGCTGGGAAGGGCTTTGAAGGTTACTGCTGAAGCAGGCTAAAGATTTCTTTCTTTCTTTTTTTTTTTTAATTATTCTCAAGCAGCAAAAGCTTTTAATGCTTCACAAGCCTAATATGACCTTAAATACACTCTGGGAAGCTTCACTATTGCTCCCATAGCTGAGAGTGAGCAAGGAGAAGAGCTCTGACATGCATATGATGCAACCTGTTTAAATGTTAACTCAGTACAGAACTGGAACTATGCAGGCTACGCCATGACAGAGAAGATATGTGGCTTTCACAAAATTTCCCATTTCTCTAACAGAGACAGAGAGAAGACAACGTGTCTGGCATGCCATACTTATGAATTTTTTAATGCCAGGTCTTACTCCACATACACCGAGCAGATCAACGTTCAATCTGGGGAACCTCTCCAGTTTTGCTTCTGGCAGATTGCTAAACCTCCTCAGATTATATCTGTCCACCTGGCACCTGTTTGCCTTAAAATATAAAAAAAATCAGTGGTGGGGGGAGGTCTCAGACTCCTCTGAATTATCCTCTTCCACTGAAACCTAAATCCAGAATTACACCCCGAAAATTACTTCAGGGGTGTCGGCTAAACCAGTAGGAAAGGCTGGTGCTTTGGGCCTAGTCACTCTGAAATGAGCTCTGCTGCTGGCCCAAACATTCGATCTCTCACACAAGCGCCCTTAGGACTATCGGAAAAACAGGAAAACATCTCTCCCAGTAGTGCAGGAGGTAGGGACAAACTCCCACTTGTTTCCACTAACTGGTATTGCAGCCTGGAATAAACACTGCAGAGTTTGAAATTCTTCTGATGTTCTAATGTGAGGAAAGAACTTCCCATCCAATTATTTAAACCCTTTCCAGGGACTTGTGGCAAAGGACATATGAGAAGAGACTGGAAGACCTGAATATGTATACCTAGAGAAGAGGAGGGACAGGGGAGATATGATACAGACATTTAAATACTTGAAATATATTAACATAGAAACAAATATTTTTCAGAGAAGGCAAAGTGGTAAAACTAGAGGAGAAATTGAGGTTGCAGGGTGGTATCATTCCATGTGTCAGGTTCTCAGGTTCAGAGCCCACGGGGCCGGGCTCTGGAGCAAACGTGAGCCCTTAGGCTGCTGCCGAGGAGCGACAGCAGCAGGCAAAACCCACCAACCAACACTGGGCAAGCACACCGGCAGGGACTGCAGGCACTGCCCAGCGAACCGGAACACATGGACTGGAATCCCCCGGACTGGAGGACACAGGACTAGAACACTGCACTGCAAGTCCCCGGACTGGAGGACACAGGACTGGAACACACACCGGACCGGAACACACTGGACTGGACCACACAGCTTCACCTGCACTTAGCTACTAAGCCCCCCAGGAGTTGAGCTCCTGGGTTCGAGTAGCCGGCAGGACTTACTGGATACTGGATGACACAGGGACCAGGACTGGAAACAGAAGTGCTCCTAAACCTAAACTGATCTACGTGCTCCCAAGCCCTAAACCAGCAGGAGTGTTCCTAACAGTAAACTGACAAAAGGACTTCCTAAGCCCTATACTAAACAGGAGCTCCTAAGCCCTGCTCAAGAAAGGGACTTCCTAAGCCCTAAACTAACAGAGCAGGGAACTAAACACAAAGCTAACACAGGTGCTACTAAGCACCAAGCTACAAGCATAGCTCTACACTAATAAGCTAAACACAAAACTAACAAGCTACCTAAGCACTGCTCTAGCAAGCTAGATACAACTAACAAGGTGCTTCCTAAGCACTACTCTGGCAAGCAACCAGAAGAGCTCCTAGCACTAAAAGGGAAGACAGGGGAGCCACAAGGAAAAAGCAGGGAAGCTAACACATAAGCCAAAAGTGATTCTAAATCACCAAACACCAACAGCAAAGACTGCAATGCTCCCAATAGCACAAACCCAGAAGTACTTCTAACAGCAAACTCTGCAGTGTTCCTAACAACACCAAACCCTGAAGTACTTCTATCAACAACAGAGCTTCCAAAGCCCTACACACAGCAATGCTTCCAAAACCAAGAGGGAAAAGCAGGGGAACCATAAGGGAAAAGCAGGAAAGCTAAACACACAGTCACCAGTGCATACTGCACTAACACTAACCTGGCCCTTAGCAAAAGCAAGCAGGGAAACTAGACACAAAGTCAGAAGTGCACACTGCACCACCCTACCTAAAGCAAACACCACTGTTGCAAAGGCTCTGAAGGAAACAACACCACTTCCTTATCAAGGCCCTCCCTGATGATATCACACTCCCTAGACCTAGGCAAAAGCACACTGACCCAGAGAGGCCCAACCCACACCAATGCAACACCGTGAAGCACTTGAAGCCAGTACACCCAAAGAGAGGTAGAGTTAACTCAGTCCACCCACACAGGTGCAGTATAGTGAAACAATTAGAGCCATGCTGCTGGAAGCTGCCAGCACAGAGAGACAGAGCCAGCTCAGAAAGGATAGACAAAAGAAACAGAAGCCAGCTAAGAAGCTGACCCCCAGGAAAGAGGTAAGTTTGAGAGGGGTTCTGACCCCAATCATAACACCATGGTACGACCTCACCTAAATATTGTGTTTAATTCTGGTCACCACATCTCAAAAAAGATATAATGAAATTAGAAAAGGTACAGAGAAGGGCGACGAAAATGGTAAAGGGGAAGAGATGATTTCCCTTTGAGGAAAGGCTAAAGCTGGCTCCAACTACGGTCCGGGCTGCAGTCAACTGGCGGGATCCCAGGACAGTGCAGTACATTCTGTGCTGCCCATCCTAGAAATAAGCAGTGGATTTTCCACAAGTCCATCTTGCCTCTGCTAGGTTCCAACTTCCTGGAGGTCATATAGTAACATGGTAAATGACGACAGATGGAGACCTGTGCGGTCCATCAGGTCTGCCCAACAAGATAAACTTATTTTACATGGTATGTGATAACTTTATACGTATACCTGCATTTGTTTTGTCCTTGCCATTCTCGGGGCACAGACCGTAGAAGTCTGCCCAGGACTGTTCTTGTACCCTCATGAATATTCATTGTGGGTATCCTGAAAACCTGAGTGGCTGGGTGCCTCCAGGACCAGGTTTGGGAACCACTGGGTTAACCTATAGTTAGTAGCCAAATATTGCTACTATCTGGCCCTGGATTTGCCCCAAATCTCACTCAAATTTTTAAAAAACTATCTTTGGCCATATATATAGCCTGAAAAGTTTAATTAAAAGCTCTTGTTGCATCCAGTATTGACTTTATTAGTGTGATTAAATATCGACCTGACCTCATAGGGTTTTGTTGCTGGAGAATATGTTAAAAGGTTTGGAGAAGTTTCTAGAAGATAGGTGGATTTGAGGACAGACTTAGCCAGACAGACTGGGGGATCAGCAGCTTGGAGGTGTGAAAGTGAGCAACACGAAATGACAGGATTGTGGTCCAGTGGATTAATGACACTTCTTATGTTCTAATGTGTTCTGGATGGTATTTATTCACTGGTATTAGAAATCTCAGATTGTTTGTATTTCTTTCTCAGTTACTGGTTTGTTTAGATTCCTGAGTTTGGATAAATTCAGTAAGCTATTTAGTTTTCATCAGAAGAATATTTTACCTCTTGGAGGACAAAACATACAACCTGGACACCCCATTTGTGATCCATCAACCACAACTTAACATACTATTTGACCATAGAAAATCACTTAACCTGCCTCTACACAGACTTTGATTGCAAGCAGTGACCATGTGATCTACAGCAGCTTGTAAAGTGATGTGAACAGTAAGAGTTCTGTAAGAATTGGAAGGTTGTTACCTCCTCATAAACCTTGCTTTTCAGCTCGTTTGCCTGTCTCTGTATGTCTGCCTCCGTTTTGGCCCCTCTGGCCACTGCCAGTGAGCTGTAGATGGAAGTTGGATCCTTTGAGTTTGTAGGAATGAGGGTCCCATCTGACTTTACCAGGCTGAAGTTACCACTGTAGGCAGTTTCCTCACCTCTGATACAGGCTTGGACTTTTTCGATGAGAGAGTGCTGACTGAAAGATAATCAGAAAGTTTCAAAATTATCTACAGTAGCGTTTTTCTGAGAGACCTTATACAATCTGGCTATAGTATCTGTGTTCCCACTGTACCCACATCCCTGAGGATTATTTACATCCCAATATCTTATAGTCAACATTAAATATCGCCTAACAGGAAACTCCTAGGTCATCAGAGGTATTAACATGAGAGCAAATTGGAAGGAAATACAAAAGTTAAGAAGGACAATTTCAAACGGTTCATATTGCTGCAGAATCCGCTGTGTGCACACAGGTAATATTGAAAAGATGTATGCACTTAGGAGTGTAGCAGCCTGAGGTGTTCAGCAATAAGGAGTGTTTGCCTGAATTCACAGTGCTTATTTGTTTATTAATTGATTTAAAAGATTTCTAGTCTGCACATCTACCATTCTGAGGAGAGAACTACTTACATGCAGAATAATAATTCCAAGTATATATACCATGATCAAGTATGTAATGTCACGTTCATTGTTGATTTGATCTTGAAATGATAATTAATATGACTGTTGGGCAGACTGGATGGACCATTCAGGTCTTTATCTGCTGTCACTACTTCACTCAAATCACAAAGAAACATAGAATCACATAAATATGTAAAATGAAAAATTTCTGATCAAAAATTAAAGCAAATGAAACAAAAAAACCCATTAGGTAGAAGTGTTAAATGCTCAGTGAAACAAAATAGTTTTTAATGCTTTCTAAAATTCATTGAAGCTTCTTAAAGGTAGAGAGTTCCATAACCTTGGTCCTGCAATATAAAAAATACAATTTCTGTATACCTCAAGATAAACATTCTTAAAAGACGGAACATCAAGCACATTGGACAAAGCAGACCTCGAAGACCAAGATGGTTAGTGTAGATTTGAATTAGCTGCAGTCTCAAGAGAGATTTCTCCCCCTGTTTTACTAACATTGCTAGCAGCTGCCATGCACTAATGCCGATACACTTTGAATGGACTGTGTCGGTATTGCCGCGCGGCTTAGTAAACAGGGAGGTCTATTACTTATCCCTTAATTCTAAAAGCAATATTTTATATTGTACCCTGTACTCATCCTAAAGACATAGGCTTCTGCATTCGGTATTAACTGTAATGACCGTAAAGCATATTTGCATAAACCAAAAAGCAAAAGTTGCAATAATCAAAATGGGGCATCACTATGTTTTGATTCACCATGCAAAAATCTTTGAGAGACAGTCCTTCAACGAGTTTTAATTTGAAAATACTGTACTAATTACTCTGAGATTTCATATTAAGAAATGGATCAATCCAGGCACCCAAAGATTTAAATGCCTGAACCCTGCTACACAAGGAAACTAAAGCTCGTAATGGACATAACATAACTCCTCTCTACAATTTCCAAATGTGTCTTTAATACATGAACCTTATTCTTCCACAACATCACTTTGTATTTGTTCTTACCGGACTTGGCAAACGCCTTACAGTACTATGAGGCATGTAGTGGAGGAGTGGCCTAGTGGTTAGGGTGGTGGACTTTGGTCCTGGGGAACTGAGGAACTGAGTTCGATTCCCGGCACAGGCAGCTCCTTGTGACTCTGGGCAAGTTACTTAACCCTCCATTGCCTGCCGCATTGAGCCTGCCATGAGTGGGAAAGCGCGGGGTACAAATGTAACAAAAATAAATAAATAAATTTCACTGGCTTCCGATCAGGTACCGCATAAATTTTCAAACATCCACCAAGCCCACTATCCAACAATGTCTAGTCCAGGTCAGAAGTATCTGGCAAGATTCCAAAGAATATTTCATTTTATCATTTGTGATATGCTTATAGTTGAATCTCCCAATTGTGCAAGTTTCTCCTGTAATTTCTCACAATCCAGTTAAGATTTTAAAATTTTGTGTGTGGAAATTTGAACACCTCATTTGTTCCCCTTTTCTAGATTATTTATAAATATATAAAAATTACTGTTCCCAATAAAGATCCCCTGGGCACTCTGTTATTTGGCTTTTTCCATTGAGAAAACTGACCAATTGTCCTGTTTCCCATCTTTTCACCACAAATGCTTTAATGCTTTAAAAAACAAACTGGCAAATGCTTCGCAATACTTCCTCGGTGAGTTCGGTTTCAGATGGTAAGTATAAGATGCAAGTCCATGTACAAAGATGTGATCAATCAAAACAAAATGTATAAGAATCTATTTCAATCACATGGATTTGATTGTTTTTGGAGGCAGTAGAAAATTTCATTCCTGCCAAGCTGTTTTTTTTTTTTTAAAAGCATATAGTGGTCAACTAGAAACTACTTGCTGGGCAACATTTTCAAATTAGACCTAGTTGTGTGTGTAATTCAGCCATATGTTTTCAGTGCAGATTTTCAGTTGCCTAAAAGCATGCATACAATTTCATGACTTACAGCATGTTCAAAAATGGATATCTGAGATTGTGAACTGAGGCTGTGTTAGATTTATGCATGAAACATGAATGTAAAGAGTTTAAAAAACAGCATGTTAATTTGGGTAAATTTGTGCTTCATTTTGCATTGTGGAAAGTTGCACGCACATTTCAAATACACAGCATTCCAGTTTTCAAGACATCTTGTGCATTAACAAGAAAACCTCTGGTTGATATTCAGCCAGTGGCAGTCAGTGTTTCTTTTTTTTTTTTTTTTAATTTTTTTAACAGTGACTGGTGGCTAAATTGATGTCCTGACACTGAACATCCGGGGCTAATTGTCCCTGTGTTGGCTGCCAGACCTTGTGTACGTCCTAGCCAATATTCAGCTGGGGCCCACATAGGACAAGTTTGCAGGCCCAAACTATATCGGCCAGGACCTGCATGGGGGTGAAAGTGCCCTCAGCCCCACTCTTTATGATTTATTCTCCCCCCCCCCCCCCCCCCGACCTACCTGAAGTCCCTTGTGGTCCAGCAGGGGCAGGAACAAAGCCTACTTGCTCCTACCCCTTATGGCTACAACGCCAAAATAGCTGCCACAACGTACTCCTGAAGTATTGTGAGGCTACCGCTAGAGGTCTCTGCAGCTGTTTTGGTGTCGCAGCCGTTAGGGTAAGGAGCGAGTGGGCTTTTTTTCTGCCCCCATCGACCCCACTGAACCAGGCCGAGATTGGGTGACAGAGCCGGTGGTGGGAGGCGGGGCTGGTGGTTGGGAGGTGGGGATAGTGCTGGACAGAATTATGCGGTCTGTGCCAGAGCCGGTGGTGGGAGGCGGGGATAGTGCTGGGCAGACTTATACGGTCTGAGCCCTGAAGAGGACAGGTACAAATCAAGGTATACAGAAAAAGTAGCACATATGAGTTTATCTTGTTGGGCAGACTGGATGGACTGTGCGGGTCTTTTTCTGCCGTCATCTACTATGTTACTATGAAGGAAAAGTCCATTGATCGTTATTAAATTTTTGGGTTTTTGCCAGGTTCTTGGGGCCTGGATTGGCCACTGTCGAGACAGAGTGCTGGGCTTGATGGACCTTTGGTCCTTTCCCCAGCGTGGCTGTGCTTATGGAGGCAGATTGTAATGAGTGGGGCTGCTTTTTGTTGAGGGGTGGGTGGGAGGCAGATCAAAGAGGACTGAGGAGCACTTTAACCTTTTTGAGGATGCCGTCCGATTATTCAGGGCTGTCACTCATATAGCTACTGGCTGAATTTTGGACAGCTTTGAGCAGTCCTAAATTCACCCAGTTAGCTATGCTAGTGCTGGCACTTAATATTTCTGACACCTCCCCAACTCTGCCCCCTGTAGTGCCCATGACCTGCCCACGTTGGAAATGGCTGGTTAAGTGCCGTAGAATGTCAGCAGTTGGGTGGCCACAATTGAATTAAGTGGGCAGGAACCTTTTTGTCCATTTAAATCACTTCAGATATCGGGTGGCTTGTTTTCATGATTTGTTTTAGATGAATCAGCAATCAGAATAGGAAATGAACTGATTCAGAATCAAGTTGAATAATTGGCAAAGGAGAATGCCTATTCTCAGGAAGATACAAAATAGCTGCAACTGTAGGCTATGAAACTCAGTGATGTAGCATCTATAATGATGTATATCTGCAGGGAAAAGAACATGGATAAAAGGTACTAATTATTAAATTTCAGCTCCTATGGAAGTTAGAAGCAAATATCTCAGAAATGAATGGACAACAGTAAATTAATATTGTTCAATTTTCCAAACTGCAGTCTTCTATTGTTAGCATTCAGCTTACACTTGAATATAATTTTTGTTCTTTGATTTTTATCCAGCTCTGTAGGTACATTTGCCCGTGCATTAGACTGCAGTAGTTCAGTCAGACAGCCAAGCTTACACATGAGTGCTGCAGCAGCTTCACGGGACATCACACTGGTAAGAATAGAAGGTGGTAAACCTGTAGGTTGTTTGGAGGAAGATGTATGTACCATGCAGCAAGAAGTAAACATTTGCTGACTGTTCAAGTATTCAAAGTAGAGCAATTCTCCAACAGATTTATATATATTTTGTTGAGTTTGAACATTATGTTGAAGCCAATATTGTGTTAAATTAGACTTACTGGTTAATTATATCCAAGGATGGGAAACATTTCAAGGCAAACACTGTCACAAAAGCATTTTTTAACTATAAGGACTAACTTGATGATAAGGAGAAAAAATGATATCCTACCACCCTAAGGTGGGGAAGTAGTCAAGGTGAGGTAAAAATGGAACTTTACCATACCTTGAAGTACCACAGGAGTAACCAACCTGCAGGATTTCTGTTGCTGACTCCAGTGGTAAAAAGACCTAACGCCTGCGAGCCACCTCACAAGCAGTTAGTCCATTGGCCTGGGAGCATTGAGCCACCAAGTCATGGTCTGATGCTTCTGAGCCATCTCTAAAAAGGGCAGCAGCTATAGAAAAAGTCCCCTGCATGGCACCCCACCCCAACATAAAAATTATAAATAAATATATAAAAAATACAAAAGGAAAAAAAATAACAAAAGATATGTTACACTTACATGGGGGGGAAAACAAGCAAGGATCTCTAAAAAGATTTGTGGGGTGACCCGGAGCAGGGGGGAAGAGGGATGCCTAATATCACATGGTATTATCAGGTGGCTCAACTCAACCAGATAAGCGGCATGGTCCAAGGGTGAATGTTTGTCAGGAGTTCAGCTGGAGCAAGAGTTTACAGTGGACAGAGATCTGGGGGAGGGGGGAGTTTGTGGGCTTCCAGATTAAAGGGAAAAGCAAAAATTACGGACAGAGTAACCCTTTTGTGGCCCATCTGATACATATCTGGGAATTGGTGAAGCATAAGTTTAGGAGGGGGGCAGAAAGTGTCCACCGTGGTGCAGATAACGCAAGAGCCCGAGTTTCGGGCAGGGGAAGAAGGAGGAGTATTAAAGAATGGGGGCGAAAAGGATTGAGGAGATTTTCAGATTTATTTGAAGATAGGGAGATGCAGCAATTTGGGGAACTTCAACAGAAATTTGGGCTGTCTGAAACTGATCAGTTTGCCTACTATCAGATTAGGACTTTTATGAGAGGGCAAGGGTGGTTGAAGGTTGACTCCCTGGAGGGGGAAGTTGTGGAGAATCTGTGGGAAACGTTGGCCACTGGGAGGCGGGGCATTTCTCGACTTTATAAATATTTGAAGGGTGATTTGAAGGGCAAACTACCTTTTATGAGGGCCTGGGAACGGGATCTACAAGAGGACATCAATATGACAAAATGGGAAATGTGTGTAGAGGTGAAAAAAGCATCAATTTGTGTACTTATTAAGAGAATGCCTACAAGGTGTTAAGTAGATGGTACTATACACCCGACCGGGTAAACCGTATGTATCTTAATGTTACGGAATGGAATGTTGCAGATGTAAATTGGAACAAGGGAGTTTTTTTCACATATGGTGGGGCTGTACTCTTATTAGAGCATTTTGGGAGACCGTAATTAAGAAATTAAATCTATTCCTAAGAAGTGCATTACCTCTAGATCCAAAATGGTGTTTATTGGGGTGGGGAAATAAAGCAGGCCAGAAGTGGGAACGTAGGATTAAAAGAATGGGGACAGCGGCAGCAAAGACAGTGATAGCAGCACACTGGAGACAATCAGTTGGTCCATCGCTGAAGGACTGGTTATCAAGCTTGGGACATTGATGGTATTGGAACAACTTACTGACCGCAGGAGTGGACGATATAATCCGCAAGCAAAGAATGGACAGAACTAGCAACTATTATGGAATCAGAGACTTGGGGGGGGGGGGGGTTGTAGAGGTCAGAACCTACATGTTGGATGAAGTAGGGAGGGGGGAAGGGGGGGGGGGGGTCATGATTGATGACTAGATGACACGCAACTATGTTTCACTAGACGTTGTAGTTTAAAGTTTGTAACTTGTTGAGGGAAACGTGTATTATTGTGATTGGTTATAAGGTAAACTGAATAAAAATTTGAATATAAAAAAAAAATAACAAAAGAAAAGGCACTCAAGAAAAGCAGCTTAAAACAAAGTACATTATTTCAAAACCTGTCAAAATAGCAATGGGGCCCTTTTACTGAAGTGTGCTAGAATCTGCGCTTAATTCAGGATTTTACCTAAGCCCAGATTGAAAAAAAATATTTTTATTGCAGGTTGTGTGATAGTTACCATTGGCACATTAAGTGCTTTTGCATTAACTGTGCATTAGCCAGTTAGTGCACAGTAAATATTATGTGCTAGCTGTCTAACACTTCCATGGCACACCCTCTAAAAGAAAATTACTGAAAGATTTTGCAGTGTTTGGAAACAGGGAAACTACTGCAAACCCCCTTAACACAATTTTGCAGTGTTCGGAAACAGGGAAACTACTGCAAACCCCCTTAACACAGTTGCCTGTTTTGCATGTTAACCATAATTTAAGTGCTTAGCACATTTAATGAAAAGGTCCCACTGTCTTTGTTTATAGTATAGAGTAAGCTGCCAGACCTTTCTAAATTAGTAAGAAGAATAGTATTTCCACAGTGAATGTGCTTGATAACTGAAGCAATCTGGCAAGTATATTCCAAGTAGATAATCCTTGGTGGAGAAATCACTATTAATTTTATTCCTGATACCTTGGTGACCATCCAGGGAAATGGAAATCAGCAGTTCTGACAGATCAAAAGGTTGATTGATCAGTAAGATCAAGGATCTTAAATTTTATTCAAAATCATTTGAGAGCCAGTGATCTCCATCAACAAAGGGGTCGCTTTATCATGTTTACATGTGTCACACAAAGCCTGGATTAGCTTGTCTAACAACGGTGGCAGAGATGACCTAGGAACAAGGCACTGTCCGTAATCCAGGGATTCCTCAAACCTAGTCCCTCGGGACACATCAGCCAGCCAGGTTTTTAGGATATCCACAGAATATGCATAAGAAATTTGCATGCACTACCCCTCCATTTTATACAAATCTCTCATGCATATTCATTGAGGGTATCCTGAAAACCGGATTGGCTAGTCCCGAGGACTAGGTTAAGAACCATTGCCAAAATCAAAACCATTCAGTACACATATATAAATCAGTCTTTACTATATAAGGACATAACACTTGTATCTTTATGTAAGAAGAAGAAAGAAATCTTAGTCAAATTAGAGATGTGATTCTGGAAGTCAGAATCACTCATTATTCCTAATTAAAATGATTGTATCTTTCAGCTATACATGGATCCAAATTAGGGAGATTCTAATCTCGTTAGCCCTAATGCTTCCCATATATACAAATTCCATTTCAGTCTATTATTGGTAAGCCAGGCCACAAAAGCTTTAAGACAGGAGTTTAGACTGGTGAGGGCAACAGAAGAATAATTTGTAAAATATGTTTCAGATTTTCTGCTTACAGATAATTTTCTCAAACAGAGTAGCCAATGGGGCTAAAACATATGAAATAGAGCAGGATCTAGAATGGACCCCTGAGGTACCCCACACAACTTTTGTGGATGAGAATAATTATATTCTATGCAGGAATGAAACTATAGTACTTCAGGGCTATGATGCAAAGACCTAGATCGAACAAACACAATGATAACTGATGATCCATGATCATCAAAAACAGAACTAGGATCCAATGATACCAACAAAGCACACTTACCACTATCTAAGTTACCAGCAATCTCATTAACAAGTGATACCAAAGAGGTTTGATACTATGATTACAGAAGGGCAGCCAGCATTAACATTCTCACGGTCAGGGTTATGAGAAAATTAATTGGGAAGGGGGCAGGAATAAAGGGTCAGTGGTGGTGGGGGATTCATGGGATAGTTTACATAGAGGAATGAGGGGTTCTAATAGTGTGAATACTAGAAGAGAAGAGCAAGTTGAATTTGAATTTGACCTGGCTGGATAGGGTAGCCAATATCAAGATCACATTCCTTTACTACTTTCTATTACTCCCAGTGGAAGTAGCTTTAAAGTTCTGAAGCATATACAAAGAGAATTTGGGGTACATTTGGAAAAGAGGGTCATTGTAGGCAGTGAGAGAAATTCTTTTTAGGAATAATAAATTTAAGAGGTTAACAGTCCCACATAGTGATATATGTGTTGTAGCAGCCCAGATTAAGGCAGTATGGGAGGAGATGGGCATAAATAGGGAGAAGGAGTAGGTCAGAATAGAATAGCAGCAGGAACAGGTTGGAGAGGTTCTATTGGAGGAATTAGTGTGGGCACCCTGGCTTTCAGACAGAGTGAAAACAATTAATGAATCCATTCACCAAGCTGAAAGTGGGCATATGGGCAAAGGACAGGCTAGGGTTCGTAGGGGAAAACCTTACAGAGTTAACTCCTATATGTAATAATGATAATTTTATTCTAGGTGTGATGTATAATCAGTTTTAGGAGTGGGAATGAAAAAGGTTAGCTTGAATTGGGCAGCTGGTTTCACAAATGGGGAAGACTGGGGAGTTTTGAGGTGATGCAAGAGCAGTTTGATATGTTACCAAGGGATTTTACACTATAAGCAGCTGAGAAATTAATATAAATGTGTGTTGGGGAGAATAGGACCTTCTTAAAGGATTGGTTGTGAAGCGTAATGGGAGTCTGGAGGGATACCCGCATGCTTCTATGGGCCATACAAGATTTGGAGGTGAAACTTGTGACAGAAGAAAAGGACTTTGGCAGGGTTGTGGAGAAAGAGACATTTGCAGCAGGAGGGCCTAAAAGCAGGAAAATTGCTGTAAATCCTTGTACACAACAGCCTCGATATTCAGAGCCATTTAATGCTGGAGAGGCTCCTGGATGCTTAAAATCGCTTGGTCAGAGCTACTGTCAATATTCAGCAGCATGTACCGGACATTGCAGCTGAATATTGGCTGCTAACAGCTGACCTCTAATCACAAGATAGGGATGGTTTCAGGGCGGTGATTGGGTGGAGTATGGTTAGTGGCGATATTCAGGTCACTAACTGGCTTAGGTAAGTGCATAAAGTTTAGACAGACAAAAGGAGTTGTCCTAATTTTGTGCCTCACTGTACTTCATGTTTGGAGAGTCACAGTATGATTATCTGCTTTGAGGTTTCTTGCTGGGTGAGCATGCTCAAGCTGGTCTAAGTTTATAGCACACAAAGTGGCAGCATTTCGGCATTTAATTGCATGCAGCTGGAAGCAGGTGAGGGTGGTTTCATCAGGAGGGATGCAGATCAGGTTATGGAAATTGAGTATTATTGGCATTGTAGAGGAAAGCAGTATTGGGCTGTTTGGGTTTTCCTTTCATAGTGGTATAAGAAGCAAAGGTGGTGAACAGTACAGCAAAGGAGTGAGGACTATTCTGATAGAGGAACAGCGGAGGTCTGGTTTAAGGCGGGAGAGGGAGGAAGGGTGGAGGATATACGTTTAGTGCTTGGAATTTGGAGAGGTTGATGGAGCTCCAGAAGTGAGCAATCTGAAGAAGTTATATATGATAGGGAAAAGGAGGGGGAGAGGGCTAATAAGATCTGATAATTGCAGTAGGGATTCTCAGTCTGGGGTACTCAAGCAATTAAACAGTTTGGATAGAATCAGAGGAGGAGAGGGAGGAGTAGGGTCCTCTATATGGGTAATGTGGTACATAGAGCCCGGTGCCTGACTCACGAGTATGGAACCAGCAGTCTTTCGGTTTCTGTAGAGCCAGAGAGGTTGTGTTTTTGATTTCTCCTCAGCACGAAATCCTTTGCTGTTTTGGTGCCTTCCCTTTTTTGGAACATATTTTTTGGTATATTATCTTTTTCTGTCATAATTGTTTAGTTTAATCATTTGTTCCTTTAATCATTTTTTAACCCGAGTGGGGCTCTGAGCCCTTTTCCAGGTATGGGATCACTCGAGCTCCCCTGGCCATAGAGCTTTTGACCTCGGATTGTCTATTTTTCCCTCCATGTCATTGAGGGTGCCAAGCAGCTTTAAGAAGTGTAGTCGGTGCAATGGGACATTTCAGGCAAAGACCCCCATAACTGGTGTGTTCAGTGCCTAGGTTCAGACCACCAAGACATTCACTTAACCTTCTATAACTACCCTAATCACTCCCTTCCTCTTCTCTCTTCCCTACTTAATCTTGGCACAATACTAACTGTATCTGATACCCTAGAACGACAATGATAATAAAACTATGTAAGCCACATTGAGCCTGCAAATAGGTGGGAAAATGTGGGATACAAATGCAATAAATAAATAAATAAATAACCTCTTCCAGCGTATGCAGGCGAGGTCCCTTAAGTCTGCAAATTTGGTGTCAAAAACTTTCTGATTCTGCATCGAGCATGCAGGAGACAGAGCACTCAACACCAAACCTGCATCAACATCGGGTGAACCAACGGAACATCAAGAGGATGCTACATCGGATTCGATTTCACGTTCACATTGGGACTCAACGTCGTCGTCGTCAGTGCTCCATGCATCGAGGGACTTGTAGTTCAAATAGCCTAAGAAGCATCACTATCAATCTCTCTCCAGGCACTCGGCCCATACCTCCCCTACATCGATATCCTCGATGCATGGGAAGCGTCCATGCCGCAATGACCACTCTCCAGCTCATATTACATCGAGAGCTTTCAGGGTCTTCTAGATCTTATAGGGGTATTTCCCTGTGATCTAGCCTGAGCTGGTCTTGGCCTATACAAGCCTATGACAGCTTGGTACAATAAGATGGCTGCTGCAACCCTCTGACCTGAACATCTCTGTGTCAACAAGATCCAGCTTCAGCTTGTGGAAAATCACTGACAGGCTTGCTGAAGCCAAGGACATTCTGTGTTCCAACCATCCCCCTTCTATCTCTGAGACGCTGGGAAGGGAGTCATACTCATGGCACCAGAAGTTACCATCTCCAAGGTCACAAAACAAAGAACTCTTCTTGCCCATGCACTGGACTGTACGAGAGGCGAATTGGTCCAGGCTATCACCCGACAGAGAGGTCTGGAAGAGTGAGAGAAGGGGGTTAGTCGGAGACCCTCAGAGGAGGAGTACCTGTGAAGGACCTGAGAAATCGAGCAAGGCTCGGGGTGAGCTAGAGACTGTATGATATCAACCTTGTGACCTGCATAATTGGTGCAAATACCTGTGGCAGAGATTTTGGCTCTGATAACCAACGGAGAGACGGGAACCTGCTTGTTTGCTGAGAAAGACCTGCACCACATAAGACACAGACAGCTGAGTTAGCATCTGGGGAGATTCTGCTCCGGTCTTATCTGAAGCCGTCATCAGGACAGCGTGGTAAGATCACAGTGATATATTTCCTAGTCTGGGGTTAAGCAGTGGTTTTATCTAAGTACGACTGGTTTGTCAGCTCTTGGTCAGGGACAGCTGCTAATGTGCATTTTGCATAAGATGTGATGTTTTCATAAGGATCATTAGGATATCATTTGTACTGTTCTAATCATTACTGTACATAGTCTCAGGATAATCAGAGTATAGTTAGACAATATATTTTGTTAGTGTGCATATCAGTAAGAGATATTATATTGCATATACGCTATTGCAGAGTGTCTTTTTCTACCTGTAATAAAATAGAATAATTGTCATCTGTGACGTGGCTTTGGTTCTTTGGCGGGGAACAAAACACTGGCAGCAACAAGGTTCCTTTATAATATTTCCCCTAAGCTGAGCGGGAACCTTGTAATAAGTATTATCAGGGAATAATTATTGCCCTAATTACTTATTTTCATCCTACAATCTCCTACACCTGCATAGGCTATCTTTCCTTCTGTGTCCACTCTGGTTTCTCAGCCGGAACTGACACCTACCCCTTAATGATGAAATCTGGGCTATGCTCAAAGAAGAGCTTTCAGGGCTACTGCAATTGCAGTGTATACAGGCAATACAGGGTGCTTGCGCCTGCCTCAGCCCAGCTACATTGGAGAGACAGTCATGGGAGAGGTCCTGCACACCAGCTCGACATCGATTGTTAGGCGCAGCCTGTACCTGACTGACATGTGCGTCATCATTGGCAGAAGAGTTTTCTCCATCATCAAAAGCTCATATTCCTTGATGCACCTCAATGCAAAGCTGAAGTTATGGTCAACACACTCTTTCCCCGTACTCCTCATGAGTAGTCAAATGCAGACCTCTCCTGGGAAACAGATCAGGACCCACAGGATCTCTCAGATGAGGAGTCCTATGGCATTCCATCTGATCCTTCTCCACCACCTCAGAGGCATAAATCTTCTCCAGAAAGTATATTGTTTCCTGGTGTTCTCAATGACATGGCTCAAGCTATACCTTTTAAACTAGAAACAGAGGAAGAACCTTGTTTAGAGCTTTTTGAAGTAATACATTATGACTCTCCACCAATAGAGGGTATTAAGTTCCCCTCCATTCTGTTATAAAAAGTACCCCTCTGACAGTACAGATTGCCCGAAAGAAAATTGACACAATGAATAGAATACAAAAATGTGGAGGGCTGGAAAAAACGCAACTACCACATCATTCTTCAGTGGTAGAGTCCACTTTAAAATGCACTCACAGTGCCAGATCTTATCCTTCTGCTCCTACAGGCAGAGAAACAAGAACATTAGACTTTTTTGGCAGAAAAACTTTTCAAGCATCAATGCTAACCAATTGCATTTTGGATTATCAGCTTTATTCTACCATTTACTTAAAATCTTTAATATAGAATACTCTATCAATTGCAGAATTCCTTCCCCCTGACAAACAAGAAGAATTCCAGAAACGTCACAGAAAACTTCTTGACTGTTAAAGAGTGATAAATCACCTGGATCAGATGGCAAACACCCCAGGATACTGAAAGAACTCAAATATGAAATTATTGATTTGTTGTTAGTGATCTGTAACCTGTTGTTAAAATCATCTGGAGTACCTCAAGATTGGAGAGTGGCCAATGTAACACCGATTTTTAAAAAGGGTTCTGAGGTGTCAAATTCATATGAGGCCTTCTTCATATCATATCTCCAGTACAAAAGCCAGAAGTTCATGGTACATTAATGTTCTGCTTTCTGCTCTCATCAAACAGATTTTTGAGCCAGTGGAACCCTCATTATTAAAGAATCTCACATGGAAAGTATTTTTCCTAGTAATGGTTACCTTATGCAGAAGAATTAGTGAATTTCAAGCCGCAATCACATGAATCATGCATTCAGTTTCTTCAGGATAAGGTGATCTTGTTCTACTCAAGATAATCACATCTCTTCATATGAATGCAGAAATACCTAAGATAATCACATTCCTTCTTATGAATGCAGAAATAGTGTTGCCTATCTCCTGACTTAAGCTTCATAGGCACTAGCATGAAGAAGCTTTTTTACTCTGTAGCCTGTAAAACAATCTTGCATACTGCCTGAAGAGGACAAAATCTATTAGGAAGTTTACACAGCTGTTCATCTACTATGACGTTAATAAAAGTGGTGTTAACTGTACTCTAGCCAATTAGCTGGCTGCATGCTTCCATTACAATCTAGCTGGTATTCCTCCCACCAGAAGAGTTAAATCTCACCAGAGCAGAGCCATTGCTGCTACCATAGCTTCATAGGTGCCCAGTATAAGAGGCTTGTGGAGGCTAAGCCTACCCAGCTGCAAGCAGACCTAACAAGCCTCCTCATAGTACCATGTAGCACTACGCAACACAACAGGAAAGACAGAGCAAGAATCCATTAGTTCTGCAGCCTGCAGGACCTGTCATCATCATCGGGTTTCTGCACTGCCGCATTCTCTCTCTCCCCCCCCCCCCCCCCCCTTTATCGTCAACTCTCACACACTGTAGTGGTCGGCACTGTAACGATCATGGCAAGCCTGCCTTGAGGACTCAGCCTTCCCTCCATTACATGTCCCGCCTCCTCTGATTCAACTTCCTGCTTCCGTAAGGGCAAGAGGAAGAAGGCTGAGTCCTTGAGGCAGGTCTGCTGTGATCACTAGAGCGCAGACCGCTATTGGTAGCACTACACCTTGCAGCAGGAAGACATACAAGACAAGTGTAGGACTGCTTCTTTGGGAGAGTGGGAGAGTGGGACTAGGGAGAGACTGAAACTGAGGGGCCTGGGGGGGGGGGGGGGCAAGAGAAGAGACAGGGAAAGATAATGGATGGAATGGACACTGACCTTGGTGGGGAAGAGAGAGAGGGATGGAATGTACACTGACCTTGGTGGGAGAGGGGGAAGAGAGAGAGATGCAAGTGCTGCTCTGATAGACAGGGAAGGGACGGGAAAAAAGGCTGGACTAGGGGAGAAGAGACGGGAGAAGATGTTTGGATGGAATGGAAGAGAGAGGAACAGACACTGGCCCCAGAGTAGTGGGGAGGGACAGGCGGGAAGAGGTGCTGAACTTAGGAGGGAGAATGCAGTCAGGTGGATCAGCAGGGGAGGGATGAGAGAGAGAGAAAGACAACTGGACTGGGAGAGGGGAACAGAGGGGAAAAATGCTGGATGGAAAAGAGGGGGAGAGACACTGGATTCAGGAGGGAGAAATACTGGACTATGAAGGGGTGGTGGGAATTGAGGGGGAGAGATACTGACCCCAGAGTAGGGGATGCAGAAGAAAGAATAGAGTCACAGAGAAGAGATGCTGGGCTTCGAGGGAGCACAGGGACACAGAAGGGCATTGCTAGTCAGAAAAGGGATAGGGGCACATAGGGGTAATTCTGGACATGGGGGGCAGGAATAGGGGACACAGGGGCAATGCTAGACATGGGTGGCGGGAATAGGGACACGGGGGAAAATTGCTGATAACAGGAAGAGGGATAGGGACATGGGGGAAATGTAGGACAGGTCAAGGTAGGGATACAGAGGTGAAATGCTGAACATAGGAGAGGACAGGGACACTAAGAGGGCAGATTCTAAACATGGAGAAAAGGACAGGGACACAGAGGGGAGATACTGGGCAGGACAGATAGGGACGCAGAGGGAAGATGAATGGTTGATATGGAGACAGAGGAAATGTCAAGTGGACAGAAGACCCTGCAAAGACAGGAAAAAATAGTGCAGGAAAAGAGACCCTGGGACTAAAGCGAATAGAAAAATGAAATGCTCAGACAACAAAGTTAGAAAAAAGTATTTTATTTAGAATTTATTAATTGAAATATGTTAGCTTCTGGAAATGTAGACAAAACAAGAAGAATAAAGTCCTCACAAAGTAGTCAATAATTAAAAAAAAAACCAGGGATGATAGCATTATAATTATTGGGCCCAATATTGAAAATGACTTCAAAGAGCAGGAGAGAGGCTCCTGCCCAGTTAAATTGCGTTAAGCAGCCCTATAGCAGATATTCAACTGTGCTTTCTAGTCAGTGCTGGGGCAGTCTGAGACAGAACTGGAAGTTATCCAGGCACTGCCAATATTGAGTGCTAGTGCCAGGGTACAGCTGTCCAAACTTGTCTGCATAGTTAGCCAAGTATTGGCACTGAATCTTGGCTGGCAGCCAGACAAGATCCAGATATTCAGTGCTGGTGCCAGGATTAGGTCCCGCATTGATTATCCAGGTCAAATTCAGCCCACCTTTAAAACTTTCTGACTTCACTAGCTGAATGTTAAGAAAATTTACTAAATTGCCAATTGAGATTCATATCTAGGCGGTATACAAGCAAAAATAATAATACAAAATCAAAACAATTTACAGAGTATAATTAGAACAAAGCAATACAATGCACTTAAACGAAGGGACTTTTAAAACTAAAATGTGTAGTTAGGACATTTTAAGTAATTATTTTTTGCATGTCCCATGCTAATCTTTCAATTAGCTTGTAGGATTTGCAAAAAATTAATGCAGGAGCACTTACCTCCTCCTATTTAGGAGGTGTTAAGTGCTCCCATGTTAAGTCTGTGTTGACTAGTTAGTGTGCGCTAATCAAAACTTGCTGGATAACCCTTCCATGCCTTTACCCCCACCCATGTGTTAAATAGGACAATGTCCTTTAGTAAAAGGACCCCCCAAATGTTACATTGCTGCAGTTTAAATGAAACACATATGATTGATCACTGTTTAAAAGGCTCTCTTTTTGCAGCTATGTTACTGCCTTCACTACCATACATATTATAGCCCAGATAAGTGAAGACACCCTCTCTAATAAATGACCATTGCCGAAAGTATGTGAAAAACCTACAGTACAGTCTTGATTATCCAACCTTCGCTAATCTGACCATCCAGCATGTCAAACAGACTCCCCCATTCCCCCCTGTGACATCTCATTTATTTCTATTAAAAATCTTTGTTTTAGAACAGTTTTTGAAAATTGGGAACTCTATGCCTTTTGCCTTTGTTTATGCATTGTTTAGGGGGGTTTATGCAGTGTTTTATGTATTATCCAACTTTTAATTTATCCAACAACTGGTTGTCCCATTTACGTCGGATAATTGAGACTGTACTGTAGTTATGTGAATTTTCTTTTTTAAAGGGACTTTGCTGTCACTCCATGCTGAGCAAATTTTACCATGAAATGGATGTTGGAGCACTTGGAATCAGCAGGTTCTGTTTTGCATCTGATGTGGCCTGCCTCTCCGTTTTACTAACCAGTGATATGAGATCGTGCATTGGATTATCATATAGGTTTGGATAGTATTAGATTCTGTCACTAATGTGTAGAATTTCCTTCATTTTATAGTTTGCTTTTAAGATGAGAGTATGAAGTTCAAACAAGCAATGATATACACTGTGCTCAAGATAACATCTAATTCTTAATATCTGATGAGGGGGGATCATATTTTTAAGCTTCCTTTTGTTGGAAGCAGTTCCTTTCTTAAATATCTTATATGGTGTAGGTTGACAAAGAATATTTTCCTTTTATTTACTGTTTAGTTTCATGCTATGGACACTTTGCACAAGAATGTTTATGACATTTCAAAGGCAATATCTGCATTAGTGCCACAGGGTGGGCCAGTACTGTGTAGAGACGAGATGGAGGAGTGGTCAGCCTCAGAGGCAAACCTGTTTGAAGAAGCACTAGAAAAATATGGAAAAGACTTCACTGATATACAACAAGATTTTGTAAGTATAATTAAGTATTGAGAATTACATTCCAAAAGGTAAAACACATATTACTCTGAACATACTCAAAATTTGAACATTATACAATGCAAAATAAGCTCATGTTCATAGCTTCTTCTTCTTTTTTTTTTTTTTATAATTGGGAAAGGTCTCTGAATCAAATTTCATTTTCCAATGAAAAGCAGGATGTACTGTTCTTGCTGATGGTTAATATCATCACTGTTCACTCTAAAATGAGCAGGAGTCCCTACAGTCCTGCCAGTGGGGGTGCTGTTTCACTATCGCATTTTCAGTAGTGAGGGACAGTCCAGCTCTGCAGTACTCCAGAGATCCTGCCTGTCCCTAGTGATTGAAAACACAGTATTGAAGCACCACCCCCCATTGACATCAATACAGTTGGAGTACTCCTCATCTTAGAGGGAACAGTGGATATCATTTGGCAGAGCCCAGCTTGGGAAACACTTCCCAGCGTCTATTCCAGAAGCCTTTAAAAAACAGTTTACTATGCATATGCATGTCTTTACTGTGTGGAACTGACTCGGTGTTTAGTTTTGCGTAGAGCAGTGAGGACACATGTTGCTGGTACTCCCACACAGCTCACAGTTCTCAACTTCTCATTACATTTTGAAATGTTTTTACAGTGTGTGTGTGGTAGGGAAGGGTTGTTTGTTTTTTAAGTGTTTCACTATGTAAGTCTTGTCATACAGGGCCACTGTCCTCCTAATTTCCTTATATCTCAGATTTCTCAGCACTTACGTTTTCTTACCAGACCATCTTAGGCCTTGGGCGCCTAGTTGGGGATTTTTTTCATTGAGCCATTTGATTTCACTTTGGCCATTTTTCTTGACATGTCTCAGAAAACTCCCGGAGGTTTAAAAAAAAATGTTCCAGGTGCAACAGGACCATGTCTTTCAGACACTCAACTAGTGCCTGGAGTCTGATCATTATCCCTCTTCTTATAAACTCTGTTCACAGATGTCAAGCAGAGGTATCAGGGGTCAAAAGCAGCAGTGTGAATGGATTTTGCTGCCAAGAAGTCCAGTCCATCAACATTGGAGCCATTAGTCTCTGACTTCAGGAGCTGCATCGGACACTAGAGATGCATTGATATAGAGATGGCCTCCACCTTCTTCAACATGGAGCATGGATAGGGTTTGCCAGGATAGAGCATCCTCCAATACCACCTCAAGGATGAGGAAGGATTCATTGTCTTGTTGAGGACAAGAAGCATCGGCATCAATCCCCCTCAAAGTGCGATTAAAGAGCACCAAGACATCGTGGTCATGAATGTCCTTGAAGAGCTGCTGATGTGAGGGTCACCCACCTTCCCAGGAACCAAATGGGGTACAACAGCCTCTAGCGAACTGAGACCAGGTCACTGATACTCCCCCAATGACTTAGAAGGATGTGTCCAATCTGGCTGAGTTCCCAGCCTTCATCAGTAGCAGTCCTTGAGGAGCAGCTCAGGACCATGCTCCAGAAATAGATGGAGTGACTGTTTGCCTGGCAAGAGGCTGTGGCATTGAGAGCATCAGTGCTGGCACCTCAGGGTGGTTCAGCCTACTTTGGAGGTCCATGCACTGACTGGGGAACACATCAGTACCAAGGCCTTGAAGGGCATTGGAACTGGGGTGCATCAAACCGGTGTCAATCTCCACCCCTTCGGCAGGGGGTGGGGGGAACCTCCTTGGGGAGCCAGGGCTCTTTGGTACCTCAACACCCCTGCTCCTGGCCTGACCAAACTATCAGTTGTTCAAGGCAGAGACTGAGATGTCTTAAGAGGAGTACTTTTATGAGCCTGATTTTGACCACTCCTGGGTATCTCAGGAGGCACTAGAGGTCCTTAACCTCAGACCACTCCTTCCACATAAAAGGAGAACATTATCTCCAGAGGAGCTCTCTTTTTTGATGATGTCTGTGAGATGGCTAAGTCCATCCCTTTGATTTGAAAACTAAGGATGAGCCCAGGGCCAAGACACTGGATATATTCTGTTACCCCCCCCCCCCCCCCAGAGGCTATGACAGTGCCCATGCACTGAAAACTTAAGCTTGTACAGATAACGCTGTGAGAGGCCTCCCCCCCCCCCCCCCACAATATATATGAGGGCAGTAAGAAGGTTGACTCTATGGAGTCTAGAAGGCTCCAGGATTTGAGTAGCTCTAGGTTCCTCACCATTCCGTGAGGTTGAATCCGCTCTCAAGCCAAGAGTTCCAAGACTCTGTGCTTCTGGCGAGGGAGGCTCAGACCTTAGAATCTTTTGGGAAGTTCTTCCAGAATGCTGTACTCGCTTCCCGCATAGCTTCTTTCCAGCTATTAATGAGCATATACTTGTGGAACATTGTGCTGGGTGTGGCGAAGTTTGCAGAAACTCTTTCATCAGCTAGTATCCAGAGAGCAGGAGTGTCGAAAGTACATGGTCCAGACAACATATGATGCTTTCGATATAGCATCCAGGGCATCTGCATGGGCAGTTGGTAATGAAACCCATGCGGAATGAGGTCATACTGGACATAGTATTTACAAATGGGGAGAGCATTTCTGATGTTGTTATGGGTGATCATCTGGCATCAAGTGATCACCGAATGATGTGGTTCAATATTAGGACAGGTGTGGAGAGGGTTAATTCAAAAGTGAAGGTTCTAGACTTCAAAAAATCTAACTATTGAGATGGGGGATTACCTCAAGGAATTGTTTGTTAGCTGGATGAGAACACCTGGAAGAAGTAGGAAAGCAGTGGCCAAAACTGAAAGGAACTAGTTTAAGGGCAACAAAAGTAAGAGAAAAAGGCTGCTTTGTTTCTCCAAAGTAGTGGCTGAAAGGGTAAGAAAAAGAGGTTAGTTTTAAATAAACTACAAGAGATCGCAGAAAGAGGAAGATGGGTGACAGTATCTGGAAAAACTAAGAGAGGCTGGTAAAGTAATCAGGAAAGCAAAGATGAAAATGGAAGAAAAAATAGCCAGTATAGTAAAATTTGGGTACAAGACATTTTTTTAGATAGGTTAGTGATAGGAGGAAGTGCAAAGTGGCATTGTGAGACTCGAAGATGAAGGGGAGGAATATGTAGAAGTTGATAAGGTTAAGATAAAATTGCTTAACAAATGTTTCTATTCTGTGTTCACAGAGGAAGGGCTGAAGTAGGACCACAGAAGACAAACACAAATAGGAATGGAAGTATGGTAGACCCTGAATGATTTTCAGAGGACTTTGTTTGTGAGGAGCTATCTAAATTAAAGGTGGACAAAGGGATTGTGTTAGACCGAGTAATGTTTAAAAAGAACTTGATATACTGCCTTTCAAAATGAGAATCAAAGCAATTTACAAATAATAAATACATAGAAAAGAAAAGAACTCAAATTTCCGACAGGAAAGACAACAGAAGGGCAGGAGATAGAAGAGGGGAAGAACACACTGCATACATCCAAAGGTAGTGTACGAACTTGGAAGTGCTGGCAGCTCTATTGGCTGACCTTTTCAATGCTTCTCTAGAGTCAGGAGTGGTTCTGGAGGACTGGAGGAGGGTGGATGTGGTCCCTCTCCTCAAAATCTGAAGGATGTTGGGAACTACAGACTGGCTAGTCTGGCCTCTATGGTAAGTAAGTATAATGAAAATGCTTCTAAAACGAGTAGTGAGGTTTCTGGAATCCACTGGACTGCAGGAGCCGAGGCAGCATGGTTTCACTAGAGGGAGGTTTTGTCAGACATATCTGATTAATTTCTTTGACTAGATGACCAAAGAGTTGAATCGAGAGAGCAGTAGATGTGGTGTTCTTAGATTTTAGCAAAGCCTTTGAAGTAGTTCTGGATGTGTGACTTATAAATAAACTGAGTGCTCTCAATATGGACCCTAAAGTGACTGAGTTAGGAACTGGTTGAGTAGAAGATGTCAAAAAGATAATGGTAAATGAAACTTACTCTGAGGAAAGGGATGTTTGCCACAATGATTTTTTCTTGGGCCAGTTCTTTTAACATGTTTTGTAAATAATTCTGCAGAAGGGCTGTTTAAGGAGAAATTAGATCTTACCTGCTAATTTGCTTTCCTTTAGTCCCTCCGGACCGGACCAGGATTGGACTGTTGGGTTGTGCCTGCCTACCAGCAGGTGGAGACTGAGAAAAAACTCTGACTCTAGAGAGCCAATAGGAGCCCTGGCCATGTGACCTCAGTATTTGAATAACAAAGCAGGAAAGAAAGAAAGAACTTCTGTGCCGTATGGAATCCTAGCAGCCACAAATTCCTCGGCAAAACCGAGTACTAGAGCTCGCCAGCAACTCTCACCAGAGAAGTGGCATGGCCCATTCATATTAGAGCTCACCAGCAACTCTCACCAGAGAAGTGGTATGACTCACTTAAGGTTTCATATATATTCCATCAACTGAGCTCACCAGAAACTCTCACCAGAGAAGTGGTATGACTCACTTAAGGTTTCATATATATTCCATCAACTGAGCTCACCAGCAACTCTCGGCAGAGAAGTGGTATGACATATTTAAGGCTTTATATATATTCCAGCAACTGAACTCACCAGCAACTCTCACCAGAGAAGTGGTATGACATATTTAAGGCTTTATATATATTCCAGCAACTGAACTCACCAGCAACTCTCACCAGAGAAGTGGTATGACATATTTAAGGCTTTATATATATTCCAGCAACTGAACTCACCAGCAACTCTCACCAGAGAAGTGGTATGACCCATTAAGGTTTTATATATATTCCAGCAACCGAGCTCACCAGCAACCACCAGAGAAGTGGTATGGACCACGCAAAGTCTTTTTTTTTTTTTTTTTTTAAACATTCCACGTGTGGTAAAGGAACGAATACACTTCCAAACTTAATAAAAGAATCTAAAGAGTTGATAGAACATGGGAGGGGCCTGGTCCGGTCCGGAGGGACTAAAGGAAAGCAAATTAGCAGGTAAGATCTAATTTCTCCTTCCTTAGCATCCCTCCGGACCGGACCAGGATTGGACTGTTGGGAAGTACCAAAGCAGTAATCTTACGGGAGGGACAGACATTGAGAATGTGGTAGAGTCCCTGAAGACACCCAAACTAGGATGAATACGAAGCCAAAGCTTGACGATCCAAGAACCACCAATAAACTAAATAGAATGACTACAAAGCAAAAAAGCTGAAGCTGAAAAGTCCAAGCGACGCTGAACATTGTCCCCTACCAAGTGGCCGCTATATATTGTCCCCTACCGGACTATCAGTGCAGCGCAAAGGACAGAGAGACTCAAGAAAAAAACGACTGAAAGAAGGATGACAAAGATAGAAGCAGAGCTGCCTGGCAACAAAAAACTGCAATGAATCTACCTCAGCTGAGAAGGTGGAAACCGAAATCCTAAAGTACAATACTCCAGATATTGTAGACTGTTGCTGACCTAGCAACAGATTGGAAGTATGTAAAGCCTGTCAGTGAGAAAGTACCTGATCACTAGAAGCTAAATAGGTAAAAACAAGAATGCAGTTAAATACTATGCAGAAGAAGGTACCTAAATCCTTGCTGCAAACTAGACTGAAGGTCCAAATAAACTGACAGCCGCTGCAGTTACCCAACATGGAAAAAAAATATCTCAGAGCGCAATTCAACTGAGAGAGAAAGAATCATCTGTAGCTGTTGCCTCTGCAAGCCAATCACCTGAGACTCTTGTCGTAGACCCCAATTAGTGAAAACGGGAATAAATCAACAGTAGACACTTGTTAGTACCTTTCATCTGTTAGAAACATATAGAAGTCCATAAACACTACACAGTTCCAGGAACAACATGTATAGAATGTTTGTATGTTTAGGAATCTAGCCAGGTGCTCATGGTCTGGATTGGCCGTGGACAGAAAGGTGGGCTCAATAGGACCTTTGAGCTTTTCCCAGTGTGGAATTACATATGTACTTATGTAGAACTATAAATATACATATATATTTTCACAGATGCAGCCATCAAAAAACTGGTCACTGTGTATATGCTCCTGGCATACCTGCAGGAAGAATGCTCAATCTCAACCACTAGTGAGAATACAGAGGCCAACTGAGCGGAGGGATTCCATCAGAGATAAATACCTGGATACGAGAGGGCATCTATCTCTGCCGCTGACAAGTCTTTTTAGCAAGAGAGTAAGCGAGGCACATGGAAGGTCAGAGCGAAAAGAAATAGTTGTAGAACTGGGACCTCCCCTTAAGGTACTATCCACTGAGAACTCTTTTTTTTTTTTTTTTTCAATGGTCACGAAATTGACAGAGTGAAAAGCTGCCCAAAAAAGACTACCGAGACTCCAAAGCGAATGAAGAAAAAATTCCTTCTTGGGAGCTAGAAAGTAAAATTTTACTCTGCAAAATAGAGCAAGGTAATAGCCGAAGGCCCAAGAACATCCAGAGAAAACAGAAAGTGGGACGCTTGTAGAGAAGGCAAAAACAGTCTGCGCCAACTTGACTAAACAAAGAGAGAAAAAATAGAAACATGCTATGAAATCTAATGAGATCACACGAGAGCTCAAAAGAGAGCTCAAATGAGAGACCTGGCTACATGCACCCGAAATGCACCACCCGTTGCTTGACCTGACAACTCTGCCAATAAGACTGTCTGTAATGAACCAGACATCTATGGAAAGGATGAAACGACGAGACGTAGTTTCATGTGCGCCGCTGCTACTACGACCATAACTTAAGAAAAAAGTGCGCGGAGCCGACGCAAGACCGAAGAGCAGGGCAAGAAAACTGGTAATGAGGACCTTATCATCCTCGTATCACAGACATTACTCCTCCTATACTGAGATGTACTAAGATGTACTGACCCACATCCATAAGAAATGAATGTGGTACTTGCAACCTGGATTGACCACAACTGAGAACAGGATGCTGGGCTTAATGGACTCTTAGACTTTCCCCATATGACCATACTCATATACTAATAGCAAAAATGCACAGGAAGTGAAAGAATCCCCTTCCAATTGAAAGGAAGGTCTGGAATGAGGATATATAGAATGAAAATGAAAGGATCACCATATGTTGAGCGTGGACTGAGACACACTGGCCTTTAATTTTACTGGATCTCCCCAAACCTCGTATCATGTCATGCCTCCTTCCTCACTGAGATGTACAGAGATGAACAGATGCACACTCACAAGATATGAATGTGGTATTTGCAATCTGGATTGACCCCATCTGAAAACAGGATGGGGACTCTTGGCCTTTCCCATTATGGCAACACTTATGCCCTTATGGCAAAAAATGCACAGAAAATGAGTGAATCTCCTTCCAAGAGAAAAAAATTCTGGAGAGAGGAAGAATAAAATGAAAATGAAAAGGAATAGACTTGGAAAATACCTATTACGGAAAAGGTGGTGAATTTGTGCCACAGGAGACAAGACTGTACCTGACGTCAAGAAAGCTTGAAACAAGACCCTAAAATCTGTAAGAAAGGGATAGCAGATGTTATGGATGGTCATACTGGACAAAACCAGAATGTTTACCATGTGCCCAGGCTGAATAGATAGAGGAAACAAAAATACAAGTAGATGGCATGAGGACCTCCCACTATCCTTAAGTGGGAGAAAATGCAAATTGACCTGATAACTTTACTCCCTAAGTGGACATATATCTTGTAAGTTCTAGAAGAAAACTAAGATAACACATGAGAAACTCCAAGACAGTTGGAAAGTAGAGAAGACGTGAATAAAACATGCCTTCTAAAGCATCTGAGAAAACTGGGTGCTCGGTAGACAGGACTGAGTCTCCTAGAATATAAGAACCATCTGAACCATGTAGCCTATGCAGCTGTCATCTGCTATGCCAAAGAGAACGCATAGCCATGAAAGAAAATTGCTGAAAGGAAGTAAGACCTTATGTCCAGAATTGCAAAGTACGCAACAATTGAGTATCAGACAATGTATTTCATTGCACATGGCATCTGAACCATATAGCCTACGCTCTAGAGAACGTTTGTTAAGATCTTAAAACACTGTATAAGAACATAGCCACGGAGGAAAATTTCCTGAAAGGAATTAAGATCTTATGTCCAGCATTGTAAAGTACCAAACAATGGCACCTGAACCAGATAGCCTATGCCATAGAAAATGTTTATTAAGTTCTTAAAACACTGTATAACATCATAGCCATGAAGGGAAAAGCTTGAAAGGAACTAAGATATTATGGCCAGATTTGTAAAGTACTAATCAATTGACTATTAGACAATGTAGTCCTATTCACCAGGAAATGAGAAAGACACAGAGTGACACACACTGGACCTCCATAAAAACTGCGCTAGACAATAGCAAAGACCCTTCCTCCAAACATCACACACAAGGGAAAGGAATAGGAAATTGGTTATTTTGGAGCTGAGATATAATTTAATTCGCCCCATTGTCTAAAACAGAGAATTCCCGACTGAGCTGCACTTTGAATCGGAGTCTTGCCAAGAACAAAGAAATCGCCAACTGAGCTGCACTTTAATTCACAACATTGCTAGCAACCAAAAAGTCCCCGACGGAGAAAAAACAGAGGGAAAAAACAAAATGAGCGCCATTCGCATCGTAACATTTCGTTTTTTTTTTTTTTTTAATAGCTTGAAAAATACATGTACAAATTAATTGCGGGGAAAATATACTACCAATTGCCCCAACTACCGGAGAAACAATATCTCCTTTCCATTGCACAAACAGCCAAACACAGTAAAAGCAGAAAAAAGGTGCCGCATCAAGGGAAATTGCAGCTGCAGGCAAAACAATGGCGGCCAAGTGCGCCAAAATGAGAAGAATAAAGTTCGGGGGAGAAAACCACTGACCAGACCGACGAAGAAGCAGGAAATCCGTGCCGCTGAAAAACAGATAACCTCCGATGCACCACAAAACATGGTTTAGCCTCTGGCCCGACAGGAACCGTCAATACAGCTCCCAAGCTATACAGACCTGTCCAAGAGTGAGCACGCGCTTAACAGTTCGCGCCTCTCTCTTTTTTTTTTTTTTTTTTTTTTTTACAACTACCGCTGCTAACAATGCCGGATAGCAGAGGAAAATTAATGAAGATAACAAAAAAACGCCGATTAAAGTCACAGACACTGACTTTTCACTTTTTTTTTTTTTTTTTTTTTAAATAGCTCCGCCAGAAAAGAAAATAAAGACTCTTCAAACAGAATAAGACAGAAGAGCTACCTGCTCGTTATAAGACTGGGGAAAGCAAAAACTACTTCCTTTAAATTCCTTTCATTTGAATTAATTTTTTAAATTTTCTTTTACTTGATTTAATTCTTTAAAAACAGCTGCCTATTAAAAGTGGCTGCCTCTCCCAAAGACGGTACACCTTTCCAGAGAAAGGGACGGCCCTTCCCTGCTAAGCCAGGGAGATGGGGAGGAAGGGGGGTGGACTCGAGACACCCGAGTTTAACACCCCAGAGGCTGTCAAAGAAAGAAAAGAAACCCTGTCAAGCCTCTAATTACGATTCCAGGCAGAGCAGAAGTATTATAAATATATCTGTAATATCTTATAGAGAAAAAGAGAGAGAGAGACTAATGGGCTCACTTCCTACCTGCTGAGAGACTGAGAAAATACTGAGGCTAAGGTCACATGGCCAGGGCTCCTATTGGCTCTCTAGAGTCAGAGTTTTTTCTCAGTCTCCACCTGCTGGTAGGCGGGCACAACCCAACAGTCCAATCCTGGTCCGGTCCGGAGGGATGCTAAGGAATAAGGTTTACCTCTTTGTGGATGATACCAAAATCTGCAACAGGGTAAATTCCCCTTATGGTGGGGATAGCATGAGGAGGGACCTAGCAAAGTTTGAAGAATGGTTCAGATTTTGCAGCTTTTTTTTTTTTTTTTTTTTAAGTTTTATTAATTTAATTTAATGAAAATACAATATCAAAACAGCAAAAAGCAAGTTAGTAACTTCAGAGAGCTGTAGTACATGTATATGTACATGTACTATAATTTTCAATCTCAGCAGGACTGATGGAGCAAGCAGTACACTACAGAGGCATTACTAAGAACGATCCTATGGGCCATGAAGAGACAGTCTCCAAGTTGTGTAAATATCCCATATTTTACAATGTGAAATAATACGCCCATGTTTCTGTGCAGTCAGTTGGGACATCAAGCAGCAGTAATCTACTTTCTGAAAGACTTTCTGCAAAGGTGGTACCGCTGATTGTTGCCACAGTTGAGCCAGTGCAGTGAAAATATACATCAGCAAAAATTGTATCTCTTTAGAGATCCATGGGGCCCTATAATTCAATAGGCAGCAATCTGCCCGAGTAGGATAGGTAATGGGTAAGAAAGTATTAACCTCCTGAACCAAGGCCTGCACCACTGGGCACGGCCACCATATGTGAAAACATGTCCCTTGTTACACACAGTTGCACTAGCACAGAGGGGGGACCACATATTATATATTTGAACCACTTTTGTAGGGGTAATGTACCATTGATAAATCATCTTGTACCTATTTTCCACCAGTTGGGTAGCTACTGATACCTTGAATAAGCTTTTGAAGATCTTATTCCACTGGTGTGGAGTGTACGTCTGTGACAAAATACCTTCCCATTTTGTAATATATCTTTGGACAGGAGCCTCCTTTTAATAATGCTCAGTACAGTCTTGATATACCCCCCTCCTTGTACCAGAGGCCATAGCCAGCTCCAAAGAGGTGTTAGCCAAAGCAAGCTCCTCTTGCTGTATGCATTATAAAGTCTCTTGAGTTGTAAGTAATAAAAATGGTCTCCCATAAGTAGCCCAAACTCCTCCTGAAGGTCAGACAACAAAAGGAGTTCACCCTCATTCCAGACCTGCCCCAGAGTTTGTAAGCCTTGTGTATCTCAGCGTGCATATGTCTTTACGTCCATTGTGGTCCACGGGTTATCAGTACCCTTTTGCCAATGTGCCACAATCTCTGTCTGCCACCTGATAATATAATTCAAAGTTAGGCACCCCCCCCCCCCCCCCCCAATACCATCTGCCTTCAGGTGATACAAAATCCGGCGATCCACTCTAGGGAGTTTGCGTTTCCAAATATAAGCAAAAGCTTTTCACTTGAGGGCTTCAAAAAAATGAGCGGGGGACTTGTAATGGAATAGCCTGAAATGGATACAACAGCCTCGGGAGGATTGTCATCTTAAGAGCCAAGACCCATCCCAACTACGATATCTGTAAACTCTCCCACCTGTCGAGATCTGCCCCTATTCACCTAGGAATTCTAAATCGGAGATTTTGTGCCAAAGCTGCTGCTCCCTCTCCCTTTCTGAACGACTTTCTCCAAAGGTGGTGCCGCTGATTGTTTCCGTAGTTGAGCCAGAATTCTCTCCCGTGCCTCCTTGTAAAGGTGCGCCTGTAAGGATATAAGATGGCTCCTCATCACCACCTTCAGGCACTCCCATAGTTTCAGAGGAGTCAACTCTGGAGCATCATTAATTTGCAAATAATCTCAAAAGCTTTTTTCTAATTGTTATAGATGTTCCAGGTTATCCAGCAATCTATCCTGCAAGCACCAAGGGAGATGAGTAGGCATACCCCTATTAAAAACGAAATGAACTGTGAGGGGGGGGGGGGGGCATGGTCATTCCCAGGTCCTCAAGTATATATCCACTGCAGAAACAGATCTTCTAATCAGGGAGGCCCCTGGCCACATGTCAGTCCTAGAATATGTGTCATGCATAGAAGAAGTATAGTCCCTTTCACTCCCATGTACCTCCCTCCATATATCATAAAGGCCCCATTTAACTACAAAAGAGAATTCTCGGGCATAATCCCTTTTGCATAATTAACCTTAATGGCTGAATTATCGCTTATATGGTTCAGGGTAATGTTAGTCACTCCCTGTCAAAAGCATATCTTCAACATTGTTTGCTAAAGTGTCTGACAGTTGCTGGAAAAAAAGGCCTTGATTTTGATTAGTTGCATATAAATTAGGAAGGGTGAACACCAACCTTCAAAGTTCTACAATCATTATCAAAAAGTGCCCCTTTTTATCTGAGATTCTGTTACGTATTTGCCAAGGATAGATCTGCCTAACAGGATACCCAGCCATGCAGTTTTGGGACAGATGCAGCTGGAGGCAAAATGTGCTACAGCGTATTTTGCTGTATTCATATTTAGGTAGTAAATGAGTCTCTTGTATAAAGAGCACATCTGCCTGCAAATGCCCCATCTCCTTAAATAACAATTGATGTTTATATGGTACATTAAGGGACATGATTGCATATCAATTCCAGTTTTTCTGACTTGTAAATGTCCACCTCCAAATAGCTTAATCCAGAGACCCCCCTCCAATGTTGCAATCCGCTTCGATGTATCAGCCCCTCCATCAGTCTTAGTATAAGTCCCTGTTGCACCCTTACCCCCTGGTGGCCCCTTACCTCCTGGTGCGGGCGGTAGGCAGAGTGCACTTTTTTGGGGCTCGGCAGGGAGACCATCTATGGCGTGGCAGTGTCGACGTGCTTGGCTCTCCTTCCTGTGGAATGGCAGGGTGTGTTTTCCGCTGAGCCGGCAAGGAGCTTGCAGGCATGTCATGGGCATAGTGACGTCAGCCACTTCCTCTTGCCACCTTTTGGTGCTCCTCGTCTCGGTCCCGCCCCTTTGTGTCCCTTTAAATGCCGGTGTTTCCTAACAGTTGGGCCTTCAACAACGCACCTCTTTGCGGTGATTTTTCTTCTTGTGGGGATTCTGAAGATCTTGGTCCAGTTTCCTTCTGGTCTGCCAATCCTTCCAAGCCAAGTCTGTTCCTGGCTACCAGCTCCTGCCAGCCAGCTGCTTCAGGTGTCCGTTCCTGCCAAGCCAAGTCTGTTCCTGGCTACCAGCTACTGCTACTCCAGACTTTCACTCCGGCCAAGCCAAGTTCGCTCCTGTCTCCAAGCTCCTGCTATCGTCAGTCCAACTGGCCGTCCGCACCTGGTGGCTCAACCCTCAGAGAATGACGGTTAGGTTTGGTGAAGATTGTCAGGGTTTGCTAGCTGTCTTCAGCCCTTAGATCGAGGACTTCCACTCAACTTATCTGGTTCAGGCGACACGGTGTAGGGTCGCAACAATCCCCAATTCTCTCTCCTCAGTTTCCCCCCAGCCCTCTCCTCCTTTCCCTTTCAAACATCTGTTAATGAAGACAGGAAGACATATCCTAATGACCATGGTCAAAAAAGGTCATATATGAGGAAGAAGCCGTTAGCCCACAGTCCTATGTGCAAATAAATTATATATCTTCCAAGATCCCATGTTCTATGACTATTCAACTCACACAGCCATTCAAAAGTCCAACTGGTTAAACCTCTAACATGTCTGATTTCAGACTCCAATGACAATACCGGTATCCGTGAAATGAGGAGGCTCCACGTGTAGCACAGCCAAGGGTCTGCTACCGATTCTTATAAGTTTTTTTTTTTTCCCCTCAAAACGGTCACGATATTCCTCAATTTCCAGATGCTATCAACGTAGAGTTTTTGATTCCTGAGGTGTCAGGCGCCTTCTGCCTTTGGTGACCTGTTGCCATTTGGGGCGAGAGCGGTTAGAGGCCTAAGTTCTCCTGTGCGACGTAGGGTTAATGCTCTCAAGTCCTGATACAGTTCCACACTTTGATTCCCATATTATCAGACTTTTCGCTCTGGCTTTCTGTAGGACTGCTTCCTTTGTTTTGTAATTGATGATGTCTCTGGGTAGATTTGCCCTTGGGCGATTTACCACATGATGGGCTCTATCCAATTTAATGTGCTCTGATGTCACTACTTGACCTTCCTCTGATAGTAACATGCTGGCAATCTTTTGCACAACCAGCTCACAATTGGTATAGTCCGCCGTTTCCAGGACCCCCCCCCCCCTCCCCCCGAATCCGAATATTGGAGCGGTTTTCTACATTTTTAACTTTGTCCAGCATTAAGATTTCGTCCGTTTGCTGTATGGAGAGGGAGGCTTCTAGGCCAGTAAGGGCTTCTTGATTTTCCTCAATACGCATCTCCAAGACCTGTACTTGATGGCTTAAATTTCTTATCTCCCCCCCCCCCCCCCAAAAGGTCTGCTGCTAATATTGATAATTCCTACTACTACTACTACTACTTAACATTTCTAAAGCGCTACAAGGGTTACGCAGCGCTGTACAATTTAAACATAGAGGGACGGTCCCTGCTCAAAGAGCTTACAATCTAAGAGACAAGTGAACGGTCAGTCCGATAGGGGCGGTCAAATTGGGGCAGTCTGGATTTACTGAATGGTAAGAGTTAGGTGCCGAATGCAGCATTGAAGACGTGGGTTTTAAGCAAAGACTTGAAGATGGGCAGGGAGGGGGCTTGGCGTAAGGGCTCAGGAAGGTTGTTCCAAGCATAGGGTGAGGCGAGGCAGAATAAGCGGAGCCTGGAGTTGGCGGTGGTGGAGAAGGGTACTGCTTTAATATCTTGTGTTATCTCATGTAGTAATAGACAAAGCTCCAGAGGTGTTTCTTGCTCTTCAACGGGCCTTTCAGCTGACTCCTGTTCGTTTTCCTGGCATTGCGTAAATTGAAGGAGCAGCACCATTTCACCAGTCCGTGCTATTTTTGTTATTGCAACAGTCTGTGGCTGGTGGTGCGGATTGTGGGCAAAATCTTTAAGATTTGTACATGAAGGAAGCAACATTTCGGCGTCTCCGGATGCAGTAGGTCAAAATTTATCAGGCTGTGCAAAGTTGGAATGGGGATTGCCTCTATTGATTGGGATAGTGGAGAGATGAAAAATTAGGGCTTCAAGAGCTCTGAGTTCAAGCGTCCATCTTGGATGATGATGTCCATTCCTCTCGTTGGCAGCTAAGATTTAATGCTTTAAAAAAAAATAATAATAATATCATGCATTTGGGCTACAAAACCCAAGGGAGCAATGTAGTTTAAGGGGTAAAGTACTTATGTGCACAAAAGAGGAACCGGTACTTGGGGATGATAGTATGTGATGATCTTAAGGTGATGCAGAAGAAACAGCGAAGGAGACAAGATTATATCACAGGACAACACTCTGTGTTAAAATCCTTTATTGACCTCCAGAACATGACACGGGCCATATTTCAGCTATTAAGCCTGCATCAGGAGTCTCGTGGGGATGTGTATGCACACAGATTGCACGTTGCAGTAGCAACAAGGAATGTCTCGGCCAATGCCAACTCACTGGAGCGTCTGCACTACTCACTGTATACTTCCTACTGCAGTGTGTGTACAAGGATTAATGGCTCTGCAAACTCTTGTCACTGTATATGCGCAACTCACAAAGGATTTTAACACATAGAGCATCATCCTGTGATATATTCTTGTCTCCTTCACTGTGTCTTCTTGAGCTGCAAAGGTTCATTCGTCTGTGTTTTCATATGATATTAAGGTAGCCAAACAGGTGGAAGAGGTAATGAGAAAAGCTAGAAAGTTGCTTGGGTGCCATAGGAAGAGGAATGGCCAGTAAGAAAAAGGAGGTGATAATACCTTTTGTATAGGTTCCTGTTGAGACCTCATTTAGAGTTTTGTTTACAATTCTGGAGACTGCATTTTCAAAAAGATATAAACAGGATGAAGTTAGTCCAGATGGTGGCTACTGAAATGGTCACTGGACTTAAAGATCTCAATATGTATACTTTGGCAGAAAGGCTGGAGAGGTGAGATATGATAGAGACATTTAAATACCTCCATGGCATAAATGCACAGGAGGCAAATCTTTTTAGATTGAATGGAAGCACTGGAATGAGGAGGCATAGGATGAAAGTGAAAGGCAACAGACTCGGGAGTAACCTAAGGAACTATTTCTTCAGGGAGAAACCGGTGAATTCATGGAATGGCCTCCTGGTAGAAGTAGTAGAAATGAAGACTATACCTGAAGTAAAGAAAGCTTGGAATAAATACATAACCATAAGTCCTGGCTGGCTAATATTCATCAGGAGATAACTGGCTATCTCTGCTGAATATTTGCAGTTAGCACATAGTGGCTAACCAGCTATTTTGCATGATATAGCCAGTTAGCGCCGATATGCAATGCTGTCTCCAGCCGGCTGAACATCGGGCTCATTGAGTTGGGTCATGCAATCACATGAGTGTTTTTAAACATACGCATTGCCCACAAAATCTTTGAGAGTGGGGCACCCTTTTGATAGACCATTTTGAAAGTCACCTCAACAAGGTCGGTTCTGCTTCAGACAAGAGTCACGTGGTAGACTGGCCTTTGATGCCTGTCTCCTCACTTGGGGAATGGATCTTTTGTGTTTGTTATCTCTGACCCGTCTCATAAGAAAACTCTCCTGAAACTCATTCAGGATTGGAGAACCATGATTCTCATTGCACCATCCTGGCCACAGCAGATCTGGTTCCTTCTACTTCTGGAGCTAGCCTCTGGAGAGCCATGGAGACCGGAATGCTTTCTGACCATGACTCAGAATGAGGGGTCTCTCTTACATTCTGACTTCCAGTGTCTAACACTTATGGCTTCAATGTTAAGAGGTTAGAAGTGGACTCTTTGAACTTGCTGGAGGGTGTCTCTCGGGTGGTTCTTCCAAGAAAGATTCCACTAGATGAATCTATGGTTTCAAATGGAGGAAATTTGTCATCTAGTGCAGGGTCAAGGTCCTAAACTCCTTTTCCTACCCTACACAAAAACTGCTTGAATACTTTTATACTTCTTATATTCTGGTCTGAAGACCAACTCAATTGAGGGTTCATCTCAGTGCTATTGGAGCTTACCTTGTAGAGATTTAAGCCCATCTACCATTACACTATTCCAGAACCTGTGGAGATTTGTGTCCACCAACCAGCAGTTGAAGGTAGAGAACTGAAAATGGTTCTGAGCTGAGACATATATCTCTTGGCATCCTGTTCAGCTCCTCAGTATTTTCTATCTTCAGCATGTGGAAGGACACACTTTTCAGTTGGTCAGCTGGTTCCCAGTTCAGCTTTGCAGGTGGTTTCTCCAGAGGCATATCTAGAGGTCTTCAGATCCCTGTCTCTGGTGCCTTGCAAATTTACTTTTTCCCTCCCTTCACCTCTCCTCTTTTTCCTGTGGAGTTGTACTTTTCCAACATAACAACCTTAAAAAAAGAAGGAAAGAGGTTTGCTGAAGAGTGTGGGACAGAGTATCAGTCCTGAGCCTTTCTCATCTGTGGTAAGACTTGTTGAGACTGTGAGCTTGGGGGGAGTAGCCGGCAGTTGTAAATTTGACTAAAGATTGATTCAGAACTACTTGAAGGGCTGCAAGTTCTACTTGGTGCAGGGGAGAGATCCTGACTCAGCGCTTGGGGTACGTTGTGCTACACTAGTGACAGTTGGGGTGAATGGCAATTCCAGCAAAGGCAGTTAAACGGTGGGACCCACCAATCAGTTTTAGGGCATTGCAGTGCATGCAAGCCAGGAATCCTATGGGATACAGAGGAAATGGTTGGTGACAGCATATCTTCAGATTTGACATAGCACTCAAATATGCTGGGCTGTCCAGCAGGGACAGTTCTTAGTTTGATGGTAGGAGAGTGCGGGAATGGGTACTATTTTGTCGGAGCAACCTCTGGCTGATCATTCACGGAGCACAGCCTCCATTTTACAGCCTTAGGGCCCGACAGAGCATTCAGCTGTATCAGGATTTTTTTCTCTGGAGTTTGTTGCTCTTACACTAGGCATGTTTACTGAAGCAGAGACAAATTTGCTGCTAGGTGCTTCAGTTTCTCTCTCCACTGCCCCTCTGGCTCCTAGGAGATCTCGTCTAGACCTCCAGGTATGGGCAGATGAGGCTATCTCTGCTTCTCCCACCTTATGATATGGCTTTGGTCTATTCAGAGGAGCCATCTTTTAAGAACCTGTTAGAGGAGGGAGAGCTCCCTCCTTAGGAAGGGGGTGATCCCAAAGTATTGAAATTGTTTCATAAACAGGAGCTCAGTACTTTTATTTGTGAGGCACTGGTAGTGCTTTCCATTGAGGAGCCTTTGGCGTCGGGAGTTCCATCTTTGTTGATCGTGAGAGGGCTTAGAGGTCCTTCTAAGCCCTTCCCAATGCATCCAGACATTCTAGATCTGATTATAGTAGAATCGGTCTCAACAAAAACGGGGTTGAGAGTGAGAAGACCCATGGCTCGCCTCTACCCATTCTGGAGGAGAAAGATAAATTGCAGCTTCCCAGGGTGGGCTGTCTGGTTACGGCAGTGACTAAGACGACCACATTGCTGATGGGCAATGAATGCAGCTGCAGGGTCGTATCTAGTTAAACTGCCTTTTCAGGTCAAGTGACTATTAGAAAAAGATCTCAGTAAATTGGTGAAAGAACTGGGGGAAACTAAGCCACAGTGGTTGCTGGAGGATAAGCCAAAAGCCTCTGGTCATCTGTCTTCAGGGGGCTCTCAATTTCGTTACATCAGACGGTACCGGCCTGGTCGTCATCAATATGGTCAGAAGTCCTGCTTTCGGGCATGCCAATCTTTCTTTTGTGTGGACAGGAAGTCCTCTGTGAGCTAGAGCATCCAATGCCTCCAGAGCTTCGCAATGATGCAAGGCTGGTTTACGCTTTTCTTCCAGTGGGAGGATGTTTTCAGGAGTTTCAGGAACAGTTGGCCAAAATCACATCAGTCCAGTGGGTTCTGGATATTCTTACAGAAGGTTACAAGTTGGAGTTCTCCCGTTTGGTTGCTCCTCTCTTCTTGCAATCTCCTTGTCGAAGGGGAACTAAGACAGTTGAGGTTCAGGCCACCATAGATTCTTTGCTGGCACTCCGGGCCATTGTTCTAGTTTCCCCAGGCCGAACAGGGTCAAGGCAGAAACTCCGTCTATTTCATTGTCCCAAAGAAGGAAGGTACATTTCATGTGGTCTCAAAGGTCGAAACCGCTGCCGCTTTCACTTGGAGACACTAAGAGCAGTCATAGCTTCAGTTGAAGTGGGAGAATTTCTCACTACCCGTGATCTCAAGGTGGCGTACTTGCATATAACCATATGGCTGCTGCATCAGAGGTTTGTGCGTTCTGCAGTGCTGGGCCGTCACTTCCAGTTCAGGGCTTTGCCCCTTGGTCTCGCCACGGCTCCAAGAACATTTACCAATGTTGTGGTGGTGGTGGCCTTCCTTTGGTGCCAGGGTATCAGAATTCACCCATATCTCTATGACTGGCTCATATATGTGTCATCCTATTCATACAGTGTGAAGGCAACAGACAAAGTTTTCCGTCTTCTTCAGTCATTGGGTTGGGTGATCAATTTCAAGAAGAACAGACAAACTCCATCACAGATGCTGGAGTACATGGGCATTCTATTTGACACAGCATGGGAGAGGATCTTCCTCACGGAGCGCAGAAGGTCGAAGCTGGTTCAACAGATTCATCTTTAGTCAAGGCAGGCCCAGGATCTGGGACTACGTCTAGGTTCTGGAGTCTGTGACTGTGGTGGTGTAAGTGGTGCCACAGGAAAGGGCTCATATATGGCCATTACAAGAATCTCTTCTCAGCTACTGGTCTCTGGTGTCACAGAGGTACAAACTTCAACTTCTTGGATGCTGGTTGCCAGACGGATATGCAGTGGTGGTTGTCACCCATGTGTTTGACCATTGGAACTCCCTTTCCAATAAAGGAGGTGGTGATAATGGATGCCAGCACAATGGGGAGCTTGTTACAAGTTCCGTCTGGCACAGGGCACCTGGAAGCTCATTACAAGTTCCATATGGCACAGGGCACCTGGACAGAACAGGAGTCTCAGTGGTCAGTAAATCACTTGGAGCTCAGGGCAGTGTGGAATGCTATAAGAGACTCCCTTTCTGGCAAGTTTTCTCTGACAATATGATGGCCGTGGCTTATATCAACAAGCAAGGTGACACCCGCAGCTGTCTGACAGCAGTGGAGACAGCCCCCCTCATGAGCTGGGTGGAAAGAAATCTTCTTGTTGGGAACTCATATCACTGGGTCCTTGAATGTGAAGGCGGACTCAACAGCATTTCTTGGACCTGGGAGAATGGGAACTGTCCAGCCAATGTCTATCAGCTGATGGGACTCTCCACTCCTGAACTTGATGGCGATGAAAAGGAATGCCAAAGTGCCCAAGTTCTCCATCCATCAGAACCAGACTTGATGGGGATCGATGCCCTACTGCAGCCTTTGCTAGAGAGACATCTGTATGTCTTTCTTCCTTAGCCCATGATAGGCTGTGTGTTGAAAAGAATAGCACTGCATCAGGTTGAATAATATCTCAAAGCTTTGGATTGGCTGCATAGGCCATGATATGCGGGCCTGATTCGACGCTGGGCGGGGCCCTCTTTGTTTTACATAGGCACATAACCTACCGAAGCAAGGTCCAGTACTCATGGAGGATCCTGTCCCCTTTAGTCTTAGGGCTTGATCATTGAAGGGCTCAGTTGAGACGAAAAGGTTATTTTCCTTTGGTCATTGCTACCTTGCATTAGGATCGGAAACACTCTACATCCGTGGCATATGTGAGGGTGTGGAAGGCGTTCGAGGGCTGGTGTTGTGAGCACAGACTTTCTCCCTTCTCTGCTTAGAGTGTGCACATCCTAGCATTTCTCCAGGCAGGTCTTCAGAAAGGATTGGCGTTGGGTTCTCTAATAGTTAAGGTTGCTCTTTGGTCTATTATAGAGACTGACTACAAAAGACATCTCTTTCAATTCATCCGGATATCATTCAATTCTTGTGGGGAGCAAGCTACTTGTGGCCTCCCTTTCATACACCATGTCCAGAGCGGAATTTTAATTTAGTCCTTCGGGCTTTTCAGAAACCTCCTTTTGAGCCAATCCGGAAGGCCGCCTTGAAAGATCTTACGCTAAAGACAGTGTTCTTGGTGGCTATTGCATCAACATATAGGGTTTCGAAGCCTCAAGCTCTCTTGTCAGGATCCCTTCCTTTGCTTTTCAGAGGCGGGGGTATCCCTGTGCACCGTTCCTTCTTTCTTCCTAAAGCAGTATCAACATTTCTTCTCAACCAATCTGTTGCATTTACATGCTTGAAGTTTCTCGATGTGCATAGAGTCCTTATTAGATATCTGGAAGTCACGAAAGAGTTTTGCAAATTGTTCATGCTTTTTGGTATACAGAGTCTTGACCTCATGCCTTCCAAGCCCACAGTTGCTAGATGGCTGAAAGAGGCTATTGCGTTAGCTTATTTGCTTGTGGGGAAGCAGGCTCCTCAGGCCTAGCGGGCTCATTTGATGAGACGTAGGTGAACATTCTGGGTAGAGACTACCTGTCTTCAGCGGATATTTCCAAGGCAACAACATGATTGATACTGCACACCTTTGCCAATTACTACAGAGTGAATGTTGCTGTGCACTTGGAAGCCAGTTTTGGGGCTTCAATCCTCAGGGTGGCCATGCCAGCATCCCACCCACTCTCAAGGGATTGCTTTTGAACATCCCACAAGTTCTTGAATAGTGGGAAGCCACACAATGGAAGGAGAAATTAGATTGGTTTTCCATTAGTCCTTCTCACTATTCCAGAGGCCCGCACAAGGTTTCTGAGATGTTTAGTTGGTGCAAACTAATGGGTCAGATAATAACTGTCACCTTGCATGGTGCTTCCCTGCATATCTCTTGTTCTCTACAGGTTGCCAAGAGGTGAGAGAGGTCCCTACATGTTTGCTCGTCTGGTAATTTTAGGTTAATGAGTTGTTAAGGCTGTTTTTTATTCTGAGTTGTTTTTTTTTTAATTGCTTGTCTACGTAAATAATGAGGAGCTGGACTGGATGCCAGGAGAGATGTATCTCAGATGAATTTTGAGTTCTCTATCTCCACCTGCTGAGTTGATGGACACAACTATCCCTACAGGTTTTGGAATAGTGGGAAGGACTAATGGAAAGAAAATGATGAGGTAAGACCTAATTTCTCCTTTGTTCAGCTTTTAGTTGTTTGCATCATGAGGCACTTGCTTTTACTAAAACTCCCATCAAGCCTCCCTATAGTGCCATAGGACTTCAATGTTGTCCTTATCTAGCTGAAGAAATATCCCTTTGAGCCATTTGATACTGCCAGCTTAAGTATTTGACTTGGAAGGTCCTGTTTTTGTTGGTAGTCAGTTGAGCACCCAAAGTCGGCGAGCTGCGGAACTTGGTAACAGATCTACCTTACACTAAGTTTTACAACAGAGTGACTTTGCGCATGAATCCTGAGTTGCTTCCTAAAGTGGGTTTTGAGTTCCATCTTTAATCATCAAGGTGAAAGCACACTGTACATTTTGGACTTCAAGAGAGCCTGGAGTGGTCTACAGCCTATAGAAGGTCCACCCAGCTTTTTTTTTTCTTTTGTCCCCAACAGGATAAGGGTTGCCATCAGGAAACAAATTCTCTTCGTTTGGCTAGCCGACTGCATTTTGTTTACTTATTCCCAAGTTGAGCTGACTCTGAAGGGTCATTTCATAGTTCACAATGTCAGAGCTGAGACCACATCAAGTTTGAGATCAGCCTCGATTGAAGAGATCTGCAGAGATGCAATGTGGACTTCAGTCCACATATTCACATCTCATTACTGCCTGGAATAGGACTCCCGACATGGCAGCCACTTTGGTTAGACAGTCCTTCAGAGCTTATTTGGGATCTAGAATCCAACTCCACCTCCCATAGGCCCATTTGTTTTCTGTTCCAGGTTATCTAAAAAGTAAAAAAAAAAAAATAACTACAATTCTTAAGTTCATGGTTATTTGGTTATTTAGAGTCTTGCCTGTTTGTTAGATTCTTGATATACCACCTTTCTGTAGTACAGCCAAAGTGGTTTTACATGTTACAGGTATTTTTTTTTTTTTTTGGCCCTAGTGTGTTAGCAATCTAAGGTGCAGACTTCAGTTATCATTTCCTTTTCTTTTAAGACAGCCCAGTATCTAGGAATTCTCTTCAGTGAGAACACTACATCTTGCTTGTCCTCGGGGAAAGCAGTTACATGTAGGAGATGTTCCCCTTTGGATTTGAATTCTATCAGGCATTATATCAGACTAAGTTAGTTTCATGTGGTTTGGTGAGAAGGCACATTGCGCAATGAGCTGTTTCCAAAAGCTTCTGGAATAGATGCTGGGGGGGGGGGGGGGGGGGGGGGGTAGCATTTACTGTGCCAGGCTCTGTTGGATGACATCATCTGTCAGAATAGTTATCCTGCTGTCCTCGGGAAACATCTGCTACAGATGAGTAACTTCATTTTCAATACAATCTGATGAAAAGTTACATGAGCTGACATCTCTAATGCTTTAATTTTGTATATTGCATTTTTAACTTGAAAACTTAAGGCAACTGTGAACAAATATTTTGTTTTTTGCAAAGCTTTTTCTGTTTGGCCTGCTAAGAGAAATTAAGATAGAATCACTTAGTCAATCCTGTTTTCAATATTAATGTTGGTAATATGAGAATTCATATGTTCAGTTATGCTGGTAGTACTTCAAGTGCTCGCTCTCAGATACATAAGTGGCAAGATAGAGAAGTATTTGGTGCCTGTTAATAAAGATTTGCTTGTGAAAGAAACTCATCAGCTAGTGTCAATGGAGGCAATTCTATAACAGGGTGCCTTCATTTAGGCAGCTGAATAACTTGGTTAGTGAGCCTTTTCTATAAGGATATTGTGCATTCGAAGGTCCATATAGAATACTAGTATAAACCCAGTATTAGTGAACCAAAATGTAGGTGTAAACATTTATGACAGGTCTATGGTTCATATAAATGATTGTGCCTAAATATAACTTTTGCATACACAACTAACAGTATTTTATAAGTTTCCCATGCAAATGTCAGCCTTACCAATTCTTCTCTGTGGACACCCCTCTAACGCACTATGCAGTTTGAGCTCTTAATTAGAGAATGGTGTTTAGGTGTGATTCTACCATTTAAACAGGTAAATATATGCTTAACCACAAAGATGGCAGTATTCTCTAAAGTTTGGGGCATAAATTTAAGTGGCATGGAATGAGAGGGAAAGCAGTAAAAAGCACAGCACAAAGGGCTTTCAAGACTGGAGCAAAGATGCTTTTATTCAAGGACCCAATACGGGCCATGTTTCGGCATCACTGCACCTGCATCAGGGGTCCATCCAATGCATACAGTGTGCAACTTGCTGCAATGTTGAGAAATTGTCAGAAAGCCTTCTCAAACATGGCAGAGAAGGCTACAAGATATTTGGTCAGGAGACTGAGCAGACTTTCTGACAATTTCTCAACATTGTAACAAATTGTACACTACACATTGGATTGACCCCAGCGAAGACGCTGTGATGCAGAAACACGACCCATGTCAGATCTTTGAATAAAAGTATCATTTTCTGCTCCTGTCTTGAAAGCCCTTTGTGCTTTTCTTTTTTGCTGCTGTTGTGCTGTATACTTCGACTCTTTCCTTTTTGTGCTTCCACACCATGGAATGAGGGGCATCAGGTTTGTTTGTTTCTTAAGGCCATCAAGGATACATGGAAGTATTTTTGCGTTAACAAATTCTGAACTTTTTGACAAATAAGGTGGTTTAGGTTGCATTCATTTTAAAATCTAGGCTCATAAGTAGTTCAAAAATTATACAGAACTAATTTCTGAGAATATGGATTGCAATTCACATTATCATGGCAGCTTCTACGTCAGTATCTTTTACCCAATTTTAGTTTTACTTTTCTAATTTTCTTGACACCCACTTGCATGTTTTCTGCAGTCTACAGTTGTATGGATCCTGTGCAACAGTTGGAGAACCATGTTTCTTCACTGCACTTCATATATTGTTAGAGAGAAATCATAAGGGATTTATTCAGAAGTAAATATTGTTAGCAGTACTTTTGGTTATAAAATATTGTCCCAAGATCGCAGTGTTTAAGCATGAATGATATCTACACAGAGTGGCGGATGCAGCTTTGCCTTTGATGGGCAGACTAAATGGACCGTGCGGGTCTTTATCTGCCATCATTTACTATGTTACTGTGTATTTGGTGAGCAGTGGTGGGTATTCAGGGTTTGCCATAAAAGGCTTTATTTGGGATATATTCAGGGTAGATGTGCATCCAAGTTTCTTTCACTATGAGGCATATTTTCAAAGCACTTAGCCTTCCAAAGTTCCATAGGTTTGTTCCATAGGTTTCTATGGAACTTTGGAAGGCTAAGTTATTTGAAAATGAGCCCCCAAGTGAGTTCAAGAGGTGAAACCACTATAGATGCTTCATCTACATTGTTGTCTTCAAATTATTTACTCCTCCGTTTTTATGGCTTTTATTCAACTTGTGGTTGAATATATTGACCCCAGCTCAGCAAAGGAGTAGCTTTTTGGACCTCCTTTTTTGCTGCACTGCTTCTGTAATTTGTATGAAAGAAAATTAGTTTCTCCACCTGTCACGGAAAATCATGGGTGCTTGGTCACCTATCATTTTGCATTATCTTATTTCTTGTACCTGGAATATGAAATCAGGACAGATTGTGAGGGGTCCTGTTAAGGAACCTTTTCTCACCATTTTTAAGGGAAAGGGACTTGGATATACCGCCTTTCTGTGGTGTTTTTTTTTTTTTTTTGCAACTACATTCAAAGCAGTTTACATCATTACACCTTTTGTAAGCTATGGTGGTACTTTTAAAGGTGTTTTGCCAAACCATATTAGCTACATAAGTATCCAGACATTCTCACTTAACCACACATGCCCACCCTGCCAGTCATAACTCTGTTTCACATCTTCTGTCCATACATGTGCATTACTTGTGTCTACATCGTGCATACATACCTATATGCTTGCACTCATCGCGATCATGTTCATGAAAACTAAACCTATCTAAAAAGACACTGAACATCGTAGTTTGAACAAATTATTTTTACCAAAGCACAAATACAGTTTTATTAAATTATTAAAGTTTCAGTGTTTTGAGCTTCTTTGCAGCTGAAGAATTAGTCTTCTCTGATGCTAATGAACTGGTGATGGCATCAGGCTGGAGGAATGGGATGGAGGCTTTCTTTCTTCAGCCAAGTAACTTAATTCCTAAGAACCAGAATGCCTTTTGAAGGGCTGAGTGAAGAAAAAAGGAATATGAGAATGGATGAACTAGGGAAAGAACACTGCTTGTGGATTGCGCAGGATCTTTGCCAGATTGCTGAAACAGCTGAACAGCAAAAGACTTAAGTCCTTTTATTTCCTCATGTAGCCTACTTCTCCACAGGCAGCCACTCGGTTCTATTTTCTGTAAATCCAGAGTGAGGAATACCTTGGACCATGGATCACAGGTCTCTGCCATGTCCTGTTCCTGAACAAAAGTTTAGTCACTTGTTATGGTTTAGAAGCAACTTTGTGGCACCCCCCCCCCCCCCCCGCCACATAAGTCTCTTCCCCAGCCATATGGGTCTCCATCCCCCCCCCCCCTTAGCCACACAGGTCTGTACCCCCCAGCCACACAGTTGTCTACTGTCCCCCCTCCCCCGCCACACTTTTTTTTCCACTGCTCATTTTCACCTGGAGCAGCCATGGGGCTCCTATGCAGCCTTCAGCTCCACATCAGGCGCCCTGCCATGCTGCTGCTGCTTCTTCCAAGCATGTTTCTCTCCTTCCTCTCCATCCCCTCTGCCTGCAAACATGCCTTCCTCCAGAGGTCCCCGGCAGTGGCAGAATTTTTACACAACACTGCCGGTGACAGTCCTGAAACCTTCCATCTGCTGCGTTCAGCTCTCTATGGTATAACTTTCTGTTGCCACAGGGGATGAACGCAGCAGAAGGAAGACTTCAGGACCGGAACCAACAGTGGTGTGAGAAATGCTACTGCTGCTGGGGACCTCTGGAGGGAGACACGTTTGCAAGCAGACATGGGGGGGGAGGTGTTCAGAGATGGAGGTTTGCCAGACCTGGGGTAGAGGGAGGGAGACACGTAGGGGATGGGAGACACTAGCTGGAGGAGCAGGTGAGGCATGTTTTCAGCAGAGAGGAGATGGTTTGTGTGGTGGCGGGAGGGAGGTCAGGATTTGCCTTGGCACCCCTGACAGTTTGCAGTGGTGCACAGTTTGGGAACTGCTGTTCTAGGTCATTTGAAATAGGGTTAATGAAGGGGGTCTTCTGTTGTAAAGAACTGAAGAAAGTGCAGAGACTCAAAAGAAAAAAAATGTCTGATAAGAGACCTCTAAGTAAGGGGTAAAGACCTGAGAAATATCTAGAGAAAAGGGAAATTAGTTAAAATTATTTTGTGCTGCAGATCTGAATACTAAGTGACTTCCAGTTAAACGTAACAGTCCATGAACCATAATTAAGATAGATTTTGGGGAAATCCACTGCTTATCCCTAGGGTATGTCAAGTCAAAGCTCTAGTAACAGTAGGGTGGCCCCTTAATTGACTAGATAGTCCCATTGGTGCTGTGGTGGCCATGGGTAGGTCATCTGTAGTGAGCCTCTTCCAATGTAGTTGGTCCTGAGCAACTGCAGTAAAATCACCCATGCAGAGGTGGAACTTTTTTGCTTCAGCCTTGATTTGCCTATGTCAGGGCTTTCATGGAGCACTTTTTACAACCTTCCCAACATGAAATTTATGTAATTTTGAGATGCTCTTATGTATTTGACCAGGTTTGGCTGCTGTTAGAACCAAAAAGGGCAAGAACCAGTTCCCCACAGGATAATGAGTTGAGCAAACAGTGGGGATGACCAAAACAGAACAACCAAGGAGACTTAGTTCCCAATGAGAATCCTATATTATATCCAAAAGAACAGTTCACATAGACCTGTGTCAGGAGTCCAAAATACTATTTATAAATAAATAAAGATGTAATAAATGAAACATAATAAAAACACTTAAAATGGCCATATTATCCAGTACATATAGAAATGTGACGTTACAAAACATAAATAATACAAGGCATTAAGACCTGAAAGTACATAATTGAATATAAGTAAATAAGTGACAAAAATAAAAACAAACCATACTGTCTCATACATAAATAATATGTATGAGACAGAATATGTAAAAAAAGACTAAAAAATACACTATGGTATAAAGTTATTTGAACAACAGACTTGCTGGGATACGTCAACTGGCAGAACAAAATAAGTGTGACACAAAACAGACTGCATACACTTGTGCTGTGAAAATAAAACAGGTTACATGCATATTGTAGTACTGATAAAACCAAACGTAAAATGAAACCAGACATATTGTAGTAATTAGTAATACATAAACTACTTAACTAGTCAGTGTTGCTGCCCCAGAGGTAAGGAGTTATGTGAACATTTCTGTACATCAGCAGCAACCAAAAAAGAATTTTCAATACAGAACAAATGGTTAAAAATGTTTGAAAATAGCTTTGGAAAGTATTCAGAAATCTAACCACAAAAAAAAAGTTGATGAGGACTGTGTGAAATATGGAAAATGTGTTGTATACATGTGGCTGGAAACCAGAGATTGATGGAATGAATCATAAGGGAAAACAGAAGGGGAAAGGTATAAGAAGTGAATCAACTGAAGAAAAGGCAGGAAGGAAATAGAGGCTGACAGAAGTTCGGTTGCGGTGCCAAAACTGGCCCCAAATCTTTTCGGTTTCAGTCAAAGGCTATGGCTATGGCCATGGTTTGGGTTATTGCTGAAACTGACTGTGTATTTTTGGTGGAAGTCGAAAATTTGTGCTTTATCCTTTTTATCTCCCAGTAAGGGTCCCGCTTGTGCCGATCTTATAATTTCTGGCATTCTAGGGGTGTAGTCAGGGCAAGAGTGATTTCCAGTCGCTCCTGCCCATGCTGGCTCTGCTCACGGAGACTGCCGCAAGAGGTTACAGCAGCCGTTTTGAGAGAGCTGACATGAGCAAGACCAACTGGGGATCATTACTGCCCTGACTACACCTTCTAGACTACAAAGCATTGTAAGGTAGTCTGGGGGAAGGCTACTCTTCGCATTCTCTCTTTTTGTGTGTGTGTAATGTGATTGCAAGTAATGCAGTTATGATCTTGCATTGTAGTTTGTGGTAAATAGAGTGCTCCAAGTAAATGCTTTTGATACAAACGTTTAACAGGAATTTTTAAGTCCATAAATTTGGGATGATAAGCCCTTTAGGAATTAGCCTGTCTGTGGAGATATGACATCAGCTGTCACTCTAAATGTGCTGCAAAGTCAGCCATTGTAAAAGCACTGTGACTTTGTTTCAGTTTTCATTAGCTGAGGTCCATGTGTGTAGAGGCTATTTTGCTTGGAGATAAAATATGGTCTTTCATTATTTAAATTATTATATACTAGTAAAAAAGGCCCATTTCTTAACTCAATGAAACGGGCGCTAGCAATGTAATGAGTTCCTGCCATTAATGTTTCCACGGTTGTATTCTGAATATAATTGTTGTTTACATGTGTAAGATTTCTTTATATACAATATTTTTTTGTGTAAACTGTGTTACAATGTGGTAAAAGTTTTCCTTGTTCAGCAGGGCCATGCCTATGGTCTCTGGCGCCCCCCTGCAGACTATCAGTTGGCGCGCCACCCCCCCCCCCCCCCCCCGGACCTGCCTTCTATCCAGCGTCTGCTCTTGCCTTGCGCCGCTACATCAACATGTCCCCGGCCAGCGGCTCCACAACCAGCACCTGAACCCAGCCGACGAGCTGCACAAGCCCATCTACTCCTACTTCTCTCTTCCCCGCTCTTTCAAGCACATCCACCGCCAGAAGGACGAGAGCTCGCTATGCCCCTCAGCCGCCCTCTCCAGCCGCGTGCTCTGCGCTGAGGTTAAATTCAAGAAATGGCACTGCCCAATTACTACCGGGTAAACACTGAGGGTGGGAACTGCTGTCAGGCTGCTCTGCTAGTTCTGGATTAGCGAGCGGTAAGCCCGCATTACTACCTTACCTAGCCAGTTATTGAACAGAATATTGCTGCTAACTGGCTGAGTGCTGGCTCCACCCAAGCTGTGCTCCAGACCGACTCTAACCTAGCCAGTTTGGCACTGGCTGGTTAGCAGAGATATGCAGCAGTTTAGTGCCACTGCATATATGTGGCTGGCTAGCTTAGCAGGGTTTAACCTCCTCTATATATGTTAACTATAATGCCCAGTGTGTTTTTTCTAGAAAAAAGGGTGCCGGTACTCAAAAGCTAGGCCACCCTTCAGGGGTGGAGAGATCACGGAGGGACCCAACCCACAATGGCCAGGCCCCCTGCAACCAGTCACAGAATCTACCACAAAGCAGAACTGGTGTGTAGAGCCTGAACTCTCATTAAAACTTGGGTTCCATTGGTCAATTTAAGTAGACAATGGAAAAGGAGTCGATACTCGGTACCTCCAAGCACCCCCTCAAAAAAAAAGCCCTGATAATGCCAATTACTGGACCATGTATGAGGAAGGAATTCATCTGATCTCAAAGCATTGTACCAGACCTGGCTTCTGTGTGGATCTTCCTTTAATCCAGTGTTCTTCAATACAAAGCCCAGGGGCCAGTGGTGGCCCCCATCATCATTCTGCTTTGATTTGCATAACTTTATGCCTTTCTACCCAAACTTGTGACAGAGTGGATGAGGGAAGAGCCGAATGTTTGAAGGCTCCTCAATGAAAAATTCTGAAGTCATATAAAGCATATAGACAAAGAAAGGGATGGATTTCATTGACACACGCTAATGAGTAGTGTCGTGGCTGTGACCCTGCTGCATGGGAGCTTAAAAGGTAGTCAAGATAAGCTGCTTAAAGTCTGAGCCATCGAGAAAGCCCTTCTTGGCTTTTTGGTTCAGACTGAAAACCTGCAGAGCGATTGGAAGGGGAAGATTAATTCCTTGAAACCAGTTTATCCTCCTAAAAATAATCTGTAAATCATCAGTCCTGGAGTTGTGTTCATCTGATAAAAGGCGTCAGAATCGCAAAGAATTCAGTTTTCTCAAAGACCAGTCCAGCTCCTACAGTACTAATGTGCAGGCAGCTGTTTACCTTTATGGCAATAAAGAGAAATAAAACAAATGAAAAGAAAGGAAAATAAGGGGGCTGTCTCTATGGCTCAGACTTGTCAAAAATGTACTAAGCTAATCCTATTAAAAAAAAAAAAAGATATCAACTTGTGTTCCTCTCTTTTTGGTTTATTTCTAAGTATAGAAATACTCAAGTCCCCAACACATATGCACACAAACGAGTATGAGAAGAACAGGCAGCTCTGCTAGTTATAAACGACACAGGGGTTCAGGGATAACCCCCCCCCCCCCTTCCCGAATAAACTGTTAGGTTTCCTGATGATTACACGTAAAGGGTACAAAGAAGGAGGTCAAACTTAGACTTGCAAACTGCAGTCTGCATCTGAGACTGGATGCTGCTGGTTTGCATATGGTAGACAATAAAACCCCGTCATAAAATCAGTTTCCCATCAGTTAAATTTTCCACATAACTTTCAAATGGATCTTTAAGAGCAAAATTAAGCTGATAAGAATTTATAATGGCCTTATAAGAGCTTTTTCTTTACTTAAACACAAAAATCTTGTGATCTTACCAAAGAAATCCGGGGAAGGGGAAAACATGGCCAAGAGTCCCTCAGTTTGCCACATTAAGTACATGTGTATTACACAACCGCGGCAAGCTTCGCCTTCTGGCTTCAGCTCTTCCAGTGGACTAGATAGGCTCACTTCGTCTTCTCCAGTTTTATCCTCCTCCTTGGGCCCACTCACCTCTGACGCAGCTTCCTGTTTCCGGCAAGACGGGATGTCTCAGACTGGGAGGGAGGACGGGACCTTGCAGAGGGAGAGGAGGCGACTCGCAGTGTGCTCCGCATCCGCGAGCAAGGCAGCAGCGCATGCGCATAGGTGCCGACGCGGTAAAGTTTTTTTTTTTTTTTTTTAAATACAACTGGATGGCAGCGCCCCCCTGCGGTGCTTACCCCACTTACTGGGTTGGCACGGCCCTGTTGTTCAGGCCCTTCAATCAGTTTAACAATCACATCAGAAGAGCTCTTTACTCGTGAAAATGCAACATACAGTTGCCCATGTGAGAGACTGAGAGTGACAGTGTGTTTTACAGACAGTGTAAGAGAGAGATACACAGACAGGCATATTTTCAAAGCACTTTGGGAGGCTAAGTTCCATAGGTTTCTATGGAACTTTGGGAGGCTAAGTGCTTTGAAAATGAGCTTGAGAGTGATTGATTGAGTGTGTGTGTGTGTGTGAGTGACAAAGTGATTAAATGTTTGCCTTCCCTTCCGTTTTGTGCACTTGCCTCCACTGATGTTCGTACCTCCCTGTATATGACAGTTTGTTAGAGATTCAATCCACTCCACTTCCCTCCTCCAAGTTCCGTTCTGTCTGATTGGTTCTTCGTTCCTGTGATGTGGCGTTTGTTTGCTTGGCAACTATGCAGCATTCCGTTTCCTCGACGTGAGGGCGGGGACAGTGAGAGCCAATGAAACGCTGAACTACAGACTTACGAACCCTACACTGCCACAGAGTCAGCTTCAGAATGTTGGAGGTGCTTTTTATTATCCTACTAGTAAAAAAGGCCCGTTTCTGTTTTAAAGGAAACGGGTGCTAGCAAGGTTTTCCTCGAAGTGTGTATGTTTGAGAGAGAGTGTGTGAGAGTGACTGTGTGAGAGAGAGTGAATGTGCAAGTGTGTGTGTGTGACAGAGAGTGAGACTGGGTGCGAGTGTGTGTGTGAAAATGAGAGTATGTGCCAGGGTCCCCCCTCCCTCCCAGTTCCAGGGTCGTTGTCCCCCCCCCCCCCCCCGGTCTGTCTCCCAGTTGCAGGGTCCCCCCCTCCCTCCCAGTTGCAGGGGGTTCCCCCCTTCCTTCCTTCCTTCCTTCCTCCCTCCCTCCCTTTTTCCCAGTTGCAGGGTCCCCCCTCCCTCCCTTCCACCCAGTTGCAGGGTCGGTCGCCCTCCCTCTCTCCCAGTTGCAGGGTCTGTCTGTCTCCCCCCTCCTTTTGTCCTCCACATTTTAAGGCACTGTCTATCCAGTTGAAACAGGTTTAGACTTGTTTCAAATGGAACAACAATTTAAAAACGACAATGTGAAGCAGCAGCTCCTAGGTTTGCTTGTTTTTGAGTGTATACCAATGACGGCTGAGTAGGGGAGGGGAAACAGAGATTAACCAATGGGCTTCCTTGCTTACCATAGACTTGCTTTGCTCATTTCCACTCCTGTCTATTAAACGTCTTGCAGCATCTCATAGGTTTGCTTGCTTTGTGAGTTCACCCGAGGCGCAGCCAATCAGTGGGATTCATGACGTCAGTTTGATCTACAGCATCTAGCAAACCATGGTTCCAGGCAGCCTCAGAATGTTGGAGGTGAGAATTATTATATAGGATATAATAATTTGCACCATGAACATTCCATGAAGCTGCCTGGGTCCGTGCCTCCATTCTGATTGGCTGTGCCTGGGACTGAAGCCTCGGATGACATCATCCAGAGAGCCCAAGCAACAGCAGCATTCTGACAGAGAAAAAAAAAAGTAACACCCTGTCAGAAAACCTCCCCTGTCTCACACATACTACTCTCTGTGACACACAACACACACAGTTCACCCCCCACACACACACAGGTCCCCCCCCCCCCCACACACACAATTACTGACTCACACACACACACACAACATCTAAAACCTCCCCCCCCCCCCCCCCGTCATTCTGACAGAGAAAAAAAAATGTAATACCCTGTCAGAAAACCTCCCCTGTCTCACACATACACACACGATCTCTCTCTATGAAACACAACACACACAGTTCACCCACACACACTCACACACACACACACACACACACACACACTCATGCAACATCTAACCCCCTCCCCTGTCATTCTGACAGAGAAAAAAAATGTAACCCTCACCTCTGGCACTGTCACACACACACACACACAAAATAACTCTCTCACATACACAATCACTGTCTGTCTCATAGACACACACACTGACCCCTCCTTGGAGAATACAACACAGATGATGAACACTTCGGAACCCCAATACAAGACCAACACCGACACAGACCACTTCACCACACCCATCACCCCACCCCCATCTCTCATTCTGACAGAGAAAAAAAAACTGTACCACCCTCTCAAAAACCCTCCCCTGTCTCACTTACACATAAACACACAATCTCTGTCTGTGACACACAACACACACAATTCCCCAACCCACCCCCACCACCCCCCCACAAGGTAACTGTCATACACACACACACTCATGCACCATCGCAGTTCATGGAAACAATCACAAAGAAAATACAATTACGCAATAAGACAGATCAAAAGATCATACTATAAAACTAAAATAGGGACAGATTACAAAGACACGAAGAAATTATACCAACTCGTGAACAAACTCCTAGACACCAACTTGGTACTACATCGAATACAGACATCCCATCTGCAGACAAACTTGCTAAGTATTTCAATGAAAAAATTGCAAACCTACGTAACACGCTAGCTCAGGACAACATTGACGTCGAAATCTTCCTTAATGAGTTGGATCCAACCACGGGAGAATACCCGGCAGACCGAATCTGGTTAAAATTTGCTCTCCTTACCGTCGCTGCAGTTGCACAGGTGATCAGCAGGTTCTCCACTGTAAACTAGATACCTGTCCAAACTACCTAATGAAGTCCGCCCCTGACCGCTTCATAGCAGACCTCACATCCCACCTAAACTACATGCTTCAGCAAGGTCTCTTCCCTAAGGAAAATGGCAATATCCTACTCACTCCGATACCAAAAGACACCAAGAAAAAAACAAATGAAATCACTAACTACCGTCCAGTAGCATCCATTCCGTTGCCAGTCAATCTGATGGAAAGCATGGTAGCCAAACAACTTACAGAATATATAAACAAATTCTCAATATTACACGAATCACAGTCAGGTTTCGAAAATTAAATGCAGCTACAGTAGATTTCCTTTGCGGGTTCACCCCAGATAGTAGCTCAAACTCAATCATGTTATGATCACTGTTTCCCAGGGGACCCAAGACCACCACTTCTTGTACTATGCCCTGCACGCCACCAAGGACCAGATCCAAAATGGCTCCCCCTCTTGTCGGTTCCTGGACCAGTTGATCCAAGAAGCAGTCATTTATTATATCTAGAAATTTTATCTCCCTGCTACTCCCTGATGTATAACTTATCCAGTCAATATCGGGGGTTATTGGAATCACCCATTATTATAGCGTTGCCCAATTTTCCAGCTCACCTAATCTCTGTAAACATTTCTTCATCCGTTTGTTCGTTCTGTCCTGGCGGACGGTAGTATAGCCCTACAAGAATACGCCTTCCTTTCACACATGGAATTTCTATCTGTAATGATTCCACACTGCTATCTGTGTCACGTGGAATGTTTATTTTATTTGACTCAATTCCCTCTTTAATATATAGCGCAACCCCCCTCCAATTTGATCTTCTCTTTCATTACGATACAATTTGTACGCTGCTAACACAGTGTCCTATTGATTGTCCTCTTTCCACCAAGTCTCTGAGATGCCTATTATATCTGCCTCATCATTTAGTGCTATATATTCTAACTCTCCCATCTTAATTTTTAGGCTTCTAGCATTTGTATAGAGGCACTTCAAATTGTGTTTTTTTTCCTTTGATCTACAAGCTGCTTTTAAGAGGATAATGTGCATCCTTTATCTTGCTCTCTCATTAAGCACAGCTGGCTTCCTTTCAGCATTGTTGAAACCTCTGTTCTGGGATTCCCTAAATTTCCTGGTTCAATAGTATCCTTCAAGGATACTCCACACCGAACCATGCACTCCTTGGTTGATTGTCGGATTTCCCCTCCATTCTAGTTTACAGTCTTCCCCTTTCCCAGAATGTCGTCCAGTTCCTAACAAATCTAAATTCCTCATCCCTGCATCATCGTCTCAACCACGCATTGAGACTTCGGAACTCTGCCTGCCTTTTGGGTCTTGCGAGTGGAATGGGGAGCATCTCTGAAAATGCTACCCTGGAGAATCTGGACTTCAGCTTTCTACCTAAGAGCCTAAATTTGACTTCCAGAACCTCCCTGGCATTCCTCTCTCTGTTCCTCCCATTCATCTCTGTGTTCCTGTTCTTCAGTTTTCCTATATTTCATGAATGCCAACTCTTTAGCCTATATTTTCTCAGCCACTTGCTTGGAGAACCAGGTTTCCTTTTTCTGTTGCTTTTATTTACTCTCCTTAAAAGGTTAGTAGCCATATTTATAGCTCCTTTCAGCCTAGACCACTGCCTTTCTACTTCTTGTATATCCTCCTGGGACCTAGCCCATTAGCTCTTTCTTAGGAATTCCCTCATTTTACTAAAGTCAGTGTGTTTGAAATCTAGGACTCATGTTGTCTACAGACCTGACAAGATCTACCTCTAGTGACACCATGCTGCCTTGGGTTCTGTAATTCACTGGATTCCAAAAACGTTACTATTCTCTGTCTTAAAAATATTTCCATTAATTTACTTACCACAGAAGTCAGATATACCAGCCTCTAGTTCCGAACCACTTCCTTACTTTTGTTTTTGTTGAGAGGGACCACATCTGCTCTTAATTCAGTCTTCCGGGGACCACTCTAACTCTAGAGAACCATTAAAAAGTTCAGCCAGTGGAGCCACTAGAATTTCCCTAAGTTCCTTTAAAATAGGTTAGTAGCTTTGTGTCCTCTTTTCCTCTGTCCTCACTCTGTTTAGTATCCTTATTGGCTTTGGTAGCATCCCAGTTCCCTTGAATTTCATTGAATCAGTTTTATGTATATATAATTTTTAAAACGTTTCACTGTATTTACAGGGTATAAAAAGTCCCACCTCTTTACTTTGCTAACTGAAATAAAATTATTTACAATTCTTGCCTATCCTTAGGGTTCATATCATAATTTACATTGGCATCTCCCTTTACTCATACCTTCTTATCAACCTGCAGCCTTATTCCTTTTTAAGCATACTGCCTAACATAGCATCATTTGTGTTTTGCTGACATCCATCTTATCCCTGCCATGTCAATTTGCTATTGTTTTGTTGTTATCATGACTCTCACAATGGCAACTAACAAATTGCAATAAATCGCATTTCTTGTTACCAATACAATTTTCTGAAACCACCTTAACCATAATCACAATAAATATTTTGGCAAAAGCTCCTGCTTGCACAATTCTTCAACACAGATTTTCTCCAAGGATGGGGGGGCGGGGTTACTGCCAAGTCCTCCAGCTCCTTTTTAGTTTCACTCCATACAATTCAAAGCATAACTTTAAACTTCTGACATTGTGGCTTGCTGAATTAAACAACTGTGCAAAGGATTTGCCACAAAAAAGTCATCATATGGACACAACTTCATTTATGGAAGACAAATTAGACTTGTATGAAAGGTAAAATGTACATACGCATCCTGATTTAGCTGTGCAAAACATTTAAAATGTGGTATTAATTCTTGATCTTTCATAATTTCAAAACTATTGTGACACCTAACAGAATTTTCCAGTTCCCATAAATTTAGTTGGTATTACCTCTCATTCTATAATTTGCTTTATATCGGTAACTATGTGAGACAATAATCCAGTGCATATTTGCTTTAATGTATGTTGAAATGGAGAAATACAGATATACAAACACAGTTATAAAGACAATTTAAAAATTCAGAATAAGACACTGAAAGGTAGAATCAGAATATAAAGATCACATTATAGCTTAGAATTTAACATCCATGCTAGAGCCATACAGCACTGAAATCTTAAAATCTTTTCCCAACAGACCTCATATTATTGCAATTCTGTTATCTTTCCCTGCAAGTAAAAACAGGATGTAGGCACTAATTTCAAACTGTAACCTCAAATTTAAAAGCTGAAATAAAAAAGAAGCAAAAAAAGGCTTAATCTAAGATACCATTTCATGTGTAGAACAGCAACACAAAAAAAAAACAACTTTTGGTGCAACTGTACTGTTCATCTTTATACACATAAAGAAAGCATCACTTGAAACAAATAGTATGAGTTATCAAAGCAAGTTAAAGTCAATGTTTAAGTCAGTTCAGTGTGAGTCCCTGTTTTCTCATTTCCTCCCCCTTTCCTTACTGCAGTCAAGGAAGTCAAAGCAAGATTATAACAGATTCACATTAATTCTACAAGATTCAATCACAGTTACAATTGACTGAACCCAAAATATTCATATACAAAGGACTTCCTTAAATCTGCTCCAGGTGAGATGGCAACGTAAAACTTCATTCACAGCACAGGCAAGGCAGATTTAAAACTGGGGAAAGATTATAGATTAGATAATATTGTAGCAATTAAAACTGCATCACATTGGTGCATCTACTTGGTAAGTAAATGTCAAAATACTATTTCAAGTTGCATAATCCCAGTTATTAAGGGGTAAAGACAAGAGAGAAAGAAGATACTTTTTTTTTTTTCAAGTAATTTCCAGTTAAAGCAATCTCTGTAATTTTACCCCATCTCCCCCCCCCCCCCCCCCCCCCCCCATTATTGCAGTTTGACATCCTTGATCTAGTAGACCAGTGGTTTCCAAACCTGGTCCTGGAGGCACCTCAGCCAGTCAGATTTTCAGGATATCCTCAGTGAATATGCTTGAGAGAGATTTGCATGCAGTGGAGGTAGTGCATGCAGATACCTTTCGTGAATGGAAATGGACATTCATGTGCCACTTATGTACAGCGTGAACATCCATGTTAGAAAAATAGGTATCTAAAATATCAATGGGGCAACACACGAACATAAATGTGTCTGTGGCAGTATATGAACATCTTTTATGAAATGGCAACCATTTTAAAAACATGGATTTCCTTAGTGTCAGCACCAGACCAGTGCAGGAACTTGTGGGTTCATGTGTCCATCAACCAGCAGGTGGCAATAGAGAGTACAAAATTGTGCTGTGCCTTGTAAGGAAACTGTGCAGCTACAATAGTTCAATATCCTATCCTATCTCCAGCTGGTGGTGGTGGATGCTTTACTCTGCAGCTCCTAGCAGGCAGCTGGGCAACATTTGGTCCATCTGCCATCCTCAGGGATTCCTGAGGGAGGGGAGAGTTATCAGAAGCTGGTTTCATATTAATCTAAGTATGTCCAGCAGTCCTGACACTGTTCTCATTGTGGTTCGAGACACACTTTGTTAGGGCCTTCTGCAGCTTGTAGGCCAGCTAAATTTAAGTTAGCAAATATGACCTGAGTGATGGTACTTTGGGTCTTTTCTTCAGAATCCTTCCCCTTCATCGCTGGGGTCTCTTCAGATATCAGAAATTGTGGATGCAGCAGCCATTTTGAATTCCCATGCAGTTCCTCTCTCTGCTTCTCCAGCTGCTCGGGGAATTCTGTAGAATCAGCGATTTCAACCTCAGAGCACTGAGATTTTGCAGACCTTTCTTCCTTGCAGAATTTCTCAACTATTTTCTTTCTGGATTTTATTATTTCTTTGCACCAAGCCTATTTAATGAAGTCAATCACAGAATTCTGTTCAGTTTTTCTCCTTGTCAGGATTCTGCTCTTTCCAAGAGAGAGAGATTAGACTGTAGATAGTTTCCCTACATTCTAAGGTTTCTGACCTTCCTTAGCTTCCAGATCTTCCTACCTCAGAGAACCTTTAGAGAAAGGAGAAGTAGCTGCTGAAGACTGTCTCCAAGGTGCTGTGCTTATTTCAAAAAGATGAACATCCTCTCTTAATCACAAGCACAATTTGAGGGGGTTTTAAGGGTCCTCCTAATACCTTCCCAATGCCTGAATCTTAGGAGAATCCCATTCAGCTGAAATTATCTGACTCTGGTTTAAAGGTAGGCAGAGCTATGTCTAGGCTGTACCCGTTGCTTCCTGCTGACAAGGAAACATTTCTGCAGCCTAAAATAAATGCTGTGATTACAGCAGTCACAAAGAAGACTACTATTCCTGTTGAGGGAGGCATAGCCTTAAAATATTAGCAAAATCGGAAGATAGAATCAGCACAAAAGTTTTTCTTTTGATATCAGTGTCCTTGGGCTTCAGGCTTCGGTCTGTTGCTCTTATTTAGCAAGAGCTTGTCTCCATTGTATTCAGCACAATTCTGACATGGAACAAGGTCAAGGGCTTCATCTGGATTACATGCTGAGTTTAGAGGTAGGTTTAGCTTATTTGGTGGATGTTCTTTATGATTTGCTTAGGGTTCTGGCTCTGTGTGGTTCTTTCTGTGACAGGTCATAGGTTTCTTTGGTGGAGGAACTGGTCAGCTGATGTGGTTTCTATAACTTGTCTCAGTAAGCTTCCATAGAAAAGCAAGTTTCTTTTCAGAGAAGAATTAGATAAAATTATTAATGAAGTCGGTGAGGTTAAGCCACGTAAGTTAGCAGAAGATAAGTCTAAGTCCTCTTCCAGAGTTTCTAGTTGGCCAAACTTTAGGGAGTTCATCGCTATAGACCTGGCAATTCAAATTATTCCCAATGGATTCATTTCCAGTCAAGACAGCCTTCCTTTCAGGAGGATAAGAAGTCTTGGTCTCAAGGATCCCATCCCACTAATGCCTCTAGAGCCATATAATGAGGGTATTTGAGTTCATTCCTTAAGAGGTAGTGATTAGATGTCCTACAAGTTTCTTCCAGCAATGGACTAGGATAACCAGACCAATGGTGTTTGGAAATCATCAGAGAGGATTACAAATTATAAGTTTCCACGCCTCATTGCAGAATCTTCTTGGAGTCTCCTTGCAAGAATCCTTTGAAAAAGAAGTGGTTCTAGACAAGAAAGAAGTTTTTGACCCATTCTATATCTCAGAAAAGCAAACCAGTGTCTTTGAGTCTCTCATTTTAGGATGTAGGTGTTGCATTAGATAATAGCATTGGTTCATCTGGGGGAATTTCTCAATACCCTAAATCTCAGAGGCTTACTTCCACATTTCTATTTCGCCTCCACATCAGGTTTGCAGTTCTTGGCCAACATTTTCAGTTTCAAGTGATGCCATTTTGGTTTGACGACTGTCTCCTGAACCTTTTTCCAAGGTAATGTTTGTAGTTGTGGCCTTTCTTCATCAAGACGGAATAAAAATCCATCCTTAACAATTGGTTGATCAGGGTGTCTTCTCTCTGGGAGAGTTTGAGTCACTTCTCGATTATAACACCTCCTGCAGAGTCTGAACTGGATTATCAACTTTGAAAAGAGCAATCTTGTTCCTTCTCAGTCATTGGAATATTTCGGAGTTCTATTCGATATTCATCAGTCATGAGTGTTTCTCCTGATTCTCAGGATGCAGAACCTCCAGTCGCAGTTCAAACTTCTTCAGCAACACAGCCCTTGTGCCTGAGCTTACATGCAAGTTCCATGGCTACAATGTTGAAGCTAGTACTGTGGGCAAAAGTACAAATGAGACCTCTACAGCAGTCACTGCTCATTCGTTGGTCCCCGCTTTGCCAGTCCTATGACGTCTGATTGCCCTGGATTGTTTGACCAAGGCGCAGTATGAGATGGTGGCTTCAGACTGTCAGCCTTTTGAAAGGGATTCCCTTGTAGATGTCAAATTGGGTGGGGATCACCACAGACACCAGTCTTTTCATCTGGGGAGCACATCTTAAGAACCACATGGGGAAGTTGTCCTTAACAGAAGCGCCCTGGTTGATCAACTGATTAGAATTGAACACAGTTCACATAGCCCTTCTAGCCTTAGACAAGCATCTGATGGACAAATCGTTGAGAGTTGTGTTAGATAGTGCCACAGTGGTGGCTTATTCAACGGAAAAGGAGGCCCTGGAGTGCTCAGATGGCTCTGGAAGCTCATCTTCTCTTTGCTTGGGTAGAGAAGCACCTCAGCAATGTTTTAGTAACTCACATAACAGGAAATCAGAATCTTCAGGCAGATTTCCTCAGCAGGCACTTTCTAGATCCAGGAGAGAGGGAATTAACTTTTGAAGCCTTTGATTTGAGAAAATTGCTGGCAGAATCCACTCCTGAACTTGATGGCAACCAGGAAGAATGGCAAGTTTCTCATTTCTTCAGTCTTTGAAAGGAGCACTTCTTTATGGTTATATATGCGCAATTTCATTCTTGGCCATTGTAGGATTTGATTTTTGTTTCTCCTCCATAGCTGATGATAGCAACATTTTGGGCCTTTGAAAAAAGCAACGATCAAAGGTCTTCTCATGAAAATTATATTTTTGGTAGAAGTTTCTTCTGCTAGGTGAGTGTCATAAGCTTCAAGCTCTTTCTTACAGGGATCCTTTTCTTAAGCAGGAGTCTCTATTTTCCCGTTCCTTCCTTTTCCCCCTAAGGTAGTTTCAATATTCCTTTTAAATAAAGATGTTAATCTTCCTTCCTTTCAGAAACAGGAGTGTCCTTCTGATTTTTCATCCTCACATTTACTTTATAAAAGCTGTCCTTATATCAAGTATCTTGGAAGTCACTAATTATTTTCTTAGATTTGATAGATTGTTCTTTTTGGTAAGATTAGTAAAGGACAGTTTGCTTTGAAAGCTACATTGCTCGTTGATTGAAATAAATGATTTCTTTTGCTTTTCTTTTAGTAAGAAAGCAGCCATCACTGAAATTAAAAGCTCACTGCACATGGGGAGTGGCCTCTTCTTAGGTGGAATATCATGCAGTTTCACCTTTGGACATTTGGAAGACAGCAACCTGGTCATCTCTGCATGCTTTTGAAAAGCATTATCGCTTGGATATGGCTGTTAGAGAAGAAGCAGATTTAGAGCTTCATTGATTAGGGTAGGGATATCTGTTTCTATCCCACCTTGAGGACTGCTTTGTTACATCCCACACGTACCTGGACTGGTTTGGGCTGATGCTAGAGAAGGAGAAATTAGGTCTTAGCTGCTAATTTTCTTTCCCTTAGTTGCAGCAGGCCAGTCCATCTCCCTGCCCTCCTTTCTAGATCTGTTTCTTCTCATCCTCTCTTTTTTTATTTAGACAGTAAGAGTAGCCTAATGGTTATGCAGTGAGATGAAATCCTGAGGAATTGGGTTCGATTCCTACTACAGCTCCTTGTGACCCTGGGCACGTCACTTAATCTCTTTTGACCCAGGTACCGAAAAAACAGCTTAGTTTGTGAGCCTACTAGGAACAGGGAAAGTACCTGCATATAATGTCTGTAGCACTGCAGAAATGATTATTATTAGTAGTAATTCTGTACTTTCTATCTCAGTCTGCTGGTCAATGGACACAACAACCCACAAGTTCCTGGACTGGTGTGGTACGACTAAAGGGAAGAAAATAACAGGTAAGACCTAATTTCTCCGTCTTTTTTCTACCAAAGCTGTCACAGCACCCAGTACCCCTTGCCAGTTTTGCTTTAGGGGAGACACCAAAAACAGGGGGTTGAAGGAAGTGACCTTCCCTAATCTCTACACTGCAACACTGCTCAATAGGAGCACTTTTTAGACCTCCTCTCATGAGCCCTAAGCCTTCATTCTTCCAGTCATCCACTACCCCCAAGCCCTGCTTCTCCTCTTGAGCCCAGTGATCTGAAGGGACAGGTAAAGAAGAAAGGTCACTTTTCAAAACCCATCCCAACTTAGCCATAAGCTTCTTTCAGGACACCTCCCTTGTCAAAAGAGTTATTAAGGTACACTAATGTATAAGAAAATAAGTCGTAAACCAAATAAAAGGAGTGGGAGAGGACCAATTCAATTCCACCATGGGTAAATAAAAGAAAATTATTGTAATGTCCTTAAAATAAAAACCACATGAAGGTAGACTTAGCACAGATATGCGGTTTGGTTCAGAGATGCCCACCTCAGGAGTTAACAGTTCAGTTCTGGAGATTGTGGGCTTCAGATTTTCACAATATATTTAAAAACACATGCTAAAATGCACATACCACTGTAGTAAAAACAATATGAAAGATATAAACTATTCTGTCAAAGCTATTTGCGCTGTGGGTGAGCTGCATTTCAGAGGATTATTCATGATCTAGAAGATCTTTCATGATTCATTGCAGCATACTTCTAGAAGTCCACAATCTCCATCATTGAATTGTTGACTCCTGAGGAGGGGAGCTCTGCTCTGAAACACAGATCTGCTTCGATTCTATCTTTATGTGGTTTTTATTTTTTAAGTAACTACGTCAAAAAAATGTAAAGGATTTAAATGTATTCAAACAGGACTCAAAAGTAAATTCATAAATTACTTTAATCAAATCCAACATATCATAATATTAGAGATAATATGTGGGTAGGAAAAAGCTTCAGGGCAACACTAAGTGCTGTACATTAGCAGAAAAGCAATACACTTTATATGCCATCATTAGTCAGAAAAACTTCCACATTTTTTATTGCAGTTACAAGCAGACTTAACCTCAAAAAGGTTTTGGTATATACTGTAGCAGCACACAATAAAAGAACAGTGGCACTTAACTGCTTGATGGAGACCTCCATTTCACTTGGAAAAACTTCCTCAGGAGCCACCACTTAAGGCATGTTGTTTCAATGAAAACTGCCACCTTTGTGCCTTAAGTGGCAGCTCCTGAGGAAGCCTTTTCAAGTGAAACAAAGGGCTCCATAGAGCATTTTGCCCTGTCAGTTAAGTGCCGCTGTTTTTTGTATTATGTGCTGCTACAGTATATACCAACAAATTTTTGAGTTTAAGCCTGCTTGTTACTGCAGTAAAAAAATGTGGAAGTTTTTCTGACTAATGATGGCATATTAAGAGGCATATTTTCAAAGCACTTTGGGAGGCTAAGTTCCATAGGTTTCTATGGAACTTTGGGAGGCTAAGTGCTTTGAAAATGAGCCTGTAAGTGTATTGATTTTGTGGATTTACATTTGAGTCGGTTTTATTTTTTATGGACATTGCAATAAATTTCTTTTATTTACCCCATGTTAGAATTGAATTGGTCCTCCCCGCTTCTTTATTGGTAATCCTCCACTGCTTCTTGCGTTGGGAGATTACCTTTTTCTTTGTTTAAGAAAATAAGTTGCCATATTGGGCCAGAGCAAAGATCTTTGAAGTCCAGTATCCTGTTTCTGTCAGTGGCCAATTAAAGTCACAAGTACAGGGCAGAATTCCAAGAAGTAGCAAGATTCCATTCTACTTACCCCAGGGATGGCTTTTCTCCCCACGTCTTTCTTAATAATGGTTTATGGATTATATTTCTATGAATTACTCAGAATCTTTTTTTTAAATATTACTGCATTGCCTGCTTTTACCACTGGACATTTATATTTTCTTCTATTTATTTTAAATGTACTCCTATGTAAGATCATAATATTTAAAAAAATATGAAGACTGGGAGGAAAAGTAAACAATCAGATCACGTTTACACATTCCATTCCACTGAGAATTTTATAGATTTCTATCGTCTCTCCCTTCAGCCGTCTCTTCTCCAAACTGAAAAGCCCTGACTTCTTTAGCCTTTTCACTTGTGAGAGGCGTTCCATCCCCTTAGTCATTTTGATTACTCTTCCGTGTACCTTTTTTAATTTCGTTATATCATTTTTTGCTTTTGAGATGCAACGACCAGAATTTGGGATGCGGTCTCAGTGTGGAGGGTATGCCCAGTCTTTCAGTTTTGTAAGGTCCTCCTGCAATTTCTCATAATCTGCATGCAATTATGACATTCAATGGAATAATTGTGTCATCTGCAAATTTGATAACCTCACTCATTTCCAGATCATTTATAAATGTTAAAAAGCATTGTTCCCAATACAGATCCCCATGGTGGTCTGCTATTCACTATTTGTTTATATAACGTATTAAACGTTATGTACGTGTGTCTTTACTGTTCTCTTTTTCTCATTCAGTATTGCGTTCATCTAGAAGCAATGTCTTAAGTGTTGTAGGGAATATGCAAATATAATGACTTGTAGTTCAAGTGTAGGCAAGCATTTTTGCCCTCTTGCCAATAATATTGCATTTATGTTACAGCATACTACAAACGTATGCCACCTTTTTCTGTAGGTTCCTGATGTTGGGTACAGTTTTGCACTATAACCAATTTGCAACAGTACAAGCCTTACATTAAGGGGCTCTTCTACTAAGCTGCGGTAAAAAGTGGCCTGCGCTAGTTTTGCTACGTGAAATTGGTATGCGCTGGGCCATTTTTTTTTACTGCGGCAGGAAAAAAGACCTTTTTTTAAAATGAGGCAGTAAATGGCTGCGCTCTAATATTAAAATTAGCATGCGGCTATTTACTGCCTGAGCCCTTACTGCCACCTATTTAGAAAGCAGCAAGGGCTCATGCGCTACTTATGCGGTCATCAGGCAGCATGTGGCAATATGGCTGCGCTGCCGATTACCACTTGGAATGCCTTTCCCCCCCCCCCCCCCCCCCCCCCATGGTAAAAAGTAGAAAATGTGTTTCTGCCACAGAGAACTGCGTGCATCAACTTTGGAACTGCCGCCAGGCACTCACACTACCCCAGCATAGGGTTGTTGTGGCATGAGGTAGCCCTACTGCGGCTTAGTAAAAGGGCCCCTAAATAAGGTTTTAGTATAAACTTTATATATATGACAGCAGAAACTCAGTAATCATGATCCTTCCTAACACAGATTGATCTTGCTGTTTAACTTAATAAAGGCAGAGATGTTATTTTAAAATAGTGCACAGATAGTTTTTCCTTAAGGGCACATTTTTTTCATTTGGTAGTTTTCACTTATCAAAATAGCAATTGTGTCTAAAATTGCATCAAGTGGTAAAGAACAGTAGGACTTGTTCAGTGATTTTTCCTTACTGTGTGATACAATATCTGTTTGAAGTTTTGATAGAGCCTTTCATGTAAAACTATATCCTGAAGCGTCTTCTGATTTTGTACTTGCATGCATGCACCCTTTCTTGAGGTGGATGCCATGTCAGCACACAATTTGTGGCACACAGATTGCGTGAAAGCATTTGTGTCACAGTATGTATAAGAAATGGGATGTAAAGACAACAGTATGGTGTTACCAATCTAAAACCCCCTTTTGTTTCAAAGCCGCGTCCATTCAAAGTGAACTGGCTATGTCGGCATTACCGTGCAGCTTTGTAAAAGAGAGGGGGCAGGGGTTTGTAAGATACTTTCAACTTAAGTATCTTAAAAGATTGCTAATAACACACTGTTGTCTTCTACATCCTTTTTTTTTTTTTTTTTGCTTTGAATAAATGGTCATATGATGGGATTTTATAAATTTTCTGTTTTCAGTGTATTATTAATAGCTCATCATTGATACTGGTTGCTTCAGACATTAGCATAATTTACAAAACTACAGGTTTCTCTTTTAATTTTGCAAATTTTTGAATTTCCAAATCTAGTAGTTTCTCATATTGTCTTGATTAACTTTTTTTTTTAATCTTATTTTGCTAGCTACCTTGGAAATCCTTAACAAGTATAATTGAATATTATTACATGTGGAAAACAACAGACAGATATGTTCAACAGGTAAGAAAGTGGGAGATACAAAGCAGAACCCTTAAAGAATACTTGTTAACTAAATCTGAACATCTTTTTTTAAATACTATAGTGTTAATTATAGACAAGGGAAGAGAAAAACCATCAACTAGTTATACTGAGCCCATTCAGATTGCATAAAATATATACTGGAAGTATATGTTACAAAACGATTCTAACAAAGAAATAGCTGACTGTTATAAGAAATGGCGTGCTACTTATTTTACTTAAGAAATCAAATTACAGCATTGTATGTTAGCTAATTATCTTTAGATTAAATAAATTATATAAATTCTCTTTTGTAGAAGAAAAAATTAAGCACCACATTTTGCAGCAATTGATACCTCATTTGACGGTATCATACAGGGCCAACAGTTTAATGGGAATGAGGCTGAAGTAGTCCTTCCTGAACATTGTAAAAAAGCTTGTATTTGCACTCCCTTCTTCAATCCTTTTTCTGCTATGTGAACAAATTAGGGAAACATGATTTCAGTGTACTGTAGTTCTCAATTATTCTTGAAAAATCCAAATTTTAATATTCATTGATTGTCTTCAATTTTTTTTTTGTTAAAGAAACGATTGAAAGCAGCTGAAGCAGAGAGCAAACTAAAACAAGTATATATACCAAATTAGTAAGTATTTATTTCTTTTTGGACTTTGACCTCCCCTAGTTCTTGTGTTAAATTGCATATATATGTAGTAGTTGTCAATCCTGCCTACACAGCTTTGCAAGTTTTTCATTTATTATTGTTTCCAACCAGTGGTTGTGCTGGTAAATGTTTAACAACAGGCTCTCTCCCCAGTCCACGTCTGCGCCCCCGCATCCACCTCTGCACCCCCCCCCCCCCCCCAAATTACAGAGCTGGCTATAGCCGGGGAGAGAGCCTGGGGGTGCAATGCATTAGTCCAGGAAAAAAAAATTAAATGATCCCAGGTTGCAATCTAGTTCATGTTTAATGTGGGATAAAATGTCATAAATAAGTAAATAAATATGAACTTTTAATGTTGATCACCTGATTCTCAAAGTGGACATATTCCAAAAACTATAATGAAAATAAAATGATTTATTTCTACCTTTGTTGTCTGGTGACTTTGTTTTTCTGATCATGCTGGCCCAGTATCCGATTCTGCTGCTATCTGTCCTCTTAACTGTGTTTCCAGGGCTTCCTTTCCATTTATTTCTTTACCTTCCGTCTTGACTGTCCAGTGGATCCAGCTTCTGCCTATTTTCTTCATCCATGTGCAGTTTTTCTCCTCTCTTCCTTTTCCCTCATCTCATGTCCTTCCTCACTCTCCCCTCCATCCATGTCCAGCATTTCTTCTCTCTTCCTTCCCTCTCCTCCATCCATGTCCAGCAACCCTCCTCTCTCCTGCCCGTTCCTCCATCCATGTCCAGCAACCCTCCTCTCTCCTGCCCTCTCCTCCATCCACCCATGTCCAGCAACCCTCCTCTCCCCCCTGTCCTCCCCTCCTCTCCCCCCTGTCCTCCCCTCCATCCACCCATGTCCTGCAACTTTCCTCTCCCCCCTGCCCTCCCCTCCATCCACCCATGTCCAGCAACTCTCCTCTCCCCCCTGCCCTCCCCTCCATCCACCCATGTCCAGCAACTCTCCTCTCCCCCCCTCCATTCACCCATGTCCAGCAACTCTCCTCTTCCCCCTGCCCTCTCCTTCATCCACCCATGTCCAGCAACTCTCCACTCTCCTGCCCTCCATCCATCCATGTCCAGCAATTCTCCCCTGCCCGCCCCCCCTCCAGCCACCCATACCCAGCGATTCTCCTCGCTCCCCTGATTACCTCCATCGAAGCGGCTGTGCTATTGAAAGCCCTGCCCATCTCTAGCCTTCCCTTTGTGAGTTCGTTCCCTCAGAGTCCCACCTTCTGACGTCATTTCCTCTTTCCACGAGGGCGGGACTCTGAGGGAAAGAACTCACAAAGGGAAGGCTAGAGACGGGCAGGGCTTTCAATGACGCAGCCGGACGGAGGTAATGAAAAAGATTTAAACCCCCCCCCCCCCCCCCCCCCCAGATTAGAAGGTTTAGCCAGCCCAGAATCTCCGAACATCATGGCAGTTTAGCCAGGGTCAGATCTAGTTCGCCGTGGCTGTGATGTAGAAACAGCAACTGCACACTGAAGAGTGTCTAAAGCATCAAAAGCAGCAGGGTCTGTATTAAATAGAGGCGCCTCCGGCACATAAATAGTCAACCTTTCCCTTTAAGGAAAGTGCAATCGTCTGACATCATGGTAGGACTAGGTTCAGACTGGAGTTGTGGGGAGAGAGCACAGGTAGGAAGCTGCAGGATACTTGCAGCAAATGGTTGGCCTCCTAGGCAGGTAAACGGGGTAAGCATGGCTTGTGGCGCCCTCCTGCCATGTTTACCTCGTTTACCAGAGCCGGCTCGCCCTGCAGAACCACCGGCTCGCAAGATGTTAAAAAATTTAACAACCGGCTCTTGTGAGCAGGTGCGAGCCGGCTCCAACACACCACTGTTTCCAGCCCAACAGAAGTTGGTTATTAAGCTCTTTCACTTTTTTCTTCATTGACTGCGCCTCCTACCTGTCTTCCAGTATGCCAGTACGATCCTCTGCTGTACTCGTACGTGGGACTAGGCCTTCCATTTTCTCCTCCATCTTATTTTACACCGTTTGGAGGATTTCTTATATAAAAGAGGCCAAGAATGGTTGTCTATCTGGGGGCAAATCCAAAGATTTAATGGAATTGGATAAAACTTGACATGTCAGTGAAAAAAAAAACAGTAAAAGATACATCAAGTTCAAAACCATGCAAAATTGGATCAGAAGTTCCAGAGAAATAAACTCCCCCCAAAATGGCCCAGTTCATTTTAGGGGATCATGAGTTCCAGCTGCTATTCTGTGGCATAGCACTGGGATTTGAACAGGACTTCCCTGGTTCTCAGCCTACTGTTCTAACCTTTAGGCCAATGATTTTCAACCTTTTTATTTTCGTGGCACACTGACAAGGCACACAAATTGTCAAGGCACACCATCAGTTTTTTAAGGATGTATGTTTTATCATTTAACAAATGAGTATTAAGATTGTGTTTAAAGTTCAGTAATTACATTTGTACTCATTGTGTTATCTTTATAACTGAATATTTTTATTGAAGACATAAGTTGGCAAAAAGGCAACAATACACTTCAAAGATAACAAAATTAGCCACAAATAACATATATTCAAAAACATGGAAGACACCATTCAAAAAATATTCTGATTCTCATGTCATCTGAGCTACTACTATTTAGCATTTCTATAGCGCTACAAAGCGTACGCAGCACTGCACAAACATGAAAGAAAGACAGTCCCTGCTCAAAGAGCTTACAATCTAGTAGACAAAAAAATAAAGCAAACAAATCAATTAATGTGTAGAGGAAAGAGGAGAGGAGGGTAGGTGAAGGCGAGTGGATACAAGTGGTTATGAGTCAAAAGCAGTGTTAAAGAGGTGGGCTTTCAATCTAGATTTAAAGATGGTCAAAGATGGGGAAAGACGTAGGGGCTCAGGAAGTCTATTCCAGGCATAGGGTGCAGCAAGACAAAAGGAGCGAAGTCTGGAGTTGGCAGTAGCGGAGAAGGGAACAGATAAGAAGGATTTATCCAGGGAACGGAGTGCACGGGAAGGGGTGTAGGGAAGGACGAGTGTGGAGAGATACTGGGGAGCAGCAGAGTGAGTACATTTATAGGTTAGTAGAAGAAGTTTGAACAGGATACGAAAATGGGTAGGGAGCCAGTGAAGCGATTTGAGGAGATAAAATTATCCACTACTAAGCACATTGTGAAATACAAAACCTGAAAATAATCTTTTTCATGTACAAATATGTCATACAACAGTAGCACTAATTCTTATGATTCAAATAGCAAGAACCCTACAAATATTACACTGGGCCCAAAAACACCAATACACCTCCTACTGGTAAAAAAATAAAAATAGAACAAGTGGGGACAACCACAGATCTGTACACAGAAAGTACCTCAGTTGCACGCAGAACACAGACCCTCACAAAATACAGAACGGGATCACAAATTAGAAATAGAGACATAAAGACAAAAATTGAACTGGGAACTCCAAGAAGTCAAACTAGGTATGTACCACATGAGAGAAATAAAAAACAGAAATGCATTTTCTATTATAATGAACATAATACAAAAACATCCACGATGTCCATTTCCTAAACTAACATAGGGCCTCTTTTATCAAGCTGCTCTAGTGGTTCCTGCATGGCAATGCTGACAAAGCCCATTCAAAGTGAATGAGCTTTGTCAGCATTACCGCTTCGGGAGCTGCTAGCGTGGCTTGATAAAAGACCCACAGTTAATAAATTAAAAATAAAACAGTTTTTCTTTTTTTCTAACTTTATCTGGACATTTTTCCCATCATGCTGATGATAATTTTTCTTTTCTGCTTTCTTGTCTGTCTTCTGCTTTTTCCTTGGGCTGCTGTCCATTTCTGCCCTCTCCTCCTGTCTTGTTCCATTCCCTTATTACATCTGTCTCTGCTTTTTTGATCTTTGTTTTAGCTCTTTCCTCCCTTTCTTTTTCTGTCTCTTTGTCAACTCAGATTTTAACCACTTTCTCACTCCACAGTCGTCCATCTACTTCTTTTTACTTTTTAGCTACCTATCAACTCTTATATCTTCTCTCACCCACTAGCTCTCCCAGTTCCCATCTCATTCCTTCCCCTGCCTCCTAATTCCTTCTGTCTTTCCTCTTCTCCCCAATACTGCATTTTTACTCTCTGTACATACTATCCTCCTCTCGCTCATCTCCTTGACAACCCCCATGACCTCTCCCTCATGGTTCCCCTATTCCCATTTTCTCTCTTCCCTCTATTCCCCATTTGTTGCCCCCCACCCACTCTTCCTTCCTCCCTAGTAGCCTGACACCTGTATGCTCTTGTAGAGTGAAAAGACAGTTTAAGAATCAAAGGTCTTGTTTGGAAAGAAATCTTGTCAGTACTTTGAAGCTCCTTCTTATATGCCAATTCCTTGTTTATATTCTAATACAAGATCAGTTTTGAATAAGGTAGACATTATCAAAGACATAACAGTTGAACATCAAGTTGATGTATTTTTCATTACTGAATCATGGATGACATTAGAGGATGACCCTAGGCTGAAAGATTTATGCCCTCCAGATTGCACAAACATAGAGGAGGACTAATAATTACATATAAAGCTTTTTCTGATTCGGGATTTAATAATTTCTTCAGAGTTGGACATTCTGGCATGTGAAATTGATGGTGAATCTCTTAGAAATAAACTCTGTTGTATCTTGGTATATTGTCCCCCTGGAAAATGGTTAGTTTCACAAGATAATTTTATAGATTTTATATCTAGAAATGTAGTGAATTACTCAGTTTTAATGTTAGGAGATATACATTTATATTTGGAGTCAACTAATATTCAAAAACTATAGGTATTTTGTTTTCATTATTTTAGATTGATATGGTTTTATATTATCAGATATGACAAAGTCCCATGAGAAGGGGCATTTGTTTTATTTTTTATTTTATTTTATTTTATTTTTTTAGCTTTTTTAAACTCAGGATTGTAATTTTCAATTTAATTCAAGTAATCCTATACCTTGGATCACTATTTGATAGAGTTTGGGATATTGGGATAGAGTTGATAGAGGAGGGAATGATTAGTCACAATAATTTTTCAAACAGTATGAGTTTCACTAGAGGAAAAATAGATCAGGAAAAGTTTTGGAGTAAAATGGATACATTGATCCTCTCAGGAGAATTAGAGGAGGAGGATTTAATTTCTGATTGGAATAAAATGAGTAGGAATTTGTTTGCGCCTTTAAAAATGAGCAAATCTAACAAAAAGCTAATAAATGGTATGATGATGAATTTGATCATTGAAACAGATTGTTAGAAAGTTGGAGCGTTGTTGAAGAATCAAACAGAGGAAAATAAGAAAATCTGGAGACAAGCTATTTTAAAATATGCATTTCCATATCATCATGCTGATCAATCCATAGACTGGTGGGTTGTGTCCATCTACCAGCAGGTGGAGATAGAGAGCAAAGCTTTTGCCTCCCTATATGTGGTCATGTGCTGCCGGAAACTCCTCAGTATGTTCTCTATCTCAGCAGGTGGTGGTCACACATAGCAGCAGCTCTGGCTAGGTCTCCAAGCCTAATTTTTAGGTTTTGTTGAGTACCTGGGGTTGAGGGCTCTTCTTGAGCAAGTGCAAACCTGGTGGCGCCAGGTCCCTCCTTTTCTCCCCCCTCCCGCTGGCTCAGTTAAAAAAAAAAAAAAAAATTTTGGACGTCCTTAAGGGCGTTTATTTCGACGTTTATTTAAACGTTTATTGCAGCTACTCACTGGGACACCAGGTCGTTACAGCTCGGAGCGAGAAGCAGGTAATTTTTACCTTTTTATAGCGGGCAGGGGGTTCCCCGATCGATCTCCACGTGGCCTATGGCGTCGGAGGGCGAGGGCGCGAAGAATCGCTCCCCGGACCGCGTGTGCGCTTTTAGCGGGGATGCGGGGGTCTTAAAGTCTGATTCGCCCTTGTTGGGTGTCAGTTCGGAGGCCGGTCAGTGTCCCGGGTCTTCCTCCGGTGCGGCGGTTTTTCCCGCCATAAACGCCCATCCCCCGCTGCTTGCCTCCGCCATCTTGGCCGGCCACTCTGCTCGGACGGCTTCTTCTTGGGCCGCCCTTGAGCTAGGAGACGTTACTGCCATGGCCGCCCTTGATTTGGGCGACGGCTAAAAAGCGGCTAAAGTTAAGCGCCGTTCTTCCCGCGCGGCTCCTTCAAGGAGTGTCGCGCCGGACGCCATCTTGGATGCGCAGCATGTTTCTCCCCCACTCTTGCGAGCGCCGGTTGAGGGTGCGTCTAGGGCTGTGGCCCAGGCTGCTGAAGTGCACAGTCTGGGGGGTTTCTCCCCCGAGTTTATTTTGCTGCTGCATCAGGCCTTTCTTCTGCAAAACGCTGCCCCTTCTCCCTTGTCCGATAAAGGGGTTGAGGCCCCCGGAAGTAAACGCCCTCGGGTGGATTCCCAGGCCTTAGAGGACTCTGTTTCCTCTGATGTAGATGAGGGCAGCGTATTTGAGTTCTCCCAACGGTCCTTTGGGGATTCCTTGGAGGAGACAGATTCCCGCTCGGATGGAGCGGATGACCCCTCTGCAGCACGGATCTTTCGCTCAGAGGATTTGCCCAACCTGTTAGTGCAGGCCATGAGCATTTTGAAGATTTCCTCTCCAGAGGACGTCTCTCCCTCAGCCCCTGTTGGCTCCGCCATTATGCTGGGGACAAAGCGCCCGCCTAGAACCTTCCACGTGCATGATGCCATGCACACCTTAATTTCGGCTCAATGGGATGTCCCGGAAGCGAGCCTTAAAGTGGCTAGGGCTATGTCCCGCCTCTATCCTTTGCCTGAAAGTGAACGGGAGGCCTTTCTTTGGCCTACCGTGGATTCTTTAATCACTGCGGTGACTAAGAAAACGGCGTTGCCGGTGGAAGGTGGCACGGCCCTAAAGGACGCCCAAGACAGAAGATTGGAGGCGGCCTTAAGGTCGTCCTTTGAGGCGGCTGCCTTAAGTTTGCAGGCCTCAGTTTGCGGCTCCTACGTGGCCAGGGCGTGCCTGACTATGGTGCAGCGGGCTTTCCCCTCGGATCCTTCCTTGAGGGCTGATTGGCCGGCCCTGGAATCGGGCTTGGCTTATTTGGCAGACTTACTGTATGATGTCTTGAGAGCCTCGGCTAAAGGTATGGCTCAGACAGTCTCTGCGCGGCGGTGGCTTTGGCTTAAACATTGGTCTGCGGACCACGCCTCTAAGTCCCGCCTGGCTAAGTTGCCTTTTAAAGGCAAGCTACTCTTTGGGGTCGAGCTGGACAAAATTGTGACCGATCTCGGCACGTCTAAGGGCAAGAGGTTACCAGAGGTCAGGGATCGGGCTAGTGCTCGCCCCGGTAATTCCAGAGGACGGTTTCAAGAAGCCCGACGGTACTGCCCGGGCAAGTCGGGCTTCTCTGCCCCCTCTTCCTTCAAGAGGAACTTTTCCCCCAAGCAGCATTCCTTTCGCAGAGACCGCCGTCCCGGAGGTGCTCCCTCCGGTTTTCCCCCATGGTCTCCTACCCAATGACGGGGTCCTGGTCCATGGCCCAGTGCAGATTGGAGGACGCCTGTCCTCGTTTCTGGGCGAGTGGACCAGGGTAACTTCAGACGCTTGGGTGCTGGAAGTCATCAGAGATGGCTACAAGCTAGAGTTCTGCCGACCCTTAAGAGACGGGTTTGTACTCTCTCCCTGCAAGTCTCTGGTCAAAGCTGTGGCAGTGCAGCAGACCTTGGACAATCTGATCCGCCTGGGCGCGGTCGTTCCTGTGCCAGAAAATCAGCTTGGCAAGGGACGTTACTCCATTTACTTTGTGGTACCAAAGAAAGGAGGTTCTGTTCGGCCTATCCTCGACCTCAAAGGGGTCAATCGGGCCTTGAAAGTTCGGCACTTTCGCATGGAAACTCTCCTCTCTGTTATAGCGGCAGTGAAGGCAGGGGAGTTCCTGGCATCCTTGGACATCAAGGAAGCGTACTTGCATATTCCCATCTGGCCTCCTCATCAACGCTTTCTGTGTTTTGCAGTCCTGGGCCGACACTTCCAGTTCAGAGCCCTCCCGTTCGGGTTGGCTACTGCTCCGCGGACCTTCTCCAAAGTAATGGTGGTCATCACGGCCTTCCTGCGAAAGGAAGGAGTACAAGTCCATCCTTATCTGGACGACTGGTTGATCCGAGCCCCCTCTTATGCAGAGTGCGGCAAAGCTGTGGACCGGGTGATTGCTCTTTTGAGCTCCCTGGGGTGGATCATCAACTGGGAGAAAAGCCAGCTGCGCCCGACTCAGTCCCTGGAGTATCTGGGAGTTTGATTCGACACCCAAGTGGGCAGAGTGTTCCTGCCGGACAATCGGATTGTCAAACTTCAGGCTCAGGTGGACCAGTTCCTAGTAGCCTCTCCGCTTCGGGCTTGGGACTATGTGCAGCTGTTGGGCTCTATGACGGCCACGATGGAAGTTGTGCCCTGGGCCAGGGCTCATATGAGACCGCTTCAACACTCTTTGCTGCAGCGCTGGACTCCGATGTCGGAGGATTATGCTGTGCGCCTTCCCTTGGACCCAGCAGTGCGCAAGGCGCTGAGCTGGTGGATGCAGATAGACAAGTTGTCTGCGGGAATGCCTCTGGTGACCCCAGAGTGGATTGTCGTCACGACGGACGCCTCGTTGTCGGGCTGGGGAGCCCACTGCTTGGGAAGGACAGCGCAGGGGCTCTGGTCTCCTGCAGAGGCAAAGTGGTCTATCAACCTCCTGGAACTCAGAGCCATTCGGTTGGCGCTTTTGGAGTTCATCCCGGTACTGGTGTTGAAGCCTGTACGGGTCCTGTCGGACAATGCCACGGCTGTGGCCTATGTCAACCGCCAGGGAGGTACCAAGAGCGCCCCTCTAGCCAAGGAGGCTATGAATCTTTGCCAGTGGGCGGAAGTGAACCTGGAGCAGCTTTCAGCGGCCCACATTGCCGGAGTCATGAATGTCAAGGCGGACTTTCTCAGTCGCCATACCTTGGAGCCCGGAGAGTGGCAGCTATCTGCTCAGGCGTTCTTGGACATCACAAAGCGCTGGGGCCAGCCGAGCCTAGATCTGATGGCGTCATCGGCCAATTGCCAAGTGCCGCGCTTTTTCAGCAGAGGACGGGACCCTCGATCCCTGGGAGTAGATGCTCTTCTCCAACAGTGGCCGACACAAGAGCTTCTCTATGTGTTCCCGCCCTGGCCCATGTTGGGCAGGGTGCTAGACCGGGTGGCAAAGCATCCCGGCAGGGTAATCCTGGTGGGTCCGGATTGGCCCAGGCGTCCCTGGTATGCGGACTTGATCAGGCTCTCAGTCGACGATCCTCTGCGGCTGTCAGTGGAGCAGGGCCTGTTACATCAGGGTCCCGTGGTGATGGAGGATCCCTCCCCCTTTGGTCTTACGGCCTGGCTATTGAGCGGCAGCGTCTGAGGAAGAAGGGCTTCTCAGACAAGGTCATCGCCACTATGCTGAGAGCGAGGAAGCGCTCTACTTCTACTGCTTACGCCAGGGTTTGGCGTATCTTTGCAGCGTGGTGTGAAGCAGGCTCCCTTTCTCCCTTCACTGCTCCAATTTCTTCAGTGTTGGCGTTCCTGCAAGAAGGTCTGGAGAAAGGCCTGTCGCTCAGTTCCCTTAAAGTCCAGGTAGCGGCTCTGGCTTGCTTCAGGGGCCGCCTGAAGGGTGCTTCCCTGGCTTCGCAGCCAGATGTGGTGCGCTTTCTCAAGGGAGTTAATCACCTGCGCCCTCCTCTGCACTCAGTGGTGCCTGCGTGGAATCTCAACCTGGTACTAAGAGCATTGCAGAAGCCGCCTTTTGAACCCTTGTCGAGGGCATCTCTGAAAGACCTGACGTTGAAAGCAGTCTTTTTGGTGGCTATCACTTCAGCCAGAAGAGTTTCCGAGCTCCAGGCGCTCTCATGTCGAGAGCCTTTTCTGCAGTTCACTGAGGCAGGAGTGACTATTCGCACAGTGCCTTCCTTCCTGCCCAAGATTGTTTCTCGCTTCCATGTGAATCAGCAGCTCTGTCTCCCTTCCTTTCGTAGGGAGGACTACCCAGAGGAGTACTCTGCTCTTAAATATCTGGATGTGAGACGAGTCATCATCAGATACTTGGAAGTGACCAATGATTTCCGGAAATCGGATCATCTGTTTGTCCTGTTTGCAGGTCCTCGTAAGGGTCTGCAGGCTGCTAAGCCTACAGTGGCAAGATGGGTCAAGGAAGCCATTGCAGCGGCTTATGTGGCCGCGGGGAAGGTGCCGCCTATCCAGCTGAAGGCTCACTCCACGAGAGCTCAGGCGGCCTCGATGGCAGAGGCCGGATCCGTCTCCTTGGAAAAGATATGCAAGGCGGCAACTTGGGCTTCGGCTCATACATTCTCCAAGCATTACCGTTTGACTGTGGCTGCACGGGCGGAGGCCCGGTTTGGAGCTTCAGTGTTGAGGTCAGGGATTTCAATGTCCCGCCCTGGGTGAGTACTGCTTCGGTACATCCCACCAGTCTATGGATTGATCAGCTTGATGATATGGAAGGTAAAATTATGTATAATCATACCTGATAATTTTCTTTCCATTAATCATAGCTGATCAATCCATAGCCCCTCCCAGATATCTGTACTGTTTTTATTCTGGTTGCATTTCAGGTTCAAGTTTAGTCTTCAGTTACTTCAGAAAGACTTCGTGTTCAAGTTTTTTCACTTGGATTCTTCAAGAGTTAAGACGAGTTTGTGTTACAGTGAGCTGCTGCATTCCTCTCCCCTCCGTTTTACGGGGCTGGTTGAGACTTAAAATTCTGCCGGCACTCCCTCCCGCTTCGTGCGGCTGTAGGGCAGCTTTGTACCCCTCCCGCTTCGGCGGTGTTAGGGTCAGTCAGCTCCTCCCGCGGTTGCAGGATAAGCCAGATCCCCCCGCATCGGCGGGTGTGGTGTCCCTCCCCCGCTCTGCGGGGATGAGCTGGACGGATTCCCCTCCCCCACTTGTGTGGGGATGAGCTGGGTTAATTCCCCTCCCCCGTTTCGGCGGTGGTGAGCTGGGCAGAATGTCCCTTCGTGGGTGTAATTCTCTAAGTGCTGAGTCCTGCGGATGGAGCTTTGATATCGACATACTGAGGAGTTTCCGGCAGCACATGACCACATATAGGGAGGCAAAAGCTTTGCTCTCTATCTCCACCTGCTGGTAGATGGACACAACCCACCAGTCTATGGATTGATCAGCTATGATTAATGGAAAGAAAATTATCAGGTATGATTATACATAATTTTACCTTTATTATGAGAAACTTGTAATTTAAACTTGACTTCTCAACTTGAGACTTAGGAGTAGAGGTGGATAGCCAACTAACTATGATTAATCAGGTAAATAAGGTGGTAAAGCATTCCTTTGTGTTATTGAGAAAAGATATGTAGAAAATTCTCTGAATTGTCTGTTTTTCAAATAATAGTACAGTCATTGATACTTTCAAAGATGGATTACTGCAACATCATATGTATAGGCTGTACAAAATTAATAACGAAGAGGATACAAAACAGTACAAAACCTGGCAACTAGAGTTATCTTCTAAGAAGAGAATAATCTACGATACCTTACTATTATAAGCTACATTGGCTACCAGTAATCGCTCGATCACAGTTTAAATTATTTATATTAATTTTCCGTTTTTTTACAGGGAAACGTATCCTCTTATCTGATAGGTTACCCTCCCCCCCCTTAGACGGTGAGAGGGCAGGTTTCTTATAATAGTTTCCGTAATTGACATTGGTTAGGTATTTTAGACAGCTTTTGGCTTCCATTCCATATCAGGCTGCTTCCGTGTGGAATTCGCTTCCAGTAGCAGTTCGCTCATTAACTAATTATCTGTTACTTCATAAGCAATTAAAGCAGTGCTATTTGAGCAGTCTGCGGGTTGATATAAAGTTTAGCTTATTATGGGGTCCTTTTAGAAAAGTGCGCCAAAAAATGTCCTGGACATTCGTAGGTTCATTTTTCAGCGCACCTGCAAAAAAGGCCTTTTTTTTTTTTTTTTTAGCTGAAAATGGACGTGCGGCAAAATGAGAATTGTCACGTGTCCATTTTGGGCCTGAAACCTTACCACCATCCAAATCAATAGTGGGTTGTAAATTTGTTGGAAATTCCCCTATCGTGAGATTTGAAGTTCCAATTGTTTAGTATGTTTTATACAGGAAGAGTGGATGCATTATAGCTTTATTATTTAACAAAATATATTTTTTGGGTATTAGCATTCTTTGTAGTCTGTTACCACATTGGGCAGGTTGTTTAAACATTATAAAAAATTGGATTTGGTTGGTGAACAAGCGCTCCTTGAAGGTCATGTAGTACAGAATGAACTTATGATTAAAGATCTACAACATAACAGAAAACTCTAGAGTGGATTCAACAAGAGCTTGAGGATAACAATAATCGTAGTCGACATAATAATGTATGTATGTATATTAGGCTTAATTGAAGGTTCAGCGGGACGAGACCCATAGTAACATAGTAAATGATGGCAGATGGCAGATAAAGACCTGTATGGTCCATCCAGTCTGCCCAACAAGATAAACTCATTTTACATGGTATGTGATCTTTTTATTTATTTATTTATAGCATTTATATCCCACAATTTCCCACCCACAGGCAGGCTCAATATGGCTTACAACAGTCTGTAAAAACGTACATCAAGTCAGCAAACAAACAATCAATTTCTTAGAAGTGTAAGAGAGAAAGGGTAAAAGCAAAGAAGGGAAAAAGAGAAAGAGTTGTGGTGATCAGTATGACGTCGTGACAGTGACAGGTCAGAAGTTAGAGATGCTAGGCGGGATTTGAGCGTAAGCTTTTCCAAATAAAAAGGTCTTGAGGCATTTTTTGAAGGTCGGGTGATCAGGAGTAAGTTTCACCAATTTAGATAGACCATTCCACAAATGAGCGCTAATATAGGAGAAGGTGGATGCGTAGGTGGTCTTGTACTTGAGGCCACTATACACTGGGTAATGGAGATTTAGGTATGAATGAGCTGATCTGTGAGAGTTCCTAGGTGGCAAGTTGATTAGGGTGTCCATATATGCTGGGGCTTCACCGTAGATGATTTTATGCACCAGAGTGCAAATTTTAAAAGTGATTCGGTCCTTGACAGGAAGCCAGTGCAGTTTCTCACGCAGTGGTCTTGAACTTTTGAATCTCAATTTACCATAAATTAGCCTGTCAGCTGTATTCTGGGCGGTTTGTAGATTTTTAGAAGCATATCTTTGCACCCTGCATATATCGCTCACGGATGTTGATTAGCATTGGCCCCAGGACGGAGCTCTGAGGCACACCACAGCTCAGGGTTTAGTCCTGGGATCTTGCTACTAGAATTAACATGGGTATCAGAACAACTTTAGTAGTATTCTGCAGATGTAGAAGAAGAGTGAACACTTTGGAAGGTCCTTTATCACCTCCCTAAGGTGAAGATCTGTGATGGCAAAATGAGAATTCTCAACCAAATTTGGGATACCCTGTGATTGTGACAAAGGGTGGACTATGTAACACTTTTTACTCTGCCAGTAGTTTCCTGAGTGAAAGTCCCTGCACATGTGTAATCTTTGAGCCCAATTCACACATGTTGACATGTTAATCAGTGGAAGAAATACGCCTTTTGATGAATACAAGCAGATTAGTGCAAAATAATATATATTTTTTATTTTACAATAGGAGTTCTGAATGAAATACAACAACCAAACAAATTCTTTCTGGTTGGTAGCCTTTGGTTGAAATTATATTGTGTTTGCTTGATTTGTAATCTATAATATAAAACTAGAAGCAACCAAAGATGCTGTGTGTGTGTGTAGTTTGTTTTTTTTTTTTAATCAAAAAAGCATGACCTTAAAATCCTGGTTCTGGGTGATTGAGTTTCCTCCTCATGCCTTAAAGGAAAAACATCCACAGGATATTATAAGAAAAAAATAAAAGGTTTATGCTTCTTTCTTGAGTAGAGAGGTGTGGTAGCCGTGTTAGTCCACTTTTAAAGGTAATCAGTAGAAATAAAACAAAATAAGGTAATCAGTAGAAATAAAACAAAATAAAACATGAAAAAGAAAATAAGATGATACCTTTTTTATTGGGCATAACTTTAATACATTTCTTGATTAGCATTCGAAGGTTGCCCTTCGTCAGATCGGAAATAAGCAAATGTTGGTAGATGACAGTATATATAAGTGAAACATCAAAGCATTTCAGTGACAGTCTAACAGGATGGGGGTGGATAGGTGAGAGACAGGAAGAGTCGGGTGGATGAGGGACAGGGAGATATGCATGGAGATAGGAGGGTGACAAAGCAGTACAATTCTATGGTTTATAATGGGCTAGAAAACCCAGATCTTTTAAGTCCTGTCTGGTGGGTGTCAAAATATTTAATCATTCTGACTTCAAAGGTCTTACGTTCCTATATTGTTTTAAAGTTTCCTTTCAGGAATCTTACCCTGAAATCACTGGTACAGTGTTCTGGTTTTGTAAAGTGCTGCCCCACCCACAGAGGTGACATCCTGATTGGTACTAGCATTTTTCATATGGTGTCTATGTAAATTAAACCTCTTATTTAGCATCTGACTTGTTTCTCCAATGTAGCAGCCTTCGTTGCATTTTTTACACTGAATGATATATACCACATTGGAAGATGAGCACGTGAAAGATTCCTTAATGTTGAATATTTTTCCTTTGTGAATGACAGTGGGGTCCTGTTTAATGTTTTGGCATAGTTTGAAGCTGGATATATTGCAAGGATGTGTGCCATTCTCTTCTTTTTGAGTCTGTGTTGGGAGCTTACTTCTAATTAGAATTCATGTTTTGATGGAAGCTGTATCAAGGATGAGTCTATTGAGTGAAATTTGACCTCTTTCTATTGTGAAGGAATAATCTCAGAATCCAGTCTCTGTCAGGTTCAAGAACAGTTTACAGTTAAATTTGCTGATACAGTATCTTGTACATCTCCATTTATGATCTGTTTCAGTTAATCAAAATGGATATCTGCCCCAGGAGCTACAGCTTGATCAGCTAGCGATGTGGAATGATGTGCAAACTGAAGGAGACTGCTCCTTGATACAGATTCCAGCAAAACATGAATTCATGTCAGTAATGGTTGCCTGTCTTGGAGAGGGATTGCCTCTCCACATTTAGAAGACAGTACACCAATGCATCCTGTTTTTAACATTTGGAGAATAAACCTGTAAACGTTTTTGGTCATCTTATAACTTGGTTTCTTTGAGATCTTCCACTTTTTTCTGTTTGTCTGGTTTCCCTTGTAGAAGAGTTGGTCTTCATTCCCTGGCTTAGTACCTTGTCAGAGCAGCTTTTTTTTTGGTTCAAGGATGGCAAGTTTTTTTCTGTCTGGTTCAAGGCTGCTTAATTTTTTAAATTTTTTTTACTGAATTTGGAAATCAGACTTGGAGGTTAAATGTCAGCCCATTTGCTGATTTGTGCACACACTTTCTTTTTCTTTAAAGTAACAAGCCAAACCCCAACCAAATCAATGTAAATAATGTCAAGCCAGGAGTTGTAAATGGGACTGCATTACAAGGACTGGGACAGAACACAGGAGCAGGACGTGCTTGTGAAAGCTGCTATAGTAAGTAATCCAAAAGAACCATATATAAAATCAATTTCTATAAGTGTTAGCGAGCTTGTCATGCAAAATTAGGACATAGCCACAAGTGAGCATAGGTAGGCCATGTCCCGCCTTACTCTCACCCAACTCTGTCAGCAGCATAAGCTAATGAGAAGAAACCTGACGGGGTGGCAACATATGCACTATGTGGGCCCCACAAAAACATCTTTCCTAGCTACACTACTATGTTTAGTAGCCATATTGGTCCTGAAAAAAGTTTAATTTTAAGGTATAATATCCTATATTAGGCTAACAAAAATAATGCAGAAGAATGTTAATCCTTACTAGCAAGCTTGGGAATAAACATTAGCAATGTTTATTATTTTTCCTTTTTGATGCATGGTTACATCCTTAATTCAACTATTTTCAAAACACTAGAATCCTTTTTGAAGGTGAGCTGCATCACTGTCTTCCATGCATGAAGTGTGGTGGCTGCATAGGAAATTTTCTTCCCACTAAATCACTGCATCAGTGTAAAATGAGGGTGCTGTTTAGATTCTATAGAACCTATTGCAAGAGTAAGGATGTTAATTTTGGTCCTGTTCTTTAAGTTACAGGATAGATCCTAACACATTCTGATTTGCTGGAATTCCCCATGCCAAAAAGAAAATATGAAACTTTAAATGTATTTACTATGTTTTGTGTTTTTGGTAAAATAAGCTATATGCTGCTTTGAATTGAAACACTAGGTGCTTGATTTCTCTTTCCTGACAACTTTCAGAGCATAGGAAAATAAATACAGTGCCTATACTTTTACCCCCCTGTTTACTAAGCCGCGCAGCAATGCTGACACAGCCCATTCAAAGTAAATGGGCTGTGTTGGCATTAGCGCATGGCAGCCGCTAGTGCAGTTTAGTAAATGGGGGTTAAAGTGTTAAATCTGTTCTTTCTAGGCAAACTTATTTTTACTAAGACTAACGAAAAGATAAAATAAACAGTATAAAATTAGTATAATTATGATTTCTGGTGGTATTCATTGTCAATTTTTATTTAGCAGGAAATGCTGTTTCTTTTTCAAACTTTATTAGCCTTTTAACAATTGTGTTTTAAGGATTTTCTTTAACTTTGCTGTCCATAGCCACACAGTCTTATCAGTGGTATTCTTGGGGTCCTCCTAACATGCAGTGTCGCCTTTGTGCATCCTGTTGGACATACTGGAAGAAATACGGTGGCTTGAAAATGCCAACACGATTAGATGGAGAGCGACCAGGGCCAAACCGCAATAATATGGTATGTATATATACCTTTATACTGCCTGCTTAGCTGTGATTAAAGATCAGATTTTCATAAAATGAGTTGAATAATATCTTTGAATATCAGATGGAATAGTGACTTAAGTTTCTTACACAATATACAGAAGACATAGCTGATAACGCCGGCAGTGATTGGTTTGAAATGGTGAATCTCTAGTTCAGGGGCTCTCTGTCAGATATGAAGTTCAGCTCACTCAGATTTATCAAAACAGACAAGAAATCCTTGCTCAAATGATGTCTCTGCAGAGCTAAGAACAAAAATCATGGCCTGATAATATTCGATAGCCACTGATTCAAAACATACAACTAGAGCAGGGGTTCTCAACCCAGTCAGGTTTTCAGGATATTAAGGTCCTTTTGACAGAGTTTTTAAATACTTTTTTTAAAATACCCCATTTTCACCTTTTTATTTATTTCATTTTTTCAACTTTTTTCATTTTTATTTTTTCTGTTCTTTCTTTTCTCTTTTGGTAGTTTTCCCCCCTTTTCACCATTATTTCCACTAAGAGATCCATAATTCTCACTTCACAAATTTGTATTGATAATTCTCCAGTATTTTTATCACCACTGGTTCTATATTTATTTCATGTCTTCGTCCATTTCTTAAATTTATCACACAAAAGATATATTTCTCAGAGAAGATATATATGATATGCGTAGGTTCAGAAAGGAATATATAAACATACATAAGTACACTTAATAAGTACTTTTTTTAAATAAAGAGATTTCTGTCAACATTTTATTACATTGTGCATATATTTTATTAAATATTTTCGATACAGTATATATTTTTTATATATCAGCTCTGTATGGTTAATTCCCTTGGTTATATTCTATATTTCATTTATCATTTATCTAATTTACTGTACACATTTTTTATGCAATATTATTATTTTACATTTATACACATATTTCTGCCTGGCTTATATTTAGCAACTGATGTATAAATATGTTTATTTGTGTTTTAACCGTGTATTTTTACACGGTATTTGATTATCCTAATATCTTATCAGTTTATATTTTTGTGATATTTTCCATTACCATTTGCTTTTGAGTATTCTGACATGTGATTTGGTTTGCTTTTATCTAAATTTTATCTAATTTTTATTTTATGTTTATTTGTATATATATGTGTTTTGTAGACTCCTGATGCAGGCCTTACGGCCGAAACACAACTTTTGTGTCAAGTCTTTTTTAACAAGTGTTCTTGAGATTCATCTCTGCAGATTTTGTTTTGCCTTGGTCAAACATCCTACTTTCTCATATACCTGTGTTCTCCCGTGGGGCGTTCGAGTTCTCTGCTTGACTGCGGTTCTGCAGAGCTAAGAACAAAAATCATGGCCTGATAATATTTTATAGCCACTGATTCAAAACATATAACTAGAACAGGGGTTCTCAACCCAGTCAGGTTTTCAGGATATCCACTATGAATATACATGAGAGAAATTTGCATGCAGTACCTCCATTCTACGCAAATCTGGCTCTTGCTTATTTATTGTGGATATCTTGAAATTCTGACTGGCTAGGTATGTCCTGAGGACTGGGTTGAGAAACCCTGCTCAAGTTGTATATTTTGAATCAGTGGCTATCAAATATTATCAGGCCATGATTTTTGTTCTTAGCTCTGCAGAGACATCATTTGAGTAAGGATGTCTTGTCTGTTTTGATAATTCTGACTGAGCTGAACTTTATATTTGTTCAGCTATAATGGTTAAGAAAATCATGAATATGCGTACAGAAAAATCTCATGCTTACATTTCATTAGATTTGACTTTATTCTTCGGTTCTTACTTCTCCCTGTGTCTTTTTATTCAGTAAGGATTTGCTGTTCACATATTTGCTTGTGCTTTCACTTTTAAAATTGCCAGTGGAAAAAAGTACCCATAGACACTTGCACTCATTTATTTATAGTTACATTTTATGACCAAAATAGCATGTATATTTCTGAAAATACGAAAATACTTTTTTTTTTTATTCACCATCTGTAAGATCCATTCCCCACCCTCCACCCCCAAGAGGATACACATTTTCCTATGAGAATATCTCAAACTGTAAGTTTGTTCAGAAGATGTCTAAGCAGGTCCCCTGTCTACTGCAGCAAGAGACTGAGCCAAGATTAGATATATTTTGTTTGCTTAAGCGTATACAGGCTTCCAAGAATGTAATGGCTATTCCAGTCCACAGACTTCTATTAAAGAAGCAACCCTTAGTTTCAGTACAGCCTGTTTAAAAAAAAACAATGTTGACCTTAAATACAAGATTCAACCAGCTACTACTACTACTATTTAGCATTTCTATAGCGCTACAAGGCATACGCAGCGCTGCACAAACATAGAAGAAAGACAGTCCCTGCTCAAAGAGCTTGCAATCTAATAGACAAAAAATAAATAAAGTAATCAAATCAATTAATGTGAACGGGAAGGAAGAGAGGAGGGTAGGTGGAGGCGAGTGGTTACAAGTGATTACGAGTCAAAAGCAATGTTAAAGAGGTGGGCTTTCAGTCTAGATTTAAAGGTGGCCAAGGATGGGGCAAGACGTAGGGGCTCCAGGATTCAACAAAACTCAACTATACCCTAATTCAGTTGTGGTTGAAATGGCTATGGAAAAGGCTGAAAAATGTAGAGAGGTGAGAGCGATAGATGGGAGTAATGCAGACCCTGGTAGGGAACCACACTACTACACACCCTCAAATGCTAAAACCTACCCACCAAGGGATACAATACAAATATCTAAGTTACCAATTCTTATATCAGAACTTCCTTATTATCTAAGAGACTAAAACAAATGGAACAAGAGGTATTGCTAGGAAAAAGAAATGTTTCTACTTTAATAGGGGTAAATACTAACACAGAGACAAAAAAGAGGCATAGCAAAGCACACAAGTTACATGGTTAGGTGGGGTAGCCTGCTGCTAACCAACTCCTTGGCTAGAGAAGGAGCTACCCACCTTTCTGTAGAAATCATACATATATTTATACAGGCCAAGGACTGGCTGGGATACATTATAACATGCTGTTTGATTCAGGTATACATATAAAGTATCACATACCGTTGGGCAGACTGGATGGACCGTAGAGGTCTTTATCTGCTGTAATTTACTATGTTACATTGAGCCTGCAAAGAGGTGGGAAAATGTGGGATACAAATGCAATAAATAAATAAATATAAAACATTCTGCTTGGATAGGAAGAGTTTGTGATATGTGAAAATACATTTTGCTTTAATGAAATTGCTAAACTTTAGAGTCGGAGACTTACCAATGGTACCGGCACCTTTTTCCTGAGGTCTGGCTCACTTGCCCGCTCTCTTCTGTTCCTGCTCTCGCGCTCCAAAATCTTTTATCCGAAGTCACGAATCTCCTCTCTCCCCTGCCCTCCCCTCCATGTCCAGCAATTCTCTCTCCCCTCCCCTCCCCTCTCCATGCTGGACATGGAGGGGAGAGGAGGGCAGGGAAGAGAGAATTGCTGGACATGGATGAGAGGGGAGGGCAGGTCAACGAAGAGAGATTCACTGGACATGAAGGGCAGGGGAGAGAGGAAAATCGTTGGACATGGATGGGAGGGGAGGGCAGGGGAGAGAGGAGAATCGCTGGACATGGATGAGAGGGGAGAGGCGAGAATCGCTGGACATGGATGAGAGGGGAGGGATGGGAAGAGAGATTCTCTGGACATGGATGGATGGAGGAGTTGGCGGGGAGAGAGGAGAAATGCTGGTCTTGGATGGAGGAGAGGGGAGAGAATTATTGCTTTATATGGATACAGGGGAGGGACGAGAGAGGAGAAATGCTGAACATGGATGGAGGGGATGAGAGAGAAGAAGTTGAGACAGTTCTGGATGAGTTACTGTTATTACATGTGACTCTCAGCACTCTCTCTTGAAGGTCTTTGATCTGTGTTTTTTATTTATTAATGGTGCATATGGATTTCTTCTGCTTGGCCTCCTAGAGTTGAAATTAAAGAGCCAGGTATGTTCCTGTTCTGGGTAGTGTCCCAGGCAATCAGTTCCTTGTTGGTCTTGCTTGTTATTAGACCCTATTATCCATTGTTTGTTGTTTTCCATGAGCCTGGTAGCTAGAGATTCCCATATGTGACAAATGATTCACTGCTTGTCCTTGGAGAAAGTGAAGTTGCTCACCTGTAGCAGATGTTCTCCATGGATAGCAGGACATATATTGTGTCGAGCTAATCTCAGTTCTTGTATAAAATGGAAATTTCTCTTAAGGGTATATATAGTAACAAAATCTTTAAGGTAGCTTGGGCATAAACCATTAAAGTATCTTTAAAAGAAATGACAGGGTTTTAAATTCCATCCTGGCCTTTAGCAGTAACCAATGGAGTTGAATTAAATATGGGGTCACATCATGCTTCCTTCATCCTAAAATCAGCTTGGCCGCTGCATTCTGTACAGCTTATAATCTATTATGTTGTTTTCTTAGGAAGACCCAGAAAAAAAAACTATATTATAGTAATCTAATGTTATAAGAACCAAGGCTTGAATAAACATTTGAAACTGTCTAGTAATTAATATTTTCTAAGCCTTCTTAACATTTTTAATTTGAAAAGTTTTTTTTTTTTACTATACTATTAATATGTATTTCCATAGTCAACCCGGAGTCAAGAATAACTCCTAAAAATTTTATTTCTAATTCAGTCTGCACCGCTGAACCAGCCAATATTGGGTTTGTTTGTTTATTTCTCAAGCTTGCTATACTTCTGTTTATGAAACATAGGCCACAGCAGTTTACAAATAAAATAAAGAAAAGAATGCCATAATGAAACAGGAAAATACCCAATCAAACCAAATATAAAGAACACAAATGGGCAACCCACACCCATTAGCTAGTGGGCCAGATTAAAAAAGTCTCTTCAAAATTCAGTTTTAAGAATAGTTTTAAACTTAGAGAATATCGACTCTGTGCAGATGTATGCGGGAAGTGCATTCCACAGTTTCGGGGCTAAAAAGAAAAAAGCTGAATTGCAAGTAGATTTATAATGAGCCACTTTGGGAGAAGGAATTGTGAAACGATGAGCATCGACAGAATGCAAAAATTGATTTGTTGTATATGGAATCGCCACAGAAGATAGATAAGCAGGAATACCCCAGTGGTAGACGTAAGGTAAGGCATAAGATTTTAAACTGGATGCAGAAGGAAATTGGTTGCTAATGTAGTGCACATGATGGAGGAGTAGCTGATTTACATTTACTTTTCAACAGAATATTAGTTTTGTCTGGGTTGAATTTTAAGTAATTAAATCCAGTTGTGAATCCTGTCAAAAACTTCACTCATCACACCATAGACTTCAGATAAATCAAAACAGACCAGGAACAGTAGAACAATATCATCGTATGATGAGTATTGAATCTTCAAAGACTCAAATACCCGACCCAACTCAATCAAATAGATGTTAAAAAGTGTTGGCAAAAGAGGGGAGCCTTGAGGAACTCCTTGATTCATTTTCCATTTGATCAAACACTCTCCCTGCCAATTTACTTTGATATATCTATGTTTCAAAAAACTGTTAAACCAATTCAGTATATTTACCTATCACTCAGTTTGTTTGGCAAGCAATCATGGTTTATTAAATCAAATGCAGCCAATAAATCTAGCTGTATTAAGAACATTTGTTTTCCCTTGTCTAAAACTAATCTTATTTCTGTCTGCAAAGCTGCCAGTACTGTTTCTGTACTACCGTATTTTTCGGACTATAAGACGCACTTTTTTCCCCCCAAATTTGGGAGGAAAATGGGGGGTGCGTCTTATAGTCCGAAAGTAGCGATTTCCCTCCCTCCCCCCGAGTTCGGGATTGCCCTCCCCCCCGGCCCTGTCACCACTTCTCCCTACTCACGTCACGCAATCTTCCCTGGTGGTCTAGTGACGTCGGGGGAGGAAAGAGCCCCCTCTTTCCTGCCCAGCGCACTGCTCTCCGTCCTCCTGTATGCAGCCTGACGGTCTCGGCGAGATTCAAAATGGCCGCCGAGACTTCAATTCTCGGCGGCCATTTTGAATCTCGCCGAAACCGTCAGGCAGCATACAGGAGGACGGAGAGCAGCGCGCTGGGCAGGAAAGAGGGGGCTCTTTCCTGCCCCGACGTCACTAGACCACCAGGGAAGATCGCGTGATGTGAGTAGGGAGAAGTGGTGAAAGGGCCGGGGGGAGGGCGATCCCGAACTTGGACAAGACGCACCGGAGCACCTAGGTTTTAGAGGAGGGAAAAAGGAAAAAAAAATTTTTCCTATTTCCCTCCTCTAAAACCTAGGTGCGTCTTATAGTCTGAAAAATACGGTAAATTGTGATCTAAACCCAGATTACATAGGGTCTAATAACTGATGACATTCTAGATTCTTGAAGTTGTCTGCCACATCTGCTTCTATTATTTTTATTGTAGGCAGGTTATCCATTGGGCAATAGTTACTAAATTTGAGCCTGTCTATATTAGGATTCTTTAATAATGATGACAAAATTATCTTTCCCATCTGGTCCAAAAAGCTACCTATCTGTAATGATTGATTCACCATTATAGTAAACCTCTTCACTAAAGAGTCAGGCAAATCCTTCATCAACTATGTCTGATAAGGGTCAGACAATTTCCCTTTGCAAACCTTCTTTTTTTTTTTTTTTCTTTGAGTTTCTGGGATTTCAGTAAAACTTTACCAGTAGTGATTACAAGGGAATCCCTCTGCTCCTTTCTTTTGTCCAGGTCCCAATGAATCTATCACATCTTGCTGAATCACTGGGATTTTATGTACAATCTTTGAGATTTTAGGCTGGAAACAGTTCTCAAAATCTCGGGCTGTGATATCTAAGTTCAATTTTTGTACTGGAGTAGTTATAAGGGATCTAACCAGATTAAATAGTTCTGTGGATTATTGATCACTATCATCAATTTTAGGTGAAAAATATTTATTCTTTGCTAAAACCAGTTCTTTATAGTGTTATAGTTTTCCATTCCTCTTTAAGATTCTCGCGTTTAGATTTCACCCATTTTCTTTCCAACTTCCTACGGTCCCTTTTTAATTAACATAATTCTGCAGTATACTAAGCTCCGTCTCTTGATCAAAAAAGTTTTTCTCTTTAAAGAGGGCTACTGTGTCACATCTACAGCCTGTCGGTTTGAAGATCTTTCTAAAATTAATGAATCATAAATTCTTGTAACACATTATCAGACCAAAGCAGATTTCCTGATTTCTAATTATCCACCAAAACTTTTCTATCAAGGCCTGTAATGGAAAAGATAGCATCTGACATATATCCTGCCTCATGGGTACTCCCTTTATTTATCAATTTTAATTCCAATTATAACGTCAAACCATCACCATACAACAGGTATCAGTTCTTAAAATATATTCTTACACAGGTAATGGACCATCAATAGTCATTCAAGTTCAATGGCTATCAAAGCCACTTATTCTGGATCGTCATCAGTCCATCCTTTTATTAACACTTATTATTTTTTATAACTCATTTTCCACTTGTTTTTCTTTAAAATGTTTGAAGTTGTAAAATTTAAAAATAATTCACTTATCTTGTAATCTTTTGTCTGGGGGAGTCAATGCTGACACAAATTCATGTTTCTCATTAGCTGCTTCAAAGCTTGTTCCCCTTACTGCAATTACTCAGCTAGTGCAAAACGTGAATTTGTGTCGGTACTGACTGTCCCTGACTAAAGATTAAAATATAAGTGAATTATTTTGAAATTTTACAAGTTCAAACATGTTTAAGAAAAACTTAAGTGGAAAATGAGTTATAAAAAATAATGTGTTAATAAAAGGATGGACTGATGATAATCCAGAATAAGTGGCTTTGATAGCCATTAAACTTGAATGACTATTGATGGTCCATTACCTGTGTAAGAATATGTTTTAAGAACTGATACTTGTTGTATGGTGATGGTTTGATGTTATAATTTCATTTTGAACATATCTTAAGTCACAGGAAAACAGTGTCCAATATTTCCCATTTGAAAATAATTAGCCACAGTTTTAGCTATCAAATGCAAAAGTGTTAGGCTATAGAGGGACTAATTTGCTAGAAAATTATTATCAAGAACCAGGATTAGAGCATTCGTTATTGAACACACTTTTGTTAATTCTAGTTGTACTGTAGAAAATCTGACAGCCAGGTGAAGCTTACTGAGACGATGGTTGCCTGGAAACCTTTTCAAAAACTATTAAGATATTTCATTGTATTGTATGAAAAGCATAAGTATTGTATCTGTTATTTGAATGTTCTAAAGTGTGCCTCTTAAAGTGATTCATTTGTGTTGTGCAGACATTGTGAGATCATGTCTGTTATGTGAATGTTTTACAGTGCATATTTTCTAGCGAAAAAGGTGCCGGTACTCAAATGGCAGGCCACCCTTCAGGGATGGGAGTGATCACTGAGGGACCCACCCCACAATAGACAGGCCCCCTGCAACCAGTAACAGAGCCTATGATAAGGCAGAATTGTTGTGTAGAGCCTGAGCTCTTTAATTAAAACTTGGAGACCATGGGTCAATTTTAGCAGACAATGGAAAAGGTGCCGGTACTCAGTACCCCCAAGTACCCCCTCAAAAAAAGCCCTGTTTATTTATAAAACATTTTATACCATTTTTATGGTGAAAACTCTAATATTAGTTATTTCCTTCTTCCTGCACCCCTGCCCTGATAATGTGCCACCCAGAAGTTACATCAGAGAGGCTAGATGCCGCATAGGAAAGAAAGGACCTGGCGAGGCCTGCCAGAGGCGGCCTTTTATCATTGCTGCCTCTGCTGGCAATCTATCATAGTAACATAGTAAATGACAGCAGATTAAGACCTGAACAGAGGTCTATAAAATAATGAGTGGAGTTGAACGAGTAGATGTGAAGCGTTTATTCACGCTTTCCAAAAATACTAGGACTAGGGGGCATGCGATGAAGCTACAATGTAGTAAATTTAAAACGAATCGGAGAAAATATTTCTTCACTCAACGTGTAATTAAACTCTGGAATTCGTTGCCAGAGAATGTGGTAAAGGCAGTTAGCTTAGTGGAGTTTAAAAAAGGTTTAGACGGCTTCCTAAAGGAAAAGTCCATAGACCATTATTAAATGGACTTGGGGGAAATCAACTATTTCTGGGGTAAGCAGTATAAAATGTTTTGTACTTTTTTGGGATCTTGCCAGGAATTTGTGACCTGGATTGGCCACTGTTGGAAACAGAATGCTGGGTTTGATGGACCTTTAGTCTTTCCCAGTATGGCAGTACTTATGTACCTGAACAGTCCATCCAGTCTGCCCAACTACTGAAGTTACGCATTTGGAGGACCACTTGGGGGGCGGTGGGGGGGAGGCTAGAGGGATGTCAGGCACGGGGGAGGTGATGGAGCAAGGGAGAGATTATGCTTTTGTGGTGGGAGTTCACCTGCAGGCGGTTTAAAAAAGGTTTGGACAAGTTCCTGGAGGAAAAATCCATAGTCTGTTATTGAGATGGACATGGGAGAAGCTACTTCTTTCCCCACGATTGGTTTCTGCCAGGTACTTGTGACTTGAATTGGCCACTGTTGTAAGAAGGATACTGTGTTAGATGGACCATTGGTCAGACCTATTTGGCTGTTCCTATGTTCAAATACCTAGCACTATGATCATAAAGATCTAGCTGGCTTATATACAGTGATGTTCCTAGGGTGGCTGACACCATCATACTTTAATGTAGGGTTGGTGTTACTAGATGACTGTGTTTCATACTACTTATATTGCTTAGTATTGATTCTAAAAAATTTCAGTTTGGTCTTATCAGATCATAAAACATTCCACATGCATGCCTTGTTCCCTAAATGTTTCTTTGAAAATTCCACTTCAGAATGTAAGTCTTCTTGAGTAGTGGCTTTCTTCTTGCTACCTAGCCATGCCTAGAATTTATGAAACAACTTTAAAATGATAAATATTAAGAGTTAGACATTCAGTTGGTGGTGGTGAGCAATTTGTTTAGCCACTACTGGCTTTGTCCTGATACTTAGATCTGGGCCATGTCCAGGCACCAGCTTTTAATATCTGGGTTTATGCAGGTATCTGTCTTTTATGAATTAAGTGCGCTATTCAATACTTAACCACTGATGTAGCACTGCATAAATATAGGACTGTGTTTTATGCCGTCCATTTGGCTGCTTAATTTAGGCGGTTAAGTGCTGACACTGCTCCTAGTCCGCCCACAAAATAGCTGGCTTTCGGTTTAAGGATCGGCGCTGATATTCAGTGGCACTAACCAGTTGTGCCACTGAATATCAGTGGATAGCCCCACACAGGTGATTTAAACCACTTAAAGTGATTTAGGCCCGGTCACTTAAATCACTTTGAATATTGATCAGTAAATGTTTGTGTACATTAAAAAAAAAAAACTATCAGTTTGACCATATATATGATTGCTCTCCATGTATTGTTGGTTTTGTCTTTAGTCAGGTTCTTGGATATTATCACCTACAGTCAGGGTATTCCTGTTGATTCCAAAAGATTGAGAAACGAACCTCAAATTGAAAAATACTCTGAAGCAATGAGAAAGATAATGCATTTTTTACATTTCTCAGAGTCCTCATGGTTTGCCAGTACGGAACAGTGGAAGTCCTAAATTTGCCATGAAAACGCGACAAGCCTTTTATCTGCAAACAACAAAACTGACAAGGATTGCTAGACGTCTTTGTAGGGATATTTTGCGTCCTTGGTATGCAGCAAGGCATCCATACATGCCTATCAATAGTGCAGCTATCAAGGCAGAATGTGAGTATACAACACTAATCTAATAACTAGGTAGGGACAGAGATGCATAAGCATTTGACAGAAATCTGATTACTTGTTGTTCCTCACATGAATGTTTTCAAAGTCCATAATGTCTTATAGGAATTCACAAATGTTTAAATTCCTAAACTGCTAGATTTCTTTAATTGTACAATTTTTTAAAAAAAATTGTTTTTTTTCCAAACAAAATCCAGATCATGTGACATTAGCAACTAAAATGTATTTCTAGGTTACAGAAATAGAAATCTTTGGCATACAATATATACATAATATCTAACCAGACTAATCACAGATATTTATCACTGAAGTGAAATAGATTCTCCTATGAAACAAAAAGTAAAATAAAGATGTAGTTAACCATACTAGGAATGTTTTTTTTTTTTTTTTTTTTTTTTCAAATATAGGAAGTTAAATTTGTCAAGGTGTTACTGATTTGCAAATATATGAATGGATTAGAAGAGCAAATTATTAGTGCCCCTTTTAAAAATTTGTTACTTTATAATGAAATAATCAATTCTGTTTTCTTCGTAGGTACAACACGATTACCAGAAGCAGCAAAGAGTCCCTTGATATTAAAACAAGCTGTTCGAAAGCCTTTAGAAGCAGTACTCCGTTATCTAGGTAAAGCTGATATATACACAATTTCTCATGGAACCACCAGATATATCTCTTTTGCCCAGAGCTATTGATCACTATTTAAAAGATTGGGGCACATGCAATATAAATATTCAGCCTTCTTGGACCCCACTTGCCCAATTAGGAAATTTTTGTTTTTAAATCATGATTCTTTTCTAAGCACAGTCCTGTAAAAACACAGTAGACACCATGCTACAATTTTATTCTCTACCACAGAATGTAAGACCATAAGAATATCTAACAAAAGTATAAATATTCCATAAAAAAAAATCCTTGCTCTTACTGGATTCTTAAAATGGAAGGAAAACCCTCAAAGAGCTCATAATCACAATATTTTAAGAGCTATACATCAATCTCAAGGATTGTATCTTCATCACTGGCAAAAACCTTCCATAAAGATCTTATCCTTTCTGACCCAAAAATCTTTAATTCAGGTCTCAATATAGCAATCACATTTTCTTAGAGAACAATGCACTTATGTTATAAAGCAGTGTCAAGAGCCGCTACAATGGCCAGCAATAACAGTGAAGCGCTGTCCTGTGAAACCCAGTGAAGTGTACCCTGAAGCAACGATACGAAACACAGGGGACTGCATGATAATGCAGTTGCTCCTCCCGCAGCTAAGTTCTTAATGGTGGGATTTTGTTCTTAGCATTCACCAGGCCTGCTATTGATTTAAAAAGAAGATAGAGCAGCTTTTAAACTAGAAGCTGGGGGAAGGCCGGCAGTTGCTCAAAAGTGCATGGTTTGGAATAAGGTATCTTTCAAAGATATTACCAAAACAAGGAAGATAGGGTATCCCGATAGTGAGTTTGCAAAAGAGATCATAGTAGATCAGGTGTCCTTAAATAAAAATGAGACAAAAGATTGCAAATTAATACTGTCAAGTATTAGCTTTGGAGTAAGTATACACAGGAAATCCAATACGTTAGCATTTAACTTTCAGAAAGGAGACTGATAAAATGAGAAGAGCAGTGAAAAAAAAAGAGGAGCAGCTGCAATGGTCAAAAATTTACATCAGGCTTGGATGCTGCTCAAAAATAACATCCTGGAAGCCCAGGCCAAATATATTCCATGTATTAAAAAGGAGGAAGGAAGAGCAAATGACAGCGGGCATAGTTAAAAAGTGAGGTGCAGGAAGCTATTAGAGCTAAAAGAAAATCCTTCAGAAAATGGAAGGAGAAACTGACTGAAAATAATAAGAAACAACATAAGGAATGTCAAATCGAATGCAAAGTGCTGATAAGGAAGGCAAAGAGGGACTTTGAAAAAAAGATTGCGTTGGAGGCAAAAACACATAGTAAAATATTTTTTATGTATATTAAAAGCAAGAAGCTGGCAAAAGAATCGGTTGGACTGCTAGATGACAGAGGGGTAAAAGGGGCAATCAGGGAAGACAAAGCCATAGTGGAGAGATTAAATAAATTATTTGCTTCAGTCTTCACTGAGGAAGATTTGAGAGAGATGCCAGTGCCAGAAATGGTATTCAAAGCTAATGAGTCGGAGAAACTGAATGAAATTTCTATAAACCCAGTGGATGTAATGGGGCAATTTGACAAATTGAAGAGTAGCAAATCTCTTGGACCGAATGATATTCATCCCAGAGTACTGATAAAATTGAAAAATGAACTTGCGGAACTATTGTTAACAATACATAATTTATCTTTAAAATCAAGCATGGTACCAGAAGATTGGAGGGTGGCCAATGTAACGCCGATTTATAAAAAAAGTTCCAGAGCAGATTGGGAAATTATAGACCAGTGAGCCTGACGTTGGTGCCAGGCAAAAATGGTAGAGATAGTATAAAGAACAAAATTACAGAACATATTCAAAAGCATGAATTAGTGAGACAAAGCCAACATGGATATAGTGAAGGAAAATCTTGCCTCATCAATCTATTACATTTTTTTGAAGGGGTGAACAAACGTGGATAAAGGTGAGCCGGTTGATATTGTGTATCTGGATTTTCAAAATGTGTTTGACAAAGTACCTCATGAAAGACTCCAGAGGAAATTGGAGAGTCATGGGATAGGAGGTGGTGTCCTATTGTGGATTAAAAACTGGTTAGAAGATATAAAACAGAGAGTAGGGTTAAATGGTCAGTATTCTCAATGGAGAATGGTAGATAGTGGGGTTCCCCAGGGGTCTGTGCTGGGACCACTGCTTTTTAACATATTTATAAATGATCTAGAGATGGGAGTAACTAGTGAGGTAATTAAATTTACTGACGAGACAAAGTTATTCAAAGTTGTTAAATCGCAAGAGGATTGTGCAAAATTACAAGAGGACCTTATGAAACTGAGAGACTGGGCATCTAAATGGCAGATGATGTTTAATGTGAGCAAGTGCAAAGTGATGCATATGGGAAAGAGGAACCCAAATTATAGCTACGTAATGCAAGATTCCACTTTGAGAGTCACCAACCAAGAAAGGGATCTAGGCATTGTTGTTGATGATAAATAGAAACCCTCTACTCGGTATGCTGCAGTGGCTAAGAAAGCAAATAGAATGTTAGGTATTTTTAGGAAAGGAATGGAAAACAAAAATGAGGACATTATAATGCCTTTGTATTGCTCCATGGTGCGACGGCACCTCGAATATTGTGTTCCAAGTGTGGTTGCCGCATCTGAAAAAAGTTATAGTAGAATTAGAAAAGGTACAGAGAAGGGCAATGAAAATGATAAAGGGGATGGGACGACTTCCCTATGAGGAAAGGCTGAAGCAGCTAGGGCTCTTCAGCTTGGAGAAAAGACGGCTGAGGGGAGATAAGTTAGAGGTCTATATAATGATGAGTGGAGTGGAACGGGTAGACGTGAATCGTTTGTTCACTCTTTCCAAAAATACTAGGACTAGGAGGCATGCAATGAAGCTACAAAGTAGTAAATTTAAAACGAATCAGAGAAAATGTTTCTTCACTCAACGTTTAATTAAACTCTGGAATTCGTTGCCAGAGAATGTGGTAAAGGTGGTTATCTTAGCAGGTTTTTAAAAAGTTTGGACGGCTTCCTAAAGGAAAAGTCCATAGACCATTGTTAAAATGGACTTGGTGAAAATCCACTGCTTATTTCTGGGATAAGCAGCATAAAATGTATTGAGCTTTTTTGTGATCTTGCCAGGTATTTGTGACCTGGATTGGCCACTGTTGGAAACAGGATGCTGGGCTTGATGGACCTCTGGTCTGTCCCAGTGTGGGCAATACTTATGTGTTTATGGAAATAGGGAGGATGAGCAAGTCAGGGGAAGTCACCTAGTCAGGTACAGGGTGGCCTAGCTGTGGATTGAACTTCAGATCCTTTACTGGTTTTAGGACAGCGCTCACCTCATGGAGGTAAGAATGATCTACCCCATCTGAAGAATCTTGAAGAAGCTCTTCTCAGATGCGGAGGAATCATCATTTCTCAGGTTGTTTGAGAAGGAGGAACTCTTTCCTTATTTTTCAAATGTTGGACTCCTTGAAGATCTCAACTGCAGTAAATTCAGAGCCCTTGGATGGGGATCCCATCCAGGAGAGAGTATGGCTGTTGCTGTACATGACCTTCTGGCAGATGGTTCTTGTCAAATGAGAGGTTTTGGAAACAGGCCTCAAGGAGACCAAACTCCTTTTCCAGACTCACTTCCTTTTACAGATAGTGAATCTCTTTTCTGGGTTCCAAGGGTAGAAGCTATAGTGGCTTTGGTAACCCATAGGATTACCATCCATGTAAAGGGAATTATGTAAAGGACTCTCAGAATAGGAGAATTGAAGTTTTGGATGGTTCAAGCAATGGCTTGTGGGGTTTTGGCTCATATCTTGCAGTGTTCATTAGCTTTCAGAGACCACAGAGGAAATAAGATTGGAGTCGAGGGCTGTCCTATTGGCAGATGCTTTGCATGATCTAATCTGTATCTCGGTGCTCTCTGTGGCATCAGTAATTGTTGCCTGTCGGCTTTTTGGTTGTATCACTGAGCCACTGATACAGATTCTAAGGCCTGTTTTAGCAAGCTCCCATTTAGAAGTTGCCTTCTCTTGGAGAAGTTGGTGAAAGATCTGGGGCAGATGTTGGGAGAGGGCCAGATGTGTTTGGCGACTGGGAGCTGCAAAAGTTGGAGTCATGACTACAGGCTCTACTAGCCAGGGTGATGGTCACTGTCAACAGATGGACATTTTTTGAGTTGAGGTCAGTCCTTTCAAGGACAATGGAAGTCCAAGTCCAGTGACTCCGGAGCTGCCCAGCAAGGCTCAGTGGGTCCACTCCATCATGCAACCAGTTGGGGAGAGATGTCTCCAGTGGTTTATCAGAAGTTGGGAGCCACATCAACTTGGATGTTGGGATCCTAGGCATCATTTGCAAGGGCTGTGCCTTAGAGTTGTCTTCACCTATTCCTGCCATCTTTATTATTTTCCTTGTGCTTCAAAGGAAAAAAGAGCAGTGGCAGAGTTCACTCTGTCCAAGCTGGTAGCTTTGGAGGTGGTACTGCCAATGACTGCAGCTAAGCAGGGCTCTGAACGTTGTTCAGTTTACTTCATGGTCCCCAAAAAGGACAGCTCTCTCAAGCCCATTTTTACCTCAAAGGAGTCAACTGTCACTTTTGAGTCTTGTGTTCTCACATGAAAATGCTTAGATCAGTGGTGTTGGGGAAAAGGAGAGTTCTGAACTTCCTCTGGACTTCTCAGAAGCCTGTTTTCATATTCTGATCCATATGAAAGATCGATCATTCTACACATTTGTGTCCTGGGTTGGCATTTTCAGTTCAAGGACCTTCCATTTGGGTTGGCTATGGCCCCTTGGACCTCTAAGGTGCTGGTGATGGTGGTGGCCTTTCTGCATCAAGAGGAGTTCCTGGTCTACCTGGATGTTTGGTTAGTCTGGTGAAATTGAAGTAGGAGGAGGGGTCAGCAGCTACTAGAGTTTTGAAACTCCTGGAGCACCTAGGTTGGGTGATGAATTACAAAAACAGCAAATTGTGTTTGACCCAGTCTTTGTAGTACCTGAGTAACCCCTGTGATGCTCATTTAGGCCAGGTGTTCATGACTGGCGAGAGAGTGGGCAAGCTCAGGCCAAGAATCTCTTCAGTCCCCCACATTTTTAGATTACTGCCAGCTCATGAGGTTTGTGGTGACTTCCCTGGGCTTGTGCCATGGGCCATGCTGCACATATAGCCCATGGAGAAAGCATTGATGTCTCAGGCAGGGGTGAGCTTCTCATGGTAGGTAGTCACCATGAACCTGGTCAAGGGGATGGATCTAGAGCATCCAGGCTGCTTACTCCTCATGTCCCATGTAAGTCTGCAGAGCTGGGGAGTTCATTGTCTAAGTCAAGTTGCTCAGGGGCTCTGGTCTTCCAGTGGGTCAATGAGGTCCATAAACAGACTCAAGACTTGAGCCATCAAACTAGCTTTAATTAAGTTTTTTCCCCAGAACAAAGGGAGGGCAGTTAAGCATTGTGCAACAATGCAACCACTGTGGCTTATGTCAACAGACAAGAAGGAACATGTGATGTGGTGGTTACCCTGGAAGTAAGTGTTCTCCTCTGCTAGAAGGGGAAAAAAAAACCTCATGGGGCTTTCTGCAGCTCGCGTTGCAGGATTTGAACAGTCTCAGCCAGACACTTTTTTTTTGATTCTAGGGACTGGGAAGTGAGTTTGAGGACTTTCAGAGGATTGTCAATGTCTGGAGTCACTCATTCATGAATCTCAAATGGTGAATCAGTACAGTGCCAAGTGGGAACAGTTTTTCAGACAGAGGGAATTTGGTTCAATGGGGGTCAATACATTTGTGAAGTCATGACCGAGACATTAACTGATTTATTTATTCCTCCCTTGGCCGCTGATAGATTGGGCAACTGGCAGATAGAGAACCATATAGCGATGGTGGTTCTAGTGGGACCCAACTAGCCATGGAGGCTGAGATATGCAGACCTTTTGAGGCTGAGCCCCTCCAGCTCCCTGCCAGTTCAGGAATTTAACATCAGTGGCCTGTGTTTATGGAAGTCCAGTTTTGATTATGGCTTGGCACTTGAAATAGTGAAGTTAGTTTGGAATGGGTACAATGCAGCAGCTATTGCTACTCTTCTTAGGACTTATAAGACCTGTACGTTGTGGGCCCACATTCAAGTTTGGTGTCCATTTGAGGAGTTCTGTGCAGTCAAAGCAGTCCCTCCTTGAAAAACTGATTGATCTTCCATCAAAGCTTCCCTGCAGAAGGGTCTTTAAGGGCCTGGCTCTTAACTCGCTGAAAGATTCATTGATTTTCTGTGGCCTCTCACTTGTATGCAGTGTGTTTCTTAGGGGGGGGGGGGCAGTAAGATCAAACCCCTGTTCTGGATTGTAGTTCCTCAGTAGAACTTGAATTTGATCTTGAATTTCTTGTCAGATTTCCCTTTTTAACCATTGAGTCATGCTTTAATCAAGGGTGTCTCAAGACACTAGGTGGCCATTTGCTCAGTTTGTCGTATTTTGGAGTTAAGATCTTTATCTCATATTTTTGCCAGGTGTGCTTTGGGGAGTAGTCTGTCAAGTTTAGTTTGCCAGTTTGTGTTATACATAATGAGTGTCTTTTTCTCTTCACCCAGTGCCATTGTTTCTTCCCACAATGGTCTCCCCTTTTCATCTGAGGAGGCAAGGACGCAGGAGCTTCTTTTCAGGTAACCATCCATCCAACCTTTCTTCCCGAGAGAAATATTCCGCAGCCTGATACAATCAATGGTACTAAGTCACCTAGACTACTGCAATGCAATCTATGCCGGATGCAAAGAACAAATCATTAAGAAACTCCAAACTGCCCAAAACACCGCAGCCAGACTCATATTTGGAAAAACAAGATTAGAAAGCGCCAAACCCTTACGAGAAAAACTGCATTGGCTCCCAATCAAAGATCGAATTGCGTTCAAAATCTGTATACATGGCAGACCTCATAGACTTACCAACCAGAAATACAAAAAGGTCAACTCGCACATACCTAAATCTCCACTACCCAAGCCGTAAAGGACTAAAATATAAATCAAACTACGCATCCAGCTTCTTCTACATAAGCACGCAACTATGGAATGCACTACCAAACGTCATGAAAACAATGCACGACCTAACAAACTTCCGGAAATCATTAAAAGCCAACTTGTTCAAAAATGCATACCATAACAACCCAACTTACTACTACTACTACTAATACTACTTATCACTTCTATAGCGCTACAAGGCATATACAGCACTGTACACCATACATGAACTTAAACACCTGAACCCTGCAACACAACAAAACTTATACCAGAACTGGGCAAAACTTAACTCTTCCTCCTTCATACCTATTTTAGCCTGTCACTCATGAACTCAAACGTAATACCACTCTGTATTTCTCATACCGGAATTGGTGATCGCCATCACGGTACTATGTAATCCACATTGAGCCTGCAAATAAGTGGGAAAATGTGGGATACAAATGCAACAAATAAATAAAGTTTCAGGGTCCTGCCTCTGATTCCTGTGGAGCTCGCTTAGCACATTGCTATTGGAAATGAGCCCAGAATCCCTCCGCTCACTGGGTGCTAGAGGTATTTGAGATGGATGCGCCTTAGATTTTGCATGGCATCTTTCAGACACCTTCCTGAAGTCTCCTTGTCAGTTCAGCCTCAAGGCAGATGCAATCAGGGATGCTCTGGAAAGGGCTGGTCAGCCTGCAGGCTGTTTGTACAGTTCCCTCCTCAGTGCTCTGTCAGGGGCGCTATTCCATTAATTTTGTCGTCCTCCAAAAAGAAGGATTTTTTGACTGATACAGGAATTCAAAGCAGTTAAGCGGACTCTGAGTAACCAGTTTTTTGTATGGAGACTCTTTGCTTGGTCATAGTTGTTCAGTACGGGGAATTTTTGGCCTCATTGGTTTTAATGTAGGCTTAACTGCATTTTACGAGTCGGCCCATGCATTGGTGTTTTCTTCATTGTGCAGTGTTGGGCAAGTATTTTCAGTTTCAGGCTCTACCCTTCAATCTGGCTACAGTTCCTCACAAGTTTACAAAGGTCATGGTGATAGTTGCAGCGGCTCTCAGAATGGATGTTGTTCTAGTTCATCCTTACCTGGACGATTGCCGTTTAGGGCACTCTCATGTCAGGAGAGTCTACAAGTCACGGCTCATGTAGTCCAATTCCTACAGTCCCTTGGTTGAGGTCTCAACTCTCGAAAGAGTCTCCTAGTGCCGTCTCAGTCGCTAGACTGTCTATGAGTATCCTTCGACACTCTGCAGGGACAAGTATTTCTTCCCCAGGCCAAGTTTCTCAAGTTACAGATTCAATTTTGAACATTTCTGCACAGGTCGGTGCCATGTGCAAGGGATTGTCTTTGGATTTTGGGCTCCATGGCGGCAACAATAAAACTGGGGCCCTGAGCCACGGCATACATGAGATCTCTGCAGAAGTCCCTGTTGTCCAGATGGTCACTGCAGAGGATCCCTGCAGGTGAGATTGCCACTGCAGGCTCGGGAGCATGGCAGCTTTCTGTTGGTCGCTTCCGGCGACCAAACTGTCCAAGGCGATTTCCCTGGATTTGCCATCCTGGAAGGTTGTCACATCAGATGCCAGCCTCAGAGACTGGAGAGCTCACTGTCAGGGACAGTATGCACAGGGTCTTTGGTCTCGGCTGGATACATCAAGCTCAGTCAGCTTCTTGAAAGCCAGAGCAATTCGGTGGGCTCTGGAAGTGTTGCTGAGCCGGTACACATCCTCTCAGACAACGCCAATAAGGAGTCACCTGTTGGAACAGGAAGGGTTGCAGCTTATGAGTTAGGCAGAGCTTTGTCTGCTGGAAGGCGTGCACAACCCATCAGTCACATTCTGGGCCGGTCCAGAGGGATTCTAAGAAAATAGAACATTTGAAGCAGAGAGAGCTTTCCAGAAGCTGGAAGGGGCTAAGCTTTTTCTGAAGTATTACAAACATACGGAAAGGGAGAGAGACCCACATAATACAGAGAACTTCAATAAGTGGCTTTTCTGCACCAGTGTCTCCTTGGCTGAAACAGTAAGAATTGGTGACAGAGGGCATTCCTTATTCCCTTGTTCAGCTCAAATAGTGTACCCACTATTAATTTTTAGACAGCCTAGGGGTTCCTTACATTAAGAATTCTTTAAAACAAAGAAAACAAACTGGTTTGTAAAAACTTCCATACCTTATAGTCGAGAGAAAATTACATTTGATACAACCTTTCCTGAAGAGAGCTCTGGGTAAGCCTGAACGGATCAAATTGATGTCTTATTTTTGTGTGTGTAAAACATGTCCATTAAAGATACCTATTTTACTCAATATAAATACCCAGCGGTGGTGCAAGATCAAAGAAAGTTCATGGGAACGGAGGGCACAGTGTGAAAGAATAGAATTGAACTGGAGGTGGAAACGGGGAGGTTACTCAAGTCAGGTGGGATAGGGGATGGGAAGAGGGGTGGGATATTTGGGACTGATTTGGAGCAAGGGTGAACTGAACATTCGGGCAACCAGGCAGTGCCCTGGAGCCCAGAGGTTCTAGGGGGCCCAGTGACGACCGGGGGACAACATGTTCTTTCCTGCCCGGCCTGCTGGGCTGCCGCTATTTTTCCCTGCCTCGCACCACCGTATTTTAAAAATGGCGGCCAAGACTCAGCTGCCATTTTGAAAACATGGTGGTGCTGGCAGGCGGGGTAATATCGGCAGCGTAGTGGGCAGGAAAAAACATGCCCCCTGCAGAGGCCACCAGGACCCCTCAGGTAGGACCGGGGCAGCAGGGGCATCGGCTGGGGCAGCATGGGGGGTGTCAGTGGCTGGGCGGGAGGCCCAGACCACCCTCAGTGCCCGGGGGTCCAGACAACCCTCAATCCACCCCTGATCTGGAGTCAGGCTTGAGAAAAGGGGCCCTTTGGGGGAATTGCTATGTATCAGCTAGTAGTATTAATTCTTTAGTAGATTGTTTTTGTTATTGTGTTTTTAGCTAGCTATCTATAATATATATGCATTACGTTGGGATTTTTGGCAAATAACCTTGTATGTTTATTATTTTGACTCAGTAAATAAAATTCACTTCAAGTAATGTGCTATTTTTTTTTTATTATTATTCTTTTTTAACATCAGAGACTCATCCATGTCCTCCAAAACCAGATCCTGCAAAGAGTATATCTAGTAGCATCAGTAGCCTTACTCCTGCAAAATCCTCACCTGTCATTAACAATGGCTCACCAACAATCTTGGGCAAGAGGAGCTACGAGCAACATAATGGAATGGACGGTAAATATTATACAGTATATAAGTCTAAATTTCTGTTACCACATTTGATATTCTGTTTTTTTTTTAAGCTTTTATCCCATTGTACAATTGTGTTTTCAACAATAAACAGCACCAAACAAAGCATCTTTGCTAAAGTCCAACTCAACATGAACAGACTCAATAAAAGTTAAAAAATCTTCTTATTCAGAAATTACATAGTAACATAGTAGATGACGGCAGAAAAAGACCTGCACAGTCCATCCAGTCTGCCCAACAAGATAAACTCATATGTGTATCCTTATCTTGATTTGTACCTGCCTTTTTCAGGGCATAGACCGTACAAGTCTGCCCAGCAGTATTTCCCCCCTCCCAACCACCAGTCCCGCCTCCCATCACCGGCTTTGGCACAGACCGTATAAGTCTGCCCTCCTCTATCCTAACCTCCCAACCACCAACCCCTCTTCCCCCACCTGCTCCACCACCCAATTTCGGCTAAGCTGCTGAGGATCCAATCCTACTGCACAGGATTCCTTTATGCATATCCCACGCATGTTTGAAATTCCGTTACCGTTTTCATCTCCACCACCTCCCGCGGGAGGGCATTCCAAGCGTCCACCACCCTCTCTGTGAAAAAATACTTCCTGACATCTTTCCTGAGTCTGCCCCCCTTCAATCTCATTTCATGTCCTCTCGTTCTACCGCCTTCCCATCTCCGGAAAAGATTTGTTTGCGGATTAATACCTTTCAAATATTTGAACGTCTGTATCATATCACCCCTGTTCCTCCTTTCCTCCAGGGTATACATGTTCAGGTCAGCAAGTCTCTCTTCATATGTCTTGGAACGCAAATCCCGTACCATTCTCGTAGCTTTTCTTTGCACCGCTTCCATTTTTTAAACATCCTTCACAAGGTACGGCCTCCAAAACTGAACACAATATTCCAGGTGGGGCCTCACCAACGACTTGTACAGGGGCATCAACACTTCCTTTCTTCTGCTGATCACACCTCTCTCTATACAGCCTAGCAACCTTCTCGCTACGGCCACCGCCTTGTCACACTGTTTCGTCGCCTTCAGTATGATATACAGTATGATATACAGTTATATTTTCAAAGCACTTAGACTTACAAAGTTACCCATGGAACTTTATAAGTCCTTAGAAAATGAGCCCCATAATATCTTCATATCAAAAAATGGACTGTGAAGATTGTCCACCGTGTTATCTTTCCTTCCTTTTTTGTTCCATCTCAATCAAAATGAGTCCTGAGATCCTAGCACCATAAGTTTTCATTCACAACAACTTTGGGGTTTCTCCTCTGTTTTTGTAGAAACTTTCAGTGTTCATTGGCCTTGCAGCTGTGCTGCTGAGGCCAGGAACCATGCCCCAGTTCTCTTTCTGAAACTCTTATGGTCACTGGAGGATTAAACTGAAGCTGACTACCTATTTTTCCAGATTCTCTGTTGGCTTTGCTGTTTGTTCAATGCCGCACTGCATCACTATAGAGTAGACCATGCTCATCTGTTGGATAGATTGGTTAGTACAGGTATAGGTAGTAAGGATTTGGCATTGTGTTCATTTTTTGCAAGGCCGACAACAGTTCTTTGGCCTTCTAGGGGTCCTTTGGCAAAGCCGTAGTAAAAAGTGGCCTGCGGTAGTGTAGATGCGTCTTATAGGTGCGTGCTGGGCCTTTTTTTACCACGGCTGGGAAAAAGGCTATATTTTAATGGGCCTGTGCTAATATTAAAACTAGTGCGCGCCTATTTATGGCCTGAGCCATTACCGCCACCCATTGACCTAGCACTAAGGACTCATGCGCTACCCACATGATAACCATACAGCAACGTGGGCGCACTGTCAGTTACCGCTGGGAACACCCCCACAGTAGAAAATAGAAAATTATTTTCTACCACTGGATTTGGTGCACGCCAAAATCGGAATTACCGGCAGGTTTGAAGGAGGTGGGTCTTAAATATTATATAATCTGGATGATTTTTAAATTGTTGTGCCGTTGGCAAGAGACAGGACAGGAGATTTGCACAGTTAAGGGATTCCCTGGATTGTGGTGCAAAGCACTAGATGATAAAAAGTAGGTTATTGTTAAATCTCCAAAAGTTGGAGGTCCAGTGGTCCATAAATCTATGCCATGAGGTTCTTGGCAGGAAGTTGAGTTGAGGGTGCAAGCTTGTGTACGTAGTTTATCTATGAAGTTTCATATCTGAGCAATAGATAGATGTGGTTTCTTTTAATTAAGGCAGCTGAGAAAAGTTTGTGGTTTATACTTGGAGGACAGTTTTGTTGACTGCTTTATTCAGTGAAAAGTACATGTCTGGATTATTGCAACATTCTTTGCTTAAGTAAGGCTCCCGGAGAGAAGTTTAAGGTGGCTTTAGTTTACGAGCTGGGAGATCATTAAACACTTTAAGCATTTACTTAAGGCCCACTGCTATACGAATGCTTTTGGTGCTATTCTTCCTGAAGATTATTAGTGAAATGGTTTTAGGGAGATTACCTGCTTTCTAGTTCTTTTTTAGTTGTGTTCATGATTTATTTTTAAACTTTTTGTTTTATTTTCTTTTATGGGTGTGTGGTTTTATGTGCATGACTTTCCTGTTGTTTTTCGTAGTTCCTTTCCTTTTCTAATATGTTATTGTATATTGTGCACCATTGTGTTCTTGAACAAAGCCAAGCAGTATAGCAAATTTTATAAACTATAAAATAGGTAAATATTAGGGAGCATGTTTCCCCTATATTAGCTGAGTTCTGTACCAGGTTTGAAAATAATCCCATTTAAGGCATTGTCATTAGTGTTTAAGGTATTAGGAGGAATGGGGCTGAAATATCTTATGGAGAAAATAGACTGGTATAACCCAGGTAGGAATCTGTTTGGAGAATGAGAGGCTGCTGGTGAACCCTAGGTGATTCATTCAACTGCAACACATCCTGTACTTTCTCTGTTGACATTCCTAGGTTGTGGAATAAGCTTCCTTACACCCTGCAACAGTTATTGATGCTGCTCATTTTGTGGGAAAAATTGAAGGCTTATCCATTTGCTGGTTGTTATCTCCTGAATGGTTAGTTGAGGGTTTGGAGAGGAGGGATCAGTGGGTGAGTTGTGTTTATAGGGGACTCTGTTTTGTGTATTTTGTATGTCTGTCTTTTATATATGTTAAATGGAACCTACCCTGGGACTTATTTTAGGTCAGGCTAAATACTGAAGTAAATAAGTCAGATAAAGTTATATATATTTAAATGTTACTGCTTTGTCTGTTTGACTACATTTTTGTTGCAGAGGTCTCCTCTCCCCCCCCCCCCCCCCTCTCTGTTATTATGTAGCCACATATATAGTTTCAAGACTCACAGTCTTTAGAAAAGAAATGTGTGCAACCTACGTCCTGCCCTAGTCGCTGGCTGTCTTTTGTACATTACTGGTAGGGCAGAATCCTGATTTCTTGCAGCTTTTCCCTTTAACATTGAATGGTTTCTTTCCTCAGGTGAGCCTCACCTGGTGCTCTCTCTAGAGAATTCATACACATAGAAATACAGGAAAAATGGAAATTACAAAGGCCATACAAACCCATCCAGGATGCCCATCTATAGCAATGACTAAGCTCTACAATCTCATCCTATTCCTCAAAGATCTTCTTTACTTGCCCCATGCTTTCATGAATTCAGATAACCTTCTCATTTCCACCTACATTTAAAGGCTATTCTGTGTTTTCACCACCCTTTCCATAAAGAAACATTTCCTTTGAATACTCCTAGGTTGGAAATTGTTCCATGAGAGAGACTCCACATACTTTCCTCTATTCCTTCTGGACTGTCTCTTAGTGATTCCAAAGTGTATGTTATTTTCTTTGTTGTAAATTCAAATATGGTGACTAACCATATAGTTTTCTTGATGGTTGCTGTATACAGTGTTGTTCAAAGTACTATGTCAAAATACTTAAATATAAGTAAAAATAAATATATATAAATATATATCTTAATACTGAAGTAAAAGTAAAGTGAAGAACAGATCAAAAAATTTGCTTAAGTGAAAGTAAAAAAAAAAAAAAAAAGAAATTTGCCTAGTATAATACTTTTTAAGTAAAAGTAATGCAATTACAAGGAATGCAGCTCTTGTTAACATTTTTATCCCAACAACTTTATTGCTCTACAATTCAATCCACTTTGTTTTTGACAAAACTAAATTTGAAAATGACTGTCGCTCTTGTGAATCATTAATCCAACACAGGTAAAAAGGTGTTCAACTGCACTAGCGGAAGTAGAGTGTTCAGTCTAATAAAAAGTTCTCCAGATCAGGCCAAGTTGCAGTATTACTGATGTCTTCTGACTGGGTCTACTGGTTTTAATCAAGGGTTTTAATCAATCTCTGAAACACTTGACTTCCTTATAGCAAAGAATACTTTATCATCATCATTATTATCATCTGTATTAGAAGTAGTATTGTCTAATTCATCACTCACATCTTCGTCTTTATCTTTGTTATCGTCGTCATGCTATCCAATTAAGGCTTTCACAAAGTTGAAATCATTGTCTGTTGTTCTTGTTACAATTTTCGTCTGATTGCAAAATCTGTTTGAATATCTTCGAGAACTGATTCAAGAACGTCAAACGTGTGAGAACCCTTCAGTCTTAAGGCTAGACAAGCAGACTTACTTTCCAAATACTCTTATCAATCCAGTGGACAGTCGCCCCAATGTAAAAATTTCTATGGGATGACCAGCAGTCTGTTGTGGTAGAGACATATGTCTGTTCACCAAGAATTGCAACCAGCTTCAGCTTCATTTCCACTTCAAAGTAACCCAAGTCATCACTGTTCTGTTTGGCTGGAGACCAGTAACCATTCAACAAACATAGGCAACTCCGCTGTTCTCATAGGCTATATTCACTGAACAGCAACATTTAAGATGAGATAATCCACTGTTTGCACGATGAAGTTTGTGATGATAAAATCCTGTTCCCAGTTTTGCTGCTTCATTTGGTTTACTGAGGAATTGCCATTTACATCTCGCTCCTGCTTTTACTTTTTACTGCAAGCATTACATATAACTGAGTAATAGTAGTAAAAATTGAAGTAAAAGGTTTGTCACTTTTACTTGTAAAGAAGTACAGGATGGATAATGGACACTCCAACACAGGAACAGGTGCTTAACATATGTTTTATTCAGTTGCTTTATTCAGTATTTGTACAGTAAGACCCAACATGGTCCATATTTCGGCGTGATAAAATGCCTACCTTGGGTCACAAAGATTTTTGAGCAGAAGCCAATGTGTAGAACTAGCGAAAGACCTCCGTTCTCAGTGTATGAACAAACAGCTGACAGACTGCGCTGTTTGTTCATACACTTTGAGAACGGAGGTCTTTTGATAGTTCTACACATTGACTTCTGTTCGAAAATCAACACTGCTAATGACTGAGCCATGGTTTGCTACTGGCTGCTGTGGATACTACAATTAGTGCAGGAAAAGCATGGTAATATCCATGGCACTATGTGGTTAGTGTCATCAGGAACATTCTGAGCCAATCTTGGTTTTGCCACATTGCAGGTATGGAGTTGTAGTTCTGATTTTCTTAGGGAGATCACTGAGAAAATAAGAACTATAAGCTCATGCAGACTGGGCCAAACTAGGATTGCTTCCGTCTGTCTCTGATGGCCTAGACCTATCTGGTAACCTTACTTGTGGTTAAATTGTAATCTGTGAACAGTGATATCTAATGGTTTTGATGAGATTAGCACTGATTGTATTTTATTATATATTTCTTGGAAGCCCTTGTGAAATGATGTACATTCAGATATAGTAGGTCTAATTTTATTCTTTCCAAACCAACAGAATGGTTCCTCTCAGAACAAAAACCACTCACATATGCATATATACAGAGAGTTTGGAAAGAATTTCATGAGCCATGCTCCATATGCTTTCCTTGCTTATTTTTCCTTACACAAGAACAAAATATCAGTTTTAAAATTTTTGCAAAAGAACTCTAATATTAACTGTAATGTATGTATAGAAAACAAAATGCAAAACAGAAGAAATGCATATTTTTCATTATATGCATCACTTGTCGTTTGTTCATATTAAATTATATTGGTCATTTAGACACCCAGTCCTCCAGTCTCACAAGGTTCTCCTTGGTGTTCTTCACGATCCACTCATGATTTAACGATTTAAATGTTATACCATCTGCAAATTTAATTACCTCATTTATTGCTCCATTTTACAGCTCATTTATAAATGTGGTAAAAAGCAGTGGTCCCAATACAGATCGACAGGGCATTGCACTTTTTATCTTCCTTTACTAAGGAAACAGACTATTTGACTTAATTGTGTTTCCTATTTTTCAACCAGCTCCCAATCCATAATAAGGCATTGCCTCTTATCTCATAATTTTTTAAATTTTCTAAGGAGTCATTTTTGAGGGCTTTGACATACGCCTTCTGAAAATCAAGATACATTCTTTTATATTTTTTAAATATATTTTTCTCCGAGGACAAGCGAGCCAATGTCCGCGTTGGCCCAGGAACATAGTAACATAGTAGATGACGGCAGAAAAAGACCTAAACGGTCCATCCAGTCTGCCCAACAAGATAACTCATATGTGCTACTTTTTGTGTATACCCTACTTTGATTTGTACCTGTGCTCTTCAGGGCACAGACCGTATAAGTGTGCCCAGCACTGTCCCCGCCTCCCAACCACCAGCCCCGCCTCCCAACCGCTGGCTCTGGCACAGACCGTATAAGTCTGCCCAGCTCTATCCTCGCCTCCCAACCACCAGCCCCGCCTCCCAACCACTGGCTCTGGCACAGACCGTACAGGTCTGCCCAGCACTATCCCTGCCTCCCAACCACCAGTCCCGCTTCCCACCACCGGCTCTGGCACAGACCGTATAAGTCTTCCCAGCACTATCCCCGCCTCCCTACCACCTGCCCCGCCTCCCGATCTTGACTAAGCTCCTGAGGATCCATTCCTTCAGCACAGGATTCCTTTATGCTTATCCCACGCATGTTTGAATTCCGTTACCGTTTTCATTTCCACCACCTCCCGCGGGAGGGCATTCCAAGCATCCACTACTCTCTCTGTGAAAAAATACTTCCTGACATTTTTCTTGAGTCTGCCCCCCTTCAATCTCACCTCATGTCCCCTCGCTCCACCATCCTCCCATCTCCGGAAAAGGTTCGTTTGAAGCGGCAAAATTTTTCCAGCAAAAATAATAAACTTTGCCAGAGTCATCTGGCGCACGTACCACGCATGCGCGGACGACTTCAAACCCATCGAGAGTGTGCCTCCTCAGTTCTTTTTTGTCCGGACGAGGTGACAGCGTTTTTTTCGTCTCTCCTCGTTTTTTTTCTTGAGTCTGCCCCCCTTCAATCTCATTTCATGTCCTCTCGTTCTACCATCTTCCCATCTCCGGAAAAGGTTCGTTTGCGGATTAATATCTTTCGAACCTTTTCCGGAGATGGGAAGATGGTAGAACGAGAGGACATGAAATGAGATTGAAGGGGGGCAGACTCAAGAAAAATGTCAGGAAGTATTTTTTCACAGAGAGAGTAGTGGATGCTTGGAATGCCCTCCCGCGGGAGGTGGTGGAAATGAAAACGGTAACGGAATTCAAACATGCGTGGGATAAGCATAAAGGAATCCTGTGCTGAAGGAATGGATCCTCAGGAGCTTAGTCAAGATCGGGAGGCGGGGCTGGTGGTAGGGAGGCGGGGATAGTGCTGGGAAGACTTATACGATCTGTGCCAGAGCCCGTGGTGGGAAGCGGGACTGGTGGTTGGGAGGCGGGGATAGTGCTGGGCAGACTTATACGGTCTGTGCCAGAGCCAGCGGTTGGGAGGCGGGGCTGGTGGTTGGGAGGCGGGGATAGTGCTGGGCAGACTTATACGGTCTGTGCCCTGAAGAGCACAGGTACAAATCAAAGTAGGGTATACACAAAAAGTAGCACATATCAGTTATCTTGTTGGGCAGACTGGATGGACCGTGTAGGTCTTTTTCTGCCGTCATCTACTATGTTACTATGTTTGGCCCAGGAAGAAGAGTCTGACTTCTTTCTTTCTTTCTTTATTTTTTATTCCCGTAGTTTCCTTTAGTGACTTTTGGTCTGTTTTTAAGTTTACTTTCTTTTTGACGCAGCCAGCCTTTAGGCCGCGCGGTCAGGTTTTCTCCTTTTTGTGTCAATCAATTTCTTGGCACAATCGCGTCGTTTGATTTTGCCAAAGCCGGTTTTCCTTCCATGTCATAGAGGACACCCAGCGGCTTCAAACGTTATACTCGGTGCAACCGGACCATCTCAGGTACTGATACCCACGCCTGGTGTATCCAGTGCCTTGGGCCCGACCATAGCCCAGCCGCTTGTAGTCTGTATCTTCGTATGAAGAAACGAACTCAAGCGTTTCGAGAAGCCCAGCGAGAAAAGCTTTTTGGTGCTCAGTCCAGTCCCTCGATGTCGACAACGACATCGGTACTGAGATCGGCGGTGTCAGAGTAAACATCGAGAGGAGCATTGACTTTGGAAGGAGAGGTAATGGCTGCCCCGAGACCACCACATGCTGGGACCAGTGAGGCGTCAAGTGGGTCTCCACCTGCCTCGAGGCCTCCTGTTATGCAGGCCCCCCAGGATCGACCTTCATCGGACCCGGCCCCAAGGAGACCTGAGGATTCCACGTTCTCGGTACCGAGGAGTCTTGATGACGGGCGTCGAGCGAAGGCTAAGAAGCACCGTCATCGTTCTCCTTCGATACACGGTGTGGGGAGCTCTATACAGGAGGTGCCGATGCGTCAATCTCGTGGCAGCCTAATACCTCCTTCTGAGCCTCAACAGATTCTACCACCGACTGCTCAACCAACCCCGCAGCCTTTTCCGATGGCGGCTCTCGACGAACGCATCCGGGCCCTGCTTCCAGAGCTTCTGGAAGGATTGCTGCGCTAGTCTGCTTCTGTGTCGGGGGTGCTTGCGCCTTCTGTGCCGCCGGCTACAGCGGTGTCTAGCCCTTCTCTTGCGGAGAGGTCCCCGGCCTCAGTGCTGCCTGCGGCATCGACGTCAGCTGCCACCTGGGTTGACTCCCCTTCGATGTCGGTAGAGGAAGCGTCACCGCAGTCTAGGCGGGCGTCAACTTCTCGACATCGCCATCAAGGATATTGTTCCTCCGCATTGAGGCAGGCTCAGTCTTGGAGTGCCCTGAGGGAGGTCTTATCCAATACTGAAGATGAGTGTTCGTGGGAGTCAGAGGAAGACCCCAGGTACTTTTCTTCTGACGAGTCCTTTGGGATTCCCTCTGAACTTTCCCCTCCACCAGAAAGTCGACTATCTCCACCGGAGAGTCTGTCCTTTACATCTTTTGTCCGGGAAGTGGCTACGGTTATTCCTTTCCCTATGGAGGTTGAGGATGAGCCCAGGGCTGAGATGCTCGAGGTCCTGGATTAATCTTCTCCACCTAGAGAGGCTGTGATGGCTCCTCTACATAAGGTACTGAAGGAAGTCCTTATGCAAAACTGGTCGTTCCCTCTGTCTGACCCCGTGATCCCGAAGAAAACTGAATCCTAGTATCAGATCCATGGTGAACCTGGATTGATGAGGTCTCAGTTACCCTACAATTCCATGGTGGTGGACTCTGCCCTTAAACGAGCCAAGAGTACTAGGGACTATGCCTCGGCGCCCCCAGGCAGAGAAGCTAGGACTCGTGATTCTTTTGGGAGGAAAATGTATCAGGCCACTATACTCGCCACCAAAATTCAATCTTACCAGCTCTTCACGAGCATCCACTTGCGGAACTTGGTGAGGCAACTGTCCAGCTTGGTTGATGCACTCCCTCCGGAGCAGGCCGAGCCTTTTCGCCAGATGGTCAGGCAGCAGAAGGCGTGTTGAAAATTCCTGGCCAGGGGTATGTTCGACACTTTTGATGTAGCATCCAGGATCACTGCCCAAGGTATAGTGATGCGCAGACTCTCATGGCTGCGTGTCTCTGACCTGGATCATTCGGTCCAGCAGCGGATGGTGGATGTTCCTTGCCGGGGGGATAACCTTTTTGGTGAGAAAATAGAGGATCTTGTTGACCAGGTCAAGAAGCACAATGATGCTATGGATTCTTTCTCCCGCCGGGCGTCTTCTGCTACTACCTCCTCATCTAGGAGGTTTTTTGGCGGGAAGAGGAGTGCTCCGTATTCCTATGCTAGGCGTAGGTACAGTCCTGGTTCTCGGCAGCCGGCCCAGGCTCAGTCCCAGCATGCTTGTTTTCGTCAAGAGCGTGCGCCTAAGGCCACTGCGACTCCCCAGCAAAAGCAAGGGACGGGCTTTTGACTGGCTCCAGTTCAGCATAGCCTCAGTAAATGTGTCCGTACCGTACGACTTGCCGGTTGGGGGGAGGTTAAAGTTTTTTCATCAAAAGTGGCCTCTTATAACCTCTGACTGGTGGGTTCTTCAAATTGTCCGATTAGGATACACCCTCAATCTGGAATCCAAGCCTCCAAATTGCCCACCGGGAGCTCAGTCCTACAGCTCTCAGCACAAGCAGGTACTTGCAGAGGAACTCTCCGCCCTTCTACAGGCCCAAGGGGATTCTATTCCAGGTACTTCCTTGTGCAAAAGAAAACATGGGGGATGCGTCCCATCCTAGACCTAAGGACCCTGAACAAATTTCTTTTCCGAGAAAAGTTCAGGATGGTTTCCCTAGGCACCCTTCTTCCCATGATTCAGGAAAACGATTGGCTATGCTCTCTGGACTTAAAGGATGCTTACACACACATCTCGATACTTCCAGCTCACAGGAAGTATCTTCGATTTCAGCTGGGAACACAGCACTATCAGTACCGTGTACTGCCTTTTGGCCTGGCGTCTGCGCCCAGAGTGTTTATAAAATGCCTAGCTTTAGTTGCAGCGTTGCTACGCACACTGGGAGTGCATGTGTTTCCTTATCTTGACGATTGGCTGGTGAAGAGCACCTCGAAGGAAGGTGCTCTGGAGTCCATGCGAATATGACTATTCAGGTGCTGGAGCTACTGGGGTTCGTCATAAATTATCCCAAGTCCCATCTCACCCCAGTCCAAATTCATTGGAAATCTGCTGAACACTCAGACAGCTCGAGCTTATCTCCCTGAGGCAAGGGCGGACAGCTTTGTGTCCCTGGTGTCATGGTTCGAGCGTCTCAGCAGGTCACGGCTCGGCAGATTTTGAGACTTCTGGGGCACATGGCCTCCACAGTTCATGTAACGCCCATGGCAGGTCTACAGATGATATCAGCTCAATGGACCCTATCTTCCCAGTAGTTTCAAGCTGCAGGGGATCTAGAGGATGTAATCCAACTGTCCACCGACTTTCGGAATTCTCTTCAGTGGTGGACAGTTCGATCCATTGTGACCATGGGGCAACCATTCCAAGTTCCTCAGCCACTAAAATTGCTGACGACGGATGCATCTCTCCTGGGGTGGGGAGCTCATGTCGATGGGCTCCACACTTAGGAAGCTTGGTCCTTTCAGGAAAAAGGTCTGCAGATCAACCTCCTGGAATTAAGAGCGATCTGGAATGCTCTAAAGCTTTCAGAGATTGGCTGTCCAACCGAGTAATCTTAATTCAGACAGACAATCAGCTTGCCAAGTTTTACACCAACAAGCAGGGGGATCTCGCCCTCTGTGTCAGGAAGCCGTCCAGATTTGGCTTTGGGCTCGCTGTTACGGCATGTTTCTCTAAGCCACTTATCTGGCAGGCATAAACAACAGTCTGGCCGACAGGTTGAGCAGGATAATGCAACCTCATGAGTGGTCACTGAACATCGGCGTAGTCCGCAAGATCTTCCGAGCGTGGGGCACCCCCTCGGTGGATCTTTTTGCCACTCGGATTAATCACAAGGTCCCTCAATTCTGTTCCAGGCTTCAGGCCCACGACAGACTAGCGTCAGATGCCTTTCTCCTACATTGGGGGACAGGCCTTGTGTATGCCAAGTTTTACACCAACAAGCAGGGGGATCTCGCCCTCTGTGTCAGGAAGCCGTCCAGATTTGGCTTTGGGCTCGCTGTTACGGCATGTTTCTCTAAGCCACTTATCTGGCAGGCATAAACAACAGTCTGGCCGACAGGTTGAGCAGGATAATGCAACCTCATGAGTGGTCACTGAACATCGGCGTAGTCCGCAAGATCTTCCGAGCGTGGGGCACCCCCTCGGTGGATCTTTTTGCCACTCGGATTAATCACAAGGTCCCTCAATTCTGTTCCAGGCTTCAGGCCCACGACAGACTAGCGTCAGATGCCTTTCTCCTACATTGGGGGACAGGCCTTGTGTATGCCAAGTTTTACACCAACAAGCAGGGGGATCTCGCCCTCTGTGTCAGGAAGCCGTCCAGATTTGGCTTTGGGCTCGCTGTTACGGCATGTTTCTCTAAGCCACTTATCTGGCAGGCATAAACAACAGTCTGGCCGACAGGTTGAGCAGGATAATGCAACCTCATGAGTGGTCACTGAACATCGGCGTAGTCCGCAAGATCTTCCGAGCATGGGGCACCCCCTCGGTGGATCTTTTTGCCACTCGGATTAATCACAAGGTCCCTCAATTCTGTTCCAGGCTTCAGGCCCACGACAGACTAGCGTCAGATGCCTTTCTCCTACATTGGGGGACAGGCCTTGTGTATGCCAAGTTTTACACCAACAAGCAGGGGGATCTCGCCCTCTGTGTCAGGAAGCCGTCCAGATTTGGCTTTGGGCTCGCTGTTACGGCATGTTTCTCTAAGCCACTTATCTGGCAGGCATAAACAACAGTCTGGCCGACAGGTTGAGCAGGATAATGCAACCTCATGAGTGGTCACTGAACATCGGCGTAGTCCGCAAGATCTTCCGAGCGTGGGGCACCCCCTCGGTGGATCTTTTTGCCACTCGGATTAATCACAAGGTCGCTCAGTTCTGTTCCAGGCTTCAGGCCCACGACAGACTAGCGTCAGATGCCTTTCTCCTACATTGGGGGACAGGCCTTCTGTATGCATATCCTCCCATACCTCTAGTAGAGTAGACTTTGCTGAAACTCAAGCAAGATTTTGGAACCATGATCCTGATTGCACCCTTCTGGCCGCGTCAGATTTGGTTCCCTCTTCTTCTGGAGTTGTCCTCCGAAGAACCGTGGAGATTGGAGTGTTTTCCAGTCCTCATCACTCAGAACGAGGGATCGCTTCTACATCCCAACCGCCAGTCTCTAGCTCTCACGGCCTGGATGTTGAGAGCTTAGAATTTGCCTCCTAGGGTCTTTCGGAGGGTGTCTCCCGCGTCTTGCTTTCTTCCAGAAAAGATTCCACAAAGAAGTGTTACTCTATCAAATGGAGGAGGTTTGCCGTCTGGTGTGACAGCAAGGCCCTAGATCCTCTTTCTTGGCCTACACAGAACCTGCTTGAATACCTTCTACACTTGTCAGAGTCTGGTCTCAAGACCAACTCCGTAAGAGTTCACCTTAGTGCGATTAGTGCTTTTCATCGCCGTGTAGAGGGTAAGCCTATCTCTGGAAAGCCTTTACTGGTTCGCTTCATGAGAGGTTTGCTTTTGTCAAAGCCTCCGGTCAAACCTCCACCAGTGTCATGAGATCTCAACGTCGTCCTCGCCCAGCTGATGAAAGCTCCTTTTCTTCGTGGCTGTTACTTCAGCTCATAGGGTCAGTGTGAGCTTCAGGCCTTGGTAATGCATGCACCTTATATCACAACAGAGTAGTCCTTCGCACGCACCCTATGTTCCTGCCAAAGGTGGTGTCGGAGTTCCATCTGAACCAGTCAATTGTCTTGCCAACATTTTTTCCCCGTCTTCATACCCGCCCTGGCGAAAGCAGTTTGCATACCTTGGACTGCAAGAGAGCATTGGCATGTTACATGGAGAGGACAAAGTCCTTCAGACAGTCTGCCAAGTTGTTTCTTTCAACCCCAACAGGAGGGGAGTCGCCATCGGAAAACGCACAATCTCCAATTGGCTAGCAGATTGCATTTCCTTCACTTATGCCCAAGCTGGGCTGACACTAGAGGGACATGTCATGGCTCATAATTTTAGAGACATGGCTGCGTCAGTGGCTCACTTAAAGTCAGCCTCCATTGCAGAGATTTGCAAGGCTGCAACGTGGTCATCAGTCCACACATTCACATCTGTATCCTGCCTTCAGCAGGATACCCGACGCAACAGTCGGTTTGGGCAGGCAGTGCTGCAGAATCTGTTCGGGGTTTAGAATCCAACTCCACCCCCCTAGACCCATTTCGATTCTGTTCCAGGCTGCACTCTCAGTTAGTTGATTTTGGTTTCAGGTCAATCTATGTTATGTCCTCGCCGTTGCGAAGCCCAATTGACCAATGTTCATTGTTTTGAGTGAGCCTGGGAGCTAGGGATACCCCACATGTGAGAACAAGCAGCCTACTTGTCATCGGAGAAAACGAAGATACTTACCTGTAGCAGGTATTCTCAGAGGACACAGGCTGATTGTTCTCTCAAACCCGCCCTCCTCCCCTTTGGAGTTGTTGTTCTTGTTTTTATGATTTTTGATTAAACTAAAGAGGCACACTCGCACGGCGAGTGGGAAGTCGATCGCACATGCACAGTACGTGTTGCTCGCGCGACGGAACTCTCTGGAAAGACTTTATTATTTTGCTTGCAAATTTTTTCCCGATTCCTGGGCTGCAGCGGACATCGACCCACAATCAGCTGTCCTCAGAGAATACCTGCTACAGGTAAGTATCTTCGCTTTACAAGTACTCTTTTTTAAAAAAAAAAATTGAAGGTCTTATTTCCAAAACCCACTAAGTCCATTTTGTAATTAATCTAATATAGACACTCTTTTATTCCACTTAATCTAGAACACGAAATAAAATTGGGCCGGAATCCCAATAATTAGAATATCACCAAATAATTCAACTACCTAAATCAATATTTTTAAAGTGACTTAACAAATAGAGATCAAATAAATAGGATTTCACAAGTCTGCTGAATGTAAAATAACATTTTTCTCCGAGGACAAGCAGGCTGCTTGTTCTCACTGATGGGTGACGTCCACGGCACCTCCTCCAATGGGAATCTTCACTAGCAAAGACGTTTGCTAGCCCTCGCACGCCCATGTGTCTTCCCGCCCGAACCAGCTCGTGTTCATCAGTCTTCTTTTGTCCGCGCTCGGGACAGTCGTGTTTTGCCGCCGTTTCGTGCCCCTCAGAAGACCTCGCGCGTCTTTCGCGTTTTTTCTACTTTTTTCTGTGTTTGTTAAAAAAAAAAAAAAAAGAGTTTTCCCGTATTTCTAGCTTTTTCCCAGCGTAAGTGTCCTTTCGCTTTCGGGAGCGGCCTTGTTGGCTGCCCGTATGGGTTTTTCCCCCTTTTTGTTCAGTGCCTATTGTCATCATCGCGAATTTTGATTTCGCCGGTGCGATTTTTCCGCCCATGTCATCGAAGCCTTCCATCGGTTTCAAGAAGTGCACCCAGTGCGCCCGGATAATCTCGCTCACTGATAGGCACGCTTCGTGTCTTCAGTGTCTGGGGGCTGGGCACTGCCCGCAGGCCTGTAGTCTTTGTGCTCTTTTGCAGAAGAGGACTCAGGTAGCGAGATTAGCCCAGTGGAACATTCTGTTCTCCGGCACTTCAATGGCAACAGCATCTCGGGATTCGTCGAGTGCATCGGCAGCACCGAAGTTTTCGGGGAGTGCATTGGCGTCGACGGCATCGAGGCGTATTCCTCCTGCATCGACGGTACCGAGACTTCGGAAGAGTGCGTCGGTGGTACCGGGACCCCCGCTGGTGCTGATGTCGTCGGACGGTGGTGCTTCGTCTGGAGTGCAGGTGAGGGCTGCCTATTCCCCTGCTGGTGGCGGTGAGCTTCGGGTAGGTCTCCTCCTGCCCTGAGGGCTCCTGCGGTACAGCCCCCCCGGGATCGACCATCTTCGGACCCGGCCCCAAGGAAGCGACGTCTGGATTCATCGTCCTCCTCATCGGTACCGGGGAGCTCCGGTGATATGCTTCGCTCGAAGAAGTCGAAGAAGCATCGTCACCGGTCACCTTCCCGACTTGGTACCAGGAGCTCTGGGTCGCCGAGGGAGTTGGCACCCAGCAGGCATCGGCACCGGGAGTACCGCTCACCCTCCATCCAGGAGGTGTCGGTGCGCTCTACCCCGGACAGCCCGGTACCTTCTCCGCGCCCGGAACAGATTCTGACCTCGACGCATGCACCGGCTTCTCAGTCTTTCTCCACAGCCGCTCTGCACGAGAGTCTCCAGGCCGTTCTTCCAGGCATTCTGGAAGAGCTGTTACGCCCTTCTCCTTCGGTACTGGGGGTGCTTGCGCCACCGGTGCCGTCGAGTGAGGCGACAGCTGGCCCTTCGGGGTTAGGTCCCAAGCGGTACCAGCTTCGGCTGCCTCCCAGGTGGATTCCCCAACGACGTCGGGGGAGGGAGCTTCGCCGCTGCCGGCCAGGGAGTCCACCTCTCGACGCTCCCACTGTGGCCGTGTTTCCACGGAGTCGGAACGGGCGCGGCTTCAGACACAGGTTCGTGAACTTGTGTCTGATACCGATGATGAGGCCTCGTGGGAGGCGGAGGAGGACATCAGATATTTCTCTGACGAGGAGTCTGATGGCCTTCCTTCTGACCCCACTCCCTCCCCTGAAAGGCAGCTTTCTCCTCCCGAGAGTCTGTCTTTCTCAGCCTTTGTCCGGGAGATGTCTACGGCCATCCCCTTCCCATTGGTTGCGGAGGATGAGCCAAGGGCTGAGATGTTTGAGCTCTTGGACTATCCTTCTCCACCTAAGGAAGCGTCCACAGTACCCATGCATCATGTCCTAAAAAAGACATTGCTGGCGAACTGGACCAAGCCACTAACTAATCCCCACATTCCCAAGAAGATAGAATCCCAGTATCGGATCCATGGGGACCCAGAGCTGATGCGCACTCAGTTGCCTCACGACTCTGGTGTGGTGGATCTTGCCCTAAAGAAGGCCAAGAGTTCTAGAGAACATGCTTCGGCGCCCCCGGGCAAGGACTCTAGAACCTTGGACTCCTTTGGGAGGAAGGCCTACCATTCTTCTATGCTCGTGGCCAAGATTCAGTCCTACCAGCTCTACACGAGCATACACATGCGGAACAATGTGCGGCAGTTGGCGGGCTTGGTGGACAAGCTCCCCCCTGAGCAAGCCAGGCCTTTTCAGGAGGTGGTCAGGCAGCTGAAGGCGTGCAGAAAATTCCTGGCCAGAGGGGTGTATGACACCTTTGATGTTGCGTCCAGGGCCGCTGCTCAAGGTGTGGTGATGCGCAGACTCTCATGGCTGCGTGCCTCCGACCTGGAGAATAGAATCCAGCAGCGGATTGCGGACTCGCCTTGCCGTGCAGATAATATTTTTGGAGAAAAAGTCGAACAGGTGGTAGAGCAGCTCCACCAGCGGGACACCGCATTCGACAAGTTCTCCCGCCGGCAGCCTTCAGCCTCTACCTCTACAGGTAGAAGATTTTTCGGGGGAAGGAAGACTGTTCCCTACTCTTCTGGCAAGCGTAGGTACAATCCTCCTTCTCGACAGCCTGCGGCCCAGGCTAAGCCCCAGCGCGCGCGCGTCAGCAGCGTGCGCCTCAGCAAGGCCCCTCTGCTCCCCAGCAAAAGCAAGGGACGAGCTTTTGACTGGCTCCAGCAGAGCATAGCCGACATCCAAGTGTCAGTGCCGGGCGACCTGCCAGTCGGAGGGAGGTTGAAAGCTTTTCACCAAAGGTGGCCTCTCATAACCTCCGATCAGTGGGTTCTCCAAATAGTCCGGCAAGGATACACCCTCAATTTGGCCTCCAAACCTCCAAATTGTCCACCGGGAGCTCAGTCTTACAGCTTCCAGCACAAGCAGGTACTTGCAGAGGAACTCTCCGCCCTTCTCAGCGCCAATGCGGTCGAGCCCGTGCCATCCGGGCAAGAAGGGCTGGGATTCTATTCCAGGTACTTCCTTGTGGAAAAGAAAACAGGGGGGATGCGTCCCATCCTAGACCTAAGGGCCCTGAACAAATATCTGGTCAAAGAAAAGTTCAGGATGCTTTCCCTGGGCACCCTTCTCCCCATGATTCAGCAAAACGATTGGCTATGCTCTCTGGACTTGAAGGACGCCTACACGCACATCCGGATACTGCCAGCTCACAGGCAGTATCTGCGATTTCAGCTGGGCACACGTCACTTCCAGTACTGTGTGCTACCCTTTGGGCTCGCCTCTGCGCCCAGAGTGTTCACCAAGTGCTTGGCTGTAGTAGCAGCGGCACTTCGCAGACTGGGGGTACACGTGTTCCCATATCTCGACGATTGGCTGGTGAAGAACACATCTGAGGCAGGAGCCCTGCAGTCTATGCAGATGACTATTCGCCTCCTGGAGCTACTGGGGTTTGTGATAAATTACCCAAAGTCCCATCTTCTCCCAGTGCAGAAACTCGAATTCATAGGAGCTCTGCTGGATTCTCGGACGGCTCGCGCCTATCTCCCAGAGGCGAGAGCCAACAACTTGTTGTCCCTCGTCTCGCGGGTGCGAGCGTCCCAGCAGATCACAGCTCGGCAGATGTTGAGATTGCTGGGCCACATGGCCTCCACAGTTCATGTGACTCCCATGGCCCGCCTTCACATGAGATCTGCTCAATGGACCCTAGCTTCCCAGTGGTTTCAGGCTGCTGGGGATCTAGAAGACGTGATCCACCTGTCCACGAGTTTTCTCGAATCCCTGTATTGGTGGACAATTTGGTCCAATTTGACTCTGGGACGTCCTTTCCATATTCCTCAGCCACAAAAAGTGCTGACCACGGATGCGTCTCTCCTGGGATGGGGAGCTCATGTCGATGGGCTTCACACCCAAGGAAGCTGGTCCCTCCAGGAACGCGATCTGCAGATCAATCTTCTGGAGTTACGAGCGATCTGGAACGCTCTGAAGGCTTTCAGAGATCGGCTGTCCCACCAAATTATCCAAATTCAGACAGACAACCAGGTTGCCATGTACTACGTCAACAAGCAGGGGGGCACCGGATCTCGCCCCCTGTGTCAGGAAGCCGTCAGCATGTGGCTTTGGGCTCGCCGTCACGGCATGGTGCTCCAAGCCACATATCTGGCAGGCGTAAACAACAGTCTGGCCGACAGGTTGAGCAGGATTATGCAACCTCACGAGTGGTCGCTCAATTCCCGTGTAGTGCGACAGATCTTCCAGGTGTGGGGCACCCCCTTGGTAGATCTCTTCGCATCTCGAGCCAACCACAAAGTTCCTCAGTTCTGTTCCAGGCTTCAGGCCCACGGCAGACTGGCATCGGATGCCTTCCTCCTGGACTGGGGGGAGGGTCTGCTGTATGCTTATCCTCCCATACCTCTGGTGGGGAAGACTTTGTTGAAACTCAAGCAAGACCGAGGCACCATGATTCTGATTGCTCCTTTTTGGCTGCGTCAGATCTGGTTCCCTCTTCTTCTGGAATTGTCCTCCGAAGAACCGTGGAGATTGGAGTGTTTTCTGACCCTCATCACACAGGACGCAGGGGCGCTTCTGCATCCCAACCTCCGGTCCCTGGCTCTCATGGCCTGGATGTTGAGAGCGTAGACTTTGCCTCTTTGGGTCTGTCAGAGGGTGTCTCCCGCATCTTGCTTGCTTCCAGGAAAGATTCCACTAAGAGGAGTTACTTCTTTCTATGGAGGAGGTTTGCCATCTGGTGTGACAGCAAGGCCCTAGATCCTCGCTCTTGTCCTACACAGACCCTGCTTGAATACCTTCTGCACTTGTCTGAGTCTGGTCTCAAGACTAACTCTGTAAGGGTTCACCTTAGTGCAATCAGTGCATACCATTACCGTGTGGAAGGTAAGCCGATCTCAGGACAGTCTTTAGTTGTTCGCTTCATGAGAGGTTTGCTTTTGTCAAAGCCCCCTGTCAAGCCTCCTACAGTGTCATGGGATCTCTATGTCGTTCTCACCCAGCTGATGAAACCTCCTTTTGAGCCACTGAACTCCTGCCATCTGAAGTACTTGACCTGGAAGGTCATTTTCTTGGTGGCAGTTACTTCAGCTCGTAGAGTCAGTGAGCTTCAGGCCCTGGTAGCCCAGGCCCCTTACACCAAATTTCATCATAACAGAGTAGTCCTCCGCACTCACCCTAAGTTCTTGCCAAAGGTTGTGTCGGAGTTCCATCTGAACCAGTCAATTGTCTAGCCAACATTCTTTCCTCGTCCTCATTCCTGCCCTGCTGAACGTCAGCTCCACACATTGGACTGCAAGAGAGCATTGGCCATCTATCTGGAGCGGACACAGCCCAACAGACAGTCCGCCCAATTGTTTGTTTCTTTTGATCCCAACAGGAGGGGAGTGGCTGTAGGAAAACGCACCATATCCAAATGGCTAGCAGATTGCATTTCCTTCACTTACGCCCAGGCTGGGCTGGCTCTTGAGGGTCATATCACGGCTCATAATGTTAGAGCCATGGCAGCGTCGGTAGCCCACTTGAAGTCAGCCACTATTGAAGAGATTTGCAAAGCTGCGACGTGGTCATCTGTCCACACATTCACATCTCATTACTGCCTGCAGCAGGATACCCGACGCGACAGTCGGTTCGGGCAGTCAGTGCTTCAGAATCTGTTCGGGGTTTAGAATCCAACTCCACCCCCCTAGGCCCATGTTTGTTCTGTTCCAGGTTGCACTCTCAGTTAGTTGGTAAATTTTTTAGGTCAATCTCAGTTATGTCCTCGCCGTTGCGAGGCCCAATTGACCATGGTTGTTGTTTTGAGTGAGCCTGGGGGCTAGGGATACCCCATCAGTGAGAACAAGCAGCCTGCTTTTCCTCGGAGAAAGCGAATGCTACATACCTGTAGAAGGTATTCTCCGAGGACAGCAGGCTGATTGTTCTCACAAACCCGCCCGCCTCCCCTTTGGAGTTGTGTCTTCCCTTCTCTTTGTCTTGCTACATATGAGACTGGCCGGCACGAGCCGGTTCGGGCGGGAATGCAGCCGCGCATGCGCGGTGCGCATCGGCGCGCGAGGACTAGCAAAGGACTTTGCTAGAAAGTGTTCCGATTGGAGGGGCTGCCGTGAACGTCACCCATCAGTGAGAACAATCAGCCTGCTGTCCTCGGAGAATACCTTCTACAGGTATGTAGCATTCGCTTTAACTTTAGTCTAGCTATTTTGAAGGCATGCAACATCCATCTTACCCAATTCATTTTGAAATGCTTCATTTTGACATCAATTTATTTACAAGACTCCTGAAGCAGGCCTTTCAGGCTGAAACACAGCGTTGTGTCAAGTCTTTGAACAATAAATCCATTTAAGTATATGATTGTCCTTTTGTCTCTGGAGTCCATGGTCTTTGTCCCACTTTCTTCTTCTTCATCTTGCTTATTTCCATAGGAACACAGAGTTCTTCGCATCTGCAGATTTCTTTTTGCTAAACATATATGCCACTACAGATTCCAAGTAGTTTGATTATCCCTCACAGACTCTTATCAGGGTCAGGATAAAAATCAAAACTATAAAAAGTGACTTTTTGGCATACTACATTATTGGCTACTGCGTGCCATGGTTAACTGGTATGTTACAGCCATAGAACGACATTCTCCTTCCTTGGGCGTTCACATTTCAATTTCAGCATAGTTGTGTACTTCTGAAGAAACACATCTTGCTTTTCCTTGTCATTTGTTACGTATAGTTTCTTTAAAAATTCATCAATGTCTGTGGAAGACAAGTCCGCAACATGGCAGATGCTTGGCCTCCCAGATTAAGTCTTTGGCTGATAACTGCATAGAATAGCTGGCAATCTGCCATCGGTACAATGCGGTTTCATCTTTTGTACTTTTGCCACTTTACAGGACATTGTGTATGTTTAGAAGGTTTATTTGAAGACTTAACAGTTTTGGAGTAATCAAAACAGCACCATCTGCCATATTTACCAAAATGAAAATGTTGCTTTCAGTGAGTCATGTGACTTTCTACAGCTTCATCTATAAGCTACAAGACTTAACTAGTTTTGGAATTAACATCCACCTGAATTTAGCTGATTTTGGAAACAAATCTTATTTTAACTTGGCTGCAAGCAAGGAACTAACACACTTTTGATCTCAATAATTAATTACACTGGTAGATAACAATATCCATTTGTCCGTACAAAAGTATAACTATAATTTATTTTACCAAAAACGGGTTCTGGAAATAAGCCCTTCAATTTTAATGATAGTTTCCAAATTACTACTAATAGGTTTGCAGTTTATTTTGGGGTTTTCAGTACTATGTACTATATACCATCCAGTCCAGATGATTTGCTACTTTTTACGTTTGTCAGTTTGCCATATCATCCAGGTTCACTGAGATTTTGTATCTGCTGTTCTGAATTGTCACCATTTTTCTTAAAAATACTTTACAACATGGGTATATCTCCTGCATCATCTACCATTTAGTTTTTCCATTATTACTTGGTCCTCCCTGAGAATTTCCTTCAGAAGAAAGCTTCTTTTCATATTCTTTTTACCATCAATGCTTTGCATCTTACTTGCCAGTGCTTATTCTTTATCATATTGTTTTTATTTGGATCTGCTTTCCATTTTTGAAAGATGTTCTTTTATTTAGAATAGCTTTAGCAAAGGTGGCTTTTCTCCATGACTGGCAATTTAGTTTGTCTTCTGAGAAAACTGTTGCTTACCTGTAACAAAGGAATTGCCAATCATACATGCCCTCTCTTAAGCTGATTAGCTTAGTTATGGAACTGAGGCATGCTTCATGCAGTGGGTGTGTAGAAACTGCCGTGCATACCCCGAGCTCTTTTCAAGAAGTTCTTTAATAGCTCTGTTATCAACTTGTTGGCATTAAGCAATGGCAGCATCAATTATCTGTGTTGGTAATTCCACTGTCATGGGAGAACACCTATTACAGGTACACAAGTTATTTATTTATTTGGATTTTGCTCACACCTTTTTCAGTAGTAGCTCAAGGTGAGTTACATTCATGTACTCTGGATATTTCTCTGTCCTGGGAGGGCTCACAATCTAAGTTTGTACCTCAGGCAATGAGTTTTATTTCAGGTGATTTTTAAGAATGGCAATTTTTATTTTATACAGTTCATGTATAATGAAACAGAAAATCCTTTTTCATAATAGAAAATATATTGTTTGAGGTTGCTGTTACATGTGCAAAAAATTATATAATCACAAAACAATGGACTTTTTTTCAATAAAAAGTTTTTCATAGGTACAGAATGGAAAATCTTTTATTAATAAAATCAAATCTGCCTTGTTTCATGTCGTTTATACCAATGGTCTTATTTTTTTAAGCTGAAGACAATCATTTGTTTTCTGGTAATATTCTAAAATGCTTCTGTAGAATTATTTTTGTTCTTTTTCATTTAATATTTAAAGATTTCAAGTCTGGCTGATGTAGTATTTTTCTCTCTCTTTATTATGCTCTGTCAGGCAACACGAAGAAACGCCTTTTGATGCCTAGCAGGGGTAAGACCTCTAAGCTGTAGTCAGCTTCTGCTAGGACAGTGTGATTTAGTTTCCTAGTTTTTGGCTTCTGTAGTTGGCTTGTCTGTGCTTTATGGCTACTAGTGCTTTGTGGATTTGTGTTGGTGGCTAAATGTTCTATGGACAATATCTGTATTGATGGTCCGCGCTAATACGAACACACATTAGACACAAGTATTGACAAAGTATTTGCCTCAAGGTTACATTATTTACAGAAATCATTTTCTAGACAAATTCATAAAAGTCAATTAAATGCTAAATTTGTGCTGTTGCACTTTCTAAGATTGGATAAAAATACATCAAGCTTTCTGTCTGAATAATGAAATTAGAAAGAAATTGTCAGTATGAGAAATCAAATTAAAAATCTTGTTTTTTTAAACCAGTTATTTACTACTTTACTTTCTTGAGCCAAGAATCATTCACAGTACTGATTAGTCCAAAAAATTGAGTGCCAATACTAAGAACTCTGTTTCCTAAAATACCAAACTCTTTATTTCCATGTTCCTGTATCAAAGCTGTTGTGCTCCAAATATGCCCCGGTATGGAATGTACTTCATCTTAACTGAAATGCAACAGAAATGACCTTAATTGCCTACATTTAAACTACCTTTGAGAACAATGTAATTGTTATTTAAAGGGTATAGCTTCACTAGCAGAGTCACAAACTCCAGTTTTCATAGCTTCCTTTCACTTTGTGCATGTCACAGATATGCTGAAATTAGTATGTCAGGAAATGTGCATCTAGAGTTCACGTAGCAATATCTATAGCTTTTGATTTCCCTTTCACTATTAGACCTGCAGCAGGGTGTGATCTTTAGTATATAACCATCTTTCCTAATGTTCTGTGCTTCATCTTTGCAATAATGTAGATTAGTATTAGAGAGGAGTACAAAGCTGCTGCTTTTGAAGTTAGACATAATTCTAGGGGTGCCAATATAATAAAAAATCTGAAGGTTGCTAATGTTTGGAATACATTAATAACATTTCTGATTGAAATTAAACGTTATGTACTTATTTAACACAGAGCTAGATTCTATATATGGTGCTAAAAACAGTAGTCCTAGGCATATTCTATAAACTGCTCCTAGGGCCCATCCACATGACTAAATCTAGTCGTGGGAATTTATGCCAAGTAAAACTCTGTGTAAATGCCAACAACTAAGTTAAGTGCGGTGCGGTTGTATTCTATAACAGCGCACATAATTTTTAGTAATGCACAAAATCCTCCCATTCCATGCCCATCACACACACTTTCTGGCAGCACACATTAGAATTTATGTGCATCACTTTATAGAATACACTTAGCAAGTTGTGCATGTAAATTCTAATTAAAGTCAATTAGTGTCAATAATTGGCTTGTTAAGATAATTAAGTTGCACGCGCAATGCAGAATATGACATGAATTGCGCGCGCAGCTCAAGTTGCACTATATAAAATCTGGGGGATGGTCTATTTGAATTTATTTCAGGTGAAACAGATTGAAAGGAACAGATTAATTGTAGGAGCCAAAGATCCTAATTTCATCCTTTTTTTTCCAGTACTGACTAATGAAGGCATAATGGTAGGAAAAATGTTACACAGTGTTTAAAAATGTCCTGTATTCATTAATGGCACTCTAAATAAATGTAGCAAAACATCATCTTTGTAGTCCAACTCATTTAGCAAGTTCACCTGGAAGATGGAGAATTAAGCAGTACTATAGGTCAGTAGTCATATTCAAAAACACTTAATTGTGTAGTGGCTACTGCTATACAGATATATCTCTTTCAGTTAAATTTAAATGGTTTTATTTTGATAGTGCTGTTAAAACTTTTCTCTGACACCTCTGGTACTATCCATATAGTGCCAGGATGGTGCAAGAGCATAGTGGCAATATTCAGCTGCTGTGTGTATACCTATGTGGTTTTACAGTGGTGGAAATAAGTATTTGATCCCTTGCTGATTTTGTAAGTTTGCCCACTGACAAAGACATGAGCAGCCCATAATTGAAGGGTAGGTTATTGGTAACAGTGAGAGATAGCACATCACAAATTAAATCCTGAAAATCACATTGTGGAAAGTATATGAATTTATTTGCATTCTGCAGAGGGAAATAAGTATTTAATCCCTCTGGCAAACAAGACCTAATACTTGGTGGCAAAACCCTTGTTGGCAAGCACAGCGGTCAGACGTCTTCTGTAGTTGATGATGAGGTTTGCACACATGTCAGGAGGAATTTTGGTCCACTCCTCTTTGCAGATCATCTCTAAATCATTAAGAGTTCTGGGCTGTCGCTTGGCAACTCGCAGCTTCAGCTCCCTCCATAAGTTTTCAATGGGATTAAGGTCTGGTGACTGGCTAGGCCACTCCATGACCCTAATGTGCTTCTTCCTGAGCCACTCCTTTGTTGCCTTGGCTGTATGTTTTGGGTCATTGTCGTGCTGGAAGACCCAGCCACGACCCATTTTTAAGGCCCTGGCGGAGGGAAGGAGGTTGTCACTCAGAATTGTACGGTACATGGCCCCATCCATTCTCCCATTGATGCGGTGAAGTAGTCCTGTGCCCTTAGCAGAGAAACACCCCCAAAACATAACATTTCCACCTCCATGCTTGACAGTGGGGACGGTGTTCTTTGGGTCATAGGCAGCATTTCTCTTCCTCCAAACACGGCGAGTTGAGTTCATGCCAAAGAGCTCAATTTTTGTCTCATCTGACCACAGCACCTTCTCCCAATCACTCTCGGCATCATCCAGGTGTTCACTGGCAAACTTCAGACGGGCCGTCACATGTGCCTTCCGGAGCAGGGGGACCTTGCGGGCACTGCAGGATTGCAATCCGTTATGTCGTAATGTGTTACCAATGGTTTTCGTGGTGACAGTGGTCCCAGCTGCCTTGAGATCATTGACAAGTTCCCCCCTTGTAGTTGTAGGCTGATTTCTAACCTTCCTCATGATCAAGGATACCCCACGAGGTGAGATTTTGCGTGGAGCCCCAGATCTTTGTCGATTGACAGTCATTTTGTACTTCTTCCATTTTCTTTCTATGGCACCAACAGTTGTCTCCTTCTCGCCCAGCGTCTTACTGATGGTTTTGTAGCCCATTCCAGCCTTGTGCAGGTGTATGATCTTGTCCCTGACATCCTTAGACAGCTCCTTGCTCTTGGCCATTTTGTAGAGGTTAGAGTCTGACTGATTCACTGAGTCTGTGGACAGGTGTCTTTCATACAGGTGACCATTGCCGACAGCTGTCTGTCATGCAGGTAACGAGTTGATTTTGAGCATCTACCTGGTCTGTAGGGGCCAGATCTCTTACTGGTTGGTGGGGGATCAAATACTTATTTCCCTCTGCAGAATGCAAATAAATTCATATACTTTCCACAATGTGATTTTCCGGATTTAATTTGTGATGTGCTATCTCTCACTGTTACCAATAACCTACCCTTCAATTATGGGCTGCTCATGTCTTTGTCAGTGGGCAAACTTACAAAATCAGCAAGGGATCAAATACTTATTTCCACCACTGTATGTTAGGACAGAAAAATTGCTTTCCTAATGTAAAACCACTTAACTATACAGATAGCAACTAAATATCTTCTATATTTACAGTGGCCACTACAAGCACTATCCATGTATATTGCAGCTGCCACCTATTTGGATAGCAGTGCTGAATATACATGTTTTTTTTAAAACCACTTTAGCTCATATTTTAAACAAACTCCACAGGGTTCAAATTTTGGCTTGATAGTTTTTGATTCAGAACAAAATGTGGTAGGTTAGCACCACATAAGTGTGATAAGAAACCTTATAGCATGATGAATGCCAAAATGCCACAGTGAGAGAGCCATATTATTGCTAATGTATCTTCTGTAGCATCATATACTGTACCCTCATCATTTATAGAAGTTGAACAATGAACACATATCTTGAAAACCTGAAATAATGCCACATATTACAATATGTGGCCACTATGGTTCCAAACCTTCTAGTACCTAAGGATAGTATTTCTATCCCACACTATCCTACCATTCACATTAAAATATAAAAATAACAAAAACATAAAATGCAATCAGCACAAACAATAAGACATCAGACATTGACATCAAAGCAACTCCTCAAAAAAATATAAAAATCATTATCAGCACAACTGAGAAATTGTGTTCTACTATATATTTAAATATAAAAATAACAAAAACATAAAATGCAATCAGCACAAACAATAAGACATCAGACATTGACATCAAAGCAACTCCTCAAAAAAATATAAAAATCATTATCAGCACAACTGAGAAATTGTGTTATACTATATATTATATACCAGTATTACAAGTTACCAGAATTCCTGACCTGAATCTTTAAAGTATTTTGAGAAAAATAAAATCACATTAAATTACCCACAACCAAAATCAGTCCATGATTGGGAAGGTTGAGATAGGTTTGAATGGAACATTAGTTTCCTCGTATCCTTGTGTTGACCAGATCAAGAAGGGTATTGTCCAGCAACAGCAATGAGAGCAGAACGTTTGTACTGTACATGCACAGATTACTGCAGATATGTCCGCTTCTATGTCTGGTGTGTTGTATTGTGCATTTTTATCTTGTGACTTTGTCTTACCATATACTCTAACTTAAAAAGAAAGAATTCCATATCACACACAAGATATTTGAAATGTTTTTTATATCACAAAATTTTATTTTAACAAACAAACTAATTTATCTTATTTCTAACTAAATGGAGCTACAATTAAATGTATAGAGATTTTATTCAGTCCCATTCAAATGTTGCTTTAAAAAATGCACATCAGTGTGGCTTATTGTAGTACAGAACTTGTTCTGTCAAATAGAACAAGAGTTTATAGATTAGAATTAAAGAAAAAATATTTTATTTTTGCTTTAAAGACCTGAGCCTTTGATAAAATGGCTTTTTTAGATTGAATGACACTTCTTATTCTGTTGAAGCTATCATCAATATTAGGCACATATTAGTTTAATACTAAATCTTGAAACTTCTGTGTTAACTTTCCAGTGAAAAGAAAGAGGAGTACTGCGAAATGATCAGTTCCTCTTGTTAAGCCCTAATTATACCCCAGGGGATTATACATCAAAATGATGCAAAGATAAATACTTTTATTTTTTATTCAAAATAGTTGATGTAATGGTATAGAACTTGTTTACAAATAGATGCAGATACTTTGCAACATCCCTACCCGCAAAGATCTGTTATTACCCATGGCCCCCTTGAACCTCCCACCTTTGACCCCACAAAAAATCTGATGTGATCCAGGTGAGTCTCTGGAAATGAGGAAGGTTGGCCCTGAACCCCTTCCCAGGACCAGGTATAATTGGTTGAGGGAAGAGGTCTATCAGCATTGAGAGGAGGGTGGAGGGTCTGTGGTACAGGGCCTCTCTGGGCTGCCCAGATAACCTTGAGGGAGTGGGATTTTCTGGTGCTTGCTTAGGCTACCAGGGAATTTTGGCAGGCTAGGTAGGCCAACACCACTTGGGCCATGAGGGAAAGTTGCAGGTTTAGGATGCTGGGCCACTTTTTACTATGTGACTACTTTCTTTGTGGATCTCCTCTTGTGTGGTGCAGCTTCCCTGGGCCACCTTTTCTTTTGAGGGGGGGGGGTCTTCCTAACACCAGATCATGCAGAATTTCCATTATTATTGTGCATATATGTAATTGCAAGGGGTACCCTTAATTGTACTCCACATTACGTGCTCTTTACAACAATAGTTTAGAACAAATGTTTTTCTATTTTCAGTTCCTTTAGGTGGCATATAATTTAATATACAGATATTTCTGGGACATGTTGAGACAGTAAGGGGCCCTTTACTAAGCCACGGTAGGCTCTATGCGCGTGTAGTGTGTGCACAAATGAGACTACTGCTAGGCCAGCATCCCCCCCCCCCCCCCCCCCCCCCGGTGGTAATTTCAGATTTGGCGCGCGCCCATAATACCTGGATGAATTATTTATTTATTTCCTCTCATGCGCGCCGATTGCAGCAGTAATCAGCTGTTGGCACGCACTGACCGGTCACTACGCATGTAGCACATGGGCCCTTACCGCTAGATCGATGCGTGGTGTTAAGGTCTCAGGCCGGTTTTAGACATACACTGGTTTGTTTTACCACATGCCCTTTACCCGTCACATTAAAAGAAAAACCTTTTCTGCATATGCGGTAAAAGTGGCCTGGCATGTACCTGATACACATGCCTACATCACCGTAGGCCACCTTTTACCACGGCTTAGTAAAAGGGCCCCTTAGTTATATATGAGGAAAAGGTATTGCATCAAAACAGTAATAATTCACTTTATTTACTGAATCCTACATATATTTTGAAATAGATAATTTGATATCTGCCTCAATAAAGACTGTCTTGCATTTTGACTTGGATATACAGCGTGTAAACACAGAGAAGCTTTGCTTTTTAAGCTTTTTTGTGATGATGTTTATAAATACAGACTTTTAAAAATATTTAGCATTGCCCAGTACAGGTACACCATATGTAATTATAAATATATTCCTTTCTTGACACATTTTTCTTGGTAGCATTAGTAGCAACAGTGGATTAAATTGTCTAACTGATGGGTTTTTGAACCTGGTTCTGTGTCTCAATCCCATATCTTCACAAATATCTGAGGCAGGGAAAAAGGAAGAAAAGACAAGCCAAAAGTATAAACTAACTTACCTAAACAACAAAATAAATTTTCTATTGCTGCTCTTTTTTAAGCATTAAATACTTTTCAAAGGATAGAAGAGATATTTAAGAAGTGTTTTAGATCCTCAATAGAGGATCCAGTGTTTGCTATGTATAAACATCGTCATTTAGATTTGTTTTATTGGATTGAACAGCAAAACAGCCTGATGATCTAAAATTGTTGACTATGTGATATGGGACTGAGAATCATAACTAGGTTCAAAAATGCATCGGGCCACTGAATCCACTGTTGCTACTGTAATAGGGGGAAAAATGATTGTCATGTTGGCTTCGAGGAGTTGGGTGAACCCTGGCAGTGCTTAAGCTGTTTCAGGGCCTGGAGCCAGTAGTTTATATGTGCCTGCCTGCCAGTGGCAGCACTCAGGGTGAGCTTTGTGCAGTGTCCAGATGAAGAGAAGAAGCTTGGAGGAGGTGTGACTGGAGAGTGGTAAAAATAAATAATAATGATTGTTAAAAATCTTAAATATTGTTGGTTAAAAGTTTTTGCTGAGCATGTACATAGAAGAAAAAAAACCCAGCATGCTTGTAGGTGAGCTCCTGCATGAGAATTAGTAGGAGACTAAAAACCACTCAAAGCAATTTAATTGGCTAAGAGCTCGAGCAGTAGGGTCAAAGAGGGATTTTAGATGGGTGTGCTGAGAAACAGTTGGAATTGGGGACAGAGCAGTGTTGCCAACCTAGCTTATTTCCTGCGAGTTTGGGCTTGTTTTTTGAAGTTACGGGGTTTTTACCTGAAATCACAGGTAACTTGTTTTTGGGCTTGTTCTTTTTTCTTTTATTTGACTTGGTATACTGCCGATTGCCTGCATTGTCGCCGTGATGATATTGCAAGTAAGTGTGTCAGCCGGCGCTCAGTCCCGCCTTTTCCTGTCTTCTTTCGTTTCCTCATTGGCTGTGGAAAGAGTTAATCACAGCATACACCATCCCTGTATTAGGGCTGCCTTCTGACACACAAAAAATTGGGCTTATTTTTAGGAACTGATATTGCTTGTTTTGTGCTTTCTTTTTTTTTTTTAAAGCAAAACATGCTTATTTTTCCACGACTAGGTAGCAACAATGGGGAAGAAAGCTGCTTTCTGCTTATGCTTCTCTAAGGGAAATAGAAAGGGATATGTTTGAGGAGCTCTTGCTGTGTTTGGTGCGGAAACAGCTGGTGAATGGGATTTTTTTTTTTTTTTTTTGCAAAAGCATAGAGGAAAGTATGTGTGAGTGCTGAAAGGAAGAAGGTGAAAGAGAAACAAAGAGTTCTGGCTCCTGAAAAAGTCACACTGTTCAACTTATCATCTTTCGCAAAGCCCTGAAGACATACCTCTTCAACAAAGCCTACAATTAGAACCGATAACCTCACTAATCCACCTCACCAATCTACTCAGTTATGAAAACCCACCTTCTATAACTACCCTAATCACTCTCTTCCTCTTCTCTCTTCCCTGCTTAATCTCGGCACAATACTAACTGTATCTGATACCCTAGAATGACAATGTTAATAAAACTATGTAAGCCACATTGAGCCTGCAAATAGGTGGGAAAATGTGGGATACAAATGCAATAAATAAATAAGAACAAATATAAAATCCTCACTGCTGTTGAAATCCGTGAGGCTCTATGCAGATTTTCTAAACACAGCTCTGACACACTGTGTTTGACAGAAGTTAACCCTAGCTGACTAAAAAAAAAAAAAAAAAAAAAGCTGGTTTTATTCCCCACCAGAAAATAAAAATACCTTTCTGATTAACTCCAGTGCTGGCTGATGTGAAAGAAAGTGTTTGGTGAGTGAAATAAACATTTTCTGTCAGTGGTTTGAAATAAATAGAAATTGGGATTAAAGTGACTCAGATAGCTAAACAGGGTTCCATTGCGTCCCCAGATCAATCCAGAGACTTGTGGGTTATGTCCCTCAACCAGCAGATGGAGATAGAATTCCGAGATTGTATATGTGGACCTGTGCAACCAGCTCAACCTCAGTATTCTGTCTAGCAGGTGGAGGACATACATGTGCAGCTCTGATCTGACTCCTAACCCGTTCCCTCGGGGGCTGTCGAGTCCTTTTCTGGGGTTGAGGTACTGTGTGGTGGTATTGGGCATACCTGGTGGTCAGCCTCACTAGCCAGTTCGCCTGGACACTTTGGCACTTGGTCTAGGTTTGCCTGCTTCACTCTTCTGCCATTCTTTAAAAAAAAAAAAAGTGTTTGCAGTGGTTCAGGCTTTCCCTTACACTGATTAAAAGAGCGCTGGACCAGGACCGAATCTCCTTCACGGGAGAAGGCGGCATGCAGTGAGTTGGGACCGATGTGGGGGTCCTGTTATGTTGGCGCCGTCCGAATCGGCAAAGCGCTGTTTGCGCTGCGGGGCAGATGGGTGGTGTCAGGAGCCTGCGAGGAATGTGCGAAGGTCGGGGCCACTGGTAGGAAGCAGAGCAGGGAGCCTCCAGGACGTTCGCCGGTTGGGGAAGGCTCAGATTCTGCTCGGGCGGCGTTGGCGGGCACACCGCTGTCAGGCCTGACGCGCACCAGTGCCGGCGCCATTTTTGCTGCCCATACGGTGGGCTCTGCAACAGCGGGAGTGGGGGGTGTCTCTCAGTCAGCACTGTCTTCGTGGTGTGAAGAGGTGACCAGCCCTCCTAATCCTTCACTGGAGAGTGTCACAGGGGTAACTCCGTTTTCCCCAGAGTTTGTGCTCCTCATGCACAAGGCGTTTTTGCTGAGATCTGCAGGGGGGTTCTCCTCCAGAGGCTATCTTGACTAGCTCCCAGAGCTCCAGGCCCCAAAGTCTCCCTAAGAGGCCATGTTTGGAGGAGGATTTTTCTGATCTTTCTGATGCTGAGGGTAGCCATGTGTCTGGGGACTCCCTGCAGGCCATGCCTGAGGACCTGGAAGAGGGAGAGCTGCCGCCAGGCGAGGGAGACAACCCTACCACGGTATGGCTGTTCCGCAATGAGGAACTCCCTGCTTTCATTGTGCAGGCACTACAGGTTTTGAGCATTTCTTCTCCAGATGTGGTGCACCTGGTGGCGTTGACCCCTGTTATTATGTTGGGCACTAGGGGTCCTTCCAAGGCCTTCCATATACATGATGCCATGAAGGTTCTCATGGCGGCGCAGTGGGACACTCCGGAGGCAAGCCAGCGGGTAGCGTGAGCTATGGCTCGACTTTGCCCTTTACGCCCGGAGGACTTGGAGACCCTGCGTATGCCGGTCATGGACTCCCTAATCAGGCCATTACAAAGAGGACTACCTTGCTAGTGGAAGGAGGGACAGCTCTTTGAGATCTCCAGGACCGAAAGCTGGAATCGGCATTGAAGGCTGCCTTTGAAGTGGCGTCCTTGTGTCTTCAGTCATCTGTCTGTGGTTCTTACGCAGCGCGGGTGTGTGTCTCCTGGGTTCAGAAAGCTTCCTCTACAGAGGAGCTTATTGATTGCCTGCCAACCTTGGAGTCTGGGCTAGCGTACCTAGCAGATTTGCTGTACGATATTCTGAGGGCTTCGGCTAAAGAGATTGCCCTGGCAGTGACGGCCCGCCTCTGGGTTTGGCTGAGGCATTGGGCGGTGGATGTTGCCTCTAAGTCTCGCTTGGCTCGTTTACCATTCAGAGGTAAGCTTCTCTTTGGCAATGTCCTCGCACAAATTGCGAAGGAGCTAGGGGACTCTAAGGGTTAATGACTTCCTGAGGACCGTAGTAGGACATCCTCTAGGTCAGTCCGCCCCCGTTTTAGGGAGGCTAAGTGTTACAGGCCTGGTAGGTCTAGCACTTTCCAGAGGCCTTGCTTTCAGCAGAAACAGCAGTCTTTCGGGGTGACTGCTGGGCGGCCCCATCAGGTCCCAGAAGACAACAAGGAAATAGAGGGACCCAATGATAGGGCCCTGGCCCATCGCCTTCCTGTGATTGGGGGACAGCTGTCTCTCTTTTGGGAGGAGTGGGCCAGGGTCACTTCAGACGACTGGGACTTGGAAGTTATTCAGGACGGCTACAAACTTGAGTTTGCGCGACCTTTGACAGAGTTTTTCCTCGAGTTTCCCTGCAAGGCCGCTGCCAAGCGAGTAGCGGTTCAGGACACTCTATCTGAGCTGATTCGTTTCAGAGCAGTTGTTCCAGTTCTGCCTGCAGAGTACGGGCAGGGTTGCTTCTCTATTTCGTGGTTCCCAAAAAAGGGGGGACTTTCTGCCCTGTTCTCAATCTAAAATCTGTCAACAAGTGTCTGAAGGTGCGGCATTTCCTTATGGAAACTCTACGGTCTGTCCTAGCGGCGGTGCAGCCTGGAGAGTTTTTGACCGCTCTCGACCTCAAGGAGGCATATCTGCACATTCCCATTTGGCCGCACCATCAGCATTTCCTGCACTTTGCGGTCTTGGGGCAACATTGTCAGTTCCGAGCCATGCCCTTCGGGCTCGCAACGGCACCCCACACATTTTCAAAGGTTATGGTGGTAGTTGCAGTCTTCTTGATGGCTCGGGGCATTCAGTTGCACCCGTATTTAGACGACTGGTTGATTCGCGCACCGTCTCATGTGGAGAGTGTCCAGGCAACAGAAAAGGAGTTGCAGCTGCTGTGCTCTTTGGGCTGGATAGTAAACCTGCCAAAGTGCCAACTCAGTCTGTCGCAGTTGCTGGAATATCTAGGAGTACTCTTGGACACTTGGCAGGGCAGAGTGTTTCTACCGGAAGCTCGCCAGCTGAGGTTACAGAGCCAGCTTTCATCCCTGCTGCAGTCGGCTCCCAGAGCTTGGGACTATGTGCAGGTACTGGGTACCATGGCGGTGACGTTGGACGTGATTTCTTGGGCCAGGAGCCACATGCGCCATCTGCAGTGGTCTCTGCTCAGCCGTTGGTCACCTCTTTCCGAGGATTAAGCAATTCGGATACTGTGGTCTCCGCTGGCACGCTTTGCTATGCGCTGGTGGATGGTGCCGCAGAATCTTCTGAAAGGAATGCCCCTGGCGACACCGGAGTGGATTGTGGTGACCACAGATGCCAGTTTATTGGGGTGGGGTGCCCATTGTCTGGGCTGATCGGTCCAGGGCACCTGGTCAATGGTGGAAGCGATGTTGCCGATAAATCTTCTGGAGTTACGGACCATACACCTGGCGTTGCAGGACCTCGAGACTGTTGGAAGCAGTCAGTCAGGGTGTTATCCGACAATGCGACGGTGGTAGCTTATGTCAACAGGCAAGGAGGCACAAGGAGTGCCCCGCTGCCAAAGGAGGCCTCCACTCTTTGTCTTTGGGCAGAGAAGCACCTATCTCTCCTGTCTGTGGCGCACATTGCAGGCGTCTTGAATGTGGAAGCGGACTTCCTCAGTCAGAATTGGCTGGACCCGGGGGAGTGGGAGCTCTCCCAACGTGCGTTTGATCAGATCACGTTCCTCTGGGGAATGCCGATCGACCTGATGGCAAAGTCCTCAAATAACAAGGTGCCACGCTTCAGTGGGGGCAGAGAAGTTCGCTCCGAGGGCATAGACGCGCTACTTCAGCCGTGGCCTGAGGATCTCCTTTATGTGTTTCCTCAGTGGCCCATGATAGGGTGCATTGCTCGACATGCGGGTCCGGTTATTCTGGTGGCGCCAGACTGGCCCAGGTGTCCATGGTACGCGGATCTCATATGCCTGCTCATCGACAGGCCTCTGCGACTGACGGAATACAGCAATATTCTGGTTCAGGGTCCAATAGTCATGGAGAACCCAGCTCCCTTTGTGCTTACGGCGTGGCTATTGAGCGGTTGCGCCTCCGGCGAAAGGGTTATCTTGACAAAGTGATTGCCACTATGTTACAGGTGCGGAAGCAATCCACTTTGTCAGCGTACGCAAGAGTGTGGCAGACCTTTGTGTCTTGGTGTTCCTCGGCCGGCGGAGTCGGCACCACTGTCGTCTATCTTGGCATTTTTGCAAGAGGGGCTGGATAAAGCACTTTCCTTGAGCACCCTGAAAGTATAGGTGGCGGCTCTGGCCTGTTTTAGAGGCCACTTGGGCGGTCATTCTCTAGCGGCTCATCCGGATGCAGTTAGATTTTTGCAAGGGGGGGGGGGTCAATTAGACCCCCTGTGGACACCGGTGCTTCCAGAATGGAATCTTAATTTGGTGTTCAGGGCATTGCAGCGACCTCCCTTTGAGCCCCTGGATCAGGTGTCATTGAAGAATCTGACGTTGAAGGCGGTGTTTTTGGTAGCTATGGCCTCGGCTATACGAGTGTCAGAGCTCCAGGTGTTGTCGTGCAGGGATCCCTTCCTCCGTTTCTCAGAGGCAAGAATGTGCATCCGGATAGTTCCTTCTTGCCGAAAGTGGTGACCCGCTTTCATCTGGGTCAGGCCTTGATGTTGCCAGCGTTTTGGCGAGAGGAGTACCCCAGTGAGTTCCGGGCCTTGCGTTGTTTGGATGTGAGGCGCATTCTTCTACGGTATTTAGAGGTCACAAATTCCTTCCGTCGCTCAGATCATTTGTTTGTACTGTTTGCGGGGCGCAATAAAGGGGCTATGGCTTCTAAGGTCACGGTGGCCCGTTGGCTTTGAGAAGCCATTAGTGCAGCATACTTGTCCACGGGGAAGGTCCCGCCTATTCGCGTGCGGGCGCACTCTACTAGGGCTCAAGCTGTGTCCTTCGCGGAGGCTCGTTTGGTGCCGTTGGAGGACATTTGCAGAGTGGCTACCTGGGCATCGGTGCATACATTTGCTAAGCATTACCGGTTGGATGTGGCGGCGCGTCAGGACGCGGCCTTTGAGGCGTCAGTTTTAGCCTCTGGGATATGTGGGGCCCTCCCTACTTGAGGACTGCTTTGGTACATCCCAGAAGTCTCTGGATTAATCTGGGGACACAATGGAAGGTAAAATTAGTTCTTACCCGATAATTTTCTTTCCATTAGTCCCTATAGATCAATCCAGAGGCCCTCTCTGTAATTGGTTGTTTTCTGCTGTCGTTATTCTGGTTATGGGTGTTCATTCTTGGGTTCAAGTTTTTCTGTTAGTCTATGGGACAGTTAAAAAAAAAAAAAATAAAGTTTTAAAATGACGAGCAAGAGAGGAAGAAGATATCTTCTACACACCGTTACTCGTGGTTTTCCTATTATGAGTTTGTTCATCCAGGAGAGGCAGGAGAGTATGTTCTTGCTTAACTAAGGGATTCCTTTTACTGCTTTGGTATCGATCGTACTGAGATTGAGCTGGCTGCACAGGTCCACATATACAATCTCAGAGTTCTCTCTATCTCCATCTGCTGATTGAGGGACATAACCCACAGGTCTCTGGATTGATCTGTAGGGACTAATGGAAAGAAAATTATCAGGTAAGAACTAATTTTACCTTAGGTAGGGATTATATTTATTTTCTGAAGTAGTTAAATAGATCTGTGTTCTCCCAAGGTGTAACCTGTGACTGAGGTTTATTTTATTTAAGTATAGTAGATAGGTATCAAGGGTCTGCTGCAAATCTTCACTCAAGATTTGCCAGTGTCCCAGATCCAGAGGACAACGGATGCTGGCCAACGCATGCAAGAATTGGTTTTTATTTTTGGGTCCGAAATAAGTGAGTGTACCTAAAAGGAAATAGAGAAACATAAGATTAGTGCACATTTTATTTTCGTAATACAATTTAAGAGAAAATGTTACTGCAATGGTAGTTTGCATCCTTACCTGAAGGATCCAGAAGTGGCTCTATAAAGGAAAAGAGTGTTTCAATAGAAGGTTTACAGACATAGGATTAGCATTTAAACATTATAAGCTGCACTGACTCAGTAAAACTTTCGTTATACTAACACAACAGGTAACTTGTGAAAGGAAAAGTTGATTTAGCACTGTGATAAAAACATTGTAGAACTAAAGTAGTTTTCTTTGAATGTTCTTAAGGTAAGGTATTGATGTAAGAACAGGGCTTTTTTTGAGGGGGTACTTGGGGGTACTGAGTACCGGCACCTTTTCCATTGTCTGCTAAAATTGACCCCAAGTTTTAATGAAAGAGCTCAGGCTTTACACACCAATTCTGTCTTGTCATAGGTTCTGTGACTGGTTGCAGGGGGCCTGGCTGTTGTGGGGTGGGTCCCTCAGCGATCATCCCTCCCTTGAAGGGTGGCCTAGCATTTGAGTACCGGCACCTTTTTTGCTAGAAAAAACGCATTGTGTAAGAATCACCTGAATTAGTTGACAATTGCATAATTGTTTTTTGTTTGGGTTTTTTTTCTTTGTGGTGGTTGTTGTGATGTACATGGTAATCCCATTGTTTAAAAGTGCTAGAAATGCACTAAAGGTACTTAGGGCTTCTTTTACAAAGCTGCGCTAGAGATTCTCACACGGCAAATGAATTCTACATCGGGAATTGGTAGCGCGGCTTTGTAAAAGAGGCCCTTAGACACTTATTTATCTATGCTATACCATTCATGCACCAAATCGTGTAGTATTTTTCTATCGAGTAGTATACATTTTTGCAAACTAAATGCTACTGCTTTATTGTAACATCTGTCTCAGTCTTCTTTCCTCCCTACCTCCAGGAACAACACTGCTATAGTGAATAAAATACACTATTTCGGAAGAAACTGAGTGTCATGGTATTTTCTGTGAACTTACTGGTTATTATCATGGCACAAGACGGCGACGGAGCAGGATGGACCCTGATGAGCTCCGAGACCGAGCAAAGGCTGTTCATGGCAGACACAGCACAGGGACCCCCGATCCGACTGATGGGAGAGCCGCTACCACCCCCATAGAAGGGAGAGACAAGTGAACCTCTCCCCACGGGGGTTAGCAACGGAGCCAAGAGTTGGTGGTCGGACTCACCCCTGGCCTACCCGGCAACAGATCCAACCAGCCATCCCATCCCCACTCCAGTCTCCTGCAGTAGCGGCGAAGAGCAGCAGACGGGCAGCAAGCGGTGACCGGAGTAGAAGCGGTCTGCCCTTACGCCTCGGCCACCACCCGGAACTGCAGAGTCGGGTGGCGCCAGCTAATTGGGACACAGGCAGTTTGCGCGCCGCCCAACTGCCAGGAGAGACAAGGTGAGCACTGGTCCTCACTTGACCGTCCAGCCAGGAATAGAGAGGTGTCAGGGCCTCCCCCCGGTCAGGGAGCGCATGGGAGTGCGAGGCCCTCGCTCGATCGCCCCAGCTGGGAGAGGCATGGAGTCCAGGGAGCGTGTGGTCGCGACCACACACGTTAGAGTGTCAAATCGAGCGCCGAGATGGCGGAGACGTCGAGGGAGTAAAAGAACAAACGAGGGCACCATTGAGGACATTCTCCACAGAACTGAGGCATGGCGATAAAAGACCTGCACATTCTGACCGTCCAGCTTTGAACTACCTTAATTGGCTCAACGGGCTCAACTGGCACAATGGCCCGGCTTTAAAACCACCACCAGACTTCTACCTCCTATCACTGAAACAGCTCTACCCCATAGATCCATAGGAAAAACATCTGAACATCTAACTGTGAGTAAACTAGTCATTTTTAACCAATTAACCTGCTCACCAATAATATAGGACCTCAGAGCCACTTCAGACCTCCATAGATACCAGCCTAAGAACAAAGCCCAACAACATAACCATCAAACGCGGTCATCCAGTAGCCCAAAACGAACCGACACCACAATGAACACCATCAGATTGCTCCTAATAATTTACTCCTTATCCCTGATCCACCATACACTAACCACCCCCCTCTCACAGAAACCAACATCATACCCACAATACACAATTTCAGTAGGCTGTCCAGACACAATACATCCCACCAAATTAACAACAACCAAAATAATGGAAGACCTTCAATACGAGGACAAAATCAACACAAAGGAAAGAAAGGTCATAACAAACCCATACTACAAGGGAATAGACAACTAACAAAAATCAACACAACTTTGAACATAGCTGACCCCTACCAAAAAATTAAAGTGGGATACACAAATGCCAGATCAGTAGTTAACAAAGCAACAATAATAACAGATTGGATCACATCAAACAACCTTGACCTACTACTCATTACCGAAACCTGGATCCATGATCAAAAGGGCCCCATAATTCTAGATCTGTGCCCCCCAGGTTACAAAATCACTCACTGAGCAAGAAAAGAAAAAAGAGGCGGAGGCATAGCACTAATCCATAGATCCCACTTCACCGTAGAAACTGTAGCCGAGTCCATAACACCCCAACTTGAAATTGCCTCAGAATCCACCATACATCCTTGCTTGATCACCTAAACTGTGTATTGTTCTACAGACCACCAGGTAACTGGTACAATTGCCAGTCACACTTCATGAACTTCATATCAAACACCTGTGTATCCAACTCCAATCTACTTATAATAGGAGACATAAACCTACACCTAGAAGACCCCAACTCTACCAATGCTCGTGAATGCAAGGAATTCCTCCAATTATGGAGCCTTAATTGGCCTCATATGCAAGCAACCCAGGTCAAAGGGCACACACTTGACCTTATCACACACAAATTGTCTTCAAACCTGAACCTAATAATATCAGATACAAAATAGACGGACACACCATGGTCAGACCACCACAAATTAAATCTATCCCTACAATGGCAAAAAAAAAAAAGGCTCATACCATACATATGAACGCACAACCTACACCACGAGAGGCCAAGTAGACTCTGTAATATTCTCTCAACAGATATACAATAACGAATGGACAGCACAAACGGACTCGATACATTATCTCCTAAATTGGGATAACAGATGCAGAAACGTATTAGACGAAGTAGCACCACTACAAACTAGAACCTCACGAAGTCACAACTCGATACCATGGTATGACGATGAACTGAAAAAACTAAAAATACAAGCCAGGAGGCTTGAACGAGCATGGAAAAAAAGAAAAGATGTACACACACTAAACGCATGGAAACAAATACAAAGAAAATACAAATATGCAATAAGACAAACCAAAAGGTCTTACTATAAAACCAAAATAGGGCCAGATTACAAAGACACGCATAAATTATACCAACTCGTGAATAAATTACTAGATACCAACACAGACACCCCATCTGCAGACAAACTTGCTAAATACTTCAATGAGAAAATTGTAAATCTACGCAATACATTACCACAGAACACCACTGACATCGAAAAATTCATTGACTGTATTGACCCAATCCTCGGTGAATACCCAGCAGACCGAATCTGGACAAACTTCGCTGTCCTTACCGATGAAATCGTAACCCAAGCGATTAACAGGTAAAGTCCCACTGTAAACTGGACACATGCCCTAACTACCTAATACAATCAGCCCCTCAACGCTTCATAGCAGACCTCACATCACACCTAAACTACATACTGCAACATGGACTCTTTCCTAAGGACAAAGGCAACATACTACTCATTCCAATACCTAAAGATTCAAAGAAAAAAGCAAATGAAATCACCAGCTACCGCCCAGTAGCATCTCTGGTAGTCAAACTGGTGGAAAGCATGGTAATCAAGCAACTTACCGACTACTTAAACAAATTCTCAATATTACACGCATCACAATCAGGATTTCGCTCCAACCACAGAACCGAAACAGTACTAATCACTCTCCTAACCAAATTCAAACAAGAAATTTCAACTGGCAAAAGTGTACTTCTTCTACATTTCGACATGTCTAGTGCGTTCGACATGGTAAACCATAAAATACTACTAAACATTCTAGAATACTTCGGGATCGGTGGAAGTGTACTTAGTTGGATCAAGGGTTTCCTAACCACAAGAACATACCAAGTGATATCAAAATTGAATATATCATCACCATGGAAACCAGAATGCGGAGTACCCCAAGGTTCACCGCTATCACCGACCCTCTTCAACCTAATGATGATCCCACTAGCCAAATTCCTATCCAACCAAGGCCTTATCCCCTACATCTATGCAGACGATGTCACGATATACGTCCCGTTCAAACATGATCTAACAGAAATCACAAACAAAATCAGCCTGCAAATCATGAACTCATGGGCGGATGCATTTCAACTAAAACTCAACGCAGAAAAAAACACATTGTCTCAATCTCTCATCACAATACAACACGAACAAACCCACCAATATAAACACCCCAGACTACACACTTCCTGTCTCAGACAGCCTGAAAATTCTCGGCGTTACAATCGACCGAAACTTTACGCTAGAAAGACAAGTGAAAACTACAACAAAGAAAATGTTCCACTCAATGTGGAAACTCCAACGAGTAAAACCTTTCTTCCCAAAGGAAATATTCCGCAGCCTGGTACAATCAATGGTGCTAAGTCACCTAGACTACTGCAACGCAATCTATGCCAGATGCAAAGAAATTATTAAGAAACTCCAAACTGCCCAAAACACCGCAGCCAGACTCATATTTGGAAAAACGAGATACGAAAGCGCCAAACCCTTACGTGCAAAACTACATTAGCTTCCAATCAAAGAACGAATTGCGTTCAAAATCTGCACCCTGGTTCATAAAATTATTCACAGCGAGGCCCCGGTCTACATGGCAGACCTCATAGACTTACCAAAAAAGATCAGCACGCACATACCTAAATCTCCACTACCCAAGTTGCAAAGGACTAAAATATAAATCAACATATGCATCAAGCTTCTCCTACATAAGCACGCAACCATGGAATGCACTACCAAACGTCATGAAAACAATGCATGACTTAACAAACTTCCAGAAATCATTAAAAACCAAATTGTTCAAAAAGGCATGCCATAACGATCCAACCTAAACACCTGAACCCTGCAACACAACGAAACTTATACCAGAACTGGACAAAACGTAACTCTTTCTCGTTGACCACCTAATTTACTCTGTCACTTATGAACTTAAACGCAATACCACTCTGTATTTCTCATACCGGAATTGGCGATCGCCATCACGGTACTATGTAAGCCACATTGAGCCTGTAGATAGGTGGGAAAATGTAGGATACAAATGCAATAAATAAATAAAAGGGGTATTGTACAATTGACTGTTCAGGTAGCAAGAGGCTATTTATTTTTTATTACATTTGTACCCCGCGCTTTCCCACTCATGGCAGGCTCAATGCGGCTTACATATTGTATGCAGGTACTTATTTGTACCTGGGGCAATGGAGGGTTAAGTGACTTGCCCAGAGTCACAAGGAGCTGCCTGTGCCTGAAGTGGGAATCGAACTCAGTTCCTCAGGACCAAAGTCCACCACCCTAACCACTAGGCCACTCCTCCACTACTAATGCTACAAGGAAAAGTTTGTAAAGAAAGGAATGTTCTTGCAACTGCATATGGTATACCTATATCAGACAATGGTATATACCCCAAAAATAAATCTGTATTTAACTTTTTCCTTTGAAAAGAATACAGTAACCTGGGTCAGAAGGCATAGTGGTGATATTTCTGATGACAACTGGGCTCCAGACCAATAAGTGATTTTTGGGTTCTTGTTTTTCCCTTATTTCCCTGCTTGACTGTGGTTTTTGTTGTCAGATCTTTGCTATCGTTATTCACTTGTGCTGATTCATTATTGTAGTTTGCTAGACTTCTAATATTAAAAATCACACACACACAGAAGAGAAAAAAATATAAAGATTTCTCTCTGTACTGTTTTTTTTAAATCTGAGAAATCAAAGTTTCACTCTTATCTTTTTGCCTTCTGTATTGAAATTTGTTGGTGAACTCATAATTAATTGGAAAGTAAACAGTTGAAACTTTCTGCTGTTTTTTTTTTCCATAGGCTGTCATAGGTAGCACGTAGCATCTTGCTCCAAATAAGGTCTGCAATCTCTGGGCTATTAGAAGCTAGTCCATCCCAGAGCCAATCCCAGAGCCAAATTTCCTATATAATCATCCACACACAGCCATTTGTCTCAGGTGATTCACAGTTGCCCTAAGGGAGTATCTGGCTGTGAAATAAAAACATATAGCTTATTACCATTTTGTGTTAATTTTTTTAGAGGTCTAAGCAGCTTTCTTTACTCATCATCTCACGCACCCCTTTGGTTTGCTTCTCCTATATAATCTACGTAATACACATTATAAGTATTCTTCTATCAAGTGGCAATAAAGTAATCTTGCTGATTGGCATTCATTATCATTGCACAACTGTTGGCAAAAGCGGTATATCAAGAACCAAATAAGCATAAACATAAATTCCATATCATCATGCTGATCAATCCATAGACTGGTGGGTTGTGTCCATCTACCAGCAGGTGGAGATAGAGAGCAATCCTTTTGCCTCCCTATATGTGGTCATGTGCTGCCGGAAACTCCTCAGTATGTTCTCTATCTCAGCAGGTGGTGGTCACACACAGCAGCAGCTCTGGCTAGGTCTCCAAGCCTAATCTTTAGGTTTTGTTGAGTACCTGGGGTTGAGGGCTCTTCTTGAGCAAGTGCAAACCTGGTGGCGCCAGGTACCTCCTTTTCTCCCCCCTCCCGCTGGCTCCGTTAAAAAAAAAAAAAAAAAATTTTTGGATGTCCTTAATGTCGTTTATTTCGACGTTTATTTAAACGTTTATTGCAGCTACTCACTGGGACACCAGGTCGTTACAGCTCGGAGCGAGAAGCAGGTAATTTTTACCTTTTTATAGCGGGCAGGGGGTTCCCCGATTGATCTCCACGTGGCCTATGGCGTCGGAGGGCGAGGGCGCGAAGAATCGCTCCCCGGACCGCGTGTGCGCTTCTAGCGGGGATGCGGGGGTTTTAAAGTCTGATTCGCCCTTGTTGGGTGTCAGTTTGGAGGCCGGTCAGTGTCCCGGGTCTTCCTCCGGCGCGGCGGTTTTTCCCGCCATAAACGCCCATCCCCCGCTGCTCGCCTCCGCCATCTTGGCCAGCCACTCTGCTCGGACGGCTTCTTCTTGGGCCGCCCTTGAGCTGGGAGACGTTCATGCCATGGCCGCCCTTGATTTGGGCGACGGCAAAAAAGCGGCTAAAGTTAAGCGCCGTTCTTCCCGCGCGGCTCCGCGGAGTGTCGCGCTGGACGCCATCTTGGATGTGCAGCATGTTGCTCCCCCGCTCTTGCGAGCGCCGGTTGAGGGTGCGTCTAGGGCTGTGGCCCAGGCTGCTGAAATACACAGTCTGGGGGGTTTCTCCCCCGAGTTTATTTTGCTGCTGCATCAGGCCTTCCTTATGCAAAACGCTGCCCCTTCTCCCTTGTCCGATAACGGGGTTGAGGCCCCCGGAAGTAAACACCCTCGGGTGGATTCCCGGGCCTTAGAGGACGCTGTTTCCTCTGATGTAGATGAGGGCAGCGTATCTGAGTTCTCCCAACAGTCCTTTGGGGATTCCTTGGAGGAGACGGATTCCCGCTCGGATGGAGCGGATGACCCCTCTGCAGTGCGGATCTTTCGCTCAGAGGATTTGCCCAACCTGTTACTGCAGGCCATGAGCATTTTGAAGATTTCCTCACCAGAGGACGTCTCTCCCTCAGCCCCTGTTGGCTCTGCCATTATGCTGGGGACGAAGCGCCCGCCTAGAACCTTCCACGTGCATGATGCCATGCACACCTTAATTTTGGCTCAATGGGATGTCCCGGAAGCGAGCCTCAAAGTGGCTAGGGCTATGTCCCGCCTCTATCCTTTGCCTGAAAGTGAACGTGAGGCCTTTATTTGGCCTACCGTGGATTCTTTAATCACTGCGGTGACTAAGAAAACGGCGTTGCCGGTGGAAGGTGGTACGGCCCTAAAGGACGCCCAAGACAGAAGATTGGAAGCGGCTTTAAGGTCGTCCTTCGAGGCGGCTGCCTTAAGTTTGCAGGCCTCAGTTTGCGGCTCCTATGTGACCAGGGCGTGCCTGACGATGGTGCAGCGGGCTTCCCCCTCGGATCCTTCCTTGAGGGCTGACTGGCCGGCCCTGGAATCGGGCTTGGCTTATTTGGCAGACTTACTGTATGATGTCTTGAGAGCCTCGGCTAAAGGTATGGCTCAGACAGTCTCTGCGCGGCGCTGGCTTTGGCTGAAACATTGGTCTGCGGACCACGCCTCTAAGTCCCGCCTGGCTAAGTTGCCTTTTAAAGGCAAGCTGCTCTTTGGGGTCGAGCTGGACAAAATCGTGACCGATCTCGGCACGTCTAAGGGCAAGAGGTTACCAGAGGTCAGGGCTCGGGCCAGTGCTCGCCCCGGTATCTCCAGAGGATGGTTTCAGGAAGCCCGTCGGTACCGCCCGGGCAAGTCGGGCTCCTCTGCCCCCTCTTCCTTCAAAAGGAACTTCTCCCCCAAGCAGCATTCCTTTCGCAGAGACCGCCGTCCCGGAGGTACGCCCTCCGGTCCTCCCCCAGGGTCTCGTACCCAATGACGGGGTCCTGGTCCATGGCCCAGTGCGGATTGGAGGACGCCTGTCCTCGTTTCTGGGCGAGTGGACCAGGGTAACTTCAGACACTTGGGTTCTGGAAGTCATCAGAGACGGCTACAAGTTAGAGTTCTGCCGACCCTTAAGAGACGGGTTTGTACTCTCTCCCTGCAAGTCTCCGGTCAAAGCTGTGGCAGTGCAGCAGACCTTGGACAACCTGATACGCCTGGGTGCGGTCGTTCCGGTGCCAGAAAATCAGATTTGCAAAGGGACGTTACTCCATTTACTTTGTGGTACCAAAGAAAGGAGGTTCTGTCCGGCCTATCCTCGACCTCAAAGGGGTCAATCGGGCCTTGAAAGTGCGGCACTTTCGCATGGAGACTCTCCGCTCTGTTATAGCGGCAGTGAAGGCAGGGGAGTTCTTGGCTTCCTTGGACATCAAGGAAGCGTACCTGCATATTCCCATCTGGCCTCCTCATCAACGCTTTCTGCGTTTTGCAGTCCTGGGCCGACACTTCCAGTTCAGAGCCCTCCCTTTCGGGTTGGCTACTGCTCCGCGGACCTTCTCCAAAGTAATGGTGGTCATCGCGGCCTTCCTGCGAAAGGAAGGAGTACAAGTCCATCCTTATCTGGACGACTGGTTGATCCGAGCCCCCTCTTATGCAGAGTGCGGCAAAGCTGTGGACCGGGTGGTTGCTCTTTTGAGCTCCCTGGGGTGGATCATCAACTGGGAGAAGAGCCAGCTGCGCCCGACTCAGTCCCTGGAGTATCTGGGAGTTCGATTCGACACCCAAGTGGGCAGAGTGTTCCTGCCAGACAATCGGATTGTCAAACTTCAGGCTCAGGTGGACCAGTTCCTAGTAGCCTCTCCTCTTCGGGCTTGGGACTCTGTGCAGCTGTTGGGCTCTATGACGGCCACGATGGAAGTAGTGCCCTGGGCCAGGGCTCATATGAGACCACTACAACACTCTCTGCTGCAGCGCTGGACTCCGATGTCGGAGGATTATGCTGTGCGCCTTCCCTTGGACCCAGCAGGGCGCTGAGCTGGTGGCTGCAGACAGACAAGTTGTCTGCAGGAATGCCTCTGGTGACCCCGGAGTGGATTGTCGTCATGACGGACGCCTCTTTGTCGGGCTGGGGAGCCCACTGCTTGGGAAGGACAGCGCAGGGGCTCTGGTCTCCTGCAGAGGCAAAGTGGTCTATCAACCTCCTGGAACTCAGAGCCATTCGGTTGGCGCTTTTGGAGTTCATCCCGGTACTGGCGTTGTAGCCAGTACGGGTCCTGTCGGACAATGCCACGGCTGTAGCCTATGTCAACCGCCAGGGAGGTACCAAGAGCGCCCCTCTAGCCAAGGAGGCCATGAATCTATGCCAGTGGGCGGAAGCGAACCTGGAACAGCTGTCAGCGGCCCACATTGCCGGAGTCATGAATGTCAAGGCGGACTTTCTCAGTCGCCATACCTTGGATCCCGGAGAGTGGCAGCTATCTGGTCAGGCGTTCTTGGACATCACGAAGCGCTGGGGCCAGCCGAGCCTAGATCTGATGGCGTCATCGGCCAATTGCCAAGTGCCGTGCTTTTTCAGCAGAGGACGGGACCCTCGATCCCTGGGAGTAGATGCTCTTCTCCAACAATGGCCGACACAGGAGCTTCTCTATGTGTTCCCGCCCTGGCCCATGTTGGGCAGGGTGCTAGACCGGGTGGCAAAGCATCCGGGCCGGATAATCCTGGTGGGTCCGGACTGGCCCAGACGTCCCTGGTATGCGGACTTGATCAGGCTCTCAGTGGACGATCCTCTGCGGCTGCCAGTGGAGCAGGGCCTGTTGCATCAGGGTCCCGTGGTGATGGAGGATCCCTCCCCCTTTGGTCTTACGGCCTGGCTATTGAGCGGCAGCGTCTGAGAAAGAAGGGCTTCTCAGACAAGGTCATCGCCACTATGCTGAGAGCGAGGAAGCGCTCTACTTCTACTGCTTATGCCAGGGTTTGGCGTACCTTTGCAGCGTGGTGTGAAGCAGGCTCACTTTCTCCCTTCACTGCTCCAATTTCTTCAGTGTTGACGTTCCTGCAAGAAGGTCTGGAGAAAGGCCTGTCGCTCAGTTCCCTTAAAGTCCAGGTAGCGGCTCTGGCTTGCTTCAGGGGCCGCCTGAAGGGTGCTTCCCTGGCTTCGCAGCCAGATGTGGTGCGCTTTCTCAAGGGAATTAATCACCTGCGCCCTCCTCTGCACTCAGTGGTGCCTGCGTGGAATCTCAACCTGGTGCTAAGAGCCTTGCAGAAGCCGCCTTTTGAACCCTTGTCAAGGGCATCTCTGAAAGACCTGACGTTGAAAGCAGTCTTTTTGGTGGCTATCACTTCAGCCAGAAGAGTTTCCGAGCTCCAGGCACTCTCATGTCGAGAGCCCTTTCTGCAGTTCACGGAGGCATCATCTGTTTGTCCTGTTTGCAGGTCCTTGTAAGGGTCTGCAGGCTGCTAAGCCTACAGTGGCAAGATGGGTCAAGGAAGCCATTGCAGCGGCTTATGTGGCCGCGGGGAAGGTGACGCCTATCCAGCTGAAGGCTCACTCCACTAGAGCTCAGGCGGCTTCGATGGCAGAGGCTGGGTCCGTCTCCTTGGAAGAGATTTGTAAGGCGGCAACTTGGGCATCGGCCCATACCTTCTCCAGGCATTACCGCTTGACTGTGGCTGCTCGGGCGGAGGCCCGGTTTGGAGCTTCAGTGTTGCGGTCAGGGATTTCTATGTCCCGCCCTGGGTGAGTACTGCTTCGGTACATCCCACCAGTCTATGGATTGATCAGCATGATGATATGGAAGGTAAAATTATGTATCATACCTGATAATTTTCTTTCCATTAATCATAGCTGATCAATCCATAGCCCCTCCCAGATATCTGTATTGTTTATATTCTGGTTGCATTGCAGGTTCAAGTTTAGTCTTCAGTTCCTGTTCAGGAGGACTTCGTGTTCAAGTTTTTTCAATTGGATTCTTCAAGAGTTGAGACGAATTTGTGTTACAGTGAGCTGCTGCATTCCTCTCCCTCCGTTTTACGGGCTGGATTGAGACTTAAATTCTGCCGGCGCTCCCTCCCGCTTCGTGCGGCAGTAGGGCAGCTTTGTACCCCTCCCGCTTCTGCGGTGTTAGGGTCAGTCAGCTCCTCCCGCGGTTGCGGTTGCAGGATAAGCCAGATCCCCCCGCATCGGCGGGTGTGGTGTCCCTCCCCCGCTCCGCGGGGATGAGCTGGACGGATTCCCCTCCCCCACTTGTGTGGGGATGAGCTGGGTTAATTCCCCTCCCCCGTTTCGGCGGTGGTGAGCTGGGCAGAGTGTCCCTTTGTGGGTGTAATTCTCTAAGTGCTGAGTCCTGCGGATGGAGCTTGGATATCGACATACTGAGGAGTTTCCGGCAGCAGATGACCACATATAGGGAGGCAAAAGGATTGCTCTCTATCTCCACCTGCTGGTAGATGGACACAACCACCAGTCTATGGATTGATCAGCTATGATTAATGGAAAGAAAATTATCAGGTATGATACATAATTTTACCTTGTTCTACTAATGCATTCCAACCAATCAACATGACTTTCATTAAGTGCAGTAATTCTGGTTCCTTAATCGTAAGGCACACAATCTGGATAGGTAACTTACAACCTGTGAGACAGAGGCATCTATTTTCCCAGTTGTTGCCCTACAAAATTAATTTACTGTATTAGAACATTATGATGCTCGAGAAATAAAAACTGAGCTCCAGCTGGAGATGGAGACATCCCCAAAACACTGATAAAACAGCTCAAATCAGAAAGTTCCTGTTGCTCCATTATCGGAGGTGTATGAGAACACAGTCCATGAGTCCCAACAAAGTGAATACCTTCCAAGATCCCCAACTAGAAGGAATACAAGCCAGATGTTCAGTGTGATCAGAAAAGAGACTAAAAAGTTAATATTGTAAACCACCTGGAGTCATATGACCTGGCCAAATATGCATACTTTTAGCACAGACAGTTTTCCAGAAGCTGGGGAGAGGCTGGTCTTAGCTGCAAACTGCAGCTTTTTCTAAAGTACTACCTGCCTATTGAAAGGGGGGAAAATTACATAATACAGACACGTTCAATAGGTAACCATAAAATAGGGCAGTATATAGGAAAATAAAAGGATATACTGTAATGATGGCCAAATGCAGTGAATAAGCCAAGTAATCAAATATGCAAGACTCGATAATTAAAGAAACATTTCTGATAATGCTTCTAGTAAAACTTTCAAATAAATTGATGGAACTCTCAGAAAAAAAGTGTCACCTGATCTTCCACCACACAGATGGCTTACAAAGGTGAACTATGAGCTGTCTTTCATAGAGTACCTCCACATCACCACTGCATTAAAATGCTCTAGGTGCTCAAAAATTATAAGCAATACCTATAACAGTGCCTCACAAAAATCAAATCAATTCTTGTATACCACTAATATCCCCTTTCCAGGGTTCAGTGCAAGACTCCTGGATAAGCTGAGAGGCTTGAACTTAGGACCAAAAGTATTGAGTACCTCCACATCACCACTGCATTAAAATGCTCTAGGTGCTCAAAAATTATAAGCAATATCTATAACAGTTCCTCACAAAAATCAAATCAATTCTTGTATACCACTAATATCCCCTTTCCAGGGTTCAGTGCAAGACTCCTGGATAAGCTGAGAGGCTTGAACTTAGGACCAAAAGTATTGAACTGGATTGGAAAATGGTTGACTGACAGGTGACAGAGGGTGGTGGTAAATGGAATTCATTTGGAGGAAAGGAAGGTGAGTAGTGGAGTGCTGATTCTATTTAATATATTTGTAAGAAACATTGCTGGAGGGTTAGAAAGAAAAATTTGTCTTTTTGCAAATGACAAAAGGATCGCCAACAGTGGATACCCTGGAGGGAGTAGTAACCGTGAGAAGAGGTCTCCAAAAATTAGAAGAATGATCAAAGGTCTGGCAGTTATATTTAATGTGAAGTGCAGAGTGATACATGTGGGGTGCAGAAATCCAAAGGACATGTACAAGATAGGAGGTGAGAGATTGATAAGTACAGCTCAGGAGAAGGGACATTGGTATGATGGTGTCTGAGGATCTCAAGATGACAAAACAATGTGACAAGGTGGTGGCCACAGCCAGAAGGATCCTAGGCTGTATAGAGAGGGGTATAACCAGCAGAAGAAAGAGGTTGTTGATGCCCCTGTACAAGTCGTTGATGAGGCCCCACTTGGATTATTGTGTTAAGTTTTGGAGGCCGTATCTTTCTAAGGACGTATAGAGGGGCATAATCGAACGAAAACGTCTATCTCCATGGGCGTTTATCTTCGAGAACGGGTCCGTGAAGGGGCGGACCGAACCGTATTTTCGAAAAAAAATAGACGTCCATGTTTTATTCGACAATTTGTGAGCTGGGCGTTTTTGCTTTTCAGCGATAATGGAAAATGAAAGCACCCGGCTCAAAAACGAATAAAACCAAGGCATTTGTTCGTGGGAGGTTCCAGGATTCATAGTGCACTGGTCCCCCTCACATGCCAGGACACCAACCGGGCACCCTAGGGGGCACTTTTACAAAAACAAAAAAAAAGGTAAAAAAGCTCCCAGGTGCATAGCACCCTTCCCTTGTGTTTTGAGCCCCCCAAATCCCCCTCAAAACCCACTGCCCACAAGTCTACACCATTACTATAGCCCTAAGGGGTGAAGGGGGGCACCTACATGTGGGTACAGTGGGTTTGGGGGGGTTGGACGACTAAGCATTAAGCAGCACAATTGTAACAGGTGGGGGGGGGGGGGGATGGGCCTGGGTCCACCTGCCTGAAGTCCACTGCACCCCCTAACAACTGCTCCAGGGACCTGCATACTGCTGCCAGGGAGGTGGGTATGACATTTGAGGGTGGAAATAAAAAGTTGTGAAACATCATTTTTTGTGGTGGGAGGGGATTAGTGACCACTGGGGGAGTCAGGGGAGTTCATCCCCGATTCCCTCTGGTGGTAATCTGGTCATTTAGGGCACTTTTTGGGGCCTTAATCGTGAAAAAACAGGGTCCAGGAAAAGTGCCCTAAATTCTAGCTACAAACACATACTTTTTTTCCATTATCGGCGAAAGGCACCCATCTCTGTTCGGGTGATAACCATGCCCCAGTCCCGCCTTCACTACGCCTCCGACACGCCCCCGTCAACTTTGTATGCTTTCACGATGGAGTGCAGTTGAAAACGTCCAAGTTCGGCTTTCGATTATATCGTGTTATTCATTTTTGTGAGATAAACGTCCATCTCCCGATTTAGGTCGGAACTTGGGTGTTTTTCTCGTTCGATTATAAGCAGGATAATGACTTGAAGTGGTTCAGAAAAAAAGCCATGAAAATGGTATGAGATTTTCATCACAAGACATATCAGAAGAGACGATGATCTAAAGATGTATACTGTTTGGAGAGAATAAGGATGATATGATGTAGTCATTCAAATATTAGAAAGGTATTAATATACAAACAAACCTTTTCCAGAGATAGGAAGGTGGTAGAACTAGAGGACATGAATTGAGGCTTCAGGGGGGCCAACTCAGGAATAACATCAGGAAGTACTTTTTCTGGGAGAGGGTGGTAGATAGCTGGAATCCCCTCCTGCGGGAAGTGGAGGAGATGGAAGACAGTAACAAAATTCAAAAATGTGTGGGATAAACACAAAAGAATCCGGTATGAAAATAGAATGGAACCAAATAAACTTAGCAGTGCTTAGCTGGCAACTCCAGTAATTGAGAAGCAATCCCAGTGCCAGGCAGACTTCTATGGTCTGTGCCTTAATCATGGCTGGAGTGAGTCTTTGATGACAGTTCAGTATTTGAAAAACAGAGGTTCCAGGTGTGATCTGGAAAATTACAGACTGGTATAGTGGAAAGTATTATAAAGAATAAAATTTAAGGAACACATAGACAAACTTGGTTTAATGGAATAGTGTCAGCATGGATTCATTTGCTTCATTTCTTTTAAGGCGTAAAATAAATATGTTGATAAAGGTGAGCCAGTTGATGTAGTTTATCTAGATTTTCAGAAAACTTTGGACAAAGTTCCTCTTGAGATCCCTGAGAAAATTAGTCTTGGGATAGGAGGCAATGTTCTATTGTGGATTAGGAGTTGGTTATTGGACAGAAAATAGAGGGTAGGGTTAAATGGCCATTTTTCTCAATGGAGGAGGGTGAATAGTGGAATGCCACAGGAATCTGTACTGGGACCGGAGCTATTTAACATATTTCTAAATGATCTGGAAATTGGAACAAGTGAGGTGATTAGATTTGCAGGTGACACAAGACACATATAGATTGTGAAAAATTTTAAGAAGACCTTAGAAATTTAGAAGACTGGGCATCCAAATGGCAGTATTGCGTTCAATTCTGGTCGCTGTATCTCAAAAAAGATATAGTGGAATTAGAAGAGTTTTGAAGAAGAGCAACCAAAATGATAAAGGGGATGGTACTCCTCTCATATGAGGAAAGGCTAAAGAAGTTAGGGCTCTTCACCTTGGAAATGAGACGGCTGAGGGGAGATATGATTGAGGTCTACAAAATCCTGAGTGGTGTTGAATGGGTAAAAGTGAATTGATTTTTTACTCTTTCAAAAAGTACAAAGACTACGGGACACCCGATGAAGTTACATAGAAATACTCACTTAACGAATAAGGCTCATTGCCAGAGGATGTGTGTGATCGTGTGACTCGCGGTTGGCTACAGGACCTCACATATACAACAAACAGTTTGTAGTTCAAAGTCAAAGAAAAAAACTTTATTGGGGGAATTAAAGCAATACAGTCTGTTCTCCTGTCACAGACTCCAGCCCTGGGTCACAATCTCATTTACTTCCTTCGCTCTTGGCAGTTCTATCTTCAGTACAATTCCAGTTACTCAAAAATAAGTCCAGGCCTGGCTCCAACTAGGACACTCAGGACCTGGGTTGTCTTAGAAATTAAAGGCACTCTTTTTCCTTTGCAGTCTTCTGTTCCTTCTGGGCATTTGTAGGGAGTAAACCTCTGAGCTAGGGCCACTCCTTGCTTCCCTAGGACTCCCGCACAGGTACTGCAGCTCAGACACCTCTTTCCTGGGCTCCTGTACTGTTGTGTCCCAAGGCACTTAACTACCTCCTTGCCTGAGCTCCACCCCTCTAATTTATTTTTTTATTTTTGTTACATTTGTACCCCGCACTTTCCTACTCATGGCAGGCTCAATGCAGCTTACATAGTAACATAGTAGATGACGGCAGAAAAAGACCTGCACGGTCCATCCAGTCTGCCCAACAAGATAACTCATATTTGCTGCTTTTTGTGTATACCCTACTTTGATTTGTACCTGTGCTCTTCAGGGCACAGACCGTATAAGTCTGCCCAGCACTATCCCCGCCTCCCAACCACCAGCCCCTCCTCCCAACCACTGGCTGTGGCACAGACCGTATAAGTGTGCCCAGCACTATCCTCACCTCCCAGTCACCAGCCCTGCCTCCCAACCACCTGCTCTGGCACAGACCGTACAAGTCTGTCCAGCACTATCCCTGCCTCCCAACCACCAGTCCCGCTTCCCACCACCGGCTCTGGCACAGACCGTATAAGTCTGCCCCGCCTCCCGATCTTGACTAAGCTCCTGAGGATCCATTCCTTCGGCACAGGATTCCTTTATGCTTATCCCATGCATGTTTGGATTCCGTTTTTTCATTTCCACCACCTCCCGCGGGAGGGCATTCCAAGCATCCACTACTCTCTCCATGAAAAAATACTTCCTGACATTTTTCTTGAGTCTGCCCCCCTTCAATCTCATTTCATGTCCTCTCGTTCTACCATCTTCCCATCTCCGGAAAAGGTTCGTTTGCGGATTAATACCTTTCAAATATTTGAACGTCTGTATCATATCACCCCTGTTTCTCCTTTCCTCCAGAGTATACATGTTTAGTTCAGCAAGTCTGTCCTCATACGTCTTGTAACGCAATTCCCATACCATTCTCGTAGCTTTTCTTTGCACCACTTCAATTCTTTTTACATCCTTAACAAGATACGGCCTCCAAAACTGAACACAATACTCCAGGTGGGGCCTCACCAACAACTTATACAGGGGCATCAACACCCCCTTTCTTCTGCTGGTCACACCTCTCTCTATACAGCCTAACAACCTTCTAGCTACGGCCACCGCCTTGTCACACTGTTTCGTCGCCTTCAAATCCTCAGATACTATCACCCCAAGATCCCTCTCTCCGCCCGTACCTATCAGACTCTCCCCGCCTAACACATACGTCTCCGGTGGATTTCTATTCCCTAAGTGCATCACTTTGCATTTCTTCGCATTGAATTTTAATTGCCAAACCTTAGACCATTCTTCTAGCTTCCTCAGATCCTTTTTCATGTTTTCCACTCCCTCCCGGGTGTCCACTCTGTTACAGATCTTAGTATCATCCGCAAATAGGCAAACTTTACCTTCTAACCCTTCGGCAATGTCACTCACAAATATATTGAACAGAATCGGCCCCAGCACTGATCCCTGAGGCACTCCACTACTCACCTTTCCCTCCTCCGAGCGAATTCCATTCACCACCATCCTCTGGCATCTGTCCGTCAACCAGTTCCTAATCCAGTTCACCATTTCAGGTCCTATCTTCAGCCCCTCCAGTTTATTTAAGAGCCTCCTGTGGGGAAACGTGTCAAAAGCTTTGCTGAAATCTAAGTAGATTACGTCCATAGCTCGTCCCTGATTCAATTCTCCTGTCACCCAATCAAAGAACTCAATGAGATTCGTTTGGCACGATTTCCCTTTTGTAAAACCATGTTGTCTCGGATCTTGCAACTTATTGGCTTCCAGGAAATTCACTATCCTTTCCTTCAGCATCGCTTCCATTACTTTTCCAATAACCGAAGTGAGGCTTACCGGCCTGTAGTTTCCAGCTTCTTCCCTATCACCACTTTTGCGAAGAGGGACCACCTCTGCTGTTCTCCAATCCCTCGGAACCTTTCCCGTCTGCAAGGATATATTAAACAAATCTTTAATAGGACCCACCAAAACCTCTCTGAGCTCCCTCAATATCCTGGGGTGGATCCCGTCCGGTCCCATGGCTTTGTCCACCTTTAGCTTTTCAAGTTGTTGATACACACTTTCTTCCGTGAACGGTGCTCTATCCACTTCATTCTCAATTGTACTATTTCCAGTCCATCGCGGTCCTTCTCCAGGATTTTCCTCTGTGAAAACAGAACAAAAGTATCTATTTAGCAAATTTGCTTTTTCTTCTTCATTTTCCACATAGCGGTTCACAGTATCTTTTAGTCTCACAATTCCCTTTTTAGTCATTCTCCTTTCACTAATATACCTGAAGAAATTTTTGTCACCCCTCCTTACATTTCTAGCCATTTGTTCTTCCGCTTGCGCTTTTGCCAGTCGTATCTCTCTCTTGGCTTCTTTCATTTTCATCCGGTATTCCTCCATGTGTTCCTTTTCTTGAGTTTTTGTGTATTTCTGGAACGCCAACTCTTTAGCCTTGCTTGGAGAACCATATCGGTTTCCTTTTTCTCTTGCTTTTATTTACTTTCCTTACATAAATGTTCGTGGCCCTATTTATAGCTTCTTTCAGCCTGGACCACTGTCCTTCCACTTCTCGTACTTCCTCCCAGCCCATCATCTCCTTCCTCAGGTATTCCCCCATTTTACTAAAGTCAGCACGCTTGAAATCAAGGACTTTGAGTTTTGAGTGGCCGCTCTCCACTTTAGCTGTTATATCAAACCAAACCGTTGGGCAATGGAGGGTTAAGTGACTTGCCCAGAGTCACAAGGAGCTGCCTGTGCCTGAGGTGCGAATCGAACTCAGTTCCTCAGTTCCCAAGGACCAAAGTCCACCACCCTAACCACTAGGCCACTCCACTCCTTTAAACCACTTTCCAGACTGGCCAACAAGCATTAAATGTTTTGATAATTCCCGCCAAGATTTATAACACCTAAGCTGTGCTTCAAGCTGCAGTGTAATTGGCTAAACATTCTGCTTTTATATTGGAAGACAGTCCTATTTTTTGATTAGTCTGTTTCAGGCCTAGTTTGGCGCAGAATCCTTGCATTCTACAGACTCTATAATATATCTGGCATAACATGTAGAAAGTACCCTAACATTTCATAAATCTATTCAAAATGAAGGTAATATTAATTTCTGAATGAAATGATGTATGCTATACTATATGTTTCTGTGACATACTTTGTGATCTAACTAAATGTAAATGTGAAGTTTTGTTTACATGATATAAAACTTTTTCACATCACTGTTTGTATGGTAACAGAGTCCATATTCCACTGTTCACAGAACAACAGAAACTGAAAGTGGACAAAGCCATGGGGCTGGATAAGGTACATCCCAAGATATTGAGAGCTCAGAGATCCTGCCATATCCTCTTGAAGATTTATTTAGTAGATAGTTGGACATGGGAGAAGTTCTGCAGGATTGAAGATGAGTAGTTATGGTCCCTTTTAACATAAATGGTGACAGGAAACTAGAAATTGGCATTGCTCTTTACCTTCCTTCAATAAATGGTCATGTCATTGTCCTGTACCAGTCGATGTAGAGCTAGAACCAAGTGTACGTGATGTACCAGTTTTCCTTTGGAGTTCAACATGTTAGTTTTCCAAATAAGTAGGTAGGACATAAAATTCTGTCTCACATAGTCTAAATCTGTACAAATGGTTAGTTCCTGAATCCCTTCCTGGATTGCAGACTGTGCAGCAACTACCATACTGATTGGTCTAGGAACCCAATCTGTATTTTAAGGTCTTTGTAGTAGTAGTTTGATTCCACACCACACTTGACTCCTACAACCAAATCATGTTCTGATTCTCGGTGGAAGGAACAGCCATCCATGTAGACCTTGGAATATTGGCACAGATCTTCTCATCATAGAGATGGTGACAATGGGGTTCTACTTCCTCTGCTGGGAAATCAGGTTCTGGAATTACCTGCAAGGGAATCATTCTCTGCGCACACACGCAAATCTGCCATACCTTGAGCTACATCATTGCAGTGTTTCTGAGCATACCTTACCTCCAAAGGCCATCCTTAGAGAGCCAGTCCCAGAGACTATCCAGCTGTGTGACACCCAACCGGTCTTGATTCGGTCACTACCCGAGAAACTGGTGGGTTTATGACATGTCTCCACAATCAGCTTCTTGCCTGGGATATAACTCCTGAAATGTTGGAGATCCAAAACAGTGGACAGCTGTGCTTTCTCACAGTCTGAGTGTGTCTTTTCAATATCGCAGAACCCTTTCCTGGCATAGGCCACAACCTGCTTATCAGAATCATATTTCTGATATAAGATGGCGCTCATAGAGTGTTTGATCCCAGATCAGTGAAGAACTCACAACCCCCTCAGGGGTATGCAAGATGGGGAAAGTGGCTAAGCTGATTCTCCAGCTCCTGCATAGCTGTTTCCTTTTCTGGACTCCAAGTACAAGGCTGTTCTTTCTTCAATAATTTGATTAAGGGTTGAGTGATCTCTGCACATTGATCTATGAACTGTCAAGAATAGTTGCGTATACCCAAAAAGGAGTGTAGCTCAATGAGATTGGTGAGTCTTTTTGGCTGCTATAAGACCTGCACTCTCTTCTTTTGAGGTTTTATACCCTAGGTAGTTTAGAGATTTCTTGCACCATTGTCCTTTTCCAAGGGTCAATTTAGCTACTGCTGCTTTCAACTGTTGGTAAATTTAAAATGAATCGGAGGAAAATTTTCTTCACTCAACACGTAGTTAAACTCTGAAATTCGCTGCCGGAAAATGTGGTTAAGGCGGTTAACTTTGCAGATTTCAAAAAAGAGTTGGACGGCTTCCTTGGAGGAAAAAGCCATAGAATGTTACTGAATGAATGAGGGAATAATACAATATTTCTAGGATGGGCGGGACAAATTGCTTGTTCTTTTGGCCTCTGTCGGTGACAGGGTGCTGGGCTTGATGGACCCTTGGTCTGCCCCAGCATGGCGATGCTTATGTACTTATGTTCTATCTCTGCCAAGTGCTTTTGGAAGGTAGGACTCATGATCAAGATGTCACCCACATAGGCCAAAGTTCCTCATACTTTGGCATCTGGACGAGCTTTGTGTAGGAAAATGTTAAACTCGGCAGAGGAATTGAGAAAACCAGAAGGTGTTATATGTTTACTGCCTCATCCAAAAGGTAAAATCAAATTTATTTTGGTCAAGAGGATATACTGGCACTGTCCAAAATCCAGACGCCAAGTCCAAACTGGTGAAATACTTGGCCCCTTTAGTGGTGGCGGTGTTCTGATCCTGAGGTACCATGGGCCATCTGGATGGAGGTACCTGCTTGTTCAGCTGGCGATAGTCCAGTGCAGTTCTCCAGCTTTTTTTAGTATGGGCCACAGAAGAGAGTTACATGTGTTGTTGCATTGCCTAATGATACCTCTGGCCTCCAAGGTGTTGAGAATCTCTTGGACCAATTCATAGGAAGCCAATGGAATCTTATACTGGTACACAGACAGGCTTCTTGTTTGGATCCGTAGTCATAGGAGTCTACAGCAAAGAGGTCCTTGTACTTGTATAACAGCTCAGTCAACTGCACCTTCTCTTCATCAGTAGTAAAAGCATTCGCCTGTTTACCTGTGCTTTCACCATGTCATCAAGTCCGGGGAAAGGTTGCTTAGATGGAATCTCAACTTGCTTTTCAGTTTCTTCCTGGAGAGGTGAAGTCTCAATGGGATGCATAACTCTAGGAGCCTTGAGTAAAGACAACGTCTTGGACAGAATCAAGAATTTGTCCTCCAGCTGCACTTAGGAACATGTTGCATCATATGACTAGATCAAATTAAGAGAGCTGAGAAGTAAGTAGGCATTCAGGCATTGCTCCCTCTCCCCACCCCCAGCAGGTGTCCCTAGAAAAAGGCAACCTGCCAATGATAGGCAAACTTAATTCAGCATCAGGAAAGAACTCCCCCACTAGGAAATCTAAAGGTTCTCCAGCAGTAATTACCACATCTTCAGGCTGGGAATTGGTGACCAACAAGTGGGAGGTGGAATCAGTATCCTCAAGACAAGGCACAGCACAAGTAAACAACCCCATCTTCCGAAAGCGAGAATGATGCTTGAAAAACATCATTTTGTCCAGAAGTCTCTGGCCTTAAAGTCGGACTTTTATATAACTGCGCATTTGCCATTTCCTTTCTGTAGATCTTTATCATGGAGTCATGCAGAAGAAACTTTCTCCACTAGAGACTTGTGGGCACAGCCAGATGTTTTCTAGAGGTCTGATATCAGGCATTTATAAAACGAAGGAGTAAAAGGGGTGCTCAGGGAGGACAAGGCCATAGCGGAGAAACTGAATGAAGTCTTTGTTTGTTTTTGTCTTTACGAAAGAAGATGTAGGAGATCTGCCTGTACTGGAAATGGTTTTCAAGGGTGATGATGTGGAGGAATTGAAAGAAATCTCGGTGAACCTGGAAGATATACTGAGCAAAATTGACAAGTTAAATAGGAGTAAATCACCTGGACCAGATGGCATACATCCAAGGGTACTCAAAGAACTCAAGCATAAAATTGCTGATCTGCTGTTAATAATATGTGACCTGTCGTTAAAATCGTCCATAGTACCTGAAGATTGGAGGGTGGCCATTGTGACGCCGATTTTTAAAAAGGGTTCTAGGGGTGATCCGGGAAATTATAGACTGGTAAGCCTGACGTCGGTGCCAGGCAAAATAGTGGAAACAATTATAAAGAATAAAATTATAAAACACATAGACAAACATGGTTTAACGGGACAGAGTCATCATGGGTTCAGTTGAGGGAAGTCTTGCTCACTAATTTGCTTAATTTCTTTGAAGGCGTGAATAAACATGTGGGTAAAGGTGAACCGGTTGATGTAGTGTATCTAGATTTTCAGAAAGCTTTTGATAAAGTTCTTCATGAGAGATGCCTGAGAAAATTAAAGAGTCATGGGATAGGCAGCAAGGTTCTTTGGTGTGGACTAAGAATTGGTAATTGGACAGAAAACAGAGGGTAGGGTTAAATGGTCATTTTTCTCAATGGAGGAGAGTGGAGTGCCACAGGGATCTGTACTGGGACTGGTACTATTTAACATATTTATAAATGATATGGAAATCAGAACGATGAGTGAGGTGATCAAATTTGCAGATGATAACAAAACAATTTAAGGTTGTTAAAACAGATGCAGACTGTGAAATATTGCATTGAGACCTTAGGAAATTGGAAGACTGATCATCCAAATGGCAGATGACACTTAATGTGGACAAATGCAAGGTGATGTACATTGGAAAGAATAATCCGAATCACAGTTACCTAATGCTAGGGTCCACCTTGGGGATCGGCACGCAAGAAAAACATCTGGGTGTCGTTGTAGATAATATGCTGAAATCTTCTGCTCAGTGTGCAGCAGTGACCAAAAAAGCAAACAGGATGCTAGGAATTATTAGGAAAGGGATGGTGAATAAGACTGAAAATATTATAATGCCTTTGTATCGCTCCATGGTGCATCCGCACCTGGAGTATTGCGTTCAGTTCTGGTCACCGTATCTCAAAAAAGATATAGCGGAATATTATAATGCCTTTGTATCGCTCCCTGGTGCATCCGCACCTGGAGTATTGCGTTCAGTTCTGGTCACCGTATCTCAAAAAAGATATAGCGGAATTAGTAAAGGTTCAAAGAAGAGTGACTAAAATGATAAAGGGGATGGAACTCCTCTTGTATGAGGAAAGGCTAAAGAATTTAGGGCTCTTTAGTTTGGAAAAGAGACAGATGAGGGGGATATGATTCAGGTCTACAAAATCCTGAGTGCTGTAGAACAAGTAGAAGTAAATCGATTTTTACTTATTCCAAAAGAACAAAGACTAGGGGACATGTGAGGAAGTTACATGGAAATACTTTTTAAACAAATAGGAGGAAATAGTTTTTCACTCAACGAATTTTTAAGCTCTGGAACTCTTTGCTGGAAGATGTGGTAACAGCACTTAGCATATCTGGGTTTAAAAAACGTTTGTACAAATTAATGGACGAAAAGTCCATAGTCTGCTATTGAGACAGACATGGGAAGCAACTGCTTGCCCTGGGATTTGTAGTATGGAGTGTTGCCACGATTTGGGTTTCTGCCAGGTACTTGTGATACTGAGCTAGATGGACCATTGGTCTGACCCTGTATGGCTACTCTTATGTTCTTATGATTAAACAATATGTGGCCTTTTGGGAACATGATTTAGGAAGGGTACTCCCAGACTCCACATAGGTCATAATAGTGTGTAGTACAAACACTTTTTCTGTCTCAGCTAAGGAAAATGGGATGAAAACACTTATGCATTGGTATGTAACTGCTCAGTCCTTGCACAAAAGAGGTTTGAAAGCGGATCCTCTTTGTTGGAAACAATGTGGAGTGCATTGGGTGCCCTATTACATCTGTGGTGGGATTGCACATATTCAAAAGATTTCTGGACATTTATACAAAATGTCCTGCATAATATTTTGGATATCTGTTTGGTTTTGACCATTGATATGTGCCTACTGAATTGCTACCTGGAGAACATTAATTATACCACTAGAATGCTGTTGAAATATATCATTTATGCAGTTAGATTTGTAATTCAGCGGTTCCCAAACTGTGCTCCGCAGCACCATGGTACGCCACAGTGAAATCTCAGGAGTGCCATGGCATATTTTCCTGCTGAGCCGCAACTATTGAAAGGCCCATTGGTGTCTGAGGTCGGCAGTGGGCTGCAGCACTAAGCAATGTGAAGACTGCAGATCCAGTTTCCTGCTCACACCGCTCTGACAGTCACACCTACTTTGATGCATATTGTCTACGTTGGAGGAGTGTGACTAGCAGAACTAGTGGTGATGCACGCAGGAAACTGGTCCCACAGTCTTCGTTAGCTGACAGCTCTGGCCTGCTGATGATCAGAGAAATCTGCAGATGGTGAAGGGGAGGGGGGAGGAGGCATAGAGAAAGCCACGAGTGATGGTGGCTTGGGAAGAGGGGCAGCAAAATGTAGCCAGAGAAAGAGATGAGGTGAGAAAGAACGGGGTAATACTGGATGGGGGAGAAGAATCACAGAGAGAGAAGAGAGGCTGAATAAGAGAGAAGAAACGGCGAGAGAGAAAAAGGGGTAATGCAGAATGGGGTTAAGGGGGAGCAAAAGAGAGGTCAGAGGCTGAATGAAAGGGGGAGAGGAAGGCAGATGCTGGATGGAAAGGGGGAAGAGAAGGAGGGCAGATGTTGGTGACTGAAGTATGCCACCAATTTGCTTGCTGCACAAGCAGCATGGAGCTTTGGTGTTGGGCAGTAGAACTTTTCAGCTGGCAGGGCTTGGACATCCCCACCAGAAAAGATATGTTGTTGGAGGCAGGAGACAGGGGCTTATGCGGTGGGCAGAGCAAGAGGAAATGTGTAGCCTAGGGGAACCGTGACTCGAGAAATTTTGGGAACCACTGTTGTAATTGTTACTGAATGGAAATCATAGCTACCATTTTCCACCACAAGATGGCTCCAAAAACTACATGTTGTGTTAATGGAGAAATTGACAGCAGGTCATCATGGATAGATTTGCCCTAATTTGGACTCTATTTCAGAATTATTTGACAGCATAACCAACTTGCAGGAGGGTGGGGGGCGGTTTGAAAGGGGAAGGGGGGGTTTGGGGATGGTAAGATGTTTTCTTTTTTGTTACATGATGCAGTGAGTTGTTATGAAGCGTCCATTTTATTTTTCAATAAAAATTAGTTTAAAAAAAAAAAGTCTCTGACCTTCAGCCAAGCTGCGCTTGAGGGAAAATTCTTGCACACTCCCTGGAATCAACATCACATACCACCTTACAAATCTGGGGTATGGTTTGCCCAGGAGTAGAGCTGGTACATATGGTCAGGGACTTCACTGGGCTACCTTGCATTCTACTCCAGAGCACTTAATTTGCCAAGTCCAAATAAACTACCAGACTGACAAGGCAATCCAATCCCAATCATAAGGACTATTGCAGGCCTTGAACAATAGAGAAGTGGTGGGTAAAAGTCTTGGCCCCGAATTTCAAGGGTAGGCTGCAAATCCCCACGAGAGGCTTGGCACCTTGCCCCAGCACCTGCACAAAAGTGGAGTGACGCTTAGCAGACTATATCTACATGGCCCTCGCAAGTTGCCTGAAAAGGGTTTCACTGATCAAGAAGATATCACTAAGGGCTCTGTTTACTAAGGCGCGCTAGCATTTTTAGCTCGTGCTGTGTAGGCGCCCATAGGAATATTGCGGGCGCCTACACAGCGTGTGCTAAAAGCACTAACGCGCCTCTAGCACAGCTTAGTAAAAGGGGCCCTAAGTAACAACAGGTAAGCCTTTATTGGCTGGATACTATCCAGATTACCAGTGACTATCAGATCGTCGTCCTCCCTATGAATTCCTTTCAGCTAGCTAAGATGTGACATGGGAAGTCTGGAAAGAGAAGAAGAGGTTACATCAATCACTTCCAAGGCAGCATTAGGCCGGTCATTTGCAACAGATGAGTCTTGCAGAACAATTTCCAAATTATTAGCATCAAGAACAGTGTCAGCTATCAGATCTTTTCCGACTGATGATTTCACTATTCTCATGACACCCCCACCCCCTCTGAAGTGGTGTCATGCTTAAGCATCAAGATGTGTAAGCCTGCAGATCTCTGAAAATGTACTCAAATGGAAGTGTCCCTAAGCTCTACAGAGCTGTGACTACAAACTCTGTTCATGTGCTTCATCCTCCCACAAAGAACTGGGCTGTTAACTTGTGACCAGACCACCTCCTGGGTATAGTCCAAAATAGGCCACAGCCTCTTCAAGAGTTTGTTCCTAATTAAGAATTCCTCATGATCACAGTTTCAGTCAGTTTCCTAAGCTGTAAAGCAGTGATTCTCAGCCTTTTTTCAGTCAGGACACACCTGACGGAAGATGCTCGCATATGTGACACACTGCATACATGACCCTTATTGACATTTGGTCTGACACAATATAACAGTTATTAAGTTAAATTGTAAACATGCTCTGCATCCATCTTTGTGGAATATTGGCAGCAGTGTATTATCAATCACAAGAAACATAGCACATGGAACACAGCAATTGATAAGAGGAAAGCTAAGTACTGTTTAATGTTCCAATCAGACTTCTAAATAATTTTGGGAGGAGCAGATGTGTTTTTGTTTTTAAGATTAATAGGGAACTGTATTAGATACCATGGTTTGTTGTGTTTTTGAGTCCGTGTTGGGTTATTTCAACAGTGTTTTTTTTTCTCCTTGGGTTTTGTTAAACTGTGGGTTGTTTCCCATCGTTGTTTTTACAGCTGGACTGAGGCCAATGATAGAAACCCCATTGAGGTTTGTTCAAAGTCTAAGACTTTTCTCAGGGTAACTGAGGCTTCTGTTTAGTTAAAGTATTATTCCCTGCCCAGGCTATCTACTTGCACAATTTCTAGAGCAAAGTTTTAAGTTATATAGTGAATGCATTTTAATTTTCAGCCATCTTTTTGGCTTTCACCAAAAATGATCATACGTTTTTCAGTGGAAACCAAAAATTTGTGCTTTGCCCTATTGCCCCCCCCCCCCCCCCCCCCCCCCCGGCCTTTCTTAGAATTCCTGGAGGTCTAGGGATATAGCTGTGACAGGAGCAATCCCCAGTTACTCCTGCCCATTTTTGCTCTGCTCTCAAAATGGCTGCCCCAACTGGGGCATCTCTTTTGCCCTGAGCAGACCACCAAGGATTGTAAAGTAGTCTGGGGTGGAGGATTTTTTTTTCTGTGCTGTGACTATTAGCAATGCAGTTATGATCTTGCACAGTAGTTTATATGGAGGGGCATAATCAAACGGGGGCGCCCATCTATAAGGGCGGCCATCTCTAAAGTCGGCCCCGTTAAGCGGCGTACCCAACTGTATTATTGAAACAAGATGGTCGGCCATCTTTCGTTTCGATAATATGGTCGGGGCCGGCCAAATCTCAACATTTGGGCCGGCGTTACAGATGGCCGCCATTGGTTTTCGCCGATAATGGAAACTAATGGCGGCCATCTCAAACCCGGCCAAATGCAAGCCATTTGGTCGTGGGAGGAGCCAGCATTTGTAGAGCAGTGGGCCCCCTCACATGCCAGGACACCCTAGGGGGCACTGCAGTAGACATCACAAATTCAAAATTCATCCCAGGTGCATAGCTCCCTTACCTTGGATGCTGAGCCCCCCCCCCCCCCCCAAAAAAAAAAAAACCCCAAAACCCACTAACCACAACTGTACAACACTACCATAGCTCTTAAAGGGTAACGGGGGGGGGGGCACCTAGATGTGGGTACAGTGGGTTTTGGAGGGCTCCCATTTACCAGCACAAGTGTAACAGGTAGGGGGGGGGGCCTGGGTCCACCTGCCTGAAGTGCACTGCAGTACCCACTAAAAACTGCTCTAGGGACCTGCATTGTGCTCTGATGGAGCTGGATATGACATTTGAGGCTGGCATAGAGGCTGTCAAAAAATGTGTTTTAATTTTTTTTTTTGGGTGGGAGGGGTTGGTGACCACTGGGGGAGTAAGGGGAGATGATCCCCGATTTCTTCCGGTGGTCATCTGGTCAGTTTGGGCACCTTTTCAAGGCTTGATCATGAACAAAAAGGGACCAAGTAAAGTCAGCCAAGTGCTCGTCAGGACCAGCCTTCTTTTTTCCATTATCGGCCGAGGACGGCCATCTCTTAACCACGCCCCCGTCCCACCTTCGGTACACTGCCGACATGCTCCCTTGAACTTTGGCCAGCCCTGCGACGGAAAACAATTGAAGCCGGCCAAAATCGGCTTTGGATTATATCGATTTGGCCGGCCTTAGGAGAAGGCCGGCCATCTCCTGATTTGTGTCGGAAGATGGTCACCCTTCTCCTTCGAAAATAAGCAGGAAGGTAAATAGAGTACTCCAAATAATGCTTCTGATACAAAATTTTAGCAGGCATATAAGTATGTAGATCTAGGATGAAAAGCTCCTGAAGAATTAGCCTCCCTGTAAATGCAGTTTATGAAGACCTTTACGAATAACCAAAGCAGCAAATATCTGAGGCAGGTGGTTATTTCTTGAGACACCGTCAACAATAGAAAATCCTGAAAAAAAAAGAAAAGGTTGATATCTTGTGAATTTTTTTTTCACATATCTAGATAGTCATAGTGTAGAAAAAGAATGACAATCTGGCAAGGTTAGAGCAGCTAAAATATGAAAGGAAAAGGGTTGCTTTGAGAGTTGCATTTATTAATACAATGTTGGTCAAAAATAAGATTCTTTGATACATTGTCTAGATTTTCAGAAGCTTTTGACAAAGTTCCTCATGAGATATGAGGCAAGGTTCTGGTGTGGATTAGGAGGCAAGGTTCTGGTGTGGATTAGGAATTGGTTATTCCTAATAATAACCAAACATTTTCCAGAGATGGGAAGGTGGCAGAACTAGAGGACATGAATTGAGGTTGAAGGGGAGCAGACTTGAGAGTAATGTCAGGAAGTATTTTTTATGGAATGGGTGATAGATACGTGGAATGCCCTCCCACCGGAGGTGGTGGACATGAAAACGGTAATGGAATTGAAAATTCATAAACACAAAGGAATCCTATTTAGAAGGAATAGGTCTACGGAATCGTAGTGGAGATTGGGTGGCAACGCCGGTAATTGAGAAGCAAAACCATTGCTGGGCAGATTTCTACGGTTTACACCCTGATCGTAACTGAATAGATATGAATGGGCTGGATTATAAATTTTAAGGGGCTTCGACGTTAGCTGCAGAACATTTAGTACAAGAACAGTGCTGGGTAGACTTCTACGGTCTGTTCCCTGAGAATAACAGGGACAGATCAAACTCAGGTATATGTATAAAGTATCACATACCATGTAAAATTATATTATATATATATAAAGAGAGAGAGAAAAAATACAGGTTAGGGTTAAGCGGCCATTTCTCTCAATAGAGGAGAATAGTGCAGTGCCAAAGGGATCTGTACTAGGACCGGTGCTGTTTTACCTATTTATAAATCATCTGGAATTCAGAACAAGTGAGGTGATTAAATTTGCAAAGTGATGCGTATTGGGAAGAATAATCCAAATCATAGTTACCTGATCCTAGGGCCCACCTTGATAGCACCCAAGGAAATGATCTAAGTGTCGTAGACAATACGCAGAAATCTTTTGCCTAGTGTGTGGCAGCAGTCAAAAAAGCAAACAGGATGTTAGGAATTATTAGAAAGGGATGGTAAATAAGAGCGAGAATACTATAATGTGTCTATATTGTTCCATGGTGCGACCTCACCTTGAGTATTGCATTCAGTTCTGGTTACTGTATTTATTTATTTATTACATTTGTACCCTGTGCTTTCCCACACATGGCAGGCTCAATGCGGCTTACAACAATATAAATAATTACAAAGTCGTAGGAAGAATATACAGTTTGTGGTAAACGCAAGACTAATGGGGTTAATGGAAAGTAAGTTAAATATAGGAGGAATTGGGTTCAGAAGGAAATGAGCATTGGGAGATAGGCGTAGAAAGATGGAAAGGAAAGGATAATGGGGAACATGGTCAGAATATAACTATCTACTATAATAAAACTCACCCTCAACGTTCTGAGGACACTGACGTCAGTGAAGCCAAGCCCTGACTTCCTTCAGAAAGGTTCGAAGGTTCGTGGTGGTGAAGCCACCAAAATCGCTCCCGGCCCCGCCCTCGAGGGCGGAGCTATGGCAGAACAACGAAAGGGGTTGGCAGGGAGGGAGGCGGGGAGGGTGGGAAATTGCTCCGGGCCTCGCTCTCGCGTCAAACGTCATGACGTTGGGGGCGGAGCAATGGCAGAACAACGAGGGGTTGGCCAGGGAGGGAGGGAAGGGGGGTGTTGGCGACGAAAACCTGCTAGCGCCCGTTTCGTTTGCTCAGAAACGGGCCTCTTTACTAGTTGTCAATAAGAATCGTATGGGCAAGTTTTGTTTAGGTTGGATCGTTAGGGTAGGCTATCTCAAAAAAAATCTCTGAATTAGAAAAGGTTCAAAGAAGAGCGACCAAAATGATAAAAGAGGAAAGAACTCCTCTCATATGAGGAAAGGCAAAAGAAGTTAGGGCTCTTCAGCTTGTAAAAGAGACGGCTGAGGGGAGATATGATTGAGGTCTACAAAATCCCAAGTGGTTTAGAACGTGTAGAAGTGAATCGATTTTTTTTTCTCTTTTAATAAGTGCAAAGACTAGGGGACACTCAATGAATGTATGTGGAAATACTTTTAAAGCAAATAGGAGGAAATATTTTTTTCACTCAGTGAATAGTTAAGCTCTGGAACTCTTTGCTGGAGGATGTGGTAACAGCGGTCAGCATTTCTGGGTTTTATAAAGGTTTGGACAAATTTCTGGATGAAAAGTCATACGTACATAAATATTGCCATACTGGGACAGACCAAAGGTCCATCAGCCTAGCATCCTGTTTCCAACAGTGGCCAATCCAGGCCACAAATACCTGGCAAGATCCCAAAAAAGTACAAAACATTTTATATTGCTTATCCCAGAAATAGTGGATTTCCCAAAGTCCAAGTTAATAAGGGTCTGTGGACTTTCCTTTAGGAAGCTGTCCAAAACCTTTTAAAAACTCTGCTAAGCTAACCGCCTTTACCACATTCTCTGGCAATGAATTCCAGAGTTTAATTACACGTTGAGTGAAGAAAACTTCCTCCGATTTGTTTAAATTTACTACTTTGTAGCTTCATCGCATGCCCCCTACTCCTAGCATTTTTGAAAAGCATAAACAGATGCTTCACGTCTACCCGTTCAACTCCACACATCATTTTATAGACCTCTATCATATCTCCCTTCAGCCACCTTTTCTCCAAGCTGAAGAGCCCTAGCCGCTTTAGCCTTTCCTCATAGGGAAGTCGTCCCATCCCCTTTATCATTTTCGTCGCCCTTCTGTGCACTTATTCTAATTCCACTATATCTTTTTTGAGATATGGCGACCAGAATTGAACACAATATTCAAGGTGCGATCACACCATGGAGCGATACAAAGGCATTCATCCTCATTTTTGTTTTCCATTCCTTTCCTAATAATACCTAACATTCTATTTGCTTTCTTAGCCGCAGCAGCACACGGAGCAGAAGGTTTCAACATATCATCAAAGACGATTTCTTGGTCGGTGACTCCTAATGTGGAACCTTGCATGATGTAGTTATAATTCGGGTTCCTCTTTCCCACATGCATCACTTTGCACTTGCTCGCAATAAACGTCATCTGCCATTTAGACGCCCAGTCTCGTAAGGTCCCCTTGTAATTTTTTACAATCCTCCCGCAATTTAATGACTTTGAATAACTTTGTGTCGTCAGCAAATTTAATTACCTCACTAGTTACTCCCATCTCTAGGTTATTTATAAATATGTTAAAAAGCAGCAGTCCCAGCACGGACCCCTGGGGAACCCCACTAACTACCCTTCTTCATGAGAATACTGACCATTTAACCCTACTCTTTGTTTTTTATCTTTCAACCAGTTTTTAATCCACAATAGAACACTACCTCCTATCCCATGACTCTCTAATTTCCTCTGGAGTCTTTCATGAGGTACTTTGTCAAACGCCTTCTGAAAATCCAGATACACAATATCAACCAGCTCACCTTTATCCACATGTTCGTTCACCCCTTCAAAGAAATGTAATAGATTGGTGAGGGAAGATTTCCCTTCACTAAATCCATGTTGACTTTGTCTCATTAATCCATGCTTTTGAATGTGCTCTGTAATTTTGTTCCTTATAATAGTCTCTACCATTTTGCCCGGCACTGATGTCAGACTCACCAGTCTATAATTTCCCGGATCTCCTCTGGAACCTTTTTAAAAATCGGCATTACATTGGCCACCCTCCAATCTTTCGGTACCAATTCTCGATTTTAAGGATAAATTACATATTACTAACATAGCTCTGTAAGTTCATTTTTCAGGAGATTTTGCTTCTCTTCAATTTGTAGAACTGCCTCATTACATCCTCCAGGTTTACAGAGAATTAATTAAGTTTCTCCGACTCGTCAGCTTCGAATGTCATTTCTGGCACCAGTATCTCTCTCAAATCTTCCTTGGTGAAGACCAAAGCAAAGAATTCATTTAATCTCTCCACTATGGCTTTGTCTTCCCTGATCGCCCCTTTTACCCCTTGGTCATCTAGTGGTCCAACTGATTCTTTTGCCAGTTTCCTGCTTTTAATATACCTAAAAAAATTTTTTTTACTATCAGGCTTATTTTCACAAGAGAAGGACACCCATCTTTCGAGACAAATCGGAAGATGGGCGTCCTTCTCACAGGGTTGTCCAAATTGGTATAATCAAGCCAATTTTGGACATCCCCAACTGCTTTTCGTCGCAGGGATGACCAAAGTTCACAGGGGCGTGTCAGTCATAGTGAAGGCAGGACTTGGGCGTGCCTAACACATGGATGTCCTGGACCCATAATGGGAAAAAAGGGCGTCCCTGACGAGCACTTGGACGACTTTACCTGGTCCTGTTTATCTTACGACCAAGGCACAAAAAGTTGCCCAAACTGATCAGATGACCACCGGAGAGAATCGGGAATAACCTCCCCTTACTCCCCCAGTGGTCACTAACCCCCTCCCACCCTCAAAAAAATCTTACAAAATATTTTGTGCCAGCCTCAAATGTTATACTCATGTCCATCACAGCAGTATGCAGGTCCCTGGAGCAGTTTTAGTGGGTGCAGTGCACTTCAGCCAGCCAAACCCAGGCCCATCCCCCCTCTACCTGTTACACTTGTGGTGGTAAATGTAAGCCCTCCAAAACCCACCAGAAACCCACTGTACCCACATCTAGGTGCCCCCTTCACCCATAGGGGCTATGGTAGTGGTGTACAGTTGTGGGTTTTGGGGGGCTCAGCACACAAGGTAAGGGAGCTATGTACCTGGGAGCAATTTATGAAGTCCACTGCAGTGCCCCCTAGGGTGCCCGGTTGGTGTCCTGGCATGTCAGGGGGACTAGTGCAATACAAATTCTGGCTCCTCCCATGACCAAAGGGCTTGCATTTGGTTGTTTCTGAGATGGGCGTCCTTGGTTTCCATTATCGCCGAAAATCAGAAACAACCAAGTCTAGGGATGACCATCTCTAAGGATGACCTAAATTTCAAGATTTGGGCGTTCCCGACCGTATTATCGAAACAAAAGATGGACGTCCATCTTGTTTCGATAATACGGGTTTCCCCACCCCTCCATCAGGATGTTTTGTGAGGTCGTCCTCAGCAAAACTTGGGCGTCCCTTTCGATTATGCCCCTCCACATGTTTTTACCTCCAGCATAATCATTTTTTCGAAGTCCGTCTTATCCTTCCTTATCAGCGCTTTGCACTTGACTTGACATTCCTTATGCTTTGTTATTATTTTCAGTCGGTTCCTTCCATTTTCTGAAGGATTTTCTTTTAGCTCTAATAGCTTCCTTCACCTCACTTTTTAACCATGCTGGCTGTTGTTTGGTCTTCCGTCCTCCTTTTTTAATACGCGGAATTTATTTGGCCTGGGCTAAATTCGATAGTCTGCTATTGAGACAGACATGGGGAAGCCACTGTTTGCCCTGGGATTGGTAACATGGAATGTTGCTATTATTTAGGTTTCTGCCAGGTATTTGTGACCTGGTTTGGCTGTTGGAGACAGAATACTGGGCTATATGAACCATTGGTCTAACCCAGTATGGCTGTTCTTAAATTCTTATTTCAGAGGAGTTCTAGGATATCTTGGGGATCACAGAGACAGGGCTCATAACTGATTTAGCTTAATGATTTGCGACCACCTAATTATGTAGCCTATTAGAATAGAGTTTTGGATGTGGTGGGGCTGATGTGTATAGCTCTTCAAAAGTTGCAGTTTATGACCCTGCATGCCCTCCTGCCAGTCATCTAGAGTTGATTGCTATATATAGTTGCCTATGGAGTTTATTTTTGGTATATATTCCCCTTTCCCATGTTTCCACTGAAATTCCATTGCATGTGGAATGGCTGTTATCACTTGATTGTGATTTATTGAATTTGTTAATTATGGGGGACTTCATATTGATGAAGTATTAATATGATAGTATTCATATTGATGAAGTTATAATCAACATCATTAGCGAATGGCTTTTTGGAAGGAATGTCTGTTCTAGTTTACTGAGGTGACTTCCAATATTCAAAAGCATTTAACTGGCCAGGATCAGCACCTAGCCAGTTAAATGGCACATAACCAGCTATCTGTGAATTTTCAGCGGGACATAGCCAGCCATGATCTGCTGAAAATTTGCGGTTGGCAGATTGCCGGTTATATTGCACAATATAACCGGCTATCTGCTGATTTTCATTGTGAGTTTGGTGGCTATATTTGGTTCTGTGTATACTTGAAATATTTTTGGCTGGTTCAGACTTAACTGGCTAGTGCTGAATATCCACTTAGCTGGTTAAGTTTGAACAAGCCAAAAATAAAACAGATATTCAATGCCAGTCACTGGAAGCGGCCCAGCATTGAATATCCAGGCTCAGCACCAACCGTGGGAGTTAGCCAGGCTAACTCCTGTAGTCTGAATATCAAGCCGTGTGTTTTTAGCTTATTGATTGGTATTATGCAGAATTTCACTATATCAGTAATAATGGGGCAGGGTCTTTATAGCTGTCCATGTTCTCTTAGACAAAACTTTAAAACCTTTCCCCCTGTTCTGAAGGCAGTGTTATGTACCCCTCTACCTTGGGGGGAGAGCAAGCATTTCTTGTTATTTTCTAGGTAAATGCTAGATCAGTCAGTCAAGAACAAAACTCCATTAATCTAAAACATGATTACTGATCAACATCTAGACTTCTTTCCCCAGTGTCTATATAGGTTGCCCAGAGTTGGACATGCAAATTTGAATGTGTAAAATAATTGGTGTTAATTGCAAACATTTGGGTTTATGCGCAGATCTGCCCTGCACCCTTTTCTATAAAATGCACACCTAAAATTTATAGTGTGCAACTCAAAAGCGGGTGTGAACATGGGAGAAGCATGAGTGAGTCTGGGGTATTCCCAGAAATTAGGTGCCTCCCTGACCCCTACTGGTAGTACCGCAAGGCTACCTTCAGGAGTCAGGGAGGTTCCAATTTGCACCTGCAGCCAGATAGGGCAGCAGCAGAGGGAGAAAAGTCCCAGAAGTTGTCAAGGTGGGGGGAGGGAGCTATAGTGCCATTGGGAAGCAGGTCACGTGGTTTAGGAGAAGCATCGGGGGAGCACCTTGTTGATATTTTGCCCCTCGTAAAGGGCATCAAGTGGGTGGAAGAAGCATCGAGGGAGTACTTTGACACTTTGCTGATAAGGAATGGGGGTTGGGTGGGTCCAGAGGAGGAACATCGGGGGTGCTGATTTGGTGGTGGTGGGGGGGTTGATTGGAAAGGGGAGTATTGAGGGATTGCAGCTGGGATGATCAGGGGGCGGTACCTGCATAGCTAACTGGGCAAAGTTAGGACTGTTATTTATGCAGTCCTACATGCCCAGTTACTATGCGGGTGCTGATACATGCATAACTGCTGGCTCCTCCTTGACAACATCCCCAAAACACCCCTCCCCTAACTGAACATAAGGTGTCCAGGTAGTGCCAATATTCATTGGCACTACCCAGATAAGTGCCACTGAATATCAATAGCCTCCCCTCTCAGTGCAATTTAATCGGTCAAGAGTTTCTCCTACCCACTTAAATTGCTTTGAATATTGGGCCCACAGTGTTTTAGTCAAAGAGCATTAAGAGGGACAGTTAGTATTCTGGTGGTATTCCATTATGGCTGGATATGGATGTCTTTATAAGGATGTGGGACTAAGAATTTGACTGATGTTATTGTGTAATGGAGTAGGATCATGGAAGGAAGATGAGAATATATTCTGTACCTGGGTTGCCAAGGGCTTATGGCATTAGAAAGTGCTTGGTATAAAATAGGCTTGAGTCAGTGAGGAAAAGTATCAAGATGCTTTGATTAGCCATAGAAACATTTTTGAGCAGGCTAAAAAGAATTATCAGAAAATATGGCAGTTTTAAACCAGGTATCCTTAATGAAAGAGTGCACAGAGATCAAAGATTGCAAATACAACAAAAAAACCCTTTGAAATGTCTGTTTATTTATTTGTTACATTTGTATCCCACATTTTCCCACCTAATTGCAGGCTCAATGTGGCTTACATAGTACCGGAGAGGCATTTGCAGACTCCGGTGTGAACAAATACAAAGTTATGAGAAGTTCCGAGAGAAGAGAACATTTCTCTAATGTTTACAAATGTTAGAAGGCTATAAAATGAGTATATAGCACTAAATGAAAAGGTAGGCATCTCAGAGACCTGATGGAAGGAGGATAACCAATAGAGTATAGTGATACCAGGGTACAAATTATATCGCAGTGATAAGGTGGATCAAATTAGAGAAGAAATATGTTAGAGAAAGTGAGTCAAACAGAATTATTTTACAGGAAACAGATTGCAGTATGTAATTTTTATAGATAGAAATTCCCATGTAAAGATGATGAAATGCTAACAGAAATTATGGAAGATAAACTTGGTAACATTATAATAATGGATGATTTTCATTTACCCCAGTATTGATTAGATAAATGTCACATCAAAAATGCTAAGCAAGTAAAATTCCTAGATTAAATAAATGACATCTTCATAGAGCAGCTGATCCAGGAACCAAAGAGTGGGGGAGTTATTTTAGATTTAGACCTTAGTGAAATGCAGGACTGAATTAATAACTAGGGGTTTTCAACACAGTCCTCGGTGCACACCCAGTCAGTTGGAGTTTTCAGGATATCTCTATGGAATTCAATGTCCTCCTACCCCTGTGAGAAATTACCTCAATAAGTTACAATAAATATATTAACTTTTCCTAGTAACTTTGACTGCTTTTGATATTTAACAATTCTTTATTTATTCATTATTCCTTCACAAATTTATAAATCCATAAAACGCCCTTGGCCACACTGCTTCAATCACATACATTCATACCATACACCTCTCTGCATTCTAACATAAAATACATTAAATTCACAGTGTGAGTGGTTCAAACTAACTCATATTCATAATTGAAATCCAGCCTGTGCACTAACAACACTGTTTATCACTCCTATCTCTGTGTTTTGTCCACTGAGGTCCTCTGTACAACCGACAGTTCTCAATGTCAGATCAAAACAGTATAAAAGAATCTCCCTGGTATCATAGACAGTCTCTTATCTTAAGTTGTTTTCTGTTCCCAGCCGGTTGTTAATTGCCTCCTTCTCTCAAGAGAAAGGAAAACAACTTAAGATAAGAGACTGCCTATGATACCAGGGAGAGTCTTTTAGACTGTTTCGATTTGACATTGAGAACTGTCTTCAAAGGGGACCTTCTGCAATGATGGAATAGATAGGTGTCTTTGACTGTCCAACCGTGATTCCCAAGCAGAAGTATACATCCATAAAATGGATGCAGTATAATGGGGAGCATCATGCTAGAGAGCCTTACAAATCAGGAGCAATATTTTATATTGAAATATTTTTATTATTTAAAAAAAATCACATTTGAAGTATAACACTTAAAATTTCACTCAAATAAACATTTATTATAATACGTTGCAAGTTACTATGTGTCATCCCCTATTTTGCCCTCACTATTACCCCAAATTCACAGATCTCTCCCCACCTCATCTCTCTGTAGCATATTAATCACATTCATCTATTCTCAAGTCAACCACCTAGCTCCCCCGCCCCAAATTACAGTCTCATTAAGTGTCCAAGTTATTCAGCAAAACAGACCAAACTCTCATTGTCAATGTACTGAAGCAGGGATTCCAAATTTTAGCAAATTTCTTTTTGCACAGAAAGGTTTCTGCCAGGTACTTGTGACCTGGATTGGCCATTGTTGGAAACAAGATTCTGGGTTAGATGGACCATTGGTCTGACTCAGTATGACTATGCTTATGTTCTTATGTTCTAAGGATGTGGTGAAAACAGAATAGCTGGATTTAGAAACGGATTGGACAAATTCCTGGAAGAAAAGTCAGAAAACATTTTTTTAAAGTAGACCTTGGGAAAGCCACTGCTTATCCTTGATAGTAAATAGCATTGATCATTTTGGAATCTCACTAGGTAATGTGACCTGAATTGGCCACTGTTAGAATACTGGGCTAGATGAACCCATGGCCTGGCCCAGTACCTGTATATAATATGTAAACTACTTTGTAACCACAGAAAGGTGGTATGTCAAATCCCATCCCCTTTCTTACACTTAGCTTCAGAAGTAGCTGCTCTAGTGGACTCTGAAGTTCCAAGGAAACTCATTTTTTCTTCACTTGTTAAAGTAGATACACATCTTGCAGTCAGCTCGATGAATGGAATCAAAGAATTTACTCCCTTGACTTTCCTTTCAAGTCTCAAAACTATTGTACACTAACAGATATTTACAGATATGGATGGAGGAGAGCTTTCTTTTTCCCTACAGACCCAAAGATATTGATTAGAAAGAATGGTCATTCCTAATTAACATACTTGAGCAAAGGGTGGTTTTCAATGCTGTAAAAGCTTCACTATCTCTCAGGAAAAAGAATATTAATACAGACTGAAAACCTTAGTAGCAATGTACGACAAAAATATGCAAGGGAGTGTCAGAGATGTATATAACCCAACTGCTAGCACTATAAATTGCATATAAACAAAAAACCAGCTGGGTATATAATTCACAGTTGCTACCAAAAAAAAATGTTTTAATTGGAGGAAAAACACATCAGATGCCCTGTTGGTCAAAACTCATAGGTTTGTTCATCAGTCAGAAAAACATCCATTTTAACCTCTTAAATTTTTCTTTTTAGCTTAATATAGTTCTTTTATTTAATGTGATTCTATCAAATTTAAAACATACACCACATTTATCTTATGTGAAGAAACCCAACAGGGCCACTGTTTCATGAAAGTTTTGTTAGGGGTTTTCATTAAATAAATTTTGGCCACAATGGGGCTCATTTTCAAAGCACTTAGACTTACAAAGTTCCATAGGTTACTATGGAACTTTGTAAGTCTAAGTGCTTTGAAAATGCGCCTGAATGTCATTTGCTCCCAACTTCAGTGGTGACTGGCTCAAATTGCTCAATTCGCCGACATAACAGTGGCTGCACATAAAGGATTTTTACTAATGTACAATTAACATTCCTCTTAAGTGTGATATGAAACAGGCACTTACTTTTAGACTCGACTGCTACCAGATTTAAACAGCAAGGCAATGCCAAAATGGCTCTTGCATTTAAATAAAATGCTAACACATACATCTAACCTATCATTAAACAAAATTGTGATGACATCAAATTAGAGAGACAGAAAATCTCAATTTGATTGAGATCAAGGGGTGCTAAGGTGCCGAGATGGTGAATCCACCCTTGTTCTCTTTGTCTTAATCTCTTCACTCGATTGTCGAGCCGGGCCCGGTTGCGGACTCAGCTGAATGAGCTTATGTCCGACACCGAGGAAGAGGCCTCGTGGGGGGAGGAGGAGGACCCCAGATATTTCTCCTCAGAGGAGTCTGTGGGCCTTCCCGCCGACCCCACGCCTTCACCAGAGAGAAAGCTCTCGCCTCCTGAGAGCCTCTCCTTTGCCTCCTTTGTCAGGGATATGTCTATATGCATTCCCTTCCCCGTGGTCTCTGTGGATGAGCCGAGGGCTGAGATGCTCGAGGTCCTCGATTATCCATCACCACCTAGAGAGTCCTCCACGGTACCGCTGCACAATGTCCTCAAAGAGACACTGCTTCGGAACTGGATGAGACCATTATCTAATCCCATCATCCCCAAGAAAGCAGAGTCCCAGTACAGAATCCACTTGGACCCAGAGCTAATGCGGCCCCAATTGCCTCATGACTCGGCGGTCGTGGATTCTGCTCTCAAGAGGGCATGGAGTTCGAGGGATACCGCCTCGGCGCCCCCGGGGCGAGAGTCTCGCACTCTGGACTCATTTGGGAGGAAGGCCTACCAATCTTCCATGCTCGTGACCCGCATCCAGTCTTACCAGCTCTACACGAGCATCCACATGCGAAACAATGTGAAGCAACTGGCGGACCTGGTTGACAAGCTCCCGCCGGAGCAGTCCAGGCCTTTTCAGGAGGTGGTCAGGCAGCTGAAGGCGTGCAGAAAGTTCCTGTCCAGGGGTATATATGACACCTGTGACGTAGCATTTCGTGCTGTGGCCCAAGGTATAGTGATGCGCAGGCTCTCATGGCTGCGTGCCTCTGACCTGGACAACCGCACCCAGCAGAGACTGGCTGACGTCCCTTGCCGGGGGATAATATTTTTGGTGAGAAGGTCGAGCAGCTGGTGGACGTTTTTCCCGGGCCCGGCAGGCTGCACCCTATGCTTTTACTAAGCGTAGGTACACCCAGCCGGCCCGAAGGCCTCGTCAGGCACAGGGACAGCCCCAGCGCGCTCGTTCTTGTCAACAGCGTGCGCCTAAGCAGCCCCCTGCGCCTCCACAGCAAAAGCCGGGGACGGGCTTTTGACTGGATCCATGGGAACATAGCCGCCCTCAAAGTGTCCGTACCGGACGATCTGCCGGTCGGAGGGAGGTTGAAATTTTTCCACCAAAGGTGGCCTCTCATAACCTCCGACCAGTGGGTTCTCCAAATAGTGCGGTGCGGATACGCCCTGAATTTGGCCTCCCTGCCACCAAATTGTCCTCCGGGAGCTCAATCCTTCAGCTCCCATCACAAGCAGGTACTTGCAGAGGAACTCTCCGCCCTTCTCAGCGCCAATGCGGTCGAACCCGTACCACCCGGGCAGGAAGGGCAGGGATTCTATTCCAGGTACTTCTTTGTGGAAAAGAAAACAGGGGGGATGCGTTCCATCCTAGACCTGAGAGGCCTGAACAAATTCCTGGTCAAAGAAAAGTTCAGGATGCTTTTTTTGGGCACCCTTCTGCCAATGATTCAGAAAAACGATTGGCTATGTTCCCTGGATTTAAAGGACGCATACACTCACATCCCGATACTGCCAGCTCACAGACAGTATCTCAGATTCCGCCTGGGCGCACGGCACTTTCAGTATTGTGTGCTGCCCTTTGGGCTCGCCTCTGCCCCACGGGTGTTTACAAAGTGCCTCGTGGTGGTAGCGGCGTATCTACGCAAGCTGGGAGTGCACGTGTTCCCGTATCTCGATGATTGGCTGGTCAAGAACACCTCGGAGGCAGGATCCCTCCGGTCCATGCAGTGCACTATTCAACTCCTGGAGCTGCTGGGGTTTGTGATAAATTACCCAAAGTCCCATCTCCAGCCAACCCAGTCTCTGGAATTCATAGGAGCTCTGCTGAATACCCAGACGGCTCAGGCCTTCCTTCCCGAAGCGAGGGCCAACAACCTCCTGTCCCTGGCTTCGCAGACCAGAGCGTCTCAGCAGGTCACAGCTCGGCAGATGTTGAGACTTCTGGGTCATATGACCTCCACAGTCCATGTGACTCCCATGGCTCATCTTCACATGAGATCTGCTCAATGGACCCTAGCTTCCCAGTGGTTTCAAGCCACCGGGAATCTAGAAGATGTCATCCGCCTCTCCACCAGTTGCCGCACTTCACTGCTCTGGTGGACGATTCGGACCAATTTGACCCTGGGACGTCCATTCCAAATTCCACAACCCACGAAAGTGCTGACGACGGATGCATCTCGCCTGGGGTGGGGAGCTCATGTCGATGGGCTCCACACCCAGGGTCTGTGGTCCCTCCAGGAAAAGGATCTGCAGATCAACCTCCTGGAGCTCCGAGCGATCTGGAACGCACTGAAGGCTTTCAGAGATCGGCTGTCCTGCCAAATTATCCAAATTCGGACAGACAATCAGGTTGCAATGTATTACACCAACAAGCAGGGGGGCACCGGATCTCGCCCCCTGTGTCAGGAAGCCGTCGGGATGTGGCGTTGGGCTTGCCAGTTCGGCATGCTTCTCCAAGCCACATACCTGGCAGGTGTAAACAACAGTCTGGCCGACAGACTGAGCAGAGTCATGCAACCGCACGAGTGGTCGCTTCATTCCAGAGTGGTACGCAAGATCTTCCGAGAGTGGGGCACCCCCTCGGTGGACCTTTTCGCCTCTCAGACCAACCACAAGCTGCCTCTGTTCTGTTCCAGACTTCAGGCACACGGCAGACTAGCGTCGGATGCCTTTCTCCTTCATTGGGGGACCGGCCTCCTGTATGCTTATCCTCCCATACCTTTGGTGGGGAAGACCTTACTGAAGCTCAAGCAAGACCGCGGCACCATGATTCTGATAGCGCCCTTTTGGCCCCATCAGATCTGGTTCCCTCTTCTTCTGGAGTTGTCCTCAGAAGAACCGTGGAGATTGGAGTGTTTTCCGACTCTCATTTCGCAGAACGACGGAACGTTGCTGCACCCCAACCTTCAGTCTCTGGCTCTCACGGCCTGGATGTTGAGGGCGTAGACTTCAGTGCGTTGGGCCTGTCTGAGGGTGTCTCCCGGGTCTTGCTTGCCTCTAGGAAGGATTCCACTAAAAAGAGTTACTTTTTCAAGTGGAGGAGGTTTGTCGTTTGGTGTGAGAACAAGGCCCTCGTTCTTGCCCTGCACAGAACCTGCTTGAATACCTTCTGCACTTATCAGAGTCTGGCCTCAAGACCAACTCAGTAAGGAATCACCTTAGTGCGATTAGTGCTTACCATTATCGTGTGGAAGGTAAAGCCATCTCTGGAGAGCCTTTAGTCGTTCGATTCATGAGAGGCTTGCTTTTGTCAAAGCCCCCTATCAAGCCTCCTGCAGTGTCATGGGATCTCAACGTCGTCCTCACCCAGCTGATGAAACCTCCTTTTGAGCCACTGTCATCTGAAGTACTTGACCTGGAAGGTCATTTTCTTGGTGGCAGTTACTTCAGCTCATAGGGTCAGTGAGCTTCAAGCCCTGGTAGCTCATGCTCCATATACCAAATTTCATCACAACAGAGTAGTGCTCCGCACCCACCCAAAGTTCCTGCCGAAGATGGTGTCGGAGTTCCATCTTAACCAGTCAATTGTCTTGCCAACATTCTTTCCTAGACCGCATACCCGCCCTGCTGAACGTCAGTTGCACACATTGGACTGCAAGAGAGCATTGGCCTTCTATTTGGAGTGGACACAGCCCCACAGACAGTCCGCCCAATTGTTTATTTCTTTCGACCCTAACAGGCTAGGGGTCGCTGTCGGGAAACGCACCATCTCCAATTGGCTAGCAGATTGCATTTCCTTCACTTACGCCCAGGCTGGGCTGGCTCTTGAGGGTCATGTCACGGCTCATAGTGTTAGAGCCATGGCAGCCTCAGTGGCCCACTTGAAGTCAGCCACTATTGAAGAGATTTGCAAGGCTGCAACGTGGTCATCTATCCACACATTCACATCACATTACTGCCTCCAGCAGGATACCCGACGCGACAGTCGGTTCGGGCAGTCGGTGCTGCAGAATCTGTTTGGGGTTTAAATCCAACTCCACCCTCCAGGACCCGAATTTATTCTGGTCAGGCTGCACTCTCAGTTAGTTGTTCTTCGTAGGTCAATTTCTGTTATACCCTCGCCGTTGCGAGGTTCCATTGACCTGGGTTCTTGTTTTGAGTGAGCCTGAGAGCTAGGGATACCCCAGTCATGAGAACAAGCAGCCTGCTTGTCCTCGGAGAAAGCGAATGATACATACCTGTAGCAGGTGTTCTCCGAGGACAGCAGGCTGATTGTTCTCACCTACCCTCCCTCCTCCCCTTTGGAGTTGCGTTTCATCATTTTTGCTTGTCATTCAACTGGCGGGAACGGTCACGGGCGGGAGGACGGCCGCGCATGCGCGGTGGGCGTGACCTGTGTGCGGACCGCCCGCGAAGCTTCTTCCGGTTGGTGGGGGCTGCTGCGGACGTCACCCCAGTCGTGAGAACAATCAGCCTGCTGTCCTCGGAGAACACCTGCTACTGGTATGTATCATTCGCTTTATCACCATAGAATGACAACTTTGAAACTGTAGAACTGTATTCTGGTCAGTTAGTTTAACACGCTTAAGTCGTAAATTGAACATCAACATAAGCAATATCCACATCTAAAGAAGTAATAGAAGATCTATATTGCTTAATAAATTGAATGTATTCTGAACTCGAGTTCAAGCACTGATGGAAAAGCTTTCATTCACATTCTGTACTAGTCCAAAAAATATATCATCTATATCTCTAACTCATTTGTGGATACAATCTAAAAATGGAGAATGTAAAAACTTCAAATTTGCTCATATATAAACATACAATAGAAGAAGCAGACATGGCACCTATGGCAACACCAGATGTTAGAAGATATAATTTATCTTGAAACATTAAAAACACAATTCTTTCTAAGCTATCTTGGTCAAGCCCAACAAAAAATTGGTGGGTATTCTGTGAGGTCTAGGATGAGACTCCAAAGTTTCTTCAACCACTGCTATGGCTTCATCTTATGGAATAGATATGTAAGGAGACACGATGTCCATAGTTACTATCATGAATAGAACAGGAATATGAATATCGCTCAAAATTTCCACAAAAAAATGAGCAGTATCTTTAATTTATGACTTTGGATCTCAAAAGCATAGTCAACAATGATGAAAGGGGCTCCAACAAAGAGCCTCATCGTCACCAAAGATCTTATTACTCCTCCGTGCTCCAAAGGGGCGCCCTATGGATAGTCTGTGGAAACTGTCTCTCCTGATGGTATCTCCATCAGTTCGCCAGAAAGGACCCCCCCGCCCCAATGCCTATACCTTCCTTAATGAAGTTTCCTCAAGACACAGCTCCTGTGGAGATTGAGGGAGCATATGGTGGAGTGACTGAGACCATTATGGACTCTACTCTGGTGGCTGCTAAATCTAAAGTTGTTTCCTTATTTACCTGGTGGATGTTAGTGTTCCCCAGGTTAGCCAAGATGTTATTCTCCAAGATATTTGGACAGATGCACCAGCTTTGCACCTTCACCCAGGAATTTGTGAGAAATTTGAAGAGATTGACAAACATTTTTCTTTTGATAAGAGGCTGCAAGGATTGGACTCTCAAATTTCTACCCTTCAGGCAGCAGGGGCCTTGGCAATCAAGGATAGGCTTTCTGTTCGTTTTGGTCTGGAGAGGCTTGAAAATTCACAGAGGTCCAGGAACCTGAGGTTGTTGAATTTTCCTCAAACTAGATTTCTGTCTGCAGAAATTTTGTTGAAACAATACTTTATGGAGGTTTTGAAGCTCTCTCAGATGGATGAAATTGTTATTTCTTATTGCTATTATATTTCTCGATGTTCTCGAGTTGTAAATCTGACAGAGAATGGATTGGACTCCTTTGTGGAGTCAAGCTTGGATTTGACTAATTTCCAAGCCACTCTCTACTTGTCACATTTGCTTCTGAGAAACATAAGCTATTAGTTTTGAAAACTTACTTTATGAATAAAGAAATGTCATTTTGTGGTCGGAAAATTCAAATCTTTCCTGATGTGGCTCGTTCTACCCAGCTGAGGAGGAAACAGTTCCTTGAATTAAAATCGGGGGTGTTGGCTATGGGGGCTACCTTTTCTTAAAGATACTCCTGGAAGTGCTTGGTCAGTTGGCAAGGGAAGGATTATATTTTCATTGACTCTACACAACTGGAGAACTTTCTGGGAGGTAGAAAGTAGTTTTCTTATAATTTTGGGGTGGGGGTTTGGGTGTTGTCCTTCATTTTTGATACACTCCTTAGATAACTTTGGGAAACCTAGGACCCTGTTTACTAAGCAGTGCTAAGGACGCACTAGTGTTTTTAGCGACCAATAAATGTTAGACACCCTAGGAACATATAGGTGTCTCTAGCATTTAGCGTGCGCTAAAAACGCTAGCGCGTCTTAGTAAACAGGGCCCCTAGCTTGTTCTAGGAGTTTTATAATGGTTTTCCTTTTTGTGATTTCTTTTATTATTTCAGTTCACATGCTCCTCTTGACGAGGACTAAGACACTTATTTGTTTGGTTTGAAGAGACTTGGAGGGGCATTTTCGAAAGAAACGTCTAAGTTGGAATTTGAACGTCTAAATGTCCAAATTCGGAGGCGGGGAAAAGGTCATTTTTGAAAAAGATGGATGTTCATCTTTTCAAAAATACCATGGACATCCCTGGATTTGGACGTCTTTGATTTTCAGCCATTTTCAAACGCAAAGACGTCCAAATGCAAGATGTTCAAAACAGAGGAAGAGTGGTTTAATGGTTAGTACTGCAGGCTTTGATCTTGGCAACATGGGTTCAATTCCCACTGCTGCTCCTTGTGACTTTGGGCAAGTCAAATGCACAAGGGGGCATTTTTGGATATGACATCTAAGTCTGAATTTAGAGTGTTTTTGTAAAATGTCCAACATCAAAACAGTCATTTTCTACAAAAAAAAGTCTATCTTTCCCTTTTGAAAGTGCTGTTTGGGAAAATGTTTTGTGAGTTGGGGGAGGAAGGGGAGGTGAACCCCGAGTCCCTCCAGTGGTCATCTGGTCATTTGGGGCACCTCTTGTGTGGAGTAGAGGAGTAACCTAGTGGTTAGTGCAGCAGACTTTGATCTACTACTACTACTACTACTACTATTTAGCATTTCAATAGCGCTACAAGGCATACGCAGCGCTGCACAAACATAGAAGAAAGACAGTCCCTGCTCAAAGAGCTTACAATCTAATAGACAAAAAATAAAGTAATCAAATCAATTATTGTGTACAGGAAGGAGGAGGGTAGGTGGAGGCAGGTGGTTACAAGTGGTTACGAGTCAAAAGCAATGTTAGAGGTGGGCTTTCAGTCTAGATTTAAAGGTGGCCAAGGAAGAGGCAAGACATAGGGGCTCAGGAAGTTTATTCCAGGCGTAGGGTGCAGCGAGACAGAAGGCGCGAAGTCTGGAGTTGGCAGTAGTGGAGAACGGAACAGATAAGAAGGATTTATCCATGGAGCGGAGTGCACGGGAAGGGGTGTAGGGAAGGACGAGTGTGGAGAGATACTGGGGAGCAGCAGAGTGAGTACATTTATAGGTTAGTAGAAGAAGTTTGAATAGGATGCGAAAACGGATAGGGAGCCAGTGAAGCGACTTGAGGAGAGGGGTAGTATGAGTAAAGCGACCCTGGCGGAAGATGAGACGGGCAGCAGAGTTTTGAACCGATTGGAGAGGGGAGAGGTGACTAAGTGGGAGGCCAGCAAGAAGCAGATTGCAGTAGTCTAAACGAGAGGTGACAAGGGTGTGGATGAGGGTTTTGGTAGAGTGCTCGGAAAGAAAGGGGCGGATTTTACGGATGTTGTAAAGAAAGAAACGACAGGTCTTGGTGGTCTGCTGGATGTGAGCAGAGAAGGAGAGAGAAGAGTCAAAGATGACCCCAAGGTTTCGAGCTGAGGAGACAGGGAGAATGAGAGAGCCATCAACAGAAATAGAAAACGGGGGGAGTGGGGAGGTGGGTTTGGGGGGAAAAATGAGAAGTTCGGTTTTGGTCATGTTTAATTTCAGGTGGCGTTGAGACATCCAGATAGCAATGTCAGACAAGCACGCTGAAACTTTGGTTTGGATGCAAGGTGAGATATCAGGGGTAGAAAGGTAGATTTGGGGGGAGTCAGCATAGAGATGGTAGGAAAAGCCATGGGATGTGAGATTAATGAACCAAGGGAAGAAGTGTAGATAGAAAAGAGGAGGGGACCAAGAACAGAACCCTGAGGTACGCCGACAGGCAGAGGGATAGAAGTAGAAGAGGATCCACCAGAGTGAACACTAAAGGTGCGGAGGGAGAGGTAGGAAGAGAACCAGGAAAGGACAGAGCCCTGGAATCCAAGTGAGGACAGGATATCGAGGAGTATGCTGTGATCGACAGTGTCAAAAGCAGCGGAAAGATCAAGAAGAATGAGGATGGAATAGAGACCTCTGGATTTAGCCAGTAATAGGTCATTGGAGACTTTAGTAAGAGCAGTTTCGGTTGAGTGGAGAGGGCGAAAACCAGATTGTAGTGGGTCAAGAATAGCATGTGAGGAGAGAAAATCAAGGCAGCGGCGGTGAACAGCACGCTCAAGTAATTTGGAGAGAAAAGGGAGGAGGGAGATGGGTCGGTAATTAGAGGGACAAGTAGGGTCGAGTGAAGGCTTCTTAAGGAGAGGTGTGACCACAGCATGTTTAAAGGCAGTAGGGACAGTTGCAGTGGAAAGTGAGAGGTTGAGAATGTGACAGATAAAAGGAATAAGAGCAGGTGAGATGGCATTAAGAAGGTGGGTGGGAATGGGATCAGGGGAAGTGGGTTCAATTCCCACTGCAGCTATTTGTTACAAAACAGGTCTAGCTCAAAACGTGCAAGTTTTAGTCTTGGACGTTTTTGTTTTGTTCCATTATTGCTGAAAGACATCCATGTCTTAGGAACGCCCAAGTCCTGCTTTAAACACGCCCCTAGCATGCTCCCTTGAGATTTGGACGTCCTTTTGACGGACTTCAGAGAAAGACGTCCAAAAAGAGGTTTTGATAATACTGATTTGGACATTTCTGAGATAAACGTCCAAATGCTGACATGTCACTTTTTGGACATCTATCTCTTTTGAAAATGAGCCTGTTGGTTATACGTTTGTGAATTGGTGAATTTTCTTTATAATGTTGTTTGCAAAAATTTTGAAATTCTATTAAAAATTTGGATCAACTAATTGTGAAAATGCCTCAGTCATATATCTATCATAGGTTATAAATTTTCCACTAGTGTAGGACTTAGATCTCTTTGTGTCAGAGAATAAGAAAAAGCTGTTTCAATTTTGTCCTAAGATACCAAGCTGACATAGCATATACTCAGATACTTTCAGCATCCAATGGGGAGGTCTTCTGTATGCCTGTCTACCTGTTCAATTGATAACAAGACCGCACCTTAATGTGGGGCAAGGTCTCAGTAATACTGACAGTACCATTATGGCCGTGCAAAGTCTGGTTTCCTACTCTCCTACAAATGTTGACCAATGATCAGATCAAATCTCTTGAAGTATCTCAATCATATATACCAAGATCAGGGAGAATCCTTTACCTCAACATCGGTTCCTAGCATTGCCAATATTGATGTTGAATGATCTTTACTAGCCTTGTTACATCTACCCTTGGAAGTAGAGAATGTAATAATTTCACCTAGAAAAGAAGCCACATATTCAGCTGGTCTTATGCTTTGCTTGTTTTACTTACCTCCCTCTGACCTTGGCACCCAAGAAAAAGATCTAGGTGTCATTGTAGACAATACGCTGAAATCATCTGCCCATTGTGCAGCAACCAAAAAAGCAATCCAATCCCAGGGCAAGCAGTGGCTTCCCCATGTCTGCTATTGAGACAGACATGGGGATTGGTAGCATGGAATACTGCTACTATATGGGTTATCTTGGCATGCCCTCAAAATGATCCAGCTACAAGCCATTTTACAGTACATCAAGATTATGAGGGAGGATGATGACAAATTATTGATACAGTTTGTGGTATATTTGTAATAGGATTGTGTTGAAGGAAGCAAATCTTTAGAACCAGAGCAGCATGTTAGTGATTAAAAGCGAGGACCCATTCCATAGAAAAGGAAGGGATTTAGGATTTCGCTCTCGTCTTTCTTAGTAGTAGCTCAAGGTGAGTTACAGTAGGTATTTTCCAGTCCCCAGAGGGCTTACAATTTGTTTGCACCTGAGAAAAGGGCTAATTGATCCGTCTAAGATCACAAGGAGTAACAACCGAACCACTTCTAAATAATCTTCAACAGTTTATGGAATACAGCATAGTTATTTTGAGCTCTAACTTGATTAAAAAAAAAAAGGTCCCATGATGGATCTGGATAGTGAAGAGTTTAAAAAAAAAAAAACCCACTTAGAACCCAGAACAGCATTTCGAGCTGATAACACTATATAATAATTTCCAACTCCAGCGTTCTGAAGCTGACTCCCCATGGCACTGAAGGGTTCGTAGGATCCGTGGGGTTCGTGCTGCATGTAACCATCTGTCTTACTGTCCTGCCCTCGTGTCATAACGTTATGACATCGAGGGCTGAACACTGAGAGGGAAGGGGACGCGCTGCTCTCTCCCTCGCCCCTCCCGAGTCGCCGCTGGGACCCGTACCCCGCCCAGAGCCGCACTCACCTCTCTTCCCTGCAGCCACCCAGCGATTCTTCTCTCTCTCCTGCCCCCCCTCCAGCCACCCAGCGATTCCTCTCTTTCCCCTGCCCCCCCCTCCAGCCACCCAACGATTGTCCTCGCTTCCCTGATTACCTCCGTCGAAGCGGCCGCGTTATTGAAAGCCCTGCCCGTCTCTAGCCTTCCCTTCGAGTTTGTTCCCTCAGAGTCCCACCTTCTGACACCATTTCCTCTTTCCGCGAGGGCGGGACTCTGAGGGAACAAACTCGAAGGGAAGGCTAGAGACGGGCAGGGCTTTCAATAACGCAGCCGCTTCGACGGAGGTAATCAGGGAAGCGAGGACAATCGCTGGGTGGCTGCGGGGGGGGGGGCAGGGGAGAGAGAAGAATCGCTGGGTGGCTGGAGGGGGGGCAGGGGAGAGAGGAGAATCACACACACTCTCGCTCTCACAGACACACTCGCACCCAGTCTCACTCTCTCTCTCTGTCACACACACACACTCGCACAGTGCTGCCAATCACGCAGAGGGGGGAGGGGCAGGGGGTCCTGAGACCAGAGGGGAGGGGAACGCAGAGGGGGGGAGGGGGTGCTGAGACCTGAGAGGAGGGGAGGGGTCCTGAGACCAGAGAGGGAGGGGGGGATGTAACTGTCACACACACTCTCTCACAGTGTCTTTCTCACTCTCACACACTGTCTCTCACACACTCTTATGTCTCACACTGTATCACATTCACTCTCTGTGTGTCACAGTCACTCACACGCTCTCTTGGTCTCATACACTCTCAGTCTCACAGAGAGTCTGTGTATCGCACACATACTCTCACACTCTGTCTCACACACACTCTCTCTCACACTCACTGTGTCTCACATACGCACTCGCAAACACTCTCATTCTCACACACACATTCTCTCACAGACACACTCGCACCCAGTCTCACTCTTTCTCTCTGTCACACACACACACTCGCACATTCACTGTCTCTCACACAGTCACTCTCACACACTCTCTCTCAAACATACACGCTCTGAGGAAAATCTTGCTGGTGCCCGTTTCATTTGTGTCAGAAATGGGCCTTTTTTACTAGTCAAATAATATTTATCATAGGGAAAGGTGTCTTACCATGCACAATAAACAAAAAAACAAGGAACAGAGTTTTAAAACAATATGTGCCTTTATCATAGAGAAAGGTGTCTTACCATGCACAATAAACAAAAAAACAAGGAACAGAGTTTTAAATCAATATGTGCCTAAACAGGTAGCCAGTTCAGTTGCACAAGCAATAGCATGGCTCTATCGAACTTAGGTACCCCCCAAAATTAACCAGGCTGTTGAATATAGCAGTGGAATGTTAAGGAAAGAGACAAGAAGATTTATACCCCTTTTTCTAGGCTTAAAATTGTAGATTATCTCTCAGGATATAAGTAGGATTGAGTACAAACAATTCTTTGAACTAAACTCATCGGTCAGAAATTTTCTTTTTTTTCCCCTGAAATCTTATTATTTTCAATAAAACAAAACAATATCAATATCAAAAACAAAGAAAGGAATATATAGATATAAGCATACGTATATGCCATGCATTTGAGATTGCATTACAAAAGTCTTAACGTCATAACCTTTTATATATAATTAAGGATGATGACTATTGGAAAGACTCTAACGAGAAACGTTCTGTTCTGTTGTAAATCAGATAAAGTAAATGATAAAAATGAATAAGAGGACAAAGAAAATTCTTTCTCTAGAATTTATATATTGAGCGTAGAACAGTTAGATCATTTTCAACAATCTTCTACTATATCTTAAATAGCACCACAAATACAGGTATTCTGGAGTGATAGAGACATCTAGTTATGACCAACTCTTCCTGATACACCAATATATAAAAATTAAAATTGTAGAAAGGAAGGTTATTTGATGTGATGATGTCATCAAGTATGCAGAGGTAGAAGAGGCTGGATATGTTTTTTCTATCAGCCTGAAACTGGACCCTTTTACTAAAGGGTTGCCATGTGCCAACCCTGAACTAGTTCTGGCCTAACAGTACTGGCAGTAGTTCCGCCCCCAGCGTGCACCATTTCCAGCGCTAGCGGAAATATTGAAAAAATATTTCCACAGGGGTTACCCGGCAGTAATCGGGTAGCATCAAGATGCTGCCCGGTTACCACCTGATTAGCTTGGTAGCCCTTACCACCACTTCAGTGGATGGTGGTAAGTGCTGCCCCGAAATGTCGTGTGGCAAGTGCGAACTTACCGCATGGCAATTTCATTTTTGGCTATTTTCACCTGCTGTGGTAAAAGGGGCCCTGGCGTGTTGCAAAAATGGTCACCACTGCCTTTGCAGGGCCCCTTTTACCGCAGCTTAGTAAAAGGGCTTCAGAGTGATTGAAAGCATGGTAAGGGATTTTACAGATGTAAAGATCAGATGAATAAGATATCATTCTTATTATCGTAGGGCTTAAACTTTATTTCACAATTCTTTGGAGTTTCAGGCCACGGAATCTTGCTTTTAGTTCTTAAGCAAAATATACTATTCAATCCATGACTAAAAAAATAGCAGTGTTAAATGTTTCTGATTATGGCACAGTATTCCTACTTTGTATGGGGATGAGATTGTAGAGCCTTTTTATTCACTCCCAGTCCTCAAGGGTTTCCAGTGGGTCAAGTTTTCAGGATATCCCAATCATATACATGAGAGAGAGAGAGATTTGCATACAGTAGAGTTGGTAAGCATGCAAATGTCTACCATGTTTGTTAGGGATATCCTGAAAACCTGAACCACTGGCGGACTTCAAGGACTGGGACTTCAGCCACTGTTGTAGAGGATTCCCTGAGAATACTGATCTTGAACATTGCCAAAATGACTAGCATTGACACAAAGATTATTTATGATAGTTTTTTTTTCCTTTATGCTTATCTCAGCAGCAAGTGGTCAAAAGTAAGTACTTTCTCTAAGGACACACTTTGGCAAGGTTAATTTCCCAGTCATTGTTACCAAGAGGTAAAAGTGGAAGAGTCAGCCTAGAACTATGTATAGTGTTCCTTTGCTAGAACATTAGCAGGACACATAAGTATCAGGTTTGACATGTTTTTACATTTCCTCAGGTACAAAATGAATAGAACTTTGCATTTTGGGTTCTTTATTTGGACATCTTAGGCGGTTGAGAGAAGTTCTATATAGGAAATTGCGGGTTTCCAATTTTTGAGGCAAAAATGGCAGAAATAGTTCTCTATCCAGCTTATTTTCGAAGGCGATCGCCGGCCATCTTCCGACACAAATCGGGAGATGGCTGGCGATCTCCTGAAGTTGGCCAAATCGGTATAATCGAAAGCTGATTTTGGCCGGCTTCAACTGCTTTCCGTCACGGAGCCGGCCAAACTTCAAGGGGGTGTGCCGGTAGGGTAGTGAAGGCGGGAAGGGGGCGTGCTCACGAGATGGCCAGCTTCGCCCGATAATGGAAAAAAGAAAGCCAGCCTTGACGAGCATTTCCCCGGCTTTACTTGGTCCCTTTTTTTCATGACCAAGCTTCAAAAAGGAGCCCCAACTGACCAAATGACCACCGGAGGAAATCGGGGATGACCTCCCCTTACTCCCCCAGTGGTCACCAACCCCCTCCCACCCCCAAAAAATTTTAAAAATATATTTTTTTGCCATCTTCAAATGTCATACCCAGCTCCCTGACAGCAGTATGCAGGTCCCTGGAGCAGTTTTAGTGGGTGCAGTGCACTTCAGGCAGGTGGACCCAGGCCCACCCCCCTACCTGTTACACTTGTGGTGGTAAATATTGAGCTCTCCAAAACCCACTGTACCCACATCTAGGTGCCCCCCTTCATCCCTAAGGGCTATGGTAGTGGTGTACAGTTGTGGGGAGTGGGTTTTGGGGGGCTCAGCACACAAGGTAAGGGAGCTATGCACCTGGGAGCTATTTTTGAAGTCCACTGCAGTGCCCCCTAGGGTGCCCGGTTGGTGTCCTGGCATATCAGGGGACCAGTGCACTACGAATGCTGGCCCCTCCCACGACCAAGTGGCTTGGATTTGGCTGGGTGTGAGATGGCCGGCTTCGGTTTCCATTATGGGCGAAAACCGAAGCCGGCGATCTCAACATTTATGTCAAGATTTGGCCGGCCCCAACCGTATTATCGAAAAAAAAGATGGCCGGCCATCTTTTTTGAAAATACGGTTGGCTCCGCCCATTTATGGAGCCGGCCACGGAGATGGACGCCCATAGAGATGGCCGGCCCCGTTTGATTATGCCCCTCCACGGCAGCTACTGTTGAGCACCTACCAGGATTCACCAATTTCCAAATAATAATCTCTGAAAGTCTAAAACCCTAAAAAAGCGTTTGAGAGACCAGAACATCCAGAAAATGCTTCAAGAAGTTAGATAATCTGTTTACTCCTATCTAATACATTACAGTCTTTTACATACAGTTGGAGCTGGACCAGTGTCGCATACAATGAGGAACATTGGGTTGTGAGTCTGTCTGAGTTCATAGCACTAGGATTTTTTATACTAGCCAATCTATGCGAGGTTGACTGTGAGCAATGGCATGCTGTAGAATTCTTCGAACAGCTATGTATGGGATAGTGGGGAGCTGTTCTATCAATTATATGTGTGTGGTTCTTGTTAAAATGTAGCCTATATATTTTTTTACAAAGTTTCCTAGGACTTTCTCTTCATAAGTGATGGGTTTATGAATTATCATAGAAGATGCAGAAGCAGACGTGATGAAAGATAAATGACAACCTTTATTGTAAAATGTGGTAAAAGAGTGCCCAGCACGGTCATGTTTTGCCCTGCAGGGCTGCTTCAGGGACGATACAATACTGTGAATGAGCAGAGAATCTTCTCTGTAACTAAAGTTCTAGGAGTTGGTAGTACACTACCCCAGGTCTTTTAATTTGAGGAAAGTGACAGGATTGCTCCTTGAGGTATTGTATTGCCCTTGAAGCAGCCCTGCAGAGCAAATCACGGCCATGTTAGGCACCCTTTTACTTGCATATTACAATAAAGGTTGTCATTTATCTTTTACCATGTCCTCTTCTGCATCTTCCGTTCTACTGGGACTAGTGGACTGCTTGCCCACGTGTTTATTATGAGTTATCAGTCAACTTACAGTTAGATTTAGCTTAGTTTCATTTAGAGGGAAACTGTGCCACCCTTGGCCTTTTTGAGATAGCCAGTTTACCTCTTCCATAAGGCATTATTCAGCTCTGTAGCAGATGTGTTGTGGATACACCTTGTAAAGCAAATGAAGTTAAGTTTAGGAACTGAATTTATAGTCTTGAAAACATTATAAACATGTTATAACTTGAACATCTTTAGATTGGTCCTAAAACAATATAATATGTGCTCTTAACATTAATGAACTTAACATGTCTGAGATTAAAATCAAAGAGGAGTCCAAGTTAATCAGACTTACCAAAAACATGCTATTCCTTGCCTCTTATTTCACCCAAATGGATCAAGAAATTAGTTATTCCTTTTTACTGGACTGTTATGTTATGAAATTAAACAGTCCTTTTGTAACAATAAATCTGTTTCTCTCTTTTGCCAATCTTGGTAGGAACTTATTTTGGTAAGTAAGAACTTGAACTTTAAAATTTTTTTGTCTGCACATCAAGCTAAAACAGTAATGAAATATATATTTTGAATACCATTTATACTCGTTTATAAGTTGAGAAAATTTGACTTCAATATCCCATCAATAAACCAGGATCTTCTTATCTAGCCATTCACATCAGTGCCATTGCACTCTTGCTATCGTTAGCTTCATGGAAAGGAGTTAGACTGGCTGTGCTAAAGTTCCTTTAGAAGATAGAGCCAGTGCTATATATGTCCCTGGTGCTGAACGAACGCTTAATTCAAGGTAAAGTCATACAGTGTTCAAATTAAAGAGAAGAGGTTTGGAGGAGGTGTATAGATGAGACTGGGGAGTGATAAAAATAAATAATAGTGATTATTTAAAATCTGTAATTGTTCTAGCTGGTTGAAAGTTTGTACTGAGCATGTGGAGAAGAGGCATGCCTGCAGGAAATTATGCATGACAATTATCAGGTGACCTGCCATTTGATTGGCTGATGGCTCAAACAGTAGGTTTAAAGAGGACTTTTAGCAGAGTTGGTTGGTGTAGAAAGAGTTAAGGGTCCTTTTACACAAATATATATGGTATTCATTTTTTTAAGGTTTTTATATCAACAGATACAGATGAATACATAATTCAACACAGACCTTTAGTCTGACCCAGTAAGGCTACTCAAGTTATATAGATGAGGGTCTGTCCATGTTCTGCATGTGTGATTGAGGTGAAGAATTCTGCTAGTATGTAGTGTCTGTGTAGGAATGTGTAACACTGCAGCTTGTTCCAGCTTCCCAATAGTAGGTATATTGGTGTTCCAGAACTCAGTGCAATATATATAGCACTGTCTTTTCATAGGTGAGTTAGGGCTGTTATGGGGTGGTAAGTTTGGTCCTGGAGTACCCCCTTGCCAGTCAGGTTTTCAGGATATCCACATTAAATATGCATGAAAGTGATTTGCATATACTGCCTCCATTACATGCAAATCTTTTTCATGCAGATTCATTGTGGATAGCCTGAAAACCTGAATGGCAAAGTGTCTAGCCCTTTTTGAAAGTAGGCTCAGCCACTTGTCACCCAAAATAAAAATCCTGAAGTCTAGTGGTCTCCACATCCTGTAGAACCACCACACAAACAAAAGCCCATCTGATTTAAACAAGGTGTCTAGCAGCGGAAGGAATGTGTGTGCTATTCCTAAGGTGATGATCACGATTTGAATATTTTTACTTTGTAGTTAAGAAGACAGGTTGCCTGCTCTGGCCAGTCCAGGGACCTCTTCTGCGTCCTGATGTAACTTACTGTGTTTCCTTGTAGGCAGGACGCAACAGAGACAGCCTGTATTAGTCAGTGCCCGCTACAGCCCTTGAGCAACAACACAGACACTGCTGACTAGCCGACACCAACTGGCGCCTATTTTATAAACATCTGCTCCCCATGAGATCAGAACCTGGCTACGCCTCTGAAACTGTTGTAGGTTGGGGCAGAGGAGAGAGGTGACCTTTGAAGACCAGAATGAGAATTTTAAACTTAAATGTTTAGTTATCCAGGAAATTATGCACACACATGATTGCATAATTCCCCAAGTATATAACAAAGAATATAATCCAGCTACCAGCCATGTTACAATAGGAATATAATAGGCATGTTATCATTTAGCGCGCTCTAAATCTGTTAATTTCACCTTAGTAAAAGGACCCCTTAGTGAGTAAAATTCTGATTGCCTTTTGAATAAAACATCCACCTTGGTTAGGAAGGACAAGTGATTTATGAAAATATTTTTCTAGAACATTTTGCGTTAGTGAACTTGCCAAAGTTTAGTAAAATAGAATTGAACTTATCAATGAAGGATAAATAAGTAATCCTTGTATACTGAATTCTGACTATTTAGCTTTAATTCAGAACGAAGCAGTCTATTCTGATTGTTGTTGAAATCTATGAAGCTGTGGGCTATGAGAAGGGGTTTGGTTTGAGAAAGGCAAGGGAGATGCTGGAGAGGAGTGAGAAAAGAGGGAACAATGTTGGAAGGGGAGGGAGGGGTGAAAGAGGGAGCAATGTAGGACCCTACCTCAACTTATGCACGAGTCACAGCATTTTTGTCAATTTCTAGGCCTAAAATGCCCTTGACTTATATACAAATACTAGTAAAAGAGGCCCGTTTCAGAGCAAATGAATCAGGCGCTAGCAAGGTGTTCATCGCCAACACCCCTCCCTCCCTCCCTGGCCAACCCCTTCATTATTCTACCATTGCTCCGCCCCCAAGGTCATGACGTTTGACGCGAGGGCGGGGCCCGGAGCGATTTCCCCCCCGCCTCCCTGCCTCCCTCCCTGTCAACCCCTTCGTTGTTCTGCCATTGCTCCGCCCTCGAGGGCGGGGCCTGGAGCGATTTTGGTGGCTTCACCACCACGAACCTTCGAACCTTTTTGAAGGAAGTCAGGGCTTGACTTCACTGACGTCAGTGTCCTCAGAACGTTGAGGGTGAGTTTTATTATAGTAGATATATGGTATTCATTTTTTATTTAAGATTTTTATATCAACAGAAAACAGATACAGATGAATACATAATTCAACATAGACTTAAAAGACTGGATAAGCTAGTCCCCAAATGTGGGCACTGTAATACTGTGGTATATTCTTAACCCATTTTTGCTCAAATTTTTATTTTCACCCTAGGATTTCTAAGGAACACTGAGCAAAATGAGTTAAGAACAGTCTGCATCCTTTTGAAGGGATCCACTGATAAAAATAGTCACAAAAATTCATTTTGTTTGTTGAGATTATGGTAACCTTAATCTGTGTTTTAATATAGTGTCCTGTTAACATGCACTAAATGTTCCAGCTGCATCTTTGCATTAAAAAAAACGTGAAACATTAATAAGAAACACAATTGAATAAGACATGCAGCAAGTATTATATCCAAGTTTCAGTAATGATCATAAAAGCTGTTACAGTGGGTACTGGAGGGAGATTTTAGGATAATACTTTGCTAAAATTGCATAATTAGTTTAACACTTCAAAAGTGAATAAACAACCACATTTTAAAATTGTAACACAGCATCTACATGTGTAAATATTGTCATTTACAAGTGTAAATGGCATATGCATATACCAATTTTTTATAGTGCCACTGTTTATACATGTAGATTTCATGGGACACTTATATTTTAAGGGGTGTGTTCTGCGTATGGTGTAGGCAGTCTGAAAAAACTATATATGTTTTTCCATTTTACAATGCAATATTTGTATATTTTCTTCCTTGCCCTAAGGCAAATATGTCAGCAACCTTCTTGTTTGAAACTTCAGATCTCCACCAGTGATTCAGGAAGCAATTGTGTTTACCTCAGTGGTGTCAAACACTATGTCGAAATGTAAAAAAATAATTCACGCAAACACTATGTCGAAATGTAAAAAAATAATTCAGTCTGCTCCTTAATTGGCTCAGCAAATACATGTTTTTCTCCGAGGACAAGCAGGCTGCTTGTTCTCACGACTGGGTTGACGTCCACGGCAGCCCCCACCAACCGGAAGAAAACTTCACGGGCGGTCCCACACGCAGGGCACGCCCACCGCGCATGCGCGGCCGTTCCCGCTCAGTTTTTTTCTATTCCACGCTGGAGAGAGATGTGTTACCCGTCTCTCTCTTTGTCAGCCCCGGAAACCGGATTGCGGCCTAGCTGCGGTTTTTCTCTGTTTCGTACGCGTTCGCGTCTTTTTTTCTTCAAGAAAAAGAAAAAGGAGTTGTCCTCGGCGTTCATAGCCGCGAGGGCGCTTCGTTGCGGCCTTGTGGCCGCGCGGTCGTTTCTTTTTCGAGTGTGCTTTCACCGCCACCATAGACGACTTTGACCTCGCCGACGCGATTTTTCCGTCGATGTCCTCGAAGGTCCCAAGCGGATTCAAAAAGTGTAGTCGGTGTGGCCGGCAGATCTCGCGAACCGATACTCACGCTTGGTGCCTCCAGTGCCTCGGCCTGGAGCATAATACCAAGACGTGCACCTTGTGTCTCGGCTTAAGGAAGCGGACACAGGTGGCGAGGGAAGTTCTTCGGGACTGTCTTTTTGGAACTTACGCTGGGTGTTCGGTACCGGTACTGATGTCGACGAAATCGGCGCCAATCCTGGCACCAACCCCAGGAGTACAGGTACCGTTGGCCCGCCAGTGACGGCGGGGGTGAGCGGCCGCGCGGGCCGTCTGCCCCGGCTACTCCCTCTACCCAGGGCCATTGGGACCAAACCCTGTCGGATCCGATTCCTCGAGGCCGGGGGGTTCCACCTCCTCCTCGTCTCTTCCGCCGAGCGCCGATGACGGGCACCGAAAGAAAGCAAAGAAGCACCGTCATCAGTCGCCCATGGCACACGGGACTGCCAGCTCCGGTACTTTGAGGGACTCGACGCCCAGGAAGCGGCAGTGCCGGGAGAAGCGTTCCCCCTCGGTTGAAGAGGTGTCGCTGCATCAGTCCGCGGGTACCTCGGTACCGTCTCCTGGACCCGAGCAGCTTCCGACACCCACACCGGCCCCCCTGCCTTTCCCGACAGCGGGCCTTGACGAGTGCCTCCGAGCCATCCTTCCTGGGATTCTGGAAGGGCTGATGCACCAGGCTCTGCCGGCACCGGGGGTGCTTGTGCCCCCGGCGCCGTTGATGGAGGTGCCGGTGTGCTCCGGCCCGGTGCCGAGGACACCGACGCCGCTTGCGGCACCGGTGTCGACTGCCACGCTGGTGGAATCCCCGTCGACGTCGATGGAGGGAGCTTAGTCCCTGCCGGCGCGGGAGTCCACCGCTCGACGCCATCATCAAGGACCTGGTTCCTCGCAGTCGAGACGGGCCCGGTTGAGGTCTGAGCTGAGAGAGCTCATGTCCAACACCGAGGAAGAGGAGGCCTCGTGGGGGGAGGAGGAGGACCCCAGATATTTCTCCTCAGAGGAGTCTGTGGGTCTTCCCTCCGACCCCACTCCTTCACTGGAGAGGAAGCTCTCACCCCCTGAGAGCCTCTCCTTTGCCTTCTTTGTCAGGGATTTGTCTATTTGCATTCCCTTTCCCGTGGTTACTGTGGATGAGCCGAGGGCGGAGATGCTCGAAGTCCTCGACTATCCATCACCACCTAGAGAGTCTTCCACGGTGCCGTTGCACAATGTCCTTAAGGAGACACTGCTTCGGAACTGGCTGAAGCCACTATCTAATCCCACCATCCCCAAGAAAGCGGAGTCCCAATACAGGATCCACTCAGACCCAGAGTTGATGCCGCCTCAATTGCCTCATGACTCGGCGGTCGTGGACTCTGCTCTCAAGAGAGCACGGAGTTCGAGGGACTCGCACTCTGGACTCGTTTGGGAGGAAGGCCTACCAATCTCCCATGCTCGTGACCCGCATCCAATCATACCAGCTCTACACAAGCATCCACATGCGGAACAATGTGAGGCAACTGGCGGACCTGGTCGACAAGCTCCCCCCCCGGAGCAGTCCAGGCCGTTTTAGGAGGTGGTCAGGCAGCTGAAGGCGTGCAGAAAGTTCCTGTCCGGGGGTATCTATGACACCTGTGATGTGGCATCTCGAGCTGCGGTCCAAGGTATAGTGATGCGCAGACTCTCTTGGCTGCGTGCCTCTGACCTGGACAACCGCACCCAGCAGCGGCTGGCGGATGTCCCTTGCCGGGGGGATAACATTTTCAGCGAGAAGGTCGAGCAGTTGGTGGACCAACTACACTAGCGGGAAACCGCTCTCGACAAGCTCTCCCACCGGGCGCCTTCAGCATCCACCTCTGCAGGTGGACGTTTTTCCCGGGCCCGGCAGGCTGCACCCTATGCTTACAGCAAGCGTAGGTACACCCAACCGGCCCGAAGGCCTCCTCAGGCACAGGGACAGTCCCAGCGCGCTCGTTCCCGTCAACAGCGTGCGCCTAAGCAGCCCCCTGCGCCTCCACAGCAAAAGCAGGGGACGGGCTTTTGACTGGATCCATGGGAACATAGCCGCCATCAAAGTGTCCGTACCGAACGACCTGCCAGTCGGGGGGAGGTTGAAAGTTTTTCACCAAAGGTGGCCTCTCGTAACCTCTGACCAGTGGGTTCTACAAATAGTGCGGTGCGGATACACCCTGAATTTGATCTCCACTCTGCCAAATTGCCCACCGGGAGCCCAATCCTTCAGCTCCCATCACAAGCAGGTACTTGCAGAGGAACTCTCCGCCCTTCTCAGCGCCAATGCGGTCGAGCCTGTGCCGTCCGGGCAGGAAGGGCAGGGATTCTATTCCAGGTACTTACTTGTGGAAAAGAATACAGGGGGGATGCGCCCCATCCTAGACCTGAGAGGCCTGAACAAATATCTGGTCCGAGAAAGGTTCAGGATGCTTTCCTTGGGCACCCTTCTACCCATGATTCAGAAAGACGATTGGCTATGTTCCCTGGATTTAAAGGACGCTTACACTCACATCCCGATACTGCCAGCTCACAGACAGTATCTCCGATTCCGTCTGGGGACACGGCACTTTCAGTATTGTGTGCTGCCCTTTGGGCTCGCCTCTGCACCACGGGTGTTCACGAAGTGTCTCGTGGTGGTTGCAGCGTATCTACGCAGGCTGGGGGTGCACGTGTTCCCGTATCACGACGATTGGCTGGTGAAGAGCACCTCAGAGGCAGGAGCGCTTCAGTCCATGCAGTGCACTATTCACCTTCTGTAGCTGCTGGGGTTTGTGATAAATTACCCGAAGTCCCATCTCCGGCCAGTCCAATCTCTGGAATTCATAGGAGCTCTGCTGAATTGTCAGACGGCTCAGGCCTTTCTTCCCGAAGCAAGGGCGCTGTATCTCCTGTCCCTAGCTTCCCAGACCAGAACGTCTCAGCAGGTCACAGCTTGGCAGATGTTGAGACTCCTGGGTCATATGGCCTCCACGATTCATGTGACTCCCATGGCACATCTTCACATGAGACCAGCTCAATGGACCCTAGCTTCCCAGTGGTGCCAAGCTACCGGGAATCTAGAAGATGCCATCCGCCTGTCTGTCAGTTGCCGCAATTCGCTGCACTGGTGGACGATTCGGACCAATTTGACTCTGGGACGCCCATTCCAAATTCCGCAGCCCACGAAGGTGCTGACGACAGATGCATCTCGCCTGGGGTGGGGAGCTCATGTCGATGGGCTCCACACCTAGGGACTGTGGTCCCTCCAGGAACAAGATCTTCAGATCAACCTCCTGGAGCTCCGAGCGGTCTGGAACGCACTGAAGGCCTTCAGAGATCGGCTGTCCTACCAAATCATCCAAATTCGGACAGACAATCAGGTTGCAATGTATTACATCAACAAGCAGGGGGGCACCAGATCTCGCCCCCTGTGTCAGGAAGCCGTCAGGATGTGGCGCTGGGCTCGCCAGTTCGGCATGCTTCTCCAAGCCACATACCTGGCAGGCGTAAACAACAGTCTGGCCGACAGGCTGAGCAGAGTCATGCAACCGCACGAGTGGTCATTCCATTCCAGAGTGGTACGCAAGAACTTCCGACAGTGGGGCACCCCATTGGTGGACCTTTTCGACTCTCAGACCAACCACAAGCTGCCTCTGTTCTGTTCCAGACTACAGGCACACGTTAGAGTGGCGTCGGATGCCTTTCTCCTCCATTGGGGGACCGGCCTCCTGTATGCTTATCCTCCCATACCTTTGGTGGGGAAGACCTTGCTGAAGCTCAAGCAAGACCACGGCACCATGATTCTGATAGCGCCTTTTTGGCCCCGTCAGATCTTGTTCCCTCTACTTCTGGAGTTGTCCTCCGAAGAACCGTGGAGATTGGAGTGTTTTCCGACTCTCATTTCGCAGAACGACGGAGCGCTTCTGCACCCCAACCTTCAGTCTCTGGTTCTCACAGCCTGGATGTTGAGGGCATAGATTTTGCTTCGTTGGGTTTGTCTGAGGGTGTCTCCCGGGTCTTGCTTGCCTCTAGAAAGGATTCCACTAAAAAGAGTTACTTTTTCAAGTGGAGGAGGTTTGTCGTTTGGTGTGAGAGCAAGGCCCTAGAACCTCGTTCTTGTCCTGCACAGAACCTGCTTGAATACCTTCTGCACTTATCAGAGTCTGGTCTCAAGACCAACTCAGTAAGGAATCACCTTAGTGCGATTAGTGCTTACCATCATCGTGTAGAGGGTAAAGCCATCTCTGGAGAGCCTTTAGATTTATGAGAGGCTTGCTTTTGTCAAGGCCTCCTGTCAAGCCTCCTGCAGTGTCATGGGATCTCAACGTCGTCCTCACCCAGCTGATGAAACCTCCTTTTGAGCCACTGAATTCATGCCATCTGAAGTACTTGACCTGGAAGGTCATTTTCTTGGTGGCAGTTACTTCAGCTCGTAGAATCAGTGAGCTGCAAGCCCTGGTAGCTCATGCTCCTTATACCAAATTTCATCATAACAGAGTAGTACTCCGCACTCACCCTACGTTTCTGCCAAAGGTGTTGTTGGAGTTCCATCTTAACCAGTCAATTGTCTTGCCAACATTCTTTCCCAGACCGCATACCTGCCCTGCTGAACGTCAGTTGCACACATGTGACTGCAAGCGAGCGTTGGCCTTCTATCTGGAGCGCACACAGCCCCACAGACAGTCCGCCCAATTGGTTATTTCTTTTGATTCCAATAGGAAGGAGGTCGCTGTCGGGAAACGCACCATCTCCAATTGGCTAGCAGATTGCATTTCCTTCACTTACGCCCAGGCTGGGCTGGCTCTTGAGGGTCATGTCACGGCTCATAGTGTTAGAGCCATGGCAGCGTCAGTGGCCCACTTGAAGTCAGCCACTATTGAAGAGATTTGCAAGGCTGCGACGTGGTCTTCGGTCCACACATTCACATCGCATTACTGCCTCCAGCAGGATACCCGACGCGACAGTCGGTTCGGGCAGTCGGTGCTGCAGAATCTGTTTGGGGTTTGAATCCAACTCCACCCTCCAGGACCCGATTTTATTCTGTTCAGGCTGCACTCTCAGTTAGTTATTCTTCGTAGGTCAATTTCTGTTATGCCCTCGCCGTTGCGAGGTTAAATTGACTTGGGTTCTTATTTTGAGTGAGCCTGAGAGCTAGGGATACCCCAGTAGTGAGAACAAGCAGCCTGCTTGTCCTCGGAGAAAGCGAATGATACATACCTGTAGCAGGTGTTCTCCGAGGACAGCAGGCTGATTGTTCTCACCTACCCTCCCTTTGGAGTTGCGTTTTACTCATTCCTTTGCTTGTCATTCAACTGAGCGGGAACGGTCGCGCACGGGCGGGAAGACAGCCGCGTATGCGCGGTGGGCGTGCCCTGCGTGCGGGACCGCCCGCGAAGTTTTGTTCCGGTTGGTGGGGGCTGCCGTGGACGTCAACCCAGTCGTGAGAACAATCAGCTTGCTGTCCTCGGAGAACACCTGCTACAGGTATGTATCATTCGCTATGTTGTAAAATCAGTGCCTACACACGTATTTACCAGCACTTACACATGTAAAGCCCTACATGCTTTTTTTTTAATGCACATAGGGGCCCTTTTACTAAACTGTGGTAAAATGTGGCCTGCTCTACTGTGAATGCATGAAATTGTCATTTTTTTTACCACGGCAGGTAAAAAAGCTATTTTTAAATGTGGCAGTAAATTGCTGTGCGCTAATATTAAAAGTAGCATGCAGCTATTTACTTCCTGAGCACTTACTGCCATCTGTTTACTTGGCGGTAATGGCTCACGAGCCACTCATGCAGTAATCAGGCAGCATGCGGCCATGTGGCCTTGCCGACGATTACCACCGGGTACGCCCCCGCAGTAGAAAATAGAAAATAATTTTCTACCGCAGGAAACAGCGTGTGCCAACTTCGGAATTACCACCAGGCGCCCGCACTAACCCGGTGGTAGTGTTGATTTGGCATGCGCTTACCCACACATTAGCCCTACCACTGCTTAGTTAAAAAGGGCCCCTTAGTTCTTTGAAATTGATGCTCCTGCTGTATGTGCTGTCGAATACTTGTGTATTTGCTGGTATCCTCATATGTATTTTAAAGAAGGCTCCATCTGCAATAGACCCTTTTGCAAAATACTAGGGAACTGTGAGTATCTCAGCTTGGATGTTCCAATTCCTACCTAGTTATTATATATAACAGCTAACTCTGGTTGCATTGTTGTGCAGGTTTGTTTGTTTTTTAACCACAATGAATAGATTCTAAAGAGCAATCAGTTTGTCTGCATCTGCTTGCCTTTTACCCTGATATTTGATTGTTAGAAGACTATAACTAGCCTACATGGACCAGATGTCTAAAGGGAACATGAAAATATTCTTGATTGATGCCTTTATTGGGTGTTGATCACAGTGCAAGCTATAGAAAAGGGTACTTCAGCTTAACAGCAAAAATAGATTATTGGAGCTTACAACCTAGTAATGATGCCCATGTTTTAGCTTTAAGTTTGAGCTCCATCTGAACCACCTTATTTTATAAACAGATTTGTGGAAATACTGCAGTTTGAGCCTGTCCCAGTGGCATACACTGGGCACTAAATATTTATTTATTTACTTAGTAGGATATACTTACCAACTTTTTGAAGAAATTCACCCAACGCAGTGTACATCTAGAACAATTTCAGTGAAAAAATATTCAAATATTATATTTATATTTATTTAAAACTTCATATACCTGCTTTTACATTACAATACACCAAATGGTTAATACAAAATGTTAACATAAAATCAAAATAAAGAAAAATAACGCCATATATGATAGGAAACAAAACATTTGCTCAAACACAGTAAGATAAAAGAAACCAACAATTAAAACCACAAGCTATAGTGTGTTTAAATCCAACAGGAACAAGCTGGGCAAAATCAATAAGAACTAGATGGAAACGCCAACTGAAAGAAATGAGTTTTAAGTTGTTGTTTTTTAATTTAGTAAGAGAACGTTTTGCTCTAATGGCTGAGGGTAGATTATTCCAAAGAGATGAAGCCAGGAAATAAAATGCAGAATTCCAGATTGACGCATAACTAGCTTGTTTTGGGGACAATAATGCGAAACGATTGGCATCAAGTGATCAGAGTGAATGGGATGGACTACCAGAATGTAATGTCTTGAAGATAAGCAACAGAATTTTAAACCAGATGTGGTATGAAAGGTAACCAGTGAAGTTCAAGAAATAATGGAGTAACAGAATCAAAGTGTTTTGCCTTAAACAACAAACAAATCGCAGAATTTTGAAAAGTCTGAAGTTTACGTAATTGGAATTGAGGAAGGCTCACATATATGCTATTACAATAGTCTAGTCGAGAAATGACAAAAGCATGAAGTAGTGTGTGTGATGAATTGAAATCCAAGTAATTTCAAATTGACCATAAACGACGCAGCCAAAAATAACTAGATTTTAAAATATTAGAAATGTGTTTATTGAATGAAAGTTTAGAATCAATATATATTCCTAGGTAGCGGAATGACTCGACAGAAGTGATTTGATGACCAAAGAATTTCATGGTATAGATTGTTTCTCCGAGGACAAGCAGGCTGCTTGTTCTCACGACTGGGTTGACGTCCACGGCAGCCCCCAACAACCGGAACAAAACTTCGCGGGCGGTCCCGCACGCAGGGCACGCCTACCGTGCGTGACCGTTCCCGCTCAGTTCTTTCTTTTCCGCGCTGGAGAGAGCCGCGTTCGTCTCTCTCTCTCTGTCAGCCCCGGAAACCGGATCGCGTTTTTGCGTGAATTTTTTCTTCTTTTCGTTCTTGGTTCGCGTTTTCTCTTTTCTTTTAAAAAAAAAAACGCGCTGAACTTTGTTTCCCTCTTCTTTTAGCGGGGGCGTCGAGTTGCGCGGTCGATTTATTTTCGAGGTGTGATTTTTACCGCCACCATCGACGACTTTGACTTCGCCGACGCGATTTTTCCGTCGATGTCCTCGAAGGTCCCGAGTGGATTTAAAAAGTGTGGTCGGTGCGGCCGGCATATCTCGCAGACCGACACTCACGCTTGGTGCCTCCAGTGCCTCGGGCCGGAGCACGATACCAAGTCGTGTACCTTGTGTCTCGGTCTCCGGAAACGGACACAAGTAGCGAGGCAAGTTCTTCGGGACCGGCTTTTTGGAACTTGCGCCGGCCCCTCGACTTCGACGGCATCGGTATCGACGGCCGGATCTTCGGTACCGGTACCGATGTCCACGAAATCGGCACCGACGGCATCGACCCCAGGAGCACAGGTCCCGTCGGCCCGCCGGTCCTCCGGACACGGGAGGGGGGAGAGGCCGCTCGGGCAATCGGCCCCGGTCACTCCCTCTACCCAGGGCCCTCGGGACCGAACCCTGTCTGACCCGATTCCTCGAGGCAGAGGGGGATCAACTTCTTCCTCGTCAGTCCCACCGAGCGCCGATGACGGGCACCGCAAAAAGGCGAAGAAGCACCGTCATCGGTCGCCCACGACGCATCCGGCTCCCGGTGCCAGAGAGGAGTCGACGCCGAGGAAGCGTCAGCGTCGAGAGGAGAGTTCCCCCTCTGCAGTAGAGGTACCGCCACGGCAGGGTGCCAGCACTTCGGTGCAGTCTCCTGGACCCGAACAGCTTCCGGCACCGACACCTCTACCGGCCCCCTCGCCTTTCCCGACAGCGGGCCTAGACGAGTGCCTCCGAGCCATCCTTCTGGGGATCCTGGAAGGGCTGATGCGCCAGACTGTGCCGGCGCCGGGGGTGCTTGCGCCCTCGCCGGCGTGCTCTAGCCCGGTGCCGAAGCCTTCCCCGTGGTCTCTGTGGATGAGCCGAGAACTGAGATGCTCGAGGTCCTCGATTATCCATCACCACCTAGAGAGTCCTCCACGGTGCCGTTGCATAATGTCCTCAAAGAGACACTGCTTCGGAACTGGTTGAGACCATTATCTAATCCCACCATCCCCAAGAAAGCAGAGTCCCAATACAGAATCCACTCGGACCCAGAGTTAATGCGGCCCCAACTGCCTCATGACTCTGCGGTCGTGGACTCTGCTCTCAAGAGAGCACGGAGTTCGAGGGATACCGCCTCGGCGCCCCCGGGGCGGGAGTCTCGCACTCTGGACTCGTTTGGGAGGAAGGCCTACCAATCTTCCATGCTCGTGACCCGCATCCAGTCTTACCAGCTCTACATGAGCATCCACATGCGGAATAATGTGAAGCAACTGGCGGACCTGGTTGATAAGCTCCCGCCGGAGCAGTCCAGGCCTTTTCATGAGGTGGTCAGGCAGCTGAAGGCGTGTAGAAAGTTCCTGTCCAGGGGTATCTATGACACCTGTGACGTGGCATCTCGAGCTGCGGCCCAAGGTATAGTGATGCGCAGGCTCTCATGGCTGCGTGCCTCTGACCTGGACAACCGCACCCAGCAGAGACTGGCCGACGTCCCTTGCCGGGGGATAATATTTTTGATGAGAAGGTCGAGCAGCTGGTGGACCAACTGCATCAGCGGGAAACCGCCCTCGACAAGCTCTCCCACCGGGCGCCTTCAGCATCCACCTCAGCAGGTGGACGTTTTTCCCGGGCCAGGCAGGCTGCGCCCTACGCCTATAGCAAGCGTAGATACACCCAGCCGGCCCGAAGGCCTCGTCAGGCACAGGGACAGTCACAGCGCGCTCGTTCCCGTCAACAGCGTGCGCTTAAGCAGCCCCCTGCGCCTCCACAGCAAAAGCCGGGGACGGGCTTTTGACTGGATCCATGGGAACATAGCCGCCCTCAAAATGTCCGCACCGGACGATCTGCCGGTCGGGGGGAGGTTAAAATTTTTTCACCAAAGGTGGCCTCTCATAACCTCTGACCAGTGGGTTCTCCAAATAGTGCGGTGCGGATACGCCCTAAATTTGGCCTCCCTTCCACCAAATTGTCCTCCGGGAGCTCAATCCTTCAGCTCCCATCACAACCAGGTACTTGCAGAGGAACTCTCCGCCCTTCTCAGCGCCAATGCGGTCGAGCCCGTACCACCCGGGCAGGAAGGGCAGGGATTCTATTCCAGGTACTTCCTTGTGGAAAAGAAAACAGGGGGGATGCGCCCCATCCTAGACCTGAGAGGCATGAACAAATTCCTGGTCAAAGAAAAGTTCAGGATGCTTTCCTTGGGCACCCTTCTGCCAATGATTCAGAAAAACGATTGGCTATGTTCCCTGGATTTAAAGGACGCATACACTCACATCCCGATACTGCCAGCTCACGGACAGTATCTCAGATTCCGCCTGGGCGCACGGCACTTTCAGTATTGTGTGCTACCCTTTGGGCTCGCCTCTGCCCCACGGGTGTTTACAAAGTGACTTGTGGTGGTAGCGGCGTATCTACGCAAGCTGGGAGTGCACGTGTTCCCGTATCTCGACGATTGGCTGGTCAAGAACACCTCGGAGGCGGGAGCTCTCCGGTCCATGCAGTGCACTATTCGCCTCCTGGAGCTGCTGGGGTTTGTGATAAACTACCCAAAGTCCCATCTCCAACCTGCCCAATCTCTGGAATTCATAGGAGCTCTGCTGAATACTCAGACGGCTCAGGCCTTCCTTCCAGAAGCGAGGGCCTACAACCTCCTGTCCCTGGCTTCCCAGACCAGAGCGTCTCAGCAGATCACAGCTCGGCAGATGTTGAGACTTCTGGGTCATATGGCCTCTACAGTTCATGTGACTCCCATGGCTCGTCTTCACATGAGATCTGCTCAATGGACCCTAGCTTCCCAGTGGTATCAAGCCACCGGGAATCTAGAAGATGTCATCCGCCTCTCCACCAGCTGCCGCAATTCACTGCGCTGGTGGACCATTCGGACCAATTTGACCTTGGGGCGCCCATTCCAAATTCCACAGCCCACGAAAGTGCTAACGACGGATGCGTCTCTCCTGGGCTGGGGGGCTCATGTCGATGGGCTTCACACCCAAGGACTGTGGTCGCTCCAGGAACAGGATCTTCAGATCAACTTCCTGGAGCTCCGAGCGGTCTGGAACGCACTGAAGGCTTTCAGAGATCGGCTGTCCTGTCAAATTATCCAAATTCGGACAGACAATCAGGTTGCAATGTATTACATCAACAAGCAGGGGGGCACCGGATCTCGCCCCCTGTGTCAGGAAGCCGTCGGGATGTGGCGCTGGGCTCGCCAGTTCGGCATGCTTCTCCAAGCCACATACCTGGCAGGCGTAAACAACAGTCTGGCCGACAGACTGAACAGAGTCATGCAACCGCACGAGTGGTCGCTCCATTCCAGAGTGGTACGCAAGATCTTCCGAGAGTGGGGCACTCCCTCGGTGGACCTTTTCGCCTCTCAGACCAACCACAAGCTGCCTCTGTTCTGTTCCAGACTTCAGGCACACGGCAGACTAGCGTCGGATGCCTTTCTCCTCCATTGGGGGACCGGCCTCCTGTATGCTTATCCTCCCATACCTTTGGTGGGGAAGACCTTACTGAAGCTCAAGCAAGACCACGGCACCATGATTCTGATAGTGCCTTTTTGGCCCCGTCAGATCTTGTTCCCTCTACTTCTGGAGTTGTCCTCCGAAGAACCGTGGAGATTGGAGTGTTTTCCGACCCTCATTTCGCAGAACGACGGAGCGCTTCTGCACCCCAACCTCCAGTCTCTGGCTCTCACGGCCTGGATGTTGAGGGCGTAGATTTTGCTTCGTTGGGTTTGTCTGAGGGTGTCTCCCGTGTCTTGCTTGCCTCTAGGAAGGATTCCACTAAAAAGAGTTACTTTTTCAAGTGGAGGAGGTTTGTCGTTTGGTGTGAGAGCAAGGCCCTAGAACCTCGTTCTTGCCCTGCACAGAACCTGCTTGAATACCTTCTGCACTTATCAGAGTCTGGCCTCAAGACCAACTCAGTAAGGAATCACCTTAGTGCGATTAGTGCTTACCATTATCGTGTAGAGGGTAAAGCCATCTCTGGAGAGCCTTTAGTCGTTCGATTTATGAGAGGCTTGCTTTTGTCAAAGCCCCCTGTCAAGCCTCCTGCAGTGTCATGGGATCTCAACGTCGTCCTCACCCAGCTGATGAAACCTCCTTTTGAGCCACTGAATTCCGGCCATCTGAAGTACTTGACCTGGAAGGTCATTTTCTTGGTGGCAGTTACTTCAGCTCATAGGGTCAGTGAGCTTCAAGCCCTGGTAGCTCATGCTCCGTATACTAAATTTCATCACAACAGAGTAGTGCTCCGCACTCACCCAAAGTTCCTGCCGAAGGTGGTGTCGGAGTTCCATCTTAACCAGTCAATTGTCTTGCCAACATTCTTTCCCAGGCCGCATACCCGCCCTGCTGAACGTCAGTTGCACACATTGGACTGCAAGAGAGCATTGGCCTTCTACTTGGAGCGGACACAGCCCCACAGACAGTCCGCCCAATTGTTTGTTTCTTTCGACCCTAACAGGATAGGGGTCGCTGTCGGGAAACGCACCATCGCCAATTGGCTAGCAGATTGCATTTCCTTCACTTACGCCCAGGCTGGGCTGACTCTTGAGGGTCATGTCACGGCTCATAGTGTCAGAGCCATGGCAGCGTCGGTGGCTCACTTGAAGTCAGCCACTATTGAAGAGATTTGCAAGGCTGCAACGTGGTCATCTATCCACACATTCACATCACATTACTGCCTCCAGCAGGATACCCGACGCGACAGTCGGTTCAGGCAGTCGGTGCTGCAGAATCTGTTTGGGGTGTAAATCCAACTCCACCCTCCAGGACCCGAATTTATTCTGGTCAGGCTGCACTCTCAGTTAGTTGTTCTTCGTAGGTCAATTTTCTGTTGTACCCTTGCCGTTGCGAGGTTAAATTGGCCTGGGTTCTTGTTTTGAGTGAGCCTGAGAGCTAGGGATACCCCAGTCGTGCGAACAAGCAGCCTGCTTGTCCTCGGAGAAAGCGAATGATACATACCTGTAGCAGGTGTTCTCCGAGGACAGCAGGCTGATTGTTCTCACCTCCCCTTTGGAGTTGCGTTTTGATCATTTTTGCTTGTCATTCAACTGAGCGGGAACGGTCACGCACGGGTGGGAAGACGGCCGCGCATGCGCGGTGGGCGTGCCCTGCATGCGGGACCGCCCGTGAAGTTTTGTTCCGGTTGGTGGGGGCTGCCGTGGACGTCAACCCAGTCGTGAGAACAATCAGCCTGCTGTCCTCGTAGAACACCTGCTACAGGTATGTATCATTCGCTGTACTGAAAGAACCAGTGATCCAGCATGCCATTTATTTGTAGGGTTGAGTATAACTTTATGGGGAGTTAGCCAGGTGAACAAAGAAGAAAGTGTCTTTTGAAGGGATTCCAGATCTATAGAAAAAGGGGCTGTGGGATATATCAAAAGGATGAAAAAATAAAAAGAGCAAGAAGATACCAAAGTCTCAAACAAAACAACATCTTGTAATGTAAATTGCAAAGTACGTAATAGTTCTAGATTCCTGTGAAGTGCAAAAATGAGAGAAGGGAAAAAGCCTCTGCACCCACTCCACCCAGTATTTAATATTTATAGGGTAAGAAGGAGAAACCGTGGTTCAACATCGGCATAAAAAAACCCTTTATTTAATACTCTTCTTACTAAAAGCTTCACAGGAATAACATCAGTGGATCCAAAAATAAGTAAAAAGAAACTTAAACTTCCAAATTGTTTGTATGACAAACGGGGGTGCATTATGGAGGAGCCCTAGACACCAGGGATTTTTTTGACAGGGGTTGCCACTAAATACCAAGGATTTTTTAAAGTTTGGGAGGGAGCGGGGTCATGCATGTTTGTGTAGGGGGACTGCTGCTAGACACTAGGGATTCTGGGCCAATGCAGAAAGCTATGTCCAGGTCTGAGGGCTCTCCTTAATCTTTCTGAGCCTCCTCAGATCTAGTTAAATTTCTCATACAGTGGACATCAACACACAACTAAGAAGCATCTCTACATTGCTGCAGATTGGCTTAATAGCCTCTTTACCATACATTTTAATATGCTATGCACTGACTATCATATGAGAAATTTGCAGTGCTAAAACACTTTCTGCATTGTGTATATCTGTCCACAGTAGCTTTCTGCATTGGCACCTCAGATAGAATGAATGTTCATGGGACCAGATCCTAGCCTGATTCTGACTGAGCTGGTGAAAAAATATAACCTTTTATGAGTTCTCTCTCACATATTGTTATAGGTGAGGGAGAACGATTGTTTTCTTATCGGATGATATTTTAATGTTGGTTCCTGTCTGTGCTACTCTGCAAAAAAAAGTCTGTAAAAGTTTCTTATGCTGTGGATAAAATTCAGACAGGTTGTCAAACATATGTTTCAATTGAATTAGAATAAAATTAAAGTTTTATGGTTTTCTGATTCTTTAATAGATGTTCCTTTTAATTTAATATTACCTAATGGCATAGTTTTGCAAGTGGAAAAAGAATTTAGGGTTTTGAGTGTCATCTTGGATTACTCGTTTTGAAGCCCAGATTAATCAAATTTGTAAAAAAATCTTTGTTCAGAATGTGTCAATTGAGGCTGATAAGGTCATATTTTCATAAATCTTATTTTGCACTTTTGGTTCATATATTGAATTTGTCTAATCTTGACTACTGTAATTCACTGTATGTTGAACTTAGGAAGTTATTAGCTAAATTACAGTTACTGCAGAATACAGCAATATGATTAATTTTTTGATTGCGGAAATATGATAGCATGTCTGGGCATATGAAAAAATTACATTGGCTTTGTGTCCATTCAAGAATTATTTTTAAAGCTGGATGTTTAGTTTTTCTGGTTTTATGTGGACATAAGTTTTACTTGTTTTTATACTTCTGTTCGAATTCGTAAGTTTGCAACTGAAATATCCAGTTTTTAAGAATATACGATTTAAGAGGCAGCTTGGTTCAATATTTTCATTTAAGGTTATTACTTTGTAGAATAATAACATCTACCTGCTTTTTGTCAAGAAGTAAATTATATGCATTTTTGTAAGAAGTTAAAACCCTTTTTATTTGATACATTTTTGATTGATTTTATGTTTTCTTTTAATATTTATCATTTCTCACCTCAATGAGTTTTGAATTGCAAACTGCCTAGAACCTGTTGTTGGGATCGGTGCGGTCTGTAAATCATGAATTAGATTAGAAGAAACTCCAGGTTTGAATAAAAAAAAGTGAGAGAAATACTGCAGTGTAAGGAACCCAAATATGATGCCACCTCTTACTGAGTTAGTGTATGATTGAAAATCACATCACGTTTTATGCATTAGGAAATGCATTCCATCAGAAAGAAAGGATAAACATAAAAGCATTTACCCTTAGTGAGATTCCTCTCATTAGCCATTTTTTCCCTCACTTCTTCTTTAACTAGCAGGTCACAATCCTTTTTTACTGCCATTCCCATAGCAACATTATGATTTCACAAATAGAACATTGTTACTTTTTTGTTCTAACAACATGGCAATTCATCCAAGTAATTTCTTTTTATTCTTTTATGTAATTTTCTTCATAACTTTTCTGTTCAGACTGAATAAAGAAGTGTTTTAAGTACATACAATTTTGATCTTTTTCCTACTTTTTATATATCTCTATCCACATCTATTTTTCCTTGGTCTTTTTTCCTTTCAGTGTTTTTATCTTCAGACAGAAAATTATAATAGTTAAAATAATGGTGGAAATATGTATGAACTAAGACTGGGTGCATTTCTACTTGGTTAGAGAATGAGGTTCTAAATTCTGATTCTTATTGAATTGGTCAGCTTTGTGCAGTCTTCAATAAAGTTTATTCACATTTGAGCTACCCTTATTCTCTGCAAGTGCAGCAGCCCCTTTATCACTGCATACCACTATGCACATTTTCAGTGCAGAATTAACGGCAGAAGAAATCTGTATGCATATTTATTCTCATATATGCCTGTTGTACTTCCTTTATCTTCGTAACACCACATTGTTTGTTGTCTTCTATAATACTGCATTTCCACAGCTAGTGTACTTGATATTTTTAATAACCTTTTTTTCTAAAATATGAGTCTTTTTCTGGATTCTTGGTGGTTGTTGTGAATAATTCATTTTCAGCAGTTTATTTTGCATTTTTTATTCAGCAGTGCTTCTCAGCACTACTACTATGACTTATCCTTTGTACACAGCTTTGTACACTAAAACCACTGGTCTGATTAGATTGTCATAATGTAAAGTAGTTGACTTGCTGGTAGATATTACAGTGTCTGGTTCGAAAAGTTTGTCCAGTTCATCAGTGCATGTCCTACAGGAAGCAGGCTTTTGGAATTCTTCAGTAGAAGGAGAATAGCGGTGAGATTAAAGTCTGTCATAACCACCAAAAATACCTTTAAAAGTAAATTCAATACGAAATGTAAGTGAAAGGAGGAAAGGCTACCCATTTTGTTCCAGGTACAGTAAAGGTAGAGGAGCTAGCTGTTATTTCTAGTTTTAGGAGACTTTTTTTTGACACACACATCCTGCTGTTTGTTCAGAGAAAAAGTCTATGAAGAAAGCAGCCACCGTGTTTCATTCTCGAAATGCTAGGTATACCTTTGTTGTAGGACAGTAGTTGTTTTCATTATAAGCTCTACATGTTTACTATTCAGTGTAGTTACAGGAAAGAGACCAGTTCCCATATAAGTTCTGAGCACAACTGGAAGGCAGAGACGAGAGAAACATTTGCAGCTCTTCCCCTAGAGAGTTGATTTTGAGAATGGTTGTCTACGAAATAAAACTAACTACAAGCATAGGAATGTGTTTTTCTGTTTTTGTTTCTGAAAAAAAAATATGGTGTCTTACGAGATCTATTCTCTTTCATGTTTGTTAGGTATGCCTAACCACGGACAAACCAGACAAATGGTAAGAGATTGTTCATTAAAAACAAAATTGAACTGTCTCTAAAAAGAACTCCCTGTTTAAAGCATAGAGTATTTATTTCCATTATGTCCTTAGTATTTTGAATTTAATACTTGTTCTATTGGGCAGGGTTCATCTTTTCATTGGTGGAGAACAAAACAGAGCTTCAGATATAGTGTAATTCCATGGTGCTCACTACCTTTCATTTCGTCTTTATATGCCTAGCAAGGGTGAACCCAAGCTCTCATATCAGTTTGTTCCTGGAGCTCAAAAATATGCTATCGTGATCTATCATGTTGAGAAAGGTACTAAAATAGAACTTATTGAATTTAAGAGCCAAGAAACAGCAACATTTTATTTAGGAACATGTAGTATAGAATTTTGTAATGGAGCATATATTCTTTTAACATGTATTCAGAAAATGGGGTGTTTTCACCTAAGAGAACTCAATCCATCTGAAAAAAAAAATTGGGTTTCACTGGAAAATATGATATAACTGAGATTTCATGTTCGAAATATTTCCTTGCTATAGTTTACACCACTGCTTTTTTTTGTTTCAAATATATTCTCATGCTGTGATCTTTCTCAAATGGCCAAAGTAGCCCATAGTATTAGAGTATGGTGTGAAGTCAAATAAGAGTTTTCCTGTCTTGTTAGGACAGTACTAATGTGTTTTTGTATCCGTGCTTATGTATCTATGTGTGAGAATAGCTATACATACATGTATACTTATATAAAATTAATGATCGTCACATGATTGGTTGGAGTAAGCAACCACTCGGGTTTTCTCCAGTTTCTTGGAATGTGCTAGGGGAATTTATTTATTTATTTATTTATTTTTGTTACATTTGTACCCCGCGCTTTCCCACTCATGGCAGGCAATGGAGGGTTAAGTGACTTGCCCAGAGTCACAAGGAGTTGCCTGTGCCGGGAATCAAACTCAGTTCCTCAGTTCCCCAGGACCAAAGTCCACCACCCTAACCACTAGGCCACTCCTCCACTAATTTGTCTAAAGAGATAATTTAAATATTCCCATCGATAATTCTGATTTCTGTCATTTAGAAGCAGTTTTCATTGTAAGATTTTGGAGTTAAAGCACATCAGTAAGTGTATTTTAGATTTGGCTTTGGTTCTGGAGGGTACTGGCTATTTGTGTCTGGCCTGTAAAGAAACTCAAAAATGACAGGCCAGCAGGAAGGAAAAGTAGGACAATAATCTAGACATGGAAATTACAAAATAGATTTCACATTGACATTTTTTCAGCAAAGAGCCTACTTCAGGACAAAGGCACTTCATGTGATAGAATCCCTTCTAAATTTCTAAGCAGCTGATGTGGTGGAAACAGAGTATGTGTTGGATTTCCGTAACTTGACCAGACTTAAAATGTTTTACATGCCCCCAAGGAATAAATACTTTTATAGAAATCAACTGCTGTTAAGAGGGCTTTGTACAAACAAGCACTAAGGGGCCCTTTTAATAAGCTGCGATAAAAGGGGCCCTGCGCTAGCAGCGGTGGCCATTTTTGCCGCACACCAGGGCCCCTTTTACTGCAGCGAGTAAAAAGGCCATTTCAGGGGGGAGCACTCCGCCACTCATTGAGGTAGCGGTAAGGGCTCCCATGCTAACCCAGCAGTTGCGCTACCTGATTACTGCTGGGTAACCACCTGCAGAAATATTTTGTAAATATTTCCGCTAGCGCCAGAAATGGGGTGAAACTACCGCCAGCACCTACATTGGGCCAGCGGTAGTTCTGGGTTGCCGAGCAGCAACCCTTTAGTAAAAAGGCCCCTAAAACTTTTATTTATGTATATCTGCTTTTATCCTGCCAATCCAGGAAATGTCTGTCATTTTGCAGATTACAATTCAAACATTTACAATCAGTTGACCAAAACCCACACACAAGTTAATCAATAAAACTGCTACCCCCCCCCCCCCCCCCAAAAAAAAAAAAAACCCTCAATACCTCCACATTCAGGGGTCCTTTTACTAAGGTGCACCGAAAAATGGCCTGTGCTGGTGTAGACCACATATATTGGGCCCACGCAGGTCCATTTTTCAGCACGCCTGCAAGAAAGGACCTTTTGGGGGGGGGCAAAAATGGATGTCCGGCAAAATTAAAATTGACACATGTCCATTTTGGGCCTGAGACCTTACTGCCCGGGCCACGCGGTAGCCAGGTGGTAGTTCAAACTTGACGTGCGTAGGACACTTGTACGCGCCTATGCAGCTTAGTAAAAGGGCCCCTTAGGTTCTAAATTCCTCTGTAAATGTTAAAAAAAAAAAAAAAAAAGCCTTCAGTTTTTTTTTTCAGAAGGGAAGAAAAATCCTGTTTACCTCTTGAAGCTTGAGTCTGACTATTCCATAAAAACCACCAAAAAAGCTCAGGTACAAACTATCTTGCCTCTTTAATAGATGGTACCCTCACTAATTGTATGGCCTCGGAATGCAGGGATCTCCCAGGAATATGGAAATGAATCTTATTCTATAAATATCCAAGGGCCAAATTGTGGGTGACTTTGAACACCAACATTTAAGGGGTATAGTTACTAACATGAGCTACCATTAAAATGTGTTGTTGTTATTATTATTATTATTATTATTATTATTATTACTGTTAACTCCTGTTATTAGTAATTAGGTCTTATTGCATAAAATGGGACTTGGGTAAAATAACATAGGCTAACAGTAGTACATGTTACTAAGGGCCTTTTTACTAAGCCACGGTAGGCTCTACATGTGTGCAGCGCATTCCCAAATGAGACTACCGCCAGGCCAGCACACCCTGCTGGTAGTTATTTCAGATTTGGCGTGTGCCCATATCGTGTGGATGAATTATTTATTTATTTATTTTCTCCTACACGCACCAGTTCTGGCGGTAATGGTAGTTGGCGCACACCAACCAGTCACAGCGTGTGAACCTTTACCACTAGATCAGTGGGTGGAGTTATGGGCTCAGGCCGGTCTTGGGAGTGCACTGGTTTCATTTTTACCGCAGGCCCTTTTTCCATCCCATTTTAAAAAAGCCTTTTTTGTAGATGCTGTAAAAACTGGCCCGGCACACGCCCAATACATGCGCCTACACTACCGCAGGCCACTTTTTACCGTGGCTTAAAGGGCTCCTAAATATGTCCCTAAGATGTTTAATTTTAAACAACCAGTTTTTTTGCCAGCATTGTATCAAAATTTCTTAATGTAGTAAACAAATTATATGGAAAACACAGCCACTTGGCCATGGTAATGTAGACTGTGCTAACCAGCCCAAAGAAGAAGGACCACTGAGTGCAAGAATGCCACTGTCTCTCCTTTCTGAGGTAGATCAGGCCTCCAAACCTCCCCCTCCCCCACCCCATTAACTCTTACCTCCACAGAACAAATCCAGCACTCTCCAACATTACCTCTAAGCTGTAGGGATAGTGCTTCAATATTGTGTTTTCAATCACTATGGACATGCAGGTTCCCTAGAGTTCTGCAGAGCTTGTCCATCTCTTGCTATTAAAAATGTGATACTGAAACATCACCCCTCTTTTAAGTAGGAATGTAGGTGGACTCCCACACAGCTTAAAGGGAACATTGCCCCTCTCCTATGTTTTTGTTTGCAGGCCAATGTGTCTGCCATTTTGCACTGTGGCCAACAGGACTAAAATTCTCTCTGTCCTTGTCGGCAAAGATTTGATGACACCTAGGAGACCATAAGTGGGAAAATATGGGGATGTATTGGGCGTTCTGTGGTCTGGAAATACCTCTCTGTGATTTAATGTTATGAGTTGTAGTAGGATCATCATTGTTTGAAAAGAAGAGGGGACTTTGTGGGCCCGCAGGGCCTATTTTCAGTCTTGAAAAGGGGGATTACAATGGAGGGGTGCTTCAGAGGATTATAATTGTGTTTTGGAGTGGGAGGTCCAGTGATATATGTTAACATGAGCCACAGGCAGGTAAACAAACACCTGCTGCATTGAAGTGGCTCATGTTAAGCATTGCACTATCCAGCATTAATATCTAATGGTGAGTCATTAATGTAATTTTTCTCTTTCCTTGGTGGGGGAGGAGGATTGCATTTGCATACCTGCTAAGTTACCATGTTTGTAATGTTAACAAGCACGCAGGTAACACATGGATATAGGCATTGCATGTTAAATGTGGGTATTAACACTAGTGCATGGTGTTAGTACATAAGCCTTAAATTTTGAAACTTTGAAAACATTTTAGCAGTGTGCACGTTAAGAGGACTTTGAAACAAGTAGGAAACTTTAAAAGAATGTTACTTCTTGATTCTTTAGTTAAATGCTTCAGTAGAGATCAGCCTATATAAACTTATGAATTAGGTTGTCACATGGAGAGATTAACATTTCAATCCCTATGCTAGAAATTTGAAATTACTTTTGCATTTACTTCAAAAGCAAGATGTTCTGGTTAACCCATCATAGACTTTAACCATTTTTATACTCTGGGTTTGTGCGTACACTTGGCTAATATTCCTTAAAGATGAGTTACTAAGAAGAATTTAAAGATACGCAGTACATGTTTATAGAGCTGGAGACATGCATAGGAAATTAATCTGCACAACAGCTTTTCAGCATTTAAAATCTTAAAATTATAGTTGCATTTCTAATGCCATATGATTTGGTGAAGGGTTTTTTAAATTCATTTTTACGATCTCAACTTTTTCCCAAGAAAGAAATCATTTTTTATAGAGAATAGGTTCAGCTTGTAGAACAGATTTTATTATGGATTGATATCTTTTGGTTGTACCAATTTAAGAATTATCTAAAGAAAATGGTACAAATGAGCTTTCAAGGGCACATGTTATGTCCCTTCTTCAGATGAAAAGGATTTATATAGTCTTGAAAACTTCTGTAGAGCATCCTTTTTGGATAATTCTGATGTTGGTTCAATAAAACACATAATAACGTGAAAAGCATACAGTTTGTTCCATAATCAATGCAGCTACTAGAACGTTGCACTGCAAAGTCTGATTTGAGGTGCATTAGTAATGCTTTGCTTTCTTCTGCTTTTGCTTATAATGCATTGTCCTGCTATAACCTGAAAAGGGTCTGAATATCTAACACTATTGTTTGCTTTTTTTCTGAGCTCTGTTTTCGTATGATTGGTTTTTCCATAGTCTGTATTGTCATTTTTCTTTATATATTCTGCCAGGGACCAAGCCGAAATTTGCTACTCAATGGGAAATCGTACCCAACAAAAGTCAGATTAATTCGTGGTGGATCCATGCCACCAGTGAAAAGGAGGAGGATGAATTGGATTGATGCTCCTGATGATGTTTTCTACATGACCACTGAGGAAACAAGGTTGGTAACAGACATGAAGTGGGATCTGTTTTTCTTATATTAAGAATTTCCGTTGCTTCTTTTGGTCTGAGTGTGCGGATTATAAGTAAAAATTGATATTTTATTTTTTTCTGTGAAATAAAATATCTAACCCATTTAGAAGATAATTTTATAAAGTCACACACATTTTCATGCAGCTGTTTTGTAAAGTCTAGAATGCACTTATTTAATTTTATGAAATACTAGCATAGGTGTGAAGAAGTGTGTGTAGATGAAGGTGCTAGCACATGCACAAACTCATGGTCTGGTGTAAATGTTAACATTTACTTCCATATCATCATGCTGATCAATCCATAGACTGGTGGGTTGTGTCCATCTACCAGCAGGTGGAGATAGAGAGCAAACTTTTGCCTCCCTATATGTGGTCATGTGCTGCCGGAAACTCCTCAGTATGTTCTCTATCTCAGCAGGTGGTGGTCACACACAGCAGCAGCTCTGGCTAGGCCTCCAAGCCTAATTTTTAGGTTTTGTTGAGTGCCTGGGGTTGAGGGCTCTTCTTGAGCAAGTGCAAACCTGGTGGCGCCAGGTCCCTCCTTTTCTCCACCCTCCCGCTGGCTCCGTTTAAAAAAAAAAAAAAAATTTTGAACGTCCTTAAAGGCGTTTATTTCGACGTTTATTTAAACGTTTATTGCAGCTACTCACTGGGACACCAGGTCGTTACAGCTCGGAGCGGACAGCAGGTAATTTTTACCTTTTATAGCGGGCAGGGGGTTTCCCGATTGGTCTCCACGTGGCCCATGGCGTCGGAGGGCGAGGGCGCAAAGAGTCGCTCCCCGGATCGCGTGTGCGCTTCCAGAGGGGATGCGGGGGTCTTAAAGTCTGATTCGCCCTTGTTGGGTGACAGTTTTGTGACCGATGAGTGTCCCGGTCCTTCCTCCGGTGTGGCGGTTTTTCCCGCCATAAACGCCCATCCCCCGCGGCTCGCCTCCGCCATATTGGTCGGCCACGCGGCTCGGACGGCTTCTTCTTGGGCCGCCCTTGAGGTGGGAGACATTGATGCCATAAACGCCCTTAATTTGGGCGACTGCACAGAAGCGGCTAAAGTTAAGCGCCGTTCTTCCCGCGCGGCTCCTTCGCGGAGTGTCGCGCTGGACGCCATCTTGGATGCGCAGCATGTCTCTCCCCCGCTCTTGCGAGCGCCGGTTGAGGGTGCGTCTAGGGCTGTAGCCCAGGCTGCGGAAGTGCACAGTCTGGGGGGTTTCTCCCCCGAGTTTGTTTTGCTGCTGCATCAGGCCTTCCTTATGCAAAACGCTGCCCCTGCTCCCTCGTCTGGTAAAGAGGTTGAGGTCCCCGGAGGTAAACGCCCTCGGGTTGATTCCCAGGCCTTGGAGGACTTTGTCTCCTCCGATGTAGATGAGGGCAGCGTATCTGAGGTCTCCCAACGGTCCTTTGCGGATTCCTTGGAGGAGATGGATCCCCGCTCGGATGGAGCGGATGAACCCTCTGCAGCGCGGCTCTTTAGCTCAGAGGATTTGCCCAACCTGTTAGTGCAGGCCATGGGCATTTTGAAGATTTCCTCTCCGGAGGACGTCTCTCCCTCAGCCCCTGTTGGCTCTGCCATTATGCTGGGGACGAAGCGCCCGCCTAGAACCTTCCACGTGCATGATGCCATGCACACCTTAATTTCGGCTCAATGGGATGTCCCGGAAGCGAGCCTTAAAGTGGCTAGGGCTATGTCCCGCCTCTATCCTTTGCCTGAAAGTGAACGTGAGGCCTATCTGTGGCCTACCGTGGATTCTTTAATCACTGCGGTGACTAAGAAAACGGCGTTGCCGGTGGAAGGTGGCACGGCCCTAAAGGACGCCCAAGACAGAAGATTGGAGGCGGCCTTAAGGTCGTCCTTTGAGGCGGCTGCTTTAAGTTTGCAGGCCTCAGTTTGCGGCTCCTATGTGGCCAGAGCGTGCCTGACTTTGGTGCAGCGGGCTTCCCCCTCGGATCATTCCTTGAGGGCTGATTGGCCGGCCCCGGAATCGGGCTTGGCCTATTTGGCAGACTTGCTGTATGATGTCTTGAGGGCCTCAGCTAAAGGCATGGCTCAGACAATCTCTGCGCGGCGGTGGCTTTGGCTGAAGCATTGGTCTGCTGACCATGCCTCTAAATCCCGCCTAGCAAAATTGCCTTTTAAAGGCAAGCTGCTCTTTGGGGTCGAGCTGGACAAAATCGTGACCGATCTCGGCACGTCTAAGGGCAAGAAGTTACCAGAGGTCAGGGCTCGGGCTAGTACTCGTCCCGGTACCTCCAGAGGACGGTTTCAGGAAGCCCGTCGGTACCGCCCGGGCAGGTCGGGCTCTTCTGCCTCCTCTTCCTTCAAGAGGAACTTCTCCCCCAAGCAGCATTCCTTTCGCAGAGACCGCCGTCCCGGAGGTGCTCCCTCCGGTCCTCCCCCAGGGTCTCGTACCCAATGACGGGGCCTTGGTCCACACCCCAGTGCAGATTGGAGGACGGCTGTCCTCGTTTATGGGCGAGTGGACCACAATAACTTCAGACGCTTGGGTGCTGGAAGTCATCAAAGACGGCTACAAGCTAGAGTTCTGCCGACCCTTAAGAGACGGGTTTGTACTCTCTCCCTGCAAGTCTCCGGTCAAAGCTGTGGCAGTGCAGCAGACCTTGGACAATCTGATCCGCCTGGGTGCGGTCGTTCCGGTGCCAGAAAATCAGCTTGGCAAGGGACGTTACTCCATTTACTTTGTGGTACCAAAGAAAGGAGGTTCTGTACGGCCTATCCTCGACCTCAAGGGGTCAATCGGGCCTTGAAAGTTCGGCACTTCGCATGGAGTCTCTCCGCTCTGTTATAGCGGCAGTGAAGGCAGGGGAGTACCTGGCATCCTTGGACATCAAGGAAGCGTACTTGCATATTCCCATCTGGCCTCCCCATCAACGCTTTCTGCGTTTTGCAGTCCTGGGCCGACACTTCCAGTTCAGAGCCCTCCCGTTCGGGTTGGCTACTGCTCCGCGGACCTTCTCCAAAGTCATGGTGGTCATCGCGGCCTTCCTGAGGAAGGAAGGAGTACAAGTCCATCCTTATCTGGACGACTGGTTGATCCGAGCCCCCTCTTATGCAGAGTGCGGCAAAGCTGTGAACCGGGTGGTTGCTCTTTTGAGCTCCCTGGGGTGGATCATCAACTGGGAGAAAAGCCAGCTGCGCCCGACTCAGTCCCTGGAGTATCTGGGAGTTCGATTCGACACCCAAGTGGGCAGAGTGTTCCTGCCAGACTATCGGATTGTCAAACTTCAGGCTCAGGTGGACCAGTTCCTAGTAGCCTCTCCTCTTCGGGCTTGGGACTATGTGCAGCTGTTGGGCTCTATGACGGCCACGATGGAAGTAGTGCCCTGGGCCAGGGCTCATATGAGACCACTACAACACTCTCTCCTGCAGCGCTGGACTCCGATGTCGGAGGATTATGCTGTGCGCCTTCCCTTGGACCCAGCAGTGCGCAAGGCGCTGAGCTGGTGGATGCAGACAGACAGGTTGTCTGCGGGAATGCCTCTGGTGACCCCGGAGTGGATTGTTGTCACGACGGACGCCTCTTTGTCGGGCTGGGGAGCCCACTGCTTGGGAAGGACAGCGCAGGGGCTCTGGTCTCCTGCAGAGGCAAAGTGGTCTATCAACCTCCTGGAACTCAGAGCCATTCGGTTGGCGCTTTTGGAGTTCATCCCGGTACTGGCGTTGAAGCCAGTACGGGTCCTGTCGGACAATGCCACGGCTGTGGCCTATGTCAACCGCCAGGGAGGTACCAAGAGCGCCCCTCTAGCCAAGGAGGCTATGAGTCTATGCCAGTGGGCGGAAGCGAACCTGGAACAGCTGTCAGCGGCCCACATTGCCGGAGTCATGAATGTCAAGGCGGACTTTCTCAGTCGCCATACCTTGGAGCCCGGAGAGTGGCAGCTATCTGCTCAGGCGTTCTTGGACATCACGAAGCGCTGGGGCCAGCCGAGCCTAGATCTGATGGCGTCATCGGCCAATTGCCAAGTGCCGCGTTTTTTCAGCAGAGGACGGGACCCTCGATCCCTGGGAGTAGATGCTCTTCTCCAACAGTGGCCGACACAAGAGCTTCTCTATGTGTTCCCGCCCTGGCCCACGCTGGGCAGGGTGCTAGACCGGGTGGCAAAGCATCCAGGCTGGATAATCCTGGTGGGTCCGGATTGGCCCAGACGTCCCTGGTATGCGGACTTGATCAGGCTCTCAGTCGACGATCCTCTGCGGCTGCCAGTGGAGCAGGGCCTGTTGCATCAGGGTCCCGTGGTGATGGAGGATCCCTCCCCCTTTGGTCTTACGGCCTGGCTATTGAGCGGCAGCGTCTGAGGAAGAAGGGCTTCTCAGACAAGGTCATCGCCACTATGCTGAGAGCGAGGAAGCGCTCTACTTCTACTGCTTACGCCAGGGTTTGGCGTACCTTTGCAGCGTGGTGTGAAGCAGGCTCATTTTCTCCATTCACTGCTCCAATTTCTTCAGTGTTGGCATTCCTGCAAGAAGGTCTGGAGAAAGGCCTGTCGCTCAGTTCCCTTAAAGTCCAGGTAGCGGCCCTGGCTTGCTTCAGGGGCCGCCTGAAGGGTGCTTCCCTGGCTTCGCAGCCAGATGTGGTGCGTTTTCTCAAGGGAGTTAATCACCTGCGCCCTCCTCTGCACTCGGTGGTGCCTGCGTGGAATCTCAATCTGGTGCTAAAAGCATTACAGAAGCCGCCTTTTGAACCCTTGTCGAGGGCATCTCTGAAAGACCTGACGTTGAAAGCAGTCTTTTTGGTGGCTATCACTTCAGCCAGAAGAGTTTCCGAGCTCCAGGCGCTCTCATGTCGAGAGCCTTTTCTGCAGTTCACTGAGGCAGGAGTGACTATTCGCACAGTGCCTTCCTTCCTGCCCAAGATTGTTTCTCGCTTCCATGTGAATCAGCAGCTCTGTCTCCCTTCCTTTCGTAGGGAGGACTACCCAGAGGAATACTCTGCTCTTAAATATCTGGATGTGAGACGAGTCATCTTCAGATACTTGGAAGTGACCAATGATTTCCGGAAATCGGATCATCTGTTTGTCCTGTTTGCAGGTCCTCGTAAGGGTCTGCAGGCTGCTAAGCCTACAGTGGCAAGATGGGTCAAGGAAGCCATTGCAGCGGCTTATGTGGCCGCAGGGAAGGTGCCGCCTATCCAGCTGAAGGCTCACTCCACTAGAGCTCAGGCGGCCTCGATGGCAGAGGCCGGGTCCGTCTCCTTGGTAGAGATATGCAAGGCGGCAACTTGGGCATCGGCCCATACATTCTCCAAGCTTTACCGCTTGACTGTGGCGGCACGGGCGGAGGCCCGGTTTGGAGCTTCAGTGTTGAGGTCAGGGATTTCAATGTCCCTCCCTGGGTGAGTACTGCTTCGGTACATCCCACCAGTCTATGGATTGATCAGCATGATGATATGGAAGGTAAAATTATGTATCATACCTGATAATTTTCTTTCCATTAATCATAGCTGATCAGTCCATAGCCCCTCCCAGATATCTGTACTGTTTATATTCTGGTTGAATTTTAGGTTCAAGTTTAGTCTTCAGTTACTTCAGGAGGACTTCGTGTTCAAGTTTTTTCACTTGGATTCTTCAAGAGTTGAGACGCGTTTGTGTTACAGTGAGCTGCTGCATTCCTCTCCCCTCCGTTTTACGGGGCTGGATTGAGACTTAAATTCTGCCGGCACTCCCTCCCGCTTCGTGCGGCTGTAGGGCAGCTTTGTACCCCTCCCGCTTCGGCGGTGTTAGGGTCAGTCAGCTCCTCCCGCAGTTGCGGTTGCAGGATAAGCCAGATCCCCCCGCATCGGCGGGGTGGTGTCCCTCCCCCGCTCCGCGGGGATGAGCTGGACGGATTCCCCTCCCCCACTTGTGTGGGGATGAGCTGGGTTACTTCCCCTCCTCCGTTTCGGCGGTGGTGAGCTGGGCAGAGTGTCCCTTTGTGGGTGTAATTCTCTAAGTGCTGAGTCCTGCGGATGGAGCTTTGATATCGACATACTGAGGAGTTTCCGGCAGCACATGACCACATATAGGGAGGCAAAAGTTTGCTCTCTATCTCCACCTGCTGGTAGATGGACACAACCCACCAGTCTATGGATTGATCAGCTATGATTAATGGAAAGAAAATTATCAGGTATGATACATAATTTTACCTTTTCACATACACATGTGTAAATTAGGGAATTTTAATAATCTATACACACAAGTGTGGACTTTAATGCTCCCGTTAATACCAATCAAATAGTTCATAGTGGATTCCGACAACGAATAATAGATCAAAATGGATCTAGAATGCAACAGTAACAAGATAGTTGTGAGTATCAAGATCATTAATAGAAGTCTCACTCTCACAGAATCACTAACATGATTGCAATACTTCCTAATCATATATTTCTGAAACAAAAATGTTAGCAACTTTTTCTTAAGTGTCATAACCTAAAGTTTCAAAAGAGAGGGAAAACAGCATACAAATACAACAAGGCAAACAAAAAAAGCAAACACTGGGCCTTCAGGATTGAGAAAAATGTAGTCCTTTAATATCACAAATACCCGACACGGGCCGTGTTTCGGCGTACAACCGCCTGCATCAGGGGTCTGACATGAAGACACATAAAAATAAATGTTTTTTAATATATATACATATATATCTGTGCGTGGTGTGTATGTAGTATAGTGAATATATGTGTATATGTATATGGTTTTAAGTTGTGATAATGATGTGCATATGACTGAAATTATTGTTTACTGATATTGTTTAATTAATTTATGGTTTTAATTTATTTTTATGTGTCTTCATGTCAGACCCCTGATGCAGGCGGTTGTACGCCGAAACACGGCCCGTGTCGGGTATTTGTGATATTAAAGGACTACATTTTTCTCAATCCTGAAGGCCCCCAGTGTTTGCTTTTTTTGATAACCTAAAGTTTGCCTTAATTTAAAAGGGAAAGAGTTCCACAAACTAGCCGCTTGATATGCGAATAAACAAGTAAACAATTTCTTTGACAAAATCCCACAAGGACTAAGAAAAGAAAGTAAAGATAAATTTTGGGTATTGTGAAATTGTTGTAATTTTGAATTGCAAGTAAGAAAAATCATGTATTGGGGTATCAAGCCATATTGGCATTTACCTACATTCTTGGTGCCTAAAAATAGCTTCATATAAAATTTCCGTCTTATAGGGTAATGGTATATTATACACATAACTGGAAGTTATTGATGGCAAACCAAAGTAAAGATAAAATAAATGATTTACGTTGTGCTTGTACATATGTACTAGTTTTATCTTTTGGCAGTTATGGATTCTTATAGTCTAGCAGCCATTTAAATAACTTGTGCTTAGATGAGGTGGGCTGGTAAAGAGAGGTTTGATGTTCAATATACCAAATGTTCTTAATGCTGGTTTACACTATATAGTAAAAATTTGTAATGATAGAAATTAAAATAGCTGTGATCCCAAAAGTTAGGTGGAACAAATTGTTTTTTTCTTGCTAGATATACAGCTACCTAAAATCTAGTAGCCAACTTGTATATTGTCCCAATCTTCACATTTTGGCTTTCACAGACTGATGATAGGTTTGCAAAATCAAATAAGAGAAGGAGACAGGCTATTTATGTTTGGAAAAAAAACAATGGTAATTGATAAGATGGAGAGGGTAGAATTTCTAAAGAGGACGACCAACACAAAAAATGTCTGTACATTCTTCGCTCAGTTATTTATAGAAGGAGAAGGTGATGGACCTAAAATGAGGTAAATGTTAGAGATTATGGAAAAAGGCATAGATAAGAAAACTGAGAATATCATTATGCATCTGTATAGGTCCCTGGTGCATCCACACCTTGAGAATTTATTTTTATTTATTACATTTGTACCCCGCTCTTTCCCACATACAGCAGGTCCAGTGCGGCTTACATAGTAAAAGAAAGCATCTTACATGGTAAAGAATACAGTAAAAACAAGGAAATGTAGGAACAGTATTATAAATTCCATATCATCAAGCTGATCAATCCATAGACTGGTGGGTTGTGTCCATCTACCAGCAGGTGGAGATAGAGAGCAAACTTTTGCCTCCCTATATGTGGTCATGTGCTGCCGGAAACTCCTCAGTATGTTCTCTATCTCAGCAGGTGGTGGTCACACACAGCAGCAGCTCTGGCTAGGCCTCCAAGCCTAATTTTTAGGTTTTGTTGAGTGCCTGGGGTTGAGGGCTCTTTTGAGCAAGTGCAAACCTGGTGGTGCCAGGTCCCTCCTTTTCTCCCCCCTCCCACTGGCTCCGTTAAAAAAAAAAAAATTTTTGAACGTCCTTAAAGGCGTTTATTTCGACGTTTATTTAAACGTTTATTGCAGCTACTCACTGGGACACCAGGTCTTTACAGCTCGGAGCGGACAGCAGGTAATTTTTACCTTTTTATAGCAGGCAGGGGGTTCCCCGATTTATCTCCACGTGGCATATGGCGTCGGAGGGCGAGGGCGTAAAGAGTCGCTCCCCGGATCGCTTGGGCGCTTCTAGAGGGGATGCGGGGGTCTTAAAGCCTGATTCGCCCTTGTTGGGTGACAGTTTCGTGGCCGATGAATGTCCCGGTCCTTCCTCCGGCGTGGCGATTTTTCCCGCCATAAACGCCCATCCCCCGCTCCTCGCCTCCGCCATCTTGGCCGGCCGGCTTCTTCTTGGGCCGCCCTTGAGGTTGGAGACATTAATGCCATGAACGCCCATAATTTGGGCGACGGCACAAAAGCGGCTAAAGTTAAGCGCCGTTCTTCCCGCGCGGCTCCTTCGCGGAGTGTCGCGCCGGACGCCATTTTGGATGCGCAGCATGTCTCTCCCCCGCTCTTGCGAGCGCCGGTTGAGGGTGCGTCTAGGGCTGTTGCCCAGGCTGCGGAAGTACACAGTCTGGGAGGTTTCTCCCCCGAGTTTGTTTTGCTGCTGCATCAGGCCTTCCTTATGCAAAACGCTGCCCCTGCTCCCTCGTCTGGTAAAGAGGTTGAGGTTCCCAGAGGTAAACGCCCTCAGGTTGATTCCCAGGCCTTGGAGGACTTTGTCTCCTCCGATGTAGATGAGGGCAGCGTATCTGAGGTCTCCCAACGGTCCTTTGCGGATTCCTTGGAGGAGACGGATCCCCGCTCGGATGGAGCGGATGACCCCTCTGCAGCGCGGCTTTTTAGCTCAGAGGATTTGTCCAACCTGTTGGTACAGGCCATGGACACTTTGAAGATTTCCTCTCCGGAGGACGTCTCTCCCTCAGCCCCTGTTGGCTCTGCCATTATGCTGGGGACGAAGCACCCGCCTAGAACCTTCCACGTGCATGTTGCCATGCACACCTTAATTGCGGCTCAATGGGATGTCCCGGAAGCGAGCCTTAAAGTGGCTAGGGCTATGTCCCGCCTCTATCCTTTGACTGAAAGTGAACGTGAGGCCTATCTGTGGCCTACCGTGGATTCTTTAATCACTGCGGTGACTAAGAAAACGGCGTTGCCGGTGGAAGGTGGCACGGCCCTAAAGGACGCCCAAGACAGAAGATTGGAGGCGGCCTTAAGGTCGTCCTTTGAGGCAGCTGCTTTAAGTTTGCAGGCCTCAATTTGCGGCTCCTATGTGGCCAGGGCGTGCCTGACTATGGTGCAGCGGGTTTTCCCCTCGGATCTTTCCTTGAGGGCTGATTGGCCGGCCCTGGAATCGGGCTTAGCCTATTTGGCAGACTTGCTGTATGATGTCTTGAGGGCCTCAGTGAAAGGCATGGCTCAGACAATCTCTGCGCGGCGGTGGCTTTGGCTGAAACATTGGTCTGCTGACCACGCCTCTAATTCCCGCCTGGCTAGATTGCCTTTTAAAGGCAAGCTGCTCTTTGGGGTCGAGCTGGACAAAATCGTGACTGATCTCGGCACGTCTAAGGGCAAGAAGTTACCAGAGGTCAGGGTTCGGGCTAGTACTCGCCCTGGTACCTCCAGAGGACGGTTTCAGGAAGCCCGTCGGTACCGCCCGGGCAGGTCGGGCTCCTCTGCCCCCTCTTCCTTCAAGAGGAACTTCTCCCCCAAGCAGCATTCCTTTCGCAGAGACCGCCGTCCCGGAGGTGCTCCCTCCGGTCCTCCCCCAGGGTCTCGTACCCAATGACGGGGCCTTGGTCCACGCCCCAGTGCAGATTGGAGGACGGCTGTCCTCGTTTATGGGCGAGTGGACCACAATAACTTCAGACGCTTGGGTGCTGGAAGTCATCAGAGACGGCTACAAGCTAGAGTTCTGCCGACCCTTAAAAGACGGGTTTGTACTCTCTCCCTGCAAGTCTCCGGTCAAAGCTGTGGTACTGCAGCAGACCTTGAACAATCTGATCCGCCTGGGGGCGGTCGTTCCGGTGCCAGAAAATCAGCTTGGCAAGGGATGTTACTCCTTTTTCTTTGTGATACCAAAGAAAGGAGGTTCTATACGGCCTATCCTCGACCTCAAAGGGGTCAATTGGGCTTTGAAAGTTCGGCACTTTCGCATGGAGACCCTCCGCTCTGTTATAGCGGCAGTGAAGGCAGGAGAGTTCCTGGCATCCTTGGACATCAAGGAAGCGTACTTGCATATTCCCATCTGGCCTCCTCAGCAACGCTTTCTGCGTTTTGCAGTACTGGGCCGACACTTCCAGTTCAGAGCCCTCCCGTTCGGGTTGGCTACTGCTCCGCGGACCTTCTCCAAAGTAATGGTGGTCATCGCGGCCTTCCTGAGGAAGGAAGGAGTTCAAGTCCATCCTTATCTGAACGACTGGTTGATCCAAGCCCCCTCTTATGCAGAGTGCGGCAAAGCTGTGAACCGGGTGGTTGCTCTTTTGAGCTCCCTGGCGTGGATCATCAACTGGGAGTAAAGCCAGCTGCGCCCGACTCAGTCCCTGGAGTATCTGGGAGTTCGATTCGACACCCAAGTGGGCAGAGTGTTCCTGCCGGACAATCGGATTGTCAAGTTTCAGGCTCAGGTGGACTAGTTCCTAGTAGCCTCTCCTATTCGGGCTTGGGACTACGTGCAGCTGTTGGGCTCTATGACGGCCACGATGGAAGTAGTGCCCTGGGCCAGGGCTCATATGAGACCACTACAACAATCTCTGCTGCTGCGCTGGACTCCGATGTCGGAGGATTATGCTGTGCGCCTTCCCTTGGACCCAGCAGTGCGCAAGGCGCTGAGCTGGTGGACGCAGACAGACAAGTTGTCTGCAGGAATGCCTCTGGTGACCCCGGAGTGGATTGTCGTCACGACAGACGCCTCTTTGATGGGCTGGGGAGCCCACTGCTTGGGAAGGACAGCGCAGGGGCTCTGGTCTCCTGCAGAGGCAAGTGGTCTATCAACCTCCTGGAACTCAGAGCCATTCGGTTGGTGTTGTTGGAGTTCATCCCGGTACTGGTGTTGAAGCCTGTACGGGTCCTGTCGGACAATGCCACGGCTGTGGCCTATGTCAACCGCCAGGGAGGTACCAAGAGCGCCCCTCTAGCCAAGGAGGCCATGAATCTATGCCAGTGGGCGGAAGCGAACCTGGAACAGCTGTCAGCGGCCCACATTGCCGGAGTCATGAATGTCAAGGCGGACTTTCTCAGTCGCCATACCTTGGAGCCCGGAGAGTGGCAGCTATCTGCTCAGGCGTTCTTGGACATCACGAAGCGCTGGGGCCAGCCGAGCCTAGATCTGATGGCGTCATCGGCCAATTGTCAAGTGCCGCGCTTTTTCAGCAGAGGACGGGACCCTCGATCCCTGGGAGTAGATGCTCTTCTCCAACAGTGGCCGACACAAGAGCTTCTCTATGTGTTCCCGCCCTGGCCCATGTTTGGCAGGGTGCTAGACCGGGTGGCAAAGCATCCCGGCAGGGTAATCCTGGTGGGTCCGGATTGGCCCAGACGTCCCTGGTATGCGGACTTGATCAGGCTCTCAGTCGGCGATCCTCTGCGGCTGCCAGTGGAGCAGGGCCTGTTTCATCAGGGTCCCGTGGTGATGGAGGATCCCTCCCCCTTTGGTCTTACGGCCTGGCTATTGAGCGGCAGAGTCTGAGAAAGAAGGGCTTCTCAGACAAGGTCATCGCCACTATGCTGAGAGCGAGGAAGCGCTCTACTTCTACTGCTTACGCCAGGGTTTGGCGTATCTTTGCAGCGTGGTGTGAAGCAGGCTCACTTTCTCCCTTCACTGCTCCAATTTCTTCAGTGTTGGCGTTCCTGCAAGTAGGTCTGGACAAAGGCCTGTCGCTCAGTTCCCTGAAAGTTCAGGTAGCGGCTCTGGCTTGCTTCAGGGGCCGCCTGAAGGGTGCTTCCCTGGCTTCGCAGCCAGATGTGGTGCGCTTTCTCAAGGGAGTTAATCACCTGCGCCCTCCTCTGCACTCAGTGGTGCCTGCGTGGAATCTCAACCTGGTGCTAAAAGCATTGCAGAAGCCGCCTTTTGAACCCTGTCGAGGGCATCTCTGAAAGACCTGACGTTGAAAGCAGTCTTTTTGGTGGCTATCACTTCAGCCAGAAGAGTTTCCGAGCTCCAGGCACTCTCATGTCGAGAGCTTTTTCTGCAGTTCACTGAGGCAGGAGTGACTATTCGCACAGTGCCTTCCTTCCTGCCCAAGATTGTTTTTCGCTTCCATGTGATTCAGCAGCTCTGTCTCCCTTCCTTTCGTAGGGAGGACTACCCAGAGGAATACTCTGCTCTCAATTTCTGGATGTGAGACGAGTCATCATCAGATACTTGGAAGTGACCAATGATTTCCGGAAATCGGATCATCTGTTTGTCCTGTTTACAGGTCCTCGTAAGGGTCTGCAGGCTTCTAAGCCTACAGTGGCAAGATGGGCAAGGAAGCCATTGCAGCGGCTTAGGTGGCCGCGGGGAAGGCCCATACCTTTGCCAGGCATTACCGCTTGACTGTGGCTGCTCGGGCGGAGGCCCGGTTTGGAGCTTCAGTGTTGCGGTCAGGGATTTCTATGTCCCGCCCTGGGTGAGTACTGCTTCGGTACATCCCACCAGTCTATGGATTGATCAGCTTGATGATATGGAAGGTAAAATTATGTATCATACCTGATAATTTTCTTTCCATTAATCATAGCTGATCAATCCATAGCCCCTCCCAGATATCTGTACTGTTTATATTCTGGTTGAATTTTAGGTTCAAGTTTAGCCTTCAGTTACTTCAGGAGGACTTCGTGTTCAAGTTCTTCTTTCACTTGGATTCTTTAAGAGTTGAGACGAGTTTGTGTTACAGTGAGCTGCTGCATTCCTCTCCCCTCCGTTTTACGGGGCTGGATTGAGATTTAAATTCTGCCGGCACTCCCTCCCGCTTCGTGCGGCTGTAGGGCAGCTTTGTACCCCTCCCGCTTCGGCGGTGTTAGGGTCAGTCAGCTCCTCCCGCGGTTGCGGTTGCAGGATAAGCCAGATCCCCCCGCATCGGCGGGTGTGGTGTCCCTCCCCCGCTCCGCGGGGATGAGCTGGACGGATTCCCCTCCCCCACTTGTGTGGGGATGAGCTGGGTTAATTCCCCTCCCCCGTTTCGGCGGTGGTGAGCTGGGCAGAGTGTCCCTTCGTGGGTGTAATTCTCTAAGTGCTGAGTCCTGCGGATGGAGCTTTGATATCGACATACTGAGGAGTTTCCGGCAGCACATGACCACATATAGGGAGGCAAAAGTTTGCTCTCTATCTCCACCTGCTGGTAGATGGACACAACCCACCAGTGTATGGATTGATCAGCTATGATTAATGGAAAGAAAATTATCAGGTATGATACATAATTTTACCTTGTGATGATCATAACTACTTACATTATGAAAGGCATTACAAAGGACATGTGAAAAAAACGTAATGAACTAGAATAGGGAAGGTAGACAAGGATATGATAGGTGAAAGGGAAGGAGAATGGGAGGGAAATGGTAAAGGATGGAGGGAAGAAGATGAGAGATTGAGTATAACATTGGGGTCAGAGTAAGCGTCGACGTCTTAGCAGGAGTATCGTAGGTGATCTGGTGGAATTAAGTTGGTCCATTAGGGTAAACTTGCTTGAAAAAATGGGACTAACATTTTCCTGAAAGGTAAATAGTTATTAATAGCTCGGATGGGTCTTGGAAGAGTACTGTCTGCAGTTCTGGTTGCCCCATCTCAAAAAGGATATAACACAACCAGAAAAGTTCAAGAGATGGAACACCTACCTTATAGATAGAGGTTAAAGAGGCTAGGGCTTTTCAGCTTGGAAAAAGATGACGGAGGGATATGATAGAAGTTTTTATAAAGTTGTGAGTGGGTTGAACAATTAAGTAGGAATGACTGTAATTTGTCAAATACAAAAAGAAGAGGGCATTCCATGAAACAAATGACCACCAGATTGTAAAAAAAAAAAAAAAACTTTCTATGATTTGTTTTCACAGTGCTTATTTAAGTTGTAGAGTCTGTTGTCGGAGGATTTGGTCAAGGTGGCTAGTATAATGCAATTCAAAAGAGGATTGGACAAGTTCCTGGAGGAAAACAAATAAAAATTATTAGCCAGGAAGACTTCAGAGACCCATTATTCATCCCAGTAAATGAACCTTGTGAATTAGATCTACATTTTTGGATCTGATGGGTATTTACAACCCATACTGTCCATTGTCAGACAGGATGCTGGACTCGATGGACTTCGGTCTGACTTAACGTGGCATTTCTGATGTTTTTATATTAAATGTGAAATGATTGCAAAACAAATTAGACAGCAGGCAGGACACAAATTACACAAATGAGAATAAGATGTAGTGGTATACACCGCTAAGTAGAAAATGAGCTAAAGAATATGTGGACCACTCCCATTTCAGTTCTCTTCTACTTGTCTTTGAAGATATGGAAATTTCTAAGGAACTGCAGATCTTAGCCCTGCTGCACAAAAAGGGAGTTAAGTGAAAGCTATTGAGACAGACATGAGGAAACCACTGCTTGCCCTAGGATTGGTAACATGGAATGTTGCTACAATTTGGGTTTCTGCCAGGTACTTGTGACCTGGATTGGCTACTGTTTGAAACCGGATACTGGGCTAGATGGACCATTGGTCTGACCCAGTATGGCTATTCTTACTTCTTAAGCATTGGTCTAACATCAGTAGCAGACAAAACTATGGAAACCCAATTAAAGAAAAAGGAAGTACAACACGTTTAATAAGTAAAGTGTAGAAACTAAGGAGCTGGTTTTCAGAGAAAAACGTCTAAACGGTGGCATAAATCTGCATTTGGATGTTTTTCTCACAAAAATGTCCAAATTGGTATTTTCAAAACCAGTTTTTAGACATTTTTCTATGAAGTCAATCAGAAGTGCGTTCAAATCACAAGGGGGCGGGATCTGGGCGTTCCTAACACTTGGATGTGTTTCAGCCATAATGAAACAAAAATGCCCAGGACTTAAAACTAAGACGTTTTGAGCTAGACCTGCTTTTTTATCAAATATGGCACAAAAGGGTGTCCTAAATGACCCCCCAATACCCTCCCAGTGGTCACTGACCCCCTTCCACTCCCCACAAATGTGAATAAAAATATGATTTAGCAGTCTCTGACAGCCTCAGATGTTAGAGCCAGGTCTATTAGAGCAGCATACAAGTCCCTGGAGTAGTGTAGTGGTCAGTGCAGTGCACCATGGAGTGAGGTTCTCTGGTCCCCATCTCCCTCTACTTGTCACATTTGTGGGGGGAAACTGTGAGCCCTCCAAAACTGACGAGAAACCCACTGTACCCACAGGTGCCCCCTTCACCTATAAGGGCTATTGTAGTGGTGTACAGTTGTGAGCAATGGGTTTTGGTGGGTTCAGCAGACAAGGGAGCAGAGGTGAGATGTGTATCTGGGAGCATGTTTTTGAAGTCCACTGCAGTGTCCTCTAGGGTGCCCCATTTGAAGTGGAGGAGTGGCCTAGTGGTTAGGGTGGTGGACTTTGGTCCTGAGGAACTGAGTTTGATTCCCACTTCAGGCACAGGCAGCTCCTTGTGACTCTGGGCAAGTCACTTAACCCTCCATTGCCCTAGGTAAGCCGCATTGAGCCTGCCATGAGTGGGGAAGCGCGGGGTACAAATGTAATGAGAAAAAAAAATTATCTCCTGGGATGTTTGGGACACCAGTCTACTAAAAATGCTATCCCCTCCTACATCCCAATGGCTTGATTTTCTACGTTTTTCACTTGGTTGTTTTTTTTTTGTTTGTTTGTTTGTTTTTTAAATGGACCAAAAAAAACAAAATGTCCGAAGCACAAAACCTTGTTAGAAACAGTATTTTCGAAAACAAAAGATAGACATTTTTCTTTTTTGAAAATTACCTAATTTCCTATTCAGATTTTGGACATTTTTTGCAAAACATCTAAAGTCAGACTTAGACGTCATATCGAAAATGCCCCTCCACATGTCATAAAGAATATTTATTTATTTGTATATTTGTTATACCACCTTCCAAATGAATATTAAGCCTGCAGATAGGTGGGAAAATGTGGGATACAAATGTAACAAATAAATATCAAGGCGGTTTACAGTGCAAAATTAAGTTTATCAGAACAGTTAAAATAGAACTAAAACCAATGGCTAAGACAAAAACAATAAACAAAAAGGAAGAGAAATGAGTAGCACAACAATTAGTTTCAAAAATACTGTTTAACCAGAACACAAAGGGAAGGTCAAATATAGTGATCATAAAAGCTTACAGATTCCCAAAGTAAAAGTAGAAGAAACTCTAAACATTAAAATACTTCTGGAGTAACCACATTTTCAGTCTTTATTTTTTTTTTTTTTTTAGATTTCTAGTAAGAGGGTTTCAGTTTAAAATTGATGGGAAGAGAATTCCAATAAATCAGGGCTACACAGCTAAAAGTGGAGTGCTTAGATGAATTAAGACAGTTTTTCTTATGCAAGGGAATAACTAATTGATTGGTTTCTGGTGATCTCAAGGAATGAGCCAGTTGATACAGTAGAAGCAAAGAGTGAAGATAAACTGATATACCCGTATAGTAGGATCAATGATCCAAAATCAGTCTTATACTTAAATTGTCTGTGACAGGAAGCCAATAAGTTGCAATAATTTCTAATATAATAATTTGCTCCTGCAACGTTCCAATTTCTCTCACTGCGTTTGTAACCCATCTCCTGTCACTCTCCCACAGTAGAAGCCTGCTTGCCTGATGTCAGGAGATGTTATTACTCTGAGCAACCTAGCTAGAAGCAGTCGTCACGTCGAGAAGCTGAAATCAATTACCACAAAGCTTTGAAACACACACAAAATAGGAAGAAACACCAGATTGAGGCTTGAAATGCACTGAGCGTGGCTATTGGAGCACCAGAATGAGGCTTGGAATGCAAACAGAAAGGCTATTGGAGCATCGGACAGAATGAAACTAAAACATCCTTGGCACGCAAGGCGGCCGAAACACCAGACTGAGGCTTGCAACATTCATTGGTTGAATAGTAAACACCGTCCAAAAAGCGCACGCGCTGCAAGAAAGTAGCTCCAAAACCTGTAACCCACAACGGCAAAAATATGCTCGCAGCCGTTCCTCAAACTCGGGAAACAGACCTAACTAGCACCTTGACTGAAAAGTAGCTCAAAACTACAACGGGTCAACATTTCCAGCAAATACATCCAGACCAGTTGGGCGAGAAAACTGCAGAAATTGCAAGCTTGATCTACCGGCTCCTTCTCCTTTGCGTAAGCCCCACCTGTGGCTGTGACGTCAGGCTCCGCCCTCAGCGCCGGCCCTCCTCTCCCGCTTGCCATGATGAACAAATGAACTCTCGGGGCATAAAATTTAAATTCCACAAAGGGGAGAAAGTGCTCTGCTTTGAACCAGACCCGACGAAGGCTAAAGTGCTGTAAGATGCTAAGGTGAGGAAGAGTAGGGCTGGCATCATAACTAGGGCCTACTTGCAAGACAGATACATCTCTCCCAGCAGCATGCCCCCCTCTCTCTATTTTTTTTCTCCGTGTCCCCTCTCTCCGGAGTGACTTCTCGCTTCCTCTTCCTTACCCCTCGCTGGATGGCTCTGTCTTATTTTTCTGTCATTTTTGTTTGTGTTTCTCTTTCTCCTGAGTGGTGCCTTCCCCACTTACCTCTTTTGTTCACTTATCTGGATATATCGTATATTAATTTGTGTACATTCTGCTTACTGTCTATTTTTTAAAATACTATACGTACAATTTTCTAAAAAACACGATATTACTCATTATATACCCTGATTTTTGGTAATGGTTCCCTTAAGAAGATAATTGCAATTACATCATCATTTTCCTAGCTCCCGTTTCATTTCTTTCAGAAACGGGCCTTTTAACTGCTATTGTGAACATCCAGCAAGTAAAGAATTACAGTAATCAATTCTACTGTTTACTAGTGAATGTAACAGAAAATTGAAAAGATTTCTGGATTCAAAATCAACCAAAGAGCGAATTTTCCTTAGGTTAAAAAAAAAAACACTAAGGACTATTTTTGAAATACAACAAAAATAAAATGATAGATCACCCCTAAAGAAGTGCAGTCAAATATTGTTGAATCTGAGGAACTATTGGAGACACACCTGAAAGGGATGTCCACAAAGCCTCACATTTGGAAGGATTCGGGAACAATTTATGTTCATCCAACCAATACTTAATCCTGTTTAATTTTTCCTGTAGCAACCGTTGAAATGCAGTATCCCTGGAATCATGCAAGATAATTATCTGAATGTTGTCTGCATAAAAATGTGCATGCAGACCTAGGTCATGAATAAATAAGGCCAAAAGGGCTAGAAAGATGTTAATATGGTTGCTAAAACAGAGCCCTTCAGGATGCCAAGTGATGAAAGTTGAGCAGACGACACTTTTCTGTCAAAAGAAGCCTGAAAGTCCTTCCAGAGAAATTATATCTAAGCCAATTTACATTTCCTGAGAGTCCGGTCTCTTCCAGTCTTGTTGAAAGAAGTGTATCCTGTCAGTAAATTGTGACTGAGTTCTTTAATGACATAATTGGTGGATCATGGAATTGCAGTAAATATTGTCTGTCTGGATATAAGTAAGGCTTTTAACACTATTCTGCATAAAATATTGGTGAACAAGCTAGGCAGTATGGGCATAGGTCAAATAGTTGAAAATTCTGTGAGGAACTGGTGAAGTAGTAGGATACAGAGAGTGGTGGTAAATGGAATCCAGGCTGCTGAAGGCAAAGTTATCAGTGTGGATACCCTGGATCTGGATACTGAGATAATACTAGCAAAACAACCACAGAAGGTGATCTCTCCACAGGAGAAATGAAGAACACCAGGTACACACAGTGGATCCAAAAAAGAGTCCTCTCTCATGTAATGTCTTCCCAAACAATGTCTTTATTAAAATCAATAAAAGCCCGACACGAATCGTGTTTCGGCCACACCGGCCTGCATCAGGGGTTTATCAGCTTTGGTTGGAACAGATGAAACAGCTGAATTACAATGAAATTGTAAAGAACAAGGATGTCGTCAGTGGTTCTCTTATCACACGGCCATTCCCCAGCCTGTTTTTCTTCCTTGAGCACACAGTCCACCACAAGTCCATAGGGTTTAGCCAGTTCTTTCCAGGGGGATAATACTGCTATGTAATTTGTGGAAAAATATGCTTATTTACAGATCATACAAAATTTTGTAACATAGAAAAAAAACTGATGATAACTGGAAAAATGGTTGTGTTTGAACAATGAACTTCAGTATAACCCTGTACACTGGGATTGTGCAAAAATGGGATTCTTGGGAGAGTAACAAGGCAGAAACTGCTGCTATCCAAGAGTAACATCAGTTGTTGTCTAAAATTTGCAAAAACACACTCGGATGATCCCCTAGCCTTTTAGGATAATGTTCTATAAACAGACAAGTCAAAAGTCGAACTCTTTGAACAACACATGTCCCATTATGTCTGGCATAAAGCAAATGCAGCACTTCACTGTAAGAACATATCAATAGTCAAACATGTTGATGATGGTTGCTATTATTGAAGCAACCATGAATTCTGCACTGGGCCAGAAAATTCTTAAGGAGAATGTCCGGTCATCTGGTCATAAGCTGAAGTGTAACCAGGTTATGCAGCAAGACAGTGATTCAAAACACAAAATGGCTAAAGAGAAACACAAAGTTTTGGATTGGCCTAGTCAAAAGTCCTGATGTGAACCCAATAGAGGCACTGTGGCAGAACCTGGAACGAGCAGTTCATTCATGAAAACCTACAAATGTGTCTGAATTAAAGCACTTCTGTAAAGAAGAGTGGGCTAAGGTTCTTCATCAGCGATGTGAAAGATTATAGGAAGTGTTTGGTTGCAGTTATTGCTGCTGAAGGTGATGCAACCAGTTATTAAATTTAAGGGCAGTTGCTTTTTCACATGGGTTATATGGGTGTTAGATAACTTTGTTCCTGAAATAAATGAAGTAATAATTTTAAAACTGTTGTATGTTTACTCAAATTCCCTTTATCTAATATTAAATTTTGTTTAAAGAACAGAAACAATTCAGTGTGACATATATATAATAGGGGAACTTTTTCACATCATTGTATAAGGCCTGCATAAGGGATAGGAGGCAAGGTTCTGGTGTGGTTTAGGAATTGGTTATTGGACAGAAAACAGAGGATAGGGTTAAATGGTCATTTCTCTCAGTGGAGGAGGGTGAACAGTGGAGTGCCGCAGGGATCTGTACTGGAACCGGTATTATTTAACATATTTATAAATGACACAGAAATCGGAACAAGTGAGGTGATCAAATTTGCAGATGATACAAAACTATTCAAGATTGTTAAAAACACATTCGGATTGTGAAATATTGCAGGGAGACCTTAGGAAATTGGAAGACTGGGCATCCAAATGGCAGATGAAATTTAGGGGGTCTTTTACTGAAGTTTAGCTCAAGTTGACAAAGTGCCGCACGAAAGACTCCTGAAGAAATTGCAGAGTCATGGAATCGGAGGTAGGGTATTATTATGGATTAAGAACTGGTTGAAAGATAGGAAGCAGAGAGTAGGATTGCGTGGCCAGTATTCTCAGTGGAGGAGGGTAGTTAGTGGGGTCCCGCAGGGGTCTGTGCTGGGTCCGTTGCTTTTTAATGTATTTATAAATGACCTAGAGATGGGAATAACTAGTGAGGTAATTAAATTCGCCGATGACACAAAATTATTCAGGGTCGTCAAGTCGCAGGAGGAATGTGAACGATTACAGGAGGACCTTGCGAGACTGGGAGAATGGGCGTGCAAGTGGCAGATGAAGTTCAATGTTGACAAGTGCAAAGTGATGCATGTGGGTAAGAGGAACCCGAATTATAGCTACGTCTTGCAAGGTTCCGCGTTAGGAGTTACGGATCAAGAAAGGGATCTGGGTGTCGTTGTCTGATACGCTGAAACCTTCTGCTCAGTGTGCTGCTGCGGCTAGGAAAGCGAATAGAATGTTGGGTGTTATTAGGAAGGGTATGGAGTCCAGGTGTGCGGATGTTATAATGCCGTTGTATCGCTCCATGGTGCGACCGCACCTGGAGTATTGTGTTCAGTACTGGTCTCCGTATCTCAAAAAAGATATAGTAGAATTGGAAAAGGTACAGCGAAGGGCGACGAAAATGATAGTGGGGATGGGACGACTTTCCTATGAAGAGAGGCTGAGAAGGCTAGGGCTTTTCAGCTTGGAGAAGAGACGGCTGAGGGGAGATATGATAGAAGTGTATAAATAATGAGTGGAATGGATCGGGTGGATGTGAAGCGACTGTTCACGCTATCCAAAAATACTAGGACTAGAGGGCATGAGTTGAAGCTACAGTGTGGTAAATTTAAAACGAATCGGAGAAAATTTTTCTTCACCCAACGTGTAATTAGACTCTGGAATTCGTTGCCGGAGAACGTGGTACGGGCGGTTAGCTTGACGGAGTTTAAAAAGGGGTTAGATAGATTCCTAAAGGACACGTCCATAGACCGCTATTAAATGGACTTGGAAAAATTCCGCATTTTTAGGTATAACTTGTCTGGAATGTTTTTACGTTTGGGGAGCGTGCCAGGTGCCCTTGACCTGGATTGGCCACTGTCGGTGACAGGATGCTGGGCTAGATGGACCTTTGGTCTTTCCCAGTATGGCACTACTTATGTACTTATGTACTTGTCTGCAGCAGGGCCCACAGGAATAAAATGGGCCCTGCTGCAGTTAACCCAAGCAAAACTTTAGTAAAAGACCCCCCTTAATGTTGACAAACGTAAGGTGATGCACATTGGAAAGCATAATCCAAATTGTAGTTACCTGATGCTTGGGGTCAGCGCTCAAGAAAAAGATCTGAGTGTCATTGTAGATAATATGCTGAAATCTTCTGCTTAGTGTGTGGCAGCAGCCAAAAAAAGCAAACAGGATGCTAGGAATTATTAGGAAAGGGATGTTGAATAAGACCGAAAATACTGTAATGCCTTTGTATCGCTCCTTGGTGTGTCCAAACCTGGAGTAATCCCCCCAAAATGTCTGGCCATGGTAGCTCACCTATACAAACTGTGAGTGCATATGTTTCCTTACCCTTACAGTTGGACAAGGGCCGTATGTCATGAAGATGCTAGTAAATCAATGAAGACATCCATTAGTGTATTGGGGTTGCTAGGCTTTGTCATAAATTATCCCAAGTTCTACTTGAAAAACCATCTTTTAATTGAAATTCATAGGAGTTTTGCTAAGCAGAAATAAAAACAGCGAAGTGAATGCTATGTGAGTGTAATTTAAAAAAGTGATATTAGATTATTTTTATGGCTTCAATATCACAATCAGAATTAGTGGTCTCTCAGGGTAATTATCCCACAATTAAACAACAAAACGTTGGTAATATGGTCAATAACACCAGCCTTCTAACTGAAGATGAATTGTTCATACTATTCGTTTCATCTGTTGGTAGTTGAGTAGATAGTCTGTAACAATGCCCTTTAAACCCAACATCCTAAGCAGTTGCTTGGGTCATCTAACCCCTGGGGAAGCAAGAACCCAAAACTATTTATGTACATATGTACATGCAAAAAATTAATTACCATCACAATCTCTCCCGTGCTAGGAAAACAAGATAATTTAGTCAACTTAAGTGGGAATTGTGCATCATTGATCTAGGTACAAAAACAAATTATGAGACTATGGGGCTCATTTTGGAAAGAGCAAAACATCCAAAAAGTATCATAAAGCAGCATTTGGACGAATTTCTTCTCAAACCGTCCAAATCAGTATTTTTGAAACCTATTTTGCAGACGTTTATTCGGGTCTTCTGCAGTGTGTCCAAATCACAGGGCATGTCAGGGGCATTTCAAAGGAGGGATTAGGGCAGCGGTTCCCAAACTGTGTGCCGCTGCACCTTGGTGCACTACAGCGAACTCTCAGGGATGCCGCAGCAAATCCTGACCTCCCTCCCCCTGCCCACAATCCAGCATCACTCCTTACTTTCCCTTCCGACAGATCCGGAATCTGCCACTTCCTCCTCCTTCCCCCGCTGCAGTGCTTGCAGCTTACATTTTCTAGCCGTCCTCAATTCACACAGGCACTGCGAGGAAAATGTAAGCTGCTACTACTACTGGATAGCACACTGCAGCGGCAGCAGGGGAAGGAGAAGGAAGCGACAGCAATCCTGGACCTGAGGGAAGAAGGTAGCGAGAGATGCTGGATTTGGGGAAGGCAAAGGTGTGCTGGACTTATGGAAGGAGGGAGGCTGCAGGGAATGGAGAGATGTGCTGGACTTATGGGAGGAGGGAGGCTGCAGGGAATGGTATGCTATACTTTCTGGGAAGAGGGGGCTGCAGGGAAGGGAGAGGTGTGCTGGACTTCCTGGGAGGAGGGGGTCTGCAGGGAATGGAGAGGTGTGCTGGGCTATCTGGGAGGAGAGGGGCTACAGGGAATGAAGAGGTGTTTTGAAGTGAGAGGAGGGGGCTGCAGGGAAAGTGAGACCTATGTCGTGGAGGTGGGGTGGAGAACTATGTGGCTGGGGAGGGGTGCTGCGAAAAATTGCTCAGACATTAAGGGTGTCGTGAACCGAAAAAGTTTGGGAACTACTGAATTAGGGCGTGCCTAGTCATAATGTTTTATAGCCATAATGGACCAAAATCAAAACATCTAGATCGAAAACTTCAACGTTTTGTCTGGTCTAGACCTGTTTTTCTAATGAATACGGCACACAAAAGGTGCCTTAAATGACCAGATAACCACTGAAAGGATTCAGGGATGACCCCCTCCCACCCCCCAAAAATGTGAATAAAATTAGTACTCACCAGCCTCAGATGTTAGAGCAGCGTACAGGTCCCTGGAGTAGTCTAGTGGTGGGTGCAGTGCATTGTAGACCTGGACCAAGTCACATACCTCCCCCTACCTGTTACACTAGTGGTGTAAAGTTGGGGGTAGTGGGTTTTGGAGGGTTTAGCAGACAAGATTAAGGAACAATGGTGAGATGTATACCTGGAAGCCTTTATATGAAGTCCACAGCAGTGCCACCTAGGGTGACCCATTGCTCTCCTGGGATATCTGGTGGACCAGTTTGCTAAAAGTCTGGCCCCTCTTACATTCCAGTGGCTTGATTGTGTGCATTTCTAACTTGGGGGGGGGGGGGGGTTATTAGCCTAAAAAGATAAATACACAAAGCACAAACCTTATTCGAAATGGTATTTTCAAACAAAAAGATAAACATTTTTCTTTTTTTGAAAATGGTTACATTTGCTTTTGGATTTGGGACGAATTGAGCAAAATGTCCAAAGTCCAATTTAGACATATTGAATATGCCCCTCCATGAGGTGTATTTTCAAAGCACTTAGACTTAATAAATTACAAAGTTCCATAGATTACTATGTAAGTCTAAGTGCTTTGAAAATGATCCCCTATGGGTTAGTATGTAATTTTGTAAGTCTAAGTGTTTTGAAAGTATGCCTCCATGCCATCTAGTATTCTGAATTTCAGTTCACTCCTGCCCTAGCTAATATAATATTTAGCCATCTCTCTGACCTCATGTACAACTTTCTTTAAATCAGTCACCTTACTTTCTAACTCGTCTTACTCTCTTACCTATCTATATGCTACATCTTTGCTTTACCCTTCACTATCAATTAAAATGTTCTATTACGTACTGTTGACATTGTAAGTAGTATACTATGCCATACTTTATATTGTTATTTGAATATTTTTACTGCTGTAATTGCCTATTGCTCATGTTTGATCTATTCTTACTGTACACCGCCTTGAGTGAATTCTTTCAAAAAGGTGGTAAATAAATCCTAATAAATAAATTCCATTGTCTTCTCAATAAATAGGGAACTATGAAAAGTTCTGTTTTATGAAATATTTTTTGATGTGTAAGAACAACTTTTACTTTGTACCTACAGCTCTAGTTGCATATCAGAAATGCTAAGTGGGAGAATATAGCCCAATGCTCAACAATCTTAAGAACATAAGTCCATCTAGCCCAGCATCCTGTTTCCAACAGTGGGCAGTCACAAGTACCTGGCAGAAACCCAAGTAGTAGCAAGATTCCATGCTACCAATCCCAGGGCAAGCAGTGGCTTCTCCATGTCTGTCTCAATAGCAGACTATGGACTTTTCCTCCAGGAACTTGTCCAAACTTTTAAAAACCCAGATACGCTAACCGCTGTTACCACATCCTCCTGCAACAAGTTCTAGAGCTTAACTATTCGGTGAATGAAACCATATTTCCTCATTTATTTTAAAAATATTTCCATGTAATTTCATTGAATGTCCCCTAGTCTTTGTAATTTTTGAAAGAGTAAAAAACGGATTCACTTCTTGTAGCTTTATAATACTCTCCAAACCTCAGTGGTGACTTGTTTCACATGGATACGCTCAGTAAAATCATACAAAACATAGAAAACTGTAGGCAGATAAAGATCATATGGCCTATCCAATCTGCCCAACCGTGCCATCTACTCTCTCTGTCACTGCCTTACAGATCTTATGTACTTGTCCCAAACTCTCTTGAATTCAGACACTGTTTTCGTCTCCACCACTTCCACCAGGAGGCCGTTACATGAATTCACCACCTTTTTCATGAAGAAGTATTTCCTTGGGTTACGTCTGAATCTTTCCCCTTTCACCTTTATCCTATGTCCCCTTGTTCCAGAACTTTCTTTCAAATGAAACAGACTTACCTCCTGTGCATTTATACCATGCAGGTGTTTAAATGTTTCTATCATATCTCTCTTCTCCCACCTTTCTTCCAATGTATACATATTGAGATCTTTAAGTCTGTCCCCATATGCTTTATGACGAAGACCACTGACCATTTTAGAATCTAGATGATTCTATTCTGTTTATATCTTTTTGAAGATTCAATCTCCAGAATTGTACAGAATATTCTAAACAAGGTCTCACCAGGGTCACTATCACCTCTTTTTTTTCCTACTTGCTATTCCTATGCACCCAATTATCCTTCTAGCTTTCGCCATTGCCTTTTCTACCTGTTTGGCCACCTTAAGATCATCACATATGATCATACCCACGACCATTCCTATTTCATGCAAAAGAGTTATTTACCCCCTAAACTGTACCGGTCTCTCGGGTGTTTGCAGCCCAAATGCATGATCCTGCATTTTTTTAGCATTAAATCTTAGCTGCCAAATTCCAGACCATTCCTCTAACTTTGCTAAATCCTTCCTCATGTTATCCACACAATCAGGGGTGTCTACCCTGTTGCAGATTTTGGTATCATCCACAAAGAGGTAAATCTTACCAGATAACCCTTCAGCAATATCACTTACAAAAATGTTAAAAGGGAACTGGCCCAAGAACTGAACCTTGCAGCACACCACTGGTAATATCCTTTTCCTCAGAATGAGCTCCATTTACCACTACCCTCTGTTGCCTTCCACTCAACAAGTTCCTAACTCAGTGACTTTAGGGCCCATACCAAAGGCATTCAGTTTATTTTTTAGTCGTTTGTGTGGAACCGCGTCAAAGGCTTTGCTAAAATCTAAATACACTACATCTAGCACTCTCCTTCAATCCAATCCACAGGTCACCCAGTCAAAGAAATCAGATTTGTTGACAAGACCTGCCTCTAATGAAATCGTGTTACCTTGGGTCCTGTAATCCATTAGATTACAAAAACTTTACTATTTCTCTGTTTTAAAAATGTTTCCATTAATTTACCTAACACAGAAGTCAGACCTACCACCCTGTAGTTCACAACCTGTTCCTTACTTCTGCTTTTGTGGAGAGGGACCACATCTGCTCCTCGTCAATCCTCTGGAACCACGCCCAACTCTAGAGAAGCATTGAAAAGTTGAGCCAGCAGAGCCACTAGAAATTCTCTAACTTCCTTCAGTACCCTCGCATGAATGCCATCTGGCCCCATCGCTTTGTCTACCTTTAGCTAGCTCCTCATGAACACAGTCCCCTGAAAATCTTTCAGGGACTACCATGTCCTCTATTCCTATTTGTGTGTGTCTTCTGCAGTCCTGCTGCCGGCCCTTGAACAGAAAAGTGAAGATACTTACCTGTAGCAGGTATTCTCCGAGGACAGCAAGCTAATTGTTCTCACATGTGGATCGGCATCTGCGTCCCTGGCGTTTTGCAAGGGCAAGATACAAAAAATGTTTTGCCAGAGTCTTCTCGCGTGCATGCGTGCGTGCACCGCACATACGCATCTCCTCAGTTAAATCAAAAAGCAAATGAAATAACAGATAACTCCAAAGGGGAGGTGGGAGGGTTTGTAGAACAATCAGCCTGCTGTCCTCAGAGAATACCTGCTACAGGTAAGTATCTTCGCTTTCTCCAAGGACAAGCAGGCTGCTTGTTCTTGTGTGTGGGGTATCCCTAGCATCCAGGCTCACTCAAAACAATGAACATTGGTCAGTTAGGCCTCGCAACGGTGAGGACATAATGTAGATTAACCTGAAACTGTATACAGCTAGCTGAGAGTGCAGCCTGGAACAGAATAAAAACAGGCCTAGGGGGTGTTGAGTTGGATTCTAAACCCCAAACAGATTCGGCAGCACTGACTGCCCAAGCCGACTGTTGCGTCGAGTATCCTGCTGAAGGCAGTAGTGAGATGTGAATGTGTGGACTGATGACCACGTTGCAGCCTTTCAAATCTCTTCAGTGGAGGCTGACTTTAAGTGAGCCATCGACGCAGCCATGGCTCTTACATTATGAGCCATGACATGGCCCTCCAGAGTCAGGCCAGCTTGGGCATAAGTGAAGGAAATACAATCTGCTAGCCAATTTGAGATTGTGCGTTTTCCGATGGCGACTCCCCTCCTTTTGGGATCGAAAGAAACAAACAACTGGGGGGACTGTCTGAAGGGCTTTGTCCACTCCACGTAAAAGGCCAATGCTGTCTTGCAGTCCAAGGTGTGCAAACTGCTTTCGCCAGGGTGGGCATGAGGTCAGGGAAAAAATGATGGCAAGACAATTGACTGGTTCAGATGGAACTCCAACACCACCTTCAATAGGAACTTTGAGTGCGTGCGGAGGACTGTTGTGATGAAACTTTAGTATAAGGTGCATCAACCACTAGGGCCTGAAGCTCACTGACCCTATGAGCTGAAGTAACAGCCACCAAGAAAATGACCTTCCAGGTCAAGTACTTCAGATGGCAGGATTTCAGTGGTTCAAAAGGAGCTTCCATCAGCTGGGTGAGAGTGACATTGAGATCCCATGACTCTGGCGGAGGTTTGACAGGGGGCTTTGACAAAAGCAAACCTCTCATGAAGCGAACCAGTAAAGGCTGTCCAGAGATAGGCTTACCCTCTACACGGCGATGAAAAGCACTAATGGAGTGGAGGAGTGGCCTAGTGATTAGGGTGGTGGACTTTGGTCTTGGGGAACTGAGGAAGTGAGTTCAATTCCCAGCACAGGCAGCTCCTTGTGACTCTGGGCAAGTCACTTAACCCTCCATTGCTCCATGTAAGCTACATTGAGCCTGCCATGAGTGGGAAAGTGCAGGGTACAAATGTAACAATTTTTTTCTTTTATCACACTAAGGTGAACTGTTACGGAGTTGGTCTTGAGACCAGACTCTGACAAGTGTAGAAGGTATTCAAGCAGGATCTGTGTAGAACAAGAAAGAGGATCTAGGGTCTTGCTGTCACACAAGATGGCAAACCTCCTCCATTTGAAAGAGTAACACCTCTTCATGGAATCTTTCCTGGAAGCAAGCAAGACCTGGGAGACACCCTCTGAAAGACCCAAGGAAGCGAATTCTAAGCTCTCAACATCCAGACCGTGAGAGCCAGAGACAGGAGGTTGGGATGTAGAAGCGACCCCTCGTTCTGGGAGATGAGGGTTGGAAAACACTCCAATCTCCACAGTTCTTTGGAGGACAATTCCAGAAGAGGAGGGAACCAAATCTGGTGCAGCCAGAAGGGTGCAATCAGGATCATAGTTCTGCGGTCTTGCTTGAGTTTCAGCAAAGTCTTCCCTACTAGATGTATGGGACGATTTGCATACAGAAGGCCTGTTCGCCAGTGAAGGAGAAAGGCATCTGACGCTAGTCTGTCGTGGGCCTGAAGCCTGGAACAGAACTGAGGGACCTTGTGATTGATCTGAGTGGCAAAAAGATCCACCGAGGGGGTGCCCCACGCTCAGAAGATCTTGCGGGCTACGCCCATGTTCAGTGACCACTCGTGAGGTTGCATTACCATGGGTCAGTCTGTCGGCCAGACTGTTGTTTACACCTGCCAGATAAGTAGCTTGGAGAAACATGCCATGACGGTGTGCCCAAAGCCACATCTGAACAGCTTCCTGACACAGAGGGCGAGATCCGGTGCCTCCCTGCTTGTTGGTGTAATACATTGCAACCTGATTGTCGCTCATAATTCCAGGACGTTGATCTGAAGACCCATTTCCTAGAAGGACCAGGCTGCTTGAGTGTGAAGCCCATCTACATGAGCTCCCCACCCTAGGAGGGATGCATCCGTCGTCAGCACTTTTTGTGGCTGAGGAATTTAGAAATGGACGTCCCATGGTCAAATTGGACCCGACTGTCCACCACTGAAGAGAATTTCGAAAATCGGGAGAGAGTTGGATCACATCCTCCAGATCCCCCGCAGCTTGATACCACTGGGAAACTAGGGTCCATTGAGCTGATCTCATATGTAGACGTGCCATGGGAGTTACATGAACTGTGGAGGCCACGTGGCCCAGATGTCTCAACATCTGCCGAGCTGTGATCTGCTGAGACGCTTCAACCATGGACACTAGGGACAGGAGGTTGTCTGCTCTTGTCTCAGGAAGATAAGCCGTAGCTGTTGTCCAGCTTGAATTCCAATCTTTGGACAAGAGTGAGAAGGGACTTGGAGTAATTTATTACGAACTCCAGTAGCTCTAGCACCTGAATAGTCATTCGCATGGACTCCACCGTCCTCCGAGGTGCTCTTCACCAGCCAATCGTCGAGATAAGGATACACATGCACTCCGAGTCTGCGTAGCAACGCTGCGACTACAGCTAGACACTTTGTAAATACTCTGGGCACAGACACCAGGCCAAAAGGCAGTACATGGTACTGAAAGTGCTGTGTTCCAGTTCACAGGACGTATCGAGATGTGTGTGTAGCATCCTTTAAGTCCAGAGAGTATAGCCAATCGTTCTTCTGAATCATGGGAAGAAGGGTGCCCAGGGAAACCATCCTGAACTTTTCTCGAACTAGAAATTTGTTCAGAGCTCTTAGATCTAGGATGGGATGCATCCCCCCGTGTTTTCTTTTGCACAAGGAAGTACCTGGAATAGAATCCCAGCCATTCTTCCCCTGGTGAAACGGGTTCGACCGCACTGGCCTTTAGAAGGGCAGAGAGTTCTTCTGCAAGTACCTGCTTGTGCTGGAAGCTGTAATAATGAGCTCCTGGTGGGCAATTTGGAGGCTTGGATTCCAGATTGAGAGTGTATCCTAACCGGACTATTTGAAGAACCCACCGGTCAGAGGTTAAGAGAGGCCACCTAAAAACACTAACCTACCCCCAACTGGCAAGTCGTCCGGAACGGACACTTTTACCGCGGCTATACTGAACTGGAGCCAGTCAAAACCCATCCCTTGCTTTTGCTGGGGAGCAGCTTGGGCCTTAGGCGCACGCTATTGACGGGGACAAGCGTACTGGGGCTGAGCCTGGGTAGGTTGTCTTGAAACCGGAGTGTACCTACGCCTAGCATAGGAATAGGGAGTTCTCCTCTTTCCCCAAAAATACCTCCTAGTTGAGGAGGTTGTAGCAGAAGATGCCTGGTGGGACAGAGAATCCATAGTATCATTGTGCTTCTTGATCTGGTCAACAAGATCCTCTACTTTTTCACCAAAAAGGTGTCCCCCTGGCAAGGTACATCCGCCATCCCCTGCTGGACCGAATGATCCAGGTCAGAGACAGGCAGCCATGAGAGTCTGCGCATCACTATACCCTGGGCAGCGATTCTGGATGATACATCAAAAGCGTCGAAAGTGCCTCTGGCCAGGAATTTACGACACGCCTTCTGATGCCTGACCATCTGGCGAAAAGGCTGGGCCTGCTCTGGACAGAGGGCATCAACCAAGCTGGACAGTTGCCTCACCGAGTTCCGCAAGTGGACACTCGTGAAGAGCTGGTATGACTGAATTCGGGTGGCGAGCATCGTGGCCTGATACGTCTTCCTCTATGGCGATGTCGAGAGGCTGACGCCTGCCTGGACTGTGGCGAAGCTGCCTCCACAGTTGTCGAAGAGGAGTCGACCCATGTGGGAGCCGGCACCGATGCCGCAAACGGCACAGAGGATGTGGACCTCACCGCAGGTGAAGGGCCAGACGCCGCTGCAGCAGACGGTACGGAAGGCGCAAGCACCCCCGACACCGAAGCAGACTGGCACAGTAGTCCTTCCTCAAGCTCTGATAGCAGGGCCCAGATGTGCTCGTAGAGAGCCACCATCAGAGAAGGCTGCGGGATCGGTGGAACAACCAGCGGCCGAATCTGCCAAGATATGGGAGCAGGTACCGGGCTGCCAAGAGACCGATGCATCGGCACCTCCTGTATAGAGGGGGAGAGGTCCTCTCGGCGCCAACACTTCTCAGGTGCCGAGTCCCTTGACGCCCTGGAGCTCCCAGTACCGTGTGTCGAAGATGATCAATGACGGTGCTTCTTTGCCTTTGATCGACACCCATCATCGAGACTCCTCGGTACCGATGAGGATGACATGGAATCCTCACGTCTCCTTGGGGTCGGGTCCGGGGGGGGCTGCATAACAGGAGGCCTCGAGACAGGTGGAGACCCACTCAATGCCTCACTGCTCCCAGCGCGACTTGGTCTCTCATCAGCCATTACCTCTGTTCCTGAGGTTGATGCCTCCCTCAATTTCAACGTCGAAAGACCAGACCGAGCCCCAAAATGTTTTTCTCGCTGGGCTTCTCTAGTCACTTTAGTCTGTTTCTTCATATGAAGACATAGACTACAAGCAGCTGGGCTATGGTCGGGCCCAAGGCAATGGATACACCACAAATTAGTATCGGTACCTGAGGTGGTCCGGTTGCACCGAGTACAACGTTTGAAGCCGCTTGGTGTCTTCGATGACATGGAAGGAAAAACGGCTTCGGGGAAATCAAATGACACGATTGTGCCAAAATTGAAAAGGGCACAAAAAGGGGAGAAACCCAAAGAAATTAAACTTAAAATTGAGGGTATAAATACTAAACGTAAAATAAAAGGAAGTCATCTTTTTTTTTTTGTAAAAACGAACACAAACAAACCGTGAAAACTCGTGAAAAGCGAAGACTCTCTTCCCGGACCTAAACGAGGAGCACAGGAGGAACCTGCCACACCTCATCGCGGAAAAGAAGAAACTGGGGAGATGCACTCACGCAGCGGGCAGGAAATCAGTCCGCGCACATGCGCCAGAAGACTCTGGCAAAACTTTTTAAAATATTTTGCTCTTTCAAAACGGTGGTTCCCGGGCTGACGCGGGCATCAACCCACATGTGAGAACAAGCAGCCTGCTTGTCCTCGGAGAATATTTTTTATACAATTCCACCTTATGTTTATCAGCTTTTATATATTCCCATCCCACCTTTGACCCTCACAATCCCACTTTTGCACTTCCTCCTATTACTAACATAGCTTAAAAAACAAAAAAGAAGTCTTGTCCACCCCCCACCCACCCCCATTTTACAGTATTGGCTATTTTTTCTTTCATTTGCATCTTTGCTTTCCTGACTACTCTACCAGCTTCTTTTAGCTTTTCCAGGTATTATTCCCTGTCTTTCTCTTTCTGCAATCTCTTGTAATTTATAAAGGCTAACCTCTTTTTCCCTATCTTTTCAGCTACTACTTTTGAGAACCAAAGTGTCCTCCTTTTCCTCTTACTTTTATTTTATTTTTGTTACATTTGTACCCCGCGCTTTCCCGCTCATGGCAGGCTCAATGCAGCTTACATGAGGCAATGGAGGGTTAAGTGACTTACCGAGAGTCACAAGGAGCTGCCTGTGCCTGAGGTGGGAATCGAACTCAGTTCCCCAGGACCAAAGTCCACCACCCTAACCACTAGGCCACTCCTCCACTCCTTTTATTTACTTTCCTTACAAAAAGGTTTGTTGCCCTTTCAGTAGCTGCTTTCATTTTTGCCCTTCTTTCTAACTTCTTCCAGATGTTCCCCTCCAGACAATTCCTTGAGGTAATCCCACATCTGAACAAAGTTAGTTTTTTTGAAGTCTAGAACTTTCACTTTTGAATGAACCCTCTCCACAGCTATCTTAATGTTAAACCACACCATCTGGTGATCACTGAATGCCAAATGATCACCTACTATAACATCAGAAACACTCTCCCCACTAAGTCCAGTATGGCTCAGTCCCATGTGGGTTCCATTACTAACTGATGGACTATATCCCCCAGTGTAGAATTCAGGATCTCTCTGCTTCTAAAAGACGTAATGGCAGATAAGAGCCAAATGGCACATCCTGTCTGCTCATCCTCAGTAGCCACTAATTCCTCCTTTTCTTAAGAGATCCGATGTGCCTGTACCATGCTTTCTTAAATTCAGACACAATTGTTTTCTCCATGACCTCCACCGGGAAGCCATTCCATGCGTCCACTACCCTTTCCATGAAAGAGTATTTTCTTAAGTTACACTTGAGCCTGTTTCCTCTTAACTTCATTCTATGCCCTTTCATTCCATAGTTTTCCTTCATTTGAAAAAGGCTCACCTCCTGTACATTAATGTCACAGAGGTATTCACATCTCTTTCATATCCCTTCTCTCCCACCTTTCTTCCAGAGTATACATGTTGAGGTCTATAAGCTTATCCCTATATGCTTTGTGACAGAGACTACTGACCAATTTTGTAGCCGTCCTCTGGACTGACTCCATCCTGTTCATCTCTTTTTGTAGGTGCGGTCTCCAGAATAGCACACAGTATTCTAAATGGAGCCTCACCAGAGACTTATATAAGGGCACTATCACCTCTTTTTCCCTGCTGGTCTTCCCTCTCCCAGTGCATCCTAACATCCTTCTTACTTTGCCCGTCACCTTTTCTACGTGTTTGGCCACCTTAAGATCATCAAATACAATCACCCTCAAATCCTGCTCTTCTTTAGTATACAGAAGTACTTCACCCCTTTACTGTACCATTCCCTTGGATTTTATAACTCAAGTTCATGACCCTGCGTTTTTTAGCATTAAATCTTAGTTGCTAACTATTGGACCACCCACAATAGGGATACTCCAATCACATCTGGCATATTAGTAGTACTTCCCCTTTCACAGCTGTATTTTGAATGTCTTCAATTAAATCTCTGTATTCTGACTGTGAAGGAGGCCTGTATATCACACCAATGTAAATACATTTGCTAGTCCCTCTTTCCAGATTGACCCACAGTGCCTCTTCCTTACCCTGTAGGTCCTGTAGTTGTGTGGCTTTAATATTATCTTTAATATATAATGCCACTCCCCCTCCCTCCCTTTCTTTCTATCCAGTCTTTCCTAAACAGATTTTATCCCGGTATAACTATATCCCAGTCATGGTTCTCTGTGAACCATGTCTCTGTGATCACCACTAAATCCAAATCAGCCTCTTCCATCACAGCCTCAAGATCTAAAACCTTATTTCCCATACTTCGGGTATTAGTATATACTGCATTCCAGGCATTGCCCCGTTTTCCCATTTGTGTAGAGGTATTTAATGCTTAACTTACCTGAAGGCTTTGATCACCTGCCCCAACCATTCTAGTTTACAGGCCTTTTCAGTAGGTTATCCAGTGTGCTGCTGAAGACATTTCTTCCCTTCTTTGATAGATGGACACCATCTCGGCTCTGCAGCCCTTGGAAAAGTATCCCATGGTCAGGAAGCCAAAATGTTCTTGATGAAACCATCTATGCAGCCACATATTCATCTCCACGATGAACGCTTTTCTGCCTTGGCCTGAACAGGGAGGACTTAATTACATAAGTACATAAGCATTGCCATACTGGAAAAGACCAAAGGTCCATCAAGCCCAGCATCCTGTTTCCAAAAGTGGCCAATCCAGGTCACAAATACCTGGCAAGATCCCAAAAAAGTACAAAACATTTTATACGGCTTATCCCAGAAACAGTGGATTTTCCCCTAGTCCATTTAATAATGGTCTATGGCCTTTTCTGTTAGGAAGCCGTCCAAACCTTTTTTTAAACTCTGCAAAGCTAACCACCTTTACCACATTCTCTGGCAACGAATTCCAGAGTTTAATTACACGTTGAGTGAAGAAACATTTTCTCCGATTCATTTTAAATTTACTACATTGTAGCTTCATCGCATGCCCCCTAGTCCTAGTATTTTTGGAAAGCGTAAACAGACGCTTCACATCTACCCATTCAACTCCACTCATTATTTTATAGACCTCTATCATATCTCCCCTCAGCCACCTTTTCTCCAAGCTGAAGAGCCCTAGCCGCTTTAGCCTTTCCTCATAGTGAAGTCGTCCCATCCCCTTTATCATTTTTGTCGCCCTTCTCTGCACCTTTTCTAATTCCACTATCAGGGGCATTTTCGAAAGAGAAGGGCGCCCATCTTACGACACAAATCGGGAGATGGGTGTCCTTCTCTCATGATCGCCCAAATCGGCATAATCGAAAGCTGATTTTGGGAATCCTCAAATGCAGTCCGTCGCGGGGGCGACCAAAGTTCACGGGGGCGTAGCGAAGGTGGGACTGGGACGTGCTTAAGAGATGGGCGTCCTCGGCTGATAATGGAAAAAAGAAGGGCGTCCCTGACGAGCATTTGGTCGACTTTACTTGGTCCATTTTTTTTTCACAACCAAGCCTCAAAAAGGTGCCCAAACTGGCCAGATGACCACTGGAGGGAATCGGGAATGATCTCCCTTTACTCCCCCAGTGGTCACCAACCCCCTCCCACCCTAAAAAAAAAATTAATTTTTTTTTTTTTTTTGCCAGCCTCTAATGTCAAACCCAGCTCCCTGACAGCAGTATGCAGGTCCTTGGAGCAGCTTTAGTGGGTGCACTTCAGGCAGGCAGACCCAGGCCCATTCCCCCCCCCCCCTACCTGTTACACTTACATTGGTAAATGTGAGCCCTTCAAAACCCACCTGAAACCCACTGTACCCACATGTAGGTGCCCCCTTTCACCCCTTAGGGCTATGGTAGTGGTGTACAGTTGTGGGGAGTGGGTTTTAGGGTGGTTTGGGGGGCTCAGCACCGAAGGTAAGGGAGCTATGCACCTGGGAGCAATTTGTGAAGTCCACTGCAGTGCCCCCTAGGGTGCACGGTTGGTGTCCTGGCATGTCAGGGGGACCAGTGCACTACGAATGCTGGCTCCTCCCATGACCAAATGCCTTGGATTTGGTTGTTTTTGAGATTGTGCTTCCTCGGGTTCCATTATGGCCGAAAACTGGGGACGACCATCTCAATATTTAGGTCGACCATCTCTAAGGTCGACCTAAATGTTGAGATTTGGCCGTCCCCGACTGTATTATTGAAACGAAAGATGGAAGCCCATCTTGTTTCGATAATAGCGGTTTCCCCACCCCTTCGCCAGGACGTCCTTAGAGATGGGCGCCCTTAGAGATGGTCGTCCCCGTTCGATTATGCCCCTCACGTCTTTTTTGAGATGCAGTGACCAGAATTGAACACAATATTCCAGGTGCGGTCGCACCATGGAGCGATACCAAGGCATTATAACATCCTCATTTTTGTTTTCCTTCCCTTGGCTCACCTCCCTCTTCATCTGTCACTAATGAGTCACCGCTGATGTCTGAAGAGTATTATAAAGCTGCGGTAATGAAGATTGTTGAGTGTTGGGCTATAATAGATGTTGACTCTTTTGCTCCTACTGTTTAGAGCTTAGTCTATTGACTGCATTAAAGAGATTTACTAAGTGGAAGATTAGCATAAATATGAGGATGTTATAATGATACAGTATATAGTTCTATTAATGAAAATTGTGACCAACAACAATTATCTTTCCAATTTTTGTAGGAAGATACGTAAGCTGCTTTCATCTTCTGAAACTAAACGAGCTGCCAGACGTCCCTACAAGCCCATTGTGATCAGACAGACCCAGGCAGCACAGTTGATAAGACAGCCAATGAATGATGAGCCAATCATTATTGAGGATTAATGCAGTCTGGCTGCTGTGGTACATCCCACTGTGACACTTGTTGCTGTATGGATCTGCTTAATGAATCTTTTCCTCAGACCTACTTGAGATTTTTTATGGCAAGAGTGGATCTGACCATTGAAAGTGGAAAACTTTCTTATAAGCTGGTTGCTTATTTTAAAAGACATAACAAGGAACTATGTGTTGTCATTTAGCTGTGACAAGAAAAGACTGCTCTCTTTTTTTGTTTGTTTTTGTTTTGGTAGCATATATTTTCTTAGCTTGTAGAGATGATCTTTTTACCCTCTTTCTTCATTGACAGTTGGGGAAGAAAGTAAGCTTAACTTATTCAGAGAATGTGGAACAGTAATTTTTAGTTTTTGTTTATTTCTTGGATGAAATTAAGAATAGAATTCTCAAGTTTTGTGAATATATAATGAACTCTCATTGCTAAGCCTTGGTGAGGCTGCATTGTGCTTTTTGTTTTATTTTTTTCTGCTCTTTTTTGAAAGGTGCCATTTTTTTGTACATAAAACTACAATTCTAATTGATACTGTGGAAAAATTGGGAGTAGAAAGCCAGCGGCAGGTTCAGCTAGTCGTCTTGGTTTTGTCCCTTGTATTTTCAAGCAATTAACATAGGAAAAAAAATGTTGGAATGCATATGATGACTGTATGGACTTAGATTTACTTTGGTGCTCATGCACTTTAGTTGGTAAAGAGTGAGCTCAGAATTTAGCCAATTTTCTTGAAAAGTGTTATACTGAAAGCAAGTGACCAAGTCCGGCCTACTCAGATGAGTATTGTTATCTGTTGAAGGCATCTTAGATGGGAGTCGTTGGCAATAAGGTCATATAACAATGTTGAACAAACTGTTTAACGTATTGTCTCTGGTTATTCAAACCAGGCTGCGGCTCAAAATCCCATGAGAGTCTATAAGAGATAACTATAATGTGTCTGCTAATCCTTTAGTGTCTGGAACTAAGATTTCCAGATCAAGTAACTGAATATGCAGGCCCATGAACATTAAAAGTGCTATATTAATGAGGAAATACATGCACAATGAAATGAAGTCAGTGTGGTAAATTGCTTTTCAGAAAAGCTTTGTTCTGCCTCTAGGAGTCTAGTACGTGACGCCCATGGACATTTTGCCTTTTCTTGGAGCTTGTTTGCCCATCAGTGTATTGGGGAAGAGCTTGGCTTGTGAGTGCTGCGTTACTGTACATTTTCCCCTATTAAAGGGAATTTAAACATAACAAATGTGAGGAAAAAATGGTTTTTATTTGAACACATCTGTGTCTAAAGTAAGTGTTTTTCCCCTGGTAAAACTTTTGTGTTTGAGGTTTTTTGCATCTCTTGAAGTTATGTATTTGCAAGTATGTATAATTTCTTTTTCATATGTCTCTTCATAGCAGGATGTGTTTCAAAAATGCTCCTGCTTTTCGGAGAATGTTAAAAAAAAAATCATTTACAACATGTACTGATTTGTACATGTCACTGCCTCAGGCAGATATAGCATGTAAGAAAAAAAGAAAAATAATCATTCCATATCTGTTGTTGACAGTAAGACAACCCAAAGTTTGTATTTAGAGTAGTACAACATGGGTTTGAGGATGGTATTAGTCTCCTTGGTCAGGAAGAAATAAAACTTTTTCTAAAATCCCTACAATTAAGTCATTTCAGTTAACTTTACTTACAAAGCAAATAAACACTGAAATCAAGATTTTGTCAAACTTGCGTGTGTGTCTCTATTTTGCAATTAAGCAGTAGTACAAGACAGACCATTCTTCCTTATCACAGTTCAGACCATTCTTCCTTATCACAGTTCAGATGCCTTTTTTCTCTATGTGCCAAAACTGTTCACAGGCACCAATGTATTGAATGTTGGAGCTATTTTCTACCACGAATAAGACTCGGATTTTCCCAGTGAGGGAAGTGTTTTTATCACCTATACAATATTTTCAGAGTCAAGATTTTAACCACTGTCGCAAGGGTACACCAAAAACAGGGCCCATATCAGGTATTTTCAATAAAGACTCTTGACTTGTCCCATATTGGAAGACCTTGATGCTGTTGTTTGTACTTTGACCTTCTCTGTTGCTATAACTGTTACCACGCTGTCATGACTTCATGTACTAATTTGTGTACTAACTACATGCTGTGTTTGGATATGGGATATGGCAAAGAATGAGCATGTACTGCACATTGCAGTTCACACACACTACTGACCATGTCACTTATGCAGTTAATGTGCATGCATTTACCACCACCTCGAGATGAATTGGTACGTGCAAGCACACTTACTATGCAAATTGCAAATGTACTTAACATGCAGTAAAGACATTTTCTGTGCAGTAATTACAAGGGACATGCTGGGCACACCCTAAACAGCTACCACATAACCTTTCTTGCTATTAAAGCGGAATAAGTGCAAAGGGCTCTTATTGAATATTCAGTGGTATGGTTTGATTTTTATTTTGTATCATTTAAGTGTATACTATTTTGTTGTAGTGCACACTTTCATTTTACCATAGTATTGCACTACACAGTAGCCCGTACTGTTATTAGTTCTTACTAAAATATTTTGGGGTGAATTATATATATATATATATATATATATATATATATATATATATATATATATATATATGTGTGTGTGTGTGTGTATGTATATATATATATATGATCCCCAAAAAACTGGTGCCGAAAAAAGTGCTATTCTGTAAACCTCGCTTAAAGTTAGGCACAGTTTATAGAATAGCACTTATGCCCGGGAATCGCGGCTAACTTTAAGCATGGCCATTTGCATCAACTGACATAGGTGCAAATGTACATGCCTCAATTAGGCACGTATCATCCTCATTCTGTAGCAACATGCATGAATGTTAGGAACGCCCCTATTCCGCCCATGACCCTCTCATTCATGGCATTTATACCCCACATTGGCCCGAAATAGATTCAAGGTCAATGTGGCTTACAAACAACAAAGCAAATAAAACATAATAATGTACAGAATATAACACAAATTACAATAACTTCAAGAAACAAATTAATACATGTTCAATAAGTAACCGGGGATTTAGACTATCTCAAGGACAAACAAATAATTAAGGGTAGATACGTGCGAACATAATTCGGCAGGACTAGATGGGAAACGAGATTAAGAAAAGGGTGTGGGTAAAATTCAAATAGCGTTCTTTTTAGTCAAAAAGGTCAGATTGAAGAAATGTGTTTTTAGAAGACTTCTAAAAGTTTGTGGTATCTGTAAACTTGATTGATTGATTGATTTTTGTTGGACCGCAAAAAGATGTAACTGTTGATGAAAACTTTGATCGAATGTGTGGTATATTATCTATAGTGAAGTTTACCCTACTGGGGCAGAAATTCCTGGTCCTGCGGCATAAGGTGCTACTGCAGCCCAGGAAGCAGAAAGTGACGGTGAAAGAGTTTCTAAGCAGGGGAAACCAAAGGGAAGACGCCAGCCTACTTTGCTGAAAATTATGTCATGTACTAAGATGTTGAAAAGTATTGTGAACCTTAAACATTGAGAACAGTATTTGAACTACAGATGTGTACATGGGAGTATAACTGTATGTTTAATGCATGGATTGTAAAAAAAAAAATTTGCTTGCAACAAAAATTTTTATTCAGCCTAGGCGGGTATACCCAGAGGTTAAACTTTAATGTTTTTTTTTTTTTAGCTTTGGGGGAAACTCTGGAACAACCCCCCTCAAATGGCAGCAGAGATGATGGCCATGGTGGTCATGCAGTCAGTGCGATAGCAAGCATCTTGGGCCGGCAGAAGTTGCAAGGAGCCCAAAAACAGTGCAAAAATGCGTACCTGCGCATTGGTGTCCATGGACACAAACGCCTGATGTAAATATAAGTATGTTTAAAAGAGAAGAAGGGCTCTAGCTAGCACAAATATATGTGTTGGGATCAGAAGAGGTGGCAGATGTGGGCTGTGACCTTTTTGTTGCTGTATGTATACTCAAATAGCTGATAAATATCTGTAACCCATATAAAGTGAATTTGAGCTTTAAAGGTTGGGTTTTTTGTGTGATTATCATAAGAACCTCCTAGCAACATTATGGGGTCCTTGCAAAGCCGCGCTGAAAAATGGCTTGCGGTAGTATAGACATGGGTTTTGGCCGCATGCCGATCCATTTTTTAGCGTGCCTGTAAAAAAGGCCTTTTTAAAACATTTTTGCTGAAAATGGACGCGTGGCAAAATGAAAATTGCTGCACATCCATTTTGGGTCTGAGACCTTACCGCCAGCCAAGACTCGCATGGTAACCAGGCAGTAATGACCTACGCGCGCCAAATGCCAGTTGGCGCACATCCGTTACACGTGCCCGAAAATGAAAAATATTTTTCAGACACACGTATTGGACGCGCGCCAAAAATGAAATTACCACAAAAGCCACACAAGTGAAAAATGACATATTTATGAATAAAAACTAGTTTTATGTATGTTTTAGTTATGCAGCAGTTTCAGTGTTAATGAGAGCAGGAATCTGGCTGGCAAGGTCACATGGGGATCTGTTTTTTTTATGGGAAAGATTCTGTGGATCATCAGTAGAAGGTTGAGCTGAAAAGAAACAGGTTGGTTGTGTGTGAGATTGTAAGAACTGAAAATATGTAAAAAAAAAAAAAAAAGAGTGCTACTTTTGAGTTAACTACAACTTTCTGAGTGCTCTAACCTCCTGAGGAAAGAGGAGATATTTATGGGCACTTCACGACCGGTTTTTGTTTTTAGACACACAGCCCAAGCATGTTTTCAATAAGATGTTGATATTCAACAGCCATAGTTAAAAGAAGACAGAGCTGACAGATCCACCAAGTCCACTTGCCACTGAGCGTCCACCTCTGAAACTATGGTTTTCACTTGAGAGCTGCCTTATGTTTTCTAGAGACACTAAGCAGAGGTGTGATGCCTCCTAAATTCCCAACCACCTCATGATCAAAGTAAATTTTGCTTAGGATTTTTTTGTGCATGACTTCATAGAGCGGTACGTGTTTCAATACAGCGAATGCTACATACCTGTAGAAGGTATTCTCCAAGGACAGCAGGCTGATTGTTCTCACTGATGGGTGACGTCCACGGCAGCCCCTCCAATCGGAACTTCACTAGCAAAGGCCTTTGCTAGTCCTCACGCGCCCATGCGCACCGCGCATGCGTGGCCATCTTCCTGCCCGAACCGGCTCGTGTTCGTCAGTCTCATATGTAGCAAGACAAAGACAAGGGAAGACACAACTCCAAAGGGGAGGCGGGCAGGTTTGTGAGAACAATCAGCCTGCTGTCCTCGGAGAATACCTTCTACAGGTATGTAGCATTCGCTTTCTCCGAGGACAAGCAGGCTGCTTGTTCTCACTGATGGGGTATCCCTAGCCCCCAGGCTCACTCAAAAGAACAAACATGGTCAATTGGGCCTCGCAACGGCGAGGACATAACTGAGATTGACCTAACAATTTATCCAACTAACTGAGAGTGTAGCCTGGAACAGAATAAATATGGGCCTAGGGGGGTGGAGTTGGATTCTAAACCCCGAACAGATTCTGAAGCACTGACTGCCTGAACCGACTGTCGCGTCGGGTATCCTGCTGCAGGTAGTAATGAGATGTGAATGTGTGGACAGATGACCACGTCGCAGCTTTGCAAATCTCTTCAATAGTGGCTGACTTCAAGTGGGCTACCGACGCTGCCATGGCTCTAACATTATGAGCCGTGACATGACCCTCAAGAGCCAGCCCAGCCTGGGCGTAAGTGAAGGAAATGCAATCTGCTAGCCAATTGGATATGGTGCGTTTCCCCACAGCCACTCCCCTCCTGTTGAGATCAAAAGAAACAAACAATTGGGCGGACTGTCTGTTGGGCTGTGTCCGCTCCAGATAGAAGGCAATGCTCTTTTGCAGTCCAATGTGTGCAGCTGACGTTCAGCAGGGCAGGAATGAGGACGGGGGAAGAATGTTGGCAAGACAATCGACTGGTTCAGATGGAACTCCGACACAACCTTTGGCAAGAACTTAGGGTGAGTGCGGAGGACTACTCTGTTATGATGAAATTTGGTGTAAGGGGCCTGGGCTACCAGGGCCTGAAGCTCACTGACTCTACGAGCTGAAGTAACTGCCACCAAGAAAATGACCTTCCAGGTCAAGTACTTCAGATGGCAGGAATTCAGTGGCTCAAAAGGAGGTTTCATCAGCTGGGTGAGAACGACATTGAGATCCCATGACACTGTAGGAGGTTTGACAGGGGGCTTTGACAAAAGCAAACCTCTCATGAAGCGAACAACTAAAGGCTGTCCTGAGATCGGCTTACCTTCCACACGGTAATGGTATGCACTAATTGCACTAAGGTGAACCCTTACAGAGTTGGTCTTGAGACCAGACTCAGACAAGTGCAGAAGGTATTCAAGCAGGGTCTGTGTAGGACAAGAGCGAGGATCTAGGGCCTTGCTGTCACACCAGACGGCAAACCACCTCCATAGAAAGAAGTAACTCCTCTTAGTGGAATCTTTCCTGGAAGCAAGCAAGATGCGGGAGACACCCTCTGACAGGCCCAAAGAGACAAAGTCTACGCTCTCAACATCCAGGCCGTGAGAGCCAGAGACCGGAGGTTGGGATGCAGAAGCGCCCCTTTGTCCTGTGTGATGAGGGTCGGAAAACACTCCAATCTCCACGGTTCTTCGGAGGACAACTCCAGAAGAAGAGGGAACCAGATCTGACGCGGCCAAAAAGGAGCAATCAGAATCATGGTGCCTCGGTCTTGCTTGAGTTTCAACAAAGTCTTCCCCACCAGAGGTATGGGAGGATAAGCATACAGCAGACCCTCCCCCCAGTCCAGGAGGAAGGCATCCGATGCCAGTCTGCCGTGGGCCTGAAGCCTGGAACAGAACTGAGGGACTTTGTGGTTGGCTCGAGATGCAAAGAGATCTACCAAGGGGGTGCCCCACACCTGGAAGATCTGGCGCACTACTCGCGAATTGAGCGACCACTCGTGAGGTTGCATAATCCTGCTCAACCTGTCGGCCAGACTGTTGTTTACGCCTGCCAGATATGTGGCTTGGAGCACCATGCCGTGACGGCGAGCCCAGAGCCACATGCTGACGGCTTCCTGACACAGGGGGCGAGATCCGGTGCCCCCCTGCTTGTTGATGTAATACATGGAAACCTGGTTGTCTGTCTGAATTTGGATAATTTGGTGGGACAGCCGATCTCTGAAAGCCTTCAGAGCGTTCCAGACCGCTCGCAACTCCAGAAGATTGATCTGCAGATCGCGTTCCTGGAGGGACCAGCTTCCCTGGGTGTGAAGCCCATCGACATGAGCTCCCCACCCCAGGAGAGACGCATCCGTAGTCAGCACTTTTTGTGGCTGAGGAATTTGGAAAGGACGTCCCAGAGTCAAATTGGACCAAATCGTCCACCAATACAGGGATTTGAGAAAACTCGTGGACAGGTGGATCACGTCTTCTAGATCCCCAGCAGCCTGAAACCACTGGGAAGCTAGAGTCCATTGAGCAGATCTCATGTGAAGGCGAGCCATGGGAGTCACATGAACTGTGGAGGCCATGTGGCCCAGCAATCTCAACATCTGCCGAGCTGTGATCTGCTGGGACGCTCGCACCCGCGAGACGAGGGACAACAAGTTGTTGGCTTTCGCCTCTGGGAGATAGGCACGAGCCGTCCGAGAATCCAGCAGAGCTCCTATGAATTCGAGTCTCTGTACTGGGAGAAGATGGGACTTTGGATAATTTATCACAAACCCCAGTAGCTCCAGGAGGCGAATAGTCATCTGCATGGACTGTAGAGCTCCTGCCTCGGATGTGTTCTTCACCAGCCAATCGTCGAGATATGGGAACACGTGTACCCCCAGCCTGCGAAGTGCCGCTGCTACTACAGCCAAGCACTTCGTGAACACTCTGGGCGCAGAGGTGAGCCGAAAGGGTAGCACACAGTACTGGAAGTGACGTGTGCCCAGCTGAAATCGCCGATACTGTTTGTGAGCTGGCAGTATCGGGATGTGCGTGTAGGCATCCTTCAAGTCCAGAGAGCATAGCCAATCGTTTTCCTGAATCATGGGGAGAAGGGTGCCCAGGGAAAGCATCCTGAACTTTTCCTTGACCAGATATTTGTTCAGGGCCCTTAGGTCTAGGATGGGACGCATCCCCCCTGTTTTCTTTTCCACAAGGAAGTACCTGGAATAGAATCCCAGCCCTTCTTGCCCGGATGGCACGGGCTCGACCGCATTGGCGCTGAGAAGGGTGGATATGTTACAAGAAATTCTATTCACTTCTCCAGCAATTAATATGTTAGACTTTCTGCCCACATTCGCCACGAATTAATATGTTGGAAGAAATGAGTTATTTTGGGGAAAATTAGCTCGAGAGCAACTCGCTACTGTTTATAATTTAAGAGCAAGCGCTGTATTTATAAGTTTTAGGATATTAATTTCTCCACCAATCACCAAAGGTGATAATTGCAATAAATTAAATATATTAAGTATATATATATTCAGAACACAAAGAGACCGTATTTTTAGATTCAAAAAAGATTGATTTAATATACAATTTCACACGAGAGGTAGGTTTTTAAGAGGAATCTTTACAGGTAATCTGTGCTTAAAATAGAACAAAGTAGCAGGTCTAGATCAACTTACAAGTCCTTGTTACAAGCATGCTGTGGTCCAGCAGGACTGATGAGCACATGTTGAGGACAGGAGGCATCAGCGGAGCGGACCCCAAAGAGAGCAGCAGTTTCCAAGAGAGGCAGGTTTCCAGAGGAGGCAGGTCCCAAGAGCGGCAGGTCCCAAGAGAGGCAGGTCCCAAGAGAGAGAGCTGGGCTGTTTCCAGGCCTTTTATAATGTTAGCAGAGAAGCATGGTGTGTGCATGTCTTGGATATTTTGCAAGGCATTATGGTTAATGTAGTCTCATGTCTGCACACGACCCCTGAGTTGGTCCATGTCTTATGACATCACGGTCTGGATTTTGCTGGCAAATGTCTTTTGATGTCCTGTTCAGTCTCTGGGGCAGATACACATTCCTTTCTGCACATGTCTGGAAGCTGATGGGAGGGGCAGGTATACCTTTGACAAGCAAATGTCCTGTTTATGCTTCCTTTGTTTTATTCAGGTGCCCACCTTAGTCCATCTTTTGTTAGGTGGGAGGACAGAGGAATAGAGTCAATTTAAAACTTTAAAGCAGTCTTAAGTCTTTTGTTTGAGGAATGAGAAAAGGCAAGGTGAGGCCCCAAAGGGGGAGGGAAGAGGGCTTTTGGAATGAGCCTATTTTCTCTGCTGCAGTGTCAAATATATATTTTTAAAAGATACACAAATATATTGGTGTATATATAATCCAGCAAACATGCTACATATTTCAGTAATAAACTGATACCATTACAGAGAGTTCCTCTGCAAGTACCTGCTTGTGCTGGAAGCTGTAAGACTGAGCTCCCGGTGGACAATTTGGAGGTTTGGAGGCCAAATTGAGGGTGTATCCTTGCCGGACTATTTGAAGAACCCACTGATCGGAGGTTATGAGAAGCCACCTTTGGTGAAAAACTTTCAACCTCATTCCGACCGGCAGATCACCCGGCACTGACACTTGGATGTCGGCTATGCTCTGCTGGAGCCAGTCAAAAGCTCGTCCCTTGCTTTTGCTGGGGAGCCCAGGGGCCTTGCTGAGGCGCTCGCTGCTGATGAGAGCGAGCGCGCTGGGGCTTAGCCTGGGCCGCAGGCTGTCGAGAAGGAGGATTGTACCTACACTTACCAGAAGAGTAGGGAACAGTCTTCCTTCCCCCATAAAAACGTCTACCTGTGGAGGTAGAAGCTGAAGGCTGCCGGCAGGAGAACTTGTCGAAAGCGGTATCCCGCTGGTGGAGCTGCTCTACCACCTGTTCGACCTTCTCTCCAAAAATATTATCCGCACGGCAAGGCGAGTCCGCAATCCACTGCTGGATCCTATTCTCCAGGTCGGAGGCACGCAGCCATGAGAGTCTGCCTATCACCACACCTTGAGCAGCGGCCCTGGACGCAACATCAAAGGTGTCATACACCCCTCTGGCCAGGAATTTTCTGCACGCCTTCAGCTGCCTGACCACCTCCTGAAATGGCTTGGCTTGCTCAGGAGGGAGCTTGTCCACCAAGCCCGCCAACTGCTGCACATTGTTCCGCATGTGTATGCTCGTGTAGAGCTGGTAAGACTGAATTTTGGCCACGAGCATAGAGGAATGGTAGGCCTTCCTCCCAAAGGAGTCTAAGGTTCTAGAGTCTTTGCCCGGGGGCGCCGAAGCATGCTCCCTAGAACTCTTACCCTTCTTTAGGGCCAAATCCACAACTCCAGAGTCGTGAGGCAACTGAGTGCGCATTAGCTCTGGGTCCCCATGGATCCGGTACTGGGACTCGATCTTCTTGGGAATGTGGGGATTAGTTAAAGGCTTGGTCCAGTTCGCCAGCAATGTCTTTTTTAGGACATGATGCATGGGTACTGTGGACACTTCCTTAGGTGGAGATGGATAGTCCAGGAGCTCAAACATTTCAGCCCTGGGCTCGTCCTCATCAGTTAGATTAATTCCCCACACATCGGCTCTAAACCTTCGTCTGGGAAAAAGCAATTTTAAAAAAGAGTAGATTCTTATAACTCACCCTGTCTTTTCATTAGCGTCAGCTCAGCAAAAGTAACTTAGTAGCCAAGATGGCGCTAGCGTTTTTACGACCACATTAAATATCAGCTGATTGATGACATCTATCCCCGCCCCCAGGGCGTTCCACTGACAGCGAAGACTCTCCCAAAATGCTGCTTTTGGTAGGAAGGAACATCTCAAATTAAAGTAGCCCACTCAATTTCGATATTTAAACCCTTGGGCACTACTGTTTGTAACGAAAAAATATTGTATTGCTCTCTGAAATTCAAAAATCTCTTTAATGACCCACCCTCCTCCCGATTATCTATACATTCCACAATTCGCCATTTAATATCATCCCATTTATGTTGTTTCTGCATCCAATGATTCACAAGAGGGGCTTGAAGGTTTTGAGTTTGAATCCTAGATTTATGCTCGTTCAATCTTGTTTTAATTGGACAAGAGCTCCTACCAATATATATTAGACCACAAGGACATATAATTGCGTATATAACATTCCTACTATCACAGGTAGTTTCAGAAAGACTTCTCAAAACTCTCCCTCTCCCTGGTACAGGGTGAGTTATAAGAATCTACTCTTTTTTTTAAATTGCTTTTTCCCAGACGAAGGTTTAGAGCCGATGTGTGGGGAATTAATCTAACTGATGGGTCTATGTATTTGCAGGGGAAGGTCCTTGAGACAGCCCATGTTTGGGCGAAACGTGCATGTCGGACATCTGTCCCCCTGGGTCCGACAAGAGGCAATGAGATAATTGAAAAAGTTTTCATAAATATAAGAGGAGGCTAGGTGTGGAAGAACCAATGAAGATTTAGATGTTAGAAATATCACTGCAGTTGAAGTTGTAGTGATTAACATCACTGAGGTTCTGGGGAAAGTAGGGAGAGATGGTTTGAAGATACGTAGATATAAGCTATAAAGATACATGACTTTGGAAGATTGTGAATTAGTGTGATAAGAAGTTATATGTATATGTTGTGAAATAACAGGTCTGACAAAGCAAGCTGGGGGGGGGGGGGGGGGAGGAGGGAGTGAAGGGAATAAAAACCAAAGATGTTTTTTTAAGGAGAGGGATAAAACAAACTCGATCTAGCTTAAAACAAACACACTTTAGGACTTGTAGGCGCAATACAGATAACACAATTTTGGGGTGTTATAGGGGTACCTGACAGTCAAAATTCTGAAATAATGAGTCCCAAACAAGACTTAATATTAGTGAATGAAGCGTCAGAAGCAAATGTGTTTCCTTTATCCTTGGATCCAAGCTCACTACACCCAAATAATAGAAAGAACTAACGCTACAACCAAGTATTATAAAAATAGGGCAATTATTTTTATTTACAAAAGCAGCAAAGATGACGTGCAAAGGAGGCAAGAATAAAGTCACAAGAAGTCTTGTTATGGAAACAGCTTAAAGTAAATGCACATAGCTCCCGAGATGGAGTTCTGCACCAGTCAGGCTAGTGCAATAACACAAAGGTACGTGGTACATATACAACCTGATGCAGACCTCTAGATGGCAGTGTGTTTTTCAGATGGTCAGTCTGGTCTGACACCGGTATGCTCCTCGGTCAGAATATTAATACAGCAGATGTATCTGATAAGAGCCCTTATTCATAGGGAACTCATAGACTGCAGATGTACTGATGATGCATTATTGTGACTTCAGGGGCCACTTGTCTCACTGGCACTATATTGGGGTGGGGGTGGGGATCTTGACAAAAGGCCAGGGTGTCATAAAAATGTGAAGTTTTGCTAGCCACAGTGTCTCTCCAGCTGCAAGGGTAATTCCAATTTACAGACAGGCAGCTAGTTTCTGTTTATTTCTTTAAAGTTAGTTACAGGTTCTCAGCTGGATTCTTCAGCACCTGGAAGAGAAGAAAGGCCCCACCAAGAAAGGAGAAGAAATGATGTTTAAAGAACTGGAAGTAGATGCTGCCATCATCTACACTGCACATACATCACATGTGAGGGCTGTTCTGTAAAAACACTCTAGATATTTTTCTGATCCACAAAAAAAATGGAGGTGGGGGGAGAGAATTAAGTAAAGTTGGAGTTTTATTTGAATTGGTTCTTAATGATAATTGTAAAGAAAGCAGAGTATAGAAAAGTGTTGGTTTGAGACATAGTCATACTTATGTGAGGTGAAAGGGTTCCTGAGTAAAAAGTTATTGAAGCCTAAAATAACTGTAAGAATGAAGGAACTTACACATATACTGTGAAAATTCAGCTGAATTTATTTAAAAGGGAATTGTTGCTTAAGATAAGTTTATAAGATGTTCTGCCTTGCATTTTGGAACTTTATTGTGTTTTGAGCAGTTTCAAACAGTTTTTAAACAAAACACCTTATTTAAATACATTTTTAGTTATATGCATAAATATCTATTGACTTTTATTTTCATATCATCTTATCCAGATAATCTATATTTAACAGAGTTTAACACCTTTTCTCTGCATGAAATTTACTTCCAACAAACTAATTTCAAATATTCCTCCTCCTTTCTTTGAGAGAGGACAAAATTCTTTCTTTTCTCTTTTTAGTTGGATCCTCCAGTTCCAGAGCACCTTACCTGAGGTAGATCTTGGCCCTGTGATTTTCATTATTTCAGATATGGTAAACTGTAGGGTAAGGTCAGCTCATGGGTGTGGGGACCCCTTACAATAGGAACCAAACTTGCCTTGAACTATAAGCATGAGTTGCAGTTTGTGCATACTTTCTGAAGAACTCTTGCAATCTGGGAACATTGAGGAAAAGCAAATAAACTGGCAAGCAAATACATCTGAGGCTAGTCTATGTGAACTCAGTACAGGGAGCAGAAGAGAGGACACTGGGTGTTCTCTTGAGAAGTAAAAATAGGTCTCTGGAGAACATCCCCCACCAGTTGAAGAGGTGTTGTACAGTTTTACAATCTAGGAACCATTTGTGCAGATGCAACTTGTGACTGAAAGAGTCTAACTGGTTCTGTTCACCCTGTACTACTACTACTTAACATTTCTAAAGCGCTACCAGGGTTGCGCAGCGCTGTACAATTAACAAAGAAGGACAGTCCCTGCTCAAAGGAGCTTACAATCTAAAGGACAAAAAGTGCAGTCAATCAAGATTGAAGCAGTCTAGATTTCCTGGATAGAAGTACAATGGTTAGGTGCCGAAAGCGACATTGAAGAGGTGGGCTTTGAGCAAGGATTTGAAGATGGGTAGGGAGGGGGCTTGGTGTATGGGCTCAGGGAGTTTATTCCAAGCATTGGCAGAAAGGGCGGAGTCTGGAGTTGGTGGTGGTTGTATAATTATAGTACAGCAAGAGGCCCTCACTGGATGCCCACCGGAAGGGTGGAAGGCCAGATTTTAGGACTCAGGCTGTAAAAATACCAGCTAGGTTTAAAAATCTATGACTGGCTGAGCAAGGACTTGCTTTTCCAGCAAGTTAATATGTGTCCCAGCTTGAGACCCATCCACTGGAATAGTGGTGGGCCGAGTTATATAGCTTAAACTGCTGAAAAGCACTGACTAGGCCTAAAAATCTGATGATGGCCTTGTTGCTGAGCACCTGCAGAAGCAGGGCTGCTTGATAAGCCTTATTAGAATTTAGTGTGACATTCAAAAGCAGTACTAAAGCCAAAAACAAAGAATTAATGGCTAAAATCCTAAAAAGTTTGGTTCAGAACATGGAGGCTGATACAGGTAAAATGGCAGCCAGAGTCACAAGATATGGAACTGATCTCTTCATCTTAGAAGAGATGGTTGCACAAGATTAGGAACAGTCCATATTAGGAGTTGACCATATTAGGAGTTATTTGCAAGACAGGAAAAAGATTAAGAAACAGGTGGACACCTGACCTGTGGTTAAGATACAAAAATCCCTCTCCATAGACTTGTATGGGGACCAAATACTATATAAGAACTGTGCATCACAGCTATCGTTGGAGTCCCTCCCCAACTTGCCTCGGACAACGGCGAAGCTCTGGCCGGTTGAACCCAGAATCTGTCTGATGTCTGTACCAACTTGAAGTCCTGATTTGGGTGAGAATAAAAGACTATTTCTTTCACTAACCTGCTCCAGTCTCTGTTTCAATCTCTTATCTTTAAACTGTTTCACAGACACACAAGTAAAATTCTATCTCACTATTCTCTAGTCTCTGTGTTAATTTCTCTGTTTCATTTCACACCTTATATCACATAAATAGACTATCTTTTAAACTCTAGTACATCTTGTGGGAGAATAGATGCCCTAGGATGTCCTTGGAAATTAGGAGCCAGAAAACAGAGGTCATATTTAAGAGACTTATTATGAGCCTTCTGAAACCCTCTCTCCACCTCCATGGGCAAGGGTCCTGCAGGGGTCTAGAGAGGGGTAATTAAAAACACCAGCTTAGGGAGGCCATCTCTAAAGCCTGATGTCTTTAACCATGCTGTGCAGCTCGCGGCAATTGTTGCTGCCACTTCTGTAGATGCTGTGTCATAAGCATTGTAGGAGGAATGGGTAAAGTGAAAAGAAGCCATTTACCGCCGGGGTAGCACAAGAGCCCTTACCGCCTCCTAAATGGGTGGTGGTAAGGGCTCCCGCGGGAAATGGCCGCACAGCAAATGGTTCACCTACTGCAGGGCCATTTCCCTGTTTAAAAAAAATGCTTTTTATCCACTGCAGTAAAAGGGGGTCTTGGGAAGGGAAATGGGACTTGATATACCGCCTTTCTGAGGTTTTAACAACTACATTCAAAGCGGTTTACATATATTCAGATACTTATTTTGTACCAGGGGCAATGGAGGGTTAAGTGACTTGCCCAGAGTCACAAGGAGCTGCAGTGGGAATCGAACTCAGTTGGCGCACAGTGAGTCCACATACCGATGCTACCGCGAGGTCATTTTTTCTACAGCTTGGTAAAAGGGGCCCTTAACCTGCAAGAGCCTGGTTACAGAGGTATGAGCTGCAGAGTTCCATAGTAGTAACATAGTAAATGACGGCAGATAAAGACCTGTACGGTCCATCCAGTCTGCCCAACAAGATAAACTGATTTACATGGTATATGATACTTTATATGTACACCCGAGTTTGATTTGTCCTTGCCTTTCTCAGGGCACAGACCGTAGAAGTCTACCCAGGACTGTTCTTGTACAAAGTTCTGGAGCTAACGTCAAAGCCCCATAAAATTTACACTCCAGCCCATCCCTATCCAGTCACAATTGGGGCATAGACCGTGGAAGTCTGCCCAGCTCCCATTTTGTTTCCCAATTACCGGAGTCACCACACAATCTCAGCTAAGATTCCACGGAACCATTCCTTCTAAACAGGATTCCTTTGTGTTTATCCCAGGCATGTTTGAATTCCATTACCGTTTTCATCTCCACCACCTCCCGCGGGAGGGCATTCCACATATCCACCACCCTCTTCGTGAAAAAATACTTCCTGACATTAGTCCTGAGTCTGCCCCCCTTCAACCTCAATTCATGTCCTCTAGTTCTACCACCTTCCAGTCTCCGAAAAAGGTTCATTTGCGGATTAATACCTTTCAAATATTTGAACGTCTGTATTATGTCACCCATTTCTCCTTTCCTCTGAGGTATACGTGTTCAGGTCAGCAAGTGTCTCCTCGTACGGTTTGCAACACAAATCCCATACCATTTTTGTAGCTTTTCTTTGCCCCGCTTCCAGTCTTTTTACATCTTTAGAAAGATACGGCCTCCAAATCTGAACACAATACTCCAAGTGGGGCCTTTGAAAAGTTAGTAATTTGAATACTAATACAGCTAGAACTAATGTTTGTCAACCTTGATCTTCCTAAAAAGCAAGGGCAGGCTTGGCTGTGTGGCTAATAGCATCGGCTGAGACAATACACCATATTTCAATAGTTACTAAAAGCTGAGCAGCAGCCTTTATGTTGAGAATTTACTGAGGAATATGGTGGGCTTTGAGGTTTTTTAGGTTGTGAGGGAAGAGGGAGATTGTGTGTAGGTGCTTACGGAGTGAAGCAAATTATTTTGATCATTTTTAAGAGTAAGATTGGTTCAAAATCATTTACTTACAGCTGCGGAGTTCCGGCGATGAGTGGTGCTTTTTTTCATATTCGGGTGCTCCTGGCAAGTAAGCATTTCCGGAATGTGTGTGGAACTGTTGTGTTTACAGTTTATTTCGGGTGTGGGTTATTTGATATCCGGCACTGCTGTTTCATCCAGTTTCTGGCAGGCAGCATGTTTAGTGCAGTGATTTCAGTGCCTTCAATCTGCAGCCACCTTCCTTGCACTGCGTACGTCTAGTAGTGCTATAGAAATGATAAGTAGTAGTAGTAGTAGTAGTGTTTTGCTTGCAGCTTGTGCTTGGGGTTTGCCATAGGAAGATAGCAATACAGTAGTGTTAACATAGAGATGGCTGAGAGTGGTTGAGGTAGCTCCGAGAGTGAGTTTTGTAAAGGGAGGGGATGGGGCATGGTTTTGTGTGTTGCTGGGGAATAATATTATTTGCTTGTATTTGGTCCTTATCATATTATCTTTCTCAATTGTTGTGTGTGGTAAGCGTTTTATGAAAGAAGACTTTTCTGTTTGTTCTCATGGAGTGTTACTTTGATTTGTGTGCCATGGATTTTCACGCAAAATAAAGTTCATTATGGGGCTCATTTTCGAAAGAGGAAAATGTCCAAAAATATCTGTCTCCAAAGCCAACATAGACCGTGAATGACAATGGCCAGCATTTCGTTATAGCTGCGTCAGGGTCAGTTGTGGATCTATAAAAAGAAAAATAGAGATAAGTATAATTGCCAAAACAGCTCCATAAAGTATTTTCAAAGCAATGCTTACTTCAATGAGACAGATATGCAGTTAAGTATTTCTAAGTCTTGTTAACTATTTAAAGTGAATACAAATTTACATTGCAATGGGAGGTTTTTCATGCCAATGATGAGGAAGTCCTGCTCGATCAGCTGATTGTTTACTGCTGGGAGCTTCTTGAGGCTTTTCCTCCCTTGCTTTTCTTTGTGCATACTTTTCTCTTTATGAGAGCTAGTATTTACATCCAAACAGACTTTAAGTAGAAATAAATATATACAACAGAACTGGCATATTTAGACTGACTCTGGACTAATGCATGAAGGTAGCTCTTCCCTCATTATTCAATACATCTCTTTTAAATAGTAGTAATATAAAATATGAAGTGCATTTTTATAATATACCACTGCATTCCACACAAACTAAAGGAGCATATTCTCACATACCATCTTTCTTTTTTGATCTAGGCACAGAAAAAGAAAAGATTTTAAATGCACCCAGGTTTCAACCTAAGTAAGGTTTTAAAAAACCTTTGTAGTTTAAAATAAAAACTCTGAACATTGAGCACCTGAGTCTCATAACATGATGTCTGTTTTGGTGGCCTTTACTAGGTGAATACATCTGCCAGGGTGTCCCTATAACCAGCCCCTCAAACTGACATACCAATTATAATTTAGAAGCAATTACTACTCTAACCTATGAAAGGTTATTCCCTTCTGATGGTTCCTCCGTGTACATCCATATGCTGCACAAACCAGCCTGTTTCTGTAACTGAGATGAAATAACAATGCTACCAATAAACATGTGGCAGCGGATAGTTTGTTTTGGTGTCACCAATATGGGGGCTGTGTGGAGGGGTGAGCTTTCTCTCACTTGTCTAGTAATGCTCCTCAAAAATCTCACCCTTTGTTGAATAAAAAAACATCTCTCTTGTAATTTCTCCCCATCCCTCCAACCATCTTATTGCATGTACACTTTCTCTTTCCCATCCCTGTTGGTAAGTGTCTCCATTTACCAATAAGGAAATATGAAAAGGTAATATTAAACATGTCTGAATAAAATGGCTCCCATTGAGAATTTCAAATGTAAATCTGACATATCTAGCAAACTGTCCATTACTGAAACACTACTGACATCTTCTGGAAATTTACCATGGCAGCAAATTATGCTTTTTTTTTTTTTTTTTTTTTACAGTCAGCAGCATCAGAGAAAATGGACAGACGCTGTGGACCTGGAGGCATTTATTAGATATCAGTTTCTTGGTTTCTAAACTGCAATAGAATAATGTAAAGAAATCATTCTGATGACTATTCATCTATTTATACATCAGATCTACAACAGTGCATCACTGCATACTGGTAAGTTTTTTAGCTGGCATCCTTGTCTGAAGATATCCATCTTCCTTGTGCTCCACTTAAAGATAATTTTGCATTCTGCTTTCTGAAGCACAATTCCTCCCTATTTCTGTTTAATTGTAGATCACCAATCTTTAGCCCCTCTGGGGTCATAGATTTATTACACCACTTTTCTGTGGTACAGCCAAAATGGTTTACATTTATTAGATGCAGGTACTTTTTTCTGACTAGTGGGCTCAAAATCAAAGTTTTTTTTTTAAATTTTTTGTACCTGCGGCAATGGAGGGTTAAGTGATTTGTCCAGGGTCACAAGGTGCCGCAGTGGGAATCAAACATGTTTTTATGTCCTGAAAATGTGGAACTGTTCACGTTTGTGTTTGATCCTGTCACCTCCAGCATCCTGCCCGACATCTGAGTCCAGTACTGGACCAAAGATTACACAGCCGTTAAAGCAGTTTCAGGGAAGAGGAAACAAAAGACATGGTAACAGGATACACTGATGTTAAAACATATCACAAATATCCATGTCTACAGCAGGAACTTGGCAACAACTTTAATATCATCTTTCTGATGATTGCCACCCACAACTAATGTTAAGAGCAGTGTGATGGCTCTGTTAGTCTACTTGAATGCACAAAAATAAAGTGAACAGACAAAAACAACAACTGGAAATGAGACCTATGTATTGAATCTGCTTAGTCCAATGAAAGGATATCGCCTTATGTTTTTTGTTTGTTAACCTTGATTTCCAAGCAGGATATTAGTGATGAAACAGAAACTAAGCTTTTTGCCTTGCTTTGCGCTTGGCCAGTGTAAAAATATGATGTATGTTTAGACTTAATTCCTGCAGAGGAGCAGGGCCAGTAATTGTAATATAAAGCAATTATAGCTGAGTACGCTAAACAGGATTGACTCAAGGGGTTGTGGTCTGTGAATCAACTTTTGCTGTTGTGCCCCTCCTCCAGTCTCCTAGGACCTTCAGAACATCTCCCTCCAGTTCCCATCAGTCTCCCACAAGTTTCTATTCCCCACCCGCCTTGGTAACGTATTCATTGGAGCCGACTCTGTGGGTGCTTGAGCACCCCCAATATTGAGAAAAATTCCTTGTATGTGTTCAGGGAGAGGTCATTTCCATTGGGCGTAGCACCCCCCAATAATTTTGAAAATGTGGCTCCTATGAATGTATTTATCTTTTAGTTGGCAAGGCCTCTGTTTCAGCCTGCTACAGCTGAGTAGCTGCGGGCTCATTCCTGATTAATATATCCATATCTTCCAGCAAATGGTGCTACCCCTGCAGTTTCACTCAGTCTGTGCCAGCGCTGTGAATTAGTTCAAAACTTACAGGGACACTTCATGGGTGGATCTTATTCATGAGGTGAACACCCTACATGAAGTGACAACTGTGAGTTTTTTCACTAGTTGCAGATAGGGCACAGATTGAGAGGAGTGAAGGGAATAGCAATATGAACAACTGCCATTCCTCTGCTCTCCTGCTGGCTCCATCTTTTTCATGCCCAGATGAAAGTATGGTGTGCAATGCCGCTGGGACCTCTGTGTGGTCGCACATGCATACACATTAGAGTAGGGATGGGCAACCTTTTTTATTCAGAGGGCCACACAAATGTCAGTACTATCCCTAATGGTCTGCACACAGAAAATTAATATAATTCATTGCCAACAAAATTCAATGTGATGACTGAATGAGCTAAAATTATTACCAGAATGGTCTGTTACTGTATACATCTGTCATTACTTTAAAAGCATAATGAGATCAGTGCTGCTATTCTGAAAATATTTAATACAATATTAAATGCCAAAACTCTGGTTATTGACATTTGTGCGTGTGCTGCCTGGACATAAGTAAATAAACATTGCCACACTGGGACAGACCAAAGGTCCATCAAGCCCAGCGTCCTGTTTGCAGCAGTGGCCAATCCGCTACTTATCATTTGTATAGCACTACTAGACGTACACAGCGCTGTAAGGTCACAAATACCTGGCAAGATCCCGAAAAAGTTAAATACATTTTATGCTGCTTATCCCAGAAATAAACAAATGGCAATGCTCAACCTTATTCTTATTGTAAAATACACAACCCAATGTAGGAGGAGCAAATTACTCAATCAGCAATGTGCTATTTGTAAGGGGACATCTCATTCCGTCACACAGGCACTCAATGTCATACTTATATCAAGCCTCTGCAATTGTGACTTTTTATAACCATGGACTACCCCCAACCTCCAGTAGTGCACGCTACTTGCTTGCTGTAAATATCCTATTACTGTGTTCTATATATACACGTCTTTAAACATCACTGTGCTCGCATTAGTCAATTTTTTATATATTTTTTTATGTGCACTACCGCTGAAATTCTAAAGTTCAGAACAAACTGTGGCACTGCTGCTATGAGCTTGATTATGATGCAGAAAATTGACTTATCTTAATATCGCTGGAAGCTCTTTATCGTCTTTCGATTCTATTATGGCTTTAAACCTCTTGCGCTTCCAGAGTTTCACTTGTCAGCATATGATTATATCTCCGGCATGGTCACAATTGCAGAGGCTTGATAGAAGTATGATATTGAGTGCCTGCGTGATGGAATGAGACATCCCGTTACAAATAGCACATTGCTGATTGAGTAATTTGCTCCTCCTACATTGGGTTGTGTTTTCCCAGAAATAAGCAGTGTATTTTCCCCAAGTCAATTTAATAATGGTCTATGGACTTTTCCTTTAAGAAGCCATCCAAACCTTTTTTAAGCCCCGCTAAGCTAACCACCTTTACCATATTCTCTGTCAACGAATTCCAGAGTTTAATTAAACATTGAGTAAAGAAAGATTTTCTTCGATTTGTATTAAATGTACTGCTTTGTAGCTTCATTGCATGCCCTTTAGTCCTAGTATTTCTGGAGAGAGTAAACAAATGATTCACGTCTACCCGTTCCACTCCACTCATTATTTTATAGACCTCTATTATATCTCCCCTCAGCAGTCTTTTCTCTAAGCTGAAGAGCCCTAGTCGCTTCAGCCTTTCCTCATAGGGAAGTCGTCCCAATTTAGGGAGGAGCGAACCTTGAAGATAAGCAAACTTACTAAGGTTGAAGCTTGGTCATAATTGGATGTATGTGCCAATTATGATGAAATTGCAGGTGGCCAAATGTATGGGCTAATAGCACAGAATGATAGACTAAAAGTATAAAAAGACAATCTGCTAGGATATAGGTGGGGAAGCCAGAAGAGAGAGGACTGACTGCGTGTCGCGGAGCGTTGCTCCACCGTGTTCCAGTTATGAATGCCTAATTGCCTGTACTGCCTTTGGGTAAGATACTGATGCTAATAAATGATAGTCTTATATCCACTGACTCCCGGGTGTCTTTCTGATTATGTAGCTTGTTAGTGCCCAGACTGTGTAAAGCAGTCTGAGCGGATACAAGGTCAGAATAATTAATCATTTTAAGGGAATATGCAATCCTCTTCTGGGTAGTAGAAATCCTATTGCTTCCCCTGCCCAAACTATTAATACTACGACCTTTTAGCCTTTTTATAGCCCCTAATATATTCAAAAGGCATTATAACATCCTTACTTTTGTTTTCCATTCCTTTCCTAATACCTAACATTCTGTTTGCTTTCTTAGCCGCCACTGCAGAGGATTTTAACGTATCATCAACAACGATGTTGAGATCCCTTTGTTGGTCTGTCATTCCTAACGTGGAACGTTGCATGATGTAGCTATAATTTGGGTTCCTCTTTCCCACATGCATCACTTTGCACTTGCTCACATTAAACATCATCTGCCATTTAGATGCCCAGTCTCGTAAGGTCCTCATAATTTTTCACAATCCTCTCGTGATTTAACAATTTTGAATAACTTTGTGTCATCAGCAAATTTAATTACCTCACTAGCTACTCATATCTCCAGATCATTTATAAATATGTTAAAAAGCAGTGGTCCCAGCACAGACCCCGGGGAACCTCACTATCTACCCTTCTCCATCGAGAGTACTGACCATTTAACCCTACTCTCTGTTTTCTATCCTTTAACCAATTTTTAATCCAGAATAGGCAGTGGTGTGCTGGTAAATTTTTAACAACAGGCTCTCTCCCCGGTCCACCTCGGCGCCCCCCCCCCCATCCACCTCTGCACCCCTCCCATCCACCTCTGCGTTCCCCCCCCCCCCCCCCCGTCCACCTCTGCACCCCCCCCCCCCAAAATTGCAGAGCTGGCTATAGCCGGGGGGGGGGGGGCAATGCATTACTCTCTCCAGGAAAAAACAAATTAAATGATCCCAGGTTCCAATCTAATTCATGTTTAATGTGGGATAAAATGCCATAAATAAGTAAATAAATATAAACTTTTAATGTTGAGCACCTGATTTTCAAAGTGAACATATTCCAAACACTATAATGAAAATAAAATGATTTTTTTTCTACCTTTGTTGTCTGGTGACTGTTTTTCTGATCATGCTGGCCCAGTATCCGATTTTGCTGCTATCTGTCCTCTTAACTCCGTTTCCAGGGCTTCCTTTCCATTTATTTCTTTCTTCCTTTCTTCTTCCTTTCTGGTCCTCAGCTTCTGCCTATTTTCTTCATCCATGTGCAGTTTTTCTCCCTTTTCCCTCATCTCATCTCCTTCCTCACTCTTCTCTCCCCTCCATCCATGTCCAGCATTTCTTCTCTCTCTCCTCCTCTCCCCTGCCATCCATCCACCCATGTCCAGTGACCCTCCTGTCCCCTGCCCTGCATGCACCTATACCCAGCGATCCTCCTTTCCCCTGCCCTGCATGCACCCATGACCAGCAGTGACCCTCCTCTCCCCTGCCCTCCATCCACCCATGTCCAGTGACCCTCCTCTCCCCTGCCCTCCAACCACCCATGTCCAGTGACCCTCCTGTCCCCTGCCCTGCCCTCCATCCACCCATGTCCAGCAGTGACCCTCCTCTCCCTTGCCCTCCATCCACCCATGTCCAGTGAACCTCCTGTCCCCTGCCCTGCATGCACCTATACCCAGCGATCCTCCTGTCCCCTGCCCTGCATGCACCCATGTCCAGCGGTGACCCTCCTCTCCCCTGCCCTCCATCCACCTATGTCCAGCAGTGACCCTCCTCTCCCCTGCCCTGCATGCACCTATAGCGACCCTTCTCTCCCCTCCCCTCCCCTCCATTCACAAATGCCCAGCGACTCCCTTCTCTCCCCTGCCACCCCCTCCCGAGTTCGGCGAATTCAACTCCCTCCCTCCGGATCTGGTCCCTTACATCAGCGACTTCACTGGCGCTGCAGGTTCACGATTCAAAATGGCCACCGAGACTTACAAGGGCAGCCTCCAAGACTTCAGCAGAAGTCTTGCGAGGCCGCCTCTGGAAGTCTCGGCGGCCATTTTAAAAATGCGAACCTGCAGCGCCAGCGTGGGAGAGTCAGCGCTTGCAGCGACCCCGAAGAATTCGTGAAGTCGCTGACTTAAGGGACCGGATTGGGAGGGAGGAAGAGAGCCGGCTCACGCAATTCAACAACCGGCTCGCAAGAGCCGAGCAAAGTTAACAACCGGCTCTTGCGAGCCGGTGCGAGCCGGCTCCAGCACACCACTGAGAATAGGACACTACCTCCTATCCCATTACTCTCCAATTTCTTCTGGAGTCTTTCATGAGGTACTTTGTCAAACGCCTTTTGAAAATCCAGATACACAATATCAACCGGCTCGCCTTTATCCATATGTTTGTTCACCTCTTCAAAGAAATGTAATAGATTGGTGATGCAAGATTTCCCTTCACTAAATCCATGTTGGTTTGCTCTGTAATTTTGATCTCTATCTTTTTCTTTTAATGTAGGCACATGCTTTTGAATATGCTCAGTAATTTTGTTCTTTATAATAGTCTCTACCACTTTGCCTGGCACCGACGTCAGGCTCACTGGTCTATAATTTCCAGGATCCCCTCTGGAACCTTTTTTTAAATATCGGTGTTACATTGGCTACCCTCCAATCTTCCAGTACCACACTCTATTTTAAAGATAAATTACATATTACTAACAATAGTTCCATCAGTTCATTTTTCAATTCTATCAGTACTCTGGGATGAATACTATCAGGTCCAGGAGCTTTGCTACTTTTCAATTTGTCAAATTGCCCCATTATATCCTCAAGGTTTATAGTGATTTCATTCAGTTTCTCTGACTCATCAGCTTTGAATACCATTTCTGGCACCAGTACCTCTCCCAAATCTTCCTCCATGAAGACCAAAGCAAAGAATTAATTTAATCTCTCTGCTCTGGCTTTGTCTTTCCTGATTGCCTCTTTTACCCCTCAGTCATCTACCGGTCTAACCAATTCTTTTGCCAGCTTCTTGCTTTTAATATACCTAAAAAAATTTTTACTATGTGTTTTTTTGCCTCCAATGCAATCTTTTTTTCAAAGTCCCTCTTCGCCTTCCTTATCAGCACTTTGCATTGGACTTGACATTCCTTATGCAGTTTCTTATTATTTTTCAGTCCATTCCTTCTTCAATTTTCTGAAGGATTTTCTTTTAGCTTCCTTCACCTAACTTTTTAACCATGTCGGCTGTCGTTTGGTCTTCCTCCCTCTTTTTTTAAATACACGGAATATATTTGACCTGGGCTTTGTAGGAGGTAAACAAATAATCCTTTTGGTAGTGTTCTTATCAGTAAGAGATTTATAGTGCAGAGAAGCTTGTGCAGAGTTCTAGTTTGTATCTTATCTATTTTCTTACTTCTAATAAATATAATATATACCACTGTGGCTTGTGTTCACTTCTCTAACAAAAACACATGGAGTGGGGGCCAGAAGCAAGATTCCTATATATATATATATATATATATTCCTATATATATAGGAATCTTGCTTCTGGCCCCCACTCCATGTGTTTTTGGAAAAGGTACAGCGAAGGGCGACGAAAATGATAGTGGGGATGGGACGACTTTCCTATGAAGAGAGGCTGAGAAGGCTAGGGCTTTTCAGCTTGGAGAAGAGACGGCTGAGGGGAGATATGATAGAAGTGTATAAAATAATGAGTGGAATGGATCGGGTGGATGTGAAGCGACTGTTCACGCTATCCAAAAATACTAGGACTAGAGGGCATGAGTTGAAGCTACAGTGTGGTAAATTTAAAACGAATCGGAGAAAATTTTTCTTCACCCAACGTGTAATTAGACTCTGGAATTCGTTGCCGGAGAACGTGGTACGGGCGGTTAGCTTGACGGAGTTTAAAAAGGGGTTAGATAGATTCCTAAAGGACAAGTCCATAGACCGCTATTAAATGGACTTGGAAAAATTCCGCATTTTTAGGTATAACTTGTCTGGAATGTTTTTACGTTTGGGGAGCGTGCCAGGTGCCCTTGACCTGGATTGGCCACTGTCGGTGACAGGATGCTGGGCTAGATGGACCTTTGGTCTTTCCCAGTATGGCACTACTTATGTACTTATGTACTTATGGTATATATTATATTTATTAGAAGTAAGAAAATAGATAAGATACAAACTAGAACTCTGCACAAGCTTCTCTGCACTATAAATCTCTTACTGATAAGAACACTACCAAAATATATGGTCTAACTATACACTGATTATCCTTAGACTAAATACCGTAAGGATTAGAACAGTACAAATGATATCCTAATAATCCTTATGAGAAAATCACACATCTTATGCAAACTTCACAGTAGCAGCTTCTTCTCTGACCAAGAGATGACATAAACCAATCTTACATTAGATAAACCACTTGCTAACCCCAGACTAGGAAGTAATTCACCGTGATCTCACCGTTCTCTTTATGACAGCTTCAGATGACAGGATTAGATTCCCCAGACACTGTCTCAGCTGTCTGTGTCTTAGATGTTGAGCAGGTCTCTCTCTGCAGCAAGCAGGTTTCCGTCCCTCCTTTGGATCTCAGAGCCAATTTCTCCGCCACACGTAATTGCACCAGTTATGCAGGTCACAAGGTTGATATCAAACACAGTCTCTGGCTCACCCCGAGCCTTGCTGGATTCCTCAGGTCCTCTCACCGGTTGCTCCTCTTACGAGGGTCTCCGCCTTACTACTTTCTTCAGTTCCCACTTTTCCCAGTACCTCTCGGTCATGTGACTGCAGGAACCCAATTATGATCTCGTCCAATTAGTACCTGGGCGAGTAGAGTTCTTTGTTTTGTGACCTTGGAACTTCTAGTGCTAAGATTGACTCCCTTCTCAGCTTCTCAGGATGATAAAAAAAAAAGGGAGGGGGTTGGAACACAGAATGTCCTTGGCTTCAGTGAATCTGCCAGTGTTTTTCCTCAAGCTGAAACTGGATCTCACTGACACAGTAGGATTCATGTCAGAGGTGATAGCATCCATCTTGTTTGTAACAGGATGCACTAGGCTTGTATGAACCAAAGCCATCACAGGTAAGATCACAGGGAAATACCCCTACAGCTTCCAGGATGGTATTTTTGAACAGCATCCACACCTGATGTAAATTTTTGACCTTCGCAGCTGCGCCTCTAAGTTTTCTTTTCACCATTCTTCTCATTTTATCATAGTCTTCTTTTTGAAAGTTAAACGCTAACCTATTGGATTTCCTGTTTATACTTACTTCAAAACTAATATCAAATCTGATCATATTATGATTGTAGGAATATGTGAAAGACAAGTGCTGCATGCATTAACTGTCAACAATTCTATGAGCTATGATGTCATTGGATATAGTGTAATGTCTTGTGGGTGTGTCTGAGTCACTCTAGTTGCTTTGAGACAGTGTTGCCAGGTGGGCGGTTTTACCGCCCAATTGGGCGGTTTTCCGCGACCCGCCGCAGGAAATTTTTGCCCGCGGTGGGTTGCGGTTTTTTGGGCTGCTTTTGGGTCGTTTGGGCGGTTTTTTGGGCGGCTTTTTGCCTTTTTTTCGGCCGCGGGGGGCGGGGTTAGTGACGTTTTGGGCGGGCCGATGACGTCGGAGGCGGGGCCGATGACGTGGGAGGCGGGGCCAATGACGGGGAGGCGGGGCCGGTGACGGGGGAGGCGGGGCCGGTGACGGCGGGGGCGGGGTGATGACGCGGGGGTGGGGGTGTCAGGGGCGGGGTTTGTGTTTGGGCGGGTTTTGGGCTGTTTTTTGGGCTGGATTGGGCGAGAAAAAAATTTTCCACCTGGCAACCCTGCTCTGAGAGTGAGTCAGTCTGTGTCAGCATAAGATGGTGTTAGCAATCTCTCTTCAAGCTGTATGATAACCAACTGACAGATTTTTGTATTCAGTAGTTTTACCATGTCTACTGCAAGTATGATGTAAATAGTTATCTGAAGAAACTGTAAGTAAACATCATTTTTGTTTGGAAGTTAAAGAAGAGAGAGTAATTGAATCTTTTATTCAAGAGTCTGTGTGAGAGAGAGAGAGAGAGAACAAAAAAAGAATGGGAGTTAACACTTCTAAAGCTCTGCTGCGTATGGGCTAAATCTGCTGAAGTAAAAGTCTATTTTTTTCATTTCTCCCCATCATATTGGGTTATGGGCCCAGACCACTAAAATAAAAAAAAAGGAAAACATTAAGAAATTTTTTTTCTCTCTCCACACAAAAAAAAAACAACAAGATGGCAGCTGCACCATTACTATGTTCTCTCAAAGTGCCCCAACTGAATGAATATAACTATATTCAGTGGGAGATGAGATTTAAATGTATTATTGAAGTAAAGAAGCTAAATATATGTTTGGATCAAGTAAGAAATGCTGACAATTTTGAAGAATGGAATACTGCAGACTGTTATGTCAAAAGTATGCTATATGAAGCTCTGACAGAGAAACAGGCAATATTGATTGATGGAACAGACACCTCAAAAGAAATATTGCAAAAATTGAAAACCATGTATGGTACTTCATATACAAAACAACAGCCTATATGGTTATCAGAAATAATTCAATTGAAGTTGAATGACAAGAAAAAATGTAATGATCATATAACACATTTAATGTCATTATTTAAGAAGCTAGAATTATCGGGTATACCTATCTGCGATGCTTTAAAGAGAGCTTTTATGTTTACATCTCTGTCTAAAAGTTTTGAAGTATTCAGGACAGTGAATGAAGAATTGAAGGACAATCTTTTGAACAGGCTGTCTCTAAGCTTAGACAAGAATGTATTATAACAGAGGAGATCTGTTCACCAAGAGAGATTAACCAGATTGAAACATTTTTCTCAGCAATGCATAGTAGGAGGCGGAGCTATAATGAAAAAAGCCTGCCCAGAAACAAGCTGATTTGCTATTCATGTGGTAAAGAGGGACATGTATCAAAATACTGTAACAATAAAAACCACACCCCTTCTAGCTCATTTAAGCCAATGGAGAATAAGCATGGTCAAAGAAGAAATTATGACCATGACAACAGTAAGAATAAGAGCTGTATAATGACAGAAAAATCTTTTAATATAATGAAGAACACTTCAGATAAAAATAGTTGGATATTAGATTCTGGCAGCACAAAACATATAACCAATAATAAAGAATTTTTCACAGATATGAGACCAGAAGATGGTAGTCTTCACACAGCAAATGCTGGCTCAACAATGATCAAAGCAAAAGGAAATGGACATTTAAAATGCATAGTATCAGATGGAGTAAAAAAAACTCTTGTAAAAGATGTCTTATATGTTCCACGAGCAGTTTGTAATATGCTCAGTGTATCAGCATTAGACAAGAAAGGTTTTTCAATTCATTTTGAAAATAATAAATGTACAATTTCTGATGGTAATGAAATTTATGCTGAAGGTTATATGAGTAACAATGTCTATAAGTTAAACATTACAGGTGAATCATCACATCTTATAAAAACAAAGAAGAATACAGAATGTAATCTTGAGACCTGGCATCGTCGAATGGGACACAGAGGTCCAAAGGTGATCTTGGAGCTGCAAAGTAAGCAACTTGCAACAGGCATAAAAATAAGTGCCAGTAATGGTAAGATGGAAAAATGCATAGATTGTATTACTCAAAAGGGGGTAAGACCCTCATTTCCATCATATAAAGGAAAAAGAAGTAGTAAAATACTGGACTTGATACATAGTGACTTATGTGGACCATTTAATATTCCATCACTAGGGAATAACAAATATGCATTAATATTTGTGGATGATTTCTCTAGATACTGTATGGCCTATCTATTAAAAGAAAAGAATCAAGTTGCTGATATGTTAAAGAAGTTTGTAGCCTTGGTAAGCAATAAATTTGATAAAAAACCAAAGATTCTACAGACTGATAACAGTGGTGAGTTTACTTCACATACCATACAAACATTTCTAGAACAAGAAGGTATTCAGCACATAAAGACAGTTGCATATACACCAGAACAAAATTCTGTAGCTGAAAGAAAGTTCAGATCGCTTGTAGAAATGATAAGATGTATGCTATCTGATAGTAATCTTCCAAAGAGATTATGGGGAGAAGCAATTCTCACAGCAGTATACCTACAGAACAGACTACCTACAAAAGGGACTGATCGCACCCCACATGAAATGTGGCATAGTAAAAAACCAAATCTGTCACATATAAGAATATTTGGAAGTACAGCATATGCTCATGTGCCGAAACAGAAGAGACATAAGCTGGATTCCACAACAGAAAAAGGAATTCTAGTGGGCTATGATTCAGGTCACAAAGGTTATAGAATTCTGAATCTAAACACTGGATTTGTTGGTGTAAAACACATCACATATTTTGATGAAAATAAAAAAATTGATAAAGACTGGAAAATTCCAAATGAACCTTATCATCCAGAATATGAAAAGAAACCAATAATCAATATCCCGGTGATTATAAACACTAACATACCAGAATTGTCTGATAATAATTTTTCTGATTCTAATGAGGAACAGGAAAATGAAATAGATACAGAAAGTGTTTATACTGAAGACAGTACCACTGATGAAGGGGAAATGATTGGAGATAGAATCTCGATCTCAGATGACACGGAGAGGTCAGACCAACAAAATGTCAGACGCTCATCCAGAGAAAATCGAGGTAATCCACCCCAAAGACTATCTTATTTAACAACTTCTGATGATGCACAAGAACCTTTAACTTGGGATGAAATTGATCAAATGTCTGAAAAGAAGCAGAAGAATGGAAAAAAGCTGCACAAGATGAAATCGACGCGTTGCATAAAAACAAAACATGGAACTTAACTGAATTACCCCATGGCAAAAAGGCCATAGGATGCAAGTGGGTATTTAAGTTGAAAAGAAATGCACAAGGACAAGTAGAAAGATATAAAGCCAGACTGGTAGCAAAAGGTTATCTTCAAAAATATGGTGAAGATTATGATGAAGTATTTGCACCAGTAGTGAAACACACAACCATCAGAACTCTCCTAAGCATAGCTGCATCAAAGAAAATGCAAGTGAAACACATACCGTGTTTCCCCGAAAATAGGGCATCCCCATAAAATAAGACCTACCGAGGTTTTTGGTGCCCTTAGAAAATATAAGGCCTCCCCCGAAAGTAAGGCCTAGCAAAGTTTTTCTTTTCCCGGTAAGTAGGGTCCCCCCCCCTAGATCGCCGGGCCCCCCCTCCGTCGCTCTGAAACTAACCCCCCACCCGAGGTCGCCCCCCCACCCGAGATGGCGCCCCCACCTGAAGTCGCCGGACCCCAACCCCCTCTGTCGCTCCGAAACTAACCTGAACTTAAGCCTCCTTTCACTTTCCTTCCAGTTCGCAGCAAGCAGCAGCAGTAGGAGGGCAGGCCACTCCTTCCTTCCATGTCCCACCCTCGCCTGACGTAACGTAACGTCAGGCGAGGGTGGGGCTCGGAAGGAAGGAGAGGCCTGCCCTGCCCTGCCCTGCTGCTCCTGCGAACTGGAAGGAAAGTGAAAGGAGGCTTAAGTTCAGGTTAGTTTCTGAGCGACGGAGGGGGGTGGGGTCCGGCGACTTCGGGTGGGAGCGCCATCTCGGGTGGGGGGCGACCTCGGGTGGGGGGTTACCGGTAGTTGCAGGAGCGACGGAGGGAAGGTGGGCGGGCCAACCGTGTTTCCCCGAAATATTAAGACATCCCCTGAAAATAAGACCTAGCGCCTTTTTGGGCGCAAAAATTAATATAAGGCAGTGTCTTATATTCGGGGAAACACGGTAGATGTTAAAACAGCATTTCTTCATGGAGATATATCTGAAGACTTGTATATGAAACAACCAGAATGTTTCATAGATACAAATAACAGTCATTTAGTGTGTAAACTGAACAAAGGTTTATATGGTTTAAAGCAAAGTGCAAAATGCTGGAATGAGAAAATGCATGAAATGTTAACTGATTTAGATTTTAAGCAAGGAGAAGCAGATAAATGCTTGTATACTAGACAAAAGGAAGGTCATTGTTTGTACATTTTAGCATTTGTAGATGATTTGCTTATAGCAAGTGAAAGTGAAAAAGAGTATAAAGACATTGTAAAGTGTTTAAATCAGAATGTTGAAATAACTGAACTTGGAAATGTGTCATACTATTTAGGTATGAATATTGAAAAACAGAAAGATGGTTCTTATTTAATAAGTCAGAAACAAAAGATTAATGATCTTATTGAAAGTATGGGTATGCAGGAAGCACACTCAGTAGGTTCACCTATGACCACAGATTTTCAGAGGGATGAAACTGAAAGGGAACCATTACCAGATAACATTCTATACAGATCTGCAATAGGAAAACTTTTGTATCTAACTACCACTTACAGAGTTGATATAGCTAATGCTGTAGGAATTTTAAGTAGAAGAGTGAACAAGCCTACTAAGACTGACTGGACTGCTGTAAAAAGAGTGGTAAGATATTTGAAAGGTACAATTGACTGTAAATTGGTGATTCCGGTAAATAGTAATCAGAAATTGATTTGTTACTGTGATTCTGATTGGGCTGGAGATCATTCAGATTACAAATCAACAAGTGGGTATGTGTTTATGTATGGAAAAACATCTATTTCATGGGCAAGTCATAAACAAACCATTGTAAGTTTATCATCCACAGAAGCAGAATATGTTGCTGTGTCTGAAGCATGTCGTGAACTAATGTGGATAGAAAAACTGTGTACAGATTTTGGTATAGAACAGCAGAGACCGATACAGATTTTTGAAGACAATCAAAGCTGTATAAGGTTGTCAATAAATGACAGGGTACAGTCTAGAACAAAACATATTGCAACAAAATTCCATAATGTCAGAGAATTGTCAAGGCAAGGAGTAATAAGTTTGCAATATAAACAAACTGACCAAATGATTGCTGATATCTTGACGAAACCGCTAGCTGTAAGAAATTTTGAAAATCTATGAGAAAAGCTAGGACTGTATGTATATAAATAAATATATAAGAATTAAATTGTTGGACAATAATGCATGTGAAGGGGTATGTAGGAATATGTGAAAGATAAGTGCTGCATGCATTAACTGTCAACAATTCTATGAGCTATGATGTCATTGGATATAGTGTAATGTCTTGTGGGTGTGTCTGAGTCACTCTAGTTGCTCTGAGAGTGAGTCAGTCTGTGTCAGCATAAGATGGTGTTAGCAATCTCTCTTCAAGCTGTATGATAACCAACTGACAGATTTTTGTATTCAGTAGTTTTACCATGTCTACTGCAAGTATGATGTAAATAGTTATCTGAAGAAACTGTAAGTAAACATCATTTTTGTTTGGAAGTTAAAGAAGAGAGAGTAATTGAATCTTTTATTCAAGAGTCTGTGTGAGAGAGAGAGAGAGAACAAAAAAAGAATGGGAGTTAACACTTCTAAAGCTCTGCTGCGTATGTGCTAAATCTGCTGAAGTAAAAGTCTATTTTTTTCATTTCTCCCCATCAATGATCACTGTTATCAAGCAGCCCCATCACCATTACCTCCCGCACCAGATCATGTACTCCACTAAGGACTAGGTCTTGAATTTTTCCTTCTCTTGTTGGCTCCTGTACCAGCTGCTCCATAAAGCAGTCCTTGATTTGGTCAAGGAATTTTACCTCCCTAGCTTGCCCTGATATTATATTTTCCCAGTCAATATAAGGGTAGTTGAAATCACCCATTATTATTATGTTGCCCAGTTAGCCTCCCTGATTTACGATGACATTATTGTATGCTAGTAAAAAAGGCCCGTTTCTGTTAGAAATGAAACGGGCGCTAGCAAGGTTTTCCTTGGAGTGTATGTTTCAGAAAGAGCATGTGTGTCAGAGAGAATGTGAGAGAGACAGAGAGAGACAGAGTGTATGTGTTTGTGCGAGAGAGAGTGTGTGAGAGACAGTGTTTGTGTTTCTATGTGACACTGTGTGAGAGAGAGGGACAAAGACAGTGAGTGTGTGAGTGGGAGTGTATGTGGCAGACAGAGAATGAGTGACTGCGTGTGTGGTGTGAGGAACCCCCTCACCCCCTCCCTCTCCCCTGCCCCCTTGCAGCCAGGCATGTGCAGCGACCCTCCTTTCCCCGTGTTCCCCCTGCAGCCACCCATGCCCATCAACCCTCCTCTCCCCCTGCTGCATCCTTCCTGTCTCCCCTGCTCCCCCTGCAGCCACCCATGTGGTCTCAGGCCCCCCCCCCAGCATCCCTCCTGTCCCCCTGCAGGCACGCATGTGCAGCGTCCCTCCTCTCTCCCCTGTCCCCCCTGCAGCCAGCCATGTCCAGCGACCCTTCTGTCCCCCTGCCCCCCTGCAGCTACCCATGTCCAGCGACCCTCCTCTCCTGTTCAGCCACCCATGTCTGAGGACTCTCCTTTTTCCCTGTTCCTCCCCTGTGGCCAGCCATGTCCATCGACCCACCTGTCCCCCCTGATGACCACCAACCCTTATGTTCCCCTGCCCGCCCTGCAGTGTCCGTCCTGTATCCCCTGTCCCCCTTGCAGGCACCCATGTGGTGTGTGGAGCCCCATCCCTATCTCCCTGTTCCCAGCCACCCATGTGCAGCGACCCTCCCCTCCCCTCCCCCTGCTTCCTTCCAGCCACCCATGTCCAGCAAGACCCCCCTTTCCCCCCCCCCAGCCGGCGCAGCACCCAAGAAAGCCCCTTGTCCCCCCCTCCGCGCCTCACCCGACCCCCCCCCCACTGTGGCACATCACCAAGCCCCTCCCCCCTCATCAACCCCCTCGCCACCCGCAACCGCTAATACAAACTGTGTCCGGCGGCTGCTGCTTCTGCTATTCAGCAGCAGCAGCCCGTACATAAAGAAAACCAAAAAAAAAAAAAAAATCCTCCTAAAACGCACCTCCGTTGAGAAGCATCTCACATTGGCTGAAGTCTCAGCATGCGCTCCTCCTCTCCCCTCTGACGTCTCGGCGTTTCTCCGGGGTCTTCCGGCAGGGGTACTGACGTTGAGGGGAGAGGAGGAGCGGCTGCAGAGACGTCAGCCAATGTGAGATGGTTCTCCACGGAGGTGTGTTTTAGGAGGTTGTTTTTTTGTTTGTTTTTCTTTATGTACGGGCTGCTGCTGCTGTATAGAAGCAGCAGCAGCCGCCGGACAGAGTTTGTATTAGCGGTTGCGGGTGGCGAGGCGGTCGATGTGGGGGGGGAGGGGCTTGGTGAAGCGGTGGGGGAGGGGTTGGGTGATGCGGTGAGGAGGGAAGGGGGTAGGGGCTTTCTGATGCCTCGTTGCACGGGTTGTTGTGGCGATGTGGCAGGGGGGCACTTAGAGGTGCACTGTCGAGGCTGTTTGTGTGTGTTTGTTTGTGTGTGTGTTTGTGTGTGTGTGTTTGTGTTTCTGTGTGTGTGTTTGTGTGTGTGTTTGTGTGTGCGTTTTTGTGTTTCTGTGCTTTTGTATGTGTGTGTGTGTTTGTGTGTGTGTGTGGGGTTGCGGGTGGCTTTTGTGGTCGTGTGGTTGGGGAGTTTGCCAGCAGTCTGTAGCGATTCCTAGGCATGGGGAGGAGTACGGAAACACTCCCCCTGCCTGGGTCATTGTTTGTTGGAGGGGGTTGCCAGTTGGTAGGGGTGCCTTTATGGATCCCTTTACGCTCTGTGTTCCGCCCACAAGGGTGGGGCAGAGAGACATGGTGAGTTGGATGGCTTCACCACCATGAACTTATGAACTGTTTAGGAATTTTGCAGATGGCTTCAGCAGGTTGTCTTCAGAATGTTGAGGTAGTGTTTTATGTACAGATGGGGCGTGGCTGAGGGCGGGTCTATGAGTGAGGGTGACTCGTCCTAGCCTATGAAGACTACAGGATTTTTGTGCTTCTCTGCCTTGGAGTGAGCTTCAGAACGTTCAAGGTGGGATTTACTAATATAGATATTTAATAGGAATGTTATTTGTATAGACAGCACTGTTTACTGGGGCTTCCCCTCCCCGTCTATAGTTGCAGTGTCCTGTGATTGGCCCCTTGTGAGCTTGTTCCTATTGGTCGTTGGTGCTGAGCTAGGGACAGCCCTCTTTCTTTGCCTCCTGCAGGCTGGGTCTCAGAGGCTCAATCTGTGCTTGCATGCCATCATGTGCTAGCAGCTTTTCTGAGAGCTGCCCTTCCTTAATTCTACTGTGGTTCTATCAAGGTTTACCTTTTCTTTCTCCTCACTCTCCCTTAGGTTGCTGTAAAAGGCATTTTCCCTTTGTTTCCCTCTCAGCAGTGCTGAGATCTGGCCTCTCCTTGCCTCTGAGATGGCTGAGTATGGACTTCATTTTGCAATAGGCACAGTTCTTACAGGCAGCTGAATTGTAGATTAGATTCTCTTTGTGTATTGGGCGAATTGCAATAAAGAAGATTTGCGTAAGAATTGAGAGTCTAGTGGTAATATTTTCTACTCGGACAGGAGGAGGAGGTGGTTTAACTGACTGTGAGGTCATACTGGACAGACTTATCTGACTCAGAATGGAGGTGTGGGTTGTATATCCCAGCCTGAGCTCCTGCCATGCTGAAGGATGAGCTAGTTAAACAAGACTTTTTGACACTCTTAAGTTTCAGCACCCTGAACTGGTGCCTTGCTGGCTCATCCCTTAAAACAGCACTGAGAAATAGAGTGAGGTAATGTGACTTTTCTTAGGTAATCAGTGTATTAGCCAAGATAAACACTGGGATCTTGTTTATTACCTGCTCTTCCCCTCCAGTAGGACATACTGAGCTTGTGATCCAACATCTGCCTCCTGGATTTCTTAGTGGTTGTCCTTGCCACCTGCTACCTGCCAGATTTAGCACTTTCCTTCCTTACTGCCACAGCTTCTGCTGCTCCTTACATTTATCAGGCAACATGTCAAGGAGACATAGCCTGTGATTGTGGAAGGTAGCACATACTATAGTCTAAAATGGGACCACACATGGCCAGACCTGCTCTAGAACCTCTTATGGCCCTTAGAGCAATAGAACCCTGTGACACATCAGAGGGTTCTATATCCCTCAGGACCAGAAGAGTTTCGTACTGTGGCCTGGCCATGTGCGTTCCAATTTTAGACCATGCAGCAGTGGCATAGCTAGGACTGAATGGATCTTTGGTGGAAAAATTAAGATGGGCCTCCTATAACACTATCTCTCCCAAGGTAGTGGAGAAGCAGGAAGGGGGCAGAGGATTAACTCAGAACTCCAGTAAACAAACCCTGCAAAGAGCAAACACATTCTAGCTCTATATAGAAAACCTGTCATAGTAATAGAAATTGAAACTGAAATACAAGATATCAGAAATGCACTTTTCCAAAGCAAATAGATTACAATTAATAAATTCAGAAAAAAAATGTCTACCTTTTTGTCTGAGCATTGATTTGGTTCATGTCTTTTCTGCTTTTCCTTATTTGTTTCTTAACTCTCTTTCCAGTGTTTCCTGTCCTTTTACCATTTCTTCTACTTCTGTGTCCACCATCCATTTTCCCCACTGTGTCTCTTATCTGTCCTGTTTCGTATCTCCTCTATGTGTCCTAGTCCTGTCCTTCCCCAATATGCAGTATCTGTCCTCTCAGCGTCCCTAGCCAACCCCCCCCCCCCAATATATTCTGCATCTTTTCTCTGTGTCCCTCACCCTATGCTTTCCTCCATCTCTTCTCTGTGTCTCGGGTCCCTCCCCATGTCCAACTTATCCCCTCTCTCTTCCCTTCCTCCTTCACTCCCACTCCAGGGTCAGCATCTCTCCCTCTCTCAAAACCTTTGGGGGAGGGCTGCAAGCTATCTCTCTAAACATTGAATGGGAATATAAGTTAGAAATTACACCTAAGGTGCCCACCACCACCCTTGCACTGGCTTTGAACACAGAAATTAATTCTTGGCCTTTATTTGTTCCATGATATAGGTTTGCTTTTATGGCCATCTGTTCAAATACTGTAGGAATCCATTGCTTTTTTTTTATGACCCATAAAATCAGTGTGCCATCTTTTTCTCTCTTCTCACATCCTCTGTTTACCTGGAAACTTGTAAACCACTTTTTTGTTAAAAGAGCAATTCTGCTGCTGTTCAGGCAGAGACATAAAATTTACTACTGCCTGTAAAATGGAAAAGCTAAAAATATTTCCTAGTACCTATTACTGACACACATTTTAAGAGATAACCACAAAAACTTAATCTGCCCTTTCCCGAACTGAACCGTAAATATGACATATGATTGTGTCACCCCTTTCACTGATCTACAAACTTCACAGGCATTTGCTTTGTTTACATTCATTTTGGTTTAGTATGGATGATTGCCCTAAAATGCAGCAGTATATAGTTTACACAACATTTCTTCATTCTGATTTTTTTTGAAGGGGCTTAGATTTCACATTTATGTAGATTATCGAGTATGTTACTTAAGGTTTTGTATAAAGCAGTCAAATTGTTGTTGCTATGTAAGCTTCAAGAAAGATAGGACCTTTGGATATTTTTACTAGAACAATATACATTATTATAGATGTCATTATTATTCCCCAATACTAAAGAATCTCTTTGGAATTATGAGTTATCATGATTATAATGTAAGTAATCAAGGCAAGGGAATATCTTTTTGTCTGGGAGGCCCAAGACTCACCCCCTCATTTCTGCCACCAACCTTAGCATCTCCCCTGCTCTTACTTACCATCCCATATCTGAGTGGTTCATAAACGTTTTCAGTTCATGGTACCCTTAGCGTCCAAGTAATTTTTCATTATGCCCCCCCCCCCCCACCAGCCTTGGTTGAAAGGGGGATTTCAGGTAACTGCAGGGAATATAAAGTTGCCCCCATTTCTGCCACCAACCTTAGCATCTCCCCTGCTCTTACCTACCATCCCATAACTGAGTGGTTCATAAATGTTTTCAGTTCATGGTACCCTTAGCGTCCAAGTAATTTTTCATTATGCCCCCCCCCCCCACCAGCCTTGGTTGAAAGGGGGGTTTCAGGTAACTGCAGGGGAAAAAAAAGTTGCCAGCAACAGCAAACATAAGTTCCGATGCTCAAAGCTCCAGTGCTAAAGCCAACAGAGGCAGCGATTTGTACACACTGCCTGCCACTGCCCCCAGGGTAGCAGCAGGCAGCGTGTGTGAATCATTGCCACAGGCCCATTGAAGCAGGAGCAGCAGAAAAATTGAGCAGGCAGTCAGTAAAAATTACAGAGGATTTGGAGTGGAGAGAATGGACCCAGCGCACCGTGATATAGTACCTTTCTATTGCTTCAACCTCTGAAAATAGCACTTGCTGTTAATAAAGGAGTATCTCCAATCTCCCTCCATGGCAACTCTGTGAGTTTGCCACAATGTACAATTTGGGAAATGCTGCCATAATCCCACCCCCATATTTTCTAGCATCTCTTTCCTTCCCTACCTCTCAACCCCCCACCCCTCAAAGTATCCCGTATCTCTCTCCTTCCATCTCCCTTCCAATGGTCTCCAACATCTTCCTTCCACCTCCCCCATGAGTTATTTATTTTACCTCCCCCCTCAGTGTAATGGAACAGGCATCATAGTTGGCCAGTGTGGGGCCTTGCACATCTGTACTTGTTCAAGGCCTACCAGCTCCTGCCACCTCTAAACTGTTTCAGAGGGGATAGAAGCAGGTAGGCCTTGAACATGAGCAGATAGTTAAGGCCCCATGCCAGCTGGCCAAATTGCTTCTGCAGTTATGTGGACTGTATTGTCACCACACCAGGTGAGGGAGGCAAGACTGACAAGGTGGTGGCCAAGGCCACAAAAGGTTTAAGAAAGGTATAACCACAGAATGGAAAAATAATTTCCTTCTATAAGTAGGGAAAGGGGATGGGATTTGATATGCCGCCTTTCTGTAGTTACTATCAAAGTCTCACTTGGTATACAGTGTTCAGTTTTGGAGGCCAGACTGGCTTGGGGTTCCCCACAGACTGGGTTGAGAAACCCTGCTCTAGGCAAACAAAGACTATAAGACCATACATGCAATGGGGCAGTGGTTCCCAAACTTGGTCCTGGAGGCACCCCAGCTAGTAAGGTTTTCACGATATCTGCAATTAATATTAATGAGAGATTTGCTTGTGTCTAAAAGCAGCAGGGAGAGACACAAATGACAGTGTTATGTTAATTATGCACATAAGTGGGAGCCCACCTGTGTGCACCCCTTGCATTCCCTTAGGGTCACCCTTACAGAAAAATGCTTAGGCATAACAGTGACATTTATGCACAGATGTTTGTACGTGTGCCAGTCTGTCAGAATTCTGTAAATTTAGGTGCATAACGTGTGTATAATGTAAGCCCCTTGTTATAGAATTGCTCCTTAAATGTATTAACTTAAATAAAAATGTATCACTTTTTAGATTTTTTTGTTCATAATCTTTTATTTCTGTAGCACCATCTGGTAGCCCTACAAATCAGCAGCTGTTAACAGACAATGTATAGTGCTCTATGGGCGATGGATTTTATGTTCTGTGTAATCAGTTTGCAGCTCTGGAATTTAAGTATTTGGTGTATAAAAAGTGTGAAACCTGACCCTGAAAATGTTCCTATGTGCAGTAGTGGAAAGGATTTTCAGGGCGGTCACTAAACCGAGGAGGGGTGGGAGTGCCAGTCTAGTGGGTGGTTTTGGGCAGGGCCAAGAATTAATAAAAGAGATTGTTTTGCAGAAACCGTGGTCTTTCATTGCCCACCTCCGCTGCACTCCTGAGCCCTGAAAGGAAGTCCTTGGAACCAAGGCAGGAGGATGATACAGTGGGTGATACCTGAAGCACCTGCCACAGGGCAGCAGCTGCCTACACAGTGTTCCTGACTTGAGAACGACTAGGAAGGTTTGGAAACCCTGTTCCGGAACAGGCAAGAAAGAACTGATATAATCATGTGGAGATGAGTGAGAAACTGTTGGAAGTCTATGAGGAGATTACCAAGTACTGTGTTCTAATATGCAAATAGAGGATATTTAAGACAGAACTGAACTGTGATTTTGAATGCACTGATATCATTTGGAGATTATGTTTGATGCTGTGCCAACCATCTGAAGAGCCCTGAAATATATAGACCACAGTTTATGAACTGTTTTTTTCCCTACTGTTAGTAAAGCAAGTTGAAGTAGAAATACGGAGACTGTTGCCTGATTTGTTTGTGAATAAATTAAAGTGCCCAGAAAAGAATACCCTTTAGCAAGATACAATTATTTCCTGATGTGTCAAGATACCCAGCGTAAATGAAAACAATTTCTTTTATTGAAACCAGGGGTTTTACAAGTGGGTGGAACCTTTTTTTCACTTGTCAGCATTTTTGGTATCTAAGAGATTATCAGGAGAATGATTAGGCTCTTCATAAAGTAAATGTTTAGCCCGTGTACTTCAGGTATAATATTCCTTTAAAAAATTTTTTTTTTGTATTTCCCTCTTTATTAAGTCTTGGATCCAATATTGTGGACTTGAGTGCAATTATATTTCTTTTCTTTTTGAGAATTACTCTGTAAGTGATTATGTCATTAGAAGCACTTTTCTGTACAAGTGAAATTGCTTAGATTTAAATTGTTAAAATTTCATAAATATAAAATAAAAAAAATAAGACACTGTGAATTAAAGTAATATGTAATATAATACATTGCTTGTGTTCAGTCACTCTTTGTGACAGCCTTTGCATGCTTTAATGAGAGGCGATGCCTATAGTAACAGAAGGGTGGTTATGTACATTTTTATTTCTTGCTGGGTCAAGCAACTCTCAATCCAGGTTCATGATCAGATGCCAGTTTGTATCTGGTAAGTAGTTTAGAGAACTTGGAAGGATGCTTGTAAATACTGAGGGCTCCTCAGTGCTTCACCTCACAGATGTACAAATTATACACTCATTCTGATGTTTTTTTGAGGGATAATAATAAAGGATTATAAGTTAAATAGCTACAAAGATATAATGCATTTTTCTTTCCATTGACACAAGTTTTCTGTATTTAATAGGATGTTAACTTACTTTAAATAGATATTTTCTGACATGTGTAACCTGGTACAGGCAACAGAAGGACGATATAGTCCCCACGATGATAGGATGTGGATGAGAAGCAAGGAAAAACAACAAATGATGGGAAATGGTCACACCATTCAGTCTTTATTGGCATTTATTAAAACATACAATCTATGGATAAAGAAATCCATAGTATCAAGTAACACCAATCCGTGGCACAGAATGCTCGACATGGCTGTGTTTTGGCACTAGGCCTGCATCAGGAGTCAACAGTACCAATTCTTAGTTGTGGGCCTGGTAAGTGTAACCTTTGATGAATGGACTAGAACGTCAGGGCGATTGCTTCACAGAGCAAACCAAATGAGCGTGTCTGTAGTGCAAAGTCAAACTAATGCCACAGCAAGTTTATTCTTCACTTCAAAGAAATGAAGTAAATTTGTGAGGCAAGATTTCCCTTGGCTGAATCCATGTTGACTGGTTCCATTAAACCATGCTTGTGTATGTATCTGGCAATTATATTCTTTACAACAGTTGCTTTCATTTTGTCCAGCAGCGATGTCATGCTCATCCGTCTATAATTTCTCGGGTCACCTCTGGAAACCTTTTAAAAAATTGGCAACCTTCCAATCTCCAATATGCTTGATTTCAAAAGATAAATTACTAACAGATCTGCAATTTCATTATTTTTGAAAGTTCTAATCAGTACTCTGGGATGTATTTTGATCCAGTCCAGCTGATTAGCTTCTCTTTAGTTTGTCAAATAAACCGATTATATCTTCCACATTTACAGAGATTTGCTTCAGTTCGTCTGACTCATCACCATTATACACCATTTCTGGCATGGATGTCTTCCCCACATCTTCCTTAGTGAAGGCTGAAGAATTTATTTAGTATCTGTACTATGGCCGTATCCTTTCTTTAATGCCCTTTTTATCCCACCACCTTAACTCCCCAAATCCAAAAAATACTCCCCTGCTAACTTCCCCCACCCCCAAAAACTAACCCAAATGCCCCAGCCCTGCAACTGCTCCGCACTTCTCAAAATAGCCCCTGCAATTGCTTCACCACCTCAAACTGTCCCTACCCTCAAAAATACTCCCCACAAACTGCACCACCACTCCCAGCTGCCTGTCCCCAAAAGCCACAACACATGCAGTACATACACAGAGCACACAAGATGTATACATGCAGAGGGGGTTGGCAAGAATATGACAATCCATGCTTTTCCCACTTGCTTTTTTTTATGCAAACCTCATATAACACAATGGCTTTGTATGCTCAATAGCAAGAAAGAAATTGTTTTTAATTCTCTAGATTTAATGAAATATAACAAAAAAAAAAACCCAGGGAATCACGCAAAAGCTGTACAATGATGGTTATTTCACTAAGTGGATTATTATTCAATCACACCCTGAAAAACACACCCAACTTAAAAGGCATCTCTTTTCTGAAATATTTTCAGCCCTTTAACTGCAGGTGTTACGGACCTCAGAAAAAAATTTCCAGTGCACACAGATTTCAACAGATGCACTGTATCTGCAGGAAAAATGTTACTTAAAAACTTATGCAATTCTTTGCAGCTTTAATCTGCCTCTTCCTAGAAACATCTGATACTGTACAAGTTGATTATATTGTTCACAACTGGCTATTTGTTTATTGCTTCTGAACATAAAACCATTGGCTTTGCAAACAAAAGTTGATGTTTATACCCAATATTTACTTTATATACTACTATTTTGGTTTGTTTCTTTCTTTATTTAAAAGCATTTATATATCCCACATTTTCCCACTGGATGTAGGTTCAATGTGGCTTACATAAGCTAAATCAGGAATACAGTATTAATGGCATATTAAACAGTACAAACAGTAAATTAAAGTTTGGTATTTGTTTTATTTTATTTATTGCATTTGTATCCCACATTATCCCACCTATTTGCAGGCTCAATGTGGCTTACATAGTTTTGTTAACATTGTCATTGTAAGGTGACATATACATTTAATGTTGTGTAGAGGTTAAATGGGGGTAAAAGAAGAAGGAGAGGAGTGATTTAGGTAACTATAGTAGATGAGTTATCTTAATTGAGTGGATTGCAGTAGAATGGTAAAGAAAGTAGATTCTAGTGTTTCTGGATTATTTGAAACCAAAGAGATTAAGCTGATTATGTTGAATTTGGAGGGTAAACCTTTTTGAATAGTATGGACTTTAATAATTTTCTAAACTTTAGATAATTTGGGGTTGATTTAACTAGTTTAGGTAAAGCATTCCACAGTTGAGTACCCAGGAAAGGTAAGTTGGAGGCATATGTGGATTTGTATTTGAGGCCAAAACAGTCCAGACAGTGTAGGTTCAAATAAGATCGGGTGGTATTAGATTTGTTCCTGGGTGGTAAATCAACTAAATCTAGCATATAATCTGGAACAATGCCATAGATAATTTTGTGAATCAAGGTGCAGGTCTTGAAGGCAACTCTTTCCCTTACAGGAAGCCAGTGCAATTTTTCCCAAAGGGGCTTGGCAGATTCAAATTTAGATTTTCCGAAAATTAGTCTTGCTGCCGTGTTCTGGGCAGTCTGAAGTTTCTTTAGTAAATGTTCCTTGCATCCGACATAGATACCGTTACAATAGTCCAATTGGCTCAGTACCATCGATTGAATCAGGTTACGGAAAACATCTCGAGGGAAGAAAGGTTTTATTCGTTTGAGTCTCTACATTGAGTAGAACATTTTCTTTGTGGTACAATTTATTTGTGATTCCAGGGTTACGGGTTTATCGATTGTGACTCCTAGAAGTTTTAAGCTATCCACTATGGGTAGGGAGAGGTTGGGAGTATTTAAAGTGGTGGGACTGTATTTGTTATACTGCAATGATATTATAAGACAATGCGTCTTTTTGGTGTTCAATTTCAAACGAAAAGAGTTAGCCCAATCATTCATTGTACTTAGACCTAGACTGATAAGGTTAGTGATTTCAGCCAAGTCTTTTTTGAAAGGTATATAAATTGTAACATCGTCAGCGTAAATAAATGGATTCAGGCCCATCTTGGATAGGGCGTTCGCCAATGGGATCATCATTATTATCCTTCTGTATTTTATGCACTGCTGTACATGTTTTTACATATGTTCACTGTGCATCCTACAAACATGTCTTATTACACCAGGGAGAAATATAAAGAAGTCTGACCACTGAACAAAGCCTAACAAAATAAATATTTGCAATTAAGTGAACAGAATAACACTGACCAGAAGTGTGCTTTCATTTCCAGTTTTATTAGTGTCACATTAGTAGTACCATAAAATAATTGTTGTGGTTGCACATTATAGGTCTTTGTTCAAAAAAGGTTATTTACAATAAATCCTGTTTTAATAAAAACAAAAGAAAAACTGCAAACAGAGCAATACTGTCAATGAGCAACAGAACAGTCAAAACTTTAAAACATAAAAAGTGGTATTATCCCTTCATTTTCATGGTTTGAACATTGGTTTCTACACATTTAACCTTTCCTTTTGCACTCTATCTTCCTGTTTCTAAAATTGCACACACACGTTTTCCAGAAGAGCATAGCATTATTTTTCAGAAAATCATCCATGCTAAGTATGACTACTTTCTTAGATCTAAACAAAAATAACCACACACACAACTTTCTTCAAACCATTAAATGTGACCGAGCATACATTTCTGACCTCACCTTGTTTCTCTCTCCCATTTAATCATAGAATAGATACCCAAAAACTGAAATCATACAGAGGAGTTCATCAGGAGGCACTCCGTGTACTTATTCTGCAGAACAAATAGGTCTCACACTGATTTCTCTTTCTAGTGTCACCCAAGATTACATGATGACTGCGTAGGTTTCTACTATATATTCTAACATACTCTTGGGTAATCTTAAGGTGCATTCACATGTTTTCTTAGCTAAAGGCAAGCTTCGTTAATTAGGCTAAGATTTTCCATCTTAAGCATGACCATTCAGGACTATGACTACATCATTCCATTGCAAAGTGTTGAAAGAACAAGGAAAGGTAACACACACTATGCTATATAAGCTAGATGCTATATATAGATCACTTTACTGGACAAGCCTATAGAAACAATAGATGGTTGTATTGTACTAAGGGTAAAAAAAAAAACCACACACACAAACACAAAAAAGCAAATCAAAACAGAAGAGTCAAAGACGTCGCAGTCTAGAATGAAAAAGTGCATGTATTCTGGTATTGTAAAACAGACCCTTTTTAAAATGACAAAGACACAAGTCACTGTGCTTAAAGTACCTCAGTTCTTTTTGCTACTATATATGTTCTCCATTTAAAGGCTTGAAAGGCACCTTTTTTGATGAATTGTTTATAAATGAATTAATTTTTCCACCAACTTGCACATATTAATGTATCAAAGGACAAAGTAATAATCACCTTGTTTTAAAGGAGTATTTCAACTCTACTGATTAAGAGGGGTGGTTACTAACGTACATTAATGGAATAATATATGTTTTTTGGCCAAATAACACATTAATAGCAAACACATATGTTATCTGCTCTTAAGGCACGTTAGTTTTCTGCAAAGCATCTAATTATTATGCAAATGTAATGACACAGCTTTTATTTACCTCACAAGCTATATTATTTGTGGAAAGATAATGCCAGCTTTGAGCTTTTAAAGGAGTTGATGATAAAATAAATCCCCCCACTTTCCTGACAGGGAAATCCCACCCCCTGCACCCCAACACCTATCAGGGATGCTCCTTGGGGGCTTGCTGTGTATGTGTGTGTGTGGGGGGGGGGGGGTAGAAGTAAACCCCAGTTGCCCTGTACTAATGGCCTCAAAATGGCACCTCTTGAGCATAAGCCACCAGAGAACCTTCCTAGTAAGTGTTGGGGAGCAGGGGGATGAAATTTCACTGTCGAGGAAGTGGGGAGGAGGGATTATTCCATCACCAGCTCCTTTAAAAGGCAGTAGGCCTAACTTAAGGTCCTGCTATCTTTGCATTACTGCAACCAGAAATGCACTATGTTACCAGCTACAGCAACGTAAAACTAAATTTTACTGCAATTTAATGGCTCACATTAAATTGAGCTGTGTTGAAGGAGAAATGATAAAGGCCTTCCAGGTTTGAAACCCTCCTGGTGGTAGGAGTAGTGAATAGGGTTGATTGGCAGGATCTGATTGTGGAATGCTGTGATGGGAACTAGCAGTCAGATCCTTCAATAAAGTGGCAACTGGGGGAGGTTGGCCTTAATCTTGGCAGGAAGGAATGACAATTGTAGTAGTCGAGCACATTGTATGGTACTAATAATGGTTAAACTTAAAATGATTATATAAATGTTTTTGTCCACGCCTTTTGGTGGGAAGAGCAAGTTAGGGGATGGGATGGGATGGGGTGGGAGTTTCTGGGGTTTAAATGAAAAATGGATGATGCACTTGTTGAATACGGTTACCCTCAGGTTGTGTTGATGGTTTATTGTACTTTGTTGGGTGAGGGACGTATATTATGACTTCATCAATAAAATTGTTGAAAACTAAAGCGAGCTGTGTTAAAATGCATGTTTAATGACTCCTCAAAACATATTTTTTAGTATGTGGCTCATGTGAGCACATTTGGCAGTTACTGCAGGATGCCTGTGTCCCACAGTATATCATTTTAAGCTGCATTAGGCAGGTATTAGTGCCTAATGCAGATTAGTAAAAGGGCTCTTAAGTTAGCAAACTTGAAATTCTATGTCTTAAGGGAAAATGTTATGATCTGTATTTTTGGGTATATGGCAAAGTTATCATGTAATCTTACTGGGAAACAAAAGTGATTTATTCTTCCATTGCTGGAACTATCAGTCAATGTAGAAACCATCAGGGAGAAAAGTGCCCCTGATCAACAGCAAAATGCACCCAAGACCAGTAAACCTTGAAAATATACAGAAAGTTATTTTATGCTTGAAGGTAGTAAATACCTTTTTAGCTTCATAAATCCATGACAAATATTTCAGCTTTGCTGCTTTCTAGAGTTGGCAAAGGCACAATATTTATTATGGCAGACTTCTGCGATTTCTAAAAGTATCCTGTTCTATTCAGTCAGAAAAGAATGGCTTAAAGAATTATCTACGCATTATCTGCTACAGTGAATGCAGTTTTCGTACTGCCCAGTACCCACAGGCCCACTATCATAACAATACCCTCCCTCAGCTCTGTGATGCTGAGGATGGTATTACCAACTGAAGAAATGATAGCTATAAAGTGGGAACACTTAGCATGACACTGCTGTTTCATTAAGCAGCTTTTAATTGCTTCAGCTACAGTGGGACTCTGCTGTGTTCACTGGCAAGCTCATCAACAGGTCCATGTTGTTTCCACTGGCTCTACAGCCTTTAGTAGTGATTTGGTGTGACTGTTTAGCATGGGGTTCTATTGCAGGATTCAAATGTTTCAATTTTGGAATAAGATGGTGGTACAGGACAATTTGTTTCTAGAATTAAATTAGTTGCTTTTGATTTCTTGAATGTGATATGGACTAATGTTGCATGGTACATTATTTTATGATGTAATTTTTTTTTGCAAATTGTATCTTATCATTGATTTTATATTGTTTGTAATCATAATTTATTATGAATTGCTCAGTAGTTGATGATAGAAATGAGACAAATTTAATAAATAAATGGATTTAAAACATGCGGGAAACAAACATATGTACATTACTTCCTGACTGACTGCAGATGTGGCATGCAGGCTGAGCTATTCACAGGACTGGACAAAACACTAAAAACTTAATTGTAAGGTGTGAAAGTAAACTTATTTCTTTGGGCTCTCTCTTGATACATAATTAGTATTGTACATTTTTTCTGATTATTGAATTAAAAATCAGGGGCCAATGCTTTTTGATCAACTGCGGTGGTTACAGATTTGTACCTCAGCTCTGCAGAAGCATGAAGTCATTAGGGTGCCATATTCTATATACGGTATAATTAGGTTTATTTTTAAAACACAGTAAACAAAACTCAAATGACTGAAAGAGCGTTCATTCAAACACCTATTTGGTTAAACACTAACAAAAGTACTTATTGAATGAATATTGATAACATATTCTGAATCCAAACCTCCCAATTTTCAACTTTTTTTCAATATTTTAATCTAATTATCACTTATTTTTTTTCTTTTGTTTCAAAACATTAACAATAATTGTTATAGTATCATGCACTTAACTTTGGTAAATCCAGACGGGGTTCCCATTTCACCCTATGGCTTCTTCAGGGGAATTTACTCAAACGTGCTGAACTAGCCATTCATTACCCAGGTATCAAGTAATGATATGAATTACTGAATGGCTAGTTCAGCACGTTTGAGTAAATTCCCCTGAAGAAGGTGCACGATGCCGTAACGATTATTGCTTCTTTTAAAATGCAATAAAATGATAAAAGTGATAATTGGATTAAAATCGAAAAAAATGTTGAAAATTAGGAGGTTTTTGGCCAATAATTGTATATGTTTGTTGTGACTATAGCCATCTGTGAAAGATAAAAGTCCACATACTGTTTTCTGCGGTCTTTCCTCCTTTTTTCATCAAGATCCTGAGCAAGATCGGATTCAGAATATGTTATCAATATTCATTCAATAAGTTATTTTGTTATTTTTAAACCCGCCAAGGGTTCTTCAAAAAGTTTTCTAATTTGAATCTTGAACCTTCGATTGCTGCTGATAGAATGCAACGTTTACTTTGCTTTTCTTTTAGCTACCATTGCTTCATGTTTTCAACAATAAATGAAAAAAAAAGCACACACACCAAACAAACCAACTTTTTTCTTTCAGCTAAGCTAAATTTCAGCTAAATTAAATACCAGACATCCAGACACCTCATTAGAGTAGAGCTAAAACAACCGTCTTCAAGGTGTCACCTGGCTGATTAGAAAAGTTTTACTTCTGTATATTTTTCTCACCAATTGACAGTGTGAAAACAAAGCAGACTATTCTTCATATTACAGCATGGCACTTCCCAAGAGCCATCTGCAATTACCGCCACTAGTAAAATGCTACTGATTCTAAGTTTAAAAAATACATATATGAAGCAATTATATGCTACACATATAAGGTGCTTTATTGTTCTCTGAAAGTAGTCAAGTTAGTGAACTGGACACTAACATTCACAGTTATCCATTTTAAGTTTAGAAATCTTGTCAATACATTCTTAGAAAACACCAGAAGCCTGAAAATAATAAACGTTGTACAGAAGTGTGAGATCACGATAGGCATGCACTATTCTTCACAGTGTTTGTAAATTAAATGCACTCACCATTCACAAGGTAGTCGAGTATTGCTGTATGTTTTTTTGTCCACCCTTTTATCTTGTGCATCGTCAAACCAACGTACTTTCAAGATACACAATCACTGTCTTTATAAATATCACTGGCAAATGGAAATTGGGGATGCTGGCATTCAGTTTTAAAGTGAAGAAAAAGTTGACGAGAGAATGTGAAGGATAAAAAAAATGTCCTTGTTAAGAGATTTTAGGAATCTAGGAAAATAATCACAACTGTGCTTAGGAAACTGAGGGGCCCCTTTATTAAAGGGTACTAGTGTACAGCAATGGGTTTGTCACGCACCAATCCAGAACTACCACTGGGCTACTGCACGAGCCCAGCGGTAGTTCCTACCCCCAGCAAGGGCCAATTCTGATGCTACAAACATATTTTCTATTTTTGTAGTGCCGGTGCTTACCCAGTAGTAATCAGGCAGCTGTTACCACCAGGTTAGCATGGGAGCCCTTACTGCTACCTCAATGGGTGGCAGTTGCTTTGAATGCAGTTGCAAAAACCACAGAAAGGCAGTATATCAAGTCCCATTCCCTTCCCCTGAAATGGCCATACAGCAAGTGGTTCACTTATTGCACGACCATTTGATTTTGACAAAAAAAAAAAAAAAAGAAAGTCTTTTACCTGCTGTGGTAAAAGGGGGCCTCAGTGCACATCAAAAACGTGCACTGACACTAGTGCAAGCTCCTTTTACTGCAGCTTAGTAAAAGGACTCCTGAGTATGTGGCCTTCCCCAATGGAAATGGCAAGATAACTAGGAAGATCTACTCAGTACAAAATCTCTAATTAAGAGGCATCTACTGTATTACAAAATGTCTTAAGTTAGTTGCAGCAGGAACAAACTTTTTCAAGTTACGAAAAGTATTACAATCAACATGATGTGCACTAGTAGAATTATAACTTGAGCAACTTTCAGAAAATAGCCTACTGCCCCAATTTGTATGTAATCTGTCTCTCCAAAATTATCTCTGGTTAGAAGTCTACCCTTGCCAGGCTTAGAATTTGTATTGCAGTAGAAAAAAATGCACCAGCCTTCCATCACATCCACAACACAACAGATATATAATGATATAAATTAATCCTACCAGAGAAAATTAGACAAAACAGCAATACAAAGTGGAAAGAAATACATCAATCAAAATTCTTACCGTGAATCTTTTTTCATAGGCAGGGAAAACTATTTATACACAAGCTTCTGTTTTGGATAGAAGGCCTTATCTGGCAAGCACTGAACCAAGACCAGTAAACTCACAACCTGAGCTTAAGTACAAACTCCAAGTTTGTTTGTTTTCTTATGCAACCATTACTTCAAAACTGTGCCCTGCCCCATCATTTTCCTTCTAGTAAAAATAAAAACAGATCTACATCCAAATATACCTCAATATCAGTCATGGTTTTAGTAATAATGAACACAAAAACATACAAATCCATGCTAAAAGTCACACACAGTCGTCTTTGGTTATGGGAACAATCCGGGTCAAAATACAAACAACCTTAGAGAAAAGGAAGGAGAGGAAGGATAGGATAGAGATGTATAAAGCTATGAATAATGCACAAGGGGCAAATAATTTTTGGGAAGAAAGGAGGTACATAATATGAAGCTGGAAGGGCAGCACAGGATAACAATTTCTTCACAGAAAAGGTGATAAATGCCCAGAACAGTCTCCCAGGCAGAGATCAATTACAGCCTGTAGTACTGCAGCAGATAGAGAAGATGGACAGAATTCAAATCCACAAGTTTTTTTTTCTCTGCTGGCCTAGTTAAATCAAATATAAAGGATATTTTCAGTTGTAAGCATGTTATAAAGGGAAAGGGAGGGAAATACTTATTCATGTGCTCCGAGTGCTTAAGAAAAAATAAACATCCACTGCAGTACTTATAACTTGTTTAAAAAACAGTATAGTGTCACTGAATGCTATATGAAACAATTTCACACTGCTAATTAGATTTTCCCTTCTAGTTTTGTCTTCAGTTATCCTCCAGGATTTCCTGCCACTACTACAAATCTTAGATCTTTCATAACTGGTAAATTTGCCATGATTCACTATCAACTCTTCTAAAATACATCCATAGCTTACTTGCTCTTTCAGACCTAAAAATGAGAGCTTGACTAAATGACATCAGAAATGCACTGGCACACAAGACTTGGAAATGCTCTCTGGGGAACAGACACAACAGAAAACAAAAACCGTCTGGTTTTATGAAACCTTGAAAAGCGCCAATGGTTTACTTTTATTTTAATGTATACCTTTTGTTTGTAAACATATAATAGAATTCTGATTTTGTTTAGCCTATGATTTCTATCAAGCACAATATGACTATTGGTAAAAATGCAGGTCCAATATTCTAGAATCAGAAAGAATACTTATGAGTATTTCTTAATATTCTTCAGCAGGACACTGTTTGTTGGCCATAATTTCCCTCTGCAATTCCATAACATCCACCTTATTCCATCCCACACTTAACAAAAACATTTAGTATATTTAACTGTTTCACTTTCTACCATGGTTGTTTCTCTCCTCTAGAAGCTCCTAATATATAGAATTATCAATACAAAATCAGTTCAATAATCAATTATTCAATGCTAGTAAAATGAAACAGTTACAACCAATAGGAAGTGGAAGCTATACAGAATAATTTTTGCTACTGGTGGACAGTGCACTCATACGAGAATTAAAAAGCCTAGTAAAATTAATAACTCAAACTATTCAATGTAAACCAGCATAATGAGCCTTTCTGTGCCAACAGAACTGTCTGACCCCAGAACTATTATCCCACTTCTCCAGGATGACCATAACACACTTCTCACCAACCCAAATTCTTGTGAAGCTACTGGCTATTTTCTCCTGCTGCAAATGCAAGATCCTATTTCCACTGACTGCTGGATCAGACAACTAGACGTACTAACTAGTGCAGTTCTGTTTGCCCTCTTGCTCACACAGGCTATTCACTGCCTGTTCCTTCTTGAGGGCTGTCTTTCTCAAGCTATGTATCTGGGAGCTCTGTCACCTTTCATACACTGCATTCTATCGCAAACAGCATGTTAACTGTGCTCAATAATAGAAAAACAGGGATCCAAAGAACAGATGCCACTGACAGGGACCTAGAACAAATTCTATATAGCCATAGCTAGAGATATAGATATATGTTGATAAAAGCAAGGCAAAGGTATTCAGCCAGAATTAAGTTCACAATACAATCACCAGGACTCTTCTTCACATATCTGCTTCACTCACAACAAATATGGACTCTTCTGAAAACACTGAGCAACATGAATATTTACCACACAAACCTAATATAATTTTAAGAATGTATTTATAACTAGCTTTAAAATTGGCTTTTAACATGCTCCAATGTTATTTTCACATTATTCATTTTCTATTTTCAAACAAGTATGACACTTGTTTGCAAGGAAACAGTTTTCAGGGTGATTTACTACTGCCCAGTCCACTATGTTAAGCCATCTTGGAACATACAGTAAGCTGATTTAAAACAAGTTCCAAGTACAATTTAAAGAAATTTAAATGAAAACAACATTGCACATTGGAGGGATCACTCTACAAAACAAAATAAAAACGTGAATCCCTTTCCAGGAGAGCCTGCAGACGCAGCACTTTACTATAACTGGAATACAAAAATTAGAGATCTCAAGCTGCTATATGTCTTCTGACCATTCCTGTCTATTAATGATGTATGAGCTTAACCTGTAATTTACATCTATATCTAGGCACCATATGAAGCATACTGCATGGATGTAGTAAAGGGGAACACAATTCTTGAAAGATGATGGTAAACACTTTAAATTAAAAGAGACTGTCATCTGCAAGTCTTTTTGACTTTATTTCTCTGTATCCAAGTGAACGTGGCAATACCACTAACATTAAATTCTTAAAACAGAAAACATGCCCAATCAGGCAATCTCCTATATAAGCACACAACTATGGAACGCATTACCAAGTACCTTGAAAACAACATATGACCACCTAAACTTCCGGAAACTACTAAAAACTAACTTGTTCAAAAAGGCATACCCTGACGATCCAACTTAAGCTAGAACTGGACATAATTTAACTCTTCCTCCTTACGATTCCCAATGTGTCTATCACACATTGATCTTTATCACAACCTCACCCTGTATTTGTTAAACCGGTACTGGCGATCGCCTCTACAGTACTATGTAAGCCACATTGAGCCTGCAAATAGATGGGAAAATGTGGGATACAAATGTAACAAATAAATTTAAAAAAATTAATAGACTTGGTTGCCCAATGCACCTTCCTTCAGTCAACCTACATTAACTGGTAGCAAAGTGTTTTTCCATAAGTACTGGAGAAGGTCTAATTCCAGTAGGAACAACTGTCCAACATCTGTAAAGGGGGGAAGCAGTGGAAAGTAGCTTGCCTGGCCAATTTGCACATTAGAGAGTAGAAAAGGAAAAGATAGGCTTAAAAAGGTCAAGGGAAATGCAAAAGTTTTTTGTTTACACATGATAACTATAAGATTGTTTCATTCCTAAGGTGAGGTAGATGAAGTAAAGAGAAGGATGCCAGGTTGATAGATGTCAAGTTTAGTAATAGTGAAGTACTTCGGCACTAGGGGCAGCAGTATCAGTCCTTACTAGTTAGGTAGGTACTGAGCTATGCTCAAGGCAATGATTAGTAATGTTCCAATAAATACAGAACTCCTATTCAATAAAAGCAATTGTGGCTACAGATATTCTGGTCTGGGTGAGTGTTAGACTAGCAAAGCTTAAAGTGGCAGAATAGAACAGAAGAGCTGTTGTACAGGTTGTTCTGAATGAGGTAGTCAATGGGTTGTTTGCTCTATATAGTGTAAGAATAGTATATGTGGATTAGTATATTTGGTTAAGATATTTTGCTGTTAAAGATGTGGCCCATTCTTACTAAAACAAAAAAAAGCTATCATTTTAAAGAAGTGCAAAGGGCGAAGGGTTAGAAGGTGTGATAATATAGAATATGTATGTTAAGCAAAAATGTGAAAAGAAGTGTTATCAAATTGCCAAAGTTCAAGCACAGTGATACATTTACAAAGTCTAAATTAACTACATAATGCACTAAGGTGTTCTTTAACCTGAGGCTCCAGAGCTGCATGCAATCTTTTCTCTGCATTAGCATAATAGAAAATGGAGGCAAACAACAATGATCTGAGATTTTAATCACTGTTAAACAGTGTTTAATAACTAGCCTCCCTCTCCTTTTACAAAGCCACATGGCAATGCCAAACATAGCCCCTTCAAAAAAAAAAAGGGTGGGGGAGGTAAACGTTAATAAGGTTTTGATCTGGAAAAGAAATTAAAGCTTGCAAGGGCCAGTTTCTATGCCATATCCTTCATAGGTTCATTTTACATGTCATTGAAAAGGCTGGTTTTGGAGGTGGGAGGGACGATTATTTAGCACTATGACATCTTCCAGCTCAGGCATTTTTTTTTGTTATGCCAAATAGGTGCACCAGATTGACAAGGTTTCTTAAGCCATATTTAAAGCACCGATATCACAAGATGCAATCCCTCAGATAGACACCTACATAGAAGAATGTTTCAGAAAATGGCTCACTACCCTTGCAAATCCCAATTTTGCATACAGAGATAAAAGTGTCTTCTGATAACTCCAGTTTTTAAATCATTACTAGACGTATTATCACATGGCAAATACTGGACTCTTAACATTAAAGATTCAAGATCTTCAGGTGCTGGCTGCTTGGTGGGACTTCATGCTAAGAATTTACTGGCTGGGCAAAAGTCCAAAAGGTACTACATAATATGGACGGATTAGTTTCAATCGGTCAGACGTGCCAGTGTATTCTGACTAGTGGTAGTGAGAGATTAGCCATATCTGACAGAATCTAAGACTTAATTTAGCAAACATGAAGTAAGTAAAAATTTGCTAGTGTTACAGCATTTGAAATGGAGAGTACTAAACATGACAAGATTTGTGTGACAATTTCAAAAATCTGAGTATCATGGGATTCAGACATTATCCCTAAAAAGAACTAAATATTTTAAGATACTGTTTCATGTAATGTATTAACCAAAACAAGCTATTTATAGTATAAAAGAGTTGTAGACAAGCAAACGTATGATCTGTGAAGGATACATTTAAAACAGACCACTTGTATGTCTGCTTAAGTTTTGTTCAAACACATTGCATACCCCACCGCCACCAAAAAACATAGGCAATAGGAAAAAACTTGAAATCCTTTGCATATCTATTATGGAGAACAATGGAATCTGCATTCCCACTTCTTTTCTTAGGAGTCTTGCATAAAACTCTTAACCCACCACATAGCAAAATTACTGGGACAATTATCATATTTTAATGATATACCACAGCACTATAAAGCCTTTCTCATCATTTTTCACCAATTAACACGTGTGAGGAATGGAGATAAAATGATACAGTACCATATTGTCCAAATAGATTCATCATGTTTGCCTCATTTTTCTATGTCAAAGTCATCATTAAGGGCCTCTTTTACAAAGCCAAACTAGCAATTCCTGTGTGGTAAATGAGAGAAAGCCCACTCAATTCCTATGGGCTGCTTCTCATTTGCCGTGTGGGAATCGCTAGCGCAGCTTTGTAAAAGAGGCCCCAAATTCTGTCTAACACAACTTCAGATTACCTGCTTTTGCTTCTGAGCACTATTAACTGCAAAACTTTGGAGGTAAAATGTCAAACTACACCACCAGGAGTAGTTAACTTCAGTCCTCAGAGCCACAAACCATTATCATTTCAGGATACCAACAAATGTTCATTAAATATTTGCATAACAACTGTTAAGACAATCACTCTTAAGCTCCCAAAATGCAAACGGTCCTCTTGCACTCTGAAAGTGCCATCCTAGACCCACTGCATGCCAGCACTTACTACCTGCATAGCTGCTTCATACCCTTGGTAGAGGTGTACAGATGGCTACTGTTAGCAATAGCACTAGCTGCTGTGCTTCACCGATTACATGATTGAACTGCCAGACATTTACATTCCTTACAGCTTCTCTACCCCTCTCCTTCAAGTTATGTTTGAAAAGAAACCATTTATCAGAAGGGGTTACGTTTCATTAACAGGCAATTTCTAATGAGTTAGTTTTACACATACTATGACAGTAAAAAATTTTACTCCTATGTCAAGAGTGAGATACTGCAAGTAGTGTCAGGGACAGAAGTGTCTGATGCTGTTAGGTTAAGTGAGGGCAAGGTGCAGAAACACTGACAGAAGTGAGGTCATGCAAATAAAATGTTATCTATAGTCACTCAACTGTGTATCTTGATGGTTTGTTTACTTATACTGGCTAAATAGGATAAGAACAATTAATTTGAATCCTTTGCTTACCACAAACACCAGAACTGGTCACTCCTGCCTTAAACATTCATTGCACTGAACATACTATTTTAATTTTTAAACATTCCAGATGAAAAATGTACATGCACTGTTGAGGGCATAGTAGTAGTGTTTGTATATGTAAAATATTAGGTTGTGAATTTCAAGCCCATGGAAAAGAACAGTGCTTCCTACAATTTAAACTAGAGCTGGGCACGTCCCATTGTTAAACCATTTTGTCCAAAGGTACCAAACTGTGTAATGTAATCTATATAGGTATATAATGGGAGTTTAATTAGCTGTTAATTTTTTTTCACTGTATTCACATAGTCTGAACATTTTTAACATCTGGAGCAACAAAACAATGATTTTAGACTCTGCAGAAGACAAGTTTCTTTTGTGAAACTTAACTCTGTGGGTTTCTTAAAGCTTTGAAAAAATCTGCAATTATTAAATGCTACATCTCTTACACGAAGATGAAACAGGCTGCTTTTGAGAAGTAAATACGCTTATGTGACAGGCTAGGAACTAGCGGCAGCAGCAGTAAACTCATATTGAGAAATCTCCGTCCCCCGAGACTGTAAAGCTTTGTTACTGGTATTACTCTTAATTATAATTTTTAAATCAGGGAACCCTAGGCCTTGAAATAGGAAAGTCCATTAGTTTCATTTTATACTTCAAAACTTTGTCTAACTTCAGTCCCTGGATGGGTATGACACACTACAGCTATGAGTGCTGGTAGCTAAAGCATTATTCATTATGGTTAGGGGACCTCAGATTAGCAGCCTCATTGGGTGTCACATGCCTTCCTACCCAGTAGCGCCAAGCAATACCCTAGGGTCAACCCAATGTGTTCACTATGCAGCTGCATCTATAGTGGTCAAGGTGGGACCTGCACTTTGCCTTTCTGGAATATGCTTTCAATGAACCTCCGATTTTTGCTTTAGTCAGTACATGGTTAATATGGGCTGCTTCTTTTAAGTTAATAAATTGTGAGGTAGGAAGACAGGGTATTTTACTTTAGTTCAGAAAAAGCTGCAAAGTTTAAAAGAATTTCTGATCTGACTGGTACAAAGTACTAATGCGTTGAACAAGGTAACCAAAGGATTTGGGATCTGGGTCAGCAGAATGTTCCCAAATGGTAGCTATGGGACACCTGTTTCAACAGAAAGTGGTTTAACAGTTGATAAAAATAGGGGTTTTTGGGCTTTGCCAGTCTGCCATCTAGCCGATCCCTACCCTTCCAATTGCTCGAAGCAATTCCCATGAAACCTCAGGACATTCTTTAGGTTAATAAAGCATGTAGTTATTCCATTATTACTCTGGTTCCCATTTATAGTCACCGAAATAACTTTTCGGGTGAACAGCACATCTATATGTAAGACAATATTTTTTTTTGCACTTTTATGGAAGGACACACTGTCCCCTTGTAGTAAAATTAGATAATATATATAAAAAGTAATGAGAATAGCTTTAAATAATTGTACAATAAAAAACACTAACAATAAAAAAAAAAATACATAAAATGAAAAAAACAAACAAACAAGGCGACTTCAGTCTGAGAAAATAGTTGGCACTCAGTTTAGTGGTTCCCGAGGTCCAGTCTCGAGAAAAGCTGAACATTTCTCCTCTTCTTCTCTGTGCTGGGGAAACTAGAAGCTGGATTTGGAGTGTCCAAATATGGATATTGGGAAGTGCTTGACATGAGACGACCACTGTGCTGCCAGCTGGAAGAATTTCACATCATTCCACTCTACTCCATCAATCAGTACTGCCCAACAACAGAGGAAGAAAAAACAAAAAAAAAAAATTAAAAGGAAACCAGTGTCACAACAAGGTCCCCTAGATAAGAACAACTTATTGCAGAACATGTCAATGTTCTCCTTTGGATTTACAATAACTTTATCATCAGGGAATGGTGTTACACAGCAAATGAAAATTATATTCGTGCCCATTTCTTTAAAAAGACTATTACCACTTGATTCTTACTAGCATGTTAAGTTTCCTGACTTAAAGTTAATTGCACTTCAACAATATTTTTTTTCTTTTATTCCAACTCTGTATATTTATATCATTACATTATATTACATCAAGGGCTTCTATTTCACATATTTAAAAAAAATCTTCAGTTGTTTATGGAAGGACCACAAATTGAATAGAGAGTAGACAGAAAGAGGTAAAGAATTCCATATTGTTGCGGTTTGATACAGAAATGAAGTTGAAAGTTGTTTAAGATATTTAACCGACTTCTGTAATAAATAACAGAGATATCTGCCCCCTCAAAAGCTGTCAATACAGAAGAAAAATCCCACCCAATAAACAGGAATATTTCTTGTAGAGTCTAATAAACCAGTGTACACAATTTAAAATGACATCTTGTTATAACTGGGAGCCAATGAGGGGCATAATCGAAAGGGACGCCCAAGTTTTGCTGAGGATGTCCTCGCAAAACGTCCCGGTGGAGGGGCGGGGAAACCCGTATTATCAAAACAAGATAGACGTCCATCTTTCGTTTCGATAATACGGTCAGGGATGCCCAAATCTTGACATTTAGGTCATCCTTAGACTTGGTCATTTCTGATTTTCGGTGAGAATGGAAACCAAGGACGCCCATCTCAGAAACGACCAAATGCAAACCCTTTGGTCGTGGAAGGAGCCAGCATTCATAGTGTACTGGTCCCCCTGACATGCCAGGACACCAACCGGGCACCCTAGGGGGCATTGCAGTGGACTTCATAAATTGCTCCCAGGAACATAGCTCCCTCACCTTTTGTGTTGAGCCCCCCAAATCCCCCCCAAAACCCACTATTCACAACTGTACACCACTACCATAGCCCTTACGGGTGAAGGGGGCCACCTAGATGTGGGTACAGTGGGTTTCTGGTGGGGTTTGGAGGGCTCACATTTACCACCACAAGTGTAACAGGTAAGGGGGGTGATGGGCCTGGGTCCGCCTGCATGAAATGCACTGCACCCACTAAATCTGCTCCAGGGACCTGCATACTGCTGCGATGGACCTGAGTATGACATTTCAGGCTGGCATAGAGGCTGGCACAAAAGATTTGTAAAGATGTTCTTTGAGGGTGGGAGGGGGTTAGTGACCACTGGGAGGGGTAAGGGGAAGTGATCCCCGATTCTCTCTGGCGGTCATATCTGGTCAGTTCGGGCACCTTTTTGTGCCTTGGTTGTACGAAAACAGGACCAAGTAAAGTCGTCCAAATGCTCGTCAGGGAGCGAACTCCTTTTTTTTCCATTATTGGGTCGAGGACGTCCATGTGTTAGGCCGCCCAAGTCCCGCCTTCGCTACGTCTCCAAAACGCCCCCGTGAACTTTGGTCGTCCCCGCTAAGGAAAGCAGTTGGGGATGCCCAAAATCGGCTTTCGATTATACCATCAATTTATTATCCATTTCAATTCCTAAAATCCTGAAAGAAAATTCTAATTTAAATTGCATCTTATTGATAGAAAAGTTTTCTTTACCCTCAATCTCTTTTTGAGAGCCCAGCCAAAGAAATTTTGTCTTCTCCTGATCAAATTTAAATCGGAATTCCTTTGCCCAATTTTAAATAATATTGACACATTTTTGAATTTCACTCAAAATGTAAAAGTATAGTATCATCATCAGCAAATCTGTACAAAAATAATTTCAACTGCCCCAAGCATCTCCCTAAAAGCTGCATCATGACATTAAACAACATGGGAGAGAGGCGCGAACTCTGTATTCACAAACAGGTATTCAACTATCCTAGCTGATAAAACTCCTTGCATTTTAATTCTAATTCCTATCCATAGAAGTCCCTTGAACCATTGCATAACTGCCCAAGATCCCCAAAACTATCCAACAATGCTAATACAAAGAATGATCTACTAGGTAAAAATGTGCTAGATAGTTCAAACTGCATAACTACCACACTTTTACCTCTACTCATGCATTTCCCTTGAGTGACCAATGTACCCAAGATGGTCCTGTCCTTTATTGTTCCTGTTTTGTTTACCACTGATCTGGCATTGATGTATTCCACTGGTATTGGAAGGTAGCCATCCTTTGTTAGTGCAACTGTGGTCATTTTCATTAGCTGGCGTTTATTTGGGTTTCTGTGTTTCTTGGTTTCCTTTCTGGCCCTCTGCTGTGTTTGAACTTTGATTCAATGATTTTCATTTCTTGATTTGCCCCGTCTGACTGAGCTCTGCCTGGGGTGGTTCTTCCCGATGGGTGATACAGTTTGCATAGTATCGGTATATTGTTGTTCTCTCTCTCTCTGAGTTAGGGAATCTGTGGATGTTATTAACATTAGGGTTGATAACCCTACTACTATTCTAGTAATGCATATTTTGTCCCTTTGGGGTATGGGGGGAGGAAGTTGGAGTGCTCCCAGGTCCCTGTTTTTTGTGTGTGTGTGTATGTGTGTTTGTGTAAGTCTGTATGTGAGTTTTAGGCAGACCTTTTTTTAAGTGTGTATGTGTGAGTGAGTTTTAGGTGGATTGTTTTTTGAGTGTGTGTATGAGAGTATAGTAGGTAGACCTGCGATTTTTTCCTATACCTGGGTGGATCATCCTGAGAAGGTGGATGAAGGAGAAGGAACAGGCAGATGAGGGAGTCCTGCGTGGCTGTGGTGAGCTGCATACGTGGAAAGTCATGCGGCTTTGGGAGATATCTTTTGTTGGGCACTCCCCTACCTCAGTCACGCTGGTGGGGGTTTTGGATCAGCCGTCGTCCTTCGTGAGGATGGGGCCGGATTGAACTCATCTGTGGTGGGTGCTGCAAGAGTGCTTCTTGTGGCTGAGCACCGGTTATGGTTCCTCTCCTTCCCTCAGATAGGAGTATGCAAAACCCCCTGTGGGACTGGTGTTTTCCCACCACGCGGTTGTAGGGAGAGAAATTCCTGCAATATGGCAACAACTGACAATGCTCTGCTGCTGGGTCATTTCCTCATCAGAGCATAGTCAAGGGGGCCTGTTGGGGGGGTAATTCAAGTTCAATTAACTGACCAACTTATCAAATACTAAGATGAAGATAACAAACCAGCAGCAAGATGGGTGCTATCTGGTCTTTTACAGTGAGTTTCACACATGATTATATTTCAGCTGGTGAGAGGTCAAAAAGTTCCTAGCTCTCAAACAAGTCTGATCTCTCAAAAGTAGGTTTGGAGGAGCTGAGGGAGAGATATAGAGGAGACATATAGAGACTTTAAGTAAAGAAGCTCCACCTCTATGCTGCCTTAGAGAAGGGAGGTCACCTAAAAGGCAAGTATCACCTTGGTGAATCAGGAAGCAATCCTGTAACCAGGATCTGCCCTCCACAGAATGCAATATCCTTTCGCACTGAGGTGTTGTCTCCAGGAGCTTCTCCCTAGCGGGGAAGGGTTAGGAAACCACTTTAGTTGGAGATTCAATTATTGGGCAATTAGTTGGGTTGCTGCTGGATACAGATCATTTGGGGGCTCATTTCAAAGCACTTAGACTTACAAAAGTTCCACAGGTTTCTATGTAACTTTGTAAGTCTAAGTGCTTTGAAAATACACCTCCAATTGGTCACTTGCATGCCTGGTGTGAAGTGGATCTCAAACCTAGATAAGATTTTAGACAATGCTGGGGAGACATAGGAAAATATGGGAGAGTCAGCACTTAACCGTGCACTTCATCAACACATGGAAGGAAATGTAGATGTTTTACCCAGCATTCCAAATGATCTTAATTTTGAAGTACCCATTCTTTTCAGGGAGTTCATATTATTTGATTCTGGATCTGGGGCTGATCGCATACTCATCTTTGGATTAAATAAACTATTAGTTAGGCTGGCTTGGTCAACACTTCGGATTGCAGAAGAAACATTCAAAGTAGCATTGATTTTCCAACTGTATTCCATTCATTTTCAATTTACTGACAGATGAAATCCCGCTGGTTTATTCTTTTTGCTACACAATAAACAGCGTTCAACATATAATCACCTATTGCAAGATGTAAAACAACCAATTCCTTGTCCAATACTTATACTGACAGATTTTGAAATTGGAGCAATGTCAGCATCTGAAGAAGCCTATCCATCAGCCAGGGGCATAGTCATGGGTGGGCCTGGGCCCACCCAGCAATGGTGTGCCCCATAGATGCCTGTATAAACGATTTGGGAAGACTATCTCCCCGGCCCAAACTGTGACTTTCCCCCCTCCTACTGCTCACTGCAACTCTCCCTCTCCCTAGCCACCTGCCAGCATGCTGCAAGTTTTCTTACCTCCCTCCAATGGTAGGCTGGAGCCATTTGCTATTTTTTAAAGGATTTTGGGAGCCGGCTGCTAAACCTTTAGCAACTGGCTCCCAAAATTTGGGCTGGGGTGACTCAGGTCCCCTCCTGGTGGCGTCAGCATCCAGCTGCCCTGTGGCTTGGGCATCTCACTTGCTCTCCTCCTCTCCGCCCCTCGCAGTGGCAAAACAAAATCAGAATGAAACAGTGCACAGGGCTGTAGCCCTGTGCACGCCACTGCCAGCTCCCTTCCTCCTCCCTCTCCAAAACAAGAAGTTACATCCTGAGGGGAGGGAGGAGGAAGGAAGCCGGAAATGGGGTGTGCAGGGCTACGGCACCACGCACGGTTTTCATGCTGTTTTTGTTTTGCCCGCCACAAAGGTCGGAAAAGAGGAGAGAAATCTGGCACTCTAACCTATTCTACTATTTTGATTCTTTAAGCTTAGTATAGCTAACATAGCTAAAAATTGTAATTTGGCAGAAAAGTCCTGAAAGATTTTAAAGTCCTGATGCTTCAGGTGTCATAGCCTCTGAACCTCCACAACAAGTTGAACTTTGTCCTGGAAATTATGGAGGTGGATAATCACTACCCAGGATCTTGTATCACCCTCTGAGGCAGAAACAAGGGGGTCTGTATGTCCATCAATCTTGGGGTGATAGTATCCAAGGATCTGAAGGCGACGAAACAGTGTGACAAGGCGGTGGCTGTAGCGAGAAGGTTGCTAGGCTGTATAGAGAGCGGTGTGATCAGCAGAAGAAAGGAAGTGTTGATGCCCCTGTACAAGTCGTTGGTCAGGCCCCAACTGGAGTATTGTGTTCAGTTTTGGAGGCCGTACCTTGCGAAGGATGTTAAAAAAATGAAAGCGGTGCAAAGAAAAGCTACGAGAATGGTACGGGATTTGCGTTCCAAGACGTATGAGGAGAGACTTGCTGACCTGAACATGTATACCCTGGAGGAAAGGAGGAACAGGGGTGATATGATACAGACGTTCAAATATTTGAAAGGTATTAATCCGCAAACAAATCTTTTCCGGAGATGGGAAGGCGGTAGAACGAGAGGACATGAAATGAGGTTGAAGGGGGGCAGCCTCAGGAAAGATGTCAGGAAGTATTTTTTCACGGAGAGGGTGATGGATGCTTGGAATGCCCTCCCGCGGGAGGTGGTGGAGATGAAAACGGTAACGGAATTCAAACATGCGTGGGATATGCATAAAGGAATCCTGTGCAGAAGGAATGGATCCTCAGAAGCTTAGCCGAAATTGGGTGGCGGAGCAGGTGGGGGGAAGAGGGGTTTGGTGGTTGAGAGGCGAGGATAGTGGAGAGCAGACTTATACGGTCTGTGCCAAAGCCGGTGATGGGAGGTGGGATTGGTGGTTGGGAGGCGGGAAGTACTGCTGCGCAGACTTGTACGGTCTGTGCCCTGAATAAGGCAGGTACAAATCAAGGTACAAATCAAGGTAAGGTTTACACATATGTTGTCTTGTTGGGCAGACTGGATGGACCGTGCAGGTCTTTTTCTGCCGTCATCTACTATGTTACTATGTTACTATTCTATTGTAATATTCTGGGAAGCCATTCAGAAAGAAAAGCCACCAGGCCAGACCCCTTTATTGTCTCCGAAAGACTGTAGAACTTAATATTGTTTTATGTGTTTCTGTTTTCTATTTCATCGCTTGTTTTCCGCCAACATCTTCTGACCATGCTCCAACATCTTTATTTTTTGTCAGGCTTCCATCAGGGAAAATTGTAACTCCTCTATCTGCTTCTCAACAGCCACCACCCCTAGCAGATGTCTCACCAACATGGTAGAAAGACCGAGTCACTTGTCCATCACTATTTTGAAATGGGCACGGAGGGTAGTGTAAATTTTCATGGCTTTACATATCCATCACTTTCTTTACGGCACTGATCAGCTCCAGCACCAAAGTCAGGCCCAAAATGCTCTTGCCTTTATTAAGGATAGTTCTTCATGGGCAACCTATTTCCCCATGCAGATTTCTTCCTGGACCTTTTAGGCAAGACTGGAACAATTGTTTGGTGCTATTTTTGGACATTTTAAGCTCAGTTTATACGTTACTGGAAATTCAACCCTATATAAAGGACCTAATTACATTTATCCTTGAAAAAGAGAACAGAGGAATATACTTGAAAGTATAGAAAAACTCTACAACAAGAAATCATGATATAATGTGCTCAGGAGTAACAGAAAATATTTCTTCGTAAAATGGGGAGGAAGCAATGTCCTGCACCCTTTCCAAGTCAGTTTTCGTCGAAACCATAGCATCAAAACTCTTGCTGGCCCTTCACAACACTTATCTGTTCCTCCTTACATCAGCATCACTCAGTTACTGTCATATTCCTTGACCTTTCCTCAGCTTCTGACATAGTCCATCACTCCCTGCTGCTCTCCCATCTTCGTTCTCTAGACAAAGATGTAAGTCTCTCTTGGTTCACCAGCTCTCTCTCTCCAATCGTACATTTCAGCTCTCCCATGACTCCTTCCTCTCCCCTATCATCTCCAGTCAAACGTACCCCAGGGTTCCTTTCTTGCTCCCTCTTTAATGTCCTCCTTGCCCCACTCCTTACTTTTTATCCAAGAACAAGGATGCACTCTATTTTGCTACACAGAAGACATCCAGATCCTCTGCTACATCCCCAATCCATCAACACCCTGAACAACTGCCTTAACCACATCTCCGTGTGACTTAAAAACAACTGTCTCTTTCTGAATATTTCTAAGTGCAAGTCCATCACTTCACCCAGCCCCGGTATTTTTCTTCCAGCTTTCTCCCTTCCTGAACAACCATCTTCTTCCATTCTCTGATTCTATTAAGATTTTAGGTATTATTTTCGATACTAAATTGACTTTCAAACCACAAATTGACTCAGTGGTTCGCTCTGCCTTTTTTGCACTACACTGTATCCATTTCCTCCATTTGTTCCTTGAACCCCCTCTAATTTGCACTCTCCTTCTGTTCCTAGTCATCTCCCACCTTGACTATGCTCTGGTCTTCCCCTTTACTTATTCTGCATCTCTGGCTCATACAATCCATAGCTGTCAACCTCCTTCATTTCTCTCTCCGTTTTGCCCATATAATACTACTCCTTCATTTTGATCACTGGTTTCTGGTCTCTGCCTGTACAAAAATTGAAAATTCCGTTGCTTGTCTTCAAAGGCCACCTCTCCCGCTTATATTAGTAATCTTCTGATCCCCCACGTTCCTGCTCGCTCTCTATATTCTTCCATTTCAAACCTGCTCACAGTCTCTTCTCCTTCTGCTCTCTGAACATATCTTATGAAACAGCACCTGGGCCCTAAACTCTGGAACGCTCTTCCACCTCACATCTGAACTGAGCCTTGCTATGCAAAATTTAAATTACTACTGAAAACCCATCTGTTTTGCAAAACCTTTGGTTTCTCCAATTCTAAACCTCTCTACTTCTCCCTACTCTCTCTTCCCTTCTGATTTTTTTGTAAGAAACACAGTCACTATCATTGGACCCCTTGTGGCATATCAAGTACTGTAGATCATATACGGAGAATCCCCTAGCTACATGAATGACCTGATCAACCTCCCAATCAGAAACAGATCAATGTCCTCACCTACTTACCTCAATTTACACCTTACCAACTGCAAAGGAATTAAATACAAAACCTCCTATGCATCCAGTTTCTCATTTTTGGGCAGCCAGCTTTGGAACACTCTACCAAAGATCCATCCAAACAATTAACAACTATCTACCCTTCAGAAAAATGTTGAAGACACATCTCTTCGAGCAAGCTTACCCTAACGACCCAACTTAACCTTATAAGCCCACCCACACAACTCCTGCTCTGAAGATGATTATACTATAAACCATGTCTCCCAAACTCCTTATACTCATCCCCCAGTCTTCTCTTCTCCACATTCCCTACACCATACCCCTCCCAATCTCTTTCCTTTTGCCTATCATACCTTGTTTACCTTTCCATGTTCAATTCACATAATCTTAAAACCTTACTATTACTATGTTTATTACAATTTGTAATATTCTCCTTACAATACTTTGTAATTCTATTTACTATGTAAGCTGCATTGAACCTACTGTGTGTGGGGAAGTGCGGGGTACAAATTAAATAAAAAAAATATAAAAAATAATTTAAAAAGACAAAATGAACTAGCCAAAAGGATTCTTAAAAAGCAAAATGAGGGGAAAACCATATATGAATGGTGATCTATGGCTTTCCATAAAAGATGTAAACCTGAGTCTGGATTGGTCTTTTGGTCCTCATCTGTTATTATATTTGTTTCTATGCATAAACTGAAACTTTTTGAACTCAGCACATCAGGATTGCAAACAGTAGTTCTCATAAGTCTGTTTTTTAGGATACCTATTACAATGAATAACTATGCAATGTATTTGTATATATTTGGTCTACAAGACTGGTTACATTTGCATATTTAATTACTTTGAAACTCATATCTGTTTGAGAACACAAAATGGAGTTGAATTTCATTGTCCTAGAAAAGTGGTTTTCAATCTAGTCCTTGAGACACACCCATCAGTCTGGTTTTCAAAATGCCCACAAGGAATGTGCATGAGAAGGATCTACATGTACTGCCTTCAGTATTTGCAAAGCTACTTTATACATATTCCCCCCAATATTCAAAACTATTTAACCAGCCAGGAATGGCTCCTGGTCAGATGGCGTTTAAGTGCCTAACAGTGGATACTTAGCGGGAGATAACCGATTTCTCTTACTAAATATCCCGGTTAGCAGCTAGCTGCTAACTGGTTATATCGCATGACATAGCCAGTTAGGCACAGATATTCAGCACCAAACCAACTAAGTTGAGTGGTCAAAATAGGTTGCTTAAATTGCAGGCCTATCTTTTACCGCTAAAAGTTAACCAGTTAGCGCTGAATATCGGCATAGCCAGTTAACTTTTTAGTGTCCAAAATAAACCCAGACATTCAATGTCAGTCGCCAGAAACAGTTGGCAGTGAAAATCCGGGGTCAGCACCTATCATGGCACTTAGCGTGTTGCCTTCTGCGGGCTGAATATCAGACTCATTCTTTATGATTACCCTAAAAGCTAGACCTTCCAGAAATGCCTGAAGAACTGCTGAGAATAACAGTCCTAGAGAAATGCTTTTCTTACTATTGTTTAGGATAGGACCCCAAACTTCAGAACATACACTTACCCTGTAGCATATTCTGCTGATGTTTTGCAGTGCAAATTAATCTGCTGATTCCTTCAATACACTGACTTTTAGATTCTACTTCCTTGTCTTTTGTTTTCTTAGGCAAAAACATCACTGCATTAAAAAAAGACAAAGAAGAAAAGAAAAATAAGCCTTATGATTTTTACATCTTTCTTAAATTAACCTATTAGAAATGAGAACCAAACCCTATAAGTGTGGAAGAGAGTAGAACTGCATCAAAAATCTGTTAATACACCAACAATGAAGATAGTCTCAGAAGCAAGTATACTATGATGAAGGTTTTTGCTTATAACACCTTCAAATTATAGGCTTAATGCAATTTCACATATGATGTAGGGGCTCTCAACCCAGTCCTTAAGATGCATCCAGCCACCCTGTTTTTCTGGATATCTATATGCATGAATTTCCTGTAACATGTATAAATTTTGCAAGTGATTTGGATCATAAGATATTACCTTAAAATCAAGCCACATATGCACATATGGGGCAAGTCTATAAAGGGTACCAAAATGAAGCATGCTGAGAACGAATTCTGTAATGGCATCTGAACACCCAGATTCCATTATAGAATATTAGCATAAAATCAGCATTTATGCATACCCACTTATGCCATGTCTTTGGCAGACATAAATGTGTGCACCTAAATGTGGTACAGAAGACGAGTCTCTTTCAATTGAAAGGAAGCTCTGGAACGAGGGGGTATAGGATGAAGCCAGAAGGGGACAGACTCAGAAGTAAGCTGAGAAAATACTTCTTCACGGAAAGGGTAGTGAATTTGTGGAATGGCCTCCCAGTGGAAGTGGTAGAGATGAAAACTGTATATGAATTCAAGAGAGCTTGGTCATTATCTGACTACATTTTTCTATGCTTCAGTGTGTAAACGACAGTAACTTGAGCGTGTAACTGTTTGAGATACCCATGTGCCTCCCTCATGAATGCCCTTTTGCAGTTATGTGATATGAACTTGTGTGCTCATATTCTACAATACCATGGTACATGCACATAGCACTTATTTGTGTGAATATGACATTCACTTGCCTAAGGGCTAGTATTCTATGCTCTTAGCTTGCAAACAACGTTTCTATTTAGGCAGATTACAGAATTTGGGGGATAATGTGCAAATCTTTCATGTCTGACATCCTGAAAATCTGACTGGCCAGATGTATCTTCTTCCACTTGTAAAGCATGTTTTACATTTTGAAAATGGCTCTTATAAAATTGCATACAGGCATATATACATAAAAAGTAGGCACATCACAAAACTGTGACTACTTTAACTCATAAGATGGGGAGCACAGTTTGGGCAGAGCTGGGGCAGCATAGCAATGTAAGCATGTGTTTTATAACATATGTTTATACAAAGTATACATATACATTTTCTTTGGGGCAGATGTCAATTTGTGTGAAAATCTGCACGCTAATAGGGATCATCCTGAAAGCCTACCTTATAAAGTCTGTGCACTACACAATTAAGCCACTTTGTCCCACAGATTTCACAGGTCTGACAAATTCTAGGGATGTGTATCCATTTGAAATTACATGGGAAAAGCCAATGACATTTCCTAAGTGATTGTATGTTCTTTTTTTTTCATGTAATGCCAGAAAATCCTGACATTTTAGGTTTTTTACGTGTCATTAATAGGGCATACTTTTGGAAAGAGCGCACACTCTTTCATAATAGTGCATGCATGTGCATATTGGGAAAAAGTGCACCTTCTTTTGACAGAGTGCATACTCTTTAATGATACCTCTCCCATAACAAAACATTTCTGTAAATGACACATGAAATGTATGAAATTAAAATTTTCAGGCTGCACACCCTTAACAAATACATGTGGCAACATTTATTTTTAATATTTCTAAATAAATGAATGTATGACAACTGATGCACTTTTAGGAATCCAGTAAATTACTAAAGGCATTTTCTTTTCATCTACCCAAGAAATGACAGTAGACAGAATAATACGGCAAAAAACAGAAGAACAGTAGCCCTCACAGTCACAAAGATGTGTCTAACACAGCGAAGATAACAAAAAAAGGAACAACTAGATGTCCAACATATATATTTAATATATTAAAGCATCCAAAGACTTGACATGATTTGTGTTTCGGCCACACTGGCATGCCTCAGAATCTTCAGTAGGATGTCTCTAAACCTGCTGGCTATTCAAATAAATACCAATTATTGCACCTAATGAGTAAGTATTGGCTAGTTATATTGGATCTAAGGAAATCTGAACCAAAAATAGTTAATGTATAGTGCTATATTTGCAGAAAATGTTGATGAACTAAGTTAATTGGTAGATAAAAACTTCAAAGCTGCCGGTTCAGATTTCCTTACATCCAATTTAACTAATATGTTTTTCATTGTTTTCTTTTGTGGATATAAAAGAGGGGCATTTTCAATATGTTTAAATCTCATTTTGGACATTTTCTTGAAAAAGTCTAAAAAGTGGCGAAAAGAACGATTTTTGAACAAGAAAAACGTTTATCTTTTTGTTTTGAAAATGGCTATTTGCTATATATTTTTTTGTGCTCAGTGCAACTATCTTTTTAGACCATTTTCAACAGAAAAAAAATGTCCAAGGGAAAAATGCACAACAAACAAACTACTGGGATGTATTGTGTTGTGTGTGTGTGTGTGGGGGGGGGGGGGGGGGCATCATTCTTAGTAGACTGTCCACACAAACATCCCAGCAGAGCAGCGGGGCACAGCAGTGGACTTCACATAAAAGGTCCCAGGTATACATCTCACCATTACCTCCCCGATATTGTTGGTGAGTCCTCCAAAACCCAACTGTACACCACTACAATAGCCCTTATGTCTAAAGGGTACAGTAGGGTTTTGGTGGGTTTTGGATGGCTTACACTTTCCATCATAAGTGTAATGGTTAGAGTTGGATTTGGGCCTTAGTCCCCTTCTTTACAGTGCACTGTATCGACAACTAGGTTACTCCAGGGACCCGCTTGCTGCTCTAACAGGATTGGCCATAACATCTGAACTTGTCAGAGGCTGGAGTAATGGGGGGTTATGTCTTAATGGAATGCCCTCCCGCGGGAGATGGTGGAGATGAAAACGGTAACTGAATTCAAAAATGCGTGGGATAAATATAAAGGAATCCTGTTCAGAAGGAATGGATCCTCAGAAGCTTAGCAGACATTGGGTGACAGCACCAGTGGTTGGGACACGGGGCTAGTATTGGGCAGACTTCTACGATCTGTGCCCTGAAAATGGTAGATACAAATCAAGGTCAGGTATACATATAAAGTAGCGCATATGAGTTTATCTTGTTGGGCAGACTGGATGGACCGTACAGGTCTTTTTCTGCCATCACCTACTATGTTAATCCCTCCAGTGATCACTTAAGGCCCTTTTTTGAGATTTAGTCATGATTGAAACAGGTTCAAGTTCAAAATGTCTAACTTTTAGCCCTGGACATTTTTGCTTTGTTCCATTATGGCAGAACAACGCTCAAGTTTTGGAAACTCCCAAATCCTGCCCCCAGCACACCCCTTGTGACCTGGACGTACTGCATATGAATTGCATATAAAAATGTCTTAAAAACGGGATTAGAAAATAGTGATTTGGACATTTTGGCAAAAAGAAAAAAACCCTGTTATAACAGTGGTAAAGGAAAATCCAACGGTACAGCGGAGCGGTGTAGTCTATTTAGCAAAAAAACAATAGACACACCGGGGATCTGAAGTCAAGGTTAGAGTGTATACCAAGAAGACTGTGTAGAAACAATTAAAGTGCCACAGAGGTATTAAGTGATAGAATTAATTATATAGAGCACTTTTGTAGAAGTGTAATTTACAAAAAGAAAAAAAGCATAATGGCCAATCTGCCACTTTTTGGATGTTTTTCTGTTTCGAAAATGAGTCCCCAAATCTTAAGGAAGGAGAAAATACATTAAACATACAAGTATTTCTGCTGAGAGGACCCCCCCCCCCCCCCCCACCACCAAATTTGTTTTATAAATTATATCAAGAATGTTTTTGAAGGGGGAAAACCCCCCAAAAAATCAATTGGCAGAAAACAGAAGGTAGAATTAAATGGCAATTGTTTTCAATGGAGGAGGGTGAATAGTGGAATGCCACAAGGATCTGTACTGGGACTGGTGCTTTTTAACATATTTATAAATGATCTGAAAATAAGGATTAAAAGTGAGGCGATTAAATTTGCAGACGGTACAAACCTATTCAAAGTTGTTAAAATGCATGTGGACTTTGAAAAATTGCACGAACACCTTAGGAAATTAGAAGACTGGGCATTCAAATAGGCATTTTCCCCATAGTTTTAAACTGAAACCTTTTCTACGGGTAGAAACTTAACAGCCAAAAACTTTAAAAGGCTCAAATCTTGTTCTAAAAGACAGTTATTTTCTGTTCTTTGGTTGCTGAAGAGGTAGCATGGTCAGTGACCTCAATTACGTGTTAATTAAGGTGTGAGGAAGTAGAATATTTGCATAGGTTGCTGAGTTAGCTTGAAAGAGCCTGTTTTGAAAAAGTCCCCTTAGATTTAAAACTATATAAAGAGGAAAGGTCCCACTGAACTTTCTTTCTGAGAAGTTCTCAGAGAAGAGGACATTTCACTGGTAAGTGAACACTATTTTGCTTTGTGCTTTGGGAACTTAAAGATTGGGGTTTAAAGGAGGACTTGTAGGTTAGTGATATGCAGAATAAAAATATAAAAAAAGCAAATTTCCATAGTCTTTTCCCCTTAGTTTTAAAACTTGAACTTTGTACCACAGCATTAACAGGCACTGCAGGTTCTAGTGGTTAACGCGCATTAAACATTAACACACCCACAGAAATGTATAGGCGCGTTATTGTTTAACATGCCTTAACTTTAAAGGTGTGTTAAAAACGCTAACGCACCTTAGTAAACATACCCCTAGGCATTAAGGAGGGATTTTCAAGGTGTCAATGCAGCTGGAGAATGAGGTGTACTTGAAAATTAACATGATCGGTAAAACAAGTATAGTATAATATATATCAAGCTTTTGGGAAGGCCTTTATTCAGGGGATGCTGGATACATGGGGTGGGGAGGGGTGCTTAGAACAGAGAATTGCATCAGGAGATTGAAGAAGAGGTCTGGGGAAGATTTCAGAGGCAGTGTTGAAGTGTTCCTTATTGATTAATATAGAGAAGATCTCTGAGGAAGAGGAAGGGATTGTACAGCTTAGTAGTTCGTATGGGAAGGCAAAATGGATAGGCCATATGGCGCTTGATAACACTACCCTTCATATAATAGATAAAATCTAAATACTCTAAAGTCTTTTACGATATGATGGGAAAAAAAACTGAAATTTGATTTTTTTTTCTGTCTCATCAATGCGATTTAGAATGAAAAAAGTAAATAAAAAAACAAGTATCTTTGAGAGTAGGGGAAGGTTTTTATGACTGGTGATGGAAAGGCTCAGCTCTATGATAATCTAAATCATATGATTGAGCATCTGAAGTCTTTTTCTCCTCCTCTTAAACAGTTGAGTAGTAAAGAACTGAATAGGAATTGTGAAAACTTTAGGTTAAGTAACGCTTACTAATAATTGTACTCCACAAAAACTGATGTAAGTCTGAATGCCAAGTATATTTTAGAGTTGGCACACTATTGATGACATCTCTTTGAAACAAAGAAAAAAAAAATCAAAAAGTTCCATAAACACTAACCAAGCCCGGGCGCACCTTTTGAAAGGCCAGCAATACATTTGGGCTACCTCTACTGTGGTGGCAGCTTGTTTTCCTCTGGGTTCTCTGGATCCCAGGTACTGAGTTTGGGGCAGGGCAGGGGTTATCACAACTAGGGTAATTAGTGGAAGATGGAAAATTGGTGCCTTTTTCTGAGCTGGAATAGGAATTTGACCTGGGTCCTCGGCATTTGTTTTATTATAGGCAAGTTTCTAATTTCATTTGCAGTCTGACTCTCATGGAGTTGGGACAGGAGGAGACCTTTCTAGAATGGTCTGTTAATGGGAGTAGTGGGTGTGGCTGTGTATTTAGGTTTTATTGTGCTCTGGAGCAGTAGTCTGCCCCACCTATTAAATACATTTCCATATAGGAGGGCCTGCTAGGAAGTACTTATGATGCTAAGGTTTGAGATGAAGTCTTTCAATGACTCCTCAAGCTTTCTATTGCTAGCAATTTGGTGTAAAATGGTTAGAAAATGCTCTATCAGTGGTATCTCACTCCTGCTCATTTACATAAAATGTATAATTATTTCCAATGCATGTTGGCGAGCCTATGGAAATCAGGGTAAATTTATCCATATCTGGTGGAACTGTCCTTCTGAGGAGGCTTATTAGGACATGATTTGTGCCTTGATTTCTGATATTGGGTTGCCCCTACAGAAATCTATGAGCTGTGGTCTTCTACAGGGAAATATGTACATTTAGTTTTTTTTATATTGCTACGTCATGGAAGCAGCCCTTTTTGTCATCATGCTTGCAAGTGCTGAATAAAGTGGAATTTCTATGCAGGATGTCTTGCCTCACAGCGCTTCAACGGAACCACTCGGTAAACTTTACCCAAATATGGCACCCTTATGTTAAATGGAAAGAACTGTTTTGAGGTTCACTGTTTGCTGAATCCTATCCTATCCTCTGTAGTGGTTGGGGGGGGGGATGTATGGGGGAGAGGGGGTTGTCTCCCAGTATTTATCTAGTGTTGTACCTACGAGTGTAGGTATGACTTGTTAGTTTGATGGGCCATTGCTCCATGGTTTTTGAGTAGTATTCTGTTCTTTGAAAATGTGTTAATATATTTTAATTTTTTTTTCCATAAACACAGGAAACTAAACACCAATATTTTTGTCCTGCACATGCAGTAATGATTAAAAGGAGACCAAGAGAAATATTTCCTGCAGTATCTTGTGCTCACTAGAAGTTTACAATTCAACTACTTACTTCCTCAAATCTGATGATAGCAGGCCCAAGCTGGTGCGACTACATGGTATTATAAAATGGAGTTCAATAAACTGCAAATGATTGCAAACTGACAATTATACTTGGATTAGTTCTACTATTAAGAACCAGTCAGGATCAATGCAACTTAGAATACATAACTGCATTACAACTTCCCACTTTATTATATGTACAAGTTAACAAAGCAGCAATATAGGAGAGAAATTTCAGTTATTGCACCATTCTTCTCAAGACCTCACCCTTTTTGTTCTTCTCTTTTGTTACAACCGTCATTGACATGGTTGGAGTGGCTGTCGCATCGCTACTACTGGGCAGCCTGCTGACCTGGAGCGAGCGGAAAGTGCATTTCAGTGTGTTTTTGGCAGTGGAGGATGAGTCCTTTTTCTCTGTATCTTTCTTCTTTTCTGTGGGCTGAGCAGCGATCCAGTAATCTAATTGCAGTCCCATCAGCTCAGCACCCAAACACTGGCTAAAAAATTATAGAGACAGGGATAAAAAAAAAAAAAAAAAAAAACCCCACTTGATTTATTCTTATGCTGTGCCTTGTTATATGGTGGATAAATATATGGATTTAAAAACCCCCACTAACCTCCCTACTTTAAAATCAGGCGAATAATAATTACATTGTTTTAAAATATCCCATGACAAGAACCTAATCAACCATATCCCAGTGCAAACTAACAATCAACAAAAGAAGTGCAATAAAACTATTCATTGAATAAACATTTTAAACTAGATTCATTAAACCAGATCACCAAGTCTATAGCTTGCTTGACCCCTACCGGTAGTACCATGAGACTACCTCTAGAGGTCAGCTGGTGCCATCTGAATCAAGCATTAGAAGGGGCAGGTCACTCCTGCTTCTTTGCCGTAGACACTAGTGATAGTCCCCTTTCCTGTTGCCAGGGGTAAGTAATGCCTTTAGGGGGAAGGTGCAATGGCAAGTGAGGAGGGGGGAGGGTAATATGTATATGTCTAGCATATACAACTGGCCCTTCTAAGAATGTTCTGAAGAAAGAAAAAAATGCCAGCTTTGAACCGGTATTATTTTTGCAGAAATAACATAGCTTCTGGAGTTCACCACAAGTTGCACTTTACATGTCATAATAATATATCAATAAGTTAAATTAACATGTATTACGGTGCATAAATTAGTGCCCCTTGCATTGGCATCAATATTGCACTTGTACCAGCCTGAAAGATCATTAAGATCTAGAGAACAATGCTCATTTGAAGTAGTATCTTATCATATGATAAAACTGGAAGAATATAGAAGTAGAATCTTCTATATTGTAGGTCTGACATTATGGAATAAAATTCCAAAATGACTCAGAGAAATTACAACCTCGACAGATTTTAACAAAGAAGTTAAGACATTACTATTTATTGAAGCTTATGGGCAATCTTAGCTTGGTTACATGTGAAAGCACTATTTGCAGAGAATTTTGAACAATAGAATATCATGTATATATTATAAAAATGATTGCGTCTGTTTATAATTTGTTTTGTGATCCATTATTTATTTAATGCGATTTTTTATGCATGCAAAATTGTAATCCGCCTAGAACTGTGGATAGTTCAGAATAGAAATGTTTTAATAAATAAATACAGCTTTATATTGCCTTCTAATGCACATTAAGAGACAAATATCATACATTATATTCTTCATGCACCTTAGTAACTACTCCCTTTGAGGATGATAAGGAGACTAAATTTGGATCTGGTGCATGATGGGTTTGTGGAAGTGCCAAGAGAGCAGTGAATCCTATCAGCAGCGCTCTGTGTGCACGGGTTACAAATGAAAGAGTAATGTGCAACAAGCTGTCAACATTCTATAGCTGGTGCTTGAAATGTGTTCTTTGTAAGGATGTAGCTATTTCTAACCATTTCTATACTATTTTATTTTTGTATATTTTATGTTTGCGAGTTGAGCAGTGCTACATGAACAGGAATAACTGGGCAGATAGAATGATCCAATTAGGATTTTTGGGCTATTGTTTGCCAGTGTTGACATGCAGTTAGTAACTGCCTGTCAAGATAATATACAATGCATCTTGTGACCTTGTTTGTGCAATTAGTTCACCTTCCAGTGCCTCAGGCAGAAACCTAGGGCTTCTTTTACACAGTGGCAGTAAGCCCAATGCGGCTTACCGCTTGCTAAAATGGAAGTACTGCCGGGGTACCGAAGCAGCCTGGTGGTATCTCATGCCCCTAGCTCGCCGTCATATCCGGTGTGTATCCAGCAGTAATCACTGCCCAGTTATCACAGGAGCCCCCCCCCCCCCTGAAATGGACGTGCAGCAAGTGCTTCACTTACCACATGGCCACTGGAAAATAGAACAACCTACCTTTTACCCACTGTGGTAAAAGGGGGCCTCAGTGCACGTCAAAAACACGCACTGACACCAGTGCAGGTCCCCTTTTGCTGCAGCTTGGTAAAAGTGGCCCCTACTGACCTAGTTACTTAGTAATAATGTATAATTACCCAAGTAAGCACATTAATTGGCAATAATGCACAGGTTCAGTAATGCAGCTTAATGCAAGAAAAAGCTTGCCCAACACCTCTTAAAAATGAACTGTATTACATGCAAATGAATGCAATGTAGTTCATTATTTTACAAATTGAATAATGCATCTTCCTGGAACATTATCACCACCTACACAAGTAGTGATAACTTTTTTTCCCCAGGAACAAGAAATCAGGTGTGGTGCATGTAAAGGTCCACTCCCTGTCCTATACCCTTTTTTCTTCCATGAGCAAAACCCATTGTAGCCTAGTGGAAAGAGACATCCTTTCTCCCCCTCATCCTCCCACTCCCATCTGGTCCATATATATGTAAAAATAAACTTCTCATCTAAGCTCAGCCATTAAAAGAGCACCCTATATCTGCACCCTGGCTCCTTCTTTAGTTCCAATCTGTTAAAAAAAAAAAAAAAAGGCCCTCCTCTTTGGTCCACTCTTAACCATAAAAAGTGCTGGCACATCCTTCCCTGGGACCTCCCAGTAAAGTTTCCATAGTAGTCCAAGGAGGAACAGAAGTTATCCTCATCTGCTCCTGTCTTGGCAGCACTATTATATGAAATGCACTACCTGCCTCCTAGTGGTAGTCTCACAGTACTATAGCTAGGGTTCAATCCCCTGCATTACCACCAACAGGAGGCAAACAGTACCATTATTGAAAATGGCACCGCCATGGCAAAAGTGGAACCCCCCCCCCCCCAAGTTGGACCAACAGGGAGACTTTTGTAAGTGCCCATGAACAGAGAGTAGAGGGGTGTGTAAACACTTTTTCATGTTTTAAGACATGATAAGAGGGAAATATTTTGATGATTTTCTACTCGTTTTCTTAAAAAAAACAAAAACAAAACAAAACAAAACTGTGAGGTTTGGGGTTTGAGGGGAGGCCAGTTTAATTTTTACACATTTGTGGACCAGATGGTGGTGCAAGGCAGGGCATGCCTCCTGCTAGTAGGCTACCATGGATTTTGTTGATGGGGAGTGGGGGAGGAAGGCTGCTTACTTGCACAAGGCTGGCCTCTTTACTCAATAGCAGACCAGAGTTGGGGTCCTGCTATTGTACACTGCTGCAAACCGGAAACATGTTAACAACTTGAGCTTGCATTTCAGCTCAAGTTAAGGAAAAGCCAAGAAATAAAATCTAAAATCCAAAGCAGTTATCATGGTGGCGTATTTTCACAGCACTTAGACTTAGAAAGTAACAAAGAGGGGCATTTTCGATATGACGTCTAAGTCCGACTTTGGACATTTTGCAAAAAAAAAAAAAGTCCAAAATCTGAATAGGAAAGAAAAAAATGTCTATCTTTTGTTTTCGAAAATACTGTTTTGAAAAATGTTTTCTGATTTTGACGTTTTGTTTTTTGGTCCATTTTCGAAAAAATAAATGTCCAAGTGCAAAACGCATAAAATCAAGCCACTGAGATGTAGGAGCCGCCAGTATTTTTAGTACACTGGTCCGCCTGACATCCCAGGACAGCAACAGGGCACCCTAGGAGGCACTGCAGTGGACTTCATAAAATACTCTCAGGTATACATCTCACCATTGTTCCCTTACCTTGTGTGCTGAGCCCCCCCCAAAACCCATTACCCCCAACAGTACACCACTACCATAGCCCTTACAGGTGAAGGGGGAACCTATATGTGGGTAAAGTGGTTTTCTGGTGAGTTTTGGAAGGCTCACAGTTTCCTCCTCAAGTGTAACAGGTAGGGGGAGGTAGGAGCCTAGGTCTGCCTGTCTGCAGTGCAGTGCATCCAACACTAGACTACTCCAGGGACTTGCATGATGTTCTAATGGACCTGAGTATAACAACTGAGGCTGTCACAGAGGTTGGTAAGTAATGTTTATCATCACATTTTTTGGGGGTGGGAGGGAGTTAGTGACCACTGGGGGACTAAGGGGAGTTCATCCCCAATTCCCTCCAGTGGTCATCTGGTTATTTAGGGCACCTTATTTTGCCTTATTCGTAATAAAAACAGGCCTAGCTCAAAACATTTTAGTTTTAGTCCTGGACAGTTTTGTTTTGTTCCATTATGGCTGAAAAATGTCTAAGTCTTAGGAACACCCAAGTCCCAGACTGAACACACCCCTGACACACCCCCTTGAGATTTGGACGCACTTCTGACAGACTTCATAGGAAAACGTCTAATAGGTTTCGAAAAAATTGATTTGGACGTTATTGTGAGAAAAACTTCCAAATGCTGCTTTATGCCACTTTTTAGATGTTTTTCTGTGTAGAAAATGAGCCCAAAGTAACTATAAAACTTTTTAAGTCTAAGTGCTTTGAAAACGAAACCATTAGTCTCCTAACTCACCCCTTTATATAACTCTACTAACTGGGAGGCTGATGCAAAAATTAATGCGGTAGAGCCGCGTGAAAACAGAATGAGCATGTGGCATCTACCACAATATTACTAATAAAATATACTGTAGTGATGCTGTAAGCTAGGAAGATGGAAATTTCAAATGCATTGAACTTTTGTGCTAATCGGTAGCCTGCCTGTGAAGCTTGTAGTATGCGTGGCTTCACTGTATGCATGTCTGAAGAAAATGGACATGCCAGTACACATCTGCACATGAACCAAAATGTTCTGTGCATAAATATTAGCCTTGCAAAAACTTCTTGTGTTTGTGACCATCTCTGGGGAAAAGGTAACTAAAGTCTCAGATCCAAAATGTTGAGCATGGTTAATTTTTCATGCCATGGATTCATAGGCAGCCTGCAAAATTACATGTTTTAACTTCTATAACATTTTTATTTTTTCACATAAAAGGATGGGGTTTGGACGGTTGTGTTACAAATTGTTTGTTCCAATAGAATCTATTAAAACCTCACTTATTTCTGGTGACCTTAATCACCTTTTCTCAGGGATGGTTACATTTTTGTGAAACTTTATGCAAACATTTTGTTTCACGACCAGATGCATGCTGGCACTTTCATTCTTGTTCGGACACACATAGTGCTGTTACATCCCATTCTGTCTTTTAAAGTTGCAAGTACTGATCTGGATGCAGAAAAAAATAAAAACAAGCATTTAAATCCCAAAAAGTGGCATTACATCCTGTCAACTAATCCTTTTATACTGCCCCTGACCTGGCAGTAATTTTCTAGTGCTGTGCCTGCATTGAAATGCCCAGTTTACTTCTCTGCATTGCAAAGGAATACCTGATGGCCTCATAACACTCACTTTTAATATATACACCCATGTCTACCGAGTGATTTAACTGCCATGGTGAACCCCCTTTCTGCATCATGCTTGTTAACTGTGTGTTTCTGCATTGGCCTCTGGATTTCTCTCACATTTCATGAATGTTACCTGGAGGAAGAGGAGGAGGAGGAAAAACCCGTTACAGATGGAGAAGAAGGTGGGGTAGGTGAGGCCTCTTTCACAGCAGGAGACATTGAAGGTGGGGTGGAGGAAAGTACATTGGAACTCACGGGAGCTGCATCATCAGAATCACCTGGGAAAGAGAAGCAAATGATGAAATTATCTTTATTCTCAGTAGTCTTCTGTTAATGTGTACTGGGCTAGAAATCTGCAGTACTAGCCATTACTTAGATGAAAACCACGTACTGCTTTACTGAAGAAATCAAAATCTTTTTCAGTGATTGGCAGCGTGACTATGAATAGTCATTAGAAAACCATTTCTAAATGTTGAATATCCTTATGTTTTAGTAGCACCCTTTGTAACTATTTTAAATTAATTCATAGAAGCCAACTCTGTTGGGACCAGTGGGTACTGAGCACCCCTAGTTTTGAGCAAGGTCCTTCACTGTGTCCAGAGAAAGGTAATTTGTTCAGTTTGCCACCACTAATTATTTATAAATGTTACAAGCACATTCTTCTCCTCTATAATGAATGCTCTTTTCCAAAGCACTAAAGGTTCGATTTAGTGTTAGCTATTTTAGCAATACTTTCGTTTAGATGTAGAACCAAGCTCAGAAGGTCACAGGAAACAGCAGCCCTGTCTGCAGCTGTACTTAATGTCACTTAGGCCATGCAGAATGGTTCAAGCATTACAAAGAGAGAAGACCACCTGACAGCAACTAAAACAATAACTGGTTTAACAGATCAGGACCGGGCACAGCACAGAAAGCAAAGCCATCACAGTAAGAAGAAAAATAAACAAACATTAAAAGCATGAAACATTTTTCTCAAAGTGACAGCAATAATTGACTGAGCAAGGGACATTGTTTTTCAAGCATTGTCTGTCTCCTTGCAACAATACAGCAACTGACATATTGAATCAGTTTCATTGAACAGTGGATGTCAGCTGGTTTGCCCTGATTGGATCAGTGTACAGTTCTAGTATTGACTGAGGCTTGCTATTTAGGAGACCTGCTTGATAGATTGCTATCACTGCACCCCCAGCTTAAGACGGTAATAAAAACAATATTTTTTTAAATTACAACTGGTTAGATGACTGCATGATTATTTTACTATAGGGAATCTCAGGTTGGGGATTCAAAGCACAATAATGCCACACTTTCATTACTGTAACTCTTTGTATTTAGGGTTAGAGTGCCTTGCACAAAAACACATCCATGTGAAAGCTCAAAAACATTTTTTTGTGAGCTAGTGCCTGAATGTGAAATTGTGCACATTCTCTGAAAAGTCTTCTAAATAATGTCACCTGTTTATGTAGTTAATTCATCCTACTTGCTGGAGAAATAAATTTAGGAATCTTCCTGTTTGTGGAGAGAGAATCCCTGAATATATGAAGCTTCTCCAGAAGAGAATGAATACATTACACTTCTCAAATTTCTTTGCACTAGCTCTTTGTAAAGCATAACGTTCTAAAATGTTTTCTACACAAAAATTTGTGGATTTTTTTTGGTGGAACTGACATAGGGGCACTTGAGTATCCTTAAAGAAATCTAAATTCAACAACTTAAATAAGTAGTAAATGAGCCTTCCCGGGGCAGATTGAACTTTGTATTTTACATCTACCTGTTTAATATACTGACCTTCATTTGAAGATCCTTAAGAATTTGGTATACTAGGGCAACTACAATATCTTTAGGTAAATTAAGATAGTTTAAAATTCTCCTGGTTGCAGTTCTCTATTCTGCTTCTGTCTGCAAATCCAAAGGAATTGCTTGTAACATCTTAATGAAAAATGGAAAAGAAGAGTCCTCTATACTGGATGTGTCTAGTATGAAAAGAATGGTCATATGGTAGACCTGAGAAGGCATCCTTCTCAGAATCCATTTCCAAGGAGTCATATTACATAACAAAATTTATGCTGAGTCAGAACAAGGTCCACTGAGCTCAGCATCCTGTCTTCGATTGTGGAAAGTCTCAAGTACCTACAGATTCTAAAAAGTAGATCAATTTCTTATAGCTCATTTCCATAGGTTAAGTGATAGTTTTCCCAAATATACCTGGCTAATATTTTTTTATTGTCATTTCATCTAAAAACATATCCAAACCTTTTTCAATATACAAAAATAGGGAACTTTCAATATCACTATTCTTCACCTATATAGTACAATCATAAAGAAGAAGACTACTAAACTATATATATATACATATATATACACACACACACACATATATATATATATATATACACACACACACACACATATATATATATATATATATATATACACACACACACACACACACATATATATATATATATATATATATATATATACACACACACACACACATATATATATATATACACACACACACACATACATATATATATATGTACACACACACACACACACATATATATATATATATATATATATATACACACACACACACACATATATATATATATATACACACACACACACATACATATATATATATGTACACACACACACACACACATATATATATATATATATATATATATATATACACACACACACACACATATATATATATATATATATACTAGTAAAAAAGGCCCGTTGCTGACACAAATGAAACGGGCGCTAGCAAGGTTTTCCTCGGAGTGTGTATGTTTGGGAGAGTGTATGTGAGAGTGACTGTGTGTGAGAGAGAGAGTGAAAGTGTGAGTGTGTGTGTGTGAGAGAGAGTGTGTGAGAATGAGAGTGTGTGCAAGTGCGTATGTGAGACACAGTGTGAGAGAGAGTGTGTGTGAGACACAGATTCTCTGTGAGAGTGAGTGTATGAGACCAAGCGAGTGTGTGAGTGACTGTGTGACACATAGAGAGTGAATGTGATACAGTGTGAGACAGAGTGTGTGAGAGTGAGAGTCAGAAAGACATTGTATGTGAGAGAGAGAGTGTGTATGTGTGACAGAGATACCTCCCTTCCTCTCTCTTTGGTGTCAGGCCCCCCCTCTCTCTCTGCTGTCTGAGATTCCCGCCACTGCACCCAAGCAATTGGTGTACTGGAGGAGGGGGAGAGAGAGAGAGTGTGTGTGTTGGGGATGTGTTGGGGGGGTTCAGCTTGGAAGAAGAGGGATGCGGGGGGTTCAGGAAGCGCTACCAGATGTGAGTGAGAGAGTGAGGGTGTGTGTGTGGGGGGGGGGGGGGGGGGGGATTCAGGAAGCGCTGCCAGATGAGAGAGAGAGAGTGCGTATGTGTGTGTGTGTATGGGGTTTCAGGAAGCACTGCCAGATGAGAGAGAGTGAGTGTGTGTGTGTGTGTGTGTGGGGGGGGGGGGGTTCAGGAAGTGCTGCCAGTTGAGAGAGAGAGAGAGAGAGAGAGAGAGAGAGAGAGAGAGAGTGAGTGAGTGTGTGTGTGTATGGGGTTTCATGAAGTGCTGCCAGATGAGAGAGAGAGGGTGTGTGTGTGTGTTGTGTGGGTATGTTGGGGGGGGTTCAGCTTGGAAGAAGAGGGGTGTGGGGGTTCTGGAAATGCTGCCAGATGAGTGAGTGAGTGTGTGTGTGTGTGTGTGTGTGTGGGGCGGTTTATTAAGCATTGCCAGATGAGAGTGAGTGTGTGTGTGTGTGGGGGGGGGGGGGGAGTTCAGGAAGCGGGGCCAAATGAGAGTGAGTGTGTGTGTGTGTGTGTGGGGGGGGGGGGGTTTAGGAAGCGGGGCCAAATGAGAGTGAGTGTGTGTGTGTGTGGGGGGGGGGGGGGGGTTAAGGAACGGCTGCCAGATTAGTGAGTGTGTGTGTGGGGGGGGGGGGGCGGGGGTTTCAGGAAGCGCTGCCAGATGAGAGAGAGTGAGTGTCTGTGTGTGTGTACGGGGTTTCAGGAAGCGCTGGCAGATGAGAAAGAGAGAGAGTGTGTGGGGGGAGGGGGGTTCAGTAAGCGCTGCCAGATGAGAGTGAGAGAGAGAGTGTGTGTGTGTGTTGGAGGGGTGTGGGTGTGTGTGTGTGTGTGTTGGGGGTTTCAGCTTGGAAGAAGAGGGGTGTGTGGTGCTGCCAGATGAGTGAGTGAGTGAGTGAGTGTGTGTGTGTGTGTGGGGGGGGGGGGGTGTTTTATCAAGCGTTTCCACATGAGAGTGTGTGTGTGGAGGGGGTTCAGGAAGCGCTGCCAGATGAGAGAGAGTGTGTGTATGTGGGGGGGTGGGGGGTTCAGGAAGCGCTGCCATATGAGAGACTGAGTGTGTGTGTGTGTGTTTGGGGGGGGGGGGGGGGTTGCCAGATGAGTGAGTGAGTGTGTGTGGGGGGTAGGGATTTCAGGAAGCGCTGCCAGATGAGAGAGTGTGTGTGTGTTGGGGGGGGGGGGGCGTTGAGGAAGTGTGGCCAAATGAGAGTGAGTGTGTGTGTGTGTGTGTGTGTGTGTGGGGGGGGGGGTTCAGTAACCACTGCCAGATGAGTGAGTGTGGGGGGGGCAGGGGTTTCAGGAAGCGCTGGCAGATGTGAGAGTGTGTGTGTGTGTTGGGGGGGGGGGGCGTTGAGGAAGTGTGGCCAAATGAGAGTGTGTGTGTGGGGGGGTTCAGGAAGCGCTACCAGGAGAGAGAGAGAGAGAGAGAGAGAGAGAGAGAGAGAGAGAGAGAGAGAGAGAGAGAGAATGTGTGTGTGTGTGTGGTATAGTTCAGTTTTGTGGGGGGGGGGGGTCCTGCTTTGAAGAAGAAGGAAGCGCCTCCTCAGCGTGATGCCCCCCTGCCGCCATCCCACCCACCGTGATGCACCCGCCCGCCGCCATCCCACCCACCGTCGCATAGTTTTGCTGGTGGGTGACCCAAAATCCCGCCAGCAGAAGACCTGTGTTGTCTGCTGAGTCTCACTCCAGCGATCTTCGGCGTTGCTAGCCTGTGCAGGGCAGGGTTCTGTGCATCTGCCTACTCCTCTACCTGCTTGGTTGCGATCTCTTCCTTTAGTTTACTGTTCTGAAGACAACGTTCTGACTTTTGACGCATGGTCAGGGCACGGGTCAGTGGAGTGGCTTCACCACCATGAATCCACGAACTGTTCAGGGTGTCTCAGTGACTTGAGAACGTTGTCTTCAGAACGTTGAGGGTGAGTTTTATTATAGTAGATATATATATATATATATATATCAAACATATAAATGGCGAGTGACCGTACTCACTCGCAAATGCGCAGTGGAGAGTTCCCTCTCTGTCCCGTCCCCGCGTCAATACGTGATGACGGGGGCGGGACAGAGAGGGAAACTGTGCGAAGCCACCAACGTCGCTACCGCTCCCCCCCAAGGTCGCTGCCGCCCCCTCCACCCGGCCCGAGCACTCTCTTCAGTATTGAACTTACATCGGCAAAACGCAGCACGCAGAACAGCTGAGCTCCCGCTGCCCTTTCTTCCCTGCCTGTGTCCCGCCCTCGCCGACATTACGTCATACGAGGACGGGACACAGGCAGAGAAGGAAGGCCGATGGGAGCTCAGCTGATCTGCGTGCTGCCTGCGTTTTGCCGATGTAAGTTCAATACCAAAGAGAGGGCCCGGGCCGGGTGCAGGGATAGCGCCGCAGCGACCTCGGGGGGGGGGGGGGCAGCGGCAAGGGGGGGGAGGGCTTGCCAAAACCCCATACTAGCCCGTTTTAACGGGCTCAACGGCTAATATATATATATATAGCAAAAGAAATTATATATTACAATCTGTGCATAAAATACCCATTACATAAATTCACTCCTGCAAATCTGAAAAAGGCACACTTTTACACATGCTTATAGAATGCAACCATACTTTTCAATTTTGGAACAAAGCATGGCAAAAAATCTGAACTATACTTTCTTTGTCTGAAAACATCTCTACAAGCAAAATTATTTTTGGTTCTCTTGCTTTGGAAACCCCAATAGACCCGTGTCTTTCCAAGTTTAAAGGGGGTCTGGATGGATTCCTGAAGGAAAAGTCCATTGATCGTTATTAAATTCGGGGTTTTTGCCAGGTTCTTGGGGCCTGGATCGGCCGCTGTCGGAGACAGAATGCTGGGCTTGATGGACCTTTGGTCTTTTCCCAGCGTGGCAGTGCTTATGTACTTATGTACACATTAATTGTTATAGCGCTAAAAATGGTGACAACTAACTGGAAAGACAATACCAACCTCAACATTCATTTCTGGTGGCATTCTGTCTTACAGATTCATAAATTTGAAATTTCCCTTGCTATTAAATTAAAATTAATACATCAAGCTAAAAAAAATATGGCAACCAATTGAACATTATTTGACAAATGGTCAACCCAACTCTTCTATATAATGTTCATTTTTGTCTACTTGCTTATATGCAGAAACAAGTAATAACCTTCAAATACCATAATTTAGTTGTATAGTGTCATGTATTCTAACAAATCTTGTATTCTAACAAGCCATTTAAACTCTTGTTGTATTAACACATTATTGCATAAAGGCCATTGTATTCATATCTTCATGTTAGGTCTTCAGCTACTATTACTCTCCCTACTCCTTTTCCCCCCTTTTCTTCTGTCTTTTCTTGTTCCAATTACCTTATCATTTACTTTTCTCCCTATACATTTTATATTTTCAAGACATTTACTTTATCTTAAAATAAACATAAAAGTTTAAGTTTGAAAATTTTATTATAATGTGTTAATGATTATCACTTTGCATAACTTACTAGAAAATGTACAAATAAGATAATAACATTTTTGAATATCTATTTTCCCTGTTCCTTTTATGTATCCCTCTTTTCTAACAAAACTTTCAATAAAATCTCTTCAAAAAAATAAATAAATAAATTCACTCCAGATTGTATACAGTGGTGGAAATAAGTATTTGATCCCTTGCTGATTTTGTAAGTTTGCCCACTGACAAAGACATGAGCAGCCCATAATTGAAGGGTAGGTTATTGGTAACAGTGAGAGATAGCACATCACAAATTAAATCCGGAAAATCACATTGTGGAAAGTATATGAATTTATTTGCATTCTGCAGAGGGAAATAAGTATTTAATCCCTCTGGCAAACAAGACCTAATACTTGGTGGCAAAACCCTTGTTGGCAAGCACAGCGGTCAGACGTCTTCTGTAGTTGATGATGAGGTTTGCACACATGTCAGGAGGAATTTTGGTCCACTCCTCTTTGCAGATCATCTCTAAATCATTAAGAGTTCTGGGCTGTCGCTTGGCAACTCGCAGCTTCAGCTCCCTCCATAAGTTTTCAATGGGATTAAGGTCTGGTGACTGGCTAGGCCACTCCATGACCCTAATGTGCTTCTTCCTGAGCCACTCCTTTGTTGCCTTGGCTGTATGTTTTGGGTCATTGTCGTGCTGGAAGACCCAGCCACGACCCATTTTTAAGGCCCTGGCGGAGGGAAGGAGGTTGTCACTCAGAATTGTACGGTACATGGCCCCATCCATTCTCCCATTGATGCGGTGAAGTAGTCCTGTGCCCTTAGCAGAGAAACACCCCCAAAACATAACATTTCCACCTCCATGCTTGACAGTGGGGACGGTGTTCTTTGGGTCATAGGCAGCATTTCTCTTCCTCCAAACACGGCGAGTTGAGTTCATGCCAAAGAGCTCAATTTTTGTCTCATCTGACCACAGCACCTTCTCCCAATCACTCTCGGCATAATCCAGGTGTTCACTGGCAAACTTCAGACGGGCCGTCACATGTGCCTTCTTGAGCAGGGGGACCTTGCGGGCACTGCAGGATTGCAATCCGTTATGTCGTAATGTGTTACCAATGGTTTTCGTGGTGACAGTGGTCCCAGCTGCCTTGAGATCATTGACAAGTTCCCCCCTTGTAGTTGTAGGCTGATTTCTAACCTTCCTCATGATCAAGGATACCCCACGAGGTGAGATTTTGCGTGGAGCCCCAGATCTTTGTCGATTGACAGTCATTTTGTACTTCTTCCATTTTCTTACTATGGCACCAACAGTTGTCTCCTTCTCGCCCAGCGTCTTACTGATGGTTTTGTAGCCCATTCCAGCCTTGTGCAGGTGTATGATCTTGTCCCTGACATCCTTAGACAGCTCCTTGCTCTTGGCCATTTTGTAGAGGTTAGAATCTGACTGATTCACTGAGTCTGTGGACAGGTGTCTTTCATACAGGTGACCATTGCCGACAGCTGTCTGTCATGCAGGTAACGAGTTGATTTGGAGCATCTACCTGGTCTGTAGGGGCCAGATCTCTTACTGGTTGGTGGGGGATCAAATACTTATTTCCCTCTGCAGAATGCAAATAAATTCATATACTTTCCACAATGTGATTTTCCGGATTTAATTTGTGATGTGCTATCTCTCACTGTTACCAATAACCTACCCTTCAATTATGGGCTGCTCATGTCTTTGTCAGTGGGCAAACTTACAAAATCAGCAAGGGATCAAATACTTATTTCCACCACTGTATATACTATTTCAGAATACAAAGTCTCCCTACCTATATATAAATATCAAAATTATCTAACGATAATTTTGAAATGTTTACCAATGTATTACTTTAGGAAAACTAACACCAAAATCTTAATTCTGATGAACATTCAGAGGGATAATCCAAATTCTCCTGTGCTCATAAATCCAATGTGCAGCCATGGAAGAGCTGTGGCGTCTTAAAGAATCCTTTAGACAAATGAATCAATCCAAGCAGTAGCAGTCCATGCAATGATGACTCTTGATATCAATGGTGATTTCCCAAGGAAATATTAAAAGTTATTCTGCTGACAACTCTGTTAATAATCATAAAAAAGTACAGGAGAATTATATATTAAAACTATCCATAAAATATCATTCTCATAAATATAAAACTATTAGCAAAATGTAGTATTACTTACAATCATGTGTTATTGAAAATTCTAAGTGAGTCCTGCTAGATGGGAAACAATGGGTTCAACTGCCTACTCACAGAGAATTTTTAATGACACGATTATAATTAATACTAAATAGTTTTACATTTATGATAATTCTGCACTGAAATTGGATACTGAATTTGCATTTTCATTGTTCTTTAGATACTGGAAGGAACTCTAATTGTAGGATTAGGTTTTTCCTCATTTTGTAAGGACGATGCAGAAAAGGCATCAGTCATTTCTTCAGTTGATGTCTAAAGTACTTCAGATTGGTGGTGGTGGTGGTGGTGGGGGGGGGGTTCCCCTGAATTAACCTTGCAAGTGTTTGCTACTCTTTCACGAAGCTTATCTTTTTTGAACCATCTCATCTGTACTTATCGAACTTCACTGGTTGTCAAAACAGGCATGCTGGTTTTTGTTTGTTTTTTTAATATGTACCATAGTTTTTAGAGCTCTACATGGACTGGGTACCAGTTATAATATGTAGACCTCTTCTCCCTCTTTTCCCCCAAATAATTTCTCATATGAATAAAGCTTTGCTTTTAAAATTTTCCAACAAGAAGTGCTGTCTGACATCAAAGATATTTTCCTAGAGAGGGGTCAAGGGGAGACATGCTGGATGGGGAGAGAGCAGTCAAGAGGAGAGATGGGAAAAGGAGAAATATGCTGGATGGGGAGAGAGGGGAAAGGGGGAGAAATGCTGGATAGAAGTGTGGAGGAGATATTACTTTCACTAATATTGGACAATAAGTATGTTTCCAATGAAATTGATGGACTATGCACCGTTATGGTCTTGAAGAAACCAACCAGATGATCAATGTGGAATAATGATTTAGATAAATAATAACTGGGGATAATCGGGTTAATACCACGTTTTCTTTGTTTGCTGTTGCTTAAATTGATCTCCTTGTCTTGTTTCACTCTCCCTATTTATTTTGTGGTCTAAGAGAGAGAAAGATTGTATAAAATCCATTTATCTTGTTGAGATTGTTTTCTTCTAATATTGTTTTAATGTACAATCATCTCTGTTTTACTGTTTTGCAAGTGATCCTTGTAAAATGAAAAAATTATAAATAAATGATTAAAAAAAAAAAAGTGTGGAGGAGAGAGAAGAGCAAGTGCTGGATGGATGTGTGGAGGAGAGGAGAGGAAGTTGCAATGCTGGATGGATGTGGGGAGAGCGGCAGATGATGGAAGTGGGGAGGAAAGAGGTGGAAATTCTGGATGAAAGTGGGGAAAAGAGAAGGGCAAGCTGTAGGTAGACATAGTCTAAAGAGGGAAATTGAAGACTGGATACCAAGAAAGAACCAAGGAAGAAAATAGAATAAAGTTGAAAGGAAAAGGAGAAGAAAAACGACAAACAGAAAAACTGGAAACAGTGTTAAGAGAAGGCGAGGGAAGTAGAAACCAGAAACTTGGACCAACACAACTGAAAAAAAGTACACAACCAGACAACAAAGATAGAAAAAAGAATTTTATTTTTAGTTTAAGATAAAGTAGTGTGGTGGCTGTGTTATTTTTTGTTTTATTTGTAGTTGTTAATTTTTAATATAGTGAATGGAATATGTCAGTTTTTGAAATTTACATCTACTATCTTTATTTGTTTTTCTGGTGTTATCCTGCATGCCAGAGTCTGGTTTGGGGGGATTTCAGCTTTTTGTCTATATATATTTTATTAGTTTACTAGTAAAAAAGGCCCATTTCTTAACGCAATGAAACGGGCGCTAGCAATGCAATGAGTTCCTGCCATTAATGTTTCCACGGTTGTATTCTGAATATAATTGTTGTTTAAATGTGTAAGATTTCTTTATATACAATATTTTTTGTGTAAACTGTGTTACAATGTGGTAAAAGTTTTCCTTGTTCAGCCCTTCAATCAGTTTAACAATCACATCAGAAGAGCTCCTTACTTGTGAGAATACAACATACAGTTGCCCATGTGAGAGACTGAGAGTGACAGTGTGTTTTACAGACAGTGTAAGAGAGAGATACACAGAGTGATTGTGTGTGTGTGTGTGTATGTATGTGTTTGAGTGACAAAGTGATTAAATGTTTGTCTTCCCTTCCGTTCTGTGCACTTGCCTCCACTGATGTTCATACCTCCCTGTATATGATTGTTTGTTAGAGATTCAATCCACTCTACTTCCCTCCTCCAAGTTCCGTCCTGATTGGTTCTTCGTTCCTGTGATGTCACGTTTGTTTGCTTGGCAACTATGCAGCGTTCCGTTTCCTCGACGTGAGGGGGGGGGGGGGGACAGTGAGAGCCAATGAAATGAACCCTACACTGCCACAGTGCCATAGAGTCAGCTTCAGAATGTTGGAGATACTTTTTATTATATAGGATGGTCACTCTTTCTTTTTGGACCTAGGGACTGGTGCACTATTTTCAATGACGTCTTTTTTATATGCTCCATGGCTGGTAAAATGTGTATGGCTACAGTGGGGGTGGAGCCACAAATAGTGACCCCGCCCTTAAGGTTGACTCTGTATGAGTACTGGTACCTTTTTTCCTAAAAAAAAAAAAAAAAGCACTAGTCTTCATTCTTATTTCTATATTATGGGCCCTGTTTACTAATCCATGCTGTAGGCGTGCAAACTTTTTAGCACGCGGGTTAGCACTAAAGACACCCATAGGAATATAATGGGGGTCTGTATCGTTAGCACGCACTAATTTTTAGCATGAGCTAAAATGTTAGCGCATCTACAGTGAGGCTTAATAAACAGGGCCCTATAGTTTATGGTATTTGGACATCCCATGTTTAGTGGACTATTTGGGTCTAACCTAGTAAATCAAGCATATTACAATGTTCTCAAACCTTTCCCGTGGGACGCACAGCTAGTAGGGATTGCATGGTATCCAAAGAAAAAATGAATACAATTTTATTTCATGCATATTCATGGAATATATCTTGGAAATCTGACTGATCATGGCCCCCAGTACAGTTTTGAAAACCACTGACATGTTATGCTGTGATTAATTTTTTTTTAACTGGCAATATTCCCATTTTGCAACAAGATGTTCTAATCTTGTAAATGTTATTTCGTAAAAAAAAAATAAAGATATATAAATAAAAGGAGCACTGTGGAACACATCCAACACACTGAAGAGCACAGCTAAGAGGGGAATGCAATTGTAAAAAAAGGCTTCTAGCTTTTTCCATGTACAGCAAGAGCAAGTTTCAAATTAGTACTGTCTGATTAAGCATACATGTCCACAGTAAATCCTTGTATCACTCAGACTAAGGGGTCCTTTTACTAAGATGGGCTAACGGATTTAGCATGCGCTAAATGCTAGAAGCCCATAAGAATAAAATGGATTTCTTACCATTTAGTGCACCTTAGTAAAAGGACTCCCTAAAGTTCTTCTCCATAGCAATTTTTCTATCTTTTGCCAAAGTTTCCAGTTGTTCATCTAGGCATTCTACCATACCTGGCTCCCATTTGCTACTGGAAACCATGACCAGATCTCTCAGCTGATCTACACTGATTATCTGAATTTTCTAAGAGATTAATTGTTCCATAGTTTTGCTAAGAAAAACTAAGATTAATCTAAGCAATTACTAAATCACATTAAAAGTAATACATAGAAATAAAAATAAACCTGTTTTATCCTAAATCACATTAATGTATGCATTATTTAAGCACTTTTGCATTTATGCAAGCAACCCAAGTTGCACAAAATAAGGCAACATTTTGAATATAGTAAAGAAAAAAATTGTAATTACATATGCTGTGTGTGCATCTCTTAGGATCCTCTTTAGTAAGGGGTTCATCCTATTTTGTGCTTATGAGAATAATTTCTAACAAAACAAAAGTTATAGAGCACATTTCTTCACAATTAAGTTTATGATATACTTAAACAAAACGAACAAAAACTAAACAAAGCTAAAAGTTACCTGATGTGGCCGAGGACTGTTCTATTATTCCAACCTTTACGACCTGAAAGAAAATTAGAGGATTGATTAGGCAATGACAGCTTTTGATGCTTGTTTCAAATCATAAGGGCCTTTTATCAAGTTGCGCTAGCAGCTCCTGTGCGGGTTTGCTGAGAGCCCATTCACTCTGAATGGGCTTTGTTGGAATTACTGTACCAGGAGCCATTAGTGCGGCTTGATAAAAGAAGCCCTAAGTTACTCAATCATGCCAAACATCTAGCCATTAACTTTTAGTTCTAGAAATAACTGCGCTGATGGACAATTTAGGTCTAGATTTACTAATCTGTGTTAATGCATTAACACGCATTATTGTTATTTAACACTTGTTCTATTAATGTCAATGACACCTATTTATTAATAATATACATTAAATTGCAGAAATACATATTGAAGTGCAATAACGCAAACAGTGCATTAATGCATTAGTATATCTAGTCCTCTGTGTCTCAGTTGGTGTTTATATCCCCCCCAAAAAGGGGGGGAGGGAATCAATAAATTACTAATTTCTAGAGTGCTACTAGACATATTAGTTGACAGCTGCAGAAAAACAGATAAACAAAGCTAGTTTTCTCACCAAGGGCCCTGTTTACTAAGCTGCGCTGAAGGCGCGCTAACATTTTTAGTGTGTGCTAAAAATTAACGCGTGCTAACACTAAAGACACCCACAGGAATATATGGGTGTCTCTAGCATTAGCACACCCTAAAATGCTAGCATACCTTAGTAAGCAGGGCTCCAAGTATTTAACAAGCAAAGGGCTAGACAAACATAAAACCATTTCAACTAATGTCACAGTAAACACCTCAAGACATCTGGTACGCGAATGTGCTTGCATTATCAGATTTAAAAAATAAAAAGAACAACTCGAATTGGTGTAAACCGGATAGCCTACAAGATATAATTAAAAACATTCTTACATCAGCTTGTTATAACACAGGCTGGTTGAAGAAATACAGCCGGCAATTTACCATAACCTATGAATTTCACCATATAAGCCCATGAATAATTTTACAAATGTCTGCAAATATTTAGTTTGTGTGTCAGTGGATTGCCAGCAGTTTTAAAGGGGCTGCCATTGCCTTTATAACTTATTTTGATTATCCTGCATACAATTTTTCCCCAATTGAAAGAAAACTTGGGAATGAGGGGACATAAGATGAAGGTGAAATCGGATTGACTCAGAAGTAACCCGAGGAAATTCTTAACAGAAAGGGTGGTGAATTCATGGAACAGCCTCCTGGTGGAGACAAAAACAGTATCTGAATTCAAGAAAGCATGGGACAAGTACATAAGATCTCTAAGGTAGATGGCAAGGATGGACAGACTGGCTAGGCCAAATGGATTTTATCTGTCTTCATTTTTCTATGTTTCTATATCCCACTCATAAGCCAAAATGCTCTGCAAAGCACATTTTGCAAAAGCACACCTTTACTCAGGCTGTATGTTCTGTTTTATCTAATTGGCTACTGCAACCTCAACCCAGATAGAAAACCATAAACAACTATGGAAAGCATGCAGAAAATGGCTCATGGAATTTAAATTTATTTACCACCTTTTTGGAAAAATGTTATTTTAATTCATCTGCATGCACAAGTGTGTCCGTCAGACCTGGAGGCCATAGGAGAGAGGCAGTCTGATTGGATCTGTACCTACACATTCTATTGCTTGGGAAAGATTATAATGAAACCACTGTTTTTAGCTTTTATATACTATCTGTATATTGCTTTGATTTATTTATTTAAAAAAGTGATCCATCAAGTTGTAATAAACAAACAACCATTAGATGCCACTATCAATGGATTTGAAAGGATATATTTTTATAGTTAACCACAGCTCCTGCCTGCCAGAAAGGGCATAGGAAGGAAACTGTAGCCATGAGGAGGGGGAATGGGTCGTGACCACAGAGCAAGTCTGGATGAGGCAGTGGTGTATCTAGGTTAGCTGCCATCTGGGGCAGGTTGCTGCTACATCCCCGTAGCACATCACCATCCCCCCCCCCCCCCACCCCAGCACATCATCCTCACCACTTGGGGTTGCATGGAGCAGTCGCGTGGCTGTTGGCTCCACCGGTCCCCTGCCCCAGAACAGGAAGAAACGTCAGAGGGGGCAGGGAACCAGCGGAGCCAACAGCCACGCAACTGCCCCGTGCATCCCCTTGCTGCCTGCAACCGGGGTGGACCACCCAACCTTGGAACGCTAGAGGGATAAGGACAGAAGTTTAGCTAAAGCAGTATTCCCAAGTAAGATAAAACAGGACCTGAGAGTCTTAGCAGAAATAGAAGACCCAGCAGAGGGAGTGCACAAAGGATGAGTGAAGGTGGTTGAAGAAAAGAGGGAGAAGAGGTTGAAAATGATTGATTTAAGTCCAGTACCTTAGAGCTGAAAAACTAGCAAAAGAGGAGGTATCCAGAGTAGAGGAAAATAACCCCTCTCACCCATATGTATTACTTTGTCAAGACATGTAGAACTATCGAGGACAAATAATGAGAGGACAAGAGTGTGAAAGAGATAGACTAGGGGGGACAGAGGAGGACGGTAGGGAGAAATGTAGGAAGGGAGGGGGGCTGGTAGGGCTAAATGCGGGAAGGTGGATAGTGAAAGTTAGACCAGTATAGAAGGAGAACAGTGTTTATGCTGGGACTGGTGGAGGGAAGGAACAAGTGTTCAGGAAAGAGGTGGTAGGCTCAAGAGAGTCTAGAGATTCTTCTGATGAATTTTATCAGTTATAGTTAATTAAATTTATTATACCACAATACATAATAAAATATAAATGGGGTTCACAATTAATTACATAAAATACAAATACAATATCAACAGAAAAGGTACAGAAACACACACACACATACAAACTCTTCCAAATCATATCATCTACAAACCTCCCCACAGAAGCCCCAGGAAATACCAAACTATCAGCTAGTTAGTACATAATCCTCGACAAGACATCAAAATCATTGCAAAATATCATTCTGAATAGTGTTCATAAGAACATAAGTGCTGCCATACTGAGACAGACCGAAGGTCCATTAAGTCCAGCATCCTGTTTCCAACAGTGGCCAATCGAGGTCACAAGTACCTGACAAGATACCAAAAGAATAAAACATATTTAATGCTGCTAATTCTAAAAATAAACAGTGGATTTTCATCAAGTCCATTTTAATTATGACTTATGGACTTTTTTCTTATAGGAAATTATCCAAACCTTTTTTAAACCCCGATAATTGCTTTTACCACATCCTCTGGCAACGAATTCCAGAGTTTAATTACACATTGAGTGAAGAAATATTTTTTCTGGTTTGTTTTAAGTTTACTACTTAGTAGCCTCATTACGTGCCCTCTAGTCCTAGTATTCTTGGAAAGAGTAAGCATGCATTTCAAGTCTACCCGATCCACGCCACTCAGTATTTTATATACCTCTTATCTACCCTCAGCCATCTCTTCTCCAAGCTGAAGCGCCCTAGCCACTTTAGCCTTCCTCATAGGGAAGTTGTCCCATTTTGATAAAATGGGGGAATACCTGAAGAAGGAGCTGTTGGAGTGGGAAGGCATAGGAGAAGTGGAAAATCAGTGGTCAAAGCTAAAGGCTGCTATAAATATGGCAACTGATCTTTACGCGAGGAAAATAAACAAAACCAAGAGAAACAGGCAGCCTAAATGGTTCTCCAAACAAGTAGATGAAAAAATAAGAGCAAAAGAGGCTTTGTTCAAGAAATACAAAAGAACGCAACAAGGGGATCATGGAAAAGATTATTGGATTAAACTCAAAGAAGCGAAGAGGGAAATATGGCTAGCAAAACTGCGAGTGGAAGAAAAAATGGCTAAAAATGCAAAGAGGAGGTGACAAGATCTTTTTCAGATATATTGAAGAAAGGAGAAAAGATAGGAATGGAATTACAAGACTGAAAGATAATGAGAATGGTTATGTGGAGAGTGATGAGGATAAAGCAAACGTGCTAAACAATTACTTCTCTTCAGTATTCACGGAAGAAAATCCTGGAGAAGGACAATGCTTGGCTGCCGAGGGAGTATCTGGGAATGGAGTGGATACTGCATTGTTTAAGGAAGAAAGAGTTTATAAACAGCTGGAGAATCTGCAGGTGGACAAAGCTATGGGGCCGGATACATCCCAGGATACTGAGGGAGCTCAGGGAGATCCTGGTGGGACTTCTTAAAGATTTAAGAAATCTTTAGAGACAGGAGAGGTTCCACGAGATTGGAGACGAGAGGATGTGGTCCCTCTTCACAAAAGTGGAGACAGGGAAGAAGTGGGAAACTACAGACGGTAAGTCTCAAGTTGGTGGTAGGAAAAATAATGGAGTCACTGCTGAAAGAAAGGATAGTTACCTTTCTAGAAGCCAACAGGTTACAGGACCCGAGACAACATGGCTTTACCAAAGGAAAATCCTGCAAAACGAATCTCATTGACTTCTTTGCCTGGGTGACCAAAGAACTGGATGAAGGACGTGCGTTAGATGAAATCTACTTGGATTTCAGCAAAGCCTTTGATACGGTCCCCCACAGAAGACACGTGAATAAGCTGAAAGGGCTGAACTTAGGACCGAAAGTGGAGAACTGGATAAGAAACTGGTTGATCGACAGGTGGCAGAGGGTGGTGGTAAATGGAATCCACTCGGAGGAAAGGAAGGTGAGCAGTGGAGTTCCTCAGGGGTCGTTGCTGTGGCCTATTCTGTTTAATATATTTGTGAGAGATATTGCTGAAGGGTTGTAAGGAAAGGTTTGCCTTTTTGCGGATGACACAAAGATAGCCAATAGAGTGGACACCCTGGAGGGAGTAGAAACAATGAGAAGGCATCTCCGAAAGTTAGAAGAATGGTCGAGGGTCTGGCAGTTAAAATTTAATGTTTTTTCTTTTTTATATGCTAATAGTGCTCAGTAGGAGGGGTCACAGGATTGTTTTGCAGTATAATACTGCTAACACCCCTTAAACCATCATTACACTCCTGCCTTCCTATCCCTACCACCATGTATTGTGAGCTGTCTGTTATATTGACAATGTTCCATTCCTTTCCTAAGGATGACATTGACTCATCATCATCACCACCATCATCATCCTGACCGCTGATTTAATTCTGCCTTGGGCAGCCAGAGCCTTCACATTTTAAATTAGACTGATTTGACTGAGATTCCCTTACATCTTAAATAAAAATGAATGATATGGAAGTCAAAACTCAACTGGAGTCTATGGGATTGTACCAGCAATGAATTAGATGGACTCTTATCTGCCATTATACTTTAAGTTTCTGGGTACTGCCTGATGGCTAATACCCTACTAGAGGTATTAAGAATGATTAAGAAAATGACCAATAGATGGTCATATATATATAGTGCACTCCATTTAAGTACATGTCGGATAAGCGTATGCTCTGTTAACTGCATGCCGTACTTCGGTCCCGTTTTTGGCGCCATCAATTTCTATGGGGACAAACGTCAGTTTAGCGCACCACTGGTAAGTGCAAGATTCGCTTATATGCATGGTTTAAGACCACTCCTCTGCAGGAAAGACTCCGCATAAGCACGTGCACGGAATATGGAAGCCGATTGGCACGTGACAACCAACGAGATTTCAAATTTACCACCCCTTTAACTGCCACAGGCAGAATAAGCAAAAGAATGTTGTTAGAGTGTACACTGGAGTTGTCGTGCAACTGTAAGACTTTAACACTGGATGAACGAATAGAAGTTCTTAAAAAATTAGAAAACAAACAAAGTCAAGCATCTATTGCTAAAGAATATGGTGTCAATCCCAGTCAAATTTCACGTATCTGGAAGCAGAAAGACCAGCTTCTGGAAGACTGGCAAAACAATACAAATCCACACCGGAAACGAAAACGGGCAGGAAAAGCTGAGGATGTAGAAGATGCTCTTCTTCAGTGGTTTTCTCAAGTCAGGAGCAGACAGTTTCCTGTCAGTAGTACACTGCTTATGGAGAAAGCTAATCAGCTAGCGGAAAGTCTTGGACTAACTGAATTCAAAGCCACTGCTGGATGGTTGGAAAGATGGAAGGAGAGGAACAACATAAAATTCAAGAAATACCATGGTGAAAAACAAGTCGCTGATGACTTTGGTGCTGAAAATTGGGTTGTTTCAGTTCTTCCTACCATCTTGAACGAGTTTGCACCTCGTGACATTTTTCATGCTGATGCAAATGGTCTCTACTGACGAGCGATTCCTGATGGAACACTTGCATTCAAACAAGCCGAACTACAGGAGGCAAAATGTTGAAGGACTGACTGACGATCCTCCTTTGCTGCAATATGGATGGGAGTGAGAAGTTGGAACCCCTTGTCATTGGAAAGAGCAAACAGCCCCATTGCTTCAAGAATGTTAAGCGACTTCCTGTGTCATATGAGGCTAATGCAAATTCATGGATGACTGGGGAAATTTGGAAGCAGTGGCTAAATAAGTTAGACACTAGAATACAGGCACAAAAGTGTCCGAGTTTGTTGCTTTGTGATAACTGTGCTGCACACAGTGATGATGTCAGGCTATCTAACGTCAAGGTGGTCTTCCTGCCACCAAACACTACCTCTCATACTAGCCAATTTCAAACAACATTATCGGGCTCTTGTGCTACATCGTCTGATGAGCATTATGGATGACTAGACTGGCAAGGATAAACGTGCTGTTGAACTGGCTCGTAATCTATCACTGTTGGATTCCCTACATATGCAGAAAGAAGCCTGGAAACATGTTACACAGGCAACCATTGTGAACTGCTACAAGCGGGCAAGCTTTGTTAAGGATGTGGAGAGGGACGAAACAGATGCAGCTGTTGCAAACGCATCAGATGAACAGGCTAATAATATCCCAGCCAGTGTTACTGAAAAAGAGTTTCATCACTACGTAGCTGTTGATTACGATCTACAAACAGCTGATGACAGCACTGATGTCGAGACATGCGCCTACACGCAGGCAATGGCTGATGATGAAACAGATGATGAAATGAGCAGCCAGGCACATGCTGACAAAATTCAACAACCACCTCCTGTCACTTTTGCCAGAGCGCTGGAGAGTCTGAACACCGTGCGGGCCTATCTGGAGGCCACTGGATGTCAGTGCTATGACAGTTTTTGCCATCTGGCAGACATAGTCTATGGAACTCACAGACACAAGAGTGTACAGAGGATTATGACTGATTACTTCAAGTAAGCCTAACATCAGTTAACGGAGACTGTATACTGTACGTATAATAAACAGTACTGTACATATGTTTATCAGATGTCAAGCTTCTTTGGGTCACAACGGTTAAGTGCATGCTCCGGTTACTGCATGTATTTCTTTGGTCCCAGACCCTTGCACTTAAGTGGATTGCACTGTGTGTGTGTGTGTGTGTGTGTGTGTGTGTATATATATATTTTTTTTTTTTCATTTTATTTTGCTTTCTTTAATTAAAATGAGGATTGCTAGAGGAAATAGGCATGATCTGTTTCAGAACACCCGAGCCATTCATGATGCAGAATTCATCTTCTACAATTTTGATGCTGCCATTTAAAGGTTTAATATTGTACCTTATCTGACACTATTTCATTATTAATACAATATGATTTGCAGAAGTCACATTCCAAATAGATACTCTGTACTTTGACTTCCACATCAGAAAAAAATACTCACCCCAACAAATGGAATAAACTTCTGGGAGCAGTCTTCATCAGGGCTGAAGATAGTAATGAAAAATACAGTTAACACCTCACATAAGAATGCACATTAAAACATTTTAATCTATGCATATATTTTATTCTTATTGCACTCGAGCATGCAGCAATGAACCAAAATTTGCAAGCATCAAGATTCTTACTACTTCTAAAATATTTTCTTGTCAGTCAAATGCACAATCACAGTAAGGCTGCAAAGACTTATCTTTTTTAGAAATTTTTTTAAAATTTTGTATTTATAAGAATTTAGAATATTTAACTAGTATAGCACTTGAGAAGAAGTACAGGAAACATATATAAAAAAGAAAATTAAAGAAATCTATGCCATTACATACAAAAAACAAAATCTCATTTCCTGCATAAAAAGTCCACAATAGTGGAGCAGAGAAACCCTAATAGCTATAAGAAAAAATTTCCATAAGGAAAAGAAGACTAGTGCGTTGGTTACACCTACTTATTGGAAGATGTTTCAGAGCCTGACACTCCCTGAAGTGCTAGGGCTCCTATCCGAAGGAAACAATAGGCATGTATCACTTAAGAAAAAAGCTGATTATGATGGATCATAAAAATGTATTTCACAATATATTAGAATGGAAACATCAAAAAATATTGCTCTTTGCTGTAAATCAGAAACTTCTTTCTTTTCTGAATAGGCCTTGTTACATCAGGAAAAACCCTTAAATGGATATTATGTAAAAAAAACAAATTGAAATCAAGATAATGATTAGTCTCATAGGCGAACTGTACAATGTTAGCCAAAGAACATTCTTTTCTAATAGTCACAGAATTAGTACAGACATCCAAAGTATCTGAAGAAATTTCAGAAGTCTCATGTTTACTCCATACTCCCAAGTCTCACTTTTAGCAAATGGAAACACTAATTCTATAATCTTGCATGCCCAATTTTATACTTACTGCGCAAATCTGTGCAAGTTATAGATTAGTGCCAGTTACTAATGTAACTTAATTGCTTAAATAGCTAATTGGTATTAACAACCAATAGGCATTAATCTGCAGTTACACATGTAACTGCCCTTAGTAGGTATTCTGGAAACTATGCACACAAAATCAAAAACGCACAATTGCAAGGGGGGGGGGGGGGGGGTGGACTGGGAGGGGAATGGGTAGGTCCGTGGCATGCCTAGCACTTATATGCGTGGATTACAGAATACCATCAGTTATGAATCTAACAGGTGTAAGCATTTACACCATCCTTTCAGCTGGCATTAGTGCTCATACCTAAAGTTAGGTGCATAGTTTGGACTTAAACTAGTATTCTGTAACATCAATTACATGCATAATTGCCAATACAGAATTCATGCTTACTGCTCAGCATCTCAGCACCTAATTTTAGGCAACCAGTAGAGAATTACTCCCAATATGCATAAACCATGACAGACAAAGCATAGGGAGCACATTTTCAAAATCTCCAACATATATTCATTTAACATTTCTCTCATAGACATATGTGGCACTTTTGGAAAATCTTTAAATCAAAGGTTTCCATTTCTAATCCCTTCAGATTCTTTTGGAGATGCTTATCTTTAACTAAAATATCCCAATTTTTCTCCAGTTTCTTAAGTTGTGAATCTACAATGTCCAGTTTCCCATTATAAGGAGGGACAGCTTCTGCTGGTACTGATTTTACAGTTGTCAATTTAGCAGGTTGCTCTCTCAAACACTTAAACTGTGCAGTAAGTACTTTCTGAAGTGACCCACTTGCATAGTACCTTTTGTTCTCTAGATCTGATTCCTTCCAGTTGGTTGAAACTACCATCAGTAGGGTTGCTCCCTTGTCTTCATTACATTCTTATCAATTGTTTAACATCAGGCCACTTACCAGTTCCTTTGAAATCAGCCCTCATTAACCCTACTTAAAAAAAAAAATCTAACCTTGACCCAATGCAGGCTAACATCTATTGTCCAGTTTCCAATCTACCTTTTCTTTCTAAAGTTTTGGAGACGGTCGTTCATGACCAACTATCCTTTTATTGAGTCTATTAATGCATTACACCCTCAACAGTTAGGATTCCTTGCTAATTTTAGTACAGAAACAGTGCTTACCACCATAGGCGCCTGGTATAAGAGGCTTGGGGAGGCTATGCCTCCCCAGCCACAGCAGGATGGATCAGCTGTTTCTATAGAAATGCTAAATAGTATTAGTAGTAGTTCTCCTGTCAGTCTTGCTGCTCTGGGCGGATTTAAATAGCAGCAGCTTCAGTGAAAGCCGTCTCTAGCCTGTGTATAACCAGTTGTAATTTGATTATCTTACTGCTGGGAGAGCAGAGCAGGGGGGTTGCCAGGGAGATATTTAACTAGGATCATGAATTCCTGCACATGAGCAGTTCACACCAAAGAGACTTGCACTGACCCCTGAAATTTTAAAAGTGCTAAAAATAAGTTTTAAAAGTATTTGCATTAAACCTAATTGCAGAATTTAGGTGCTAGGAAGTGGGATTGGTATGTTATGTTCTCAAATTTGCTCAAGCCATATGCAAATTAGTCCGTTTTTGGGAGGTTCTCATTTGCATATTTATGGGTAAAAATTGTTGGAAATGTTTACAGCCTTAATGTAAGGGCATGGCTCTAATGAAAAATGTGAACTTTGATCCAAAAATGAAGGGTTTAGCTAGTGTTTTTGACTAAAAATTCCCATTAGAGTGTTTGTATGTTAATCTGCATTCAAATAGAGCTCTCTGATTGGATGAGCAGCTCCTGTTAGAAAATCTGCCCAGGAACAGAGAGGAGAGGAGAGAATCAATGGGTGGGTGGGTGTGGATGGCTGGAGGGGGGGCAGGGGAGAGGAGAGAATCAATGAGTGGCTATGGATGGCTGGAGGGGGGGCAGGGGAGTGAGGACAAGAAAAGAAGAAGAAAGGCCTCCCTGAATGCTGAAGAGACTCTGCACAGCTGGCTGGATCACCGTGGAAGCAGTGGAACAAACACCTGTGCAACCTGCACTTGAAAAGAAAAACAAAACCGCAATCGAAGGAAGCTGTCCAGAAAGTAAAGAAACCAAACTCACTCACCCAGGGTGCCTGAAGATTTGCCTGCTATTCTCAAGTTCATTGAAGGAACACAGATACCTCTCCAGTGGGCAGTGTGAGTTGACATAGAATGTCCATACACTAGGCTGCTTTTTTTTTCCTTTTGTTTTTATGAGGAAGGAGAATGGAGAAGGGCTGAAGAGGGCAGCAGGGTGGGGGAGGGACCTGCGGTGACTAGGTGTACCCCCTAAAGGTGGCACCGCTCAGCCACACACCACATAGCTTTACTAAACTGAGAGACCCAGAACAGGAGCTGCAAAAAGATGAGACCAGGAACTTGTGAGAGACCACCCATCCGCCTGCTGGAGAGAGAATACTGACTGACCAAGGAGCATTCCATCCTAAGAGACAATTCAGTTCAGCACTCTATCTCCACCTGCTGATAAACAGACACAACCCACATATCTCTGGATTCATCTGCTGCTGACTCTAAGGAACATAACTTTTACAAAAGACAGTCCATTTCAGCATCTATGTCTTAACAGTATCACTGCAGGTCTCTGCAGCTGGTGTCTTGATAACGTTATGAGCAGGCAGCCGCCTTAACCCTAGTCCCTGAAGAAAGAATACTGAAACCCGAGGCGTCGGGCGTGTTCAGGGGAAGGCAAAAAGTTGGAGATTTATTTTCAGACACAAGGAGATATTGGACACAGCATAAAAGTAACACGGATACAGCATGACTCAGATAAGTGTTCATTAAATATTTTAACATTAATCACCTTAAGATATCACTGATATTGATGAACATTGGGGCAGGTTACACTTCTTTGAATTGCACATAAGGCTGGTAGGACATTGTTATTACATCATTTGAAGAATTATACCAGTCTGCTAGCACTTATTCGGTGATTCACCATGAAAAAATGAGTAACCCGATGAAAGAAGTGCTATACCACTAAGCAACAGAAATTTGTTCTGCTTTCTATAGTGGGAATATCTGAGGGTGCTCTCAAAAAAATTACAAAAGAAATGATAAAACTATTAGGTTTATTATATCCTGGTTATAGTAGTTTGTCACCTTTGATTTAACTACCAGAGATTAAAGGACACCTAGTTTTAGTTCGAATCTGTTAATAGCATCACAGCACTATTCAAAATGGCACCAATATTTAACAAACACGCCATCAAACTAATAGCCAATCAAATTTCAGAATGGCTATAGCATGCTTTTTGATTGTCTAACGAGGAGAACCCAATCAGTTCTTAAAGAATAACATCAAAGAAAAGCTTTCTATTAAATATTATTTCACCCTATTGGGGGGGAGGGGGAGTCAAGGCTTGAAGTTTATAGATCCATTGCTGTTCTCTTCTAAAGCATATAGTGACAGACTTAAAATCTCAATATGTATGCTTTGGAAGAAAGGCAGGAGAGAGAAGACATGATAAAGACGATTAAATACCTATGTTGCATAAATGCACAGGAGTGAGTCTTTTTCAATTGAAAGGAATCTCTGGAATGAGGAGGCATAGGATGAAGATGAAAGGGGACAGACTCAGAAGTAACTGAGGAAATACTTCTTCACAGAAAGGGTGGAGAATTTATGGAATAGCCTCCTAGTGGAGGTGGTGAAGATGAAAACTGTATCTGAATTTAAGAAAGCTTCTGACAAGTGCATAGGATGTCTAAGGGAGTGAGAGGAAGAGTAGATGGCATGGATGGGCAGACTGGATAGGCCATACGGTCTTATCTGCCTTCAGTTTTCTATGTTTTTATGTAACACATACTGCTCCCGAGACCTCCAACTGAGACACCCCCACTGTTATCAGAGTGTGTCGGCAAATGCTCTACCTAAGACACACCCCAACACCACAGCAGCAGGGTCTAAGGACTGTCCTCGCTCTTTTGGGGAGGTTGTGTGTGTATAGGTGATAAAGCAATTGCATTTTTGTCAGCGGGGAATGCTCCAGGTCACTGGAGCGAAACAGGGGCAGTGACGTAAGAGATGGGAGGAGCCTGCAGAGCCAGCAGCCAATGCTTCGAGGCTGCCTGCGGTGCCGCGCTTTTTTTTTTTTAAACATTTTTCTTGTTAGCGTTGGCGCTCAGCTCAGTCAGCTGAGCTCGTCTTCTTTTGTAGCGCCGGCCCTGCTGCTCAACAGGAAAAGCAGCAGTGGCCGGCAATGGGAGCTGGGGCTGGCGCGGGCCTGAAGGAAAAGTGGGTGGGCCTGGGCCCACCCGTAGCTACGCCCCTGCATTGAAGTCTGCCAGTCTTACTTCCCAACTACTGTGTTGCTATCAATACAGCCCACTCCAGCCTTCACACAGACCGCAGAAGTCTGCCCAGCATTAGTCTTACTTTCCACTCTCCAGAGCCAACATCAAAGCTCACTCCAGCTGTTGGGTCATTTAAGTTTTGTTTAATTTGATTCCATCCTTTTTCGAAATAGGGGATCCTTTGTGTATCTTGTGCATTCTTGAATTTTATCACCATTTTTGTTTGTCTTCACAACCTCTCCCAGGAGGGCATTCCAGGCATCCACCCCCCCTTTCTGTGAAAAAGGATTTCCAGATGTTTCTCCCAAGCCTACCACCCTGAAACCTCAACTCATGACTTCTAGCTCTACCACTTTTCCATCTCTGAAAAAGATTAGTTTGCATATAAATGTCTTTTAAGTATTTAAATGTCTATTATAGCGCCCCCCCCCCCCCCCCACAAAAAAGTATACATATTCAGATCAAGTTTCTTTTTATACGTCTTTTGGCACAAGCCCCATATCATTTTTATCACCTTCCTCTGAACCATCTCATTTTTTGATGTCCTTAGTGAGGGCCTCCAAAATTGAACACAAAACTCCAAATGGGACCTCACCAATGACTTGTTCAACAGCATTAACACCTCTTTTCTTCCACTGGTTATGCCTCTGTCTATGCAGCCTAGCATCTTCCTGGCTAGCAGTTAGGAGATACCATATCTTCAAGGAAAGGATAGAAAAACCACCATTGAGCATGCTCAGACTGCACTTTCAGTAGAATACAAGAGGAAGCAGCCAACAATGCCTCTCTGCAATTTTACCCTCATCTTATTTGCATATCCTGAAACTTTTTTTTTTTTTGCCGCCCTCAACCCCATAGAAATCAACGGGGAAAACTACAACATCAGAAGGTCAATAAGTACAGCAATACCAAAAAGCTTGCACCATGTATGCCATCTCAATTCAGAGAAAACAGGAAAAGCCCTCAGAAAGAGAAGCTTATAGACATGGGCAAGATCTAAAAGGGCCGAGGACTCCAACAAAATCACCCCTGAAAAATGTGATTGGAGGCATCAACATTGATTTTATAGAGAAGGTCAAAAATTCTACATGGCTGAAGCCCAGAGTATACCTAATAATCATAACTGGACGCAAATGAAGATACCACCATGATTGTTTCAGCCTAACTGGCAGCCACATAAAAACAACCCCCTCCCCCCCCCCCCCCCCCCCCCCCCCATTTTAGCAATCAGTCTACATCTCTTGTGCACATTTTCTTAGGAACAGTCTTTGTTGTTGATCTCAATTTTAGTGGCAGTGGTTTTAAAGAAAAAGCAAGATATACAGAAAAACAAAGGTTGTGGAAGTTGCTGCTATACAGGCTATAAATAAGCACCTCAAGGATTCCTGGGGAGTTTGGTGAACTAATATACAGTAGTTAATATCTGTCCCAAAACTATAATTAGAAACACACAACTTACATCTAAGGCAATTAACATTTCAACAAATACCTACATGCTTACTACATATTAAAAAAGGTACTACCACACATTTATGCACTAAGGGAAGGGTAGGAGAAATAGATGCTGTAAACAAAGTCTCTACTGCCAGAGAAACTGAACAGTCTTTGGGGACCTTGACTTCTCAAAAAGAGCTAGTTGGTTGCAAGAGCTGGATTCAGAAATGATAAGAAAGCAAATACTATCAGCAACCAACCCATCATATATAGGAAAGGAAGATCCACTCTTAGACCACTGAAAATGTTTCCAAACAGACTACTGATGTCAAATTCATATTGCTGTCAATAGCATTGGCTTGACATCAGAGCAGGTGGAAAACCACAAGTGGCAACACCTGAGCACACTGGTAGTCTGTAAGTTCTATGAGCACCAGGAAGCAGAGGGGTTGCCCATTTTCCTGCAACTCAGTTCATTGGAGAATTTACCACCATTCATAAAATTTCAAGGAGCTTTGAAGTCAAATCCTGGTAAATAAAGAAAAAATGAAGTGTATACCAGTCTACAAACTGTACTATACATGTAAAATTCTTGGTTATTATTGGACTTATCACAAAAATAAACTCAGTTCTTCCCTATCACATTTATTACTGCTTTTGCAAGGTAAAATTAGCGACTGTTTAGAAAAGAAAAGGAGCTAAAAGCTTTCACACAGGTGGAAATATAAATTTGCAGACATGCCGTGCTTCAAGTCTCTCGCCATGGCAAACAAATAAGGAGAGAGGATCATGGGATAGCAGGTTTATTAGATTTGCTGAATTACTGAGAATCTGCAGAGGAAAGGCTGGAAGCAGATTAGGTGTCATTCCAATTAGCAAAAGAAATACCACAAGGATCAGGGTCATTAATAAACATACATACAAATTATTAGAAAGGTACACACAGAGGCTGATCTTTTTTTTCCCTTTCACATTAACACAATTTGTTTTAACAGTTGCAAATTCTAGGATGCTTAAAATTTTATGGGTGTGTTTAATAGAGGAATAATTTGGAGCACTATAGTATTTGATTGAGCATTAAATATTTCATGATCATCTTTTTTTTTTTTAAAAGAGAAGACTGTCAATCATCTGCTCTATCAACAATATACCACAAATGAAATAAACAAGTGAAAAGGAGACAAGCTAGGCTATGGTCTATGTCATATCTTTGGTATACCTGATTCAATCCATGCAGCCATAAAAGGAACCTATTAGACCAACCAGAGTAAGATTTTCATATAATCACTACCTTATCATAACACCATAGTCCCTGTGTTCAATATCCTTCTAAGGATATATCCCAGGGTTATGATATAGTTGTAAAATATATACAAAAATTAGAAAAAAATGGGCACAAGTACTATAGACAAAATAAATTGCAAACCATTTGGATACTTCAGCAGAATAAATATAAATATCTTACACCCCAAAATTCTTTATTCAATTTACAGAAATTATAAAATATATACTATTAAAGGGATGACATAACTTCTAGTATGCAAAGAACTGTAGTTATTTGGGCCCATATCTGGGAAAATGACTTTAGTTGACCTTCTCTCGAAAGCACTAGAGAGTAGGCCCACAAGCCTTCATTGTGAATTCTCAATAGTACCTGATGTGTTCGTACAGAGAATCTTGGCTTCCTCTATGGATACTCGAAAGGACTGGTTTCTGAAAAGAAATCTACTGCACTGAGTAGCACTCACTCTTCCCAATCTGTACCTCCTGGACTCCTTAAAACACCCTCTAGATACAAAACCTTTAAAAAGAAGTTTTAAAGTGATATTATAGAAGCCTAGGAACCTTGGACTCAAAATCTTCAAACAAGTTTCCTAAATCCTCACTAAAAAACAAATTTCCTTTAAAAGCTAATTTACTGAAATGCATTTTAGAAGTAACATCTGCAGACCAATTTCTGCGCCAGAGAAATCAAGCTGATACATGGAGCGCCATATTTAAAAGACAGAGCTCTGATTAAATTGTATACAGCATGCACCAAATAGGTCCAAATCTAAAAGGTGGAACCTGGAGCATTCCCCGCTGACAAAAATGCAATTGCTTTGATCACCTATACACACACAACCTACATAGTCTCCACAGACAGCTTGCCTTGCAAGGCTAATGAAGAAACTTCAAACACTTGCTCCAAAAGACTCCATCCTGCAGTCCTGGGGATCTTTCAATCCTGCATCTACCTCATCCGGGGATAGTAGCCATCTTTGTCAAAGCTAAAACCATCACAACTATTATGAAATCTGAATCTTTCAGACTACTTAGCATGAAAACTGGTGTCTGGAACCTCCCATTCTGAGGAAATATCCGTCACTTGATACACGGGAACGCTTTGGAAGGCTTTCTGATACCAACCAAAAGGGGACCTGGGAATCAATTAGAATTGGACTTATCCACCTGGGAAATTAAGGCAGCCAAGTCCTCCATACCAAAAATACAGACCACAGAAGGATTCTCTCCCAATAGAACCTCATCCCCCTTAGAAAGGGTGTCTTCCTCTAGCACAAACTGCCACTCTACCAAATTTAAATCTAACTCCTCCTCTGCTCCAGAAACGTATCATCCTGATCGTCTGGCCTTTCCAACTTAGGCAGCTTAATAGCTACATTAGGAAAAGCAGAAGGGACATTAGGTTTGTCTTTAGTTCACCTTTATGCAATATACAGCTTATAACGTTGCTTATCTAAGCAATGTATAATATAATATTATTTATTTATTGCATTTGTATCCCACATTTTCCCACCTATTTGCAGGCTCAATGTGGCTTACATAGTACTTTGAACCGGGGGTAGTTATAAAATGGGAGCACACGTTAGGAGGCCTAGGTTATAACTGAGATAAATATAAATCTACCATGCAAAAGAAGCAGAGGTAAATCTCTGTTTATACAAAAGGCTCTGTGCAACAACCTCGAGTACTCCGTTCTGTAGATAAATCTATCTTATCCGTCCCTTTCTCCTCTACTGCTAATTCAAGATTCTGTTCCTTTTATCTCGCTGCACCTCACGCCTGGAATAGACTTCCCGAGCCTGTACGTCTAGCCCTGTCTTTGGCCGTTTTCAAATCAAAACCCACTTCTTTACCCCTGCCTTTGACTCCTAACTTACTTGCCCTGCCCTTTATCCTCACCTCTCTATTCCTTTACCCTTAATTGTTCTGTCTGTGTACTGTCTTATCTAGATTGTAAGCTCTTTGAGCAGGGAGCTTTGTGTATGGTGTACAGTGCTGCGTATGCCTTGTAGCGCTATATAAATGATAAGTAGTAGTAGTAGTAGGTGAGAAATTTTGAGCAAAACATCTTCCTAATGGGACATACCCACAGAGAAGGATCTGTTGTTGGCTGCAGGGAAGGAGACAACTGAGGAGGCTCGTCTCTGGCAACAACTGCCATGGGCACTGCAGACATTGTGGCAGTTCCCATCAAAATTGGTTCTGCTGCCGCCTCAGCCAAATTGTGTTTGGCCAGAGGAACTAGAGCATTGCTCATCCAATGGTCCTTTGGTATTAAGAGAAAAGGAAAACTGCAGCTTTATCCTCAGATTGTCAGCATTTTATTCTCAGACTGTAGTAGCCCACCTTCACACCTGACAGCACTTGTTTTTATCCTGCAGTGCTGCCATAATGAAGACACACCAGCAACCCTGCATGAAGGCAAGTCTGACAAAAATGAACAAAGTCAAAAACAAAAGCCTTTCCACGGCATCCTTTTTCAGGTAATCACAGTGGGCAAATAAAGTGCAAAGAAGTACTGATACAAGCAACCACTAGTTAAACTGTCTGTTGAGCAGCAATTAAAGTTCAGGCACTCAAGCTTCCTCCCCACCAAGGGAAAGGTCCAAGGCACAAGAAAAACCTAATCCTTTAAGAAAAGCTTGGTCATGGTCAGCCTGTGGGGAACTGGACCCCCAAGTGTTACAGCCCTAACATTTTTTTTTAAGAAAGCCATAAACCACCATCTAAGACTGCCTTTTTTGTTTTTAAATATGATTGACCAAGAAAATAGAAAAAGTCCTACCAGATCACCAAACGTTGCACAGGAAGCCTACTGCCTGATGGAGACTGAGAAATACTAACTGGCCGGGGGTTGCACAGATCAGTAGTTTAGTCTCCACTTGATGGTAGGACAGCATAAACCCAAACGTCTTGATTGGTCTGGTGGGACGATAAGGAAGTGTTATTAAGGCAGACCTAGGGAAAACCGCTACTTATCCCTGCGGGTAGGCAGCATGGAATTTTGCTACTTTTTGCAATTCTGCAAGATATTTGTGACCTGGTTTGGCCACTGTTAGAACTAGGATACTGTGCTAGATAGACCAATATAGGAATTTTCATGTTCTTATGGCCATTAGGAAGATGTTAAGAGAACATAATTTGAAAAAACAATTTAAGAATCCTTAAACTGCAAGAACTGTTAAACAAGGCATAAAAGACCAGCCACACAATATATGTAAAATAACTAGGGAAAGAATGGAGGGGTACCCAGAGACCAATACCTTAAGGAAAAATCAAAATGAAAACTCTTTTTCCTTTTCAGAATGCAACCAAGAGGAAAAAAATAAAACACATGTTATTACACATCACAAAAAATAGCTGTTAGAATTGTTAAGTACTCATAAAATATTCCAGTAGATCTTTTCTTGAAACAAACAAAAAATAACTCTAGAGTAACTGATATTCCATGCCATGAACAAATAAAGTTGGAGAAAAAGCAATTGAAACATTAAGGATTTTTCCAACAATGCCTTGGGCAACAATATGTCTAGTATATTGAAATGATAAGTAGTATTAGTAAAATTACATTATCCTTTGGAGATCTCTGGTTCAATTGTATTAAATATTGATGGAAGCTAAGAATATTAAACAGTGTAAAACAGACCAAAGACAAGAATTAATTGGTTAGGTGTCTGGAAAGAGAGCCCCATATCATAAAAATATCGAAATCCTTCAGATAGGATTTCAGATGGACTTGTTGAACACAGAATATCAAAGAATATAAAATAGTTTGAACATGAAATAGTTAACAACTGACATGGAAAACATTAGGCACCTGGACTAAAATACTACTTAAAGTAATATCATCAAGCAATGGCAAAGCAGTTGGGTCATTTTTTTTTTAATTGTGTATTGGCCCTAAAGGAAGTCTACAGTGCTATTATGGTAAATAGTCTTTAAAAAAAACAAAACTCATGTAAAGAAATGAACTATGTTATATACGACTACTCAAAGACTACTGGTAATCCACAGCAAGGTAATTGGTTAGCCTAAATCACTACAAATTAGTTAATTTAAACAACTGAGAGGCGTTAACCAGTCTTCAGAACTGTCTCAGCAAATCTCAATTATATATCATGCCGTCATACTCAAGAACGTGACATTTCTGTATAGCTCACACTTGTTTAACAGGTAGCAGCATGAACCAATATTTGTAAGAAAGAGACTCAGCAAAACCTAGGGCCCTGTTTACAAAGGCAGCTAGCGCTTTTAGCACGTGCTAACTGTGTAGATACCCATAGGAATATTATGGGCATCTATACAGTTAGAGCGCACTAAAAACACTAACGTGCCTTTGTAAACAGGGCCTCTAATGTAGAAAGTTCAGGGCATGGAACATCAGAATGGTAAATAAAACACAGTTACTTAGCTACAGCTATAGGACAGGAGGATATAACTGATGGGTGACATCATCTGCTGGAGCTCTGCATGACAACTTCCTCTAGCACTAGACACAGGACCTTTTAAGAATATTCAATTGTTCATGTGTGCCTCTTCCCACCTGCTGGTGTTGTGCAAGACCACCTCAGTCCATTACAAGCTATTAGAATACAACTCCTTGGGGAGGTGGGAGGATTGTAAGGATTTATGCCCTGATGTTCTCATTGAACACCTGCTCTAGTTAAGTAATTGTTTTCTTTGAAGACAAGCAGGAGAGTAAAATCCTCTCTCATGAGACTCCCTAGCGCTACAAGCTAATTTCAAAGAAAATGGGAATATTATAAATATTGGTGCTTCAACAGGAGATATCTAAGTATTTTTAGTGGCAACAAGTCTTATAAGAAATGAAATGGGGGGAGGGGAGGGGAGGGGAGGGAGGAGATGGAGTTGTATTCTAAACTCCAAAAAGATTCTGGATGACTGTCTGGCAAAATCTACTGTCATGTTGGATGTCCTTCTTTCTTTCTTGTAAATAACTTTATTGAAGTGCAGGACAAAACATATAGCACAAAACAAACAAAAGTATTGAACCAGCAGCAACAACAACAAAGGATCTTAGTAAAGATATACAGCAGTGTACATTTCACAAGCATGAATCGTCCTGCTCATTTTCTATTACCCAACAGACGTCCCCCCACTGCCTCCCCGCCTTGTCCCTCCACCCCTTCCTGGAACCCCCTGCGAGCCAGAAAACAGTGTCTCATGTACACCCCAAAGGGCTCTGAAGGCTTGACAGTGTACCTTGCCAGAGGATTGTAGCCTTTGTTTTTCCCATTTAGCCATTTGCACCATCTTTGCATGCCACCGCTGTAGGGGTGGTGCACTCTCCTCCACCCAATACAATAGTATGGCCTTTTTAGCCAATATTAATGCCACACACAGAAACTGACACTGGGAGGGGAAGAGCCCCTGCCCGCTTAGGCCGAGTCATCCCCCAAAAGTAGCACTCGGTAGGACCACAATACGTGTATCAGTTACCCTATTCAGGGATTCAAGCACTCCAAACCAGAACTCCTGCAACCGCACACACTCCAGAAAGTGATGAATCACAGTGTCCACTCTGGATTTACAGCACACACATCTATCATCCTCCCAGAGGCCCATCTGCTTTCCCTTAGCTAAGGTGATAAAAGTGCTATGCAGAAGTTTTAATTGCATCTCTTGTAGATTTGTACAGGGAGAGACTTTAGAGGACAGTACAAAACATGCTAACAACTCCGCTTCAGTCACCTCCTCCCCCAACTGCTCCCCCCACCATCGAGCCAACTGAGCAGTACAAGAGGAGGGACGGTGTTCCCTGCCCATTGCATACATTACTGCTAATTTGTTTGTATGTGCAAGTATTTGACAAAAAAGCTTACCCAGGAGGGTGAAAACCAAGCCTCTTTCCCTGGAGGAGGTCAAAGAAGAGCAATAGTGCCTCAACTGCAGGAAAGAGAAAAAATCTGTTTGAGATAGCCGCCATTGTGCTTTCGTCTACTCAAACGTTGGGAAGATATCTCCCTCCGGAGCTACGAAATGCCCAATGTACCGACAACCCCCCCCCCCCCCTCACCGCCCATGCTCGGAAGTGAGACATCACCTGCCCCGCTGGGAAGCAAGGGTTATCAACCACTGATATAAAGGGGGAGGGTCCCGAAGCTCCCCCAATATGACATCTCCACCATAACCAAGCCTTACGCAGTGGCCGAAGCAGACAATGCAACCTCCTGCTCCTCACTTTTGGCAGTTGCAACATATTAAAAGCAGAGTATGGGGATGAGCAATCCTCCCAAATAAAGCGCGGGGCAAACCTGCAGATCCCCGTATACAATTCATGTATCCATCTGAGCAATGCTGCCACATTATACAGACGCAAGTCTGGGAGACTGAGCCCCCCTCCCCCCGAGAGCGAACTAGCTTAGCGTATCCAATCCATGCCCTACGTCCCGCCCAAATAAATGCACATATGATCCCTTTATACAAGCCTTCTTCCAGTTTAGCAATCCATATAGGCAACATCTGCAAAGGGTATAGAATCTTAGGAAGCATAACCATTTTAACTAGCACTACCCTGCCTAACAGCGAAAGTGGCAGGTCTTTCCAGCGATGACATAAAAATTTAATATGTTCCAATTTATCCTGAACATTCTTGAGGTAGACCACCTCCATATCTCTCCATTCTATATCTAAACCAACTAATACTGATCCCTTCTAATCTGATTATGCTAATCATATTATCACTATTCGTCAGTATATCTTACTTGTTTTATTTTGTGTTATGTAAATCATTCTACTGAGCTATTTATCTAATCTCTTACACAGTAATATGTTAAATTAGGCCAAACTTCTTACTCTGTGTATGATTATACCTTTGCAACATAATGTAAGCCACATTAAGCCTGCAAATAAGTGGGAAAATGTGGGGTACAAATGCAGCAAATAAATAAATACGTAGTTATGAGACTTGTTGATTTCCATACATATTGTTCATTATTAGTGTTAAAGCTACTTGAGATTACAGGAAGAATGGCAGTTACATGTGTAATAGCATGGAATGTTTGACCTTATATTGTGTATGTGTTTTATGGACTCCTATTAATAAAAAAGATTTAAACATAAATACGTAGGTAAACTCCCAGATACTTTAAGACTCCAGATGACCATGCCAGGGGGAAGGCGGACAGCTGCTGACTTGCACAGGGGGAGGACACGAGCAAGGCCTCAGATTTTTCGAAATTGATTTTAAGCCCCAAGAAAGAACCAAATCGCATAATGAGAGACACCAGTTTCGGGACAGATTCCGACGCTCGACCTAGGTATATAAGCATATCGTCAGCGAACAGGTAGATCCTAAACTCCTGAGACCCGACTTTGATCCCTCCAAACTCTCTGGATTGTCTGATCTTTATGGCCACAGGGTCCAAGGACAACACAAATAACATAGGAGACAAGGGGCAGCCCTGACTTGTGCCTCGCTCCAGCTTAAATTCTGGGATTAGTGCCCCGTTAATCAGAATCTGTGCTGTCGGGTGACTGTATAGAGACCTGATACCCCCTAGGAATTCCCCCATGATGCCAAATTGTGGAAGCATCCAAAACAGATAATCCCACATAATTTTATCAAAAGCTTTCACTGCATCAAGGCTAGCTATTATAGTGTCTCCTGGGGTACCCCCCAAGTGTCTGCAAAGCCGACTCTGCCCTCAGTATATTAGAAGAGGCGTAATGCCCTGGAACAAACCCGGCCTGGTCTGAGTGTATCAACTCCGGTAGTATGTCCCCCAGTCTCTGAACTAAAAGATTGGCAAAAAGCTTAATGTCCTGATTAAGGAGTGAGATTGGGCGGTACGAGCCAAGCATTTCCGCATCCCTCCCCAGCTTGGGCAACACTACAATATGAGCATGTGTCAATCTCCCCCCTCCCTCCCCTGTATTGCATAAATGATGACAAAGTTCCTGGAAGGGGGGGGTCTGATTTTCCCGCACAAAATTTTATAAAAAAGCTCAGGGCCCAAGCCATCAGGTCTGGGTGCCTTCGCCAATTTAAGGCGCCGTATAGCCTGGCATATCTCTCGCAATGGGGACATTTAAGGCATCCTGTTGGGCCTGCATTAGTTGCGGCATATTTAGGTCCCTGAAAAACGAATCTCTCTGTGCCTGGTCCATCTCCCCTTTATCATAGAGTGCCCTGTAGAAATCTACAAAGGCCTTCTGAACATCCTCTGACGCTGCTATCTCTCTGCCCTCTTGCATTCGTATTTTAGTTATTACTTGCTTCGCTCCTCTATGATTTACCAATGTAGTCAGCAGTCTACCCACCTTGTTCCCCCATCGGTACATGTTAAACTTATAGAGATATCTTGGGATGCTCTATCATTTAAGAGATCATTAATCTGCTGCCGCACAGCATTATATTCCTTCCTCACCCCCTTGCCTCGAGTTAGGATGTGTTTGCCTCGAAGCCCCTGCAACTAATCAGTCAGCTTCAGCAATTGGCATTCCCTATCTCTACGAGATTTCACTTTGTAGGCCAATATTTTCCCCCTCAGCACCGCCTTGCCCGCCTCCCAGTAGGTGATGGGGGTCAACCGAATCCGGGTTATTATCTACAAGATAATGCTCCCATGCCTGAATCAGGAACTGCCGAAAGCTGTTATCTAAGTACAGGGTGGGGTTCTTACGCCACATTCTCACCCTCTCTCCATAGTGCAAGCGAATATCTGCCCACACCAAGCAATGATCCGAGACTGCCCTGTGCGCTATATCAGCAGCCACTATCCAGGACAGCAAGGAGGGGTTCAAAAGTATATAGTCAAGCCTCGCGTGAACACCATGCACCTCAGAAAAGAAGGTATAATCATGGTTTTCAGGATGCAACACCTGCCAAATATCCAAAAGACCCAACTCATGCATGAGGAAGTTCACCCCTCTATCCCTCCAGGCAGGCACTCTGGGTTTTGCAGGGGCACAATATATAAGGGGGTCCGCAGTAATATTAAAATCCCCACCCAGAAACAGTTGGTACCCATTCAAGGACAAAAGATGTGCCAGCAGGTGGGAGAAAAAGGAATGAGAGTACACATTAGGGGCATAAACAGAACAGAGAGCAACTTTCCTTCCCGCCACCTCTCCCATCCATAGAACAAACTGGCCTTCCGGATCTTGAACTAATTTGTGCAAAATAACCTGATGCTTTTTATGGAACAAAATAGCTACCCCTCTTTGTCTACCATTAAAGTAAGAAAATACTAACTGCCCCACCCAATTACATTTTAATTTTAAATGCTCTGCCTGTGTAAGGTGGGTCTCCTGCAAGAACATAACATCCACTCTCATCTTGGTGCAGTATGAAAGGATTTTTGTGCGCTTTATAGGAGAGTGGATGCCATTCACATTTAGGGAGTCAAACCTCAGCAGCTACATTACTCGGCCCTAAATACGCATCCTCACTACCCAGGAGGCGGCGTCCCAGCCCCGTTCCTCCCAGCACCCCCCCTCTCGTGGCTCATGTGAATCCCTGGTGACATAGGAAAGAAAAGAAACGTCTCCAAATGGCTCCCGAGCTTTCAGGAATCCCATCCCAGCCCCACACCTGCCCACTACTCCTCCCTCCCTCCCCCCAAACTCCCCTCCAGTCCAGCCAACCACACAGAAAGACCAAACCACACATAAACCACGCTCACCAACTGCCTTACCCTCCCCCCACATACACACGCCTAGAAATCCCAACCACTACCCATAATCCCTCCCAAGAACACACAGTGTTACAACTTCCCCTCATAGCAGGCCCCTCCCCCCTCCTGATCCTTCCCTTCCCTCCCTCAAACCAGAACCAGCAAACCAAGATGCAATAAAATTAACCTAACGCTTCCTGACGTAACAAGCATCCTTTCATAAAGAGTAAAACTAGAAATAAGAACAAGTACAAGGTAATCAGCTTGCGGTCATTCAAAACAGTCAAAACAGCCAAATCAAAAAACACAGTTCAGCTCATCAAGTCGTAAACCAGGGGCGTGCTGTCGCTCAAATCGCACAGTAAGCCATCTTCCTCACACTCCCCGCTCTGGTTGCAGACAGACATCGCTGCTCCTCAGAAATCTTTTGGTACAACACCACCAAAAACAGAGGCACCTGCCCCCAAGCCGAAGAAACTTGCTCACCAACCATCATGATGTCCTCTAGGGCAACCGTACCAAAAAGGCCTTGAGCTCTTCCAGTGTAGCATTATTATGAATCACCCTCACTCGCGCAGGATATCGTAAAGAAAATTTAATTCCTTTGTTAAATAGCTGAGAGCAATATGGCGATAAACGCCTGTGCAAGTCAGAGACGTGTGGGGAAAAATCTTGGAACATTAAGAATTTGTTCCCTTGGTGGGAAACTTCTTTCCGTTGACGCCATTTAGCCATGAGTTGGGATTTTTCAGCATTGTTGAAGATCCTGGCAATCACCGGACATGGCCTGTTGTTTTGGTCCCGGGGCACTCCCATGTGGTGAACTTGCTCTAGCAACAATTTCTGACCCTCCACTTCCACTTGGCTCGCTGGGCAGCCAAGACTACATCACATCCCAAAGTTCTTTTTTCTTCACAGATTCAGGTAGCCCAACCAGCCGGATATTACGGCGGCTCCTATTTTCCTGATCCTCCACTCTCTCTCCTCCAAGCACCTACAGTATTTCTCCAGCTCTGCTACTTGGGAGGTCATGGCGTTCGTCGCATCTTCCTGCTGCGAGATTCTGTCATCCACTTGTTGTAAAGCTTGTGTTTTGCATAGCCATGCCCTCCCCTCAACTCGTCCATCGTAGCATGCAATTTTGACAATTTATCGTCCAATATATCTGCCATGTTTTGCATAATATCTTTAATCGCTGCATCCTGCAGCGTGAACACTGGCGGTGCAGTGACCTCACTTGTCGCTCCGTGCTCAGATGCCATCTTGGCTGCGTGGGTATTTCCGTGCTCCCTAGCAGGTCGCAAGATGCTGGCATAGCTACAACACTGCCCCTCCAGAACGTTCCAGCTTCACCAACAGGTGCCTGGTGTTGAATCTCAGCAAGTCGCCAACTCTAGGGTTTGATGCGAGGGGGAAAAAGCAGATATTAAAGCCAATTTTGGAATAGGAGCAGGGAGATCAGCCGACAGGCGTCCGCTCAGGTTGCAGCCATCAATTGACCCCCCCCCCCCCCTTTATTTATTTAGGATTTATTTACAGCCTTTTTGAAGGAATTCACTCAAGGTGATGTACAGAAAGAATAGATCAAACATAAGCAACAGGCAATTACAAGCAGGCAAACAAAGTGAAGGTGACACAAAGGGTGTTGTAGAAAAAAAACCTCCGACGGACTCAAAGAGTTCACATCAGAAGTTTTATTCTAAAATGCGCAATGACACGAATCATGTTTCGGCCACGAAGGCCTGCCTCGCACTTCTAAATGGAGCAGAATGTGACTAACACAAGATCGCGCACTTCTAAAAATAGATGCTATAGAATTCAGAAAAATTCAGCTTCTGCACTACACAGGGACTCCTGAGGCAGGCCCTCATGGCCGAAACACGATTTGTGTCGAGTCCATTGCATATTTTAGAATAAAACTTCTGATGTAAACTCTTTGAGTCTGTTGGACATTTTTTCTACAACATCTTTTGTGTCACTTTCGCTGTGTTTGATGCTTGTATTGACCTGTGCAGAGGTTTTTCTGCTCTTCTGTGCTTGTCAATAGGCAATTACAGCAGTAAAAATATTCAAATAACAATACAAAGTATGGCATAGTATACTACTTAAAATGTCAACACAATACGTAATAGAACATTTTAATTGATAGTGAAGGGTAAAGCAAAGATGCAACATATAGATAGGTAAGAGAGTGGATTTAACCACCATGAAATGGTGAGGAAGGTGTTACTTTTCTAATGTGGGAGCCTTCTGAACTCTGTAAATAGTCAACCATCTTATTAATAGGATAATAGGATAGCAGAGAGAACAGTTTCCCACACTCTCATCTTAACCTCCTTCAGGATTCTATGAACAGGAACTGTCAGCCTCCTTGGGTGGGTCGAGGAATTGGAGGATATCCAATCTTTCTGTCCTGGGCTGCTCCTCCGTCTCTAAATTAAATGAGACAGCATGCATCATCTCTCTCACAAAACCAAAGAAAGAGTTCCTCAGGTAGGGAGGAATCTGAAGAGAGACCTGGGGATGACTCTTCTGAGAAGCCCTCTTGTCATCCTTCAGAATCCCAGGAGCACTCAGACTGATAAAAATAGTTCCTAGATGTCTGAGTCTATGCCTGTCTTGTCCTACTGGCCCCAGTAGTGTCAGGACTAGGCTGGGGGACGCCAAGAAACTGAGGATTCCCAATGCATCGGTAAAGCTTCCTCTCTTAATGCACTGGAAATCAATATTAGTGTAGCTGACTCAGAGCCCCTTGAAGTTCTCATTGTCAAATTGTCTCCTACAGGCACTGCATGGATCTCAAGGATTGGCTGGACCACTCCCAATCTGACATAGATGATGTCGAAGTCGCAGAATCATGCTGAGCAAAGAAACATTATATCCTCTCATCGAGCATCTTCATAAGCGTCTCCTCAAAGACTGCTATCAACAAAGGTGTAGCCATCACAGTAGGCATGGCCATGCCCTCCTGAGTTACTTGGGGTATATTGTAAATGGAATCTCTGATCAAGGGAGGCTGTTGCACCTTCTCTGGTGCCAAGAAGGATTAGTGGTGCTCACGTTGAGGGTGCTTAAAGGACACCAGTGACACTGGGATACAAAACAATATACATCAACAGAGCTAAAAAGAAGGTAGGCAGAATTGCAATAATATACAAATCATGCTTTAAAGCAGAGCCTGTCGTTAAACACATATCCTCAGCAATTGAAATTCTGGCATGTAAAATCACTGACACAGCACTAGCTAATCAACTATGTATCATACTGTTTTATCACCCCCCAGGAAGCTGGTCAAATGCTCAAGACGACTTTATGGACTTCATATCGAATGTATGCACAAACCAACCAAATATCCTACTACTAGGAGACATCAATCTGCACTTACGATACCAATGCCAGAACCCTAATGAACTTCATAAACCAATGGAACTTTAAAACAACACAAGACACCTCAACCCACACAAAAGGCCACATATTAGACACAGTAGCACACAGATTCTCAGGAAAACATAATCACATATTAGGAGGATATGGAAGGAGGTACCATGGACAGATCACAGCAAGATCACTTTCACACTACAATGGAAAGAAAATGGAAAGAACAGAGAAATAAGAACACCACATACATACACAACCAGAGGGAAGCTGGACAATTGAACCTTGTAGACAACAGCAATGAATGAACACTGCAATACACCACCAAAGCACATCCACTTCATAAGAAACTGGGATGAAAACTAGCAAAAACATACTAAACAAAACAGCACCACTTAAAATGAAAACAAGAAATAAAAAGTAACAACGACCCTGGTTTAATGAAGAACTATTACACATGAAAAAACTATGTAGGAACCATGAAAGAACATGAGCCAAAAACAAGACTGACTCAAACAAAACCATATATAGAAAAACCATAAGAACATATATATACACAACATAAAGAAAGTTAGAGCAAATTATTACAGCACATATGTCAACCCAGAACAGACTAACATGAAAAAAAACATTCAAACTAATGAACAACCTGAAAACCCAAGCTGTACTGGCATCAACGGAAACACCACCTACAGCAGATGAGCTTGCACAATATTTTGAACACAAAATAGCAAAGAAGAGATCAGACAAAGAAACTACAAACATCCATACTGGATTTTCAACAAGACTGAGAAACAAATGACGCTCATGCCATGGCAGACAGAATATGGTCCTCCTTTAAATCACCCAGCTTAAACACAGTAAAGATATTACTGACAAAATACGCACACTGCCTGATGGACAATTGCCCTAACAATATGATGAAAGACCCAGTGGAATGGTTCAGTGAATGCATCACCAAGCACATCATATACATGCTTTCAAAAGGATAATTCCCAACAGACAAAGGTAACATTATACTCACCCCAATCCCTAAACACACAACCAGCAAGATGAGCAACATCACAAACTATAGACCAATGGCTTCAATACCATTACTGATCAAAACAATGGAGGGCCTAGTACCACAGCAAGTAATGAAATACTTGACATAACTCTCAATCCTCCACAACTCCCAATCAGGTTTCAGACCACAACACCGAGATGGTCATAACCACCCTGATAACTAAGTTTGCAAGCCTAATATACCAAAGACAGAATATACCACTGCTACAATTCGACACGTTAAGTGTGTTCAACCTATTAGACCACACAACACTAATGACCCTACTCGACAACATGGGAATATGCGGTGCAGTGGCAGCATGGTTCAATGGATTCCTACAATCCAGATCCTACATTGTAAAGATGTCAAACCAGACATCAACTTCCTGGACTCCTGAATGTGGGGTACCACAAGGATCTCCAATATCACCAATACTGTTCAATGTAATGATAGCACTGCTCGGAAAAAAATTGGAGGCTATGGGTCTCAACCCATTCGTATAGAAACATGACGGCAGATAAAGGCCAAACGGCCCATCCATTCTGCCCATCCTTTGAAACCCCTAACTCTTCCTTTTCCTAAGCGATCCCACGTGCTTATTCCATGCCTTCTTAAATTCTGACACAGTCCTTGATTCCACAACCTCCACCGGGAAGCCATTCTACGCTTCCACCACGCTTTCTGTGAAATAATACTTTCTTAGATTACTCCTAAGCCTATTCCCTCTTAACTTCATCATATGCCCCCTCGTTCCAGAGTTTTCCTTCAGTTGAAAAAGGCTCACTTCCTGAACATTAATGCCCTTGAGATATTTAAACATCTGTATCATATCTCCTCTCCCTCCTCTCTTCCAGCATGTACATGTTGAGGTTCATAAGCCTGTCCCTACAATTTTTGTGTTCAAGACCGCTTACTAATTTTGTAGCCGCCCTCTGGACTGACTCCATCGTGTTTATATCTTTTCGTAGGTGCAGTCTCCAGAACTGCACACAGTAATCTATATGGGGCCTCACCAGAGACTTATACAAGGCACTATCACCTCCTTTTTCCTGATGGTCATCCTTCTCTTTATGCACCCCAGCATTTGTCTGGCTTTGACCGTCGCTTTTTCTACCAGTTTGGAAGCTATAAGGTCATCAGATACAATCACCCCCAAGTCCCACTCTTCCTTTGTACTGAAGCACTTCACCCCCTATATTGTACCGTTCCCTTGGATTCTTGTGACCCAAGTGCATGACCCTGCATTTTTTAGCATTAAATCTTAGTTGCCAAATATCGTTCCATTCCTCCAGCTTTGCTAGGTCCTTCCTCATGTCATTCACACAGTCCAGGGTGTCCACCCTGTTGCAGAGTTTGGTATCATCCACAAAGAGACAAACCTTACCAGACAGCCCTTCCACAATATCGCTCACAAAGATGTTAAAAAGAGCCAGCCCAAGGACCGATCCCTGCATACTCCACTGACAAAATCCCTTTCTTCAGAGCAAGCTCCATTTACCACTACCCTCTGTCTCCTTCCATTCAACCAATTTTTAACCCAATCATTTACTCTAGGTCCCATACTGAGGGCACTCAATTTATTTATCAGGCGCCTGTGCGGAACCATATCACAGGCTTTGCTGAAATCTAAGTATACCACATCTAGCGCCTTTCCCATTTCCAACTGTTTGGTCACCCAGTCAAAGAAGTTAGTCAGATTCATCTGACATGACCTGCCACTAGTGAAGCCATGCTGCCTCAGGTCCTACATTCCATTCAGTTTGAGAAATATCACAATCCTACGCTTTAGTAGCGTTTCCATTAGCTAACTCACCACCGAGGTCAGACTGACAGGTCTGTAATTCCCTACCTCCTCGTTACTTCCACTCTTGTGCAAAGGAACCACTTTCGACCTTCTCCAGTCCTCTGGGACCACTCCAGTCTCTAAGGAAGCATTTAGGAGGTCAGTCAGCAGAGCCACCACAACCTCTCCCTTGAGCACCCTCGGGTGTATCTCATCAAGCCCCATCGCTCTGTGTACTTTTAGTTTAGCTAGCTCCTCACGAACACAGTCCTCCATAAGTGGGTCTTGGTCTACCATGCATCCGTCCCCTTCAACATTTGCTTTCTGCAGTTCTACCCCTGGCCTTTCATTCATGAACACAGAGCAGAAATAATTGTTAAGCAGTTCAGCTTTATCCTATCTTCCACATATTTCTCTCCCTCAGCTTTGAGCCTCACAATGCTATTATGGCACTTCCTCCTATCACTTACATATCTGAAAAAGGTCTTATCCCCCAATTTTACCGTATTAGCTATCTTTTCTTCCATTTGCCTCTTCGCTTTCCTGACAGCTTTTCCAGCTTCTCTTCGCTTATCCAGGTATTCTCGCCTGTCTTCATATACGCAGACAATTTCACCATCTACATACCATTCAACAGCAGCATCACAGAAATACTGGATAGAGTCAAAACAGGCCTGGACCTTATGAAAAAATGGGGAACAATTTTCAAACTCAAACTCAGTGGCGTACCGAGGGCGGGGTGGTGGGGGCAGTCCGCCCCAGATGCACACTGCTGGAGGGGTGCAGAAAGCAGCCGCGCGGCTGTCGGCTCCGCTGGTTCCCTCTGCCCCGGAACAGGGAACCAGCGGAACCGACAGCCATGTGGCTGCTCCCAGCAGGTAAGAATGCACTGGGGAGGGGGGGGGGGGGACGCCGTTGCACCCGGTAGGGAACGGACTCTGCTGCACCCCGTGGGGTGGGGGGGTGCGCAGCGGTGATCCGCCCCGGGTGGCAGCCGACCAAGGATCGCCACTGCTCACACTAAACAGAGACAAAACCAAATTCCTGGTTCTATCCAGCCTGCACAATCCCATAGATCACAAAAATTTCACAATCAACAATCAAACATATCAAATCGAAACACAACTGAAAATACCGGGAATTATCCTAGATAAACATCTATCAATGGACAGTCAAATGTCAGCAGTAATATCAAAATGCTTCAGAACACTATGGAAACTAAGAAGGATAAGAGATTATTTTCCCAATCATTCTGGATAATGGTACAAGCGAAGATACTATCACAATTAGGCTACTGTAATGTGCTGTATGTAGGATGTAAGGAAAGCACTCTAAAATCATTACAAAGCGTCCAAAACACAGCAACAAGACTGATCTTCAAAAAGTTGAAATATGAAAGAGCCACCCCACTACTTGAAGCACTACACTGGCTGTCAATCAAAGCAAGACTAATCTTCAAAGCTAGCACCATCATTTTCAAGATACTATTCGGAATGGCACCTGTATACATGCAAGACATGACAGAACTATTTTCAAGAAACACAAGCCCAGAAACCAGAAGTTACCTACTTCTGAACCTACCCAACTGCAGAAACATAACATACAGAACCATCTACACAGCAGAATTCAGCTACCTGGGATCCAAATGAATGGAACTCAATACCAAAAGCCATCAGAAGCATTCAGTTCAGAAGGAATAAAAACACAGCTCTTTAAAAAAATTCCTTAACTAACCACGTAAGCCACAACTGTAAAACACTACTGTAATTTCACTGTAAATTGTAAGCCATTTTGAACTGAAACTTGCTTTGGATAATAGTGGGATACAAGAATGCATAAATGGATTGGCCGCTGTCGTGGACAGGATGCTGGGCTCGATGGACCCTTGGTCTTTTCCCAGTGTGGCATTACTTATGTACTTATGGTACCATGTTTCAATGAGGGGTAATACTGATGCACCTCAGCATACAGTGGACACCTGGCATTGTGCTCCCTTAGCACTGGTCAAGCTAAAAACAAATCCTTCCTCTTTCTCGGGTAGAAATTGGATGACTGTACCCGATGGCTTCCACCGATGCTCAATGTTGAGGGTGACCAAGACACTAGATGCCAATGCATTCCCAGTGCCTGATACAAATTATGTATTTCTGTAATTCATATGGTCCTGTTGCAACAGGAGCAACTTTAGAAGCCATTGGGTATCTTCTTGAGAATCAGTCACAACAAAATCAAATGACTATGTTGAAAAATACCCAGATGGGAAGCCTGAGCCCTAATAAGACCTGAACTGAGCTGATGAGAAAAAAAAATAAAACTTAATTAACTGGAAAACCTACCTAGGGAGGTTAACGTGAGAAAACCTCATGAAAGCAGCAGGACTTACAACCAACAAAACCAGTTTAAAACTGAAATATATCACTAGGTTGACTGTGACAATATGGTACACCCCATTGGCTATGCAGAAAACTAAGGTCTGAGGAGGTCCCACATGACAGCAGCAGGCAAGAAGCGTCATGCGTGTGTAGTTGAACTTTCTCAAAAAATTCTGTACTGAGTTTTGAGGAAGTGCCTGGGCAGGGCTCTACTGCATGACATTACTCATGAGTAAATATTTTACTGCCCTGCTTGTCCTCAGGGTCCTTGTGCAAAGGAAAATCTTAAAGGCTGAAGTGGATCACACAGCCACAAAAATCTCTCTCTCCTCCCCTTCCTCATAGTTGCAATAGGTAAAACAATGTATCCAGTGCCATCAGTTTGGGAGATAACGCCTCTATTCCTAATAAACAGTATCGCAAAAGGAAAGGCAAATTGTCACTATTTTCTTTATAGGACAAACAAAATTTTATCCTAGGTTGAGTGATTATTATGCTACAAGATAAGTTGTACCATTGTTTTGGTTTGGGGTATTTTTTGGGGGTGGATGGGTTGATTTTTAAGTACATACATTGCACTCTACTACTTACAGTACATTTGGCTAGAACTGTACTACTAAAGCATTCTTCATTGATGACTCTTACCTCTTCTGCTTGTATGTTAGCATTGCTTCTGCAATTGGTAACTGATAAGCGCAGTTTGCCCCAGCTATATACTGTGTTACTCTGGAGACAACATCTGGTGCCTCCTGAACTGTATTGAAAAATAAACACATAAAAGGTGTGTTAACTTCTGAAAATGTATGTAAAATTGATGTAAAGAGAAACTTTCAGGTTGGTGGAGCAAAAAACAAGAACAATTCCTTATTATAATGCTAGACTAGTCCAAATGTATGGGTTATATGCCCTTAACAGCAGACAGACAGAGAACTAGAAGATTTTGATAAAGATTCTGGTGATATCATCCATATAAAGAGAGGTGCAGCAAAAAAAACTTCCAGTAATTCTGTAACTCCAGCAAACGTCGCAGGTGAACTGATGCAGCAGAATTTTAGTTATTTATTTTGCTATATTTTGCTTTGTCTTTGGCCAGTCTCCCTGAACCTTGGGCTAAAGGTCAAAGTCTGGCTGGGGGCTTTCTCCCAGGAGATGTAATACAACCAGTCTCTTAGTCAAGACCGAGGAAAAAAATCCTTCTTTCTCAATGGTCCAGAACCTTGACCCACAGGGCTTCACTTCTGGTACCAGTCTGCATGGGTGTCCCAGTGGTATGGGTAAATTTTCCCCCCATTCCCCTCTTGAGTATTGTATTTAAAACTTGTACACATACAATACAAGGAGTTTAAGCAGTTTCCCCTAAGAGGGACTACACCTTTAAAAGTAAGAAATACAGGGGTTCCTCTAGCAGGTCTGTAGGGGCGAATAAGCAGACTGAGGCAAAGCAGAGTTGCCTGGCCTTGTTCAGGCCAGTGGCAGGCCTTGCAGGTCCAGGTGAACGGCTAATTGTGCCCCATCTGTGACAGGCGTGCACCCATGGCTTGAAGGAGTTGAGACAAGCCTACAACTGTCTCCTCTTGAGCTGCATACAGCGTCTTCTGAGCCTTCTCTCTCAGCTACAGCCATTCCTGTTTTAGCCGAGGGGGATCCTTCTTTTCAGCTGGAAAGTAACTTTGTGGGGAGGGGGAGGGAGACAGTTCTCACTGCTTGCTTTTGTCAGGGGCTCTCTAGATTCCAAGTATTTCTCCAGCCTACAGTCATCCAAAGGGTCAGATCCTGGAAGCTAATGTGGCAGCGCTCTTGAGATGTTAGGAGTGGCTGGGCCATCTAGAATTCCTCCTTCCGTAGTGGAGGACTTGAGTGACAGACTTATCTCAGGAAGTAGGTCTCTCTGTGAACTCTTCTGTGTAGTAAGGTGTGTAGTAAGGTGAGGAGTCAGTGCTGTGCTTATTTTGCCAAGAAGAGCTTTTCTTTCATGACCATGATCTAGCAGCTTTATCAATTCTATCAAACAAGTCAAAAGCCTCTTCATAGGGGGATCCAATTACAGAGGGTCTCTGGTGACTTCCTAAGGCTTTTCCCTTCCATAAGGCTCTTTCTCCTTTAATGCTTGCCAAATGAGAAGCTCCAGATCTCATCCTCAAAGGGATGAGATTTACAAGTAGGTTTTTTTCCTCTTCCCAAGGAAGATTTGGATATATATTTTTGAGTTTTGAAAGCTGATGCTCTAGTAAAAGTGGTTACTGAGAAAACCACCATTACCAGTGATACTGCTCCCAAAAAGATCCATGAACACAAGACTGAGTTATTTCTTTGCTTCTTCAGTGCTGGAGGTCCAGGCAGCTGTTTGTGGCAGTCTAAGCTGCCTCCCTCTTCTGAAATGCCCCCTCTTGAGTAAGGTGCAACTTCTTTAGCTATTTTCCTAATTCCCTGGCTTCAGTGGTAGTGGCTTGAAGATGGCTCTAAATAGGAAATTGGCATCTCCTCTTTGGAAAGGACCTTGAGAAGACTGCTAAAAACTTGGGTGACAGACCAGGCCTCAATGCCTTCTGGAGGACAGGAGCTGTTATGACTGGAGGAATGTGAGCCCTTTTGCCCCGACTGAGCATGGCTAGGATGGAGTGACACCGCACTCGGTGCTTCACCTAGCTTCACCTGGGGAGCGACCACCGTTCCCTGGGAGTTGAGTCCCCAGGTTCGGGCAGCCACCAGGACTTCTGGAACCGGCGGGGTTGCCGACCACTGACCAGACAGGCAGGCAAACAGACACAGTCCAAAAGCCAGGTAAATCAGTAGGGCAAAGAGTAGTCAAAAATAGTCCAAGGTCAAGGCAGGCAGCAAAACAAGTGAGGTCCGGGAAACAAGCCGAGGTCTGGAACACTGGAACTGAAGAAAAGGAGCACCGGCGTGGACCTCAAACACAATTGAGGCTGAAGCAATGAAGGACTGGAGGCAGGGCTTTAAATAGTATAGGAATCAGTCTCAAACATGTGCAGCTGATCCAAGATGGCTGCCCCCATCAGCAGAGAAGCACACCACCCAAATATGGGCTTCCTTCCTGCAGCCGTCCAACCCCAAGATGGCCACCATAAGCTGAGATGCCCATCCCAAGATGGCCGACCTATCCTGGAGAAACACCACCAAGATAGCCAGCTATCTCTGCTGGACCGCGCCGGCCTGGAACCAGGTGAGGAACGTAACAGGAGCAGAGTTTCTAGACCAGCGTCTAGATAGCTTTGTTCTCAAGACAAGACATCATACTGTTAAAAAGTCTTCCTTTTGGGCCTCTCCAGGTTCCCAGAAAAGTCAACCTTTCTCTGATACAAGAAGGCAAGGAGTTCAGGTCCCTTTTCCTTCTCCATCCTTCCAACTGGGGGGGGGGGGGGGGGGGGGGGGGGGGGAATCTAAGGGTTACCAATGAGATTCTGCAGGTCTCTTCTGTGATGAAAGTGATTGGTAGCAGACTCTGACATTTCCACTGGGAGTGGACCCTCATTACTTCAGATAAGCAAGTCTTGGAGGTGGTCAGCTTGGGTTATATTCTTGAGTTTTCAGAAGACGTTTCAGATGACTTTATGGAGTCCAACTGTGGAGTAGGTCCCAAGTGTTGTATAGACCACGATGCATTACTTTGGCTTTTATCTCTGAAGGCCATCAAACCTGTGCCACCCTAACTGCAGTCAGACTACCACAAAACTTTCTTGCACTTGTATATCTCAAGTCAACATCCAACTCAGAGATTTTACTTTTGGTCTAGCTAAAGCTCCAATGTGAAGATAATGATTGTATTCTTTCTTCACAAGGAAGAGATGAGGGTTCATCTCTACTTTGATAACTGGCTGATTTGTACAAGCTCTGTCCTAAAATCCAGGCAGGCAACAGCACAAAAATAGTATCCTTCTTGCAGGGAGTCTCAGCTGGGTGGTGAATTTTGCCAAAAATCATCTGGAACCAACTCAGGTTCTCAAATACCTGGTTCTGTTCAATACCCATAAGAATTTGGTCTTTCTCCCTCAGGCTTAAACACTTAAGCTTCATTCCCATCTCCAGGCTTTCAATTGCTGGGATCCATCACTACAACCCTAGAGGTGGTATCACCATCTTGACATGCAGATCTAGTTCATTTCTTTAATGTGCTCTTTTGTCACATTGGTTTCCTCTCTCTCTCAGTGGTTCAAAGTCAGACTCCTCGTTTCTCAGTCAGTTCTCACTTGCTTAGAGTGATGGTCAGATTCTCTACATCTTTTGATGGGTGCCTTTAGATCCACTGGACTGCATTCTTGTCCATGGATGCCAGTCTCAGAAGTCTGGGACTCGTTATCTGGGCAATGTGGTTCAGGGCCTCTGCTCAACCTATCACCTGGAGGCATGGACAATCCATCTGGCCTCAGTTCATTTTCTTCCTGTACTTTAGAGTCAAGCTGTATGTGGTCTTTCTGACAATTCCAAGGCTATGGTATATGTCAACAAGCAAGGTGAGATCAGAAGCACAGAGGTGTCTCTGGGAGTAGACAAAATGCGTGCCTCCCATCTCCTAGCTCTATCCGCATCTCAAGTGGTGGGTCTAGACAAAGTTTAAGGCAGACTTTCTCAGCTGTTATACCCTGGACACTAGGGAATGAGAGCTCAGCCCAGCAACATTCAACCCTATAGTTCATTGCAGGGACGTCCTGATTTTCAATCTCATGGCAATTCATCAGAACTGCAAGTGGCCTTCGTTCTTCAGAGGACGAGAGTTTAGTTTGGAAGAGATGAATGCTAGTATAGCTCTGACACCAGCCTGTATACATATTTTCTCAATGGAATCTGGTGAGTCATGTTGCTCACAAGTTTGGGAAACACCTTTTCCAGTCATTTTCCCAAGACATATATTTGCTCAGTATAGGGGTAAAAAGTAATCATTATTTTAGATGTTGGAGAGAGAAAAACTATGTTGCCATCTTGCTCAGCTGCACTATTGCCCCTTTACTAGTCATTCTGATTGTGCCTGATTGGTCTCATCGTCCTTGATATGAGGATCTAGCTTGTCTCCTCAAAAGAACTCCTCTTCTCTTACCAAGAGAAAACGGGCTGCTTCAAGGACCAGTGCTCCTGGAAAATCCAGATCCCTTCAAAAGTTTGAAAAGGAAGTTTTTTTTCTCTCTCCATTACTGCTACTTTCTTGAAGGTGAGGAAGTCCTCCATTACTTATGTTAGAGTCTGGAAGCTCTTTGAGAACAGTGACCTGGCCATGAGGTTTCTCAATGGAGTTCCAACATTTCAACCATTCTGTCCATTTTGCAAGGAAGTCTGAATCAGGGATTGGTGTTTAACTCTCTCAAGGTTCAGGTAGTAGTGTTTACCTTCTTTAGAGAAATAGTAGTTGGTTCCCTTCTTTGCTACCCATTCCAACATGGGTCGTTTTTGACAGATACCTAAATTTGGCTTCCCCTTCAAGCAGTTGTTGCTTAATGGGACCTCAATTTGGTCTTGGAGACTCTTTCAGGCCTCCATGTGAGCCCTCTCCTTTTCCCTTCTACGACCCTTCCTACTCGCTGCTTGTGCCACCTGCTTGTGTGTGTATGATTTATTCCTTTCCTATCTATATTATAGCTCTTTCTGCATAATTACGTACCCTTAGTTTTGTAAACCACTCAGGTCTGCAAATTAGGTTCAGTGGCACAGCAAATTCTAATAAACTATAAACCAAGGCTTTTAGACAACTTCCTTTCATTTTAGGCAGCACATATCAACAAAGAAATAGAGAATTTCAATATCTACATCTTCTTATTTTCAATTTTGAAAACACATTAAAACTTTCATACTTAAGAAATCTGTGTTACAATCTTCTAGATAGTTAGAAGTTGTCAGTATTATTGTTCTTATTTAGTATTTCCTGGAAATGTCCAGCTTCTTCTAAACTGTGGGCAGGGAGGGGAGGAGTCAAGATGGCGGCTCAAACGGGAGACTCCGTGGTCAGCATGAGCTGAAACTCTGTTTGTTCAACCTTATTTCGCTTCTCTATATGCCGCATACTAAGAGGAAGGGGGTGGTAAAGGGTTTACTACCGTCAGCCCGATTACCTGCCCCCAGTCAGCAAACGCTTCTGCGTTATGTCTCCAGCACCCCAGCGAGAACCGGTGAGAGGGACCCCGCATTTGGATTTGTGGAAGGAGCGACATCTCCATTAGGGGTAGAGACATCGCTATCCCCACCGGACTTTAACCCACCGCTTTGTCCTGCAATCCAGCGGTCGAGTATTGAGGACGCGAAGGAACCGGAAGTCGGTGACCGAAGGGCCTCAGACGGAGGTACTCTGCCCCAGGAAGCAGATGTTACAACCATGGAACAAGCAGTTCCACAAGCGGTAACTCTACAATCCATTTGGTCAGCCATTCAACAACTGACGACTCTGGCTACAAAAACCTCTCAGGATATGACTTTGCTGGTAAATAAAATAGATGCTTTAACGTTAGCTCATGAGGATGTTAAAATAGATTTGTCTAATCAAAAAACTGAAATCTCATCTCTGAAAGCAGTAACAGATACTCTGATAAAAGATAAAATTAAGGCTTCCTTAAAATTAGAAACTCTTGAAAACTATAATAGACGTCTGAATCTACGGATTTTAAATTTTCCTGTTTCACCTGGAATCGCCCCGATTGATTTCCTGAAAAAATATTTGATGGAAGTTTTGGCTTATCCTCAATCTGCAATTCCGCCGATCAATAACATTTATTATTTACCAGAATCTAAACAATCTAAGGTGAATCCAACAGAAAAGATACAGACACCTGAACTGAATTTACAAGATTTATCAGCATTGCTAGAGGAATCTATATCAGAAGTATCAATGCGAAGGACGCTTTTGGTATCATTCGTCTTTGAGCAGGATATGAATGCCTTATTAAGACTTTACTTTAAGAATTCAAATAAAGAATTTTGTGGTCATAAAATCTGGATCTTTCCAGATGTGGTTAGATCCACACAAGATCGTAGAAAAGCATTTCTTGCCTACAGAAAGGAGGTTAAAGCATTGGGAGCTTCCTTTATATTGGCTTATCCATGCAAATGTTGTATTAAATACCTGGGAAATAAGTACATCTTTTTTGAACCAGGTCAGCTTAAAACGTTTATAGATAGTAAGAAACTGTCCAGATAGTGATTGATGAGTATTGAGAAATAGTATATAAAGCTGGGGGTATACGAGCCAGGCCATTTACGTTAATGTATTACTTTCATGTTTTTCCTTTAACTAGGTGTCTCCTCTCCCTATACAATTGTGGTCTAAGAAAGCGATTTTTCTTTTCTTTTTTGTTTATTTTGCCTATTTTTAGAGAAAGCATAATAGTTGTGGAGATTAACATTTTTTCCTTTTTGGATATGGATGAATGATGCTACTTCTCTAATTTCTTTGCTGTATTTCCGATTTATAAGTATTATCTTGTAAATTTTGAAAACTTAATAAAGAAATTCAATAACAATAAACTGTGATCCACTTAGAACTGCGAGGTATTAGTGGAACACAAGCCATATTGTCAATGTTAATGTTGTTCTCTTCTGATGCAGTTTCTTTGCAGATGGTATCTACTTTCCTCTTGAAAGTGGTTTCTCCATTTCATATCAATCAAGACATTCTTTTTCCTTTTTTCCAGAGGTCTTCATGGATTCTCAGTTACTTCAGAAGTTGAATGTCCCATTGTGTTCTTCATTACTTGGTCAATAATTTTTTTTTTCATTTTTTTGGATCATCTTTTTGTTCTATTCCAGTGTCCTTGTAAGGATTGTACTGCATCTATTTCTTCCATTGCATGCTGGATTGAAACAGCTATTGAGTCTGCCTATATTCTTCATGAGAAGATAGTGCCTCAGGGCCTTAAGGCCCATTCCAAAAGATTTCAGGCAGAGATTGACCATCCTGGGCAGAGTCCAGGGTGGTCAGTTTGGAAGACATTTGCAGAGCTGCTACATGGTCTTCTCTGCATTCTTTGGTCAAGCATTATAACCTTAATGTTTTGGCTAGGCTTGGTGCTGTGCTTTTTGAGGTGTGTCACTGGGCAATTTAGCAAAGGTAGCTTTCTAGCTACAAGATTGCCCAACTGAAAATATATCCACAATTGACACAGATACATTGACTCCTGAGGCAAGCATACCATTTGCTGAAACATGGAACCATGTTGAGTCTTTTATATCTGGTCATTGGCAATAAAGATTTTTATCTACTCAGCTTTTGGTGTTTCGCCTGGATTGGTTGCCCCATGTCCCTTTCTTACTCCTTGGGTTATATATAGCTTGTCTATACACATTGAGAAATTCAAACCATGTGCCCTCAAGGGGCAGAAAAATTCATACTGTACCTGAATGTACACCATTTTGATAGCTTCCTGGCTTGCAGGTGATATACAAGAAATTTTTTTTTAATAAAATAAAATATACAGCTTGCTCTGCAAAGGAACTGCTCTTAGCTTCTTTGTTCTCTCTTGCTTTTTGTACCTTTTCTAAGTTGCTTGGCATTAGCATACTGGAAGTTTCCTGGCTGCACCTCTTATTATAGATGGTGTTATCGGAATCTGTTTCTCTGCCTCCATCTGCTGGTAGGGGAACATAACCCTTAGTATTTGTCTAGTTGGATTCAAGGAAAGGAAATTAGCAGGCAAGGGCAAATTTCAACATTTCTGACAAAGGTCCATGCTCACTAAGTCACATATAACTCAATCACATGTGCTACCCTTTTCATATTCATGAGCAAATTTCCTTCTCTGTGTCTGAATTCATTTTCTCTAAAAAGGGTTTCCTAATAATTTCTTGTACAGTTTTACAGTGTTCAAATTCTTAACAAATCAATTTTCTAGTAATTTCACTACCTGCCCTAAGCCGGTTATACCACTGTATGCAGTCAAACAATGAAATTACATTTAACAAGAAGCCAAGGCTCCTAAGAAAAAGAACCATGTCAGGATTTTAAAAACGGAACAATGAGGTTTCATAACTTAAAATCTAACCAAAGGAAAAAAAACAGTAATTCCTACAGGAAAGTACCTATGTCAGAAATCTATAATAGGTTTTCAGGTAAATTTTTGGATTAAACAATAAAAGCACCTTATTAAAATTATGCACTGCAACTGGTTAATCAAGGTCAATATCGTCTATAAATGCTTATAACACTATAGGGCTTGGCTTAGGGATGCCCTACTAAACATTTGACTGAAATGTTTTCAATTATCCTCTTCATTAACCATTCTTACTGTATTCCTGGAGGAATTCTGTGCAAAAGTTTGGAAAATTCTGCACTGTTTATTTATAACATTTTTGCACATAATTTCCCCATCCTAAGGCCTAAAATTTCCTCCTATTTCCCTCTTCAGGCTCCAGCCTCCCCTCCCCAATGGCACACTTACCTTTTACCGCCCCCCCCCCCCCCATGGCACATTCACCTTTCTCTGCCCCCCCCCCACGTCATTGTACTCTTGGAGCTGGGTTTCATCCTCCCCCGCAGAGATCACGCATCAGAATGAGGAACCAATGCACATCAGGTCGCTTTCTCCTCCTCTGCCGGTTTAGACTTAACTGCTTATGTGAACTGCAGAACCCCTACAGTTCACATAAACAGTCTGGTCTAAGCTGGCAAAGGAGGAGGAAGTGCCCCGATACGAAGCAGTTCACAACCTCTTCCTCCTGCAGTGCGATCTCTGCAGAATAACTGCAGAATTCTGTGTGCTCTGTGGGGCAGAGGAATCCTGCGCAAGTTCTGTGCTGCGCTGTCATGCAGAAACTCCCCCAGGAGTTACCAATCAAGCACTAACCATCAACTATCACTATACTAGGCATCCTAAAAGCAGCAATATTGAGGAAAAAAAAAAGAGTTTGGTAATTCACTTGCCAATTAAAATGCACAAAAGTCAAGACCACTGGCTTTCAATATAATACATATCTGCAGTGTTGAGGAGATATTGAAATCTTTTTGCAACTTCTTTCTTGATGGCTCCTGTCTAATCACTAAAACCTCATGTACATATGGCATCAAAACATTCAATGTATGCATATGACCAAGCAACTACAGAGAGGGCTCAGAAGAAAATTATTAAGCCAGGGAATGCAAACAACACATATTGTTTAATTAATAAATGAGATATTAGGGAAAAAATGCAAAGAGAGGATCAGATAACAAATTGTCATTTTGAGGAATCTGGTCAGTACGGCTGCTTTAAATATGGCATGAGCTTCTTACTTGTGGTCTGTGTTTCAAGTTTGCTGAAGAGGTCTTTCCAGGCAGAATCTTGAAAGAAGTTGTTATACCTGTAGTCAACAGAGCCTAGGTATTTTGCAACAGGATGAGAACCTACATGGCAAGATCAATACGTGAATAAGAAACAAAACTGTCAGAATGTATCAAAAGAAACAAATCAAAATAACACACAGCACTACAAGGATTGTACAACATATACTAGAAATGTTCTCTCCTCCCCCCTCCCCATTTCTTCTCTCCCTTTCACTCTTTCAAGTTTATTAAAAGTTTACTATCTCGCCCTTTGGAAAGCCTTCAGAGTGGCTTACAATCTAAATTATAATCAAAAGGAGACAAAGTAAACAGAAAAAAGTCAAACACAATTTTGGGGGCAAGAAGAGAACTACAATATTTGATAGGACAGAAAGGGGAGAAAAGAACAAGAGGGAGAGCTACAGGTATCTTCCAAGGTTCCTTCTGGATCATTTGCTGCAGATAGAAACTTATTTATATGCATCTTTGAAAACGTGCCTTTTGAGGTCAATTTTAAATTGATCCAATGATGTCTGAAGACGAATAGAAACTGGGAGTGAATTTCAAATATATGGCCCTTGCACAGTAAGTATGACATCTCTAGTGTGCTCATGGGTTATTTCTCGATGACTTGGGACCACTATATAATTTTGTTATACTGAACGAAGTGCGCCTGCAGGACTACAAGGAATGAGATGACGGAAGAGATAAAGAGGTTGTTCCGCCTGTAGTATTTTGAAGACAAGTAACGCCAGTTTGTAGGTGATATGGTGATTAATAGGGAGCAAATGAGCTTCTTTGAGATATGGCGTAATATAGTCATATTTATGTGAATTAGTGATGAGACGAACAGCAGTGTTCAATGATCTGTAAGCAGCGTATATCTTTGACTTGAAGACCTTTATACAATGAATTACAATAGTCTAATTGCAAAACAGAAACTAGGAGTGAACATATTAAGCGCATTTGGCAAAAGTAAAGAGCAAACTGCGCATATAAGTCTTAATTTGTAGAAACAGCATTTAACAACCTGAGCAATTTATGGAATAAAAAATAAATATTCTAAGAAGTCAGACAGTCTCCATTTGGGGGACTGGTGTATTAGCAATAGACATCAGTATGGGTAAAGAAGGGCTCATTCTTTTCCCTTTTGTATCTTCTGCTAATGGAGGATGGGTCCTTGACAGTAAACAGCCTATCATTCGCCATAACAGCCCTTATCGTCTTGTGCAGGCAGGGCAAGTGGTCCTTGTCAGTAATATAACATCACTGGGCTTCTTCTTCAGGTGGCAGGACCCAATTTCCCAACCACTCTGGCAGCCCTGGACTTGCAACCTCCACTCCCAATGGCACCAGCGCTGCTGTTCTTCCTTTTGTCGCTGTGTTTCTTCCACTGTCTCCTCCAGCTTGCTGGGGTGATCCATCTGTCTTCTGGTGCTTTTGGGCATAAGGAGGAAGTGCTGGGGCCTTCTTCAAAAGCTTCCCCTTCTTGACAAACCATGAAGCAATTCCTTCTAGGGGTGTTTTTTATATCTCATACCTGCCTACAGATACCACTTCCTGGTGTTTAACTATTTATAAGATACCCTACTGATGACCAAACTACAACAAAAATATCAAAGAGAACACAGCTGAAATTTAATTAAAAAAAAAAGAACAGCACTCAATGTTTTTAGTGTACCATTACATAAAGCTAAGAAATGTCCTATAGTCAAGATCTAGTTAAAAGATGATCTGTTAAAATAATTTATTTTGTTATTCCCAAATCTTACTATTCTCACTGTGCTTACCAATCAGGCTGTGAGAAATACAGCCATTATAGGAACATCAATTAATGGGACTATTTAAAAGAAGCCTACATAAGTACATAAGTATTGCCATACTGGGAAAGACCAAAGGTCCATCAAGCCCAGCATCCTGTTTCCAACAGTGGTCAATCCAGGTCACAAATACCTGGCAAGATCCCTAAACCTTTATGGTTACTTTTATAATACTGGAAAAAAAGTCAAAATATCCCATTTTGATGTTTGTGCTTAAATAACTTTCTTTTAAGACTGTATATACATTTATCAAGTAGTACATAGCAGGGGCGTAGCCAGACAACAGATTTTAGGTGGGCCTAGGCAAGAAGTGGGTGGGCCCCAAGTGTTCTCCCCTTCACCTACCACCCAAAAAAAAATCTCAGCTGGTGGGAAAACGCTTCTTTCTACCCTGGCAGTCTGTAGCAGGCATGCACTGAAAACTGAGCATGCGCAGGTGCCGGTATCGTGGAGAATAGAGTTTTCTTTACCATCAGGGGGAAGTCTTCAGCTGGCAGAGCTTGGGATCCCCACCAGCTACCGCTAAACGTGTGCTACTGTTGGGTGGGCCTGAGCCCTAACTGGGTGGGCCCTGGCCCACCCAGGCCCACCTGTGGCTACGCCACTGGTACATAGTAGTACATTTTTAGGTTTAACAGATTTCTCTGAGTTCTGTGATGCTATTATCTTCAAGACTCCCTGCTGTTTCTAGGCACTTTTCAGCAAAACAAATACCAAACAAATTTATAAAAGTCAAATACATTAAAGAAAACTTTTCTGACTTTAGCATACTTTATTTTAGACAGCTGTGAAACTGTCCCAGCATGTGTAAGGCTAATCATGCTATCACATACAGTTGGAAACAGGAAGTTAGGGATAGCATGACATCACAAAAATTTAGGTGCCATCTGTTGAAGACTTAATTTGTATTAGCCTCTTATAAATGACCAAAATAAATCTTAAACAGAGGGATTAACCCCTTCTGTATTTTCACAAAAAGAATTCTTCAGAAGACAGCCTGTCTAAATACATAAAGATGTTATGATATGAGGTATTTATAACCCACCAACTTTCCCATAATGAGATTCAAGGCAAGGTAACAAATTTAACAATTAACAAGAGAACTGAACAACCATCAGGAATTACATATAGGCAAATATTATAAGAAAAACAAAGACTGCAAAAGCGGAATTAGCAATGACAATGGGAAAACAATTGCCATCTTTAGCATCTTCCGAAAAATTAAACAATCCTTCAAATGACAAATCTGGACAGGACGACTATTCGAAAAACGAACAACGAGAAAACAGAAAGAATGTGCAAGAACTGATTTGAATCTAACATACTTAACAGCAGTGGCGTAGCTAGGTGGGGCGCCAGGGGAGCGGCCGCTCCCCCAAACGGAGTTCTGCCGGCACCTATTTTTTTCGTCAGGTTGCACTGAAAATGTGCACCGGCGGAAGTCCGCTCTTGCTCCCCCCGCGCCGTCAACCTTGCTCAACCTGCCTCCGCTTCTTAACAGATGGAAATTCAAAAGTTAAATCCTGACATTACCAAGAAGTAAAACAATTATTTAAGGTTTTAAGTTTTTGTGACAAATCCTCAGGACAGCACCAAATAGAAGCTTAAAAACCAAGCAGAACACTAAAATAAATCCTTGCCGGAACAGGCAGACAATGTAATCTATTAAGCAAAGGTGAATCATGGTCATACTTACATTTGCAAAAGATCAATCTCACTGCAGAGGTCTGAACCAATTGAAGCTTAGCAATATACTTCGCTGTTATACTCAAATATAAAGAGTTACTGTAATCAAGTATCGATAAAATAGCCAGTTGCAGAAAATAAGAGCGCAGCAGATGAAGCTGTTAAAGTTTAAAGTAAGCCTTCTGTGCAACATTATTATTCTGAGTTTCCATGGACAGAGAAGAATCAAGGGTCACTCCCAGGACCCTGGACTCTTTCCACTTTCAGTGTATTTCCATCTTCCATGGCAATAGAATGAGGAACATACCGATGCATATTGAAACATAAAACCTTTGTTTTTTCTGCATTCAATTTGAGCCACACAGAGGTAAACCAATCTACTATTTTCTTTATGTACTAGTATAAAAGGCCCGTTTCGGTAGGCAATGAAACGGGTGCTAGCAAGGTAATCCCCCCCCCCCCCCCCCCCGCAGCGTTCTTCCTATCTCCCCTGCAGCCACCCATCTGGTCTCAGGACCCCCTCCCCACCAACCCTCCTCTGCCCCTGCAGCCACGCATGTCCAGCGACCCTTCTCTCTCCCCTGCTCCCCCTGCAGCCACCGTCCAGCGACTCTCCTCTCCCCCTGCAGCCACCCATGTCCAGCGACCCTCCTCTCCCCCTGCAGCCACCCATGTCCAACGACTCTCCTCTCCCCCTGCAGCCACCCATGTCCAGCGACCCTCCTCTCCCCCTGCAGCCACCCATGTCCAACGACTCTCCTCTCCCCCTGCAGCCACCCATGTCCAGCGACTCTCCTCTCCCCCTGCCCCCCCTGCAGCAACCCATGTCCAGCAACCCTCCTCTCCCCCTGCAGCTACCCATGTCCAGCAACCCTCCTCTCCCCCTGCAGCTACCCATGTCCAACGGCCCTCCTCTCCCCTGCCGCCCTGCAGCCACCCATGTCCAACGACCCTCCTCTCCCCTGCCGCCCTGCAGCCACCCATGTCCAACGACCCTCCTCTCCCCTGCTGCCCTGCAGCCACCCATGTCCAACAACTCTCCTCTCCTTTCCCCTTGCCCCCCCTGTAGCCACCCATGTCCAGCGACCCTCGTCTCCCCCTGCCCCCCCCTGCAGCGTCCCTTCTGTCTCCCCTGCAGCCACCCATCTGGTCTCAGGACCCCCTCCCCACCTCCCTCTTCCCTGCCCCCCCGCAGCCACCCATGTCCAGCGACCTCCCCTCCCCCCCTCCAGCCACCCATGTCCAGTGACCCTCCGCTCCCCCCTCGGCGCATCACCCAAACCCCTACCCCCCCAGCGCATAACCCAAGCCCCTACCCCCCCTCGGGCACATCAACCCCCTCGCCACCCGCAGCCGCCAATACTAACACTGTCCGGCCGCTGCTGCGACTCCTGTTGAGCAGCAGCAGCCTGTACAAAAAGAAAAAAGCCAAAAAAAGATTTTAAACCTGAAACACAGCTCCGTAGACAGCCATCTGGCATTGGCTGTCATCTCTGCAGCCGCTCCTCCTCTCCCCTCTGACGTCACTGCGCTCCTCCGGGGTCTTCCTGCAGGGGCAGTGACGTGGAGGGGAGAGGAGGAGCGGCTGCAGTGACGACAGCCAATGCCAGATGGCTGTCTACGGAGCCGCGTTTCAGGTTAAAAATCTTTTTTTTTTGGCTTTTTTCTTTTTGTACCAGCCGCTGCTGCTCCACAGGAGAAGCAGCAGTGGCCGGACAGCGTTAGTATTGGCGGCTGCGGGTGGCGAGGGAGTTGATATACCCAAGAGGGGGGTGGTAGGGGCTTTGGTGATGCACCGGGGGGAGGGTCTTGGGTGATGCGTCGGGGGGGGGGGGGGGGGGGCTTGGGGGTGGCGCGGAGGGGGGGCACTGAGAGCTGATTGGTAGGCAGGGGGAGGAGTAGGGAAACACGCTCCATGTGTTTCCCTACTCCTCCCCTTGCCTGGCTCGCGGTTTTGCAGGGCAGGGGCTTGGATGTTGCGCCGAGGGGGGGGGGTCACTGACAGCTGTTTCCCAGGCAGGGGGAGGAGCTGGAATCAGCTGTCAGTGACATCACTGACGTCAGTGCATTCTAAACTGCCTAGCAGACCACTTCCGAGGGAGCCACAGTCCCAGGCACATTAGAACGTTGGAGGTGAGAATTATTATATAGGAAGTGTAAACAGTAGAAGACAGACAAGATCATCATAAAAGCTTAAGCTCCTCTGAGGATCTTCCAGTTTTAACTCGTATAAAATATAATGGAATATAAAAAAAACAGTTATTGAAATTTACCTAGGGGGATGATCAGAAACCTCATGTATCCAAGCCAGTCAGGGGTTTTGTGAGACAGCTGCTCCACAAAGAGTCTCAGAACTGCACTGAGATAATTCTGGGCTCCTGCTACAGCAATTTTAACTGGATTTGGAGGCTGGGAATTGCAATTACAACTGAAAGAAAAAACAAAAAAAAATAGCACAGGGGAATATGTTTATTTAAAAACTTGTTATACTGCTTAACTTTTCCAGACCAAAGCAGTTTGCAATATAAAATCTATTATAACAAGAAAACAACTCCATGCTTTCCCCATCCTTATTTTACAGATGAGCACCAAATCAATTATTTCAGCAATGAAATTCTAAAAAATAAAATTACTATATTATCTAAACACCAAACTATACAGATGGTGTTACTTCAAAGCCCTTGTCTATGAAATTGTCTATCAAATTGAACGGAGAAACTTACCATTCACCAACATATAAGGAAAAAGTGAAAAACTGCCCGGAAAAATTATATTAAGGACCTGGGTGTTTCTCTAGTAAGAAAGTAGAGAAAAACACAAGTACTCCTCTCAACAGCAAGGGTGCCCAGAAAGACAAGCTTCAGTCTTCCACCACATTACTAGGTAAGTGAATGGCTATATAAATGTAAGAACATATAGAAACACAGAAACATTAAGAGCTATGAAATGGCATAAGAAATGTAGCTCAACCCATTCACTAAAGATATCCTGAAAATAAATCTTCCTGATGACATTTTATTTAAAACATGTTCAGAAGATAAGCTTTCTCCTGATCACATCCTGAAAAGTGGCTCTCTGTGGTGTACAGTTAGCTAAGGCTCCATATACAAGTGAAATATTGCTTTAGAACACCAAGCCAAAAGAAAAATAACAGCCTGTCTTCTTACAATCCAACTGAATCAACATTTCCTTTATCATCAACAATTTCTGAATAGCAAAAACCATCTTTAACCAAGTTCCTTTAAAATAAATATCTGCATCTGTAGTCTAATAGGGCACCTATACTTGCAATTCTCATTTCATGTTAATAATAAAGTGGGAAGATGGGCATCTACCTTCTCTGAAGCAATGAATACCCTGTGTTATGATAATTTCTTCATGCAAAAACATGGCATATAATGTGCACAGAACATGTAGAAAAAGCATTTGTTGATTGTTATAATGAAGTAGTGTTAGTGGTTTTCTGTTACTATTATGTAAACTGCATTTTACAATCCGAGGTGTGAAAAAGAAGGGCATACCTTTCTAAACAGCATCCCTGCAGGGCTGCTTCTTACTGATTCAGATATGAATTTCATTGTCTTTGTTGTAAATTTAGTCTGAAACCTTCTCTCTGAAATTTATTATGGATGCTATTATTGCCAACTACTGGTGAAGCATGCCATTACATGTTACCATTGGACAATATAGTTAAACTGTAAAATCCATCCTTTGGAATCTTTTGACAGTGACATCTAAAAGTGTGATATATAGGTTTCATTTTTTTTATTCTTTCTAAATGAAGAGAATTTTCGGATATCACTCCATTCAAACAACGACATGCAGAATGGAAAGAGTTCCACGAGCTATGCTCAGCATGCTTTTCCTACTTGTTGTGTGTACAGTTTCTTTTGCAGGGTACACAATTTTTTGCATTAAGAAATTACTATAAAGCAAAGTTTCTTACCTGTAGCAGGTGTTCTCCAAGGACAGCAGGCATATATTCTCATATGTGGGTAACACCATCCACAGAGCCAGCTGCGGACACTGCCATAGTGCACTGTCACTTTAAAACTTTGAGGCAGTGCCCCCCCACCGCATATACATGGGTGACTTTCCACCTGATGCTTAAGCACGCCAGCAGTACAATACTAAAGCTAAAAAGACAATTCCAAAGGGGGAGGGGGTAAAGCAGGCATGATATTCTCACATGTGGGATTCATTAGCTACCAGGCTCACAAGATAAAAATGAAACCTGGCAACCAAACAGAAAGTGAGAATAGTAGGAAAAAAGGGTCTGGAGGGCAAAGTTGACTTACGTAGTAAAATGATTTTGCATAACTGCTTGTCCAAACCTGCTAACCCACTAGAATGCTGCTCCAGATAGTAGTGAGCAGTGAAGGTGTGGACAGAAGACCATGTTGCTGCCTTGAAAATTTCTTCAATTGGCGCACAGCGGAAATGGGCTCCTGAAGCCTCCATGGCTCTTACATTGTGAACAATGACACAGCCATGAAGGGTCAAGCCAGCCAAGTACAGATAAGTACATTTGGTGTTCAGAATCTCTAATCTGTTAGGACTGAAGGATACAAAAACCTGGAAGGACTTCCTAGGAAGTTTTGTACACTCAAGATAATATGCTAATGCCTGCTTGAAGTCTAAAGTAAGCAGTGTTGCTTCTTCAGGATGAGAGAGCGACTTAGGGAAAAAGACAAGAAGTACAATGGACTGAATGAGGTGGAAATCTGATACCACTTTAGGGAGAATTTGGGGTGAGTTCGGAGAACAACCATGTCGTGGTAGAACTTGGTGTAAGGAGGGTCTGCAACAAAGGCTTGAAGTTCGCTTACTCTTCTGGCAGAAGAAAGTGCTATTAAGAACAATACTTTATATGTGAGTAACTTCACGGAAAAGGGATGGATGGAGTGGTTCAAATGAAGGTCTCATGAGAGCTGCAAGGATGACACTGAGATCCTATGCCACCAGAGGTGGTCTGATACAAGGTTTGGCATGAAAACATTTTCATGAATCTATTAAGGGATGAACAGAAATTGGCTTATCAATTCTAGAATGAAAAGCGCTAATAGCATGTAAGGTTTGAGACCAGAATTGGAAAGATGGAGGAGATACTCCATAAGGATTGGGAGAAAGCACCTAGCAGGGTCGAGGGCTCTGGCTGTACACCAGAAGAAACTCTTCTCCTCTGAAATGGTAACATTTCGGTGTAGAAGGGTTCCTAGAGGCTAACAGCATTCTTGAAACTCCTCCTGGAAAAGTTTAAGGAACTTAAGTTTATGTCATCAAAAACCAAGCAGTCAGGGCCAGAGAGCATGGGTCTGAGTGGAGGAGAGACCTCCCTCATTCTGTGTTATTAGGGCTGAAAAAGGATCTAACCTCAATGGTTCCTTGGACGATAATTCCAGGAGACGAGGGAACCAAATTTTATGTGGCCAGTAGGGAGAAATTAGGATCATGGTCCATTGGTCTCAACGTAGTTTGAGAAGAGTTTTTCCTATGAAAGGCAGTGGGGGAAAGACATACAGAAGATCTGTTCCCCAGCAGAGTAAGAAAGCATCTGTGGCTACACGGTTGGGAGCATAGAGTCTGGAACAAAAGCAAGGAAGCTGGTTCTGAGAAGAAGGAAGCAGGTCTATCACTGGGGTTCCCCACTGTTGGAATATTCAACAAGCTACAGGCAAGCTGAGTTACCATTTGTGAGGCTGAAGGACTCTGCTCAATTTGTCTGCCATCACATTCTGTTTGCCGGCTAGGTAAATAGCTCTAATAGAGATGTTTCGAGAGACAGACCAAGTCTATATCTGGATTGTTTGTCAACAAAGATGGTAAGAACCTGTTCCTCCTTGTTTGTTGAGGTAATACACTGCAACCTGGTTGACTGTGTGAACGAGCATTATCTGATCAAGTATGCAGTCATGGAAAGTTTTGAGGGTGTTTCAGACTGCTCACAATTACAGAAGATTGATATGTCATTTCTCCCATGGAGACCAAGACCCTTGTGTGTGGAGACCCTCAAGGTGCGCACCTCAACCTACTATGGAGACATTCGTGGTGAGGGCTTTGTGATGTAGAAGGGGTTGAAATGGATGTCCCCTGGTAAGATTCTGAGATACCATCTACCACAGTAGAGAGTGGTGTAGCTGTGGTGTAACTTAAATAGGGGCCAAGAGCAATCCTGTGGCTTGAGACCACTGAGAGAACAGTGTCCACTGAGGAATTTGGAAGTGGAGTCAAACCAATGAGGTTATATGGACTGTTGAAGCCGTGTGACCGAGTAGAAGGAGCATCTGATGAACAGATACCTAGTGGGATTTGGAAACCTGAGAGGAGTGATGCATTGTTGTTGTTTGCTCTCAATGAACTATAAGGCCTGAACAGGTTGAAGATGTGATTTGGGGGCATTTATCACAAAGCTGAGGAGCCTTACGGTGGATTGAACTGAGGTCTGTACCACCTCTCGGGAGGCTGCCTTGATTAAACAGTCATCAAGGTAGTGGTAGATGTGTATGCCCTACCTGCAGAGTTGCAGCTACCACTGTCAGGCACTTCATGAAGACTCATGAGACTGAAGCCAAGCCAAACAGCAACACTTTGTACTGATAACGAAGAGTCCCACAGCAGAAGTGGAGGAACTTTCTGTGCGCAGGAAGAATTGGTATGTGTTTGTATGCCAGTCATTCAGTTGTATCATGGGAGAAGTATTTTCAGGGAAACATGCAAAATTTTTCTTCTAGTAGAAATTTGTTTAAATCTCACAAGTCGAGAATTGGTTGGTCCCCCATCCCCCCATATGTATTGGTAGAAGAAAGTATCTGGAGTAGAACCCCCGACCCCTTTCTGGCGGAGGAACTGGTTTTTACTGAATTCTGCCACAGGAGGCCAGAGAGCTCCTCTCAAAGTACTGTCATTTGGAGGAAGCTGAAACAAGACTTCCTTGGTGGATGGTCAGGAGGTCTTTTTTCCCCAACATACAGCTTAACCATGTTGGATGATACGTAGCACCTAATAGTAGGAAGTTATGAGCGGCCACCTCTGTTGAAAGAGCATAAGTCAGCCTCCTACTGGTAAGTCGCTCGGCACAGACAACTGTATGGTGGCAATCCTCTCTAGGAAGGAGTTAAAAACCGAGATTTTTGTTCCCCACTGCTGCCATGAACACGAGCCTTGGGGTGTAGTCCTTTGAGGGAGAAGAGGAGTGGGAGTGTAATGATGTTTAGACGTATAGTAATTGGAGTGTCGAAAACCTCCTGCGAATTTTCTATAAGAGGCAGCAGAAGTCTGTGGCCTGGACAGAGCTTTAATGGTATCTGTATGATTTTAATTAGGTCGGCCACTTCCTCAACTTTGTCACCAAATAAGTTATCTCCATGACGAGGGAAATGTGAGAAGAGACATCAAAGGCAAAGGATGGTCTCCCCAGATATTTGTGACAACATAGAACTTTCCTGTGAAGCTTCAGGAACTCATCAGCCTTTTCATGAGGAAGAAAGTCTGCAAAGGAGAGAGTACTTTGTATTAGAGGCTTTAAGTAAATTGTGGAATAAAGTTGATTAATATGTGATTGATTAGCATTAAGGCCTGAAAAGTTCTTCTGCCAAAAGAATCTAATGTTCTAGATTCTCTGCCTGGAGGAGCAGAAGCATGGGATCTTATACTGCAAGTACATTTTAAAGCATATTCCACAACTAAGGAATGATGAGGTAAATGCAGTGCTTTTTTTGTGCCGGTACGCAACGGTACGGCGTACCGGCACCTTTTTTTTTTGCTCCCCCCGCCCCGTGAGTCCATGTCCCGCACGCAGTGCCAGCCCCCATTTCCGGCCGCTGCTGCTGCTGCTTCTCCTGTTGAGCAGCAGCGGCCGCTACACAAAGAAAAAGATTTAAAAAAAAACTTCAAACCTGGCTGAAACGCTGCACCCCGGCACTGTAGACAGCCATTAAGCATTGGCTGTTGCCCCGCAGCCGCTCCTCCTCTTGCCTCTACGTCACTGCGCTCCTCCGGGGTCTTCCTCCAGGGGCAGTGACGTAGAGGCAAGAGGAGGAGCAGCTGCGGGGCAACAGCCAATGCCTAATGGCTGTCTACAGTGCCGGGGTGGCGAGTTTCAGCCAGGTTTCAATTTTTTTTTAATCTTCTTTTTCTTTGTGTAGCGGCCGCTGCTGCTCAACAACAGGAGAAGCAGCAGCGGCCGGAAATAGGGGCTGGTGCCGCGTGCGTCGCGTCTTCGCGCCGTTCGCGCCAAACTTGGCAGGGAGAGGGAATCCAACAGAGGGAAGGATTGGAGAGAGGGAAAACAACAGAGGGAAGAATTGGGGAGAGAGAGAGAAAGAGGGAAAACAACAGAGGGAAGGATTGGGGAGAGAGAGAAAGAGGGAAAACAGGGAAGGATTGGGGAGAGAGAGAGGGAAAAACAGATGGAAGGATGGGGAGAGAGAGGGAAAAACAGATGGAAGGATTGGGGAGAGAGGGGAAAACAGATGGAAGGATGGGGATAGAGAGAGAGGGAAAACAGGGAAGGATTGGGGAGAGAGAGAAAGGGAAAACAGAGGGAAGGATTGGGGAGAGAGGGAAAAACAGATGGAAGGATGGGGAGAGAGGGAAAAACAGATGGAAGGATTGGGGAGAGAGGGGAAAACAGATGGAAGGATGGGGATAGAGAGAGAGGGAAAACAGGGAAGGATTGGGGAGAGAGAGAAAGGGAAAACAGAGGGAAGGATTGGGGAGAGAGGGAAAAACAGATGGAAGGATGGGGAGAGAGAGGGAAAAACAGATGGAAGGATTGGGGAGAGAGGGGAAAACAGATGGAAGGATGGGGATAGAGAGAGAGGGAAAACAGGGAAGGATTGGGGAGAGAGAGAAAGGGAAAACAGAGGGAAGGATTGGGGAGAGAGGGAAAAACAGATGGAAGGATGGGGAGAGAGAGGGAAAAACAGATGGAAGGATTGGGGAGAGAGGGGAAAACAGATGGAAGGATGGGGATAGAGAGAGAGGGAAAACAGGGAAGGATTGGGGAGAGAGAGAAAGGGAAAACAGAGGGAAGGATTGGGGAGAGAGGGAAAAACAGATGGAAGGATGGGGAGAGAGAGGGAAAAACAGATGGAAGGATTGGGGAGAGGGGAAAACAGATGGAAGGATGGGGATAGAGAGAGAGGGAAAACAGGGAAGGATTGGGGAGAGAGAGAAAGGGAAAACAGAGGGAAGGATTGGGGAGAGAGGGAAAAACAGATGGAAGGATGGGGAGAGAGGGAAAAACAGATGGAAGGATTGGGGAGAGAGGGGAAAACAGATGGAAGGATGGGGATAGAGAGAGAGGGAAAACAGGGAAGGATTGGGGAGAGAGAGAAAGGGAAAACAGAGGGAAGGATTGGGGAGAGAGGGAAAAACAGATGGAAGGATGGGGAGAGAGAGGGAAAAACAGATGGAAGGATTGGGGAGAGAGGGGAAAACAGATGGAAGGATGGGGATAGAGAGAGAGGGAAAACAGGGAAGGATTGGGGAGAGAGAGAAAGGGAAAACAGAGGGAAGGATTGGGGAGAGAGGGAAAAACAGATGGAAGGATGGGGAGAGAGAGGGGGAAAACAGATGGAAGGATGGGGAGAGAGAGAGGGAAGATGCTGGATGGAAGAATGCAGAAAGAAATAGGGGAGACACTGGAAGGATGGGGAGAGAAAGCAGAGCTGCTGGATGGAAAAGGGGAATAGAGAAAGACTGGAGAATAAGAGGAAGGGGCATGGGGAGAACAAGGGTGAGGAAAAGATGAAAAGCCACAGGTAGATGAAGGACATTAAAGAATGGATAGTAAGAATGAATTAAATCTGGACAGAGAGAGAGCCTGAAAAATATTGAAGAAAGCAAAGAAAAAGGAGACAAAAATGACAAATGGCACAGAAGAGTTAAGCGAAAAGAAAGCAGAATCACAGACTGGGACCAATATGGAAAGAAAAACAGTCACCAGACAACAAAGGTAGAAAAAAATCATTTTATTTTCATTTTAGTGTTTGTAATTATGTCCAATTTGAGAATTTACATTGGCTGTCTTATTTTGCACTGGGTATACTGGAGCTGTAAGAGCTTACAGAGATTATTTATAATGAAAAAAATCACGTTATTTTTTTCTCCTATAGTACTATAATATTTTCAATGATGTCTGTTTATATGCGCCATGGCTGGTATAGGGGGTGTGGTTAATGTGGGTGTGGCTATCAGGGGTGGAGCCATATGTGGTGACCCCGCCCATAATGAGTACCGGCACCTTTTTTTCTACAAAAAAAGCACTGGGTAAATGAGTTTTTTTTTTTCCAACCCAGTACATTACTGTATCCTGTACCTTGTATCAATTTTCTTTAGAGCAACTTCAACGGTCAGTGGAGTCTCCCAATTTTTGATCAAAATATTCTTCATAATAGTATGAAGCAGAAAAGTGATTCCTTCTCTAGGAGAGTCAGGATCTAGAATCTCAAAGAGCTCTGAACCAGGTTCTTCCTCTGTCTCCAATTTGAAAGGTATGACTTGGGCCATTTAACAGACAAAGCCAGGAAAGGATATACTTTCTGGAGGAGACATATGTCTCTGAGGTGGCGAAGAAAGGCTCAGATGGAATTCCAAAGGCCTCCTCAGCTGAGAGGTCCTGTGGATCCTGCTCTGTTTCCCAGGAGAGGTCAGACTTCAAGTATTGTTCTTGGGAAGTACGTGGAAGAGTGTGTCAACTAGAGCATTGGCTCTATGACAAGGTGCGTCAAGGCAGATGAGTCTCCAAGGCTGGAGAAAGTTCCTCTGCTGATGAAGACGCATGTGTTTGGTCGGGTTCCTGGTGCCCCCCGGTGTGTGGGGACTCTCCCGTGACTCTCTTTGTAATGTACTGATGGGCTGGGCTGAGGCTGGCACAGGCACACTGTAAGCCTGTATAGACTGCAAATGAAGTAGCCCTGAGAGCTCCTCTTTGAACATAGATTTTGTCCTGTAGAGTAGGTGTGGTACCGGCTGAGAAAGAAGTGTGGATGCAGCCTGAATTGTAGCCTGTGCAGGAGTAGCAGATTTGAAGGCCTCGAAGACTCTCAATAAGAAAGAAGTTGGAGAGGAGGAGAGCGATCACTGTGGCATGGACAACTTCCTGTACATCGAGGATGTTGATGCAGGGAAGGCGTTGTTAGAGTACCTGGAGGGAGAATGATGGTGATGCTTCTTAGGTTTTCTTATGCTGCAGGTCCCTTGATGTATGCAGCACCAACGAAGATAACGTAAAGTCATGCGGTTGTGGCACTGAGTCCAACTTCAGACCCTCTTGATGTCGTGTCGGTGCACCCGAATGTCGATGCCAACGCAGGTTCCGTGTCAAGTGCAAAATCTCCTGCCATGCTTGATGTAGGTGCCAATGCAGAAGCAAAATGTTTTTCACGCTGGACTCTGCGGGCTTTAAGCATCCTCATTTGCATGTGTAGGCAGAGGCCAGACTGTATGTCCTGGTGCTCCGGACCCAAGCACTGAACACACCAGTTATGGGGGTCTGTACCTGAAATGGTTCCACTGCATTGAGCACACTTTTTTTTTAAAGCCACTCGGCACCCTCGCAGACATGGAAGGAAAAATGCGTGATGGAAGGATGAAAGGCTCGATGGCCTGGGGAACTCGAGTAGTCACGTACCGAAAATGGTTGCTTCCAGGGCAAAAAAAGGGTTCAGAGGCCCAAGGACTGAAAAAATTTAAAATGAAAAATAATTTGAAAATGAATAAATTGAACAAAATTAATAGAGAAAAAGAAGAAAATGAAACAAAATATCCCGAAAAAGGGAAAGCATCGAAAGGCAAAGTTTGATGCGCCGTTAGGTATTATTAGGAAAGGAATGGAGAACAAAAATGAGGATGTTATAATACCTTTGTATCGCTCCATAGTGCAACTGCACCTCAAATATTGTGTGCAACTCTGGTCACCGCATCTCAAAAAAATATAGTGGAATTAGAAAAGGTACAGAGAAGGGCGACAAAATGATAAAGGGGATGGGACAACTTCCCTATGAGGAAAGGCTAAAGTAGCTAGGGCTCATCAGCTTGGAGAAAAGACGGCTGAGGGGAGATATGATAGAGGTCTATAAAATAATAAGTGGAGTGGAATGGGTAGACATGAATTTACTCATTCCAAAAATACTAGGACTAGGGGGAACACAATGAAGCTACAAAGTAGTAAATTTAAAACAAATCGGAAAAAATGTTTCTTCACTCAACGTGTAATTAAACTCTGGAATTCATTGCCAGAGAATGTGGTAAAAGCAGTTAGCTTAGTGGGGTTTAAAAAAGGTTTGGATAACTTCCTAAAAGAAAAGTCCATAAGCCATTAGTAAGATGGACTTGGGGAAAATCCACTGCTTATTCAAGATAAGCAGCACAAAATGTATTGTATTGTTTTGGGATCTTGCCAGGAACTTGTAACCTGGATTGGCCACTGTTGGAAAAAGGATACTGGGCTTGATGGACCTTTGGTCTGTCCCGGTATGGCAATTCTTATGTACTTATGTGGAGAGATTAGAAAAGCAACCTCTCTGTTCAGCGGATAATGCTAGACTGTTGGTTCTACGCTCAAGCGTCGGGTGGGAAGGCACCCACGCATGCGCAGTTGGGGCACTGCCTCAAAGTTTTAAAGTGACAGTGCACTATGGCAGTGTCCACACTGAGCTCCATGGATAACGTCACCCACACGTGAGAATATCATACAATCACAGGTAAATCGCCCTGTTAGACTACAGATGTAGATATTTTCCCAACTATAATCTATTCAGGTGGGATAGCAATGGCAAAAAAGGAGGAAGAGTAGCTCTCTGTCAAAACCTTAAAACAGTTGAAATACAGCAGGCATGGGGGAAGGAGTAAGCCCCGTGGATTGTATTGGAAAAAGATGGCATTTTCATCCACACTGGTGTAGTCTACAGACCCCCATCTCAAATAGAAGAGATAGACAGGTATTTGATAAATGATACTATAAAGGTGGGAACGAAAGAGGAAATGGTACTGGGTGACTTTAATCAATCGACTGTGGACTGGAATATCCCATCATTAAATCTGTGAAAAAAAAAGAAAGATTATGGATGCCAAAGAAGGGGCTTCGCTCAGACAAATGGTGTAGGAACCCACTAGGGGAGCATCTATGCTAGATCCAGTACTCATGAATTGAGAAAATATATCTAATGTCCAGGTGGGCACCCACTTGATGACAGTGATCACTACTTGGTGTGGTCAGATACAAAAGCTAAGGAGGCATCTAAAACACACCAAACTCAAAGTTCTGGATTTCAAATATGATGGCTTTTGTAAAATGGGAAAGTATCTGAAGGAGGAGTTGGGAGGGCAGAAGGAAATAAGGGATGTGGAAAGAAAGCAGGCTAAACTGAAAAGGGCTACCTATAAAAGATTAAAAGGGAGAAGACATTGCTCTCCATAGTAGTAGCAGCAAAAATCAAGAAAAAAAAAAAAGATAGTGTTCACTACAGAAGATCCATGGGTACAGGGAGGAGGAAAGAGGGGCATTTGCTTCTCCTCCCCCCCCCCCCCCCCCCCCCCCCCCCCCCCCCCCCCCCCCCCCCCCCACCAGATTCTTATCATCATCACCTTTCCTATTACTAGCTGCTCCACAGAAAGCTCTGTTGGGTAATGCAAAAAAAACTTACTTTACCCCTCCCACCTCCCTTGTAGAAATTCCTCCCTACACCACTGAGATCATCACAAACAATGTGTGGAATATGATAGAAAAGTGAAAATGCTCAATGAAATACTTCTGTTCAGTGTTCACAGAAGAAAAACATGAAAAAGGTCCACAGATGACTGACAAAGATACATATGGGAATGGCTTAGATAACATACATTAACAAACTAGTGTTCATGAAGCTTGCAAAACAATCTCTATAGCAGAGTAATAAAAAGAGATAGGTAGGTAGAGAAAATATTAACTAATATTTTCTCTATCAATACTCTGTAATCCATATTATTATGTAAGCCGCATTGAACCTGCTTTGAGTGGGAAAGCGCGGGGTACAAATGTAATAATAAATAAAGTGGGCAAAACCATGGGACTGATGAGATATATCCCAGGATACTAAAGAAGCTAAGAGAGGTATTAGAGGGTCCTCTAGAGGATGTGCTTAATAGATTTTAAGAAATGGAGGAAGTTCCACATGACTGGAAAAAAGCTGATGTGGTCCTTTGCAAAAGTGAGAACAGAGTAGGGATGGGAAAGTACAAACGGGTACGTCTTACCTCAGTGTGGGTAAGATAATGGAGATGCTGCTGAAGAAATAATGAACTTTCTATAATTCATTGCCATACAAGATCCAAGGCAACATGGTTTCACCAAAGGTAGATCACATCAAAGAAATTTGATTGGGTGACAAAAACTGGATCAAGGACACACACTGGATTTGATCTATTTAGATTACAGCAAAGCCTTTGATCTTGCTCCTCATTAGAGCCCTAAGAATAAACTGAGCAGCTTGATGATGAGATCCAAAGTAGTTAATTGACAGAAGACAGGTGGTGATGGTAAATGGAAGAAAAAGGTGACTAGTGGTATGCTTTAGGGATCCATCTTCGGGCCTGTTCTGTTCAGTATTTTGGTGAGCAATATTGAAGGATTAGAAGGAAATGGGTGCATTTTTGCGGATGAAACAACGATTAGCAACAGAGTGGATAACATGAAGGGAATGAAAAGCAACAGAAGTGATCTACAAAAATAAGAAGCATGGGCTAATTATTGGTGGTTAAGATTTAAAGCGAATGCTACATACCTGTAGAAGGTATTCTCCGAGGACAGCAGGCTGATTGTTCTCACTGATGGGTGACGTCCACGGCAGCCCCTCCAATCGGAATCTTCACTAGCAAAAGCCTTTGCTAGCCCTCGCGCGCCCATGCGCACCGCGCATGCGCGGCCATCTTCCCGCTCGAAACCGGCTCGTGCCGGCCAGTCTCATATGTAGCAAGACAAAGAGAAGGGAAGACACAACTCCAAAAGGGGAGGCGGGCGGGTTTGTGAGAACAATCAGCCTGCTGTCCTCGGAGAATACCTTCTACAGGTATGAAGCATTCGCTTTCTCTGAGGACAAGCAGGCTGCTTGTTCTCACTGATGGGGTATCCCTAGCCCCCAGGCTCACTCAAAACAACAAACATGGTCAATTGGACCTCGCAACGGCGAGGACATAACTGAGATTGACCTAACAATTTTTCCAACTAACTGAGAGTGTAGCCTGGAACAGAAAAAACATGGGCCTAGGGGGGTGGAGTTGGATTCTAAACCCCGAACAGATTCTGAAGCACTGACAGCCTGGGCGTAAGTGAAGGAAATGCAATCTGCTAGCCAATTGGATATGGTGCGTTTCCCCACAGCCACTCCCCTCCTGTTGGGATCAAAAGAAACAAACAATTGGGCGGACTGTCTGTTGGGCTGTGTCCGCTCCAGATAGAAGGCCAATGCTCTTTTGCAGTCCAATGTGTGCAGCTGACGTTCAGCAGGGCAGGAATGAGGACGGGGAAAGAATGTTGGCAAGACAATTGACTGGTTCAGATGGAACTCCGACACAACCTTTGGCAAGAACTTAGGGTGAGTGCGGAGGACTACTCTGTTATGATGAAATTTGGTGTAAGGGGCCTGGGCTACCAAGGCCTGCAGCTCACTGACTCTACGAGCTGAAGTAACTGCCACCAAGAAAATGACCTTCCAGGTCAAGTACTTCAGATGGCAGGAGTTCAGTGGCTCAAAAGGAGGTTTCATCAGCTGGGTGAGAACGACATTGAGATCCCATGACACTGTAGGAGGTTTGACAGGGGGCTTTGACAAAAGCAAACCTCTCATGAAGCGAACAACTAAAGGCTGTCCTGAGATCAGCTTACCTTCCACACGGTAATGGTATGCACTGATTGCGCTAAGGTGAACCCTTACAGAGTTGGTCTTGAGACCAGACTCAGACAAGTGCAGAAGGTATTCAAGCAGGGTCTGTGTAGGACAAGAGCGAGGATCTAGGGCCTTGCTGTCACACCAGACGGCAAACCTCCTCCATAGAAAGAAGTAACTCCTCTTAGTGGAATCTTTCCTGGACGCAAGCAAGATGCGGGAGACACCCTCTGACAGACCCAAAGAGGCAAAGTCTACGCTCTCAACATCCAGGCCGTGAGAGCCAGGGACCGGAGGCTGGGATGCAGAAGTGCCCCTTCGTTCTGTGTGATGAGGGTCGGAAAACACTCCAATCTCCACGGTTCTTCGGAGGATAACTCCAGAAGAAGAGGGAACCAGATCTGACGCGGCCAAAAGGGAGCAATCAGAATCATGGTGCCTCGGTCTTACTTGAGTTTCAACAAAGTCTTCCCCACCAGAGGTATGGGAGGATAAGCATACAGTAGACCTTCCCCCCAGTCCAGGAGGAAGGCATCTGATGCCAGTCTGCCGTGGGCCTGTAGCCTGGAACAGAACTGAGGGACCTTATGGTTGGCTCGAGAAGCGAAGAGATCTACCAAGGGGGTGCCCCACACTTGGAAGATCTGGTGCACCACTCGGGAGTTGAGCGACCACTCGTGAGGTTGCATGATCCTGCTCAACCTGTCGGCCAGACTGTTGTTTACGCCTGCCAGGTATGTGGCTTGGAGCACCATGCCGTGGCGGCGAGCCCAGAGCCACATGCTGACGGCTTCCTGACACAGGGGTCGAGATCCGGTGCCCCCCTGCTTGTTGATGTAATACATGGCAACCTGGTTGTCTGTCTGAATTTGGATAATTTGGTGGAACAGCCGATCTCTGAAAGCCTTCAGAGCGTTCCAGACCGCTCGTAACTCCAGGAGATTGATCTGCAGATCGCGTTCCTGGAGGGACCAGCTTCCTTGGGTGTGAAGCCCATCGACATGAGCTCCCCACCCCAGGAGAGACGCATCCGTAGTCAGCACTTTTTGTGGCTCAGGAATTTGGAAAGGGCGTCCCAGAGTCAAATTGGACCAAATTGTCCACCAATACAGGGATTCGAGAAAACTCATGGACAGGTGGATCACGTCTTCTAGATCCCCAGCAGCCTGAAACCACTGGGAAGCTAGGGTCCATTGAGCAGGTCTCATGTGAAGGCGGGCCATGGGAGTCACATGAACTGTGGAGGCCATGTGGCCCAGCAATCTCAACATCTGCCGAGCTGTGATCTGCTGGGACGCTCGCACCCGCGAGACGAAGGACAAGAAGTTGTTGGCTCTCGCCTCTGGGAGATAGACACGAGCCGTCCGAGAATCCAGCAGAGCTCCTATGAATTCGAGTCTCTGCAGTGGGAGAAGATGGGACTTTGGATAATTTATCACAAACCCCAGTAGCTCCAGGAGGCGAATAGTCATCTGCATGGACTGTAGAGCTCCTGCTTCGGATGTGTTCTTCACCAGCCAATCGTCGAGATAAGGGAACACATGCACCCCCAGTCTGTGAAGTGCCGCTGCTACTACAGCCAAGCACTTCGTGAACACTCTGGGCGCAGAGGTGAGCCCAAAGGGTAGCACACAGTACTGGAAGTGACGTGTGCCTAGCTGAAATCGCAGATACTGTCTGTGAGCTGGCAGTATCGGGATGTGCGTGTAGGCGTCCTTCAAGTCCAGAGAGCATAGCCAATCGTTTTCCTGAATCATGGGGAGAAGGGTGCCCAGGGAAAGCATCCTGAACTTTTCCTTGACCAGATATTTGTTCAGGGCCCTTAGGTCTAGGATGGGACGCATCCCCCCTGTTTTCTTTTCCACAAGGAAGTACCTGGAATAGAATCCCAGCCCTTCCTGCCCAGATGGCACGGGCTCGACCGCATTGGCGCTGAGAAGGGCGGAGAGTTCCTCTGCAAGTACCTGCTTGTGTTGGAAGCTGTAAGACTGAGCTCCCGGTGGACAATTTGGAGGTTTGGAGGCCAAATTGAGGGTGTATCCTTGCCGGACTATTTGAAGAACCCACTGATCGGAGGTTATGAGAGGCCACCTTTGGTGAAAAACTTTCAACCTCCCTCCGACCGGCAGGTCGCCCGGCACTGACACTTGGATGTCGGCTATGCTCTGCTGGAGCCAGTCAAAAGCTCGTCCCTTGCTTTTGCTGGGGAGCCCAGGGGCCTTGCTGAGGCGCACGCTGCTGACAAGAGCGAGCGCGCTGGGGCTTAGCCTGGACCGCAGGCTGTCGAGAAGGAGGACTGTACCTACGCTTACCAGAAGAGTAGGGAACAGTCTTCCTTCCCCCATAAAAACGTCTACCTGTAGAGGTAGAGGCTGAAGGCTGCCGGCGGGAGAACTTGTCGAAAGCGGTATCCCGCTGGTGGAGCTGCTCTACCACCTGTTCGACCTTCTCTCCAAAAATATCATCCGAACGGCAAGGCGAGTCCGCAATCCGCTGCTGGATCCTATTCTCCAGGTCGGAGGCATGCAGCCATGAGAGCCTGCGCATCACCACACCTTGAGCAGCGGCCCTGGATGCAACATCAAAGGTGTCGTACACCCCTCTGGCCAGGAATTTTCTGCACGCCTTCAGCTGCCTGACCACCTCCTGAAATGGCTTGGCTTGCTCAGGAGGGAGCTTATCCGCCAAGCCCGCCAGCTGCCGCACATTATTCCGCATATGTATGCTCGTGTAGAGCTGGTAGGACTGGATTTTGGCCACGAGCATAGAAGAATGGTAGGCCTTCCTCCCAAAGGAGTCTAAGGTTCTAGAGTCCTTGCCCGGGGGTGCCGAAGCATGCTCCCTAGAACTCTTAGCCTTCTTTAGGGCCAAATCCACAACTCCAGAGTCGTGAGGCAACTGAGTGCGCATCAACTCTGGGTCCCCATGGATCCGGTACTGGGACTCGATCTTCTTGGGAATGTGGGGATTACTTAATGGCTTGGTCCAGTTCGCCAGCAATGTCTTTTTGAGGACATGATGCATGGGTACTGTGGATGCTTCCTTAGGTGGAGAAGGATAGTCCAGGAGCACAAACATTTCAGCCCTGGGCTCGTCCTCCACAACCACCGGGAAGGGGATGGCCGTAGACATCTCCCGGACAAAGGCCGCAAAAGACAGACTCTCGGGAGGAGAAAGCTGCCTTTCAGGGGAGGGAGTGGGATCAGAAGGAAGGCCCTCAGACTCCTCGTCAGAGAAATATCTGATGTCCTCCTCCTCCTCCCACGAGGCCTCACCATCGGTATCAGACAAGTTCATGAACCTGTGTCTGAAGCCGTGCCCAGCTCGACTCCGTGGAAACACGGCCACGGTGGGAGCGTCGAGAGGTAGACTCCCTCGCCAGCACCGGCAAAGCTCCCTCCGCTGACGTCGTCGGGGAGCCTTCCTGGGAGGCGACCGCAGTCGGTACCGCACGCGGCATCGATGTCGGAGACCTCACCCCGGGCAAGGGGCCAGCCGGCGCCTCACTCGACGGTACCGGTGGCACAAGCACCCCCGGTACCGGAGGGGAAGGGCGCAACAGCTCTCCCAGGATCTCTGGGAGAACGGCCCGGAGACTCTCGTGCAGAGCGGCTGTGGAGAAAGACGTGGAAGCCGATGCAGGAGTCGATGTCAGAGTCTGTTCCGGGCGTGGAGGCTGTTCCGGGCTGTCCATAGTGGAGCGCATCGACACCTCTTGAACAGAGGGTGAGCGGTCCTCTCGGTGCCGATGCCTACTGGGTGCCGACTCCCTCGGCGACCCAGAGCTCTCGGTGCCGATACGGGAAGGGGACCGGTGTCGATGCTTCTTCGACTTTTTGGAACGAAGCATGTCCCCGGAGCTTCCCGGCACCGACGAGGAGGACGTAGAATCCAGCCGTCGCTTCCTCGGGGCCGAGGCCGAAGGTCGGTCTCGGGGGGGGGCTGTACCGCAGGAGCCCTCAGGGTAGGGGGAGACCCACCCGAAGGCTCACCGCCACCAGCAGGGGAATGGACAGCCCTCACCTGCACTCCAGTTGAAGCACCATCGTCCAACGACATCAGCAGAAGTGGAGGTCCTGGTACCACCGACGCCGACGCAGCCTTCCGATGTCTCAGCCCCGATGCAGAGGGTCGATGCCCTCGATGCAGTCGCGGTCGAGGACGAAGGTCTGGACGCTGTCGACGTCGATGCACTCGATACTCCCGGTGCCGATGCCGACGAAGAACCCGAGAACAAAACGTTCCACTGGGCCAATCTCGCTGAGTCCGCTTTTGTAAAAGGGTGCACAGACTACAGGCCTGCGGGTGGTGCCCAGCCCCCAGACACTGAAGACACGACGCGTGCCTGTCAGTGAGCGAGATTACCCGGGCGCACTTCTTGAAGCCGCTGGGAGACTTCGATGACATGGGCGGAAAAATCACGGCGGCGAGATTGCGTAAGGCACCAAAAAGAGGGGGAGAAAAAATTCGACCCGAGGCCTCAAAAGGGCCTACCCCGAAGACGAAAAGAAACTTACCGGGGCAAAAACTGAAAATAGAGGAAAGGGAAAAAGACCGAAAAGGTCGTCTTCCGAAATCCTTTTTTTTTTTTTTTTTCTGTAGCGAAAAGTCAAAAGAGATGCGCGAGGTCAACTTAAGGGGCGCGAACGGCGTAACACGACCGTACCGAGCGCAGACAAAAGAAGACTGGCCGGCACGAGCCGGTTTCAGGCGGGAAGACGGCCGCGCATGCGCGGTGCGCATGGGCGCGCGAGGGCTAGCAAAGGCTTTTGCTAGTGAAGATTCCGATTGGAGGGGCTGCCGTGGACGTCACCCATCAGTGAGAACAAGCAGCCTGCTTGTCCTCGGAGAATGTGAAGAAAAGTAGAGTGATGTAATAGGGGTACAGAAATCCAAAGGAACTCTATGTGATAGGAGATGACAGGCTGATGTGCACAGACCTGGAAAGGGGGTTGGGGGACAGTGTCTGATGATTTTATGGTGGAGAAATGAAGTGATAAAGTGGTGGCCAAAGCAGAAGGATGTTTGGCTGCACAGAGGGGCATAACCAGCAGAAAGGAGGTGGTGATAATGCTCCTGTACAAGTCATTAGTGAGACTGCACATGGAGTTCAATTTTGAAGGCCATATCTTGCCAAAGACTTAAAAAGACTCAAAGTTGTTCAGAGGAAAAGGACTAAAATGTGCCAGAAGACATACGAGACTTGAATATGTATACCCTGGAGGAAAGGAAAGATATGATTCAGCCATTTAAATACTTGAAAGCAATGACTGAACAAACAAACATTTTTCAAAAATGGGGAGGCTTCACAACTAGAGGACATATATGATGCTGTAAGGAGATAAACAAAAGCAACAACAGGAAATACTTTTTCAGAGAGAGGGTGGTGGATGCCTGAAATGCTCTTCTAATAGAGGTGATGGGGAAAATTACTGAAAATTTATAAAGGATTGGGATAAACGCAGAGGATCCTTGGATGGTAAAAGGATGAGTTTAAAGCAAAACAAATGATACACAGACAGAGAGAGAGAGAGAGAGAGAGAGAGAGAGAGAGAGAGAGAGCGAGCTTAGAGGGAGTAACCTGCAAAGTGCAGAAGCACAACCCTAACAAGGGGGATGGGGGGATAACCTGCGAAGAGAGGCCACCTTTCTGAGCAGACTGGATGGACCATGTTGGTCTTTACCTGCTGTCATTTACTGCATTACTACAGCAACAACAGTGGTGTGCTGTGATGGGGAAAGCATGTGGAGAATGTCTCATTAAAGTTTCTATGGTGAATCATTTTTCTCATAAAATTTATTAGGACCTTTTTTGGGAAAGTTACTTCTTTGAAACCCTTGGTCTGATCTGGTCCATTTTTGGCCCTAATGTGTCTTTTTATTGGGGTTTTTCCCCCTTATGCCACATTTGATCCTGTTTTATTACATTTTAAGTTATTTTGCTTCCAGACAGATGTATAGACAATCTCAACTCTTTATGTATAATTTATTTCCAACTTCCACTGGGCTGAAAAGAATAAACATGGCAGAATAGGCAAAAGTTTAAAACTTGGGTGCAATATCAAACTCATCTCAATTTATAAAGAAAAATAAGAATCTCAAAAACACTTACTATCTCTGTATCCGAGACACAATGGTGTTGAAAGCAGCCTGAATATCAGCAGGGGAACAAGTGCCAACCAAAGGTAGATTATGTTTTTGCAAAATATCAGAGAGAAACTTGGGAAAAACAATAGAAAAACAGAGGTTGTCAATTAGCATAACCAGTAATTTATCTTCTCTCTAAATCTAGCACTCCAATTGCAGTAACTATTGCATAAGACAGAAGAGTTACAAAATATTTAAGACAATTATCATTGAAACTGCAAATAATACAATACAAATATGCTCATAAAAGGCTGAGTACTTATCCAGGAGACTTATGCATTTGTTTAAAGTGCATACCTCTCTAAAGCGAGGGTGGACAAACTTTTTGGTCTCAAGAACATACTGGGGGACAAGGCTGGAATGGAGGTCTGACGGTAGTCTAACAAGCTGAGGAAGGGCAGTCCAATCCCATTCCCTTTTCCCCAGAACCTAGTACTTTGTCAGCTGGACCCCCACTTTCCTTTCTCAACACCCAACCCCAGCATCCTCCAACCTGCCTTGTTAAGGCTTTCCCTTCCTTCTCTGCACTGGCCATGTCAGGCTTCTCCAACATGGCACCTGATTCCTTTCTGGTCATGCAGAAGTGGCTCTTTATGTTGCCCTACTGACATTATTGATGGCATCTCAATGCATCATGAAAAGTGGACACTAGAGGCTTCATTGGTATCATTAATAGATTAGGTCTGGACACGCAATTTACAGTGAGCCAGAACAAAGGGAATATTAAGTGGCTGCATGGAAATTAAAAGTGACTGAAAGCCATAGATGCACACTCCTATTCTAAGGTCATGCTACCTACAACATACCTACAGAAAGCCTTACTAAAGCTCTCATGAAACAGTATTTTTTGTCGGGTTGTACATTATTAAACATTTTAATCGCATGAGTAATTGCATAAAACATCTCCTTCACATTTCCTCTTGTACTGTGCAAAATATAGAGGGGCACATGTAAATTCTCAAAACTGATATTTCAATTACTAAATTGAAAATTATTTTTCTTCCTTTGTAGTCTAGTGATTTTATTTCTCTTATCTTGTTCCTTGTCTCTGCTTCCTTCTGTTAAGAACATAAGAATAGCCATACTGCACCAGACCAATAGTCCATCTAGCCCAGTATCCTGTTTCCAACAGTGGCCAATCCAGGTCAATCACTTGGCAGAAACCCAAATAGTGGCAACATTCCATGCTACCAATCCCATGGTAAGCAGTGGCTTCCCCCATGTCCATCACAATAACAGACTATGGACTTTTCCTCCAGGAATTGTCCAAACATTTTTTAAACCCAGCTTATTTAGAGGGTCTCCGGTCCATTCACTATTTTTTTCTTTACTCCTTTCTTCTTCACTTCCTGCCCAATATCCATCTTTCATGTTCAACTTTCTTCCATTTTTCTGCCTCCTCAAATCTATCTAGTTTCCATCTCTTCCCTTCCCCTCCCCTCCATCCATGGGAGGCATTTCTTTCCTTCCATGTGCTTTCCCCTCTCTCTTCCTTTCCCCTCCTTTCCATTCATGTTCTGCATCTCCCTTCTTTCTTTCTTCCATCCCCTATTTCTAGTTATCTGTCCCTCTCAACACCATGCACTCTAGCATCTTTCTCTTCCTCCCAGTGGTGTACCAAGGAGGGGGGGCGGTCCGCCCCGGGTGGACGCCGCTGGGGGGGTGCCACGCGCCTGTCGGCTTTGCTCGTTCCCTGCTCCCTCTGCCCCGGAACAGGTTTTCCTGTTCCGGGGCAGAGGGAGCAGGGAACGAGCAAAGACGACAGGCGTGCGGCGGCACCCCCCCCCCCCCCCCAAGCAGGTAAAAATGCGCCCGGGGGGGGGGGTGTCCTTTTGCCAGGGGTGGGGGGGGGGCGCATCACCTGGGGGGGGGGGGGCGCATCGGCGATCCGCCCCGGGTGTCAGCCACCCTAGGAACACCACTGCTTCCTCCTTCTTCCATAGGTCCCAGCATCAGTGCCTGCCTCTGGTCTCCTCTCCCCTCTTCCCACACCCCAGCATCTTTCAATCCTTCCCTCCCATGGCCCTCCAAACTTGCCTTTATGTCTGACTGCATTAAAGACACACTGCTTCTGGCCAGCTCAGGGCTGTAGCGTTCCACCTGCCAGAAACACGAAGTTCCATCAGAGGTGGTGGGATGCTAGAGAGATGGCTTTGGGCTGGCCAAAAGTCTGTCTTTAGCACTGCTGACCTTAAAGGCAAGTTTGGAGGGCTGAGAGAGGGAGGGAGATTGAAAGATGTCAGAACGCTCACAAGTGGAGAGAGGAGGAAGGAACAGAGGTGCCAGGAGGAAGAGAGATATGCCAGACCACTGAAGAGGGAGATAAAGATGTCAGATTTGTAGGACAAGGAGCAGGGAGCCTAATGTGTTAATCGCATTAAGCTTTAAAGTGAGTTAAAATTTTAATGTGTTAATCATGTTAACACATTAAATGTGCAGCCCTGTTTTTTTTTTTAACTTGGTATTTTTTTCCTGGGCTCTGGTACCATAAGCCTTTATTCACAAACACCTGGGGATTTCTCCTCTATTATATGCTCTCTCCCACTCCTATCCCTATCACTTACCTCAACTGGTCAATACACCTGTCCTAGGCTGGGGCCATATATCAGGGCTTGCTCCAGAAACTGCATTATGAGCCCTGAATGTGGCCACTAGGTGTCACCTTTCAAGCAGTGATCAAACTAGAGACCCTCTGCATAACATTGTGTAGGACTGTTAAAGCGAATGCTACATACCTGTAGAAGGTATTCTCCGAGGACAGCAGGCTGATTGTTCTCACTGATGGGTGACGTCCACGGCAGCCCCCTCCAATCGGAATCTTCACTAGCAAAGGCCTTTGCTAGTCCTCGCACGCCCATGCGCACCGCACATGCACGACCGCCTTCCCACCCGAACCGGCTTGTGTTCGTCAGTCCCGTATATAGCAAGACAAAGACAAGGGAAGACACAACTCCAAAGGGGAGGCGGGCGGGTTTGTGAGAACAATCAGCCTGCTGTCCTCGGAGAATACCTTCTACAGGTATGAAGCATTGGCTTTCTCAGAGGACAAGCAGGCTGCTTGTTCTCACTGATGGGGTATCCCTAGCCCCCAGGCTCACTCAAAACAACAAACAAGGTCAATTGGGCCTCGCAACGGCGAGGACATAACTGAGATTGACCTAACAACTTATCCAACTAACAGAGAGTGTAGCCTGGAACAGAATAAACATGGGCCTAGGGGGGTGGAGTTGGATTCTAAACCCCAAACAGATTCTGAAGCACTGACTGCCCGAACCGACTGTCGCGTCGGGTATTCTGCTGCAGGCAGTAATGAGATGAGAATGTGTGGACAGATGACCACGTCGCAGCCTTGCAAATCTCTTCAATAGTGGCTGACTTCAAGTGGGCCACTGAGGCTGCCATGGCTCTAACACTATGAGCCGTGACATGACCCTCAAGAGCCAGCCCAGCCTGGGCGTAAGTGAAGGAAATGCAATCTGCTAGCCAATTGGAAATGGTGCGTTTCCCCACAGCCACTCCCCTCCTGTTGGGATCAAAAGAAACAAACAATTGGGCGGACTGTCTGTTGGGCTGTGTCCGCTCCAGATAGAAGGCCAATGCTCTTTTGCAGTCCAATGTGTGCAGCTGACGTTCAGCAGGGCAGGAATGCGGACGGGGAAAGAATGTTGGCAAGACAAAAGCAAACCTCTCATGAAGCGAACAACTAAAGGCTGTCCTGAGATCGGCTTACCTTCCACACGGTAATGGTATGCACTGATTGCGCTAAGGTGAACCCTTACAGAGTTGGTCTTGAGACCAGACTCAGACAAGTGTAGAAGGTATTCAAGCAGGGTCTGTGTTGGACAGGAGCGAGGATCTAAGGCCTTGCTGTCACACCAGACGGCAAACCTCCTCCATGAAAAGAAGTAACTCCTCTTAGTGGAATCTTTTCTGGAAGCAAGCAAGACACGGGAGACACCCTCTGACAGACCCAAAGAGGCAAAGTCTACGCTCTCAACATCCAGGCCGTGAGAGCCAGAGACTGGAGGTTGGGATGCAAAAGCGCCCCTTCGTTCTGTGTGATGAGGGTCGGAAAACACTCCAATCTCCACTGTTCTTTGGAGGACAACTCCAGAAGGAGAGGGAACCAGATCTGACGCGGCCAAAAAGGAGCAATCAGAATCATGGTGCCTCGGTCTTGCTTGAGTTTCAACAAAGTCTTCCCCACCAGAGGTATGGGAGGATAAGCATTCAGCAGGCCCTCCCCCCAATCCAGGAGGAAGGCATCCGATGCCAGTCGGCCGTGGGCCTGAAGTCTGGAACAGAACTGAGGGACCTTGTGGTTGGCTCGAGATGCAAAGAGATCTACCAAGAGGGTGCCCCACACCTGGAAGATCCGGCGCACTACTCGGGAGTTGAGCGACCACTCGTGAGGTTGCATAATCCTGCTCAACCTGTCGGCCAGACTGTTGTTTACGCCTGCCAGATATGTGGCTTGGAGCAACATGCCGTAACGGCGAGCCCACAGCCACATGCTGACAGCTTCCTGACACAGGGGGCGAGATCCGGTGCCCCCCTGCTTGTTGATGAAATACATGGCAACCTGGTTGTCTGTCTGAATTTGGATAATTTGGTGGGACAGCCGATCTCTGAAAGCCTTCAGAGCGTTCCAGACCGCTCGTAACTCCAGGAGATTGATCTGTAGATCGCGTTCCTGGAGGGACCAGCTTCCCTGGGTGTGAAGCCCATCGACATGAGCTCCCCACCCCAGGAGAGACGCATTCGTAGTCAGCACCTTTTGTGGCTGAGGAATTTGGAAAGGGCGTCCCAGAGTCAAATTGAACCAAATCATCCACCAGTACAGGGATTTGAGAAAACTCGTGGACAGGTGGATCGCGTCTTCTAGATCCCCAGCAGCCTGAAACCACAGGGAAGCTAGGGTCCATTGAGCAGATTGCATGTGAAGACGAGCCATGGGAGTCACATGAACTGTGGAGGCCATGTGGCCAAGCAATCTCAACATCTGCCGAGCTGTGATCTGCTGGGACGCTAGTACCCGGGAGACGAGGGACAGCAGATTGTTGGCCTTGTCTCCGGAAGATAGGCACGAGCCGTCCGAGAATCCAGCAGAGCTCCTATGAATTCGAGTCTCTGTACTGGGAGAAGATGGGACTTTGGGTAATTTATCACAAACCCCAGCAGCTCCAGGAGGCGAATAGTCATCTGCATGGACTGTAGAGCTCCTGCCTCGGAATTGTTCTTCACCAGCCAATCGTCGAGATAAGGGAACACTTGCACTCCCAGCCTGCGAAGCGCTGCTGCTACTACAGCCAGGCACTTCGTGAACACTCTGGGCGCAGAGGCGAGCCCAAAGGGTAGCACACAGTAATGGAAGTGACGTGTGCCCAGACGAAATCGCAGATCCTGACTGTGAGCTGGCAATATCGGGATGTGCGTGTAGGCGTCCTTCAAGTCCAGAGAGCATAGCCAATCGTTTTCCTGAATCATGGGAAGAAGGGTGCCCAGGGAAAGCATCCTGAACTTTTCCTTGACCAGATATTTGTTCAGGGCCCTTAGGTCTAGGATGGGACGCATCCCCCCTGTTTTCTTTTCCACAAGGAAGTACCTGGAATAGAATCCCAGCCCTTCTTGCCCGGATGGCACGGGCTCGACCGCATTGGCGCTGAGAAGGGCGGAGAGTTCCTCTGCAAGTACCTGCTTGTGCTGGAAGCTGTAGGACTGAGCTCCTGGTGGGCAATTTGGAGGCTTCGAGGTCAAATTGAGGGTGTACCCTTGTCGAACTATTTGAAGAACCCAACGGTCGGAGGTTACAAGAGGCCACCTTTGGTGAAAAACTTTCAACCTCCCCCCGACCGGCATATCGCCCGGCACAGACATGTTGATGTCGGCTATGCTCTGCTGGAGCCAGTCAAAAGCTCGTCCCTTGCTTTTGCTGGGGAGCCATGGGGCCTTGCTGAGCCACACGTTGCTGACGAGAGCGAGCGCGCTGGGGCTTAGCCTGGGCCGCAGGCTGGCAAGAGGGAGGATTGTATCTACGCTTACCAGAAGAGTAGGGAACAGCCCTCCTTCCCCCATAAAAACGTCTACCTGATGAGATAGATGCTGAAGGCTGCCGGCGGGAGAATTTGTCGAAAGTGTTATCCCGCTGGTGGAGCTGTTCTACCACCTGTTCGACCTTTTCTCCCAAAATGTTGTCCGCTCGGCACGGGGAGTCCACAATCCGCTGCTGGATCCTATTCGCCAGGTCGGAGGCACGCAGCCATGAGAGTCTGCGCATCACCACACCTTGAGCAGCAGCCCTGGATGCAACATCAAAGGTATCATATACCCCTCTGGCCAGGAATTTTCTGCACGCCTTCAGCTGCCTGACCACCTCCTGAAACGGCTTGGCTTGCTCAGAAGGGAGCTTGTCCACCAAGCCCGCCAACTGTCGCACATTGTTCGGCATATGGATGCTCGTGTAGAGCTGGTAGGACTGAATCTTGGCCACGAGCATAGAGGAATGATAGGCCTTCCTCCCAAAGGAGTCTAAGGTTCTGGAGTCTCTACCCGGGGGCGCCGAAGCATGCTCTCTAGAACTTTTAGCCTTCTTTAGGACCAGATCCATCACACCAGAGTCGTGAGGCAACTGAGTGCGCATCAGCTCTGGGTCCCCATGGATCCGATACTGGGATTCGATCTTCTTGGGAATGTGGGGATTAGTTAATGGCTTGGTCCAGTTCGCCAGCAATGTCTTTTTTAGGACATGATGCATGGGTACTGTGGACGCTTCCTTAGGTGGAGAAGGATAGTCCAAGAGCTCAAACATCTCAGCCCTGGACTCATCCTCCACGACCGCCGGGAAGAGGATGGCCTTAGACATCTCCCAGACAAAGGCCGCGAAAGACAGACTCTCGGGAGGAGAAAGCTGCCTTTCAGGGGAGGGAGTGGGGTCAGAAGAGAAATATCTGATGTCCTCCTCCTCCTCCCACGAGGCCTCACCATCGGTATCAGACAAGATCACGGACTTGCGTCTGAAGCAGTGCCCGACTCGACTCCGTGGGAACACGGCCACGGTAGGAGCGTCGAGAGGTGGACTCCCTCGCCAGCAATGGCGAAGCTCCCTCCGCCGACGTCGTCAGGGAGTCTGCCTGGGAGGCGGCCGTAGCCGGTACCGCAAGCAGTACCGATACCAGAGACCTCACCTCGGGCAAAGGGCCAGCCATCGCCTCACCCGATGGTACCGGTGGCGTAAGCACCCCCAGTACCGGAGAAGGGTGCAACAGCTCTCCCAGAATCTCTGGAAGAACGGCCTGGAGACTCTCATGCAGAGCGGCTGTGGAGAAAGACTGAGAAGCCGATGCAGGCGTCGAGGTCAGAGTCTGTTCCGGGCTTGGAGGCAGTTCCGGGCTGTCCAAGGGGGAGCGCATCGACACCTCCTGAATAGAGGGTGAGCGGTCCTCCCAGTGCCGATGCCTACTGGGTGCCGACTCCCTCGGCGACCCAGAGCTCTCGGTACCGAGACGGGAAGGAGACCGGTGTCGATGCTTCTTTGACTTCTTCAAGCGAAGCATGTCACCGGAGCTTCCCGGTACCGACGAGGAAGACGTAGAATCCAACCGTCTCTTCCTCGGGGCCGAGGCCGAAGAAGGTCGATCTTGGGGGGGGGGGGGGGGGGGGGGCTGTACCGCAGGAGCCCTCAGGGCAGGAGGAGACCCACCCGAAGGCTCACCGCCACCAGACAGGGGAATGGACAGCCCTCACCTGCACTCCAGACGAAGCACCACCGTCCGACGACATCAGCAATAGCGGAGGTCCCGGTACCACCGACGTCGACGCAGCCTTTCGATGTCTCTGTACCGACGATCCAGGAGGTAGAAGCCTCGATGCAGTTGATGCCGATGCAGAGGTCGAAGACTTCGATGCTGTCGACGTCGATGCACTTGACGAATCCCGTGCTGTCGTCGTCGAAGAGCCCGAGAACAACGCGTTCCACTGGGCCAATCTCGCTACCTGAGTCCTCTTTTTCAAAAGAGCACAAAGACTGCAGGCCTGCGGGCGGTGCCCAGCCCCCAGACACTGAAGACACGAAGCGTGCCTATCAGTGAGCAAAATTACCCGGGCGCACTGGGTGCACTTCTTGAAGCCGCTGGAAGACTTCGATGACATGGGCGGAAAAATCACGCAGGCGAAATCAAAATTCGCGATGATGACGAAAGGCACCAAAAAGAAGGGAGAAAAAACCCGTACCGAGGCCAAATAGGCCGGTCCCGAAAGCGAAAGGAAACTTATGCGGGGAAAAAGCTGGAAACACGGGAAAGGGGTAAAAACCGGATCGGTCTCTTTTTTTTAAGCGAAAATCGCAAAGACGCGCGAGGTCAACTTGAGGGGTACGAAATGGCGGCAAAACACGACCGTCCCGAGCGCGGACAAAAGAAGACTGACGAACACGAGCCGGTGCGGGCGGGAAGACGGTCACGCATGCGCGGTGCGCGAGGGCTAGCAAAGGCCTTTGCTAGTGAAGATTCCGATTGGAGGGGGCTGCCGTGGACGTCACCCATCAGTGAGAACAAGCAGCCTGCTTGTTCTCGGAGAATAAGCAATTATGATGGTCCAGAAATCAGTATCTCTAATTGCTATTTCACAAGTGTTTAGAAAAAAATACATAAAAATTCCGAGGTCTAATGGATGACATTGGTTGCTGTTATACTAGAGAAAAAATGATTCTCATTCTAAACCATAGAACAGCCAAAAGTTTCTTTGATTGTACCAAACCTCTAAAAGGAGGAATGAAAGCAGTGCGGGCATATAATAGATTACATTGTTTCAGTGCAGACCAGGAACGAGTGTTCTGAATCTTGTGAGCTGATTTGGATTTTTGATTTACCCCGTTTACTAAGCTGTGCTAGTTGCTGCCGCACAACATTGCCGACACAGTACATTCAAAGTGAATGGGCTGTGTCAGCATTAGCGAATGACAGCTGCTAGTGTGGTTTAGTAAACAGAGGAGTTAATTATGTGTTTTTCAAATTCTAGCTCAAGGCAAATTAAAATCAAGTACAGAGCTATCTCTCTGCTCAAGAGGCTTACAATTTAAGTTGTACCTGAGGCAACAAAAATGGAAGTACCTTCATTGGGAGATGTGAGACTTGAACCCGGGTATATTGCTAAGGAGAAGCATAGTATTCTGCTGCAACCACCTAACCTGCAAATCTATCTTACACTGAGCAGAAGTGGCATCAATAGGAAGCAATCTTGGATGTGATTTGCTAGGACAATTTGACATACCTGACCCTGCCAGTCTGAAGTATTGATAAGAATAATGTTTTCAGGTAGGTGGTCATCAGAAATCAGGATGTGGTTTAGCTGGTCATACACAGTTTTCCTGGGTATCTAAAAATCCCAATACAAATAGAAAAAAAATTGCTTTTAACAACTTAAGTCTGCCTAAAATCCAGGAAACCAAGTCAATAAAATGCAACAGAATTATCTACAAGCTAGCTGGTTCAAAGCTGATCTGACACTCAGGCTGTCTAGTTATGCAGAGTGGTCTGCAATGACTAGGATATTCTTGCCTCCACCTGTACCAAGGAAAACTAAGGACTCCTTTTACAAAGCAGCACTGCCAATTAGCAGCATGCTGAATGCAAAGAAGCCCATGTAATTCTCAAGGGCTTCTTTGCATTCAGCGCATGCTAATCAGTTGCACTGCATTGTAAAAGGAGTCCTAATTCTTTGTAACAGCTTGATTTACAAAATGTGCTTGCTTGCAATAGCAAACTGACATCTGTTAAATATGCTATAAGTTCCTTTGGAGATCAGTTTGTCATAACAGAGAATCTTTAGAAAAAAAAAGGATTGTTTAAAAAAGGGATAGTGACTATTATAAAGACAGATCTTTATTTTCTAAAAAATGGAACATAAAATTTGGGGTAGGTGCTACAATTTTGTTCAGACACAAAACATAATCATGCAGGGTCAAGCCAAAGGTCCACTAAGCCCAGTACCTTGTCACCAACAGCGGCCAATCCAGGCTGCAAGTACCTGGCATGATCCTAAAAAGTAGCTAGATTCCATGGTACTGGTACTGGCTGTCTCCAAATCTACCCTATCAGTATAGGAACTTGTTCAAACCTGATGATGCAGCCAGTACTACAGAAGTCATGAGGGAGCACCAGAGTGTGTCCCATTCTCTGAAAAGCATATTTAATTTGTTTTTCCTTTATTTTTTCATCATACTACAACAGGATAATGCAAAAGAACTAACAATGTAGGAAAAGAAAGAAAAAAAACAGAAAGGGAAATGGGATGGGACTTGACATACAGTCTCTGTGGTTAAAATCAAAGTGGTTTACATGTTACATACAAGTACTTATTTTGTACCTGGGGGCAAAGGAGGGTTAAGTGACACCCCAGAGTCACAAGGAGCTGCAGTAGGAAACTTAACCTGGTTCCCCTGGCTCTCAGGCCATTGCACTAATCATTAGGCTACTCCTCCACACCTTATATATTGGTGTCTATAAAGGCCCCATGGATAAGAACCCACCGGGGGGTGACGTGACATGCGGCTTTGATTGTATGCAAGTTCTTGTCACTGTAGTTTTGTTTTCCATATTTAATTTAATATCAGTGCTCACGTTCCATCCTTTCAATCTTCAGATAATACAGAGTGGTCACCTGCCCTCTTCTAGTGGTTCCAACTTCTAATGTCTCATATATTTTTAAATCTACTGAAAACAACAATATTCAGGCTTTTATTCAGTATGCAAAATCTGGACTAGCAATGAAACTACAGTGTAATAAATTTAAAACAAATAGGAGAAAATATTTCTTCACCCATTGCCGGAGAACGTGGTGAAGGCGGTTAGCTTGGCAGAGTTTAAAACGGGGTTAGACGGTTTCCTAAAGGACAAGTCCATAAACCGCTACTAAATGGACTTGGGAAAAATCCACAATTCCAGGAATAACATGTATAGAATGTTTGTACGTTTGGGAAGCTTGCCAGGTGCCCTTGGCCTGGATTGGCCACTGTCGTGGACAGGATGCTGGGCTCGATGGACCCTTGGTCTTTTCCCAGTGTGGCATTACTTATGTACTTAACTGAAATAATGATATTGCACCAAAGGTGGTATATATTGAAGGTTTTCCTGTATACAAGGGGGTGGAAAATACTCCTTACAGAGACAGCAGAAACAAGTAGTAATACTGCTCCAAAAACAAAGAAAGGGAATAGGAAATGGAGCTTGATGTTGAAAAACAGTAGGGGACTCCAAGCCTACACAAAGAGACGTTGAAAAGAGGGCTTTCACTGATGGGAACCCACTTGAGAGGACGAGAAAGAAAATCCATAGAGGAGAATTTCAAGCCTCAGAACCCCAAGCCTTGTTGAAATTCCAGAGGAAACCTCCAACCTATTTAATGAAAACCTGAATGAAGCAGAGATCGAAAGAAACACTTGATAAGAAATAAGCAACATTTTGTATTTTTATTATCTGTTTTATGTCACAGGTGTCCTTCTTCTGGAAAGGGAGGGTTTGCAAAGGAGCAAAGATCCTGGAGGGAGAGGACATCTCAGGATCATGGGAACAAGTGATGGGAGAGTCTTATTCCTCTGTCTGAAGATGAAGAGAATGGTGGGTGTATAAGGGGACCCTCCCATTAAGACACTCATGTGAACAGACAAGGAGATTGGATGGGGAAACCCTTTGAGGTCTAGGAAGGGACAAGTGTGAGCATGCATGAAAAACACTGGAGGATTAAAGCGGATTGTTGACTTAATAAATACACGGCTACCACACTCCTTGACTTAATAAAGAAATCCTATTATACAATACACTAGATATTATAAGTTCCCTGTGGATTACTCTAAAAGTTGAAAACAAAACCAGGAAGAGAACATCACTTGAAATCATAAAATAAACTAAATCGTCATATGCAATACATTAAATCAAAGTTTTTCCTGTCGAGAAATTTCTGAAACAGTACAGCTTCTTTCAAAAAGCCATATAATCATATGTGGAGTGCAACTGTAAATACGTGTAAAGTTGAAGTCCTCTTGTGATTTCCTGGACATGTTATTTATTACTATTTTAGCAAAGTGAGTTTTGTTGAATACATCTTTGGTGTGGTGTGATTGAGTGTTTTACACAACATGACAAGAAGAGGAATGCCTCCTTAGAGGGCCATAATCGAACGAGGCCGGCCATCTCCGGAGACAGCCCCGTAAAGTGGCGTCTCCAACCGTATTATCGAAAAAGATGGCCGGCCATCTTTCGTTTTGATAATACGGTCGGGGCCAGCCAACTCTCAACATTTGGGCCGGCCTTAGAGATCACCAGCGTTAGAGATGGCCACCATTGGTTTTCGCCGATACTGGAAACTCATGGCGGCCATCTCAAACCCAGCCAAATTCAAGGCACTTGGTCGTGGGAGGAGCCAGTATTTGTAGTGCACTGGTCCCCCTCACATGTCAGGACACCAACCGGGCACCCTAGGGGGCACTGCAGTGGACTTCAGAAATTGCTCCCAAGTGCATAGCTCCCTTACCTTGGGTGCTGAGCCCCCTAAAAAAACCCCAAATCCCACTGCCCACAACTGTACACCACTATCATAGCCCTGAGGGATGAAGGGGGGCACCTACATGTGGGTACAGTGGGTTTGGGGTTTTTTTTGGAGGGCTCCCATTTACCACCACAAGTGTAACAGGTAGAGGGGGGATGGGCCTGGGTCCGCCTGCCTGAAGTGCACTGCACCCACTAAAAACTGCTCCAGGGACCTGCATACTGCTGTCACGGAGCTGGGTATGACATTTGAGGTTGGCATAAAGGCTGGCAAAAAAATGTTTTGTTTTTTTTTTGGTGGGAGGGGGTTGGTGCCCACTGGGGGAGTAAGGGGAGGTGATCCCCCATTCCCTCCGGTGGTCATCTGATCAGTTGGGGCACCTTTTTGAGGCTTGGTTGTGAAGAAAAAGGGACCAAGTCAGCCAAATGCTCATCAGGGCTGGCTTTCTTTTTTCCATTATTGGCCGAAGTCGGCCATCTCTTAACCACGCCCCTGTCCCGCCTTTGGTACACTGACAAACACGCCCCCTTGAACTTTTGCCGGCTCCGTGACGGAAAGCAGTTGAAGCCGGCCAAAATTGGCTTTCGATTATAGCGACTTGGCCAGGTTTAGGAGATGGCCGGCCTTCTCGTTCGAAAATAAGCAGGCTGGCCTCCTGGATCCAACTCCGTCTCTGATCATAAGTACATAAGTATTACCATACTGGGACAGTCCGAAGGTCCATCAAGCCCAGCATCCTGTTTCCAACAGTGGCCAATCCAGGTTACAACCACCTGGCAAGATCCCAAAACAGTGCAATACATTTTATGCTGCTTATCCCAGAAATAAGCAGTGGATGTTCCCATTTTAATAACGGCTTATGAACTTTTCTTTTAGGAAGCTATCCAAACCTTTTTTAAACCCCGCTAAGTTAACTGCTTTTACTACTTCTCTGACACAGAATTACAGAGTTAAATTACACATTGAGTGAAGAAATATTTTCTCCAATTCGTTTTAAATTTACTACTTTGTAGCTTCATTGTGTGCCCCCTAGTCCTAGTATTTTTGGAAAGAGTAAACAAGCAATTCATGTCTACCCATTCCACTCCACTCATTATTTTATAGATCTCTATCATATCTCCCCCTTCAGCCGTCTTTTCTCCAAGCTGAAGAGCCCAAGCTGCTTTAGCCTTTCCTCATAGGGAAGTCGTCACACTCCCTTTATCATTTTTGTTACCTTTCTCTGTACCTTTTCTAATTCCACTATATCTTTTTTGAGATGTGGTGACCAGAATTGCACACAATATTCAAATTGTGGTCGCACCACGGAGCAATACAAAGACATTATAACATCCTCATTTTTGTTTTCCATTCCTTTCCTAATAATACCTAACATTCTATTTGTTTTCTTAGCCGTCGCACACTGAGCAGAGGGTTTCAACGTATCATCAACGATGACGTCTAGATCCCTTTCCTGGTCGGTAATTCCTAATTTGGAAGCTTGCATTTCATAGCTATAGTTCAGGTTCCTCTTTCCCACATGCATCACTTTTCACATTAAACATAATCTGCCAGCGATCCAAGATGGCGGCGCAACAAGTTGTGTGAAGAGACACTCTGAAACCTGACTTGGAAATACAAATTTTCCTGCGATAAAATGCCGCACACCAAAAGAAAGGGAGTGACGCGGATAGTTCCCCCACCTACCTCGACTCCCTCGACGACCCAAGAAGGCCTCGAACGTTTCTTCGCGCCAGTCTCCCAATCTATTGGAGGTATGGATCCCATAGAGGGGATCTCCAGGGAAGCGGGGACTCTGCTGGGAGAGGAAATATCTCTCTCTCCACCGTTAACTATGAAACCTCCGTGTCCGGCGTCAGTAGCGAAGCCCGATGAGAAGCGCTGCCCTACCGGAAGTGTTGCGGGCAAGGTTCCCAGTGCGGGTCGGGAGACGTTAGAGCAGACGCCGGGAGCAGAAGCAGGAGCCTCAGGACGAACGCAGGAGGTAAATCTAGCAATGATATGGACAATGCTGAATAAAATGGATGTGACGTTACAACAGACCTCAGGAGAAGTCAGCACTTTTGATAAAAAATTTCAAGATTTGAATTCAAAGATAGACCTGATTAAAGGGGAAATAGCTGAGAAAGTAACTGATCTTCAGCAGAAAGTAGATTCTATTCAAGAATTTAAAAGTGGAGTGATAAAAGATAATTTTGAGATTCGAAGAAGAGTGGAACAAATTGAAAATTTTAATAGAAGACTTAATTTGCGACTATTGAACTTTCCTCAACTCCCTGGGATTAACCCACATGACTTATTCAAAAAATACCTCAATGAAGTTTTGAAAATTCCCCTGACTGCAATACCGCCTGTAAACAAATTATATTATATTTCAGCTTCTAAAGGAGAATTGGGAAAAAAAACAAGATGTATCACACACTAATTTAGATCTTGATGATATATCAGCTATATTGGAACAAACTGTAGATGAGACTACGCAAAGGTCAACTTTGATTGCTTCCTTAATTTTTGAACAGGATTTGAATAATATTATGAAAATGTATTTTAGGAATTTACAAACCTGTTTTGGTGGAGTAAAGGTGCAGATTTTTCCTGACGTTACAAAATCAACCCAACAAAGAAGGAAAGCCTTCTTGGCATTAAAAAAAAGAACGCTTGAGATAGGAGGGATGTTTTTTCTTGCCTATCCTTGTAAATGTCTTGTTAGATTGGGCCAGGTTAAATACACCTTTTATTCACCAGATAGTCTAAAATCATTTCTTGATTCTAAACAACTGTAGTAGTTAGAATATTATGGGAGAACTTAAGCCGCCTTAGTTACTTTTGATTAAAGATTTGTAATAATTCTTCCCTAACTATGATCGCCCTTTTTTAATATAATGGGGTCTAAGAAAGCTTAATTAATCATGATTAAAAGAAGAAGTTTTATATTTAGGAAGTATGTTTCTATTTTCTTTGACGATTCACTTTTTGAATGTTGTTATTGTTTCCTAAATAACGTGTTATGGCTGTATTTCAAAACAAGTGTATCCTTGTTTAAATGAAAAATTAATAAACAAATTGAACTATAATCTGCCATTTAGAAGCTCAGTCTTCCAGTCTTGGAAGATCCTCTTGTAATTTTTCACATTCTTCTTGCGATTTAACAACTTTGAATAACTATGTCATCAGCAAACTTAACTCCCTCACTGGTTATTCCTATCTCTAGATCATTTCTAAATATGTTTAAAAAACAGCAATCCCAGCACAGACCCCTGGGGAACCCATTATCTACCCTTCTCCATTGATAATACTGACCATTTAACCCTACTCTGTTTTCTATCTTTTAACCAGATTTTAATCCACAATAGAACACTACCTCCTATCCCATGACTCTCCAATTTCCTCTGGAGTCTTTCATGGGGTACTTTGTCAAATGCCTTTTGGAAATCCAGATAAACAATAACCGACCGGTTCACCTTTAACCACGTTTGTTCACTCCTTTAAAGAAATGTAATAGGTGAGGCAAGATTTCCTGTCACTAAATCCATATTTGCTTTGTCTCATTAATCCATGCCTTTGAATAAGCTCTGTAATTTTGTTCTTTATAACAGTATAACATTTTGCCCGGCACCGATGTCAGGCTCACCGGTCTAATTTCCCAGATCACCTCTGGATCCTTTTTTAAAAATCGGTGTTACATTGGCCGCCCTCTAATCTTTTGGTACCATGTTTGATTTTAAAGATAAATTACAATAGTTCTGCAAGTTCATTTTTCAATTCTACCAGTACTCGGGGATGAATACCATCCGGTCCAGGTGATTTGATACTCTTCAATTTGTCAAACTGAACCATTACATCCTCCAGGTTTAGAGAGATTTCATTCAGTTCCTCTGACTCATCAGCTTTGAATACCATTTTTGGCACTGGTATCTCTCCCAAATTTTTCTTGGTGAAGACAGAAGCAAAGAATTCATTTAATCTCTCCACTATGGCTTTGTCTTCCCTGATTGCCCCTTTTACCCCTCGGTCTTCTTTAAGTCCAACTGCTTCTTTTGCCGGCTTCTTGCTTTTAGTATACCTAAAAAAAGTTTTACTATCCTGCTTATAATCGAACGAGAAAAACGCCCAAGTTCCGACCTAAATCGGGAGATGGACGTTTATCTCACAAAAACGAATAACGCGGTATAATCGAAAGCTGAACTTGGACGTTTTCAACTGCACTCCATCGCGGAAGCGTACAAAGTTGACGGGGGCGTGTCGGAGGCGTGGTGAAGGCGGGACTGGGGCATGGTTATCACCCGAACAGAGATGGGCGCCTTTCGCCGATAATGGAAAAAAAGTATGCGTTTGTAGCTAGAATTTAGGGCACTTTTCCTGGACCCTGTTTTTGCATGAATAAGGCCCCAAAAAGTGCCCTAAATGACCAGATTACCCCCAAAGGGAATCGGGGATGACCTCCCCTGACTCCCCCAGTGGTCACTAACCCCCTCCCACCACAAAAAATGATGTTTCACAACTTTTTATTTTCACCCTCAAATGTCATACCCACCTCCCTGGCAGCAGTATGCAGGTCCCTGGAGCAGTTGTTAGGGGGTGCAGTGGACTTCAGGCAGATGGACCCAGGCCCACCCCCCCCCCCTACCTGTTACAATTGTGCTGCTTAATGCTTAGTCGTCCAACCCCCCCCAAACCCACTGTACCCACATGTAGGTGCCCCCCCCTTCACCCCTTAGGGCTATAGTAATGGTGTAGACTTGTGGGCAGTTGGTTTTGAGGGGGATTTGGGGGGCTCAACACACAAGGGAAGGGTGCTATGCACCTGGGAGCTCTTTTACCTTTTTTTTTTGTTTTTGTAAAAGTGCCCCCTAGGGTGCCCGGTTGGTGTCCTGGCATGTAGGGGGACCAGCGCACTATGAATCCTGGCCCCTCCCACGAACAAATGCCTTGGATTTATTCGTTTTTGAGCTGGGCGCTTTCATTTTCTATTATCGCTGAAAAACAAAAACGCCCAGCTCACAAATTGTCGAATAAAACATGGACGTCTATTTTTTTCGAAAATACGGTTCGCTCCGCCCCTTCACGGACCCGTTCTCGGAGATAAACGCCCATGGAGATAGACGTTTTCGTTCGATTATGCCCCTCTATGTGTTTTTGCCTCCAACACAATCTTTTTTCAAAGTCCCTCATTGCCTTCTTTATCATCACTTTGCATTTGACTTGCCATTCCTTATGATGTTTCTTATTATTTTCAGTCAAATCCTTCTTCCATTTTCTGAAGGATTTTCTTTTAGCACTAATAGCTTCCTTCACCTCACTTTTTAACCATGCCAGATGTCATTTGGTCTTCCTTCCTCCTTTTTTAATACACAGAATATATTTGGCCTGGGCTTCCAGGATGGCATTTTTGAACAGCATCCATGCCTGATGTAAATTTTTGACCTTCTCAGCTGCTCCCATAGTCTCCTTTTTGAAAGTTAAATGCTAATGTATTAGATTTCCTGTGTGTACTTACTTATCTTGAACTGATATTGATTATGGATCCCAGTCCAGCTCATGTTGCTATGGACCTTTGAGGAGAGACCCAGGTAAACTCCTACCAGGCTGGGGTTACACTTGACAGGTTGAAATCATATACAAAATTTAATCCAGAGAGATCAGGTGACAATGTGCTGACCGGAGAGGCTGCATTTGTTGGAGCTCCTCCTGAAACTTAATTATACAAAAATCACCAGTGGAGGTGACATCTAAATCTTGCAAGAAAGATAAAGACAAGAAGGCTACATGTATAAATAGGACCAAGATGGCGGAGAGTGCCGAAGATCCAACTGTGGTAAACCCCTGTTTTATTGCAGCGAATCATGGAGGCAGTGGTGCGAGCACTGAAGGATCAATTTGATGGGCTCACTGAGCAGTTCACTGCATTATCTCAAACGGTGGTGGAATTTGGAAACTGCATGACAGACACAGCTTAGCACTGCTGAAAAGACAGTGGGTAAAGCACATTCGGAGCTTACAACTCTTCAATCTGCGCTGCTTCAATGCGAGACAAGCTTGAAGATTTGGAGAATCGTTCCCAAAGAAACATCTCCATTTTTTGAGATTTCCATACACAGTGAAGGAGGCCAAATTGGGGCTTTTGGAAAACCGGATTGTGGTGGAAATTTTAGCCAAAAACCTCTGGGGACACTACTTATTGAATGTGCACACAGCTAGGCTGAGCTGCACCGATAAAAATAGGAACATATGTGATCATCATGCGTTTTCTTAATGTCGGCCATAAAGATTTGGTTCTGCAGAGATATCGCCAATGCAAGGGCTTGCGCTATCAATGTAAAAAAATCTTGATATTTCAAGATTATTCTGCAGGAGTGACTTGCATTCAGCACTGTATACAGAACAATGCCTGAGAAGAATGTTCGTTTCACTCTTCAATATCCAGCACGCCTTAGAGTTACTGCATAATGGAGTTCCACTTGTGACCGCAGGAGGCAAAATCAGCAACTTCCCAATCTGATTGCAGATTACACCTTGGTCTTTCTTTGGGACACCACTTACTGTGCATCGGGTGAGTGTGAGCCTTGGAAGCAGCTAGATTTTTTTCTGTCACCATTTGGGGCTGGAAGGGTCTGTGCATATGAACATAAAGCAGCAGCAGCAACTGCTAGCTTACCCTCTATGCCCCACTTACTCTTCTGCACAAGTCCGCAGCAGCAATCAAATAGGAACCACCAGCTTCCCTTCATTTTCTTCTCTTCCCTATCACTGCCTGCCCAACTAGATAAGAGCAAATGAAATTAAATCATCTGACGGCCAGAGCCTGTGTGTGCCACTGCTGGTTTCCCTCCCCAAAACAGAAAGTTACACCACGAGGATGGAAGAAGGGGAGGGACACCGGCCACAGATTGGCCCTGCAGATGGGTTTCTTTCATTTACACTCATCTAATCAGACAGCCAGCGGCAGGGAAGGGAAGGGAAACTGGCAGTTCCTATCTGGTGTTGCTGCCATAGACTCACACAGGCAGTGGCCTGGAGGTGTGACTGAAAAGGGAGTAGAGTGAAGTGGAGTGAAGTGAAGCACGGGAAGTGGGGGGGAGAGAAAGAGACGGAGCAATCGTAGGGTAAGGGGGATGAGAGATGGATCAATGCTGCATGGTGGGGGGTTGGGGAAAGAGACAGGACTATTGGGGGGATAGACAGGCAATGATGGATGGAGGTGGCAGAGAGAAATTGGGCAAGGGTGGATGCTAGAGGATGAGAGATTGAATGGTGATGTTATATGGGGAAGAAAGAGAGAGAAGTGATGGGGGCCGAGAGAGGCAGAGGGGCAATTCTGAATTGGAGGGGAAAAACGAGGTACTGTTGCATGGAAGGGAATGAGAGACAGGGGCAATGTTCAGAGGGCAGAGAGAGAGAGAAAGAGAGAGAGGAGATGCTATATAGTAGGCAAACAGAAAACTGGATATTCTGGATGGAAGAGGAGAGAGGAGATACTGGTTGGTGGGGGTGGGAGCGGAGAGGCTACATGGAAGGGGGGGGAAAGAGAAGTTGCTGCATGACTGGAAAGAGGGAAAAGAGACAGGAGACGATGCATGGTTGGCAGGAAAGAGAGACCCACAGACAGGAAGACGTTGGATGGGGAAAAAGGGGGAGAAAGGGAAAGAGTTGGTGACAGACTGGGGAATTAGAGAAGCAACAGGGGCAGGTGGAAAGCTGTAGATAGATGCAGATTTAAAAAGTGGGGGATTGAAGACTGGATACTAAGAATGAATGAATTCTGAGTGGGCAGAGAGGCAGTAAAACAGACGAAAGCTGAATGGAAAATATCAATGTCAGAAACGGATGTAGTAGAAGAGATGAAGACACAGAGAGAGAAAAAGGAGAAATGAACAGGAGACCCTGGAAAGAGTTATGAGAAGATAAGAAAACAGTAGTCAGAGACTGTGACCTACAATTAGAAAAATTAAATGTCCAGACAACAAAGGTAGAAAAAATAAATTTAGGGTGAAATAATGTGGAATATTAGTCTAAATTAAAGTTAATAAGTTAAAAAAAGCCACACAAAATAAAGTGATATCTTTTTATTGAACTAAATACATTTTTTGACTAGCTTTCGGAGACCAAAATCTAAATTCCTCACGTAAGTAAACTATCCTGACCTGAGGAAGGAGGTTTTGGCCTCTGAAAGCTAATCAAAAAATGTATGAAATTAGTCCAATAAAAAGGTGTCACCTTATTTTCTCTTTTAGTTGTATTTTTATACATTAATTTTTAATTTCATGAGTAGAATGTGTTCATTTTTAAGTTTACATCTGCTGTCTTTATAATTTACAAAGTAGAAAAGGAAATGCATTACTGTTTCTAGTTCTCTGGTATTATACTATATGTAGAGTCCAGTTTCTGGGGGTTTTAGTTTGATTTTTGTCTACATACTTCTATCTTTACTTTGTGGGTACTTATCCCATGCTTGGTGAGGGTCTATCTGTGTGAAAAAGGCCAGTTATTCTGATATCATTAAATGTCTGTGTAGAATCGATTTGTAGTAATCCAGATTTTTACATAGAGGGGCATTTTTGAAAGAAACGTCCAATTTAGTCATCTTTGCAAAACGGCGAAATCCAGGGGCGGGGAAACCCGTATTTTCAAAAAAAGATGGACATCCATCTTTTGTTTCAAAAATACCGTCAGAGACGTCCAAATCCTTAAATTTGGACGTCCCTAGATTTAGATGTCCTTGGATCTGGACATTTCTGACTTTCGGTGATTTTCGAAACCAAAGACGTCCATGTCAAAAACATCCAAATGCAAGCCATTTGGACATAGGAGGAGCCAGCATTTGTAGTGCACTGGCCCCCCTGACATGCCAGGACACCAACCGGGCACCCTAGGGGGCACTGCAGTGGACTTCATAAATTGCTCCCAGGAACATAGCTCCCTTACCTTGTGTGCTGAGCCCCCCAAACTGTACACCACTATCATAGCCCTTACGGGTGAAGGGGGAACCTTTATATGGGTACAGTGAGTTTGTGGTGGGTTTTGGACAGCTCGCTGTTTCCTCCACAAATTTAAGAAGTAGGAGGGGTATGGGCCTGGGCCTGTCTGTCTGAAGTGCACTGCAGTACCCACTAAAACTGCTCCTGGGACCTGCATGCGCTGTCATGGACCTGAGTATGACATCTGAGGCTGGCACGAAATATTTTTAAAGATGTTTGTTGAGAGTGGGAGGGGGGTTAGTGACCACTGGGGGAGTAACGGGAGGTCATCCCCGATTCCCTCCAGTTGCCATCTGGTCATGTCAGTCACCTTTTTGTGCCTTATTCGTAAAAACACCACGTCCGGGTGAAAACGTCCAAGTGTTCGTCAGGGATGTCCTTGCTTTTTTCGATTATGGGTCAAAGACATCCAAGTGTTAGGCCCAAGTCCCGCCTTCGCTAAGCCTCCGACACACCCCCTTGAAATTTGGATGTCCTTGAGACAGACTACAGTTGGAGATGTCCAAAATCGGGTTTTGATTATACCGATTTGGACGTCTCTGGGAGAAGGACGTCCATCTTCCGTTTTATGTCAAAAGATGGACATCCTTCTATTTCGAAAATGAGCCTGATTGTAACATAGCAAGTGATGGCAGAAAAAGACCTGTACAGTGCCATCCAGTCTGCCCAACAAGATACACTCATATGTGCTACTTTATATGTATACCTGACCTTGATTTGTATCTGCAATTTTTAGGGCACAGACCGTAGAAGTCTGCCCAGCACTAGCCCCGTCTCCTAACCATTAGCCCCGCCTCCTAACCATCGGTGCTACCACCCAATCTCGGCTAAGCTTCTGAGGATCTATTTCTTCTGAACAGGATTCCTTTATGTTTATCCCACACTTTTTTAAATTCCGTTACCGTTCAGTAGGTATATTAAACCCTTTAGTGTCCAATGTTCCCATCAATCTGTTCCCATATGGCTTATTACGGGAACATTGGACACTAAAGGGTCAATGTTCCTGTGTCCACTGATATGTTTACAGCATTTGCTTTTTCTTGGTAGGCCTTTGTTGTGTGACTCTTGGAAGTAAGTGCTATGAAGGTACAGTAGATTTGTTCCTATTTGTTTTTAAAGTATTACCATGTAATTTTATTGAGTGTCCCCTGGTCGTTGTACTTTTTGGAAGAGTGAAAAATTGATTCACTTTTACCTGTTCTACACCACTCAGGATTTTCTAAACCTCAATCATATCCCCCCCCCCCCTTCAGCTGTTGATTTTCCAAGCTGAAGAGCCTTAACTTCTTTAGCCTTTCCTTATATGGGAGAAGTTCCATCCCATTTATCATTTTGGTGGAGGGATATATGCCACTGCAGTAATTTTGCTGCAGGATGTGTCATGTGTTGAGAGGTTGACCAGACTCAAGACTACAACAATGGCAAAGTTTAAGTTATGGGATAATGCAACTTTATTTAATATGTCTGTATTTCCAAGGTTTCCACAAATGTGTATGTGGTTTATGTTGATGCAGTGGAGATCAACCACCAAGATCGAGGAACGTGGAACACTACGAACAGTGAACAGGAGCAAGAGAGTAGTGTAACCAACAGGACACTTCCAAAAGGACAAAAGGAAGTCAGAGATTATTAAACACAAGGTTTATTCATAAAAGGACTCGACACAGCAATGTGTTTCAGCAATAGTGCCTGCCTCAGCAGTCTAAAAACAGATACATAAAACATATTTACAAAATCGTAAAAATACAGCTAAAACAGATGAAGCAATTCTAAGTTGCAAATAAATATACAAACATATTGTTAACGAATGAAACAATGATATATATTAAGAAAAAAAGAATCATGTATATTAAAAAATATAAATAGTAAGATGACCATAGGAAGATACTCTTATAAAAAGTCAATTATAAAACTGGAAATCCAATATGAAGTATAATTATTGCTTTCTACAAAAAGTGCTTACTTCATCTTTAAATTTTGCAAAGAATAAATTTAAAAAGACAGAGACAGAAATAGGGATGATTCCATATAGACACTGACCTTATATGAATAGTAATTAAACAATGTCTGTGTATTATGTCTTAAAAATATACAGACTGGATAAGTACTCAGCTTTTCACCTTGCACATTTGTTTTAAAAGATTGAAAGTTTAAAGTATTTAGTCCATTACTTTGCACATTTGGTTTAAAAAGATTGAAAAATTGTAGCACAGTAGTGTCGGGAAGCAATAATATAGAAAAAAAAAGAAAAAAAAGTCTTCCGAACTCACTGCAGGGATACCCGATGAAAGAAACGCTATACCATTTCAGAGCAGTATGCTTGACTGCATGAGAAGTGGCAAAATCATCTGAGGGTTCCCTTGCTACTCATGGGTGTGTACTGTATTACAAATATTGGATGAGTGGACTAGTGCATTGGTGACAGCTGAGACTTTAATAATCGGTGGCTAAGGTCCTGGTTTATTTTGTTTAATAAAAATATACAGAGCAGGTGAGATGCAATAGTCTATGAATAGAAATAAATTGGAATATAAAAAAACATCTGGAAAGAAGGAGCTCTACAAAGATGATCCTGGTAATGTTTTGAAGGGAAACGTGCTTACCAAAGAAGAAAAAGATTTTAAAAAATACTGTGTACTGATACCGTCAATCAAAGCTAGTAAGCAGAAAAACAGAGCAGAAGCAAACTCTGAAGTGTGGAAAGACAAAAGAATGGTAAAAATATTTTACGACTGTGCCTTAGATCAAAGCTAGTGAACAGAAAGGCAGAGCGGTAAGAGACTTGAATTGCAGAAAGAAAAAAGAAGGAAGAAACTTAAAATGCATGGGGACCATAAATAGAATTACACCACCTACATATTTTGGTAGTTTCAAACGGGGAGATTATAGCATAATGAAAAATACTTAAAACATGTAGCTGTGTCAAAGGTGCTGAAAATATGCATCAGTGAAACATTCTCCGTCTATGAACAATAGCTCTACTACACAAGAGTACCATACCTTTAAAAAGACTCCAATCTTGCACCAAGTGCAGTCTAAAACAAATGTGCCAGCAGTAGATCACAAACGCTATCAAAAAAGAAGGAGCTGCTGTGCAGGTAAAAGTTAATATGGTATTTGAAATTGTGGTGGTGCCAAAATGAGAGAAAATGCCACATATGTGCATTCAAGTTTAAAACATTGGGACGCGAGTCTGAAAATAGGCACTGATGTGATTGTAAAAACCATGGGTCTTTTCTGGAGAGCAGACAGCATAAATGATCTTAAAAGGATACACTGATTAAGAAGCAATAAATTGCAAAACATACAGAAACATATATGGATAAAGACCTATATATAAAAAAAACCTTTGGAAATGTGAACCTGTGTCCCTTAAAAAAATGTAAAAATATATTGTTTATGTACATTGTATGCATAGATGCAAATTATCTTTAGTGTGTACATTTGTGCCTTTGGAGCTCCAATTACTCAAGGTTAACACATTACACTGTACATCTATATAAATAAAAATGTAAATGTCCGTTTGTTCAAAATCTTAAATCTCCGAAAGTTCTTCACCGATTGCTTTCAAATTTAGACACAACGTTGCATTCGAATACGCGCATGTTTTTATATACCTACTATTATATAGATGTCACAGCTGTCGTACTCGCGGAGCGGAAGCAGTGCTACGAGTAATTGCAAATGAAACCGAGGAAGAACGGCCATCAGCGAACGAGCGAAACAGACAAAGAATGGCTCAAATAAGTGCCGAGGAAGCAGCAGAGCGACGTGCAACCAGACTTGACGATGCATGGTTGCGAGCATGGCGATCGCGTTCTGCAGCTTCAGATCTGCTTCGTTCTCAATATAATCAACGCGACAGGCTGAGAGTGGCTTAAATATCCCACAGTTCTTCACCGATTGCTTTGAAATTACGCACATGTTTTTATATACCTACTATTATATAGATGTCACAGCTGTCGTACTCGCGGAGCGGAAGCAGTGCTACGAGTAATTGCAAATGAAACCGAGGAAGAACGGCCATCAGCGAACGAGCGAAACAAAGAATGGCTCAAATAAGTGCCGAGGAAGCAGCAGAGCGACGTGCAACCAGACTTGACGATGCATGGTTGCGAGCATGGCGATCGCGTTCTGCAGCTTCAGATCTGCTTCGTTCTCAATATAATCAACGCGACAGGCTGAGAGTGGCTTAAATATCCCACAGTTCTTCACCGATTGCTTTGAAATTACGCACATGTTTTTATATACCTACTATTATATAGATGTCACCGCTGTCGTACTCTCGGAGCGAAAGCAGTGCAACGAGTAATTGCAAATCAAACTGAGGAGGAACGGCCATCACCGAATGAGTGAAACAGACAAAGAATGGCTCAAATACGTGCAGAGGAAGCAACAGAGTGACGTGCAGCCAGACTTGACGATGCACGGTTGCGAGCACGGCGATCGCGTTCTGCAGCTTCAGATCTGCTTCGTTCTCAACAGAATCAACACGACAGGCTGAGAGTGGCTTAAATCTCCGAACGTTCTTCACCGATTGCTTTGAAATTTCGACACAACGTTGCATTCGAATAAGCGTGTGTTTTTATATACCTACAATTGCAAATCAAACTGAGGAAGAACGGCCATCACCGAACGAGCGAAACAGACAAAGAATGGCTCAAATACGTGCAGAGGAAGCAACAGAGCGACGTGCAGCCAGACTTGACGATGCACGGTTGCGAGCACGGCGATCGCGTTCTGCAGCTTCAGATCTGCTTCGTTCTCAACAGAATCAACACGACAGGCTGAGAGTGGCTTAAATCTCCGAACGTTCTTCACCGATTGCTTTGAAATTTCGACACAACGTTGCATTCGAATAAGCGCGTGTTTTTATATACCTACAATTGCAAATCAAACTGAGGAAGAACGGCCATCACCGAACGAGCGAAACAGACAAAGAATGGCTCAAATACGTGCAGAGGAAGCAACAGAGCGACGTGCAGCCAGACTTGACGATGCACGGTTGCGAGCACGGCGATCGCGTTCTGCAGCTTCAGATTTGCTTCGTTCTCAACAGAATCAACATGACAGGCTGAGAGTGGCTTAAATCTCCGAACGTTCTTCACCGATTGCTTTGAAATTTTGACACAACATTGCATTCGAATAAGCGCGTGTTTTTATATACCTACAATTGCAAATCAAACTGAGGAAGAACGGGCATCAGCGAACGAGCAAAACAGACAAAGAATGGCTCAAATATGTGCAGAGGAAACAGCACAGTGAAAAACATCGCTCGAGGCTCTTGATCGATCATTGCAAGATTTGCGTGGAAACATCAGACCATTTGGGAACATTAATATTGCTTGCAGGAGATTTCAGGCAAACATTACCTGTAGTTCCTCGATCGACACCAGCGGATGAAATAAATGCTTGCCTAAAATACTCTACTTTGTGGCAACACATAAAGACGTTAAACTTAACTACAAATATGCATGTCCAGCTGCAAAACGATCAATCAGCTCAGATACTCTCACATCAATTGCTGAAAATTGGGAACGGAAAGGTGCCGGTTGATCTGACCTCAGGACGAATTTCATTGCCTCATAACTTTTGCAATTTAATGACCTCAAAAGAACCATTGGTTGAAAAAGTATTTCCCAATATTCAAACCAATTATAAGAATCACGATTCGCTGAGTGAACGAGCTATTCTTGCGGCCAAGAACAAAGACGTCTACGAACTGAACAATATTATTCAGTCTAACATTCAAAGCGAGCCACTCACATACAAGTCCGTCGACACTAATCTGGAAGCAGATGAAGCGCTTAATTATCCAACAGACTTTTTCAATTCACTCGATCTGCCAGGGATGCCACCGCACGTACTGCAATTGAAAATCGGCGTGCCAATTATCATGTTGCGAAATATCAACCAGCCAAAGCTTTTCAACTGCACGTGGCTTGCAGTAAAAAAATTAATGAGCAATGTCCTACAAGCAACAATCTTGACAGGACCTTTCAAAGGTGAACATGTCCTCAATTCCTCGCATTCCTATGATTCCAACAGATATGCCATTTCAATTTAACAGATTGCAATTCTCAATTCGATTGGCATTTGCAATCACCATCAACAAAGCTCAGGGCCAATCTTTAGAATTCACCCGTTTACATCTACACACAGATTGCTTCTCACATGGACAATGATATGTTGCATGTTCTACAGTCGGCAAGCCAGACAATCTCTATCTCTGCACACACAATGGAACAACAAAAAATATTGTATACCCACAAGCATTGTGAAATTAAACATATTAGAAACGTGCGCTTCCTCTTTTCTTTCTTTTCCACTTAACCAGACTGAGCCACAGCAACGCGTGGTCGGGTAGAGCTAGTATCTAATAAAAAAAATATATGAAATAAAGCATCTGCTCTGAAGAAATGTTTATGTATGTTGTTTAGAGTAAATACCAAACTCATGGTAATGGACTGCGAGGTTTTTGTAAAGGGTGATAGATATATAAGTTATGATTGTATAAAAGTCCACAATTTACATTATAATGTACAAATGTAAGCATGACAACAACATTCATAAGGTATAAAAAGACAAATTGTAAAATGAACAGATTATAAAAGACCAAAAGATTAAAATCTAAACACATCAAATATTTATAAAAGCACATTGTTCATTAAAAAGGAGACAAGGAGGCATATTTTCAAAGCACTTAGCCTTCCAAAGTTCCACAGAAACCTATGGAACTTTGGAAGGCTAAGTGCTTTGAAAATATGCCTCATTCTGTTCTAAAAGTATAAAACAAATATAAAAAAGCATATACAAAAGTTGATGGAATAAAACCTGATGCTTATTGCACTGCTCTTACATCAGAGAACTCATGCTATGTTTATAAACCACGTGAAAAAGTATTGGTGTATTAAAAAAGGTGTAGTATTTAAATAATACATAATGACCACGACTGGAGAAATTTATATGTGGAAATATAAATGAGCAACCAGACAGATACTGTAGACAAGTGTAAGGGCATATTTGTAAGACTGTTTCTAGAGTGGAAGAGAGAAAAAAGAGAACAGATTGGAAAGGGTGTGTAATCTATGTAGAGAAAGGGTGTGTAATCTATGTAGAGAAAGGGTGTGTAATCTAAATTAAGCCCGGCGGGAATTAATGTTGGGAAGAAGAAAATCAGTCTCTGTTCTTCTTGAAGTATCTGATCCATATGTCCCCTACACCAGTTACTTTTGAAAACTTCAAATTAGCTAATGTATGTCCAGTACTCAGCCAATGGTCTATGAAAGGTACTGTTTTATTGTTTCTGTTAATATTATTTCGATGCTCAACTATTCTAGTTTTTACCATTCTCTTAGACTTGCCAACTTATAGTAGCTTGCACGAGCACACGATGATATAAATGACACTGGTGGTAGTACAATTAGATGTATAATTGAGTTTATATTCCTTGTTGGTGAGAGGGTGTGTAAATGATATATCCAAGGCATGTTTACAGACACTGCATGATCCACATTTGGTATGTCCCAAAGGTCGTACATTATTCTTACTTAGGTAATCTGGGAGGCAAGAAGGGACTAATTTTTCTTTTAAGTTCTTCTCTTTTGAATATGAAACAATAAGTCATTTGTCTTTAAAGCAGTTGTGGCCCTTGAGGATATGCCAATAGCATTGAATGCTTCTTTGGATTTGTCCTGCCAGGTGTGAAAACGTAAGGGTACAAACAACGTCGGGCGATGTTCTGTTCTTTGTGGATTTCAGTAGCTCTTCTCAGTCTTCATTACTCACCTTATCATCCCAGTTATATATGTTGTTCAGGATAACCTCTGCTTTCTAATCTTCATTTCATAACAGTTGCCTGCTGATTGAAATCAAAATTGGTGCAAATTCTCCTTAGGTGAAGGAACTGGCACCCATAAATGCATTTCCAACTGACTCATACTCACCTTGGTCATCATTGCCTTAACTAATAAATATTTTGCTTTCAAAATGTTTACTACCAGCAAATCAAAGGGACTGCAATGGGGGCCTCCATAGTAGCTATGCTAGTACTACTACTACTACTTAACATTTCTAGAGCGCTACTAGGGTTACGCAGCGCTGTACAATTTAACAAAGAGAGACAGTCCCTGCTCAAAGAGCTTACAATCTAATAGACAAGTGAACGGTCGGTCCGAAAGGGGCAGTCAAATTGGGGCAGTCTGGATTCACTGAACGGTAAGGGTTAGGTGCCGAACGCAGCATTGAAGAGGTGGGCTTTAAGCAAAGACTTGAAGACAGGCAGGGAGGGGGCTTGGTGTAAGGGCTCAGGAAGGTTGTCTCATAGACTGAGAACATTTCACCGACGCATACCTTCACAGCACCTTTGACACAGCTACATGTTTTAAGTATTTTTCATTATGCCAACATCACCCCATTTATGTTTTTTAATATACATGATTTTATTCCTTAATATATATGATTGTTTATGTTATGTATGTTTCATTTGTTAATATGTTTGTATGTTTATTTGCAACTTAGAATTGATTTATCTGTTTTAAATGTATTTTTATAATTTTGTAAATATGTTGTACATATCTGTTTTTAGACTTCTGAGGCCGGCACTATTGCCGAAACACGGTGCTGTGTCGAGTCCTTTTATGAATAAACCTTGTGTTTAATAATCTCTGTCTCCCTCATGTTCTTTTGGAAATGTCCTGTTGGTTGCACTACTCCTTTGCTCCTGTTATTTTGACACAGGACAGACTGTTTACTTAGAAATCTGTTATCGCGTACACTCTAAGCATTATATAGGAGTATACCAAGCACTACTCACGTCTATATGCCTAGTGCCTCCCCTCCATGTTAACTGTGCCCCCCCCCCCCCCCCACTTCCAAAAAATGTGAGGTTTAGCTACACCCCTGGGAAGGAGTGAAGCATGAGTGATCCACGATATCAGGGAGATTTTTGTTAATAGAGGAATGCTTTTGGGGGGGGGGGGGTGGGGTTGGGGTGAGTGGTGGGATTCATGCACTGTCTTATTAAATGCTGTTTTATTAGATGTTGGGTTATATCTTACAGGGAAGGGATGGGTTTATGGGTTTTTCTGGAGATTACAATCTGGGGCATCTGGTAAAGGGTGGGCAATGGGAGCTCACTTTCAAATAATACTGATTCTGGATGAAAGTTCTGTCAGAATGATATGTCTAATGTGCGCATGGCAACATGAAATGTGTCTGGCACTTGCTCCCCCCTAAAGTGCCATAAGATTTTAACAGAATTAAAACGGAACAATATACAATTGGCCTGTCTTTAGGAAACTTGGAGGCATATTTTCAAAGCAATTAGCCTTCCAAAGTTCCATAGGTTTCTATGGAACTTTGGAAGGCTAATTGTTTTGAAAATATGCCTCTTGGTTATCTGAGCTAGAACATGCAAAATTACGGCATGACTGGGTCAGCGAGGTAGTGTCAGCATCTTCCTGTGAATGCTGCATAGGAGTGGTTATTTTAATAGGAAAATCATTTCCATGTATAATAGAAAAACCACTGATTAACCCAGCATGGCACTATGTGATAGCTGTGTTAAAATGGCAAAGTACTACAATTATCGTAGCTAATGTTTATTGTCCAAATACAAGGGCATGCCTTCTTGCTGGAAATAATAGAAAAAGTGTTAGTTTCTGAGCAATTTGTCTTTATTTCTCTAATCGTGACTAATACGATCATGGGCCCAAGTATAGACAAACTGCCCTCTACCATAGAAAATCTTAACCAATTGAAAGGTATCCATTACTTGTGTACCAGCTGCATCCCACAGAAAAAGGTTATTCACATTTTACTCAAGCACATAACACAGCCTCCAAATTAGATTACGTTTTTGTATCAAAGCAATGGTTTGCTAGAATTTCACAGGCTGAAATTGAAGAACCAGTAATATCAGACCACTCATTAGCATGGGTGGAAGTCTGGGTAGTGGAGGGCTTTATGTATACTCCTCATTGAACTTTTCCCAAATATTTGTATGACGACACACATTTTCAGAAATATCCATTGGAGAGATGGAATTCCTTTTGTTTTCACAATGCTATTCATGATGATGACCTGGTTCTCTTTTGGCAAAACTGCCACAGCAGTACTAAGGGTCAACATCATACCTTATGCTGTACACCATCGTAGAGAATTAAATCAAGCTATAATAGCTCTAGAAAGGGAACATAGAAAGTATATCTGCCATCCAATACAATCAAATAAAGATAGATGGTTTGCTATGCAATCTGCTTCAAATGGTAAATTGCATGAAAGGGCGATGAAGGCACATACTTATTGTAAATAAAGGATATATGTTCATGGCAATAAACTAACCCCCTTTTGTCAAAGCTGATACATCCTTGGCTAGACACAAAAACCATAGACAATTCTTGATGAAGGTAAATTACATACAAATCCTAAAGATATTGCTAGTTTAAAAATTTTCTTTCAACAGTCCAGTTCGTGGGTGAGACATCTCACTGATTTAATTTAGATAAATTAGCATATTCCATTCAATCATGTAGGCTTTGTCAGATGCATATATCCTATTTTTAATGTATAGAAGATTTTGACAACCTAGGAGTACTGTCTGTTGCATTAAAAAAAGGCATTGGCTCTTAGTCGTGATGCTGAAAAACTTGTGATTTAGTTTTATGGCCTTTTCCTTTTTTTGCCTTGGAACATTTACTTTTACAGGATTTTTTTTTTACAAGTTATACAACCACTATACAATGAACCCAGAGCTGCAGTCTTGGTAAACAGTATGCTTTCTTCTACTTTTTCAGTGCATAGAGGCCTTGAAAAGTCTGTCCCCTTTCCCCAATATTATTTCTTCTTTTTTTGAAGCCTTTATTGCTAAGCATTAGATTACACCCGGGGATATTTGGCATGAATTTAGGGGTTCTGATTCTTAAAACGGTGGCCTTTGCCGATAATATTTTTATAATACATACTAGACCCCTAGAATCTGTTGCTGCTCTTCTCCAACTCCTTGGCACTTTTGGGCCTGATACAGGATTTAAGTTGAATTATCAAAAAACAGTGGCCATTCCAATACTTACTACACCTGCAGCTTTCATTAGAGCAAATTTTCTTTTTTTTTTTTTTTGTGGTGGTGGTGGGGTGGGGGGGGGGGGGAGAGCAAAGCTACTAGGTACCTGGGTTGCTAAACTCTGAGGTAAATATAAAGAACTAACTTTTACTAGAACTCTTCTGACTAACCTACCTTTGTTGATGATGGCTCACCTGGCACTTTTTAGAATGGTGATTCTGCCCAAACAGTTATACGTTTTCCAAAATAATCCTGTTATTCCTTCATATACATGATAAATTACTGATTCAGCGCCTTGTTCAAAGATTCTTATGGAAAGAGAATAAAGGCAGGTTTAAATATAAGCAGTTGACTTATACCCTGCGACAAGGAGGTTTGCCCTCACCAAACTCTGATCTTTATTGTAAAGCCTGTCATCATCGACAAGTTACGGATTGAATGAAGCAGACTGTTATATCCCTATCTCTTATGAGAAAGCCCTTATTGCCCCACAAACACCTGAATATGTTTTATATGTAACCTTGGCTTTTTTACCAAGACATATAAAACCTAGTTGTTTAAGAGCCCCTCTACAATGGGTTTGCGCACAGCTTTGTGAAAACAAGCAACTTAATAAAAGGGTTACTGCTTGGCTGCCTCTGCAGAGTAACTTAAATTTCCCGGTTGACCAAATAAAGCTTTTCAGACTTGGGTGACTAGGGGTATCTCCAGTGGTGTGCTGGAGCAGGCTCTCACAGGTTCGCAAGAGCCGGTTGTTACGTTTTTAAGAATTTTGGGAGCCGGTTGTTAAAGTAGGGCCCTCCATGGCTACTTTAACAACTGGCTCCCAAAATGTGGGCTTGGGCCCCCTGCTGAAGTATCTTTTACTTTGCTGGTGGGGATGCTGAGCCCTGCCAGCCAAGTAAATAGACTACTGCTGCTCCCCGCTCCTTGTTTCCAGCTCTGGGCAGCAGGCTGGGACTTCTCGAACATGTGAGAGAAGTTCCAGCATGCTGCTCAGAGCAAGATGTTGGGAGTGGTGGCAGTCCATTTATTGGCTGCTAGCAAAGATATGCCTAGCGTGCCCGCATGAAGGGAGGGAGGACAGAGAGGCAAGTGTTGCTCCCCCCCCCCCCCCGGCCCTTCCAACTGCAGAGCTGGCTACATTCGGAGAAAGAGCCTGTTAAAAATTTACCAGCACACCCCTGGGTATCTCCATGTTAAAACATTGTGTTGACAAAGAGGGTAGGTAAGCCTTTTTCTTTTACTCACTTCAGAGTTATATCACCTTTCGCAGGCTGACAGTTTTTCATATATGCTAGTGAGGCACTATATTTCTTCACTTCCTGTTCCAACACTCACAGAAGTCATGACTGAGTAGGTGGAGGAGGTCTTTTTATTGGAAGGTGAGACACCACCACGGGTGTCCTTTTATTATAAGGCATTGAGAGAGAGTATTTACCACCTTTGAAATTTCAGAAGGGAGCTGAAGCATGGTCTACGTTTTGGGGGGGGGGGGGGGGGGGGGGGGGGGGTTGAGATTTCTGCAAAGTTGTTGAAGGGTTTAATCTGTAAGCTGTTGGTGAAGGTAACACCTATGATATATCGGGAACAAATACAAATTTTTATATAGAACTTATATTTCTCCTAGAAGGGCTTTTCAAATGGGAATAGCACAAAGCAGTCAATGCGCAAAATGCGTAGAACAGGAGGCTACTCTTAGACATATGTTTTGGTTTTGTCTGGTTATTCAGTGGTTTTGGAGAGCTGTCTCTATTAAAGTACAGCAAATTTTCAGGTTATGTTTACCTCTTCAACCTCAAATCTTCTTACTTGATAATTACACTACCATAGTATTTAAACCAAATAAGACAAAACAAAATTTGCTGTTTTACATGTTCTTGCTGGCATTAAGAATTATACTTTTACAATGGCTGAGAAATACAGCTTCTAATGTGGCACAATGGCTGAACCTGGTATATACTGTTATGATCCTGAAATGACAAAGTGGGTTGGAATCACCCCAGCCACTGGAAGAAGTTTCAACAAGTTTGGGGGCCACTATGGAGTGCCACGCCACAAAGCTTGTAGTTGGATTTTGAACTGCTGACTGAATCTGCTTTTGTATCTATCCCGAACAAAGATCTCTCTTGGCTAAGAGTAAGCCAAGTCTGGAGGTTCCTTTGAGGAAAAGGGCTGGGAGTATTGGGGGGGGGGGAGGAGAAATGGGATACTGTTCAAATGGAATTGATGTCTCTTTATTGCTCTTATTGTTCTTACTTATTTTTAATAAATACAAAGCTTTTAAAAAAAGATTTAATCCAAGAAATGTATGTCAAACTTATCACTGAAAACCTCAGACTATCTTAAATCTCCTTCCTGATTCTTAGCTTTACCTAGATACTAGTTATGTGGAATTATGAATGTTGAGATAGGTGAGTGAAGATATATACCCCAGGGTAAAGACTCAGTGGAAAATGAATGGATAATGTTAACAAATATATACCTTAACCACACAGTTGTAGGGTGCACGGGGGATAGACAGTGATCTTGCTTTACAGGTTAAATATGAAAGTTGTTCAAGGGAAAGGGGCACCCCCATCTTACCTGCAGGTGATTCCTAGTGTCTGGAGAGCGTTCATTATCAAGGCTATTTGCCCTTTCATTCTGCGGCCTCACTGGCTGTCTCTCCTTCAATGATGTGCTCCTACCCCGACGACCTGCTTGTTTTCCTTCTGTCCTGTAATCCCAAACACCCATTCTGTTTATATGACAAGGAGACAACAAAACTACTCAAACCATTGTTTTTACCTTAAAATTGTTTCTTCTGGTGCCAACCTCCCCATAGCCTATTCCTTGCATTCAGATATTTGTATAGCAACAAAGGTTTCTGTCCAAGATCAGATGGCTTTTGTGGTTTCTCAGAACATACAAAATTGTAACTCAGATCAGAAGAACTGAACTTACAGTAGCAACATGTGCTCCCTGTAAATATGTCAGTGTTTTACATTTGACTCTTTAATTTGCAACAGGGTTACTTTGTACACAATGATTTAACCATAGCAGACACTGCCTTCTATGAGAATAGCATCCATTAGCAGTGTTGAGGAATTTCACAGCTTCCAGAAAATCAGAACACTTATGCAGAAAGTCTTACAAAAATGTACTCAATATATACTATAACAACTGCTAGAGGTAATCTCCTATGACAATGTACTAAACATTCAAAAATAACAGGAGATTCAATATATAGAGTATTGATTTTCTGAGCTGAAACTTCTGATATCTAAATGTCAATTAAGTAATAGAGGAAAAAGGCCTAGAGAAGCCCCCAGCTCAATTTTAGCTTCGGGGGCTGGACTGCTTCATCATTGGCCAAAAACCTCTTTATTTTCTAACAATCTCAAAATTGTCTTACTTTTACTTGTGACAGAAGAGTTGCAAATAGTAATATATCTTTCCTTTACTTGCCAGATGAAAACACAGACCACTAAACCCTGAGGCAGGTCATCGAAACGCTGGCCATCGTAGGTTGTGGTCAAAGTCCAAGGTGCAGGAAAGACCCGGATGAACAAGCCGAGACAACCTTAGATAAAGCAACAGATAAAGCTAAGTAATCTGATGCGTTGAAAAGTCAATACTTATAAACAAGTAAAAGTAAGACAATTTTGAGATTGTTAGAAAATAAAGAGGTTTTTGGCCAATGATGAAGCAGTCCAGCCCCCGAAGCTAAAATTGAGCTGGGGCTTCTCGAGGCCTTTTTTCCTCTATTACTTATATGACATCTAGATATCAGAAGTTTCAGCTCAGAAAATCAATACTCTATATATTGAATCTCCTGTTATTTTTGAACGCTCAATATATACTATGAAATATATCAGAAGTCTTAACAGCAGGTACTTAATAGTCATCCTGTATTTATTAAATTTGTTTATTGAGCTTTTTAAATACTTGACCTTCCACTTCAGAGATTTGTAGTATGCATGTCTGTAACAGCTGCTTTTATTTATAAAACGATAACTAAACAAACACATTTATATGCTGCCTTCTCGGGAAAGCCATTCAGATCATTTTACAACTGATAAAAATCCAAGCTGTACATAAAATCAAATAAAAAAAACCCATCATCCAACCATCTGCCATAGTATGTATAGAAAGCAAAGTTACTCACCTATAGCAGGTGTTCTCTTAGGACAGAAGGATGAATAGCCACACTAATGGGAAATATCTGACAGCGCCCTGCACAGGAATCAAGCCACTGACAGAACTCCAAGGGGATGTGGTTGGAGCAGTGTGCATATTCATCCTACTGTCCTCAGAGCACCTACCACAGGTAAGTAACTTTGCTTTTTCTGAAGACAAGCAGGATAAAATGTCCACCCTTATGAGAATCTCTAGCCACCAGGCTACCTGAAATAAAAAAAAATAGTGAAAACTAAAAAGCCTGCAATAGGCAAGGACCAATGTGGAACAGGGAACACAAATACTTGGGGGGAGGGGGGTTGCCAGCCTGACACAGAAAGGGGCCTAGCGGGTTGAACTGGATTCTACATCTCAAATAAATTCTGAGTCGTAACATGATCCTCTAAGTCAGTCCAGCCTAGGCATAAGCGAAGGAGATGTAGTCTGCCAGCCAACTGGATAATGTGCTTTTACCGATGACAGCCCCCAACCTGCTGGGGTCAAATGAAACAAAAAGTTATGTGGACTGTCTATGGGCTTTAGCACACTCCAAATTGAAGGCCAAGGTACTCCTGCAGTCCAGAATGTACAGTGTGCTTTCACCTTGATGGGCATGAGGCTTTGGGAAATATGTTGGCAGAATAGACTGGTTAAGAAGGAACTCCGATACTACTTAGGATGCATACACAGAACTATTCTGTTGTGATAAAATTTTGCATAAGGTGGATCAACTACTTTTGTCTGGAGTGCAATAACTCTACATGCTGAAGTAACAAACACCAGAAACATGACCTTCCAGGTTAGGTACATGACAGATATCAAGTAGCTCAAAGGGAGCTTTCATCAGCTGGGTGAGAACAATTATACCCCATAACACCATGGGAGGCTTGATGGGAAGTTTGCACTACAGCAAGCCTTGCATGAACAACTAAAGGATAAAGAGAGATCGGCTTTTCCTTTCTACACAGTAATAAGCTCCAACTGCACTGAAGTGAACCCTTAAAGAGTTGGTCTTCATAGCAGACTCCGAGATGTAGAAGGTATTCAAGCAGTTGTTGTGCAGGACAGGAGAAAGATCTTGAGTCTTGCCCTCACATCAGATGGCAAACCTCCTCTATTTGAAACCATACGGCCTTCTACTGGGATCCCTCCAGGAAGCAAGCAAAACTTGGAAAACAACCTCTAGCAGGTTCAAGGAGTCAACCTCTAGCCTCAAAACATCCATGCTGTGAGGTCTAGGGATTGAAGGTTGGGATGAAAGAGGAACCCCTTGTTCCAAGTGATGAGGGTTGAAAAGCAGCAGTCCCCATGGATCTTTGGAGGCTAGCTCCAGAAGAATAGGGAACCATATATGCCTCAGCCAGTAAAGGGGCAAGGAGGATCATGGTATTCTGGTCTTGTTTGAGTTTCAGGAGAGTTTTTCTATGAGAGGTGTTGGGAGGATACGCATATAGAAGTCCCTTCCTCCAGTCAAGAAGAAAGGCATCTAACACTAGTCTGTCATCTGATCCCAGTCTGGGGAACCTTGTTGTTTAAGTGAGTGGTGAAGAGGTGTATCAAAAGGGTGTCCCAGTCTCAGAAGATCTCTCAGGCTATGCCAATGTTGAAAGACCACTTCTGTGGTTGCAAAATCTGACTCATCTGTCTGCCAAGACAGTTCTTCCTCACCAGGTGTGGCCCTGAGCACCATCCTGTGGGAGATGGCCCATTTCTACTTCCTGACTCAGAAGGTATGAATCCGTACCTCTCTGCTTGTTGACATTATACATCACAACCTGTTTGAATGAAAACAATTTGATTCTGCAGCTGATCTCGGAAAGCCTTTAAAGCATTCCATATGACCAGAAGCTCTACAAGATTGATTTGATGGACTCTTTCTTGAGCAGGCCACTGACCCTGGGTGTACATTTCATCTATCTGAGCTCCCCAACCCCAGGCTGGCTGCATATGTCATCAGAGTCTTGTAGGGTTGAGGAATTTGGAATGGGAGTCCCTTGGTCACACTGCTATGCTATGTGATTCTTATATTCCACCAAGTTAAAAAAAAAAAAAAAAAGATTCTAAGTGGCTTACAAACAAGTTTTTCTTCATTCAGGAGAATTACAATAAAAAAAAACATCTATAAACTTAAACTAAAATACAACCCTCATCATCTCTATAAAACATTCTTCTCATCAAACAAGAATGACTTTGGCAGTCTTTGAAAAGAATATTGTGGTACTCTCCAAATTTCCAAAGGCAATCTGTTCCAAATCTTGGACAGCTCTAGAACGGATTTCTTTCGAATACCTTTAAAAGACGAAGAATTTAATTTCAAACTACATTCTGACCTAGCCAAGAAAAAAGATGAAGGAAAATCCAAATAATCAAATTACCAGAGCCATCACTATTCAACAATTTATACTACTACTACTGCTTGTCATTTCTATAGTGCTACTAAACGTATGCAGCACCGTACACTCGAATATGAAGAGACAGTTCCTGCTCGACAGAGCTTACAATCTAATTACGACAAACAGGACAAATAAGGAATAAGGGAACTACTAAGGTGGGAATGATAAAACAGACATGGGAACAAGTGAATAGGGATTAGGAGTTAAAAGCAGCATCAAAAAGGTGGGCTTTTAGCCTAGATTTGAAGACGGCCAGTGATGGAGCTTGACGTACTGGCTCAGGAAGTCTATTCCATGCATATGGTGCAGCAAGATAAAAGGAACTGAGTCTGGAGTTAGCAGTGGGGGAGAAGGGTACAGATAAAAGAGATTTATATAATGAACAGAGTTCCCCAAGAGGAGTGTAGGAAAAGATAAGAGTGGAGAGGTACTGAGGAACTACAGAGTGAATGCACAGGGAGCCAATGAAGTGATTTGAGGAGAGGGCTAATATGAGCACAGCAACACTGGTGGAATATAAGTGCAGAAGAATTTTGAACAGATTGAAGGGAAGAGAAGCCATAAGTACATAAGTAATGCCATACTGGGAAAAGACCAAGGGTCCATCGAGCCCAGCATCTTGTCCACGACAGCGGCCAATCCAGGCCAAGGGCACCTGGCAAGCTTTCCAAACGTACAAACATTCTATACATGTTATTCCTGGGATTTTGGATTTTTCCAAGTCCGTTTAGTAGCGGTTTATGGACTTGTCCTTTAGGAAACCGTCCAACCCCTTTTTAAACTCTGCTAAGCTAACCGCCTTCACCACATTTTCCGGCAATGAATTCCAGAGTTTAATTATGCGTTGGGTGAAGAAAAATTTTCTCCGATTTGTTTTAAATTTACTACACTGTAGTTTAATCGCATGCCCCCTAGTCCTAGTATTTTTGGAAAGCGTGAACAGACGCTTCACATCCACCTGTTCCACTCCACTCATTATTTTATATACCTCTATCATGTCTCCCCTCAGCCGTCTCTTCTCCAAGCTGAATAGCCCTAGCCTCCTTAGTCTTTCTTCATAGGGAAGTCGTCCCATCCCCGCTATCATTTTAGTCGCCCTTCGCTGCACCTTTTCCAATTCTACTATATCTTTCTTGAGATGCGGCGACCAGAATTGAACACAATACTCAAGGTGCGGTCGCACCATGGAGCGATACAACGGCATTATAACATCCTCACACCTGTTTTCCACACCTTTCCTAATAATACCCAACATTCTATTCGCTTTCCTAGCCGCAGCAGCACACTGAGCATAGTGAGAGATCTGTGAGAAGCAAGTTGCAATAGACTAAGTGAGAGGTGATAAGAGTGTGGATAAGGGTTTTGGTAGTGTGTTCAGAAAGGAAAGGAATCTGGTGACATCATAGAGAAAGAAACGGCAGGTTTTACCAGTCTGTTGAATATGTGCAGAGAAAGAGAGAGAGGAGTCAAAGATGACCTCAAGGTTATGAGCTGATGAGACAGGAAGGATGGGAGTGTTATCTACAGAGACAGAGAATGGGGGAAGAGGAGAAGTGGGTTTAGGGGGAAAGATAAAAAGCTCAGTCTTGGTCATGTTTAGTTTCAGATGGCAGTGAGACATCCAGGCAGAAATGTCAGATAGGCAGGCTGATACTTGGGCCTGGATTCCAGCTGAAATTTCCGGTGTGGAGAAGTAGATCTGGGAGTCATCAGCATAAAGGTGATACTGAAAACCATGAGATCAGAGTGCCAAGGGAAGAAATATAGATGGAGAAAAAAAGAGGTCCCAAGACAGAACCCAGAGGTACACCAACTGATAGTGGGATAGGAGAAGGATCAGTCAGAGTATATACTAAAAGTGCGATGGGAGAGATAAGAAGAAAACCAGGAAAGAACAGAGCCCTGAAATCCAAGTGAGGACAGCAGATATATCGAGAAGGATAGAATAGAGACCTTTGGATCTGGCCAGGAAGAGGTCCATTGGAGACTTCAGCAAGCACTGTTTCAGTTGAATGAAGAGGGCAAAAGCCAGACTAAAGTGGATCAAGAGTAGCTTGAGATGAAAGAAAGTCCAGAAAATGGAGGTGAACAGTATGCTTAATTTGTAATCCTGAGTACATAGGAAGCCAATATAGCTCCTTTAATAAGGGGGATGGCTCTTGCATACTTTCCCAAACCAAAAATCAATCTTGCAGCTTTATTCTGCAAGAACTGCAATCTTTTGTAGCAACTTTTTAGTAAGACCCCCAAATCAGCCATCAAGACAAACATTTTAGGGAAAGAATGACAGTAATGACATCCACTAGCTTCCCCCAAGCCTGAGACCATTAGGCCTTTTTAAGGAGGGACTCCATTCACATTTACTACACTAGGAAAACAACTGCCATGTGCTGTGTTACATGTCTTAGCAGATATCCTGGATGCACCTATGCTACCTGCTGATACGTGGAATTGCAGGCCTCAGTGCTAAAAAGAACTATCCTCACAGAACCAGAATTCAATGTTTTTTTTTCATGAGGTAGCCAGAAAGAGGAGAAGAGAAGAGGTTGATATGTGAAGTTAGATAAGATTCCAGTCACATGAAACAGCATGTTTGTGTGGTGGATTCAGAACTCTCTTGCATTTCAGTATTCTTAAAAAGTTTGCATTAAGGGTCACGTGTCACCATGAGACGGGGTGGGCGCCAAGAAGCTGAGCTCTGTGTAATCCTATTATCGGCGATTTGTCAGCTTGAATCACCTGGGATTGTCTCCTTCTCTACAGTTCCCCACTCGCAAACCTACGCGCCTTCCAGGTGGGCACCGACTAACAGGTGAAACTGCAGTATGACCTCGAAATCCAATTGGAAAGAGAGGGACAAGCTGTGGCCCACAGATCACAAAATGGCCAACAACAGTAGCCCTGCCAACCCTTTGGTGGGCTTGGCATGGGTGTCAGAAATAACAGCTAAGGTGACAGAAGCTGTTGAGGCAGACCTAGATAAGAAATTATAGCAAATCTTTGACAGGGTGGAAGAAACACATGAGCATATCGATAATGTCTACCTGGAACTGGATGCCGGCCTGCAAAGAACTACCAGCTTGGAGGATCACACTATGACTATGATGGAAACATAGGCTGATCTTACAAAATCAGGTCCTGGACTAAAGTAGATGATTTGGAAAACCAAACTCGGAGAACAACCTACGTCTGGTACGGTTACCTGAATCCATATTAGATAAGGACTTGCCCGATTTCCTTGTGGCTGTGGGGAGAAAAGGAGGAAGGGAGAGAGGAAGAGAAAGAACCTGGGGTGGCCGTGGGGAGGGAAAGAGGAAAAGAGAGAGCGAGAGAACCTGGGGTGGCCGTGGGGAGGGAAAGAGGAAAAGAGAGAGCGAGAGAACCTGGGGTGGCCGTGGGGAGGGAAAGAGGAAAAGAGAGAGCGAGAGAACCTGGGGTGGCCGTGGGGAGGGAAAGAGGAAAAGAGAGAGCGAGAGAACCTGGGGTGGCCGTGGGGAGGGAAAGAGGAAAAGAGAGAGCGAGAGAACCTGGGTGGCCGTGGGGAGGGAAAGAGGAAAAGAGAGAGCGAGAGAACCTGGGGTGGCCGTGGGGAGGGAAAGAGGAAAAGAGAGAGCGAGAGAACCTGGGGTGGCCGTGGGGAGGGAAAGAGGAAAAGAGAGAGAGAGAACCTGGGGTGGCCGTGGGGAGAGAGAGAGGAAGAGAGAGAGAGAACCTAGGGTGGCCATGGGAGGACAGAGGAAGACAGAAAGTGAACCTGGGGTGGCTGTGGGAAGGGAGAGAGGAAGAGAAAGAGAGGACCTGTGGTGGCTGTGGGAAGGGAGAGAGGAAGAGAGAGAGAGGACCTGGGGTGGCTGTGGGGAGGGAGGGGAAGAAAGAGAGAGAGAGAGAGAGAGAACCTGGGGTGGCCGTGGAGGGAGAGAGAGACACACAGACAGAGAGAGACAGAGAGAACCTGGGGTGGACGTGGGGAGGGAGAGAGAGAAAGAACCTGGGGTGGACGTGGGGAGGGAGAGAGAGAAAGAACCTGGGGTGGACGTGGGGAGGGAGGGAGAGAGAGAAATAACCTGGGGTGGCCATGGGGAAGGAGAGAGCGAAAGTACCTGGGGTGGCCGTGGGGAGGGAGAGAGAGAGAGAGGAAGAGAGCAAAAGAACCTGGGGTGGCCGTGGGGAGGGAGAGAGGAAGAGAGAATGAGAAAGAGCCTGGGGTGGCCGTGGAGAGGGAGAGAGGAAGACAGAGAGAGAGAAAGAACCTGGGGTGGCCTTGGGGAGGGAGAGAGGGAGAAAGAACCTGGGGTGGCCGTGGGGAGGGAGAGAGGGAGAGAGAAAGAACCTGGGGCGGCCGTGGGGAGGGAGAGAGGGAGAGAGAAAGAACCTGGGGAGGGAGAGAGGGAGGGAGAGAGAAAGAACTTGGGGCGGCCGTGGAGAGGGAGAGAGGGAGAGAGAAAGAACCTGGGGCGGCCGTGGAGAGGGAGAGAGAGAAAGAAAGAACCTGGGGTGGCCGTGGAGAGGGAGAGAGAGAAAGAAAGAACCTGGGGTGGCCGTGGAGAGGGAGAGAAAGAAAGAACCTGGGGTGGCCGTGGAGAGGGAGAGAGAGAAAGAACCTGGGGTGGCCGTCGAGAGGGAGAAAGGAAGAGAGAGAGCGAGAGAACCTGGGGTGGCCGTGGGGAGGGAGAGAGGGAGAAAGGAAGAGAGAGAGCGAGAGAACCTGGGGTGGCCGTGGGGAGGGAGAGAGGAAGAGAGAGCGAAAGAACCTGGGGTGGCCATGGGGAAAGGAGAGAGAGTGAGAGAACCTGGGGTGGCCGTGGGGAAGGAGAGAGGAAGAGAGAGCGAGAGAACCTGGGGTGGCCATGGGGAAGGAGAGAGGAAGAGAAAACCTGGGGTGGCCGTGGGGACGGAGAGAGGAAGAGAGAACCTGGTGTGGCCGTGGGGACGGAGAGAGGAAGAGAGAACCTGGTGTAGCCGTGGGGACGGAGAGAGGAAGAGAGAACCTGGTGTGGCCTTGGGGACGGAGAAAGGAAGAGAGAGCAAGAGAACCTGGGGTGGCCATGGGGAAGGAGAGAGAGCGAGAGAACCTGGGGTGGCCGTGGGGACGGAGAGAGGAAGAGAGAACCTGGGATGGCCATGGGGAAGGAGAGATTAAGAGAAAACCTGGGGTGGCCGTGGGGACGAAGAGAGAGGAAGAGAGAACCTGAGGTGGCCGTGGGGAAGGAGAGAGGAAGAGAAAACCTGGGGTGGCCGTGGGGACGGAGAGAGGAAGAGAGAACCTGGTGTGGCCGTGGGGACGGAGAGAGGAAGAGAGAACCTGGGGTGGCCATGGGGAAGGAGAGAGAGCGAGAGAACCTGGGGTGGCCGTGGGGACGGAGAGAGGAAGAGAGAACCTGGGGTGGCCATGGGGAAGGAGAGAGGAAGAGAAAACCTGGGGTGGCCGTGGGGAAGGAGAGAGAGCGAGAGAACCTGGGGTGGCCGTGGGGATGGAGAGAGGAAGAGAGAGGAAGAGAGAACCTGGGGTGGCCGTGGGGATGGAGAGAGGAAGAGAGAACCTGGTGTGGCCGTGGGGACGGAGAGAGGAAGAGAGAACCTGGTGTGGCCATGGGGACGGAGAGAGGAAGAGAGTACCTGGGTGGCCATGGGGAAGGAGAGAGAGCGAGAGAACCTGGGGTGGCCGTGGGGACGGAGAGAGGAAGAGAGAACCTGGGGTGGCCTTGGGGACGGAGAAAGGAAGAGAGAGAGCAAGAGAACCTGGGGTGGCCTTGGGGACGGAGAGAGAGCGAGAGAACCTGGGGTGGCCGTGGGGATGGAGAGAGGAAGAGAGAACCTGGGGTGGCCTTGGAGACGGAGAAAGGAAGAGAGAGATAGAGAACCTGGAGTGGCCATGGGGCGGGAGAGAGGAAGAGAGAGAACCTGGGGTGGCTGTGGGGGGGGGGGGGGGGGGGGGAGGGAGAAAGGGCCTGGGGTGGCCATGGAGAGGGAATGGAGGGAGAAAAAAACCTAGGGTGGCTATGGGGGAAAGAGGAGAAGTCTTTTGCAAGTAATTCTTGGTTATGAGGGCTATCCTTTGATGTTCTTGGTGGGCAATTTGGTGAGATTGTGTCCAATTGCAGGGAGTAGTCTGCCAAGACTATTTTGAGAACCCTCTGGTTTGAGGTTACAAGGGACCATCTTCACTGGAACAAATTCAGCCTCCTTCCTGCTGGTAGGTTAGATTATTGTAATTCTTTATACAATAGTCTTCCACAGGTTTTGTTACATCATCTTCAGTTAGTACAAAATAGCACACTTAGGTTGGCAGCTGGTGCATATAATCACTATTATTTGTCCCTATTGTTTTGAAAATACCATTAGTTACCAGGCCTTTTTCATGACAAGTTCAAGGTTTTGATGTTGACCCATAAGGCATTTTATGAAGGGTTCCCTGCCTACTTATTTGATATCTTGGTGGCTTATCTGTCTAGCAGAACTTTTCGGTTGCAGTCTGAGAACCATCTTTGTTTCCCCTTTGGCCCAAGCATGACCAGATTCTACCCAAGAAGCTGCATTTTATTATTTGGCTAACAAAACAGTGGAAAAGACTATATTGCCTCTTTCAGGAGTCTGATATGATCATCAAAAAATATAAGGCAAACATCCCATTAGTTCTTAGAGAAAACTCTTAATATGGACAGCAACTTCTATTACCTCCTGTTCACTCTAAGATTTCAGCATGCAAACCTCACTAACGTGAACTCTGAGTTAATGCAAGTTGCAAGTACTAATCTTTGTCTTTGCCTCTCATTTTTTGGTGATCATATCATCAGACTCCTGAAGCAGGCCATACAGCCAAAACACACCTGTGTCGAGTCAGATGAATATTTGAACTATTTTACTAAAGACTTTATGAAGAACATGTATATTAAAGGACATTAATGCACTGTTTTTGACTTCTTTGGTCTTCTCCACTGTTTTGTTTGCTCGGTTGTGATTTGTGGAGTATTGTTCATCTGTTTTATTATTTGGCACCACTATGGTGGAATTCATTTCCTCAATATCTTTGCTCTGAGATGGGTTTTAAGAGACTTAAGTCTGGTTTAAGACTTGATTCCCCCCCCCCTTTTTTTCTTGATGTGTAACCGGGATTGAGGTATCAATGGCTGACCCATGATATGTAGTGTGTGTGTGTGTGTGCAGACATTGACAGTATCACTGTTCTTTTATTTTTTCCTCTATTGGTCCAATGTAAACTGTTCTCTCTCTCTTTACAAGTCTGTTGTTTAATTGTAATCTGCTTTGATATTTTCTTGAACAGCAATACAGCAAATGTTTCAATAAAGATAGGTCATCAAGGACAGCTACTTTTATTGCAGCTATGCTCTCCTGGAACCAGTCAAAAGCTTGCCCCCTGTTTTGACTGGAGAGCTGGAAGAGACTTCTGAGCTCCATGCTACTATGAGCTCAGAGCATTTTGGGGAGGTTGATGAGGAGGGAATCTATGCCTTTAAGAGTAGCTATTTTTCTGTTGCCCTCTACCAGAGTAACTCCTGGAAGAGGAGTCTGAGCCAGGAGTGGGCCAGGATAGTGAACTGCTGGTTTCAGAATGCTTCTTGATGAGGTCAGCGACCTTCTCCACCTTGTCACCAAAAAGGCTGTCTCCGCAGCACAAAAGTCTGCCAGCTTCTCCTGAACTGCAGATTCCAGATCTGACAAATGCAACTAGGCAAGTCTATGCAACCCAATACTGTGGCGGAGGCCCTGAATGTTGTATCAAAAGCATCATAAGTTGCCCCGACCATGTGGTTTTCACACTCCTGCTGCTTGGCTTCTAGTTGGCAGAGTTCTGCATCCTTCTTTGGGTGAAGAAATTCTGCGAACTCTGCCACACTGAGCACTATGCTCTGCAAGTGCATGCTCATTAAGAGTTGAGCACAATGTATGTGGGAAACTGGCCTAGAACTTTGAAAAAATTTCCTCCCAAAAGATTCCAGAGTCCGAAACTCCCTTCCCTGGGCGAACTGAGGAGTGAGTCTTGGAACTTCTTGCTCTTTTGAGAGTGGATTCAACCTCCACAGAATGACAAGAAAGCTGAAGCTTCTTGAATCTGGGAGCTTTCTGCACTCTTATGTATTGGACATACAGAGAGGGGTTCTCCCACTGCTTCATCTATATATTCCTTAGGATTCATTGCACAGGGACTGTCACAGCTTCCTTTGGTGGGGCATTCAACTGAAAAATGTCCAACAACTCAGTCATGGACTCACCATTGGTCTCCAAATCAATTAGAACTGACTTAGCCATTTCCGTAATAAAATCAGAGGAGAGCTCCTCAGGGAGTGACTTTCTTATGTGGAGTGGAGGGGTCTAAAGGGATACAAAGGGATCCTTCCCCTGAAAGCGCTTCTGGTGTTTTTCAGATACCCAAGAGCATTCCAAATCAAACTCATAAAAATATTCCTTTGTGAATGTCTGAGTCTGTGCCTGTCTTTGTCTACAGACAGGTTGGTCAGCCTTGGGTGGGGGCGCCAAGGAGCCAGTGATCTCCGGTGCCCTGAGGAAGCTTCTGCCCCTGAAGGACTGAAGACAGACAATATCTCAACGTGCACTGGCTCCAACAACCTGAAAGGTACCAATGTCAATGCACATGTCAGGGCATGAGCCTCAAAGGATGGGCTGAAGCTCCAAAGTTCATATCAAAGACCTTTATACCTCAGTATCGGGTCGAGCTAGGATGTGCCCCATTTCCTCCTGGAATTTGGACTTGATCCGTTCCTTTAGGAGGCCATTGGTAAAAGCTGGGGCACAGCCATAAGTACGTAGGTATTGTCATACTGGCACAGACCAAAGGTCCATCAAGCTGATCTTATTTCCAACTGTGGTCAATCCAGGTCACAAGTACCTGGCAAGATCCCAAAACAGCACAATACATATTATGCTGCTTATCCTACAAAATAAGCAGTGGATTTTCCCCAAGTCCATTTTAATGGTCTATGGACTTTTCCATTAGGAAGCCATCGAAATCTTTTTTAAACTCCGCTGAGGGTCACATGATGCTGAGCTAGAGAGTGGATGTCGCTGAGCCGAGCTCCCCTGATCTAACATCTACTCCCCACGTTAGTTTTGTTTGTTTTTCTTTAGCCAGCCTGCAGTGTTTGATTCCTGACAGAGTTAGTGTGCAGTTTGAGGCTTTTGGCGTACAGATCGGGCTGAAATGTCGACTAAACAGCCGAAGAAAGATGGCACTCAGGGATGTGCAGGAGAAGCTAAAATGGCAGATGGAGATTCTTCGTCCTCACAATCGGCAGGCTCTGCGTGGGCAATGGAAATCGCAGCGGAAGTGTCTCATATGCTGGAAGCCTCGGTAGATCGAAAGCTGCAAAAGATAACTGATAAATTGGAAGGAATTGATGGTAAATTGGGGACCATCTGTTCAGACCTTTTGGCATACCAACAACGCCTCTCTGATACAGAGGATAAGGTCCAACAACAAATTACAAAGCAACAAGCCATGCAACAGAAAATAGATCACATTGAAGCTAAGCTGGAGGACTTAGAGAATCGGGCACGTCAGAGCAATATTCGTATGATGGGGCTCCCAGAAACAATTAAGGAGTTGGAGCTGCGTGCCTTTTTGGAAAGTTGACTCCCTAAGGCTCTAAAATTGTAGCTCCTGATGGGAGCGCTGCGCATTGAGCACGCACATCGTTCGGGACCCGTAAAGCCTAAGGACTCGCGTCCTCGGCTGGTGATCTTTAAATTACTGAATTTTGCTCACAAGCAGGAGATCTTTAGCGCCTTATGTCGAGAGAACCCCCTACAATATGAGACTAATCAGATTCGCTGTTTCCAGGATTTCTCTGCGGCTGTATTGGCACGCCGCAGGGACTTTAGGGGAGCCTGTAATCTTTTGTATATCAAAAAGAACCAGTCTGCTCTACTTTATCCAGTGAGACTGAAAATTTGGCATGAAGGAAAGGTACATGTGTTTACTTCAGCTGATGAGGCACTGCAGTTTGTGAACAGAGTGACCGGTTCTTTGGAGCCGCATTGAGTTTCTCCTCACTGGACAGAACTTTGACATTAAGGGCCTACTATGAAGACTTAAGCTTCAGTATAAAGAGACTATCTGAGACGTTTCTCTGAGAACATTTTTTTTTTGTTACAGCGGGGTGGGGGGGGGGGGAGCTCACATGATCTGGTCCTGGAAGAATGGTTTAATGGGGGGGAGGGACCTGGGGGAGGGGGAGTGGGCAGGGAGGGACTGGTGGGATCTGGGGGTGGGATTTGTGTGTAGGTATGTTTTGGCTTAAGATGGAGTGGTGTGCTGGGTTTGCTGGAAGGTTGGTGACTGAGATGGGTGTGAAAGGGTACCCGGGGGCTGGGGAGTATCCCTTTTGGAGGTTTTCCTGTCTGAAGATCTTTTCTATTGCCATGTGGGATTACTGGACCTTTGGAATCACTTAAAATAGTTTCGTGGAATTTGGGAGGGGTTTCCTCTCCCATTAAAAGGACCAAGGGTTTTAGAAAGACAAAAGGCAGATATTGCTTTTGTGCAAGAGACACACTTGTCTTCCATGGAACACGCTAAATTTCAAAAAGGGTGGGTGGGTAGTTTGTTGGAGGCCCCTGCGGCCCACCGGAAGGCAGGAGTGATGATCCTTATCCGTAAAGGATTAAATGTAAAGGTCAAGTCTACAGTTAGGGATCCAGGGGGGAGGTATATTTTTGCTTCAATTGAGCTTGCTGGTCGTCTCCTGATGCTGTGTAATGTTTATGCCCTGAACATTTTTGATAAAGTTTTCTACCAAGGCTTAACTGCTTTGTTAACCCCTTGCAAGGCTGGGCAGGTAATTCTTGGGGGAGGGGGGGAATTTAATTTAGTCCTAGATCCTTCCTTGGATAGATCGGCTGGTGGTACCTGAGGTCCTAGGGGTGGTCACGGCACTTTAGCATTGCTCTGTAATTCATTGGACTTAGTGGATGTGTGGCAGGTCCCTTCACCCGATGGATCAGGATTATACCCATCTCTCCAGAGCACATGCCTCTCAATCCTGCATAGATTATCTATTTGTCTCTAGTTCCCTTTTTTCAAAAGTTACCAAGGCAGAGATTGGCCCTTATGAAGTGTCAGACCATGCTTTGATATGGTTTCAACTAGAATTAGGATCTGGAACAACGAGGGGTTACAAATGGAGATATCCTCTGGATTTAGTGGGAGACCATAAGTTTCATGCTTTTCTAGCGGAACGTTGGAAGGACTACGAGTTTCATAATGGAGTTCATAGAACGCAGCCGGCTCTCTACTGGGAAACAGCGAAAACCGTGTTAAGGGGGGACATGATCTCTTACGAAGCTCGAGCTCAGAAAATGAGGGACAAAGAAATTCTTACATTGGAAAAACTGATAAGAAGTCGCAGAATTAAGTATGGTCGTTCTCCTTCTGAGGCGCAGAGGGTGGCTTTGATGACATCCCAGAGGGAATTAAATGAACTTTTACATCAGCGGGTGGTGAAGTTGCAACTTTATTATAAATATCAGCTGTTTTGTCATGGTAATAAAGCAGGACGCCTGCTGGCCCGTATGGTTGGGAGTAAGGAGGGGTCTTCTCGGGTTTTTGGAATAAGGGATTCTAAGGGTAAGGTGTTACATTCAGATACTGAGATAGCCGAGTGTTTTCGTACATACTATGAGTCCCTTTATGCATCTTCGGAGGGGAATGACTTGGATAGTGATATGTATTTAAATAATTTAGTGCTACCCAAACTTTCCCCACAGCAGCGTCAAATGTTAAATAGACCTTTGGAGGAAGGGGATCTCATGTGGCATTGCAGCAGAGTGTGATGCATAAAACTCCAGGCCCTGATGGGTATCGAGTAGAATTTTATAAACAATTTTATGAACAGGTTAAATCCCCGCTGTTTGCTATGTTTAATGCGATGGTAGTGGACCAGGCTCTCCTGGATACTTTGAAATTAGCACAAATAATTGTACTGCCCAAGGTGGGGAAAAACTCAGAGGATCCTGGTTCTTATAGACCGATCTCTCTCCTTAATGCTGATGTGAAATTATATGTAAAAATATTAGCCAACAAATTAGCGAAGGTGCTTCCAGACCTGGTTGATTTGGCTCAGGTCAGGTTTGTTCGGGGGGAGAGGGGCAGCCAAAAATATGCGGGCTATTCTGGCTTCTTTGGAGGTTATAACTCAGAGGCGTTTGTCATCTATCCTTGTTAGCTTTGATGCAGAAAAAGCGTTTGATCGAGTCGTGTGGCCCTTTTAGTTTGCAGCGTTAAGACATTATGGCTTTGAGGGTTTTTTAGTAGAAGCAGTTAGGGTTCTCTATACAGATCCATGAGCTTACATATGGGTAAATGGGGTGTGTTCTCAGCAATCTGTATTTCCAGGGGTACGCATCAGGGATGCCCGTTGTCTCCCCTTTTGTTTTGTCTCTGGACCCCCTAATTAGAGAGATACTCCAACATCCGGAGATTGTAGGCGTTCCTTTTGGTCAGTCATGATTTACTCTGTTGGTTTTTGCAGATGATTTATTAGTACACCTCACCGATCCCATGAGGTCCCTAGCGGCATTATTGGAATTATTCCAGGAGTTTGGAGATTATGCTGTATTTAAACTTAATTATTCTAACTCGCTAGCACTGGCGGCGACAGTGGAAGTACAGAGGGGGTGGGGGACTGGTTTTCCGCTGCGCTGGGCACAGGGCTCCTTCCCTTATTTGGGTGTGAGGCTTTCAATGAAGACGTCTGACTTGTATCATCTGAATATCTCTCGGCTGTTGCAGGCTCTGGGGGAAAGATTGAGGGCATGGTTAGCATTACCGCTCATGTTGCACGGTAGAATTCAGTTGTTTCGCATGGTGGAATTCCCGCGATGGCTTTATGTGATGCAGCTAATGCCATTTTATGTTTTAAGGAAGGATTTGAATCTGCTATATAAACTATTGGGACACTTCTGTTGGGGGAGGGGGGTAAAAAGTCCAAGCTCTCATTGCCACTTATGATGGGTTCGGTTTGCAGGATTTTAGATGGTATAATCAGGCCTGCCTACTCCGCTATCTGGGGGATTGGCTTTTTGATAGGCAGGATTATACGCCAAGACAGTTGGAAATTAGTTACTTTGCTCCTTGCCACTTCTATTTTCTATTACAAGCACCGCGCTCGGCTATTCCCCCTCCTTTTAGAGCTAGCTTATTGTTGCACCCATTGAGAATGCTCTGGGGGGATGTGGTTAGGTTCTGGGGTTTGGACTCTCATACATCTGATTTGCTCCCCATTGAAGGGAATCCGTTGTTTTCACCTGGGAATGAAAATAGTACTTTCCGTGGTTGGGCACAAATGGGTATTACCCAGTTGGAGCACGTTTTGACTAATGGGGGTGCGCTGCTGAGCTTGGGAGCTTTAGGGATTGGTATAGAAATCAATAATATTTTTGCTTATAATCAACTGACTCATTATGTCCGCTCATTGAATGCAGAGGCCCTGGAATCATGACATAGTCATCGCCTGCGACAATTTTTTTAAGCTGCTGAGGGGAAATAAGTTGTCTGTGTCTGGCCTTCACAAAGCACTTGCTACTCTTCAGGCTCAGTGAGATAAAGAATTTATTAGGTTGCGCTGGGCCAGGGATTTGATTAGGCCTAATCTTTCTTTAGACTTCACTATATTGACATCTCGGATACCCACACTGACAGTTAATGTAGACCTTAGGGAGTGCCAGTATCGTATTTTGCACAGGGCATATCTAACCAAAGTTCAAATTTTTAAAATGGGAGGTGTGGAGACGCCCTTGTGTGCAAAATGTCAGTGCATGCCTAGCACTTTTTTTTCATTCCCTTTGGGAGCAAAGATTTTGGACCTCAATTTTACAATATTTGATGCTTATTTTGGGTTCCAGAATACCGCTTACCCCTCTCAGGGTTCTTTTGGTTAAATATGAACTTTTTGTATTACAGATTGGTCCTGCTAGGCAATTGGTCTGTAAAGCCTGTCTGGTGGGAAAGCGAATTATCTTAAGTCTTTGGGTTAGTGATTCTCCACCAGAATACTGGTATTGGCGGAATAAATTTCATGGGTTTATGCTATTCGAGAGGCGTGGGGCACGATATTCATCTAAGAGGAGGAAAGAGTTCCTTAATATCTGGGGACCCATATATACAATCTTTGCACCCACGAGGGTGAAGCCTGGTGATGAATTCTTTGTAATATCTTCACCTTTGTGAAGCTTATCCACTCAATTTTTGACCATTGAATGATTCCGTTTGTTTTACCTACACACACAGTTCTTTATTGTTTTCGTATGGGGGGGGGGGGGGGGGGTAGGGTGGGAAGAAGGAGAAACTTGGATGGAGGTTTGTTGAAATGGAATTTCTAATAAGGGAAGGAACTAGTTTTAGTTAAAGAGGAGAGAAGAACATTTAGATGGCATTACCAGTTTGTTCAGTGAGACTGAAGATTTTTGCTATGTTGGCAAATGAGTTAACCTGCTGGGGGTTCTAGTAAGTATGAATAGAGGGGGGGGAGAGGGGGGATGGAGGGGGTTAATGTTCAAAAACTGGATGACGATATGTTATTGTACAGAGTTATATGAATGATTAGATAATGTAATGTGTAGCATATTATGATATGTTTTTTCTTTTGTATATTTGTGGCTTATGAGTCATCAATCAACAGTTTTAAACATAAACTCCACTAAGCTAACTGCTTTTAATACATTCTCTGGCAACAAATTCCAGAGTTTAATCACACGTTGAGTGAAGAAAATTTTTCTCGGATTCATTTTAAATTTACTACTTTGTAGCTTCATTGTGTGCCCCCTAGTCCTAGTATTTTTGGAAAGAGTAAACAAGTGATTTACATCTACCCGTTCCACTCATTATTTTGTACACCTCTATCATTTCTCCCCTCAGCCGTCTTTTCTCCAAGCTGAAGAGCCCTAGCCGCTTTAGCCTTTCCTCATAGGGAAGTCATCCCATCCCCTTTATAATTTCTGTTGCCCTTCTCTGTACCTTTTCTAATTCCACTATATCTTCTTTGAGACACAATGACCAGAACTGAACACAATATTCAAGATGCGGTCGCACTATGGAGTGGTACAAAGGCATTATAATGTCATCATTTCTGTTTTCCATTCCTTTCCTAATAATACCTAACATTCTATTTGCTTTCTTAGCCGCCACCACACACTGAGCAGAGGGTTTCAACATATCAATGATGATGCCTAGATCCCTTTCCTGGTCAGTGACTCCTAATGTGGAATCTTGCATTTCGTAGCTATAGTTCAGGTTCCTTTTTCCCACATGCATCACTTTGCACTTGCTCACATTAAATGTCATCTGCCATTTAGATGCCCAGTCTCCCAGTCTTGTAAGGTCCTCTTGTAATTTTTCACAATCCTCTTGTGATTTAACAACTTTTAATGATTTTGTGTCATCAGCAAATTTAATTGCCTCACAAGTTACTCCCATCTTTAGATCATTTATAAATATGTTAAAAAGCAGTGGTCCAAGCACAGACCCCTGGGGAACCCCACTATCTCTACCCGTCCCCATTGAGAATAATAACCATTTAACTCTATTCTCTGTTTTTTATCTTTTAACCAGTTTTTAATCCAGTGTGGTTACGTCCCTTGAATACATCAGCGCTGAATTGATGGCCTGGTCCTGGGCTTAATGGAGGCTGGTACACCAACTGATTCCTTGGAGGATGAGTGGCTCTCAGGTATCAAAGACTTTGATGCACCAGTGCTCTTGATGCCATGCCTTGAAGGGGTTCAATGCTGATGCTTCCTAGCCTCTGACACATGGCATCAGGATCCCTTGGTGTCGACAAGGACAATGATAAATCCTGCCTTGTTCTCAAGGTGGCATCGGAGGATGACTGATCCCAATGGCCACTACTGATGCTCAACGTCAAGGGAGATGGAAACCTCTCGATGCCAATACAGCTCCAGGAGCCATTAGGACCAATGGCTCCAATGTCAAAGTCAATGGACCAGACTTGCTGGTGCCAAAAAGCAATTCATGCTGCTTATGATGACCTTTAAGCCTTTTAACATCTGTGAACAGAGTTTACAAAAAGAGAGATTAGGGTTGGGTCCCAATTACTGCAGGTATCAACTGTGTGTGTCTTTGAAGGACATTGTCCTGCTGCACTGGGTGCACTTCTTAAACCCACTGGGAGTTTTAAGGGACATATTTTCGAAAAATGGCCAAGGTTTAATCAAATGGGTCAGTTTTAGAAAAAATATCCTGACCGGGATGCTCAAGGCCTAAAGGGACTGAGTGAGCTGCAAAAAAATAAAGAAAAAGTAATAAATGCCGAAAGCCTAAGTGGGGAGCAAGAGGAATAAGGCATTGGCCTTACACGAATACTTATATGAAGCAGAAAAAATAAAACCAGAGAAATTGCTTCTAAGGAAAACATGAAATGAGGCGAGAAGAACAAAACACGACCTCACTACTTCAAGGAAGAAGAGAAACTGATGTGGTCTTGAGCAACGGCGATGACAGGTGGGACGGCACACGTATATGCAGTGCACCACCCTCAAAGGCTTCTTGAAGATGCTGGAGAGCAGTTCCCACACAGGGCTACACTGGATGACGTATCCCATCAGTGTGGACTTTTCATCCTGCTTGTTCTCAGATTACATAACCAGTATGTTAAAGTCAACTATTGACAGTTTTCCAACAAGACTATTGCCTTTATAGCTCAGTATCGGGTCGAGCTAGGATGAATTTTAACAATTTAAAAGTAATATCTTAATTGATACAATTGGGTATCACACTTATCCAGAATGTGCACTTTTAGAACACTAAAGATTACATGATTTATTTTTTTTTTCTTTTCTGGCTGATTAGACTGGGATAATTCAAAGGTTTACTTCCAGGATACCAGGCACAGGAGGCTATTAATCTGCAACTATACTAAGAATCATGTTCAAGAATCACTGGCATCTATTGGTTCTTTATGGTTTAGCAAGTATAGTGCAGGGAATCCTCCCTCTGCCACTGCTCATCCTGTACTTACTGTTTGCTAAGAAGAGACTAGGGTTTTCAGGCTGACATTTCTACCTTTTATTAGAACTATATGGACGTTATACAGATAGATAGATAAAACAAAAAAGAACAGATTCTATAAATTATCAAGTCAAAGGACACACATATGATGGTTTCAGTCATGTTTTGGTAGTACTTTCTAAAGAAGCACTGAGATGTTAGACCTGCTTGGTCAATGATACTTGTGTTACCTGGTAGAAGGGATAATAAGAGATTCGGTCTTGGTGATTTTCCCACTTGGCGGCAGTTTCTCAATGAATACATCTAGATTAGAGAACTCTGTATCTTGTATTTCTTGCTGGCTTATTTCCTGAGAGCACAGAATAAGTGAAAACTCATCAATGCCCTTCATGAAAAGCTGGCACCTTCCTATACTATAATAAGTATTGGAGACATGGCCTTTCAAGAAATGTGTGAAACAAGGCAGGCTACAGGAGAAAAGTATATCAGAGTAAATAACAGGGCCCAAGAATATCTTCAGCAGTTTACTTACCAATGTCTTACATATGGCAAATATGGATATCATGAACTCATACTACAAATTGAGTTAAGTCTTTCTAAAATCATCTCTCCAATGTTAGAAACAATGCAAAGTCCTAATGATACATATTTGAGTACACCTATCAAGACTTTACAATATGCAATAGAAAAATAAAGGGAATGCATCTTGAAAAGTGAAGGTGAGAAACTTTCATAGAGAAGGGGTGGTGGAACTTACAAATGATACTGTATCAGAAACACTGTCAGATGGATGCATACTCCCCGAGCTTCTCGTCTTTTCAGGTACTTCAATCTGGTTGGAAAAGGATAGAGAATAAAAAAATGTATTCTAATGGCATTCAAACAGGTTCTGACCTTTTCAGCAAACAGCCTGTCTACTGGCTAGGCCTTCCTCAGTGCAAGATGGAGGCTTCCTAATGTATTTATAATAAACAAGCAATAAAGCCCGTTTCGTGAAACATGAAACGGGCCCTAGGAAGGCTAAGTGATTTCCCCTCTCTCCCCTGCCCTCTCCTCCATGTCCAGCGATTTTCCTCTGCCCTGCCCTCCAATTCATGTTCAGCGATTCTCCTCTGCCTTCCCCTCCCCTCCGTATCCTGCGATTCTGCCCTCCCATCCCATCCAATCCATGTCCAGAGATTCTCCTCTGCCCTGCCCTCCCATCCGTGTTCCGTGATTCTCCCCTCCCCTGCCCTCCCATCCATGTCCAGCAATTCTTCCCCTCCTCTCCCCTGCCCTCTTCTCCTTCCTGCCACCCTGCCTTTAAGCCGTTCATGTTACCTCAGGTTGCAGCGGCGGCAGGCTCGGCTTGCGTCACCTCCAGCCTTCCCTTGCCATCCCTCTCAGTGTCCCGCCCTCCTCTGACATCATTCCATCTTTCCGTGAGGGTGGGGACACAGAGGGAAGGGAACGCTGGAGGCGAGCTGACGTCAGCTCATTTGCATGCTGTTATGAACCCAGCCAGCCAGCCAGCCATCCAGGGAAGCAGAGCGACCAATTATTATACAGTTTGGTGACTACAGAGAATAATATCTATAAGTACATAAGTATTGCCATACTGGGAAAGACCAAAGGTCCATCAAGCCCAGCATCCTGTTTCCAACAGTGGCCAATCCAGGTCACAAATACCTGGCTAGATCCCCCCAAAAAAGTACAAAACATTTTATGCTGCTTATCCTAGAAATAAGCAGTGGATTTTCCCCAAGTCCATTTTAATAATGGTGTATGGACTTTTTCTTTAGGAAGCCAAACCTTTTTTAAACCCAAAAGATAAGTCTTTGGAGCTTTACAAAATAAATAATTAATTAACCTCCAGATTTGAAGTAGTATCCACCACCCAGTTTTGTATTTGTCTTAGCAACTGCCACACTAACCTTCTCTCTTCTCTCACTGATCATGTCCCCATGCTCCTAGGTGCCATGTCTAGGCTTCTTCTTTTACCCTATGTGTTACATTGTGCCAGTTTTGTGCCTTCTGCTTCAGTGTATTTAAACTTTTCTAACTGCTTGTGAGTGCTCATGAGGATCTCCTGTGTATTCAATCACAGGTTTCTTGATTATTTTAGCTGGTTCGGGGGAGGTGGAAGGAATTAAAGCTCTTTTTTTCTAGCCCCACCAGAGATTCCCTCTCAAGCAGCCATACTCACTGATGACATCACTTCTGTGTGTGTATATAGGATTAAATATACAGACCTTCAGCACAGGCTGTAGAGTGATATACTAAATTACTGATTATATTGGATTCAAGAATGTTACATGCTCTGATATATCAAATTTGCCTGCAGAAACTTGCCAATTACACTAAGCTCTGAGAAGCAGATATGGCATCCTGCCTCCAATTAACGATCATGGCCAGCTGGAGCAAAACAAATGTTAAAATAGTCAGCCACCTCATGGCAGAAAGCAGCTCTAACATAGCATAGTCCATAGAAAATGCTAATGACTGAAGATATACAAACTGTTTTGCAGCAAGTCAAAAACTACTAGAGGTGTTGAGACATCCTAACAGATAAAAGACCAGCCATTAAAAATGAATGTGGCCAAATCTGGCTGAAAATAAAGGGACCTGAATGTACAGCTCTCTGCATACTGACAATAAAAGAGACTGCGTATTCCCTAGGACAGACCATCTACTCTGAGGTTCTCAGACAATAGCCCACAAGTACTAAGCAGAATCTTATCTGTGCTAAGAGCAGTGGTGTGCTGGTAAATTTTTAACAACAGGCTCTCTCCCCGGTCCACCTCTGCGCCCCCCCCCCATCCACCTCTGTGCCCCCCCCCCAAAAAAAATTGCAGAGCTGGCTATAGCTGGGGGGGGGGGGGCAATGCATTACTCTCTCCAGGAAAAAAAATTAAATGATCCCAGGTTCCAATCTAATTCATGTTTAATGTGGGATAAAATGCCATAAATAAGTAAATAAATATAAACTTTTAATGTTGAGCACCTGATTTTCAAAGTGAACATATTCCAAACATTATAATGAAAATAAAATGATTTTTTTTCTACCTTTGTTGTCTGGTGACTGTTTTTCTGATCAAGCTGGCCCAGTATCCAATTCTGCTGCTATCTGTCCTCTTAACTCCGTTTCCAGGGCTTCCTTTCCATCTATTTCTTTCTTCTTCATTTCTGGTCCTCAGCTTCTGCCTATTTTCTTCATCCATTTAGTTTTTCTCCTCTCTTCCTTTCCCTCATCTCATCTCCTTCCTCAATTATCTCTCCCCTCCATCCATGTCCAGCATTTCTTCACTCTCCCCTCCTCTCCCCTGCCCTCCATCCACCCATGTCCAGTGACCCTCCTGTCCCCTGCATGCACCTATACCCAGCGATCCTCCTGTCCCCTGCCCTGCATGCACCCATGTCCAGCAGTGACCCTCCTCTCCCCTGCCCTCCATCCACCCATGTCCAGTGACCCTCCTGTCCCCTGCCCTGCCCTGCATGCACCTAAACCCAGCGATCCTCCTGTCCCCTGCCCTGCATGCACCCATGTCCAGCAGTGACCCTCCTCTCCCCTGCCCTCCATCCACCTATGTCCAGCAGTGACCCTCCTCTCCCCTGCCCTGCACCTATAGCGACCCTTCTCTCCCCTCCCCTCCATTCACAAATGCCCAGTGACTCCCTTTTCTCCCTTGCCACCTCCTCCGGAGTTCGGCGAATTCAACTCCCTCCCTCCTCCCTCCCTCCAGATCCGGTCCCTTACGTCAGCGACTTCACGAATTCTTCGGGGTCGCTGCAAGCGCTGACTCTCCCCCGCTGGCGCTGCAGGTTTGCGATTCAAAATGGCCGCCGAGATTTACAAGGGCAGCCTCCAAGACTTCGGCAGAAGTCTCGCGAGGCCGCCTCTGGAAGTCTCGGCGGCCATTTTTAAAATGCGAACCTGCAGCGCCAGCGTGGGAGAGTCAGCGCTTGCAGCGACCCCGAAGAATTCGTGAAGTCGCTGACGTAAGGGACTGGATTGGGAAGGAGGAAGAGAGCCGGCTCACGCAATTCAACAACCGGCTTGCAAGAGCCAAGCAAAGTTAACAACCGGCTCTTGCGAGCCGGTGCGAGCCGGCTCCAGCACACCACTGGCTAAGAGTCAAATACTAATATTCTTTACTGCAATGATCTGAACATTCTTGGATGTGTTATATGAGTAAAGAAACATGTCACCAGCTGAACCAGTTCAAACTAACATCTCTTCCATCTTAGAACCAGAAAGAACTAGTCTCAACTATCTGTGCATTGTGATTAGATTACTTATCAATAGTGCATTTTTTCTAGCAAAAAGGGTGCCGATACTCAACCCTAAGGGGGTGGGGTGATCACTGAGGGGACCTGCCCCACAACAGCCAGGCCTCCTGCAACCAGCCACAGAATCTATGAAAATGCAGAATTGGTGTTAAGAGCCAGGGCTTTTTCAATAATACTTGGGGGACCATGGGTCAATTTTAGCAGGCAATGAAAAAGGTGCCAGTACTCAGTACCCTCGAGTACCCCCTGAAAAAAAGAGTCCAGCTTAGCAAACATGTGATCTCTCTTTTTATAGGCTAATGTGGAACTGGTAAAGATAGAATTAACTTTGTCTTTAAAAAGAAATGTAAGAAATTATTTAAGTTATTGACAAATACTGGCTTAGTTGACCTAGGGCAGTGATGGCGAACCTTTCAGAGACCGAGTGCCCAAACAGCAACCCAAAATCTATTTATTTATCGCAAAATGTGCCATTCCCCCTCCTCTCCCTCCGAGTTCCAGGGTCCCCCTCCCTCCCAGTACAACAGGATCCCCCCCCCTCCCTCTGAGTTCCATAGGGCCCCCTCTCCCTCCCAGTTCCAGGGTTCCCCCTCCCCTCTCCCTCCCTCCCACCCAGTTCCAGGGTTGTCGTGGGAGGAACCAGAATGTTGCTCATTCAATGACTCTCTCCTATCAGCATTTTCCTACTACTGTGGTAGCCAGTCTTTGTGCCTCACAAATGGAACAGTGTTTTATTTAATCCTGCAGTGCTGTCATAGTGAAAACACACCAGCAACCCTACATGGAGGCTGGTCTGACAAGGAAAACCAATGGCGTCAAAGACAAAAGCTTTTCCTGAGCAGCCCACCCTCCCTCCGTCCGAGTACCAGGGCCCCCCTCCGAAATTTAAAAGTCATACCTGGTCGGCAGCAGCAGCAGTGAAAAGCGTGCTGACTCGGCACGCCTTCAGCCTTCCCTTCTGTCTCTCAAGTTCTGTTGTCCCGCCCTTGTGGAAACAGGCAATGAGGGCGAGACCAGAGTTTGTGAGACAGAAGGGAAGGCTGAAGGCGCGCCGAGTCAGCACGCTTTTCACTACTACTGCTGCCTTAACCCCGACCAGGTATGACTTTTAAATTTTGGAGGTGGGCCCTGGTGCTCAGAGGGCGGGGTGGGGGTGGGGGGCTGGAACTGGCTGAGGCGACGGCGCACATGCCAACAGAGAGGGCTCTGCGTGCCCTCTCTGGCATGCGTACCATAGGTTCGCCATCACTGACCTAGGGGAAGGCCAATATGTATAAATAAAGCGAATGCTACATACCTGTAGAAGGTATTCTCCGAGGACAGCAGGCTGATTGTTCTCACTGATGGGTGACGTCCACGGCAGCCCCTCCAATCGGAAACTTCACTAGCAAAGTCCTTTGCTAGCCCTCGCGCGCATGCGCGGCCGTCTTCCCGCCCGAAACCGGCTCGAGCCGGCCAGTCCAGTATGTAGCAAGACAATACACTTCAAGGGAAGACACAACTCCAAAGGGGAGGCGGGCGGGTTTGTGAGAACAATCAGCCTGCTGTCCTCGGAGAATACCTTCTACAGGTATGTAGCATTCGCTTTCTCCGAGGACAAGCAGGCTGCTTGTTCTCACTGATGGGGTATCCCTAGCCCCCAGGCTCACTCAAAACAACAACATTGGTCAATTGGGCCTCGCAACGGCGAGGACATAACTGAGATTGACCTAAAAAATTTACCAACTAACTGAGAGTGTAGCCTGGAACAGAACAAACAGGGCCCTCGGGGGGTGGAGTTGGATCCTAAAGCCCAAACAGGTTCTGAAGAACTGACTGCCCGAACCGACTGTCACGTCGGGTATCCTGCTGCAGGCAGTAATGAGATGTGAATGTGTGGACAGATGACCACGTCGCAGCTTTGCAAATTTCCTCCATGGTGGCTGACTTCAAGTGGGCTACCGACGCTGCCATGGCTCTAACATTATGAGCCGTGACATGACCCTCAAGAGCCAGCCCAGCCTGGGCGTAAGTGAAGGAAATGCAATCTGCTAGCCAATTGGATATGGTGCGTTTCCCTACAGCCACTCCCCTCTTGTTGGGATCAAAAGAAACAAACAATTGGGCGGACTGTCTGTGGGGCTGTGTCCGCTCCAGATAGAAGGCCAATGCTCTCTTGCAGTCCAATGTGTGCAGCTGACGTTCAGCAGGGCAGGAATGAGGACGGGGAAAGAATGTTGGCAAGACAATTGACTGGTTCAGATGGAACTCCGACACAACCTTTGGCAGAAACTTAGGGTGAGTGCGGAGGACTACTCTGTTGTGATGAAATTTGGTGTAAGGGGCCTGGGCTACCAGGGCCTGAAGCTCACTGACTCTACGAGCCGAGGTAACTGCCACCAAGAAAATGACCTTCCAGGTCAAGTACTTCGGATGGCAGGAATTCAGTGGCTCGAAAGGAGGTTTCATCAGCTGGGTGAGAACGACATTGAGATCCCATGACACTGTAGGAGGCTTGACAGGGGGCTTTGACAAAAGCAAACCTCTCATGAAGCGAACAACTAAAGGCTGTCCTGAGATCGGCTTACCTTCCACTTGGTAATGGTATGCACTGATTGCACTAAGGTGAACCCTTACGGAGTTGGTCTTCAGACCAGACTCAGACAAGTGGAGAAGGTATTCAAGCAGGGTCTGTGTAGGACAAGAGCGAGGATCTAGGGCCTTGCTGTCACACCAGACGGCAAACCTCCTCCAATGAAAGAAGTAACTTCTCTTAGTGGAGTCTTTCCTGGAAGCAAGCAAGATGCGGGAGACACCCTCTGGCAGACCCAAAGAGGCAAAGTCTACGCCCTCAACATCCAGGCCGTGAGAGCCAGGGACTGGAGGTTGGGATGCAGAAGAGCCCCTTCGTCCTGCGTGATGAGGGTCGGAAAACACTCCAATCTCCACGGTTCTTCGGAGGATAACTCCAGAAGAAGAGGGAACCAGATCTGACGCGGCCAAAAGGGAGCAATCAGAATCATGGTGCCTCGGTCTTGCTTGAGTTTCAACAAAGTCTTCCCCACCAGAGGAATGGGAGGATAAGCATACAGCAGACCTTCCCCCCAATCCAGGAGGAAGGCATCCGACGCCAGTCTGCCGTGGGCCTGAAGCCTGGAACAGAACTGAGGGACCTTGTGGTTCACTTGAGATGCGAAGAGATCCACCAGGGGGGTGCCCCATGCCTGGAAGATCTGTCGCACCACACGGGAATTGAGCGACCACTCGTGAGGTTGCATAATCCTGCTCAACCTGTCGGCCAGACTGTTGTTTACGCCTGCCAGATATGTGGCTTGGAGCACCATGCCTTGACGGCGAGCCCAGAGCCACATGCTGACGGCTTCCTGACACAGGGGGCGAGATCCGGTGCCCCCCTGCTTGTTGACATAGTACATGGCAACCTGATTGTCTGTCTGAATTTGGATAATTTGGTGGGACAGCCGATCTCTGAAAGCCTTCAGAGCGTTCCAGATCGCTCGCAACTCCAGAAGATTGATCTGTAGATCGCTTTCTTGGAGGGACCACCTTCCTTGGGTGTGAAGCCCATCGACATGAGCTCCCCATCCCAGGAGAGACGCATCCGTGGTCAGCACTTTTTGAGGCTGAGGAATTTGGAAGGGACGTCCCAGAGTCAAATTGGAGCAAATCGTCCACCAATACAGGGATTCGAGAAAACTCGTGGACAGGTGGATCACGTCCTCTAGACCCCCGGCGGCCTGATACCACTGGGAGGCTAGGGTCCATTGAGCAGATCTCATGTGAAGGCGGGCCATGGGAGTCACATGAACTGTGGAAGCCATGTGGCCCAGCAATCTCAACATCTGCCGAGCTGTGATCTGCTGGGACGCTCGCACCCGCGAGACGAGGGACAACAAGTTGTTGGCCCTCGCCTCTGGGAGATAGGCGCGAGCCGTCCGAGAATCCAGCAGGGCTCCGATGAATTCGAGTTTCTGCACTGGGAGAAGATGGGACTTTGGGTAATTTATCACAAACCCCAGTAGCTCCAGGAGGCGAATAGTCATCTGCATGGACTGCAGGGCTCCTGCCTCGGATGTGTTCTTCACCAGCCAATCGTCGAGATATGGGAACACGTGCACTCCCAGCCTGCGAAGCGCCGCTGCTACCACAGCTAGGCACTTTGTGAACACCCTGGGCGCAGAGGCGAGCCCAAAGGGTAGCACACAGTACTGGAAGTGGCGTGCGCCCAGCTGAAATCGCAGATACTGTCTGTGAGCTGGCAGTATCGGGATGTGTGTGTAGGCATCCTTCAAGTCCAGAGAGCATAGCCAATCGTTTTGCTGAATCATGGGGAGAAGGGTGCCCAGGGAAAGCATCCTGAACTTTTCTTTTACGAGATATTTGTTCAGGGCCCTTAGGTCTAGGATGGGACGCATCCCCCCTGTTTTCTTTTCCACAAGGAAGTACCTGGAATAGAACCCCAGCCCTTCTTGCCCGGATGGCACGGGCTCGACCGCATTGGCGCTGAGAAGGGCGGAGAGTTCCTCTGCAAGTACCTGCTTGTGCTGGAAGCTGTAGGACTGAGCTCCCGGTGGACAATTTGGAGGTTGAGAGGCCAAATTGAGGGTGTATCCTTGCCGGACTATTTGGAGAACCCACTGATCGGAGGTTATGAGAGGCCACCTTTGGTGAAAAGCTTTCAACCTCCCTCCGACAGGCAGGTCGCCCGGCACTGACACTTGGATGTCGGCTATGCTCTGCTGGAGCCAGTCAAAAGCTCGCCCCTTGCTTTTGCTGGGGAGCCGCGGGGCCTTGCTGATTCGCACGCTGCTGACGAGAGCGAGCGCGCTGGGGCTTAGCCTGGGCCGCAGGCTGTCGGGAAGGAGGATTGTACCTACGCTTGCCAGAAGTATAGGGAACAGTCTTCCTTCCCCCGAAAAATCGTCTACCTGTAGAGGTAGAAGCTGAAGGCTGCCGGCGGGCGAACTTGTCGAATGCGGTGTCCCGCTGGTGGAGAGACTCTACCACCTGCTCGACTTTTTCGCCAAAAATGTTATCCGCACGGCAAGGCAAGTCCGCAATCCGCTGCTGGATTCTATTCTCCAGGTCGGCGGCACGCAGCCATGAGAGCCTGCGCATCACCACACCTTGAGCAGCGGCCCTGGACGCAACATCAAAAGTGTCATAAACTCCTCTGGCCAGGAATTTTCTGCACGCCTTCAGCTGCCTGACCACCTCCTGAAAAGGCTTGGCTTGCTCAGGGGGAAGAGCATCAACCAAGCCCGCCAACTGCCGCACATTATTCCGCATGTGTATGCTCGTGTAGAGCTGGTAAGACTGGATCTTGGACACGAGCATAGAGGAATGGTAGGCCTTCCTCCCAAAGGAGTCTAAGGTTCTAGCGTCCTTGCCCGGGGGCGCCGAAGCATGTTCCCTAGAACTCTTAGCCTTCTTTAGGGCCAAATCCACAACTCCAGAGTCATGAGGCAACTGAGTGCGCATCAGCTCTGGGTCCCCATGGATCCGGTACTGGGACTCGATCTTCTTGGGAATGTGGGGATTAGTTAATGGCTTGGTCCAGTTCGCAAGCAATGTCTTTTTCAGGACATGGTGCAAGGGAACAGTGGACGCTTCCTTAGGTGGAGAAGGATAGTCCAGGAGCTCAAACATTTCAGCCCTGGGCTCGTCCTCCACAACCACCGGGAAGGGGATGGCCGTAGACATCTCCCGGACAAAGGAGGCAAAAGACAGACTCTCGGGAGGAGAAAGCTGTCTCTCAGGAGAGGGAGTGGGATCAGACGGAAGACCCTCAGACTCCTCGTCAGAGAAATATCTGGGATCTTCCTCTTCCTCCCACGAGGCCTCACCCTCGGTGTCAGACACAAGTTCACGGACCTGTGTCTGCAACCTCGCCCTGCTCGACTCCGTGGAACCCCGTCCACGATGGGGGCGTCGAGAGGTAGACTCCCTCGCCCGCATCGGCGAAGCTCCCTCCGCCGACGTAGTCGGGGAGCCTTCCTGGGAGGTGGCCGCGGTCGGTACCGCACGCGGTACCGACGTCGGGGACCTCAACCTGGGCGATGGGCCAGCCGGCGCCACGCTCGACGGTACCGGTGGCGCAAGCACCGCCGGTACCGGAGGGGTAGGGCGCAACAGCTCTCCCAGAATCTCTGGGAGAACGGCCCGGAGGCTCTCGTTTAGAGCGGCTGCAGAGAAAGGCTGAGAGGTCGATGCAGGCGTCGACGTCAGTACCTGTTCCGGGCGTGGAGGCTGTTCCGGGCTGTCCAGAGCGGAGCGCATCGACACCTCCTGAACAGAGGGTGAGCGGTCCTCTCGGTGCCGATGCCTGCTGGGTGCCGAATCCCTCGGCGACCCAGAGCTCTCGGTGCCGACACGGGGAGGAGACCGGTGTCGATGCTTCTTCGATTTCTTCCGAAGCATGTCACCGGAGCTCCCCGGCACCGACGAGGAGGACGTCGAATCCATCCGTCGCTTCCTCGGGGCCGAGACTGAAGAAGGTCGATCTCGGGGGGGCTGTACCGCAGGAGCCCTCAGGGTAGGCGGAGACCCACCCGAGGGCTCACCGCCACCAGCAGGGGAATGGACAGCCCTCACCTGCACTCCACCCGATGCACCACCGTCCGACGACATCAGCAGACGAGGTCCTGGTACCACCGACGTCGATGCAGCTATCCGATGTCTCGGCGCCGATGCAGAGGCCCGATGCCTCGATGCACTCGATGCAGGGGCGGCCGAGGAAGATGGTCTGGACGCTGACGACGTCGATGCACTCGAAGATCCCGGTGCCGATGCCGACGAAGAGCCCGAGAACAACACGTTCCACTGGGCTAGTCTCGCTACCTGAGTCCGCCTTTGAAGCAGGGAACACAGACTGCAGTTCTGAGGGCGGTGCTCGGCCCCCAGACACTGAAGACACGACGAGTGTCGATCAGTGAGCGAGATAACCCGGGCGCACTGGGTGCACTTCTTGAAGCCGCTGGAAGGCTTCGATGTCATGGGCGGAAAAATCACGCCGGCGAAATCAAAAGCCGAAATGGCGAAATTTGAAGCACCAAATTTAGAGGGAGAAAAAATCTCGACCGAGGCCGAAAAGAGGCCTACCCCGACGACGAAAGAAAACTTACCGGGGCAAAAAAGCTGGAAGTACGGGGAGGATTTACACGAAACCCGGCGGGGGGTTTCCGGAGCACTTCCCGACTAGGACAAAGCTTTCCCGAAGGAAAAAAACACGTGCAAAACAAATTGGACGCGCGAGGTCGACTTTCCGGGGCTCGACACGGCGAAAACACGACCGTACCGAGTGCGTACAAAAGAAGACTGGCCGGCTCGAGCCGGTTTCGGGCGGGAAGACGGCCGCGCGGGCGCGCGAGGGCTAGCAAAGGACTTTGCTAGTGAAGTTTCCGATTGGAGGGGCTGCCGTGGACGTCACCCATCAGTGAGAACAAGCAGCCTGCTTGTCCTCGGAGAAAGATGTTTTCTGTATTGACAAAGAAAGGCCATTTGATAAGAGAGAAGTTACGAAGGTCTGAAACTGACCAGTATTTGTGATATATGTCTTCTTTTGGAAAAGTAAAGTATATTTTGTATTTAACTAACGAAAACAGGTCATAAATGTTAACCTATTATTAAAAATAGTTGAGAAATGCTATGTAATATGTTTTTCCATTGAACTATGCCCTTATACTTTAGACTTTTAGCATATTTGCTTAGATTAAGTTCAGTATTCTAAAATGTATGTCTTGCTGATGCTATGGAATTCTATGTAGATGAATCAATTACCTCATATGTGTTTAAGGGTATAAATGTAACCATTTGGACTGTCGTACTTCAGGGAGATATGGAAGAAGACAGACTTCTCTCCCAGTCTTCCCTCCTTATTGCAATAAGATATATTATGCAGCTCTAATAAAAAGACCAGTTTTACTGATTCTGTGTGGGACAATATATTTTATTTCTATAAATTTACATGCTTTCTACACTAACAAGACAAAATATGAGGATTCATCCCTAGCTCTTCAAGAGACATTTTCTTTTCACTTTCTCTCTGGCTCTTCACCTGTGAAGGCAGCAAGACCCTCTCCATTTTCCACCCCTTCATCCACTCGGCAAATAAGAAAGCTTTCTCTATAAACTTCATGAATCACCATCAACTTCCCCTTCCTCTCTGCAAGCAAGAGAATTATCATTGCATAGCCATCTCCAGAAATTCCAGAGAAATGGAACATGCTGACAAAAAAAAAAGAGGACCTCTGGACCAAGAGGCTACACTTGCCACTCACAGAAGTCCACACTGATCCAGAATAATTCAGGATTTCAAATCAATATTTATCTTGATGCACATTCTCTTTGCATAAGATCCCCCACCCCACCCCTCTTGCTCCGCTAACATGGATATTGGAATGTACTTCAGTTCAACTCTTACACTCCTGTGTCTCCCTGTTGCAGATGGGGGTGCCCCTTACAACCTGACTTAACCACGTTAATGTTTCCTTTGGGTGGGGGTGTTTCCCACTGTCCCATTCCACTGGATATCACTTCTTGTTGGAGGGATGCTCTCAACATCCCTTCCTTGTGGTGGCAGAGGCATTTGTGCTGGTCCTTGCTGGCAGCGAAAAATGAAAAACCAATCCACCCGAGGAGAGTCATACTTTACAGCTCCTGCTTGGAGTGATGAGTTTAGAATTATGGTATCGGTTCTCAGCCCTGGTTCTAACTGAGCTAGATATATAAAAGAAGAGGGTCAAGAAAAGAAGGAACTATCTGACAAAAGAGGCAGCAATCTGCTCAAAGATAAATTGACAAACAAAAAAAAACAATTACAGCTGTGAAGATTTATTGCCAGATACCCGATGTAGTCACATTTTGCTTTAAAAGGCTGCATAAGGGGTTTACAGTACACTAATAAAGGACAAAGAGTGTTTACCCCTAATTAGTAAATCCGCATCCAAGGTAGCAAGTAGCAGCTCTTGAACATGGAAAAACAGCATGAACGTTGATCAACAGTTCTCTCTCTCTCACTATGGCTCAGCGGGTTCTGCCATCTTTAATTAGGCTGGTGGCTAATATACTCTATGTGGCTGTGTGATGCCTCCACCTCCTGCTGCTGCTATCAGAGTCTGGACTGAGTGCTGTCTCCCTCACTGCACCAGACACCAGTGACTAGGAAAACTGGCAAGTGGGAGCTACAGAAAGAGCGAGAACTGTGAAGAAAAAGTAATGTATTTTATCGACCCTGATAGCAGTAGCAGGAGGAGGAAGAGGAGGCATCGCACAGCTGCATAGCGTATATAAGGCACCAGCCTAATTCAAGATGGCAGTTCCTGCTCAGCCATTGTGAGAGGAAAAGAACTACTGATCAGCATTCATGCTGTTTTTCCATGTTCAAGAGCTGCTACTTGCTAGCTTGGATGCAGATTTACTAATTAAGGGGAAACACTCTTTCGCCTTTTATTAGTGTACTGTAAACCCCTGACACAGCCTTTTAAGGTGAAACATGGCCATGTCGGATATCTGGCAAAAAATCTTCTCAGCTGTACATCATTCAGTCTGATTTGTTTTGTTTGCAAAAGAAATCAACTACTACATCAAATTTTTAAAAGTCCTGACACCATTCTACTTAAACCCAGTAAGGATCCCACAATGTGTGGGTCCTACAGACAGATACCCTGCTTAATCTTGATATCAAACTAATAGCTAAGGTTTTAGCAAATAGGATGAATGCTTATATAGTAGATCTGGATAAGGAAGATCAATAGTTTTATATCCGGAAGAATCACTGGTAATAATGTTAGGTGAACATTAAACCTTATTTAGTGGGCTCAAAAACATGAACACCCATAGCACTCCTAGCCATAGATGCAGAAAAAGCGTTTTGACAGGGTGGAATGAATGTTCATGCAGCATAGTCTGGTTTGAATGGGATTTGGCCCAATTTTTTGCTCATGTATCTCTGCTTTGTATTCTGACCTTTCTGCTCATATTTGAGTTAATAGGGAGTTAGATAAATTCCATCTTAAGAGAGGTACTGGGCAGGGGTATCCCGTATCTCCATTGTTGTTTGCATCAGTAGTGGAATCACTGGCAGCATGGTTGTCTAAAGGAGGAGCAGAATTCACTGTGGAAGCAATTAATGTGTTCAGAAAATACCAACAAAGGACAGACAATTATTAGAAGAAAAAAAACCAAGGAAGGCAGGCTGGTTAACTAGAATTCCAAAGACCTAGGGAAAGTTGAAGACTGTCCAACCTATATTAAAAGGGAAATATCTTCTCTAGGCATATAAAAAGTAAAGAAAACCAATGAGGAAAGAGGAATAAGACATCTGAAAAAAGAAAGGTGAAATACCTACAGCAGAAATAGGAAGAAGCAACTGTAAAATAATCACAAATCTATTTACAAAACAGGAAATACCTTCACAAATGAGAGCTGATGAAGGCCACTGGAGGTATTATAGAATTCAGCCTAAACACATCTGTTCAACTTGTTTTTGAAGACAGGGGGGTGTTTCAAAAGACTCATACCACTATCCTCTAAATGTCAGAAGCATGCTTACTTCTGTCAACATATTGTTTTTAATCACTCCTAAAGTAGACTATTCCATATATCTACCACCCTTCCCAATAAGCAACTATTTTCTCTATATTTCTCCCTGCAACTTCGTATCATGACAAGTGTCTGAATTTCCTAGACTACAAAAATGTAATTTTCCTGTACTTTATTGAAGCTCCTCGGACATTTTAATGTTTCTATCAAATCCCCCCTCCCCAATTGCTTTCTTTTTTCCAGGCGGGTATATGTTGACAGTTTTAAATCCCTCTTTATAGGGTTTATATGCAGATGCTGTATATTTTACTAGCTCTTTTCTGAACCACATATCCTTAATTTAAGGTACAGCCTGCAAAACTGGACCCAGTACCCAAAGGGTAGTCTTACCAGACAAGAATATTACTACCTCCATTTCTCCTGATAATTGTATCTTTACTTATGCAACTGAGTATAATGCTGCTTTATTACATTTACAACAATGCATTACCCACAGTACATAACAGGTCTGCATTGGAATTATGGGATTCCACATATATCAAGGAAGCATAGGAGCAAAGCTGAAAAACTAAGGAATAGTTCAAGGCAGCTATTAAATATGACTGACCAAACTCTGTTTCTGAAGCAAATTTATAATGCCCAGCCATTTCATTAAGAGTACAACTTACAGAACTAGAAGGTTCCCTTTGACTTCTTATACTGTGTATGCTACCGATCTCTGTTTGAGAACTGGAATGCGACAGGCCTTCAAAATAAGGTCTAAGAGGAAATAAAAATTTTTTTTAACTTCATCACTCACAAAAAAAACAGTTATGAACCAGTACAAACTGCTTATATCACACAGCAATGAGTAAGGTAGTTATTAGACACTGATACCAAACTCTTTATGCTTAATAGGTTTTGCTCATGTGACCATCATAGTTTTTTTAGACTATCAGTACTTGCCTCTAATAGTCTGAGCTGATACAAAAAAAACCCATCAACAGAGAAAACTCCAATTGTTCGTAACTAAAAAAAAACCAACTGTGATATGTTTGACCAAAACAGATAAAATTAGTTAACTTAGGTGACCCTTATAACTAGGAGATCAAATCTTTCAGCTTAATATTGCTATTCTCCTTTATTAATTGCATCAGTAGGACTATCCATTTTATTAATGTAAATTTCTCAAAGTTCAAATTATTCTAACTAAATTTTAAAACTGTTATATCTCAAGAGTTATATATAAAGTCTTAACAATCCAATCTGCTGTAAAATCTCATTGAAAAATATATTCCACCAAGCTTCACCAAAGTCATATTTTTGTGTCAGTTGATTCCAAAAACAAGGTCCAAACTCCACTATGCCCGACTCAAGTCTTCAAGTTTTGCTGAAACTCCATCTTCCTTGGGGGCTATAAACCTTATTTTTCAAATGGGACTTTACAGCAGATTGGATTGTTAAACACTTGCAAATAACTTTCAAATAAATGTGATAAAGAGTTTTAAGATGTAATTGGAATAGTTTACATTTTGGGTAATTAGTACATAAGTACATAAGCACCGCCATACTGGGAAAAGACCAAGGGTCCATCAAGCCCAGCATCCTGTCTCCGAAAGCGGCCAATCCGGGCTTCAAGAACCTGGCAAACCCCCCCCCCCCCCCCCCCCCAAAAAAAAAAAAATTTTTTTAATAATGTTCAATGGACTTTCCCCTCAGGAATCTGTCCAAACCCCCTTTAAATTCCGTAAGGCCAGCTGCTGTCACTACATTCTCCGGCAACGAGTTCCAGAGTCTAACTACATGCTGAGTAAAGAAACACTTTCTCCTATTTGTTTTAAATGTACCATATTCTAGCTTCATCTTGTGTCCCCTGGTTTTGTTGTTTGAAAGTGTAAACAAATGCTTCACATATGTCAGCTCTAATCTGCTCATTATCTTGTAGACTTCTATCATATCACCCCTCAGCTGCCTTTTCTCCAAGCTGAAGAGCCCTAACCTTCTCAGCCTTTCCTCATAGGGAAGTCGTTCTATTCCCTTTATCATTTTCGCCACATTTCTCTGCACCTTCTCCAATTCCTTTATATCTTTTTTGAGATGCGGCGACCAGAATTGGACACAATACTCGAGGTACAGTCGCACCATGGAGCGATACAACGGCATTATAACATCCTCGTGTTTGTTTTCCATCCCTTTCCTAATACTCAACATTCTGTGCGCTTTCTTAGCCGCCGCAGCACACTGAGCAATAATACAGTGGGTGGTCCGTCCCACTGACGGAATAAAGGAGAGTAGCACTTTACAACAATAAGCTGAAAGCTTTAATCTTCTAGTTCTGAGGAACATCTAATTTAATTCTTTCTTTTGTGGTCAAACATTAGTTATATCTAATAGTCTGAGCACAAGACTTTCAGGATATACATGTTTTCTACAGTATTAATGCACAAACAGTAAAAGTTTATTAAGGCAAAAGGCAAGAATTCAGAAAAACATATGCAAAAAGGCTTAAATGCCCTGAACTAGCCATGGTGAATCCCACAAAACCCAACAATAGTACACGGAAATTGTGCATTGCAATTAACACAAAGATCTAATTAACCCGTAAGCCCAATATTTTTATTCTAAGTAGAATCTTTACAGTTACAATCAAAATATTAGAATTATGGGTTAAAATATTTAAGTTGCATTAGAGAGACCCACCTATAATTCATACATTCATTTCCAAATAAGTTGCCTAATTTACATTTACATGAAAGTGTATTAAATCAAATCAAAATGACAGTAAGAGAATTTTGTTTTAAATTGTTTGGGAAAGCTTTGTGACAGCTTAGTTTCTAGATTGTGACTATCATAGAAAGCCCATTATAATAATAGTAACACTTTCTTTTTTCTTCTCTTACCACACAAGTGCTATTGGTAGTAAGAACTCTCCAAATGATTTAATGACATGAGACCCCCAGATCATCTTGTCAAGATCCAGTAACTTTGCTGTCTGGTTTATAGAAAACCATATTGCAGGTGAGGTCTTTCAAACCCTGCCTCGAGAAAGATGCTGCAACTAGTTAATGGCCAATCATAAAAAAGAATCCAGATAAAATTGATTTTCCAATTCCAGCTGAAGACTGTTTTGCTGGCTGTTCTGATCCATCTAGTGTTAAAACTTCAGTTGCTTCTGAACCATCAGTTTGATTTCAAAAGCACTCTAAACAAAAAAATTTTTTGTTGTCTAATTTCAAAACAATGAGGAATAGGAGAGAAGGCATGGATAGGACATGCCCAAAATAAATCTGGATTGAGTCATTTTTCCTATTACTGCTCTGGCAAGAGGTAGGCACAATTGCTGGATGTGCTATTATAACTTCTAATCACAATTACATAAAGAATCCTACTTTAATTTTGGTTTTGGTGTGCTGAGAACGCTGTCATCATCTTCCATCTCAGGCCCACTGTCACTAGGGTTTTCAATATCCAATGTCTTATACAAAAGGTCCAAGTCTTCTTCCACCTCTGGGACATGCTCTCCTGGATCTTGTTCAGAATCCAGCACCTAGATACAAAAAAAATGTATTAACAACATCTTAAGTATAAATTACACATTTTTTGTGGTTGCATCAATGTTTCTCAGCCCTCTCCCATGCACATATACCTAGTTGACCAGATTTTCAGATCTACCACAATAAATATACATAAGAGAAATCTACATATACTGGAGAGCCATTGTATGCAAATCTCTCTCATGCATATTCATTGTGGTTATCCTGACAACCTGACCAGCTAGGTGTGTTACCAGGAGAGAGCGAGAGAGCTGAGAAGCACTACAGCTAGAGAAAGCTCACATCTTATTCTTCAGCACTACTTTATCTTATGCAAAGAGTGGTTTACCCTTAATTTCCTATTAAGGACAAGATCTGCACATTGGCCTGTTCATGTTATGATGTGGTTGATGGCATTCCAGTATTAATGAAAAAATGTCAATGCCAGGAGGGTTTTTAATGAGGTGCTTGAAATTCAAATTGTTCCATTCTGTTCAGTATTGTTCTGGAGGAGTTATCTAGGCAAGTGACAGTGCATTCCCAAAATGGGGATTGAGACTTCTCAGAGAGATATAGTGTTGAAATCTTGATTGATAGCTTGTTGGTGACAAGAAAATATATGAACTTCCTTGCAGTTTTCATGTCCCTGTGAATATATGATGTCAGAATGTTGACAAGAAGGGCCCAAAAAAACACAGGCAAGTGGTCTATAAAATACAGATAAGCAGAAAAGAAAAGCAGAAGTAGAGGGGCATAATAGAACGGGGCACCCAAGTTTTCCTGAGCACGTCCTCACAGGACGTCCCCGCGAAGGGGCGGGGAAACCTGTATTATCGAATCAAGATGGGCGGCCATCTTTCATTTCGATAATACGGTTGGGGACACCCAAATCTCCACATTTAGGTCAACCTTAGAGATGGTCGTCCCTAGAGATGCTCATCCCCGATTTTCGGCGATAATGGAAACCGAGGACGCCCATCTCAGAAATGACCAAATCCAAGCCCTTTGGTCGTGGGAGGAGCCAGCATTCGTAGTGCACTGGTCCCACTCATATGCCAGGACACCAACCGGGCACCCTAGGGGGCACTGCAGTGGACTTCACAAATTGCTCCCAGGTGCATAGCTCCCATACCTTGGGTGCTGAGACCCCAACCCACCCCCAAAAACCCACTCCCCACAAACTGTACACCACTACCATAGCCCTAAGGGGTAAAGGGGGGGCACCTACATGTGGGTAAAGTTGGTTTCTGGTGGGTTTTGAAGGGCTCACATTTACCATCACAAGTGTATCAGTTAGGGGGGTGGGATGGGCCTGGGTCCACGTGCCTGAAGTGCACTGCACACACTAAAACTGCTCCAGGGACCTGCGTACTGCTGTCATGGAGCTGGGTATGACATTTGAGGCTGGCATAGAGGCTGGCAAAAAATGTTTTCTATTTCTGTTGATGGCTCTCTCATTCTCCCTGTCTCCTCAGCTCGAAACCTTGGGGTCATCTTTGACTCTTCTCTCTCCTTCTCTGCTCATATCCAGCAGATTGCCAAGACCTGTCATTTCTTTCTTTACAACATCCGTAAAATCCGCCCCTTTCTTTCCGAGCACTCTACCAAAACCCTCATCCACACCCTTGTCACCTCTCGTTTAGACTACTGCAATCTGCTTCTTGCTGGCCTCCCACTTAGTCACCTCTCCCCTCTCGTCGGTTCAAAACTCTGCTGCCCGTCTCATCTTCCGCCAGGGTCGCTTTACTCATACTACCCCTCTCCTCAAGACCCTTCACTGGCTCCCTATCCGTTTTCGCATCCTGTTCAAACTTCTTCTACTAACCTATAAATGTACTCACTCTGCTGCTCCCCAGTATCTCTCCACACTCGTCCTTCCCTACACCCCTTCCCGTGCACTCCGCTCCATGGATAAATCCTTCTTATCTGTTCCCTTCTCCACTACTGCCAACTCCAGACTTCGCGCCTTCTGTCTCGCTGCACCCTACGCCTGGAATAAACTTCCTGAGCCCCTACGTCTTGCCCCATCCTTGGCCACCTTTAAATCTAGACTGAAAGCCCACCTCTTTAACATTGCTTTTGACTTGTAACCACTCGCCTCCACCTACCCTCCTCTCTTCCTTCCCGTCCACATTAATTGATTTGATTTGCTTACTTTATTTATTTTTTGTCTATTAGATTGTAAGCTCTTTGAGCAGGGACTGTCTTTCTTCTATGTTTGTGCAGCGCTGCGTATGCCTTGTAGCGCTATAGAAATGCTAAATAGTAGTAGTAGTAGGTTGGGAGGGGGTTGGTGACCACTGGGGGAGTAAGGGGAGGTCATCCTCGATTCCCTCCAGTGGTCATCTGGTCAGTTCAGGCACCTTTTTGAGGCTTGGTCGCAAGAAAAAATGGACCAGGTAAAGTCGGCCAAGTGCTCGTCAGAGACGCCCTTCTTTTTTCCATTATCGGTCGAGGACGCCCATATGTTAAGCACACCCCAGTTCCGCCTTCGCTATGCTGCCGTCACGCCCCGTGAACTTTGGTCATCCCCGCGATGGAAAGCAGTTGAGGACGTCCAAAATTGGCTTTCGATTATGCCAATTTGGGCAACCCTGGGAGGAGGATGCCCATCTCCTGATTTGTGTCGAAAGATGGGCGCCCTTCTCTTTTGAAAATAAGACTGTTAGTGTTCCACTTATGAGTATTATGTTACCACTCAATTGTACATCTAGTACTTCTGGATTTGAGTTGCCAGACCACCTTGATCAGTAGTACTCTACCAGAGAGTAGACTGACGGATGCAGTTTATAGCATATCAACTAGGGCACCTCAAATCATTCTGGTAAGTTTCTGTATCCTGGTGGCTCCTATTTAGCCTTCTTGCAAATATATTTCATGTGGGGCTTGAAGATCAAATTTTTGTTCTTAACTATCTTATGTATTTTGGGCTGTGATCATACTGTATGGGGCTATCAAAGGTCACATCAAGGGTGATACTGGCTGTACAGTCGTTGAGATGGAACACACTAACAGAAACAATTTCAATATTAGATCTAGTAACACAAGTACTAGCAAACGTGTATGAGGTCTGTGCCCTGTTCAAGGCTATTATCATATGAAGAGTCAGATAAATAAGGCTTCTGATTTTAGGTTTTACCAATAAACATCCTCAATGCATACAATAAATAAGTGCATAAAATAAGTATTTATTGGATCAAAAATACCACTTTCTCTAGTCTCTCACCCCTTTTTGGCTTGGCTTGTATCCTCGTCTCAGTTTTTGTGCCCTTTCTATGCTGACTCCTCCTATGCAACACAAATGTACAATATTTGATTTCACCCAACAATAGTACCTGTGGTGTAAAAATACTGGCATGCAAGTTACTTAACCCTCCAGTGCCTCAGGTACAAAACTTAGATTGTGAGCCCAAAAAGGACAGAGAAAGTATCTGTACAGAATATGTAAACTGATTTGGTTGTACCACAGAAAGGCAGTATATCAAATGAACTACTCATAACCTGATTTTTTTTGTACTCTAAAGAACCCCTATTAGCTGGAAAATAAACATCTAATTATCTAAATTTAAATTTATAATTCTAAACACCTAATAGAAGTCATTTTTCAGGATTCTTTTGTGGCTGCATTTACAAGTGAGTCACACACCAAAAGAATCGTCAGTGACTGTTGATTTCTTGTATTGTAGTATGATATCTAAACACTTCAGTTACCTTCAGTAACAGCTCATGTTAACGATGTCATGGACAGCAAAAATGTCAATTATTTCTGAATCAATTTTGTGCAGACACAGTTTTCTGCTTCTGGGAGAGCAACAATGTGTTCAAAACAGCTACAGGTGGAGCTTTTCTTGACTGGATAGTCTATGCTTTCAGGATTTATTTATTGCACTTGTATCCCACATTTTCCCACCTATTTGCAGGCTCAATGTGGCTTACAGCACCATGCCAGGATAGAGGAATACAGTCGGAATTACAATAAGATCAAGGATGACAAAGAAGAATTAAGCAGACAGTTATAGAGCAGCGTCATTCAGAGTAAGTTGGAGTAGTGAGGTGTTATAGTTAAGCTATGGATTCTCGTGGTAAGCCTTGTTGAAAAGATAGGTTTTCAGAGATTTGCGAAAGTTGGTGATTTCGTTAACTGATTTCAGATTTGTTGGAAGTGCATTCCACAGCTGCATGCTCAGGTAGGAAAAGCTGGTAGCGTGTGTTCGTCTGTATTTTAATCCTTTGCAGCTCGGGAAGTGTAGGTTAAGAAATGTGCGGGCAGATCTTTTAGCATTTCTGGGAGGTAAGTCAACAAGGTCTAACATGTAGGTTAGGGCCTCTCCGTAGATGATTCTATGAGCAATCGTGCAGATCTTGAATGTGGTCCATTCTTTAAGTGGAAGCCAATGTAGTTTCTCTCTTAAGAGTTTTGCACTTAAAGAACAGACCACATTCAAGATCTGCACGATTGTTCATAGAATCATCTACGGAGAGGCTCCAACCTACGTTAGACCTCGTTGACTTACCTCCCAGAAATGCTAAAAGATCTGCCCGCACATTTTGTCATTCTTGTTATGTTTTACACCTTTGTTTCTCCTTCTATATCATGGGTAGTAATGTCAATTTTATGTAAGCCATGTTGCACATTTACAACAGAAAGTTTTGTTGTGCCACACTAAAACATGATTTGTACCTCAGTTTTAGTTTATAGAAACATGGATCATAAAAATAACCTGGATTTAGAAGTGACAAAAACTATGAACAAGAGTTCCATTTAAGGATACATGTAGTATATATCAGAAATCTTCTCCCAGTATGAAAATCTTTGGTAGTCTGGGACTTATACAATAAAACACGAAACTTTCTACAGTTTTGCTGACATCACTGAGGGGTGACGACAGTGGCTGACTCTCTTGTTTTTTTCAGATCACCATTGCTCTTGCTGACCTTGCCAAATATTTCCTGATAATTCTGTTGATTACTCTGCTGATTCTGGCCTTTAATCTTGTCCACTGTCACCACATCAGGCCAGTAGGCTAAAAATGCCAGACTAAAACAGGCCACAGATCTGGTGTTGAAGGTGGGAGCCAAATTGGTTCACCCCTTAACTGTGATCCTTTGTGGGCTCTGAAGCAATGATTACTTCATCCCTCTGTTTTTTTCAGTAATAATTATGAGAATTTTGCTTTAATCTTGAGTTTGGAAGAGCTTTATGGGAGCTTATGGATTTTTTTCCAGCTCTTACCACAAAAGTGTTCATGGAGCACAGCAAAAAAAATCATGGTTACAGGTTAAAAAGCTTCATAAGCAACAGCAAGCAAGGCTAGCACAAATTCCCTTTTCTATGTGTTTTTAAGTGGTTGTCATTAGGCAACTTGATTGTTCAACAAAAGTCTGCTATCCACTATGTGACTGAGACTTTGTAAAATAATGATTATCACCTTAACAAAAATGTATCCTATGAGATACACAGGTTTTTCTTGACTTTTTGTTGAGGCTAAAAGAGGAATATTAATTGTTATAGGAGATATATTGACAGCAGTATTGAGACTGGTAAGAGGTATGGAATATTTATTTATTTATTAGAATCAAAATTAGTGTGAATATCACCATTAGCTTATATAGAGGGGCATAATCGAATGCCCATCTCCATGGGCGTCTATCTCCGAGAACGGGTATGTGAAGGGGCGGGACAAACCGTATTTTCAAAAAAAAAAAATGGGCGTCCAACTTTTTTCTGAAAATACAGTTTGTGCCAACCAAATGCATCGGATTTGTGCGGATTTGAGCTGGGCGGTATTGTTTTTCAGCGATAATGGAAACCGAAGGCGCCCAGCTCGAAAAACGAACAAATTCAAGGCATTGGGTCATGGGAGGGGCCAGGATTCATAGTGTACTGGTCCCCCTCACATGCCAGGACACCAACCGGGCACCCTAGGGGGCACTTGTAACAATTAAAAAAAAGTTAACTACCTCTGAAGTCCATAGCTCCCTTCCCTTGGGTGCTCAGCCCCCCAAATTCCCCCCCCCAAAACCCACTCCCCACAACTCTACACCATTACCATAGCACTTATGACTGAAGGGGGGCACCTAGATATGGGTACAGTGGGTTTTGGGGGCGGTTTGGAGGGCTCCCATTCATAGGCAGTCGGTGGCCCAACTGTTTGGGGAGGCTAAAGGGGGCGGGGTTAGGGGTGGGGCCAGGGGTGGAGCTTAAATCCATAATTGTCTGATAACACACATAAAAAATAAATAAATAAAAATAAAAGTCACAATACCTTTTATTAAATTTAGATATTAGATATGAATCATATGTCAAAGAATAAAGTGGTTGCTCAAAGCATATTCTAACCACAATCACTCAACTGCAAAACACTATGCACAACTTTGTGCAAAAACACACTCAGAACCATAAATATTACACTGGGCAGAACCTAATACACCAATATAAATGATTAAAAAAAAAAGAATTGTAAGAATTCTAATGGTACTTGTCAACATGCAGCATTTCCTTCATCCCCTTTGACCTATTTGGTTGTTCTCAAACCAGCTTCCAAATCCACTAGCTGTTACAGGAATGTTTTTTCCAAACGGGGAAAATATTTAATTCCTTTTTGGTTTTCCAGCTCAGTCTGAACATGCCCTGAGCCATATTACCATGGCTAGTGAAATGATATACCTTTCAAAAAAGATATGAAATCAACAGCAATATTTCTTATGTCATAAGTTCTACTGAAACTATCTACAAATGGCTACCACTTGCTCCAAATAATATTGAAATTACTGCTCAAACAAGGGTTCACATAGAGCCTTGTATAACATACTGCCCAAGTAAAAAAAAATTAAATATTTTGTTATTTTTGTAAGTTTCATGCAGATCTCTTTGTTTAACTAAGTTATGTTTAAACAAAGAGATCTGCATGAAACTTACAAAAATAACAAAATATTTAATTTTTTTTTACTTTCTTTTGTTTTAAAAAACCTTCCTTCAGTCAGTCAGCACAGCAGAGCTGCACTTACCTCTCTGTCTCCTGAAATCCAAGCGGCCCCCCGGACCCGGGGCAAATTTCTAGAAGGAAGTGGGAGGGATCATCAGACAGAGAGTACTCTCTGTCTTTCTTCTTCTCCTACTACGTGTGCCGTCTCGCGCGTTCCCGCCTATGCGGAACAGTACACCATGGGACGGGAGCGAGCCAGCGCGCGAAGAAGGTTGACGTGAGCTGAGGAGGACCTGGGCGAGCCCAGCCGAGGGCGGGGCGAAGAAAGAAAAAGAAGCCGCTAGCCGCACGTCCGTCTTGTCTTCTGATTCGCAGTAAGGCAGCAGCACAGGACCAACCGGCGCGCTGGTGAGAGCCCAAGCGGGCGGAAGTTCGGAACTGAAGGGCCTGGGGCTGGGCGGGCTGAATTTATGATGGTGCGTGTGTCCGTCCGTCCGTCCGTGTGTGTGTGTGTGTGTGTGTGTGTGTGGGGGCATCGTCGTGGTCGTGCGCGTCAGTGGGTCTTAAAAAGACGATGTTGGGCCGAGCGGCGAGCCCCGGGGGCGGAACTGGGGGCTGATGCCGATGCGGTGTGTGTCATGTTGGCGTCGTCGTGGTCCGAATCCGACCAGCTGAGCTGTCAATCAAAATCCAACAGACTTCTGGCTGGGGAGGCTTAGCCTCCCCAAGCCTCTTATACCGGGCGCCTATGCTCCCATTTACCACCACAAGTGTAACAAGTAGGGAGGGATAGGCCTAAGTCCACCTGGCTGAAGTCCACTGCACCTACTAACAACTGCTCCAGGGACCTGCATACTGCTGTGATGGAGCTGGGTATGACATTTGAGGCTGGCATACAGGCTGGAAAAAAAAAGTTTTAAAAGTTGTTTTTGTTGGGTGGGAGGGGATTAGTAACTACTGGGGGAGTCAGCGATTCCCTCCCGTGGTCATCTGGTCATTTAGGGCACTTTTTTGGGACTTGTTCGTGAAAAAAAAAAGGTCCAAAAAAGTGACCCAAATTTGCGCTAAAAACGCCTTTTCAGGGAAATTAGCAGTTTATAAGTACTGTACTTATATTGATATTGAATGGAATCCCCCCCCCCCCCCCCCCCAAAGAAGCCATCCCCTTCAACACCTGAGCAGCAGAAAAGACACTGAGGATCACTCCTGCTCTCTACCCATAGAGCCACCAAGGATTTCTGAGGTAGGCTTGGGGCTAAGTCCTGACTGGGAGAGGAAGGGGTCTGTATGGCAGTCAGCAAACATTGGTCCCTTTAAGAATACTCACAGACAGGAAAAATACAAGTTTAAAGCTGGTGTTACTGTTGCATGAATAACAGCTGGCAAAGGTTAATGCAAGCTGTGTTACATAATAATAATAATAATAAAATGCTAGGCATAAATTTGCATGTGTTGCATTTTACTATTATGCAATTCATATTTAACTAACATGCAATATAGTAAAAACACACAATTTTGTCAGTTAATACACATAAAGAGGCAAGTAACTACCCCCTTAAGAGATCTACATTGAGATTCAATTTTTAAAAGTATGGCTGCACTTAAAATTTATAATCACAATTAATCACATAATTAAAAGTATTTTTATTTATTTCCCACTGCAGCACCTTTTGACTCCGGGCAAATCACTTTAACTCTCCATTGTCCCAGGTACAAAATAACTACCTGTATATAATATGTAAACTGCTTTGACTGTAACCACAGAAAGGTGGTACATCAAATCCCATCCTACTTCCTTTCCCTAAAGGACTGAATCTCCCTCCCTCTGATCCAACATCTCTCCCTTCTCTTACCTCCCCTCCCTCTCCATTTTCCCCAGGTCCATTATCTTTCTCTCTTTCCTGGGGTCCAAGGTAGACTGGTGCAGAGGGGGGTGGTGGTGGTGGTGGTGATGTTGAATTGGGGGCAGGGCCGGCCCTAGGGTTTCTAGCGCCCTCCTGCAGTCTATTAGTCGGCGCCCCTACCCATCCAGAGGCGGGATCACCATGGCTCCGCCCCCACAGTAGAAACACCCCTTTTACCAGCCATGGCATCATTGAAAATATTACACCAGTATAGAAGAAAAATAACTTAGCACACAGACCAGGAATTAGGAGAACAGACAGTCTTGCCAACTCTGAAAAACAATGTGTTATCAAAATTTCAGAATCTAACAAACAGATCCCTATTCAGACACTTCGCCTTGCAGTCACACATGTAGAACAGAGATAGCCCCTCTTCAAATTCTTCAAAAATTAACCTGAAATCTTAAGAAGTTAGACTCTGCATGCAGCACAAAAGCCTTCCCATTGAGCACAGCTTAGGATCTAGCTAGGACAGACTTAATCAGCATAAACTAACAAATTCTACAATCTGAGCTGGACAGACTAACAGGAGTTACTGAAGTGGGAATGAGAGATAGGTGATGGTTAGGAATTGAAAGCAGGCATCTAGCCCTCCTGTCCTGTGAGTTGCTGTGTTGGGGGTGGAAAAGGGTGGGTCAGGTGCAGCAGCACTAAACAGCAGTCTCTGAAAAAACAAGGGTCCAGGCTCTGCTGTGCTGTCTCTGAGCCCTCTCTGGGCAGAGGACAGAGGTTAGCTGAGCTCCCACAAGTTATTTCAGAGCCAGATTCAGTTGGAGCAGTGAGGTCCTCTGACAAACACAAGGAGGATATTTCTCTGCTTGGGAGGGGGGAGGGGACGGGACAGAGAGCTGACAGCTTTGGAGCCAGACTGAGATGAGCAGCAGAGATTAGATACTCAGCAGAGCTTGACTGCTTGCAAAGTGACGCCCTTGAAGGCAAGCGCCCTCCTGCAGTGCTTACCCTGCTTACCGGGTTTGACCGGCCCTGATTGGGGGTAGGGGAAAAATGCCAGATCGTACCAAGGACAGGGGTTGGAAGTGAAGGAGAGCTGAAGAGATGTTTAGAGGTCTCAATGCAAATTTTTAATCATGACCAATTCTTTAAAATTGTGATTAACAATTAATATATTAATCGCAGAGTTAACTGCAATTAACTTGCAGCCCTAATTAAAAGAATCAAATTCAAGATCTTGTTTATAATTAGGTCTTCTATTCTTAGGTGTTCATAAATTGTAACTTTAGGGGCCCAATATGAAAGTGATTTAAGGGGACAGGAGAAACTCCTGCCTGATTAAATTGAGTTTTGAGGGATGGTCACAGATATTCATCAGCACTTGCAGTGCCGCTAAATATTGTCACTAACTTGCTATTTTTAAAGTGGGAAGAGGCAATCCAAAAGTGGAGCATAGGAGAAACTGGCAGCTATGCAAGTACCAGTAATATTCTGTGCTGGTACCCGCATACTGAGGCTAGCCACCGACCACATCAGCTCAGAGAGGAGAAAAGAGGAGAGGAACACAGTCGCACACGGCTACGCTCCGGAGGCCGTCCGAGCTGAGGCGCACCCCCACATGACGATCCCTGGTTGACTCAGCCATGCAGCCACCCGCCTCTGACCGACCCGACCCGATGACCACCAGCACCTGACCCATGCTGATCATAGCTGCTGAGAGGCCAGTTGCAGTCGTTGGGCCGTTGGAAACCTGCTCCAATCCTGCTCCGCTCCAGCTTGTTGTTGCTGCAGTCCATCTTGTTCCAGCCTATTCCAACTACAGCCGGACTGGAACGAGGTGGCGAGGAGCTCCCAAAGTCCTCCAGCAATAATACAGAGGCATACTCAGCGGCCTTTGAGAGCAACCACCGATCTTGATCCCGATCTCGCTGCGCCAGGGAGGCGTGGGAGACTGTGAGGACACTAACCAGCATCCGTGCAGACCGAGGAGAGGAGGTAAGAGGCGCCACACACAGATCGGCCTGATCCCGTGGGAATTCCTTGCGCACCTCGGTCTCACCTACCTCCAACCCCGCCGACCGCCTGTCGGAGACAGGAATCCTCTGGCACCGCGCACCCTCAGCCCTCCTCCCGACCAGCCGCTTACCCGTCGTCCCTTCTCCAGGGCCGATGACCTGACCAGCCAGAGTGACCAAGGAGGTGGAACTCAGCTGGTATAGAGCGAAGAGCGAGGCACGAACAGAACGGGAGAGAGATCAGAGAAACGGGCCAGAGAACGACTGCAACAGACGGCCGGTGAACCGGTGAGCCGTAGCTCGCCGTGTGACAAGATCCGAGAAACCCCAGCAATTGGGCCTCCACGGGGACACGTCCTCACCGCGTGGAGCTGATCGAGTCACCCGTAACAGACCTGTGCCATCAGAGCAAGAAACCTGCCCATGCCCATCTGAACTTTTACAGCGTGTTCCAGTCCGCCTGTTCCAGCCCATCTGCTCCACCTTGTTCTAGTCTGTCCATTCCAGCGTGTTCTAGTCCGCCTGTCCCCCTTGTTCCAGCCCGCCTGTTCCAGCCTGCTCCAGCTGTTCCAGTCCTGCCCCAACCTGAACCAATCTTGCTACTCCGCCTCCTTCTGTTCCAGCTTGTTCCAGTCCGTCTACTCCAGCTCACTCCAGCCCATCTGCATTGCTTATCCCAGCGAGCTCCAGTCCGCCTCTCCCATTCCATCTGCTCCATCCTGTTCCAGTCCTCATGTTCCAGTCCATCTGCTCCGCCTTGTTCCAGTCCATCTGCTCCGCCTTGTTCCAGTCTGCCCGTACCAGCCCGTTCCAGTCCATCTGCACAGCTTCTTCCAGCGTGTTCCAGTTTACTTAATAACATTGAAGCAGACTGGTGAAAACTAAAACCTCCCTTTCATGCTTTAAAATTTCCTTTAAATGTTGTAAATCGCTATGTTGCAAGCACTGTTTATATCCTCGGAAGCCTAGTAGATGCCTAAACACTGTTTATACCCTTGGCAGCCTGGTAGGCACCTAAACACTGTTTATATTCCTGGTAGCTTAATAGATGCATAAACACTGCTTATATGTTTGGCAGCTATTAGATGTGTAAACGCTTTTTATGAGATGCAATATGCTGTAAGAACTTCAATGCCTCCACCTACTTTGACCTAAGTGCACTGTTTGTAATGATTTAAATTCTGCTCGCTCTATTCCGAATATAATGCCTATACCGACCCAGACTTTGCCTCACACGATTACTAAACCCCAACACTCCAAACACACAAAATAACGTGCAAACTAACACTGATATGAACACCAGTAAAATACACCTAACTATTTACTGCCTCACCCTACTCCAACACGTATCCACAACCCCAGACACGGACAATAACAGCCTCACAACTCATAAACCACAAACAAATCGCGAACACAACATGCACACCCCAAAAAACAAAGAAGACCATGAAAAACCTATCATCCTCGGACCCCATCAAAGATAAGGAAAGAAAGAACGTTCAAAACCATCACATCAAGGAGAAAGACAACTAATAAATATTACCCCAAACCCGAATCCAAAAGAACACCACCAACGAATACAAATAGGCTACACTAATGCCAGATCAGTAGTTAAGAAAACCACTATACTGACCGACTGGATCACGGAAAACCACCTTGATTTCCTACTCATTAGCAAAACCTGAATCCATGATTCCAAAGACCCAATAATCTTAGAATTATGTCCTCCAGGATACAAAATTACCCATTGGACTAGAGAAGGAAAAAGAGGAGGAGGCATAGCAATAATCTATAAATCACAATTCACAGTCACTACAACAGCAGAATCCATCCTACCCCAACTTGAAATAGCCTCAGTTAGAATTAACCACCCCGATCTACTTGAACAACTAAACCTAATCATTTTCTACAGGCCCCCGGGCAAATTGGCAAGTTTCACAAACACACTTTATGGACTTCATATCAAATACTTGCGTGTCCTCCCAGAACCTCCTCATAGCAGGGGACGTTAACCTTCACCTTGAAGACACTAACATAAGGAACGTAAACGAATGCAAGGAATTCATAGGAGCTCCACTGGCCTAACATGCAACCTACCCACAAAAAAGGACACACACTAGACATTATAACTCACAAACTTTTCATCAGAGCCCATCTTCACTATCACAGACACAAAATGGACAGCTACACCATGGTCAGACCACTACAAAGCACATAGCCTCTCTCTACTGGAAAAGAAAAAGGGCCACAACAAAAACAAGAAAAAAGAACTTATACTACAAGAGGTAAAATAGACCCATATACATTCTGGCAAGAACTATACACTGATGAATGGGCAACTCCTACAAACTCACCCCAATTTCTACAAGAATGGGACAACAGATGCACAGAAATATTAGACAGTATAGCACCGCTCCAAATTAGATCCTCAAAAAGAAAAAACTCAATACCATGGTTCAACAACGAACTGAAAGCCTTAAAAACACAAGTCAGAAGACTGGAAAGAATATGGAGTAAAAAAAAAAGACGAACTCACTCTTAACGACTGGAAACAGTTGCAAAGAAAATAAAAATATAAAATCAGACAAACCAAAAGAATGTACTACAAAACCGTAATAGGACCAAACTACAAGGATACACATAAGCTCTTCTCACTCGTGAACAAACTCCTAAACACTACACTGGTTACCTCTAACAACATAGACACCCCATCCGCAACCAACTTAGCGAAACATTTTAACGAAAAAATTATAAAACTCAGACGCATGATACCTCCGAATACCACCGACTATACAAGCATCCTTGAATGCCTTGATCCAAAACCTGGGGAATACCCAGCAGATCGCTCATGGACCAACTTCGACAAAATCTCAGCAGATGAACTCTCACATTGGCTTAAAAAATATGGCAAGTCTCAATGCAAACTAGACATTTGCCCTGTTAGCCTAATAAGAGCCGCCCCTAAACAATTCAAGAAAGACCTCACAGACCAAATAAACCACAGACTCCAAAACGGTTTATTCCCCACGAAAAAAGGAAACATCTTACTCACTCCACTGCAAAAAGACGTTAAGAAAAGCACAATGGACCTAACCAATTATCAACCAGTGGCATCTATTCCGCTCATAACCAAAATAATGGAGGGCATAGTTACGAAACAATTCACTGATTATCTGACTAAATACTCAATTCTACATGAGTCACAATCAGGATTTCGATCAAATCACAGCACCGAAACTTTACTAGTGGCGGCAATGAACTCATTCAAAAAAACAATTGCTACTGGTAAGAACATACTCGTATTACAATTTGACATGTCAAGCGCCTTCGACATGGTTGATCATGGATTACTACTTCATATACTAGAATACTTCGGAGTCGGAGGCCCAGTCCTCAAGTGGTTCGAGGGGTTCCTCACCACCAGATCCTACCAAGTAATAACAGACGCCGAAAGATCACCTCCATGGATACCAGAATGCGGAGTTCCTCAAGGATCCCCCCTCTCACCAACCATCTTCAACTTAATGATGATACCTCTAGCCAAACTCTTAGCAGATCAAAACCTTAACCCTTACATATATGCAGACGATGTCACGATCTACATCCCGTTCAAACACAATCTAAACGAAATCACCAATGAGATCAACCAAAGCTTCAGAACCTTGCATAGCTGGGCAGATTCATTCCAGCTAAAACTCAACGCAGAAAAAACTCAATGCCTAGTACTCACTTCTCAATACAACACAAACAATTACTCCACTATAACCACACCATATTGCACCCTTCCTATTTCAGAAAACCTGAAGATCCTTGGAGTTACCATCGACCGAAACCTCACTCTCGATACCCACGTGAAGAACACAACAAAAAAGATGTTCCACTCGATGTGGAAACTCAAAAGAGTTAAGCCTTTCTTTCCGAGAAACATTTTCCGCACCTTGGTACAATCTATGGTAATTAGTCACCTGGATTACTGTAACACTCTGTACGCTGGCTGCAAAGAACAGACTATCAAGAAACTCCAAACAGCCCAAAATACCGCAGCCAGACTCATATTTGGAAAGACCAACTACGAAAGCGCGAAACCCTTAAGAGAGAAACTTCACTGGCTTCCACTCAAGGAACGAATCGAATTCAAGATCTGCACGATCGTACACAAGATCATTCATGCAGATGCCCCACTGTACATGTTTAACCTTGTGGACCTACCGCCCAGAAATGCCAAGAGATCAGCCCGCAAATTCCTCAATCTGAACTTCCCCACCTGTAAAGGACTTAAATATAAGAAGGCATACGCCACTACCTTCTCCTACAGAAGTACACAGATATGGAATGGGTTACCCCCACCCCTAAAAACTATGGACAATCTAAGCAACTTTCGCAAATCTCTGAAAACACATTTCTTCAATAGAGCCTACAAAAAGAACCCTTAAAGACACAAAACACAAAGATTCCATCTTCTCTAATTCCTCATCTATCCTATGTTTACTTTTGATTGTTTCCAATATCCTGTCATGACTTTGTCATTACAACACTCTTTAAGCCACATTGAGCCTGCAAATAGGTGGGAAAATGTGGGGTACAAATGCAATAAACAAATAAATAAAATAAATAAATAATACTAAGGGACCAAATAGGACCAAATAAATAGCAATCATAATTTTGGTCACTTAGTTATGCACATGCCGGCACTGAATATCAGACGGTACGCATAATATCTGAGTAGCAACTGAAGATGTGGATTTGCTCCCCTCCTTCCCCGCAACATAGTATGATCCCCCTTCAGCCCCCCCCCCCCCCATCCACTTGTAGGTCTCTCTCCAAGCCTCTCTTACAATCTATGGTGGTCCAGTGGGGTAGCCTGGTCAGGGGTGATTCTCACTCACTACTTGTGCAGTGGACTTGATCCTGGGGAACTGAGTTCGATTCAAACTGCAGCTCCTTGTGACTCTGGGCAAGTCACTTAACCCTCCACTGCCCCTGGTACAAATAAGTACCTGAATATACTATGTAAACCGCTTTGAATGTAGTTGCAAAAACCACAGAAAGGCGGTATATCAAGTCCCATTTCCCTTCCCCTTTCCCTCTAGTAGCTCTATCAGTGAAATGATAGCTTCCAACTCTAGCAGTAGTATATGGAAGATATATAGAAGGTTGATAACTAATAATAGTACTATGAGATTACCACTAGAGCTCGCCAGAGCCATTTTAATGATGGACCCACTAGGGGCAGTAGCAAGTGGGCATCTTTCCTGCCTGGGTACCCCACTGGACCACAAGAGATCATTAAATAGGCTCGGGGGGGGGGGGGGGGGGGGAGAGGCCCTATGGGTGGGTGAGCAGGTGGGTCTGATCTCCAGAAGAAGGGATTCGGGAGGGGTATTGGAATTGGCAGGAGGGGGGCCTACAGTCAGCTTGGACCTGCTTAAGTATCTTAAATTGAGTCCCCTGCTGGGTATGAGCCGGGACCCACCTAAGCTCGGGCGGCCAGCAGCAGCCCAATCAGACCAGATATTTAATGCTTGTGCCCGGACATGGCTTGGCAATGCGTTATCTAGGCCTAATTTAGCCATCTGCAGTCAGCTTTTTAAATCAAGTCTGACCGCTGCTGGATGAATATTGACCAGTAGGTGTTTATTTTTCAGCTAATTAGGAATTGAGGGTACAAAAAAAAAAAATCAGTGTTTAGTGCTGATGTAATGCCTGAGGTACTATTGCTGGGTACCTTTTCTGGTGGAATTAGATATGTACATTTATGTCACTCAGGAACCATCAGCATAGAAAAAACACACACAAAAAAAATGAACCAAGCGAGGGGTGTCAGAGCAGTAAGGGAAGTAGTGTTTTTCTGGTGTTTATCCAATGAGTGATACACAACATCTGAGCACCACCCCTAGCACTCACCTGGGGTTAACCCTGTGGCCACCTGGAGGGTCCCACCTAGCAATGCCCAGGCCCACCTGCATATACGCGCCTACACTGGCATACCCTCCACCCACCTGCTGGGTCCCGCTTGCTCTGAGTCTCCCACCCACAAATTATTTCCCTGGTGGTTTCTAGGGGCACTGGGGCCACAATTCTAGGGGCCCCACAGTTCCCAGAAAACCACTCACAGTCCGAGAACAGGAGAACAGGAATAACATGTATAGAATGTTTGTACGTTTGGGAAGCTCGCCAGGTGCCCTTGGCCTGGATTGGCAGCTGTCGTGGACAGGATGCTGGGCTTGATGGACCCTTGGTCTTTTCCCAGTGTGGCATTACTTATGTACTAAACTAATAGGTTTATTATCAAAAAAGTTGAACAGTGAATGGTAAAAGTGGTAAACAGCAAACAGAAACAGGTAAAACAAGGACTCAGTATTAAAGTTAACTTTTTTTTTTTTTTTACTACCTAAGTAGTACCTGGGGAGATCAAGAAAAGAAACTGCTCACAGGAATTGAACAGGGCCTCAGCGCAGGGTCTATTCCCTCCACACTCCCAACTCTGAGACTGGGGTGTTCCAGCACATTCTGGGGTAGGTCTTTGGCTCCAAGGCCAATCAGGGCACAGAGCATTAGCACTAAGGGTGTTTGGTCAATGGAACTGCAGGTTTTTCTCCTCTGGGGCTTTCCTCTTTTCTTTGGGGAAAAAAGCTAAAAAAAAAAGAAAAAAAAGAAAAAGAAAAACGACCTCTGCTACAGCTATAATTAGCCACCACCTGCTGGCTAATCAAGGGGAATATAGTGAAGGAAAGAAAAGTGTCATAGGGCAGCATTACAAATCACAAAGCATGAAAGTCCCCAGTTTTGCCACAATGAGCACATATTTTAATTTTTTAGCATCATGGTGTTTACTGAAGGTATGTATTTATTTATTTACTTACTAGTAAAAAAGGCCCGTTTCTGACACAAATGAAACGGGCGCTAGCAAGGTTTTCCTCGGAGTGTGTATGTTTGGGAGAGTGTATGTGAGAGTGACTGTTTGAGAGTCAGAGTGAAAGTGTGAGTGTGTGTGTGTGAGAGAGAGAGTGAGTCTGGGTGTGAGTGTGTTTGTGAGAGAGTGTGTGTGTGAGAATGTGAGTGTGTGCAAGTGTGTATGTTAGACACAGTGTGAGAGAGAGTGTGTGTGTGTGTGGGCGAGAGAGAGAGTGTGTGTGAGACACAGATTCTCTGTGAGAGTGAGTGTATGAGACCAAGCGAGTGTGTGAGTGACTGTGTGGCACATAGAGTGTGAATGTGATACAGTGTGAGACAGAGTGTGTGAGAGTGAGAGTCAGAAAGACATTGTATATGAGAGAGTGTGAGCCCTGCCCTCCCAATCCATGCCCATCTGTCACCTGTCCCCTCCATTCATCCCTATCCAGCAATTCCCCTCTCTCCCTGAGCCCTGCCCTGCAATCCATATCCATCCATCCCCTCCATTCATCCCTATCCAGCAATTCCCCTCTCTCCCTGAGCCCTGCTCTGCAATCCATATCCATCCATGCCCATCTGTCCCCTCCATTCATCCCTATCCAGCAATTCCTCTCTCTCCCTGAGCCCTGCCCTCCCAATCCATGCCCATCCATGCACCTCTGTCCCCTGCCCCCTCCATTCATCCCTTTCCAGCAATTCCCCTCTCTCCCTGAGCCCTGCCCTCCCAATACATGCCCATCCATGCTCCTCTGTCACCTGCTCCCTCCATTCATCCCTATCCAGCAATTCCCCTCTCTCCCTGAGCCCTGCCCTCCCAATCCATGCCCATCCATGCTCCTCTGTCCCCTGCCCCCTCCATTCATCCCTTTCCAGCAATTGCCCTCTCTCCCTGAGCCCTGCCCTCCCAATCCATGCCCATCCATTCTCCTCTGTCCCCTGCCGCCTCCATTCATCCTTTTCCAGCAAGTCCCCTCTCTCCCCTCCATGACCCCCCCTCGCATCCATGCTCCTCTCTCTCCCATATCCCAGCCTGGCCCGCCCTCTTCTCCCCCCCCTTCGCATCCATGCTCCCCCCCCCTTCGCATCCATGCTGTCGTTTCTCCCCTGCCCTCCCGCTCCCATTGTTCAACTTTATTGCCCATTCTCTTCTCTCTCCCCTATTTTTTTTTTTTCTTCTTCTTTTTAAATTTACCTCCGTGGCGGTTCCGGCAGCGCAGCGTCAGGGAAGGAGGCGGCGCTCCCGACGTCTCCAGCCTTTCCTTCGCTGTGTTCCGCCTTCTTCTGACGTCAAGGATGACGTCAGAAGAAGGCGGAACACAGCGAAGGGAAGGCTGGAGACGTCGGGAGCGCCGCCTCCTTCCCTGACGCTGCGCTGCCGGATTTGTTTGTTTTTGTTTCCGCCCTCGACGTCATGACATTTGACGCGAGGGCGGGGCAGAGACGGCTGGGTGGCTTCACACCACGAACGCCACGAACCCTACAGCCAGAGCCAGGGAGTGACGTCAGATGGCTTCAGAACGTTGTCCTCATTAGAACGTTCACGGTGCGTTTTATTATATTAGATTGGGATTTATTAACTACTTTTACAAAAAGATTCATCCAAGGCACTGTATAAGAGGTAGTTTATTGGTTAAAACCTAAAACTAGAAGTCCTATATAAAGTGTTCAAGATTCTGTATGATCTGACCTCTCAGTATCTTGAATACCTGTGTTGAGCACTATATTCCAGAAAGAAACATATGTTCCTCATAACATTCTCTCCTTAAAATTCCAGATGAAATTAATTTTTACAAACTAAAAAGGAGAGCATTTCCTTTTATGGTACCAATTGGAATGCAATCTCCCAAGATTTCAAGATGATTAATGAATTAGCCTATTTTCAAAATCATCATTAAGGCATAGATTTCAGGACAGTGTTGTGCGGTATCGCGTTACTGTAATTGATTACTTTTTTGAGTAATCAATTACTTTATAAACTAATTAACTATAGTAATGGCGGTACTATAGTTAATTACATTTTGATTGATAACGTGAATACTTCATGTTACCGGCAGCTGGAGGAAACAGCATTTTTCCTTCACTTTGAGGCTGCATGGTTCCCGTGGGAGTGCACGTGCCCCAGTGACCGCTTACCAGGTCCTCCAAGACATCTAAGTACCGCCTCCTCCTCCCTTCAATAATTCAGCACAGCTGCACTTGGCTCCATGCCCGGTCTCATGCAGCAAGGCTCACACTGACACACACAAGGGACAGTGACATCAGAGGTCACCTGATCTACTGGCAAGTGCGTGCATGTGCTGATCTCCACGTGCAACATCAGTCCAGGCAGAGAGCAAGTATGGCTGAGCTGAATTATAGAAGTGAGGACTTGGAGGACTTACTGCACAGTGCCAGAGACAGAGTTAACTGAGGGGAGGTTGAGGACTCTGAGGACTTGCTGCCTAGTGCAGGTTAACCGTTCCTGGTCCGTGGTTTTGCCACCAAAACCGGTAAGTTACTTGGTTGGATGGTTGTTGAAAGCATATATGTTACTATAAAAAAAAAAACAAAAGTTTGGGCTATAGTATTTTCAGAAGAGTTTGCCACAGCACATAGTAATAGAAAAAAAAGTTTTCATTGCTCTCATGAACCATGCTTCTTCTACTAGTGCTGTTAAACATTTCTATAGCACTACAGAGTGTAGGCAGCCCTGTACAGACACATATTTGTGCTGAGTGGTGTGAAGTGTAGTTGAGGGATTCCTGGAGGAGCTGGTAGGTTTGCCCACAGGACCCTGCTTTTAAGAGGGCAACACTGGCTGCTTATTTCTTTGCAGTGGCAAGAAATATTGGGCCCCTCTTTGAAATAATGGCACTTCATAGTGAGGATGAATCAGTTCAAAGATGTCCTCTTTGTGCACATTGGTAAGTGGCGAATCTGCCTCGTCGGCTGTGGCTGATTCTTCTTTCTGGCAACTGCTAGGTATTATTAGTTATAATTTTTCTTCTGAACTAAATTTCTTATCTTGGATCATAATACTGAGGACTAAAGCTATTGTTTGATAATTTTTGAACTATAACTTGTGTTTGTAATTTGATTTCCAATTGCTTAAGTTATTCAATTGCTATCATGTACAGTGAATATTTTGAAATTTAATAAATACTTTAAAAAAGATTTTAGATCAGCTTCTTGCAGTTTTACTTTGTCTTCAAATTAAACTCTGTTAATTTCCCTTTTACAGCATAAACCCGTTCCCTGGTTCTCCCTAAAAACTGGTCTTGGCTACCTTTCTGGACTATACTGTAAGCTCTACAGAGCTTCCCAGTTCATTTTTTGTCTTTATAATGCTATTTGCATCCATGTCATGCTACCTATAAAGCAAAGAATTCAGTTTATGGTATTGACAATTGTACATCAGACTATATAAGCAGATGCTCCTTTTTACTTAATGCAAGTTTTGGTGTTTTATCGTCCAAGACGGTCACTGAGGCTTTTGAATGCCATAAGCCTTTTTTTGAATATAGTGCTCATGCTGATATTAGGGTTTCAGCTTTTGTTGCAGCAGGGATTTCATTATGGAACTCTCTGGTTCGCTTCACAATTTTGCAAATACTTTTCAGTTCAAAACATTTTTGAAGAAACATATTTTTGTAACCACTTTTTTAAATTCAGCTGTAGATTGGTTATGATTTGTCACTGAACAGCAGCCCATTGATTCTGGAAGCAGAGCTCTGTGCATTGTGTTTTTGTGTTTGTCTTATATGCAGTTTTATTTGGTTTTATGTATGTATGTTTTATATAGAAACCACCTAGGTTATAGGTGGTATATACATTTTTTTAAATACAAAAAAGTAAAGGAAAAATAATTAGCTACTTTAAACCGGTAACTAATCCGTAATTAACTACTTTCCTATATGGATAATTTAATTACCTTAACTAATTACTTTAAGCTGAGAAGTAAAAGTAGCTGTAATTAATGGGAAAATTAGGACTTACCTGATCATATTCTTTCCTTTAGTCACAGCAGATGAATCCAGAAACTGGTGGGTTATATCCGCCTACCAGCAGGTGGAGATAGAAAAACACTGAAAGAAGGCAGTGACTCCTGACGTCCACCTCCTTCCCTCTTCAGTATATGTCACATCTCAAAGCAGAACAAAGAAACCAAACACCTCTCAAACTTTCTTCACAATAAAAAAGTTCTCCTCTAAATGAAAGGACAAGAATCAATAAAAGAGGGAAACCTCAACCTCCTCTTGAATATCCACTTTGTCTTCTTAAACTGTATTGACAGAACACTAGAAAAGCACTCGAGACGAAAACAGGGAGGGATCCTGGATTCATCTGCTGCGATTAAAGGAAAGAAAATTATCAGGTAAGTCCTAATTTTCCCTTCTTTATCGTCAGCAGCAGACGAAATCCAGAACTGGTGGGATATACCCAAGCACTCCCTAAACTGGGTGGGAAGACACCACTCCTCGAGAGAGAACTGAGGCCCCAAATCGTGTGTCTTCTCACGCAGCCACATCAAGCCTATAATGCCAAACAAGTAGCCACTCGACAGATCTCCTGAATGGAAAAGATGTTCGTCTCCGCCCATGAGGATGCTAGAGCCTGCGTGGAATGAGCATTAAAACCCTTATAGTGTCCAATGTTCCCGTAATAAGCTATATGGGAACAGATTGATGGGAACATTGTACACTAAAGGGTTAAACGCCTCAGGAGGCGACCTACCAGACACAATGTAAGCCAAAATAATCGACTCCTTAAGCCAACAAGCTATAATGGCCTCAGACGCCGGAAAACCTTGACAAGGCCCTGACAACAAAACAAAGAGATGATCAGAGCACCAGAAGTCAACTAACATCTGCAAATACTGCATCAGAACCCTCCGGACATCCAACAGGCGGAGCAGTCAGATAAAATCCGGAAAATCTTGCTTCCAAAAAGAGGGCAAGAAAAGCGGCTGATTTAGGTGAAAGGCTATCAATAGAAATCAAACCACCAGTACTGGCCTTCCGACAGCCACCCAACTTAAAACACAAGCTAATCAGAAGTAAACTTCCATCACAGACTGAAAAGGAACAGAAGGGCACACTTCCCTGTAATTTATCCAGTTGCAAACTATGCCAAAATATTTCACAGGACCCCACAGTCATCCACAAAGGAAAGATATTCAACATAAAGGGATCTTTCACTTGCTCATCTTCCAATGTGGTATATATCATTCAGTGTAAAAAATGTAACGAAGGATGCTATATTGGAGAAACAGGCCAGATGCTTAAGACAAGATTCAATTTACATAGACATCACATGAACAATACTGGTGCCAGTAGGGCTCCCACGCCTGTTGGTCAGCATTTTACAGGACCAGGACACTGTACCAGTGACTTCACAGTGAGAATCCTGAAAGGTAACTTTAAAACCATACAAGAACTTAAGACCTTTGAAGTCAGAATGATTGAATATTTTAACACCCAACAGAAAGAACTTAACAATGATCTGGGGTTCCTAGCCCATTATAAACCATAAAGCTGTATGTCTCTGTTGATCACCCCACCCCTCACCTATCCACACCCATCTTGTTAGAATATCAATGATATGCTTTGATGTCCCCATGCATACCTCCTACCCACCCCCATCCTCCCACCCTGTCAGACTGTCATAGTAATGCTTGAATGTTTTCACTTATATACACTGTCAGCTAGCACATTTGCTTATTTCCGATCTGACGAAGAAGGGCAACCTTCGAAAGCTAATCAAGAAATGTATTAAGTTATGTCCAATAAAAAAGGTATCATCTTATTTTCTTTTCCATGTTTTATTTTGTTTGATTTCTATTGATAACCTTAAGAGTGGACTAACCAATTCGAAGTTCACCCCAGACGCTATCGGCAGGCCTCCTGAAACAGAGGTTTAGAGGAGGAGACTTGGGCTTGTCCTCAGGGAGACGCTGAGATTTTGAATTTCCTAGATACTTAACGATCCCCAAAGAAGAGCTTCCCCCGAAATGGTAATTTCACCAGGCGCTGCTTAGAGGCCAAATCTGCTGACCAATTGCGAAGTCACAGCAAACGCCTAGCTGTCACTGACAAGGCCATCTGCTTGGCAGACATCCTAATAAAATCATAAAGGACATCAGCCAAAAAGGCTAAACCCAATTCCATAAACTGCCGCTATGACGGACCTTAAGGTTTCCATGCGGAAATGCCGCACTCTCAGAGACTCACTGACCTTGCGCAAGTTGAGATCCGGTCTGAAAGTTCCTCCCTTCCGAGGAACTATGAAATAGATCAAGTACCGACCGTAACAAAGTTCAGGTTGCGGAATGGGCACCATAGCCCCCAAGTCCAGCAGTGACCTCAAAGAGTCATTCCGAGCCGCCCGCTTGATGGCTGTAGAACAGCGTGACTCCAAAAAAGTGTCTCCTATGGGTGCAGCAAACTCTAACCGGTAACTGTCTCTGATCAACTCCAAAACCCACTGGTCTGACGTAATTTTGGTCCACTCTTCGTAGAAAAAGGTCAAACGACCCCCCCTATGCTGGGCATGGAAGAGTGGACCGGCGTCCCATCATTATGCTGAACGTCCTTGGGTTTCTTGTCTTTGTGCGGAACCCATGGATCCTTTGTCAGAGCGAAAGGAGGAATGCTGAAACCAATTCGAAGTTCACCCTGGATGCTATCGGCAGGCCTCCTGAAACAGAGGTTTAGAGGAGGAGACTTGGGCTTGTCCTCAGGGAGACACTGAGATTTTGAATTTCCTAGATACTTAACGATCCTTTACAAATCCTCCCCAAAGAAGAGCTTCCCCCGAAATGGTAATTTCACCAGGCGCTGCTTAGAGGCCAAATCTGCTGACCAATTGCGAAGTCACAGCAAACGCCTAGCTGTCACCGACAAGGCCATCTGCTTGGCAGACGTCCTAATAAAATCATAAAGGACATCAGCCAAAAAGGCTAAACCCAATTCCATACAAGGGGCCTCATCTGACAGAGTGGTGGAAGCCTCTGTAGTCTGATCAACAGCTTGCTGTAGTCAGGAGAGACATGCTCTGGCCGCATAGGAACTACATGTGGCAGCCCATAGAGCAAGAGATGAGACTTCGAAGGAGCGCTGCAGAGAAGCCTCCAAACAATGGTTCTGCATATTTTCCAGAGCCACCTCCCTTCAACAGGGCCAGTAGTCTTCTTGGTAACCGCAGTTACCAGTGCATCCACCTTTGGAAACGCAAGAAGCTTAAGATGAGTTTCCCCTACCGGGTAAAGGCGAGCCATAGCTCTAGTCACTTTCAGGCTCCCATCTGGATCTGTCCACTGAGCTGTAATAAGTTCTTGTATGGCCTCATGAACTGGAAAAGACTGAGAAGGCTTTCTAGTACTGGCCATTTTGGGGTTCACCAAAGAGGCTGCTGCCACTTCCGGATCATCAAATTAGAGCAGGGAGCTCGTTGCAATGAAAAATGTGGACCACCTTGGGGTCATCCTGCTCTTCCTGGAGAATCTCTCCTACCTCCTGGTCTTCCTCGTAGCAGATGTAGTAGACTCCCCCGAGCCCCCAAAGAGCAACTGGGGGGGAGGGGGAAATGAGGAGCCAGAGCCAGCTTCGGACAGAAGAAAGCCTCCTGCGTTTATTGTCAGGAGCGTCCCAAGGGAGTGCCATCACAACCTCCCCATCAGAGCAAGAGACCTGATGGGCAGAAGAACTGGGGGGGGGGGGGGGGGGGGGGGCAGAAACAGACTATGTGCATCTGGGAGAGCCCTCTTCATTAAATAAATTCAAGGGAGAAAAAATTCCCCCGATTGTCTGTTCCAACAAGTCTGGCAGGAACCGGCTCCCGAGAGTCCTTCACTGGCAATACTCCCTCAAGAAGCGACCCCACTTGACTGCCAAGTTCCCCAGCTCACAGTGCAGAGAGCTCCGCATCCCCAACATTCCCAAGATAGTACCGGCGCTGAGACCCAGAGCGCGGGAAAGCTCTAAGTCGGAACACACCGCCGAACCTCCCGACCCCAAGCAGTTCATGCTGCTCAGTCCCACTGCGGTTCACCTGTTGCCACAGCGGGAGCACCGTTTCACAGTTTCTGCTGCCATAACAAGCGCTGGAGCCCCGGAACACCATGGCTCACAGGAAGAAACTCACCCTGCTTCAAAGAGTAGCGCAGCAGCGGTCACTCCCAGGTGCTCAAAACAGCTCTCTAACCTCCAAACACCTGGTCAGGCAGAGCTCGGGTCTTGTCTTCAGTGTCCCAAAATAAAAGCTACAGAGAACACTTTGCTTTTTTTTTCTTTTTCTGTGAGGAAAGTAAGGTGGCAGATAGCGGGCACACATCCAAGCACACCTCGAGACAACCAGGAGATGGGGAGAGTCGGGTTAAGGCAGAGATCTGAAAGCAAGTATGCCTTCAAAGAGGGCACCCTGAGCCACACACCCCTTTGCTCAACTGGCCAAAGCCTAGGAGCCTCCCAAAGGAATGAATCTAAGAGTTGGAAGAAATCCATCCACCACCTGCTGGAGATAGAGATATACTCAAGAGGGAAGGAGCTGGACGTCAGGGGTCACTGTCTTCTTTCAGTGTCCTCTATCACCACCTGGATATAACCCAGCAGTTCCTGGATTCATCTGCTCCTGGCGATAAGGAATACTTCTGATGAGTAATCAGCACAACACTGGTGACTGTTTATGAGTGGGAAAGCGCGGGGTACAAATGTAACAAAAATAAAAAAAAATAAAAATATGAACCCATTTTGATGATACTGTGTATACTGGTTATTTACTATTTTATGAGTTTGTTTTAATTTTTTTGTATTGTATTTTATGATTATTTTAGTTATCTTTATTTATTTATTTGCGATATTTAAGCCTGCTTTATCACCTAGGCGGGGAACAAGTAAATACATGCAAAAATACAATAGACATACCTAGTGCCAATTAGCATCCCTCCTGTTATATCATTTCCTCATCAGCATATCATACATACCTCAGAGATGTCACAGCAGTCATAGCGATTCATCTTTGCAGCCTGTGCAGAAAGTGATGTCAGCTAGGGCAGATGCAGCAGAAGGAAGCCTGAGGGGCTGGCACAGGAAGTGAAGATGAATTGCTGAGGTGCTAAGATGCCTCTAAGGTACTCCGGGGGGGGGGGGGGAGGGACAGGGATTCAGTAAGAGGGAAGATGCCAGTCTTTGGGGGAAGAGGTTAGAAAAGACAGAGGAAATGCTAAGCTAAGGGGGGAGGGATTAAAAGGGCCCACCCAAGTTAACAGTGGGCCCACCCAAAATAGTAGGTCCAGCTACACCACTGGGAAGTAGTACTATGAGTTTCTATAAAACATTAGTTAGAATAAGTTAGCCTCAAAAATATATCTATTATTTTGAAAAGACCAAAAAGATTTAATTTCGTGTTGCTATAAATCTTACTATGTATGTTGAAAGTGGGACATAACAAATTTAACTGGATGGATAATGAAGCAAGCTTTAGAAATAGACATTAGAGATTACATTTACATACCTTATATTACCTCAGAAGCCACACTACTTCACATACCTCATCTGAAACTTTAAACCTTCTCAAGAGGGCCACCACTTTTTGTTTGAAGTTTTGTTGCTACAAATAAAAAGAACATTTTTATATAAATGCAATGGGACATACACCCTCTTCTCTAGTGGTCAACAGACCTACCACTGGCTACAAACTAGTACAATACATCTCTTAGTAGAAGACAAAGACAACACATGGTCTTTTCAGATGATTAATTTACAAAAATTGAAATCCCACCTTTTCATGATTAACGGATACAGTTATACAATGCCTATCCAGATGTGGATAGGGGTGGAAGATATCTTTTCCCCAAATACATACAAAGACTTGGGATTTAGTACTGTTTAACATATTCTCATTTAACCTTGCTTAACAGCAAAAATATTATTGCTTTTACCATCAACTTTGTCCATGTAATCTTTTCAAATATGCAGTTATTCATTACTATTACTATTTCCTGTAGTACTGGTTTTCCTTTGTAGACTCATGTATATACAACTTTTGGCACATAGTTTCTGGCACAGATACAGTTACCTATAATGTAAATTTAAACTGCACATAGTCCAATCATATATGCTTGTCATTCAGCACATAACAAAAGCTATGGGCTAGTTGCAACCTTCATCAAAATACAAGTTTTGTAGTGGAAAGATTGAAGGACAGTGGACCAGTTATTCCTAAACCAGATATGTTTTCAAGTTATCCACAATTGCCTTAGTCTGCTAATCTGTCACAATGGGGAACTGTACTTATTAAACACAATACTATATTTCCCCAGAGTCCTTTCATTGAGCAGTTAAAAAAAGCATACATCAATTCAAAGATATGATTAGCCAAGGCAAGATCTGCTATTGCTTCACTCTCAATTCATTTACTACAGCCATTTTATAATACCAAACTTTTTTGAGTTATAAAAGGATTATTTTAAATTCTGTAACAAGAAATTATCAAACAAATAGTTTATAGCTTATTTTATTTTCTATACTGCCTGGCTCAAAAGCAAGATCTCAGTGTTCACAATCCTAAAACATTAAAAACTAAAACAAAAGGAACTCTAATTTAAAACAGTAAAGACACGCTCATACAAGACCACACACATCCTAACAGCAATCACAAACACAATCAACGCAGCGCTGTACAATATAACATAGGACAGTCCCTGCTCTGAGAGCTTACAATCTAATGGACAAATGTACAGACAATCAAGTAGTGGCAGTCAAATTGGGGCAGTCTACGTTCCTTGAGAGGTATCAGGTTAGGTGCCGAAGGCAACATTGAAGAGGTGGGCTTTGAGCAAGGATTTGAAGATGGGTAGGGAGGGGGCTTGGCGTAGGGCCTCAGGAAGTTGATTCCACGCATAGGGTGAGGTGAGGCAGAATGGGCGGAGCCTGGAGCTGGCTGTGGTGGAGAAGGGTACTGAGAGGAGGGATTTGTCCTGTGAGCGGAGGTTTCGGGCGGGAACGTAAGGGGAGATGAGGGTGGAGAGGTAATGAGGGGCTGCAGACTGAGTGCATTTGTAGGTGAGAAGAAGAAGCTTGAACTGTATGCGGTATCTGATCGGAAGCCAGTGAAGCGACCTGAGGAGAGGGGTGATATGAGTATATCGGTTCAGGCGGAATATAAGACGTGCAGCAGAGTTCTGAATGGATTGAAGGGGGAATAGACGGCTAAGTGGGAGGCCAGTGAGGAGAAGGTTGCAGTAGTCAAGGCGAGAGGTAATGAGGGCGTGGATGAGAGTTCGGGTGGTGTGCTCAGAGAGGAAAGGGCGAATTTTGCTGATGTTAAAGAGGAAGAAGCGACAGGTCTTGGCTGTCTGCTGGATATGCGCTGAGAATGAGAGGGAGGAGTCGAAGATGACTCCGAGGTTGCGGGCAGATGAGACGGGGAGGATGAGGATGTTAGCAACTGAGATCGAGGGAGGAGGAAGGGGAGAGGTGGGCTTTGGTGGAAAGACGATAAGCTCGGTCTTGGACATGTTCAGTTTCAGGTGGCGGTTGGACATCCATGCAGCAATGTCTGACAAACAGGCCGATACCTTGGTCTGGGTCTCCACGCCGATGTCTGGTATGGAGAGATACAACTGGGTGTCATCAGCATAAAGATGATAGTGGAAACCATGAGATGAGATCAGTGAGCCCAGGGAAGAGGTGTAGATTGAAAAAAGAAGGGGTCCAAGGACAGATCCCTGGGGAACTCCTACAGAGAGCGGGATGGGGGTGGAGGAAGAACCATGAGAGTGTACTCTGAAGGTGCGGTGAGAGAGATAGGAGGAGAACCAGGAGAGGACAGAGCCCTGGAACCCAAATGAGGACAGTGTGGCGAGAAGTAAATCATGATTGACAGTGTCAAACGCGGCGGATAGATCAAGGAGGATAAGGAAGGAGTAGTGGCCACTCGATTTGGCAAGGAACAGGTCATTACAGACTTTAGAGAGTGCTGTTTCTGTCGAGTGTAGAGGGCGAAAACCGGATTGAAGTGGATTGAGGATGGCCTGAGAGGAGAGGAAATCAAGGCAGCGGCTGTGAACGGCGCGCTCAAGAAGTTTGGAGAGGAAGGGTAGGAGGGAGATGGGGCGGTAGTTGGAGGGACAGGTAGGGTCAAGTGATGGTTTTTTGAGGAGAGGTGTGACTACGGCGTGCTTGAAGGTGTCAGGGACAGTTGCAGTGGAGAGAGAGAGGTTGAGGATATGACAGATGGAGGGGGTGACAGTATGAGCGATGGTGTTAAGTAAGTTGGTGGGGATGGGATCAGAGGAACAAGTTGTGCATTTCGAGGAGGAAAGAAGGCGGGCAGTTTCCTCCTCGGAGATATCAGGAAAGGAGGAGAAAGAGTTGGTTGGTTGGTTGATGGAGAGGGTTGAAGAGAGAAGAGGAGGAGGTGGCTTGGTAGTGAATTCAAGGTTGATCTTTTGCACCTTATTGCGGAAGTAGTCGGCCAGTGATTGAGGAGAGAGTGAGGGGGGGTGGGACCGGAGGCTACTTTGAGGAGGGAGTTAAGGGTGGCGAAGAGACGACGAGGGTTGGAGCTGAGAGAATTGGTCGATTGGGTGTAGTAGTCCTGTTTGGCAAGGAATCGGGAGGACTGAAAGGAGGATAGCATGAATTTGTAATGAAGGAAATCTGAATAGGTGCGAGATTTCCTCCAGAGGCGTTCAGCAGATCGGGCGCAGGAGCGAAGGTAATGGATGCAAGGGGTCAACCAGGGCTGGGGATTAGTGCGCCTTGTGGGACGGGAGATGGATGGTGCGAGGGTGTCCAGAGCAGAGGCGAGAGTTGCATTGTAAGCGGAGACCGCTTCGTCGACAGACTCGGAGGACATGATGGAGAGGAGGAGATAGCGAATGCTACATACCTGTAGAAGGTATTCTCCGAGGACAGCAGGCTGATTGTTCTCACTGATGGGTGACGTCCACGGCAGCCCCTCCAATCGGAAACTTCACTAGCAAAGTCCTTTGCTAGCCCTCGCGCGCCCGCGCGCACCGCGCATGCGCGGCCGTCTTCCCGCCCGAAACCGGCTCGAGCCGGCCAGTCCAGTATGTAGCAAGACAATACAGTTCAAGGGAAGACACAACTCCAAAGGGGAGGCGGGCGGGTTTGTGAGAACAATCAGCCTGCTGTCCTCGGAGAATACCTTCTACAGGTATGTAGCATTCGCTTTCTCCGAGGACAAGCAGGCTGCTTGTTCTCACTGATGGGGTATCCCTAGCCCCCAGGCTCACTCAAAACAACAACATTGGTCAATTGGGCCTCGCAACGGCGAGGACATAACTGAGATTGACCTAAAAAATTTACCAACTAACTGAGAGTGTAGCCTGGAACAGAACAAACAGGGCCCTCGGGGGGTGGAGTTGGATCCTAAAGCCCAAACAGGTTCTGAAGAACTGACTGCCCGAACCGACTGTCACGTCGGGTATCCTGCTGCAGGCAGTAATGAGATGTGAATGTGTGGACAGATGACCACGTCGCAGCTTTGCAAATTTCCTCCATGGTGGCTGACTTCAAGTGGGCTACCGACGCTGCCATGGCTCTAACATTATGAGCCGTGACATGACCCTCAAGAGCCAGCCCAGCCTGGGCGTAAGTGAAGGAAATGCAATCTGCTAGCCAATTGGATATGGTGCGTTTCCCTACAGCCACTCCCCTCTTGTTGGGATCAAAAGAAACAAACAATTGGGCGGACTGTCTGTGGGGCTGTGTCCGCTCCAGATAGAAGGCCAATGCTCTCTTGCAGTCCAATGTGTGCAGCTGACGTTCAGCAGGGCAGGAATGAGGACGGGGAAAGAATGTTGGCAAGACAATTGACTGGTTCAGATGGAACTCCGACACAACCTTTGGCAGAAACTTAGGGTGAGTGCGGAGGACTACTCTGTTGTGATGAAATTGGTGTAAGGGGCCTGGGCTACCAGGGCCTGAAGCTCACTGACTCTACGAGCCGAGGTAACTGCCACCAAGAAAATGACCTTCCAGGTCAAGTACTTCGGATGGCAGGAATTCAGTGGCTCGAAAGGAGGTTTCATCAGCTGGGTGAGAACGACATTGAGATCCCATGACACTGTAGGAGGCTTGACAGGGGGCTTTGACAAAAGCAAACCTCTCATGAAGCGAACAACTAAAGGCTGTCCTGAGATCGGCTTACCTTCCACTTGGTAATGGTATGCACTGATCGCACTAAGGTGAACCCTTACGGAGTTGGTCTTCAGACCAGACTCAGACAAGTGGAGAAGGTATTCAAGCAGGGTCTGTGTAGGACAAGAGCGAGGATCTAGGGCCTTGCTGTCACACCAGACGGCAAACCTCCTCCAATGAAAGAAGTAACTTCTCTTAGTGGAGTCTTTCCTGGAAGCAAGCAAGATGCGGGAGACACCCTCTGGCAGACCCAAAGAGGCAAAGTCTACGCCCTCAACATCCAGGCCGTGAGAGCCAGGGACTGGAGGTTGGGATGCAGAAGAGCCCCTTCGTCCTGCGTGATGAGGGTCGGAAAACACTCCAATCTCCACGGTTCTTCGGAGGATAACTCCAGAAGAAGAGGGAACCAGATCTGACGCGGCCAAAAGGGAGCAATCAGAATCATGGTGCCTCGGTCTTGCTTGAGTTTCAACAAAGTCTTCCCCACCAGAGGAATGGGAGGATAAGGATACAGCAGACCTTCCCCCCAATCCAGGAGGAAGGCATCCGACGCCAGTCTGCCGTGGGCCTGAAGCCTGGAACAGAACTGAGGGACCTTGTGGTTCACCTGAGATGCGAAGAGATCCACCAGGGGGGTGCCCCACGCCTGGAAGATCTGTCGCACCACACGGGAATTGAGCGACCACTCGTGAGGTTGCATAATCCTGCTCAACCTGTCGGCCAGACTGTTGTTTACGCCTGCCAGATATGTGGCTTGGAGCACCATGCCTTGACGGCGAGCCCAAAGCCACATGCTGACGGCTTCCTGACACAGGGGGCGAGATCCGGTGCCCCCCTGCTTGTTGACATAGTACATGGCAACCTGATTGTCTGTCTGAATTTGGATAATTTGGTGGGACAGCCGATCTCTGAAAGCCTTCAGAGCGTTCCAGATCGCTCGCAACTCCAGAAGATTGATCTGTAGATCGCTTTCTTGGAGGGACCACCTTCCTTGGGTGTGAAGCCCATCGACATGAGCTCCCCATCCCAGGAGAGACGCATCCGTGGTCAGCACTTTTTGAGGCTGAGGAATTTGGAAGGGACGTCCCAGAGTCAAATTGGAGCAAATCGTCCACCAATACAGGGATTCGAGAAATCTCGTGGACAGGTGGATCACGTCTTCTAGACCCCCGGCGGCCTGATACCACTGGGAGGCTAGGGTCCATTGAGCAGATCTCATGTGAAGGCGGGCCATGGGAGTCACATGAACTGTGGAAGCCATGTGGCCCAGCAATCTCAACATCTGCCGAGCTGTGATCTGCTGGGACGCTCGCACCCGCGAGACGAGGGACAACAAGTTGTTGGCCCTCGCCTCTGGGAGATAGGCGCGAGCCGTCCGAGAATCCAGCAGGGCTCCGATGAATTCGAGTTTCTGCACTGGGAGAAGATGGGACTTTGGGTAATTTATCACAAACCCCAGTAGCTCCAGGAGGCGAATAGTCATCTGCATGGACTGCAGGGCTCCTGCCTCGGATGTGTTCTTCACCAGCCAATCGTCGAGATATGGGAACACGTGCACCCCCAGCCTGCGAAGCGCCGCTGCTACCACAGCTAGGCACTTTGTGAACACCCTGGGCGCAGAGGCGAGCCCAAAGGGTAGCACACAGTACTGGAAGTGGCGTGCGCCCAGCTGAAATCGCAGATACTGTCTGTGAGCTGGCAGTATCGGGATGTGTGTGTAGGCATCCTTCAAGTCCAGAGAGCATAGCCAATCGTTTTGCTGAATCATGGGGAGAAGGGTGCCCAGGGAAAGCATCCTGAACTTTTCTTTTACGAGATATTTGTTCAGGGCCCTTAGGTCTAGGATGGGACGCATCCCCCCTGTTTTCTTTTCCACAAGGAAGTACCTGGAATAGAACCCCAGCCCTTCTTGCCCGGATGGCACGGGCTCGACCGCATTGGCGCTGAGAAGGGCGGAGAGTTCCTCTGCAAGTACCTGCTTGTGCTGGAAGCTGTAGGACTGAGCTCCCGGTGGACAATTTGGAGGTTGAGAGGCCAAATTGAGGGTGTATCCTTGCCGGACTATTTGGAGAACCCACTGATCGGAGGTTATAAGAGGCCACCTTTGGTGAAAAGCTTTCAACCTCCCTCCGACAGGCAGGTCGCCCGGCACTGACACTTGGATGTCGGCTATGCTCTGCTGGAGCCAGTCAAAAGCTCGCCCCTTGCTTTTGCTGGGGAGCCGCGGGGCCTTGCTGATTCGCACGCTGCTGACGAGAGCGAGCGCGCTGGGGCTTAGCCTGGGCCGCAGGCTGTCGGGAAGGAGGATTGTACCTACGCTTGCCAGAAGTATAGGGAACAGTCTTCCTTCCCCCGAAAAATCGTCTACCTGTAGAGGTAGAAGCTGAAGGCTGCCGGCGGGCGAACTTGTCGAATGCGGTGTCCCGCTGGTGGAGAGACTCTACCACCTGCTCGACTTTTTCGCCAAAAATGTTATCCGCACGGCAAGGCAAGTCCGTAATCCGCTGCTGGACTCTATTCTCCAGGTCGGCGGCACGCAGCCATGAGAGCCTGCGCATCACCACACCTTGAGCAGCGGCCCTGGACGCAACATCAAAAGTGTCATAAACTCCTCTGGCCAGGAATTTTCTGCACGCCTTCAGCTGCCTGACCACCTCCTGAAAAGGCTTGGCTTGCTCAGGGGGAAGAGCATCAACCAAGCCCGCCAACTGCCGCACATTATTCCGCATGTGTATGCTCGTGTAGAGCTGGTAAGACTGGATCTTGGACACGAGCATAGAGGAATGGTAGGCCTTCCTCCCAAAGGAGTCTAAGGTTCTAGCGTCCTTGCCCGGGGGCGCCGAAGCATGTTCCCTAGAACTCTTAGCCTTCTTTAGGGCCAAATCCACAACTCCAGAGTCATGAGGCAACTGAGTGCGCATCAGCTCTGGGTCCCCATGGATCCGGTACTGGGACTCGATCTTCTTGGGAATGTGGGGATTAGTTAATGGTTTGGTCCAGTTCGCAAGCAATGTCTTCTTCAGGACATGGTGCAAGGGAACAGTGGACGCTTCCTTAGGTGGAGAAGGATAGTCCAGGAGCTCAAACATTTCAGCCCTGGGCTCGTCCTCCACAACCACCGGGAAGGGGATGGCCGTAGACATCTCCCGGACAAAGGAGGCAAAAGACAGACTCTCGGGAGGAGAAAGCTGTCTCTCAGGAGAGGGAGTGGGATCAGACGGAAGACCCCCAGACTCCTCGTCAGAGAAATATCTGGGATCTTCCTCTTCCTCCCACGAGGCCTCACCCTCGGTGTCAGACACAAGTTCACGGACCTGTGTCTGCAACCTCGCCCTGCTCGACTCCGTGGAACCCTGTCCACGATGGGGGCGTCGAGAGGTAGACTCCCTCGCCCGCATCGGCGAAGCTCCCTCCGCCGACGTAGTCGGGGAGCCTTCCTGGGAGGTGGCCGCGGTCGGTACCGCACGCGGTACCGACGTCGGGGACCTCAACCTGGGCGATGGGCCAGCCGGCGCCACGCTCGACGGTACCGGTGGCGCAAGCACCGCCGGTACCGGAGGGGTAGGGCGCAACAGCTCTCCCAGAATCTCTGGGAGAACGGCCCGGAGGCTCTCGTTTAGAGCGGCTGTAGAGAAAGGCTGAGAGGTCGATGCAGGCGTCGACGTCAGTACCTGTTCCGGGCGTGGAGGCTGTTCCGGGCTGTCCAGAGCGGAGCGCATCGACACCTCCTGAACAGAGGGTGAGCGGTCCTCTCGGTGCCGATGCCTGCTGGGTGCCGAATCCCTCGGCGACCCAGAGCTCTCGGTGCCGACACGGGGAGGAGACCGGTGTCGATGCTTCTTCGATTTCTTCCGAAGCATGTCACCGGAGCTCCCCGGCACCGACGAGGAGGACGTCGAATCCACCCGTCGCTTCCTCGGGGCCGAGACTGAAGAAGGTCGATCTCGGGGGGGCTGTACCGCAGGAGCCCTCAGGGTAGGCGGAGACCCACCCGAGGGCTCACCGCCACCAGCAGGGGAATGGACAGCCCTCACCTGCACTCCACCCGATGCACCACCGTCCGACGACATCAGCAGACGAGGTCCTGGTACCACCGACGTCGATGCAGCTATCCGATGTCTCGGCGCCGATGCAGAGGCCCGATGCCTCGATGCACTCGATGCAGGGGCGGCCGAGAAAGATGGTCTGGACGCTGACGACGTCGATGCACTCGAAGATCCCGGTGCCGATGCCGACGAAGAGCCCGAGAACAAAACGTTCCACTGGGCTAGTCTCGCTACCTGAGTCCGCCTTTGAAGCAGGGAACACAGACTGCAGTTCTGAGGGCGGTGCTCGGCCCCCAGACACTGAAGACACGACGAGTGTCGATCAGTGAGCGAGATAACCCGGGCGCACTGGGTGCACTTCTTGAAGCCGCTGGAAGGCTTCGATGTCATGGGCGGAAAAATCACGCCGGCGAAATCAAAAGCCGAAATGGCGAAATTCGAAGCACCAAATTTAGAGGGAGAAAAAATCTCGACCGAGGCCGAAAAAAGGCCTACCCCGACGACGAAAGAAAACTTACCGGGGCAAAAAAGCTGGAAGTACGGGGAGGATTTACACGAAACCCGGCGAGGGGTTTGCGGAGCACTTCCCGACAAGGACAAAGCTTTCCCGAAGGAAAAAAACACGTTCAAACAAATTGGACGCGCGAGGTCGACTTTCCGGGGCTCGACACGGCGAAAACACGACCGTACCGAGTGCGGACAAAAGAAGACTGGCCGGCTCGAGCCGGTTTCGGGCGGGAAGACGGCCGCGCATGCGCGGTGCGCGCGGGCGCGCGAGGGCTAGCAAAGGACTTTGCTAGTGAAGTTTCCGATTGGAGGGGCTGCCGTGGACGTCACCCATCAGTGAGAACAAGCAGCCTGCTTGTCCTCGGAGAATAGGAATACTAGAGTATAAGGTGGGAAGGTCAATGGCCTGGAGATTCCTGGAAGTAGTGGTTAATGTTGGGCGGGGCTGAGGGGGGGTGAAGGAGTGTGAAGGTGATCAGGTGATGATCAGAGAGAGGAAGAACTGAGGTGTGGAAATTGGAAGTTGAGCCGGAAAAGGAGAGGACGAGGTCAAGACAATGGCCATTTCGGTGAGTAGGGGTGGTGGAGCACAGCTGGAGGTTGAAGGAGGATGTTAGAGTGAAGAACTGAGAAGCATGAAAGTTGGATGGGTCATCAGCGTGTATATTAAAGTCTTCGAGAATGAGGGACGGAGATGAGGGATCAAGAAAAACAGAAAGCCAGGCATCGAAGTCAGTAAGAAAGGAAGAGAGAGATTTATCAGGGGGGCGGTAAATGACTGCAACTCTGAGTGGCAGCGGGTGGAATAGACAAAGATATTTGCTATGCACATTTCCCAAAGCTAACATATTCTATTCAAAATAAAATGCTTCCTTCTATCTTTGTTTTCTGGACATTTTAATTTTCCATCATGTTGGTTCCAGTTTTCCTTTTCTGCTTTCCTGTCTGTCATCTGCTAATTCTCTTTCAAGTGGCTGCTGTCCATTTGTCTCTTCTCCTCTCTCCTGTCTATTCACTTACTACATCTGCCTCTGACACACTGATCATTCCTTTTTAGCTCCTTCCTTTTTTCTTCTTTTCTGCCTGTCAACTCAAATTTCACCCTCTCTCACCCTTCTTGTGACTTTTTAGCTAACTTATCAAATTTCCATCTTCATTTATCTACTAGCTGTCCCATACCCCATCTCACTACTTCCTGAGCCCTACATTCCCATTTCCATGCCAAAATGTGCAGAGTTGAGCACCAGCATTTAAATCAGGTTTCAGCTGCAGTAAATACTGGCACCCAATCTTCTAAAAAATGGAGTTCATCTTGGAGCACAGTTTATAGAAAAGCACGACACACTAATTTTTTCCAGCACGGAAATCTTGGTGCTATTTATCCCCTCCATAGTGTACCTGCTACCTCTTGATCATTAAGGCTGGCAGAAAATAGATACAAATAAATAACAAAAAGCAACAATAAGTTTGGGCTCCCCTAGGGCTCTGCTCCTTCAACACTGGACCACACAGAAACCTTACAACCAACCCAGACCTGATGCTTATATCAGTAAGAAATGATTCACAACAGTGCAAAATGATAGCACCTGAAATGGTGTAGCTAACGATACTGAATATGGCAGCAACATCTAAACAAATTAACAAATAAGTAACAATTAAGTAGAGACATCAGGGTCGAATCCTTGCAAAGCCAAACCGACCCGACTACTAGGCAAACTAGGTGCCACCTAGGGCATCACAATTTGGAAGCAGCATCAAGGTAGCAGTTGTGGTGTCTACAAAATTCTAACTGTGGCCTGTGTAGGGCCTTGAGCACCTGCATGTGCTTCCAGGCCTGCCAATTGCCACCACCACTGAAACAACAAACTCAGATGGACGAGATCCAGATAGACCTTGAGCAGGTGGGTATGCTCAAGGCCCTGTGCTGGCTGTGATTAGTCTTTTACAGACATACTGAGTGGCGCACCAGTACCATCTGAGAGGGGTTAGGAAAGGGAACAGAAGCCACTGGACAACTCAGGGATGGGGTGGGTCAGATAGGATAAATATGTTAAATTATGGAAGAGAAGGAGTGAAGCTGAACATAAGGGGGGTGAGGGTAAACGCATGAATGAATATTCGCCTAAAGTGTCAGACTCTTGGACTTGCTCCATACAAAACTAAACCAAACAATGAGAGCAAGTATTCCTGGATCTATTTTCTACTACTAGTTATTTCTATAGCGCTGCTAGATGTAGGCAGCGCTGTACACTTGAACATGTAAGAGACAGTCCCTGCTTGACAGAGCTTACAATCTAATCATGACAAACAGGACAAATAAGGGATAAGGGAATTACTTAAGGTGGGAATGACACAACAGACATGGGTACTGAACAAGCGAATAGGGGTTAGGAGTTAAAAGCAGCTTCAAAAAGGTTGGCTTTTAGCCTAGATTTCAAGACGGCAATAAATGAAGCTTGACGTACTGACTCAGGAAATCAATTCCAGGTGTACAGGTGTACGGTGAAGCAAGATAAAAGGAATGGAGTCTGGAGTTGGCAGTGGAGGACAAGGGTACAGATAAGAGAGATTTATCTGATGGAGTTCCCAGGGAGGATTGTAGGGAGAAATAAGTGTGGAGAGGTACTGAGGAGCTACATAGTGAATGCACTTGTAAGACAGTAAGAGGAGTTTGAACTGTATGTGGAAACAGACAGGAAGACAATTTAGCGACTTGAGGAGAGGGCTAATATGAGCATAGCGACACTGGCAGAATATAAGTTGTGCAGCAGAATTTTGAACAGATTAAAGGGGAGAGAAATAGCTTAGTGGGAGACTTGTCAGAAGTTGCAGTAGTCTAAGTGAGAGGTGATAAGAACGTGCATAAGGGTTTTGGTAGTGTGCTCAGAAAGGAAGGGATGAATTTTGGTGTTATTATAGAGAAAGAAACGACAGGTTTTAGCAGCCAGTTGGATATGTGCAGAGAAAGAGAGAGAGGAATCAAAGATGACCTCAAGGTTACAAGCTGATGAAACAGGGAGGATGACAGTACTACCCACAGAGATAGAGAATTGGGGGGGAAGAGAAGAGGTGGGTTTAGGGGAAAAGATAAAAAGCTCAGTCTTGGTCATGTTTAGTTTCAGATGGTGGTGAGACATCCAGGCAGAAATGTCAGACAGGCAGGTTGATACTTGGGCATGGATTCCTGCTGAAATTTCTGGTGTGAAGAGGTAGTCCTTGGGAGTCATCAGCATAAAGGTGAAACTGAAAACCATGGGATGAGATCAAAGCACCAAGGGAAGAAGTATAGATAGAGAAAAGAAAAGGTCCCGAGACAAAGCCCTGAGATATACCAACTGATAGTGGGATGGAAATGGAGGAGGATCCACCAGAGCATACATTAAAAGTGTGAAGGGAGAGAAGAAGAAAACCAGGAAAGACCAGAGCCCTGAAATCCAAGTGAGGCCAGCGTATCAAGGATTAGGCGGTGATCAACAGTGTCAAAAGCAGCAGTTAGATCAAGAAGGATGAGTATAGAATAGAGAACTTTGGATCTGGACAGGAGCAGGTCATTAGAGACTTTAGCAAGGGCTGTTTCAGTTGAATGAAGAGGGCAAAAGCCAGATTGAAGCTGATCAAGAATAGCTTGATTTGAAAGAATGTCACGACAACGGCGGTGAACAGCACATTCAAGAACCTTGGATAGGAAAGTGAGGAGGGAGATGGGGCGATAGTTGGAAGGAAAGGTAGAGTCCAATGAAAGTTTTTTTGAGGAGTGGTATAACTGTGGCATGTTTGAAGGCATCGGGTACAGTTGCAGTGGAAAGTGAAAAATTGAAGATATGACGAGATGACTGTAGGAAAGATAGTGCTGAGTAGATGGGTGGAAATAGGATCAGAGGATAAGTCCAGAAGTCCCTCCTTGAGGTACATGTTTTCTTTCACCACAAAATTATGCTGTTGCTAAACTTCTTTCATGGATTCTCCCTTCTCTTCCATCTTCTTGTACTCGCATGCCAATCTGCACTAGATCCACTCAGAGGTCAGTCACCATGATCTTAAATGTTCTCGTGGAGGTCATCAATGTCCTGTTTTAGCTCCTGCAGCTAACGTCAGACCTCACTGCCTGGGCTATCTGCTTCACATTCGGCTACAGGACCATTTCTCAAGCTGATCATCTGCCACCACCACGTGGTCTCAGGCCTCTGCCACATTTAACTCCACTCGCAGCATGTGGCTGTCACACAAGAATGCAAACTCGTGAATGTCAGCCATTTTCCTCCACAAACACATCACCATGCAAATCTCTGGTGAAAAGGCAGTCCCACATCCACTAGAAGTCATAGACTCTGCATCGATATACAACAGAGAAATGTACGAAATGGGATGGTGAGATTGAAGCTTCAGTCCCTTGCTGACATCGAGATGGGGGACATTACTTCTTCCTCAAGAGCAAGTGTTACTGTGCTCAGGTTAGAATCCATGTTAATGCAAATTATGACATTTGTACTCATCAACTTGCAACTGCAAATATACCTGTTTAATAAGTTTACTGACAAATGGCAAACTAGAAATATGGTGATAATAACACTTCAGAAAGGAAGGTTACAAATCCCTTAAAGAAAGAAGCTTGAAAAGGGAAGCATGTGTGTGTGTGTGGGGGGGGGGGCGGGGGGGATTTACTGTGTTATGGTTAAGAATCTTGAATTGCAGAGCCCAAAAGACGTTGCAAGTAGCACCAATTATTTTAAACTGTGGATATTTGTAGCAACAACTATGAATACTACTGTGTTGCTGCAAGAAGTCAGCACTGCCTGCAACTCAGAGCTCCTCTCGGGCTCAAGGGAGGCTTGAAATAAAAATACCTGAAAGCCTAAAGCCCTAGTTATGGTGCAATATTACTGTGCTCTCAGGGAAAATCTGATCCAAACACTTTACAATGTTGAATCTGAGTAAGAACTTTTCTATTTAGTTGTTTAAATTAATTACTGCTCTGAGATAGTGTGTGTGTGTGTGTGTGGGGGGGGGGTTAACATAAAATTTTTATTGAAGAAAAAAAGGGTGTGGTTTCAATATTTTCAATGCAGATTACAGAAGTATAACCTTCAAACTCACAAAAAGTGCATATAGAATCATAACAGTGGTACAACTTGAAGTGCTAAGTACCCCAACCCCGAACTAGAACTCCCCCTTCCCACCCACCACCCTACTCCCATCCCCACAAAACCTTTAAGAATTCTGAGTTAAAGTAATAAAGTGAGCCCATAGATCTGAAGCGGGGTCATAATGGCCCAGTCTCTTGTTTGTAAGTTGTTCCATTTCTCCAATCAAGGATAATTTAAAAATCCAATCAAACTTCGTAGGTCCCACTGATTTTTTTTCAATGACCTGCAATGCTTTTAGCAGCCGTCAAATACATTTTCTTAAGATGACACTGCCACTTCAGACCACGCCTGTTGCCCAATCCCAAGAGACAACACTTTGGGTCACAAGAGAAATGGCAGCCCATGTGAGCAGCAATCGTAGAAACAACTTTCTCCCAAAAGGGTTTTATCTGCTCACAGGACCACAAATATGCAAGAACGTTCCAACATCATCTCCACAACACCAACAATTGTGGGAAGCCATGGGGAACACGGCTTGAAGTTTCACAGGCGTATAATATCATCGTGTTAATACTTTGTATGCATTTTCCTTCAGAAGCATACACACTGAAGCTTTCTTAACTTCTAGAAATATTGCTTTCCATCCACTCATGGTGAACTCAACTTTAAGATTATGATCCCATTGAGTCATATAAGCATATTTCTGAAAGCCTGTACCCCTATTAAATCTGTAAAGAATGGAAATAGTTCCCCTCATTTTCCCCACTGAGCCCCATAGGTTTTCAAAGTGTTCACTATCATCAGGGGTCATCTCTCAACCACCCTTGTTGGGAGTATATAATGTTTAACCTGCAAATAAAAGAAAACATCAGACCCAGGTACAGTATAGTTCTCCTTAAGCTCTGCAAAAAGATGCAACTTACCCACCTCCAGAAGGTCCCGAAAATGGACCAACCCCATCGTATCAACACAGGATGCCTAAATCCTGCTGAGAACCCTGGGTCTAAACTTATATGGACATATGAGGAAGGTGGTCTGGACCCCCCGAATTTAGGCCTAAGAAAACGCCACAATATTAGCAAGTGGCAGACAAATGGATTGTCAGATAGTTGGCTATAGGCCCTGGAGGAGACAGAGGTCCACAAAACCGCCCCCAAAGTGCAATTCCATACATATGCCTGGTTCATAAGTGCCGCAATTGTTGGTTGACCTTGGCTCCAGGCCGAAATAAGTTTCAACTGGGCAGCCGAGTAATACCAGTGTAGATTGGGTACTCCTCGTCCCTCTAGGTCTACAGCCCGCCACATCACCTTTCTATTCAGCCGCGAAGCGCTGCCTCCCCAGAGAAATCCCGAGAGGTCCCAAAGAAGCCTCATACCTTGGGGACCAAAATTGGCAAAGTCTGAAACAAAAACAACAGCCTTGGTAAGATGTTCAACCTGATAGCTGCAATACGGTCCCACCAGGATAACCTTCTGCCTCACCAACCTGCCAGGTTCCTGCGAAGCTGCCGGAACAAGGGGACATAATTCAAAGTGAACAGTTGGGAGAGATTGCTAGGGACCTGAACACCTAGATATGTGAAACTTCCTCGAGAATCCCGCTCCTGCTGTGTGATAGAAATGCCCATTAGCTCTGATTTATCATAATTTACCTTGAAGCCCAAGAGTCTACTAAAGTTATTTTCAAACATGAGCACTGGTAGAGTAAGACCAGGAGACCGCACATAAAACAGATTATCAGCAAAAAGTGCCAACTTATGTTCTGTATCTCCAACTCGGACTCTCTTAATATTCACCATTGACTAGATCCCTAAGGGCCAGAGGCTCAATAAAAAGAGCAAAAAGCAAGAGGGAAAGCGGGCATCCTTGTTGAGTACCCCTCTCAATCAAAAAAACAGAAGAGTAACCCCCATTAATTTTAAGCCGTGTCACCAGTTTCTCATATAAGCGACATAGCCAGCCAAAGAAACCCTGACCAAACCCCATACGCTGCAACACCTGTCGAACGCTTTCTTGCCGTCTGTACTTAGAAAAGCTACCGGACTCCCCTCTGTTGTGCTTCTCATAGTACGTGCAACATATACTGGATGTTATCTGCAACTTCCCGATTGATCTGTATGCTACAAAGCCCGATTGATCTGTATGTATCAGCCAGGGAAGTACCTGCCCTAGCTGGTCCACTAGGGCCTTGGACAGGATTTTAATGTCCAAATTCAGCAAAAATATTGGGCGGTAGGAGCTGCAAAGCGCTGGGTCACATCCCAGCTTCAAAAGCACCGATATCCCTGCTTCATGCATGCTTACCAGGAGTGGTTGACCACCAAAACAAGCATTTCCCACACGCACCAGAAGCGGACCCACCTCTCCCACAAATATTTTTTCAAATTTTGCTAAGAAACCGTCCAAGCCCGGAGCCTTCCCTCTCTTGAGTCACTTTATGACTAATGCAAGTTCCTCCAGATGAGCCTCTAATTGTGTGCATTCCTCACTAGATAGTTCAGTAGTTCGAGCCCTTGCAGAAAGTTTTGAATCAATGTTACTTCTACCCCTTCCCCTTTACTACACAGGAATTGATAAAACTAAGTGAAGTGCGCTTGAATATCTCTATCTTGGTTGTACATTACATCACCATGGCCTTTAATTTTCGTGATGGTGTTTAATTGCTGTTGATGACGAAGATGATTAGCTAACATTCTGTACAATTTAATATCAAATTCAAAAACTTTTCGTTGAACTAATCTTCTCATGTAATCCACACATTCTACCTGTATCTTACTAAGCTCTGTACAGGATTGTCGTAACTATAAAAAAAACACTATCAGACCCTCCCTTCCTGATGTAGACACTAAGTAAACCAAGCGCAATCTCAACTCTAATTCTTTCTGCTCCCGCTCCCCACTTAATTAAGTGGCCCCAAATAACCATCTTAACAGCATCCCATAGAATGCCACTGGAGACTTCCCCCGTATCATTAGAAGTGAGATAATCATGAATTACATTCCCAAAGTTCATTACACACCTTTTTATCGCCCAGAATATTTTCGTTCCATCTCCAAAATAGTTGACATCTCTCTTCCTCCAGGCCTCCCAAAGTTATACCCACAGGTGCATGATCAGAGATACAGATATTGTCTATTATAAAGTCTGAGACCCTTGCCTATAGCTGGCGACTACACCACACTATGTCTATTCAAGTATAGGTAGACTGAGCATAAGAATAAAAAGAAAAGGACCTCTAGCCTGGATGTTGTAATCACCAAACATCCCAAGAAACAACAAGGCAAACGATCCGCAGAGTCCACGATGAAAAACAGAAAAGCAGATTGTTAGTGGGTATAAATGACCTTTATTAATGATGTAAGAAAACTGCCCGACACAGGCCGTGCTTCGCCCAAAACAGCTGCATCAGTGGCTACTGAATGAACTGTAATATAGGATGCTTATGGAAAAGTTGTCATGTATTCCAACAATAGATGTTATCAATTTTATCAAAATCATGAAAAAAAACAGCCTGGGTCATACTGCTATACGTTAGGAACGACCTTACTTATCACACACGACACGCCTGTGCCATACCATAACACTATCGCTATATTACAGTTCATTCAATAGCCCCTGACGCAGCCCTTTTGGGCGAAACACAGTCTGTGTCGGGCAATTTTCTTATAACATCAATAAAGATCATTTACATCCATTACCGATCTGCTTTTCTGTGTTTTATCACCAAACATCCAGCAGGTCTAAACTGGAGGTCAATAGTTTCCAGTTGCTTACAATGTGCTAAGCTTGAACCACTTCCACCTTTACAATGATCCAAAGCACTGAGGGAAAGATTGAAGTCCCCTCCCAATATTACCCCTCCTCGTTTAAATTGGAGCAGGGTCTCATGTATTGCCCCAATGAATTCCCCTGACTGGTGTTGGGTGCATAGAAGTTAATAAAGGTAACTTCCTGTCCAGAAAGGAAGCCCTGCACTGCTAAGCATCTACCCTGTTCATCCTTTACACAGCATCCTTAATGAATGGGACACCCTTACGAATATAAATGACCATCCCTCCCACTTTTCTCCTCCCGGAATCCGAATGCACAATGCATTCACTGTAAGCCCTACGATTGAATAAGGGAGTATCTTCCTTCCAAATGTGCTTTCTGAAGTAGTATAATGTTTCAATGGACACATTGCAGCTCCCGATGGACCAAACTTTGCTTGCATGGAGAATTTAACCCATTAACTTTCCATGAACCCACTCGCAACCCTTTCTGTCCCTCCCCGCCCACGCGCTGGCCAGCTCAAGCCCTGAGGAAGCACACTATCGCCAGAGCAAACACCATAATCAATAACTTCCTGATCCCCCCCCCCCCCCGTGAATCCTACCATTCCACAAGTTATCTAAGCCTTCCCTCCCCTATCCCCCACCAATCATTCCCTCACTCGGTCATCTATTCACACTCGCACCACGCATTCCACACATTCACCCATGATGCATTACCAACATCAGCCCCCCCCCCCCCAGAACCAAGAGAGTGAGGGGGGCACCAAAACTGGGAACATTACAAGTCCCCTGTCCTGAAAACTGTAGGCCCCAAACAGAGAGCCTCAAGTAGTCACTTCTGCCACCACAAGCCCAGGGTTCTGAGTCTGCACTGAGGGACTGTGGCCCGAATGTACTTTCTGCCAGGTCAATTTTTTCCTTGGCTGCACTGTTGCTGAAGAAATCCCCGCAAATACACCAGCCGGCAGGTCTTTGCAGCCAAGCTCCAGAAGGGCTTTCCAGGCTTCTACAATGGTGTGGATCCATCGCGATTGACCATACACAGTAAACAGCAATCCAAACGGGTGTAGCCAGCGGTAGCGGTAGTCAAAATGCTGTAAATATTTAGTGAGGTCCTGAAATTCCCTCCCCCACTGGAGTGTTGCTCTCGTCAGGTCTTGAAATACTAACTTTGTAGTTCTCCCATGGAATCACCCACAGGGATCTTGCCCGCTTCCGTATCGCCTCTTTGACGGTGTAATCATGAAAACGGACTGTAATGTCTCTGGGGAGTGAGTCACATTGGGACTCTAAACTTCTATGTACATGATTAAGCTTAATAGCAGACAGGGGCTCTTCACTCTGCTCCCCACCAGCTGAGGACAAAAGCATGGTGCAGATCTCCCGAATAATGTGAGCACAATTATTGTTCTGGTCCAATTCTGGAATTCCCTTAAATTGTAAATTGCATCGCCTGGACCAGTTTTCCAAATCCTTGACCACTAGTTGTAGGGTTTCTCGCTCCTGTTTTTCACTTTGGAGCTCCGCAAGCACCACCTGCATATCACCTTTCAGGCTCTCAAGCTTTTCCTTAGCCTGCTCCATGCAGTTCCTGAATTCGTGATTCTCTCTCCGCATGTCCGTTACTGTGGTTTGAATCGCTTTCCTCACCTTGGACATCTCTGCTTTCGGTCTGCTTTCAGCGCCTCGAACCATCTGGCCACATCTTATTTAGTTAATTCCCCATCACTCTCTGTAATACTGACTGGGTCCTCCGAGTCTGCAGCCGCCATTTTGGCACGGAGCTTTGCTGGCGTCTGACCTGAGCCGGTTGCACGGTTGTGGATATTGGCGGAGAATTTATAGTTTTTCAACCTCTTTCCAGCCAACATCACACAGTCTACTTCCAGCACAAAAGTGGAGAGGGAAAGGCTTGGGGGCCAGGAAAGAAAAGCAGTTTATTAGCCACTCCAACAGAACTAGGTACTCATGCGTCCATCTTCTAGCGATGACATCATAAATATAGTATACACAATTTTAAAATATTTTGCACAGAAATTCTTATTTTTTTTTTATTTGCATAGATTCCTTCAGGAGTAAACATTCCTTTGTCCCTAACCCAAGCAGATGAAACCAAAGCTGCAAGAAAGTAGCTAAAAGCTTGAAGGAATAGCCAGATTTGTTTTGTTTAAAAGGCAAGCACCTGCTTTCTAACCAGACCTCTACTTTCTATGTGGTCACCCTTTTTGTTTCTATCTGGAGGAAGGCAAAGTTGAGAACTACTCTTCCATTGGAATAGAGCAGGTAAGGGGGCTTCATAATGAATAAAATACACAAATAAAGCGGAGTTTCATCTCTGCTCAGTCAGCATTTGGATGCACTGATTTTATCACTATCCTTCAACTAGTCTAGGTTGCTTTTTAAAGTCACTAGATACAATGGGAAGAAGTGGGATGCTGATTAGCATAGTTCCTCTGCACCTTTCTCCATCCTGCTAAAAATTTGGATTTTACCCACCAATTTACTCCATCATTATTTGGATCCCCATCACGACCACTTTTGCAACTCTGGGGAAATTTTCTCGAGGCTGCAACTCTGCAATGGCTTCCAAATCATTACAAAAGGAGCGAGACAAGCAGCGCCTGCCAGATGTAAAGATGGTGGATTCTTGTTCTCTGCCGAGCCCTTCTCTTTGCTCCACGTGGCTATTGGATATTACTGCCAAAGTGACTACTGCGGTAGAGGCCGTGTTGGATAAAAAGCTTCATTTCTGATCAGGCTAAGAGACTCATTGATCGAATCGACAGAATTAGTTTGGAGCTCGACACTTATCTTCAGAGAACCAGCGCAACTGATGATCAGGCCCAGCAGGCGACTCAAATCCAATAGCAACTGTTCAAATGAGTGGCGGATCTGGAGCAACAGGTTGATTTAGAAAATCGCTCAAGGCGAAATAATTTAAGACTTAAGGGTCGTCCAGAATCTCTTGCTGACTTCATGGGCTTTATAGACATGGCTCCTAAAAACCTTATCTTTAGGAGAACAACTGGGTGGAACGAGCTCATAGACTGGGAGCCCGGAGGTCTGAAGCGGCTCGCCCATGAGCCATGATTTTCTGTGTTCTAAACTTTGCAGTATTAGTTGCTTATGCATGATCTCTTCGAGCAGGGAAGATGTTATACTATAAAAACATAAAAATACCGTGCTTTCAGGACTTTTCAGCACATGTTGAAACGTTACATAAGACCTTCACTCCAATTTGTTCAACACTACATACCAAACAAATGAAGTTTGCACTATTATACCCAGTGAAGCTGCAGGTAGTATATGAGGGCCAAACAGCAAAGATATTTACATGTAGCAAGTATTCTCCAAAGTCAGCAGGCCTTACATTCTCACATGTGGGTAACGCAGGGTACGTGTTGCAGGTCCAGAGCTTGTAACAAGCTTTACACAGGTCTTTGAGCACGAGATGCATTCTACCCTGTATGCACGAGTGCCTTCCCATCCACCACAAGAGCATGGGACCAGCAGTACAATATAAAGCACAAGAAAACAGGAGACAACTCCAAGGGGAGGTGGGAGGATAGGTGAGAATATAAGGCCTTCTGTCCTCGGAGAATACCTGTTACAGGTAAGTATCTTTGCTTTCTACAAGGACAGGCAGACCTATAATTCTCACATGTGGGAATCCCTAGCTACCAGGCTCACCAAAACAGCAACCAGTAGTCAATTGAACCTCACAACAGCGAGAGCAAAGAAGTAATTAACCTGAAACTATATACAATCTGAATGAGAGTGCAGCCTGGAACAGAACAAAATGGGCCTAGGAGGGTGCAGCTGGACTCCAGACCCCAAGCAAACTCTGCAGAACTGTCTGTGTAAACTGACTGTTGTGTCAGGTATTCTGCTCAAGGCAGTAATGAAATGTGAATGTGTGGACTACGCCCACAATGCAGCCTTGCAAATTACTTCCATAGAGGCTGACCTCAAGTAGACTACCAACGCAGCCATAGCTCTGACATTGCAAGCCCTGACATGACCCTCAAAGGTTAGCCCAGCCTGGGATATGTGAAAGAAATGCAATCTGCCAGCCAACTGGAAATGGTGTGGTCACGTGATGCTTGATAGCTGACCGGACGTCTCATAGCCTGGCTTCGCTCCGCCGCTTCAAAACATTTGCATTATCTGCTTAAACCTCCTCAATTAGGCTCAAATTCTACCTGAGTGTTGCAGCCTGGGGGGCCTCTTTTGAAGAGCTTTTAGGGCCCTACAATGCAGATTGCATTTCTTTCCTGTAAGGTGTTATGCCAGTGAAGACCCCACGGCCAGGAAGGAATTGCGTGCAGAACCTAAGCCCCAAGATGGCAGCGCCATATGCAGGCCCCTCACTGGTGACCATGCCTTCAGAGGCAATTTGAGAACTGGAGAAAAAGCTAACTAAGCTTCAAGCCTTGGTGGACCACATCAAAGAATTGCTGGAGAGGCACAGTGCACGGCTGCACAAGGCTCAAGAACACATATCGCGCCAAAAGTACCGAACAGAGGCCGTAGACACAAGGATTACAACTCTAGAGCTACAATGCAAGCAGCTAGTGAAACAAGTATATGACCAGGAAAACCGAGGTAGGCGCAATAACTGCAGCATCATAGGCTTAACTGAATCTGTGAAAGACAAAGATTTGCGGGAATTTGTTGAACACTGGCTGCCCGGTCAGCTCAGCTTAATGCTACCTGATAATGTGCTATGAGTTGAGAGGGTCCATAGAGTGGGTACTATGTGTGAGGGAGAGCAACGACCGTGGCCTGTCCTGGCTCGGATTCTTTTTTTTTTTTTTTTAATGCATTTTAATTTAACATCCATCTATTTACAATAAATGTTGAATACAGAAATATAATAAGAGGAAAAAAAAATAATTAAGAACGGCATACTGCCTAAGTTCTATGGAAAAAATTACTTTCCATTTAGACCACAACTTTATGGCAAGATACAAGGATAATAATAAGCTAATAGGTAATATAACAAAATTTAAAGAGCAGGATCATGAAGAAGACCCACAGCCAGACATCTCAGCGTTTTCTCTCTCTATTCGACTACCTGGGTTGAATGTCCAATGCTTTCTTTAGAAATCAAAAATTCCTTCAATTTCTTGGGTTCCATAAACATATATGTAACTAAATTCAAAGTTATTATACATCGGCAAGGAAAAACTAGTTTAAACAATCCTCCCAGTGCCAAGATTCTTGATTTTAAACAGAGAAACTCTTGCCGGCGGGCTTGAGTGTCTCTATTCAGATCAGGGAAAATTCGAACTGTTTCCCCAAGAAATTTATGATTCAAATGTTTAAAATAAAGTTTGAAAATATTTGTTTTATCCATTTCGAGTGCAAATCTGGCTCGGATTCTTAACTATGCAGACAAGGATCGATTACTTCAGGCATACCACATAAAAAGACTAGTAGAATTTAATGGCAATAAAATCCTGCTCTTTCAGGACTACTCGTCTCGTGTTTCCGACCAAAGTACATAAGGAGGCAGATGGGTCAATATTGCAAACGCCTGTATGACAAGGGAGTACGCTTTGCTTTATCCAGCAAAAGTGGTCATCCTGCATGAAAACAGGACTCTTCTTTACTGACCCTAAGGAATTGTGCTCCTTTGTGGATAAAATGCCATGAGCCTCCTCTAGTATGTTAACTTACTCATTCACACTGATCTCTTGCTGCTAATAGCAGCGCATCGAGTGCACTTGGATTATAAATCAACTTTGAGTCTCAGTATGGAAGCCCATAGACTCTTGGATTCTTCAAGTTATTTTTTTTTTATTTTAATTTTTTTTGACATCCCTGCATCCTCTACTGATATGACTGTAGGGATCTCACCGCTGCTAAACAGCGACAAGCTTCTCGAATGCCCCCTGGTGGACTGGATTGCTCTTTAAGGTCTGGCGATTTTCTGGTGGACACTTTTGTTACCTACTACCCTAGGAGACAAGGGGCAAAATTCAGGGTGACGTGACTTCCCCCCCCCCCCCCTTTTTTTTTCTGTTCACTACCGGCTGACATGCACCATCACTGTCTGTCAGCAGACAGGCTGACGGACTGGTTCTTATGCTTGCCTTCAGGGAAAACCCTTTGCAAACACAGGAGGGAGTGGCGGGAGGAGGGGCTGGGGGAGCTAGTGGTTAGGAGGAGCGAGATATGAATGTTGGGAAGCTGTTTGGTTTGTTTGTGGTTGTTGTGGTGGGTCTTTTGTTGGGTAACTGGGTGGATGAAGAAACTGGGTTAACAGGTAATCGGGTAAGGGGGAGGGGTTTATCTGAATGGTACTGTCTTGTCCAAGTTCACCAAAGCTATTTCTGAGGCCCACTTGGGAAGTGCCCTTCTTTCCTATGAGGTTGACGATGTCCTATCTTTCCTGGCTAGCTCTGGGGATGCCTGAGAGGCTGCGCTGGGAGGCCTCCTGGGCATATCTATACTCTCACTCACCTTTGTTCACATTATCTCTTTCTGGGGTGTGAGCTGGCAAGTTATATCCTTAAACGTGGAAGGAATCCACTCACCCATCAAGCGCACCAAGATTCTGCAGATGCTCAAAAGGCAGCACGCTGATACACCATTATTACAAGAAACCCATCTGGGGAAACTTGAGCATCTTAAGTTGAGAAGAGACTGGGTGGGCGATCTTTATTATGCTGCCTATAATGGTAGACAGAGAGGGGGGTAACCATACTATTCAAGAAGAACTTGGCTTTTACTATGCACAGACCCCGATGGCCACTACATGGTTGCAGCGTATTTGCTGCAGGGAGTTAAAGTGGCCATATGCAGTATTTATGCACCCAATGTTTGCACACACAAATTTTTTACTCTCTTGGAGGCTCGCTTGGCAACCTTTCATGATTACCCTCTCATTTTGGGGTGCAGTTTCAATATCACCAGTGACCCCATGATAGATTGCAAGCCTCCAAAGAAGCTCTCCAAGGACCATGATAGGCGGGGAGTCAATTTCCTTATTCAGGAACTGGAAGTTATAGACATCTAGTGGCTACTCCACATGGATGAACACGATTACACTTTTCACTCCCACACACGCTTGGATTATATTCTTGTGGCTCGGACTTTGATCTGTGGAGTTGATTGGGTGGGCATTTGTGTTTGCAAACGATATGCTTTTATTACTTGATAATGCATTTTCCAGTTTGCCACAAGTAATGACCATTACTCAAGACTTTGGGTCTTCTCCGTCTTAGTATAAATTTTGAGATATCAGAGGCCTTACCTATAACCCGCCCCTGTGCCTGTGCTGCCTTACCTAACTTTCCCCTATTCTGGGCATTAAGTATTTTGGAGTGTACCTCAACGAGAATCATACCTGGGTCTATAAAAAAATGTTACTGAGAGACTGGAGGCAATACAACAGCTCTGTGTCCAATGGAAGGATCTCCCGGTAAATTTCTTAGGCCGTGTAGCGTTAGTTAAAATGGTTATTCTACTTAAGCTGTTGTATCCCTTGCAGATGATCCCACTCTGGGTAAATAGACAGGAAGACAACATGTTCCGTAGCATAATCAGCTTTTTTATCTGGCATGCTAGGTGACCCAGAATATCCTTTGCTAAACTGATCCACAATAGGATTCGAGGGGGGGGGGGGGGGGTCCGATTACCTGACCTGCGGGCCTACAATGTCGCTGCTCTCCTTTGTTGGATTCATGAGATTCACTCTGGGACCGTTTTTTATGCTTCTGTTGATTTCCAGAATAGCTGGTGTGCTCCATATGATCCTTTCTCACTCCTGAAATCTCAGCGACCCAAGAATTTGGGAGTAGTGTCGGGGAACCAATTTCTCAGTGCGCTAAGGAAATCATGGATGTGGTGGAGAAGCCACGGAGGGGTGACAGGGGGTGGGGGGGGGGGGGGATGAGCCTTTTTTTTACCCTAGTGAGTAACCCAGACTGGTTTGGATTCCGTGGTCTTTCAGCAATGGAAACGAGGAGGTTGTGGATATTTGGGGCATTTAAGGCAACTGGGGAGTGAAAGTTTTCCATCTTTTGACCAAGTCAAGCGTACGTGGAATGCCCAGTTCTTTTTTTGCTCATCTCCAGGCATGAGACTATATTCTTGTATCTGAGCACCGCCATAAGGCTCGGGCGGTTTTCCTACAATTAGATCACATTTTTTTGAGCCTTTGTCCTAATCTGAACAGACTATCCCAATGGTATCAGCTGATTCGGGACACTAGGAAAGCTCCCTTTTTAATGCAATTAGCCAGGGAGTGGAGCAAAGACTTAGCGGAGGATGTTTCAGAGGCTCAGTTGGGTGCTGCATTTGAGGATCTTCATACAATGACCCCCAATGCAGCATTACAGGATATTCAATACTACTACTACTTAGCATTTCTATAGCGCTGCCAGGGTTACGCAGCGCTGTACAAGTTTAAACATGGGGAGGACAGTCCCTGCTCAAGAGAGCTTACAATCTAAAGGTAACAAACTAAGTAGTCAGTGTAGGTATCATGAATGGGAAAGGTGGTTATGCGCCAAAAGCAAGGGAGAAGAGATGGGCTTTGAGTAAGGACTTGAAAATGGGCAGGGAGGGCGCATGGCGTATGGGCTTGGGAAGTCTGTTCCAGGCATAAGGTGCTGCGAGGCAGAAGGGGCGGAGTCTGGAGTTAGCGGTGGTGGAGAAGTGTACAGATAGGAGTGATTTGTCCTGAGAACGGAGGTTACGGGTGGGAACATACGGGGAGAGGAGGGTAGAGAGGTAATGGGGGGCAGCAGATTGAGTGCACTTGAAGGTCAATAGGAGAAGCTTGAATTGTATACGGTAGCGGATCAGGAGCCAGTGAAGCGACTTGAGGAGAGGGGTGATAAGAGTATCGGTTCACGCGGTAGATAAGACGTGCGGCGGAATTTTGGATAGATTGAAGGGAGGATAGGTGGCTAAGCGGGAGACCAGCGAGGAGAAGGTTGCAATAGTCAAGACGAGAGGTAACGAGCGAGTGGACGAGGGTTCGGGTGGTCTGTTCAGAGAGGAATGGGCGAATTTTGCTAATATTATAGAGGAAGAAGCGACAGGTCTTGGCTGTCTGTTGGATATGGGCAGAGAAAGAGAGGGAGGAGTCGAAAATGACTCAGAGATTGCGGGCTGAAGAGACGGGGAGGATGAGGGCGTTGTCAACAGAGACGGAAAGTGGGGGAAGAGGAGAGGAGGGTTTGGGTGGAAAGACAAGGAGCTCAGTCTTTGCCATGTTCAATTTCAGATGCCGGTTGGACATCCAGGCAGCGATGTCTGAGAGGCAGGCCGAAACTTTGGCCTGGGTTTCGATTGTGATGTCAGGAGTGGAGAGGTAAAGCTGGGTGTCATCGGCATAGAGATGGTACTGAAAACCATGTGATGAGATCAGCGAACCCAGGGAAGAGGTGTATATCGAGAAAAGAAGCAGTCCAAGGACAGATCCTTGAGGAACCCCAACAGAGAGCGGGACGGGGGTGGAAGAAGAGCCATTAGAAAATACTCTGAAGGTGCGTTGGGAAAGATACGAGGAGAACCAGGAGAGGACGGAGTCCTGGAACCCGAATGAGGACAGTGTGTCAAGAAGTAAATTATGATTGACGGTGTCGAAGGCGGCAGATAGGTCGAGGAGGATGAGGATGGAATAGTGACCTTTGGATTTGGCCAGGAACAGGTCATTGCAGACTTTGGAGAGTGCTGTTTCTGTCGAGTGTAGTGGGCGAAAGCCGGATTGAAGCGGATCAAGGATGGCCTGAGAGGAGAGGAAATCAAGGCAGCGGCTGTGGACAGCACGTTCAAGTAATTTGGAGAGGAAGGGTAGAAGGGAGATGGGGCGGTAATTGGAGGGACAGTTGGGGTCAAGTGATGGTTTTTTGAGAAGTGGTGTGACTACAGCGTGCTTGAAGGTGTCAGGGACAGTAGCAGTGGAGAGAGAGAGGTTGAGGATGTGACAGATTGAGGGGTTAACTGTAGGGGAGATGTTGGTAAGCAGATTGGTGGGAATGGGGTCAGAGGAACAGGTGGTGCACTTAGAGGAAGAAAGAAGGCGAGCAGTTTCCTCTTCGGTGATCTCAGGGAAGGAGGAGAAGGAGGCCAGGTTAGGTTGGTTGAGGGAGTGGGTTAAGAAGTCACAGGGAGGAGAAGGCTTGGAAGTGAATTCAAGGTTTAGCTTCTGCACTTTATCACGGAAGTAGACAGCTAGTGTTTGAGGAGAGAGTGAGGGGGGTGGGAGCGGAGGGCACTTTAAGTAGGGAGTTGAGGGTGGCGAAGAGGCGACGAGGGTTGGAGCCAAGAGAATTGGTTAATTGGGAATAATATTCCTGTTTGACAAGGAATAGGGAGGACTGGAAGGAGGATAGCATGAATTTGTAATGGGTGAATTCTGACAGGGTGCGAGATTTCCTCCAGAGTCGTTCAGCAGATCGGGTGCAGGAGCGAAGGTAACGGATGCAAGGGGTTAACCAGGGCTGAGGATTAATGCGCTTAATGGGGCGAGAGACAGATGGTGCTAGGGTATCCAGAGCAGTGGAGAGAATTTCATTGTAGGTAGAGACAGCTGTGTCGACAGATTCAGAAGATGAAATGGAAGGGAAGAGATTGGAGATGTGAGAGGACAGGGTAGGGGGGTCGACAGCTTGGAGATTCCTGAAGGCAGTGGTTATAGTTGGGCAAGGTTGAGGGGGAGGGTGATGAAGTGTGAGGGTGATTAGGTGATGATCTGAGATAGGAAGGACTGAGGTGCAGAAATTGGAAGGTGAGCAGGAAGAGAAGAGAATGAGGTCGAGACAATGGCCATCACGGTGAGTAGGGGTGGTAGAGCATAGTCGGAGGTTAAAGGAGGATATCAGAGTGAGGAATACGGAGCTCTGCATAGGATGCACATCACTAAACAGAAGGGTAAGGCATATGGGCCTATGGAATGATGATCTTTGTGCGAAATGCAAAGCGCCCCGGGCTCTTTCTTGCGTTCATTTATGGAATACTCCACTTTTTTCTACCTTTTGGTCCCAGGCTCTAGGAGTCATCGAGGCCACTTTGCAGTGTACATTAGATTGGTCATATTCGGTGGTGTTGATGGGAAGTAAGGCCTCCTTGAGAGGGAGGGGCTTCGGAGATGCACAATGCAAATTTATTCTAGTAGCTACCCTTCTGATTAAAAAACGCATTTTGCAGTCCTGGGTTGACACGTCACCTCCATCTCTTACTACCTGGCACAACTTTATGCGTGACATGGCAAATTAGTTGCTTACCTCTCTTAAATTTTCATTCTCTCCGGGGCATTGTCAATATCGTGATTTATAGAACAGGTATAGCTCCTTGCATATAGTAGTGGACAATGATGGGGATGCTTCTCATTGACTATATTCATGGACGGACAGTGAGTGGGGTTGGGGATGGGGAGGGGATTTTCTTTATTAAAAATTCTGAGTCAGGGGTGGGATAACTATGTTTCTGTTTTGAATGTATAGCTCTATATATTGTTACTCCAGGATTGGTTATTATCCCTTATTTCTATACTTGTTGTGCTGTGATAGGGGGTACAATTCCCTCACATTTGTTATGAATATTACTCTGACTCAATAGAAATATTATCAAAAAACAAAGGAAATTGTGCGTTTCCCGATAGCGGCCCCCATCCTGTGGAGATCAAAAGAAACAAAAAGGTGGACTGTCTTTGTCCGTTCCAAGTAAAAAGACAATACTCACTTGCAGTCCAAGGTGTGCAGTGCTTTCGCCAGGATAGGCATGAGGTCGGGGGAAGAATGTTGGCAAGACGATCGACTGGTTCAGATGGAACTCCGACACAACCTATGAGAGAAACTTAGGGTGCATGCGGAGGATTACTCTAGTATGATGAAACTTCGTATAAGGTACAACCACCACTAAAGCCTGAAGTTCACTGACCCTGCAAGCTGACATAACAGCCACCAAAAATATTATCTTCTAGGTCAAGTACTTCAGATGACAGAAATCAAGTGGGTCAAAAGGAGCTTTCAACAGCTGGGTGAGAATGACGTTGAGTCAAATGACACCCATGAAGGTTTGACAGGGGGCTTTGTCAACAGCAAACCTCTCATAAAGCAAACAACTAGAGGCTGTCCCAGAGATGGGCTTACCCTCTACACATTGATCAGTACCAATTGCAATGAGGTGAACCACTCGGAGAGGTGCAGAAGGTATTCAAACGGGGTCTGTGTAGGGCAGGACACAGGATCTAGGGCCTTGCTCTCATACCAGGCGGCAAACCTCCTACATTTGAAAGAACAACATATCTTAGTGGAATCTTTCCTGGAAGCTAGCAAGACTTTGGAGACACTCTCCAGAAGATGCGAGGAAGCAAATTCTAAGCTCTCAACATCCAGGCCGCGGGCCAGAGACTGGAGGTTGGGATGCAGAAGAGATCCCTTGTTCTACATGATGAGGGCTGGCACACACTCCATTCTCCATGGTTCTTCATAGGATAACTCCAGAAGAGGGAAACAGATCTATCGGGGCTAGGGTATGATCAAGATCATGGTCCCACAGTCTTGCTTGAGTTTCAGCAAAGTCTTACCAACAAGAAGAATGGGAGGATACGCATACAGAAGTTCTGTCCCCCAATGAAGGAGGAAGGCATCCGATGCTAGCCTGGAGCCTAGACTGAGCGGGAAAGAGATTCAATGAGGGGGTACCCCATGCTCAGATCATGCTGGCAACGCCCACACTGAGTGACCACTCGTGCAGTTGTAGGATCCTGCTCAGTCTGTCGGCCAGGCTGTTGAATTTGCCTGCCAGGTAAGTAGCCTTGAGAAGCATCCACTGCCTGTGCACCCAACACAACATCCAGACAGACTCCTGACACAGAGGGTGTGATCTGCTGCCCCCCTGCTTGCTGGTGTAGTACATGGCAACCTGATTGTTTCAATGAGTACAATTTGGTTGTTCAGCAGATCTCTGTAAGCCTTTAGAGTGTTCCAGATCACCTGGACCTCCAGAAGATTGATGTGGAGATCTGTTTCCTCAGCTGACCAAGCACCTTTAGTGTGAAGCCCATATAAGTAAAATCCCACCCTAGATGGGATGCATCCATTTTTAGCACCTTTATGGGCTGTGAAATTTGGGATATTAGTCACAGAGTCAAATTGGATCGAATTATCCACCAGAGCAGGGATTGAACCAGCTGTGGAGGAACTCGGATGATATTGTCTAGGTTCCCTGTGGCTTGACACCACTGGGAAGCTAGGATCCACTGGGCAATTGGTGTCACATGAACAGTAGAGGCCATATGGTCCACCAATCTCAACATCTGCTGGGCTGTGACCTGCCGAGGTGCTCGGACTCGAGTGATGAGGGTGACAAGAGCATCTGCCTGAGCCACAGGGAGAAAAGCACTAGCAGGGCTCCAATCAACTCCAACTGCTGTACAGATGGTACCTGGGGTAGTTTAAAACGAACCCTAGTAGCTCTAACACCCGAATAGTCCTCCGCATGGAATCCTGAGAACCATCCTTCAATGTGCTCTTCACCAGCCAGTCGACATAGGGGTACACATAGACTCTCAGTCTGCATAGCAACACTGCAGCTACTGCAAGATGCTTGGTGAAAACCTTGTAAGCCAATATGAGACCAAAAGGCAACAGACGATACTGGAAGTGACGTGTCCCCAGCTGAAACCGAAGATACTTCTGGTGAGCTGTAAGTATTGAGATATTATGAGTATAACCATCCTTTAAGTCCAGAGAACATAGCCAATCATTTTCCTGAAGAATGGGAAGAAGGGTGCCCAGGGAAACTATCCTGAACTATTCTTTGACAAGGAATTTGTTCAGGCCCCATAGGTCTAGGATGCGACACATCTCCCCTTTTCTTTTGCACAAGTAATAGAATCTCTTCCCTTCTTCCCCTGGTGGAATGGGTTCGACCACATGGGCCTTGAGGAGGGTGGAGAGTTCCTCTACAAGGACCTGCTTGTGCTGAGAGCTGAAGTGCTCTAAGTGGGAAATTTGGTGGTCTCTGTAGCTAATGCAAGGCATAACCGAGATGGACTCTTTGAAAAACCCTTGTGTCGGAAGTTACAAGGGGCCATCTGTTGGTAAAACTTCAGCCTCCCCCCAACCAGCAAGTCGTCTGGGATGGTCACTTTTAAAGCGGCTATGCTCAGCTGCAGCAAGTCAAAAGCTCACCCCGTTTTGACTGGGGAGCTGCCTGGGCCTTAGGTGCAAGCTGTTAACGAGAATGAGCGTGCAGGGGCTGAGCCTGCTGAGGCTGGCAAGAAGGGGTCTACCTACACCTCTACGTATAATAAGTACCATTCTTTGACTTGCCAAAAAGGCTCCTAGAGGAGAAGGAAGGTGCAGAAGGTGCCCGGCAGAAGAGTATATATATTTATTTATTGTTTTTTTTTTTTGTTTGTTACATTTGTACCCTGCGCTTTTCCCACTCATGGCAGACTCAATGTGGCTTACATGGGGCAATGGTGGGTTAAGTGACTTGCCCAGAGTCACAAGGAGCTGCCTGTGCCTGAAGTGGGAATCAAACTCAGTTCTTCAGTTCCCCAGGACCAAAGTCCACCACCCTAACCACTAGGCCACTCAGTGTGTTTATTGATGAAGTCAATGACTTCCTCCACCTTCTCTCCAAAAATATTATCCCCCTCAGCATGTGGCATTCACAAACCTCAGTTGGACCACCGGGCCCAAGTCAGTGACATGCAGCCATGAAAGTCTAACATCACTGTACTCTGGGCAGAGCTCCTAGAGGCCACATCAAAAGTGTCATAGGCACCCCTGGCCAAGAACATATAACATGCCTTCTGCTGCTTGACCAGCAAGTGAACAGATTCAGCCTGCTCCAGTGGGAGTCTGCCAAATGAAATCCAAGAAGACAGGAGGAGCCTCCACGGAAAGTCAAAGCAAAACAGCAAAAGTAGAGGCTGACAAATGCGCAAACCAATAGGGAGATAATCTCAAAAAACAGTTTATTCAGAATATTCATATCAATATCAAGGACCCGACACGGTCCATGTTTCGGCGCCAAAGCACTTGCCTCAGGGGTCACAATCAACTTTCTCTGAGGAGAAGCTGATAGGCTTGAATTCCTTTATGTATGCAAGTTAATCCACAGAGAGAACAAAGGAACAGCCAACCGATCAGCAAACACCATGTCACATGTGACCCCTGAGGCAGGCGCTTTGGCTCAGAAACACGGACCGTGTCGGGTCCTTGATATTGATATGAATATTCTGAATAAACTGTTTTTTGAACTTATCTCCCTATTGGTTTGCGCATTTGTCAGCCTCTACTTTTGCTGTTTTGTTTAGTCTGCCAAATCAGACATACTGTGCACCAAGGACACCAAGTACAGGCTTGTGTAGAGCTGGTACGATTGGGTACGGGAGATGAGCATGGAAGCCCGATACATCTTCTGCCCATAAGAATCCAGGGTTCTAGCTTCCCTACCAGTTCCATATTTTTATAAAACAACAATGAGCTGACACTACCATATTTAACCACTCTCATATTGATACACCACTTCTGTTCTGGGAGACACCAAAGGTGATCTTGAGAAGGGACATTGTAGCCTATCATGCTCATAAAAAGAAAATATGGGACAAGGCCATTTTGGCTTTGGAGTCCCAAGTTATGCCAGATAGACAAGCATGTGGCCTCTTAACCACAGCATCTCATAAAGCTAGGCTGCTGGCTTCTCAGGCTGTCCTTAATGAACTATTACATCAATGAGCTAAAAAGTCATTTCTATATTATAAGTATCAGCTCTATACTTTTGGCAAAAAAGCTGGGAATTTACTGGCTCGCCTTGCAAAACAGAAAAGTGGACCACATAGGGTGACTACTCTGCAAACTAGTTCTGGGGAGCTTATTAGGAATGATGAGGGAATCTTGAAGCTCTTCTGTGATTTTTATGAGGGCCTTTACGCGCAACCCCTGGATTTAGACAAAGAGGGTTCTACTTATTTGCATGCTTTAGGTTTACCCGCAATTTCCTAATGAAATTAGGCCCTACTTAATGCTCCTATCACACAAGATCAAGTCTCATTGGCAATTGCCCATATTCAGTCCTATAAAGCCCCGGGCATAGATTGATACAGGGCAATGTTGTACACGTTACTAAAGGGAGAAATTTTGCCCCATTTGGCAGAAGCATTTGCTGTGATGGTAGCTAGAACATAGTAACATAGTAAGTGATGGCAGATAAAGACCTGAACGGTCCATCCAACAGTCACACATTATCAAGCCATGATTAAATCAACAATGACTGTGATATTATATACTTTATCCGAGTCTTTGGTGTTCCAGGGACATAGAATGTAGAAGTCTGCCTGGCTCTGTCCTTCTTTTCCACCTACTGGAGTTGCGTCAAAGCCCATTCCAGCCTATCCAAACACATCTTGCCATTTGCAGGGCCCAGACCATAAAAGTCTACCCAGCACTGTCCTCGGTTCCAGCTACTGAAGTTGCCATTGAAGCCCTTTCCAGCCTATCCTAAACTGGATAACCATATACAGACACAGAAGTCTAAAGTTCTTCACAGTGGGAATCACCACCCAAGAATCCACCTGCAGTAATTTAATATTTTGTTTCATTTTTTTTTTCATACCACCTATTTACTATATTACTATGGTACTATGTATTATTAAGATGGACTTGGGAAAATCGACTGCTTTCTACGATAAGCAGCATAAAATCTATTTTACTGTTTTGGGATCTTGCCAGGTACTTTTGATCTGAACTGGCCACTGTTGGAAACAGGATACTGGGCTTGATGGACCTTCGGTCTGTCCCAGTATGGCAACACTTATGTTCATAATGAGTATTTTTTTTTTTAATGTTCAATAAGCAATAGTCAAAACTCCAGTGAAAAGATCATCCCTAACTTCCACGAAAATAAGCTTTGGAAGGACTGAAATCACCTTAGCTGCATTTACTGATAGCTTACGGACGACCGATTTTGGCATTCCCTAAACTGGGGGGAGATCCTACCCAAGTCAAATCTTATAGGTCAATTTCCCTTATTATGAGGTTAAATTGCTCGCAAAAATTATGGCCAACTGATTCTCGAGTGTTGCCCCATGTGGTGGCAGATCACCAAGTCTGCAAGGTCAATATTTGGTTCAGAATATGTGTAGGATTTTGACCTCCTTGGAAATGGTGGCCTATCATAATATAGCATCCATAATCAAAAGCTTTGAATCAGAAAAAGCTTTTTATAAGGTATGCTGGGATTTCTTGTTTGCTATATTGGATGCTTACGGTATTACAGGATTTTTCCCTTTGATTCGACATCCAGTTAAATCTGGATATCAAAGGGGTTCAGCTACAGCAGCCTTCTTTTAAGATAGGCACTTTTGCTGACAATTTGCTTGTCCATTTAGTTACCCTCAAGACAGCCTTGTTGGAATGTATGCAGGCATATGGAGATTTTTCAGGCTTTCAACTAAATTATCTTAAATCGGAGGCATTAGCGACAACTGATGCGGTGAAGTGAAAGTGGACTGGCCATTTTCCATTACAGTGGGCAGATGGTTTTTTAAATATCTGGGTATTTATTTGACCAGCGATGTCTCACAATTATACAGTATCAATGTGCAAAAATTATTAAAGTTTTACAGGGAACGTTTCATGCAATGGCAATCCTTACTTTTATCTTTGCTGGGGAGGATTAGCTTATACAAAATGTCTCCGTTCTCTAAGTGGTTGTATGTGTTGCAATTGCTCCCTATACCTTTTTGAAAAAAAGATATCAAGCTTTTGTCCCACTTCTGTTGGCAAGGTAGGAAACCAAGACTGAAACTTCAATTTCTCTATGGGTGATGGTCACATGGTGGACTGGGATTACAGGATTTAAAGCGATACAATAAAGCTTGTCTTTTAAGCGATCTGAAGGCCTGGATCTATAGTACAGATGATTATACTCCAGTTTCTTATGAATATGATTTTTTTGGCTCCATGTCTCCTCTCTTACATGATCCCACTACATTTCTTCCCAAACATCTGAAGCAGAGTTTGATCTTGGCTCTTTTACGTGCAGTTTGGAGAGATGTAGTGAAACTATGGAGCCAAGATCCTCTTATTTCTCACCTTCTCCCTCTTAGGGTAATTTAAAATTTCTTCCAGGGGTAGACGCTGCAGTTTTTACTTCATTGGGAAAAAGATGGGACATACTGTTTAGTTCATGTTAGTGATGAATGGCATATTAATGAGCTTTACTGATCTGCATAAGACTACCTTTGTTAGACCCACAGATATTTTTAAAGCTGGGCTTATTTCATACCATAAAGACCCTTTGCACCTGGTTGGAATCCCCTTCAGGAGACAGATTGTCGGTCTCGTAACTCCACGCTCGGTTGCTTCAGTGGCGAGGTCTACGTAAATTGGGTGAGGACTGGGGTGCTGAGTTAACTGTGGATCTGGGATGAGTGATAACTCATTCCATCCACTACATTTGCAGCTGATCTGCGGGAATATAAGTTTCGGGTGCTCCTTCAAAGTTATATCACTCAACGGCAAGCTTGCCACATGGGGGTGTTATCTTCCACAACCTGTCTTAAAATGCCAGGACAGCCAGATTACCATTTTCCATGCTTTTTGGAAATGCCCTCTGACTGGTTTTTTGGAAGCGACTTTTCAGTTATCTCACGAGGGTGGCTGGTCAACCTATAACTTGCTCCCCCCTTTAGGTGCTATTTTAGATCAGGGGGCAGTGCTTATTTGTACATAAGGCATGTATTCTGGGGAAAAAATGTATTTTACAATGATGGATTGGTCAGGATCCTCCATCCTTCTGGCAATGGTGAACCCAATTACACAATCTAATGTCAATGGAACTAAGAGATGCTAACGATTCCCTCAAGAAATGAAAAATGTTTCTCTCTTTGGAATGATTATATTCAATCACTACATCATAAAGCACAAAGTTTGTCCTTGAATATCTTATACTTGCTGTGAGTATCGGGATATGATTCTGCTATTGGGAGGTATAAGAGTACATCCTCCCAGTAGTTTGGTTTGGTGTAAGATGGGCAGGAGTTGGGGTTGTTTATTTCTATTGTTGACATTGTTCCAAATCTAGTAAAGAGGATGGGTGGGGGGAGGGGAGTTAGAGAAGGGACTGAACCTGTGAAAAATTGAACAACTTGTATGTTTCGTGATTGACTATTTTTATTTGTTCAATAAAAACTATTTACACAAAGTGAACATAGATCCCACTAAACAACAAATATTTTACTCTAAAAATTCCAAAGTTTGAGAAATCTTTTTCTCACAGTTCCAAGGTCAAAACTGTAAATTTACTTAAGACCCATTCCAAAATTGGAAACAGATTTTGAGGAATTCTTTGGATCAGCTGGCCCCTATCAGATGGTGTAGATCTACTACTACTACCAGTAATCATTTCTATAGCACTACTAGACATATGCAACGCTGTACACTAAACATGTATAAGACAATCCCTGCTCAACAGAACTTCCAATCTACTCAAGACAACAAGACAAATAAGGGATTAGGGAAATAAGTATGGCGGGAGTGATTTAAAGAGTCATGGGTACTGAACAGGTGAACAGGAGTTAAAGCAGCTTCAAAAAGGTGGGCTTTTAGCTCAGATTTGAATTTGGCCAGAGACAGAGCTTGATATATATATTTTTATTTTATTTGTTACATTTATATCCCACATTTTCCCACCTATTTGTAAGCTCAATGTGGCTTACATAGTACTGGAGAGGCGTTACAGACTCCGGTGTAAACAAATACAAAGTGATGCTGCGGTAAGATAAAAGTTCATGTGGCACAGCCACACTAGGGAATCGTACAACGGAAGAGTTGTGTTATGTCCATTAGTTTTGTTGTGTTGCAGAGATCAGGCATTTACGTTGGATCGGTAGGGTATGCCTTTTTAAACAGGTTAGTTTTTAGTGTTTTCCGGAAGTTTAGGTGGTCACTCGTAGTTTTCAAGGCTTTTGGTAATGCGTTCCACAGTTGTGTGCTTATGTAGGAAAAACTGGATGCATAAGTTGATTTTTATTTGAGTCCTTTGCAGATTTAGGTACGTTCGTGTTGATTTGGATGTGTTTTTCTAGTTGGTAGGTCGATCAAGTCTGTCATGTATCCCGGAGCTTCACCGTAGATAATTTTGTGAACTAGAGTGCACATTTTGAAAACAATGCGTTCTTTGATTGGGAGCCAGTGTAGTTTATCGCAAAGGGGTTATACACTTTCAAATCGCGTTTTTCCGAAGATAAGCCTAGCTGCCGTGTTTTGAGCGGTCTGAAGTTTAAGGTTTGTTCTTTGCATCCCGCATAAATTCTATTGCAGTAGTCTACATGGCTTAGTACCACTGATTGTATCAGGTTGCGAAATGTTCCCCTCGGGAAGAACTGTTTTACGCGTTTGAGTTTCTACATTGAGTGGAACATTTTCTTTGTTGTGGATGTCACTTGGCTCTCTAGTGTTACGTTGTGGTCCATTGTAACGCCAAGGATTTTCAGGCTGTCTGAGAGAGGGAGGGTGTAATCTGGGGTGTTAATAATTGTGGGTGGGAATAATGTGGGATATGAATGCCATAAATAAATAAATAAATAAATGAGAGGATGAGAGTGTGTTTTTTCTTTGTTTAGTTTTAGTTGAAATGCATTTGCCCAAGAGTCCATGATGTTCAAGCTGATCTTGATTTCGTTGGGGATTTCTGTCAGTTTAGATTTGTAAGGAATGAATATTGTGACATCGTCTGCATAGACGAAAGGGTTAAGGCCTTGGTTGGATAAGGACTTGGCTAGTGGGGTCATCATTAGGTTGAAGAGGATCGGTGATAGCGGTGATCCTTGTGGTACTCTGCAGTCTGCTTTCCACGGTGATGATATGTTTGAGTTTGATTTTACTTGATATGTTCTTGTGGTTAGGAAACCCTTGATCCAGCTAAGCATGTTTCCACCAATCCCAAACCTATCTAGCAGTCTTATTAATATATTATGGTTTACCATGTCGAATGCACTAGACATGTCGAATTGGAGGAGGAGGATGTTTTTGCCTATTGCTATTTCCTGCTTGAATTTGGCTAGGAGAGTGAGTAGTACTGTTTCTGTGCTGTGGAGGGGGCGAAAACCAGACTGTGATTCATGTAATATTGAGAATTTGTTTATATAATTTGTAAGTTGTTTGGCTACCATGCTTTCCATCAGTTTGACTAACAACGGAATGGATGCTACTGGACAGTAGTTAGTGATTTCATTTGTTTTTTTCTTGGTGTCTTTTGGTATCGGAGTGAGTAGGATATTGCCATTTCTCTTAGGGAAGAAACCTTGCTGATGCATGTAGTTTAGGCAGGATGTGAGGTCTGCTATGAAGCGGTCAGGGGTGGATTTCATTAGGTAGTTGGAACAGGTATCTAGTTTACAGTGAGTGTTAGAGAACCTGCTGATTGCCTGTGCAACTGCATCAACGGTAAGGAGGGCAAATTTTAACCAGGTTCGGTCAGCCGGGTATTCTCCAGTGGTTGGGTTCAATTCATTAGGGAAGATTTCGATGTCAGTGTTGTCCTGAGGTAGCTTGTTGCGTAGGTTTGCAATTTTTTCATTGAAATAATTACCAAGTTTGTCTGCAGATGGGATGTCTGTATTCGATGTAGTGACCAAGTTGGTGTCTAGGAGTTTGTTCACGAGTTGGTATAATTTCTTCGTGTCTTTGAAATCTGTTTTATAGTATGATCTTTTGGTCTGTCTTATTGCATATTTGTATTTTCTTTGTGATTGTTTCCATGTGTTGAGTGTGTGTTCATCTTTTGTTTTTCTCCATGCTCGTTCGAGTTTCCTGGATTGTGTTTTTAGCTTTTTCAGTTCATCATTGAACTATATTGACGCAGGAAGTTTATTCCATGCATACGGTGCAGCAAAATAAAAGGAACGGAGTCTGGAGTTAGCAGTGGAAGAGAAGGGTACAGATAAGAGATTTACCCAATGAACAGAGTTTCCGTGGAGGAGTGTAGGGAGAGATAAGTGGAGAGATACTGAGGAACTGCAGAGTGAATGCACTTGTAAGTCATTAACAGGAGTTTGAACTGTATGCAGACACAGATAAGGAGCCAATGAAATGACTTGAAAAGAGGGCTAATGTTAGCATAGACACACTGGTGGAATATAAGTCATGCAGCAGAATTTTGAAAAGATTGAAGAGAGATATGGCTTAGTGGGAGACATGTGAGAAGCAAATTGCAGTAATCTAAGCATGAGGTGATGAGTTTGTGTGCATAAGGATCTTGGTAGTGTGCTCAAAAAAGGGAGGGATGAATTTTGGTGATATTATAGAGAATGAAACAACAGGTTTTAGCAGTCTGTTGGATTTGTACAGAGAAGGAGAGAGGTGTTAAAAATTCCCCCAAGGTTACCAGCTATCAGTACAGGGAGGACGAGAATGTTATCCACAGAAATAAAGAACGGAGGAAGAGAAGAGTTGGGTTTAGTGGGAAAGATAAGAAGCTCAGTCTTGGCCATGTTCAGTTTTAGATGGCGGTGAGACATCCAGTAAGCAATGTCAGACAAGCAGGCTAAGATTTGGGCCCGTATTCCTGCTGAAATCAATGGTATGAAGTGGTAGATCTGGGAGTCATTAGCATAAAAGTAATACTGAACCCCATGGAAGGAGATCAAAGCACCAAGGAAATAAGTGCAGATAGAGAAAAGAAGACAGAGCTCTGAGGTACATCGACTGATAGTGGGATACCAATGTGAGGAGGATCCACCAGACAATACACTAAAAGTGCAAACGGGATATGATGAAAATCAAGACAGAACAGAACACCGAAATCCAAGTGAGGCCAGCGTATTAAGGAATAGGTGGTGAACAACAGTGTCAAAAGCAGCAGATTGAGAAGGATGAGGATAGAATAGAGGCCCTTGCTCATGTCTCCAATGACCTGTTGCTGGTCAGATCCAAAGGCCTACTTTATTCTAATCCCGGGATATAAATGCTGGGAATGGAATGGAATGGAATGTGCATTTACAGGTCATTGGAGACTTTCGCAAGGGCTGTTTCAGTTGAATGTAGAGGGCAAAATCCAGATTGTAGTGGATCAAGAACAGCCTGAGATGAAATAATGTCAAGATAATGGCGGTGAACAGCATGCTCAAGTAACTTGGATAAGAAAGGGAGGCGGGCGATACGGCTATAGTTGGAAGGGCAGATAGGGTCCCAATGAAGGTTTAGTGAGGAGTGGTACAACTATAGCATGTTTGAAGGCATCAGAACAGTTGCAGTGGAAAGTAAAAGACTGAGGATATGACAGATAGAAGGAATAAGAGTAGGAGAGATGGTGCTGAGTAGATGGGTGTGAATATGATCCAAGGAACAGGTAGTGAGTTTGGAGGAGGAAAGAAAATGAGCAGTTTCCTCTTCAGTGATGTCACAAAATGAAAGGTGGAAGGGGTTGAAGAAAGGTTGAGACAATGAAGCGGGGGAAGGAGAGGTGGAGGTGACTTGGTTGAGAGCTCAAGGATAATCTTGTGAACCTTGTCAGATCTACTAAATTAGGAGTTATCCCTTCTTACTGAAGCCAACTTTTGGCCAAGAAGCAGGAATGCCACCACTTGAGAGGCAGTGAAGGTATACTGGAGATGAAGCACCAAGAATTTCCATTGAAAAATCTTTGAAAAGATTTCCTAGATACCTATCCAGAACACATGCCAAGGACTTCTGTGTTCTGGATAGGTATCCAGGAAATCTTTTTATGGAAATTTTTGGATAGATAACTAAGGGGCCCTTTTATGAAAGTGCAGCAAGCCTGCCGCAAGCTTGCCACGTGGCAATTCACCCCTACTGCCGGGCTCCTGGTAGTTCCTGCCCCCTCCATGCGCCATTTCCGGCATGTCAAAATTTTTTTTCTTCAAGCAGCCGGGGGGGGGGGGGGGGGGGGGGGGGGGGGGGGGGGGGGGGGGGAGAGGGGCTCAGCTGTAATCGGGCAGCCAGCACTGTGTACTGCCCAGTTACCATTGGAGGCCTTACCGCCTCCTAAATAGGAGGCGGTAAGGGCTGCCCTAGGAAATGGCCGTGCGGCAAGTGTAACTTAACCCAAGGCCATTTCTTTCCTTAAAAAATAAAAAAGTATTTTACTGGCGGCAGTAAAAGGGGGCGCATGGCAAACCTGCACACTGCTGCCAAGGCAGGGCCTTTTACCACTGCTTGGTAAAAGGAGCTCTTAGTTTGCGAATTAGTCCTGCAACCAGGTCATTACCTAGAATCTCTGGCATGTTTTGTACTTACCCCATTATTAAAAAGGATATATTTAGACCCAAATAAGTGTATGAATTATTGCCCCTTAGCCAGTATTTCTTTATTGGCAAAGATCACTGAGGCAGTAGTAGCTGCCCATTTGCAACACTTTCTAGATGACAATGACTTGCGGAATACAACTCAATCCTTGGTCTTAACAGAGATATTAGTGACAGCCCTAATAAATGAGTTGTGGGGGATTTTTTTTGTTTTTTTTTAGTATTGATGTAGATAGAGTTATCTTCTGCTTCTGATATGATCATGACCTGTTACTGTAAACACTGAGTAAAACAGGTCTTGCAGGAAAGGTGTTGAGACTGCACTCCAGTTTTTTAAAAAAATTATAAATTTGTATTTGTTGGAATGGGAAGGTTTCTAGAACATGACCTATGATATGTGGAGTTCCACAAGGAACAACCTTTCTCCAATCTTGTTTAATTTGTTTTTGAAAAAAAATTTTTTTTTTTTTTTTGGGGGGTGGGGGGGATGTCTTAGGAGGGCTCTAGGGTTTCATATAAAGATGATGTTTTAGTAACAGTGCCAGTTATGAGTTCAAATCTCTCAGTATTAATAGTGGATGTCATTGCACAGATTAAAAATTAAACCAGAAAACTCTATCTGAAGCAGTGGACTATTAGGGTATTGCTTTATGTTCGAGACTTGGCTATTTGCACTCAATGGACTGGTTTTGATATAATCAAGTTAAGCAATATGTATCAACACTGGATGCTACCTCATTGAGTGAGGATGCAGTTGACTCACTAATGGAAACTTTAATGCTTACTCGTACCAAGAAGACTCGTTTGTCCTTTTATCAAATCAGCTTGCAGAGCCGAAGCCTTCCCCTAAGTGGGCTTATGAGCAGTTGGCTTCAGCGTGGAATGTGGAATTGTTGCCGGAGGAGCATGTTACAGGCAATGGATTGCAAACGTTGATGAAACATCTTAAATGGCTCAACTGGTCTATAAGGCTACAGGAACAGTAGTACAAATTTAGCAGTACACAAATCAATTAAAAACACATAAGAAAAAGAAAAAACTACAATTTTGTTAGGACAGTAAAATCATTCATACAACAAAATTTTAAAAAAGGGATAAACTAAGGGGCAGGGAAACATCAACAATGTATTAAAAAAAATAAAAATAAAGAGACTAACCCCTCCCCCCAATTAACAATTTACAAAGCTGCGTGGCAATGCTGACACAATCCATTCAAAGTGAATGGGTCGTGTCGGCAGTACTACACTGCCAGCCGCTAGCGTGGCTTTGAAAACAGTGGCCTAACTCTCGCTGTGGACCCTATCCTATACCCTAGACAAAGACATCAGAAAAAAGCCAGGTTTTTAATTCACCTTTGACTGAGGGGTAAAAGGGGCATTCACTGCATTTAAGGTCTGTTGATACTTTAGAATTGTTTCAATTATGGAGTATGTTGAGGAAGATAGAGGCTCTGATCCATGCCTCTGAAAAACATGACCATTAGCTTTATGCCTCACAGGTGCACTTCAAGAGAGATTTGGATGTTTCAGAAATTAAAATGATTTTAGGTATTTATTTGGAAGGGCAGGCTATCAGAGCCCAAGTCAGTCTCCCCTTCCTTAGGGGTTTCCTCTTATTTGCTGGAGCTTGATTACCTGGAAGAACATTCTCCTAGGTTTGCTCCCTACCTATGGTACCTTTCTGCTACTATTTAGGTTGGGCAATGGAGTGGGGGGAGGTGTGAATAATGAGGGGTTGGACGTGGTTGGGTTTCTTTTTCTTCGGTTTGCTTGTATTGGTTTGGTTTTTTTCCCTTTTGTTCTCGATTCTGTTGAAGGGTGGGGTCGGGGGAGGGTTGGGGTATAGCAGGAATTTCACTTGTCTGAAGTTTGCATATGTATCCTATCATGGTTTCTCTGCTGTTTCTTCTCTTTTAACAAACCTATGATTTATACAACAATTGCTGAATAGTAACATGATATGGGGGTTAGTGGGATAGGGGTGAGCAGGGGAAAAGATAAGTTAGGAGTTGGAATAGTTTTAAAAAGTTCACACGAGACATTGTATGGTTTACTTGAATGTTTATTGAATTCATCAATAAAAATGATTTAACATAAAAAAATGATTTTAGATATTTTAGGGTTCCTTTACTAAGCTGCAGTAAAAAATGGTCTTGGTATGCCCTTACGTGGGGGTCATTCCTGCATGCTTAGGCCAATTTTACTGGGGCTGTAAAAAGGGATATTTTCTAATTTTTTTCAAGATAGAGTTATGCACTAATGTTAGCATTAGCATACTGCTATCTTCAAAAATTACTGCAGGAGCACTTTCTCCACCTATTTATGAAGTGGTAAAGGCTCCCACATTAACCATGTGCTAACTGGTTAGTGCATGGTGTGCTAATTGGTTAGTGCTGCAGGAACACCCCCATCACTGCCATGCCCTGTCAAACAAGTTTTTAAAAGTTACCACGTAGACATGCTGAAACTAAAACAGAGTGCTTTAGCGCATCCCACATTAGGCTATTTTTGCTGCATTAAGCATGTATTATTAGAGCTTAGCACAGCTTAGTAGAAGAACCCCTTAGTGATTTTAACTTATTTTGTGTCTATATTTTTAGGTGAAAATGAGCTCAATTTTGGGGGGTTGGGGTGGAATCGAAGAGTTTGAATATTAACTTATATATGTATAATACCCAGTGTACCTGAATGTAACTCACCTTGAGCTACTACTGAAAAAGGTATGAGCAAAATACAAATAAATAAATAAAATAATGCAGAAAGACAGGTAAACTTAGCAGAGGAAGGTGAAGAAAGCAATTACTGCTAACTTATACAAAGTAGTTACAGATCATAACTGTTTGTTGGGGATGAACATTCTCTAGCTTTCATCCAAGCAGCAAATGAGGGGCATTAGAAAATGATAATCCAATCCTGTTAATAAGCTTTGATAAGAACACCGCTATTCCCATTCATTAGAAAATTAGAGGCATCTTGTAATATTTAGAGCAACAGATGCATTATTTTCCTGTATAGCAAAGCAAATTGTGATGAGTGCACATACTGACAGATCTTTATTTACATGCTCTGAAAGGAATGAAGAAACCGGTACCACCACCCAAAATCTCTGATATCTATCACCCAATTATGCAAATCCTGATCAAACTCTCTCTCTCTGCGTGTTAGTAAATCTAATTTCCACCAACCCTGGTTATGGACGTCGTTCTTACTATCGATCTCCGCTGCTTCTTTGGCTTGCCAACATCATACTCATCGTCATCCAAATCCTAGAAAAACAAACAAAGACAAACACACACAGAGGTAAATTTACAGATGGTTTGAAGAACTGGGATGAAGAAGTGACTACCTGATTAATGGGTACAATATCTGGCGGGCTAAATCCATACAAACATTAAGGTAAGTTTGCCACCTTTTGCTTTTCTTCTCTGGTGCCTTGACTTTGATTGACTTGGGATTAGCTCCTTTTTTTGAAAGCTTTATTCAGCAGACTGAACTATGGACTCATACACAGTTTTTGGGGAATTCATTTGGTAAAATTATTACACATGAAAATTATTATTGCACTAAGTTAATATGCTTAGAAATTATTCTTTTAAAAAAAGGGTGTTGGGAAATATAAAAAAGCATTATGATATATAAAGCATTTAAGTGAACCAAAGTTTGGCACTCACTAATAATTGAGCTCGGCTGTAAAAAAAACAGCCTATGCTGAAAGTTTCTCATTACTCCTTCACTCCTATAAAGTATTAAACAAATTCTTTTTTTCCCCCGAAGTAGCCGTTGAGTGTCATTTAAATCAAACATATAAATGGCAAATGACCGACTCACCTGCAAATTCGCAGTAGAGACTTCCCTCTCTGTCCCGCCCTCGCGTCAAGACGTGATGACGTCCGAGGGCGGAACAGAGAGGGAAACGGAGTCGTACTGCCGGACGCTGCCGCTTGGAAACGAACATCGCGCGCACCAACCTCCCCCCCCCATCTCTTCCGCCGCCGCTCCCGCCCTCTCCGTATTGGGCCCCCTGCACTGACCTGACAGCGCCTCTCACCTCTGTGTGGAAGCGCAGCAGGCAGCAGAGCAATCTGCTGCTGCCTGCAGCGCTTTCACACGGAGGTGAGAGGCGCTGTCAGGTCATGCAGGGGGCCCGACACGGAGGGGGGAGGGAGCGGCGGCGAGGAGGGTAGCTGGAAATCTCGCCCGTTTTAACAGGCTTAACGGCTAGTTTAACTATAAGAGGTCACATGATGCTATGAACGGGAGCGGTCGCTAGCTGCTCCGTTCCTGCCACCTCCTCACAAATCCCGCATTAGAAACCTCCCAAGGTCCGGCGGTTTACCTGGGTTCCATAGCAGCGAATTAGCTGCACAGCTTAGGACTTGATTCCAGGTGGTCGACGGCGAAAATGGCAGCAAAATCGGTGCGAGAAGAAAAAGAAGAGCCGGTTATAAGAAGACAAGATGGCAGCGCCGGCGAGCCCCACGACCTCTTTGGTTGGATCCGCATGGGCAGCGGAGATTGTTCCTGAGGTGACCAGTGCAATGGAGGCAATCTTGGACAAAAAACTAAGCTCTTTGGATTCCAAGCTGGAGTGTCTCCAGAGCAATGTGGCACAACTAAGCCAGGACTTGGCGGTTTTTCAACAGCACACGGGGGACTTGGAGGACCGTGTAACGAGTATGGAGGACAGACAAACTAAAATGCAAAAGCTGCTTGAGACTTATGCTGAGAAACTAGGCAGAAACCTAGCTAGTAGCAAGAGTCCATGCTACCGATCCGGGGGGGCAAGCAGTGGTTTCCCCATGTCCATCTCTTTAACATTGCTTTTGACTTGTAACCACTTGTAACCATTCGCCTCCACCTACCCTCCTCTCCTCCTTCCTGTACATATTAATTGATTTGATCTGCTTTATTTTTTGTCTATTAGATTGTAAGCTCTTTGAGCAGGGACTGTCTTTCCTCTATGTTTGTGCAGCGCTGCGTACGCCTTGTAGCGCTATAGAAATGCTAAATAGTAGTAATAGTAGTAGTAGTAGTAGTAGAGAAACTTGAGGATTTGGAGAACAGGTCAAGGCGAAACAATTTGCGCTTTGTGGGCTTGCCAGAGGAGCTGGGGGACAGAGACTTGCAAACTTTCTTGGAACCCTGGTTAATGAAGGAGCTGGTGTTTCCTGCCTCATTGGGACCCCTACAGATAGAAAGAGCGCACCAAGTGGGACTCAAACAACCCGGTTCTGCCAGACCACGAGTGGTTATTTATTTGTTTGTTACATTTGTACCCCACATTTTTCCACCTATTTGCAGGCTCAATGTGGCTTACATAGTACCGTAAAAGCGTTTGCCAATTCGGTTGATAACAAATACAAGGTTATGTTGTGGTCAAATGAGGTAGGTGTGAATCAGGCGCCATGGGGTCAAAGGGAATGAAGATTGTAAATTGTTCAGTACGATCATTGGTTTATGCTGTGATGCTGGGTGTGGGGATTTACGTTGGATCGGTGGGATAGGCCTTTTTGAAGAGGTGGGTTTTTAGTGATTTCCTGAAGTTTAGGTGGTCATGGATTGTTTTCACAGCTTTTGGGAGTGCAGTTTGAGTAATGTAGATTTAGGTATGATCGTGATGATCCGATTCTGTTTCTGGTTGGTAGATCTATGAGGTCTATCATGTATCCTGGGACTATGCTGTAGATAATTTTGTGGACCAAAATGCAGATTTTGAAGATGATCCGGTCTTTGATTGGGAGCCAGTGCAGCTTCTCTCGCAGAGAGGTTTAGCACTTTCGAATCGTGTTTTACCATATATCAGTCTGGCTGCTGTGTTTTGGGCGGTCTGGAGGTTTTTTTTTTTGTGAGTTGTTCTTTATATCCCGCATAGATTCCGTTGTAGTAATCTGCATGGCTTACTGATTGTATTAGGTTTCAAAAAGTATCCCTCGGGAAGAAAGGTTTTATTCGTTTGAGTTTCCACATTGAATAGAACATCTAGCGAATGCTACATACCTGTAGAAGGTATTCTCCGAGGACAGCAGGCTGATTGTTCTCACTGATGGGCGACGTCCACGGCAGCCCCTCCAATCCGGAATCTTCACTAGCAAAGTCTTTGCTAGGCCTCGCGCGCCGATGCGCACCGCGCATGCGCGGCCGTCTTCCCGCCAGAAACCGGCTCGTGCCGGCCAGTCTCATATGTAGCAAGACAAAGAGAAGGGAAGACACAACTCCAAAGGGGAGGCGGGCGGGTTTGTGAGAACAATCAGCCTGCTGTCCTCGGAGAATACCTTCTACAGGTATGTAGCATTCGCTTTCTCCGAGGACAAGCAGGCTGCTTGTTCTCACTGATGGGGTATCCCTAGCCCCCAGGCTCACTCAAAACAACAACCATGGTCAATTGGGCCTCGCAACGGCGAGGACATAACTGAGATTGACCTAAAAACTTATCCAACTAACTGAGAGTGTAGCCTGGAACAGAATAAAACATGGGCCTAGGGGGGTGGAGTTGGATTCTAAACCCCGAACAGATTCTGAAGCACTGACTGCCCGAACCGACTGTCGCGTCGGGTATCCTGCTGCAGGCAGTAATGAGATGTGAATGTGTGGACAGATGACCACGTCGCAGCTTTGCAAATCTCTTCAATAGTGGCTGACTTCAAGTGGGCTACCGACGCTGCCATGGCTCTAACATTATGAGCCGTGACATGACCCTCAAGAGCCAGCCCAGCCTGGGCGTAAGTGAAGGAAATGCAATCTGCTAGCCAATTGGATATGGTGCGTTTCCCCACAGTCACTCCCCTCCTGTGGGGATCAAAAGAAACAAACAATTGGGCGGACTGTCTGTTGGGCTGTGTCCGCTCCAGATAGAAGGCCAATGCTCTCTTGCAGTCCAATGTGTGCAGCTGACGTTCAGCAGGACAGGAATGAGGACGGGGAAAGAATGTTGGCAAGACAATTGACTGGTTCAGATGGAACTCCGACACAACCTTTGGCAAGAACTTAGGGTGAGTGCGGAGGTCTACTCTGTTATGATGAAATTTGGTGTAAGGGGCCTGGGCTACCAGGGCCTGGAGCTCACTGACTCTACGAGCTGAAGTAACTGCCACCAAGAAAATGACCTTCCAGGTCAAGTACTTCAGATGGCAGGAATTCAGTGGCTCAAAAGGAGGTTTCATCAGCTGGGTGAGAACGACATTGAGATCCCATGACACTGTAGGGGCTTGACAGGGGGCTTTGACAAAAGCAAACCTCTCATGAAGCAAAAAACTAAAGGCTGTCCCGAGATCGGCTTACCTTCCACACGGTAATGGTATGCACTGATCGCACTAAGGTGAACCCTTACAGAGTTGGTCTTGAGACCAGACTCAGACAAGTGCAGAAGGTATTCAAGCAGGGTCTGTGTAGGACAAGAGCGAGGATCTAGGGCCTTGCTGTCACACCAGACGGCAAACCTCCTCCATAGAAAGAAGTAACTCCTCTTAGTGGAATCTTTCCTGGAAGCAAGCAAGATGCGGGAGACACCCTCTGACAGACCCAAAGAGGCAAAGTCTACGCTTTCAACATCCAGGCCGTGAGAGCCAGGGACTGGAGGTTGGGATGCAGAAGCGCCCCTTCGTCCTGTGTGATGAGGGTCGGAAAACACTCCAATCTCCACGGTTCTTCGGAGGACAACTCCAGAAGAAGAGGGAACCAGATCTGACGCGGCCAAAAAGGAGCAATCAGAATCATGGTGCCTCGGTCTTGCTTGAGTTTCAACAAAGTCTTCCCCACCAGAGGTATGGGAGGATAAGCATACAGCAGACCCTCCCCCCAGTACAGGAGGAAGGCATCCGATGCCAGTCTGCCGTGGGCCTGAAGCCTGGAACAGAACTGAGGGACTTTGTGGTTGGCTCAAGATGCGAAGAGATCTACCAAGGGGGTGCCCCACACCTGGAAGATCTGTCGCACTATACAGGAATTGAGCGACCACTCGTGAGGTTGCATAATCCTGCTCAACCTGTCGGCCAGACTGTTGTTTACGCCTGCCAGATATGGAGCACCATGCCGTGACGGCGAGCCCAGAGCCACATGCTGACGGCTTCCTGACACAGGGGGCGAGATCCGGTGCCCCCCTACTTGTTGATGTAATACATGGCAACCTGGTTGTCTGTCTGAATTTGGATAATTTGGTGGGACAGCCGATCTCTGAAAGCCTTCAGAGCGTTCCAGACTGCTCGTAACTCCAGAAGATTGACCTGCAGATCGCGTTCCTGGAGGGACCAGCTTCCTTGGGTGTGAAGCCCATTGACATGAGCTCCCCACCCCAGGAGAGACGCATCCGTGGTCAGCACTTTTTGTGGCTGAGGAATTTGGAAAGGACGTCCCAGAGTCAAATTGGACCAAATCGTCCACCAATACAGGGATTTGAGAAAACTCGTGGACAGGTGGATCACGTCTTCTAGATCCCCAGCAGCCTGAAACTACTGGGAAGCTAGGGTCCATTGGGCAGATCTCATGTGAAGGCGGGCCATGGGAGTCACATGAACTGTGGAGGCCATGTGGCCCAGCAATCTCAACATCTGCCGAGCTGTGATCTGCTGGGACGCTCGCACCCGCGAGACGAGGGACAACAAGTTGTTGGCTCTCGTCTCTGGGAGATAGGCGCGAGCCGTCCGAGAATCCAGCAGAGCTCCTATGAATTTGAGTTTCTGCACTGGGAGAAGATGGGACTTTGGATAATTTATCACAAACCCCAGTAGCTCCAGGAGGCGAATAGTCATCTGCATGGACTGTAGAGCTCCTGCCTCGGATGTGTTCTTCACCAGCCAATCGTCGAGATATGGGAACACGTGTACCCCCAGTCTGAGAAGTGCCGCTGCTACTACAGCCAAGCACTTCGTGAACACTCTGTGCGCAGAAGCGAGCCCAAAGGGTAGCACACAGTACTGGAAGTGACGTGTGCCCAGCTGAAATCGCAGATACTGTCTGTGAGCTGGCAGTATCGGGATGTGTGTGTAGGCGTCCTTCAAGTCCAGAGAGCATAGCCAATCGTTTTCCTGAATCATGGGGAGAAGGGTGCCCAGGGAAAGCATCCTGAACTTTTCTTTGACCAGATATTTGTTCAGGGCCCTTAGGTCTAGGATGGGACGCATCCCCCCTGTTTTCTTTTCCACAAGGAAGTACCTGGAATAGAATCCCAGCCCTTCTTGCCCGGATGGCACAGGCTCGACCGCATTGGAGCTGAGAAGGGCGGAGAGTTCCTCTGCAAGTACCTGCTTGTGCTGGAAGCTGTAAGACTGAGCTCCCGGTGGACAATTTGGAGGTTTTGAGGCCAAATTGAGGGTGTATTCTTGCCAGACTATTTGGAGAACCCACTGATCGGAGGTTATGAAAGGCCACCTTTGGTGAAAAGCTTTCAACCTCCCTCCGACTGGCAGGTCGCCCGGCACTGACACTTGGATGTCGGCTATGCTCTGCTGGAGCCAGTCAAAAGCTCGTCCCTTGCTTTTGCTGGGGAGCCCAGGGGCCTCGCTGAGGCGCACGCTGCTGACGAGAGCGAGCGCGCTGGGGCTTAGCCTGGGCCGCAGGCTGTCGAGAAGGAGGATTGTACCTACGCTTACCAGAAGAGTAGGGAACAGTCCTCCTTCCCCCAAAAAATCGTCTACCTGTAGAGGTAGAAGCTGAAGGCTGCCGGCGGGAGAACTTGTCGAAAGCGGTATCCCGCTGGTGGAGCTGCTCTACCACCTGCTCGACTTTTTCTCCAAAAATGTTATCCGCACGGCAAGGCGAGTCCGCAATCCGCTGCTGGAGTCTATTCTCTAGGTCGGAGGCACGCAGCCATGAGAGTCTGCGCATCACCACACCTAGAGCAGCGGCCCTGGACGCAACATCAAAGGTGTCATACACCCCTCTGGCCAGGAATTTTCTGCACGCCTTCAGCTGCCTGACCACCTCCTGAAAAGGCTTGGCTTGCTCAGGAGGGAGCTTATCCACCAAGCCCGCCAACTGCCGCACATTATTCCGCTTGTGTATGCTCGTGTAGAGCTGGTAAGACTGAATTTTGGCCACGAGCATAGAGGAATGGTAGGCCTTCCTCCCAAAGGAGTCTAAGGTTCTAGAGTCCTTGCCCGGGGGCGCCGAAGCATGCTCCCTAGAACTCTTAGCCTTCTTTAGGGCCAAATCCACAACTCCAGAGTCGTGAGGCAACTGAGTGCGCATCAGCTCTGGGTCCCCATGGATCCGGTACTGGGACTCGATCTTCTTGGGAATGTGGGGATTAGTTAATGGCTTGGTCCAGTTCGCCAGCAATGTCTTTTTGAGGACATGATGCATGGGTACTGTGGACGCTTCCTTAGGTGGAGAAGGATAGTCCAGGAGCTCAAACATTTCAGCCCTGGGCTCGTCCTCCACAACCACCGGGAAGGGGATGGCCGTAGACATCTCCCGGACAAAGGAAGCGAAAGACAGACTCTCGGGAGGAGAAAGCTGCCTTTCAGGAGAGGGAGTGGGATCAGAGGGAAGACCATCAGACTCCTCATCAGAGAAATATCTGATGTCCTCCTCTTCCTCCCACGAGGCCTCACCCTCGGTATCAGACACAAGTTCACGAACCTGTGTCTGAAGCCGTGCCCGGCTCGACTCCGTGGAACCATGGCGGGAGTGTCGAGAGGTAGACTCCCTCGCCCGCACCGGCGAAGCTCCCTCCGCCGACATAGTCGGGGAGCCTTCCTGGGAGGCGACCGCAGTCGGTACCGCGAAGCGGCACCGATGTCGGAGACCTCACCCCGGGCAAGGGGCCAGCCAGCGCCTCACTCGACGGTACCGGTGGCGCAAGCACCCCCGGTACCGGAGGGGAAGGGCGCAACAGTTCTCCCAGAATCTCTGGGAGAACGGCCCGGAGACTCTCATGCAGAGCGGCTGTGGAGAAAGATGTGGAAGCCGATGCAGGTGTCGATGTCAGAGTCTGTTCCGGGCGTGGAGGCTGTTCCGGGCTGTCCAGAGTGGAGCGCATCGACACCTCCTGAACAGAGGGTGAGCGGTCCTCTCGCTGCCGATGCCTGCTGGGTGCCGACTCCCTCGGCGACCCAGAGCTCTCGGTGCCGACACGGGAAGGGGACCGGTGTCGATGCTTCTTCGACTTCTTGGGACGAAGCATGTCACCGGAGCTTCCCGGCACCGACGAGGACATAGAATCCAGCCGTCGCTTCCTCGGGGCCGAGGCCAAAGAAGGTCGGTCTCGGGGGGGGGGGGGGGGGGGGGCTGTACCGCAGGAGCCCTCAGGGTAGGGGGAGACCCACCCGAAGGCTCACCGCCACCAGCAGGGGAATGGACAGCCTTCACCTGCACTCCAGACGAAGCACCACCGTCCGACGACATCAGCAGACGAGGTCCCGGTACCACCGACGCCGACGCAGCCTTCCGATGTCTCAGCCCCCGATGCAGAGGGTCGATGCCTCAATGCACTCGATGCAATCGCGGCCGAGGATGAAGGTCTGGACGCTGGCGACGTCGATGCACTCAATACCCCCGATGCCGATGAAGAGCCCGAGAACAAAACGTTCCACTGGGCCAATCTCGCTACCTGAGTCCGCTTTTGTAAAAGGGAGCACAGACTACAGGCCTGCGGGCGGTGCCCAGCCCCCAGACACTGAAGACACGACGCGTGTCTGTCAGTGAGCGAGATTACCCGGGCGCACTGGGTGCACTTCTTGAAGCCGCTGGGAGACTTCGATGACATGGGCGGAAAAATCTCGCCGGCAAAATCGAAACTCGTAATTGCGGTAGGCACCAAAAACGAGGGGAAGAAAAATTCGACCCGAGGCCTAAAAAGGGCCTACCCCGAAAACGAAAGAAAACTTACCGGGGCAAAAACTGGAAGTAGCGGAAAAAAGGAAAAAGACCGAAAAGGTCTTCTCCCAAATCCTTTTTTTTTTTTTTTTTTTTTTAAATAGTGAAACCAAAAAGGAGACGCGCGAGGTCAACTTAGGGGCGCGAACGGCGAAACATGACCGTACCGAGCGCGGACAAAAGAAGACTGGCCGGCACGAGCTGGTTTCGGGCGGGAAGACGGCCGCGCATGCGCGGTGCGCATCGGCGCGCGAGGGCTAGCAAAGACTTTGCTAGTGAAGATTCCGGATTGGAGGGGCTGCCGTGGACGTCACCCATCAGTGAGAACAAGCAGCCTGCTTGTCCTCAGAGAATCTTTATTACGATATTTACTTGGCTCTTGAGAGTAAGGTTGCTGTCGATTGTGACGCCGAGTATTTTTAGGCTGCCTGAAGTAGGGAGTGTGTGTCCTGGGATGTTTATGGTTGCGGGTTTGTAATTGTTATGTTGAGATGAGAGGATGAGGCAGTGTGTTTTTTCAGTGTTCAGTTTCAATTGGAATGAGTTTGCCCAAGAGTCCATGATGTTCAGGCCATCATTGATTTCATTGGTTATTTCTGTCAAGGCATGTCTGAAGGGAATGTAGACTGTAACATCATCTGCATAGATGAATGGGTTGAGGCCTCGATTGGATAAGGACTCTGCCAGTGGGATCATCATCATGTTGAAGAGTATTGGTGATAAAGGTGATCCTTGAGGTACTCCGCAGGCTGCTTTCCATGGTGATGATATGTTTGAATTTGATTTTACTTGGTATGTTCTGGTGGTTAGAAAGCCCTTGAACCAATTAAGTACGTTTCCATCAATCCCGAAGTGGCCAAGGAGTCTTAAAAGTATATTGTGGTTTACCATGTCGAATGCACTCAACATGTCGAATTGGAGGAGAAGTATGCTTTTGCCTATGGCTGTATCCTGCTTGAATTTGGCCAGGAGAGTGACTAGGACAGTTTCAGTGCTATGGTGGGAGCAGAATCCTGATTGTGAGTCGTGTAGTATTGAGAATTTGTCCATGTATTCTGTAAGCTGTTTGGTCACCAAGCTCTCCATCAATTTTACTACTAGAGGGATGGATGCGACTGGGCGGTAGTTGGTGAGATTGTTTTTTTTTTTTCTTAGTGTCTTTTGGTATTGGGGTAAGTAGGATGTTACCATATTCCTCGGGGAAGAAACTTTGTTGTACCATGAAGTTTAACCACAAAACAGCGATTTTACAAGCCCTAAGGGGAGGGAAGGAACTCAGATATGAAAACCATAAAATTCTCTGCTTCCAGGACTACTCTGCGGTAGTGGAGGCCCAGCAACGGAATTTCTCACCTATTTGTTCGCAGTTGGTGATGTGCAAGATTAAATTTGCTCTCCGTTATCCTGCTAAGTTGAGGATCACGTATCAATCCACTACGAAAACTTACACTTCAGTTGAAGAAGCACAGAAGTTCATGAATCAGCTGGGACCTGCGAGCCCGCATGGAGAGCACATGGACGATTGATCTGAGCGGAGTTGTTGTTAGACTTTTCTAGGGGACTTACTTTGCAGTCACTGCCATGCAGATTACAAACACTGGAGATGAGGGTTGTGGTGTAGCTCTACCTAGAGATGCGTGTATAAGCTGCCACCGGGTATAAGTGTGGGTTTTTTTTATTATTATTGTGGGGTGAGTGATATGGATCATCAGTGTTACGGGTTATGAGTGGGGTCAGGGGTAGGGGAACTGTTAACGTAATAACAGGATGTACACTAGTGACTGGGCTATCCCACTTCATTTGACATCAGCGGCAACGCATGGACTGAGAAGTCATTCAAGGAGATCTCATGCAAGCCTAGGCTTGCTTTTTCTTATACAGCTCATCAGCGGTTTACGAACCATCACAGTATGTACTGCATCTCGATGGTTGGTGCGCCACAGTCTTAAAGCAACTGTACTACGATAAGTCCATGGGAGGGGATCGGGGTGGAGGGATATTTGGGCTTGTATAGGCTGAGGGGGTATCTTGCGTTTGCCTTATGCTGGAATGTGATTGCTGTAGTTAGGATAATTTTATATTATATATATACATATTTTTTAATTATTTTATTTTTACTTTAAGGTTATGAGAGAAGATAATGTTTGGTACACCTGGGTCAACGGGACTTGTGAGGGGGCTGGGGAAGAATGTGTGTGGGGCTTGTTTACATGGGGTTTTTAGTTCTGGGTCTGTAATTGTTTGTTGCAAAGGGTTGTGAGGAGGGGCGTCGAGTGTGACTTGTTCCTTTGGGAACCACTTTCTGGAATAAGGGGGGTGGGGGTAAGAGGGTAACATTAGGGGAAGGGTTGGTGGGAAGGATAGGGGTTCATGTGGGTCTGTTAGATGGGGGTAGTACTCAAGGGGGTGCAAATCACAGCACTATGGGGAGACTGAATGACATGCTGAAGGTACATTTGTGCTTTTTATTATGGAGAATTTGGTACCTGATTGGGAGGGGACACAGGCTGGGATGGCCCCTCTCGTTTGACGGATGGTTTTTGTGGCAGATTAGGTGTCATCATGTCCCTTGATATGGTTAAGATAGTCATTTGGAATGTGGGGGGTATTCACTCTCCCATAAAACGATCCAAAATCCTGCATACATCCTGATGAGGTTAGTTGGGAGATAAGTTGCAGCCAGCTGGGTAAGACCCTGGGGCCGGATGGCTTCCGGGCTGAATTTTACAAGCTGAAGGAGGCTATTGTTCAACCTTTAGCACAGGCGTTTAATGCTTGGGTGGAGGTCAGAGTGTTACCAAGTCAATTGAATCTAGCCCAAATTATAATGCTCCGAAAGCCAAATCGCGAATTAGCCTTACCAGCGTCATATAGGCCCATCTCCCTCTTGAATTATGAGGTAAAGCTTTCTGCAAAAATCTTGGCTAATAGGATGGGCCAAATTTAGCCGAAGCTCACCCATGATGCACAGATGGGATTTGTTCAGGGTCGCTCAGTAGCAAAAAATCTCAGGCGTATATTGGCTTCTTTGGAACATGTGGGTACAGCTCTGGAGCCTTCTTTGATGGTCAGTTTCGATGCCAAGAAGGCTTTTGATCACGTTCAGTGGGATTTCTTGTATACAGTTCTGGAAGCTTATGGTTTGAAGGGTTGGTTTGTGGGAGCGGTCAAGACCCTATATGCTTCGCCACATGCCAGGGTAATGGTAAATGCTCAAGTTTCAGATGATTTTGAGATTGGGAGTGGGACTCAGCAAGGATGCCCTTTATCGCCATTACTTTTTGCTATATATCTTGATCCACTGATACGTGATATTTATTCGAACCCTGCTATACATGGGGTTACGTTAGGGAGGGCCAAGTTTAAATTAGCTGCCTTTGCTGATGATCTCCTAGCGATGCTTATGGATCCTGGGATTCACTGCGAGCCTTACTGAAGGTCTTCAAGGAGTTTGGAGATTATTCTGGTTTTTGCTTAAACTTAGATAAATCTGAGGCTCTGGCCACATTGCCGGATGTTCACCTCTCTTGGCCCCGGAGATTCCCCCTCCGTTGGGCAGACGGATCATTTAGGTATCTGGGAGTTCTCCTCACACTGAAGGTGGTAGATTTGTATAGGCTTAATATTAAACAGATGCTGGCCCAGACTGATCAGCAGTTGGAGAGGTGGCGCGTGTTGCCTGTGCCGCTGATTGGGCGCTTATGTCTTGTTAGAATGATGATATTCCCTAGATGGCTATACTTACTGCAGACTGTCTCTGCGCCTGTTAAGAAAAGACATTAGATGATTTTATCAATTGGTGACGGGGTTCTGCTGGGTGAAGAAGAAAGCAAAGGTGAGATGTCAATTTATGCTAGGGGGCTGGGCTCAGGGGAGGTCTGGGCTTATCCAATTTGAAGCTATACAACTTTGCTTGCCTCCTAAGACATGTCAGAGATTGGCTATTCTCCTCGAGTTATTACATGCCCCTGGATTTTGAGGTAGCATTCTTTGCCCCATTTAAACTACACTCTCTGTTGCAGGTAGATAGGTCTCTAATTCCTGGTCACTTGAGAAACAGTACTCTTTTGAGCCCTTTGAGAGAGGCCTGGCTGTTCTTGGGGAATTGTTTAGGCGGGAACCCTAGGGTTACGGAACTTCTGACCATTAGGGGCAACCCAGCCTTTTTGCCAGGTTTAGATAATCCAACCTTTCTCCATTGTGAGGAATTGGGGTTGGGCTGCTTAGAAGCAGTCTTGGGAGCAGACAGAGAGTTACGACCATTAGATCAGTTGAAAAACCAAGAGTCTATTCAATGGGGGACACATTTGCTCATTGCCAATTAAAACATTTCATTAGGACATTAGTAGCTGCTGCGCTGCGTCTCAAACTAGGCGCTAAAATTAGATCGTTTTTTTGAGTAGCTTTCGGATAGCACTCCTACAATATCAGGCATTCACAAGGCGTTGTGGCCTTTTTGGAGGTTTAAGGATCTAGAACAGATTAGAGCTAGATGGGAACAGGATTTGGGAGTGAATCTGGATTCGTGCGACATGTTAGCACACCTTAAGGGCATACCGAAACTGGTCAGCGGTACTGGTTATTGGGAGTGCGCTTTTCAAGTAATACATAGAGCTTATTTCACTCAGGTTCAACTGTTTAAGGCTGGAGGTTTGCGGACACCTCTATGCCCAAAGTGTAAACTGTTAGATAATACATTCTTTCACGCCTTTTGGAATTGCATGGTGGTACAACGCTTTTGGCATCGGGTGGTGGAATACCTATCTTTTTTGTTCTCACGTAGAGTTGCAGGTACCCCAATTCACATGGTGCTTCATTGTCCGGGGTCCTTCAGGGGGTCACCAGCGGAGGGTACTTTATTATTCCACAAATTGTGCCTGATGGCGAGGAAGTGCATTTTACAATCCTGGGTCTCAGAGGACACACCTGAATACTGGCATTGGCCTAATCTTGTGCACCAGCTTATGTCTTCAGAGGACACACCTGAATACTGGCATTGGCGTAATCTTGTGCACCAGCTGAAGTCTTGGGAGGTGAGAGAATCTAGGGGCTCCTATAAGTGAACAACATGTTTTCTAAAAACTTGGGGCACCTATTTGGACACACTGTCTCAACAGGGTAGGAGCCTTATTTTCAATGTGCTGTGATTGGCTTGTGTGAATGTTTTCCTTTGTCTCCCTCTTAGATGAGGGCACATCCCCTTGAGTAGGGTGGGGGGGGGGGGGTTGGGTTTCGTAGGTGTTTCTTAGCCGTAATGTTAGCCTAACTCCCATGTGTGAAGGAGAGCACTAAGAATTTTGCTGTAACAGTGTGGGGGTAGTCGGCGATTTCATATGATGAGGATCTCATTAAGTGGGAGGGGAGGATTAGGATGGGAGAAGGTATTTGGGGCCTTTTGGGGAGCACTTAAGTTCGGAGTTGTGTTTGGGTGGTGATATCTCATATAGGGCTCAACTCAGGAGAGAACACCTCAGTTACACCAATTGGGGTGCTGAATATTAGGGAGGTTGTTCTTGTGATATATAATACTTTGTACTCTCCTTGGATTGGGCTACCTGTAATTGTATCTGCAATATTGTTTTTGTTTGGACACCAATTTATTTCATAATAAAAACAGTTGAAATAAACTTAACTATAAAATATTATATACATTGATATTTGCAATGATTTGGAATATGAATTTGGAGTGATTCATCTTTCCCTTTGGGGGTTTATAATTTCATATAATTGCTTACTTGTTAGGCATTCTTGATATTTTTCAAAGCACATACATAACAGAAAGCAAGACTTGCATTCCTTTATAGTGTCCTAATAAAAAAGTTCAAATATTAGGATTAGAGGTCACTTCCTAAAACTAACTGGAATATTTTTTTAAAATTTTTCTCAACAACATATAATTAGGCTGTGGAATGTGTTGCTGGTCAAATACAGTAGTATGATTGGGTTTAAAAAAACGGTTTGGACAAGTTTCAGAAAACAGGTCTAATATCAATTAGCCAGGTAGGCTTAGTGAACACGGGAAGAATTTTCACATCAGAATACATTAGGTATTTCTATGTGACCCAGAACAACCACTGTCAGGATGCTGGGCAACTGGCCTGACCTGGTACATCATTATGCTCTTATTAATTCTGAAAAAGAAGAATCTTTGTAGATACCTTTTAAATAGGTCAACAAAGATGATGTTGCGTTATATTAAACTCTCAAGATCTCACATATCAATTCTTCAGATGTGCTATAGAACCAGAGAAGAAAACATCTAAAAAGTGTTGTGGGATAGAAATTAAGGAAACATACTAGACTATAATCCTTGAGAAATAAGTCTGTCTAAAACTAAGAACTTTGAGTTGAATATACATGTCTGGCCTCCAATCTTCAACTTACATTTTACAAAGAAAGTGAAGATACTTACCTGTAGCAGGTATTCTCCAAGGACAGCAGGCTTCTTATTCTCAGAAGTGGGTAGACGCCATCCTGCATCATCTGGTTCAGCAAAATTGCCAGAGGAAAAGTCTAGAGCTTTCAGGAGCGCGAGCCACACTCCAGCACTCATGCCTTCCTGCCCGCTGTGCTGCTTTAGTTTAATACAAAGCAAAAACCAAATAAAAACATGGAATAGCAATTCCAAAGGGAAGTGGGCGGGATTTTGAGAAGAATAAGCCTGCTGTCCATGGAGAATACCTGCTACAGGTAAGCATCTTTGCTTTCTCTGAGGTCAAGCAGGCTTGCTTCTTCTCACAAATGGGGAATCCCTAGCATCCAGGCTCACCCAAAAACAACAAATATTGGTCAACTGGGCCTTGCAACAGCGAGGACTTAACACAGATTAACCCAAAACTATATACAAACTAGATGAGAGTGCAGCCTGGAACAGAATAAAATGGGCCTAGGAGGGTGGAGTTGGATTCTAGACCCCAGACAGATTCTGCAACACTGACTGCCCAAACCGACTGTCGTGTCAAGTATCCTGAGATGTGAATGTGTGGACAAGACCACGTTGCAGCCTTGCAAATCTCTTCAATGAAGGCTGACTTCATGGGCTATCAATGCAGCCATGGCTCTAATATTATGACCCTCCAAAGTCAGCCCAGCCTGGACATAAGTGAAGGAGATGCAATCTGCTAGTTAACTGGAAATGATGTGTTTCCCAATGGCGACAACCATCCTGTTGGGATCAAAAGAAATAAAAAGCTGGGCGATCTGAAGGGCTACGTCTGCTCCATGTAAAAGGCCAATGCCCTCTTGCCGTCCAAGGTATGCAAGCTGATTTCACCAGGATGGGCATGAAGTCGGGGAAAGAATGTTGGCAAGACGATCGACTGGTTCAGATGGAACTCAGACACCACCTTCGGCAGGAACTTAGGGTGCATGTAGAGGACTACTCTGTTGTAATGAAACTTAGTATAAGGTGCATCCACTACTAAGACCTGAAGCTCACTGACCCTACGAGCTGAAGTAACAGCCACCAAGAAAAGGACCTTCCAGATCAAGTACTTCAGCTGGCAGGAATTCAGTGGCTCAAAAGGGGCTTTCATCAGTTGGGTAAGAATGGCGTTGAGATCCCATGACACTGGTGGAGGTGTGACAGGGAGCTTTGACAAAAGCAAACCTCTCATGTAGTGGCTGTCCAGAGATAGGCTTACCTGCCACACATTGATGATAAGCACTAATTGCACAAAGGTGAACCCTTATGGAGTTGGTCTTGAGACCAGACTCTGATAAGTATAGAAGGTATTCAAGCAGGGTCTGTGTAGGACAAGAAAGGGGATCTATGGCCTTGCTGTCACACCAGATGTTAAACCTGCTCCATTAAAAAGAATAACATCCCTTAGTAGAATCTTTCCTGGAAGCCAGCAAGACTCCAGAGACACCCTCAGAAAACCCAAGGAAGCGAATTCTAGGCTTTCAACATCCAGGACGTGAGAGCCAGAGACTGGAAGCTGGTATGTAGAAGCGACCCCTCGTTCTGTGTGATGAGGGTCAGAAAACACTCCAATCTCCACGGTTCTTCGGAGGACAATTCCAGAAGAAGATGGAACCATATCTGCCGCAGCCAGTATGGCATGATCAGAATCATGGTTCTGCAGTCTAGCTGAGTTTCATCATAGTCTTTCCCACTAGAGGTATAGGAGGATACGCATACAAAAGACCTGTCCCCCAATGTAGAAGGAAGGCATCTGACACTAGTCTGTCGTGGGCCTGAAGCCTGGAACAGAACTGAGGGACCTTGTAGTTGAACTGAGTGGCACAAAGATCCACTGAGAGGGTGCCCCAAACTTGGAAGATCTTACAGGGTACGCCCATATATAGAGACCACTCATGCAGTTGCATTATTCTGCTCAGCCTGTCGGCCAGGTATTGTTTATGCCTGCCAGATAAGTGGCTTGGAGAAACATGCCGTGTTGGCGAGTCCAATGCCACATATGGACTACTTCCTGACAAAGAGGGTGAGATCCAGTGCCCCCCTGCTTGCTGGTGTAATACACAGCAACTTGATTGTCTGTTTGGATTAGAATAATTTGATGGGACAGTCAATCTCTGAAAGCTTTTAGAGCATTCCAGATTGCTCAAAGCTCCAGGAGATTGATCTGAAGACTCATTTCCTGGAGGGACCAAGCTCCTTGAGTGTGAAACCCATCCTTTGAGCAGGGACTGTCTCTCTATGTCAAATGTACAGCACTGCGTGTGTCTGGTAGTGCTATATAAATGCTATTAGTAGTAGTAGTAGTACATGAGCTCCCCATCCCAGGAGAAATGCAGCTGTCGTCAGCAATTTTTGCAGCTGAGGAATTTAGAATGGATGTCCCAAGGTAAAATTGGGCCGAATTGTCCACCATTGAAGAGAGCATACAAGCTCTGGGGACACTTGGATGACATCCTCTAGATTCCCCGTGGCTTGATGCCACTGAGAAGCCAGGGTCCACTGAGCAGATCTCGGCATGCCATGGGTGTAACGTACCCAGTGGAAGCCATGTGGCCCAATAATCTCAACATCTGCCGAGCTGTGACCTGCTGTGATGCCCGAACCTTGGACGCCAGGGAGACAAGATTGAACCTACCTCCCGGAGCTGTGGGCGGACAAACAGTCCTTGTATCGAGCAAGGCTCCTATGAACTCCAATTGTTGAACAGGATGGCGATGGGACTTGGGGTAGTTTATAACGAACCCTAGTAACTCTAACACCCGAATAGTCATCTGCATGAACTCCCGAGTACTGTCCTCAGAGGTTCTATTCACCAGCCAATCAATGAGATAAGGGAACACATGAACTCCCAGTCTGTGTAGTGACGCTGCGACTACCACTAGACACTTGGTAAAGACTCTGGGAGCTGACGCAAGGCAACACATGGTACTGAATGTGATATGTTCCCAGCCGAAATCGAAGATACTTCCAGTGGGCTGGATGTATTGGAATATGAGTGTATCCATCCAGAGAGCATGTCCAGAGAGCATAGCCAATCATTTTCCTGAATCATGGGAAGAAGGGTGCCCAGGGAAACCATCCTGAACTTTTCTCAGACTAAGAATTTGTTCAGGGCCCTTAGCTCTAGGATGGGACACATACCCATTGAGACTGCTACAGGTGGGAAAGCGAAGGTTATAAATGTTACAATACAATACCCCCTTGTCTTTTTCTGCACAAGGAAGTACCTGGAATAGAATCCCTGCCCTTCTTCCACTGGTGGAATGGGTTTGACCACATGGGCCTTGAGAAGGGCGGAGAGTTCCTCTGCAAGTACCTGCTTGTGCTAAAAGCTGAAAGAATGGGCTCTCGGTAGACAACTTAGAAGTTTGGAAAGCAAATTGAGGATGCATCCAAGCCGGACTATTTGAAGAACTCACTGGTTGAAAAAAACTTTAACCTCCCCCAAACCGGCAAGTCATCTGGAACGGACACTTGGACTGTAGCTATGCTCTACTGGATCCAGTCAAAAGCTCGTCCCTTGCTTTTGCTGGGGAGCGGCAGGGGCCTTGGGCACACGCTGTTGATGAGGATGAGCATGCTGGGGTTCAGCCTGAGCATGCTGGTGGGCCGCAGGAGTGTACCTATGCTGAGAGTAGTAATAGGGAGTACTTACCAAAATACCTCCTGGATAAGGAAGCAGTTGCAGAAGACGCTCGGCGGGAGAGAAAAGATACAGCATCAGTATGCTTCTTGACTTGGTCATCAATAGAAATCAAACAAAATAAAACATGGAAAAGAAAATAAGATGATACCTTTTTTATTGGACATAACTTAATACATTTCTTGATTAGCTTTCGAAGGTTGCCCTTCTTCCTCAGATCGGAAATAAGCAAATGTTTGATTTCTATTGATAACCTTAAGAGTGGACTAACACGGCTACCACACTCCTCTACTTGATTTGGTCAGCAACCTCCTTGACCTTTTCTCCAAAAAGATTATGCCCCCGGCAAGGGGCATGCAACAACCTCTGCTGAACAGCATGATCCAGGTCAGAAACATGCAGAGATGCTGGATGCCATGTCAAAAGTGTCGTAAGTGCCCCTGACCAAGAACTTGCGACATGCCTTCTGCTGCTTGACCAACTGGCAAAACGGCACAGCCTGTTCTGGAGGGAGAACATTGACCAAATCTGACAGCTGCCGTACCAAGTTCTGCAAGTACATGCTCGTGAAGAGCTGGTATGACTGGATATGGGTGATGAGCACAGAGGCTTCATACATCTTTCTCCCAAAGAGTCCAGGGTCCTAACTTCTCTGCCTGGGGACCCGAGGCATAGTCCCTAGTACTCATGGCTCTCTTGAGAGTGCAGTCCACCATCATGGAGTTGTGAGATAGCGGAGACCTCACCAAGCCAGGATCCCCGTGGATCCGATACTGGGTGTCAATTTTCTTCAGGACCACAGGGGCAGACAGAGGGGATGCCCAGTTCCTATCTAGGACTACCTTGAGTACCTTGTGGAGAGGAACCGTCACTGCCTCCTTAGAAGGGGAGGTGTAGTCTCGGACCTCGAGCATCTTGGCAATGGGCTCATCCTCCACTTCTATGGGGAATGGAATGGCCTCACCCTTTTCCTGCACAAAAGCTGTGAAAGAGAGGTTTCTCAGGTGGAGCTAGTTTCCTCTCAGGTAGAGGGGAGGGCTCAGAAGGAATCCCATAGGACTCATCAGAGAAAAAGTACCTGGGATCCTCTTCTGATTTCCATGAGCGCTCCTCCTCGGTGTTGGATAGCACCTCCCTCAGGGATGTCAAAGACTGGGCCTGCCTCGATGTCGAGGAACCATGTCCTCGAGATTGGCGTCGAGAAACTGCCTCATGTCTCAACTCCGGTGAAGCTTCCTCCACTGACGTCGAGGGGGTGCCAGCCTGGGTGGCATTCAACACCGGGACCACAAACAGCGCCAGTGGTCGCACAGTGGGCTGAGGGCCAGGCGAGGCAGCAGAGGGAGGTATGGCAGGCGCAAGCATCCAGATACCGATGCACACTGCTGCATGAGGCTGTCTAGACACTAAAGGAGGAAGGCCCGGATGTGCTCATTGAGGACTTCCATCGGGAAAGGCTGTGGGGCCGGCTGGGGCGCAGGCTGCTGAACCGCCAGGGCTGGTGTGGGAGCAGGATCTCGGCTGCTAGGAAATGCATGCATCGGCACTTCCTGGATGGAGGGGGAGCAGTCCTTCCGGTGTTGATGCTTCTCGGGTGCCTTGGCGCCCCAGAGCTCCTAGAACCGTGTCAGTGGAGATCAGTGACGGTGCTTCTTGACCTTCGCATGATGCACGTCACCCATGCTCCTCAGTGCCGGAGGATGACGTTGAATCCTCCGTCGCCTCGGGGTCAAGTCTGACGATGGACGGTCCCGGGGGGGGCCTGCATAGCAGGAGACCACGAGACAGGTGGAGACCTATTCGATGTCTCACTGATCCCAGTGTCTGGGGGTCTCGAAGCAGCCATCCCTAGTGTGACTCCTGATGCTGCTGCAACACTCAACATTGATACTGAAGAACCAGACCAGGCTCCAAAAATCGTCTTGCGTTGAGCCTCCCGGGAAACATGGCTCCTCTTCTTCATACGAAGACAAAGGACACAGTTGGCAGGGCTATGATTGGGCCCAAGGCACTGAAGACACCAAGAATGGTGATGGTCCGGTTGCACCGGGTACAACGCTTGAAGCCACTGGGAGTCTTTGTGGACATGGAAGGAAAACTGACTTTGGTGAAATTAAAATTCACAATGGTGCCTAAAAAGGAGAAAGGCACAAAAAGAGAGACCCGAACGGGCAATCCGCTTAAGTGCAAGGGTCTGGGACCAAAGAAATACATGCAGTTAACCGGAGCATGCAGTTAACCATTGTGACCCAAAGAAGCTTGACATCTGATAAACATATGTGCAGTACTGTTTATATGTACAGTATACAGTCTCCGTTAACTGACGTTATACAGTCTCCATTAAATGACGTTAGGCTTACTTGAAGTAAGCAGTCATAGTCCTCTGTACACTCTTGTGTCTGTGAGTTCCATAGACTACGTCTGCCAGACGGTAAAAACTGTCACAGCACTATCATCCACTGGCCTCCAGATAGGCCCACACCATGTTGAGACTCTCCAGCGCTCTTGCAAAAGTGACAGGAGGTGGTTGTTGAATTTCGTCAGCATATGCCTGGCTGCTCATTTCATTATCTGTTTCATCATCAGCCGTTGCCTGCGTGTAGGCGCGTATCTCGACATCAGTGCTGTCGTCAGTGGTTTGTAGATCGTAATCAACAGCTACGTAGTGATGAAACTCCTCTTCAGTAACACCGGCTGGGATGTCAATAGCCTGTTCATCTGACACGTTTGCAACAGCTGCATCTGTTTTGTCCCTCTCCACATCCCTAACAAAGCTTGCCCTCTTGTAGCAGTTCACAGTGGTTGCCTGTGTAACATGATTCCAGGCTTCTTTCTGCATATGTAGGGAATCCAACAGTGGTGGATTACGAGCCAGTTCAACAGCTCACTTATCTTTGCCAGGCTGCTCATCCATAACGCTCATCAGACGACGTAGCACAAGAGCCCAATAATGTTGTTTGAACTTGGCTAGTATGCCCTGATCCATAGGTTGGATCAGAGAGGTAGTGTTTGGTGGCAGGAAGACCACCTTGACATTAGACAGCCTGACATCATCACTGTGTGAAGCACAATTATCACAAAGCAATAAAATCTGACACTTTTGTGCCCGCATTCTAGTTAACTTCTTTAGCCACTGCTTCCAAATTTCCCCAGTCATCTATGAATTTGCATTAGCCTCGTATGACACAGGAAGTCGCTTAACATTCTTGAAGCAACGGGGCTGTTTGCTCTTTCCAATGACGAGTGGTTCCAACTTCTCACTCCCATCCATATTGCAGCAAAGGAGGATCATCAGTCGGGTCCATCAGGAATTGCTCGTCAGTAGAGACCGTTTTCGTCAGCATTGAAAATGTCACGAGGTGCAAACTCATTCAAGATGGTAGGAAGAACTGAAACAACCCAATTTTCAGTACCAAAGTCATCAGCGTCTTGTTTTTCACCATGCTGTTTCTTGAATTTTATGTTGTTCCTCTCCTTCTATCTTTCCAACAATCCAACAGTGGCTTTGAATTCAGTTAGTCCAAGACTTTCAGCTAGCTGATTAGCTTTCTCCATAAGCAGTGGACCACTGACAGGGAACTGTCTGCTCCTGACTTGAGAAAACCACCGAAGAAGAGCATCTTCTACATCCTCAGCTTTTCCCGCCCGTTTACATTTCCAGTGTGGATTTGTATTGTTTTGCCAGTCTTCCAGAAGCTGGTCTTTCTGCTTCAAGATACGTGAAATTTGACTGGGATTGACACCATATTCTTTAGCAATAGATGCTTGACTTTGTTTTCTAATTTTTTAAGAACTTCTATTCGTTCAGCCAGTGTTAAAGTCTTACAGTTGCGCAACGACGACTCTAGTGTACACTCTAACAACATTCTTTCGCTTATTCTGCCTGTGGCAGTTAACCAACGAGATTTCAAATTTACCACCCTTTTGTCACGCGCCAATTGGCTTCCATATTCCATGCGTGCGCTTATGCGGAGTCTTTCCTGCAGAGAAGCGGTCTTAAACCATGCATATAAGCGAATCTTGCACTTATCAGTGGTGCGCTAAATCGGTTTGTCCCCATAGAAATCGATGGCGCCAAAACGGGACCAAAGTACGGCATGCAGTTAAACACAGCATGCGCTTATACAACATGCACTTAAATGGAGTGCACTGTATATATATATATATATATATATATATATATATATATATATATATATATATTGTGAAGAGGAGGGCGAGGGGGTGGATAAAGTGGAAGAGGAAGAAGTGAGAAGGGTCGAGAGAAAAGGGAGACAGAACAGATCCTTGCCTTTGCTACTTCTGCAGAGGGAGAAAAGAAAAAGGTTCCTTCCCACTGGAAAATAGAGGATGGAGAAAAATTACAATACCCATCAACCCCGGGGAAAACCCTGGTACAGAAACTATCCTCCCCAGCAGCCTCCAGGAGAGAACCCTGACAAGGCAAGGGAGGTGTCCCCGGAGGTTAATCAGGAGGAGGAGGAACAGCTGGAAAAAGGGTGGGACGAGGAACCCATGGAGTGGCAAGAGGCTGGAGAGAGAGAGAAGGGGGCCAGCATGGAGGAGCCGATGGACATAGCAGCATGGGCTCAGTCATTGGGAAAAAAGCTGAGGAAGCGGGTGACTTCTTGGTATGGCAGCTGGGCTGGAAAGGGGAAAGTAAAAGGGTCATGTGGGAGGAGGGTCAGTGATAGTGAAAGTGTGACCCAGAAAGGGTGGGACCCTTGTACCTCCCCATAGAGTTCAAGCTGTTTGGACTGTGTGCTGCTGAACTACTCAGAGTGAAAAGTGGGTTGTTTTGTGAGGGGTTGTTTTTTTTCCTGTGTGAACTACTCAAAGAGAAAGGAAGATGTTTTTTTGAACTGTTTGCCATTGCACCTGGGGAAGACGTGTAGCAGTGATTTTGCCTTTTGAGCTGTAGCCTGCAGCCGCTCCCCAGAGGGGTGAAGTGCTAGGCTGTAGAACTGTTTAAGGGGAAATGAACTGAGTTCTGGAAGCAGTGGGGGTTTATGTTTCTTTTTACCCTGCTATGCTGATTCCACTGGAGAGGGAAAACAGTGGGGGCTGGGTTTTTGTTCCTGTTTTATTTTGAGCTGCTGGACTGTGAGCACCAAGGGAATAAAAACTTTTGGAATTATTGGTTACCCAAGTTGCACCCTGTGGATTACAGTGGGTTATGGGGCTGGGCATGAAGCATGGCCCATAGCCAGAGTCTCAAAGGAGAAGACAGGAACCTGAGAACCCCTGGAGGAGGGACGAATGTTTCACTATATATATATATATATAGATATATAGATATATATATATAGATAGATAGATAGATAGATATACACATATAAACACAATGTATATACATATAAACACAATGAAAAGAAGGCGTGGCAAGCAGTTACGAAAACCGCCGAAAGGCACTCAAAAAAAATCACTCTACCAGGCGTGTGATAAGTGAGCAGAAAAAGACAGCTGCTTCTCACGCATAAAAAACAAAACTGAAGCAGCGTGTTCATACGGCTGGTGGGAAGGCAATTGCGCATGCGAACTAGAGCGTGGCTCGTGCTCCTGAAAGCTCTAGATTTTTCTTCTGGCAATTTTGTCGAACCAGGTGACGTGGGATGGCATCTAACACTTGTGAGAAGAAGCAAGCCTGCTTGTCCTTGGAGAATAAATTTATCTACCTCCTTGGTAATTACTTGATCAGAATAATATGGCAACAAGCACTGTGCTCAGTATGAATAGTGTCACGTTCTCAAAGCAGGAACTAGGTTTGTGAGCCCTTGGGCCACTGCCGAGGAGCGGCAGCGGCAGGCAAATCACCCAAGCAGAAAGCAGTGCTGAACACAACAGGCAGGAACCACAGCAAGGTCAAAGGGGCAGGCAGCAAACACGGGTAATCCATAAACTAACCAGAGTCTTTAGGCAGGCGGAAAGCAAAGTCAAAGTCCAGGTCCAGGCAAAGGGTCAAAGGCACAGGAAGCAAGCAAAGTCCAGGTCCAGGAACAGGCAGGGTCCAACACACAGGAAACTTTCAGAGCAAGAACTCCAACAAACCAGCAGGAACTCATGGACGACCTTTGATACCAAGGCAAGGCAAGCAAGGCTCACAGAAACTAATAAGCCCATCAGCAGCTGACCCTCGGCTGCAGTAATCATCAGCCAAGTAAGGTTGCTGTTCAAGGACAAACCAGCAGAGCAAGTCTGGCAACCCGGAAAATCCGGACCGGACTCACTTAAGTCTGGAACATGGAAGACAGCAGAAAACAGTCCATAGCAGCCACCAGTTCTGGCCACCAGAGGGAAAGGAGAGCACCCACATGGAAAGCAGTAACAAATAGGCAAAAATCTTGCAGAATAATTTGAAGGCTGAATAAGAGATTTCAGAATGGAAAGTGGTAGAGATCAATTTTTGATAATTCACATTTCCATTTCTATATATACCTCTAAGATAAGATCCAACACATGTGAAATCTTTCTACTAATACTGCCATGTTTTTTTTTTATAAACCTTTGACATTTCATCATATTAAGATGTCAATATTCACTTTGTAAAACTGATTTGTCTAGGAGAAAAACACTAACTCTGCATATACATCACAGGATGAATATATAATAAACCCTTGACTGTCACAGTTTGCACCTCTAACATTAATTAACATATTTATCAAACTATAAGATGCACTGGGTTACAAACTGCACAGAGGTTTATTCAATGATTCAATGACGAGTCACTTATAGGTCATCTATACAGTCTTGCATCTGCTGCATTATGACAAAAAACTACAAATTCCCAGAGGCTAGGACTCTCCTATCCTGACACACTGTGTCAAACGCTGCATATGCTGAGCAGCAAGAGTCACCCACGCAAGGCTATGCTGAGAGTCAAACATGTTGCTGCACTGTGCAAGTACCATCTACAACATTTTCCTACCATGTACACCTTCTCCTTATTGGGCTTTGGGAATTAAAGGCAATAGTGGACCTCCCTCTGCAGAGAATAAACTGGATGCTAGTTCATAGTACCTGTTTGTCTCATCCCTGCTGCCAGGGTTAACTCTAATAGCCCAATAAATATGGTATGCATTTATCCTATTGTGGACTTTGAAAATTGCCCATGAAGAGTACACATGCAAATTTAAACCTGCTGTTTAGTATTCTCAAATTTCCTAGCTTATTTCAGTATAGTTTATCAAGTGTCCACATAAACGCTAATCCCTTACCAACCCCCGGGGAAACCTGGGTCGTCTTCTTCAACTATGGGTAGGTGAGCTGTTTTGGATTATGTGTGAATTTAGAGAGGACTTGATATTCTGAGCTTAGACTAGACAGGTTATAAATGGAGAATGGAAGAATAAATGAGGAAGAGAGTTTCAGGTATTTTTACATCTGAGGAGATAATTTTAGAAAGCCACTGACATACAAAACAGGTTGATGTGCAGAAATGGTTTATTTTAGAGTTGGAATCTGTGGGTAAAGGTATGCACGTAGGTTTACCCCATCTGGACAGAGGCATTCCTGCCAACCTGTGTCATGATACAAACGACACAGTTGGCAGGAATGCCTCTGTCCAGATGGGGTAAACCTACGTGCATACCTTTACCCACCGATTCCAACTCTAAAATAAACCATTTCTGCACATCAACCTGTTTGTATGTCAATGGCTTTCTAAAATTATCTCCTCAGATGTAAAAATACCTGAAACTCTCTTCCTCATTTATTCTTCCATTCTTCATTTATAACTTGTCTAGGCTAAGCTCAGAATATCAAGTTCTCTCTAAATTCACACATAATCCAAAACAGCTCACCCACCCATAGTTCTTTCTTTTCATATTATCAATGTCCATAAAAATTACTGATGATGCTCTAAAAAAAGGAAGAACATGGTATAATTCCAATTATTATTACTAAGCATTGACAGTACAAACATTTGAGAGATAAATAAACCCAATTATTAACCAGCCTCAAGGAATGCACTTTCATCAGTGGCGTACCTAGCATACTTGAAACCCGGAACTGACCTTTTTTAACACCCCCCTCACCATGAAACAATATTTTTTAGCAATGCCTCTTTCCATCCAGCGTCTGGTCTGCAATTTCTGTCCCTTCCATCAGCGCATTCTGGTCCTTAGTCTGTCCCTTCCATCCATCCAGTGTGCCTTCTTTCTCTCCCATCCAGTGTTCTTGGCCCCCCTAAGTCTTTTTATGCTTTATGACCCCCCCCCCCCCCACATGCTGCTCCTACCAAACTAGTAGCAGCAGCAGCACAGCAGCAGCAAGCAAATGCAATAAAATGTGTAAAAAAATAAGTGCCAAGGCAGCACAGTGAATAAATAATTAAGATCGCACCTGCGCAGGGCCTAATTACCTGGGTCTGCTAGCTGGCTGGAACAAAAATCAAACGAGTCAGAATGCTGAAGGGGGGGGGCTGGGGGTTGGCACTCAGCACCAACCATGGGGCAGAGTCGGTCCGGTCGACGATGTGATGATGGGCGGCGATCCAATATACCTCCCCACCAAGAGGTACTGTTTGATGCTGCATGCTGCTGCCGCCGCCAACGCTACCAGTGGCCCAACGGGGGTGGAATGCGAGTGCAACAGTTTGGAAGTGAAAGATGCAGGCAGGCTGGGTGGCCTGGTGGTGCGGCTGCATACTAAAGACAGCAGTCGCGTGAGCCGGCACGGGATGGAGAGAGGAGGAGCGGAGCCAGCCACCCGGAGGAGAGAGATGTCACTCATGAAGATGCAGCGGCAGGAAGGCGCACGTGCACTGACACAGGGTGCCACAGGGGTAGAGGCCAGTAAGGAAGGCATTGAGGTAGGGGAGTTACATCTCAGAATGGTGAGAGAGAGGAGCCGCGCTGGGAGGAGATGTAGTGAGCAGGACTGCTGAAGATGAAGACAGTGCAGTAAAATAGATAAGTTTAGTTAGGGGAAGGGCAAAGGCAACAGCAGGGACGGACGTTGACTGACAGAGCAGAACACTCCACCATTGATTTGCACCCGGGGCGGTCTGCCCCTACCACCCCGCCCTCGGTACGCCACTGACTTTCATTTACATCATTGTCTTGCTTCAAAGAAAATATTTGTTGATAACTACTAGTTGTTTCACAATGATAGCTCAACAGAAATCACTAGTCAGCTAATAGACTGGTAAAGGCATTTTATATTTTTTCCACTGTCCACAGCATAGGCATGAAAGGTAAGTGAATTAAAATGCTCATATACCTGGCCTTGAACAGCATCATCACTGGCTTCTTGCTCAGAAGAGAAACTTTCATACTCTTCCTCAGAATAATTATCTGTAAAATCAGCAAACAAGGTCAAAGCTATGAAGACTCCTCCTCAGTTTTTCAGGTAAGTAGCTTGATAATGCTGAAGAGTGCTTGGTTTGAGTTATATCATTTTGGATGGGAAATGACACAAAGCAGAAGAAATCTCTTTGGTGGTTTCAAGTTTTGAAATAGTGCATCCCTATAATGAATCAAGAATATTCACATGATACAAGTTTAAGGGCTCTGTTTATTAAACTGTGCCAAGGGCATGCTAACATTTTTAGCGCTCGCTAAACACGACACCCATATATGTATGGGTATGGGTGTCTAGTGTTTAGCACATGCTAAAAACAATAGCACGCCTTAGTAAACAGGGCCCTAAATGTTCTGTTGAGTTGCCTATTCTTGAATTGGCTTTATTTTATGTGCCTTGATTTACCCACTAGGTGGTGATATTGTTCCTTCTTCCCTTTCCCCTTTGAAATCTTGCATTTCATTAAGTTATCAAAACTTTGCTTCCAGGCGATCAACCCCAGAAATGAAAAACTGAGAAGAAAGATGGGGAGGAATGTATTCATACTTGATTAATTTTTAATGAAAAGGTAAATGTTTGATTATGGGATATTGGGGGTGGGAGGAAGGAGAAACTGAAGGAACAGAGGAAAAACTAGAAAAAAAAAGTGTCATATAAATAATCCAAAGCAAAGAGAAAACCAAAAACTTCCACAGAACAACACAAGCAAACCACTAGGGTGGAAGGAATAAAGCATCAAGATGATTCAAAATGGTATTAACAGTTCTTTCATTGATGGGTTGTATGTTTAAGTCCCACACTGACATACTGGTACAATCCATCAATAAAAAGGACTGCTAATACCATTTTGGATCATCTTTATGCTTTAACCCTTCCACCCTTGTGGTTTGCATATACATAATTCTCCAACTTCTCCTGAGCGGGCATCAAATGCCTTTTTCTATTTGTAGCAGGGCAGTTTTCTTGGAAATTTATTTTGCAAACTTTTCTTGTTGCTTTTCTTTTTCTTTAAATTGGCTGGCACTTGGGGAATGTAAATCTGGCCTCCTCACAAGAGTAGGGAATGAGGAAGTAGGCACTGCAGCCACAACAGGGGAAAAGGCCAGGCACCATTTGGTTTAGCACCTAACAGTGCTCGGTGGACACATAATGCTAGAAGAGGAGTGAGGCAATTTGTATCATTAGAACCAACACTGCAAATTTTCCAATCATTTTCTTTAATATGGTATGATTTTAAATTATTGGCATTCCTTTCTTTAATCTAGTATTTTGTTTGTAAACCACTTTGATCTGCTAGTTAGCAAAAACGGTGTATCAAGAATAAAAAGAAACATTTTTCCATATAGAAATTTGGCAGTATTTTTATTGATCTTAAGACACTGGATATTTTTACAGGTTCAAATACTAACGTGTTATTTTCAAAGCAGTTAGACTTACAAAGTTACATACTAACCCTATGGAACTTTGTAAGCCTAAGTGCTTTGAAAATGAGTCACAAAGTCCTGCATGACTTCCTGGAATACTGGAAACTTCTGGGCACTTTTCATAAAAGTCACAGAAAATTTCTAAAGTTTGTTGCAATAGTTCTAATTCTCTACTTTAAGGATGAGATCAATTCAGGAATCTTAAGTTCTCTGAAATTGCATGAAAGCATTTACTTGCCCATACTATAATCAGCTGATCTATTTTGGCCTAACCAAACCTGAGCTATTAGACTTTAGGTAGTGGTACACAATCAGGACCCTGAGCATGAGCTGCCAAATTCACTAGTTTAATGGCCCATCTGATGGGTATTTAAAATCTGCAAAGTAATATAATTTGATCCCACATACATTTTGTCCCTTATTTTAGGGCATTCCAATATTTAAATGCTATTTCAAAATAGGGACCATTCACACATGGGGAAGCTTAATATGTCTATATGTTGAGACTTGCATTTCCCATTTCACATAGGGAATCTTTAACTGTATGGGAAAAAAAGGTTTTGGAATTTACACCTGTCCTGAGGCACATCTAAGTGCCTGCTGTAGGGACAGCTGTAAATCCCAATGTCTCCTCCCACTCCCCCGGACATTCGATTCAACCTACCCAACCCAGAAGGTCATAGCTCTCCACTTATGTCAGTCTAACACCCGGATGGCAGGACCCACCCCAATCAACCTTCTCTTCCCCCCCCCCCCCCCCCCCCGGATAGCAGGCACCCCCCAAGGCATCCCTCCTTGCATATAACCCTCGAGAAGCTTCACCTCCCATAAAGAAACAAGCATCACCCAATGATACACTGTCATGGGGAAGGGGGAATGTGTGTGTGTAGGGGGAGGGGGCAACACTGATCAGGGTCCTTTGCAGATGGAGCAATGGTTTTGAAAGCTGTTCCCATGTTTATATGGAGGAACGGGAAATTGTATATCCCCCCTCCCAAAAAAAAAGTGCAAACCTCCACCTGCTTTACAAAAGGCTCTACTTTTAGAAGAGTCTCTTGTAAAATACTATGAGAATTCCCCACATCCAGGCTTGGATGTGTGAATTGCCCTGTCCATTTTCTATCTAAAATCTGCCTTCACATTTATTACAGCCCACATATTAATTCTTCCCATATGAGTGCCATAAAAGAGTGAAAGCAGCTCCTCACATCAAAGGACAGACCATGGGTGAAAGAATAATATAATATGCTATTCAATATATTTGCCTTATTCAATAAGCCACTTACAAAGGGTGTTAAGAAAACAAAGCATTCCACTTTATATAATGTGACTCCAGACACCTGGATAGATTACCTGAGGGCTCCTGAAGTACTTCCAAAGACAGTATCTTATTCATACCTGAATGTAAAATATGCCATTTTTTGGGCCATTTAAATTTGTTTTTTTATGTTGTTCACTCCATTTGTTCTTTTCATCTTTTAATTTGTACACTGAGATATCTATATTGGCAGTACATAAAAATGCTAAATAAATTGGTAGGTATCCAATTCAAGTAGAGAACAACAGATAAAGGAGAACCAGGGAAGCCAGCATTCAAATCCCACATCTGGCACTGATGTTCCTTGTGAAATTGACTAAATAACCTCCATTGTTTGGAGTACCAACTATTACTGTTTAACTTGTATTGATAACTTCAATAATTTCAATAAAAATCTAAGTTTCACAAAAAAAAAAGGAAAAAAGGAAATAATTATAGCATACCAGCAATATCCATTCATGTGAGGCAATAAAGTTTCCAAATTAACTGTATCAAAGGCAGAGGATAGGTGCAGAAGTACAATACAATAAATACAAACCCTGACCAATAAGTCCATAGATGTCTTCCAGTAGGAATGATCTAATTGAACCATTGATTTTCTACCACCTCTTGCACTCCCTCACTACGTCTATTGTTCCTCATTCAATCAACACAAACATATATGTAATTATACAAGTTATGGCCTGACCTGTGGATTTGATTTTCTGGCTGGCTTGCATGGTGCTGTCCTCATGGTCTATTGGTTGACTGGAAAGGGAGAAAATCCAGATCTCTGCAACTTTGGCAGAGGCTTCCTTAATATTACTGAACAAACTTAGAACCTGGCCACCTTCAGTTGGGTGCTGCATTACCTGCATTTATAGTGGGAAAAAAACAAAGCAAACAAAATTAAGTATTTCTCCTATGCTATAACAGTTGTTTATTTCATTGAACTGTAGCTGAGTACTGCATATCCTTTTGAAAAACCTGCCCTCCATCAAGGTCAATAGTGTTGCTGTAGCCTCCAGGAGAGCAATTTATCAACTGCAGCTCTTAAAGCAGGTATACCAACTGTCCAGCATCACTAACCTGACAACATTAATACAAGCACTAGAAATGCTCTATGTAGATCATTTCCATTCTTTATTGTAAATCTGTCTCAGAAATGATTATGAAAATGGCAGAGCCAGTAACAGAGAGGAGACAAAAGACAAGGAAATCAAAGCTAGATGAAATAAATAAGTCTTTATTGCTTCCAAAGTACTGCAAGTGTATTGTCGATAGACGACATGGCCGGTTTCAGCTGGCATGCCTTCGTCTGGAGCCTTGACAAGCACAGTACAGGAACTGTGGCAATGGAGGATACAATGTAATTCACATTGATCAGAGCTGTGCCGGACAGCACTATCTGACACCAAGCAAGCTGAATTCCACGTGCAAAAGGGAAATCTTGTAAATGGGAAATCCAAAAACCGCCTGTAGACCCTGTCTTACAAAACGTATGTAAGGGAGGAAGCAACCCGCAAGATAGTGAGGGAGGAAAACCTCAGATGGCTCATTCAAAACAATTAGGCCCTTTCATCAAAATGGGGATTTATGTACAAATTGAACCTACACACGTTAAAAAAAAAAAAAAAACATCTCCCCAACATTATAACATGCAATACTTGCACAGAAAAAAATATATTTTCAAGAGTTTTCAAAAATATATAAATCACTTAAATTATCCAACAACAAAGTCCACAGTCTCTAACTAATATATCCTGTGGTTGATACTCCCAACAGGGGTGTCCTCTGTTTTCGCTTGGCACTGCTTCAGGGGAGAGAAGTATTCTTGAGTTGAAAATTTACTGCAGAGTGTAATATTTCCAGGGGAAAGAAGTATTCTTGATGTTGAAAATTTACTATAGAATACAATACTTCCAGGTATTCTTGAGTTGAAAGTTGCTGCATGTTGTAACGTTGGGGAGGTTTTTTTTTTTTTTTTAACGTATGGCATATAGGCTCAGTTTGTAAATAAATCCCTATTTTTGATGAAGGGGATAATTGTTTTGAATGAGCCATCTGAGGTTTTTCTCTTCCACTTTTACCAGAACAATGTTGGCTTCCTTGGGACTTTCTGGAACAGTACTATCCTGGTTTACTTTGTTTTTTTTCTCACTGGTCTTTTCAGGTACTCATCTAATACCATCTCTGAAAAACAGGAACTATACTGTGGTGTCCCCCAAGGATCAATCCTCTTGCTTCTTCTCGTCAATCTCTTTTTAAGTTTTCTTGCTACTCTGCTTCAGTTTTTTGGCATTTCAGTCCATATTTACGCAGATGATATTCTTTTGCTCTTTCCTACCTCCCCACTATCCCCGTCATTTGGACCTTTGCAACCTGTCTCGATCCAGTTGCAATGTGGTTAAAAGAACATAATTTGATAATACTGAGAAGACTTCTCCTACTCATCTCTTTGGAACTCCTATTACCCCAGTACCTAGTTTCTGCTACTTAGGAGTTTATTTCGATTCCTCCCTATCGTTTCTACTGCAAATTTCACACTTATCTAAAGCAAGCTTTCTAGTGTTTTGGCAATTATGGGCAATTCATCAACTTTCAATTCTAGTTTCACGCTCTTGTTCTCTCTTTTTTCCCATCTCACCTGGACTACTATAATCTCATTTACGAAGGCTTAACTCAAATGGCATTAAAGAAATTACAAACTCTTCAAAACAATGTCATCCATTTACTTTGTCATGCCCATTGTTATGACCATACTACACCTCTGCTAAAGCAGTACCATTGGTTACCAATCCAACAACGCATTATGCACAAAATAGCAATACTGACTTTCAAGGCCTTCAATGTAAGTTTTCCTGACTGCCTTTCCTGAATTACAGTTCTTTATTCTCCAACAAGGGTTCTCCGTTCAGCTAATGATCACTGTCTAATCTTTCCATGTCCCAAATTTGCATATTTAGAGTCAACTAGGCTCATGTCGAACAATCTTCCTCTTTCTCTCCACAGTAACCCTTCAAGTTTTAAATCTAAACTCAAGACTTGACTTTTTATTCAGGCTTTTCGAGTACTAGAAAGATAGAGTTCACCAGCCTCCCCTCCCTCTTTTTTGTTCCCCTTCCTTCTATATGATGTTTTTATTTCCCCACCCTCAGTCCCTTTCTCCACCTTTTTTCCCTTTGTCTTTCTTAGTGTGATTGCCTATTTTCCTATTAAAAAATTGAGTTCCTTTCCTTTTTCCTGAATGTTTTGTAATATGTACACCGCTCTATGTAGTCAGTTAGAACGGCATATCAAGCACAAATAACCTATTACAGGCAATTTTTGTATTTTCTATATTTGCTATCTTTTCCACTTTTTTGGTAGTTTGTATCTTGTAAATGAGACCACATGTAGTTGAAGAATATTGTGAGCCATGGTTTGATGGACAATGCAAATACATCCAAACAGCTCAGAACTACTTTATATCCCCTCTCTCTGCAAGTGCATTGCTGTAAGTGTGTTCTGATGGGCATTTGCTGTGTAGGCTTTAGGGTGGAGCTCGGCTCAGTGATAAACACAATAGTCTCTTTCAGGGTGTTGATTCCTCTCACTGGATTGGAGCCCAAGACAAGCCACACACTAAGGTATGGATATACAAATTGACCCTTCTTGTTAAGATGGGCAGCGACTATTTCTAGGTATTTGGTGAAGACTAGAGATGCAGAGGAAAATCCAAAAGATAGTATATGATACTAGTAATGGGGTTTGAAAAAGTGCAATGGAAAAATTATCAATGCTAGGGGTGTATGGTGATGTGGATATAGATCTAGGGAGCCAAGGCAATTGCCTTAGTCAATAAGCAGCAGGACTGTAGCCAGGGAGTTCACCTTGAACTTCTGTATGTTGACAGAGAGACTGAGATCTCAGAAGTCTAGCACAGATTGCATCCCTCCCATAATTTGGGGATCAGGAAGACACTGAAGTGGAATCCTTGGCCTCACTGTGAGGAAGGAAAAGGCTCAACTGCCTGGTTTGGCATTAGCATTTTTAATGCTGTGCCTAGGAGATAGATGTGTTGAGATGGCAAACTGGAGGTCTGACCTCTAGACAGGGGAAACTGTGAGAAATCTAACTCTGTATCCCTAGTCTACAATCTGTAAAACCCATTAGTTGGTGGTTATGAAATGACAAGCTTCCCTAAAGAACTGAAGCCTACCTTCCATTGGTATGTAGTCAAAACATAGGGTTGAGCTTAAGAGCAGCCATTGTTTAGGCTGGCTGCTGTTTTCCTCCTTGTGGTCTTTGACACTGTGGGTATGCTTACATAGGTTGACGCTGAGAGGACGACCTAGCATAGGCAGGTAATGCCTCCATGGGTGGAACTGTTGGAAGAACTGTCTTTTTGTAACAAATTTTGACTCCTGCAGTACTATGAATGATGAACAATCAATAGTATGCAGAGCTTATGCATCAAGGAACAATTGTCCTTTATTTGTGAAACTAACTTAGATCTTATTGTCAAAAGACATGGGTCAATCCGTTTATTGATTGTGCAGGTTTTTGTGCAGTCCCAACTAGACAGACGCATGGAGACAGAAATCTTACCCATCTCTACCCGTCCCCACTGGAATCTTACCCATCCCCACAAGAATTTAACTTGAAACCACCCATCCCCACAAGAATTTAATGGTACATTAAAAAAAATATTCCGATGGGCTCTCTGTCTCTCTCTGGGTTCAAACCACAGCACCACAGGAAAGGAAAGAACAGAACTTGGAACATTCTGGTGCGCACATTTAAGACTTGTCTCTCATTCACTGGCACTGTGTGCTGAGAGGTCACCACATGTACGCACCAGCAGGTCAGGTGACATCTGATGCTTGTGCTTGTGTCAGAGCTAAGATCTGTGCATCAGCCTGGAAGCAAAGAGGATTAATAGTAACATAGTAAGTGAAAGAAGATAAAAACCTGAACTGTCCAGTCTGCCCAATAGTCACGCTCATTATCAATTCATAACTAAATCAACAATGAACGTGATGTATATACTTGATTATTGTCTCTCTTTGGTGTTTCTGGGACATAGACCAAAGAAGTCCACCCAGCCCTATCCTTATGTTCCAACTGCTGGAGCTGTCATCGAAGCCCACTCCAGTCTATTTTGTGTTCTCATTTGCGGGAAACAGACTGTAAGTCTGCCCAGCACTGTCCTCATGTTCCAGCCACTAAAGTTGTTGTCTAAGCCCTTTCCAGGCCATCTTAAACCAGATTGCCATATATGAGACACAGACCATAGAAGTCTGCCTGGTATCAGCCCTAGTTCATCAGAGCCGGAGTCAACATCTAATCGTCACTTGACACATCCACATACATGCTATTTAAGTTTAGGTTTTTTATAACTTCCATTTTCTAATTAGAGATCCTATGTTTTCATCCCATGCCTTTTTGAATTCCATTACCATTTGCGTCTCTACCACCTCTTTAATGGAGACTTTCCGCATCTGTGCTGTTAAAGCAAGAAGGAGGAAGAGACAGCACTCAAAGGTACTAGGTAAGTGAGAGACTGGCACAAGTGCAGCATACACTACCACAGGAACCCCGCAGGAATTGTTTCTGTCCCCACGGGCACCCCGCAGGAACGGCTTCCATCCCCACGGGAACCCTGCAGAACTGCTTCCGTTCCCGCGGGTTCCGCTAGATTCCCACGAACCCCGTTCCCATGCAAGTCTCTAGTAACAACGCCTGTAGCCCCAATAGCCACTGCATATGATGGATGATGTATTGCACGCATCATACGTAGACTTAAGTAGATGATAGGCACATTTTTGCTCCTGGGAATACTTGGTTTGATGGCCTGCTGTACACCAAGTGATAATGGAGCATTTGCAAATGATAAGCCACTATATTCAGCTAGCATTGTGCTTTGGAAAACCTTACTTATACAATTACAATTCTTATATATTGCTAGTACCCAATCAAATTAGCTAAATGTGGGGTATAAAAATAAGAGATGTTACAATGAGCATTAAAGGGGCAATTAACATTGCCTTCCAATGGAACCACACTGAGTATTTAAATTATGTACATTTGTTTTCTGAATTATATATGTTCCTGTGGTAGTGTACATTCGTCATGGTCAACCATAACATATTGCTAAGACTTCTAGAATACTTTGGAATCAGTGGGGGCACTCTGAATTGGATTAAGGGCTTTCTAACCACAAGAACTTATCAAGTGAATTCAAAATCAAACATATCGTCACCGTGGAAACCAGGATGCGGAGTACCGCAGGGTTTACCACTATCACCGATCCTCTTCAACCTCATGACGACCCCACTAGCCAAGACCCTATCCACCCAAGGCCTCAACCCATTTATCTACGCTGATGACGTTACATTATACATCCCATACAAACATGATCTGGCGGAAATCACCAACAAAATCAAACTAAGCTTAAACATCATGAACTCATGGGCAAATGCATTCCAACTAAAACTCAATGCAGAAAAACAAACTGTCTCATCATCTCATCCCAATAAAATACACACAAACCCACAAATATTAACACCCCAGGATACACCCCTCCCTGTCTCTGACAGCCTGAAAATTCTCGAAGTAATAATCGACCGTAACATATCACTAGATACCCAAGCGAAAGCCACCATAAAGAAAATGTTTTTCTCAATGTGGAAACTCAAACACATAAAACCATTCTTCCCGAGGGAAATATTTCGTAACCTGGTTCAATCCATGGTATTAACCCACGCAGATTACTGTAATGGAATCTATGCGGCACGCAAGGATCAAATCATAAAGAAACTTCAGACCACCCAAAATACAGCAGCCAGGCATTTGGAAAAACACGTTTTGACAGTGCCAAACCACTCAGAGAAAAACTACCAATCAAAGAACGCATCACCTTCAAAATCTGCACGACTGTTCACAAAATTATTTACGGCGAGGCACCAGGATAAATGACAGACCTCACTGACCTGCCAACCAGAAACACCACAAAATCTGCACGATCATATCTAAACCTCCACTTCACAAGCAGCAAAGGACTCAAATACAAATCCACCTATGCAACCAGCTTTTCCTACCTAAGCGCACAACTATGGAACTCATTGCTAAAAGAAGTAAAAACCACGCTCCGACCACCTAAATTTTCAGAAAGCACTAAAGACAGATTTGTTCATTAGAGCATACCCCACTGACCCAACATAAAAATACCGGTCACTTGCGACACAATATTACCAAAGACAGTAACGGACATTACCTGCCTCTTCTTCCCCCTTTCCCTCTCTAAGTTCCCGCCCAAATGTTTCCTACCATACATATATCTCATTATAACACAATATCACTTTGTATTTATTCATACTATGTATTTGTTCAAACCGTAACCGTAACGCCATTAACGGTTATATGTAAGCCACATTGAGCCTGCAAAAGGTGGGAAAATGTGGGATACAAATGTAACAAATAATAATAATAATATGGGTTAGCATTGGATTACATGGAACACTTACTAAAACATTCTCTCTCTATGAAGTGCTTAAATAGCCTTATCTGACCCTAAATTTCCCATTGGTGAAACAAATTAAACCGAAAAAAACGCAATCAACATTTCACTACTGGGCTGTCATTTCCCACTCTACCTAAGATTCTGTGATCTTTTTCTGGGGGTGCACAGTTCTTTTTGTCAATTCTGGATCTTTTATTGGACACAACAGACTACAGAGTGATGTGAAAGCTGAAGATATTCATGGTCTAGTGCAAAGTGCATTCTGTATTTGGTATCTAGTCACCTGGAGATCACTTTTTTCATTATTTTCCAAACGTTTATTTGAAGATCTTGCAGAATCTGGTGTACAAGATGAGCCATGACCTCCCTTGATACACTCAGATTGCAGAATACATTGAAGTCACCTGTTCTGCTAGAAGCCTCTACGTACCCAGAGATAAGGCCTTTACTATTTTCATTAAAATTTTGGACAGAAAAAGTCCAGCTTGGCTGCAGTAAAGCTTAAGTAGTGAACTGTACCAAGAAGACAATTTGCTTCATTTCTTTGAAGGCGTGAATAAACATGTGGATAAACATGAGCCGGTTGATGTAGTGTATCTAGATTTTCAGAAAGCTTTTGATAAAGTTCCTCATGAGAGACTCCTGAGAAAACTAAAAACAGTAATGGGATAAGAGGCAAGGTTCTGGTGTGGATTAGGAATTGATTATCAGACAGAAAATAGAGGGTAGGGTTAAATGGTCATTTCTCTCAATAAAGGAGGGTGAACCGTGGAGGGCTACAGGGGTCTGTACTGGACCGGTACTATTTAACATATTTATAAATGGTATGGAAATCAGAACTAGTGAGGTGATCAAATTTGCAAATGATACAAAACTATTCAGGGTTGTTAAAACACTTGCGGAATGTGAAATATTGTAGAAAGACCTTAGGAAATTGGAAGGCTGGGCATCCAAATGGAAGATGAAATTTAATGTGGACAAATGCAAGGTGATGCACATTGGAAAGAATAGTCTGAATCATATTAGTTGATGTTAGGGTCCACCTTGGGGATCAGCATTCAAGAAAAAGATCTGGGTGGTGTTGTAGATAATATGCTGAAATCTTCTGATTAGTGTGCGGTGGCAGCCAATAAAGCAAACAGGATGCTAGGAATTATTAGGAAAGGGATGGTGAATAAGACCAAAAATACTATAATGCCTTTGTATCGCTCCATGGTGCGACCGCACTGAGTATTGCATTCAGTTCTGGTCCCCGTATCTTAAAAAAGATATCCCAGAATTAGAAAATGTTCAAAGAAGAGTGACAAATGATAACAGGGATGGAACTCCTCTCGTATGAGGAAAGGCTAAAGAGGTTAGGGCTCTTCAGCTTGGAAAAGAGACGGCTGAGGGGGAGATATGATTGAGGTCTACAAAATCCTGAGTGGTGTAGAACGAGTAGAAGTAAATCAATTTTTTACTCATTCCAAAAGTACAAAGACTAGGGGACACTTGAGGAAGTTATATGGAAATACTTTTAAAACAAATCGGACATATTTTTTCACTCAACGAATAGTCAAGCTCTGGAACTTTTTTGCGGAGGATGTGGTAACAGCAGTTAACGTACCTGGGTTTAAAAAAGGTTTGAAGAAATTCCTGCAGGAAAAGTCCATAATCTGCTATTGAGACAGACATAGGAAGCAACTGCTTGCCCTGGGATTTGTAGTATGGAGTGTTGCCACAATTTGGGTTTCTGACCTGGCTTGGCAAATGTTTGGAATTCAGTGGGGGACTGAGCCTTCTTAGTGATTACATCCACACTTAAATCTAAACAAGGTTCTAAATAAATTTCGTATGCACACTTTTTTGTATGAGGAGGGAAAAGCCTCGAGCAAACTCCTGGACTCAACAAACAGTTTTCAATGAGTTGGACTTCCTCATCATCGGCAAAAAACCTCCTGGGTCTCTTAATAATTCATTTCTATATTTCAAACTCTCTAACTCGGTATAAATTCAAACTTAGCTTTGTAGTCTTGGTCTTAGTACATTTCTCCATTAGCTAAAGTATTTATATTTTGAGGTGGGGTAGGACAGGGCAGAGAAAACATTGTGCCCACCCACTTTGGGCTCAGGCCAACCCAAAACTGACTGTCTGGCTACACCAGTGGCTGGAAGAGGCAGAAAGGAGCTGTAAAGGGAAGAGGCCAGGTGATGGGGACTGGGACTGACATTGGAGCTGTGGGTCAGGAGTAGATATAGGCTATGAGGGTCAGAGGAACTCAGAGGAAGCATGGGCTGTGTGGGGGAAGGTTGATGGTAGGAGAAGACATGATTTGAGAGAGAGGACACAAGCTGCAGACAGAAGAAGAGCTGAAAGAGATGGACAGTAGCTGTGCGAGACTGGGAAAAAAGTGAGTGAGAGAAAGAGGGGTCATGGTGGAGAGAAGAGACATGAAGGTGAGAAAAGGGTGAAAAAAGGAGGTGGGAGACTAGAAGAAAGTGAGATGATAGAAGCTGTAGAGAGAAACCATGGCGAGATAAATATACATAGAGGAAATAAAAATGATAAATGACATAGGAAGAAGACTGGAAGAGAATCCTTAATAGAAGGAATGTGAGATCAGAGAGAAAACCAAGAACAAGTAGAGACAGAGGACTGAAGTTAAACTACAGACACAAAGGTTAGAAAATTAAGCTTTTAGTAAAGATTTCTGTGCCAGCCAGGCTGGATCAAGGGTAGGCAATAGATTTTGCTCTTCTCATCCTGCCCTATAGTCACCAGAATTAATATGTTATTTTACTGGACGAACAAGGGGGAGCAGGAAGGGACTGTGCCAGTATTTGATGCCATAGTCTGACAAATATCTTTAAAATTGCTTCTCTTTGGCAGCTCTGAAATGCAAAGCCTCAGAGTCTCAAATTGAAAGGGGAATAGAGTGTACTCCCTTTTTTCACAAAAATAAAACTGTCTTGTTACATCTTATGGGAGACAATGGTGTTGGACTAAGTGGGCTCATTAGGATGTACCTTCCGAAAGAAATAGCATGGCAGCAGCAAGAAGAGGTTACAAAAGAGATGGGTGGAGTTTGGAAAGGGATAAAGGGTTCTTGGTTTGGTTTCCCTCTAGTGTCAGCTACTAAACCTGGCTTTCCATTCTCACTCCCAGCACAGCTCTTCTGCAGGCTAGCTTTTAGGGTTTGTGACCTATGTAGCTGTGCAGGGCACCACAAATGAGGGGGTACTGCTATAGTGGTGTGCCACCCCAATGTCCTTCCAGGGAATAGGGGGATAGGGGGATAATGATGCTGGGAAGAGAATGGAGGAGAAAGAAGGGGATGTTTGGTAGAACAAGAGAGTAAGAGAAATGTTGTACCAGAATCACGACTAATAAAGGAGGGGGCGTTGTGCCAAAGCTGTTATCACCAAATGAGGTGCCAATTTCCATTTTTGAAGAAGGCACTAGAGTCAGTGCTAACTCAATTCCCCAAGCTAACAACTTATTCTGTGACCACTAGAGCTTTAACAGGTGGACTGACACACAGAGGGTAGACACGAATACATGCATTTAGGTTCACTGATTTCCTGATCAGCATTTGATCTTTGGAATTTTCAGTCTGAGGGCAGGAAGCATCACATGCAAATGTGGCCCTAGGGGCTGCTGAGCAACTGATTGCTGAGCTTCCAGGAAGCATGAGGATAAAATATTTAAAATGTGCAATGAACCTGCTTAGGAAGTATGAGGGAGACTAGCCTGCAGGGGAGGGGCACTGACCAAGGTAGAGTGATAGGGAACCTAATGAGGGGGAAAGAGTTAGTAGGGGGCAAGGCAGGTCAGGCCAGAAGTAGAGAACTATAGAATGGGGGAGTGGTGTTGGCATTGGGGAGGGGGGTATTAAGCATCTTACCCCAAAACAAAAGTCAAACTGCATTGGGAGAAATAAATGAGGGAAAAACATAAGATGATGAGAGGAGGAAGTAAACATTAAGGCAGGAAGGGACTGAGAAAGAATTGAGGATGGTCTGAGAGAAAAGAAAGTGTATGCTGTGCACAGGTTAGGTAGGGAAGAGGGACTATTGAGGACTAGCTGAGAGGGGGATAATATGGGTTATATAGATGGACCAGGGTGGACTGGAAAGCATAGCATTAGTGTGGTGTAGATGAATGGACTGGGAGTAGGATGGAAAACTGTGGTGAGTTGGATTTGGGGAGGAAGAGAAACTGATGAGACGTGCAGTGCTACCCCTAGCATTTCTTTTACCCACAAGTTTGCCTTGTGTGTTCACCACCTGTGCTCTTCATTTAAAGACAGCCCGACTAGATGTCTTCACAACACAACATGCTCTAATTTCGTTTATATGGACTTGGTCATTTGTGCTGGAGTTGAGCACCCCCAATCATTTTAAAAAGCTGTCTCCTATGCTGTCAAATATATATGTTCAATCTTTTTATTGAATTAAGTAAAACAATGACAGCCACACAAGCATAAAAGATCATATGTACAAAATGATTATTACTTCTTGACTGGTATACATAAAAGGATCAAAAGAAAGTAGGAAGCGTTGGTTCTTATAGCCCCCTACGATAAAACATATGACTGCCAGTTACTCATCTAACTTCATTCCACCTCACCCTACCCCCCATTACAACCTCCCCCCCCCCCCCCCATTACAAACCCAAACTGCTAGTATTGATGATATTAAGGAAAACATGAAACAGTCACAGCATCAAACAAACAGCAGCATCGGTAGAATTTGTGATAACAACCCTATCAACTACCCCCCGCCCAACCCTATTTACATAGCAAAGAACAGCTAAATCCCTACCCTCCCTGATAATTGGTATCTTCTGTACAGATTACAAAATGTATATTTAAAAAAAAACACATATACATCATCTTTAAAATATTGTAAAAATGTAGTTCCTGTCTCAACATAAAGTAAATTGAACAATTCATTTTGAAGCCTATCCAACAATGCTTTAAGTGTTATACAAACAAATAAATAAGCTGGCCTACCTCAGCCATGTTGATAGATCCCACAGCCAATGTCTTGTAGCCCAAAATTGTTCGATTTTTGTAACGTTTCCTCCTCTGCAGCATGATCTGAAGTTTGTTGCCTTCTCTTTTCAAGAAATGTGGATACTATATTCAAACACAACAAATTTATGTATAACTTAAATTATCTTACCTGACATCCCTTCACTCATTCACCCTCCCCTGGTTCTGCTTTCAACTTTAATTAATTTAAGTGATTCTTGAAGAGCAGGTACCTCGCTGACTTAGTTCAAAGTTCTTATTTGGCTCTTTTTGTGCATCTTGTCTATCTTGACTAGAATATAAAATCCATGCAGCAGGGACTATCAAATTATATGTGTCTCTGAAGTACTGCATATGCCCGATAGCTTTAAGCAGAAACGCTACTAATAAGAGCATCATCCCCTGGATTCTATATAGTGAAACGTAAGTTGCATGCACAAATCCAGTCGTATTCTGGATTTGTGTGTGCAACTTAATTAGTTAACAAGCCAGTCACCACAGATAATTGCCACTTAAGCAATTGACATTAATTAGAATTTACACACAGAACTGTCTAAATGTATTCTTTGGGTACAAACAGGTAGGGCCAATCAACTTCCACAAAGGAAACAAGTTCCAAAACTCACAGGAATACAATCCAAACAAAGTTTATTCATCAAAAGCAACCAAAAAAGCCACAAAATGGTTAAGAGGTAGCCCAAAAAGACCCTGCACAGGCCATGTTTTTCAGCACTTAGCCTTCCTTTGGGTCAACTGGGTTACAAAAAAAACGACACAACTTCTGGAGTGGAGAAATGAAAATATCTGAAAAACTTCAGATCTGAACAGTGTGTAGGGTCTTTTTGGGCTACATCTTCACTACTTTGTGGCTTTTTTGGTTGCTTTTGATGAATAAACTGTGTAGATTGTATTTCTGTGACTCTTGGAACTTGTTTCCTTCCACCCCTTTTTTGAATTAAGTGTATTCTATGTCACATAGATGAAAAGGGGTGTGACCATGAGCATGAAATGGGCAGGGCATGAGTATCTCTAAAATCCGTGTGTGTTGTTATAGAATACAACCAGTCTGCACTAAATTTATGCACTGACATTTATGTAAGTGCCCACAACTACATTTAGTTGCGTAGATGGGCGCTTGGCATATTCTATAAACTGCATGGAAATTTAAGTGTACTTTACAGAATATGCCTAGGCGTATTTTGTTTCGGCGTAACTTTTTTATGCATGATATATAGAATCTAGTCTCATATGTGAATTTGTGTATAGTACCATAGAACCTGATCAGAAAGTCTTATTTTGAATTGTTAAAACTTACTGTACCACCTGTACAGGGCACCTCAACTAGGCCTTACAACCTAATGTACAGGAGCTTGCTAATTATTATTGTTCACAAAAGGTCAATTCAATCAGTCAACAAATTTTACCTAACCAGCTTCAATTACTATTAATCGACATTGATAGTGATATTCAAGCTGTCAGCATTCAGTTTGGTTATAGAAGATATAAAACTTTTGTTACACAAGCTTTCTTTATGTCATTACATCTTAGATCACTGTTCCGCTTTTTTTTTTTTAATTGGATAATCCCCTCTAGAAATTTTAAATTGGATTGTTGTGTTTGTGAATTACATCCTAAGCCTTAGTCATCTATGTAAGCTATAGATTTGCCTATTCCCAAATCAGAAGGTTTGGACTTGAGAAAACCCATTCATTTCAGGCCAATAGCTCTCTACTGTTAGAAAAATTAAGCAAAATAGGAATATTGGGTCTGGTTCTTAATTGGTTTAGCAACTTCTTTTGCAAATCAAAATTGTATTCTGAAGAATGGGGAGCATTTCTCTTTTTGGGCTTCCATTCATTTATTGATTGATTAAAAGTTGGGCTTCCATTCATTTATTGAAGCTAAATGCCAATAAAACTAAGTTCTTGCAGTTCAGTAGATCTGTAAGATATCAACTGTTCATCATTCTATTAATATATCAAGAATAACCCACCCTATGTAATAGAGGGAAAAGAGCACAGGACTCAAATCCTATATAATAATTCTCACCTCCAACGTTCTATGCTTGGGACCGTGGATCCCTGGCTGCAAGTGGTCTGCGAGGCAGACACGCACGGACGTCACTGACGTCAACACAGCTGATTCCAAGGCAAGGGTATGCGTGTTTCCCTACTCCTCCTACTGCCTCGGAATCAGCTGTCACACCCCCCCCCCCGCACTATGGCCCCCTCGAAACCCACCCCTCCCGCAAACCTGTCGATCCCCCCACCCCCGGAACGCCGAAAACTGCCGCCACCGCCGTTGTTGTGCTACCTTCCCTTCCCGTAGGTTCTTCAATCATCTTCTTAGAAAGTTTAACTCCGTGCGTCTGACGTCAGACGCACGGAGTTAAACTTTCTAAGAAGAAGATTGAAGAACCTACGGGAAGGGAAGGTAGCACAACAACGGCGGCGGTGGTGGCGGCAGTTTTCGCTGGCACGGGGGGGGGGAGGAACGACAGGTTCGCGGAAGGGGGGGTTCGAGGGGGCCGTAGCACGGGGGGGGGGGGGGAATTGCCTGCCTAAGGCCCGTTTCCTTGCCTACAGAAACGGGCCTTTTTTACTAGTCTGAAATAAATAGTGAAAATATGGAAGAGTTTCAGTGAGGACCACCAAGGTCCATGAGCAATTAATCTGAAGTGCCCACTCTTTCAAGGGGCTATACATAAATGCTCTTGTCACATCATATAACTTTCCATATGACACCAAATAAACAAACATATGTGAGTTCTGTGGTCAATTCAAACCTATGCTCAGTCCCACTTAACACATTCTCAATCATCAATCTGTAGGGACATTTTTGCTTGTTCATTTGCCTATAGTCCAGAAACCCTAGTCTAGGTCATTCCTTTAGTTCTAACTGGTTCCAAAAAGCTATGTGTAACACAAGCCATCTGACATGAAACTTATAGGAGAAAATACTGCCCTGGTACTTTGGTACTTGTGCCCCCCACCCCCATTTCCAAGCACCTCATCACAAGCAAACTGCCATTGCTAAATTTCCCCCATCCCTAGATAATGTTTAATACCAATACCTACAAATAAAATCCCAATACTTAAAAACAATGACAACGATTTACATCTTCCTAACAATTACAGGCCCATAGCCAGAATATATTTACTGGCCAAACTGTTGGAGACTATTGGGCAAAATTGATGTCTCAATTTCTGGATGACCATAATTGTTTAAGTAAAATGCAATTTTGCTTAAGGTCCTGTCATAGCACAGAATCTTTCTTGATCACCTTAGTTTAGAATGCAAAATTTCTTTTAGCTCAGGGTTTACAGCTGGTTTTATTATGGTTTGATGATCTCACTGCAGCACTTGACACTGTTGTTCATGGCATACTATTATTTAAGTTGAGCTGTTTAGGTATTACCGACAAGGTAATGAATTGGTTTACGGAATTTCTTTTGTAACCGGTGTTACAGGTTGAAAATGAGTGACTGTTGTTCAAGTTAGAATCAAACTGTGGAGTAGCACAGGGTTCATCTCTCTCACCAATTCTTTTTAACATCTATATGTCCTCATTTGGGTTTGATTTTTCAGACTCAGCGACAAGTTATTATTTGTATGCTGATGATATGTTGTTATTTCTCCCAGGTCCAGATAATTTACCTGATGCCACTGCTTTAATTAATAAGTATATTATCAGAGTAAAGAACTGGAGTGATCATCATGGTTTAAGTTTGAATGCTGATAAAACTAAATTACTGTGGTTAACTTCCTGTAAGATTATTCCTGACTTCATTCATTTACTAGATGTTTATCTATCTGTAGAGAGATCTTCTAAGGTTCTTGGTATTAATTTCAGACTCTTTATCTTTTGAAACAAAGGTTAATTCAGTTGTTCAAGTTTTTTTTTTTTTAAGTTGTGTCAACTTCGCAAAATCCGTTCAATAGTTCCTAAAGAACATTTTCAACTATTGGTACAGGCTTCTATTTTATCACATCTCAACAACTGGCCAGATCCTCATCTTTCTCGATCTATCTGCTGCTTTTGATCACCAACTACTTCTTGATATGCTGTCCTCACTTGGATTTCAGGGCTCTTTTCTTTCCTGGTTTTCTTCTTATCTCTCCCATCATACTTTTAAAGTGTATACTCTGGTGGATCCTCCTCCACTTCTATCCCACTGTCAGTTGGTGTACCTCAGGGATCTGTCCCTGGGACCTCTTCTTTTCTCCATCTATACTTCTTCCCTTGGTACTCTGATCTCATCCCATGGTTTTCAGTACCACCTTTACGCTGATGACTCCCAGATCTACCTCTCCACACCAGAAATCTCAGCAGGAATCATGGCCAAAGTATCAGCCTGCCTGTCTGACATTGCTGCCTGGATGTCTCACTGCTATCTGAAACTAAACATGACCAAGACTGAGCTTCTAATCTTTCCCCCTAAACCAATCTCTCCTCTTCCCCCATTCTCTATTTCTGTGGATAACACTCTTATCCTTATCCTCCCTGTCTCATCAGCTCGTAACCCTGGGGTCATCTTCGACTTCTCCCTCTCCTTCTCTGCACATATTCAGCAGACTGCTAAAACCTGTCGTTTCTTTCTCTATAATATCACCAAAATTCCCTCTTTCCTTTCTGAGCACACTACCAGAACCCTTATCCACACTCTTACAACCTCTCACTTTGACTATTGCAATTTGCTTCTCACAGGTCTCCCACAGCCATTGCTCTCCTCTTCAATCTGTTCAAAATTCTGCTGCTCGACTTATATTCTGCCAATGTCGCTATGCTCATATTAGCCCTCTCCTCAAGTCACTTCACTGGCTCCCTATCCGTTTCCGCATACAGTTCAAACACCTCTTATTGACCTATAAATGCATTCACTCTGCAGCTCCTCAGTACCTCTCCACTCTCATCTCTCCTTACATTCCTCCCCGGGAACTCCGTTCACTGGGTAAACCTCTCTTATCTGCACCCTCCTCCTCCATCGCTAACTCCAGACTCTGTTCTTTTTATCTTGCTGTACCATATTCCTGGAATAGACTTCCTGAGCTGGTATGTCAAGCTCTATCTCTGGCCATCTTCAAATCTAGGCTAAAAGCCCACCTTTTTGATGCTGCTTTTATCTCCTAACCCTTACTCACTTGTTCAGTACCCTTATTTTATCATTTCCACCTTAGTAATTCCCTTATCTCTTATTTGTCCTGTTTTGTCTGTCCTAATTAGATTGTAAGCTTTGCTGAGCAAGGACTGTCTCTTCATGTTCAAGTGTACAGCGCTGCATACATCTAGTAGCGCTATAGAAATTATAAGTAGTAGTAGTAATATTCTGGTATATCAGTTACAGATCAAAACTCAAAATTTCTGTAGTATACAGCAGCAAAATTAATTTTTGGTATGAAGAAATATGATAGTGCATCACCATTGTTGACCAGGCGTCACTAGCTCCCAGTTCATGCAAAAATTTAAATTAGATTGTATTATTTTTCAATTTTTTGAAAGTGTTACTCTGGAATATTTGGTAGAGCTCTTTTCAGTTCCAAAACAGACCAGATTACTTCAATCTAAGGAGACGTTTTAAATGTATTTTCCTTTGACTAAACAAATACATTATAAAAGAATTTTTGAGAGTTCTTTGAATTTCCAAGCTGTCACAATTTGAAATTCCTTAGCAACTGAATTGAAATCTTTACAATCCTATTTTCTTTTTCTCTCTTAACACTTTTTTATTTTAAAAATGTTACGGCTAGTAGTTGGATAATTTATTTTTAACTGTAATTATTTGGGAATGTCCAATGTTAAATACTTTCTTTGAACTTTTAGAGGCAGTTGGCGGAATATAAATATGGAATTAGATGAGATGACGACTATGAAATCAAGAAAACAAGGGGGACTACCACAGAGGATCTCTGGGAGAGAGGATGAGATGACAGTGGAAGCTGGGAGACGGTATGGATGGCCAGAATGGAAAGGTCATGTGGTCTGTAGGGGTATTTATCTGAGCTGATCTTGGTTCATACAAGCCTGACATCCTGTTACAAGATGGATTCTACAACCTCTGACCTGAACACATCTGTATCAGCAAGATCCAGCTTTTCAGCTTGTGGAAAATCACTGGCAGGCGTGACACAGCCAAGGACATTCTGTGTTACAACCACCCTGTTATCACCCTGAGAAGCTGAAAGGGGACTGAAACCCATGGCACCAGTAAGCCTGGTTGGAGACAGATATGCAGACCCGAAAGTATCCACTTCTGGGTCACGAACAAAGGACTCTTCATGCTCATGGAGATAGCTGGATAGGATTATGATTGGTCCTGGAGGATCATCTGAAGGAGAGGTATTAAGAAAGTGGAACTAAAGAAGGACAGTTAGTCGGAGACCATCAGACAATTGGGACTGACAAGAATGACCTAAGAAGACAAGCAAGGTTAGAGACTGATGTTCTAACCTTGTGAACTACATATCTGGTGGAAATGCATTCGGGTTCAGCTACATCCGTTCTGAGATGCAACACTGAATGACTGTGACACCTGCTTTCAGAAGATAGACCTGAACTATATCTGAGACTGAGACTCGCTGTGGATATAGTTGAGTCTAAGAAGAAATCCGCCCCTACCTCATCCAAAGACTGCCTCAGAAACAGCGTGATGAGATTCAGGATTTACTTTCTATAGTCTGGGATTAAAGCGAATGCTACATACCTGTAGAAGGTATTCTCCGAGGACAGCAGGCTGATTGTTCTCACTGATGGGTGATGTCCACGGCAGCCCCTCCAATCGGAAACTTCACTAGCAAAGGCCTTTGCTAGTCCTCGCGCGGCCGTCTTCCCACCCGAACCGGCTCGTGTTCGTCAGTCCCATATGTAGCAAGACAAAGACAAGAGAAGACACAACTCCAAAGGGGAGGCGGGCGGGTTTGTGAGAACAATCAGCCTGCTGTCCTCGGAGAATACCTTCTACAGGTATGTAGCATTCGCTTTCTCCGAGGACAAGCGGGCTGCTTGTTCTCACTGATGGGGTATCCCTAGCCCCCAGGCTCACTCAAAACAACAAACATGGTCAATTGGACCTCGCAACGGCGAGGACATAACTGAGATTGACCTAACAACTTATCCAACTAACTGAGAGTGTAGCCTGGAACAGAACAAACATGGGCCTAGGGGGGTGGAGTTGGATTCTAAACCCCGAACAGATTCTGAAGCACTGACTTCCCGAACCGACTGTCGCGTCGGGTATCCTGCTGCAGGCAGTAATGAGATGTGAATGTGTGGACAGATGACCACGTCGCAGCTTTGCAAATCTCTTCAATAGTGGCTGACTTCAAGTGGGCTACCGACGCTGCCATGGCTCTAACATTATGAGCCGTGACATGACCCTCAAGAGCCAGCCCAGCCTGGGCGTAAGTGAAGGAAATGCAATCTGCTAGCCAATTGGATATGGTGCGTTTCCCCACAGCCACTCCCCTCCTGTTGGGATCAAAAGAAACAAACAATTGGGCGGACTGTCTGTTGGGCTGTGTCCGCTCCAGATAGAAGGCCAATGCTCTCTTGCAGTCCAATGTGTGCAGCTGACGTTCAGCAGGGCAGGAATGAGGACGGGGAAAGAATGTTGGCAAGACAATTGACTGGTTCAGATGGAACTCCGACACAACCTTTGGCAAGAACTTAGGGTGAGTGCGGAGGACTACTCTGTTATGATGAAATTTGGTGTAAGGGGCCTGGGCTACCAGGGCCTGAAGCTCACTGACTCTACGAGCTGAAGTAACTGCCACCAAGAAAATGACCTTCCAGGTCAAGTACTTCAGATGGCAGGAGTTCAGTGGCTCAAAAGGAGGTTTCATCAGCTTGGTGAGAACGACATTGAGATCCCATGACACTGTAGGAGGTTTGACGGGGGGCTTTGACAAAAGCAAACCTCACATGAAGCGAACAACTAAAGGCTGTCCTGAGATCGGCTTACTTTCCACACGGTAATGGTATGCACTGTTTGCGCTAAGGTGAACCCTTACAGAGTTGGTCTTGAGACCAGACTCAGACAAGTGCAGAAGGTATTCAAGCAGGGTCTGTGTAGGACAAGAGCGAGGATCTAGGGCCTTGCTGTCACACCAGACGGCAAACCTCCTCCATAGAAAGAAGTAACTCCTCTTAGTGGAATCTTTCCTGGAAGCAAGCAAGATGCGGGAGACACCCTCTGACAGACCCAAAGAGGCAAAGTCTATGCTCCCAACATCCAGGCGGTGAGAGCCAGAGACTGGAGGTTGGGATGCAGAAGCGCCCCTTCGTCCTGTGTGATGAGGGTCGGAAAACACTCCAATCTCCACGGTTCTTCGGAGGACAACTCCAGAAGAAGAGGGAACCAGATCTGACGCAGCCAAAAAGGAGCAATTAGGATCACGGTGCCTCGGTCTTGCTTGAGTTTCAACAAAGTCCTCCACACCAGAGGTATGGGAGGATAAGCATACAGCAGACCTTCCCCCCAGTCCAGGAGGAAGGCATCCGATGCCAGTCTGCCGTGGGCCTGAAGCCTGGAACAGAACTGAGGGACCTTGTGGTTGGCTCGAGATGCAAAGAGATCTACCAAGGGGGTGCTCCACACCTGGAAGATCTGGTGCACTACTCGAGAATTGAGCGACCACTCGTGAGGTTGCATAATCCTGCTCAACCTGTCGGCCAGACTGTTTACGCCTGCCAGATATGTGGCTTGGAGCACCATGCTGTGACGGCGAGCCCACAGCCACATGCTGACGGCTTCCTGACACAGGGGGCGAGATCCGGTGCCCCCCTGCTTGTTGATGTAATACATGGCAACCTGGTTGTCTGTCTGAATTTGGATAATTTGGTGGGACAGCCGATCTCTGAAAGCCTTCAGAGCGTTCCAGACCGCTCGTAACTCCAGGAGATTGATCTGTAGATCGCGTTCCTGGAGGGACCAGCTTTCCTGGGTGTGAAGCCCATCGACATGAGCTCCCCACCCCAGGAGAGACGCATCCGTAGTCAGCACCTTTTGTGGCTGAGGAATTTGGAAAGGACGTCCCAGAGTCAAATTGGACCAAATCGTCCACCAATACAGGGATTTGACAAAACTCGTGGACAGGTGGATCACGTCTTCTAGATCACCAGCAGCCTGAAACCACTGGGAAGCTAGGGTCCATTGAGCAGATCGCATGTGAAGGCGGGCCATGGGAGTCACATGAACTGTGGAGGCCATGTGGCCCAACAATCTCAACATCTGCCGAGCTGTGATCTGCTGGGACGCTCGCACCCGCGAGACGAGGGACAACAAGTTGTTGGCTCTCGCCTCTGGGAGATAGGCACGAGCCGTCCGAGAATCCAGCAGAGCTCCTATGAATTCGAGTCTCTGTACTGGGAGAAGATGGGACTTTGGGTAATTTATCACAAACCCCAGTAGCTCCAGGAGGCGAATAGTCATCTGCATGGACTGTAGAGCTCCTGCTTCGGATGTGTTCTTCACCAGCCAATCGTCGAGATAGGGGAACACGTGTACTCCCAGCCTGTGAAGCGCCGCTGCTACTACAGCCAAGCACTTCGTGAACACTCTGGGCGCAGAGGCAAGCCCAAAGGGTAGCACACAGTACTGGAAGTGACGTGTGCCCAGCTGAAATCGCAGATACTGTCTGTGAGCTGGCAGTATCGGGATGTGCATGTAGGCGTCCTTCAAGTCCAGAGAGCATAGCCAATCGTTTTCCTGAATCATGGGGAGAAGGGTGCCCAGGAAAAGCATCCTGAACTTTTCCTTGACCAGATATTTGTTCAGGGCCCTTAGGTCTAGGATGGGACGCATCCCCCCTGTTTTCTTTTCCACAAGGAAGTACCTGGAATAGAATCCCAGCCCTTCTTGCCCGGATGGCACGGGCTCGACCGCATTGGCGCTGAGAAGGGCGGAGAGTTCCTCTGCAAGTACCTGCTTGTGCTGGAAGCTGTAAGACTGAGCTCCCGGTGGGCAATTTGGAGGTTTGGAGGCCAAATTGAGGGTGTATCCTTGCCGGACTATTTGGAGAACCCACTGGTCGGAGGTTATGAGAGGCCACCTTTGGTGAAAAACTTTCAACCTCCCCCCGACCGGCAGATCGCCCGGCACTGACACGTTGATGTCGGCTATGCTCTGCTGGAGCCAGTCAAAAGCTCGCCCCTTGCTTTTGCTGGGGAGCCGAGGGGCCTTGCTGAGGCGCACGCTGCTGACGAGAGCGCGCGCGCTTAGCCTGGGCCGCAGGCTGTCGAGAAGGAGGATTGTACCTACGCTTACCAGAAGAGTAGGGAACAGTCTTCCTTCCCCCATAAAAACGTCTACCTGTGGAGGTAGAAGCTGAAGGCTGCCGGCGGGAGAACTTGTCGAAAGCGGTATCCCGCTGGTGGAGCTGCTCTACCACCTGTTCGACCTTCTCTCCAAAAATATTGTCCGCACGGCAAGGCAAGTCCGCAATCCGCTGCTAGATCCTATTTTCCAGGTCGGAGGCACGCAGCCATGAGAGTCTGCGCATCACCATACCTTGAGCAGCGGCCCTGGACGCAACATCAAAGGTATCATATACCCCTCTGGCCAGGAATTTTCTGCACGCCTTCAGCTGCCTGACCACCTCCTGAAATGGCTTGGCTTGCTCAGGAGGGAGCTTGTCCACCAAGCCCGCCAACTGCCGCACATTGTTCCGCATGTGTATGCTCGTGTAGAGCTGGTAAGACTGAATTTTGGCCACGAGCATAGAGGAATGGTAGGCCTTCCTCCCAAAGGAGACTAAGGTTCTAGAGTCTTTGCCCGGGGGCGCCGAAGCATGCTCCCTAGAACTCTTAGCCTTCTTTAGGGCCAGATCCACAACTCCAGAGTCGTGAGGCAACTGAGTGCGCATCAGCTCTGGGTCCCCATGGATCCGGTACTGGGACTCGATCTTCTTGGGAATGTGGGGATTACTTAGAGGCTTGGTCCAGTTCGCCAGCAATGTCTTTTTTAGGACATGATGCATGTGTACTGTGGACGCTTCCTTAGGTGGAGAAGGATAGTCCAGGAGCTCAAACATTTCAGCCCTGGGCTCATCCTCCACAACCACCGGGAAGGGGATGGCCGTAGACATCTCCCGGACAAAGGCCGCAAAAGACAGACTCTCGGGAGGAGAAAGCTGCCTTTCAGGGGAGGGAGTGGGATCAGAAGGAAGGCCCATCAGACTCCTCGTCAGAGAAATATCTGATGTCCTCCTCCTCCTCCCACGAGGCCTCACCATCGGTATCAGACACAAGTTCATGAACCTGTGTCTGAAGCCGTGCCCGGCTCGACTCCGTGGAAACACGGCCACGGTGTGAGCGTCGAGAGGTAGACTCCCTCGCCCGCACCGGCGAAGCTCCCTCCGCAGACGTCGTCGGGGAGCCTTCCTGGGAGGCGACCGCAGTCGGTACCACAAGCGGCACCGATGTCGGAGATATCACCCCGGGCAAGGGGCCAGCCGGCGCCTCACTCGACGGTACCGGTGGCGCAAGCACCCCCGGTACCGGAGGGGAAGGGCGCAACAGCTCTCCCAGGATCTCTGGAAGAACGGCCCGGAGACTCTCGTGCAGGGCGGTTGTGGAGAAAGACATGGAAGCCGATGCAGGCGTCGAAGTCAGAGTCTGTTCCGGGCGTGGAGGCTGTTCCGGGCTGTCCAAGGTGGAGCGCATCGACACCTCCTGAACAGAGGGTGAGTGGTCCTCCCGGTGCCGATGCCTACTGGGTGCCGACTCCCTCAGCGACCCAGAGCTCTTGGTACCGATGCGGGAAGGAGACCGGTGTCAATGCTTCTTTGACTTTTTCAAACGAAGCATGTCACCGGAACTTCCCGGTACCAACGAGGACGTAGAATCCAACCGTCGCTTCCTCGGGGCCGAGGCCGAAGAAGGTCGGTCTCGGGGGGGCTGTACCGCAGGAGCCCTCAGGGTAGGGGGAGACACACCCGAAGGCTCACCGCCACCAGCAGGGGAATGGACAGCCCTCACCTGCACTCCAGTCAAAGCACCACCGTCCGACGACATCAGCACTAGTGGAGGTCCCGGTACCACCGACGCCGACGCAGCCTTCCGATGTCTCGGTACAGACGATGCAGAGGGTCGATGCCTCGATGCAGTCGATGTAGTCGATGCCGAGGTCGGAGGTCTTGACGCTAACGACGTCGATGCACTCGATACTCCCGGTGCTGTTGTCGACGAAGAGCCCGAGAACAACACGTTCCACTGGGCCAATCTCGCTACCTGAGTCCTTTTTTGTAAAAGGGCGCAAAGACTACAGGCCTGCGGGCGGTGCCCAGCCCCCAGACACTGAAGACACGACGCGTGCCTATCAGTGAGCGAGATTACCCGGGCGCACTGGGTGCACTTCTTGAAGCCGCTGGGAGACTTCGATGACATGGGCGGAAAAATCACGCCGGCGAAATCAAAACTCGTAATTGCGGTAAGGCACCAAAAAGAGGGAGAGAAAAAACTCGACCCGAGGCCTCAAAAGGGCCTACCCCGAAAACGAAAGGAAACTTAACGGGGCAAAAACTGGAAATACGGGAAGGGGAAAAAGACCGAAAAGGCCTTTCTCCGAAATTCCCTTTTTTTTTTTAACTAGCGAAAAGTCAAAAAGACGCGCGAGGGTCAACTTAAGGGGCGCGAACGGCGCAAACATGACCGTACCGAGCGCGGACAAAAGAAGACTGACGAACACGAGCCGGTTCGGGCGGGAAGATGGCCGCGCATGCGCGGTGCGCATGGGCGCGCGAGGACTAGCAAAGGCCTTTGCTAGTGATGTTTCCGATTGGAGGGGCTGCCGTGGACGTTACCCATCAGTGAGAACAAGCAGCCTGCTTGTCCTCGGAGAATAATTGTTTGTCTAAGATAAGACTGGTTAGGTCATAATTTGTGGTCAGGGAATAAGCTGCTAACCTTTGTATTTGAATAAGAGGTGTAGTATAAGTTTTCACTATTACAAAATCAGTGTTCCAGTAAGAATCATTTTGTATAATCTTTATTTTGGTAAGCAATATATTTGTTTTTATTATTATCAGCAAGTTATATATATTTGTACTTTGCAAAGCCTTGCTGCAGAGCTATTCTATATTTGTATATTTTCCTTATCTATATAATAAACATAATATATATATATTTCATCTGTGGCTTTGGTTGCGTTCTCTCTAGCTCAGCTAATTTTGGTAAGGTGCCAAAGTAAGGTCCTGTTCCCCTAGCAAGAGTCCAGAATATTTGCTTAGGCAGAGTTCTGTAATTTAGGACCTTGGCATAAATAATTCTGTTGGAGTTGTTTTTCCAATAAGACTTATTTAGACATACCTACAGGTCTTACAGAAAAATGATTATTCAAATGGCACCCCTGAAGCAGCTTGGCTAAGATTTTATTTTACAGCACTTTATAGCATACAAAACATAATATACACTGGCTATTATTTTTAGTGACCCTTGATATGTTCTAAGCCACTTGACCAAGCCAATTATGCATCATTAAGAGTTTTGTGGCTGGATAAGTTGTGTGGTCATTTTTCTTCACTTTTAGACCACACAGAGTTCTTTATACTTTTAGTACAATAGCACTAACTTTTTTTTTTTTTTTAGGGGGGGGGGGGGGGAGGTTATATACTGTAGTCTATAAGAGTGGTGTTACTTGGAGAAGTTACAGCAGTTACAAAGACATCCATGTGGCTGGCTCACAGTCTGGGATGATAGAGTTCAGCAGCAGCTGGGTCTAGCAGTTTTTCTACCTAGATATCCTAGTGGAAATGTATGGGGTCCCATAGTTAGGTCTGACTAGCAGGTACATAAGTAATGCCACACTGGGAAAAGACCAAGGGTCCATTGAGCCCAGCACCCTGTCCACGACAGCGGCCAATCCAGGCCAAGGGCACCTGGCGAGCTTCCCAAATGTACAAAAATTCTATACTTGTTATTCCTGGAATTGTGGATTTTTCCCAAGTCCATTCAGTAGTGGTTTATGGACTTGTTCTTTAGGAAACCGTCTAACCCCTTTTTAAACTCTGCTAAGCTAACTGCCTTCACCACGTTCTCCGGCAACGAATTCCAGAGTTTAATTATGCGTTGGGTGAAGAAAACTTTTCTCAGATTTGTTTTAAATTTACTACACTGTAGTTTCATCGCATGCCCCCTAGTCCTAGTATTTTTGTAAAGCGTGAACAGACGCTTCACATCCACCTGTTCCACTCCACTTATTATTTTATATACCTCTATCATGTCTCCCCTCAGCCACCTCTTCTCCAAGCTGAAAAGCCCTAGCCTCCTTAGTCTTTCTTCATAGGGAAGTCGTCCCAACCCCGCTATCATTTTAGTCGCCCTTTGCTGCACCTTTTCCAATTCTACTATATCTTTCTTGAGATGCGGCGACCTTTCCTAATAATACCCAATATTCTATTCGCTTTCCTAGCCAAAGCAGCACACTGAGCAGAAGGTTTCAGTGTATTATCGACGACAACACCCAGATCCCTTTCTTGGTCCGTAACTCCTAACATGTAACCTTGCAAGATGTAGCTATAATTCGGGTTCTTTTTTCCCACATGCATCACCTTGCACTTGCTCACATTACACGTCATCTGCCACTTAGCCGCCCAGTCTCATAAGGTCCTTCTGTAATTTTTCACAATCCTGTCGTGAGTTAACGACTTTGAATAACTTTGTGTCATCAGCAAATTTAATTACCTCGCTAGTTATTCCCATCTCTAAATCATTTATAAATATATTAAAAAGCAGCGATCCTAGTACAGACCACTGAGGAACCCCACTAACTACCCTTCTCCATTGTGAATACTGCTCATTTAACCCCACTCTCTGTTTCCTATCCTTCAACCAGTTTTTAATCCACAATAGGACATTTCCTCCTTTCCCATGACCCTCCAATTTCCTCTGTAGCCTTTCATGAGGTACCTTGTCAAACGCCTTTTGAAAATCCAGATACACGATATCAACCGGCTCCCCTTTGTCCACATGTTTGTTTACTCCTTCAAAGAATTGAAGTTAATTGGTCAGGCAATATGCCAGATTTCTGTAGAATTGCCATGTTAGTATTGCTGGCTATTTGTAGCATTATAGAGTCTTGAGTTTAGGTACGGGAAAGATGTATGCAAGAGAAAACTAAGTGAGGATCTAAAATGCTCTTAACCAATATTACAAGTATAAAAAGGACAAAAGAAATACTGGCCCAGCTAAGCAGAAAACCTGCGGGTGATCATACTCTGTGGCTGGTAGCTGGAATTTATCCTCAGCTATGTGAAAAGGATAGCTGGGAAGACTGGATGGGTCAGATGTCTTTCTTCCATTATTTTAGGATGTTTCTACATATTTTTTAGTATACTACCAAAATAATTGCATTTTCCTTAAAGTGGTTTTCACTAACCAGTCTGGTTGTCAAGATATCCTCAATCAATATGACAGTGATCCTCTGCTGTGTAGAAATTTAAGTGCATAGACATCTCATATATGCATATTCACTGAGAATATCTTGCAACTAGACAGATTAAGGATATTCAAGGACAGGAATGAAAAACCCTGGCCTCAATGTATCATTTACCAAAGTCATACAAATATTTGTTTCATGACTTTTATGGAGTTTCAGCTCACTCAGCTCTTCTGTTGCTCCCAAAACTATAGGTCCCAGCTCTGTGGGTGCAGTTGGTACTTGATCATCCCCAATATGGCACAAACATCTTCATTGCATCCAGGTAGGGATAATTTGTGCTAGGATTAGCACCCTAGTTGTTTTAAGGATCTATGCCATTGGAGCTAACTTTTTATGAAGCTAACATTTTACAGCTAGTGTTGTATCTCAATAGCTGAAATATTCAGAATATCCTCTGTCCTTAAAAATCCTTGAGGGAAAGTATCCTAAAGCTCAATTTATGATATTTCTTATGCATTGTGAAGGACAAAATCATGGGGAAAAATCTCATATCATGCCTTGCTGGCAGTGTTTTGCCTAACATAAAAGATACTTTGTACACAGTATACATTATGTGCTACAGTAGTCCACTGGGGGCAAGGGAAGGGAGACGGCAGATAAACAGCTACTACAAGGAGACTAGCAAGTTTAGGAGAATACAGCTTGATTTAGGATGTTCCACTACTTAATAAAAAATATTTATTCTATAATATATAGTGTTTGTTTACTGTTTTATGGAATGCACAAATATGATAAAAACATATATAGGAAGAAACCAGGGGAATTAAGATGGTGGCTGAGTAAGACGTAAGGAAGACAGCTCCACTGTTACCCGCTCTACTCCTAAAAATTTACCTTGATTATCCTAACAACATGCCTAAGACGAGAGGTAAATCGCGAGTAAGCCCCGCTACTCCCCCTTTACCTAGAGCTGGAACGATGGATCACTTCCTCGTACCAGGCAAATCGACGGGGTTGGAGTTGGAGGGTTTGCTGCTGGAGGGATTAGGGAGAGGCCTACCGTTCCCCCAGCTTGAACATGAGATATCTTTCAGCCCCGAAATGAGGCTTCCTCCTACCATGCCGGCTACGACGTCGATTTCGGACCAGAGACCCCTTGGTGCGCAAGTCGCGACGGGGTTTTCTGGCACGGGCCCTGAGTCGACGCCTGAGATGCCGAGGAATCCTTCTGTGGAGATCGCAGAAGTGAGGCGAGGAGAAGCTGTTCCTGTGGAAGAACTTGGAGCAGTAGGAGGTCAACCAGCTTTAACTCCAACCTTTACAACTGATTTCTCAAGTAAGTTGTTTTTACCTGAAAAGCCTCAACAAATAACGCTGAATAATATCTGGGAAGCGCTTGTAGGCTTAGAAGCCTCATTTACACAACAATTTACTCAGTTAAATAAGAAATTCACGTTAGACAACGAAAGGATCACTGAAATGGACATGACGTTAAAGTCTTTGGGCAAGGAAGTTGAACCTAACTCTTCTGCAATTAAAAACTCTCAACAAATACAAGTAAATTTAATTAAAGAGAATTTATATCTTCAAACTAGGATTGAAGTTCTAGAGAATTATCAATGTTCAAACGCCCTCAGACTGATAAATTTTCCTAAGCAAGTTGCTATTTCCCCCATTGATAACCTTCAAGCAGTATTTAACAGAAGCTTTAAAAATCCCAGAAAAAACACATCCACCTATCTCAAAGATCTTCTATATAGAACCATTTCGTAAGAAAGATTCTTTACAAAGTGAGGAAGTTAAAGCCCAATCACTGGATTTAAATTTGACTCAAATTATTGAAGGAAACAATGCGGGTTTAACAACTGCAACACTCAAAGTGATTTTTATACTTCAACCGGATAGAGACTGGATACTCAAACAATTTTTTCTGAACAAGAGACCTGATTTCCTAGACTGTAAAGTTAGAATGTATCCGGATGTCTCAAGAAATACCCAAAAGAAAAGACAGGAATTTCTAAAACTGAGACCAAAGGCAATACAACTTGGAGCATTGTTTTGGCTGAACTTCCCCTGCAAGTACATGATAAAACTCAATTCAAGTAAGTATGTATTTTTTGAGGCTAATCAATTAAACTCTTTTTTGGAGGCAAAGCTGAGAGACTTACACCCTCCATTATCAGGAACATTAATAACTTCAACTCCATAATTATTGTATATTGCTTGGAACACTTATATCAGCCTCCATTTGTTAGATTTTGAAGTTGTCTTCAAAAAGTTGAAATATTTTCCTGAAAATTGTGATAATTCTCCCTAATATTGTGGACTATAGACGAGTAATGATCTTCTTGTTATTATAATTTTCCTTTTCTTTTTCTCTTTGATGTACTTTCTAGAAATTTTCCAAGATACTAAATCGTCTTTATCTGTACTCAAGATATTATGCTTGAATGTATTTTGAAATATATAAATAAATACATTTTTAAAAAAAAAACATATATAGACATATTATATACACATTGAAGGTTACCTGTAATGAAAAAGTTAGTGCAAGATCAGTCTCTACTTGTCCACTAGGGGGCAGCACAATCTCATGAGATCGTAATATTCTTTTCGAGCCCTATACAAGGCAAAAAAAACAAATATGAATTATTTAAAACACTGATAGCATTCCTGCCCATGAGCATTCCAAACAGATAATTTTTGTCAAAGAATGCCTCTTTTTTTTAACAGGAGTAACCCCTTGAGAGGTAAAGATGCAAGTACCAGAAAACAGATGAATCCTTTGCAAGAAAAGAGAGATGATATATTTGATGCAAACAAAATTCCAGGCTTTCCTCTCTCTCAAATATAATATGAAATAATTACCTGAAGTTGAAAAGTTTATTTTTATTGAATTAAATTTCAAAGACAGAGCAACACATTCAATAATTACACTTATAAATTACTGTATATAACATTTAGAGGCATGCGTTCACATTGTAAGTAGTATACTATGCCATAATTTGTATTATTTGAATATTTTTACAGCTGTAATTGCCTATTGCTCATGTTTGATCTATTCTTACTGTACACCGCCTTGAGTGAAATCCTTCAAAAAGGCGGCAAATAAATCCTAATAAATAAAATAAATAAATGTACCTTATGTAACATTTAGAGGCATGTACTTTCATCTATATGATTTCAAACTCCAAAATCACAGTTTCACACTACCTGTGTATATTATAGGATACAAGAATCCGTTGTCACCCACACTTCATTGCAAATCTTTCAGCATCTAAAGTGGAGAAAAAAAGGGGATTCAGAAATGCCACCCAGCCAGCCCAAGATAATCGGACTATAAGGCATGGGCCCGGCACAGCATCATCTAACCCCCCCCCCCAAAAACTCTACACTATCAAATGTCCAAAAATATAAAAAATGGACTTAAAATATCCTGAGGGTAGACAATGAATATATCCCTGTATCAAAAAATTGAGATCACAGAGTATATCTATCTCAAAGAATATATTAATGTTTTTTGCTTTACAATATGCTACTATGGAGAAGCTACAGATTACTTGTCTCCCAATATAATGGTGTCGCACACACGATCTGTAGCTGAATCGTAACCCAACAGGGAAGTCCCCATTTCGCTATCGCTGCTTCAGGGGTTTAACACGCTTGTAAAGATTCCAAACTTGTTCTCGTCTGCTCACGCTCAAAGACATCTACACACTCCCATGTCTCATGTGCTGTACTCCGAAGACAAGCTGCCCATGCCTTATAGTCCAATTATCTTGGGCTGGCTGGGTGGTGTTACTGAATCCCCCTTTTTTCTCCACTTTAGATGCTGAAAGATTTGCATTGAACTGTGGGTGACAACGGATTCTTGTATCCTATAATATACACGGGTAGTGTGAAACTGTGATTTTGAAGTTTCAAATCAATTATTTGCAAGCTTGAGTGCATTACCTTTCATCTACATGAACATATTCCCTACTTTAAGTTGACCGTTATAAATGTTAAAATAAAAATGTTAACCCCCACACATTATGAAGTTCAAAAATCTGTAATATGTAGTATACTTTCAGTATAGCAGAACTCAAGAGCTATTGTGCTCCTAATGGACCTGGAATACCCAAGACACGAATGTTACAGGTTTTTAATACACTGGGGACTGGTACAATTACTCAGCTGGCAGAACCCACAATAAGGACTTGAATTTTGTCCTGCTAGGTCAGTGATGGGCAACCTTTTGAGCTTGGTGTGTCAAAATTCGCCAAAAAACCGAGCATAACTCGGGTGGTGTGTCACTTCGAGAAAAAAACCATAATTTCGCGATATTTATAGTTTAATAACAAAAATGTATAATTGTAATATATAACTGTATTTAATAAACCAAAAACTAATTATTTAACTTACCTGCTTAGTGACTTCTTTGTTCATCTGTCAGTCGGTTTCTTTTGTTGGTCTTGATATTATTTAACTTGTGTGGGGTGCCGTGAACTAAGATAAGTGAGGGGGAGGGGGAATTCTTTAACTAATCTGCCTATTAGTGACTTTTTTGTTGCTGAATTTCATTGGCTAAATCTTCAATTGAAGGTTGGTATTTTGTACACTTCAAGCCCAAGCAAGCGCTACTAACTTCATCTGTCAATCTGTTTCTTTTGTTGGTTTTGATATTATTTAACGCTGAGAATAAGGTTTCACAAAAGTACGTAGAGGGAAAAATTGTGAGTAAAGCCATTGCTATATTTTTCAGGGTGCTAAAAGTGTCTGGTAATCGGTTCCAAGCACTCCAAATTTCCTGTTCGTAGTGGCACTCCTCTTGATTCTCCAAGCAGCACCTTTCCAGATTCTCAAGCTTTGACCTCAAGTCGACAAACACCTGAGCCCAGATGCTGTCTTGAAATTCTACAAGTTGCATCTCCAAATCATCAATTTGCATCCATTGGAAACCATTTAATTCCAAACTACTGTAGACTACTACATCAGGATACTTAATTATTTTCATGGTCTGTTCTAGGCTTCTAAATTGATTAAATCTATCACTGAACTGGTCAAGTAACGAGTCTAAAACATGCTGGTACTTTATATGCAAGGGTTCCATTTCATTTTGTATAGCTGCACTGGCCTTCTCAAAATACTTTTTTACTCGAGGAAAATACTTATAAGTTTTAGTTTCTACATCTCGCTTGAAAATTTTAAGTTTACTTTCAAAAGCTTTTATGTAGCCAAACATAACGTCAATACTTTTGCCAAAACCTTGTAACTTTAAGTTCAGTTCATTAATATGAAGAGAGAGATCTGTAAAAAACATCAGGGTGTTGACCCACTTATCATCACTGAGCTGAGGAAAGTTTCCCAGATCCTTATCCTCAAGAAATACCTTAATTTCTTCAAAGCACTCCACAAAGCGCTCAAGAACTTTGCCTCGGCTCAGCCATCTTACATTATTGTACATCAGCAGTCCACTGTAGGTGGAATCAACCTCCAGTAAAAGTGCAGAAAATTCTCGCTTGTGAAGGGGGCGAGCAGCTATTAAATTAACTATTTTTGTAACAACTGACATTAAGTCGTTTAAGTCGGTGAATCCTGCCTTGGCACATAAAGCCTCCTGATGGATAATACAATGAAAAGGCACAATCGGATGTCCAATAGCTTCCGTAAACAATTTGACAAATCCAACTTTTTTCCCCACCATGTTTGGTGCCCCGTCTGTCGTCACTGACACAACTTTAGAGATATCAATGCTTAGGTCACGGAATGTTTGTATAACAACCTTACATATTTCGCTTCCTGATGTACTTGTTGGCACTGATACTAACTTTATCAACTCTTCTCTCATTGTGAGACCATCAGAATATCGACCAATAATGGCCAACTGAGCATGTGATGTGACATCAGTAGTTTCATCAAGAGAGATCAAAAAATATTTACAATTACTTATGTCTCTCTTTAATTGATGTTGTACATTTGTGTTCAGTCTCATTATTCGGTCTTTTATGATATTTCTACTGAGTGGTAACTCAGACATTCTCTTAATAATTGCATCTTTATTCTGCATATCGTGAAATAGAACTGGTGCACATCTTAGGAGAGTTTCTTTAATAAATTCTCCCTCACTGAGTGCTTTTCCATGCTGAGCTATGGAGTGAGCAATGCTCAAACTTGCAGATGTTAAATTTGTAGAACCTTTTACAAATTTAAGGATGGACTTAGATTGGCTCTTATAAAAGTGTAGCTGCCTGGAAATGTATTCCTTCCTTTCATCCTCACTTTTTTTCAAGAGCTGGGAATGATTAGTTTCAAAATGTCTATTTATATTCCACGTTCTGCTTACTACCGTTTCAGTACATAGAACGCAAAATGATCTGCCATTTTTTTCTATAATGCCATACATCTCGGTCCATGTCTCTTGAAAGGGTCGGCTACTGCTACTACCACTTCCTTTACTTAACCTTGGTTTTTTATTTTTTGGGTTCTCCATCAGGGGGGCAGTGACAGAAGATAGAATTATAGATAGCCTGTTAGCCCTGCAGGCAATTAGGGGTTAACTAGCCTAACTGACCACCTTATGTAAATTAAGATGGCTGCCGCTATTTCTAATGGCGGGAAACGGCACCCATAGCACATGCCCTCGCCTCTCCCAGCCTCCCCCTCACCTATCTCAGCAATGATGGTCAATTAGAAATCCACGACACCCCAGAACAGTAGATTGGATGATGGTTGCTGTGGTTATGTGGTAATGGCGATCACAGGGCCCCCAGAGATGCGTCCCCCACGGCATTCCGCTGCTCTCTGCTCTGCCGGCCGGAAGTGAGGTCAAAGATCCCCTAACGGCCATGCAGGAGCCGGGGCAGAGGGAGCAGCAGGGAGGGAACAAGCGGAGGACTCGGAGGGAGCCAATAGGAGCGCACACGGCACCCCCCAGCGGGTAAACATGCACCGGGGGGGGGGGGGTGATTTCACCGGGGGGGGGGGGAGGTCGCGCTGCACCTGGGGGGGGGACGCATCGGCGATCCGCCCCAGGGAACGCCGCTGCTTCTCTGTATGCGGCCACGTGTCACCGAAAATGGCTACGCGTGACAGTACTGACACGCGTGTCATAGGTTCGCCATCAGGGTGCTAGGTTAACGCTGCAAAGAAATACATAGCACAAGGTGTATCACATGGTTATAACCATTATTCACTACCTAGCACCCAGCTGCTCCAAACAAATGCTTAATTTGTTAAAAAAAAAGAAACTTTAAAAATCTTATTTTTATTTCGCTAAGGAAGTAAAAAGATTTAAATTAAGTGTTAACTCTCTTTTGCTACTAACTACAGAATTATTTAAAAACAATACTGCTTTTAGGTTTCAGTATAAATGCCCGGGCCTCTTAGTATCTAATAGTATCTTACCTATTCAAGTATGATCTCACCATGAAAGACAGAATGGCACAAACCACTGTGGAGTACCTTTCCTAACCGTGGTGGGTTATACTACTACTACTTATCACTACATCTATCCATAAAGCTAGTACTAATTAACAATTTATCACCTGCTTTCCCACAAAAAGTTGTTCAAAGCAATGTACAGTAATATACTAGCAGCCACCAAAAGACAGTACGAGGCAAACAGTAAAAATGTATAACAAAATTTCTTATATTCTAATATATACTGCCTGCAAGGCTGAAAGCTATCGAAGTGGAGTACATTCAGGTACCATAGGTATTTCTCTGTCCATGGATGGCTCACAAACTAAGTTCGAACCTGAAGCAATGATGGAAAATTAAGAGACTTGCCCAAGATCTCAAGGAGCCGCAGTGGGATTTGAATTGGGTTCCTCTGGTTCTTAGAGCGGTGCTTTAACCATTAAGGCTACTCTTCCACTCAACTTTCATTTAATGTTTGGACCTCAGACAGTCCAGGAAATTGCTTCCATGCAGATCCCTATACTTGAGAAGGGGAGGGGGAATACATTTTAAATAGACTATTTTGACTCAGCTACAAGACTATTTAGATGAAGTTTCAGCTTTTGCCTCTTTTCAGTATGAGTTCTGTAAATAAATGATAGCACAGAATCATTGTCAACATTTGATGAACTGCATGAGTCTGAAGAAGGGAATTTCTTACTGTCAGACATTCAGGACACATCGCTTCAGATTTTGACAAGGATGGTCATCACATCCTCCAATACCTGTAGTGCAAAGGCTCAAGACACAGATGAGAGTTATCTTGATTCACCTCTTTCCTGTCCGATCATCAGCTGATTAAGACCTTAGATGAGTTCTCAACAGACACCCTTCTCAAACAGCTCATCTGCAGCCTTTGGGAAGTTATCTAATGCTTAGAGCAGAGAAAACCAGAGACGCCTGATGCTTCAGATTCCACTATGGCACCTTATGATCATAGGTGAGTCTTGTGTATAAAACATACTATGCACTCCAGGTACCAGAAAATACCTACTGTACCTAAATGTAACTTGTCTTAAGCTACAATTGAAAGAGGCATGAACTTAATCCAAAATCTCTTCCCTTCCCTAGGACAACCTTATTTTTGTACAGACGATATCCAAAATACCGTCTTGGTACCCAGATAAATATACTTCATGCATTAAAAAAAAGTCAAGAACAAAATCAGATGACTGTCAGCATGATTTAATGGTTAAGTAAGAGATGCACTGAAAGAAAAAATGACATTGTTCAGAAAATGGGGAAAAAGACCCTAATAAGAAAAACGGGGATAAGCACAAGCACTGGCAAGTTAGATGCAAAACAGCACTAAGGCAGGCCAAGAGAGACTGAGCTTTTTATCTGGAATGTACTTGAAAAGTTTTTTAGTATTATATTTTGTTTCAATAAGCTTCTTTCCAAAAAAATGAGTGCTCAAGGAGTATAAGGTAATACCAGAAAAACTAAATGAATTCTTTGCCTCAGACTTTACTGAAGAGGATGCTGGTGTCATACCTGCCCTGGAAACCTTCTTTGACAGCGTTGATTTAAAGCAACAAAAGCGAACCACTATAAATCTAGACGGTGTAATACAAATCATCAGGAATGGATAGTATTCACTCCAGAGTTCTAAAAGAGCTCAAACATGAAATTGCTCACCTATTACAAGTAATCTGCTACCCATCATTTGAAATATCCACATTACTTGAGGACTGGTAGCTACATTTGAAAAAGGACTACAGAGGTGTTCTGCATAGGTCAGTTAACCTGATATCAGTGCTGGGCAAAATGATAGAAGCTATTCTGAAAAACAAAATTATGGAATATATAGAAAGACACAACTTACTGAAAACGAATCTGATTGGATTTAGCAAAGGCAACCACTGACCAGACTCAAAGCGCAAAGTTATCCAGTCCTAGGAACTGCTGTGATTTCAACCCTCTTGGCTAAATAAATGTAGGGGAGGAGATCAACAAGTGTAGACACCCCACTCCCCCCCCCCCCCCCCCCATGTACCACAGCAAGTCAAAGACCAAAGAAACAAAAAGAAAGACCAAAGAAATAAAAAGGGCCTGCTGAACAAAATAAAAAAAATTAAAGGAAATAAGGATACTCTTTGCAGGCTCATGCTCACTAATATCAGCAATTCTGGTTGCCGTAACTTAAAAAAAGACACAGAAGAGTTAGAAAAGGTTCAAAGAAGGGCAACCAAAATGATTAATGGGACGGAACTCCTCTCATATGAGGAAGGCTTAAGAAGCTAGGACTCTTCAGCTTGGAAGAGCTGACGGGAGATATGATAGAAATCTACAAAATACTTAGTGGTGTAGAACAGGTAAATGTAAATTGATTTTTTACTCTTTCAAAAAGTAGAACAACTAGGGGTGCTCAAGGAAGTTACATGGTATTACTCTTAAAATGAACAGGAGGAAATATTTTTTCATTCAACAAATAGTTAAGCTCTGGAATGCACTGCCAGAGGATGTGGTATCAGCGGTTAGTGTACCTGTGTTTAAAAAAAATGTTTGGTCAGGTTCCTGGAGGAAAAGTCCATAATCTGCTATTGAGAGAGACATTGGAAAAACCACTGCTTGTCCCTGAGATCAGTAGCATGAATCTTGCTACTATCCGGGATTCTGTCAGGTACTGTACCTGTGACCTGAACTGGCCACTGCTGGAAGCAGGATATTGGGCTAGATGGACCATTGGTCTGACCCAGTATGGCTATTCTTAATGTTCTTATTTTCTCATTTTTACAACAGAAACTGTTAACAGTACAGTTTATTTTTTTTACCAGCAGTTTTTTTCTCTTTCATCTCAGTTCAAACTAAGGTGAAACCCTGGTGCTCTAATCTTTCATTCACAACTTCCCTCTTAATAACCACTTCTCTCTACTCTATTTTACCTACTCTGGTTATTGCAGTGATTGTCCTGAGGCCAGGAGCCCTGGAACCTTGTGTCACCTCAACATCAAGTGGTCTTCACATTACCTAGGGTGGGAGGAGGGCCCCTGGTCTTTCAAAGAGTAGACTTCCTTTGCTACATCCTCAACCATTTTTGGGAGGAAGGAAGACCCAGTCTAGAGATCAAACCCAACTGTCAGGCTGTTGTCACAAGATTTGATTGGGGGGACAAGACATTCTTCAGATATGTGACAGAAGAAAGTGCTATAATAGCATTGTGAGGCTCAAAGCTGAGGGGGAGGAATAAGTAGAAGCCAATAAGGATAAAGCTGTACTGTTTAACAATTATTTCTGTTCTGTGTTCATGGATAAAAGGCCAGGGTAGGAACACAGAAAATAAATGTTAATGGGGATGGTTGTATGGTAGACCAGGACCGATTCTCAGAAGACTGTGTTCGTGAGGAGCTAGCTAAACTAAAAGTAGAAAAAGTGATGGGGCCTGATGAGATACATCCGAGGTTACTCAAGGAACTTGGAGTTCTGGTGGCTCTGCTATCTGACCTCTTTTTTTTTTTTATTTGTACCCCGCGCTTTCCCACTCATGGCAGGCTCAATGTGGCTTAGGTACTTATTTGTGCCTGGGGCAATGGAGGGTTAAGTGATTTGCCCAGAGTCACAAGGAGCTGCCTGTGCCTGCAGTGGGAATCGAACCCAGTTCCCCAGGACCAAAGTCCACCACTCTAACCACTAGGCCACTCCTCCACTCTTCAATGCTTCCTTAGTCTGGAGTGATCCCAGAGGACTGGAGAAGGGCAGATGTGGTCCCTGTGCACAAGAGCAGTAGGAGGAGGTTAACAATTACAGACCTCTGTCGGTCTGACTTTGGTGGTGAGTAAATTAATGGAAATGCTTCTAAAGCGGAGGATTTGAGGTTTCTCAAATCAAATGGACTACAGGACCCGAGGCAGCATGGCTTCACTACAGGCAGGTCATGTCAGACAAATCTGATTGATTTCTTTGACTGGGTGACCAAACAGTTGGACGAGGGAGGGGCGCTAGATGTGATGCACTTGGATTTTAGCAAAGCCTTTGAAATGATTCCGCACAGGTGACTAATAAATAAACTGAGTGCCCTTGGTATGAGACCTAAAGTGACTGGGTTAAAAACTGGTTAATGGGAGGAGACAGAGCATAGTGGTAAATGGCGCTTGCTCTGTGGAAAGGAATGTTATCAGTGGTGTACCGCAGGGTTTGGTCCTCAGGTCAGCTCTTTTTAACATTTTTGTGAGTGATATTGCGGAAGGACTGTCTGGTAAGGTTTGTCTCTTTGCGGATGATACCAAATTCTATAATAGGGTGGACACACTGGAGGGTGTGGATGGCATCAGGAAGGATCTAGCAAAGCTTGAAGAATAGTCCAATAATTGGCAACTAAGATTTAATGCTAAGAAATGCAGGGTCATGCACTTAGGTTACAAGAATCCAAGGGAACGGTATAAAATAGGAGGTAAAGTGCTTCTGTGTATGAAAGAAGAGTGGGACTTGGGGGGTGACTGTCTGATGACCTTAAGTGGCCAAACAGTAGAAAAGGCAACTGTCAAAGCCAGAAGGATGCTTGGGTGCATAAGAAGGATGACCAACAGGAAAAAAAGAGGTGATAGTGTTCCCATTTAGAGTACTGCATGCAATTCTGGAGACCACACCTCCAGAAAGATATAAACAGGATGGAGTTGGTCCAGAGGGCGGCTACAAAATTGGTAAGCAGTTTCCGTCATAAAACATATATGGACAGGCTTATGAACCTCAACATGTATACAATGGATGAGAGGCATGAGAAAGGGGATATGATAGAAACATTTAAATACCTCAGTGGCATTAATGTACAGGAAGCGAGCTTTTTCAAATGAAGGAAAACTCTGAAACGAGAGGGCATAGGATGAAGTTAAGAGGAAATAGGCTTAGGAGGAATCTAAGAAAATAATCTTTCATGGAAAGGGTGGTGGATGTGTGGAATGACCTCCTGGTGGAGGCTGTGGAGACAAACATTGTGTCAGAATTTAAGAAAGCCTGGGACAGGCATGTGAAATCCCTTAGGAAAAGGAGGAGTTAGTGATTACTGAGAATCGGCAAGACTGGATGGGCCATTTGGCCCTTACCTGCCGTCATGTTTCTCTGTTTCCCTGATTTGAGATTGGGTTACACCATTTGTAATGTTTAACTTGTGCTGGATGTTTGTCAGAGAGTAAACAACAAATGCAAGAGAAAATTCGAAGTAAAAATTCTAAGATTTCACTCAGAAACCAATTACACAAGGTAGTACTAGTTGCAACAGATCTCTATCTCAGTTCCTCTGGTGCATCTCTGCACATCAGGCAACAAGCTTTCTCCATCTGTCTCAACCGGCTGTAATGGCTTCCTTCTCTTTCCAAGTAGTACCTCCATTGCATAGATCCCTCTTGTGTGTGCTTCTCCAGGTCAGTTTTGGTCTCTCTCTTCTTCTTGTTCTACTGGCTGGTCTCCATTTTAGTGCTGCTTTGGGATGACAACAATTTTGCATACACAAAACATGTCCTGTCAACTAGTCTATATTTGGTAACACGATCCTATAACCTTTTGGAACTGCTTTTCTTCAGTATCTCAACATTCATGATGTGATCTCAGTAACTCACACTTAAGCCTGTTCTCAGGCCTCACTGGTGAAATACATCTTTCTTTTTTTTTTTTTTTAATTGTTATTAAATCATGGTTAATATCTTCTAGGTTTCGCTGGCATACAATGTAGTTGGCAAGACAATGGAGTTGTACAAGCATAATTTTTTTTTATACCGATCGATTTTGCTGACCATATTAAGCACAATTGACAAAATGCTGCTACTGCTTTTCCAGTTCTACAATTCATGTCTACCTCAATGTCATCATTATTTCACAATATACTGCCGAGAGAGGAAAATTGTTCTACATCCTCCACTGGCTTTTGCCCAGTAATTATTTGTGTGGCAATCGGTTTCAAATGAAGGAAACAAAGAGGGCCAAATCTCCACACCTTGAAGCACAGCAAAAGAAACACTGGAGATGACCAAAGAACCCGAGTGCAGCCAAGGACGTCTTCAAAGGAGGAGTTCTTTATTGGCAACAGCTCACATGAAATACATACAAATGCACACAACTGCTAGGGGGACGTGACACAGGCCATGTTTCAACTATACTGCCTGCATCAGGATTCCAAAAACAAATCTAAACAAACATGCATAAATATAAGACACATGTACATAAAAGAACCTCACTCAGAGAGAGAGATGTGGTGGGAATAGTGATGAGGGTCAGAAAACACTCATCTTCACGGTTCTTCGAAGGACAATTCTAAAGGAAGAGGGAACCATATCTGACGCAGCAGGTATGGTGCAATCAGGATCGTGGTTCTGCGGTCTTGCTTGGGTTTCAGCAAAGATTTCCCCACCAGAGGTATGGGAGGATATGCATACATAAGGCCTGTTCCCCAATGTAGGAGAAAGACATCTGAGGTGAGCCTGAAGCCTGGAACAGAACTGAGGGACCCTGTGGTTTAACTGAGTGGCAATGAGATCCACGGACGATCTCGTGGGCTACGTTCATATTCAGCGACCACTTGTAAGGTTACATTATCCTGCTCAGCCTTTCAGCCAGACTGTTTTTTACACCTGCCAGATAAGTGGCTTGGAGAAACATGCCGTGGTGGCATGCCCAAAGCCACATCTGGGCGGCTTCCTGGCACAGAGGGTGAGATCCGGTGCCCACCTGCTTGATTGTGTAGTACACTGCAACCTGTCTTTTTGAATTAAGACAATTTGGTTGGACAGCCGATCTCTGAAAGCCTTTAGAAAATTCCAGATCACTCGGAGCTCCAGAAGGTTGATCTGAAGATCTGTTTCCTGGGGGAGGGGGGGACCAGGCTCCCTGAGTGTGAAGTCCACCTACATGAGCTCCCCACCACGGGAAAGATGCATCCACCGTCAGTACTTTTTGCGGCTGAGGAATTTGGAATGGACGTCCCATGGTCAAACTGGATCGAATCGTCCACCATTGAAGAGAATGTACAAAATCAGTGGACACATGGATGACATCTTCTAGATTCCCTGTGGCTTGATACCACTGAGAAGCTACGGTCCATTGAGCAGATCTCATGTGCAGACGTGCCATGGACTAAACATGAACTGTGGAGGCCATGTACCCCAAGAGTCTCAACATCTGCCAAGCTGTGACTTGCTGAGACGCTCGAACCTTGGACACTAGGGACAGAAGGTGGTCTGCCCGTGCCTCGGGAAGATAGGCTGGAACCATTCTCGTGTTGAGCAATGCTCCAATGAACTCCAATTTCTGAAATGGAGTGAGATGGGACTTGGGGTAATTTATTATGAACCCTAGGAGTTCCAACACCTGAATAGTCTTCCACATTGACTCCCGAGCACCGTTCTCCAAGGTGCTCTTCACCAGCCAATTGTCGAGATAAGGGAACACATGCACTCCCAGCCTGCTTAATGACGCAGCAACTACCGCTAGGCATTTTGTGAATACTCTGGGAGCTGACGCTAGGCCAAAGGGCAGCACGCGGTACTGAAAGTGCTGCATTCCCAGCCGAAATTGAAGATACCTCCTGTGAACTGGAAGTATCAGGATGTGCGTATATGCATTCTTCAAGTCCACAGCACATAGCCAATCGTTTTCATGAATTATGGGAAGAAGGGTGCCCAGGGAAACCATCCTGAACTTTTCTCAAACCAAGAATTTGTTCAGGGCCCTTATGTCTGGGATGGGACACATACCCCTGTTTTCTTCTGCACAAGGAAGTACCCTGGAATAGAATCCCAGTCCTTCTTCCCCTGATGGAACGGGTTCGACTGCATGGGCCTTTAGAAGGGCGGACAGTTCCTCTGCAAGAACCTGCCTATGCGGAGAGCTGAATGAATGAGCTCTCGGTAGGCAATTTGGAGGTTTGGAGTCCAGATTGAGGGTGTATCCTAACTGGACTATTTGAAGAACACACTGGTCAGAGGTTATGAGAGGCCACCACTGATGAAAAAAATTAACCTCCCTCTACCCGGCAAGTTGTCCGGCACGGACACTTTTACAGTGGTTATGTTCTCCTGGAGCCAGTCAAAAGCCTGTCCCTTGCTTTTGCTGGGGAGCAGCTCATCCTCCACGTCTACAGGGAATGGAATGGCCTGAGCCATTTCCCACACAAAAGATGAGAAAGAGAGACTCTCAGGAGGAGACAGTCGACTTTCAGGTGGAGGGGAAGATTCAGCGATGGAGCTGCACTCAACATGCAGCGATGGAGCCGTGCTCAACAAGCAAAATGCATAGATGGAGCCCCGGGGAACAGCCAGAGAAGAAGATGCTACCAGGAGGCCAACAAGAAAGGAACACAACTTGTGGAAATGCAGACCTGGCGCTGCACTCCCCTGGCCCAGAGGGACTAAAACTACAAGAAGAGAAAGCCCTGTGCAACAAGAAACACTCTCGGCCCTCAAATGGTCTCTGAGCCACAATGACCGTCCTTCTAGGCAACCGAGACAGGGCAACAGTCAACGTAGAGAAAGAACTTCCACCAAGAGGGAGGTAAGCACCACAGATCTGGAATCCTGACCATAAGTATATAAGTATTGCCATACTAGGAAAGACCAAAGGTCCATCGAGCCCAGCATCCTGTTTCCAACAGTGGCCAATCCAGGTCACAAATACCCGGCAAGATCCCAAAAATGTACAAAACATTTTATACTGCTTATCCCGGAAATAGTAGATTTTCCCCAAGTTCATTTAATAACAGTCTATGGACTTTTCCTTTATGAAGCCAACCAAACCTTTTTAAAACTCCGCTAAGCTATCCACATTTACCACATTCTCTGGCAACGAATTCCAGAGTTTAGTTACACATTGAGTGAAGAAATATTTTCTCCGATTAGTTTTAAATTTACTACATTGTAGCTTCATCGCATGCCCCCCTAGTCCTAGTATTTTTGGAAAGCGTGAACAGACACTTCACATCTACCCATTCAACTCCACTCATTATTTTATAGACCTCTATTATATCTCCCCTCAGACCCTTTTCTCCAAGCTGAAGAGACCTAGCTGCTTTAGCCTTTCCTCATAGGGAAGTCGTCCCATCCCCTTTATCATTTTCGTCGCCCTTCTCTGCACCTTTTCTAATTCCACTATATCTTTTTTGAGATGCGGTGACCAGAATTGAACACAATATTCAAGATGCAGTCGCACCATGGAGCGATACAAAGGCATTATAACATCCTCATTTTTGTTTCCATTCCTTTCCTAATAATACCTAACATTCTATTTGCTTTCTTAGCCGCAGCAACACACTGAGCAGAAGGTTTCAACCTATCATCAACGATAACACCTAGATCCCTTTCTTGGTCCGTGATTCCTAACGTGGAACCCTGCATGACATAGCTATAATTCGGGTTCCTCTTTCCCACATGCATCACTTTGCACTTGCTCACATTAAACGTCATCTGTCAATGTCTCGTTCTCTCGTCCACCTATGCCCAGATTATCGACACAGTACTGCCACTAAAGGGCTACTCTCTCCCAATTTCCAACAGTCTGCGACTCTTAGGAGTGCACCTGGACAAGCACCTCCAGTTGGATAATCACGTGCATTTGGTCTCCAAACGAATGTTTCATGCTATGTGGAGGCTAAGATGCATACGATGCCTCCTTACCAGAGCCCTATTCAGTACCCTTGTGCACTGGCTGGTTCTCTCCCATCTGGATTACTGTAGCAGAATTTATGCGGGCTGCAAGATCTCCTTACTGAAAAAGTTCCAGACAGTCCAGAACATTGCTGCGAGACTGATTCTAGGAGAACTTCGTTATGCTCATGCCGAGCCTCTGCGCTTCAGGCTCCACTGGCTACCTGTAAAGGAGCGCATCACTTTTAAGCTCTGCTCCTTAATCCACAAAATCATCTATGGGTTGGCTCCTGAGTACATGCTCCCATTGATCGACCTTCCACCCAGGAATGCCATGCCTGCTGCACGGACATATCTCTACCTACACTTCCCAACTTGTAAGGGAGTCAAGTACAAAAGGATTTTCACCTCTTCTGGGGCCCTAAATCCTGGAACGCTCTCCCGCAGCACCTTAAAGCACAAATGGACCACGGCCTTTTCAAGAAGCTGCTGAAAACCCACTTCTTTACTAAAAGCTACACCCCTAGTTACTCCGCAATATAACCCCCTCCTGATCCCCACCCTGCTCTGCCTTCTGTTGCTAGTTATTTTTTCCCACCATCTATCCTATGTCTCCTCTGCACTGTCTTTCAGCTTGTTTGTATATCTGCCTAATTTTTGTAAACCACATTGTGCCTACATGAGTGGGAAAATGTGGGATATAAATGCACAATAAATAAATACATAAATAAATTTAGACACCCAGTCTCCCAGTCTCGTAAGGTCCGCTTGTAATTTTTCACAATCCTGTCGCAAGTTAACGACTTTGAATAACTTTGCGTCATCAGCAAATGTAATTACCTCACTGGTTACTCCCATCTCTAGGTCATTTATAAATATGTTAAAAAGCAGCGATCCCAGCACAGAGCCCTGGGGAACCCCACTAACTACCCTTCTCCATTGAGAATACTGACCATTTTCTGTTTTGTATCTTTTAACCAGTTTTTAATCCACAATAGAACACTACCTCCTATCCCATGACTCTCCAATTTCCTCTGGAGTCTTTCATGAGGTATTTGTCAAACACCTTCTGAAAATCCAGATACACAATATCAACCGGCTCCCCTTTACCCACGTTTGTTCACCCCTTCAAAGAAATGTAGTAGATTGTTGAGGCAAGATTTCCCTTCACTAAATCCATGTTGACTTTGTCTCATTAATCCATGCTTTTCATGTGCATGGATTAATGCAGCCGTAAGGCAGTGAGGAAGAAACAACTCTCGCCGGGCAAGGAACACAGAGAAAGCTGGCCACTAACACCAAACCAAGGTAAAACCAGCTAAGGAAGAGTCAAACTCCAGACCTAGAACAGAGCCACTTCCCTGCAGAAAAGTATTGAAAAGTGCAGAGCTAAGAGGCGATAATCCAGATGCACAGCAATAGATCTGCTCAGCAGGAAAGAACTGCGCCCCTTACAGAAAAAGGAATGAGTGCCAAATATGCCAGGAGAGAGGCGCCTGAAACTAGAAAAGGCAAAATCCGCCTGTGCCAGGCAAAACCTCCCGCCAGAAAGCAAGGGAAAAGAGCTGTGGCAAACTAGTCCTAAAAAGGCACATTCCCATAAAGAGACTGAGACTGAACTGAGTCCAAGCAAAAGACTGGCAAGGATGGTACTCCCGAGGGTACTCAGAAGAGGGATTTGAGCTAGCAGTTGCACAAGGGCAACTCGGACCCTCACCAGAAGGAAAGTACCCTGCAGACAAACCAGAGCAGACAGGAGGGATCCATGGGGATGACAGAATCAGAACCTCCCTAAGGAAAGGAGGAAAAACTGCTGCCAAAACAAGAATCAAATAGCATGGGCATCTCAAGCAAGATGCCTGAAGCAGCAGAGACCGGCGGTCTGAAAAAGAACTGACCAACAGCTGTGTAAGGCTGACAGGAATGAAAAAATTGCCCTGGACTAAAAAGACCAAGCCTGCAGCCAAATGGAGCCAGTGAGAGACTTCCCCCACTTTGGAAATGGCAGACTAAGACCTCCAAACCGTAAAGGTACAAGTTGCAGCAACGGGGCCGCCCTCTGAACCAGCCGCCGTCTAAGACCGTGAAGAGGAGAAAAAACAACTGAGTTTTGTGATCAGACACGAGCCGTGCCCCACAAAAAAAAAAAAAAAAATCAAAGCAACTGGTACCCAGCTCAGAAGGGTCCAAGATCAGATTCAGACGCCGGCCAGCGAAATTCAAAGAAACTTCGCAAGCGCCCCCCTAGAATACACTGCCAAAGGCAGGAAAATAAATCAGATAATAGGCAAGAGAAAGAAGGAAAAATTAAGTTTCTTCTTCTTTTTTTTTTTTTTAAACAACCTTCTTCACTAGTGACAGGAATAAAGACTTGCTCAGAGAAAGAAATTCAGATATACCTATCACCACAGAAAAGAAGAACCCCCACAGAGGAGACAAGTTACTCCATGCCACAATCAACCATCACCCTGCTAGAAAGACAGCCAGGGGAGGAAGGGGAGGGGAGGGAACCAGGGTCACTGGATATCACCCTAGCTGGCAGATGAGGAACTCAGGACTACTGAGTATCATCTAAAACTAGCCCCAACACAACTACCAGCACACCCCTGGCTCCACTGTCACCAGAAGAATCTGGGACAGGAGCTACCAGCCAGCAATCCAGAGCAGCTGCACGATCCGTCCACCATCCGCTAGGAGACAGAGAAAATACTGAACATTCCAGGCTGCACGATACCCTAAGGGGCCGTTTAATTGGAACTATTTTCTCTGTCTCCTTCCACTGGTAGATGGACACTACTACTACTACTACTACTACTTAACATTTCTAGAGCGCTACTAGGGTTACGCAGCGCTGTACAATTTAACAAAGAGAGACAGCCCCTGCTCAAAGAGCTTACAATCTAATAGACAAGTGAACGGTCGGTCCGATAGGGGCAGTCAAATAACCCGGTCTGGACTGGTCTGGTATAGATGACAAGGAATTATCACGTTTTCATTTTTATTTCACATTTCTAGTCCGTCTATTACATACATAATTTAAAAGATAGTATCTAACATCACATACAAACATCTCCTTCATCTTCTACATTCTAAAACTGTAGCTCCATTTGCCTCCTCTATTAGGCATATTTCTTTCAAGCAATACAGACTTGGTTACTATAACCACAAAAGATTTTATTTACCAGAAACATCAAAAAAAGGTCAATGTACTTCTGCCCCCAAAGCCAAAGCAAAGGGCTCAATCCAAGCAAGTGGCTCCTGCTCAATCTAAGAAAGGTACAATTACGCAAGACTAAACAGGGGCTTTACCCTTGAAAGTCATGGCCCTTGTGGGTTGCATCTTAGTAAGTACACTTACAAAATGATCTAAGTGAGATGGAAATAGTGGGCTCCTATGATTTTAAAGCCTCAGTTCTATGAGGGGAGCTAAAATGACAGGCCCTGCTAAATAAGAATTATGTTCATATTTTACATGAATTGTTTTCACTAGTTCCTACAAAAGCATGAGGACGTTTGCTCATTGTTTATAAGTTCAGTCTAAATAGTCCCTTCTGGTTAGTCTATCATACTGCACAGCAATTTGATATGTACCACCACGGTACTATGTGAGCCACACTGAGCATGCAAATAGGTAGGAAAATGTGGGCTACAAATGCAACAAATAAATATGTGTAAAAGAAACAAAAATCTATAAGCTAACAGGGCTGAGAATGGAGAAGTGAGAACAAAGTCCCAGAACAAGAGAAGATATCAGCCATTACTTTCCTAATTATTGGATCTACTGTTGTAATTTTAAGGGAATGTGTCTGAATTATAAAAAATGTGGCAGTAGGGGGGACAAGATGAGTTATATCAGCAATACTTTTTCAAGTGTTGTACCTGGTTACTCGTATGATTGCCTCTTTTTGAAAATTTAAAGCAAAAAAGCAATTACTGGTAAATTAAAGCAGGATCGCAAGACTGCCATACTGGGTTATGTTTGTATGGAGGGTTGACCCTAATGGGGGAGAGGAGGGTTGACCCTAATGGGGGAGAGGAGGGTTGACCCTAATGGGGGGGAGGGAAGGGGGACTGCCACAGCAAGCCAGCAGGAATAGAACCCCTAAAGACTAAAGATTGTAGAGAGCCTTTCAAAACAGAACAAAGGGGGAGGAAGAAGCTGGCCACTGACCTGCTATGTAGCACGTGACTCCTCCTGGCCTGCCAGCATTCTTACATGCTAACAGCAGCTGCCGGCCAGTAAATATTGGGTTCCACCAACAGAAAACTGTGTGGGGGCAGAGCACCAAAATGGCATGAAGACCCAGGGCAGTCATCACAGTTCCCTCCTCTATCCCCATTCCCCTGATTACTATGTACATAAGCAGAACTGATTTCATTCCCAGTTTGGTTCACACCATTCTACAGAAAACTGTACTCAACCCATGTTACAACATGATACATAACCAAGGAATATGTTTACTAAGATGCAGTAAACACAAGTTTTAGCACAGTCTAACGCCTACCACATTTTAGAGCAGTCTACGTGTTAAAAGTCCAGAAGTAACTACTTAGCTCTGGATGGGGTGGGGACTGGCAGAGTATGAGCAGAGATTGGTCAGCATCTGGTAGTCAAACATACAGTAAATGCGGATTCACTTATCTGCACTTAATGCACTCATGGTGCCTTAAAGTAAAGCACATTAGAAAACATGTCTGTACAGAAACTGCAGGAGGAATGATAGGCACACCCCCAATAGTTACCACAGGGAATTTGCACCTAAGGAGCATTGCATTTGGCTGTTAACATCCACTGAATACAAGATCACTGGCTCCTGATCAGAAACCATATCAAATTTAAAACATTAACTTTGATGCATAAGGCTTTACACTCTGGGCTCCCTTCTTACCCCTCTGCCCTTTTTACTCTATATGTTTATATTTGGTCATTTTACTATTGTTATGCTGTTAACAAAATTGTAAGTTTTATATTAAACTATACCTTGGGTGAATCTCTTCATAAAGACAGTTAATAAATCCTAATAAATAAATATGCAGCCACCCCCTCCCCCACGACTACTCAGATCTCTAAATGACTGCAGACTAAGTATACCCTCAGTTTCCTTAGCATCACTTGAATCTACTAGGCATTTCATATGGCTCTGAAAACCCATCTCTTTATTATTGTTTTTGACGAGGTGCCAATATATTGAGAATTACTTTGTGCCATAGTAACTAAATTCTCAAGTCAGACAAAACTTCAGGCAATCTTACATATTTAAATTCAGGGCAACAAGAATCCAAAAATAGTCAACATGTACTTGGATCTTACCAAATCTATAGAACTTAATGTGTCAAGGCCACAGTATTGCAACGTAATAGCATACACCAGTGGTTCCCAAACCTGGTCCTGGAGGCATCCCAGCCAGTCAGGTTTTCAGGATATCCACAATGAATACCAATGAGACAGATTCGGTCTAATGTAAGAGGACAATACTTGAGACAGCCTGAAGGCGAAACATGAGTCATGTCGGAAGAGGTCCCCAGCCGACTTATACAAGATTTTCAGATGAGTAGTTTTTGTATTAAAGATTTAAAGGGTGCAGTTTTGGATTGAGTAAACTTGCTGAATTTGCTTTTGTGGAGACCGATGACAAGGTGGGTACTTAAAATTTAGTAAAGATTGTGTATTTAATAAAGATTGTGTATTAAGTTGCATCGCTGAGATCTTGACACATTAAGTATAGATTCAGGTATGTGTACCTATTTTGGATATGTTAAGAATATATTGAGCCAGTTTCTTCCTCCTCCTCCTCCCCCCCCCCCCCCCCCCCCCCCCCCCCCCATTTCTTCACTCTCTTATCTTTCCTATTGTTTAAGGATGTTCTTTTCAATTTTGTTTTGACTGTATATAAACCGCCTTGTTTTGTTGTGCGGGAAAGGCAGTATATCAAAGTCGCCAATAAATCATAAACATAACGCTCTTTTAGTAAGATACAAAACTATTACATATAACTAACCAAATTATCAAATATAAGCTAAAAGCATATTAAAATAGATAAATATATCACCCCCCCCCCCCCCCCCCAAAAAAAAAAAATACTCCTGTTCCTGTCATTGGCCTATAAGCACTCCTGGTGTTGTGATATTACAGTTAGTTTAGTATCATTTTTAACATACTCTTTTCAAACTCTGGTCAACTATGGAAAAAAGAAACAAAAACATAACTCTCGCGTACTACCTCTATTTTAATTCTTCCCTGGAGTCAATAAGCCTTGACAGCTACAGCAGTGATTCCAATTGAGAAGGCCTAAATGATAACATGCAAACTTAAATTCAAATCCATAGGCCAACACATGGCAATCAGAAAAATGTTAAAACCAATACTTTGTGCTCAAGTCCAAAAGCTGGCACTTTGTCCAGCATAATACATATTTATTTATTTGAATTTATTTACCGCCTTTTTGAAGGAATTCACTGAAGGCGGTGTACAGTAAGAATAGATCAAACATGAGCAATAGGCAATTACAGCAGTAAAAACTTTCAACTAACAATACTGTCTCCAACTGTTGCAAAAAACAGGGGAGAGGGGAGTTGCAAGTCCTGCACACTTTTAAAAGCTTTTACTATTTTTCAGAGAACTGAGGAGAAGATATTCAGAAACGAATCATTTAAATATTGATAATTTTTATTATTATTATTTTGAATTACTACCTGCATCTTGACTGAAATGACGACAGAGATGAGTTCTTTATCCAATTCCTTTAAAACCAGCAGCTTCTTTAAAGTCAAACTGCATAACCTGCAATACAATATAAAGTGGAGTATTAGCAGTGCCAGATGAGGATTAGAAAGAGGAGCATTAGTAGAAAGGATAATGAAAATTTCAATTTATCTAGAATTCTTTTATGGTCATGTCTGTGTATAACACATATAATTAAGCTACAGCAGAGATGCCAAGTCTCACTGATACGGGTGTGTCAGATTAACTTGAAGACTCGCTCAGAGAACCTTCTCTCATTCATCAGTGCCTCAGTGCCAGTGCTCTAACTCTGACCACTGCTTCCAGCCAGGTGGACACAACAGAAGGGAGAAATATCAGCACACCTCCCTCTTTACTCTACCCCCCTCCTGCCATATCTCTTTCCTTGCATTTAAGTACACCTGCTGTGAAACCTGTGCACATAGATTTAAATCACCAAGTTGAGGGCAATTTTCAGTCCAAAGAATTCACCCACTCCTTAATTACTTGAGCAAATTCCTTTGAAAACTGTGTTTGTTATTGCCCCACTGCTAAAGAAGTCTAACTTAGATAAACATGTGTGTAATAACTACTGTCCAGTTGCCAATTTGCCAACAGTAACAAAAATGGTAGAAGTTATAGTAGCCAAACTTCAGAATTACCTGAAGTATCTTCAAATATCAGACCCTATGCAATCAGGATTTAGGTCACAATTTAGTACAAAAACAGTTTTGGTGGCTCTACTGAGTGAAGCCTGGCTGTTTTTACATAAAGGGACTATTTTTAATACAATTGGACTCTTGATTTGGTACATCATGATTGTCTGTTGAAAATGGAGTTTCAGGCAATGTATTAATTTGGTTTACTGGCTTTTTTGAAACACTGAGCCAACCAAGTAAATCAGTAGGGAAAATATTCAAGTGAATGAGAATGACACAGTTTTATTTAACATCTACTTGTGTGGTTTGGGGAAAGACACTTCAGTCTGAAAATATAGTATTTCTTGTTTCCTGTTTGTTCTGATTTACCACAGCAAGTAGTTTGATGAATGAAGTTTTTAACAAGATTTACATATGGGATGTCATTCCACCAATTAAAGATTAACCCAGATAAGAAATCTCTTGTGGATAGAGAATCATAAACAACATAGAGATAGTAATTAAATCAGAAATATAACTTCTAGGACAGTATCTTGACTCTGGGTTATCTATGGAGTCTCACATTAGTAGTACAGAACAGAAATGCTTTTTTTAAATTGAAGATTTTACAAAGGCTGAAACGATACCCAGAAGTGAATCATTTTAAACTGATAATTCAATCACCAACTCCTACTACTCTAGATCATTGCAAATGTAATGCAGCAGTCAAGTTGATTTTGGGGGGAAGGATATACAACCATGTGATGCTTTCTCTGATTGTGGTAACAAGGGTAGGCCACACTGAGGGTTAAAGGTGAAAGAAAATAATTTCATGCAGAGGAATAGCTGACCTGTTCCCTTCACAGATCAGGAGAAAATAGACAAGAAAAGTCACTCCTTACATTCACAAGTTCTCTCCCATGGCCTGGCTCCTGTAGGCTCACAACACGTACGCATCTGCCCCTCCAAAAGACAGCCCAACCACCTTGTCTCTGTCCTGGAGCCCCCAAAGTTCAAGCCCTGTCTTCCAATACTCAGAACAATTGGGCCCGGCTTGACCATGACTTCCAAAGTCACGTGGAGGGGTATTTTCGATATGACATCTAAGTCGGACTTTGGACATTTTGTTCAATATGTCCCAAATCCGAATAGCAAATGTAACCATTTTTTCCCTCAAAAATAGGATTTCTAACAAGGTTTTGTGCTCTGTGCGTTTATCTTTTCAGATCATTTTTGAAAAAGAAATGCACAAGTGAAAAATGTAGAAAACATGAGCCACTGGGATATAGAATGGGCCAGCAATTTTAGCAAACTGGTTCCCTAGACACCCCAGGAGTGCAATGGGGCAGCCTAAGGGGCACTGCTGTGGAATTCATATAAATGCTCCCAGGTACACATTTCACTGTTGTTCTCTTATCTTGTCTGCTAAGCCCTCTAAAACCCACTACCCCCAACTGTACACCACTACTATAGCCCTTATGGGTGAAGGGAGCACCTATATGTGGGTACAGTGGGTTTCTAGTGAGTTTTGAAGGGCTCAGTATCCACCACAAGTGTAACAGGTAGGGGGGGGGGGGATGTATGAGTCTGGGTCCACCTGTCTACAGTGCATGGCACCCACCACTATACTACTCCAGGGACCTGCATGCTGCTCTAATGAACCTGGCTATAACATCTGAGGCTGTCATAGAGGCTGGTGAGTACTATTTTTATTCACATTTTTGATGGGGTGGGAGGGGGTCAGTGACCAATGGTGGAGTAAGGGAGTCATCTCCGATTCCCTCCAGTGGTCATCTGGTCATTTAAGGCATCTTTTTGTGCCTTGTTCCAAAAACAGGTCTAGACCAAAACGAAGTTTTCGCCTTAGACGTTTTTGCTTTGTTTCATTATGGCTTGTAAAATGTACAAGTGTTAGGCATGCCCTAAGCCCACCCTAATCCTGCCTTGAAAATGCCCCAACATGCCCCCTTGTGATTTGGACACACTGCAGACAAAATGCATACACGTCTACAAACCAGGTTTCGAAAATACCGATTTGTACGTTTAGAAAAGAAATCCGTCCAAGTGGTGCTTTGACATGTTTTGGACTTTTTATCTTTCAAAAATGAGCTCAGTCTGAACTAGGTTCCAAGAAAACCTTGGTCTACCTCAAGTAAGCTTCTGTTTTTGACAATTACAGGGTAGCAAGGTCTTTTGTGGTGCTGCTCCTCTTCCCCAGGCTCCTCTCGGGTACTGCAGTCAACAAGAACACCTTGGGAGAATTTCTTCACTCAGAGCCTCCCCCTTCCTCTACACTGACTCAGGGCATTTAAACTCCAGCCAGGTCTGAAACTTGTCCATCCACCCCCTTCCAATTCAGCCCCGACATAGCATGTTAGCGCTGCCTGCTGTAGGGTGGCTTAACTGCATCAGGTGAAGGATTGCTCTTAGGGACGCCTGTCGCTACACTACTCACTCCTTCAAACTGATTCAACATCACTGGTTGCCATTGCTGACCAGAATTTAAGTTAAAGTTCTAATTTTAGTCCTGGATATCATAGTAATGGCAGATAAAGACCTGCACACTCCATCCAGTCTGTCCAACAAGATAAACTCATAGCATGTAACTTTTTCAGCTTGCTTATAGGCGCATGACATGAAAGAAAAATAATGTCAGTCATTCTCAACATTTTGGATCTGCTACTTAATTCACCTTTTCTCATAGGTGGTCATATTTGTTGTTACAATCGAACTAGGATCACCGCAAACCAGACATGGGTTTTCTGAGGATTAGCCCCAAAGCTCTGGAAGAGCTAAGATAAGAGACTGATATTTCACAAAGTTTAAAAACTGGTCTATTTTCAAGGCATTTGGTGGAGGTTAATTTTAATCCTATTCTATTGTATCACCATTTTAGATAATTACCACAGGTTGCTGTAGATTAGGTAAATGGCATTTTTGTTACAAAGAATGTGAATGGTGTTCTTAGCTAAGTCATGGGTGCTGAATTCGAAAATGAAATCAGTTTTTGCCTATCGGGCTCAGTTTTCTTATGACACGCTACCCTTTTTATAAAAATCCTTGAAAACGCTGCATTTTGGTACCCTGCTGTGCAGGGCCGCCGAGAGGGGGGGGGGCCGGTGCCAGTCCCACCCACCCTCTGACCGTCTGCCACTGGGCCGGCCCCCTGTATTTAAATCACCGCACGGTGCGACTCTCCCTCTCACCTCCCTGTGAGGCAGAACTCCTCCTTTCGGGTCTCCTTCCCTCCCTGTATCCCGCCCTCAGGGGAGCAGCAGCAGCGGCCTCGGAGGGGGGAGGGGAGCGGCGACGTGGCCTTGTCCCAGGCCCAGCCAAGATTCTCGGCGGCCCTGCTGCTGTGGATTAATTTAATTCAGCAGTTGTAACTGTTGGAAAAACAATTGAAATATACTAGGAATTACAATACAAAACCCTTAGTTTAGAAAGCCACCACCAGGAAATAAGGGAGGTTTGGCAACATTGCCCATGAGTCATGCTCGAACATGTTCAAACACGTTCTGTTGCGTCAGTTGCCACCTGTATCTCAGCATTGAGAGTTCAGTCAACAATTGCTGTTGGAAGTGACTGCTTGTAGTTCTACGTTTGTGAAGGTTTGTGTTTTGTGTCATTTCAGAAGAAATGCCTCGTACCTGTGCAAATAGCCCAAATTCTTTTTGTTATATCTGTGGAGAGTTTACTCTGAAATTGCAAAAACGAAAACTTAATCCTCTTGTAAAAAAGTGCTACGAACTATATTTCGGGTATAAGGTTGGTGAGCAGGACCGCAAATGGGCTCCCCACATTTGCTGTTTGATGTGTGTTACACTCCTGATAGGCTGGTTAAAAGGAAGACGTCGCATGCCCTTTGCTGTTCCCATGATTTGGAGGGAACCAACGGATCACACAACAGACTGTTATTTCTGTCTGACAAAAATAGCAGGAATCACCTCGAAAACAAGGAAAACTGTGCAATATCCTAACTTACCATCTGCTATAAGACCTGTATGTCACAGTGAAGAACTGCCAGTACCAGTGCCTCCTGAGAATTTGATAGTGAGTGAAGATGAATATAGTGACGAACATGCAGAAGACAGAGAAGGGGATATGCATACCGATCCATCATTTCAGGACCTCTGTGAATCAAATGTGCCCCACTTTTTGACACAGGGGGATCTCAACGATCTTGTTCGTGATTTAAATTTGTCGAAATAACAGGTTGAGCTTTTAGGTTCGAGATTAAAAGGATGGAGTCTTCCTTCTTGCGATATGAAAGCGAGTGTTTTTCGTGACCGACATGCTATTTTTTCTGAGTATTTCTCCACGGAAGGTGACATGGTCTTTTGTAATGATATCGAATCCGTTAGAACGGTTCCTCCAGGACATTTCTCAAATGGAAAAGCGTTATCAAGGCAAATGGAATGCCGCAATGTTGTCAGACTACTGCTGGACCTTACGGTGAGACGTTCCCGAGGCAAAGTACCACAGGAAATCAGGAAGAAAATCTTTTTAGGTATGTTTCTTCACTTCTCTTTACTCTTATGTTGCTTATATCTTTGATTTCATTGTGAACTGACACAGTTTTTTTGGAACTCTTGTAGCAGAAGCGTGTCATTTTGCCAGATACATATAATAGCTACATACGCCAACACAAGCATTTACAAAAACCATTATCACATGAAAACTGAGGCTGATACAGAAATTCTGAAATGAGATCTGGATTCAGGGAAGAATTATCTTCCAGAAAATGTATGTTTTGTTCTTGTTACAGAAAAAAAGTTGTTGTTTTTTTGTAGACCAGTGTTACATTTAACATTTTAGCAATGTGGGTTGGAGAATGGTTTTGTTGTATGTTTTATCTTCATTGTTTTATTATACTTCTAAATTGCATTTTAATCTTTTCTAGATTGCTTTGGGATACCCACAAAAAAAACCCAAAACAATAAAACAAAATGAAAATCTTCTAAATCAGCTTACTTTTGGATTGGTAAAATATTAGAAGTTTCTACTGCCTTTGTACAATTGAGCTTTTGGTGAAGTATTTTAAGTTCTCATCTTTATTATTTGTGTGTGATATTTTAAACCATACTATACCCAAAAACAGGTTTTGGTCATTTCTTGGAGAGTACTGCTTAGATTACATGATTTTCTCCAATATCCACAAATTTACATTTATTCCCTCCATATACCCTTTTTGCCTTTGTCAATTAGTGTGAGCCCCCAGTTTCTCCACCAACTAGTTCTGTATTCAGCTGCCTACTGAGAAAAAAAAAGGCACAAAAGTGTTTTCTGTCAATCACTACAAATTGGACTTTGAGAAAAAAACAGATACCTAAATAAACTATTGTGTTCCCAGTGCAAACAAAGGACAATAAAAATACAAAAAAGCCTTTTTCCTCTGACATTCTTTCAATTGCATCATTTATAAGCTTTGATCAAAGCCTATGCAGTATTACTGCATCAGAAGGCCTTTCTTTATAGTTTGCTAACAGCAGCTGTTATAGAAGGCATATCATTCATCTACTTGCACCGCAGTCCGTTGTTGGACAACTGGTACTAAGACACGAGACCAAAAAAAAAAAAGAGAATGAAGTATTTGTATGCCACCAGTAAAAAGGACAGAGAGAAATCTGTATGATTTAAATCTCATTAGTCAGGCATTTGCCACTATTTGCCTACTGATAATTCTAACTTGAGCTGGTTATTGTAAACCTAACCCTCCCCAACTATGTCATTAATACTACAATATTTACTAGGGCTGCACATTTAATAATGCGATTAACGCATTAAATGTTTAACTCGCATTCAAAATTTTTCAATGCGAGTTAACACCTCTCCTCTCCCACCTGCAAACATCCAGCATTCCTCTGCCCGCACTTCTTACCTCTCCAGAACTCTCCTCTATAGCTCCTTCTCCCTGCTCCTCATGGATGCTGCACTCAAAGCACACTGCATGTCACCCAGTTTCAAGACTCTCTCTGAAACAAGAAGTTCTATCAGAGGAGGCAGAACTTCCTGTTACAGAGAGAGAGGCAGAGAGAGAGGCATCATCACCATAGGTAACACAGTGTGCTTTCTCTGCAGCGGCTACTAGGAACAGGGAGGAGGAGCTGCAGAGGAGAGGGGGTTGGCCCAAGTACCAGAAAGGTAAGAAGAGGTGCCACTACCAGCAGAAAAGGGAGAGAGAGAAAAAGATGTGGACCACGTTGGGGGGGGGGGGGGGGGGAGGAGGTGGCAGCAGAAGAAAGAGAAGAGCCAGAGATGCAGGGGAGAAATGGGCAACAGCAGGAAGGAGTGGCAGCAGGAGAAAGATGAGAAGAGCAAGATGCAGGGGAAGGGGGCGACAGCAGGAGAAGAGAAGAATGAGAAGTGCGGAGGAAGAGGAGGCGACAGCAGGAGAAAGAACAGTGAAAGATGCAGGGGGAGTGGAGGCAGCAGAACATGGAGAAGAGCGAAAGATTAGGGAGGAGGAAGGGGCCATAGCGGGGAGAAAGGGGAGAATAGCAAGAGATGTGATTGATTGGGGTGCTAGAGAGATATGTGGTGGAAAGGAGTACCTGAGAGGTAATAAGAGGTGTCAGAAGAAAAAAACGGAAAGAGAGAAAGAAAGATGGGGACCGCAGGGGTGGGGGGAAAAGGGACAGATGCTAGAAACAGGAGATGGAAGAATCAAAGAAGGGAGATGGTGCCTGTCATGAAACGCCTAGCCACTTGCCTGGGACTAACCCTGCAGCCATTTAGAAGGTCTATCCCCAGCACAGCTCAGGTCCACCTGCACCTGGGCGTGTGCTCAACCACTCTCCTCCCACCGACTGGGTCCCAACCGCCTCTGGGCAAGTCTCCCATGCTCAAGTTATCCCTGATGATTTCTAGGTTACTGAGGCCACACTCCCAGTGGACCCACAGTTCCCCAACACAGAAACCACCAGGGTTCTTAGTCAGTCCAGACAAGCAGAGTCAATAAACTAAAAAAAAGGTTTATTGTCATAAAAATACTGAACAGTGAATTATAAAAACAGATGGAAAATAACAGGCAAATATAACACAATTATAAAACTAACTAAACATTTTATCACTACCTGGATAGTGCCTGGGAAGTATAGGAAATAGAGCTGCTCACTGGTTACAGAATATAACTGATCACAGGGTCTCAGTGAAGAGGTCTTTCTCTCTCTACTTCCAAACCGAGTCTGGAGAAAATTCCAGTATTTCCAGACTGAATTTGAACTCCTGGTCCAATCAGAGCCCAGAACAACATTTTTAAGAAGTAGCTGACCTCATCACTGCAGGTTACTTCCTCTCTGTGTTAAACTAAAGAAGGAACAGTCATTTCTCTGTAACAGCTTTAAACATAAAATATGCACCACCTGCTGGCCAAACTAGAGAAATACACTTCATGAAATATTCTTATAATTCACATGCTGGAAAACTCACTATTTCAGCAAAGTGTCCATAGTAGGGAGGGGAGGAAAAAGAAGGGGAAAAATGGTGATCATGGATGGAGAGAAGGGAAGATAGGGAGATAGGAAGAGACAGAATCAAAGTTAATGGTTAAATGTTTAGGATTAATTAAAATAAAATGTAAACAACTATGGGGTTCATTTTCAAAGCCCTTAAACTTACAAAGTTCCATAGGTTACTATCAGCCCAATATTCAAACAAAAATGACCGCTAAAACGGCACTAAATCGGCTATCCGGCACTGAATATCGCCGCTTAGTGGCTTAAAGATAGCCAGTTATGTCGGGCAATATAACCAGCTATCCACCGATTTTTAAAGTGAGAGAGGCCAAGTTATATGGCCGCCACAGTAGGTGGAATAAAATTTGGTCGGTCTCACTTTAAGCTGCCAGTACCGAATATCAGCGTGGCCGGTTAAAATTGGACTGGTCAAAGTTAAACCGGATATTCAATGCCGGTCACCGGAAATAGACCGGCATTGAATATCTGGGTTTAGCGCTGACCGCGGGACATAGCCCAGCTATCTCCCGCAGTCTGAATATCAGGGCCTTTGTAACTTTTTTTTTTAATTTTTTTTTAATTTTACCATTTTACTTAATTACATTTATCACATAAATGTAAGGAAATACAGAAATTAATATAAAAAGGAAAACATTTTCTCTCAACAATATATATATATAAATTTTATTTTATCATTTTACTTAATTACATTTACATTTATCACATAAATGTAAGGAAATACAGAAATTAATATAAAAAGGAAAACATTTTCTCTGAACAATATATATTTACATAATTGTCCACAATTAGAAGATCCAAGATCAGGAAAACAATCTTAAAGAAAATAAGAAAAACTCAAAATGGTTAATCTTACACTTCACATTTTCTGAGGGAGGAAGGTTAATCGGTTATTGCAGCCGGTACAGTGGTAACTGAAGGAAGTTGCTGCAGAGGATTCTTCATCTGTTTCCACAAACTCTTATAATTTCTTAGGTTCAAACAAATAAGTAATAAGTAAATAAAACACTTACAAGGGAATCGCGCTAGGAAGGTCCCACCTAGGGCAATGATTCCTGGCTTAAAAGCCAAGACCTCACACCTCCCAGTCTGCGATTCCCTTGATGTGTCAGGAAATATATGCATCTTTGAACCCAAAAAACTATCAACCATGTATCGGAAGTACAATTCCAAAACATTGTTCCTATCTAAATCAAAGACGAAAGTCACTAATAATAACTCCTAACTATAACTTCTGAATTTTCCAAAATGTCAGTTAAACTTACATCTCTTTTCTCTGATAAAGAAGATTTTAAAGGAAATATAATTTTAGTCACCAAAAGGTAGCTATCAGAAGGTATTAGCAAAGTATCAGAGAAATATTTCTTCAAGAATTCAGTAGCTGATGTATAGGATATTATAGGTAAATTTATCATTCTCAAGTTATTTTCCCTTAATTGGTTCTCCAGAAATTCCAATTTTTACAAGAAAGATAACTATTCTTCATTACCAAATTATCTGATTTTCATAGAGAAGCCATTTCCGTAATCAAAGTCTCTATTTTATATCTTGGACTTCCACTTTGTTAGATAAGTATTAATATAAATTCTTTAACTCACATAGTAAAAAATTTTAAACATCTGAAGAAGAGAGTTATTCACATTCTGCTGCAGTTCCTATTATGACATTATTGGCTTCACCAAGTCCAATTTCTCCACAGAAACCGCTCCAGATATCTTCGGGGGGGAAGAGCTCACTCTCCAATCGCCCAGTTGGTTTATTATCCGAGTCGATGCTGGGCCAGGACCTCCTCGGGTCACATGAAAATCCTAACCCACTTCAGGCATTTCCATTATTGACCTCCATAGCGAAGCATTACTATTTCCGGGTCTTGGAGGGGTCGTGCCAACAGGGGGACTCAAAGTCACCCCCTCCACTGAGATTCGGCAATAAAGCCTTGCTGTTCCCCAAAGCAAGAACCGATATCCCCGACGTTATGACCCCGAATCTCTCCAAAATAGACTGAGAAGTGGTGGGAACCCCAGCTGTGTTCGAGGAGGACAGCACCACGGCTTTGCCTTTTCTCTTCCCCATTCTCTGGGGAGCGCGCCCTCTTCTTCAGGCATTCTGGTGTAAAACGGGAACTCAATTAGCATACGTCCTCCCTCAACGCCATCTTGGATCCTCCAGGTTGGGACACTCTTTGTCTGGTTTCTCCTCAGAGGCCTGTCTGATATGGGTAACCCTACAGCATAGTCTTCTGAGTCATTGAAACATGGAAGCCCCTCCACCACTTACAAGGTGGTGTCCCTTCGGAGGGGGGCCTTTGTAACTTTGTAACTCTAAGTGCTTTGAAAATACGCCTCCACGTGTACATGCTAAATATACTTCAATTCTTATATTTGGATCATTCGATTAATCGCGCGATTAAAAAGTTCCGGCAGCCCTAATATTTACATGACACAACGAAGTATGAAAATGATTGGGTAGCAGAGAGTAGTTATCTATAAATGTTTTTTGTTTAACTGTAGCAGTCTTCCACAAATTTGGACTTCCAGCTCAAACCAGAAAAGATCGCTATTGGACACAAGAGTTATGTTGGACAGTACAAGAATTGGGTCAGAGAGAGATGGGATATGATCAGCATGGTGGGAAGATGAGGCAGGGACACAGAGGCAATACTGGGCAGGGCAGATATGGACATAGATAAAAGATAGATGGTGGACATGCAGAGAGAAGAAATGCCAAATGGACATGGAGATCCTGGCAAAACAGCTAAGAAAACAGAGAGGAAATTACCAGACAACAAAGGTGTAAAAAAGATTTATGTCAGTTTTTAGCATGTACATCTGCCAGAACTGGTTTTAGACATGGCTGGTGCCAGCAAGAAAAACCTCCAGCTTTGTGGGGGTAAATCTCAGGCACTGGGATAGGTCACCCTTACATAAGTACATAAGTTTTGCCATACTAGGACCGACCAAAGGTCCATCAACCCCAGCATCCTGTTTCCAACAGTGGCCAATCTAGGTCAGAAGTACCTGGCAAGATCTCAAAACAATACAATACAATTTATGCTGCTTATCCTAGAAATAAGCAGTGGATTTTTCCCCAAGTCCATTTTAATAATGGCTTATGAACTTTTCCTTTAGGAAACTATCCAAACCTTTTTAAAACCCCACTAAGCTAACTACTTTTACTACATTCTCTGGCAATGAATTCCAGAGTTTAATTATACGTTGAGTGAAAAATGTTTTTCTCTGATTCATTTTAAATTTACAACTTATAGCTTCATTGCGTGCACACTAGCCCTAGTATTTTTGGAAAGAGTAAACAAGTGTTTCAAGTCTACCCGTTCCACTCCACACATTATTTTATAGACCTCTATCACATCTCCCCTCAGCTGTCTTTTCTCCATTATGAAGAACCCTAGCCACTTTAGCCTGTCCTCATAGGAAAGCTATTCTATCCCCTTTAGCATTTTTGTCGCCCTTCTCTGTACCTTTTCTAATTCCACTATATCTTTTTTGAGATGTGGTCACCAGAATTGCACACAATATTCGAGGTGCAGTCGCACCATGGAGAACACAAAGGCATTATAATGTCCTCGTTTTTGTCTTCCATTCCTTTTCTAATACCACCTAACATTCTACTTGCTTTCTTAGCCACCGCACACTGAGCAGAGGGTTTCAACGTATCAGCAACTATGACACCTAGATCCCTTTCCTAGTCGGTGACTCCCAGTGCTTTTTTTTTTGTCCGGTATCTGCCAGTACGGCGTACCAGCACCTTTTTTTCCTAGGTTCACCTGCCTGCCCTTAGCTCCCCAGCCCTACTTTCTGTTCCTGCCACCTGCGACGCGTTTAAATCTTTTATTTATTTTTACATGAAGTTGCAGCGCCGGCATTAGTGAGAGGACCAGGCTTGCCTCCTCCTGCCTTCCCTTCGTTCCCTCTCAGTGTCCCATCCTCGCAGAAACAGGAAACTATGTCACAGGAAGGCGGGACACTGAGAGGGAACAAAGGGAAGGCAGGAGGAGGCGAGCCTGGTCCTCTCACTAACGCTGGCACTGTGACCTCACATTAAAAAAATAATAATAATACATAGTAACATAGTAGATGATGGCAGAAAAAGACCTGCACGGTCCATCTATTCTGCCCACGATAAACTCATATGTGTATACCTTACCTTGATTTGTACCTGTCTTTTTCAGGGCACAGACCGTATAAGTCTGTGCAGCAGTATTTCCCGCCTCCCAACCACCAGTCCCGCCTCCCATCACCGGCTCCGGCACAGACCCCGTATAAGTCTGCCCTCCCCCATCCTAGCCTCTCAACCAGCAACCCCTCTTCCCCCCGCCACCCAATTTCAGCTAAGCTCCTGTGGATCCATTCCTTCTGCACAGGATTCCTTTATTCCTGTCCCACGCATGCTTGAATTCCGTTACTGTTTTCATCTCCACCACCTCCCGCCGCGTCGCGGGGGGGGGGGGGGGGGTGGAACAGAAAGCAGGGCTGCCGGGAAGCTAAGGGTGGGCAGGTGGGGCTAGGGCGCTGGAACTTGACGGGGGCTTAAAAGGGGGGGCAGGTGGAGGCCTGGGGCGAATTACTGGAAATGGAGGGGAGGATAGGGGACAAAGGAGAATCACTGGATATGGAGGGGAGGGGAAGGGAGAGGAGAGGAGAAATTGCTGGACATAACAAACCCTGCCCCTCCCGGCTAATCATATTTGATCATGTCAAGTCTAGCATAAAAGAATTTTTAGCAAATTGCTACATCTGACTGCTTAAAAAAAAAAAGGCAACAACAACAAAAAAATAGGTGATTATGGAATCAGTATTAAAATGAAACCAATTTAGACCCAACTGATCTGAACTACCATCCAGTTTCAAACCTTCCATTTGGTAGGGTATTGAGAAAGCTATGCAAATAGTTATCTGATTTCCAACAAAATACAAACAGCCCGGACCTTTTCAATCTACTTTCATGTCCTAGCATAGCACAAAAATGGTACTAATAGCTTAGTTCAGCATTTCCCAAACTGTGCGCCACAGCATCCCAGTACACCGCGGCGAACTCAGGGGTGCCGCAGGGCAGATGAAGTTCACACACCGAGCGCCGGAACAAGCTGAAGGGGTGCTGCCATAAGCAGCAGTCCCCCGTTCACCATCCTCTCTCCACCCTGCCTGCTCGCCCACTGCAGGCCTCGATGTAAGCGCTGCCTTCGGCCTGCCCCCAAAGCCTTCTTTGTACAGCATCACGCCTACATGGAAACAGGAAGTGGCTGTACAAAGGAGGCTTCCAGAGTAGGCTGAAGGCAGCACTTACACATCGTTGTCGATGCCGGAAGCCTGGAAGTGAGGCCTGCTCCCGCCGCAGGACTCTGGCTGCTCACTACTCAGCTCTCAGGGAGGGAGGCCGGGGCTGCAGGACATTATGTTGCCTCCCTCCTGTGCTCAGGTCCGGGCTCTTCTTCATCCTCCTCTCCTCAGCTAAGTTCTTGGTGGCAAGTGGGAGAGATACTGCAAAGGGGTGAAATCTTGAATATACAGGTCAAGGGGAGGGGGAAATGCTGCATGGAGAGGGAGAAATGTTGGACATAAGGCAGGGAGAGATGATGCATGGAGAAAGAGGAAGAAATATTGGACATGATTTGTGGCAAGGGGTGGAGACCTGCGTAGCCCGGGGAGAGGGGGGGTGCCATGAAAATTGCTCAGATACTAAGGGTACCGTGAACCGAAAAAGTTTGGGAACCACTGGCTTAGTTGATGAATTCTGCCTATATTTGGATTTTTAACAACTAGTCCCATGGGTGCTCCTTGACTCATATAAAGGATGTAGGCATAATGGGCCCAGCATTATCCTGGTTCATATCCATGAAGACCATATTACATTAGACTATAGCTCCATTCATTTTGTCATCACTCATTTCTAATAGGAGACATTGGTCTCCTGATGTGCTGTGCGACTTGAATGTCTTATCAGTGGATGGTGATGGGTAATTCACCTTATTACTGAAAAGACACTATAAATATTCAAGTGATTTTTATGACCCTCAATGCAGCCCTCTAGGTGAAACATGGCCATGGCATCTGGCAGAGAACAAGAGAACTTGAGAGCATAATGTCATGAAGAATGTCAAGGACTCACTGGTCCAAAGTAATTTGGGCCCACCTCCCAAACAAATCTCATAACCAAGCACCAAGTGAAATAAAGGGATGGGCCCCGATACCTTCACTGTGCTGACTGGCCCTGAGCTGAGGAGGTGAGACCACTGTCCCTACCTCCATGCCTGGTTCCATGAAAGGGCTGAATATGCTGATAGAACTGAAAACGCTGAAAACTAACGCCTCTACCCACGCGAAACTGCAGAGAGTCACGCCCCCGACGTCTCCCAGTCGCAAGACCACGGCCAAATGATTTAAGCCAATCCTCTAGACGACGAAGAACCTTAGACTCCCCTAAACTCTTCATCAACTTATCCAGCTCTTCTCCAAACGATAAAGATTCTCGAAAGGGGAACTTATTCAACTTGGACTTTGAAGCCACATCTGCTGACCAACCACAAAGCCAGAGAGATCAACAAGCAGCCACACTTAAGGCTACAGACGCCCTAAGCAAATCATACAAAGCATCAGACAAGAAGGCTGATCCCATTTCAATCTTAGTGACCTCCTGATCCACCAAGGAAAAATCATCTGAGGTCCTATCCAATACACTTTCAGACCACTGGAAGCACGTCCGGGCCACTGCAGATGGCTGGCTGTACTGCCAAGGCCGAAATATTGAAATAATGTTTCAAAAGCATCTCCATACAGCAGTCCTGAGGGTACTGGAGAGCCATGCCTCCATCTACCTGCACTGTACTCTACTTGGTAACATACGTAGTAACATAGTAGATGACGGCAGAAAAAGACCCGCACGGTCCATCCAGTCTGCCCAACAAGACAAACATATGTGTAAACCTTACCTTGAGATTTGTACCTGCCTTATTCAGGGCACAGACCGTACAAGTCTGCGCAGCAGTACTTCCCGCCTCCCAACCACCAGTCCCGCCTCCCATCACCGGCTCTGGCACAGACCGTATAAGTCTGCCCTCCACTATCCTCGCCTCCCAACCACCAACCCCCTCTTCCCCCCACCTACTCCGCCACCCAATTTCGGCTAAGCTTCTGAGGATCCATTCCTTCTGCACAGGATTCCTTTATGCATATCCCACGCATGTTTGAATTCCGTTACCGTTTTCATCTCCACCACCTCCCGCGGGAAGCCATTCCAAGCACCCATCACCCTCTCTGTGAAAAAATACTTCCTGACATCTTTCCTGAGGCTGCCCCCCTCCAACCTCATTTCATGTCCTCTCGTTCTACCGCCTTCCCATCTCCGGAAAAAGATTTGTTTGCGGATTAATACCTTTCAAATATTTGAACGTCTGTATCATATCACCCCTGTTCCTCCTTTCCTCCAGGGTATACATGTTCAGGTCAGCAAGTCTCTCCTCATACGTCTTGGAACGCAAATCCCGTACCATTCTCGTAGCTTTTCTTTGCACCGCTTCCATTTTTTTTAACATCCTTCGCAAGGTACGGCCTCCAAAACTGAACACAATACTCCAGGTGGGGCCTCACCAACTACTTGTACAGGGGCATCAACACTTCCTTTCTTCTGCAGATCACACCTCTCTCTATACAGCCTAGCAACCTTCTCGCTACGGCCACCGCCTTGTCACACTGTTTCGTCGCCTTCAGATCCTCGGATACTATCACACCAAGATCCCTCTCCCCCTCAGTACCTATCAGACTCTCACCGTCTAACACAAGTCTCTCTTGGGTTTCTATTCCCTAAGTGCATCACTTTGCATTTCTTCACATTGAATTTTAATTGCCAAACCTTAGACCATTCTTCTAGCTTCCTCAGATCCTTTTTCATGCTTTCCACTCCCTCCCGGGTGTCCACTCTGTTGCAAATCTTAGTATCATCCGCAAATAGGCAAACTTTACCTTCTAACCCTACGGCAATGTCACTCACAAATATACTGAACAGAATCGGCCCCAGCACCGATCCCTGAGGCACTCCACTACTCACCTTTCCCTCCTCCGAGCGAACTCCATTTACCACCACCCTCTGTCGTCTGTCCGGCAACCAGTTCCTAATCCAGTTCACCACTTCTGGACCTATCTTCAGCCCATCGAGTTTATTTAAGAGCCTCCTGTGGGGAACCGTGTCAAAAGCTTTGCTAAAATCTAAGTAGATTACGTCTCTAGCATGTCGATGATTTAATTCTCCAGTTACCCAATCAAAGAATTCAATGAGATTCGTTTGGCACGATTTCCCTTTGGTAAAACCATGTTGTCTCGGATCTTGCAACTTATTGGCTTCCAGGAAATTCAATATCCTTTCCTTCAGCATGGCTTCCATTACTTTTCCAATAACTGAAGTGAGGCTTACCGGCCTGTAGTTTCCAGCTTCTTCCCTATCACCACTTTTGTGAAGAGGGACCACATCTGCCGTTCTCCAATCCCTCGGAACCTCTCCCGTCTCCAAGGATTTACATAGTAACATAGTAGATGACGGCAGAAAAAGACCTGCATGGTCCATCCAGTCTGCCCAAGACAAACTCATATGTGTATACCTTACCTTGAATTTGTACCTGTCCTTTTCAGGGCACAGACCATATAAGTCTGCCCAGCAGTATTTCCCGCCTCCCAACCACCAGTCCCGCCTCCCATCAGCGACTCTGGTACAGACCGTATAAGTCTGCCCTCCCCTATCCTCGCCTCCCAACCACCACCCCCTCTCCCATCAGCAGCTCTGGTACAGACCGTATAAGTCTGCCCTCCCCTATCCTCGCCTCCCAACCACCACCCCCTCCTTCCCCCCAACTGCTCCGCCACCCAATTTCAGCTAAGCTTCTGAGGAGCCATTCCTTCTGCATAGGATTCCTCTATGCATATCCCACGCATGTTTGAACTCCGTTACCGTTTTCATCTCCACCACCTCCCGTGGGAGGGCATTCCAAGCGTCCACCACCCTCTCCGTGAAAAAATACTTCCTGACATCTTTCCTGAGTCTGCCCCCCTTCAATCTCATTTCATGTCCTCTCGTTCTACCGCCTTCCCATCTCCGGAAAAGATTCGTTTGTGGATTAATACCTTTCAAATATTTGAACGTCTGTATCATATCACCCCTGTTGCTCCTTTCCTCCAGGGTGTACATGTTCAGGTCAGCAAGCCTCTCTTCATATGTCTTGGAAAGTAAATCCCATACCATCCTCGTAGCTTTTCTTTGCACCGCTTCCATTTTTTTAACATCCTTCGCAAGATACGGCCTCCAAAACTGAACACAAACAAATCTTTAAGAGGACCTGCCAGAACCTCTCTGAGCTCCCTCAATATTCTGGGGTGGATCCCGTCCGGTCCCATGGCTTTGTCCACCTTTAGCTTTCCAAGTTGTTGATACACACTCTCTTCCGTGAACGGTGCTATATCCACTCCATTCTCAGGTGTACTTTTGCCAGTCCTCTCGGTCCTTCCCCAGGATTTTCTTCAGTGAAAACAGAAGTATCTATTTAGCAAATTTGCTTTTTCTTCATCATTATCTACATAGCGTTTCGCTGTATCTTTTAGTCTCACAATTCCCGTTTTAGTCATTCTCCTTTCACTAATATACCTGAAGAAATTTTTGTCTCCCCTCCTTACATTTCTAGCCATTTGTTCTTCCGCTTGCGCCTTCGCCAGACGTACCTCTCTCTTGGCTTCTTTCAGATTCATCCAGTATTCCTCCCCGTGTTCCTCTTCTTGAGATTTTCTATATTTCTGGAACGCTAACTCTTTAGCCCTTATTTTCTCAGTCACTTTCTTGGAGAACCATATCGGTTTCCTTTTTCTCTTGCTTTTATTTACTCTCCTTACATAAAGGTCTGTGGCCTTATTTATTACTTCTTTCAGCCTGGACCACTGTCCTTCCACTTCTTGTACGTCCTCCCAGCCCATCAGCTCCTTCCTCAGGTATTCCCCCATTTTACTAAAGTCAGCACGCTTGAAATCCAGGACTTTGAGTTTAGAGTGGTCGCCCTCCACTTCAGCCATCATATCAAACCAAACCGTTTGATGGTCACTGCTTCCCAGGTGTGCACCCACTCGGACATTTGACACACTATCCCCATTTGTGAGCACCAGATCCAGCGTCGCTCCTTCCCTCGTGGATTCCGTCACAATTTGTCTGAGCAGAGCACTTTGGAAAGCATCCACGATCTCTCTACTTCTTTCCGATTTTGCAGACGGAACCTTCCAATCTACATCCGGCAGATTGAAATCTCCCATCAACAGAACCTCTTTTTTTCTTTCCTAATTTTTGAATATCTGCGATCAGATCTTTATCTAGTTCCTCTAATTGTGTCGGGGGTCTGTAGACAACACCCACATGGACAGAGGTGACCACAGAGACCATAGCATCAACGACCAGGGGCTTAAGCAACTTTGTCCTGATCCGGTACCGGATAAACCCTAATCATAGACCTGGCCAACCGAAAGGAGCATCTGGAAAGTCCCACTAGGCTTGGGCAACGTCTCTGATGTCCTGATGCATGGGAAATGACTTACCAGACCTTTGAATCCCCTTCACCAGGGGGTCCACCTTACTGCTCCTCCTCAAAATTAAGAGTCGAGGACACCAAAGAAATAAGTTCCTTTAAGTCCTCTATATGAAAGTCCCACACCACTGAGGGATCCTTCCCCAGAGGCAAGTCATCCTGAGAAGGAACCCCGCCCTCCTCACCTACAAACTCCTCATCTTCAAAATCCTGCTCCTCGATGTCCCCCACAAGGGACTCTGTGTCCAACTCCATGGTAGTCCCATCTTGTTCATTCCAGAAAGTCCTGGGCCGCTTGGAGCCAGACTGAAACCCCTTTGAAAGTCCCAGGTCCACCTCAGACAGGGGCTTGAGCTGCTTTAATAAAAATGATTATAGAGGGCCAGGACAAATTCCTGAGCAAATCCCCCCCTCAGGGAGTACTCCCTGCAACTCACTTAGAGTCTTTCTGCACTATAAGCCTGCTTCAAGAACCAGGCAGGTTACTCCCCTACCGCAGACTGTGCTTTCAACATGGTGGAGTTTCCTGCCAAAACCCTACTTGCTCTGCTAGCTGAACCCGCAACCAAAGTTACCGCTGCTCCTTGCGCTGTCAGCTGTTTCTAACAGACCCACTGACTCCACTGCTGTGCAGACCTTATATGCTCCAGCAATAGCAAGACCCCGCTGCTGGCAAACGGAACAGTGACACAGCTTCTCCACCATAGCGGACACCAACAACAGGCCCGAGACTCTGCAGGGAAGCAGCCACAAACCAGCACAGCAGGCACACAGGAAAAGCTCAGGGATAGGAGGGAGGAGGGATTCAGCCACCTGAGTTTGCAACCCCGAGGCACCAGAGAACTCCCGCAGGTCTCAGCCTCCATCAGCAAAGGGAACCCAGCAGAAGAGTTGAGATTTTCTTTTTTTTTTTTTTTTTTTTACCAAGAAGAAAGGGAATTATAAACTGAGACTGAAGGGCTCACCACATCTTCCACCTGCTGGAGACTGAGAAATACTGAGGCTTTCAGGGGCTGAGCAGGGCTCTTATTCGCTCTTTCATGAATCAACATTCTCAGTCTCCACCTGCTGGAAGGCGTGCACAACCCACCAGTCATTCTGGGCCAGTTCAAAGGGACGCAAAGGAAATAATAGTTTTTGGTGTGTATCTAGTGCTGCTCCCCCCCTCCCCCCCCCCCCCCCATTAGCTGTGCGGCTCCAACTCTTTGGAATTCACTGCTTCTCAATCTTAGGAGAATTCTTATAACAGATTTAAAACTGGAGTGAAAAACTGGCTTCTTAACCAGGCTTTCTCTGGCTATACTAATGGGTGATTTCATATACCTTGATAGGCACCTTGTTCTGGTTATTTGTTTCAGGACTTGATTTTGAAGTTCAATAACCATTGATGAAAACTGGTCCCTCAGAAGCAGAATCTGTTTTCTTCCACTGCTGTATATTAGACTATTTGTTTTTCTGGTATTTATTGTTCTATGCAGATTTCCTCCCTCATGTGTAGTTTTAGTCTTGTTTATTGTTTTGCTTCATTTTCCAGTCTTTTATTAACATTGTACACAACCATGATGGTTAGTTTTTGAATAGCAGTCTAATAACAAAATGTATTTTGAAATATGTTAACAAAAGAAAAAAATTGCAATTAAAACATGTCCCAACTACTTAAAAAGATCTATGTAAGAATTAGAGAAAATGCCAAGGTTTAGTTATGTTTAATTGCTTGATATACCATTTTTCATTGGAGTAGCAAAGCAGCTTACAAACGAGTTAGAAATATACAACCTGAATTAGACAAGAAAAAATAGATCAGAAATAAAGTTACAACCTAGAGAAGAAAAATCAAAGAACATCATAATTAACTATATAGATATGGCATAAGGCCACAATGATTGTGGCACATGATTAAAGGAAAAGTTAGTGCTGTGCCTAAATTCTTGTGTATAGAACTATGTCTAAGCTGGTTCTAAAAGTGAAATAGGCAGAATTGTTATGTAGAGAGGAACAGCGTTCCAGAGAAGCATGGCCTCGTATCTAAGGGCAACCCAGCGAATGAATTCCAAGCGTACTTAAGGCTGGACTTTTAATAGATTAACATCAGCAGACCTTAGATCATGTCAGACTGTAGAGTGTTCCATCTTCTTCTCTCTCTGTATTAACTTAGAGACTGAAATAAAGACGTGACTTTATGATACTGTTATGTCTCTCTAAGTAGTTTTTGTTGATGACGCTGTTTAAACAACTTGCCTTTATTTCTTGTTTGTTCTGAAGTGGATTTTTAAGAAAAGGCAATATTCTTCCTGCACTGGTATCTGATTTAGAGAAGTCTCAACAGTAAGACTGTACAGGGGATGTGAGAAAGCACCCTGGGGAATTATGTGTGCGCATATGTTTCCATATAATTAATATATTTGCACATAATTGCATAAACTTGCATAAAGTAGCAGGAAATAGTGGTCACCTCCATCCAGAAGATAAGGAGAGCAGGGCTGATCCCCACTTGTTCCTGTCCAGTGGCTGCTTCTGCAAAACTGGCTCCACATTTGGAGGCAGTCTTATACTACTACTATTAGGGAACATACTGCCAAATAGGAATTCCCAATTGGGATAGAGAGAGGAAATGTACCAGATGATTGAGGGTTGAGGAGAATAGCCTTGGAGACAGCAGGAGACTGAGATCTCAAAGTGGCAAGGTTACTCTAATGTAATGGAAGTAGGAAGCAAGCCATACAGTATAAGAGGGGTAGAGGCAGAAGACTGAGGGGGAGGGGGGGAAAAGAGTGGCTGCAAAGAAATACGCATACCACATGCAGTCTTTTGGTTATAAATCCATATAGACTAAACACAATTTCACAAGAGCACACCCACACACCATGTCATTTATAAACTTTAAATCATGCGCACAAACTCACACCTGTAGACACCCAGCTAACAAACTCTGCCTGCACTCAAATATACCAAACCCAACTCCTTACCTTCACACATATCATGCACCCATTCTACATACTCAAGCACATCACAATTAGCAGTTGCACAAGACACATCTGAAATATATTGTGGTCATTCACTACCACTCAGTCACACACTTAGAAAATACACCATACCCACTTTCCCATCCAACATATTGCAGTACGTCACTCTACACATGCAAAGTGTCTTGAAGCATCTGTTTCTAGGAATAAGTTACAAAAGTACTTCAATCTATATGTGTGAGAAAACGTACTTTTGCATAACTGATTTTTTTTGGATGCATAATTTAGAAATTTTTGGAACATAATCTCCTTGGTGTGTGCGACCATCTCTAGAAATCAGTGCCTTTTCTTCATTTAAGATAGTGGTTTCCAAATCTGTCCTGGGGAACCAAATCCAGAGGGTTTTCGGGAAAATCACATGGACGCTATCAATTTTCATATACTGGGTCTTCAGTGTATGTGTATATGGGAAAATTAGATTCTTACCTTGGTAATTTTCTTTCCTTTAGTCACTGCAGATGAATCCATTACGAATGGGTTGTATCCACCTACCAGCATGGGGAGATAGAGATCACAGAAAACCATAGTGCCTCTAGGATGGCTAGCTCCATCTGCCTCTCAGTATTTTGAAGCTTCCAAAGCAGTGTTAAACTGCAAAGTAGCATAACATGAACTTTTCTCACAGGAAAAAGAAAGCAGACTGACATGTGAAATCCAGATAAGGAATGGGGCAGGGAGAGTGAAAAGTACTTCTACAGAGGTACACAGATAACGAGAAGGACAATACAGAACTATAAGGGAATCCAGGTAAGGCAGTGTGCCGATACCGACTGAAGGCATTTGAGGTACAATTGAAAAAAGCCAGCAAAAACAATCTTACAATAATCAAGGTGTGCGGTAACTGTAGCATTAAGAATAAAATAGAGATTGTAGGCATCCAGCATACTGTGTACAGACGTCACCTAACAGCAAGCATAAAAGCAGCGTTTCACAACAAAAGAAATATGAGTATCAAATTAGACTTGTTGATCCAAGGTTAACACCAAGATATCCAAAGGACTCTATTAGCTTGCTTGGAATACCCAAAAAAAGTTGTGATAAGGGATGGTCAGGAGGGGTGGCTGATTAGCCAAGAGGAAACTGTTTTAGCTGGATTGAGGATTAACAAATTCTCAAGAAGCCAATTTGCAACCCTAAACAAGCAATGTTACAAAGGCAGCAAATCAGGATAATGGGAATCCATATAATGGAGTAAAATGTCATTGGCATAACAGTAATGATTCTTGAATGATTATAGCCAGGGGACTGAGATAAATACTGAAGAGTAAAGGTAACAACTATTACCTTAGAAAAATAGGTACACATTTTACACCATCTGTAAGGAAGGTGCAAATCTTGTACAAGTGTATCAGTAAGAACATACCTATATGCATGTATTTTATTTTCTAAAGTACGTAGATGCATGCCAATCCCAGCCCTATTCCATCTATTTTCTGCCCCCAGGAATGCCTATACCTATATTGTTGAAAAGTTGGCATTGGTCCTATGCACTACTTTGTATGTACATATTCCCCAAGCATTGTATAAGAACCTAAATACATATATGGTCAAGTCCCTGATAAAAATAACCCCTATAAAACACATTAATTTTTTTTTCTTTTTTTTAATACACTCTGTCCTAGGACACACATAACCAAGGAACCTATTGACCACAGAGGATGTCTGGCATTTATATTCTTAAAAAGCGTGAAAATTTCTTTAATCCAATAGAATTCAATGATAATCTAAAATAACTTATGAACTGTCAGTCAAACCATTAAATTTCCATTCCTTGGAAGGCAATCCGCATTAAGTGGAAGTAGTTCTGTGCAGATACAATTTCATGATATAAAATATTTTACTGCTTCGTTTTCTACCCGGTAAAATTCTGCACAGATAGCAGCTATTCCAGGTTGAGGAGGCAGAACAGATAGGAAACCAGAAGCCTTTTAACAGCAATGTGGAAGAGCAGCAAGGGGGACAGCACATGAGAGCAGCTGCCTAGTCATTGCTGAGCTCTTCAGCACTTATTTTGGAGCAGAATACCTAATCATAAATGGAAAGCAAAGTATATCCTGTTGCAGTCAGCTAAACCAGACCAGACAGTAAACAGTTTTGTCTATCTGATGTATTCAAAAGTGAAAGCCGCAGCAAACGGAGATTGCATTGATGTTTCAGATGCCTGGCTGCCATTGAGAGCCTTATTTGGCTCAGATTACTTACTACTTGCCCCCACAAAGGCATGCTTGTGAGAACGTAACTGATATGAGGGAGTACAGAGGTGGCAAGGACCAACTTATATGACTGTCAGGATGGGTAGCTACAAATGGAAAAGAATCTTGTTCTTCCCTATTACATGTGTAAAGGACAACAATGAAAGCATTCACGAGAAACGCCTCAAACGTTTAGATTTATTAAGATTTTTTAGTTCTTCATAAGTAGGCAAATCTTCTGTAACTTTGCAAATATTCTGGGTGCAATCAGACTTCTTTCAAGCCCTGAACTTGATTCCTTACAAAGTAAAGTTGGCAAAGATTTTGATTCTAAAGTGGATGGATTTGAAACTTATAAAATTACTTCAATGAAGAACAATTCATATTTAGCTACCAAGCTGTAAATGATTCAGAATTTAAGAAAAACGTCTGAGCTACTTATTTTCTAAAGTCACAGATAAGAATTTAGAATTTAAAAATTTATTTTCCAAAGGAAACATTTGCCACTTCTCAAAGCTATCTCCCCAAGTCCTAAACTGCAAGAAAATATGCCTTTTCCTCTGACAAAGGAAAGAGAACTCTTCAGAACTAGCTACTGAGGAAGGGGAAATTATATCTTACCTGAATTTTTTTCTTTGGTAAGCATCGCTGTTCTGAACCAATGAGTATTCCTACCAGCAAGTGGAAGTAAGAAAACTGAATTTTGTTGATGACATCACCAGAATAAGCACAGCAATCCAGTATGCATCTGCCCAAGCAGAGGTAGGTCTTTTTGTAACACACCCACGTAACACACCCATGGTCCAGTGGTGTGCTGGAGCCGGCTCGCACCGGCTGTTAAATTTTCTTCTGACTTGCGAGCCAGTTGTTAAAAAGCGCAAGCCGGCTCTGGCTCTCCTCCCTCCCTCCTCCCTCCGGATCCGATCCCTCACCGACTCCTTGTCCTTCGAATTCTTCGGGGCAGGCAGTTTTGCCTGCCCGCTGCCAGCGCTGACTCTCCCTTTGCCAGTTCGCGCTTTAAAAATGGCCACCGAGACTTCTGCTGAAGTCTCGGTGGCCATTTTGAAGCGCGATCCGGCAGCGGGGGAGATTCAGTGCTGGCAGCGGGCAGGCAAGACTGCCTGCCCCGAAGAATATAAAGGACAAGGAGTCAGTGAAGGACCAGATCCAGAGGGAGGGAGGGAGGAGAATTCGCTGAACAACTCGGGAGGGGGTGGCAGGGGAAAGAAGGGAGTTGCTGGGCATGGGTGGATGGAGGGCAGGGAAGAGTAAAGTCACTGGGTATGGGTGCATGAAGGGCAGGGGAGAGTAAAGTCACTGGGTATGGGTGCATGAAGGGCAGGGGAGAGGAGGGTCGCTGGGTATGGGTGCATGCAGGGCAGGGGAGAGGAGGGTCACTGGACATGGGTGGATGGAGGGCAGGGGAAAGGAGGGTCACTGGGTATGGTGCACGAGATAGATTTGCATACCATGGAGGCAGTGCTTGCACATCTATCTCCTGCATATTCATTGTGGATATCCTGAAAACCTGACCTGCCTGAATCTCGAGGACCAGAGTTGCCTACCCCTGTAATAGGCCAATGCTCTCTCATAATTCAAGGTGTGGAAGCAGCTTTCACCAGGATGGGCATGAGGTCATGGAAAGGATGTTGGCAAGACAACTGGTTCAGATGGAACTCCGGCGCCACCTTCAGAAGGAACTTAGGTGTCGTGCGGAGGATTACTCTGTTGTGATTAAACTTAGTATAAGGTGCATTCACCACTAATGCCTGAAGCTCACCAACTCTATGAGCTGAAGTAACAGCCATCAATAAAGTGACCTTCCAGGTCAAGTACTTCAGATGGCAGGAATTCATTGGCTCAAAAGGAGCTTTCATCATCTGGGTGATAACGATGTTGAGATCCCATGACACTGGTAGAGTTTTGACAGGGGGCTTTGACAAAAGCAAACCTCTCATAAAGTGAACTAGAGGCTGTCCAGAGATGGACATACCTTCTACATGTTTATCATAAGCACTAATTGCACTAAGGTGAACCCTTAAGGACTTGGTCGTAAGACCAGACTCTGATAAGTGTAGAAGGTATTCAAGCAGGGTCTGTGTAGAGCAAAAAATGGGATCTAGGGCCTTGCTCTCAGACATCAAATCTCCTCCATTTAAAAAAGAGTAACACCTTTTAGTGGAATCTTTCCTGGAAGCCAGCAAGACCCAGGAAACACCCTCCGAAAGACCCAAGGAAGCAAATTCTAGGCTCTCAACATCCAAGATGTGAGACCCAGAGACTGGAGGTTGGGATGCAGAACTGACCCCTCGTTCTGAGGGACGGAAAACACTCCAATCGCCACAGTTCTTAGGAAGATAATTCAAGAAGAGGAGAACCATATCTGCCACAACCAGGATGGTGCAATCAGAATCAAGGCTCCACAGTCTTGCTCGAATTTCAACAAACTTTTTCCCACTAGAGGTATTGGAGGATACGCATACAGAAGACTTGTCCCCCAATTGAGAAGGAAGGCATCTGATGCTAGTCTGTTATGGGCCTAAAGCCTGGAACAGAACCAAGGGCCCTTCTGGTTGATCTGAGTAGCAAAAAGATCCCTCGAGGGGGTGCCCAATGCTTGAAAGATCTTGCGGACTATGCCCATATTGAGAGGCCACTCGAGCGGTTGCATTATCCTGCTCAGTCTGTCGGCCAAAATATTGTTTATGCCTTCCAGATAAGTGGCTCTGACGAACATGCCATGCTGGTGAGCCCAGGGCCACATCCCGACGGCCTCCTGACATAGAGGGCATGATCTGGTGCCCCCTGCTTGTTGGTGCAGTACATTGCAACCTGATTGTCTGTTTGGATGAGAACAATTTGATGAGACAGCCGATCTCTGAAAAACTTTAGAGTGTTCCAGATTGATCTGAAGATTCGTTTCTATAGAGGACCAAACTCCTTGAGTCTATAGCCCATCTAAATGAGCCCCCCATCCCAGGAGAGATGCATCCATCGTCAGCACTTCTTGCAGCTGAAAAATGTGGCATGGAAGTCCAAGAGTCAAACTGGATCGCATTCTCCACCACTGAAGAGAGCGTACAAGCTCTGGGGACATTTGAATGACATCTTCTAGATTCCCCTTGGCTTGAAATTACTGAGAAGCTAGGGTTCATTGAGCTGACCTCATGTGAGGACATGTAATGGGTGTAATGTACATTGTGGAAGCCATGTGGCCCAACAATCTCAACATCTGCCGAGCTCTGTCTGACCTGCTGAGATACACAGACCTTGGATTTAAGTGAGACAAGATTGCCTGCTCTTGTCTCCAGGAAGTAGGCTCAAACCTTCTGTGTGTTGAGCAGGGCTCCTATGAACTCCAATCACTGGACAGGGTGGATGGAGATGGGACTTGGGGTGGGTTAAAAGAAACCCTAGTAGCTCGAGCACCCAAACAGTCATCCGCATGGACTCCTGAGCACCCTCCCAAGATATGGGAAGACATGAACTCCCAGTCTGCATAGCGATGCTGCAACTACCGCTAAACATTTGATGAAGGCCCTGAAAGCTGACACAAGGCCAAAAGGCAGCACACAGTACTAAAAGTGATGTGTTCCCAGGCAAAAATCGAAGATACTTCCAGTGGGCTGGAAGTATCGGGATGCGAGTATATGCATCCTTTAAGTCCAGAGAGCATAGACAATCCTTTTCCTGAATCATTGGGAGAAGGGTGCCCAGGGAAACCCATCTTGAACTTTTCTCGGACTAGGAATTTGTTCAGGTCCCTTAGGTCTAGGATGGGATGCATCCCCCCCCCCCCCCCCCATTTTCTTCTGCACAAGGAAGTACCTGGAATAGAATCCCAGCCTTATTCCCCTGGTGGAAAGGGTTCAACGCATGGGCCTTCAAGAAGGGTAGAGAGTTCTTCTGCAAGTACCTGCCTGTGCTGAGAGCTGAATGAATGAACTCAGTGGGCAATTTGAAGGTTTGAGATGCCAATTGAGGGCTTAACAGAGACAGACTATTTGAAGGACCCATCGGTTGGAAGTTATAAGAAGCTACCTTTGATGAAAAGATTTAGCCTCCACCCAACAGGAAAGTCATCCGGGACGGACACTGCTGCTAGGCTCTGCTGGAGCCAAACAAAAGCTCGTCCCTTGCTTTGCCTGGGGGGGTAGCAGAGTCCTTAGGCGCACGCTGTTGATGGGAATGAGTGTGCTGGGGTTGAGCCAGAGTATGCTGGCAAGCCGAAGAGTTGTATCTACGCCTTTGATAGTAACAGGAACTCCTCCATGGCTTGCCAAACGTCCTCCCGAGGATGTAGATGCAGAAGGCGCCCGATGGGAGAGAGAAGAGATGGTATCAGGTGCGCAGACAATACTCCCATTACCTTGGAAAACTTACAGGGCACTTTAGCCAAAGGGCAAAGCCTGTAACTGAAAGCACCATCCCAACACACAGAAATGCAGAGCTCTTGGGATGATCCACAATGGGGAAGTGGAGGTAGGCCTCCGGGAGGTCTAGGAAGTCAAGAACTCCACCAGCCACACCGAAGCAATGAATGAAAGAATCATTTCCATCCAGAAGAGCTGGAGTTGCAGACAAGCATCCATACCCCTGAGGTCCAGGACAGGGTGGAAAGGAACAGTCCCTCTTCAGGACCATGAAATAGGAGTATCTGTCCAGTTCACTATCCACCAGCAGAACTGGTTCCACTGATCCTATAATCACAGAGCTGTTGAAGGGTAACAGCAGCAGCCTGGCACTTTAGAGTCAAACTGCAGGAAGAGATCATGATGGCACCTCCAGAACCCCCTGATCTACATTAACCTCGAGGGTGGGAGTGACAAAAGGAAACAAGGGAATTCAGATAGTCACCTCCAGAATAAACATGATGGCAGAGGGAAAGGTCAACTAAATATAGAAAAGTACCTAAACTCACTAAGTACATGGAAAGCAATGAGCACAAATGTCAAAGTAAAAAGGTTAAAGACTTGAACGCCCTGATGTTTGAAGAAAACTTGGATATTGTTGCTTTTACAGAGACGTGGTTCAATGAGTCCCATGAATGGGATGTGACCATAATCTTTTTAGGAAGGATAGAGAGGGCCGAAGAGGTGGAGTGGCACTGTATGTGAGAGACAATATTGAGAGCAGCTGAAATGCAGGGAAAATGAGGAAAGTAAGCAGCTTTACGAACTGTCCTAGAAAGAGAAGATGGAACCTGCATCCACACGGGGGTTATCTACAGACCTCCAGCACAAATTGAGAAGCTAGACAAGGACCTAATAGAAGATATTCAAAAGACTGGTATGAAAGGGGAGGTGATACTATTGGGAGATTTCAATTTGTCTGATGTGATTGGAACGTACCATCTGCAGACTTGGAAAGAAGTAGGGAGATTGTGGACACCTGTCAAAATACCTTGCTCAAACAAATGGTGATGGAACCCACGAGGGAAGGGTCGATGCTGAATCTAGTGCTCACAAATGGAGGACGTGTTTCCAATATCCGGGTGGGTACCCACCTACATAATAGTGATCATCACACCATATGGGTTGATATAAGGGCAAAGGCGGAGTCCGGACGCACAAAACTCAAAGTACTGGATTTCAGACGTACTGATTTTGATAAAATGAGGGAATACCTGAAGGAGCTGCTGGCTTGGGAAGGCGTAGAAGTGGAAAAATCAGTGGTCAAACCTACTACTACTACTTAGCATTTCTATAGCGCTGCCAGGGTTACGCAGCGCTGTACAAGTTTAGACAAGGGGAAGGACAGTCCCTGCTCAAGAGAGCTTACAATCTAAAGGCTGCTATAAATATGGCAACTAATCTTTATGCTAGGAAAGTAAACAAAAACAAAAGAAACAGGAAGCCTTTATGGTTCTCCAAACAAGTAGATGAAAAAAATAAGAGCAAAAGAGGCTTTGTTCAAGAAATACAAAAGAACGCAACAAGAGGATCACGGAAAAGATTATCAGATTAAACTCAAAGAAGCAAAGAGGGAAATACTACCAGTGAAAACGCAAGCGGAAGAAAAAATGGCTAAAGATGTAAAGAGAGGTGACAAGACCTTTTTCAGATGTATTGGAGAAAGGAGGAAAGATAGGAAATGAAGTGCAAGACTGAAAGATAATGAGAATGGCTATGTAGAGAGTGATGAGAATAAAGCAAATGTGCTACACAATTACTCCTCTTTGGTGTTCACGGAGGAAAATCCTGGAGAAGGACTGTGGCCGGCTGCCGAGGGAACATCTGGGAATGGAGTGGATACTACGCCGTTTACAGAAGAAAGAGTTTATAAACAGCTTGAGGATCTGAAGGTGGACAAAGCTATGGGGCCGGATAGGATACATCCCAGTATACTGAGGGAGCTCAGGGAGGTCCTGGCGGGATCTCTTAAAGATAAATAAAGATCTTTAGAGACAGGAGAGGTTCTGCGAGATTGGAGACGAGCGAATGTGATCCCTCTTCACATGGAAGGGAAAAAGTGGGAAACTACACACCAGTAAGTTTCACATCGATAGTAGGAAAAATAATGGAGTCACTGCTGAAAGGATAGTTAACTTTCTAGAAGCCAATGGGCTACAGGATCTGAGGCAACAAGGCTTTACCAAAGGAAAATCCTGCCAAAGGAATCTTATTGATTTCTTTGACTAGGTGACCAAAGAACTGGATGAAGAGCGTGCGCTAGATGTAATCTATTGGGCTTCAGCAAAGCCTTTGATACGGTCCCCCACAGAAGACTCGTGAATAAGCTGAAAGTGCTGAACTGAGGACCAAAAGTGGTGAACTGGATAGGAAACTGGTTGACCAACAGGTGGCAGAGGGTGGTGGTAAATGGAATCCGCTCGGAGGAAAAGAAGGTGAGCAGTGGAGTTCCTCAGGGGTCGATGCTGGGGCTGATTCTGTTTAATATATTTGTGGGACATATTGCTAAAGGGTTGGAAAAAAAGGTTTGCCTTTTTACGGATGACACGAAGATAGCCAATAGAGTGGATACCCTGGAGGGAGTAGAAAGAATGATAAGGGAACATTAGAAGAATGGTCGAAGGTCTCTATTTAAAATTTAATGTCAAATGGTAATGGTAAACTGGATTTCTATCTCGCTATTACCTCACAGTTCTAAGTGGGTTACAACTATTTAAGAAGCCAGTTTCATTTAACTGGGAAAAAGGGGCATAATAACAAATTTAGTAAGAATAAATAGTAATCAGTAGTTAGCGTGGGATACATATTTCTGAAACAGAAGTATTTTCAAATTTTTCCTAAAAAGAATATAGGACTGAGAAGATTTAAATATAGGTGAAATCATAGTCCATTATCTTGCTGCTTGAAATGCCAACCCTAATTCAAAGAAATGTAATCTCTTTTTACCGTTTGATGATGGAAAAGAATAACCTACAGTACCAGTACGTCTTGTTCTTAAAGCATAAATAAATATAAAATGTGAATATAGATAGTCTTGTGCCAAGCCATGTAAAAGCTTAAAAAGAAAACACGCCAATTTGAAATAGATTCTAGCCTCGATAGGCAACCAGTGTAATGATAAATAACTGGAAGTGATCCTATCAAATTTAGACAATCCAAAAATCATTCGAACTGCTGTATTCTGTATAGTTTGCAGTCTCCTCACCAAACTTTTATTACATCCTAAATAAACCAGATTACAATAATCCAATTGAGAAACTAAGAAAGACTGAACCAGTATTCTAAAATGATCTTGTTTGAAATAGTTCGCACGCATCTCAATTTCTTCAACAAGAAAAAACATTTCTTTGTTAATGAAGAGACCTGTTCCTTCACGGTTAAAGCACTATCAAGAAACACTCCTAACAGTTTAACTGTAGAAAATTCAAAGGTAGCTTGGTTAATAGTGATACATACAATGTAGTAAATAATATGCTGAGAAGGGATAACATTCAATACAATATACCTTAATATAGTGCACATATTTATTGCAATAACATATTTGCAATGACTATTACAGTTTCACAACATCTTTAAATAACTACAACTGCCTGGATAAAGGTAAAATATCCACAGTGTGAAAAGTCCACATGAATGATCTTTCTCCAATATCTTCTCAAAGGACCCCTTTAAGGCAGTTCCTTAAATCTACTTACTGCCACTTTAGTCTCTCTCCAGTGTCCTCTCAAAGAACACCAATATGTGGCAGTTTCTTTTGTCCTCCTCTTAACAATCACACTGTGTTATCCAATTAACATCCAAAGCAATGTTCGTCACACCAAACCTTGGTCTACTCAAACTTGAAAACTGAAGAATAAAACAATGCAGTAGCTTTTTCCACTCTGGAATACAGTCTCCGTAAATGTGTAGCTTTGACTCTGGCCAAGTTTCGCAACAAGCTTTCTCAAAAGGCACGCTATTTTACCTACAAACATATGTGAACCACATCAAAGTCTGTATTCACAATCCCTTCTCTTCAATCATGAATATATAGTAATAAACGTGATATTATGTTATAAACATCTTACGAAGCAAATATGAATCAAATCTTATTGCAGCGACTGTTAAACCCAGACAGGGCTCCAGCCCAAAACGCATCTCGTCTTTCGGTGGTGCATACTCATGTCACCAGAAGACAAGTTTTTATGCAAGTGATTACGTGCATATGTCATAATTCTACCTATCCCATTCTATTTCCCTATTCAGTCCCCCAGGATGGGTTGTGTTCCACGAATATACGAACCATTGTTCCCTATGAATTAACCAATCCGGATTCAATTCGTCATGATGATGTGACTTCAATAACACTACATACTTTAACTCCTGTATGAAATGATTATACTCATTCCAATGAAGAGTTAAAGGGGCATCCCTCTTATGAGTCCTCATATTACTGATATGTTCCCCTATTTGGATTTTGATTTTTCTGGCCGTTTGACCAATATAATAAAGTTCGCATGGACATGAGATACAGTACACAACTCAGAGTTGCAATCTGTTCTCGAATATAATTGTTTCCCAGAATGAGGGATCTGCACAGCATTAGTTTCCACTGCATACAATACAATCTCCACACTTAAAATGGCCATTACCCCCTACTGGCAGGAATTGAGACTTAACAACAACTCTCCCAAATTTTTCCCCCTCCTATATGCAAACTTGGGATATTCCCTGAACACATCAAATGTTCCCAAAACATGCCAATACTAAATTAGATGAGAAAACACTGTATGTTCCTCTTTTTTTTTCACTTACTGAGATACACGTGTTTTGTAACAAATTAATAGCAAGCAGGTCTTAAAGCCAGAATATTTTTACATGGCCTCTTGAAGCAGATGATAGCATCACCACATAGAAAACTATTTGAGAGCTCAGGATTATAAAATCTACAGGCTTGCGTTTAGACACCAAGGGCTCCTTTTACTAAGGTGCGCTAACAATTAGAACACACTAAATGCTAAGAAGCGCATAAGAATAAAATGGGTCTCAGCATTTAGTGCACCTTAGTAAAAGAAGCCCTAAGTATATATAAAAGCTCTGAATTACTATTTTTTAAAATCCTTAATCATACATTTTTGCTGACAATAAACATTTAGTGCAAATACTTGTTTCTGGAGAAATGTTTCCCAACATCTACCAGCAACTCTGTTCCAGCATAATAAAATTCCATTCCAAGCTACCAGAAACATACGGAGTTTTGGAACAAAATACTTAAATCCTGTCCCATTTACTGCAGCAAACTGTAGACTACATGGTTTGCCGGTATTTTTACGCCATGTGACAAGAGTGCTCCTGCATTTTAGTGACATGTACAGACACATACATCACAACAGGAATATACACAAAGCCATATTTTGCTGTACCAGTTGGTTATACCCACTCCAAGCAATCTCGAAGCTAGAAAAAGCAGAAGACAGCTGTAAGTAGGCACCTGCTCCTCAGACTGGCAGCAGCATGGCTAAGCCTAAGGTCACACTTGTCTGCTCTTCATACCAAACAAAAACATTTTTTCACATATATTAAAAGATATGCTTGTATTAAAGAAATAAACTTCAACACTGTCAAAATCAAGATGCCAAAGGAGACTCAAACAGATGAAAAAGGACAGCTTTTGTCCTATAGAGAAAATTTTGAAATTAATATAAGCATCAAATTAACTTAAATAAAGGGGATGACAACCCTCGTACTAACCGCATCTACATTTTCATTATTTATTAGGGTTTACTTATTGTCTTTTTGAAGAAATTGGTATTCAGCAAGAGTAAGCCAAACATAAGGAATGGACAGTAAGGCAGTAAATACATTTAAACTATACATTATAATATAGTATGCTACATACCTCAGCACATTCTGCTGGATTCTATATATCGCGCCTTAATTTCTGCACAGAAATCGAAGCGTATTCTATAACAATGCGCATAACTTAATTGGTTAACTAGCTAATCAGCACTACCAATTAGATATTAAGCAATTATCTGCACTAATTGACATTATTTAAGATTTACACGCAGAACTTGCTAAGCATATTCTGTTATGTGGTACATGTAAATTCTAAGTCACATAGTTAACAAGGGAGTGTGGCCATTGGCAGGGCATGGGCATTTCTAAAATCTATAAGCGTTGTTATAGAAATCACCCACTCCACCTAATGTAGGCGTCGGGATTTACGCCAAGTAAATTGTGGAGCAAATGGCCATGACTAAATTTGGTCACATGGAGAGGCACTCAGCGTATTCTATATACTGTATGGAAATTTAAGCCTTTTCTGCAAAATTTAGGTGTACTTTACAGAATACATCTAGGCATATTTTTTTCTGCGCAAAACTTTCAGGTACCATATATAGAATCTAGCCCATTATACCTTAAAAACATCCTACCTGACAGCAGGATAAGCAGAGGTGGAACATAGACATATAAGACAGAGTAAAGAGAAAATAAGGATGACTCACTTAAGGAAATATTGCACATGGAGTCAGAAAAAATGCATGAAAATCTCAGCCAGTGTAACAAGTCCTGCTATAGTATGTGCAGCTGGTTGTTAGTCTTTGTGTATGTGTCTTCCCCACAGTCCCAAATTAAAAACTAGGATGAGTCAGGTTTCTGCCATCTTATCTAACATGCTTTGTTTTGGTCTGTCTTTATTCAACAGTGTTTTTTTCCTACCAGAAATTTATCAGGACCAGCACAATCACTTGATTTTTTTTTTTTTGTTACTTATAGTAAAGATGGAGTTCATGAGGTTCTGCTTTTTTCATTTGATTGATCCTAATTAACGGTATAAAACTGCATGATATGACTTTTAAAGACTATCATGATTTATGCATGATTTCTCATCAGTCCCCTGTCTGAACTGATTCTTATGTGAACAGCTGCCAATGATTTTTGTGGCCTATATTCGTGTCTACTCTTTCCTGCATTTCTCTCTCTAAAAGTAAATAACAGTTCAATAGTAGTAAACTAGTTTCTAGGTGTCTTAATTCAAGCGAGCATGACTACAAAACCAAGTGTACAACCTAAAATATACTCATGTCAAGAAATGTATCTGGGGAAAAGAGGCACAAACTTAGCACTTAGGAGGAGTAAGAGTTGAGCAGAACCGGAAAGAAACAGGATTGCAGATCTTGAGCTAGAACCAGCAATCAGTGTGCAAGACAATGGCATAGCTAGACATGAACACAATGTTGCCCAGAGGTTGGAGAGCCCTTTCCCCCTCCTTTTTGTTCAAGCCAGGGAGCAAAAGAGGGGGTGGTGGGGAATATATGGAGGGGATATCTGGCGCAGGAACATATATGTGGTAATGTGGTGTATAGGGCAGGGAAATGTGGGGGAGGGCTTTCTGCTGAATGAGATCCTGAGGAGGGTGAGTATGGGCTTGAATATGTTGGGGCAGGAGTATAATGTGTGGTAGTGTATATATATGGGGCATCTGAGGCAGATGTGCAGTAGGGGTATAGAGATATAGTGGAAGGTTTAGAGGAACAGTCTGCCTCATTCATCCCCCATCGGCAGATAAAAGTGGACGGGATTTGATATACCACCTTCAGCAGTCATAATCAAGTGGTTTACATATTATATACAGTAACTTATTTTGTACCTGGGGCAATGGAGGGTTAAGTGACTTGCCCAGAGTCATAAGGCACTGCACAGGGAATCGAACCTGGTTCCCCAGGAGCTCAGCCACTGCACTAACCATTAGGCTACTCCTCCACATATACCTTTCAGTTTGGGGCATATGCAGGAGGTCCACATGGCAGACACTATTCTTTCTTCCAGCACTGTTGTTGCACTACTTCCAATCCTCAATGCACCCAAGCAGCAGCAGAAGAACCTAAGTGCCTCATCTCTTACTGCTGCAAGGAAAGGTCTTGCAGTATGAGCTCTCAGATTTAATGGATCATATTGTAAGGCTTGGTTCTGTGGTAGTAGATGAGCCACTCTGTGCTTCTGTGGCTGCCCAGCTGCACCAGGGATGGAATGCTGGGATTGAAGGCAACACAGCAACACTGCTGGATCTAAGTACCATGTCTGCCATGCTGACTTCCCCACATACTGCTACCATTACTGAACACTGCCCTTCAAATTTTGAGACACCTGCAAGTGTGGTCCTCCAGCAGCAAGCAGCATCTGGTTCTTGGGCAGCTTTGCTCAGTGGTGGTCATGCCACTAGTACAGAAGTGAACATACTCTGGAGATCAACTAGAAATGCAGGTCTAAAACTGATGTCAAGCAAGCTGCAAGGCTGGAACAGGTGAAAAAACAAGCTAGAATGCAAGGACGGGAATCAGGAAACAAGTCACCAGGTGAAGCAGGAAATGTAAAAGAACCATTAACTACAGACCTGAAGTAAAAATTCAGTAAGAAAGACTGTGTATAGAAAAAAAAGGTAGCTGCAAACTATTTCCTGCTTCCCAGCAACCCCTTTTAAAGGGCTAGCAGCCAATTTCTAATGGCTAGGGGATGGCCTGCAGTTCTCTTGCATGATGTCATCTCCTTGCCTTGAAGTTTTTTTTGTGAACTGCAGCTGAGAAGCTTGAAGCCTCACCCCTTATGACATCATCAATACCTGCCACTTACATCTGAATTCTACATATTGCACCCAGTATTCCCACGCAGAAATCCAAGCGGATTCTTTAACAATGCACATAACTTAATTGACTTAACAGCTAATCAGCGTTGGTAGCAGCACTTGAGCAATAATGAGTACTAATTGGCAATATAATTAGAATATATGTACACAACTCACTAAGCATATTCTGCAAACGCAGAGCAACTAAATTCTAATGCACGCAGCCAAAAAGTGGAATGGGTTATGGGCAGGGAAATGGGCATTCATGGGCGTTCCAAAATTTACACACACTTATAGAATATGCCCCTCTGCACCTAAATCTACGTGCCGTATTTACAAACACGTTTTCCTAGGTGTAATGGATGCATGTAGTTCTAGGCGCTGGGGATATCAACTAAGTATATTCTATATACCCACACCTAAATCTAGGTACAGACACTGACAGCGGCTATGCTCTGCTGGAGCCACTCAAAAGCTCATCCCTTGCTTTGACTGGGAAGCAGCAGGGGCCTTAGGTGCTGTTGACGAGAACGAGTGTGCTGGGGCTGAGCCTGAGCAAGCACCCCTTCTCTACTTGCCAAAAGATCTCAGATGAGGAAGCAGATGCAGAAGGCGTCCGGCGGGAGAAAGAAGAGATGCTATCAGTGTGTTTCTTGATTTAGTCAGCGACCTCCTCAACCTTTTCTCCAAAAAGGATATACCCTCGGCATGGGGCATCCGCCAACCTCTGCTAAATCAAAGGTTCCAAGTCAGAAACACGCAGCCATGAGAGCCTGTGTATTGCTATACTCTGGGCAGAGATCCTGGATGCCATGTCAAAAGTGTTATGGTGCCCCTGGCCAAGAACTTACAACCCACCTTATGCTGCTCGGCCAACTGGCACACTGACTTGGCCTGCTCCGGTGGGCGAGAGTCAGCCAAGTCTAGAAACTTGTGCACCAAGTCCCACAAGTACAAGCTCATAAAGAGCTGATAAGACTGTATATGGGACACAAGTATTGAAGCCTGGAACATCTTGCTCCCAAAAGAGTCCAAGGTCCTAGCTTAAGGCATTGTCTCTAGAACTCCTGGCTCTTTTGAGGGCGGATTCCACCACAATGGAATGATGAGGCAACTGGGGCTTATCAAATCCAGGTGTGCTGTGAATACGGTACATTGGGTTGATCTTCTAGGGTTTAGGGACCGACAGAGTGGATTCCCAATTCGGGACGAGGACTTCCTGGAGTACCTCGCGGAGAGGGACAGTCATAGCCTCCCTAGGAGGAGACTTGTAGTCCAGGACCTCAAGCATCTTGGCCCTAGGCTCATCCTCCACTTTCAAAGAAAACGGAATGGCTTTAGCCATTTCCTTCACAAAGGAGGGAAATGAAAGGCTCTCCGGAGGAGATTTTCTCCTTTCAAGCGACGGGGAAGGTTCAGAGGGGATGCCATAAGACTCATCCTCCGAAACGTACCCTGTTTCCTCCTCTGTCTCCCAGGAGCATTCCTCTTCGGTGTCAGATAGCAACTCCTCCTGGGAGGGCTGAAACCAAGCCTGCCTCGACTTAAGAGCCATACCCTAGAGAGAGACTTTGAGGAGTCTGCTCCTGCCTCGACTCCAGTGAAGCTTCCTCCACCATCGAGGGGGTACCAGCTTGGGTGCAATTGACACCGGAGCCACATGCAACATCAGCATCAGTGGCCGCACCACAGCTTGAGGGCCAAGTGGGTCCGCAATGAGAGGCAGGGTAGGTGCAAGCACCCCCGATGCACGTACACACCATTACATGGTCATGGGCATGGTTTTGAGTTACGTGTGTAATTATAGAATAACGGTGCTCCATTGTAAATTTAGGAATGGGAATTTGCACCACATTTTTGTTGGCGCAAATGGTGTTGCCTAAATCTAAACACAACCTCTCTGCTTAAGCGTTATTCTATAAATTGTGCCAAACGACTTATAGAATACCACTTAAGCATTTTTTGCACCCATTTTTACACTACATTTATAGAATTCACCCCTATATAGCGCTTACCCCGATACCTAAATTTATAGAATTCACCCCCATATAGCGCTTATCCCGATACCTAAATTACAAGGGCTAGATCTACCTTCTCCCACTAATTTTAGGCCCATTGCAGGTATTCCATTATTTACCAAGTTGTTAGAAACATTTGTAAGTAGGCAACTATCTTAGGGGACCTACTAAAGTGCGGTAGACCTAATGGGGGCTTACCAAATACTAAAAGGGCACTACCACGGGGTGTGCTGAGGCATCCCATGGTAGTTTCTTACTCAGTGCACGCTAATCTCACAATGGAAAATATTTTTATTTTCCAGCATAGGAGGCGTGTCCATGGGCAGAGAGTAGGCATGCCTGCGCTGGGTAGCAAGGCCGCCAGGAGGAGGCAGGGGGTAAAATTCCCCCGGGCCCAGCCTCTGAGTGCCGGGATCCCTCTCTCCTGCTTCTGGCAGGACCTGGGTGATCGCGTCCCAACAGGAGCAGGAGAGAGAAAACGCCAGTGCTGGGGCCTCTGGTTTGGTTGGCGGGTGTCCCCATGTCTTGCCAGCAGAAGAATTCTTCCACCAGCAATGTTCTTCAGTCCGCTGCATTGCCTGCCAAGTGACTACTTTTCCCCTCAGGTCGCACATGCTCGGTTTTGAAACCAAGTATGCGCAACGTGAGAGAAAAATGAGCCGCAGGCAAAGGGCAAGCAATGCAACAGACAGAAGAACAGCACTGGAGGAAGACTTCTGCTGGTGGGGCCTGGGGATCCCTACCAGCCAAAGTATTTGGAGTTGAAGCGGGGGGGGGGGGGGGCCGCAGCAACCATGGGAGGGCAGTGGCGATCGTGGGGGGGCAGCAGCCCCGTGCCGGGCACGGCTCAGTCTCTCGACGTCCCTGCTGGGTAGCGTGGGCACATTACTATGCGCTACCCAATTGGAAAGGCCCTTATCGCCTCCTAAATAGGTGGTGGTAAGGGCTCCCGTGGTAATGGCCATGCACTAATGGGGAAATTAGCATGTGGCCATTACAAAAATATGGCAAGGTGGCATTTTACCACCACGTTAAAAGTGGCTGCAGAACAAAAAAAACAAAAAAAAAGCTGACCACTTTTTAGCACAGTTTAGTAAAAGGGCCACTAAGAATATAGAGCAATTTTCGTGCTTACATCATTCACAATTTGACTTCAGGGCTCAACATAGTACTGAAGCACTGTTATTGTCCCTGACTACTGAAATTAAAAAACACCCAAGTCAGGGAAAACAGACTATACTACTTCAGTATGATGATAAAAAAAAAAAAAAAAAAAAGAGAGCAGTTTATGTTGTATTGATTAATATATTTCAACATTTCACTACAAACTGTGAGTATGCAATCGGCATTACAATCAGGAAATCCATAATAAAATAAGGAAAAAAAAATCTTTAAGGCCTATTCGTCCACAATTTAAGGAAAATTAGATTCCAAGAATTCAGAAACATAGATAACAAAGTATTTAAGAAAATAATCTAACGGTTACTACCTCGGGTTAACGACCCTAGCCTGCTATTTATGGAGGGCATACAACATTCATATCTACTCTAGCGTCAAGAAATTCTTTTAACTGTTTTGGGTCTACAAATTGAAACTGTTTACCCTCAAGCAGTAAATTACATGTACAAGGAAATCGTAGTACAAAATTTATTCCCAATGCCAACGCTCTAGGACGCTGCTCCAAAAAGGCCCTGCGCCTAGTTTGTGTAGGCTTTGAGAGATCTGGAAAAATACGGATCTTTGAGCCCATGAACAGATTTTCTAAATGTCTTAAGGAAAGTCTTAGTATAGCATTACGATCAGGCTCCAGGACAAAAGTGACCAGCATAGTTGACCTCTGGGTAATAATTTCCAGTGAACTCTCGAGGAATTAAGTCAGATTCATTCCGTCTCCCACTACTGGGGGGTTTCCATCACCCCCCTTTGGGTTCCAGATGTAATAGGCCCGTGTTATGGGGGGTAACGAGTCCTTATCCATTCCAAGAATATCCACCATATATTTTTTTACCATTTCAACAGGTGGAATTAGAGGAGATTTAGGGAAGTTAAGAAACCTAAGGTTAAGTCTCCTAGCCTGATTCTCCAAATACTCCATTCGTTTGTGCAGAAAATTATTATCCTTAACCAATGCAGTTTCTAAAGTTCCCATTTCTTGCAATTTAGTATTCACATTTTCCAGTTTCGAGGATTGCTGTGCAGTCACTTGCGCTTGAAGTAGCGCAGCTTCAGAAAGAGTTTTTATATTGTCAGTATTTTCTTTTAATGTAGTTTGCATAGAGGTTTGAATGTTATAAACCATGTCCCATAGTGACTCTAATGTCACAATTGCTGGTCTAACCACGCCACTATCACCAGGGAGGGATTGAGTTTGAGCCTCAACATGAGTTAGTCTAGAAACAATGTCTTGAGGTAATACCTGTAAAGCTGATTGAATTAATGCCTCTCTTGGTTGGAGTCCATTCTCTGTCGCTGCAGACCTTCCCTCGAGCAGATTAGGTTGAACCCCATCGGTATCCGTCACTGCTTGGGCTGTTAGCAACTCCCTCCCAGGCTGAGGCGGAGCAATGCGCTCCACAGGGCTCAGGGAAGCCCCATTAGCGCTCTCAATCGACGCCGACGCATCGAGAGTTACAGAAGGGGTCGAGGTTCCCCGAGGACCCGGTTGTTGCTTCGGGAATTGCAGGGTCGTCTGCCGCCACGCCGAAGATGTTTCAGGAACCGAGGGATGTTCCTTAACTTTCCCCCTCCGTTTCCCCATCGAGAGAGACGAGGCTACAGCGGTAGCGAAGAGGCTGAACAACGGAGCTACCTCGAGAGCCAACTCAGGTGCGTCCGATCAGAGCGCCATCTTGGAATCCCCCCATAAACTGCTCTCTTACTGAATAAATTGAATAAATCAACTTACGCATCCAGTTTTTCCTACATAAGTACACAACCGTGGAACGCATTACCAAAAGCCTTAAACAACGTTCAACCACCTAAACTTCCGGAAATCACTAAAAACTAACCTGTTTAAAAATGCATACTCTACCAATCCAACTTAAATGCCTGATCTCTGCAACACAACAAAAGTACATAATGGACATAACACAACCCTGCCGTTGACTGTTCCACATGAACTCTATCTTACCACAATATCACTTTGTATTTGTTCATACCGGAGTCTGCGAACGCCTCTCCGGGCACTATGTAAGCCACACTGAGCCTGCAAATAGGTGGGAAAATGTGGGATACAAATGTAACAAATAAAATAAATTTAAAAAAATAAAATTGAGTAAAATTGGGATAGTTAGTCCTATTTTGGATTAGTTTAAAGATTTATTTCTTAATCAAAATTGTGTTTGGAAAAATTATAAATTTTCTCAAAATTGGCACACGACTTGTGGAGTGCCCCAGCCCTTATCATCTATGTTTGTTTACGAGTTCCTTAGGACAAATTTTATTGACGGAACGTTTATTCTCTTATGCCAATGATATATTAATGTAAATTCCAGTTTGCGCCACATTGAATGATACAGTTGAGAGAATTTTTTGCCATTTGAATAAGATTCAATGCTCGGCAAATAACTTACTCAAATTAAAGGCTAGTAAAACAAATGTTCTTTGGCTTCAGAAACCAACTATCTCAGCTTCTTCTACAATTGTATTATCTTCAGGCAAATCTTTGCAGATCGATGGTAACTAAGGGGTCCTTTACTAAGGTGCGCCAAAAAGTGGCCTGCACTGGTGTAGACGCGTGTATTGGGCGCGTGCAGGTCCGTTTTTCAGCACACCTGCAAAGAAGGCCTTTTGCTTTGGCCGAAAGTGGACGTGCGACAAAATGAAAATTGGTGCGCATCCATTATGGCCCCGAGACCTTCCCGCCAACCATTCACTTAGCGGTAAGGTCTCATGCGTTAACTGGGTAGTAATCATCAGCGCATACAATGCCGATTATCGTCCAGTAGCGCTGTGCAATGGAAAATAAAATATATTTTCTGGCACGCGTAAAAAATGAAATTACTGCCCGGGCCACGCGGTAGTTCCGCACTGGCACGCACTGGGTATGTGTAGGTGCCTACACAGCTTAGTAAAAGAGCCCCTAGGGTTCTGGGAGTCGTTTTAGACTCTCTTCTTACCTTTGAGACTTAGATAATTAACTTATGGAAAAGGGCTATTTAATGATTAAGAAGCCATGTTTGGTGAGATCGTATTTTCACAAACATCATTTTGCCCTTTTAGTCTAAATACTGGTATTATCCCACTTGGACTATTGTAATTCGCTGTATTTGGGATTAAATTCTAGACTCTTACAGAAACTGCAACTGATACAAAACATAGCAGCTCGGCTAATTTTTCGCAATTAAAAAAATCATATTTCTGATCATTTTTGTAAGCTCCATTGGCTTCCCTTACAAACTCATACTGTTTTTAAAGTTGCTTGTACTATTATTTATATACTAGTAAAAAAGGCCCATTTCTGTTTTAAAGGAAACGGGCGCTAGCAAGGTTTTCCTTGGAGTGTGTATGTTTGAGAGAGAGTGTGTAACAGAAAGAGAGTGAGACTGGGTGCGAGTGTGTGTGTGAGAATAAGAGTATGTGCCAGGGTCCCCCCTCCCCCAGTCTGTGTACCAGTTGCAGGGGGGTCCCCCCTCCCTCCTTTTTTCCCAGTTGCAGGGCCCATCCTAGTTGCAGGGCCCACCCCCTCCTCCTCCCTCCCTCCCAGTTAAAGGGCCTCCTGGTCTCCCTCCCTCCCAGTTGCAGGGTCTCCCTCCCTCCCTCCCCTCCCAGTTGCAGGGTCTGTCTGTCTCCCCCCTCCTTTTGTCCTCCACATTTTAAGGCACTGACTTTCCAGTTGAAACACCTTTAGACTTGTTTCAGATGGAACAATTTAAAAACGACAATGTGAAGCAGCAGCTGGTTTTTGAATGTATACGAATGACGGCTGCGTAGGGTAGTGGAAACAGAGATTAACCAAAGGGCTTCGTTGCTTACCTTACACTTGCTTTGCTCACTTCCACTCCTGTGTATGAAACGTCCTGCAGCATCTCATAGGTTTGCTTGTTGTTTTTTGAGTGAATGGGGATGACGGCTGCGCTGGATTCGGTCCCGCTGCCCTTTCCTCCCCCGTCTTCCGAGTCAGCAGTGGACCCCAACCCCCGCCCTGAGCCCTCATTCGCCTCCTCAACATTGTACAGTCGCCGCAGCCGCTCGCTCACCGTCCTCCCTCTTTGTCCTCTCTGACAGTCCGAATCCGGACTTGGAGAGGAGAGGGAGGGTAGCGGCGGTGTTTTGAGGGCGGTTAGTATGCGCGGGTGGTTCGGGAGGTTGGCAGCCAGTCTCGAGCGATTCCTAGGCAGGGGGAGGAGTAGGGAAACACGCTCCATGTGTTTCCCTACTCCTCCCCCTGCCTGGGTCGCTGTTTGCTGCTGGCTGGGTCGTGCTTTGTTGCTGTGCGTCGGGCTGGTGACTTCACCTGAGGCGCAGCCAATCAGTGGGATTCCTGATGTTACCTTGATCTACAGCACCTAGAAGACCACGGCGGAAGCCAAGATCCCAGGCAGCTTCCAAACGTTGTAGATGAGAATTATTATATAGGATTAAATGCAAATTCATTACATTTGCTGATTCAACTTTTGTCCCAGTTTTTTCCCTTCATCTTGAGTACATACGTTCTTATTAAGGTATCCAACTATTAAAAGTTTACGTTTTAAACAACAACTTGATTCTATGTTTCTTTTCAGGCAATTTCCATATGGAATGAGCTACCTTGTATGTCAGAGTGGTACCAAATTATGTACAATTTCAAAGGAAATTGAAAACTTTATTTGATAAGATTTAGGACTTTTTATCTTGTTAACATGTTTATTTTGATGTATTTTTATATTCATTCATGGGTCTTGAGATTTTTTTCACAGTTTTCCGTTTTAGTTTTTTTCAATGTAATTCCTCATATTTAATAAATGAGTTTTTTGGGATATAAGTTGCCTAGACCTCCAGCTGGGATTTGTGCGGTGAATAAGTTTCTCATTAGATTAGATTAATTTTCTTTGGTCCTGGCTTGCTCCAGTTCCTCATTCACTCCATCCTAAATTCCTGATTCAAGCCCATGCTAGAGTCCCACCTCAGCATTCATTGGGCTTCTAATATTGAAATCCTGCACCCAATTTTGCTAACAGAGCTTGCTCGCTCAGCCTAAGTCTCCACACAGAGTGGGTACCTGCTGGTTTAATTGGAAAATAGAGTGACCTCCCAACTTAAATTCATACAAAATTCTCCATACTACACGAATCACAATCAGGTTTTCGACCTGCACACAGCACTGAAACAGTACTACTCACCCTAATAACCAAGTTCAAACAAGAAATTGCATTTGGAAAAAACATACTTCTGCAATTCGACCTATCCAGCGTATTTGACATGGTAAACCACGATATCCTCACAAAACTAATGGACCAACTAGGGATCGGTGGAAATATCATTAAATGGATAAATAGTTTCATCACCACCAGAACCTACACCAAGTCAAATCAACCTCATCTATATCATCCGCGTGGTCCTCACAATGCGGAGTCCCCCAAGGATCACCCTTATCCCCGATCCTCTTCAATCTTATGATGATTCCTCTAGCTAAATCCTTATCCAAAGCTGGTCTAAACCCCTTCATCTATGCAGATGACATCACCATATTCATCCCTTTCAAATCCAACCTTGCAGAAATCTCTGAAAAAATAACTACTGGCATGAACATATTAGCTTCCTGGGCCAATGCCTTCAAATTGAAATTGAATAAAGAAAAAAACTCAATGCTTAATCCTATCATCAAAACACTCCACTCTACTCCCAACCACTCTGATCACTCCCGATGTTACAATCCCGATATCTGACAATCTAAAAATCCTAGGAGTAACATTGGACAACCATCCGATTCTGGAAACTCACGCAAAAACAATAACGAAAAAGATGTTCAACATGATGTGGGTACTGAAAAGAGTAAAACCATTCCTCCCTCAAAAAACTTTCTGCAACTTGGTACAATCCACAGTACTCACCCACGCCGATTACTGCAATAGCATCTTCATCGGTTGCACTGCCCAAATCCTGAAAAAACTCCAAACCGCCCAAAACACGGCAGCCAGACTAATTTTTGGTAAATCACGATTTGAAAGTGCAACACCACTCCACGAAAAATTACACTGGCTCCTCATCAAAGAGCAAGTAAACTTCAAAATACACACACTGATCCACAAGATCCTCCATGGAGAATCTCCAAGCTACATGACCAAACTAATCGACCTCCCAGACAGGAACAGGACCAAATCCTCCCAAACATATCTCAATTTTCACCTTCCTAATTGCAAAGCCTCAAAATACAAAACCTACTACGCTTCCAACTTCTCCTTGATAGGCAGTCAACTCTGGAACGCCATACCAAGACACATGAGAACAACCAACGAACTTCTACCCTTCCAAAAGTTGCTGAAAACATACCTCTTCAAACGAGCCTATTCGAACGACCCAACTTAATTAAAGTACCCAAACCACATCACTAATCCAAACCACTAACATTAACCACACCTTATCATGCCCCATATCCCTTCATCTTCTCATTCTCTTTACAACTTGTTATCTCTGTAAATTGACGTATCCATACATTGTTATCTCTGTTACACATTGTACCCATTTATTGTAAGCCGCACTGAACCTGCTATCGAGCGAGAAAGAGCGGGGTATAAATGCTACAAATAAATAAATAAATAATTTTGACCAGATCCATTTTGTCCTCTGTTGACATATGCTGCCACACCATGGTATTGTCTGAATGAACCCAGCCCATCCGGAGGAGGAGTAGCCTTATCTTATGGTTAGTGCAGTGGACTTTGATCCTGGGGAACTGAGTTCGATTCCCACTGCAGCTCCTTGTGACTCTGGGCAAGTCACTTAACCCTCCATTGCCCCTGGTACAAAATAAGTACCTGAACATATGTAAACCGCTTTGAATGTAGTTGCAAAAACCTCGAAAGGCAGTATATGAAGTCCCATTTCCCCCCCTTTCCCCTAAACTAAGGGCAAGAAGTATTGGGTACCCACTGAATGGCTCTAGTTTCGAGACTGCTCATAAACCAATTCACCACTCTCCTAGATCTTCAGTCTTAAATGACCTAGCCATGATGAGTTCTCCAGCCTCTGTCACATCCATGAGCATCAGCCTTCCTTGTTTGTTTCCTGCTGAGCCACTAAGTGCAAAGATGGCTCCTTAGCAGAATCCAATACTTCCACAGCTCTTTCCCCTACTCCCAACACTGCCAATAAATACAGAAACGTTTTTTTTTTAAACACTACTGCTATTCCATACAACAAACAATGCTGGGTTCACCATTGACTTAAGCATGGCTTGAACTGTTGCAGTCACTCTGTAGGCAACAGTGGCATGCTCCTGCAGCTTTGGATACTACAAAAAAATAAAAAAGTAGAGGGCACCACCCGACAAACCAGTTAAAACATTTTATTTAAAATTTATCTCCTGCTTATGTAGATAATAAAAACAAATAAAACAAAAGGTATCACCTTATTTATCTTTTTTTTTTTAATTGGACTTACAGTAATATATTTTTTGACTAGCTTTCAAAAGCAGAGCCTTATTCCTACCTGGCCTGAAGGTTCTGCCTTTGAAAACTTGTCAAAAAATGTATTACTGTAAGTTAGTCCAATTTTTTAAAAAAGGTATCACCTTATTTTCCTTTCGTTTTATTTCTATTATCTTTAGAGTATATTAACATAGCAACTACACCGTTTACATAAGGAACAAGAACATAAGTGTGCTAAAGAAATGAGGTAATGAAATTTAACCTGAAATGACACTATTGTTTCAACTCTGAAAACTAAAGACCAGTGGATCTCTGTCTGATGCCAAAGAAAGTGAACAATGTTTTTAATTCTTCCCCCCACCGCCAACTTTGGCACAGGTTGGCTGAAGCTAGATTCAATATAATTATTTTTGCTTTCAAGAATTGTGTAATACAGGGTGTACAAAATATGGAACACATACAGAAGGGTGTTTAACATTTCTAAAGTACAGCATGAAGTAATATCTAATTTTAATAATCATAACGTGGTAATAAAACTAATTGATAAAGATGAAGCCACTGTTAATCAGAACTATGATTATATTAATGAGATTTTGACAGCTTTCAGATAACATGCTACAAAAGCTGTTTCCTGACCCAACTATAATTATAAAAACAGATCTGAGATTGAACACTGATGGCTTTGAAAACAGTTTGAACATTCAACAACTTGTATTCTTATGTCAGTTACCTTTTATACCAGTTTTATATACTTTACCTAACATTCATAAAATCAACAAAAATTTCCCTCCCCATTACCCCAAGGACATCTGTTCATATCAGCAAAAGGCTCACACTTGAACTGATATCCATTTTTGCTGATCCATTTTTTTAAAGATCATTTGTTGATTTAATCTTTTGTTGACACCATAGATATTACATTTTATTGTATCAGCAGCAGCATTTTGGAAGTATTTGAATTCCATTATATTAGTACATAAGTTAAATTTTTGTATGCTAGCATTCATCAAGATGTTTTCAAAGTCATTAGACAGTATTACTTTCACAGGAATTTATAACCCACCAAAACAGGTGAGTCTCCTTAGGTACTAAACAATATATAACATTGAAACAAATGATTAAAATGGATGACTAAATCAGACAAAAAAAAACCATCAACAAACTAATTTGAAAAGTCATCAAGTCATGAGGTTTTGATTGGGCTGGCTTCTGTAGCTGTAAAACACACATGGTTTGTTTTCTATTTGAGGGCCAGATTTCTTTGCAAATCTTGAGTACAGCTATGAGGCTACAATGGCCCCTTTAACTAATTCATAAACTGATCCCTGTCAACAAGAATGAACTAAAAATTTCCCATTCTGTTTTTTTTTTTTTTTTTTGGGGGGGGGGGGGGAGGTTAACATATGATCCTCTTATGGCTTAGAGATTTGTAGATTTATTTATTTTTACTCTGGAAAACACAATTATAATTTTTTTATGGCTTACTTTCTGCGATCGGAATATTCAGTCATTTATCAATTTTTTGGTTCAAAAAATGGTTTTCCCTAGAACATCTAGAACACAGATCATTCAAAAGAATTTACATGTAGGGCCCTGTTTACTAAGCCGCGGCGCTGTAGTCGAGCTAGCTTTTTAGCACACGCTAACGATAGAGACACCCATTATATTCCTATGGGTGTGTCTAGCGTTAGCGTGTGCTAATTTTTAGCACACACTAAAAAGTTTGAAAGCCTACAGTGTGGCTTAGTAAACAGGGCCAGTAGTGTCTTCATTTTAAGAAGTTTATCTTTAACCAGACATTTTAAGGTTCAACAGTATTCAATCTGACCAATTACTCAACTCATAAAAAGTTCACACAAAAAATGGACATACTTACTCATTTACGACACTTTACGAACTGTGGAAAGTTTGTTTTGTTGTTTATGTAGTGGACAGACAACTAAACTGCTTTATCTCAGAATGTCAAAATCATCACTACTTTTTGAATAAAGTGGAGAGAATCTCTGATGGTTACATTTACAGTAACAACCTTCCTTGAAGTTCATTAGTGTGCAAAATCTCTAACCATGTTTCTCCTATAAGATGTGATAAAAACCCACAGAAGGAACTAAGATGGTTTTTCTGGTTGGATTACATTCTTAATGGAGATGTTGAAGTGGGTATTTTGTTCTCAAAGGGATGCACTTTATATTTAAAAACCTTTGTTCCCAATAGTGAATTGGTTTTTCATTGTCACCTGCCATCAATTCACTCCTTATATTGGAATTAGGACTGCAATTCTGACGTGGGCTCTAAAAACTAAGGTTATTTATAGCTATTTTGCATGCTGTTTTAGATTCTTTAATTCGTAATTTTTCAATTTGTATTTTGCATTTCTTGTCTTTTCATTACTTTTTATTCTTTATTTTACGGCTGCACTTGTATGTAATTTATTATTTTCCCCAATGCAATGAAGGGTTAAGTGACTTACCCAGAGTCACAAGGAGCTGCAGTGGGAAAAACAAACATACCTTTAATCATTCAATTGCAATTAAAATTTTAATTGAAATGCAGTGCTAATTGGAATATTTAAGGTTAATTTGTCATGTTTTTCTGTTCCAAGACTTTATCCACAAGAAAATCACAAATTTGCTTTAAAATGTTCTGCTTTACTTATCAATCTGAATTTGTAGAAACTTTTTTTATATATACTCTAGAAAACATGAGTCATAGGTCATCCTGATACAGCAAAGCACTGGCCATCATTTGACTTATTTTTGAGATTGCAACACCCAGTAAAGCACACATTTTCAAGACAATTTTTTGGAAATATTTTTGGAACCACAGAAGTTAACTTGAATGTTGGATGATTGCTTTTCACATTCAAATAATGGTAGTTTTTATTTTTTTCCTGACTGATGAACAATAAAAATAACCTAAAGTCTTGGCTGTATTTTTTGACAGCTCAAAAAAAAAAAAAAAAAAAAAAAGACTATTTTGTCTGAGGTCTTTTCCTCCTTAAGTTAAACCCATTTTTCTAAGGCAAGGGATGTAAGTAATTAGGTGAAACTTTGATTTTCCACTGGAAAATCTCACCAACACCACTGTATTTTTGGCCATATTATTCTCCCACTATAATTAGCACAACACACCAGTGAACTATCACTCATTTCCAGAAGTAGGTATTTGTCTTTGCCATCACCATCCTTCCAAAAATTTAAAGCAATCACTATCCTGTTTAAATTGTGTTCTTGTTTTGGTTCCTGTATTGTCATAAGAACTGCAACTGATACAATCATTCCACAAGTTCATAAAGTGAGCTGCAGTCAAACTATGCCCAAGTTAGGCAAAATGAATAAAAACATTACCCACTTAATTTGTGGGTACAAGGCAGATATCCATGTTGTGTCTCCTTTTAGCTTTCAGAGTTGAAATAATAAAATGTCACATCATTATCAGTAAATCATCATACAGCCGCTCAGGCTAGCATCTATAACTAGTTAATACATATACATTTTTAAAGTAGTACTTCAACGCAACTGACCAAATATGACATACTTAGGGGCCCTTTTATGAAAAGGCAGTAGGGCTACCACTGAATTTGAACACGGCAAGTCAGCCCCTACTGTCGGGCTCGCCTAGGAGCAGGCTTGATATTCTCATTTGTGGGTGACACCGACCCACGTTGCCCAGTCCGGGACTTATGAATAGCATAAGTAGAGCTTTGTGGAACACAAGACACACTCCACCGTTCATGCATGAGTACCTTACCACCCACCGCAAGAACGCAGTCTCCTCAGTTTTATACTACAGCAAAAAAGTAAAGAGAAAAAAAAGGAGATAACTCCAAGGGAAGGTAGGAGGGATTGTGAGAATATAAAGCCTGCTGTGCTCAGAGAATACCTGCTGCAGGTAAGTATCTTTGCTTTCTCAGAGGACAAACAGGCTTATAGATTCTCATGTGGGAAACCCCTTGCATTCAGGCTCACCAAAAATAACAAATATTGGTCAATTGGGCCTCGCAATGGCGAGGACATAACAGAGATAAACCTGAAACTATGTACAATCTAAATGAGATCGAAGTCTGGAACAGAATAAAACGGGCCTAGAAGGATGGAGTTTGATTCTAGACCCTAAACAGACTCTACAACACTGTCTGCCCAAACCCACTGTTGCATAGAGTATCCTGCTCAAGGCAGTAATGTGATGTGAATGTGTAGACTGAAGACGACATCACAGCTTTGCATATTTCTTCAATGGAGGCCAACCTCAAGTGGGCTACCAACGCAACCATGGCTCTGACATTGTGAGCCGTGATATGACCCTCTAGGGCCAGCCCAGCGTGGGCATTTGAAGAAAATGCAATGTGCTAGCCTTCTGGAAATGGTGTGTTTCCCCGATGGTGACCCCCATTCTGTTGGGATCAAAAGAAACAAAAAGTTGGGCGGACTGTCTTTGGGGCCTGGTCTAAGCCATGTAGTAAGCCAATGCTATCTCTCGCAATCCAAGGTGTGCAAGGTGCTTTCGCCCGGATGGGCATGAGGTCGGGGAAAGAATGTTGGCAAGACAATCAACAGGGTCAGATGGAACTGACACCACTTTCAGCATGAACTTAGGGTAGGTGCAGAGGACTACTCTGTTGTGATGAAACTTAGTACAAGGTGCATCCACCACCATAGGCGCTGAGTCCGTGGGTGCTCAAGCACCCCCAATATTTTGGGACCCAACCAGAACGAAGTGGAACTACGGCTGGCTCAACCCAGTAAGCAGTAGTGAAAGCAGCAGGCTCACTTCCAGTCTTCCCTTCCTTCTCAGTGTCCCGCCCTTGTGGAAACAGGAAATTACATCACAGGAGGGCGGGACATTGAGAGAGAGAGGAATGCTGGAGGCGAGCCTGCTGCTTTCACTGCTGCCACCGCAACATGAGGTAAAATAAAAGTTTTAAACTTAGGGCAGCAGGAAGGAAAGGAGGGCTGTTGTGGGAGAAGAGGATGGGGCAAGTGAGCAGAGGAGAATCGCTGGACATGGATGGGAAGGGAGGGCAGGGGAGTGGAGAAAGCTGGGCATGGATAGGAGGGCAGGAGAAAGAGAAGAATTGCTAGATATGGATGGATGGAGGGGAGGGCAGGAGAAATGCAGGACATAGATGGAGCAGAGAGAAGACAAGAAGGAGATGCACATGGATGGAGGGGAGGGACAAGAGAAGTGCTGGACATGGAGTGGAGGAAAGACAGAGGAAGTAGATGCACATGGATGGAGGAGAGAGAAGACAGAGGAAGTAGATGCACATGGATGGAGAAGAGAGAAGACAGAGGAAGATGCACATGGATGGAGAAGAGAGAAGACAGAGGAAGATGCACATGGATGGAGGAGAGAGAAGACAGAGGAAGATGCACATGGATGGAGGAGAGAGAAGACAGAGGCAGATGCACATGGATGGAGGAGAGAGAAGACAGAGGAAGATGCACATGGAGGGAGGGGAGGAGGAGAAATGCGGACATGGATGGGAGGGAGGGAACAGCAAGGAAGGAGATGCAGTATGGATGGAGGAGAGGGAAGAAATGAGGGAAGAAGATGCATACTGACAGAGATGAGGGAAAGACAAAAAAGGAAAAGAGGAGAAAAACTAAACATGGATGGAGAAAATAATCAAAAGCTGGATCCACTCTATACCTTCTCCAGTCAAGTCAGTGAAGGACCCAGCTTTCACCTATGGATGTAGGGCAAGATATGAAGAAAGGAGGAAAGTAAAGAACTAAATGGAAAGGAAGCCATGGAAACGGAGTTAAGAGAACAGATACAGAGCAGCAGAATCAGAGACTGGGGCCAATGTGATCAGAAAAACAAATTCATCAGACAACAAAGGTACAAAAAAATTTTATTTTCATTTTAGTGTTTGGAATATGTCCAAATTGAGAATTTACATCTACTGTCTTATTTTGCAGTGTATAGCAATGTGTTTCTTTCTGTTTTTCTGGTATTGTGCTGCATGCAGAGTCTAGCTTCTTAGGATTTCAGGTTAATTTTTGAAGAATTTGAAGAGGGGCTATCTCTGTTCTGCATGTGTGACTGCAAGGCCAAGTGTCTGAATAGGGATCTGTTTGTTAGGTTCTGAGATTATTGTTTCAGGTTTGGAAAGACTGTCAGCGTTGGCATGAGTTGTCCAGTGCTTCCCCAAGTGGGACTATGACTCTACTTTTGGGTATTCAGGAACACTTGGTGGAGCAGGGCATCTTGGCCTCGCAACACCACTTCCTTTATAAGGTTGTTTTGCTCATCAAGAAATTGATTATGTCCTATTGTGTGGCAGAAGATTCACCACCACTATCTGCGGCTACCATTTGTCAATGTTATTTATTTGTTACATTTGTATCCCACATTTTCCCACCTATTTGCAGGCTCAATGTGGCTTACATTGTGCCGGAGTGACAATCGCCGTTTCTGGATTAAGAAATATAAAGTGATATTGCATAAATGACAAGGTAAATTACAAAGTAGTTTTGCATTAAAGTTCATAAATGATAAGAGTAGATTATAGAGTAAGTTAGACAATCAAATATAGAAAGTTCATATCCTGCATGAGGAGTAGAGTGGTAGTAATGCGTAACGTTCATTAGGGCTGCGTAAATGAAGCTGTCAAATGTACAGAGTTCGGTTTTGTCTAGTTTTGGTGGAGTTTCGTTTTCTAGTATTTAGGATGGATCATTGTGGGATGCTTTTTTTTAACACGTTGGTTTTCAGTAGTTTTCGGAAGATTGCTACGTCGTGCATTGTTTTTATAACATTTGGTAGTGCGTTCCATAGTTGCGTGCTTATGTAGGAGAAGCTGGATGCATATGTTGATTTGTATTTAAGTCCTTTGCAACTGGGGTAGTGTAGATTCAAGAATGTGCATGCTGACCTTTTTGTCTTCCGGGTTGGCAGGTCTATGAGGTCTGACATATAGATCAGGGCTTCACCGTGAACGATTTTATGGAGCAGGGTGCAAATTTTGAACTCAATTTGTTCTTTTAGTGGGAGCCAGTGTAGTTTTTCTCTTAGGGGTTTGGCGCTTTCGTATTTCGTTTTTCCAAATATGAGTCTGGCTGCTGTGTTTTGGGCAGTTTGGAGTTTCTTAATGATTTGTTCTTTGCATCCGGCATAGATGGCATTGCAGTAATCTAAGTGGCTTAACACCATTAATTGTATCAGGCTGCGGAATATTTCCCTTGGGAAGAAAGGTTTTACTCTTTTGAGTTTCCACATTGAATGGAACATTTTCTTTGCTGTGTTTTTCGCATGGCTTTCTAGTGTGAGATTTCGGTCTATTATAACTCCGAGAATTTTCAGGCTCTCCAAAACCGGAAGGGTGTAGTCTGGGGTATTTATGGTGGTGGGTTTGTTCATGTTATATTGTGAGGAGAGGATGAGACATTGTGTTTTTTCTGCATTGCGCTTTAGTTGGAATGCATCTGCCCATGAATTCATTATTTGGAGGCTGTGTTTGATTTGTGATTTCTGTTAGATCATGTTTGAACGGGATGTAGATCGTGACATCGTCTGCATAAATGTAAGGATTGAGGCCTTGGTTGGATAATGATTTGGCCAGAGGAGTCATCATTAGGTTAAAAAGGGCTGGTGAGAGTGGTGATCCTTGTGGTATTCCGCATTCAGGTTTCCATGGTGATGATGTATTCGAATTTGATATCACTTGGTATGTTCTTGCGGTTAGGAAGCCATTGATCCATCCAAGTATGCTTCCTCCAATTCCGAAGTATTCTAGGATGTTCAGTAGTATTTTGTGGCTGACCATGTCGAACGCACTGGACATGTCAAATTGTAGAAGTACACTGTTGCCAGTTGCAATTGTTTGTTTGAATTTGATTAGGAGAGTAATTAGTACTGATTCGGAGCTGTGGTTGGATCAAAATCCTGTGATTCATGTAGTATTGAGAATTTGTTTAAATAAATCGGTAAGTTGCTTGGTTACCATACTTTCCATTATTTTTACTGCCAGGGGGATTGGATGCTACCAGGTGGTAGATAGTTCAGTCAGTTGTTCAGAATGTTGTCCTAGGGCAGTGGGCTTCGTGTGTTTGGGCACTGTGCCTTGTGAAGCATTGTTATGATGTGGATGAGTAAGTCATCAGTAATCTCAGAACTCAGTCCAGCTGAGCGAAACGGCCTGTTTTGAACCCTGCAACTACTTAGACAGTAGACTCATTTTGAACACCATTCATTTTCGATTTGGTATTGTTCTGTTCTTATTGCTTTATCTGACTGTTGCAATAAAATATATTTTTAAAAATCAAAACAAAATGAATGTAGTTTAAGACTATTTCTTTTTTTGGTGGTAGTAGGTAGCAAAAGAAAATTGGGTTGCATTCATTCAGCACCCCCAATCATTTTGAAAAGATGGTTCCTATGTCCACCACTAAGGCCTGAAGCTCACTGACTCTACAAGCTGAAGTAACAGCCACCACAAAAAAACGACCTTCCAGGTCAAGTACTTCAGATGGCAGGAATTCAGTGGCTCAAAAGGAGCTTTCAACAGCCACGTGAGAACGATGAGATCTCATGCTACTGGAGGTCTGACATGGGGCTTTGACAAAAGCAAACCTTTCATGAAGCGAACAACTAAAGGCTGTCCAGTGATTGAATTACCTTCTACACGCTGATAAGCACTAATTGCACTAAGGTGAACCCTTACGGATTTCATCTTGAGACCAGACTCTGATAAGTGTAGAAGGTATTCAAAGCAGAGTCTGTGTAGGGCATGCAAGGGGATCTTGGGCATGGCTCTCACACCAGAAAGCAAACCTGCTCCATTTGTAAGAATAGCATCTCTTAGTGGAGTGTTTCCTGGAAGCCAGCAAAACCCGGGAGACACCCTCCGAAAGACCCAAGGAAGTGAATTCTAGGCTCTCAATATCCAAGCTGTGATAGCCAGAGAATGGAGGCTGGGATGTAGAACAGACCACTCGTTCTGCGTTATGAAAGTTGGAAAACACTCCAATCTCAACGGTTTTTCGGAGCACAACGTCAGAAGAAGGAACCACATCTACCAAAGCCAGTAGGGCGTGATCAGAATCATGGTTCACTACCTCACTCTCCAGATAGACCCATCATGGCAGCAATTGGGTCAGTTTTAGAACCCTTGTCCACCTTTGTTGACAGATTTTTAAGACCGAAAGTTTCACAGATTACCTCCTATATTGGAGACTTGGCGGATATCAATACACTTAAAAAGATTCAAGTAGATGGTGATGTATTACTGTCACATTTGACACAGAATCATTATACACGAACATATCACAGGATGAAGCTACTATAGTCATTAGAGATGACCTGGCCAAAGAATGCTTCTGCCAACGCATCCCAATCAAATTTATAGTTGAACTGGCAGCTGTTGCTCTGAAGAGGAATTTCTTCTGTTTTGACAGTACCTTCTACCAACAAACCAAAGGCACCGCGATGGGATCAGCCATGGCCCCATCAGTGGCAAACCTTTATGTGGCAGCTTTTGAACAAGAATTTTTTAGACGACAACAATGGAGTGAACAAATTTTATTATGGAGAGGTTACATAGATGACATCATCATAATCTGAAGAGGAACTCTAAGCTTTTTACACAACACTGAATGGTTTTAATGACAATCTTAAATTTCAAATGTCTTAACAAAAAATCTATTCCATTCCTGGACATCAATATTATATACGAAGGTGGCACATTTCATTGTAACTTATACAGATGGCTTACTCCGTTTTTTTTAATCTGTTTTTTTTTTATCTCCAATTTTTTCATTTTATGGGCTGGTAGGATCCATAATTTATTGTTCTGAACCATTTCCATTAGTTTTTGTACAATTTTAGAAGCTTTTATGATGTTCTACATGCATTTTAAGGAATCTCTAACACTCTGTTTCATCTGCTGTTGGAACGCATTGATGACGTCATTGGACTGAATTGATATGATTACATAGTAACATAGTAAAGATCATTTATTTTAATTCTCTTTGCATTCCACCACAATTTTATTGTTTCTAAGTGGTTTAGCATGCATATAAGCTTGGTTGATACAGCATGTTTTCTTTCACTGCAACCACAGTGTTTTGTTTTGAGCGACTGATCCCAGAATCTGTAAGTACGTTTAGAACTTTTTCTATACTTATTTTATTCCTTAGCCCTGTTAGACAACTTTTATCTTTTCCGTGGTGTTATTTTTTTCTTTTTTAGAGCTTTTATGTTTTTACAATCACACCAGCCTGGTTCATTTCTAAGTTTTATATCAGCTGGGTAAGCCTCTCCATTTGTCTTACTGTTTTACTATTGAACATCGTTTTTAGCACCTAGACATCCAGTGTTTTAACATATTTAAGAGTTTATCTGATGTTCTTAGAGCTTTTTTATGTATTCGACTTAAACTTTTAAGATATGTACTATTAACAGTTTTACATGATTTTATTACCTATGTACTTAAAGAATTCTCAGCTTGAGGTTCCTCTGAATGTTCCTTTGGTGTTTTTAGTTTATTTATTTATCATGTCTTTTATATGTTGTTTTTAGATACTGAATGATTTTATTTTATTTTCATTTATAGTGACCTATTGCCCCTGACGAAGCCATTTTTATACCGTCGAAACATGGCCATGCCGGGCATTTTATGTTAAATACCTGGGAGCTTTTAATCTAAAAATAAAGACATCGTTTTTTACAAGGTCTGCCTCATTGTTTAATTGTCCATATTGGATTTGGCGAACTGACTGCCTTGTTGCTTTCTGACTCCTGAACTGTTAGGCGTCATGTCCTTCTCTCCTTGGAGAGAAGTTTTAAGTTACCAAGATGGAGACATTGCTGACTTGCTCCCCAGCAGAACTTTTCTTCAAAGATGAAGAAGTGCTGGAGGACTACATCAGTCACTGCACTGAAGCAGTAAAACTAAGTAAAGGTCCATTAGGATGGATCTTCACTCCTCCACACTCTTGGACTATTGTCATTATAAGAGGGCACCTAGAGGACTAAGAATTATGAAAGCACTGAAAATGTTTGATAATGATTAAGTATTTCTTAAGCATTGGGAAACTATTTTAAACAAATGTTCATTAGATCTGATGGTGTTAATAAGACTGCTAAACAGAAATGTAATGAAGTTAAGGAGGATTTAGATAAAAAGAGTTAGCATTTCTTAAACAGAATGACGCTTGTTTTCAGCTGTTATATGAAGATTATAAGAAAACTGTGGATACATTTACTAAAGAACTTAAAACCGTGAAATTTGAAAAATTTAAAAGAGATGAACAAGATTATAAGATTGGTAAGATATACCCATGGCAGAAAACAAGAAGAAGTAGAAGTAGACCGGTACCAAAGAATAATGTTAAACAAATTCCCAGGCACGTTCCCCCTAGCCCTAAGATTATTAAAGAAAGAAAAAGAATGCATAGTGCTTCAGATGAAGCATTTGGTCCTTCTGCCTCACTTTACACCACTCACCTAGGATGAGCATTCCCAAGAAGGTTTTTAGATGAGACAACTCTGGAAACAGGACAGAACAGTCAGGAGAGGCAGAGAGGGACATAATTGAAAGGGGCGCCCAAGTTTTCCTGAGGACATCCTTGCAGGACGTCCCGGTGAAGGGGCAGGAAAACCCGTATTATCGAAACAAAATGGGCGTCCATCTTTCATTTCAATAACACAGCCGGGGAAGCCCAAATCGCGAAATTTAGGTCGTCCTTAGAGATGGTCGTCCCCAATTTTCAGCCATAATGGAAACCAAGGACGTCCATCTCAGAAACGACCAAATCCAAGTCATTTGGTCATGGGAGGAGCCAGCATTCATAGTGCACTGGTCCCCCCTCACATGCCAGGACACCAACCGGGCACCCTAGGGGGCACTGCAGTGGACTTCAGAAATCTACCATAGCCCTTATGGGTGAAGGGGGGCACCTACATGTGGGTACAGTGAGTTTTGAAGGGCTCACATTTACCACCACAAGTGTAACAGGTAGGGGGGATGGGCCTGGGTCCGCCTGCCTGAAGTGCACTGCACCCACTAAAACTGCTCCAGGGACCTGAGTATGATATTTGAGGCTGGCATAGAGGCTGGAAAAATATTTTTTAAATTTTTTTTTAGGGTGGGAGGGGGTTAGTGATCACTGGGGGAGTAAGAGGAGGTCATTCCCGATTCCCTCTGGTGGTCATCTGGTCATTTAGGGCACATTTTTGTGGCTTGGTCGTAAGGAAAAAAAAGGACCAAGTAAAGTCGTTCAAGTGTTCGTCAGGGACGCCCTTCTTTTTTCCATTATCGGTCGAGGACGCCCATGTGTTAGGCACGCCTCAGTCCCGCCTTTGCTGCACTTCCGACACGCCCCCGTGAACTTTGGTCATCCCCGCAACGGAAAGCAGTTGAGGACGCCAAAAATCGGCTTTCGATTATGCCGATTTGGGCGACCCTGTGAGAAGAACGCCCATCTTGCGATTTGTGTCGAAAGATGGGCGCCCTTCTCTTTCGAAAATAAGCCTGAGAGGGATCAACACTACTTTCAGATGAGAATGCGAGATGTGAGAATCTATAAGCCTGCTTGTCCTCAGAGAATTATATTTATACTGTAAACTGCCTTGGTGGTTCTGCCTAGAAGCCAGTATATCAAATAAAACCAAACATGAAATAAATAGTCACTATTCATAATGTAGAAAGGCAAATAGTGGCACATCCCAGGACCTTATACTGGGATTGGTGTGATATGGAGAAGTGAGCAATAAAGGAGGTAACCAGACTTGCGGATGGCAGAAAATTGAAAGTTGATAAAGCAGAAGCCAATTCTGAGGAGCTGCAGGACGGTCTAAATGAAATTTAATATGGACAGTAAGAGCAGGATTAAGACATAAAAAAACTAGGCAAGTGCCCAAATGTTTAGGAGAGGCTCTCTGGGCAAATTTTTAACCTGGAAAATGTAAATTGTTTTTTTTTTTTAAATATGTTTTGTTTTGGGTTTTTTTGGGGGGGGGGGGGGGTGATGTAGTACAAAGATTGCCTGCAAAGGTCTATTCTCCCCACCTCTTGTGCATCATCCTACATTCAAGAGTCAGCAATTAGTGATTCTTACCTGCTGTTTCCTCCTTTGCTGGATTTCCTCTGCAGTCAAATCCATGCACAGCCCATTTGAATGAATTTTTTAAATGTATGTACATTAAAAGAGGGCAGTGGCATACCAAGGGGGGGCAGTCCGCCCCAGGTGCACGTCGCTGGGGGGGGGGGGGGGGTGCCGTGGCACGCGCCTGTTGCTTCCTGTTCCAGGGCAGACTCAGAGGGAGCAGTGAACACATGCGAATTACGAACTCGGAGACAGGGCAACAGGCGCGCGCTGCGGCACCCCCGCCCCAACAGCGTGCACCTGGGGTGGGGAGTGTCATTTTGCCGGGGGGGTCGCGCTGCACCCGGGGGGGCCACCCCGGGTGTCAGCTAGGGTTGGAACGCCACTGAAAGAGGGGGGTCCAATGTGCTTGTTTGCCTAGGGTCCAAATCAAAAGGTTATTCCTGCCTTATTTACAAGGATAGGGAAAAAATTTCAGCATTTGGATACATATAGTTAGGATCCATATTTAGATATCACCACTCAGAAAAATATATTTGAGTCAAACAATATATCAAAATCCTCAGCTCAATGTGTAGCAGTGGTCAAGCAAGCAAACAAAGTTAGGAATAATTTGTAAAGGAATGAAAAATATAATGGAGATCATCATAACACTTCTAACCTGAATGTACCTTCAACACTGAACCTACCACCAGGTTGGAAAATGTGGGGTATAAATGCAACCAACCAATCAATAAATAAACATTGTGCGACAGTCTCATCACATCATCTCAAAAAAAAAAAAAAAAAAAAAAAAAAAGATACAACTAGAAATGGAACAGAGAAGAGAAAAAAAAAGGGATAGAGGGGATGGAACAGCTCCCCCCATGAAGAAAGATATTCAGATAGATAAAGGCCCTTCACCTTAGAAAAGAGACAGCTTGAAAGGAGATGATGCAGAGGTTTACAGAACCATGGATGGGGTGGTCAAGGCATCTAGCATAGCTGGGTTTTAAAACAGGTCCAGTCTAATTCTTGGAATAAAACTCTATCCCCATTATTAGCTATGGAGACTTAGGGAAAGTGACCACACATTTCTGAGAGTAATCAACAAGTAATGGTATCTGCCAGGTTCTTCACAATGAGATTGGCCACTGTAGAAGATAAGATACTGGGTATGAAGGACCACTGATCTAACGCAACATGGCACATCTTAGGTTCTTAATTCATTCCACATAGCCACCAGTGTTAATAGGCTTAGTATAAACTTTTACATACCTCAGAATATATTATGCTTTCTGTATACCTGTTCTACCTAACTGCACTGGGCATATAAATAAGCCTTGGGGAGATATAGCATCCTGTAGAGATCACGTAGGAAGCTATCTGTTGCTAAACTACCATAACACCAAAGGGACTGGAAGTCAATTTGGATTATGTACATAATAGCTCATCTTTTGTGCAAGTTTAGCACCATTATCAAGGATGCAACTAAGTTCCTTCAGCTTGGAGAGCAAGATTCTTTCCTTGAATGATGCTGGTTGTACATTAATTCAAGCACAGAGCAGTACATACTTTACCAAAAGGTTAACAGGTTATGTGTTCATAAGGAGTAGCAGTAGTGGCAAAATCCCGTAGAGGCTCAGGTGGTGGAATAGTGAACCAGATCATTCTTCACAATATCCAAAGACAACCCTCAAGAATTTCAAATTCAACTCAGTAACTGGGAGCCAGGGGAGGGGGCACAGCAGGCCTGAGAGATGCAACCGAGGTGATTCAATCAGAGCAATATCCTACCCCCAAGTTTATTCCTTCAATTTGATATATTGCTGAATCTTTGAAAGTAAAAGTGATTCTTGACGAAAAGGTGGGGAGTGATCCACCAATACTCCTGAGGAACTGTTGTCAGACAGAAACTAAGATCAGGTTTACCACAGTAGCATGGGACCCAAGGTAGTCATCCTGATTCTTCCCCCTCTCCAAAGGAAGCCAAATTGAAGAATTAGGGACACATGCAAGTAGAGTAAGGGGATAGACAAGATAGTGGAGGGGAGGCAGGGTAAACAGTAACAGAAAAGCTTAGGCAGGAGAGAGACAAGCAGAGCAAGGGAGAAGAAAGCCTAGGAGGCACTGCACTGGACTTCATAAATTGTTCACAGGTACAAAGCTCCCTTACATTGTGTGCTGAGCCCCCCCCCAAAACCCACTACCCACAACTGTACACCACTACCATAGCCCTTACAGGTGAAGGGGGGCACCTAGATCATTCATTTATCATTTATTCATTTTATATACCGTTTCTTATTGCTGGTGCAAAACAGAACGGTTTACATTTTTAAAAAATACAACCCATACATACAAACAAATAAATAAGAACTCCAATCATTGATAGAAAAGCACAGCAACCCAAAATGACAAAGAAAGACATACCTAGTATAATCTACAAATTAAATACAGTTAAGCCTAAACTTCTACACCTTCTACTATCATAAGTTCTGTTCAATACAGTTTGTAAAGAGAAAGGTTTTCAGAAGTTTTCGAAAGTGAATGTAGGACTTCTCTAATCTCTTTTGGAAGCCCATTCCAAAGAGAGGGAGACAGAAAGAAAAAAGCTGATCCCCGTGTAGATTCCCAATGAGCCTTAGTAAGCGGAGGAATGGCTAACCTATTATCTGTTAATGATCTAAGTGTCCGCACAGGAGAGTAGGGAATCGTCAAATTTGATAGGTAGCTAGGAATAAGTGAATGAAAAGCCTTATGTGTCAGAGCAAGTACTTAAAATTTGACTCTTGCTTCAATCGGAAACCAATGAAGTTGGTATAATAGAGGTGTTATTCTATCATCCGTCCGAGCCCTACCTAGATGTAGGTACTGTGGGTTTCTGGTGGGTTTTGGAGGGCTCACATTTACCACCACAAGTGTAACATATAGGGGGGGAAGGGCCTGGGTCCAACTGCCTGAAGTGCACTGGACCCACTAAAACTGCTCCAGGGACCTGCATGCTGCTGTGATGGACCTGAGTATGACATTTGAGGCTGGCAAAAAATATTTTTAAAGCTTTTTTTAGGGTGGGAGGGTGTTAGTGACCACTGGGGGACTAAGGGGAGGTCATCCCCGATTCTCTCCGGTGGTCATCTGGTCATTTCGGGCACCTTTTTGTGCCTTGGTCGTAAAAAAAAAAAACAGGTTCAGGTAAAGTCGTCCAAGTGCTTGTCAGGGACGCCCTTTTTTTCCATTATGGGTCGAGGACGTCCATGTGTTAGGCATGCCCAAGTCCCGCCTTCGCTACGCCTCCAACACGCCCCCGTGAACTTTGGATTGAAAGCAGTTGGGGACACCCAAAATCGGCTTTCTATTATATCGATTTGGGCGACTCTGTGAGAAGGAAGCCCATCTTCCGATTTGTGTCAAAAGATGAGCGTCCTTCTCTTTCGAAAATGAGCCTGTATGTGCTAACTGAATAGTGCATGATTAGTGTGTGAGCCTTCACCGCCTTCGTTTTAATGGTGAACTGCTGACTCGCACTGGAGGAGGAGGGAGGGAAAGATACAGAAAACATGCCCCTGCACTGGTGCTGCCGTTAGCAACGTTACTCAGCATGCAAACCTTAGGCACTCTAGGTTCGATTTTTTTTTTGTCACCATGGTGACTTGGCACCTGGGGTTTGTCAAGCCCTATGCTAAGGCAACCAAAAACCTCTGAGTGATGACCAACAAAGAAACAAACAAGAACAGGGAGTAGAAGAGCAACAATCCAAACTGCTGAGAGAAAAGATCAGTACACATTATTATAGGAGATTAAAATTGGTATGGGAGAGTCTTTTAACTCCAAGGAATAAGATACAAGTCATCATTCAATTTATAATCCTTGTACTCTCCTATAGCTCTGGAATGAGTTTATGTTATTAGACTTGATATACAGCTTTAAATACAGGGTCAGCAAAGCAGTTTACATACATTTTCGCAATTGTAGAATTACCTCTTCAATGCCTTGAAAAAATGAATGTACAAATGACAACGCTCATTTGTCTCTGTGAAATAAATTTACAAGAATCAATGCCAAGACTGTACATTCTTGGGCCTGAAGGGGTCCAATTGAAACAGATTACACATATATAAACCTTCAAGCTTACTTAACAGCATCAACAGACAGACATGCACAAAAAGCGTTGAAGTATGAAGGTAGATGTCCAGAATTCAGACCCATCACTAAAATGCTTGTCTAATTTCGACATGCAGAAGGAATCAGCGAGGATCCACCAGTAGGAAAGAAGAACAGATTTGTAAAATAAGAGAAAAAAAAAACTTTCAAAGAATTAGATCAACAAAAAAAGGAAAAGCAAGTGGTAAATAGAGATGGGCACCCAAAAACTGTGTGTTCATTTGTTTGTTTTTTCATTTTCAAACGAATGTCAAGAGTACACACTATGCAGATATAGCTCATGCTCTCTTTTAAAACATACACACTATTTTCTGATGCAGGCACCAACTACTGTGCATGCACATGCTATTAGGAAAGAGTGTAACTGTAATGAAAGCATGCACTAAGTGAGCATAGTGCACACCCTTGATAGTAAACAGTTTTTAACACCCATTCCTTGAGATAAATGTAGAAATTCAATGGGAAATACAAACTATTACTCCAGAAACATTAAGTAGACCAAAACTAGACATATGAATGCTTAAGGAGAGGCGATATATACACACAAATATCCGCAGAGTACTCAATGTGCAGCAAGACAGCGAAGATGACTCAAGTATGAGCGGACAATGTTCCAATCAGTAAAAACAGTTTATTGTTCTGGACTCAACACAGCTGTGTTTCGGCCAGGTAGGCCTGCATCAGGAGTCTATTAAAATAAACATATAAAAACTAACAAGTACAAAGGTACAACACAACATAAAAATGAAATAGAAAACAGAAAAAAAGTTTAAAAAGTTAAAGTTAAAAACTTTGACACTGTTCCTGAGATTAGCAATCCTTGATAGCAAAAATAATAAAAAATGATATGTATAAAAGAGAACATATAAATACCTCACATCAAATAGGATCATCCACTTGTTGAATCTAATGAGAACATTGAAAATGTACAAGTAATTCATATATAGGGTCCAATGGAACAATGTGACATAACTCATTATGCATAAAGATCAATATTTGATATAGATACAAAAATCATATAAAATCTACATTGTATAACAAAGTTTTTGTGATGCATAAATAAAACAGATCAAATAATACATGATGTGATCGTAAGTACAAATAAGATGTGTGATTGAACTATTGCTGAAAAACAAAAGTACTATGACCCCTGATAAATTGCATTTAAAATTCTCCATTTAAAAATGAATTTAAAATCTTCTATTTAAGAATGAACTTTTAATGCAACCATATGAATTGTGAGACTAGAAAGCAAAATCTAAAAAACAATAAATCATGTGTTCTATTATTACAGAAGTAGTGTTTAAATTGTGTATAATTAAATTAAACTTACTGTCCGTCAAAATGTTAGACAGTAATGAAGCAAACGCTCCGGTCTTGAGGAATCTGTGCATGAACATGGGCAGTAGGTAAATATAATCAGTATGAATGTATTATTGATGGAAAAGTGCCAAAATGGCAACAGAACAAATTAAACACAGTGTGCTGTGACTGGGCGTCAAAGTCACAACTTAAAAATGGTCATTCACCCCAACACCAAGCCATGAGTTTTCTGTTGGTAATGTGGTTTAAAAACGATCGATCGCCGTAACACCCAGCTGTGGGCAATGTAAATCGATAAGAAAACAAAAAGGGAGGTTTGCAATTTCAGCGTTTCACAGTCGAGAGTTTTTTGTTTTCTCAATTCAAGAAAGCCATATAGTTACACATCTCTCCTGGTTAAGCCACCAGCCACAACACAAGAGATTCATTTGACCCCTGATGCAGGCTTTGGTGCCGAAACACGGCCGTGTCGGGTCATTTTTAAGCTATCCACATTAAAGACTTCTTGATATCCTCTTCAAGCTGTCCTCACTTTTTTTGTCCATTGCAGTGTAAATCGATGGCATCAAATAAAATACTTCTAAGATAGTGGTAGTAAGTACCGTCATGTCAAACAAGTGCCACATGTGTCTCATTTGAAGAAATCTGCACAGTTCCCACAGAATAAACACCATGAATCAAGTGACACTAGACATGTTTATATCTGGACAGATATTAATATGTCGCTGAGGTGAACAGACAAACAACACATGAGAACTACTATGTACGCTTAGAAAAGGATCCTAGAACCAAAATACAAGAAGAGATTAAAGAAGTATTTTTATTAGCACATGATGCAGGATATTTGACGTCAAAAGAGAAAGACTTTCTCCTGGTGCCACACCCAGTAATCCCTACATTTTATATTTTAGCAAAAATACACAAATCTTTGGTGGATCCACCAGGATGACATATTGTTTCAGGCAATGGGTCTCTTCTCGAACCGCTCTCCCAATTTGTGGATTTTTTTCTTTCGACCTTATGTTCCTATGATGCCATCCCTATGTTAAGGATTCATCACATATCACTTTACTGGAAAAATTTGATGGAGACTTGAATGACATCATTCTAGTGACACTAGACATAGATGCACTTGACACCAATATTCCACAACTTGAAGCACTCTCAATCATTGAAAATACTTTGAGAAACAGGAAGATCCTACGACGCATCCCAAACTTCCTCATTATCACTTTTGCAACCTTTGCTCTCACACAGAATTATTTTGAATTTTAGCAAAACCTTCTATCAGATACACAGCATGGCCATGGGATCATCAATAGCCCCAGATGTAACCAACGTGTATGTTGCTCACTTTGAAGAATCATCCTTACCAATCGGAGATAGTGTTCTATAAAAGGTCTATCAATGATGTATCCCTCTTATGGAAAGGAGAAGAGAGCAGACTATTGGACTTTTATGATTGGCTCAACAGACAAGATAAGAACCTGCATTTCAAGATCCACTACGATATGCACCAAATTCCATATTTAGATATACTCATCACCAAGACTCTAATGTATATAAAAAAACCAACAGACAAGAACACATATCTTCACTTCCAGAGCTTTCACCGCCGGAGCCTCAAATCAAATCTTCCCTATTCACAATTTCTGAGACTTCGACGTCTCTGTACCGACTTTGAATTTCAAGCAAACAATGTCACAACGGTTTAAGAAGAGAGGTTACCCTCCGGAATGTATAACCAAAAGTGTAAACAAAGCAGGAACAGAAGATAGAAATGATTTGCTGAAGTCTAAACAAAATAGAGCCAAACCTGACTTAGTTTGCACTTTAAAATTCTCTAGATTTTCGAATAAATTTTGTCAAACAATCATGAATAATTGGCATATTCTAGAAACTCATCCATTTTTTAACAATAAGAAACTTGTAATAGCATATTCCAGGAATAAGAATCTAAAAGAATGCCTTGTTCCGTCAACACTACCAGAAGAGAAATCCACTGAAGATGTGTATTTAGGACAAACTAGTTGCAGCAAGTGCACGGTGTGCAAATATAGTTTTAACATTAAAAGAATTTGTGCACCCCAATACACAGCAAGTATTCCATTTAAGACATTCTACAAATTGCTACTCCACCAATGTAATCTATATCATGATTTGTCCTTGCAAACGTCTCTCTGTTTTATGGTCTATTGATGCTGTTAAGTAGGCTTGAAGGTTTATATATGTGTAATCTGTTTCAATTAGGCCCCTTCAGCCCCAAGAATGTACAGTTTTGGCACTGATTCTCGTAAATTTATTTCATGGACACAAATGAGTTTTGTCATTTGTACATTCAGTTTTTCAAGGCATTGAAGAGGTAACTAACTTTTTTAACTTTTTTCTATTTTCTATTTCATTTTTATATTGTGTTGTACCTTTGTACTTGTCAGTTTTTATATGTTTATTTTAATAGACTCCTGATGCAGGCCTACCTGGCCGAAACACAGCTGTGTTGAGTCCAGAACAATCTGTAATAAACTGTTTTTACTGATTGGAACGTTGTCCGCTCATCCTTGAGTCATCTCCGCTGGTTTAGGAGAGGCACCTGAAACCTAAGGAATGAGATAGTTGTACCCTAGGACAGTGAATCACAGACAAAATGGTTCACAGAAAGCCTGGTAAAACAGTTATAGATTCTGCAAGAAATAACAAGAAATAGTTACTCGTGTCATAGTTGGCTGCAAAGTTCTGAAGGGAGGAAGTTTCTATAAAGGCACAATAAATGTGGCATGTCTATCCTTCGGAAACATTTCAAACACTACATCACTGTACCAGGAAAGCACTGGCATTATTAACCATAAAAGAAGTATGAAGAATGAAGAGGTTATGGACACCTGGGACATTCCCAATTCCAACTGATATAAAGTTTGATGCAATCCGGCGTCACCAAGATCACACGACCTCTGTGAGTCTCATCTTCTGAATTAGACAGCCTATTAGAGGCCACAAATAAAATGCATAGAGAAGACCTGACGGCCGAGGCTAGAGAGGTGCATCTACCCCTTGCGCTTTGAGATGCTTTCGGTGACTGAAGTATAGCAGTACCTTTGCACTGAAAGCGGAAGTGAAGAGATCCATGACCGGAAGCCCCCAAGACTTTACAACTGCCCGAAACGCTACCTCGCCGAGAGCCCACTCTCCGGGATCCAGAGTGTTTCAACAGAGGAAGTCTGCCTGAATATTCTCTGTTCCCACTACGTAGGCCACTAAAAAAGCAACCAGATGCAATTCTGCCCAACTCATGAGCTAAGCTGTTTCCTGCTCCAACTGGCGACTCCTCATCCCTCCTTGCCGATTGACAAAGGCCACCGCTGTGGCGCTGTCTGACATGATGCAAACTGATTCGCTGTTCCGCAGAGGACGAAACACTTGTAGACCCAGACAAATCGCTCTGGTTGCCAAGAGACTGATCGAACAGGAGGTCTTCGACTGAGACCAAAGACTCTGTGCATACTGTCCCTGACAGTGCACTCCCCAACTCTTTAGGCTGGAATCTGTCATGACTACTATCCATTGCAGCGGATCCAAAGGCATTCCCTTGGATAGGCTGGACGTCTGAAGCCACCAGCAGAGACTGCTGCGCTACTGCGCTGGCAGTAGCACTTTCCTCTGCAGGGAATCCCTCTGCAGTGACCAACTGGAGAGCAGGGACTTCTGAAGAAATCTCATGTGTGCTCTGGCCCATGGCACCGCCTCTATTATCACTGCCATGGAGCCCAACATTTGCAGATAGTCCCTTGCACACCACACCAAGCTCTGCAAAAACTGTCGAATTAGCAATTGTAATGTGAGTATTCGGGCCTGTGTATGAAATACTCTACCCCACAGAGTTCAAAACACAATCCTAGATAATCCAGCAACTGAGACGGCTGCAGACAACTCTTTTGTGAGTTGACCACCCAACCAAGTGATTGCAGGAAGTGAATCACATGATCCATGACTTGAACACTCTCCTGGTATGACTTTGCTCTGATCAGCCAATCATCCAGGTAAGGATGAACTAGGATTCCCTCCTCCCTGAGAGTCACTGCTACTATCACCATAACCTTTGTAAATGTGCGAGAGGCTGTAGCCAGGCCAAAGGGCAACACCCAAAACTGATCATGCTTGCCCAACACCGCAAAGTGCATAAAACGTTGATGCATGGGCCAAATCGGAATGTGCAGATAGGCCTCTGTTAGATCTAATGCAGTCAAAAACTCTCCAACCTGAACTGTCACTATGACCAAGCAAAGAGTTTCCATACGAAAAGTGGATACTCAGAGCACAATTGACAGCTTTGAGGTCCGGAATCAGTCTGAAAGAACCCTCTTTCTTTGGAACGATGAAGTAAATAGAATACCTCATGGTTTCCAATATCATCTCTATGCTGACGACACCCAGCTTTATCTCTCCACACCAGACATCACGGCGGAAACCCAGGCCAAAGTATCGGCCTGCTTACCCGACATTGCTGCCTGGATGTCCAACTGCCACCTGAAACTGAACATGGCCAAGACCGAGCTCATTGTCTTTCCACCCAAACCCACTCCTCTCTCTCCACTCTCTATCTCAGTCGATGGCACCCTCATCCTCCCCGTCTCATCTGCCTGCAACCTTGGAGTCATCTTCGACTCCTCCCTCTCCTTCTCTGCGCATATCCAGCAGATAGCCAAGACCTGTCGCTTCTTTCTCTATAACATCAGCAAAATTTGCCCTTTCCTCTCTGAGCACACCACCCGAACTCTCGATCACTCTCTCATTACCTCTCGCCTTGAATACTGCAACCTACTCCTCACTGGCCTCCCACTTAGCCATCTACCCCCCCTTCAATCCGTTCAGAACTCTGCTGCACGTCTTATCTTCCGCCTGGACCAATATGCTCATATCACCCCTCCCCTCAAGTCACTTCACTGACTTCCGATCAGGTACCGCATACAGTTCAAGCTTCTCCTACTAACCTACAAATGCACTCAATCTGCAGCCCCTCATTACCTCTCTACCCTTATCTCCCCTTACGCTCCTACCCGAAACCTCCGCTCACAGGACAAATCCCTCCTCTCTGTACCCTTCTCCACCACCGCCAATTCCAGGCTCTGCCCTTTCTGCCTCGCCTCTCCCTATGCTTGGAATAAACTTCCTGAGCCCATACGCCAAGCCCCCTCCCTGCCCATCTTCAAATCCTTGCTCAAACCCCACCTCTTCAATGTCGCCTTCGGCACCTAACCATTATACCTCTATTAAGGAAATCTAGACTGCCCCAATTTGATTGACTGCACATTTTGTCCATTGGATTGTAAGCTCCTTTGAGCAGGGACTGTCCTTCTTTGTTAAACTGTACAGCGCTGCGTAACCCTAGTAGCGCTTTAGAAATGTTAAGTAGTAGTAGTAGTAGTAATACCGACACTGTCTGAGCTCCAAAGAGGGAACTGGACAAATAGCCTGAAGGTCGAAAAGCCTTTCCAGAGTATCCCTGACCACGCCTACCTTGAGGTGAGACCGGCAGGGAGACTCTAGGAAAGCATTTGGAAGAGGACACACAAATTCTAAGGCATACCCTTCTCAAATAACCTCTTGTACCCACTGATCGGAGGTAATCTAGGCCCAAGAAAAGTGCGCTAAGTGTGCTCCCACAGGAATTAGAGGCTGGGTGTGGAAACCTTCATTGTGCCGGATGAGTGGAAGACTGGAAAAATGCTCCTGCATCTCTGCCCCTTCTGTGAGTTCCTCAAAATGACTGATTTGTCCAACTCATCACCAGAGAACCCCGAAAGGAAAATCTACTGAGCTTAGACTTAGAAGCCACATCCACTGACCAACCTTGCAGCCAAAGCGACCATCTTACAGCTACTCCCAAAGTCACAGACTTAGCTGAAGCTCTCAGCAAATCATATGAAGCATCTGCCAAAAAGGCCGATTCCATCTCAGTCTTAGCCACTTCAACATCTATGACAGCCAAATCATCCCAAGATCTATCCAGACCAGCAAAAGCAAGCTCTAGCAACCAAGGAACCGCAAATAGCTGCCTACACTGCCAAAGCAAAGACATCAAAACTGCTCTTCAACAAAGCCTCCATATGGCGATCCTGAACATCCTTAAGCGCAGTGTCGCCAATCCAAGGGACCCATATTCCTTTTAGTAACTGCAGAGACTACTGCATCCACCACTGGAGGCTTCAGAAGGGATTTGTCCGAATCAGGGACCGGATAGAGATGAACCATAGACTTACCGGGTCTAAAAGAGATATCTGGCACATCTCACTGTGGCTGAATGACGTCCCTGATATCCTGGTGCATAGGAAAGGTCTTACCTGGCCTTGGAATGTCCTTTAATAGGAGATCCACCTTCTGTCCCTCTATGGCAGGGGGCTCCTCTTCCTCAAAATGTAAAGTAGTGGAAACCAAAGAAATTAGTTCCTGCAAATCTTCTTTGTGAAAAATTCTAACCAGGGAAAGATCCTCCCCCGGGAGAAGAGACTCAGCACCTGAATCTATATGACCAGAGTCTTCAGCAACATGTCCTTCAAATAAGAAGTCTTGTTCCTCGACAGAGGGCATCTCCTAGTCTGGATCAGAACCCAGGTCTCCCTAGAATGCTTAGCCAAGACCAGCTGACCTTCCACAGACCTTTTCACTGAAGCTGAAAGAGGGTCTGGTTTTTTGCAAAAGAAAAGCCTTGTACATTTGCAGGACAAATTCATGAGCAAACCCCCTTCTGACCCTGCCGGTAGAAGAGTTAGACTCCCTGCAGGTTGCTGTATTGAAACAACTGGCAGAGAAGGCAAGATGGCAGTGTCCCCCCCCCCAAAAAAAAACCAGAGCCACAAACTTGTCCTTCCCTTCACCCGAATCCTTACCCGCCAAGGTAGAAAAAGCGACGGCCAAAGCCAGAAGGATGCTTGGGTGCATAAACCAGCAGGGAAAAGAAGGTGATAATGCCGTTGTATAAGTCTCTGGTGAGGCCTCATTTGGAGTACTGTGTGCAGTTCTGGAGACCGCACCTACGGAAAGATATAAACAGGATGGAGTCGGTCCAGAGGGCGGCTACAAAATTAGTAAGTGGTCTTGAATGCAAAAATTATAGGGACAAGCTTATGAACCTCAACATGTATACGCTGGAAGAGAGGAGGAAGAGAGGAGACATGATAGAAACTCCCCGACGCCGGATCAGGCAAAAATAAAAACTAAGGCCAACCTCTAGAAAGGGAGGGAAGGAAGCTGCATTGCTCACTTGCCCTTATATCAATCAAATGTTCGGATTTAATATACTTTTTTTTTTAAGTGGCTGCATCTCCCTGCTTTAAACAGCTCTTCCACCGAAGAGACTCAATGCAACAGGGAGGGACTGGGGGGGGGGGGGGGGGGGGGGGGGAAGAACCCGGCCTACCAAGAGTGACAACCTCAAGGCTGATAGAGATTCCCACGGGCCTCAGTCCCTACAAAGACCCCGGATGCACAGAAGATCCACTTAAGAAGAAACTACACCAGAAAATTTTGTAATTCTTAAAGCATCAGCTATTTTAACCATAGAAAAGGAGACAAAGAAAAGCCTATAATAAAGAGACTGAAGGGCTCACAACCTTCTACCTGCTGGAGACTGAGAATACTGGATCTGTCTCTAGGTGGCAGGGGCTCTTATTGTCTCTCTCTCGAGTCAGAGTTCTCAGTCTCCACCAGGTCGAAGGTGTGCACAATCCATCAGTCACATTCTGGGCCGGTCCCGGAGGGACGCTAAGAAACAGCAGTTATCATATCTGGGTTTAAAAAAGGTTTGGACAAGTTCCTGGAGGAAATGTCCATAGTCTGCTATTGAGACAGACATGGGGAAGCCACTGCTTGCCCTGGGATTGGTAAGCATGGAATGCTGTTGCTATTTGTTTCCTGGAAACAGGATACTGGGCTAGATGGACCACTGGTCTGACCCAGTATGGCTACTCTTATGTTCTTATGTTATGTTCTCTCTTTGACATGAGGCAAGTACTATCGTGAGTGTATGATCATAGGAGTGAGGTTCCTTACTGCCATGGTGTACACAAACTGGAAACATTAATGAATACTAGTAGTAAATTTGAGACCGTAATCATATTTAACATAGCCTAGTAAGAATGTAAGATTCATTCCTAGCATGCCATGTCCAAAACTATTTAGTCAAAAACTAAAAAAAAGAAGAGAAAGGGACCTCAAAAGAAGCCCTTCGAAAGTAAAACTCACAGGGTTAAAATACTTTCAAACTGGTCCTGAAACACTCAAGTTTCAAATTATAAAGGGAAAGAGAAAGGGGATGGGACTTGATATACCACCTTTCTGTGGTTACAATCAAGGCAGTTTACATATTATATAAAGGTACTTATTTTGTACCTGGGGCGATGGAGGGTTAAGTGGCTTGACCAGCGTCACAAAGAGCTGCAACGGGAATTGAACCCAGTTCCCCTGCATCTCATGCCACTGTACTAACCATTAGGTTACTCCTCTACTATCTTTATGCTGCAAATGAAGCAGTATAAAAAATGTTAATAAATAATGATAATGAAATGTTGTCTTTAGCTGCTTATACTTCACTAACAGAATATTAGTGACACAGTAAATTGTGTTGAGGTAAAACTGTAAAGTTTGCTGCTGCTTACTAACAACTATCCACTTACCCACACCAAAACATTTTAACAGATGTTTCACTAGCTGTGCTGACATGCTGCTTTGAAAAGTCCAAGAAACTGAGACTTCTTATATATTACAGATTAATATTCTCTCTGTACATATTAGAGAAGGCTTTTTGATTTTTAAAGGCACAGCAGTTTCCACTTGCTCTTTTAGGCTTTCATCTCAATTAGAGCTAGGGCTCCTATCTAGCACCAGAAGCCTTCATTCACAAGTACTGGTGATTTTCTATCCCCTGCCAACTCCTAGCTCAGCCACTGCTGCAACAGTCCTTAGCAAAGGACCATGCACAGGGCTTTCTGGAACCCTGAAATTATGGGTCCTATATCAGACCACTAGATGTCAAGTGTTTCATGCCAGCTAGGGCTCAAAAACATTTTTTCAGACCTGCTGGTTTATCATCAGAAAAGTCAGAATGAGTTGGAAGAGAGAGCTGAACATTAGCACCAGATTTCTTACAATTCAGTGACAGCTTGGGGGTCGAGTGAGCAGGTAGTCTGATGAGAGGCAATGCTGGGGTCCACCAATAGTGCTTGCTGTGGTACATGAGTGAGCAGGGTTCCCTAAGGGACTGTGCACACCACACTATACCTCGCATTACATGGCCCTGGATCCAAACCCGGGCCCAGACCTAGCAGATCAGGGTAACAGCAGAAACACATGCCACTACTCCTTCTCCATCAGTGTCTGTCCTGTAAGCATGTTCAGAACTTTAAGTCCACGAACGAAACTGGAGGATGCCCTGTACGAAAAATAGTGAAGAACCAAGGAGAAGTAGAGGGTGACACAAGACTATCAAGCCAGGAGGATGCAGAAATGAAGTCTTAATTGAAGCACCAAAACAGACCCAACACGGGCCTGTTTTCGCCGGACCACCTGCCTGCTTCAGGGGTCACAGGACTCTATAAAGTCACTTGTCTCCTTTGGTACCTATTTGAAGGTATGTACTGTTCAATATGCAACACTGCCAGGCTCTGCTTTTTCTGTTGGACAATGGTTCACAAAGCTCACTGCTGAAGCTATGATGAATCCTAGAGGAGGGCGAAACAAACGAAAAAGAAAAAAACCCAGCTTGAGAGTCTTGTCTCACCTGCTATGCCTCCTTGGTTCTTCAAAGCTTTTGTGTCAACATTTCTAATCTCAATACACAAAATCAGTACACACAAAGTTCCAGCCCATAAGTTTTGAACATATAAAGCTGGTACTAACAAAGATGATCAGCAATCGCAGCTTTGTGCAAAACCAGAGATGCCAAGGGTGAACTATCCACAATATTTATCACCTCAAATGGTGAGTTCCTTCACACAGTGCATCCGAAGTACAAATCTAGAACCATTTGTTTTTAAGAACAGCATTATTTTCCAAATGAAAAAAAGCTACATAAAATGTTTCTTTTCAAGGGTTCCAAAGAAAAGTAAAGATAGAAATGAAGTAATATGGGTAAATTTAAAGTGAATATTGCCCTCCAGTCTGTGGCTAAAAGTATATGCATAGGTTTCAAAGCACATGTACTCGTAGGTGCAGGGAAAAGGGATGGAGAAAGTACAAGCAGTATAGCAGAAGTAGAATGCAAGAGGGTGTGCTCAAATTTTCTTCCTGCTAGTTGGGCCACTTAGATTTTCTTCTCTTAAGCTTGCCACTCCTGAAAGCAGTGATTAGGAGTCAGTACACTAGCACCGTGGCTCTAATGAGGGAAAGGCTCAAAGAGTGGGAAAGTGAAACAGGGTAACCTAATTTGAAGGCTAATTAGCTAGACTTGGCATCTCTGGCAAAATAGGTACTTTATAGGAAGAAGGTAAGGAGAACATAGGAGACAGGCAGATACAATAGAAGCAGCAGGGGAAGGGGGTGGACAAAAGCAGATGAAAGGATGCTTGAGTGGGGATGGGGGAACGAGGCAGGAGAAAGAGCTTGGGGGGGTGGGGGGAAGGGAAGATAGGAATGGATCCAGCCCCCTCCCCCCTTCCTTTTCCTCTACAAATCCACACCCAAAGTATTAGAACTAGATGACTGAGATTCCAACACCTTGCCCTCCCTATTCTCACCCCTCCCAAAAGTGTTCATTGCATCTAAGAAAATAAAAGGGAAATGAATAAAGGCAGCAAGGAAAGGGGATCAAAATCCTTTATAAACTGTTCATGGTGTTTCCTGCTGGTAGTAACAAACAGCTGGCAGATACCCACTCAGACCAACCTGGAACATCTCCTTGAATACTGGGTGACAAGTTCAAAGGCAGTCCATCTGGGTTCACAAACTTCCACAACCTCTCAAGTGTGAAAAAGCTAGCAGCAAATTCCAGGACATTTTTTTTCTTTGCTTGTTTGTTCAGCATGTTCAAAGCTTAACTATTTCACAGCTTGACACCATAAAAATGTATTCAAGCTTTTCCAAAGCAATACAGTTAGGACAACTGCAGAATACTCATTTTTAGCTTTCTTTTTTCTGCACCTTGAAGTTTCTTATCCCTCCCCTTGGGCCCCAATCCCCATCTTGTTGCTGCAGCAACAAGCCTGAGACATTCAAGTTGCCAATGCAGAGCTCTATCCTGGTTGGCTACTTATTCACCTCAGAACTTTATTTGTTGAATGGGCAAACAAATGCACACTCCTACTGTTCCTTTTCCTCCCATCCCCTCCCCCCCAGACACTATCCTTCAAAGCACTGGTTCTATCCTTTCACAGGTGTGACCAGAATTTTAAAACTATCCAACTGCATTTGCTACTCTATAATAATTCATAGTTTGTATTTCAAGAAATTAGTTAGAACACACTATCAGAAACTGTAGAAAATAAATGCATTTTCCAGGTGGTCAAGAGAGAACCGACCTCTTTATATGCATTCATCTAGTTTTCATATTTTTAATCCTTATTATTGGTAATAGCTATCCTTTATTAACCTAACTACCTTTCATCAAGACTACAATATCAACCATCAATACTTACAATATTGATAGATATGTACCTAAGGACTGCTTTATATTAACCCAGCACTCAGCTTATAATACATAACTTTACAATGTCATATTGTCCATATGCTGTTGGACTTTTCCTCTCTATAGAAAACAACATGTCTGCCTAATGCACACAGACAGTAGCCTCACTTCAAGTTAAAAAAAAAAAATTAAGAATCATTAAAATGCAAGAATGATACTCGAAGGCACAAATCCTCTTCTCCAAGCAACTTCTGAAGGCATTTATCAATTACCCAGTTGAAAACAAAAACCCAGATAGTGCCTAGTTTCAAAAGGCCAGATCATAAGAAGTGACATTTTTATAGATCTTATTTCTGAGTTAAGAACGTCTCAATTTGGCACATTAAACAGCAGAAAGTTATACCTGATATTTATTATTCTGTATGAAACCATATTTCTATGAACATAATGAGGGGGGAAAAAATCAATGTACTTTTAATGTGCTTTTATGGGTAATTAGACCTTGGTGTCCATGCATACACTTGCAGGCAGTGAATGGGTCTCAAGTACTACTACAAGCAGATGTGGGCACTAGAGGCCATTGGCGCCATACTAGCACTCGCATTTGCCACCACTGAATACTCAGAGGGCTCTAGCGCGGGGAACAACTGCACCAGAGAATACCGCAAGTAGCATGCAAATGATATTACATTGCGGTCATTGTAGATTCAATCTGATGCCGTAATGGTAACTTTGTTTGCTCTTTTCAAAATCTCACTGTTTATGTTTTCTTCATACTTGTAAAAACATATTGTATGTATTTCTTGTTTAATTACTGCAAGCCACATAGAACCGGATAATTAACATTCAGATTTACGTGGGATATAAGAATTAGGATCAACAAAAACAATGTTACTCACCTATAACTGATGTTTTCCATAGACAGCAGGACTGATTGGACAAACAAGTGGGTGATACCATCCAGTGGAACAGGAATAGAACTCCTTTCCCATAGATTAGCTTCAGATAAGATTTCTTAGCATGCACATCCGTTCAGCATGCGTGGACTCCTCAGCTCCTTAGTTCACAAAGCTTAAATTACTAGGTCACTCTTGGGGAGGTGGAAGGGATTATATGCCTCATCAATCCTGTCTACAGAAAACAACTGTTACAGGTAAAACACTGCTTTTTCCATCAATGAGCAGGACTGAATCAGGCACAATCTTCCCGCGCTTTACCCTATGATCAGAGATAACCGTGCACATAAATTTGTATGCTATTATCTCTGATCATAGGGGCGGTAAATCCCCGCGCAGTTCCAGCACTATTTTTAGAGCGCCGTTTGTAACAGCTCAGGGCTTTTAATCATCTTTGGGCATTAGGGCTGCTCAGATGCCCAATGCAGTAGTGGGGTAAAAGTCCCCACCTGAGCAGAATTCTGTACTTCCCATAACTGTGGGCCAGCCTCCCTTTCTCCCTGCTACAATCAAGAAGAGGAGATACACTGTTGCACAGTGGCTGCTTCTTCCTCCTCTGACATCTTAGCCACGACTGTCCATTTAAACCACACAGCTGTATATGAAGGACCCAGGAAGGCAAATGAGGATGCAGCCCAATGTGCAACTCTACAACACTTCTTGCTGAGCCATCAGCAGGGAAAGGGGGCTGGAAAGAGATGCAGGTAGTGTGTTCCATGGAGGTTGGGGAGAGAAACAGGTAACTGGGAGTTTATGGTGAGGGGAAACCTCAGGGGCAGACAACAAAAATGGGGTCTTGCAAGGAGTTAGGGCAGTGTTTTTCAACTGGTGTGCAGCGGCTGCTTCCCATGTGTGCCATAGGGATCCCAGAGATATGCTGCATCTTCCACCCGCACCGCATGCCTCCCTCGAGCTGTCATCTTTTACCCGCACCCCCCCCCCCACCCCGAACCAGCACCTTTCACCTGCATCCCACCCACACACACTTAAGATCTGCCAACTTTCTATTCTTTTCCTCCTCCCCCAACGCTCTTCCAACCTTCTCATTAAGTACCAGCAGTGTCAGCGATCAAGGCAGGCCAATCTTGGAAGCTTTCTTTCTGCAGCTCTCACTTCCTCCAACACAACTTCTTGTCCCCGCATAGGCAGGAACTGCAGAAAACATCTTTAGGGAGAAGCCTGACTGAATCGCCGGTGCTGCTGGCATTAAATAAGAAGGATGGAAGAGAATCAGAGAGATGGTGCATGGGGGAGGAGAGGGAGAAATATTGGACATGATGTGTGGCCCCGGGGGGGGGGGGGGGAGACCTGTGTGGCCCCGGGGGGGGGGGGCCATGAAAGATTGCTCAGACACTAAGGGTGCCCTGAACTGAAAAGGTTTGGGAACCACTGCCCTAGTTGATTACTTTAAATACTTGGGTGTCACTACAGATACAAGTTTGACATTTGATTACCAGGTTAGCTCTCTAGTTAAGTCCTGCTTCTTTGTGTTACACCAATTTCGTGCAGTCTTATCTCGACAACTCTTCACAGCAGACTCCTTTATGCTCTTATCGCATCACTATTGGATTGTTGCAATATCGTGTATTCTGGTATAACAAGAGCCTTATTTGAACATCTTCAAACAGTTCAGAACTTTGCAGTACATCTTCTTTCCTTATTCGTTATCACTAGTTTTCTGTGGCCTACAATGCCCAATATAAAATCCTGACACATACACATATGGCCCTGTGTTTCCACTCTCCTTCATATCTATCCCTTTCTTATCATCCCATATACCTAAGATATTCATGGCCACTGCCTCTAGAACTAAATTTGAATCCATATGCAAACCTGTTTTCTTTTGTTCTACCCCACTATTATGGAACACCTTACCTGTACATCTCCAGGGGCCACCTTGTTTGTACCCCTGTAAAGGCAGTATATCAAATCTAATAAACAAACATATCCTGCAACTCCCACCTTCCCTTTCTTCCCTCCCCTTGCCCCCCCCCCCCAACTTCCTCCTGCTCCTGCATCTGGTCACCTTGTCCCTTCTCACATCATTTGCTTTCCTCCTGCCTCCTTCTCATCCTACTTGCTCAAGCCTATTTCTTCTCTCCCCATCTGTCTATACTGTTTACTCATCCATCACTCTAATTCTGTATGTTTATGTTTGAGGGACTTTATATACCACCTAACATGTGCACAAGTCTAGACGGTTTACAAAAAGGTATAAAATAACACATATAATAATGGAAAAAAACACCAATGAAAATAGGAAAGATAGGAACCTCAGGAATAAACCACACAGTTGCATACCAAACACATACAACAAATAATATATGGTCACATTAAACTAATAAAAGATGTAGTAAGTAATCACATATGCCTCGCTCTTCTGCAATGCCCATTAATGAGATGGTTGCAAAAATAAAATGGCCAGACATCATAGGTATAAAAAATAATTTTATTTCAATTTAGTGATTAGAATATGCCAGCTTTTAGAATTTACACCTGCTCTCATTATATTTTGCACAGCATCACTGTTTATTTTTCTGGGGTTGCACTACATGTAGAGTAGTGATTTTCAACCTTTTTTCATCAGTTTAAGGATATATAATTATATATTTTAATAATGGGCAATCCTCACCCAGTTATCAGGACACACCTAAGCCAATTAGGTTTTCAGGATACCCACAATGAATTTGTATGGACTATCTCCACCATATGCAAACATAGCATCTCATCTCATGGCATCAATGCACTTAAATGGAGGAGCCCACTTATTGATTTGTCTCCATTGTATCCAAACTGTGTGCACAGTAGTGCATACATGATTACTTTCTTGGCATAGTGTTATTTTAGACAGTGTATACTACTGAGTAGTGAAATATGCACTACAAATGACATTGCCCCCAAAATGAAAATCAAAACAACAAAAAAAAAAAAAATCTCACAAACATGGGAATCCACACAAAACAAATAGGCCTGCACGCCCCTACTTACAATTTCATCTATCCACATATGTGAGTACTAGCATTTACACCATATAAGGGTAGTTATCAACACGGGCTATCAACCACTTGTGCTACTTTAGAATAGGTCCCATTTTATGCAAAGAGATCTAGTTACTAATAAACAATGGTAAAACAACATGCAACAATAGTCGGTGAAAGACTTACACAGCACTAGGGGAAACCGCCTCTTCCTCTCTTTCCTAGAACAAGTCTTTTTTCTAAGCCCATTCAATGTTAACAGAATATCTGGTCTCTTTCATATATACATAACACAGATAGACCCTCATCAAGTATAGATAAATAACCACAAACTAAAAACAGAAATATGTACACAAAAATTAAACTAGATCTCCAAAAAGCCAGACTCTGCATGCCGTGCAACACCAAAGAAATAGAACTAGTGATGCATGACCCCCTGCACTATGCAAAATATAAAGCTGGCAGATATACATTTCAAAAAACTGACATAGTTCAATCACTACATTAAAAATTACCCACCCCCAGAAAATAAGGTCATACATTTTATTGGACTAATTTAATATATTTTGTGGCTAGCTTTCAGAGGACAAAACCTCCTTCTTTAGTTCAGGGCACTGCACTGCTGTTACGGAATACTGTTCTGACCTAAGGAAGGAGATTTTGGCTCTGGAAAGCTAGTCAAAAAATATATTGTTAGTTCAACAGAAATGTATCACCTTATTTTCCATTTTTTTCTTTTTATTTAGTAACCTTTAAAGTGGGATAACACAGCTACCGCATTACTTCTGCCTCGTCTCACCCTATGCTTGGAATAAACTCCCTGAGCCCATACGCTAAGCCCCCTCCCTGCCCATCTTCAAATCCTTACTCAAAGCCCACCTCTTCAATGTCGCCTTCGGCACATAACCATTATACCTCTATTCAGGAAATCTAGACTGCCCCAACTTGACATTTCGTCCTTTAGACCCTTTGAGCAGGGACTGTCCTTCTTTGTTAATCTGTACAGCGCTACGTAACCCTAGTAGCGCTTTAGAAATGTTAAGTAGTAGTAGTAGTAGTACTTCATCCTAAATTAAAACTATTTTTTCTACTTTTATCTGGCCATTTAATTTTTCTAATTATGCTGGCCCTAGTCTCTGCTTTCTGCTTTCTTAACTCTTTCCAAGAATCTCCTATCCATCTGTCATTTTTCATTCTCCTCCTGTCTTCAACTCCTCCACTACATCCAGCTCCAACATTGATTTGTTCCTTTCAGCTTTCTTCCATTTTTTTCCTGCCTATCTACTCTGGCTTCATTAATTGTTATCCAGTCTTTACTCTTCCATTTTGTACTGTGTCCGCCTACAGTTTAATATCTTTTTACTTCACCCTGGCTCCCTTTCCCCTTCCTCTTTCTCCCAAGTCTTTTATGAACTTCGCCCCTCCCCCCGGGCTCTTTACACCTCCCATACTCCTTCCAGCATTCTCTCCCCCCCCCCCCCCCCAAGCCATCTAGCATCTCCTCTGTCTCTTAAAGGTTCATTTAAAAAAAAAATGTTCAAAAAAAATTACATACCCTGAAGAAAACCAACATCTTCTATTAAGATGCTAGGATTTTCCTCCGGATCCACAAGCATTCACTAAAGATGTCTGTATGGACAGATGATACCGTTTTTATTATTTTCAACTCAACTGATGTTGGAAGAAAAAAATATATATGAACTTGAAAATATCTGTTCATTTGTGAGGGAGCAAAATCTCTCCAAAAATTTAAGAAAACAGGGCCCAATTTGGAATGGGAGAATACTGTGAAGAGACATCAAGTTTGAAAAGAGGCCAAACAAGACAGGATGTTAGAGAAACAGTGCCCCTCCCCCCCAAAAAAATGACAAGGTATTTCTATGGCATAAGCAGTTCCAGCTTCCACAGCATAGAAATATTGCTCCTTTCTGACTGTTGCTCCCCTTTTCTCTACTCTCCCAGTCACAGCTACAGTACCAGATACATAAACAGAAGGACTGGAAAAAAATTCCATGAGGGATGCTCTGTATGCTCTCCTCCGCCCCCAACCTCAAGAGCCTGCTTGACTGACTTAGTGATGTATTTCATTTCCTCCATTTTGAATGATTTGTACAGATTTATTAATGGGTGACTGAAGAAAACAGTGTGTTTTAAGCTTGTAAAATGTATTGAATATTTTCCAGTCTTAAATATGTCTTAAGTGTATTTCTCCTGTTTGGCCAGCAGATGGTGCATGTTTATGCTTAAAGCTGTTGCAGAGGACTGGATTCTCTTTTATTTGGCAGAACACAGATAATAGGAAGTGCATAGTGATGTAACCAGTTTTTATTTGAAACTTGACTGTTCTGGGCTCTGATCAAACTGGAGTTTTGAAATTACCCAGCAGTGGCTGGCTGTTGCTTCAGTTTCAGCCTGGAAGGAGATCTCTTTGCTGAAGCTCTGTGAACAGATATATGCCCTGATCTCTCCAGGTACTTACTAGGAAGTAAGCAAATGTTTAGTTAGAATTGATCCATATTTCAACTACTTGTTATTGCTTGCTATTTGCACTATTTTGTTTCACTGTTCAATATTTTTTGAGAGAATTAGCATAATTGTTTGTTCACCCTGTTGGTCTGGACTGATAAATAAACCTGGTGGTTTGTGTGTTGGGTCTGTGATGCTTTCGAGAACTGTGGAACCACTGGGAGTGTGGCCCCAGTAACCAAGAAATCACTGGGGATAATTTGAGAGAGGGAGACTCGTCCAGAGGCGGTTGTGGCCCAGTTGGTGGGTGGAGGGTGCCAGTGTAGAGCATAAATGGCAAGTGCAGGTGGACCCGAGCTGTGCTGGGGACAGACCCTCTAAGTGTCCGTGGGGTAGCCGCAGGCAGATGGCTAGGCGTTTCGTAACAGTGATATATATGTTGACACCAAATAGCAAACTGTGTAGTTTGCTACTGGTTGCTACGTGTACTGCCCACTAGTGGTGGACAAGCACAGCAATGTGGCAATGGTACCCTGTAGTTAAACTGTAAAATCCATGCTTTGAAATCGGTTGAGAAATCTAATTTTGATATGACACACTTATATTACCTTTTCAAAACAGAATGTTCAGGTACTGCTCCATTTAAACCACCCTTCCTCTCTCTCCTCCAAATCAGAGACATGCACACAGGGGTTGGAAAGAATTCCATGAACCACACTCCACATGCTTTTTTTCCCCACTTGTTTGGTTCATTTCAGGCATTAACAATAACAGCCTCCTTCTCTTCTCAAACAACCAGGTTTTCCTGAAAGTATATAAATCACTGCCCTTGTTCCAATGTAACACAACATCCCAATTAAAAAAAAAAACCACATGCTAATGCCAACATTTCTCTTTGAAAAACAGTCCCTTTCCTTCTCTGGAACATCTCAGCTCTCATAAAACAGATCCCTCAAAGCAGCACAATTTTGTTTTACAGCAACTTTGTTTTTCATTTGTCAAAAGAAAGCCAGGAATTCTGAAGGTCTAGCTGGCAAAAAAGGGAGAAGTCACACTGGCCTGGCACTTCTCAGCAAAGCTGCCTGCAGCTTATTATAGCACTTGCTGCCTACACTTGAACTTCTCAACATACCTCTCTGGGTAGACTCAACATACACAGTACTAATAACAGCAACAGAATATCAGATACAGACCAGAGGTTTACTCCACACTCTGAGCTGGAATTCATCACTGAGTATTTATCTCACATCAGGCATACAAAACTATCTGACAAAGTATGAGAAAAAAAAAAGTAAAGAGGGATACTACGCCAGAAAGTTTACAAAAAAAGTTCACTTATACAGAAGAGAGAAAAGGCATAACCTTGTGATTAGGATACTAAGAGGGATATTCAAAAGAATCCAGAAATCATTCAGGAGGTAATTTTTATTTTTTAACAGGATGCCCAGTTTAGAGGTGGAGAAGGCACACATATCTAGCTTTATATAAAGATACATAGGTGTATATATGCCACTGTAAAATACTAAGGATAAAGTATATTTGCATTTTATGAAATATGCACGTAAATTGCAACTCTGCCTCCACAACACACCTAAACATGGGTTGCGAAAAAGTGCACACCTCTTTAGCACTGCAAGCACTTTTACATGGGGTAGTTTTATAAAAGCCCTTATACACATTTTACATGCCAATAAATTATAAAAATTACCTCCATCAAGTGAAAATGATCAGACACTGATCTGCAGGAAAGGCCTTAAAGACCTGCTTTTTTTTTTTTTTTTTTTTTTTTTACTCAATTTTATTGCTCGTCACCTTCTCATTGACAATATTAAACTCCCTTTTCCCATCCCACTATCAGTGATATGAATTTTATGATTCACTTCTGACTACCTCCCAAAAAAAAGTAGTCCTTCCAATTTCTGGGTTTTTTTTTTTTTTCATATTTTTATTAAGGTTTTACAAGTATAACACAAAACAACCAAAAAGAAACAGTAACAATAATCTATGGCAAAGTTAATAACAAAAATAAAAAGGCAGAACAACATACCATGACAATACCCATAGCAAATCAGCAATTATACAATTATCAGGTAGTGCTATTAGGAGTCTGACAAAATGAATCCAAACGAGCCCAGGTCTTCAAGACAGATTGAACACAACGGTGCTTATGGGCTAGTATAGTTTCATATTTCCTAATCACACACACGTTACTCCACCATTCATTATAATTGAGATGTACATTATTTTTCCAGTTTAAAACAATTAAATGTAAAGCAACCGCTAACAAAATGTTAAACAATTTCTTATCGGATTCTAAAAGAGAGAGGTTAGGAGAAGAGGCCCTTAAAAGCACAATATCATAAGAGATCACGGTTAATGCAGGCAACTGAAAAATAAGGCGCAACTTAGCCCAAATGAGTCGCCAGTATGCTCTTACGTTCTTACAGTAAAAAACCATATGGGAAAGGGATCCATCTGATTCTTGACAGGACCAGCATTTGTAATCAAGACTTTTAGTGATCCTGGCCACTCTAGCAGGTGTCCAATAAGCCCTGTGAAAAAGAAAATAGGAGGATTGGGAAATTGCTGCTGATTTAGTTGGACGCATCGAATGGACCCAAAAAGTGTACCAGTCAAAATCAGACGCATCAAGACTGAGATCCCTTTCCCAAGACAGCCATAATGGAGCAACAGCATCAACACACGAATCCTGAAGTTTTTTATAAAGGACAGATGCTTTTTTCTTACCATCTGCAATACTGAGACAGAGGGCAACAAAATCTGAAGGAGTAGTGAGCAGAGAATTAGAGACCTGAAAGGTCGAGAGAAAGGTAGAGATATCCTTCCATATGGGAGAGGCCAGCAAAGAAACACCATATAGTGCAGCCAAAGAATCCGGTGACAACAACATACCTGCAATATAAAGGTGAGATAACAGCCATATACCTTTACAAGACCATTCAGCTTTTTGGGACTGCAGGTGAACAGACTGCAAGCTAGAGTTATACCAGAGAGACATCCTCCAGGGAGGCAGCGCAAACCCCAAGACCAGCCCTAAACGTACGGATATTAAAGGCAATTTCTGTTTTAACGCAAGTACAAAAATACCAATTCAACTAGCTCCATGCACTCAAATTTTAAAAACCCTTCCATGTGTATTTCAAACAAACTAGGTAAACTGAATTAATTATGCTTGTTAGAGAGGTCAAAAATATAGTACCCTTCACAAATAACCCTGGGGGAAAGAAAGTGTTTGACCACAGCAGAAAGACTACCAATGATTACAATCTACTAAAATGAAACATTAAGCTAAAGGTCAACAGATGTGCTGCACATACCTTGGGTTGTTCCTTCCTATTACAGCTTCAATCAATGTGCTGATCCTGTACATTGTACACAAGAGATTTTTTTTAAGCATCAAAAGATAAGCACCAACCACTGACATTTTTTTTATATGTCTAATGTTTAAATAATACATCAGTTTTGCAGAAACAAAAATAAACATTACCTGCTAATCACTTAGGGGCCCTTTTACTAAGCTGCCTACGTGCATCAATTTTAACCTACCGCCCGGCTACCACATGGCCCGGGTGAATTCCATTTTTTATGCACATCCACAATTTTCCGGCATGCAGTGCTAACCAGGCGGTTATTAGCATTTAAAATACTGACGCCTTAAATATGGGCTTAGCATCTAAAGAAGTTCCAAGTCAAGTTTTATTAATTTTAAAATCCCACACATCATAATATCTGAGCGGCTAATAAAACAAAGTAGAAAGAGGAAAGAAAATAGAGATAGAGGAGGAAGGAGGAGGTTAGAGAGGGAGGGAGAAGAAACTACAATATGTGATATGAAAAGGGGGTAGCAGAGGACGATAGAAAGGGTAGTATCAGGAAGGTAATCACCAAATTCAGCATAATTAATGGAAAAAGCATCTGCAAAGAGGAAGGTTTTAAGATCAGTTTTAAATTTAAGAAGATGTGCGATCTGAGCTGGAGAGGTAAAGCATTCCAGAGAGTGGGGCCAACAACAGAAGAAAACAGAATTATGTGCCAAAAAGAGGAAACGGTTAGAAGATGTTGTTGAAAGGAGCAAAGGGCTCATGACAGAGAATAGGGAGCCAGAAGATGTGCCAGGAAAGGAGGGGACCCAGTGGTGGCTATTTTACATACCAGAAGTAGAATCAGGTTATTCAATGCACAACAGGAAGCCAGTGGGCGGCTTTCGATAATGGTGCAACATGATCAACCAGTGATCAGTTTAATGGAGGTGTTCTGAATTAATTGAATATGATGTATATATTTCTTTTGTAGGCCTTAGTATAATGAATTATAAAAGTCTATTTGAGACAAGACAATATAGTGTATTAGGATCTGGAGATCAGAGGGGAAGGGGAGGGATGTAGAAGTGCCTAGAAGTTTCACAGAAGAAGCCAAAGGAATCCGTACATAGTGGAGTAGAAGTGGAATTGTAATAACAATATTGGGTTGGTCAGTAAATAGGATGGCCTTTGATTTTTCTGAATTCAGCTTTAGCTTATGGTCTGTTAATTACAGTGCTTTTTTGTGCCGGTACGCACCGGTACGGCGTACCGGCACTTTTTTCCTCAGGTCCCGATCCCGTCCGTTCCTGCTCCCAGCCTCCCGCATTCCTGCTCCCGCGATTCTCTCTCCCCCTCCCCTCCCTGTTCAGCATGTCCCCTCTCTCCCCTGCCCTCCCCAAGTCACAGCGAACTGGTCCGGAAGTGAAGGCAGCAGTGAGGCAGGCACACAGCAGGCAGGCAGGACGCGCTGAGAGGGAAGCAATGCGAGAGGAGACAAAGATGAACCTGCCTGCTGAGTCCGTGCCTGCCTCACTGCTGCCTTCACTTCTGGACCGGTTCGCCGTGACTTGGAGAGGGGAGGGAGGTGACATGCTGGACAGGGAGGGCAGGAGAGGGGAGAGAGAATCGCTGGACAGGGAGGGGAGGGGAGGGGGAGAGGAGACATGCTGGACATGGGCAGGGGAGAGAGGCGACATGCTGGGTATGGAAAGCAGGGGGGAGAGGAGACTTGCTGGACATGGGCAGGGAAGGGCAGGGGAGAGAGGACGGAGAATTGCTGAGCATGAATGAGGGGAGGGAGGCGACATGCTAGGTATGGAGGGCAGGGGAGGGGAGAGAGAATCACTGGACATGGGCAGGGGAGGGCAGAGGGGAGAGGACGGAGAATTGCTGAGCATGGATGAGGGGAGGGAAGAGAGAATTGCTGGACATGGAGGGGAGGGCAGGGGAGAGAGGAGACTCGCTGGACATGGAGGAGAGGGCAGGGGGGAGAGGAGAAATGCTGGACATGGGTAGGGGAGGGAGGAGAATCACTGGGCATGGGTGGCTGGAGGGGGGCAGGGGGAGAGGAGGGTTTCTGGACATGGGTGGATGGAGAAGAGGGCAGGGAGAGAGAAGAAATGCTGGACATGGATGGAGGGGAGGGAAGAGTGAGGAAGGAGATGAGATGAGGGAAAAGGAAGAGGAGAAAACTGCACATGGATGAAGAAAATAGGCAGAAGCTGGATCCACTGAACAGTCAAGTCTGCGGAGTAGGACCCAGCTTTTACTTACGGATGTAGGGCAAGAAATGAAGAAGAAAGGCGGAAAGTAAAGAAATAAATGGAAAGGAAGCCCTGGAAACGGAGTTAAGAGGACAGATAGCAGCAGAATCGGATACTGGGCCAGCATGATCAGAAAAACAGTCACCAGACAACAAAGGTAGAAAAAAATCATTTTATTTTCATTTTAATGTCTGGAATATGTCCAATTTGAGAATTTACATCTGCTGTTACAGGTCCAGTATCCCACTGGGGATACTGGACCTGTAACAGCATACAGAAATTATTTATAATGAATAAAAATCACTATTTTTTTCTCCTATACTAGTATAATATTTTCAATGATGTCTGTTTATATGTGCCATGGCTGAAATAAGGCGTGTGGCTAATATGGGTGTGGCTATAATAGGGGTGGAGCCATATGTGGTGACCCCACCCACAATGAGTACCAGCACCTTTTTTTCTACAAAAAAAGCACTGGTTAACTAGAACGTGATCTTTGAGAGTTTATTGTTCAGAGAATATCTTGCGGATTGGTGGGGTCTATAGTTGGCAGAATTTGAATATCATCAGCATAAAATAAAGCCTGTGAGATCAATCGATTGAATAAAAGTTAGCAATGGGGCCATAAAGATGTTGAACAACTTGGAGGATGTAATGGGTCAGTTCTACAAACTGAAGAGTAGTAGATCACCTGGACCGGATCGTATTCATCCCAGAGTATTAACAGAACTGAAAAATGAACTTGTAGAGCAACTGTTAGTAATATGCAATCTATCCCTAAAATCAGGTGTGGTACCGGAAGACTGGAGGGTACCCAACGTTACGCCGATTTTTTAAAAAGGTTCCAGAGGAGATCTGGGAAATTATAGACCGGTGAGTCTGACGTCGGTACCGGGCAAAATGGTAGAGGCTATTATTAAGAATAAAATTACAGAGCATATACAAAAGCATGGGCTGATGAGACCAAGTCAACACAGATTTAGTGAAGGGAAGTCTTGCCTCACCAATCTACTGCATTTTTTGATGGGGTGAACAAACATGTGGACAATGGGGAGCCGGTGGATATTGTGTATCTGGATTTTCAAAAGGCGTTTGACAAAGTGCCTCATGAAAGACTCCAGAGGAACCTGGAGAGTCATGGGATCGGAGGTAGGGTATTACTATGGATTAAGAACTGGTTGAAAGATAGGAAGCAGACAGTAGGAATGAACGGTCAGTATTCTCAATGGAGAAGGGTAGTTAGTGGGGTCCCGCAGGGATCTGTGCTGGGACCGTTGCTTTTAAACATATTTATAAATGACCTAGAGATGGGAGTAACTAGTGAGGTAATAAAATTCGCAGATGACACAAAATTATTCAGGGTGTTCAAGTCGCAGGAGGAGTGTGACAGGAGGACCTCGCGAGACTGGGGGATTGGGCGTCCAAGTGGCAGATGAAGTTCAATGTTGACAAGTGCAAAGTGATGCATGTGGGTAAGAGGAAACCAAAAAATACAGCTATGTCATGCAAGGTTCCGCGTTAGGAGTCACAGACCTAGAAAGGGATCTGGGAGTCATCATGGATAAGACGTTGAAAACTTCTGCTCAGTGTGCTGCGGCGGCTAAGAAAGCGCACAGAATGTTGGGTATTTTTAGGAAAGAGATGAAAAACAAACACAAGGATGTTATAATGCCGTTGGACGTTCCATGGTGTGACCGCACCTCAAATACTGTGGTCACCACATCTCAAAAAAAGATATAAAGGAATTGGAGAAGGTGCAGAGAAGGGAGACAAAAATGATAAAAGGGATGGAACGACTTCCCTATGAGGAAAGGCTGAGAAGGTTAGGGCTTGTCAGCTTGGAGAAAAGGCAGCTGAGGGGTGATATGATAGAAGTCTACAAGATAATGAGCGGAGTAGAGTGGACAGATGTGAAGCGTTTGTTTACACTTTAAAACAACAACAGAACCAGGGGACACAAGATGAAGCTAGAATACGGTAGATTTAAAACAAACAAGAGAAAGTTTTTCTTTATTCAGCATGTAGTTGGACTGTGGAACTCATTGCCGGAAAATGTAGTGACAGCAGCTGGCCTTACGGAGTTTAAAGGGGGTTTGGACAGATTCCTGAGGAAAAAGTCCATTGAACATTATTAAAAACTAGTAAAAAAGGCCCGTTTCTGACACAAATGAAACGGGTGCTAGCAAGGTTTTCCTTGGAGTGTGTATGTTTGAGAGAGTGTATGTGAGAGTGACTGTGTGTGACAGAGAGAGAGTGAGTGTGTGTGTGTGAGAGAGAGAGAGAGAGAGAGAGTGTGTGAGAGTCTGGGTGTGAGTGTGTCTGTGAGAATAAGAGTGTGTGCAAGTGTGTTTGTGAGACACAGTGTGAGAGAGAGAGTGTGTTTGACACAGATACAGTGTGTGCGAGAGAGAGAGAGTGAGTGTGTGTGTGTGAGAGAGAGAGAGAGTGTGAGAGAGTCTGGGTGTGAGTGTGTCTGTGAGAATGAGAGTGTGTGCAAGTGTGTTTGTGAGACACAGTGTGAGAGAGAGAGTGTGTTTGACACAGATACAGTGTGTGCGAGAGAGAGAGAGAGAGTGTGTGTGAGACACAGACTCTGTGAGACTGAGTGTATGAGACCAAGAGAGTGTGTGAGTGACTGTGTGACACATAGAGAGTGAATGTGATACAGTGTGAGACAGAGTGTGTGAGAGAGTGTGTGAGAGTGAGAGAAAGAAAGAAAGACATTGACTGTGAGAGAGAGTGTGTGTGTGAGAGAGAGAGAGAGAGTGTGTGTGTGTGTGTGTGTGTGTGACAGAGATACCTCCCCCCCCCTGTGGTGTCAGGACCCCCCTCCCTCCCTCTCTCTCTCTCTGGTGTCTGAGCGTTACTGTGCAGGACGCTGAGCTGTGGCTGTGCTTCAAGGAACTGACCAATCCTATTTAATAGAATGCACCTCCAACATTCTGAAGGTGAGAAACCTTGTTTGGTTGGTCACTTCTGCTTGTGAGGAACCCGGAAGTATGTGATGTCAATTCAGGAGATGGATATAGAGAGCAGGAATGCCTCAGCCACGCAGTCAGCTTCAGAATGTTGGAGGTGCGTTTTATTATATGGGAGGATTATTTTTTGGGGGGGGGGTGGGGGGGTGCCGGGTTCTTGAAGCCTGGCTTGGCCGCTGTCGGAGACAGGATGCTGGGCTTGATGGACAATTGGTCTTTTCCCAGTATGGCGGTGCTTATGTTCAGTGCCAATATAGATCCCTGAGAGACACCGCATCTTGCAGAGAATGGTTCAGAAGTAGCTCCTTGGAAGCTCACTATAAAGGTTCTGGAGGAGAGAGATGACTCAAACTAGGTTAAGGCTTGATCTGTGTTACCGATGTGATGAAGGCAGTTAAGTAAGGTGATGTGATCGACACGGTCAAATGTGGCGGAAAGATCAAGAGAAAGAAGAACTGAGCTAGAGAGATATACATGGTAACGGATGAAAGTGGTAACACCTAGTAAGGAAGTTTCTATACGTAGTACTGTCTGAAACCTGTCTGATTTGGGTGAAGGACATTGGTTTTCTCAATGAAATCTGTTAGTTGGGTGAGGACAACATTTTCAGTAAGTTCAGCCAAAAAAGGCAGATCAGATATAGGGCGGTATCTAGAGCAAGATAAGAGATGCTCTCGTGCATCTTTTAATTTGGGGTGAACAAAGGCTGTTTTCCAAGTATTAGGGACCTGAGCTTGGGAGAGTCTAGTAGTCACCATATGATGGATAAAGGGAGCAGATATGGTAACATGATGTTTGAGAATATTCCAAGAGATTGGATCAGGAGGGGCTGGTTTCATGGACTTCAAAGCAGTAATAAGTGCTAAAATGGAAGGGATATTAAGGGTGGACATAGTTGCAGAAAGTTCAGTGATGGGAGTTGAAAACAATGATTGGAGTGTTAGGGGCTCTAGCAATGCATTGGGAATATTTTTTTTCCTTTAATTTATTTTAAAATTTTCTATACTACCTATAACTAAGTAGCATACAAGAAAACATTCACATTAGGCATATCACAAAACATAAAACAAAGCAAACCAATAATAGATGCTTTGTAAAGATATGCCAGATTTTTGTAGGCAGAGAAAGAAGAATGTGTATGGTGTCGTCACCACGTGTTCAGCATGACGTAACTGGCACTTCAGAAGTGTTTGGACTGGAGTGTAACTTGAGTCACTGAGTTTAAGAGAGTATGAAACTATTTTGAACAAGATCATTTTAGAATACTGATTCAGTCTGTCTTGGTTTCTCAATTGTATTGTAATCTGGTTTATTTAGGATGTAATAAAAGTTTGGTGAGGAGACTGCAAACTATACAGAATACAGCAGTTCGAATGATTGTTGGATTGTCTAAATTTGATAGGATCACTTCCAGTTATTTATCATTACACTGGTTGCCTATTGAGGCTAGAATCTATTTCAAATTGGCATGTTGTCTCATATTTCTACATGGCTTGGCACCAAACTATCTATATCCACATTTTATATTCAATTATATTCATTTGTGTACTGGTACTGTAGGTTATTCTTTTCCATCATCAAAAGGTAAAAAGAGACTACATTTCTTTGAATTAGGGTTGGCATTTCAAGCAGCAAGATTATGGACTACGATTTAACCTATATTTAAATCTTCTCAGTCCTATACTCTTTTTAAGAAAATTTTGAAAACACTTCTGTTTCAGAAATATGTATCCCACGTTAACTACTGATCTATTATTTACTCTTAATCATTATTAAGGGGTATTATTATGCCCCTTCTCTGTTAAAAGAAACTGTAACCCACTTAGAACTGCGAGGCAATAGCAGGATAGAAATACAATTTACCATTTAAGGTAATATCCCATTGTGATACTTGGTCAGACAAGGGGAGTGTGAGAAAATCTTGCAAAGAGATGTTTGAGAGTTGAGAGCTTCGGGTGTAAGTTTATTGAGATCATGGTGAAGGAATACATGGGATATCGGTCTTGAAGAGGAACTGAGGTTGGAACATGATAGAGTGATCAGAAAATCATCTGTGCTAAGCAACAGATTTCATAGGGCACAAGGAACAGGGACTGCATTGGTTTTCTTACTGAGTGATGTCTGTATGTCAACAAATAAGATAATTTGTTAATTTTCTTGGCAGCATTTTAAAGTCAGTCATATTCTAATGTTGAGTTTTTCTTGTGTATTGGAGGTATTTTTCTTGTTGAGGTTGTTATCTTCTTTTCTGAGGAAAACTAAGGGTAGCCTGGAAAGGTCAAGAATTAGAAAGCAAGTCAGCTATGTGTGGGTTGCTGCAGGGCTCAGGTTTGCCCCCCCCCCCCCCCCTCCACACACACACATACAAACACTTATTGTTCAAAGTCTATGAGTCTATTAGATGAAGTGGTTGAATGAGTGGCGAGTTGCTTGCCGTATCTCTGCAGATGATATACAACTAAGGATGAGGTGGGAGAAGATCAGGGGATGGTTTGGAGTAATTCAGGAAACTGAATACAGTAGATTCTTGGTTTCAAAAAGTGAGGCTCTAGTTGCACCCCACAAAGTCAAAATATCTATGAATTACCATACAGCATAGACGAATCGTTAGCCAGGCCAGTTAAAGGTATCCTTTTACAGAGTAACAGGAATGTGAAAAACTGAGTTTGTGTCAGATGATAGCTTATTGTGCATGTAAATTTGTTCTCGATCTATAACTGCAGCGAAATATAAATATTTTTAAATAAATAATTTACCCCGATCAGATTTTGGCCATGGTAAGGGCATCTTTTACAAGTCTGAAACTGCTTAGCAAGTATGGAATTTAGTCAATCAGAAGGATTTGGCTACCTTAACCCATGCTTTCATAACAAATCAACTGGATTATTTTAATCGTACATACTGTGTGGTTTCCAAAACATGTACAGCTGAAATCTACGGACCATATTTTCCCAATACTGGCTTCAAGTTCAGCTTCATATTCAATTTAAGATTTATTTAGTTTTTCCAGATTTGTATTTGGAGAGGCCGTTGTATTGCAAGATTTGTTGTGTTCATATGTACCCTCGAGAAGATTAAGATATTCTCAACAATTATTCATTTCAGCAGGGATCTAACTCCAGACTTTTGCAAGAGGTGTTTGTGATTCAAGGGCTAACTTTGTGGAATTAAATGCCACTTGAATTGCATCAAGATATTTTGCATTGCGAAAGAAAGTAAAAGCTTAATGTTTTGGGTAGGATTGGTGGGACAGTTGTGATAGATTTGGAGGCAGAGGGTTGACTGTAGATTTGATGGACAGGGATTACAGTTGGGTTGGAGATACAAGATAATGGATTTTACATTTTATTATGATTGTTTTATAATGAATTAATGTTGTAATCTACCTTTCACTTTTTAATGAGGTTTTGCTATGAAGTGCTGGAAAATAAGGTAAAGAGCAATAAAGGAAGAGGCAGCAAAGAAAAAAAAAAACACTATTTTGCATATTTTCAAAGCACTTAGCCTTCCAAAGTTCCATAGGTTTCTATGGAACTTTGGAAGGCTAAGTGCTTTGAAAATATGCCCGTATGCCATTTCAAAAATTATTCTGCATTTATTCAAATGATTTCCCAAGCAAAAGAATGCTTTTTCTAACACTGTTCTACACCTAAACATGACACAGTACTGAATGAAGAAAGTCATCCCCACAAATTTTACTATTGCCATAATTGTGCACAAATATTTCACTGTATGTAATCTGGTTGCTGGTATGGTCTCAGTTGTTTCCAGAGTCTGCAAGATAAATGTTGCAGTACAGAAGAGGCTGCAGTAAAATCCTTAAAGAAGCCATCAAGTGAGATTTTGGAGGGATGTGCAAGGCAATCACTTCCCAACAAAGGCTGGACACTCTCCAGCCTTCCACATATGGTCCCATAGTCCTCAGACATCTGCTATATGGCATGGTTAGAGTGATCACCATGGAAGAGGGGGAGGCAGAAAATAATAGCTACAGGGGATAGTGCACATGGTAATGTTGAGTCACCTTAAATTTTATTCCATGGGTACCCTGGTCAAAAGTTTTGCAATTTCTGCCACATTATTTTTTTTAAACCTACATTATTTTATCTATAATATTTTGTGCAGAACTCTACATTGTAAGGCCCGGTTCCTATTACCCCAGGATTGACACCATCCCTTTCTCCCAGCTTTCTCTCTCCTCCCCGGTAAACTCATACTACAGGTTTCACCTTTCTGAGCTCTCTCCTTATACCTCCATATTCCCCTATACTTCTTCCCCTGTCTGACCCAAAGCCCTTTCTGCTTCCTATCCAGGGTGGACACCACTTCAGCTCTCTCCCCCTGCCTCCTGGCTCTCTATCTTTCTGCTCTCTCTCTCTCCCTCATGGCCAGGGCAAGAGAACTGGATACCCTAGGTGAATCTTCAGCCTTATGCCCTCCTCCTTGCCTCCAATTTACTTTTTTTGGCCCCCGGCCTGTCAGCTTCCCCTTCAATATTTAAAAAATTACACTCTACAATAATTTTATAAAAACATGTAATTGGTCATCATGTTTTTAAATAACCTTTGTTTTTACAGGTAAAACTGACAGTTCCTTTAGTTTGTATGCCTATCAGAACATATTGTTTTGATTTATTGCAGCTGCTTTTTGTTACCCCCTAGTCTTGCCTAATGGTTGGGCAAGCCCTGCTCCCCATAGATCCCAGAAAACTCCCTATGCTTTCTTCATCCCCCAGAAATTGACCCGGTATCTCTAGTTTGCATTCATTCTCCCTATTTCACCCAAAGTTCAATCTCCCTACTCCCAGGAAGACCCTCCTCCACTTTCTCCCCTCCTCACAACTCCCAAACCATGCAGCAAAAGGGGGATGACAGGTGTACAAAGGGCTGCATCTTTCTCTGCTACCCAGAGTGTTCAACTGCTGGATTCAACTGCATATGTCCCATGCAGTTCAAATCAGCAGTCAGGCCCTGGGCAGCAGAGGGGGATATGGCTAAACATATAACCACTCTCCTCTTCCTCTTGCTATGATCTGTACTGCGGGAGAGGGCTGGGCTAACTATACAAGCTAACACCACTGCTGGCTCCTAGTCCCTGTACAGAATTCCCCAGAACTTGCTTTGCTGGAATGACAATAGTCGCTTATCACTGTCTAAAGACAACACTGGACATTCTGAGGTTTCAGCATGAACAGCTGTTAATTTTTCACTTCTGTCCCAATGCTATTGCGTGATTGCAAAGGAGAAGATGGTTAGAAGGCAGATTTCTCTCTGCTATCAATGCAATACATGTGCTGGGGCTGGCAAAGGCACCTTCTGACAACAGTCCTCCTCTACAGAATCTGAGATATGCAGATTTAATCTGAGGTATACAGTTTTAATCAGGATTTTCTTGTCCTCCTACCCAAGGATCCAGATGCTCTCTAGGGTCTGCCCTAGGCATTCACAACCAATCATATGTGCAAAGCTTACTTTAACACAGGTTTGAAGCAAGGGGGCTGAGCGAGAATCATACACACTATTTAGCTCAGGGATACTATAAACTCATAAAAGCTATAGTATTAAATGATAGCGTGCACAGAAATAAGCAGCTCATGCTCCCCTCTTTTTTTTTTTAAACACTCACACAGGTAGTGGTTCATTTTTGCATTTACATCAAATTTTAGCAAAATTCATGCTAAATGAATTGTAGCATGAATTTTAGACCATAGGCCCTATAAATAGAATTTTCTCCATACAGTATGTAGTCCTTTACTACCATTTCGATAGTGCCCCAGTTCTGCATAATCATCTTATGTTCTAACTACTTAGCATAATGTGTCATATGTATCACATCAACTCACTCCTTACTCTCTTTTCCAGATCATTAATGAATAAATACTGGCCTCAAGCACATATCTCTGGGTACTGCAGTAGCCCTCTCTCCCCCTTAGGGGGGAAAAGACTGGTCATATTCTGTCTCCTATCCTACATTGATCTAATATACATATATTTTTATTTACCTACTTTCTAATGATTGTAAACTAGCAAGATACCAAAGAAAAATAATGGACTCATTGCAGAGCTGAAAATTTGTCTAATCTGAACATTACATTAGATATTGGGGTGTGCATGCTCCCCCCCACAACCCCTCACAGTTTTCATGGTTCTGGTTTGTTGTTTTTTTTTTTTTTTTTAATTTCATTACAGTTTTATGTTTAGCATTCACTATTTGCAAACATGGGGTAGGCACTTGGAAGACAAGGGTTTGCATAGAAATGGAGGGTGTAACAAGGATCTGTACATACAACTATATTTAATCCACCAACATTTGCAGTGGAGGGGAAAGCTTAGCAGCTGTATCCTTAGGTTTGCAACATTAAGCACAAACCTCACCCTGGGACCAAAGAATAATAATTAAACAGTGGCCACCCCCACCCAACTCCAGGATCAGAGGAGAGAGCATTAAGCTGCCATGAAGAACAGTCCTTCCACCCCAGCCGGACTAGAAGATTATGCTGAAGCTGTGACTGAGGAAAATCCTTTTCCGATAATTTCAAATGTAATGCCTGGGAGCATTACGAAGTAACCCTTTAAAATATACAGTGCACTCATAATCCCTGTAATCTGCAAGGAGACTAACAATTTTGTAAAAAGAATGCAGAACTTCTAATTCTTTAAAGAGAGGATGGAGATTTTAAAAAGAAAAAGTTGTTTTTTTGTTCATTTAAATAATTATGTGGAATAAGGGTGAAACACGTGACAACTTTCTAAATGGACAAAATATATTTGTGACAAGCTTTAGAGAGTTATCCTTTCCATCAGGTTTATGGTTTATTAGACTTCCATAGAACACACGAAAGAAGTTCACAATTTAAAAATTCAAAGGATATTCAAAAACAACAAGCAATGGGAATGCCAGTAATTGTCAAAAATGAAACAATACAGTACAGACTCATCTACTAGAAGAACTATTTCCATGTATGTATTGCCAATGTAATGGCATATTTTACTGTAAACCACCTAGAGCTCTTAAAACAGTAAAGAAATTGCAATAAACTAAACCAATACTAGCAGTACGTGCTCCCTGTGCAGGATTTGGTACCTTCCTATTTTCCTCTGACTCATACATATCCAGTAAAACCCAAAACTATGTAGAGACCCTCTTTGTCTGGTCTCCATCCACCTAACCCTGCCTGCACTTGGACAGGAAAACAGCTTTATCTTCCATGGTTGTCTAAATGTGAGTCAGTAGAAGCTAGCTACCCAGCCTGGGCTCAACCTAAGGCTGCCAAACTCCACAGAGGTTGATCAAGCAAAGACTAGAGGACCAAGTCAGAAGGCAAGTGGGGGGGGGGGGGGGGGCGCTGTTGATCGAAATAGAGAATGGTGGCTTAATCTTTTACCTCCCGCTCGGGGACAAAGAATCCGGCAGATTGCTCTTAATATACTTCAGAATTCTAACAAATACTGTCTTAACTACTGTCTTACAGTGTCACGTCTGTGGCCGTGACCACCCTCATTCTTACCCTGTGTTTCTGGGAGTCAGTGGCTGTGCTGGCTTCTGCTTGTCTCTGTGTCTGTCTGTCTGTCTCTGTCTTAGTTTCTCTCTGGCTCTGTGTGCTGATTGCCTTACTGGACCTCACCTGTGTGGGCTATGCCTCTTCCAAGATGGCTGCCGACTCCTCTATGCCAGTATCCAAGATGGCTCCCGCTGTTCCTTCCTGTGGGCTGACTTCTCTGTGTGTCAAGCCTCTGTTTGGAGGCAAGGAGATTGCTGCAGCTGTGCCTCTGGTGTTGAAGGGCTTTATCACTTAGAGACTGCAGCCCTTGCCTTTGCATTTCGTCTAAAGGCCCTGGTATGTAGAGTGCTCTGCACACTGCTACATTGTTTGCTCTGTGTATGCTTCTCCTGTCGCGTTCCCGAGGACCTTGGCATACTGTCAGGCTTCTTCCCCGGGAGCACTGGGTTCGTGAGTCCTTGGGCCACTACCGTGGAGCGGCAGTGGCAGGTAAGAGCACCTTCAAGGTAGAGACGAAACAAGACTGGACCGGAACCCCGGACTGGAGTCCTACACAGGAATACACGGGACTGGAACGCACCGGACGGGTGCGCACTGGAGTGGAGCCCGCTGGACTGGAACACACTGGAGTGGACCCACTGGACTGGAACATACAGGAGTGAAGCCCGCTGGACTGGAACCCATTGGACTGGAGGAGTGAAGCCCGCTGGACTGGAACCCACTGGAGCGGAACCCACTGGACTGGCTTCACCTACGCTTAGCCACCTTTCCCCGAAGGTTGAGCCCTCAGGTTCGGGCAGCCGGCAGGGCTTACAGGAAAAACCGGAACTTGCAAGAAGGAACAGCAGGAATCAGGATACAGAAGTGCCCCCAGGCACCTAGGCAAAAGCAAGGCAGACAGGCAGGGAATGTCCGGGTTCCCGCAGTAGGCAGGTTCAAAGCAAGTCTCAGGGCGGGCGGCTAGCAAAGCAGTAGTCAGGTTCAAAGCAAAGTCTCTGGGCAGGCGGCTAGCAAAGCAGTAGTCAGGTTCAAAGCAAAGTCTCTGGGCAGGTCAAGGAGCAAGACTAAGGCAGCTGCTCCAGTATCAAAGAATACTGGCAACAGCCAAAACAAGGGCTGAAGGTCCAGAAGCAAAAGAAAACACACACGGGGAAAACCAGAACGCAAAACACGAGAAGACTAGGAAACTGAACACAAGCTAACAGGAAAGCTATGCCCAAGCTAACCAGTCAAATACTAGAAACATACACAGAGCAAACACAGGAGAACTAACAAAGCTGTACACAGGCTAACAAGCAAAGCTGTGCCCAAGCTAACAAGTCATACACCAGAAACATACACAGAGCAAACACAGAACTAACAAGCAAAGCTGTGCCCAAGCTAACAAGTCATACACCAGAAACATACACAGAGCAAACACAGGAGAACTAGTAAAGCTGTACACAGGCTAACAAGCAAAGCTGTGGCCAAGCCAACAAGTCATACACCAGAAACATACACAGAGCAAACAATGTAGCAGTGTGCAGAGCACTCTACATACCAGGACCCTTAGACGAAATGCAAAGGCAAGGGCTGCAGTCTCTAAGTGATTAATAAAGCCCTTCAACACCAGAGGCACAGCTGCAGCAATCTCCTTGCCTCCAAACAGAGGCTTGACACACAGAGAAGTCAGCCCACAGGAAGGAACAGCGGGAGCCATCTTGGATACTGGCATAGAGGAGTCGGCAGCCATCTTGGAAGAGGCATAGCCCACACAGGTGAGGTCCAGTAAGGCAATCAGCACACAGAGCCAGAGAGAAACTAAGACAGAGACAGACACAGAGACAAGCAGAAGTCAGCACAGCCACTGACTCCCAGAAACAGGGTAAGAATGAGGGTGGTCACGGCCACAGACATGACATACAGCATGCCAAACAAATCTCTGAAAGCAGACACCAAGCAGCCTTTGTCTCCTGCCTCTAAGAAACCTCGTCAAGAATCCACTCATCAGGCCGCAATGGCGGCTGAGATTGAAAACGAAGAAATCACGATGCAGAGCATTATGCGTGAACTCCTTTCTCACAGAGGTATTCTTGAAGACACCCACCTCTCCATTTCTCAATTCAGAGAAGGTATCAACGAAATAAAATCTCAACTCCTACACACACATATAGATTCTCTCTCTCTGAAATGTGAAGCCAATTCCAACATGATCTCCTCTCTCTGATCCAAATAAAAAAAAACTGACACTCATAAAAAAAGAACTTGAGGATCTCAACAACAGAGCAAGGAGAAACAATTTAAGAATTCTCAGAATTAAAGGTGTTGAGGGTTCTGAGCCTGTAAATTCATGGAAAATCTCCTACCCACACTCCTGGGCATAAATTTCAATCCACTGCTTGAAATCGAAAGGGCCCACAGAGTCCTTTCCGGTACAAATGCCCAGCAACGCTTCCCGCAACCGATTGTTGTGAAGATTCTACACTACCCTCAAACATTAGTGATTCTACAAAAAGCTAAACTGAAATCGCCCATTTTCTATGAAGGTATGAAAGTCTTAATTTTCCTGGATCTTAGCAAAGCCACAATTCAATGTAGGAAACAGCTTCTTGCACAGCGTGATCACCTAGTCTCTTGGCACTCAATTTGGTCTCCTTTACCCTGCCCGCATGCTGGTAACCATACATAATTCAACCCGCTCTTTCGACGACCCAGATGCCTTAAAACTTTTTTTTTTTTGAACACTTTCTGATATCTACATATGTTCAAGGTTTGGAGGAATCATTTAACATACTTCCGCCAGTTATCTCACATTTTGAATATAATCTCACTCTTATTAGCATATTCATGCTTCATACACAAAATGTGTAACATGGTTGTTTATAGCTACACTCTCATTGCCAAATCTCCATATCTCCTAATTATTCATAGAATTGTGTGCTTCATAATTTGATAGCTCTCTACAGATTATCCTGTAAATTGTTTAAGTCTCCTATCTCTCATTATCTGCCTCACTTCTCCCTCACCAATTATATTTGTATTGGCACTGTTCTCTGTTTTATGCCACTGTTATCTCCGCATACTTTTTTCCTATGTTTTTTTATTTTTTCTCCTTTCCACTGTTGTGAATAACTGGGCATACTTGTCATTCTCCTCCCATGTCACTGTTTTTGCATACTTGAAAATGTGGTATAACTTGTTTATCTTTATTCACAGAAGGCCAACTCAGTTTCTCTTTTTTTTCTGTATAATTACCTAACCACATTATATGAGAATTACCTCTATTAATATAAACAATCCTATTAAGAGGAAGAAACTCTTAATATATTTACATAAATTAAATACGGATTTGGCTGTCACTCAGGAAACTCATCTGTTAGGCTTTGACTCTAAACGTCTCCATGATAAAAAAAAAAACATTTCTCACTCACTGCATACTCTACACAGCTGTACAAAAGAAAAATGGGGTAGCCATTCTACACAAGAAATCCCTCTCAATTACTATTATTAAACAATCATGTGATGTGAAGGGCAGATGGGTCAAAGTGGACATCTTCATAAATAATACTACAGTTACTCTTTTAAATATCTACGCCCCCAGCAAAGACTCCCCTGAGCTTTTTCACCATCTAGCCTCAGAAATTAACAGCTCTTCCCAATCCCATAATATTAGGAGGGGACTTTAACCAAATTCTCAATCCTCTCCTAGATATGCACTCTACCTGTCCCTATTACCAAATCAAAGCCTATTCTGCTATACATTCTCTCACATCCTCTCTAGGTCTTGTTGATATCTGAACACTGTTCAACCCCACGGAAAAAGATTATACCTTTTTCTCTCCTCCCCACTTAAGCTACTCAAGAATAAGTACATAAGTAATGCCACACTGGGAAAAGACCAAGGGTCCATCGAGCCCAGCATCCTGTCCACAACAGCAGCCAATCCAGGCCAAGGGCACCTGGCGAGCTTCCCAAACGTACAAACATTCTATACATGTTATTCCTGGAATTGTGGATTTTTCCCAAGTCCATTTAGTAGCGGTTTATGGACTTGTTCTTTAGGAAACAGTCTAACCCCTTTTTAAACTCTGCTAAGCTAACCGCCTTCACCATGTTCTCCAGCAGCGAATTCCAGAGTTTAATTACGCGTTGGATGAAGAAAAATTTTCTCCGATTTGTTTTAAATTTACTACACTGTAGTTTCATTGCATACCCCCTAGTCCTAATATTTTTGGAAAGCGTTAACAGACTCTTCACATCCACCTGTTCCACTCCACTCATTATTTTATATATCTCTATCATGTCTCCCCTCAGCCGTCTCTTCTCCAAGCTGAAAAGCCCTAGCCTCCTTAGTCTTTCTTCATAGGGAAGTCGTCCCATCCCCGCTATCATTTTAGTTGTCCTTCGCTGCACCTTCTCCAATTCTACTATATCTTTCTTGAGATGCAGCGACCAGAATTGAACACAATACTCAAGGTGCGGTCGCACCATGGAGCGATACAATGGCATAACATCCTCACACCTGTTTTCCATACCTTTCCTAATAATAACCAACATTCTATTCGCTTTCCTAGCCGCAGCAGCACAGTGAGCAGAAGGTTTCAATGTATTATCGACGACGACACCCAGATCCCTTTCTTGGTCCATAACTCCTACTGTGGAACATTGCATGATGTAGCTATAATTCGTGTTCTTTTTTCCCCACTTGCATCACCTTGCACATGCTCACATTAAACGTCATCTGCCATTTAGCCGCCCAGTCTCCCAATCTCGTAAGGTCCTTCTGTAATTTTTCACAATCCTGTCGCAAGTTAACGACTTTGAATAACTTTGTGTCATCAGCAAATTTATTTACCTCACTAGTTACTCCCATCTCTAGGTCATTTATAAATATGTTAAAAAGCAGCGGTCCGAGCACAGACCCCTGGGGAACCCCACTAACTACTCTTCTCCACTGAGAATACTGACAATTAAACCCTACTCTCTGTTTCCTATCTTTTAACCAGTTTTTAATCTACAATAGAACACTACCTCCTATCCCATGACTCTCCAATTTCCTCTGGAGTCTTTCATGAGGTACTTTATCAAATGCCTTCTGAAAATCCAGATACACAATATCAACCGGCTCACCTTTATCCACATGTTTGTTCACCCCTTCAAAGAAATGTTGTAGATTGATAAGGCAAGATTTCCCTTCACTAAATCCATGTTGACTTTGTCTCATTAATCCATGCTTTTCAATATGCTCTGTAATTTTGTTCTTAATAATAGTCTCTATCATTTTGCCCGGCACCGACGTCAGACTCACCGGTCGATAATTTCCCGGATCTCCTCTGGAACCTTTTTTAAAAATCTGCGTTTTGCTCTTCATTTAGACAGCCTGACCAGTTATGCTGACCATGCTTTAATTTTGTATGAACTTGGTAATTTGTTTTCACAATACTTTAATTTTATTTAAATGGACATGGCAATTTGTGCCGAGTTGAGCACCCCCAATCATTTTGAAAAGTTGGTTCCTATGGTACTCACTTTGCATTTCTACATGGTTCAGAAAACTCTCCCAAAGATGGCCGCTGGGATTTAAAAATGCTGTCATTAGAATACCCTCTGTGATGCCATATTGTCAACAAATAAAACTTTAATACGGTTGTTCTTAATAAAAATGATGCAACTCTTTTTAAATTCATGCCAGCTAGAGCTTCAGTGCCTAGTCTATAAATTCATTGTTGCTCTCTCTGTAGTAAACAAGTCCTGCAGTCATCACCCCTCTGATCTTGGGGATGTGATTGATTATGCAACATTTCTAAACTGGGCAAATATGATCATCTTGAACACAGTGTTGAAGAAGCTGAGCTTCCGTTTTATTCTGTTTCAAATGACTACGATACTCCATCGCCCATATCTTAAATGGAAGTGTTGTCTGCCTGACAAGTTTCTGGCAGGGGCAAATGATGACATCACAAAATCAGCAGTACAGGTTGTATCATAGTCAGTAATGATCTTGGTTTTTAGGCCTGACAAAGTAGATGTCCAATTCCAAAGTGCTCTCACAAACTATACAATAATTACATTTGTGGTGTTCAACTCTTCCCTGAGAAAAGGCCTTACAAAAATAATCAGATGGACATACCTCCTTCAAATTACATCCCTGTATGCAATATGCAAATAATTGTGTTCAAACATTTGGAGTGAGTGTATGTCCAGTGCTTCCTTAAGATTTTAACAATGCTCTCCGAGGTGAATATCGAATATCTCAGCACACAAATGGGATTCCACTTAGCTGCATCTGTATTCACCTTCTCAAGAAGCAGATTCCTGTTACAAAACCTTGTTGTCTTATGAACTTTCTTTACAACCTTAGGGGGATAACCTCTAATCAAAAGTCTGCTACAAACCCTCTGCTTGTACTCTAAACTCATGCAAATCTGAACAAGTTCATCAATATCTGAGAAGTTAAAATAAAAAAAAAACCCAGATCATTTAAAAAAACTGTTACAATCAGTAATTGCCTAAACACTGTGGTGAAAGGTCATCCCATTTTTTTTCTTAACAAGCATATCTAAAGAAATTTATTTTGAATGGCAAGTCATTGTACATGTATATTGGGATGTTAACCGTTAGGACACATATAGAAATGGGATAACTCATCCTTTGTGCCTTGACCTGGTAAAGCTTTATTTGTTGACAATATGGCATACTAGAGGATATGATGTTGTAGTCATCATTCTAATGACAGTTCAGAAACTGTTCTTAAAACCTTTCCAAAGATGGCTGCTGGCCTAAACACTGAGTACAATTGCAAAGTTGATATGTAAAGCTTGTGTTATTTAATGGTGTTGAGTTTTTTGTAACCAATTTCTTTATCATTTGTACATGTGATGGTCCTGAATCCCTTAAGCAGCAGATTGCGAAACCCCGGCCACCATCAGTAGGACTGTGACAAGCATTTAGAAGAAATTGTTTCAAGCTAAGTGCTGTTTGATCAATTTACATTAAAATCACAATTTGTTTTTCACATTCTTCACCTTTTTTGATAACTAAAATTTGAATTTGATATTTTTGGAAATTTTTTTTCTTAGCCAGTGACATGAACATCCTGTGAGTCAATGTAACGCTGACAAGAGCCTAAGTCTTCTTCCCTCCTTTTTTTTTTTTTTTTGTTTGTTAATTTTTTTTGTTTGTTAAGTTTTGAGACTATATTTATGGCTTTGCACACTTATACTTTACAGTTTTTATTATCCTTAATTAAGCAGTAGTAATCATAAGACATGTATTCTGCTTCATTGGACTGCTCACCCTCAACAGCACTGAAATAAAGGTCCTCTGCTACTCTGGAGTTGCTTCCTCACCCAACAGGCTGGAAAGGAGAACAGCATCGGTCGTTGCTGGCTCGGGTGTGGCACCAGAATCAATGAATAGCCAACAAGTAGAGCATGGCTTTCCAAAACAGGCTGGAGAGGCACCATAGTCAGCACTAGCAGGCAATGCTGATGGGTGGGGTAACAAGTCATGAATAAATTTGAAACTAGCGCCCTCGAAGGCTCAGTGTCATCCTCAGATAAGATGGACTCCAGCTTCTCCTGTAATGTGACCCGGGTCCTGTAATGTGACCCGGAATGTGACCAGGGCAAGGCCTGAGGAAAGAACAGCGAAACATGTTTTTACCACTCCACTAATGAAGAAACTGCAGATCCCACATGAGTTGGACAGGTGGGAAGGCACATACGTGATCAGGCTGCCAAAGGCTTCTGGAATAGTCAGTACCTGGGCAGCAACCGCACTGGGGCTCCGTAGATGAAAGCACCCACAACTGTCTCGCTTGTCCTCAGAGAAGGGGGGGGGGGTCACATGATCACAATGCTGCACACCCCTTAACAACTGTTCTGGCATTTTAAAGCACCTGCAACCGCTTAACCAAACAGTGATTAACCCCTGCATACACAACATTAGCTTAATCCAAAACACAAGATTACTAAAGGTAGAAGTAACACATGCAATCATCATTAAACTATGTTCAAATCATGTGTAGAATGCAGAGAACAGAAAATCCACTCTGTACGACTCCAGAAATCTGCTGCACAAACATCAGCAGAGATCTAACACTCCTCCTAGATACTTAAATGATTCTGTCCCAGAAAAACAGGAACCACATTAGGACACAGTCAGTGTCCTGTAAGCCACCATGCTCGGGTTTTTTTGTGTGTCAAGTATTAAACAATGGCCTGCCAACCACTGAGAAACCACAACAGAACAGCTCTGTAACAGGGCAATGTCAAAGTTGGGTACAGTTGAATATACCAGCATTAGTAAGATGACTTGTTAAAAGAGCAAATACCTCAGACAAACTCATGCTGCTGACAACTGGTATTAACCTTTGCTACAGGAAGGTAGATGAGAACAACCTTAAATACTGTGTGACTGGCTTCGATGTCTTATGTAACATAGTACACTTCAAGGCAAACCTACACAATGTTTTTTTTAACTTTCTTCAGCATCCAAACCACACAGAAAATAAACAACCCTTAAAAGATTAACAAAATCTAGAAGATGACAAACCTTTTTAAAAAAGTTATGATATTCACTATGGAAGCTTAGATCTCCTCTTGGAAAGTGCAGAACTAGTTTATAGCAAGGATTCTTAACCAATGGTGCCTACACCTCCATGAGATCAGGCCCGTGCCAAGGGTCTAAGCCGCCCCCCCCCCCCCCCGCAGACGAAATGTTGGCCCCCCCCCCCCCCCCCGCAGAACAGTTGGCGCGCACGCGCCCCTCTCCCCCCCCTCGAAGATGATCGCTGCGCGCCCTGGGGGCCTTTAAATCTTTTACTTGCAGTCGCAGCAGCGTCTGTGAAAACGGAGCGCTGCCGACGTCTCCCTTCCCTTGCACTCGTTGGTTCCCTCAGTGTCCCGCCTTCTTCTGACGTCAGAAGAAGGCGGGACACTGAGGGAACCAAGAGCGCGAAGGGAAGGGAGACGTCGGCAGCGCTCCGTTTTCACAGACGCTGCTGCGACTGCAAGTAAAAGATTTAAAGGCCTCGGTGTCGCGGAGCGAGGGTAAGCACTGTGGCGGCGCCCTCCAGAGGTGGGCGCCCTCCTGCGGTGCTTACCCCGCTTACCGCATCGGCACGGGCCTGCATGAGATGCAGGAAGAGGTCAAACAGGATGCAGAGAAGGGTCTTGAAATTTGAAGAAATTTATTCCAACTTTCTAAAGAGAATGAAGGTAGTTATTAGAATAGTTATTGGTAGTATAATATGTACTACTGTAATTTTAAGCTATATTTTAGTAGCTAGCATTGTTTGAAGCTAACAGCGACATATGCAGCTCTCAGTGGTCATTAGTGCACATGTGGTTTAGGAAGTTGAGCACACTATCAGAACCCTCATCCACACTTATCACCTCTCGCTTAGACTATTGCAACTTGCTTCTCACAGGTCTCCCACTGAGCCATCTCTCTCCTCTTCAATCTGTTCAAAATTCTGCTGCAAGACTAATATTCCGCCAGTGTCGTTATGCTACTACTACTACTAATGCTCATATTAGCCCTCTCCTCAAGTCACTTCACTGGCTTCCTATCCGTTTCCGCATACAGTTCAAACTCCTCTTATTGACTTATAAATGTATTCACTCTGCTGCTCCTCAGTACCTCTCCACGCTCATCTCTCGCTACATTCCTCCCCGGGAACTCCGTTCACTGGGTAAATCTCTCATCTGCAACCTTCTCCTCCACCACTAACTCCAGACTCCGTTCCTTTTATCTTGCTGCACCATATGCCTGGAATAGACTTCCTGAGCCGGTACGTCAAGCTCCATCTCTGGCCGCCTTCAAATCTAAGCTAAAAACCCACATTTTTTATGCTGCTTTTAACTCCTAACCCTTATTCACTTGTTCAGAACCCTTATTTTATCATCCTCACTTTAATATTCCCTTATCTCTTGTTTGTCCTGTTTGTCTGTCCTAATTAGATTGTAAGCTCTGTCGAGCAGGGACTGTCTCTTCATGTTCAAGTGTACAGCGCTGCGTACGTCTAGTAGAGCTATAGAAATGAGTATTAGTAGTGGTTTAGGAAGTGAGTCAGAGTGTTTCACTGATCAGTTAAAGGGGTGTGAACTAACAAAGGTTTAGAACCCCTGGTCCATAGTAATGAAGAAAAACAGTTACATGAGATATCACAACACCTTAGTGACAATTTCTTCTCATTTACCAGCAAGGCAGGACCCATCAATCAAATCAGACACACAGCATGTCATCATATTATGCTGTATACAACTCAATTACTGTTTTCATATACCTCTCTATAGCTGATAAAAATATTCTTCAAATTTCACAGAAGCTATTTAAGTTCTGAAACCACAGAGCCAAAATTTGAAATTATAGGCAAATGCAACACAATAAAACAATTTTTTTTATTTATTAATTAAAAATATTTGTATCCCACCTATCATATCCAATGCTAGATGTGCTATAATAAATCAAAAATATCATTAAGAAATAAAGACAACTAATGCTCAGAATACAAAATGCCTCCAATTACTATTGGAAATGTTGCAAAAGGGGGGGGGGGAGAGACTCGTTTCCTAAATCTCAGCACAAACTATAAATCTTAACATCTGCTGGAAAGTATTCCAAGCACAAGGAGAAGCAACAGAAATACTCAAATAGTGATCTGCTTTACTGATCTCCAAGGCGGCACCTCAAGAACACCTACCTAATACAACAGAAGCAGGAGACTATCCATCTAACAATACAACTAAGTAAATTTACAAGCAACTGTAAGGGCTTTGTGCCAAAGGCAATTTCCTACATCACATTAACATCAACAGCCACGAGCAGCTCTATTCCAACGCCATGCAATACAGATGCATTTGATACATTATATATGTCACATTAGAAATACATGTAACTATAGTTTTATTAATTCTATCATTCACTTACTATGTTACTTGTACCCGACCTCCAATAAAATACACATGAAGCATCTGACTACCTGTGCCTTGAATCTAGAAAAATCTCCACCACACATACCTCTCCCCCCTTTTGAGCATGTCCATAGCTACCATGACAATACCCTTAGGTCTCTGCCATACTTCCTGTCAAAGTTACCCTTCTACGTAGTATAAAATGCGCAGCTTTGTTTCTAATTCCTATGCACATGTGCGCATCTGTCTTATGATCATTTGAGAGTAGAAAAGCAAAAAAAAAAAAAGTGGAATTGCTCCTTTCCCTAATTGCTATGTTTCAGTGTATCAAAGTTCCTGTGTAACATAAGCTAGAACTGCTCCTCCCACAGAAATGCCCCTGGGCCTTTTTTTTAAAAGAAATTTACTTCACTAGAATCCCTGGTCTAATCTGGCCAGTTTTCTAATTTGATGTCTCTTTTCACCCGTTTTTGCTCCACAGTGTCAAATTTGGTTCCATTCCACTACAATTTCACAAAGGATTTCTTTTACAAAGCCGAGCTAGCGATTCCTGCGCAGCAAATGAGAGGAAGCCCACCCAATTCCTATGGGCTTCCTCTCATCTGCCACACGGGAATCGCTAGTGCAGCTTTGTAAAAAGAAGCCCAAAGTTATTTCATCCCCAAGACAGTCTTAATGTAGCATGACATGAGTTCTATATTCTAGATTGTCCCAGAACTTAGAATTTCATGTGTAGCATGATACGAGTTTAATGAGTTACTGATTTTGCTGGAATTATATATATATATATATATATATATTTGCAAAGACTTCTTGGAGCAGTTCAGAAAAATGGGTCTGACCTTCGCCATCCCTCTGAAGACCACTGATACCAGTGTAACAAAGGCTAGCTGGGTGGATACTTAAAAAGTCAATCACCACATCTCCAAAGAACTAAGTCTGCATATTGACAGCAATCACAGAGACTGGAGTTAACAAAAGACAGCGGAAACTCCCAGACCATCTGACAAAAGAAATCCAGACAATGACTCTTTTAATCCTGTCAAATATCTTCTGGGTGTATATCACAGCAGATAGCAAGCCAGGAACTCTTATGATGTCATTTAAACATGTGGCCAGCCATCATGCTCCATCTCAAAACTAGATGGAACTAGTTTTCAGCTATCCCTGCATTTTCATTGGATCAAATACACTCCACCTGACTTCTGCCTATGGTCCAACAAGAAATGATAAACCCCTGGAATATACTCAGTCAGCCATGATGATACTTCTTCCTCTCCTCTCTTCTCTCTGCACTCTGGACCCTGCCTGCTGGATGATATGCACCTCTCTGGACCTTCACTGAATCCCTGGGCCTTGCTAGACTACACAAACATCCAAGATAAAACTTTCTTCAGGCTCCAGCAACAACTCTACAACAAAAAGACTTCTTTTCCAGCAAGGACCTCCTTCACAACTCGAACCAACAGCCTCCATCAAAGTGAGTTACTATTAATCCGGCCTAATTAATAATTCAGACTTTCTAACAATATTTATCTTGTGGCACAATTCCCTTGTGTAAAATCCCTAAAAACTGCTTTTTAACATTACTGCATTACCTGTATTGTAAATAAACATTTTAAAGGTAAATATCTTGTCTTTATGTTCTGAGCACGTCAAACATTACAGTGTAGATTAATGTAATTCCCCAAATATATCCCTTCATTCCCCATTCCCTTTTTTACATTAACACCTGATGTATGATTTCTTTTAAAACATCGATTGGTTGGGAAAGAATACCAGGTTCACAGCCCACCTTTAATCGTTTACTGACAAAAGATGCCGAGAAATGCATTTGTTGTGTAACAGAGGGGCATAATCGAACGCGAACGCCCATCTCCATGGGTGTCTATCTCCGAGAACGGGTACACGAAGGGGCAGGACAAACCGTATTTTCGGAACAAATGGGCGTCCATCTTTTTTCCGATAATATGGTTTGTGCCAGCCAAATGCATCGAATTTGTGCAGATTTGAGCTGGGCGGTTTCGGTTTTCAGTGATAATGGAAACTGAAGGCGCCCAGCTCAAAAACGAACAAATCAAAGGCATTGGGTCGTGGGAGGGGCCAGGATTCGTAGTGCACTGGTCCCCCTCACATACCAGGACACCAACCAGGCACCCTAGGGGGCACTTGTAACAATTAAAAAAAATGTTAACTACCTCTGAAGTCCATAGCTCCCCTTCCCTTGGGTGCTGAGCCCCCCAAATCCCCCCCCCCCAAAAAAAAACCCACTGCCCACAACTCTACACCATTACCATAGCACTTATTGCTGAAGGGGGGCACCTACATGTGGGTACAGTGAGTTTTGGGGCGGTTTGAAGGGCTCCCATTTACCACCACAAGTGTAACTGGTAGGGGGGGATGGGCCTGGGTCCACCTGGCTAAAGTCCACTGCACCCACTAACAACTGCTCCAGGGACCTGCATACTGCTGTGATGGAGCTGGGTATGACATTTGAGGCTGGCATACAGGCTGGAAAAAAAAAGGTTTTTTTTTTGGGTGGGAGGGGGTTAGTGACCACTGGGGGAGTCAGGGGTGGTCATCCCCCGATTCCCTCCAGTGGTCATCTGGTCATTTAAGGGCACTTTTTTGGGACTTGTTCATGAAAAAATGGGTCCGAAATAATGGGTCAAATTCGCGCTAAAAACGCCTTTCTTTTTTCGATTATTGGCTGAAGACGCCCATCTCACCTCGGCCGATAAACACGCCTCAGTCCCGCCTTCACCACGCCTCCAACACACCCCCCGTCAACTTTGGCCGTTTCCGCGATGGAGTGCAGTTGAAGACGCCCAAATGGGTGTTCGATTATACCGATTTGGGCGCCCATGGGAGAAAGACGCCCATCGAAATATGGGCATCTTTCTCTTTCGAAAATAAGGCGGATAGTAACGTAGTAAATGACAACAGATAAAGACCTGTACGGTCCATCCAGTCTGCCCAACAAGATACTTTATATGTATACCAGAGTTTGATTTGTCCTTGCCTTTCTCAGGGCACAGACCGTAAAAGTCTGCCCAGTACTGTTCTTGTACTAAGTTCTGAAGCTAACATTGAAGCCCCTTAAAATTTACACTCCAGCCCATCCCTTTCTATTCAGTCACGATCAGGGCGTAGGCCATAGAAGTCTGTCCAGCTCCCGTTTTGTTTCCCAATTACCGGCGTCGCCACCCAATCTCCACTAAGATTCCACACAACCATTCCTTCTAAATAGGATTCCTTTGTGTTTATCCCACGAATGTTTGAATTCCATTACCATTTTCATCTCCACCACCTCCCGCGGGACGGCATTCCAGAAATCCACCACCCTCTCCGTGAAAAAATACTTCCTGACATTAGTCCTGAGTCTGTGTAATTCTAGACACACTGCTTTACGAAGCAATTTATTTTTAAAGGATCCCCTCCTAAAAAAAATTTTTTATAATCAGTCTAAAAGTCTCATTTTGAAACTATCCCTTTACTGAACCTCTACTCTCTCCTCCCCAGCCAGAAGACCTCTGTCAAGCATAGCTCAGCATGCCTCTGAACAAAAAAAGTGGGACAAGAAAGGGTGTGGGCATTTAACTGAATTTTTTAAAATATGCAACCATAACAAATTGAAAAGCAACCTACTCAACATACTTTAATTCTCTGCAGAACCTACTCAACATACTTTAATTCTCTGCAGACATACCATAACGGCAAAAAAGGAACATGTTTCAGATAACTAAAATGCAAACAATCAGCATTCAGTTATCAAACAATTATGACAGCCCACTCAAAGTAACAAAGCAGATGAAGGAAGAAGGGAATTTGATTTGTACTGGCTCCAATATCTTGTTCCCAAAAGTTATTTCTGTTGTAGTACTCCCCCTCACCCCCAGAGCATGCTAAAATGTTCTCAGACAATATATTCTCATCCGAAGACTTGTGTGTCAGCAGAAGAAAAAGTGCACATCTTATTTTAATTAAAATCAAGAATGCTGTAGAAGGCAGGAATACATTTATGAGTGCAGACTCTATTGACCACACCTAGGGCATGTGTTCTTAATCCCGAATGAAAGCACTGCACGGTCCTTGTCTCAAGCACATCTGCACTCTCAAAATAATCATGGTGTAGTTGAATCCCTGGAGAAGGCAGAAATGAAGGGAATGTTGGGAAAGGTGAAGGGGAATCAGCATGTTTGAAAGGGTAATAAGAGGAAAAGAACTATACCTAGAAGAAAGTCAGCAGGGTGATGAGGAAAATTGGAAAAGTGTGCAAGTTATAACCTATTTAAAACCCATCTAAATGTTACTCAACTGTTCATGCAATATTCATACCCTTTATGTATCACTATGATGTCCGCATGAGATTCTAAGAAGTATCAGCACTGTAGCAACCTAATTCAGAGGTCCCAAATAACAGTTTAAGAGAAGGAAAAAAAAGCCTTTAAAATAGGAATTGGTGCTTTCTAATATTTATAAATGATCTGGAAATGGGTACAATGAGTGATGACATTTCCAGATACCACAAAATTATTCATATTTGTTAAATCGCATGCTGACTGTGGGAAATTGTAGGAGGACCTTGTCAGACAGAGAGACTGTACCTAGCACAGGAAAGTGCAAAATGATGCACCTAAGGAACAATAATCCAAACCGTAGTTCCACAATGCTAGGATCCAAAGAAAAAGGGGTCCGAGCATCATCACAGGCAAAGGTGGTTGAACTTTCCTCAGTGTGTAGCAAAGGACAAAAAAGCAAATGGAAGTTAAGAATTATTAGAAAGACTAATAAAAAAAAAAATAAAGTGAGATAGCACAATTAGAAATGGTACAGAGAAGAGCTACCAAAATAAGAAAGGATGAAGAAAAGCTAAAGAGATTTGGGAATAAAGAAGTAGCCTAATAGAGCAGTGGGCTGAAACCCAGAGAAATCAAGGGTCAAATCCCACCAAACTCAAGATCACAAAATAATGGGAAGTCACTGTACCCTCTATTGCTTCTGTTACAAACTTACATTGTAAGCCCTTCAGAGACAGGAAACTACCTACCATACCAGACTGCAACCACTTGAGCTACTACTGAAAAAAGCATGAGCTACATTAAATCTTCTTTTTCTTTAGCTTGGAGAAGAGATAGCTGAGAGACAAGATACAACAAATGTGAACCTGTTGTGTACTCTCTCAAAATGTACAAGACATGCCTTGAAATTACTAGGCAACACAAAGTAAATTACTACTACTACTACTATTTAGCATTTCTATAGCGCTACAAGGCGTACGCAGCGCTGCACAAACATAGAAGAAAGACAGTCCCTGCTCAAAGAGCTTACAATCTAATAGACAAAAAATAAATAAAGTAAGCAAATCAAATCAATTAATGTGAACGGGAAGGAAGAGAGGAGGGTAGGTGGAGGCGAGTGGTTACAAGTGGTTACGAGTCAAAAGCAATGTTAAAGAGGTGGGCTTTCAGTCTAGATTTAAAGGTGGCCAAGGATGGGGCAAGACGTAGGGGCTCAGGAAGTTTATTCCAGGCGTAGGGTGCAGCGAGACAGAAGGCGCGAAGTCTGGAGTTGGCAGTAGTGGAGAAGGGAACAGATAAGAAGGATTTATCCATGGAGCGGAGTGCATGGGAAGGGGTGTAGGGAAGGACGAGTGTGGAGAGATACTGGGGAGCAGCAGAGTGAGTACATTTATAGGTTAGTAGAAGAAGTTTGAACAGGATGCGAAAACGGATAGGGAGCCAGTGCAGGGTCTTGAGGAGAGGGGTAGTATGAGTAAAGCGACTCTGGCGGAAGACGAGATGGGCAGCAGAGTTTTGAACCGACTGGAGAGGGGAGAGGTGACTAAGTGGGAGGCCAGCAAGAAGCAGATTGCAGTAGTCGAAACGAGAGGTGACAAGGGTGTGGATGAGGGTTTTGGTAGAGTGCTCGGAAAGAAAGGGGCGGATTTTACGGATGTTGTAAAGAAAGAAATGACAGGTCTTGGCAATCTGCTGGATATGAGCAGAGAAGGAGAGAGAAGAGTCAAAGATGACCCCAAGGTTTCGAGCTGAGGAGACAGGGAGAATTTTTTTTCACTTAATGCACAATTCAGGACTGAAATTCTTGTGGTGCAGCTGGGTTTAAATAACGTTTGGACAAGTTTCTGGAAGAAGTCCATTAAGGTGAAATATTTTGACACCTGATAATTTTCTTCCCTTGATTCCTGTTAGGCCAGTCTGGACAAGTGGGTTATGTTCCCCAACTAGCAGACAGAGAGAACGCCAAGCTTTCAGTGACATCATCATCAGTAGTGTAGCTCTGTAACTCACTAGTACATCATTACCAAAGCAGATCTGAAAGCAATGAACATATCATGATCAAAACTCATGCTCACATAACTAACATTTCTGGATATTCCTAAGGAAACTGAGAGCCCAATACAACTGCTGGGGAAAGCTAAGAGGGGATGCCTGAAACCTGGGTGGTTTCTAAACTGGTCTAGCAGGAATCAAGGAAAAGAACAAAATTTCACATTTCTTATTCTGCTAGACCAGTCCAGGTATGTGGGAATAGCCAAACTCTAAGAACCTCGACTGAGAGAAAGACAAGATCCTCCAAGCACTGCTCTACCAAAGGTTATTGCCTTATCAGACTTGAATGTCCAGCTGGAATCCATGACAAGAATGCAGTGACACCCAAAGCGCCAGCCTTGCAAGCACTTCATGCAACTGCCCTAGATTCTGCTCAGAGCACTATTTGAGCTGACAAAGTGAGCTCTAAAACCCAATGATATACTTTAGTCCAGTTCAACATGACTGCAGAAGAGAGCCTCCCTAAGTCAGAGGCATTTCAGAGGATGCCCTTCCTGTATGCCTCACTGAAAGGTGTTGTGCATGAAAATACTCACAAACACTGAAGAACCCCCTAACATCCAAGACATGAACACTAGAATTATTCAACTCCTTGCCAAAGAAGAGGAGTAGACTAAACGCCCGAAAACCGAAAAGGAAATCTTGGCCACAAGAGCTGAAAACTGCAGAGAAAGAGAGGCCATAGGACAGGGCAGGCAGCTGCACCTAGAGTGAGCTAAGGACAAGCCAATTGTTTGGTCCCCCTTGCAAGAACATCCAATGATGAACAGCAGCATTCTGTGCAGGAACCGAAACTATGCACCCAGCATCAATCAAGGCCAACAAGCACTTAAGTGGATCAACACCCACCTGCCTCAGCGAGGATCAAGGTTCCAAACCCCTTTGAGAAGTTCCCCAGAGAGGGCAGGTCTGCCAACAGAGAGAAACAAACAAGGATTCCTTAGCAAACCAATCAACTGTGGCCTGCTTTGCCTCACCAGACCTTCACATAACTAACTGAGAAAGAGATTCATCATGCTGCATAGTACCCAGCCTAAGACTAGCTAGAGAAGAACCAACCATGCTCTTCTGTAGCCACATCAGACCAGCACACTGAGATCACTGCCGCAAACCTCTCTTTGGGGAGCATTTTGGTCAGCATTCTGAGGCTTTGCTATTAGATCTATGCTCGACAACACCAAGATGGTAAAATTATGTATAATCATACCTGATAATTTTCTTTCCATTAATCATAGCTGATCAATCCATAGACTGGTGGGTTGTGTCCATCTACCAGCAGGTGGAGATAGAGAGCAAACTTTTGCCTCCCTATATGTGGTCATGTGCTGCCGGAAACTCCTCAGTATGTCGATATCAAAGCTCCATCCGCAGGACTCAGCACTTAGAGAATTACACCCACGAAGGGACACTCTGCCCAGCTCACCACCGCCGAAACGGGGGAGGGGAATTAACCCAGCTCATCCCCACACAAGTGGGGGAGGGGAATCCGTCCAGCTCATCCCCGCGGAGCGGGGGAGGGACACTACACCCGCCGATGCGGGGGGATCTGGCTTATCCTGCAACCGCAACCGCGGGAGGAGCTGACTGACCCTAACACCGCCGAAGCGGGAGGGGTACAAAGCTGCCCTACAGCCGCACGAAGCGGGAGGGAGTGCCGGCAGAATTTATGTCTCAATCCAGCCCCGTAAAACGGAGGGGAGAGGAATGCAGCAGCTCACTGTAACACAAACTCGTCTCAACTCTTGAAGAATCCAAGTGAAAGAACTTGAACACGAAGTCTTTCTGAAATAACTGAAGACTAAACTTGAAGCTGAAATGCAACCAGAATAAAAACAGATATCTGGGAGGGGCTATGGATTGATCAGCTATGATTAATGGAAAGAAAATTATCAGGTATGATTATACATAATTTTACCTTCCATATCATCAAGCTGATCAATCCATAGACTGGTGGGATGTACCGAAGCAGTACTCACCCAGGGCGGGACATTGAAATCCCTGACCTCAACACTGAAGCTCCAAACCGGGCCTCCGCCCGTGCAGCCACAGTCAAACGGTAATGCTTGGAGAATGTATGAGCCGAAGCCCAAGTTGCCGCCTTGCATATCTCTTCCAAGGAGACGGATCCGGCCTCTGCCATCGAGGCCGCCTGAGCTCTCGTGGAGTGAGCCTTCAGCTGGATAGGCGGCACCTTCCCCGCGGCCACATAAGCCGCTGCAATGGCTTCCTTGACCCATCTTGCCACTGTAGGCTTAGCAGCCTGCAGACCCTTACGAGGACCTGCAAACAGGACAAACAGATGATCCGATTTCCGGAAATCATTGGTCACTTCCAAGTATCTGAAGATGACTCGTCTCACATCCAGATATTTAAGAGCAGAGTACTCCTCTGGGTAGTCCTCCCTACGAAAGGAAGGGAGACAGAGCTGCTGATTCACATGGAAGCGAGAAACAATCTTGGGCAGGAAGGAAGGCACTGTGCGAATAGTCACTCCTGCCTCAGTGAACTGCAGAAAAGGCTCTCGACATGAGAGCACCTGGAGCTCGGAAACTCTTCTGGCTGAAGTGATAGCCACCAAAAAGACTGCTTTCAACGTCAGGTCTTTCAGAGATGCCCTCGACAAGGGTTCAAAAGGCGGCTTCTGCAATGCTCTTAGCACCAGGTTGAGATTCCACGCAGGCACCACTGAGTGCAGAGGAGGGCGCAGGTGATTAACTCCCTTGAGAAAGCGCACCACATCTGGCTGCGAAGCCAGGGAAGCACCCTTCAGGCGGCCCCTGAAGCAAGCCAGAGCCGCTACCTGGACTTTAAGGGAACTGAGCGACAGGCCTTTCTCCAAACCTTCTTGCAGGAACGCCAACACTGAAGAAATTGAAGCAGTGAAGGGAGAAAGTGAGCCTGCTTCACACCATGCTGCAAAGATACGCCAAACCCTGGCGTAAGCAGTAGAAGTAGAGCGTTTCCTCGCTCTCAGCATAGTGGCGATGACCTTGTCTGAGAAGCCCTTCTTCCTCAGACGCTGCCGCTCAATAGCCAGGCCGTAAGACCAAAGGGAGAGGGATCCTCCATCACCACGGGACCCTGATGTAACCGGCCCTGCTCCACTGACAGCCGCAGAGGATCGTCGACTGAGAGCCTGATCAAGTCCGCATACCAGGGACGTCTGGGCCAATCCGGACCCACCAGGATTACCCTGCCGGGATGCTTTGCCACCCGGTCTAGCACCCTGCCCAACATGGGCCAGGGCGGGAACACATAGAGGAGCTCTTGTGTCGGCCACTGTTGGAGAAGAGCATCTACTCCCAGGGATCGAGGGTCCCGTCCTCTGCTGAAAAAAGCGCGGCACTTGGCAATTGGCCGATGACGCCATCAGATCTAGGCTCGGCTGGCCCCAGCGCTTCGTGATGTCCAAGAACGCCTGAGCAGATAGTTGCCACTCTCCGGGCTCCAAGGTATGGCGACTGAGAAAGTCCGCCTTGACATTCATGACTCCGGCAATGTGGGCCGCTGAAAGCTGCTCCAGGTTCGCTTCCGCCCACTGGCAAAGACTCATAGCCTCCTTGGCTAGAGGGGCGCTCTTGGTACCTCCCTGGCGGTTGATATAGGCCACAGCCGTGGCATTGTCCGACAGGACCCGTACAGGCTACAACACCAGTACCGGGATGAACTCCAATAACACCAACCGAATGGCTCTGAGTTCCAGGAGGTTGATAGACCACTGGCCTCTGCAGGAGACTAGAGCCCCTGCGCTGTCCTTCCCAAGCAGTGGGCTCCCCAGCCCATCAAAGAGGCGTCTGTCGTGACGACAATCCACTCCGGGGTCACCAGAGGCAATCCTGCAGACAACTTGTCTGTCTGCGTCCACCAGCTCAGCGCCTTGCGCACTGCTGGGTCCACGGGAAGGCGCACAGCATAATCCTCCGACATCGGAGTCCAGCGCAGCAGCAGAGATAGCTGTAGTGGTCTCATATGAGCCCTGGCCCAGGGCACTACTTCCATCGTGGCCGTCATAGAGCCCAACAGCTGCACGTAGTCCCAAGCCCGAATAGGAGAGGCTACTAGGAACTAGTCCACCTGAGCCTGAAGCTTGACAATCCGATTGTCTGGCAGGAACACTCTGCCCACTTGGGTGTCGAATCGAACTCCCAGATACTCCAGGGACTGAGTCGGGCGCAGCTGGCTCTTCTTCCAGTTGATGATCCATCCCAGGGAGCTCACAAGAGCAACTACCCGGTCCATAGCTTTGCCGCACTCTGCATAAGAGGGGGCTCGGATCAACCAGTCGTCCAGATAAGGATGGACTTGTACTCCTTCCTTTAGCAGGAAGGCCGCTATGACCCCCATTACTTTGGAAAAGGTCCGCGGAGCAGTAGCCAACCCGAAAGGGAGGGCTCTGAACTGGAAGTGTCGTCTCAGGACTGTAAAACGCAGAAAGCGTTGGAGAGGAGGCCAGATGGGAATATGCAGGTACGCTTCCTTGATGTCCAAGGAAGCCAAGAACTCTCCTGCCTTCACTGCCGCTATAACAGAGCGGAGAGTCTCCATGCGAAAGTGCCTCACTTTCCAGGCCCGATTGACCCCTTTGAAGTCGAGGATAGGCCGGACAGAACCTCCTTTCTTTGGAACCACAAAGTAAATGGAGTAACGTCCCTTGCCAATCTGATTTTTTGGCACCGGAACGACCGCACCCAGGCGGATCAGGTTGTCCAAGGTCTGCTGCACTGCCACAGCTTGACCGGAGACTTGCAGGGAGAGAGTACAAACCCGTCTCTTAAGGGTTGGCAGAACTCTAGCTTGTAGCCGTCTCTGATGACTTCCAGCACCCACGCGTCTGAAGTTATAGTGGTCCACTCGCCCAGAAACGAGGACAGCCGTCCTCCAATCTGCACTGGGGCGTGGACCAAGGCCCCGTCATTGGGTACGAGACCCTGGGGGAGGACCGGAGGGAGCACCTCCGGGACGGCGGTCTCTGCGAAAGGAATGCTGCTTGGGGGAGAAATTCCTCTTGAAGGAAGAGGGGGCAGAGGAACCCGACTTGCCCGGGGCGGTACCGACGGGCTTCCAGCAACCGTCCTCTGGAGGTACCGGGACGAGTACTAGCCCGAGCCCTGACCTCTGGTAATTTCTTGCCCTTAGACGTGCCGAGATCGGTCACGATTTTGTCCAGCTCGACCCCAAAGAGCAGCTTGCCTTTAAAAGGCAATCTAGCCAGGCGGGATTTAGAGGCGTGGTCAGCAGACCAATGTTTCAGCCAAAGCCACCGCCGCGCAGAGACTGTCTGAGCCATGCCTTTAGCTGAGGCTCTCAAGACATCATACAGCAAGTCTGCCAAATAGGCTAAGCCCGATTCCAGGGCCGGCCAATCAGCCCTCAAGGAAGATCCGAGGGGGAAGCCCGCTGCACCATAGTCAGGCACGCCCTGGCCACATAGGAGCCGCAAACTGAGGCCTGCAAACTTAAAGCAGCTGCCTCAAAGGACGACCTTAAGGCCGCCTCCAATCTTCTGTCTTGGGCGTCCTTTAGGGCCGTGCCACCTTCCACCGGCAACGCCGTTTTCTTAGTCACCGCAGTGATTAAAGAATCCACGGTAGGCCACAGATAGGCCTCACGTTCACTCACAGCCAAAGGATAGAGGCGGGACATAGCCCTAGCCACTTTAAGGCTCGTTTCCGGGACATCCCATTGAGCCGCAATTAAGGTGTGCATGGCATCATGCACGTGGAAGGATCTAGGCGGGCGCTTCGTCCCCAGCATAATGGCAGAGCCAACAGGGGCTGAGGGAGAGACGTCCTCCGGAGAGGAAATCTTCAAAGTGTCCATGGCCTGTAAAAACAGGTTGGGCAAATCCTCTGGGCTAAAAAGCCGCACTGCAGAGGGGTCATCCGCTCCATCCAAGCGGGGATCTATCTCCTCCAAGGAATCCGCAAAGGACCGTTGGGAGACCTCAGACACGCTGCCCTCATCTACATCGGAGGAGACAAAGTCCTCCAAGGCCTGGAAATCAACCCGAGGGCGTTTACCTCTGGGAACCTCAACCTCTTTATCAGAGGAGGGAGCAGGGGCAGCGTTTTGCATGAGGAAAGCCTGATGCAGCAGCAAAACAAACTCGGGGGAGAAACCCCCCAGACTGTGCACTTCCGCAGCCTGGGCAACAGCCCTAGACGCACTCTCAACCGGCGCTCGCAATAGCGGGGGAGAGACATGCTGCGCATCCAAAATGGCGTCCGGCGCGAAACTCCGCGAAGGAGCCGCGCGGGAAGAACGGCGCTTAACTTTAGCCGCTTGTGCCGTCGCCCAAATTAAGGGCGTTCATGGCATTAATGTCTCCAACCTCAAGGGCGGCCCACGAAGAAGCCGTCCGAGCCGCGTGGCCGGCCAAGATGGCGGAGGCGAGGAGCGGGGGATGGGCGTTTATGGCGGGAAAAAACCGCCACGCCGGAGGAACGACCGGGACATTCATCGGTCACTAAACTGTCACCCATCAAGGGCGAATCAGGTTGTAAAACCCCCGCATCCCCTCTAGAAGCGCTCCAGCGATCCGGGGAGCGACCCTTTGCGCCCTCGCCCTCCGACGCCATATGCCACGAGGAGAAGAATCGGGGAACCCCCTGCCCGCTATAAAAAGGTAAAATTACCTGCTTGCCGCTCCGAGCTGTAACGAACTGGTGTCCCAGTGAGTAGCTGCAATGAACGTTTAAAGAAACGTCGAATTAAACGCCTTTAAAGACGTTTAAAATTTTTTTTTTTTTTTTTTTTTTTTTTTTTTTAAACGGAGCCAGCGGGAGGGGGGAGAAAAGGAGGGACCTGGCACCACCAGGTTTGCACTTGCTCAAAAGAGCCCTCAACCCCAGGCCTCAACAAAACCTAAGGATTAGGCTTGGAGGCCTAGCCAGAGCTGCTGCTGTGTGTGACCACCACCTGCTGAGATAGAGAACATACTGAGGAGTTTCCGGCAGCACATGACCACATATAGGGAGGCAAAAGTTTGCTCTCTATCTCCACCTGCTGGTAGATGGACACAACCCACCAGTCTATGGATTGATCAGCTTGATGATATGGAAACCATTATTAATTAAGAACTCAGGAATGTATCTCCCATATTCTGGGGCCCAGAACCTAACCCAAACCTAACAGAGCCCGACAATGTGAGCTACTGACAGAACCACCAGGTGATGTACCATCCAACTGAAGAATCATGCACTCTCCATAGCCTGCTACACCCAAAACACTAACCAGGTTGCTGACTTAACCACCACTGTGGCATGTCTACCAAATCTGCCATAATGGGCCAGGCAACTACATGCACCTCCAGTCTGCTGAATGAACCAGGGGCTGCAGCATCAAACAACCCTTCTTTGCCATGAGACGCACATTCCAGGTCTTCAAGGAGCAAAATCTTACTTATCAGGGTGTATGAAAACTCCTGAGCAGAATCACCAAACCCTGGCTCCAACCAGGGAGTATGGAGGATCCAACCAAAGTAGTTCTTAGCATCCTTTACCTCCACTGTAAAAGACTCAGCAGCTAAAAATCCCTCCTAGACACTAACCAGATTGCTGACCTAACCTAGATTTCATATAGAGATGATCAAAACCTTTCTCCCCTGCATACTGTTGTTTGCAGGGTCACCAGGTCTGCAGGGATGCTGGGATCAACATAAGAAGTGCCAAGCCATAGTCACTGATTACAGCTACCTGGAAAGAGAGACTATAGAAAAAAAAGAGAAGAGAAATGTTTAAACAGACTGAATCCTTTCTATCACAGAGGCTCCTGCCAACTGTGCTTCCTCATAATTGTGCTTTGTTCAACATAAGGAAAACCTGTTTAGGTGACCCAATACCTTATCCTTCTCTTCCCCAGAAGGGAATATAAAACCTTCAGTCTTGGCCACCTTATTGCTAGAAACGAACATCTTGACAAGCAGATACCATTTCCAAATCTAGGCTTAGAACTAAGGGCCTACAGCTTGTATCTTCCAAAGATACAAGCTAGCATAGAGTATGACAGATTATGTGCTAGGATATCATTTTAAATAGCCATGCTTTACATCACAGGCCACAAGCCCTGTGAAATCATACATACATACTTGTTGATCTAATTAAAACTTGCTGTAAATGGAACCTCACATTATCCCACCTAATGGGATTTATACTGTCGCACTGCCATTTTCTCATTACAGTTCATTGACAATAGCAAAGCCAGCAAACCCACAATAAGGCTGCACACTGTTTACTGGGATTTATTAACCACCTTTATGAAGAAATTCACCCAAGACAGTGTACAGCAGTTACAGGGTTTTTTTTTACAATTTTTGTTATCATAATAGTAAAAATGGCCAATATAAACATGAATACAATAAATGAGGTAAACTTGAGAACAGCAAATTAAAACCTAATAGGACTACCATGAAACAGTATCAAAAATATACACATTTAAATTCAAATAACAGAGCTATAGTACAATGTCAGCATAATACTATTGAAAAATCTAATAGGCATGCATTAGAACATCCAAATAACAGTTACGATGCTAATGCTTTTCTATAACACAGCTTACCATGTGGCAAAATTAAGAACATGGATAAAACCAAATAAGATGTGGTGTTGCAGATGTAAACTTAAAATCTTAAAATACGCAGAGAGATAAGGGTTGATGACATCAATATCATATATAAACTCTAAACAAAGAATTTTTTTTAAAAAGCGGAAAAACTATAAATGAACACAGTGACATGGTTAACACATTTGTAAAAACGTAAGCAAGAAAAAAAGTACATTATCCACTATAGGCAATATACATGTACTTCTAATGATGTGAAACAACAAAAAAAAAGAAATAATGTAATACTTATTGCATAAACAATGAAACCACTGTTATGGTACTAAATATTCCAAAGTATATACTTTTACAGTTGATACATATGAATGGATTTTAAAATAACATAAAACCTTGAAGAAATATTTTTAAAAATATGTAAAACAAATATTATATATATATATATATATATATATATATATATATATATATATGTGTGTGTGCGTGTATATGTGTATGTGTATGCATGTGTATGTAAAATGCTAAATGCATGATTGGTAATGGTTGCTCAAAACACTGCCCCACATGTAACATAGCTCTATGTAAATGATAGTAAGTTAACAAAACACACTTTTTTAATATACAATATATATCAACATGATTCCATAATAGGTAGAAAGTCAAAAAGAAAAATGAAAGAAACAAAAGGATTAAAAATACATAAAATAGTGAAAAATAAAAAAGGGGGAGGTAAAAAAATAAAACAAGGTATATGAAAAAATATATATAACAACAATACTATAAAAAATATATTAAAAAAAAAAAAAAAAAAAAAAAAAGAAGTGGAACAGATGAATTGCTTTTAAAAGGTTCAGTGCCCTTCTCTGCATCTGTGAGGAATAGCTAATAGCTTCATTAGCATGGACTAAAATGTGATGTCTACTAAAGGCTTTGTACACTGTTGGCTCATGCGCAAAATCTGTTTTTCTGTTGGTCACCCACAGAATTAGACACTAAAGCCAAGCTAAACAATGCACAAAACCCAGGGCATTTTATTGCATTGGCCCCTAGGACAGGCAATCAGGTAGAGACAGGCATATGAAAAATAGCATTCCTGTTCAACCAGATGTATGGGTTTGGGGCAAACTGTTAATTACTATACACTATGCTTTGATTTTTATTGCACCATTGATGTTTACTGTAAGCTGCTTTGCTGCAATTTGGTTTGCTAAAAGTGGAATACAAAACTGGAGTAAATCAAATTAAAAATTCCTATTTCCAACTGAGATTTGCACGGGAACAGTGTTTGCGGGGTTTCCGTGGGGACAGAAACAGTTCTGCAGGGTTTCCGTGGGGACGGAAACAGTTCTGCAGGGTTCCCATGGAGACGGAAACAATTCCTGCAGGGTTCCCGTAGAGACGGAAACAATTCCTGCGGGGTTCCCGTAGAGACGGAAACAATTCCTGCGGGGTTCCAGTGGAATTGTAAGCTGCACTTCTGCCAGCCTCTCACCTACAGAGTACTGAGTGTTGCCTCCTTCTCCTCCTGGCTTTAACACAGATGTAGAAAGTCTCCATAAAGAAGGTTGTAGAGACACAAATGGTGACAGAATTAAAAAAGGCGTGGGATGAACACAGAAGATCTCTAATTAGAAAATGAAAGTTATACAAAAAATCTAAACTTAAACGGCTGCATGTGTGTGGATATGTCGAGTGACGCTTAGATGGCGACTCCGGATGTGATGGACTAGGGCTGATACTGGGCAGACTTGTAATGTCTGTGTCTCAGATACGGCAATCTGGTTTAGGATGAGCTAGAAAGGGCTTAGACAGCAACTTCTGTGGCTGAAACATGAGGACAGTGCTAGACAGACTTTTATGGTCTGTGTCCCGCAAATGAGATAGGCTGGAGTGGACTTCCATGGCAACTCCAGCAGTTGGAACATAAGGATTAGGCCAGGCGGACTTCTATGGTCTATGTCCCAGAAACGCCAAAGAAAGACCATAATCAAGTATATAATATCACATTCATTGTTGATTTAATCATGAATTGATGACCCTGACTCAGAGCTACTCTCCCCCCTCCCGTGTCCTCTGCTCATTATCTTATCACTGAAACCTGATCCAGTACTGATCTCAACAGCTTGAAAGGCAGACCCTCTTCTTAAGTCAGTGAAGAGAGGGAAGCAACTGCAAGCAAGTCCCAGCACAGCTTTCATACAGAGTAGTCTCTACACCTCTAGCCTCCCCTCATACAAGAGCAGACTACTCACTCAATAAAGACAAGCAAGCAAGCACACAATGGCAGAATCTGATGCACCACTTGAATATATCTTCCTAATGAGATAATGCACTTTCCAGTCACCCAGCTCTGAACTACTTCAACCTGTTCAACTATTTTCCCATCTCTGAAATAAAGCTGCCTTTCTTCAGATTTCTACCTTCAACCACTGATACAGCTCTCAGAATTAGAGAGTCTCTGTGCCCCGGGGCAACACTTGTGAACATCTGACTGTGAGTAAATTATCTGTATGTATGCAATAAAGGAAACTTCAGAAAATAAAGAGACTTCAGGTGTGTGCTGGTGTGCCAAGGTTATACTTCAAGATATTGAGACTTCTCGGCCTCTCTCTCTCTCCATGAGGCATTCTCCATCTTGCTTCAGACAGCACTTGTCCTGCTAAACTCCCTGGAAGGAACTTGGGTTTTTTACCTTGAATATATCTTCCTAATGAGATATTGTACTCTCCAGTCACCCAGCTCTGATCTACTTCTACCTGTTCAACTATTTTCTCATCTCTGCAATAAAGCTGCCTCTCTTCAGATTTCTACCTCCAACCACTGATACAGCTCTCAGAATTACGGAGTCTCTGTGCCAACACTTCTGAACATCTGACTGTGAGTAAATTATCTGTGTTTATTCAATAAATGAAACTTCAGAAAAGAGAGACTTCAGGTGTGTGCTAGTGTGCCAAGGTTATATCTGAAGATATTGAGACTTTACAGTGGAAGAGTGGCCTAGTGGTTAGAGCACCGGTCTTGCAATCCAGAGGTGGCCGGTTCAAATCCCACTGCTGCTCCTTGTGATCTTGGGCAAGCCACTTAACCCTCCATTGCCTCAGGTACAAACTTAGATTGTGAGCCCTCCTGGAACATAGAAATACCCAGTGTACCTGAATGTAACTCACCTTGAGCTACTACTGAAAAAGGTGTGAGCAAAATCTAAATAAATAAATAAATGTGTGACTATTGGGCAGACTGGATGAACTGTCCAGGTTTTTATCTGCTGTCACTTACTATGTTACTATTAATCCTCTCTGTTCCTGGGCTAATGCACACACCAGCATCAGATGTCACCTGACCTACTTTCAAGTGAATGTGGGGACCTCTTAGCACACAGTGCCAGTGAATCAGAGAAAAGTCTTACATGTGCACACCAGAGTGTTCCAAGTTCCAACTTCTGTTCCTTCCTTGCCTGTAGTGCTGCAGCTCAAAACCAGAGGGAGACAGAGAGCCAACCAGACTTTTTTTTATGTACCATTAAATTCTTGCGGGACTACATGCTGTTAAAGTCTTGCGGGGACAGGTTAAATTCTTTTGGGGATGGGTAAGATTCCAGCGGGGACAGGTGGGGATGGGTAAGATTTCTGTCCCATGCAACTCTATTTCTAAGTCAAACAGGATAATCCAGTCATGGTTTTGGCCCACTGCATGCGTGGAACAGTAGTTTTTCCTGGGTAAATCAATGGGAAAAATCTAAAACTACAACTCCCTACATAAAACCCGGGAGGCAGGTGGGGGGAGGAAATCAGCCTGTTTGAGCAGGGCTAAGATGGCAATTCTGAAGTCACACATTTTAATTGCATGACTTTGACAAGTTTTAAATTTTGTACTTTTAAAAATTGTTAAAGGGACTTCCAGTGGCGCCATGAGGCAGAGTGGACACTGAACAGTGCTGCTTCCTGTTCCTCTCCTTATAATCTGCAAATTATCTGAACTCTGCTATTGAATATCCATCCCATGTAGCTGGATATCTCCTGGAACCCTTAACCTCGTGTGCTAGTGCTCCTGGGGACATTTTTCCAGATCTTATGGCTGCCAAAAGCTTGCATAAGGGCCAAGATAGGAGCTGAACTGTGGAAACCAAGACAGTGCTGCAAGCACACCCCGCCAAGCCCTTCAGTGAGCTCGGAATGGACTGCAGAAATAATATCCGAAGTGAAAGCAGCTGTAGAGGCTGCTATTGACAAAAAATTACAACAGATCTTCAATAAACTTGATAATGCTCATGAATGCTTGGATAATATGGGTCTGGAACTTGATGAGGTGCAACAGCGAACAGGCATGGTGGAGGACTCTCTGCATCAGGTGGAGACCAGGCAAGACGCCATAGATAAATAGTATAAGGCGCTGGTGGACAAAATCGAAGACCTGGAAAACCGGGCTAGACATAACCTGCGCCTGGTGGGCATACCAGAGAGTGCTCAGGAGGGAGACTTGTTGAATTATTTGGATTATTGGCTTTCATAGATTCTGCACTTAGGTTCATGCCAAGGACCTTTCCAGATTGTGCGAGCTCACTGGCTGGGAGCCCATGGGTCCAAAGATTCCAGACTGTGTGTGGTGATCTTAAGGGTTCTGAAATTTGCCCACAAGGTGTAGCGCTTTAGAAATGTTAAGTAGTAGTAGTACAATCTTCCTGAATCCCTACGCCAAGCCCCCTCCCTACCCATCTTCAAATCCTTGCTTAAAGCTCACCTCTTCAATGCTGCATTCAGAACCTAACCTTTCGAACATATAGGTTGCCCCAATCTGTCTGACCTTTCAGATTAACTGTACATTTGTCTTTTAGATTGTAAGCTCTTCGAGCAGGGACTGTCCTTCCATGTTAAATTGTACAGCGCTGCGTAACCCTAGTAGCGCTTTAGAAATGTTAAGTAGTAGTAGTAAGGTGGAAGTATCGCAGGTGCTATTTGCAGATAAAACTTTGCAAGTGGATAAATCATAAGATTCTGTGCTTTCAAGACTATTCAGTTATGGCTGCATCCCACCGTCGTGAATTCAGTATAATATAAACAGCATTATATAAATGCCAGATCTGTTTCATGCTTCTTTATCCAGCCCGCCTTCGGGTAACTCATTAGGGCCGTACTGTTTTCTGTGACACCCTTGTGGAGGCACAGGCCTTTCTGGACTCGTTCTCATGGTTCCGCAGTCTTGCCTGAGTTTCAACAAAATCTTTCCCAGAAGACCTGTCCCCCAACCTAGGAGGAAGGCATCCAACGCTAGTCTGCCGTGGGCCTGAAGCCTGGAACAGAATCGAGGGACCTTGTGGTTGATCTGAGTGACAAAAAGATCCACCAAGGGGGTGCCCCATGCTCAGAAGATCTTGCAGGCCATGCCCATATTGAGAGACCACTCGTGCATTGCATTACCCTGCTCAGCCAGGGTGTTTGCACCCGCCAGATAAGTGGCTCTAAGGAACATGCCATGTTGGTGAGCTCAATGCCACATCCGGATGGCCTCCTGACACAGACAGCGTGAGCTGGTGCCCCCCTGCTTGCTGGTGTAATACATTGCAATCTGATTGTCTGTTTGAATGAGAACAATTTGATGAGATAGCCAATCTCTGGAAGCGTTTAGAGCATTCCAGATTGCTCAAAGCTCCAGGAGGTTGATCTGAAGATTAATTTCCTGTGAGGACCAAGCTCTTCGAGTGTGAAGCCCATCTACATGAGCTCCTCAGCCCAGGAGAGATAAATCCATCATCAGCACTTTTGTGGCTGAAGAACGTGGAAGTCCAGGAGACAAATTGGATTGACTTGTCCACCACTGAAAAGAGCGTACAAGATCTGGGGACACTTGAATGACATCTTGTAGACTCCCTGTGGCTTGATACCACTGAGAAGCCAGGGTCCATTGAGCTGATCTCATGTGAAGACATGTCATGGGTGTTACATACACTGTGGAAGCCATGTGGCCCAGCAATCTCAACATCTGCCAAGCTCTGACTTGCTGAGAGGCAAAACATTGGATGCCAGCGAGACAAGATTATCCACTCTTGTCTCCTGGAGGTAGGCTCAAACCCTCTGTGTGTTAAGCAGGGCTCCTATGAATTCCAATCGCTGGATAGTGTGTAGATAGGACTTGGGGTAGTTTTAAAACGAACCCTAATAGTTCTGAGCACCAGAATAGTCATCCTCATGGACTCCCGAGCATCGTCCTCCAAGGTGCTCTTCACTAGTCGATCATCGAGATACGGGAACACATGGACTCCCAAGCTGCGCAGCAGTGCTGCAACTACCGCTACATATTTGGTGAAGACCCTGGGAGCTGACGCAAGGCCAAAAGGCAACACGCGATACTGAAAGTGATGTGTTCCCAGCCGAAATCAGAGAGACTTCCGGTGGGCTGGAAGTATCGGGATGCGAGCATATGCGTCCTTTAAGTCCAAAGAGCATAGTCGGTCGTTTTTCTGAATCATAGGGAGAAGGGTGCCCAGGAAAATCATCCTGAACTTTTCTCAGAATAGAAACCTAGTCAGGGCACTTAGGTCTAGGATGTGACACATCCCCCATCTTCTTATGCACAAGGAAGTATCTGGAATAGAATCCCCACCCTTCTTCCCCTGGTGGAATGGGTTCAACAGCATGGGCCTTCAGAAGGGTGGAGAGTTCCTCTACAAGTACCTACCTGTGCTGAGAGCTAAAAAAAGTGAGCTCTCGGTGGGCAATTTGGAGGTTTGGAGAGCCAATTGAGGGTGTATCCGAGACAGACTATTTGAAGAACCCACCATTCAGAGGTTATAAGAGGCCACCTTTGGTGAAACAATTTTACCCTCCTCTTGACCAGCGAGTCGTCCGGGATGGACACTTTTACTGCACCTATGTTCTGCTGGAGTCAGTCAAAAGCTCATGCCTTGCTTTGACTGGGGAGCAGCAGGGTCCATAGGCGCACGCTACTGACATGAACGAGCACCCGGGGCTGAGTAGGCAGACGAGCCAAAGGTGTGTACCTACGCTTAGAATAGTACATAAGTAATGCCACACTGGGAAAAGACCAAGGGTCCATCGAGCCCAGCATCCTGTCCACGACAGCGGCCAATCCAGGCCAAGGGCACCTGGCGAGCTTCCCAAACGTACAAACATTCTATACATGTTATTCCTGGAATTGAGGATTTTTCCCAAGTCCATTTAGTAGTGGTTTATGGACTTGTCCTTTAGGAAACCGTCTAACCCATTTTTAAACTCTGCTAAGCTAACCGCCTTCACCACGTTCTCCGGCAACGAATTCCAGAGTTTAATTATGCGTTGGGTGAAGAAAATTTTTCTCCGATTTGTTTTAAATTTACTACACTGTAGTTTCATCGCATGCCCCCTAGTCCTAGTATTTTTGGAAAGCGTGAACAGACGCTTCACATCCACCTGCTCCACTCCACTCATTATTTTATATACCTTTATCATGTCTCCCCTCAGCCGTCTCTTCTCCAAGCTGAAAAGCCCTAGCCTCCTTAGTCTTTCTTCATAGGGAAGTCGCCCCATCCCCGCTATCATTTTAGTCGCCCTTCGCTGCACCTTTTCTAATTCTACTATAACTTTCTTGAGATGAGGCAACCAGAATTGAACACAATACTCAAGGTGCGGTCGCACCATGGAGCGATATAACGGCATTATAACATCCTCACACCTGTTTTCCATACCTTTCCTAATAATACCCAACATTTTATTCGCTTTCCTAGCCGCAGCAGCACACTGAGCAGAAGGTTTCAGTGTACTATCGACGACGACACCCAGATCCCTTTCTTGGTCCGTAACTCCTAACGTAGAACCTTGCATAGTAGTTGGGACTACTCTATGGCTTGCCAAACACTCTCCTAGATGAGGAGGTGGATGCAGAAGGTGCCTGGCGGGTCAGAGAAGAGATTGTATCAATATGTTTCTTGGTTTGGTCAGTGACCTCCTCAACCTTCTCTCCAAAATGATTATCCCCCAGCAAGGCGCATCCACTGAAACACATAGCCATGAGAGTCTGCGAATTGCTATACCTTGAGCAGAGATCTTGGATGCACATCAACGTCTTCTGCTGCTTGACCAATTGGAGAAAAGGCTCAGCCTGCTCTGGAGGGAGCGTCTAAACCAAGTCCGACAGCTGGAACACCGAACTTCGCAAGCAGATGATTGTGAAAAGCTGGTAAGATCATGTATGGGAAATGAGCATTGAAACTAAGTACATCTTCCTCCCAAAAGGATCCAGGGTTCTAACTTCTCTGCCTGGGGGCACCAAGGCATATTTCCCAGTGGAGGGGAGGGTTTAGAGGGGACCCCATAAGACTCATCTGAGGTGAAGTATGGTAAAATTATGTCTTGCCTGAATTTTCTTTCCAGCAGATGAATCCATCAACTGGTGGGTTGTATTCATCTACCAGCAGGTGGAGATAGAGATCACTGACTTAAGTGAGTGATATTGGACGACCAGCCCCTCTGTAAGCTAGTATATGTCTCATCACAAAGCAAAGGTAGGTCCAGACAAACAGGAAACCTTCCTCACCAGTAGGAGAGAAACCACAAGAGAACAAGAGTATAACCAATTGTAGAAGAAACTCATAGCAAATTTTGAAATTAGTGTTCTAAACTGTAAGAAACAAAACAACTGAAACAAACAGGAACAACAAACACACAGAGTGAATAGAGAAAAGCAATGGTAAACTAGGGAGGGATGGTGGATTCATTTGTTGCAGCTAAAGGAAAGAAAATTATCAGGTAAGACAATTTTACCTTCCTTAGCACAGGCAGCAGATGAATCCATCAACTGGTGGGATGTACCAAAGCAGTCTCTAGATAGGAGGGACACTGTCGTCCCTCTAGCCAAGATCGCCGCACCAAAAGAAGCATCGGATCTAGCTGCCACGTCCACTCTATAATGCTTGGAAAAGAGTGTACGGAGGCCCAAGTAGCCGCCCAACAAATTTCTTGTAAGGACAAGACTGAAGACTCCACCCATGAAATCGACTGCGCTCTAGTAGAATGTGCCCGTAAAGGTTCCAGCGCGATCCGACCAGCCAACAAGTATGCCGAGGAAATAGCTTCTTTAAGCCATCTCGAAATAGTCGGTTTTGAAGCCGCTTGACCATGACGAGAACCTGCAAGAAGCACAAACAAATGGTCTGTCAAATGTCGTTAGACATCGCCGAGTAGCGAAGGAGAACACATCCAAAAGATGAAGTCTCCGAAAAGTCACGGGAAAATCCTCTTCCTGAAATGAAGAAAGAGAGGCTGATTGAGATTAAAAGGCAAGATGACTGGAAAAAAAAAGAAGGCACAATTCGCAATGTGACCCCCACTTCCGATAACTGCAAAAAGGGATCCTGACATGAAAGGGCTTGAATCTCGGAGATTCTCCACACTGAATTTTAGCCACCAAAAAAAAAAAAAAAAGTCTTCAGGGTGAGGTCTTTATCGGAAGCCCTATGTAATGGTTCAAAAGGAGGGCCTTGCAATGTCCTAAGAACTAAATTAAGGTTCCAAGACGGACAGGGTTGACGTAAAGGGGGGCAGAGCTGAAGTGCCCCACGCAAAAAACGTACCATGTCTGGATGCGCTGCCAAGGGGGACCCTGACACTCTTCCCCGAAAACACGCCAGGGCTGTCAACTGAACCCGAAGTGAGTTATAGGCCAAACCTTTCTGTAAACCGTCTTGCAAAAAGGCTAAGAGCTGAACCACAGAAGTTTGAAAAGGAGACCACGCGCAGGCTTCACACCATGCCACAAAAGTGTGCCAAACATGAGCATATGCTGTCGAAGTGAACCGTTTACGAGCCTGCAATAGAGTAGCTATGACAACATCAGAATAGCCATTTTTCTTCAAACGTGACCGTTCAATCGCCAGGCTGTAAGACCAAAGTGGTAGGGATCCTCCATGTTTACTGGCCCCCTGATGAAAGAGGTCAGGCAGGACTGGAAGCCGAAAGGGCGACTCCACTAGAAGCCGCACCAGGTCTGCATACCAGGGATGGCGAGGCCAATCTGGAGCCACCAGAATGACTCGGCCTAGGTGCAGAGCAATCCTCAGGAGAACACGCACAATTAAGGGTCATGGAGGGAAAACATACAGAAGAGCATTTTCCGGCCAAGGTTGAAAAAAAGCATCTAGGCCTGCAGACTTGGGTTCCTTTCTTCTGCTGAAGAAAATGGATACCTTGGTGCTCCTCTGGGTCCATCGTCGGAGTTCCCCATTTCCAACAGATCAACTGAAACGCCTCTGCCGACAATTCCAACTTCGCTGGATTCAGGGTGTGTCGGCTGAGGAAATCTGCTTGCACATTGCTGATACCCGCAATGTGAGCTGCTGACAGGCACCTCAGATGAGCTTCCGCCCACCGGAGGCGATCCGCTTCTGTCGCCAGGGCTGAACTCCGAGTGCTGCCCCGATTGATATGAGCCACCGCTGTCATGTTGTCCAAAAATACACGGACCTCCTTCCCTTCCAACAAGGTCTGAAACTTTAGGAGGGCGTTGAACACTGCTCTGGGTTCCAGGCGATTGATTGGCCAACTGGCCTTGCTCACTAAACAAGTTCCCTGGACATAACATTGAAGACAAAGAGCCCCCCAACCCGAGAGGTTGGCATCTGTGACTACTACTACCCACTGTGGAACTGCCAAAGAGATACACCCTTCTGCAAGTGGGGACCGTGAAGCCACCATGTCAAACTGCGCCTCGCCCTGGGAAGCCAAGGGAGATGGCGCTGATAATCTTGAGAGACCGGAGACCACCTGCACAGAAGCGAAGACTGAAGTGGCCTCATGTGAGCTCTGGCCCAAGGAACAACCTCCAAGGTTGCTGCCATGGAACCCAGGACCTGAACATAGTCCCAAGCTCGGGGACTGGACAACAGAAGGTGGTCAGAAATCTGAAAATGGAGCTTGAGAATACACTCCTCTGGGAGGAAGACACATCCCAGTGCTGTGTCGAAGCGAACTCCCAGGTAATCTAACTGCTGAGACTGAATCAGATGACTCTTGGGTAAGTTGATCACCCAGCCCAACGACTGCAACAGACAAATGACTCGGTCGGTAGCCTTGCGGCTTTCTAGAGCCGAGTCCACTCGAATCAACCAGTCGTCGACGTAGGGATGAACCCGTATCCCTTCCTTCCTCAGGAATGCTGCTACCACTACCATGACTTTGGAGAATGTCCGAAGAGCCGTGGCAAGGCCAAAGGGGAGCGCCCGGAACTGGAAATGGTGTCCTAAAATGGCAAAATGGAGGAAACGCTGATGCTGCTTCTAAATGGGGATATGAAGATAGGCCTCCTTGAGGTCCAGAGCCGTGAAGAACTCTCCTGGCTGAACTGCTGTTACCACGGACCGCAAGGTTTCCATGCGAAAATGCTGGACCCTCAAGAACTGATTTATCTTGCGGAGATCAAGAATGGGCCGAAAGGAACCCCCTTTTCGAGGAACCACGAAATAAATGGAATAGCGACCTGTCCGGATTTAGGAAGGTGGGACAGGAACCAGTGCCCCGAGATCCACGAGGGAATGAATAGTAGCTTCAACTGCTACACGTTTGGAGGTGGAGACACTTCGGGATTCCAAAAAGGTGTCGCCTACTGGAGAAGAAAACTCTAGCTTGTAACCTTCTCTGATAATATCCAAAACCCACTGGTCTGAGGTAATGTTGGCCCACTCTTCGTAAAAAAGGGTCAGCCAACAGCCAATCTCGGGAACTGAAGAGTGGACCTTCGCACCATCATTGCATAGGACGCCCTGAAGCACCTGGGCATGAGGAAGCTGCGGAACGTTTATCATTTCGAAAGGAAGAACGCTGCTGAAAACGGTTTTGCAGGCCTACCCAGCCAATAATGCAGAGCCTCTCGGAAACATGGTCAAGCAGAAGAAGAAGAAGTTCTCTGAATCGACCAAGTCCTGTCCTCTGGCAGGCGTTCACCCTTAGAGTCACCTAAATCCTTGACAATCTTTTCTAAATCTTCTCCAAAGAGAAGTTTGCCTCAGAAAGGAAGCCGAGTGAGTCTCTGCTTCGGGGCCAAATCCGCCGCCCAATGGCGTAACCACAACAAATGACGAGAAGAAACCGCTAGGGCCATAAGCTTAGCTGACGAGCAAACCAGGTCATAAAGGGAGTCAGCTAAATAAGCTAAGCCTGATTCCAAAACAGCAGAGACAGACTCCAAACGCAGACCCTCCTCTGGGTCATGCCCCCGCGCCTGATGAAGCCAACTAAGACATGCCCTGGCTGAATAGAAGCTACAAATTGACGCCTGAAGAGCCAAAGCAGAAACTTCAAAGGAACATTTTAGAGAGGCTTCAAGGCGCCGGTCCTGCATGTCCTTGAGCGCTACCCCACCTTCTACCGGAAGGGTTGTCTTTTTGGTAACTGAAGTTACCAAAGCATCCACAGTAGGGAAAACATACTTGTCTGCTTGATCCACTACCACCGGATAAAGGCGAGACATTGTCCTGGCAACTTTAAAAGTCCTCTCAGGGTCTGACCACTGAGCTGAGATCAGCTCTTGAATAGACTCATGAACTGGGAATGCCTTAGAAGGCTTCCTCGTACTGGTCATCTTAAGATTGACCGAGGAAGAAGACTGAGGTTCTGGATCTGCAATATCCAAAGCTGCCAACACATTAGAAATAAGAGATATAAGCTCACCCTTATGGAAAACACGAACTGCACTAGGGTCATCAGGCTCTTCCTGCTTCAAATTCACCCTCTTCAAAATCATCTGCTCTAGAAGGGCAAAGAGAATCCCCTGACAAAGCAGCAAGGGAAGGAAAAGAGGACCTGGGCTACAAAGATGCACCCTCAGAAACAGAGGCTGTTCTTCTCCTCTTATGAGGGAGAGAATCAGGAGTAGAGGAGAGAATGTGCTCAAAGCTTGCCATAGAGGAGTTAATAGGCAGCACAGGACCCTGAAAAGAAGACTGAGAGGGAGTTTTCTATAAAAGATAAGCCCTGGTGCAATAAAAGTATAAATTCTGGGGAGAACGGATCCCCTGAGCCCCCAGGCACAAATAGGGTTTCCCCAGAGAGCCACGCTGAAGTGGAAGAAAAACACTCTGAATCTGCCGCAAAGGCTCTGAAACCGCCATCAGCTGACTTGCCGGAGCCGCGCCAGAGGAAGCGGACAAAATGGCGGGCGGAGCAGCGCTATCAGAGTGGGAAACCAAAGGCTCCGTGACGGGTGGAGCTTCAGCCGGCAGTTTTGGAGCAGCCTGCTAAACAACGACCCGCTGCGGATCTCTTTTTACCGCAGCGGGAGCAGCGCTTAACTGCTTCAGCTGCCATACCAACATGCCCGTCGAAGGAAATAAAAGAAATGAGTTCACTCACCCAGTGCAGCCCAAATAGACCAACAAGCCTCCCAGATGAAAAACACTTACAGAACAGCTGAGAAAATCACCAATGAATGTGTTCCTGCTCCCTCCAGCTAAACGCTGCTCAACCTTTTTTTTTTTTAAGCCAAGGCTGCAGCACAAGCTCTGAAGCTGTTTCTCTGTTTTTGTTTTTTAATGGTGAGGAAGGATACAGCAATCAGGCCAGGCAGGGAGGCAAAAGGGGACACGGGGTGAGGCAGGGACCCCCAAAGAAGTATGCCCCCAAGGATGGCACAAGAGCCAATCGCCTCCACTCTCAACTGGCTAGCCAAAAGTAGCCCAGGAGGAGTCCCAAAGCAGAAGAATCCAGGAGCTGGAAAGGCGACGTCCATCACCTGTTGGAGATAGAGATATACTAGCTTACAGAGGGGCTGGTCATCCAATACCACTCACTTAAGTCAGTGATCTCTATCTCCACCTGCTGGTAGATGGATACAACCCACCAGTTGATGGATTCATCTGCTGCCTGCGCTAAGGAACTGGGATCTTCCTCTGAATACCTTGAGCACTCCTGAAAGTATCTCTATATGGGATTGCCGAGACCATATCATCGACAGGTGCGCCAAAAAGCCTGCTCCCGTCTGGCAAAGCTTCCTCCACCGATGTCAAGGGGGTACCGGCTTGGGTAGCAGTCAACACCGAGACCGCAAGCGACGAAGGCACTGGAGGTCGCACCACAGGCTGAGGGCCAGGTGGGGTCGCAATGGGAAGTATGGCAGGTGCAAGCACCCCCCGATACCGATGCACACCTTTGCAGGCCATCCAGGAGCACTGGGAGCAAGGCCCGGATGCGCTCATTAAGGGCTGACAACAGGAAAAGCTGGGTTGCCGGTTGGGGAGCAGGCTGCAGAATTGCTGGGTCAATGCAAGAGCAGGATCTCAGCTGCTTGGAGACAGGTGCATCAGCACTTCCTGTATGGAGGGGAGAGCGATCCTCCCAGCACCGACGCTTCTCGGGTGCCAAATCCTTTGCTGTAATTTATTCCTGAATCACATAGCAGTAGCAATTTGGTGTACAATCAACTTACATAGCACACTGTGTGAGAGTGTGCCAGGGTGGGGAAGGGGGGTGAAATTTTGTGCAGTCCTCCCCAAAGAAGTGGGAGACTGGCTGCCTATGGCTATGAATCCAGTACCTTTGACAAAAACAAAACCTCTGAAAACTGCACCCATTTTCCAAAAAATATTTCTAGTATTAAAATGACAGAGAAGAATACTATAATGCCTCTACTGGTCAACAGTGCAACCTCACCTCAAGTATTGCATTCAGTTCTGGTTGCCATATCTCAAAAAAGATACAGCGGAGTTAGAAAAGGTTCAAAAGAAAAGCGACCAAAATGATAAAGAGGATGGAACTCCTCCTGTATGAGGAAAGGCTAAAGAGGTTAGGGCTCTTCAGCATGGAAAAGAGATGGATGAGGGGTGATATGATCGAGGACTACAAAATCCTGAGTGGTGTAGAATGAGTAGAAGTGAATCGATTTTTTTTCTCTTTCAAAAAGTACTAAGACCAGGGGACACTCAATGACGTTACATGGAAATACTTTTAAAATAAATTGGAAGAAATATTTTTTCACTCAACGAATAGTAGAGCTCTAGAACTCTTTGCTGGAGGATGTAGTAACAAGGGTTAGTGTATCTGAGATTTAAAAAAAGGTTTGGGCAAGTTTCTGGAGGAAATGTCCATAGTCTGCTATCAAGATAGACATGGGGAAGCCACTGCTTACCCTGGGATTGGTAGCATGGAATGCTGCTACTATTTGGGTTTTGGCCACTGTTGGAAACAGGATACTGGGCTAGATGGATCATTGGTCTGACCCAGTATTGCTATTCTTAAGTAAGAAGAAATATAATTTGCAGTAATTTAATTTAATGATGGATACAAAATTACCCACTGAATAAGAGGAGGCATAGCAATAATCTATAAATCTCAATTCATAGTCACAACAACAGCAGAATCTATTCTTCCCCAACTTGAAATAGCCTCAGTCAGAATCAACCACCCCAACCTACGTGATCACCTAAACCTAATCCTATTCTACTGACCCCCGGGCAATTGGCAAGATTCACAAACACACTTTCTGGATTTCATATCGAATACTTGCGTTTCCACCCAGAACCTTCTCATAGCAGGAGACATCAATCTTCACTTTGAAGATACTAACTCAAGCAATGTACGCGAATGCAAGGACTTCCTCCAACTATGGGAATTCCACTGGCCAAACATGCAACCCACACATTAGATATCATTACCTACAAATTCTCATCAGAACCAAATTTCACACTAATAGATACAAAATGGACAGCCATGCCATGGTCCGATCACTACAGTGCAAACCTTTCCCTCCATTGGAGAACAAAAAAGGCACAACAAAAACAAAAGCAACAAACCTACACTACGAGAGGCAAAATAGACCCACTAATATTCTGGCAACAATTCTACACCAACGAATGGATAACACCTACAGACTCACCCCAATTTCTCCAAGAATTGGACAACAGATGCAGAACAGTACTAAACATAGCACCACTTCAAACCAGAACCTCACACAGAAAAAAACTCAATACCATGGTTTAACGAAGAATTGAAAGAACTAAAAACACAGGTCAGAAGATTAGAAAGAGCATGGAGCAAGAAAAAAGACGAACACACATTCAAAGACTGGAAACAACTACAAAGAAAATACAAATACACTAATCAGACAAACTAAAAGAACGTACTATAAAACCAAAATAGGACCAAACTACAAGGACACACACAAACTCTTCTCACTCGTAAACAAACTTCTAAATACTACACCGGTTACCTCTAATAATATAGACACCTCATCCGCAACCAATCTTGCGAACTACTTCAATGAAAAAATTATAAAGCTCCAACTCACGATACCTATCAACATAACTGAGTACACAAACATCCTTGAATGTCTAGACCCAAATCCCGGGGAATGCCCAGCAGACTGATCATGGACCAACTTTGACACGCTCTCGTCAGATGAAGTCTCACAATAGCTCAGGAAAATACGCCAAATCGCAATGCAAGTTAGACATTTGCCCTACCAGCCTAATAAAATCTGCACCCAAACAATTCAAAACAGATCTCACGAATCATGTAAACCACAGACTTCAAAATGGTCTGTTTCCCACGGATAAAGGAAACATCTTACTTACTCCGCTACCAAAAGATGCTAAGAAAAGCACAATGGATCTAACCAATTATCGCCCAGTAGAATCTATTCCGCTCATAACCAAACTCATGGAGGGCATAGTGACGAAACAACTCACTGAATATCTAAACAAACACTCTAATTCTGCAGGAGTCTCAATCAGGATTTCGGTCAAATCACAGCACCGAAACTGTCCTAGTGTTCGCAATGAACTCATTCAAACAAGCAATTGCAACTGGTAATAACATACTCCTCCTACAATTTGACGTGTCCAGTGCCTTTGACATGGTTAATCGTGGAATACTATTACACATACTAGAATACTTCGGAGTAGGAGGCACACTTCTCAAATGGTTCAAAGGATTCCTGACAACAAGATCATACCAAGTGACAACAAACGCAGACATATCACCTCCATGGATACCTGAATGTGGAGTCCCCCAAGGATCCCCCCTCTCACCAACCCTATTTAACCTAATGATGATACCTTTAGCCAAACTTCTAGCCAATCAAAACCTCAACCCCTACATATATGCAGACGATGTCACGATTTACATCCCGTTCAAACATGACAAATTAAATCACCAACGAGATCAACCAAAGCCTCCAAATTATGCACTCCTGGGCAGATGCATTTCAGCTAAAACTCAACGCAGAAAAAACACAATGTCTTGTACTCACCTCACAACATAACACAAACAACTTCTCCACTGTATCCACACCATACTGCTCTCTTCCCGTCTCACAAAACTTGAAAAATCTTGGAGATATCATTGATTGAAACCTCACTCTCTATGCCCACGTGAAGAACACAACGAACAAGATGTCCCACTCCATGTGGAAACTCAAAAGAGTAAAACCTTTCTTCCCGAGATACATCTTCCGTACCCTGGTACAATCAATGGTAATAAGTCATCTGGATTACTGCAAAGCACTGTACGCTGGCTGCAAAGAACAGACTATCAAAAAACTCCAAACAGCCCAGAATACTGCCGCCAGACTCATATTTGGAAAAACTAAATATGAAAGTGCAAAACCCCTAAGAGAGAAACTTCACTGGCTCCCACTTAAGGAACGCATTGCGTTCAAGATCTGCATGACTGTGCACAAAATCGTTCACGCAGACGCCCCAATCTACATGCTAAACCTCGTGGACCTACCTCCCAGAAACGCCATAAGATCATCCCGCAAATTTCTCAATCTGCACTTCCCCAGCTGTAAAGGACAAATACAAACTGACGCATGCCACTACCTTCTCTTACATGAGCACGCAGTTGTGGAATGCACTACCTTCAGACTTGAAAACAATAGACAAAACAACCAACTTTCGCAAATCTCTGAAGACATATCTCTTCAACAAGGCCTACAAAGAGAACCCATAGCCTTACTAAATTACCTCGCCAACCTACACAGTTATGAAAGTCCACCTTCTATACTTACCCGCCTAACACTGTCTTTTTTCCTCACATACTTAAACTCTGTTCATTAATAATTGTATCTGATATTCTGGAATGACAATGTCATAACAAAACTCTGTAAACCACATTAAGCCTGCAAAGAGGTGGGAAAATGTGGGATACAAATGCAATAAATAAATAAATAAAATAAATTTGTAGCTTCTCTTAAGCAGACAAAAAGTGTTCTATGGACTATAGCTGCTAACTCATTAAAAGATTTAATGCTTTTCTGGAATACCAACTTAATCTGTAGAATATAAAATCTTTTCATGGGGTTTTTTTTCTGTGTTTAAAAGAAACCTTAAATTTGTATGTGTGTCACTCCTGCCCTCATCCAAACACACAACTGCACAAAACATCCAGCACAGCAATGTTACAGTGAGTTCAATGCTCACACTTGACAGATAACTTGGCAACCAGAAGCATACTGAAACAGAAGGACCAGGCACAGAGTCTCTGTGACTAATCGGTACATTATGTCCTTTACAATTTTATCTAGCAAAGCAAATGAATATTGAAGTGACATACTGTGATCTAATAATTCTAAAGACCTTCCTTGCTAAAGATAATAGACATGTCCTTTCTACAGGTACTACTATTCTCTCATACATTGTTGCGTCCTTTTCTGTCACTCACATACACCAGCTTTCTGTACAATATCTTGAGCTTTACTTTATCTTGATCCACTCTGTTTCTGCCTACTCCACTATAACTTCAAACCACATATAGACATGTGATCAACAAACAGATCACACGTGAGCTCTCAGACGCTGCTGACCAAGAAAGCAGTAGTGTCACACTGAGAATGTGCTCAATCGCCACAAAATAGAAGACACAGCTGTACTCCAAAAAAATAAAGGTGGGGTAACTTTTAAAAGGTACTTGCTCCTTGAAAAACTCAAGCTGGATGGTGGTGTGCTATTTTACCTGACACTAGTAGTGCTCCCCACTTTATGTCAGCAGAAGTGGTGAAAACATGAAAAGGAAAATCTTCCACTAACAAATTTTCCATAAGGTTAGTAATATTAGGGGCTAACTGGGTATACTCAGTAGCACTTAACTGAATAATGCCACTGAATATACTATTTGTGCCCAAGCCAAAACCAGCTATTTTGTGGGTGATCTGGGGGGCACAGTTAGCACTTAACCACCTAAGTTAACCAGATAAATTTAACACATTTCTAGCCTGCCTATTACTAGGCAGGTTACAATAAAACAAATCAAAACATAAAACAAAATGAGAATAATAAGTATAACGACTAATGCAGATTTACAGGAATGCCAATTATATGTAAATTGGACTCACCACTTTGTGGTCGATGCCACAATGAAGAGCAATTTTTTTCATGCCTTCTGATCTTGCCCAGTAGTACAACTGTTCTGAAAAGCTGTGATAGAATATATAGGGGTCATTTTATGGTCCCCTATCCCCCTTTCCCAGACAGGAATTTTGTTAGATCAATTTGAGGGGGGTGTCAACTGCTCAGGAAAGCTAGTGGGCAAAAAGACTATTTTGGGAGTCTGGACCCACCTTCCTTTTGGGCCTGGCGCAACAAATGTCATGCATTAATGCTGTTCGAAAGTAATCAGGCCAAGACATCGCCCAAGTGCAGAAAATTGTCTACTTGGGAAGGTTACATCCAGTCCCTCCCCCACAGGGCCCGAAGTGGTATTCTTAACTGTCTCTAGATCCTAACATGGTTTCTCTTCTCCCCCCCCTCCCCCCACTTGTGAGGTTTATAAGTTTATGTTGTATTTGGAAGGAACAGAGAAAGGTGGTTTAGTCTGTTTTAGATATTAGAGAATTTGTTCAGATTGGGAGGGGGGGTAGTCATAAGAGCCCAGGCCTTCTCCTCCCCTTAATATTTTTATAGCTTCTACATTTCTACATTCTATTGCTCTGATGTCCATTGTATTTTGCCTTGGGGGGTTGGTTATTTGTTTGCAACAATTCAATAAACATCATTATAAACATAACTTTAAAAAAATGCATAGAACACTGTCCTATCTTTATCTGTTTTAACTTACTCAGTAAAGTGCTGAGTATTGCACTTAACCAGATAAGTGTTATCCGGTTATGTATAACCAGATATTTAAAGCCGGTGCCCGGACATGACCCAGCACTGAATATCCGAGGATACTGCCAGCAGTGGCCAAAAAACCGCTGACCACCACTGACTGAATATCAGCCTCTATGTTTCTTCATGCCCCAGCACAACATGACACAATGGAATAACTTCAAAACTTAGATTTTAAAGTATGCGCTTCAGATGGCAACTATCAGTTTCAGTTTCCACACCAGTCCTGTCTCTAACTCTTGTCTTAGGTTGTCACAAAGGAGTGGGCCAAAAGGGAGGCTTATGAGTATTATTCCAGTTGGTTTTTTGTCAAGACTACGTTGAATTTCTTTGTTGTCTGGAAGATGGAGTAGCTGGATTTGTTCTTATTCTTCTATGAAAGGCATGGTGTTCAATAGGGATTGTAAAGTCTTGTAGCATTTTATATTGTATTTTCATTTAATGGTAATAAGTTGTTGAATTGTTTGCTATAACTATATTGCAAATTGTACTGAGTCTTTATTATAAAACTGGGATATAAAATGTGAAATATAAAACAATGCTATCCAGGCATTAATGTGGTTTTCAAGCTAATCAAATATGCAAATTAACTATATTAACTATATTCCTATAACATCCCTGAAGTTTTCCTATAAACCATGTGGTTGTAGACCTCAAGGACCAGAGTTAAATAACCCGGTACTAAAGTAATTCAAAGGGTTCTCTTCCAACCTGAATCACCTTCAAAAACACAGTGCCATCAGCACTATCTACAGTATTCTTAAACAACAATGAACAGAAAATGTATTGGATGTAAGCTAACGGATACATTAGATGTCCTTCAGTCCACAAGGAACCAAACTCCTCCTTCCTAGAAACGTTACAGTCATGTGTTGTAACTGCACAGCAACATCCCAGGCTACTACTACTATTTATCTCTATAGTACAACTGTATACACATCTCAAAAGTAGTCATTAACATTCAGTATCATTTCTTTATTTGTATATATACAAGAGTAGCTAATGCATCAGTTAAAAGAAAAGAATTGGCAGGGGGGGCAATTCAAAATTCTTGTTCTGTTACATCGTACACCCGAGCAGGAGCAGGAAAAGAAACTGAGTGGAGTAAGGTGTTTTAATTACATGAAAACTGCAGTTACGAGAATATTAGAGAAGGAAATCATTTGGGGGGGGAAGATCCTACAGAATTAGAATTATGACTGTATGTGGCATGATTCACAGCAAGGCCTGTAAAATATGTTCCTTTCCACGGAATTTGCTTATCCCTGTGGGTTCACCATAAGAGACCAAGGGCCAAATGAGGTCAGAGGAAGAGCTCTCTGTACTTGCAAAAAAGCTCAATATTATGCAAAGGGCAACAAAAGCGGGCACTGCATAGCTCACTGGCTACACTGTTTAAGAATAATGTGCAATTATGCCTGTGGATTGTCTCTCTAGACTTACTCTCCTTCTGATGTCCTCCCTGCACTTGGGTCACGTGACCTGCATATCATATACCTGCGCCAAAGCAAGTCCCTATTTAACAGTTGCCCTCAGCAGCATTCACAGCACTGCAGCGCACGCCAAAAAAGCACACATAAGAAGCAGGTCATGCTCCTTAGGCAAGCTCCTTGGGGCGAGCATGAACCATTTTCTCTTAAGCCATTTAGCAATTCCCGACGTTTCTGCTACATTCTAATGTTGCTTAGACAGACTTTTTTCTCCTCTTTATTTCTTTTTTCCCCCCGTTTTCTCTCTTTTTCTCTTCCGGGTTTTCTTCTATGACCTTTGACATTTCCCCTACCCTGAGGTGGTGGGGGACACGCCTGCCACAACACAGAATTCTGTCTCTGTATACCATATGTAGTCTCCCCTTCTTTTACACACTCACACTTGAGTTTATGCTGTGCTTTGTTAAATTGCCATTTGGTTAAACAAAAATCCACACTGATCAAGGACCTTCTCATTTCTAATCAATTAGATTTTTTTGGTCTCACCGAGACTTGTCTCCTTCTGGGAGAGATGGCAAATCTTTTTTAGTGTTTACCACCCCAATTACTCTGTGGTCTATTCCTCTTGGGTAGGTAGATGAGGTGTTGAGGGGGGGGGGGGGGGGCTTGCCCTGTTTTTACTATATCATTCGCTGTCTCACAGATAGTCTCTTAGTTTTCCTTATTTCTGAGCTTCTTTTGGTTGAAATTTCTTCCCATCAGCTAGTCCATGTGCTTTACTTTATTGCTCTCCTTCTTTAAATGCAGGCGATTGGGATCAAATATATCAAACCCTAGCCAATGCTTCTGTTAGGTTTCCCAATCTTCTGACTACAGGTGACTTCAATACCATTAGATTCCATTAACCATCCATACTCAGTATATCTTTCCTCCTTAATCTCTGATTTAGGCCATGTCCAACATGTTTCTCCACACATTATGCGGGGCACATTCTTGATTATTATACCTTTCTACTCCCCTATCATTTTTTCTGTGCTTTGTTATATGCCAGTATCTTGGTCTGACCATTATTTTCTCTTGCTATTCCAGTGCCACAGAAACAACCTGGTACTAAAGGATTTGAGTCCAGGCACCTTGGACGCTTAGATACTCTTCTCTTCCTTCGCTTAGAGATCATCTTCCTTCAGATTTTCAAGATCTTCCATTGGATAAGCAAGTTGATGCTTGCAATTCTTCTCTACAGGAGGTAATTGATCAGATTGCCCCACTCACTTATATACATAAATAGATATGTATTACCACACTGGGACAGACCAAAGGTCCATCAAGCCCAACATCCTGTTTCCAACAGTGGCCAATCCAGGTCACAAATGCCTAGAAAACATCCCAAAAAGTTCAAGGCAGTCACACACAGAAGGCAAATTGCTCTATGTGAAGGAAAAGCACCAAGCTTGAAACAGTAGCACAAAGGAAAAGAACCTCTCGCAGATGGTGTCCAAACAGAGTCTTCCACTAACAAATTCTTCTTAAACAGTAAAGGAGACCTGACATGTGTTTCAGCCCAGATGGCCTGCATCAGAGCTTCTCGTCCCCCCCTGTGGAGATTTTGCCATTTAGACGACTGATCTAGGAACATGTATTTGCATGACAATTTCCTAGACCCCTGATGCAGGCCGTCTGGGCCGAAACATGAGTCATGTCGAGAGAACCCCATTGAGAATAATGACCATATAACCCTACTTTCTGTTTTCTATCTTTTAACCAGTTTTTAATCCACAATAGGACAATACCTCCTATCCCATGACACTCTAATTTCTTCTGGAGTCTTTCATGAAGTGCTTTGTCAAACGCCTTTTGGCAATCCAGATATCAGCTCACCTTTATCCACAAGTCTGTTCACCCCTTCAAAGAAATGTAACAGATTTTGAATATGCTCTGTAATTTTGTTCTTTATAATAGTCTCTACCATTTTGCCCGGCACCGACATCAGGCTCACCGGTCCATAATTTCCCAGATCTCCTCTGGAACCTTTTTAAAAAATCAGCGTTACATTGGCCACCCTCCAATCTTCCGAGACCACACTCAATTTTAAAGATAAATTACATATTACTAATAGTTCTGCCAGTTAATTTTTCAATTCTATCAGTACTCTGGGATGAATACCATCTGGTCCAGGAGATTTGCTATTCTTCAATTTGTCAAATTGCCCCATTACATCCTCCAGGTTTAGAGAGATTTCATTCAGTTTCTTTGACTCGTCAGCTTTGAATACCATTTCTGGCACCAGTATCTCTCCCAAATCTTCCTCGGTGAAAACCGAAGCAAAGAATTTATTTAATCTCTCTGCTATAGCTTTGTCTTCCCTGATTGCCCCTTTTACCCCTCGGTCATCTAGTGGTCCAACAGATTCTTTTGCCAGCTTCCTGCTTTTAATACATTTAAAAAAAATTTTACTATATGTTTTTGCCTCCAACACAATTTTTTCTCAAAGTCCCTCTTCACCTTCCTTATCAGCACTTTGCATTTGACTTGACATTCCTTATGCTGTTTCTTATTAATTTCAGTCGGTTCCTGCTTCTATTTTCTGAAGGATTTTCTTTTAGCTCTAATAGCTTCCTTCCTGCACCTCACTTTAAATCATGCCAACTGTTGTTTGGTCTTCCTCACTCCTTTTTTAATACACAGAATATATTTGGCCTGGGCTTCCAGGATGGTATTTTTGAACAGCATCCATGCCTCATGTAAATTTTTGACCCGCGCAGCTGCTCCTCTAAGGTTTGTTTTCACTGTTCTTCTCATTTTATCATAGTCTCCTTTTTGAAAGTTAACATATTGGATTTCCATTGTATACTTACTCCAAAGCTAATATCAAATCTGATCATATTATGATCACTGTTATCAAGCAGCCCCATCACCATTACCTCCTGCACCAGATCAAGTGCTCCACTAAGGACTAGGTCTAGAATTTATCCTCCTCTTGTCGGCTCCTGAACTAGGTGCTCCATAAAGCAGTCCTTGATTTCGTCAAGGAATTTTACCTCCCTAGCATGCCCCGATGTTACATTTACCCAATCAATATCGGGCTAATTGAAATCACCCATTATTATTGTATTGCACAGTTTGTTAGCCTCCTTAATTTCCAATAACAATTCTACATCTGTCTGTTCATCCTGGCCAGGCAGACGGTAGTACACTCCTATCACTATCCTTTTCCCCTTTACACAAGGAATTTCAATCCATAGGGATTCCAAGATGTGTTTTCTTTCCCTTCAGAATTTTCAATCTATTTGATTCAAGGCCCTCCTTAACATACAATGCTACCCCTCCACTGATTCGATCCACCCTATATCACTACGATATAATTTGTACCCTGGTGTGCTGGTCCTGTCTACAGGATTACTTCCAGCTGCACCAGGGTGATGCTCTCCTTTTAAAAGGCCTCCCTCCTCCAAAGCAGCACAGGGGCTGCCAGATTGTAGGTGGGTCTTCTCTATAAAGTCCCTGTAGGCCTCCTCTATGTATCTCTCTGTTTCCCTCAGTTTCTCCAAGACTGCTACTCTAGCCTCAAGAGAACGACTCGAGCACACACATATGACATCTCCCCAAATGGGAGATACTCATACATGTGACACCCAATGCAAAAGACTGGATAGCACCCCTCTCGCTGCTGGACTACTATCTGCATCTTAGTACTAACAGAGTTGTTTAATTAAAACTTAAGGTACTAGGGATATCAGATGAATATAATGATCCTTACAACAATACTCTATCCTCTGCCTTAGACACTCTTGCACCTTTGATGACCCGCCCTGTAAGGCGTACAAAACCCCAACCTTGGCTGACTTCTAATATCCGCTACCTACGTTCCTGTACCCGCTCCGCCGAACGCCTCTGGCGGAAATCTAGGGCCCTTGCTGATTTCTTACACTTTAAGTTCATGCTGACCTCCTTCCAATCTGCTCTTTTACGTGCCAAACAGGATTATTATATCCAACTGACCAACTCTCTTGGCTCTAATCCTCGACTTCTCTTCACCACATTGAACTCTCTCCTCAAGGTGCCCCCTCCCCCAACTCCCCCTTCATTATCTCCTCAGACCCTTGCTGAATTCTTTCACAACAGGGTTCAAAAGATAAACCTTGCTTTCTCTACCTCACCAGCTCTCCCTCCACTAGTCCGTTCCCCTCTCTCTCCTTCCCCTCATTCCCTTTCCTCCTTTCCTGAAGTTACTATTGAGGAAACTACACTTCTCCTTTCTTCCTCAAAATGTACCACCTGTTCCTCTGATCCCATTCCCACCCACCTTCTTAATGCCATCTCTCCTACTCTTATTCCCTTTATCTGTCACATTCTCAACCTCTCACTTTCCACTGCGACTGTCCCTGCTGCCTTTAAACATGCTGTGGTCACACCTCTCCTTAAGAAGCCTTCACTTGACCCTACTTGTCCCTCTAATTACCGACCCATCTCCCTCCTTCCTTTTCTCTCCAAATTACTTGAGCGTGCTGTTCACCGCCGCTGCCTTGATTTTCTCTCCTCACATGCTATTCTTGACCCATTACAATCTGGTTTTCGCCCTCTCCACTCAACCGAAACTGCGCTTACTAAAGTCTCCAATGACCTATTACTGGCTAAATCCAGAGGTCAATATTCCATCCTCATTCTTCTTGATCTTTCCGCTGCTTTTGACACTGTCGATCACAGCATACTTCTCGATACCCTGTCCTCACTTGGATTCCAGGGCTCTGTCCTTTCCTGGTTCTCTTCCTACCTCTCCCTCCGCACCTTTAGTGTTCACTCTGGTGGAACCTCTTCTACTTCTATCCCTCTGCCTGTCGGCGTACCTCAGGGTTCTGTTCTTGGTCCCCTCCTCTTTTCTATCTACACTTCTTCCCTTGGCTCATTAATCTCATCCCATGGCTTTTCCTACCATCTCTATCCTGATGACTCCCAAATCTACCTTTCTACCCCTGATATCTCACCTTGCATCCAAACCAAAGTTTCAGCGTGCTTGTCTGAAATTGCTGCCTGGATGTCTCAACGCCACCTGAAATTAAATATGACCAAAACCGAGCTTCTCATTTTCCCCCCCAAACCCACCTCTCCGCTCCCCCCGTTTTCTATTTCTGTTGATGGCTCTCTCATTCTCCCTGTCTCCTCAGCTCGAAACCTTGGGGTCATCTTTGACTCTTCTCTCTCCTTCTCTGCTCATATCCAGCAGACCGCCAAGACCTGTCGTTTCTTTCTTTACAACATCCGTAAAATCCGCCCCTTTCTTTCCGAGCACTCTACCAAAACCCTCATCCACACCCTTGTCACCTCTCGTTTAGACTACTGCAATCTGCTTCTTGCTGGCCTCCCACTTAGTCACCTCTCCCCTCTCCAGTCGGTTCAAAACTCTGCTGCCCGTCTCATCTTCCGCCAGGGTCGCTTTACTCATACTACCCCTCTCCTCAAGACCCTTCACTGGCTCCCTATCCGTTTTCGCATCCTGTTCAAACTTCTTCTACTAACCTATAAATGTATTCACTCTGCTGCTCCCCAGTATCTCTCCACACTCGTCCTTCCCTACACCCCTTCCCGTGCACTCCGCTCCATGGATAAATCCTTCTTATCTGTTCCCTTCTCCACTACTGCCAATTCCAGACTTCGCGCCTTCTGTCTCGCTGCACCCTACGCCTGGAATAAACTTCCTGAGCCCCTACGTCTTGCCCCATCCTTGGCCACCTTTAAATCTAGACTGAAAGCCCACCTCTTTAACATTGCTTTTGACTCGTAACCACTCGCCTCCACCTACCCTCCCCTCTCTTCCTTCCCGTTCACATTAATTGATTTGATTACTTTATTTATTTTTTGTCTATTAGATTGTAAGTTCTTTGAGCAGGGACTGTCTTTCTTCTATGTTTGTGCAGCGCTGCGTATGCCTTGTAGCGCTATAGAAATGCTAAATAGTAATAGTAGTAGTGGTCTAATTTGTAATTTATTTAGGGTTTGCTTCTAAGAAACTAATTAAATGTAATTAAATCTCTAATGAAAATTCCCCTCTTGTTCTCTTAATTATAATAATTGACTATAAATGAAGAGTTGAGCTAGATGTGGGTGGGAATGAGGACTGAACTGGGCCCTTCTGGAGACTGTTAATGCTGTGGCAGAAACTTCAAGTTTTAAAACTATAACTACCTAAATTAAAAAAAAAAAAAAACATGAGCGGATACCCCAGTGAAATGTCTAGGTATTTTATCATAATCTACATTTGACTGACAGAAACCCAATTTGTAGCAACATTTCATGCCACCAATCGCTGGGCAAGAAGTTGCTTCTCCATGTCTGTCTCAATAGCTGGCTATGGACTTTTCTTCCAGGAACTTGTCCAAACCTTTTTTAAACCGAAGTAATCTAACCACTGTTACCACATCCTCTAGCAAAGAGTTCCAGAGCTTAACTATTCGTTGAGTGAAAAAAATATGTCCTCCTATTTGTTTTAAAGGTATTTCCATGTAAATTCCTCGAGTGTCCTAGTCCTTGTAATTTTGGAACAAGTGGGAAAAAAAAACTAAACTATTTATTTCTACTTGTTCTACACCACTCAGGATTTTGTAGATCTCAATCATATCACCCCTCATCAGTCTATCCAAGCTGAAGGGCCCTAACCTCTTTAGCCGTTCCTCATACGAGAGGAGTTCCATTCCCTTTATCATTTTGTTCACTCTTCTTTGAACCTTTTCTAATTCTGCTATATCTTTTTTGAGATACAGTGACCAAAACTGAACGCAATATTCAAGGTGTGGTCGCATCATGGACTGATACAGAGGCATTATCTTATTCACCACCATCCATTTTCTAATAATTCCTAGCATCCTGTTTGCTTTTTTGGCTGCTGCCACACACTGAGCAGGAGATTTCAGCGTATTATCTACAACAACACCCAGATCTTTTTCTTGAGTGCTGACCCCCAAGGTGGGCCATAGCATTAGTAATTATGATTCAGATTATTCTTTCAAATATGCATTACCTTGCATTTGTCCACATTAAATGTCATTTGCCATTTGGATGCCCAGTCTTCCAGTTTCTTAAGGTCTTCCTGCAATGTTTCACAATACACATGTGGGTTGACAACTTTGAATAGTTTTGTGTCATCTGCAAATTTAATCACCTGAGTCATTGTTTTGATTTCCAGATCATTTATAAATATGTTAAACAGCACTGGCCCCAGTACAGATCCCTGCGGCACTCCACTGTTCACCCTCAATTGAGAAAAAAAATGGCCATTTAAACATATCATCTGTTTTCTGTCCAATAACTAATTTCTAATCCACACCAGAACCTTGCCTCCTATCCCATGACTCTAATTTTCTCAGGAGTCTCTCATGAGGAACTTTATCAAAAGCTTTCTGAAAATCTATATACATCAACCGGCTCACTTTTATCCATGTTTATTCACGCCTTCAAACAAAGGAAGCAAATTAGTGAGGCAAGACTTCCCTCGGCTGAACTCATGCTGACTCTGTCCCATTAAACTATGCTTGTCTACGTGTTCTGTAATTTTTTTTTTTTTTTTTTATTATTTATTCATTTCAAAATATATTCAAGCATAATATCTTGATTACAGATAAAGACGATTTAGTATCTTGATAAATTCTTAAAGATACATCTAAAAGAAAGAAAGAAAAAACATAATTTTTATAACAAGAAGATCATTACTCGTCTATAGTCCACTATATAGGGGAGAATATCACAATTTTCAGGTAAATATTCCAATTTTGAAGACAACTTCAAATTTTAACAAATGGAGGCTGATATAAGATTACCGAGCAATATACAATTTTTATGGAGTTGAAGTTATTATTGTTCCTGATAATGGAGGATGTAAGTCTCTCAACTTTGTCTCAAGAAAAGAGTTTAATTGATTAGCCTCAAAAATACATATTTAATTGAATCAAGTTTTATCACGCACTTGCAGGGAAAGTTTAGCCAAAATAAGGCTCCAAGTTGTATTGCTTTTGGTCTCAGCTTCAGAAATTCCTGTCTTTTCTTCTGAGTGCTTCTAGAAACATCCGGGTAGATTCTTATCTTGCAATATAGGAAATCAGGTCTCTTATTTAGAAAAAATTGTTTAAGAATCCAGTCTCTATCCGGTTGGAGTATGAAAATCACTTTAAGTGTTGCTGTTGTTAAACCCACATTGTCTCCTTCAATAATCTGAGTCAAATTTAAATCCAATGATTGGGTTTTAACTTCCTCCCTTTGTAAAGAATCTTTCTTGCGAAATGGTTCTATATAGAAAATCTTTGAGATGGGTGGATGTAATTTTTCTGGAATTTTTAAAGCGTCTGTTAAATATTGCTTGAAGGTTATCAATGGGGAAATAGCAATTTGTTTTGGAAAATTTATCAATCTGAGGGCATTTGAACGCTGGTAGTTCTCTAGTACTTCAATCCTATTTTGAAGATACATATTCTCTTTTATTAAATTTATTTGTATTTGTTGAGAATTTTTAATTGCAGAGGAATTAGTTTCAACTTCCTTGCCCACAGATTTTAACATCATGTCCATTTCAGAAATCATTTCATTGTCTAACGTGAATTTCTGATTTAACTGAGTAAATTGTTGGGTAAATGAGGCTTCTAAACCTACAAGCGCTTCCCATATATTATCCAAAGTTATTTGTTGGGGCTTTTCAGGTAGAAACGACTTACTTGATAAATCAATTGTTGAAATTGTAGGCAAAGTTGATTGACCTCCTACTGCTCCAAGCTCTTCCACAGGAACAATCTCTCCTCTCTTCACCTCTGTGTTCTCCACAGAAGGAATCCTCGGCTTCTCAGGCGCCGACTCAGGGCCCGTGCCAGGAAACCCCGTCGCGACTTGCGCACCAAGGGGTCTCTGGTCCAAGTTCGACGTCGTAGCCGGCATAGGAGGAGGAAGCCTCGTCTCGGGGCTAAAAGATATCTCGTGTTCAAGCTGGGGGAACGGGAGACCTCTCCCTAATCCCTCCAGCAGCGAAACAGTCCCCGACGATGTGCCCGGTAGAAGGAAGTACTCCATCGTTCCAGCTCTAGGTAAGGAGGGAGTAACGGGGCTTGCTCTCGCCCTACCTCTCCTTTTAGGCATATTTTTTAAAGGTTTCAAACTAAACTAGGCAAAAATGTTACAGGAGTAGAGCGGCAAACAGCGGAGCTATCTTCACGACGTCTTACTCAGCCGCCATCTTGGAGTTTTCTCCTTACGTGTTCTGTAATTTTATTCTTTATAATAGTTTCCTCTATTTTGCCCGGCACCGATGTCATGTTTACCAGTCTATAATTTCCCGGATCACCCCTAGAACCCTCCAATCTTCAGGTACTACAGACAATTTTACGACAGGTTACATATTACTAACAGCAGATCACCAATTTCATGCTTGAGTTATTGAGTACCCTTGGATGTATGCCATCCAGTTCAGGTGATTTACTACTTTACTTTGTCAATTTGGCTCAGTACATCTTCCAGGTTCACCAACATTTCTTTCAGTTTCTCTGCATCATCACCCTTGAAAAACATTTCCGGTACAGGCAGATCTCTTACATCTTCTTGCATAAAGACAGACGCAAAGAATTCAACCAGTTTCTCTGCTATGGCTTTGTCCTCCCTGAGCGCCCCCTTTTGCTCCATTGTGATCTAACGGTCCCATGGATTCCCTTGCAGGCCTTCTGCTTCTGATGTACCTGAAAAAGTTCTTAATGTGAGTTTTAGCATCTGCAGCAAGTTTCTCTTCATATTCTCTTTTAGCCTTCATTATGAATGCTTTGCATCTGACTTACCAGTACTTATGTTGCTTCTTATTTTCATCACTTGGTTCCTTTTTCCATTCTTTGAAGGACAATCTTTTGGCTGTAATGGCCTCTTTTACTTCACCTTTTAACCATGCTGGCTGATGTTTTCTCTTCTTTCCACCTTTGCAAGTACATGGAATGCATCTGGACTAGGCTTTCAAGATGGTATTTTTGAATAACATCCACGCCCGAGTTAGTGTCCTAACCTCTGCAGCCAATTGTTTCAGTTTCTTCTTTTTTTTAATTTATAACCATTTAAATTTTTACAAGCGGTAAAACAACTTGCCAGAAATACAGTGAAAGTAATATATAGGAATTATGTCGGTCAGGTAATTCTATTCTCTTCCTTAGACCACTAAATAGGGAGAGTGAAACAAGACAAGGAGATCAATTAAACAGTAAACAGAAAAAAAAGTGGTATTAACCTGATTATCAAAGCAGTGGAATCAAATGCATTTATTGGAACAATACCCGACGTGGCCACGTTTCGCCCTCAGGCTGCGTCAGGGGTATAAACTATAAAAACAAAACACAAGTATAAAAACATGTATAACCATACATATTAACAATGTCATAAGCATGATTCAACTAATAAAAGGCAATTATATAAAAAGAGATTCAACATATATAAAACAATCCTTTAAGAGTTCTAAAAAAATATTTATACATGATATCATCTATAAAACAAAATATTTATAATTATCATTAAAATCATACATCACATAAAATTTTTATCAGAACATCTACAATTACTCAAATCACATTTATAACTCTCAATAAAAAATGTTAAGATCATACAATTAGAATCAAAACATTTCAATGAAGAGGGGAAGAAATTTCTTTATACATACCTATCAAAAGTGTATGTAAATATATCATACACACTAGTAGTTCCAAAAATCTAGTTCTACACAGATATAAAAACAAAAAATAAAATATCATCAGACAAGAAGCATATCTAAATGTGCACAAAACTTTTAAAAGACTCTAGACATTCTAGTTTCTCCACTGGTATTCTTAACACAAAACCAAAAAAAACTCCTTAGAAATAACCAGTCCACATTACTGCTAGAGGCAGGAAACAGGAAACAGTTCACTGAATAAAAGAGTTCTCACAAAAATATAACAACAGAGGAAGCACTGCAAGCACTCAATCTTAAAAACAACATCTAGTACATCTCCACCAGATCACAGCTAGACTCCCTACATATTCCAAAGATGTGCAAGATGAACAGAAATAAAACAAACACTTACCCACTTATCTGCTACTTCCAACTAAACTGATATGCATTAGCATTACTAGCTTCTGAGACCCATGACTCATATAGCATCATAAGGTTAAAGGTCATCTCTAAGCACATTGCAAGTATCTTAAAGGGCCAGATAGCTATTTTACATTGGAGAGCCAGATTTTAAAATAAACAGTGCTTAATTGTGAAATGTTCATAAAGGTTACAAAACTAATGATCTGAATTAATAAAAGCTTACAAATGGGTATAAACACAATGCTTTCAAAACCGAAAACTCTAGGAATAAATAACCTGTCCACATTTCTGCTAAGGCAGGTAACAATTCACTGAATGAAAAACTTCTCACAAAAATGTAACAGCAGAGAGAGCACTGCAAGCACTCCATCTTTAAAAACAACATCTAGTACGTTTCAATAAGATCACAACTAGACTCCCTACATATTCCAAAGGTGTGCAAGATCAACAGAAATAAAGCAAACACTTACCCATTTATCTGCTACTTCCAACTGAACTGATATGCATTAGCATTACTAGCTTCTGTGAGACCCATGACTCATATAGCATCATCATGAGGTTAAAGGTCATCTCTAAGCACATTGCAAGTATCTTAAAGGGCCAGATAGATATTTTACATTTGAGAACCAGGTTTAAAATAAACAAATGTTCATAAAAATTACAAAACTGGTGATCTAAATTAATAAAAAGCTTATCTAAACAAATGGCTTTATCATAGAAAAACCGAGTAGTCACTCTCTTGATTTAACCCATATGGTTTCACTGTATTAAATTTAAAAATAAGCCTCTGTTCTGCCTTTAACAACAATTTGTTGACATCTCCACCTCTCCAATGTGTTTTGATTCTCAATAATACAAGAAATCTCAATTCTTCAAAGGAGTGCATAAAATCATGCATATGTTCTACCAGTGGTTTTTCAAACATCTTGTTTTTTATGGCACTCTTATGTTCTGCAATACGTTTGTTGAATATACGTACTGTTTTACCAATATATACAAGTCCACAAGGGCAAATAATTGCATAGACAACCTGAGATGTTTTACAATTCGAATATTGTTTTAGTTCAAATTTTTCTCCTGTCTTTGGATTTTCAAAAATTTTGCTTTCAGATTTACTGTACAAAAACAACAATTCAAGCATGGGAAATGCCCCCAAACTGGATCTTTCCTTACAGGTACTGGTAATGCTGATGGTGCTAAGAAATCTTTTAAATTTCTATTTCTCTTAAATGCTATCATCAGTTGTTTCTCAGAAAAGCACGGTATATTCTGAACAAGTGTCCAATGTTTTCTAAGTATTTTAATAATATCACGTGACACATTGTCAAAATAAAGGGTACACACAATTTTATCTGTATTCTTATCAGGAATATTATTATTTCTATGGAGGAGGTTACCTCTTTGATGTTCTTTTGTTTTTAGCATCCCTTCCTCTATGTATCTATGTGGATATCCCCTCTGTTTAAATCTATCAGCCATTACATGCATCTGTTTCTGAAAATCATTAGTATCTGAACATAATTTTTTAACTCTTAAAAACTGACTATATGGGAGGTTACGTTTCAACGGTTGGCTATGACAGCTATCATATTTCAAAAGTTTATTCCTGTCTGTTGATTTACGGTATATTGTAGTTTTAAAATTGCCATGTTCAAATTGTATTTTTATATCCAGATATGGTATTTCTTTTCTATTAAAATACATTTGAAATTTCAAATTATTATCACGTGTGTTCAACCATTTGTAAAACTCTCTCAGCTGTATTTCACTACCTTCCCATAACATCAGTATGTCATCTATGAATCTCCTCCATGTTAAAATGTATTTTCTCAAGGGACTAGTCTGTATATATTTCCTTTCAAAATTACCCATAAATAAGTTTGCCAACGATGGGGCTACCGTTGCCCCCATGGCTGTCCCTTTCACCTGTTGGTAGTAACATCCTTCAAATTTGAAAAAATTTTCTTTTAAAGCTATAGTAATTATTTGCATGATGAATTCTGTGGGTATTCTTCTATATGATTTCCTTTCAAGCAATGCTTCTTGAATTACTGCCAATGCTTCATCTTGTGGGATACTTGTGTAGAGAGACTCGACGTCAAATGTTACTAAAATAATATTGTTATGAACCGGACCCAATTCGTCCAAAATATTAATAATGTGCGTCGAGTCCCTCACATAAGATGGAATAGAGGGAATGAGGGGTCTAAGAAATGAATCCGTGAATACAGACAGTGGTTCTAAAAGAGAGCCAATGCCTGACACAATTGGTCTCCCTGGTGGATCTATAAGAGATTTATGTATTTTAGGCAATACATACAAAACAGGAGTACTCTTATCCTTCAACTGTCTCCTGATTTCATCTATATATTTCTCTTTATCCATCAGTTGAAGGATAAGAGTTTCTATCTACCACTACTTAGGGATCCCACTACTGACTTGAAAGAAAAAATTGACTCTCTTATTACATTAGGGGAACAAGCTGGTTATTTAACTAAAAAGGAAAGAGATTTTTTAATAGTTGATCACCCACGTACTCCTGTTTTGTATGTATTGCCTAAAATACATAAATCTCTTATAGATCCACCAGGGAGACCAATTGTGTCAGGCATTGGCTCTCTTTTAGAACCACTGTCTGTATTCACGGATTCATTTCTTAGACCCCTCATTCCCTCTATTCCATCTTATGTGAGGGACTCGACGCACATTATTAATATTTTGGACGAATTGGGTCCGGTTCATAACAATATTATTTTAGTAACATTTGACGTCGAGTCTCTCTACACAAGTATCCCACAAGATGAAGCATTGGCAGTAATTCAAGAAGCATTGCTTGAAAGGAAATCATATAGAAGAATACCCACAGAATTCATCATGCAAATAATTACTATAGCTTTAAAAGAAAATTTTTTCAAATTTGAAGGATGTTACTACCAACAGGTGAAAGGGACAGCCATGGGGGCAACGGTAGCCCCATCGTTGGCAAACTTATTTATGGGTAATTTTGAAAGGAAATATATACAGACTAGTCCCTTGAGAAAATACATTTTAACATGGAGGAGATTCATAGATGACATACTGATGTTATGGGAAGGTAGTGAAATACAGCTGAGAGAGTTTTACAAATGGTTGAACACACGTGATAATAATTTGAAATTTCAAATGTATTTTAATAGAAAAGAAATACCATATCTGGATATAAAAATACAATTTGAACATGGCAATTTTAAAACTACAATATACCGTAAATCAACAGACAGGAATAAACTTTTGAAATATGATAGCTGTCATAGCCAACCGTTGAAACGTAACCTCCCATATAGTCAGTTTTTAAGAGTTAAAAAATTATGTTCAGATACTAATGATTTTCAGAAACAGATGCATGTAATGGCTGATAGATTTAAACAGAGGGGATATCCACATAGATACATAGAGGAAGGGATGCTAAAAACAAAAGAACATCAAAGAGGTAACCTCCTCCATAGAAATAATAATATTCCTGATAAGAATACAGATAAAATTGTGTGTACCCTTTATTTTGACAATGTGTCACGTGATATTATTAAAATACTTAGAAAACATTGGACACTTGTTCAGAATATACCGTGCTTTTCTGAGAAACAACTGATGATAGCATTTAAGAGAAATAGAAATTTAAAAGATTTCTTAGCACCATCAGCATTACCAGTACCTGTAAGGAAAGATCCAGTTTGGGGGCATTTCCCATGCTTGAATTGTTGTTTTTGTACAGTAAATCTGAAAGCAAAATTTTTTGAAAATCCAAAGACAGGAGAAAAATTTGAACTAAAACAATATTCGAATTGTAAAACATCTCAGGTTGTCTATGCAATTATTTGCCCTTGTGGACTTGTATATATTGGTAAAACAGTACGTATATTCAACAAACGTATTGCAGAACATAAGAGTGCCATAAAAAACAAGATGTTTGAAAAACCACTGGTAGAACATATGCATGATTTTATGCACTCCTTTGAAGAATTGAGATTTCTTGTATTATTGAGAATCAAAACACATTGGAGAGGTGGAGATGTCAACAAATTGTTGTTAAAGGCAGAACAGAGGCTTATTTTTAAATTTAATACAGTGAAACCATATGGGTTAAATCAAGAGAGTGACTACTCGGTTTTTCTATGATAAAGCCATTTGTTTAGATAAGCTTTTTATTAATTTAGATCACCAGTTTTGTAATTTTTATGAACATTTGTTTATTTTAAACCTGGTTCTCAAATGTAAAATATCTATCTGGCCCTTTAAGATACTTGCAATGTGCTTAGAGATGACCTTTAACCTCATGATGATGCTATATGAGTCATGGGTCTCACAGAAGCTAGTAATGCTAATGCATATCAGTTCAGTTGGAAGTAGCAGATAAATGGGTAAGTGTTTGCTTTATTTCTGTTGATCTTGCACACCTTTGGAATATGTAGGGAGTCTAGTTGTGATCTTATTGAAACGTACTAGATGTTGTTTTTAAAGATGGAGTGCTTGCAGTGCTCTCTCTGCTGTTACATTTTTGTGAGAAGTTTTTCATTCAGTGAATTGTTACCTGCCTTAGCAGAAATGTGGACAGGTTATTTATTCCTAGAGTTTTCGGTTTTGAAAGCATTGTGTTTATACCCATTTGTAAGCTTTTATTAATTCAGATCATTAGTTTTGTAACCTTTATGAACATTTCACAATTAAGCACTGTTTATTTTAAAATCTGGCTCTCCAATGTAAAATAGCTATCTGGCCCTTTAAGATACTTGCAATGTGCTTAGAGATGACCTTTAACCTTATGATGCTATATGAGTCATGGGTCTCAGAAGCTAGTAATGCTAATGCATATCAGTTTAGTTGGAAGTAGCAGATAAGTGGGTAAGTGTTTGTTTTATTTCTGTTCATCTTGCACATCTTTGGAATATGTAGGGAGTCTAGCTGTGATCTGGTGGAGATGTACTAGATGTTGTTTTTAAGATTGAGTGCTTGCAGTGCTTCCTCTGTTGTTATATTTTTGTGAGAACTCTTTTATTCAGTGAACTGTTTCCTGTTTCCTGCCTCTAGCAGTAATGTGGACTGGTTATTTCTAAGGAGTTTTTTTGGTTTTGTGTTAAGAATACCAGTGGAGAAACTAGAATGTCTAGAGTCTTTTAAAAGTTTTGTGCACATTTAGATATGCTTCTTGTCTGATGATATTTTTATTTTTTGTTTTTATATCTGTGTAGAACTAGATTTTTGGAACTACTAGTGTGTATGATATATTTACATACACTTTTGATAGGTATGTATAAAGAAATTTCTTCCCCTCTTCATTGAAATGTTTTGATTCTAATTGTATGATCTTAACATTTTTTATTGAGAGTTATAAATGTGATTTGAGTAATTGTAGATGTTCTGATAAAAATTTTATGTGATGTATGATTTTAATGATAATTATAAATATTTTGTTTTATAGATGATATCATGTATAAATATTTTTTTAGAACTCTTAAAGGATTGTTTTATATATGTTGAATCTCTTTTTATATAATTGCCTTTTATTAGTTGAATCATGCTTATGACATTGTTAATATGTATGGTTATACATGTTTTTATACTTGTGTTTTGTTTTTATAGTTTATACCCCTGACGCAGCCTGAGGGCGAAACGTGGCCACGTCGGGTATTGTTCCAATAAATGCATTTGATTCCACTGCTTTGTTGTTTTTTATCTACTGTTTTGTAAGCAGTTGTGTGCCTTTTTGTTTTTTTTGTTTTAACCTGATTATCTCCAGATATTACTCGTCTAATTCATTATTCCACATTGATCATCTGGTTGGGTTCTTCAAGGCCAATACGGTATATAGTCAAATATTTCATTGAAAACATATTGTCCAATATTAGTTAGAAATAATAAATCTGATTACATTCTCTCTCTTTTAAAAACCAGAAGTTATTTAACAATACGTATACTTAAGTCTCTAATTCAAATCCCACTGATTAAAGTAATCCCAGTTTTCACAGGCTTCACTCCTTTTAAAGTAATAATTGAGGAAATATTTCTGAGGAAAACTTTAGGAGTCATACCCGGAACTCTGGGAAGAACAATAATCTCAATATTAATCATCTATAATAATATTCATTTTATTATTCAAAGTTTCTGGTCTATTATCATTTTCAAAATCATAACCACTTCTTGCTCGTGTAGAATCATTTGTTATATTTTTCACTCTCAAAGGGTTCAGTTAAATTGTCCATGTAACTCTAATAACATTATATTTGAAACAAAATTATTTACTGCCACCGTTAGGTCCCGAAGCGCCTTCCAGATAGTAACATAGTAACATAGTAGATGACGGCAGATAAAGACCTGCATGGTCCATCCAGTCTGCCCATGACAAACTCATATGTGTATACCTTACCTTGAATTTGTACCTGTCCTTTTCAGGGCACAGACCATATAAGTCTGCCCAGCAGTATTTCTCGCCTCCCAACCACCAGTCCCGCCTCCCATCACCGGCTCTGGTACAGACCGTATAAGTCTGCCCTCCCCTATCCTCGCCTCCCAACCACCACCCCCTCTTCCCCCCAACTGCTCCGCCACCCAATTTCAGCTAAGCTTCTGAGGATCCATTCCTTCTGCACAGGATTCCTCTATGCATATCCCACGCATGTTTGAACTCCGTTACCGTTTTCATCTCCACCACCTCCCGCGGGAGGGCATTCCAAGCGTCCACCACCCTCTCCGTGAAAAAATACTTCCTGAGTCTGCCCCCCTTCAATCTCATTTCATGTCCTCTCGTTCTACCGCCTTCCCATCTTCGGAAAAGGTGCGTTTGTGGATTAATACCTTTCAAATATTTGAACGTCTGTATCATATCACCCCTGTTCCTCCTTTCCTCCAGGGTGTACATGTTCAGGTCAGCAAGCCTTTCTTTATACGTCTTGGAACGTAAATCCCATACCATCCTCGTAGCTTTTCTTTGCACCGCTTCCATTTTTTTAACATCCTTCGCAAGATACGGCCTCCAAAACTGAACACAATACTCCAGGTGGGGCCTCACCAATGTCTTATACAGGGGCATTAAAACCTCCTTTCTTCTGCTGGTCACTCCTCTCTCTATACAGCCTAGCAATCTTCTAGCTACTGCCACCGCCTTGTCGCACTGTTTCGTCGCCTTCAGGTCCTCAGATACTATCACCCCAAGATCCCTCTCCCCGTCCGTGCCTATCAGACTCTCCCCGCCTAACACATACGTCTCCCTTGGATTTCTACTCCCCAAGTGCATCACTTTGCATTTCTTCGCATTGAATTTTAATTGCCAAACGTTAGACCATTCTTCTAGCTTCTTCAGATCTTTTTTCATGTTTTCCACACCCTCCAGGGTGTCCACTCTGTTGGAAATCTTGGTATCATCCGCAAAAAGGCAAACCTTACCTTGTAACCCCTCGGCAATGTCACTCACAAATATATTGAACAGAATCGGCCCCAGCATCGATCCCTGAGGCACTCCACTACTCACCTTTCCCTCCTCCGAGCGAACTCCATTCACCACCACCCTCTGGCGTCTGTCCGTCAACCAGTTCACCACTTCGGGTCCTATCTTCAGGCCGTCTAGTTTATTTAAGAGCCTCCTGTGGGGAACCGTGTCAAAAGCCTTGCTGAAATCTAAGTAGATGACGTCCATAGCACGTCCTTGATTTAATTCTCCTGTCACCCAGTCAAAGAATTCAATGAGATTCGTTTGGCACGATTACCCTTTGGTGAAACCATGTTGTCTCGGATCTTGCAACTTATTGGCTTCCAGGAAATTCACTATCCTTTCCTTCAGCATGGCTTCCATTACTTTTCCAATAACCGAAGTGAGGCTTACCGGCCTGTAGTTTCCAGCTTCTTCCCTATCCCCACTTTTGTGAAGAGGGACCACCTCCGCCGTTCTCCAATCCCTCGGAACCTCTCCCGTCTCCAAGGATTTATTAAACAAGTCTTTAAGAGGACCCGCCAGAACCTCTCTGAGCTCCCTCAGTATTCTGGGGTGGATCCCGTCCGGCCCCATGGCTTTGTCCACCTTCAGCTTTCCAAGTTGTTGATACACACTCTCTTCCGTGAACGGCGCGCTATCCACCTCATTCTCAGGTGTACTTTTGCCAGTCCCTCTCGGTCCTTCCCCAGGGTTTTCTTCAGTGAAAACAGAACAAAAGTATCTATTTAGCAAATTGGCTTTTTCTTCATCATTTTCTACATAGCGTTTTGTTGTTTCTTTTAGTCTCACAATTCCCTTTATAGTCTTTCTCCTTTCACTAATATACCTGAAGAAGTTTTTGTCTCCCCTCCTTACATTTCTAGCCATTTGTTCTTCCGCTTGCGCCTTCGCCAGACGTACCTCTCTCTTGGCTTCTTTCAGTTTCATCCGGTATTCCTCCCCGTGTTTCTCCTCTTGAGATTTTCTATATTTCTGGAACGCTAACTCTTTAATCTTTATTTTCTCAGCCACTTGCTTTGAGAACCATATCGGTTTCCTTTTTCTCTTGCTTTTATTTACTCTCCTTACATAAAGGTCTGTGGCCCTGTTTATTACTTCTTTTAGCCTGGACCACTGTCCTTCCACTTCTCGTATGTCCTCCCAGCCCATCAGCTCCTTCCTCAGGTATTCTCCCATTTTGTTAAAGTCAGCTCGCTTGAAATCGAGGACTTTGAGTTTAGAGTGGCTGCCATCCACATGAGCTGTTACATCAAAACAAACCGTTTGATGGTCACTGTTTCCCAGGTGCGCAGCCACTCGGAAATTTGACACACTATCCCCATTTGTGAGCACCAGATCCAACGTGGCTCCCTCCCTCGTGGGTTCGTTCACCATTTGTCTGAGCAGAGCACTTTGGAAAGTATCCACAATCTCTCTACTTCTTTCCGATTTTGCAGACGGAACCTTCCAATCTACATCCGGCAGATTAAAATCTCCCAACAACAGCACCTCTCTTTTCTTCCCCAACTTTTGAATATCAGCAATCAGATCTTTATCTAGTTCTTCCAATTGTGTTGGGGGTCTATAGACAACACCCACGTGGACCAATGTTCTATCCTCTCTTTTTAAGGTGATCCATATCGCTTCTTCCTTTCCCCAGTTCCCTGTCATTTCAGTCGCTGGGATATCATTTCTGACATACAGAGCTACTCCTCCACTTATACGTCCCTCTCTATCCTTCCTAAAAAGATTATAGCCTGGTATGTTTACATCCCATTCATGGGAACCATTGAGCCATGTCTCTGTGACTGCAACTATGTCCAAGTCAGACTCAGATGGTATTCAATGTAACCTCCACGGGAGCCAAAAACTCCAAGTTGATTTCTCTTAGGTGTTTAGGAGTGGTTCCGCCGATTCGGGTTCTGCTGTAAACATCCTCTGTTTCAGCATATGCCTCTAACTCATTCCCTCCACTCCTTTGGACATGGTGGTTGAATAATTCGGGAGCGATGGAGTTGTTTTTTCCAGGTCCAAGAGCGTTGACGCTCCTTCGCCGGCGCTAATCAAAAAACTCGCCAACTCTTTCATCTGTGGGCAGTTCATCGCGCAGCGGTCCCACACTTGCTACTCAGGGGACAAAACGCTGGCCATCAGCGGTTGACCACCGGTTGTCCCTTTCCTCTAATGTTTCAGTTTCTTCTTAACCATTTTCCTCATTTTATTATAGTCGCCCTTTTGAAAATTAAATGCAGCTACAGTAGATTTCCTTTGCGGGTTCATCCCAGATAATAGCTCAAACTTGATCATGTTATGATCACCGTTTCTCAGGGTACCCAGCACCGTCACCTCTCGCACTATGCCCTGCACGTCACCAAGGATCAGATCCAAAATGGCTCCCCCTCTTGTCGGTTCCTGGACCAGCCGCTCCAAAAAGCAGTCATTTATTACATCTAGAAATTTTATCTCCCTGGCACTCCTTGATGTAACATTTATTCAGTCAATATCAGGGTAATTGAAGTCACCCAATTTGCCAGCTTTCCTAATCTCTATAAACATTGTGTTGACACTGTAAGTAGCATCTATGCCATACTTTGTATTTAAATATTTTCACTGCTGTATTTGTCGATTGCTTTTGTTTGATTTATTCTTACTGTATACCACCTTGAGTGAATTCCTTCAAAAAGGCGGTAAACAAATCCTAATAAATACATAATATGGTCAAAGGATTTAGGATGGAATCCTGAGGTACCCCACAGAAAACTAGCTAACACAAAGACATAGAAGAAGTTTAGGCAGGGCTGGTGGTTGGGAGGTGGGGATAGTGCTGGGCAGACTTATATGGTCTGTGCCAGAGCCGGTGGTGGGAAGCAGGGCTGGTGGTTGGGAGGCGGGGATAGTGCTGGGCAGACTTATACGGTCTGTGCCCTGAAAAAGACAGGTACAAATCTAGGTAAGGTATACACAAAAAATGGCACATGTGAGTTTATCTTGTTGGACAGACTGGGTGGACCATGCAGGTCTTTTTCTGCCATCATCTACTATGTTACTATAAGTCTTTTAGGTATGACACAAACCATGTACATGATAAGATTGTTAAAATCCATCAGCTCAGAGACTGCTGGTGATAAAGCAGCAAACAGAATGTTAGGAATTATCTGTACAGGAATGGAGACAAAAAAACACTTTCTACCAATCCATTTTGTAAACCACATTTATTGTCCTTGGATCAGTTAGGATGGTTTAAGTTTTAAATAAATGGTATGATCACACTTTGAACTCTACTGACCCCCATCTCAAGGAAGATAAACCAGAATCAGAAAAGATATAGAGAAGGGCAAGAAAAGTGATAAAGAGGATGGAATGACTGCCTTATAAAGAAAAGCTGTGAAATTTGTTGCCAGAGGATGTGGTCAAGAGATCTAGAATCAGTAGGTTTAAATGTGTTTAGACAACAATAGAAGTCCATAAACAATTAACCAAGCAGACGTGGAAAAGCCACCACTTATACCTAGGAATGAGCAAAAAGTAATGACTCATCTTTGTATTTTCTGGGTATTTCTTGACATTTCAGACTAGCTCAATACAATGAGTTACCCTGCACGGCATACCTTACTTAACTAAGGGCTTCTTTTACAAAGCCACTCTAGCGATTCTCCTGCAGCAAATGAGAGGAAGCCCATAGGAATTGAAAGGGCTTCCTCTCATCTGCCGCACGGGAATTGCTAGCGTGGCTTTGTAAAAGAAGCTCTAAATGACTTGTACAGAATGAACTAAGTTAAAAAATAGAAAATAAATATCAGCAAAAATAACTAGAAGAGAGTTTTAAAGTGGGAAGGGGAGAAAATAAGTTCAACCTTTCTATAAGCCTAAAAGACAACTTTGTTTGTTGTTTTTTAATGGGAAACTAGTTACTGTGGGCCTCTAAAGCAATCTTTTGTCACTTGTCTGCAGACCAGCAACATCCTCAGACAGACAAGATTAAAATCAGAACGAAAAAAAATTGCAATTTGATAATGGACCAAGCATCCCCTTCACTCAGCTTATCATATCAAGTGCAAAATACCAAGCTGTATAGCTTGAGGGTTAACTACACAATGCAATGCACTGAATGAGGCCTTCAGTCTTTTGTCTTCCTGCTGGAATGTACGTGCCCACGGTTGCATTCCAAAATATGTCTCACATTCCTGTATGTGTGTGTATGCACAGGAAAAAAGAAAAACATACTGTAGAAACTGGTTCGGAATTAAATAATGCCCCTTCCTCTGAATGCTCCTCCATTCTGAAAAGCACTGAATGTATATAAAGTTTCTGAAACAGATATATATGCATGCAATATTGATCATTACCTACTTATCAATATCAGAATGAGAAACAAAAGAACAGACTTATTTGTATTTAAACTTTTCATTCATTTATATTGTTACATGTAGGAATTTTAGTACCATAACTATAGGAAAAAAGAAGAATATCTCTAGAAAAAGAAAAAAAAGGAGGGAAAATTAAATGCTGTGCCTCTGCCATCATTCCAGGGTTCAGCTCTGTTCAACAGCTTTCAAAGTAGAATTGCAGAGCAAGTAGTATCATCCATTACATATGAGCTGTTCCTGCTAAGACTTGTAACAAGGACATTTAAGATGTTACAGAAAAATGAAGTGATCTACAAAAGTTTGAGGGCTGGTTAAGGATTTATCAGTGAAAATTTCATTTAATTTTTTTATACATATAGACTGTTATATCCATTCAATAAAAATCATAGTAGCTAAAACAGAAAATAAATAATTCCCTACAAAAAATTCTATTATTTCCCCTCCCAAGTTAACAGTATTTAACTGTCCTGCAGATCACCATGTAAAGTGATCCAAGTACATTATTCTATGTAGCATATTCAATGTGTTGTTTCTTTTTTTTTTTGTTTATTTATGAATTTTAAGCTTTACATTTATGCAAAGTACATAAATCATAGAATTCAATGTGTTGCTTCTGACACATACTAATACAGTAATTGTCTTCATGAGAACACAGTAACATAGTAACATATAGAGGCATATTTTCAAAGCACTTTGGGAGGCTAAGTGCTTTGAAAATATGCCTCTTAGTAACATAGTAAATGACGGCAGATAAAGACCTGTACGGTCCATCTAGTCTGCCCAAGAAGATACTTTATATATATACCCGAGTTTGATTTGTCCTTGCCTTTCTCAGGGCACAGACCATAAATGGTGCCCAGCACTGTTCCTGTACCAAAAGATTTGAAGCTAATGTCGAAGCACCTTAAAATTTACACTCCAGCCCATCCATACCTATTCAGCCACGATCAGGGCGTACAGCGTAGAAGTATGCCCAGCTCCCGTTTTGCTTCCCAATTACCGGCGTCACCAACCAATCTCCGCTAAGATTCTGCGGAACCATTCCTTCTAAACAGGATCCCTTTGTGTTTATCCCACGCATGTTCGAATTCCATTACTGTTTTCATCTCCACCACCTCCTGCGGGAGGGCATTCCACATAGCCACCACCCTCTCTGTGAAAAAATACTTCCTGACATTAGTCCTGAGTCTGCCCCCCTTCAACCTCAATTCATGCCCTCTAGTTCTACCGCCTTCCCGTCTCCGAAAAAGGTTCGTTTGCGGATTAATACCTTTCAAATATTTGAACGTCTGTATCATGTCACCCCTGTTTCTCCTTTCCTCCAAGGTATACATATTCAGGTCTGCAAGTCTCTCTTCGTTTGCAACGCAAATCCCATACCATTTTTGTAGCTTTTCTTTGCACCGCTTCCAGTCTTTTTACATCTTTAGCAAGATATGTGCAGAAGAGTGCCAAAGTTAGGTTCATCAAACCCAAAAATAACAAACAAAAAAAAGATGCTGGAAGGATTTTTTTCAGTACAAGAGTGTAAGAGTGTTTCATGACTGCTTCTGAAGGAACAAAGAGAAAAATGAGTCATGTCATTGTGGCTAAAACTCCTTGAAATTTTGACAATCTGAAAATACTAGTAAAAAAAGCCCGTTTCTGACACAAATGAAACGGGCGCTAGCAAGGTTTTCCTCGGAGTGTGTATGTTTGGGAGAGTGTATGTGAGAGTGTCTGTTTGAGAGTCAGAGTGAAAGTGTGATTGTGTGAGAGAGAGCGTGAGTCTGGGTGTGAGTGTGTTTGTGAGAGAGTGTGTGTGTGAGAATGAGAGTGTGTGCAAGTGTGTATGTGAGACACAGTGTGAGTGAGAGTGTGTGTGTGTGGGCGAGAGAGAGAGTGTGTGTGAGACACAGATTCTCTGTTTGAGTGAGTGTATGAGACCAAGCGAGTGTGTGAGTGACTGTGTGGCACATAGAGAGTGAATGTGATACAGTGTGAGACAGAGTGTGTGAGAGTGAGAGTCAGAAAGACATTGTATATGAGAGAGAGAGTGTGAGCCGTGCCCTCCCAATCCATGGCCATCTGTCCCCTGCCCCCTCCATTCATCCTTTTCCAGCAATTCCCCTCTGTCCCTGAGCCCTGCCCTCCCAATCCATGGCCATCCATGTTTGTCTGTTACCTGCCCCCTCCATTCATCGCTATCCTGCATTTCCCCTCTCTGCCTGAGGCCTGCTCTGCAATCCATATCCATCCATGCCCATCTGTCCCCTCCATTCATCCCTATCCAGCAATTCCCCTCTCCCTGAGTCCTGCCCTTCCAATCCATGCCCATCCATGCTCCTCTGTCACCTGGCCCCTCCATTTTTCCCTATCCAGCATTTTCCCTCTCTGCCTGAGGCCTGCTCTGCAATCCATATCCATCCATGCCCATCTGTCCCCTCCATTCATCCCTATCCAGCAATTCCCCTCTCCCTGAGTCCTGCCCTTCCAATCCATGCCCATCCATGCTCATCTGTCACCTGGCCCCTCCATTTTTCCCTATCCAGCAATTTCCCTCTCTCCATGAGTCCTGCCCTCCCAATCCATGCCCATCCATGCTCCTCTGTCCCCTGCCGCCTCCATTCATCCTTTTCCAGCAAGTCCCCTCTCGCCCTTCCATGTCCCCCCCCCCCTCGCATCCATGCTACGCTCTCTCCCATGTCCCAGCCTGGCCCGCCCTCTTCTCCCCCCCCCCCCCCCCCCCCCCCCCTTCGCATCCATGCATCTTTTTTTTTTTTATTAGTCTTTTTAACTTTACCTCCGTGGCGGTTCGTGCAGCGAAGCGTCAGGGAAGGAGGCGGCGCTCCCGACGTCTAGCTTTCCCTTCGCTGTGTTCCGCCTTGTTTTGAAGGCGGAACACAGCGAAGGGAAGGCTAGACGTCGGGAGCGCCGCCTCCTTCCCTGACGTTTCGCTTCCGGATTTGTTTGTTTTGTCGCGAGGGCCGGGGCAGAGACGGCAGGCTGAACCCTTCAGCCTCAGCCTGGGAGTGACGTCAGATGGCTTCAAGGCTTCAAGGCTTCAGGGTTTGAAGCTTCCGGCTTCAAGTTTCCGGCTTCACAGAACGTTGGCTTCAGAACGTTCACGGTGCGTTTTATTATATTAGATGTAAAATTTCTCCTGTGAGCAGAAAGATGCATGAACTAGTGGTAACACAAAACCAGCAGATGTCAACAGATCCAGCTCTATCTACCCAGCTGTTCAATGGGAACCCAGTGACATGCCTAGGGAAAACAATTCAGAACAGTTCTACTTGTGCTTTCCTTTTCAATAACAGGATAACACAATCCCATTATTGTGTTGATACCAAGGAGAGAGAGAGAACACAGAATGGCTCTAAGAATGGATGAGTTCCAAGCTGACTATACTATATACAAAGATAGGGGAAAACAGCTACATGGTGAAATCTGTGGCTATTACTTCTTCCCTACTGGGGACTTAATACTGGTTTACTGACTGCAGCCCTAATGTACACTATGAACATAATGGGAAAATTAGGTTCTTACCATGATAATTTTCTTTCCTTTAGTCATAGCAGATGAGGCCATTACGTATGGGTTGTGTCCATCAACCAGCAGGGGGAGATAGAGAGCACTCAACTTTTCTCAGTGCCTCATGGCCAGCTAGCTCCACTGCCTCTTCAGTATTTGAAGCTTCCAAAGCAGTATGGCAAACCGCAATGGGAATAACATGAACTTTCCTCACAGCGAACGATGGCCCCTTAACAAGGGCATGAACTCAGAAAAGGTGGGAATGAACTCATCCTCCTGGAGGGAATAAACTCGTCCTCCACTTTGTATAAACAGAGGGAATACTTGCATCCTCCTGGAGGGAATAAACTCGTCCTCCTTCTTGTATAACTGGAGGGGATACACGCAAACTCCTGGAGGGAATAAACTCATCCTCCAAAATATAAACTGGAGGGAATGGACTCATCCTCCTATAAGTGAACATGAATCCTGAAGACTGTTTTCCAACTTTCTCCCAAGGAAGGAACTTCAGGAAACAAGAACAGAACCTGAAACAGATTCACAGCATACAGACAATCATACAGGAAGGGCTCATGGCTTCATCTGCTATGACTAAAGGAAAGAAAATGACCAAGGTAAGAACCTAATTTTCCCTTCCTTGTCATCAAGCAGATGAAGCCATTACGTATGGGATGTAACAAAGCAATCCCTATATAGGGTGGGAACAGGTCACACCACGCGCTAGCACTTGTGCTCCAAAACGTGCATCCCTCCTAGCAACCACATCCAGCCTGTAATGTCGGGCAAAAGAGAGCTTAGAAGCCCATGTTGCTGCACTGCATATCTCTTGATGAGAGAGTGCTCCAGTTTCAGCCCAAGAGGAAGAAATCGCTCTGGTAGAATGCGCCTTAAAGGCTACAGGCGGAGACCGGCCGGCAAGCAGATAAGCTGAAAAGAGAGTTTCTTTGAGCCAGCGGGCAATAGTGGCTTTAGACGCTGGAAACCCTCTGCGAGGACCTGATACCAAACCAACAGATGATCATAGATCCTGAAAGAGATAGTAACTCGCAGATACTGCAGCAGAGTCCTGCGCACATCCAACAGGTGCAACTGCCCAAAAGATTCTGGAAACTCCTCCTTATCAAAGGAGGGCAAGAAAATAGGCTGGTTTAGGTGAAACACTGAAACCACCTTAGGCATGAAGGAAGGCACAGTCCGAACCGTGACCGCAGACTCTGAGAATTGCAGAAATGGGTATCTACAGGATAGTGCCTGGAGCTCTGACACCCGTCTCGCCGAAGTAATGGCCACAAGAAAAACGGCCTTTAGTGTCAAATCTTTCTCCGATGCTCGCCGAAGCGGCTCAAAAGGAGAAGCCTGCAGGGCCTTCAAAACTAGCCCCAGGTTCCAAGCTGGACAGGGTGCTCGCACGGAAGGCTGGAGCCGAAGCACCCCACTAAGAAACCGTGTCACATCTGGATGAGCAGCTAAAAACACACCTTCAACCTTACCACGAAGGGAGGCCAACGCTGCCGCTTGCACCCGCAGGGAATTATAGGCCAAGCCTATTTGTACACCATCCTGCAAAAAGTCCAGAATCGGCGAGACAGGAGCCCGCATGGGTGTGATCGCTTAGCACACCAAGACTCAAACTGGCGCCAAATCCTGGCATAAGCCACGGACGTGGAATGTTTGCAGGCCTGCAGGAGAGTAGAAATGACTGCGTTTGAATAGCCTTAGTCCCTCAATTGCGCCCTCTCAATCGCCATGCCATAAGACCAAAGCGGCAAGCGTCCTCCATGGCTACCGGGTCCTGTGACAACAGGTTCGGTACCAGAGGTAAAGAAAGGGGAGCCTCCACTAGCATCTGTCGGAGGTCCGCATATCAAGGCCTCCTGGGCCAATCCGGGGCGATGAGGACCACTTCTCCTGGGTGCAGCCGAATCCGCAGGAGCACATGCCCTATCAAGGGCCACGGAGGGAACACATATAGTAGGCCCGGAGGCCAGGGCTGAGTCAAGGCATCCAACCCTGCCGAGCGAGGATCTCTCCGTCTGCTGAAGAAGCACGGGACTTTGGCATTTGAACTTGTCGCATTAAGATCCATCACAGGCTTGCCCCATTTGACACATATCTGCAGGAATACTTCGGCTGCTAGTTCCCATTCTGCTGGATCAATCTGATGCCTGCTTAGATAATCGGATTGCACGTTGCTCTGACCTGCAACGTGAGCTGCCGACAGAAACTGAAGATGCAGCTTGGCCCAGTGGCAAATCTTCGGCCTGCGCAGCCAGTGCTCTGCACTGAGTGCCGCCTTGTCGATTTATGTAGGACACTGCTGTCGTGTTGTCCGACATCACTCTGACAGCCAATCCTTCCAGGGTCACTTGAAAGACCAGAAGCGCCTGAAACACTGCTTTCAACTCCAGGTGGTTGATGGACCACTCCGACTCCTCGGGTGTCCATAGACCCTGGGCATGCTTCCCTTGCAATGTGCGCCCCCAGCCCTTCAGACTGGCATCTGTCACTACTAGACACCAATCGGGGAGCGCCAGCGGCATTCCTCGCCGCAGCATGCTGTCTGAGAGCCACCACTCCATGCTGAGTCGGGCCGCAGGGAGCCAAGAAAGTCTGCATTGATAATCCTGAGAAACTGGAGACCATCTTTGAAGTAGGGAATGCTGTAGAGGTCTCAGGTGCGCTCTCGCCCAGGGCACCACTTCCAATGTGGCTGTCATCGATCCCAGCAGCTGGACAATGTCCCAAGCTCACGGGTGGGGCATCCTCAGGAGCAGACGGACCTGATTCTGAAGCTTGCACCGCCTTAGCTCGGGTAGGTATACATAGCCCGAGTCTGTCTCGAACCTGGCCCCCAAATATTCTAGAGATTGCGAGGGGGTCAGGTGACTTTTGGCCATATTGACGACCCAGCCTAGAGATTGAAGTACTGAGACCACTCTGGCTGTAGCTTGATAGCTCTCTGTTACAGAGTCTGCTCTGATGAGCCAGTCGTCTAGATACGGGTGAACCCTGATACCTTCTCGCCTGAGCAAAGCAGCTACTACCACCATTACCTTCGAAAAGGTTCGGGGAGCTGTGGCGAGGCCAAAAGGCAAGGCCCGGAACTGGAAATGTTTTCCCAACACCGCAAACCTCAGAAACTTCTGGTGCGGGGCCCAAATTGGTATGTGCAAGTAAGCTTCTTTCAGGTCTAGAGACGTGAGAAACTCTCCTGGCTGTACCGCAGCAATGACGGAGCACAGGGTTTCCATGTGGAAATGCTGCACTCTCAGGGACTTGTTTAATTCTTTAAAGTCCAGAATAGGGCAAAAAGACCCACCTTTTCGCGGCACCACAAAGTAGATGGAGTAGCGGCCGTAGCCGTGTTCGGCGGGAGGTACCGGGAACACGGCCCCTAACTGAATCAGACCTTGCAAAGTCTCCTCTACCGCCGCCCGTTTGGCGGCAGAACCGCATCGGGACTCCACAAACACGTCTCTTACTGGGGTGTTGAATTCTGTTCTGTAGCCATCTCTGATCTGAGGAAATATTGGCCCACTCCTCGGCAAAGAGGGAAAGACGTCCTCCGATGACAGGAAGCAAGGAGGGGGCCAGCACACCATCATTGAGAGGGTCGCCCCTGAACTCCAGGCCTACAGCGGTGGCTGCAGAACGCTTGTCCAAGCGAAAGGAGTTCCTCTGATGAAAAACGGGCATGAGAAGTGAACCCAGCAGAACGTCCCGGGCAGTACCTTCTAGCTTCACGGAAGCGAGGTCTATAAGAGGAGTGGACCGCCTGGCCCTTGGAGGAAGGCCTCGGCCTATCTTCGGGCAAGCGCTGGGGTTTAGGATCTCCCAGGCCTTTAACAATTTTTTTTCCAACTCCTCACCAAATAGGAGAAGGCCTTGAAAGGGCAACTTCACCAGCCTTTGCTTAGAGGCCATGTCCGCTGCCCAATGTCGTAGCCACATAAGACGGCGAGCCGCCACTGCTACTGCCATTTGCTTAGCCGAAGCTCTGACAATATCATAAAGGGCATCAGCCAAAAAGGACAAGGCCGACTCCAGCCGCGGAGCCACATCCGAGAAGGGCTCCGCTCCATCACCGGGCTGTTCCACTGCCTGTTGCAACCATGCCAGGCAGGCTCTAGCAGCATAACAACTGCATGCAGACGCCCGAACAGTAAGACCTGCAATTTCAAAGGACCGTTTAAGTGCTGCTTCCAGCCTACGGTCTTGTATATCCTTCAGGGCAACTCCTCCTTCCACAGGGAGGGTAGTTCTCTTTGTCACCGCAGTGACTAGGGCATCTACTTTAGGCATTGCAAAGCGAGCCAAATGCTCCTCACGCAGAGGGTATAATTGCCCCATAGCCCTGGAAACTTTCAAAGGTTCCTCGGGGTCAGCCCACTGAGCGGAAATAAGCTCTTGGATGGAGTCATGCAAAGGAAAGGCTCGAGCAGGCTTTTTGGAACTAGCCATCCTAGGATTCACAGAGGAGGCCGTGCCACTGTCAGGCTCTTCAATAGAAAGGACCTGTAAGGCATCTGAAATAAGCGCTGGCAGCTCATCATGATGGAAAATCCTCACCGCGGTGGGATCATCCAGATCCTGTGGTAATTCTGCACCTGACTCTGGCTCCTCAGACCACGATGGCCTGCCAGAACTCTCCGAATCCTCACAGCCCGACCACAGGGGGGGAAAGGAGGTGCACCACAATTTGAAGGGGAATTAGCCAATTATCAGGGAAAATAGCCTCAGCGGGCAGTCCCAGGCCAGAATCCACCGGTAGGGACAATAGAAGGGGCCTCAGACGACCCTTGAGGGAGAGCTCTTTTCAGCATGTATGCTTTATGCAATAACAACACAAAATCAGGGGAGAAAAACTCGCCCTGGGCACCCAGATCCCGTCCGGGGCTAGCCGCTCCCTGAATCTGAATAGCCTCAATTCGAGGTCCCCCCCCCCCCCCCCCCCGGGCTCAGGGATCTCCGTCTCTACGGAGGCCGCGCCAGGCGGAGAATTCAAAATGGTGTCCGCTGCCAGCACTGAGCAGGAAGAATCATCGCTTGCCATGCTCGGGCCGGCTCTTACACCTGTACAGCATGATTTACAGAGCCCCGCTGCTGATTTGCGCTTGCCACACCGGGAACAGCGCTTTACATTCTCTGCAGCCATCGCCAAAAACGGCGTGAAAATTCAAAATGGCGGTTTCGCGCCAAAAACGCTCCGATCGCGGGCACACCCCGGAGGAATTAGAAAACACTCTTACCTCACCGGACCGAGTATCACAGCTCCGGTCCCATAGAAGAATCAAAGGAAAACCTCTGTTCCATTTTTTTCTTTTTTTTAACGCTGTGAGGAAAGCAGAGGTAATAAGAACGCCGGAGGCTCAGATGAGTGGGAAAGGGAGAGAAAGGCGAACCAATGTGCCTGCATCCACTGAGTGGGAAAGGACAGGGAAAAGCAAGCTAATATGTCTACATCCACGGGAGCATGGGTAAGGCAGGGAAAGGGCTAACTTATGTGCCTTCAAAGTGAAGCTGCTATAGCCTCTAACACCCCGGCTAACAACTGGCAAGCCAGGAGCCACCCCCAGGCAGATTTTTGATGGAGCTCGAAGAAGCTGCAGCCACCCTGCTTGGGGAGACAGAGAATACTGACGAGGCAGTGGAGCTGGCTGGCCATGAGGCACTGTGAAAAGTAGAGTGCTCTCTATCTCCCCCTTCTGGTTGATGGACACAACCCATACGTAATGGCTTCATCTGCTTGATGACAAGGAAATTACCCTTTTGTCTGACCTCCTTCCTCCTCCACAGGCTATGCATGAAACCTCTATGGAATCCCTAGACCCTTGTAACCCAAAGAGAGGAAAATAAAACCCAAAAACCTAACACAGGTCTGTATGTATTGTAGCACACAGCACAGTTACTGAGCTGACCCTAGAACCCTCAGTATGAGCTGCTACTATTACTTTAAACTACGTTAAGTACTTCTTGGAAGAATATACAGCCTAGCTGGCAGGTGGAATAAGCTCTTAGCTTGTGGGATCATTAAAGTTTTGGGTTCAGCCTTTTATTTCTCCAAGAGTTGGAATTATCTTAAACTAACTGTGCCCCTATTTGCATGGAAGCAGTTTATATTGTTGTATATATGAAGCACTGTGCATTGTGGACTACAAGTCCCTATAGTTTTGTAGTTTAGTCATTGGCCCTTTCGCACTTGTGCTCTGCTCATAGTGCCTTGTGGGCTTTCCGTATTGTCTTTCCCTGCCTCCAAGCATGCTGGGTAAGGAGCTGCTACACCTTCTCATGGTATGAGTTTGTAAAAAGCAGCATGTTTCCTAAGCAGAAGCTGCTTATGCTGTGATCTGACTACTCAGCTTTTCAAGCCCTTGTGAATGCATATTCACATTATTATTCAGCGTCTAGCTGATGCCCCAGCCTCTCTTGCCTAAAGAGGACTGGTTAACAACAGACTATTAGTTTGTAGAAGGCAACAACTCTTACCCAGTGCGTCTCAATAGTAAGTTCTACAGTCTATGCCCTGATCGTGACTGAATAGATATGGATGGGCTGGAGTGTAAATTTTAAGGGGCTTTGACGTTAGCTTCAGAACTTTTAGTACAAGAACAGTGCTGGGCAAACTTCTACGGTCTGTGTCCTGAGAATGGCAAGGACAAATCAAACTCTGGTATAAAGTATCACATAACATGTAAAATGAGTTTATCTTGTTGGGCTGACTGGATGGACCGTACATCCATCATTTACTATATATGTTACTATAGGTTTTGTTTTTCCTCATTTTGATTACTGCATTAAGAACATAATAGCCAAACTGGGTCAGACCAATGGTCCATCTAGCCCAGTATGCTACTTCCAACAGTGGCCAATCCAGGTCACAAGTACCTGGCAGAAACCCAAATTAGTAGCAATATTCCATGGCAAACAGTGGCTTCCCCCAAGTCCATGTTAATAACATACTATGGGCTTTTCCTCCAGGAACTTGTCTAAACCTTTTTTAAACCTAGATATACTAACCGCTGTTACCATATCCTGTGGCAGCAAGTTCCAGAGCTTAACTATTCTTTGCGTGAAAAAATATTTCCTCCTATTTGTTTTAAAAGTATTTCCATATAAGAAGAACTGGATCAAAAGTCTGAGTCTATCTGGTAATGTTAATACTAGTTTAGCTGTCAGGTAGACATTGTTTGTGATATTGTTGAGCCAGGATACTTAACCTTTTAATTTTCATTCTTTTTCACCTTATAAAGGCTAAGCCTCCTTTCACATTATGCTCTTCCTGTTATATATAAAATAAATAAAAACTATTTTTTTTTGCTGTTACCTTTGTCTTATTTAAATCTCTACCATTCATTTCAACTCAATTTACCTTCTTTCTTAAAATTTAACAAAAAGGCCATTCTAAGCCTCCCCAGTCCCAACTATGACCTTTCCCTACCTCCCTCCTATTGCCACCTCCACCACTACTGGTTGAGACCAGCAGCAGTCACGGCAAAACAGAATAGGCATGGGACCATGTCTCTATGTTTACAGCTGCCAGCTATGCCAGTTGCACTTCCTCTGATGTTGACTTCTTGATTCAGAGGAACCAAGACTAGCAGAGTCAGCAGGGGTATGGAAAAAGACCATGGCCCCGCATCTATTTTCTTTTTGCCACTGCTGGTCCCAGGAAGCAGCAATGGCTAGGGTGCCCGGGAGCATAGGAAGATAGAGAACATATGCTGGATGGAAGGAAGCGGGGAGATAAGAGTTAAAAGATTGAGGATAAAGAAAGGGGAATGGGAGAACCAGGGTGAGGAAGAGAAATGGAAATTGAAAGCTAGGTAGTAAGAATGGCTGCAATCTGGACAGAGGCAGAAAAATACATGGGGAAAAAAAAAGGTTGAAAGTAATCAATATTGGTGATGAATGTAGTTGGGCTTTTCTGGGTCAAAAAGTTGTCATCCCTAACATCTGCCCTGTTCTGTGCCCCTCCCTTAAACCATGAGATGCCAAGGGTGGCCCATCCCAAAGAGAGTTGGCTAATGAGCAAGGGGTTTTTTGTGGTGCATTCAGGGTATAAATTTGCCACAGTGGTGAAGGGATTGAGGCATGAGAATGAGCTGCTGGCTACTCTTATTGGAGAAGAAACACAGCTAAATATGAATTTCTGTATCTATGGATACATCTGTATTTAAAGATCCCTCAAGAGGCAATTTCTCATAATTTAAACTTGATCATATAGCAGACGCCTGTGTTTGTCCGTGTCCGAACTCCTCTGGCCACCAAACCTCGCATACAGACTCTATCCACTGTTGCAGAGGTTATTGTGCAGTTTGAAACAATTTGGTTCACAGGGGCACTCAGGAGAGGGGGAGCAATAGGATGTATGCTGGAAAGTTCTTTCTTGTTGTTGCTAAGTGACTGGTGGGGAGAAACATGGACAGCAGCTGTACAGTTGTCCCTGTCTCATTCTTTAATATCCTCTTCCCTAACAATTTCAGTACAAGGAGAGAGGGGAAGAGAGAGAGAGAATGAGAATCAGTTTATTTACTATCCCGCCAAGGGAACGCTCCTCAAAAAGGGCGGGAAACTGAATTTCAATATGCCCTTGAAAAGAAGGCTGTGTTTTGATAGGAAAAAAGATTAAAGTCAAACAACAGGCACTTAACTGATCAGAAAAGAAAAAAAATTAGTGCTAGGTAGGAGTCTCCACATTTTATGATTTAAGGGAGTATTAAACTCTATGTCACCCTTTCTTACACACCCCTCAACAAAACACCCCAGTCAAAACAGCCATTCACACATCCACACTCAAACTCACCCATTCTAATACAGCACTCAGCAAAACACCCCACTCATACTCACCTATTCTCACACACCCCTCAGCAAAACAACCCCACTCATACTCACCTATTCTCACACACCCCTCAGCAAAACAACCCCAATCACACAACCCAGAGTACCACACCTCCACACATACTCACCCCAACAGTCCCCCACTAACACACCACAGAATAGCACCCCCCACTCACACTTCCATTACATCCCACTCACCCTCTCACACACCCCTCAGCAAAACACACACACTCATTCGCTCTCAAACCCCTCAGCAAAACACTCCCCCCTCAAACCCTCTTCACCAGTACACCCCCACACTCATTCATTCTCACACCCACCCCCCCCTCAGCAGTACACAGCCATTCACACACTCTCACCCCCCTCAGTACTACACCATTCACACTCACCCATTCTCACATTTCCCCTCAACAGTACAACTCCTCAGTAGCACACCCTCACTAACATAGACATTCACACTCGCTCTCAGTAGTACACCCCTGCTCAGCATCCACCAGTAATGCGACCACATCAACTACACTTAAAAATTGGTTCACCAATCATACTGCTACGAAATCTAAATGCTCCAAAGCTATGTAATGGTACACATTTAGCTCTTAAAGCTCTAATGCCAAATGTTATTGAAGCTACAATCTTGAAAAGGTTGTGCCAAAAGACAGCACATTTTTATACCTAAAATTCCTCTTATTCCATCTATCAGATATAGTTCAAAAGACTGTTTCCAGTTCAACTAGTCTTTTCAATTTTGATAAATAAGGCTTTAAGTTCAAACGTTAAAGTCACAGGTGTCAACTTACAAAACCCATGTTTTTCACATGGACGATGTCACCTGTTCATAAATTGGCTCAAATAAGTCTTTATACACATATGGTCCAAATCGAAAAAAAAAAATGCTGTCTATCAAAATGCACTCAAATTAGAACTTATTACAAATTATATTAACATATTTAATATTTATCTACTCCTTATTTGTTGAGGCATTTTTGTAACTTTAGACTGGAACAGTTGTAAATGGGGTGCAATAGTAGGTTACATCTGCAGCAGAGTTTTTTTTTTTTTTTTAATGTTTTGTTTATTGTAATTTTGTATGTAATGTGGATTTGTTTGTATTTTGTAAACCACTTAGATTTAGGTGGTATAGAAATCTGAAAAATAAATAAATACGTATATCTTATTCTGGAGATCACGTGATGCAGTGAGGAGCATCAGGGGTGTGGACTTAGTGCTGCTCAGGGGCCCTTGCTCAATCCTTTATCATCTGCACTTTAAACTTCTTTAATTGTCACAGCTTTGGTTGGCAAGGATATATTCTCTTGCATGGCCAGATTTTTAACTAGATCAGCCTTGATGACATTCAAGGCACCCAAGAAGGGGCTGGAACATGGCCAGAAGTCGGAGAACAAAATGGCAGATACAGTGCAGGCCCCGCATCTGCTGTGCTCGGAAGCAGTAATTTCTGAACTTACCACGTCTGTGGTTCAGGCTCTGGATTCTCACATCCAACAATTATCGAAACAGATTGCGGGCATCTCTCAACTTACCTCTGAATTGATCTGCAGAACAGGAGAGCTTGAAAACCGGGTGTCCAATTTGGAAGATGGAGCGTAGTCTCAAAATTCAGAACTTTCGCGGCTGGCTGGCTTGGTACATTTGCAGCAATCCAAGTTAGAGGATTTGGAGAATCGGGCATGCAGGGATAATCTTCGGTTCATGGGCGTTCCAGAGTCAGTCCCGGAGAAATCCCTGTATCAGGAACTGGAGCGGTGGTTAAATACTACTTTTGCCCCAGCGTAAGGCACTTCAAATCTGTGGTTGGAGCGGGCACATCGCTTGGGGACCAAGCACTCCGGAGACCAACGACCAAGAGTCATTATTGCTAAATTTCACAGTTCAGCACAAAAGGAAGTTCTTCTTCACAGCTACAAATCCCGCAGAGAGGAAACGCTTTATGAAGGGGCATCTGTGCGTACCTTTCAAGATTATTCAGCTGCGCTTGCCACGTGGAGGCGGCTGTTTCCCCCTATTTGTGCGAAGCTGGTGGAGAGGAATTATAAATTCCAGCTGCAATATCTGGCGATGCTGAGAATCTTTCGAGGCGGCCATTGGCACTCTTGATTCCCCAGAAGGAGCATCCGACTGGCTGAACTCTGCTGATTCGACATAACTGCAGCTCCAGTCTTGGGTCTAGGTGTGGTGAGCTGGACATGTGAAATCAGAGATGGATGTGCTATGTAGGGCCTTTTTGAGGGATTCTGACTCTTTTTCTATCCTTGCTAACTTTTTAAAGTAATGCGATTTGTGTTTTCCCCTTCCTAGTTTGTTAGTATTGTATACTGGGTCACTAACTTAGTGCTTGGGGCGGGGGGGATGTATTGGGAGTCTCTGAATGATTATTTCCCTGTTTTAATTATTAGACTCTATTATGGGTGGCATGGAGGTTTTTTTTCTCTCTCTCTCTTTTCATGGGGGGTGGGGGGGCCACCCAATGCATAAAAACGTGATCTCTTGACACTCTTCATGGCTATGCAGTGGGTCAACTCTAGTTGGTTTGGTTAGGAGGGAGGGAGGGAGGGGGAGGGGATTGTGTGTGTTGGGATTTGGCGGGGGGGCGGGGGGTCCAATCTGGGGTGATTGTTCTCTGGTTTGTAGTGCTAACCTGGATGATTATTGGGTTAAATGTAGGAATGATCCTTGCTGTGATGTGCTCAAATCCCCTTGGGGGAGACGACTGGCCAAAGGGCTGGGCACTCGGGAGTCTCTTGTTTTTCTATTTTAGCTTTCTATATCAATGAATGGCCTTGGGATCCTGGCTAACCCCATAATCCCCAGATTAGTCTCCTGGAACGTATCAGAAATTACCTCCCCCATGAAACGTACTAAGATCCCTTCTGTGCTGCAATGTCACAAAGTTTCTTTGGCTTGTCTTCAAGAAACTAAGTTGTCAGACACTGAAATTTGAAATTGCGTCAACGATGGATTGGCGAATGTTTCTTTTCTTCAGCTCAGGGGAGGCAGGGGGGGTGTTGCTATTCTTATCAATAAAAACCTGCAATGTCAGGCTTGTTTGGTAGCCCAGGATGGGAACGGGTGATATTTCTTGCTTCATTTGAATATTTTGGGCCAGGAGGTCTTTCTACATAACATATATGGTTCCCAATGTCTATGATCATGCTTTCTTCCGGCACGTGGTGCGGTTTGGCATCCAGCACTCCACGGCTCCCTAGATCATTTTGGGAAATTAAAGGCAATGGATGGCCACCAGGACCGCACCTCTTCTGAGGCTGGTTTGGCAATGGGGAGAGGGAGGGGTCTTCCTTATTTGTGTAAAACAATGCACTTAGTGGATCCTTGGTGTCTATTAAATTCAGCCGCCCGAGGTTATATTCACCTTTCCCGTGCTCACGGTACCTGGTTCAATCTTCATTATATTCTCATGGACGTCACCCTTTTCCCGCAGATTATTCACGCTGAGATTGGTTCCATGGAGGTTTCCAATCATACCCTCATCTGGGTGGATGTGGATTTAGGCTCCTTGAGACTCTGCAGGAGTGGAGATGTCCACCCTTATATATTTAACGATACTCACTTAATGCGTGTCATGAGTCAGAGCCCCAATTGTACAGGGAGACATCCAATGCAGTTCTTGGGGGGGGGGGGGACATTATTTCATATATGTGTGCTTGTGCGCACAGGATCTCACAGGAAATTATTCAACTTGAACGTAAGTATAAGGCAGCAAAACGGGAGCATCTCACACGACCCTCCCTCTCGAGACATTCTCTCTTCTCTGAGAAGTTCTGAGGGACGAGGACACCTCTGTGGGTAAGTGATATTATTTTATTCTGAGCTTGGTAGCTTAAAGATTAGGGTTTAAAAGAGGAATTGTAGGATGTTGACAAACTCAGAATTAAAAAAAAAAAAAAAAAAAAGCAAGCAAACTTTATTAGCTAGTCTCCATACCCTTTTCCCCATAGTTTTAAAACTTGAAGTTTCTGCCACAGCATTAACAGATAGTCTCCAGAAGGCACAGAAGAGCCCAGTTCAGTCCTCATTCCCGTCCACCCAGTCCTAGGTCAACTCTTCATTTATAGTCAATTATTTTAATTAAGACAAGAAGAGGGGAATTTTCAATTTTTTAGAGCCTGAATTACATTTAATTAGTTTCTAAGAAGCAACCCTAAATAAATTACAAATTACAACAGTCAAAAGGATCATTATAGTCATCTTAAGAAGTTTTAATTAAACAACTCTATAATACTAAGATGCAGTCAGTAGTCCAGCAGCGAGAGGGGTGCTATCCAGTCTTTTACACCGAGTGTCACAAGTATAATGATCTCCCAGTTGGTGAGATGACATGTGTGTGTGCTCGATGCAAAGAGCTCCTAGCTCTCAAAGAATAAGTCCATTCTCTTGAGGCTAGAGTAGCAGATTTGGAGGAGCTGAGGGAGACAGAGTAGTACATAGAGGAGGCCTACAGGGCCATTGTAGAGAAGTCCCACCTCCAATCTGGCAGACCCTGTGCTGCCTTGGAGGAGGGAGGTCCTCTAAAAGGAAAGCATCACCCTGATGAGGCTGGAAGTAATCCTGTAGACAGGACCACCACACCAGGGAATGTAATATCCTCTCGCACAGAGGATATCCCTCCAGGGACTAGTGCCCACGTGGGAAGGGTTAGGACGAATGTTGTGGTTGGTGATTCGATTATTAGGCATATAGATAGCTGGGTGGCTGGTGGACGTGATGATCGCCTGGTCACTTGCTGCCTGGTGCGAAGGTAGTGGACCTCAATCTTCACCTAGATAGGATTTTAGCTAGTGCTAGGGAGGAGTCGGCTGTCTTGGTACATGTGGGTACCAATGACACAGGAAAATGTAGGAGAGGTTCTGGAAGCCAAATTTAGGCTGTCAGGTAGAAAGCTCAAATCCAGAACCTCTACGGCAGCATTTTCTGAAGTGCTACCCGTTCCATGTGCCAGGCCAAAGAGACAGGCAGAGCTCTGGAGTATCAATGCGTGGATAAGACTATGGTGCACGGAGGAGGATTTTAGATTTGTTAGGAACTGGGCAACATTCTGCGGAAGGGGAGCCTATTCCGAAAGGATGGGTTCCACCTTAACCAGGGTGGGACCAGGCTGCTGGCATTTAAAAAGGAGATAGAGCAGCTTTTAAACTAGAAACGGGGGAGAAGGCCGACCGTCGCTCAAAAGCACATGGTTTGGAACAGTGGCGTAGCCACAGGTGGGCCTGGGTATGTCGGGGCCCACCCACTTAGGGCTCAGGCCCATCCAACAGTAGCACATGGTAATGAAAATGCTGTTCTCCACAATACTGGCACCTTCTTATGCTTAGTTTTCAGTGCATGCCCACTGCAGACTACCAAGGTGGCGATTGGAGAGAAGCATTCTCCCACCAGCTGAGATATGTTTTTGATGTGGGGAAGAGAACATTTGGTGCCCACCCACTTCTTGCCTAGGCCCACCCAAAATCTGCTGTCTGGCTACGCCCCTGGTTTGGAATAAGGTATCTTTCAAAGATATCACCAAAACGGGGAAGTGAGGTTGCAAAAGAGACCATAGTAGATCAGGTGTCTTTAAATAAAAATCAGACAAAAGATTGCAAATTAATACTGTCAAGTACTGAGCATAATGTATGCAAATGCCAGAAGCCTAAGAAATGGGAGAGTTAGAATATATTGCACTAAATGAAAAATTAGATATAATAGGCATCTCTGAGACCTGGTGGAAGGAGAATAACCAGCGGACACTGTCATACTGGGGTACAAATTATATCGTAGTGATAGGGTGGATCAAATTAGTGGAGGGGTAACATTGAATGTTAAGGAGGGCCTTGAATCAAACAGAATGAAAATTTTGCAGGAGACAAAACACATCTTGGAATCCCTATGGATTGAAATTCCATTTGTAAAGGGGAAAAGGACAGTGATAGGAGTGTACTACCATCCACCTGGCCAGGATGAACAGACAGATGTAGAAATGTTAAAGGAAATTAGCAAGGCTAACAAACTGGGCAACACGATAATAATGGGTGATTTCAATTACTTTGATAGTGACTGGGTAAATGTAACATCAGGGCAAAACAAGGACTGCTTTATGGAGCAGCTGGTACAGGAGCCAACAAGAGGAGGAAAAATTCTAGACCAAGTCCTTAGTGAAGCGCATGATCTGGTGATGGGGCTGCTTGATAACAGTGATCATAATATGATCAGATTTAATATTAGCTTTGGAGTAACTATAAACAGGAAATCCAATATGATAAAATGAGAAGAATGGTGTAAAAAAAAAAAAAAAACCTTAGAGGAGCAGCTGCGAGGGTCAAAAATTTACATGAGGAATGGATGCTGTTCAAAAATACCATCCTGGAAGCCCAGGCCAAATATATTCCGTGTATTAAAAAAAAGGAGAGAGGAAGACCAAACGACAGCCAGAATGGTTCAAAAGTGAGGTGAAGGAAGCTATTAGAACTAAAAGAAAATCCTTCAGAAAATGGAAGAAGCAACCGACTGAAAATAATAAGAAACAGCATAAGGAATGTCAAGACAAATGCAAAGCGCTTATAAGGAAGGCGAAGAGGGACTTTGGAAAAAAGATTACATTGGAGGCAAAAACACATATTAAGAATTTTTTTTTAGGTATATTAAAAGCAAGAAGCCTGCCAAAGAATCGGTTGGACCGCTAGATGACCGAGGGGTAAAAGGGGCAGTCAGGAAATTGGTGCTGGCTGCAGCCTGGAAACAACCCGCACTTCCGGAATTACAGGCAGTGTTGCGGAAATTGGACTATATTCACCTGATGTCGAAGCTAACGGCCTTACACACTGGTCATATTCTACAATATCATAAAACGTGGAATTCCTATGAACAGTGGCTGTCTTCCCAGACACTCCTGACTAATGCGCCACATGGACATGAATAAAGAGTATGAGTCACAAAACGAACTAGAGGGGGGGAGGAGGGGGGAATGTATTTGAGAGGGGGGTTAACAGTTGGAAACATGTTCACAGATTGAGAGGAATTAATCTCTGTACAATGATACTGTGATTATGTTGTTGTGTTTCTAATGGAAAAAAATAAAATAAATTTAAAAAAGGGGGGGCAATCAGGGAAGACAAAGCTATAGCAGAGAGATTAAATGAATTCTTTGCTTCGGTTTTCACCGAGAAAGATTTGGGAGAGATACCGGTGCCAGAAATGGTATTCAATGCTGATGAGTCGGAGAAACTGAATTAAATCTCTATAAGCTTGGAGGATGTAATGAGGCAATTCGACAAATTGAAGAGTAGCAAATCTCCTGGACTGGATGGTATTCATCTCTGAGTTCTGATAGAATTGAAAAATGAACTGGCGGAACTATTGTTAGTAATATGTAATTTATCGAGTGTGGTACCGGAAAATTGGAGGGCAGTCCATGAAACGCCGATATTTTTAAAAGGTTCCAGAGGGGATCCGGGAAATTATAGACCGGTGAGCCTAATGTCGGTTCCAGGCAAAATGGTAAGAGACTATTATAAAGAACAAAATTACAGAGCATATTCAAAAGCATGGATTAATGAGACAAAGCCAACATGGATTTAGTGAAGGAAAATCTTGCCTCACCAATCTATTACATTTCTTTGAAGGGGTAAACAAACATGTGGATAAAGGCAAGCCGGCCTCTATTGTGTATCTGGAGTTTCAAAAGGCATCTGAAAGACTCCAGAAGAAACTGGAGAGTCAAGGGTTAAGAGGTCGTGTCCTATTGTGGATTAAGAACTGGTTAAAAGATATAAAACAGAGAGTAGGGTTAAATGGTCAGTATTCTCAATGGAAATAGGTAGATAGTGGGGTTCCCCAAGGGTCTGTGCTAGGACCACTGCTTTTTAACATTATTTATAAATGATCTAGAGATGGGAGTAACTAGTGAGGCAATTAAATTTGCTGATGACACAAAGTTATTCAAAGTTGTTAAATCACGAGAGGATTGTGAAAAATTACAAGAGGACCTTACAAGACTGGGAGACTGGGCGTCTAAATAGCATATGACGTTTAATGTGAGCAAATGCAAAGTGATGCATGGGAGAAAGAGGAACCAAAATTATAGCTACGTAATGCAAGATTCCATGTTAGGAGTCACCGACCAAGAAAGGGATCTAGGTGGCGGCGTCAATGATTCATTGAAACCTTCTGCTCAGTGTGCTGCAGCAGCTAAGAAAGCAAATAGAATGTTAGGTATTATTAGGATAGGAATGGAAAACAAAAATGAGGATGTTATAATGCCTTTGTATTGCTCCATGGTGCGACCGCACCTCAAATATTTTGTTCAATTCTGGTCGCCGCATCTCAAAGAGAAGATATAGTAGAATTAGGTACAGAGAAGGGTGACAAAAATGATAAAGGGGATGGGATGACTTCCCTATAAGGAAAGGTTGACGTGGTTAGGCCTCTTCAGCTTGGAGAAAAGACAGCTGAGGTGAGATAAGATATAGGTCTATAAAATGAATGGAGTGGAACAGGTAGACGTGAATCGTTTGTTTACTCTTTCAAAAAATGCTAGGACTAGGGGGCATGCGATGAAGTTACAAAATTGTAAATTTAATACGAATCGAAGAAAATTTTTCTTCACTCAACGTGTAATTAAACTCTGGAATTTGTTGCCAGAGAATGTGGTAAAGGCAGTTAGCTTAGCAGGGTTTTAAAAAGGTCTGGACGGCTTCCTAAAGGAAAAGTCCATAGACCATTATTAAACTGACTTAGAAAAAATCCACTGCTTATTTCTGGGATAAGCAGCATAAAATGTATTGAACTTTTTCAGGATCTTGCCAAGTATTTGTGACCTGGAATGGTCACTGTTGGAAACAGAATGCTGGGCTTGATGGACCTTTGGTCTGTCCCAGTGTGGCAATACTTATGTACTTATAATGTTGTCTGCACTTGCAGCATTGAATTCGTTAATTCACAAACGCACTAAAAAACAGCTTTTTAAAATCGCTCTTCTGCTTTTCATAGGTTTGGTAATAAGACTGGCAAGCCCAGTCTTTTGTTAAGTTGTTAGCAAAAGTCACAATGTCCTGGGCTAGCAATCATTTTATTCCATCTTTATTTGCCTCTAATAGCACTCGGGTACATCATTCAGCCAATATTGCAAAGCTTCTTTATGATTATTACACCTCCTTATACACCACACCAGAGCTACTGTCTGGTCCTTGTATTCTGGATTATCTGGAAGATTTTGGCTTGCCGCGACTTTCTGCTGAGGCTCAGGCCCAGCTTAATGCCCCTGTTCAAGCGAAAGAGATTCAGAGTGATCAAATCCCTTAAGAGGGACACAGCACCGTGACCTGATGGATTCTCGGCAGAATATTAGAAGATCATGTTCTTACAAATTTGTGGACCATTGTCATCCTTTTTTTGATGCTTCTATAACATCTGGCTCCTTTCCTGAAGTTACCAATGAAGCTTTGATTACATTAGTTCCTAAGCCAAGTAAACCTTTGAACTGCCCAGACTCGTATAGACCGATATCTCTCATCAATGTTGATTTGAAGATTTTATCTTGGGTGTTAGCAGATCGGCTTGCCTCTCATATTCCATCTGTAGTTGGAGTGTATCAGGTAGGTTTTGTCCATGGTCGCCAATCCTCGATTAATGTACGTAAGGTTTGTCTGGCCATTTCTCAAAGTAATAGCACTAAAGGAACCCTTGCTTCTAGTGAGCCTGGATGCTGAGAAAGCTTTTGATAAGGTGCACTGGTATTATCTTTTCACAGCTTAAGTGGGTATCAAAAGTTGTTTTTTTTTCAGGCCATAAGGCGCATTATTCTAACCCAAAACATCCTTAGTCGTTAATGGAATACGTATATCTCCGTTTCAGTGGGCAAGGGCACACAGAAGGGCTGCTCACTATCAGCTTTACTGTTTCTCCTGTATCTGGAACCTCTGCTGTGCACAATTCAGCTTAATGATGATGATATTAGGGGTATTATCTTGTCCTCGCTTTCGATTAAAACTCTAGCATTCGCGGACGAGATACTAGTAGCTTTGACTTGCTCACAACAATCTGTTTTGTTTACTCAGCTCAATAGACGAGTTTCGCTATTTCTCAGGATTTACATTAAATTTGCATAAATCTGCAGCCTTTTCTATTCAATCCATGATCAGGAAGTCTTGAGTGGGCGATTTTCCGCTCTCCTGGGTGTCGGGTGCACTTAAATATTTGGGCGTTCTTATCCCATCTGATCTTTCTCATTTATACGAGTTTAATCTTGATCCTCTATGTTCTTTTACCAGACAAACTTTGCAGGTATGGCAGTCGTTGTCTTTGCCTATCTTGGGTAGAATCACCCTGTATAATATGATATCGGTCCCGAAATAGACGTATGTGCTACAAATGTTGCCGATTCTACTTAAGCACACTGATCAGTGGTTTTTGATTCAACTTCTCACACATTATATTTGACAAGGCAAGCATTCCATGTTGCCAGTCTCTCAACTATTTCTTCCTTGGAGTAAGGGTTGTATGGTGTTGCTGAATGTTAAACTTTTCTCAGTGGCTAGCTGCATGAGATATCTTACAGATTGGTTTCGCAATAGTTCTTATTTTTCATGTACTGCGGTGGAGAAGGGATTGCTCTCCCCTCTTTACTTTAGTTCTTGGCTTCATACATGACCAAGAAAGGTGCGTTCGTCTACCTCCTTTGCAGTTTTCCTTTTATCTTTGGGGCGAGCCTGGCATTGGGTTTGCTGTGCCTATAAATCTTTCCACAGTGTCTTCTCCTTTGTTGCCTTTGCGGGGCAATGTGGATTTTCCAGTGAGTACTACCTCGTTGAGTTTTGCAGCATGGGCAGCCAAGAAGATAGTTTATCTACATCATTTATATGAGGAAGATGGAGCTCCTAAATCATTTGAAAGCTTGCAAATGGAATATGAGATAGATGAGAGATTATTTTCCTTTGTACAGGTACATCATTACATTGTGTCTCCCCCCCCCCCCCCAACTCACTAACCCCTGGAGGTATGGGAAAAGTTTCTCACTATTTTTGGGTTAGCTGCACAACTTTTCATTCCACTTAAATATTATCACACTGGTCTCCGTGACAATTTGAAGAAATATGATTATGAGGCCTTAGCTAGTAAATGGAGTGGAGTCCATCACTCTTCAAGGGCATAAATTGAAGACGTGTCTCCTGGGAATTTCAAAATTAACAGAAAAGTGCTATGTTCACAGAAATTCACTACAAATTCCTTATGAGGATATATGTACCTTGCCGTAAAGCTTTTAGGGCCTCTAAGATTAGATGATGCATGCTAGAACTGCTCTGGTTACCCTGCGGATCTGAGTCACATGTTTTGGTCTTGACCCTCCATTCTGGATTTTTGGAGGCGTGTGCTCATGTTTCACACCTTTGGCGGGTGACTTGGCGCCCAGACCCCCATCTTTTATTTGATGTCTTTATAATTGTCCCATTTTTGCCTAAGGGTCTGCGCCCATTTTTAAAATGTGCACTGGAACACAGAGGAATTGGGGATTTATCCTCCTCTAAAGGGGAAACCTTTTGCCAGACATGGTCCCCGTTTTGGGATTCTCTGACTTTGGTTGCTAGAAGTAGGATAATAAATTCTTAGTTCAGATTATATTGGTCTCTTCAGGTTTAGCACATAGTTTGGTTTTGTGTTTGTAGGTAGGGAGGGTGGAGGGTGGTGGGGTTCTTGATGGAATATGGTCACTCAATAATCTAATGGTACAATGTTGTATTGATTCTCTGTTGTTGGAAGATTGACCTTTGTAAAATTCTTTAAACATATCTTTACCTATTCTTTATATTTCTCACATTAAAGACATCAAACAAAATGTAACAACCATCATAAACCAGTTAAAAATACATATTTATATAGTGATATTACAAATAAATATTGCTTTTCTCAATTACAAAGTACTAACCTATCACCGAGCAACGCCAGCAGGGACAACTAGTCTACTATAAAGACAACCACCTCAACGTACAACAAACCTGCAAAATGTTCTAACACTATCTGATGTTATTGTTAAACTAAAATTATATTCAAGTTTTGATGTCACCTCAGACCAACACAATTCCTTCGCTGCAAATATGCACAAATTTTGGCAAAAAACACTTAGAACCTACCACACTTTACTACTACTACTATTTAACATTTCTAAAGCGCTACCAGGGTTGCACAGCGCTGTACAATTAACAAAGAAGGCCAGTCCCTGCTCAAAGGAGCTTACAATCTAAAGGACAAAAAGTGCAGTCAATCAAGATTGAGGCAATCGATTTCCTGCATAGAGGTACAATGGTTAGGTGCCGAAAGCGACATTGAAGAGGTGGGCTTTGAGCAAGGATTTGAAGATGGGTAGGGAGGGGGCTTGGCGTATGGGCTCAGGGAGTTTATTCCAAGGAAGCCACCACTACAGGAGGAAAGAGGGGGCTCTTTCTTTCCTGGGCCGACAGAACAGGTACCGTAAGGGGAGGGGAAGGGAGTCCCGTGCCCGCTAGCACCCGTTTCATCGGCGCCAGAAACGGGCCATTTTTACTAGTATTCCAATAAATTCGAAAATACGTTTTTTTCTACCTTTGTAATGTGAGCATTTTTTTTCTCGTCTTTGCAGGGTCTCTTGTTCATTTGATAATTATTCATCTTCACGCTATGCCCCCATCCTATCCCTTTTCCAGCATCACCCCTCTATACTACTACTACTACAAATCATTTCTATTCTATACCCTTACCTTTTCCCCATCCAGAATTGCACCTATGGATGTCCCACTATCTCATCTCTGTCCAGTATCTCTTCTATGCCCCTGTTCCTCCCCTCTCTCCTGCACCACCCACCCCTCCACGCTAGTTCCAGCATCTCTCCCCTACCCCCTCCCCCTATGACCCAACAGCTCACCCTGCCTCCATAAGTCCAATAGTTGTTTGCCTCTCCCCCACATATGTTCTCTCTCATTCTCCCCCGCCCTTTACGGCTCCAGACTTCACTCAAACAGCATCTCTCCCTCTCCCTTCCTCTGGGTGCATCTAGCTCTCAATACCCAGTTAGGTTGGAACCCAAAACAGTCCTGCTCCCAACCGCCTGAAATAAAAATTTCAATTTTACTTTCATTTATACTTTCCCCTCTCCCTCCCCTCTCCTCATGGTCCAGCCTGTCTTTGGTGCCTGGCTAACTCTGGCTGTACACAGGGACTTCCTTCTACCATGTCCAGCCTATATGGAAAAGAAATTGCATCAGAGGAAGCAGGATGTGGCAGAGAAAATCTGTGGCTGGCCAGAAGCAGTCTGTCTTAATGGCTGCTGGAAGACAGCCAGCCACCAAAGGCACCTTTAGAGGACTGTAGGGAGGAAGGAGGAAGCGAGAGGGAGAGACCCTGGACATGCAGGGAGGTAGGAGTCAAGGGGCCTGACCATGACTGAGCAATGCTGGCAGGCTGATGTGGGGGCTGGTGTCTTTTCAATCCCCTGGGCTGTGGAATCAGTGATACCTTAAAAAAAAAAAAAGGCCTATTTCTGGTTTTAAGGGTCTTCCAGCAGCTGGTTTGGCCCTTAAAAAAAACAGCTAAGCTGACAAGTAGTGGAGAAAGTGAAGATGAACTGGAGCTGGCAGAAAAATGACAAATGGACAGGAAAGAATGGCAAGAAGCTAAGAGAAGATGGAGAAAAGCAGAAACCAGAGACAGGGGCCAACATAATTACAAAAATTAAATGTTTATGTTTAATCAAAATTTGATATACTGCCTTTTCTAATCAAAGGTCATGTCAGTATATAAAATTCCTAAATAAAATGACCAAAGGTAGAAAAAATAATTTTATTTTTAATTTAGGATAAAGTAGTGTAATAGTCACGTTAGTCTACTCTAAAGGTTAGTGAATAAAAATAAAACAAAATGCAAAATAAGGTTAATCCAATAAAAAGGTATTTTGGACTAGTTTTCAGAGGCTAAAACCTATTCTGCCCTCACTTGAAAAAGCTTTCAGAAGAAAAAAAAAAACTATCAAAAAATGTATTAAGTTAGCACAATAAAAACATATCACCTTATTTTCCATTTTGAGGGGGGATGGGTTTTGTTAATTTGCAATGTAGTGACTGGAATATGTCAGTTTTTGAGATCTGCACTTGCCATTTTATACAATACATAGTAACATAGTAGATGACGGCAGAAAAAGACCTGCACGGTCCATCCAGTCTGCCCAACAAGATAACTCATATTTGCTGCTTTTTGTGTATACCCTACTTTGATTTGTACCTGTGCTCTTCAGGGCACAGACCGTATAAGTCTGCCTAGCACTATCCCCGCCTCCCAACCACCGGCTCCAGCACAGACCGCACAAGTCTGCCCAGCACCATCCCCACCTCCCAACCACCAGCCCCGCCTCCCAACCCCGGCTCCGGCACAGACCGTACAAGTCTGTCCAGCACTATCCCCGCCTCCCAACCACCAGTCCCGCTGCCCACCACCGGCCCTGGCATAGACCGTACAAGTCTGTCCAGCACTATCCCCGCCTCCCAACCACCAGCCCCGCCTCCCAGGGGACATGTGTCACTGTCTCTTTCTCTGGTGTTGCATCATATGCAGAGTTTGGCTTATTGGGTTCAGCTTAATTTTTGTCTATATATTTCCATTTTTAGTTTGAGGTGACTTATTCTATACTTGGTGATGGTCTATGTTCTGCATGTGTCAAGCAGACCAGGTATTCTGTTATCACTGAATGTCTATGTAGGATTAATCTGTACTAATCTAGATTGTTTAGTTTTTCCAATAGGTGTATTGATGTTATAGTGTCGATTTCAATGTTTACAGAGCTGCCTTTTCCTAGGTAGGCTCCTGTGCGACTCCTAAAAGTTAGTGTTGCTATAGTACAGTAGAACAACTCTATAGGTCCTCAGCAATATTTGTAGGTTTTGTATTGTTTCACAATATGCCTGGCACTGGATTTTGCACTTGGATTTAAATCATACGTGTGTGTGTGTGTGTCATATACACACACTTATATGCACAAATTCTGTTCCAAAAAGTCTGTAAATAAAAAATATTAAATAGGCCCTTTCAGACGCCCAACACACAAGGAGCCCTACTCTGATGCTGTTCACAGTTTCCAACACCAGGAACAACCTTTAGCCAACGCAGGAACTATAACAGCGCACAATAAAAGATTGGACAATCAACGAATAAAATACGAATGAATAAATAATTATATCAATACTTTTAAGTGACTGTTAAGACTCAATTTCCTAGAAATGAAGAAAAATTAGCGTATCAAGCGTACTAAATATAACATACTTTGACCTGAGTAAATGGCTACTTATCAGTCATGGGCGCAGACTGGGGGGGGGGGGGGGGGCAATGCCCCCCAAATGAGGATGTCAACGACTGGTGGCACTAGTTAAAAAAAAAAAAAAAAAAATAGCATTCACGCTTCGAGTCGTCTCTCCGTCCGCTTGCTTCCCTGCCCTCTCAGCATCCCACCCAAAGGAAATGACATCAGAGGAAAGCGGGACGCAGACAGAGAGGGCAGGGAAGTGAAGCGGACAGAGACGAGCGTGTCCGTCTACCTCCTCTCTTCCTCCCTCCGGCGCAGGCAGCAGTCCTCTTCAGCCCTTCTGTGCTCTTGGCAGCAGTAGCAACATATACACGCTGCCTTCGGCGCTGCCCCGAAGCCTTCTCTTCAAGTTCCTGTTCCCGCATAGGTGGCTTTGAACTTTGGTACATTTTACCATTTACGCTGACAGTGCCAACTTTGAAGAGATCCTGCAGGGCGGTTATAGATGCAGGTTAGTTGCAAATCTGGCAGTATTATGTCCAGCACAAGCATAATGCTTGTTCAAAATTTCAAGTCCGTATCTTTGTTTGCATGGAAGTTGTTGCGGTCTGAATATTGGTCCAAATATGTTCCGATGAGTCGCGACCAATTTTGATGCACACTTTGAGTCAACTTGTTTGACTGGATTTTGCATCCATAATGTTAAAATGTATTTCATCGGAATTAGCATCAAAAACTGTACAGGATTTGAATTTTTTAGCCTCTTATAAATGTGTTTGGATTTTATTAGACCCCAAAAATGGCATTTTGGTAAATGTCGCACGCTCATGGACAGACAACCTTTCAGAAAAGGGGGTCTAGATCTGCAACTATTGCAGTTAGAGACCTCAAATTTTGGGAAACTTCGTTTAACACCTGACTCACGCAACAGATAAAACTTGAACAAAATTGGAGAACATGATGGTGGGAACTTTTTTAATTTTAGACCACTTGGCATGGAATGACCCCAAAGGAAACAAGCCAGAAATCTCCAAAGGCTGAACTAAAAAGGAACTGTCAGTTCCCCTACCAGACTTTAACAACATATAGGCATATGGAGCAGCAGAATAAACTCGGGGGGGGGGGCAATCAGAAGCCCCCAGCCCCAGAGAAGCCCCCAGATCAGCAGACGTGCATCCCGAAAAACAAGGCACACCGCAGAAGGACCATCAGATTCCTTCTGGAAAACCTTGCCGTCCAGAACCCATCCACCAGAGATGGGCGTAAAAACTCCCCTGAGCCTGAATCTATCAAAGGGGGAACCAGAGAGGGGTCCCAATGACCCCACCTCCAACATGGCACCCAGCCGCCTCTCCTGGAACACTAGATCTACCGCAGAGAGTAGCAAAGCCATTACTGTACCCGAAGAAACCCTCAAAAGGGACAAGCTACAGACATATGCTGAGAGGACAAACGCCACTTCAACCTGTGAATCTGGAGAAAAAGGACAACGAAATCTGGGCACAAAACAATTCCCCTGAATCAGGAGAGCTCGGCACAAAGCCTGAAGGGGTTCCCATAGCAGAGGTGAAGCCGCCAATGCATGTAACAGCCGGAAAGCAGGAGCCACATCGGAAGGCACCAAAAGAAAATGGCGCGCGCACCCATGCCTAAGAGTGGAAATCCAGCTTGGGAGAAAGAAGTCCTGCCTGCCTGTGCCTCTGTGCACCAACGCTTGCTCACAACATGAACCTCCTATGGTGGCAATACCGCCAATACTGTGTGTCCCCCCAATGGCAGAAAAAATGCACTCACTGGAGATGCGCAGTCAGACTTCCCGCCAACTGTGGGACCTCCCAGGCAAGCATGCCACCAAACTGGCTCAGCAGGCTACATACACACACAGTGACTCCACAGCCACTGCCCCAACAGGTCTGTTGTAGACTGGAGGTTTGGATTTTTTTTTAGTGAGGAAGGCTACAGTCCAAACAACAGCCCAAACTCTGGGAAGAAAGGGACCACTGGGCGAGGCAGGACCCAGGCCACCAGATATGCCCCTAAAGTTGGGACAGAGCTCAAACACCCCTTAAGCTCAACTGGCCAAAAGGTCCAGGACCAGGCTCAAGAGACGAATCCAGGAGCTGCAGAGACACTGTCTACCACCTGCTGGAGATAGAGATATACTGAAGTGAAGGATGAGCTGACCATCTGGTATCACTGCCTTCAACTTTGTCATCTCTATCTCCACCTGCTGGTAGATAGACAAAACCCACCAGTTGCTGGATTCATCTACTGCATATTCTAAGGAATAAAAAGCTATGCATCCGCCCACTATGACTGACTTATATAGACGCTGTGGTATGGAAACAGGATTCTTTTTCATAACTGGTGGACATGTATACAGATACAACAGTTTTGAAGTGCAGTACTTCAATATTTATCTGTGGTTTTGGGGCTTCCTATTCAGAAATGTCCCAAATTTTGTTTATTAGGTATTGGAGAGGCCCATGGACAAAAATGGCAACACAGGTTGAAAATGTGAGACTGCAGTTTACTAGAAGCAAGCTACTGGCCCCACTTTAGAAGACTAGTCTTTATGTTTAAAAGTTGCGACACAATCGCTGATCAGCGGATGCGCTGCTATGACCCATAAGCCAAGGAATGGACTCACTTGGAGCAAGTGCACTTCGGGAGGGGGAATTCAGATCAGGTAAGTTAATTGGACTGTGGTCAGCTTGAAGGAACCACTGGCTGATCTATATTTGACTTCCCTTTTTTTTTTTTTTAATTCGTAAGGGGTGGAAGGGATAAGGAATGGGGGTGGGTCTTTTCTGGGAATGTTTTGCTGTAGAAAATGTTTGTTATTATACTGGAAGTTGTACAATTGATGAAGTAATTTTTAGTTTATATGTATTTTGGCAACAACTTTGTTACCTTAGCCACTGAAGTCCTTTTACTACTTATATATTTTTATATTTTCCAGCAACTTTATTGTTACTTGCTAGCTATATATAGTGACATTGTTAGAACAGCAAGTAAAGCCAGTAAGGTGAGTTGTGTAACACTGAAAATGAATAAAAATTGTGACAGTGTCTGGGAAAAGGTGACTAAAGTAGAAGATCTAAAATGTTGTGAATGGCCGATTTTTGATGTCATGGGTTTACATCTTTGAACTTCTGTAACTTTTTTTTTTTTTTTTACATTTTCTCACATAAAAGAATGGGGTTTGGACTAATGTATTATAAATTGTTTGTTGTAACAAAGTTCATTAAAACCTAATTTTTGTTGTTTCTGGTGACTTTAGTCACCTTTTCCACAGAGATGGTCACAATTTATTGACAAAAAAAAAAAAAAAAACCTGACATTCAATTTAAACTGCTTCTCCTATTCGAAAGTACATATTGTAATTTACTGAATATACAACTGAACTACAAAATATTTTGACAAACTTATGACTGAAGAGAAATTCATCCATACAAGTGAATGAGCAATAAACCAAAGACTTCTGAACATCTAACTTCCCTGGCCTTATATTTCAGGAAAAACAAAGAAAATCTTATACTACAAATGTACCCAAGGCACTGGGAACAGCTTTTTGTCCTACACTGCGCTTCCGGTTCTTAATACAAAAGTATTTACCATAAATACAGATTTTATTTTTTGGCGGGGGGGGGGGGGGGGGGTGGAGAAACCCAAGAACAGGGCCTACAGATGTCAAACATACCCTGTAGACACTACCTCTGCTTCAGGCCTTGAAAAACAACCCAAGTACAGAATAGTTCACACATTCCTTTCTAATAACTTCCCAGTTTCAAGGCCTGTATGTCTGTAGAACATGTTTTACATTTTAATAAGCTGTTTTTGATTAGTTCTGTGCTATCAGTCACAACAGGAAAAAGGCCATCATACAGTACTGCTTTAGAAAGTGACCAGACCAACAAAACCCCACAATTATTTAAAAGGTTTACAACTGCAAATGGATTATGCCAAGAATGGAATAGTATTTCACTCAGCACAACTCTACCCTCTCTTTCCCAGCATGCATTTAATACCATTTTCACTTCTTATATGCTGATTCAAAATCACATTATTTTTCAGTTTACTAATCCAAGCAGGTCAGCATCTGCAATTTTCCTCAACATTGTTTACAGGCTGTTACTGCTCTTTTTAGTATGCCCCTCTTCACATATTTTACTGTATATATGTCTATTCAGTAAAGGAGTAAACCACATTAAAGTGTTCCATTCTGGTAAAATTACACATCAGAAATAAAAATGTATCATCCTGGAGAAGCCTAGCTTTTATACAGGATAAGCATGCTATGTTTCTTAGAGATAAAGAAAGAAATGTATTCAGCATATGAAGCAGCTTTTGCAGGGACATGTTTGGCTGTGTAATTAACTAAATATTTCAACCAACAAATGGGTAAAGCATGCAGAGCATGGCTCATTAAATTCTTCCAAGACCTTGTGCTCATGCACTCATGCATGGTCATGGGTGTTTGTATGGATATGTATCTATCAAACATATAAATGGCAAGAGGCGTACTCACTCGCAAATGCGCAGTAGAGACCCTCTCTGTCCCGCCCCCGCGTCAATACGTGATGACGGGGGCGTAACAGAGAGGGAACCTGCGCACCTGCGAGTGAGGGAACTGCCGTCGCCACCGCTCCCCCCCCCAGGGTTGCCGCTACCGCTCCCTCCACCCACCCGGAGTCGCCGCCGCCACCCACCCTCCCTGGCTTCACTATTCAAACCCCCGGAACGCAGCACACAGCTCATCTGAGCTGCCGTTGGCCTTCCTTACCTGCCTGTGTCCCGCCCTCGCTGACGTTACATCACACGAGGGCGGAACACACGCAGAGAAGAAGGAAGGCCGACGGCAGCTCAGACGAGCTGTGTGCTGCGTTTCGGGGGTTTGAATAGTGAAGCCAGGTACCCGACCTGGGTGGAGGGGTGGCGGAGGCGGCGACCTATCCGGGGGGGGGGGCTTTCAACCCTTCCCCCTTCCTTTACTAGCCCGTTTTTATGGGCTCAACGGCTAGTATCTACATAGACTACAATTCCGTAATCACTAGGTTTCTGATGTTATAGTGGGTGATCATCTGGCATTCAGTAATCACTTCACTGCATGGTATGGATATGGTTCATTCAAAAGTGAAGGTTCTAGACATTTAAAAAAATAAAAATCAAAACCACCAACAACAAATTTGTTAAGATGGGGAATTACTTCACAGAATTGTTAGCTGGATGGGAACATCTGAAAGGAGTTATTTTGAAGGGCAAAGCATCTTTTTGTAAGGAAATTGTTCAAAAACAATTTTTGAGAGAAATAGGTGGGCACTTTTTTCCCCTATATACAGTAGCTGAAAAGGTAAGGAAATGAGGTTAGCCTTCATAAACTACCAGAGATCACAGGGGAGCCAGTTGATATTGTGTATCTGGATTTTCAAAAGGCGTTTGACAAGGTACCTCATGAAAGGCTACAGAGGAAATTGGAGGGCCATGGGATAGGAAGAAATGTCCTATTGTGGATTAAAAACCGGTTGAAGGATAGGAAACAGAGAGTGGGATTAAATGGGCAGTATTCACAATGGAGAAGGGTAGTTAGTGGGGTTCCTCAGGGGTCTGTGCTAGGACCGCTGCTTTTTAATATATTTATAAATGATTTAGAGATGGGAGTAACTAGCGAGGTAATTAAATTTGCTGATGACACAAAGTTATTCAAAGTCGTTAACTCACGACAGGATTGTGAAAAATTACAGAAGGACCTTACGAGACTGGGCGGCTAAATGGCAGATGACGTTGAATGTGAGCAAATACAAGGTGATGCATGTGAGAAAAAAGAACCTGAATTATAGCTACGTCATGCAAGGTTCCACGTTAGGAGTTACGGACCAAGAAAGGGATCTGGGTGTCGTCGTTGATAATACACTGAAACCTTCTGCTCAGTGTGCTGCTGCGGCTAGGAAAGCGAACAGAATGTTGGGTATTATTAGGAAAGGTATGGAAAACAGGTGTAAGGATGTTATAATGCCGTTGTATCGCTCCATGGTGCGACCGCACCTTGAGTATTGTGTTCAATTCTGGTCGCCGCATCTCAAGAAAAGTATAGTAGAATTGGAAAAGGTGCAGCGAAGGGCGCCTAAAATGATAGCGGGGATGGGACGACTTCCCCATGAAGAAAGATTAAGGAGGCTAGGGCTTTTCAGCTTGGAGAGGAGACGGCTGAGGGAAGACATGATAGAGGTATATAAAATAATGAGTGGAGTGGAACAGGTGGATGTGAAGCGTCTGTTCACGCTTTCCAAAAATACTAGGACTAGGGGGCATGTGATGAAACTACAGTGTAGTAAATTTAAAACAAATCGGAGAAAATGTTTCTTCACCCAACGCATAATTAAAAACTCTGGAATTCGTTGCTGGAGAATGTGGTGCAGGCGGTTAGCTTGGCAGAGTTTAAAAAGGGGTTAGACAGTTTCCTAAAGGACAAGTCCATAAACCGCTACTAAATGGACTTGGGAAAAATCCTCAATTCCAGGAATAACATGTATAGAATGTTTGTACGTTTGGGAAGCTTGCCAGGTGCCCTTGGCCTGGATTGGCCGCTGTCATGGACAGGATGCTGGGCTCGATGGACCCTTGGTCTTTTCCCAGTGTGGCATTACATATGTACTTATATATAAAGGTGGTTTTGGTCTCTGAAGGCTAATTGAAAAATGTATTTAGTCCAATAAAATGGTATCACCTTATTTCCTGTTTTTTATTTTATTTGTTAATCTGTAATGTACTAATTATGTAAATTTTTGAAATTTACATCTATCTATATTTTGCACACCAGAGGGGGGATATGCATTACTTTCTCTTTCTCTGGTGTTGCACTGTATGCACAGTATGGCTTCTTAGGGGTTCAGTTTAATTTGTCTACATATTTCTATTTTTAATTTGTGGTTTATTATTCTATACTGGATAAGGGTCTGTGTTCTGCATGTGTGAGAGAAGATTTTCTCTTAATATTGACTGTGCAGGATTGATCTGTAGTAATCTAGCTTATTTAGTTTTCCCAATAGGTGTATGGACGTTCTAGTGCACAATGCAATGTTTATGGTGCTGTCTTAATCCTAGGCAGGCCTTTACTGAGCGACTAATTGAAGTTACTGCTATTATGTTTGGTAGAACTACTGTCAGTCCTAAGTAACATTTGTAGCATTTTGTATTACTCCACAGTATGCCTGGTAATGGATTTTGGGTCTGAACTTTCCTCTGTAGTAGCTCAAGGAAAAAATTACATTCAGGTAAAACAGTTATTTTCCTGCCCCTGGAGGGCTTACAAGGAGAAATTGTCTTACCTGATAATTTTCTTTTCTTTAGTCAGCGACACTGTTCTGAACCAATGGGTGTTATCCCTTCCTGCCAGCAGGTAAAGATAGAGGAAACTGAATTCTACCAGTGACATCACCAGAATAAACTGATGCTCCCTGGAACAATACAGTATGCATCTTCCCAAGCTGTAGAAGGTCCCTTTTTAATGCATCCATGTCCCATCAACCACTGCAGCTACAATGACCATCAAGCGAGCAAAACACCACAGAGTGGCACTCGTTACCTTTAATATACCAGGCTATAACCATATCATGGGAACCTATATGGCTGCCAATCACAGAATGAATCTTTTTTTTTTTTTTTTAAGCACTGAAAAGGAAGCATAGATCACACCCAGAATGCCAGGCTGAGGTCTTCCAAGGGCAGAATTTCAGAACAGTGTTGCTGACTAAAGAAAAATGATCAGGAAAGACATAATTTCTCCTTTCTTAGCATCTCTCCATTGTTCTGAACCAATGGGATGCACCAAAGCAGATCTACTGGACGGAGAAGACAAGGCTCCCAGAATGATGGCTCTGCCAAAGTCCAAGTAGGCTCTAGCCAGCATATCCAATCTGTAATGCTTAGCAAAGGAATGAAAAGCCGACCAAGCAACCAGCCTGCACAGACTTCCTCCTAGGGAGCAGCTTCAACCCTAGTAGAGTGGGCCTTCAGCCCCTGAAATACCAGATGATGCCTACAGAGGTATGCAGACTCAAGAGCACTTGGATCACCTTGCAAAGAAGGCCCTAGAGGCCGCCCAACCCCTTTGAAAGCCATGGAAAGCATAAGGAGATGGTCAGACAGACAAAAATCATTCATCCCAAGTACCAGATTAGCGTACTCCAGAAAAACAGCTTGTGAAGCCTCCAATCCACAGAAGTCAAACCCTCTGCCAAAAGAGGAGGACAAGCAGACCTCCTGATTCACATGGCATGGAGAGACCCAGCAGAAAGGAGAAGACTGCATTCAGGAACACCAAGATGTCCTTGCACTACAGATCTGGCCCCAGCAACACAGTGCCTGCAGCTCGAAGAATCCACGAGCAGAGGTGATAACCACCAGACACATTTTCTGGATAGGAAAAACCTGAAGAAAGCTGAGTGCAGGGGCTCAATCAGGGCCAGTCTAAGGTCAAGAAGGGAAGGAAGGATCAGGAAGCACAAATGAACCACTCCCATTTAGAAGCCGAGTGACCTCTCTATGCAAAGCCAGAGGTTTCCTGCACCTTCTCATGAAACTGATCAAAGAAGCCACCTAGACCCTCAGGGAGCTCAAAGCTAGCCCTTGATCCAGGCCTGGCTACAGAACCCAAAAATATCAAAATCTAAGCCCTCCACAGAGACAGAACCCATACCTGTACCAGGATTCCAACAATTCACCAGACCCTGAAATAAGCTAGGGACATAGAGGGCTTCCTGGAGAGAGACAGAGATCACCGTGGGGAGAACCCAAGCTTCACGACAATATGAGAAAATACAGCAAATGCTAATGCAAAATCAAGGTAATCTAATACTAACAAAACAGCAGCATTAGCCTATAACGGTCAAAATTGCTAAAGAAATATCTTTTATAGGAGAAAAGCCCTCAGAAACTAAAGGATTATCACCTTTAGTATGATCTGGTTTAATGTTTCAAACCAATACTCCGTTTCTATCATCGGGCATAAAAACTCCACTCTTTTTATATTTTTTCTTTTTCTGTGCATTTATATAGACATTAATTTGACTCTTCCAAAAGGTGAGAAAAGGCAGCACTTAACTTTCACTGAGTCCTAAGGGGCCACCGTTTCACCCCTATTGAGGCTTCATCAGGAACTAGTGCTTATGGTACAGAACACCAAGTGACATAGGCTTTCTCAACTCTTTCACTTAAAGATGGTGCTGACCATCTTTAAGTGCAAGAGTTGAGAATGTGTAGTTTGAAAGGTTTATTGCTCTGAAACTACACATTCACTCTCAAAGTTTTACTGCTTGCAATAGCTCTTGTGCTATTTTGGTGCACAGAGCGCATCAACCTGTTGTTTAGATACACTAATGACGACAAATATTTCAAGTGGATGATTTTATTTAACACAAGAGACTCCTGATGCAGATCTAGTCAGCCGAAACACAGCTGTGTCTAGTCTCGATCATCCTTAATAAACAGTTTTTTTTCATCTGTAGCGTCATCCATTGCTTTTGAGTCATCTTCACTATTTTGCTTTATACTCAAGACAACCTTCACCATACAAATGGAACCATCATAAAATCTTGCTGAGAACATCTTAAATTTCTACTTGTGTACTGAAATTTTAAAAAAAAAAAAAAAAGTCGGTTAAATATACAATACCCATCTTATTGACATTTAAAAAGACATTTACAATTCTACTGGTAGCCTATGCAACTCCTCCAGAAAAAACAAACATGATTCCTAGACCTTGCAGCTGCTAGGATCTTTGCTGTCATATTCTGAAGAATCTGCAACTTAAAAAGCAACTTATGACAGCTCTTGGTAAGGTGAATTATAGTAGCTGAGCCTGCTTGTGATTAACATGTAGCACGATTAAAGGAGGAGAAGTGTCAAGGTGACTGCGGTGCAGTGCTGGGTGGGCCGGGATGGAGGAGATTAATTACTTACGGCAGGGACGGGTTAGATTTCTGTACCCATGCAGCTCGCTAGTAGGAAACTGCTAGTACATTTTCTTACATCAAGAACAGTTTTCTAACTTCTGCCATTCTTGTCCCCTTAGCGCTGAATCTTTACTATACTCAAGTTAAAGTAAAGATTCTTACATGGAAGTTAAAGGTCATTTGAAGTTAACGACAGCACTTTTGATACCTTGATTGAAAAAAAAAAAAAATCTCTAGAGGCCCAAGCTTCCATATCCAACTCACCCCTTATTTAGCAGGCTAATTCCTTGCAGTACCTTCTGACCTCTGCTAGGGAATCAGGCATTACTATTTTCCAAAATGGCAATGGAGGAAGACAACAACACAGGATACTTTTCCAGGATCAGGTAAGTATTACATGTCTATGAAGGTGCTGCAGTTTCAAGGGCAATTCAGGCAATTCCCTGCGCTATAAACAGAAGTGCCTTGGTCTGTCAGCCTAAAGATGGGGAAATCTTTCTTTTCCTGTTAGTGCATAAACCAAACCCTTTTCACTGCCAAAAATTCTGGCATATTACCACAACAGCATGTCCCAATTTTCTGTCTGCATAGAATTTTTTTTAATGTCATAGTAATTTTCCTTGTATAGTAATTTGCATACCATTAGTTTACTGCTAAACATGTTTCTTGACCTAATAGATAAGAGCACTGATGAAAAAATATGTATCTATTTCAAACAAATGCATTCCAATTCACATGCCCACATTTTTTTAAATCCACACTATCTTCATAAACCAAGAGCATCTGTGTGTATTCACAACTTGAATAATGATTGCCTCCTACATCATAAAATAGTTTCCAGAAATAAAGCTATCAATTTATGTAAAAACAAATTCTGAAAACTTCCAACTAAGATGGCAAATGTATGTCAAAAATAGAGAGAACCACAAGGGCTCTCTACATATTATGATATTACTACTGAGAAAGTCCATCATAAAATGACAAGAGAATAAACAGTGGCAACCCGCTCCTGAATTCCAGAACCTTCAGCATTCCAGAATTTCACATTGGGGGGGGGGGGGGGGGGTTACTTATTGACATGCTGCTCAGCCTAGCCTGTCTGCTCTTGGCCTCAGCTACAGCACATAGCTCCAGCTCCTTGCCATCAAACTAGGCTACTATCATTACCTCCACTCCAGCAGGCAAGGACCCCGTTCGCCCGCCTGTCAGGTTGCTCACTGCCTCCAAGTTCTTTGTCAGCTCTTGAGCTCTGGACAATGCATAACACTATGCACTATATATAGACCATGCTTTTGCAATCCACCCTACCACAGACACAAACAACCACCTTTTATAAACACCAAAAGTGTTTGCAAAGATTTCCACAGAAGTCAATCAAACATAAGCACAACAACCTGTGCTTAATCGGATTTAGATGGCATATTAAAAGTGCCCTACTTTTAATATGCTGTCTAAATCCGCTTAGGACATTTTGTGAAAAAGGTCCAAAAATCCAGTAGTGACTATGGCCATTTTCAAACAGAAAAACTTGGACAACTTTTGTTTCGAAAATAGCTATTTGTTAGAAGTTTTTGTGCTCAGTGCATTCATCTTTTAGGACCATTAAAAAAAAAAAAAAAAAAAGGATCAACGGGTCGGAATCCAAGATGGCTGCCGTACCTATGAACATCAAGGAGCTGCTTTCCTAGTAAAGAAAAAATAATGCCGAAAAGACGGGGGAAAACGGCAGCTCGAGCTTCGCTGCCGCTTCCCCCCTTACCTCTTGGCCCGATGGACCAATATCTCAGACCCTCGGGACAGAATACCCAGATCGGGAGCGGCCCTGAGAGTATCGCCGGCGTTTTGGAGGTATCGGCGAACTCCGGGCCAAATGTTTCGCTGAGCCCCGACCAGAGGACTCCGCCCCCACAACCGCGGTTTACCAGCTCTCCCTCAGGAGGATCAACGGGGCCTCCGCCTTTGAACGGAAGGGCAACCCCAATGAAAGAAGCTCCTGAACAGCGCGAGGAAGAGCTAGAGGGTCAGTTCACAACTCCCGAGATGACCATTGCAGGGACCCAGGCTGTGGGACGAGGAGGAGAAGAACTCACGGGTTCCCAGGATCTACTTCTGCCATTTTCCCTTAAAATCCCGGAGAAACCATCTGAGGTAACGTTAGATGCCTTATGGGATTTGATGGCACAGGCCGTTACGACCTTTGCTGGTCAATCTAAAGTTTTATCTGAGAAAGTGGTTTGTTTAGAACAGAAGATAGTTAAAAATGAATCTGATATTAAAGGTATAAAAGATACTGAAGAAAAGATGAATAAAACGCTTCTAGAGACTGAGAAAGTACAGCAAACTATGGTGAAAGATGTTGTAAATCTGAGGAGGAAGATGGAACTTTATGATAATTTTATGAGGTATAATAATATCAGATTTATAAATTTCCCCATGGTCAAAATGGTGAAACCTTTAGATATGCTTAAAAGATATCTACTGGAAGTGTTACAAATTCCTCAAGAAACTTTACCACCTTTCAATCAAGCATATTATGTGCCACAAAAAGATCTTCAGCAAGAACAAAATGCCCCATTGGATGTTTCTACTTTATTAGAGACTTCTGAAACTGACCAAGCTAGGCCAGCGACTTTGATTGCTACCCTAGCTCTATCATCAGATAAAGCTTGGCTATTTAGATTGTTCTTTAGAAATAAAGACAAATTATTTCTTGGACTTAAAATTAATTTGTTCCCAGATGTTTCAAAGGAAACTCAAAAGAGAAGAAAACAATTTCTTTTATTAAAATCAGCAGTTCTTCAACTGGGAGCCGTATTTTATTTGCGGTTTCCATGTAAATGTGTGATTCGATATAATTTGATGAAGTATGTATTCACAGAACCCCTACAATTAACATCCTTCTTAGCCTCTAAGAATACAACAGGAGTGAAATAAGAAGTTTTCTTTTTCTGTTAGTTCTAGGTATTATTTGATTTTGTTAAACTATTTTCCTCTAATTACCTCCATGTATTATATCTTGGATTCTCCTTCTGGTGGACTTGAGTAATATATTTCATATTATTATTACTTTTTTGTTTTTTGTTTTTTTTATGTTTTTGTAAGTACAGATATCCTGAAATATTTACTTTTCTGTTCAAGGTTATATATCTTGATATATTTTGTAAAATGAATAAATAAATAAAAAAATAAAAAAAAATAAAAAAAAAAAAGGCCAAGGGAAAAAAACCCCTACAAAAACGAGTCACTGAGATGTATTGGTGGGGGGGGGGGGCAGCCTTCTTAGCATACTAGCCACACAGACTTCCCAGTAGAGCAGTGGGGCACCCTAGGGGCATGCAGTGGACTTCAAATAAAAGGTACGAGGTACACATCTCACAGTTATCCCCTTATATTGTATGGCGAGCTCTCCAAAACCCACCAAAAAACCTACTGCACACAACTACAATAGTCCTTAAGCCTGCAGGTGTCATCTATATGTAGGTACAGTAGGTATTTAGTGTTTTTTGGAAGGCTCACATGTTCCACCACAAGTGTCCCGGTTAGAGAAGAGGAGCCAGGCCCACATCCCACTCTACAGTCCACTTCAGTGACCACTAGGCTATTCCTGGGAGCTGCTTGCTGCTCTAATAGGAATGGATATTGTATCTAAAGCTCTTATAGAGCCTAGTATGTACTGTTACATCTTAAGGGGCTAGGAGAGGGTCAGTGACCACTGGGGGAGTAAAGGGGATTATGCTTTAATCCTTCCAGTGGTCATTAAGTGCACCTTTTGGTCAGTCATGACTGAAAACAGGTCTAGCCAAAAAGTCTTAATTTTGCTCCCAGATGTTTTTGTTTTGTTCTATTATTGCAGAAAAATGTCTATTTTTTTTAAGGAGTGTATTCTGGGGGGGACACGTGCCAGCACCAAGTTTGGATGAACTGTGGAGCAAAACTTCTAAAATCAGGGTGTTGAAAATCACAACTTGGAATGTTCTTCTGCCACCTTATGACTTTTTTCTTTTGAAAATGAACCCCAAAATCTGTCAGACGGTCAGAACAAATGCCCACTTAGCCTAGCATACCATCTATGACAGAACCAAAGGTGTTTAGAGCATCATCTGTAAAATACTGCCATCACAGATGAAGATGGGTGAAGAAGGAAAAGCCAAGACCACCAAAGAAAACTGCTCCAAGAACCCCTGGGATAGAAGAAGTGGGTAAAAAGAAAGGCACATTAGACATACAGTTTCTAGGAATAACTTAGGGATTCAAATAACTTAGGGCCCTGTTTACTAAGTCACATTGTAGGTGCACAAACGTTTTAGCGTGTGCTAAAAATTAGTGCGCGCTAATGCTAGAGACACCGATAGGAAAATAATGGGTGTCAGTCAGCGCACGTTAATTTTTAGTGCACGTTAAAAAGTTAGCACGCCTGCAGAGTGGCTTAGTAAACAGGACCCTTAGAGTGAAATCCCTAAGCATTATGTTAAATAGCTTATGACTGATTTTTTTTTATCATTATGTGACACTAATGGGGTGATGATCAGAAGCAAATGCAGGCGCTAGAGGCTATTAGCACCATACTAGCACCTGTGTTTGCTACCACCCCATGATCAGAGCCCCAGAGCACGTTAACAATGCACTAGTGGGCTCTGAGTGCAACTAGCATGCAAATGCATGCTAAACAGGGCTCTTACTGCAAGTAGCATGCAAATATATGCTAAACATATTCCTCCCCAATGATCAGCAGGCAACGCAACAAACATTGGCGCGCTGTCTGTGGCAAACCTTAACGCCAGCTTGGAGCTGACATTAGGGTTTGCAGACCATTGGGGAGGAATGATGAGCCCTGTCCAGAATGCATTTGCATGCTAGCAGGCTCCCCATTCCCCACAATAGAAACAGCCCCCCCCCCCCCAGGCCAGCAACGCAGGGGCTGGAGGTCCAGCGGACCTCCAGTGTATCTCCAACCCCCCTAACCTCCCCCATGTATTCCCCCCCCCCAAAAAAAAAAGCCCTGGTGGCCCAGTGGGCCACAAACCAAGCCCCCCCCCCAACATGGTGGTCTAGTGGCCCTCTTCTCTGCCCCCTCATACCTTTGTTAGAGGAAGGAGTAGAACACTTCCTCCTCTTCCAGTGCTGCCTTGAAAATGACAACACCCAGCCCTACCCAGTGCATCCTGGAGATGCGCTGGGCGAGGCTTTACACCATATAAGGGAGAAACATGTCGGGGGGGGGGGTCCTCCAGCCCCCATGTCACTAGCTTGGGGTGGGGAGTTCGGTGGGGGCACTAGGCCACCAGGGCCTTGCTGTTTGGGGTCTGGTGGTCCCATGGACCTCCAGCCCCTGTGTTCGACAGGTCTGGGCTTTTGACAGCCCGGACCGGTCAAACAAGTGCGGGAGGATTGTGCCCGAGTGCATGCTCAGACACAATCCTCCCGCACTTTACCCTTTGAGCAGAGATAATTGTGCGCATAAATTTGCATGCCATTATCTCTGATCATAGGGGCAATAAAGCCCCGCGCTGTTGCAGCACTATTTTTACAGCCATGTTTGGAAGAGCGTGGGGCTTTCAATCACCTGGGCATGAATTCCATATGTTAAATTACATGATATGTAAAATAAAAGTTGCCTTTTTTTTGTTTTGCACAGTGCCAAAGTATTAATACAAGTTCCCTTACTAGAAATAAATCCAAATCATCTTCATTTTTAATTTAAAATTACAACCTATATTTTTGATTCTTAACTTTTCTACCATGTCAGCAGGCTTGATGAGAGTTGCTTGAATCCACTTGGTTACAGATTGCAAATTAAAATCTAGAAACTTCTAGTATCCACCGATATAAAATCAGGTATGACAGATTAAGAGTTAGCATCATATTTCATGCATTGTTAGTGGTTTTATTTTATTCATTTGTTTGATCATTGTTTTAAATGTGTGTTTTGTTGTACCTCATTCAGAATTGTGGATGACAAGATCTGCAGTAAATGAGATTTTGTTTAATGAAAAGAATTCTAAATCCATGCTGAACAAGGGCTAGGGGTATACTGCTATGAGTTTCTGGGCTAAGTCTATACAGTTCTAACCAAACCCAAAAAGAGTCCTAATATTACTCAGCAAAATCCCAATCAACTCCAACCATGTAGTTTATCAGAGCAGGAGGAGGAAGGCTAGTACAAACTTGGAGATCAAAATAAAAAGCCAAGCCAAACTACAATTAGAAAGTGAACCAGACTGCACATCCCTACTTATTATAACCTATTTTGGGAAAATCCAAGTCAATATTACTACAATTACAAAGTTTCATGAACAGCTAGCAACTTCAGTCATAATGCCCAAATTAGCCAAATTCCACTTTTCCTGTTCCATCAAGAACTAGAAGAGCTCTATAGGTTTAAATTTCTTCAATCTAACATAAGTGCTGACATACTGGGACAAACATAAATACAAAATCAAACAAACTGAAAACCAGTAAGTCTAGCACAAACCAAAAGGACCCACTTGGTACTACTTATAAGTAGAACATATGTAATAAAAACACGGTCAAGAACCAAGCCAACCCAATACCAGATGACATTAAGATAAATTCAAAATAAGAAATAAAAGAGACATTAATTTTAAGTCATTCCCCCACCAGCAAGGGCACCTTAAACCTTAACGAGAAACAAAGGCTTATTGGTTATCTACAAAATACTGCCATCACAACTGAAGTACTTGTGTTTCAGAACTAAACAAGAATACTAATCACATTTGTATGCATTTCCAACTTCATGCGTCTTCTTTAATATTGACATCGTAACAATCACTTCGGCGATACGGTTATCACACATTTCCTTAACATGTCAGTTGCTTGCAGTTCTCTTCCCTGACTAGCCTACACTGTTGACTCAACAAAATAACGTTCTCTCAAACACTGCTCATGTACTCCCTGTGCTAAAGTTGGTGGGGAAATGCCAAGCCTCCTTCCCGAGTGTGGTAAGGATTGCAGAGCTGGAGACTCCCCGCAGACAGGATGCAGCTACGTCCAGACAACATTCCCAGGTCCACAGCGGTCTGAGGCACGTTTGCAGCTTTAGTCAGAGTCCGCTGCCAGCTTTCACCACCCAAAGGCCATCTAGCAGCAGAAACCCTCCCTGGAAATCCTCATTCACACATCGCCACTCGCCAGAACAGGGAGGATGCATCCAACACCTCAAGTTCCAGCAGCAGCTTTCACTAGCACTTACCGGGGTATGCAGCTAGGACTGGAGCCATCTATTTCCCAGGTAGCGAACAGGTTCATTGGGACGGGTCTGTTGAGGACGCCGGTGCCGGGGAAACTAAGCCTTCCCTTCTCTGCCATGGTGCAACCGGTTCTTCGCGGAGGGGAGGACGGCTGGCGGCGAGTGAAGCGCGCAGAGATATCCCACGACACTTGCGGCGTAGTCCCAACAACACTCGCTGCCCACTGGTCCTGAGGCCAGCGGCAATGACTGCACTGCTCGACCAGCGCAGCACAGCTGCGGCTTCTCTTGAGACCGAGGAACAGAGGGTTACGTCGCCCCTCGCTCCATGTAAACACTACGAGGCTACTACTGCTGACAGGGCTGTGCAACGCTCCCCACAACCCCTCTGCGCGAGTAAGCGAGCGCGCGACAACGAACCCGTTGCTGTCAGCCAATTGGTCCGCCGCTCCTCCCCCTAACTGTGAGTGAACACGCTGAAGCTCTCAGCTTCTGCCCCTCTCAAAACCGCTGAGCGCGAGCCAACCTGCTTCTCCAGGGTTCTGCATTGTCCCCGCCTTCATTCCATCCTTGGATTGGTTGATGGCCGTACGAGCCAGCTGCGCCGGGACCAATCCGCTCCAACTACTGTTAGCTGAGGTTTGAGTTGCGGCAGAGAGATCGGGAGATTCGGTAGCCAGTTCAAGAAGGATTGGAGCTCTCTTTCGCGTGTGCCAGCTGCCCAGCGGAAGTGACGTTGCGCCTAGAAAATCATTCAGGGTTAATTGAAATGTTGGGAGTAGGGAGTTTTCTTTTTCATTTTTCTTTGTTCTGGGCGTTTTGATTTTCTGTTTGACTCTTCATCCGCTGCTGTACTAATGATGCCTTGGCTAATAGTTTCCTGGGCTAATAAACGATTAAAGCAAAGTAAGGTGTCTGAAGATCCACTGCGGATAGTTGGGCTAGTGCATAAAGCAGCAGCGCCTCCTGTTTCTTATTAAGCTCGTCGCAAGTGCCAAGTGACCCAGTTTATGAATGGAGATTGTTGGTTATATTCCTGTTGTATAAATGTATATTGGCATGTTTAATATTTGCATCTTTTTTAAATAATCACTAGAAGTTCCAGAATATGATAAGGTTTTTTAAAAAAAAAAAGCTAGGCCTGCTTGCCTGAAAGACCGAATCACTTTATTATGATAATGAACAATATGCAGCCCTTGGAAGATATTGGAAATAGATATGGAGAAACAATCAAATGTGTAAATGTATCTCATATATGTATATAGATAGCAAGGTCAACTTGTAAATACAAATTAAATCATAGTAGTAATAATAATATGATACAGAATCAGCACTATACACATTAGATATCAGACAAAGAACATGATGGTGCTATTCCATCTGTACACAGAAATATGTAAAACAAGCTTTAAAACCCAAACTCCAGATAATGATTAACTGAGCTCTTGAGAAAATTCGTCCTTTGGGCATGGCTTTTCCTCAGGGTCAACTGCAACATGAGTTCTAATCACAATAGTATGTCTTCCAGGAAATCACGGGGTAATCAGCATGGAGCAGCCATGGTTATAACAAAACTTTGGTGAGCAGTGGTGACTTTGGATGTTTTCAATACTGGCTTGGGCTTGTTTTGATAACTATGTGGATTATTAGAAAACTTGCTAATAAGTCACTGAAGGGTATCTAGATAGGGGTAGTGTTAGCAATGGGTACATGGAGTCTGTGCTCTGCATCCCAGCTCTCCCCTCCTGAAGCTTTAATCTTGTTTCTACTGGCCATGGCCTGCGTATTCCTCTCCTTCATCTTCCCACTCTGGAACATGTAACCCAGGCATTCTTCCTGTTGTGGCACCAGTGCTGCTTCTCTTTGACTCGCATGGTTCATACATAAGCTGATTAAAATATCTTTGGACTTCATATGTTTATTGTAATTAATGTATTGCCTTTCACTTACAAACTTGCAAAAATATTTGTAATTAATACACATTTTGTGAAATGTGGCTGTGAGATACAAAATGATCTCTTGGCTCATTTGAACTCCTTAATTAAATATTGTAGCAAACAGGGGCCCACCCTGTTAGTGGCAGTGGTACAGACCACTGAGGAGAACTGGAGGTAGTGTCAACATCCATAGTATCTTGCACCCACCCATGTTAACTTCATGCCCCACCAACCCCCCCCCCCCCCTCCCAAAAAAATGTGTTCATGCTATGCCACTAGTGTGAACATCAGTGGCTTAGCCAGACAGCCAATTTTGGGTGGGCCTGAGCACAAAGTGGGTGGGCACAAAAGTTTCTCTCCCCCCTCTCCCCCAGCACTTCCCAATTCAATATATAAATACTTTAGCAGATGAGGATCCCCAATCTCTGTCAGCTGAAGGCCTCCAGTAAAGATGGCCAGAACTCCTCTCCACCAAGCCCAGTAGGCAGCAGCAATTCCTCGAGCCACTGATGCCAGCACCTCATACATGCTTAGTTGTCAGTGGCTCCAGGATGCTGTCCCCATCTGCCAAGCTCAGTAGAAGAAGGCATCTCTGGCCAGCTTCAGAAGAGACCCCAGCTAGTAGGGCTTGGTAATCCCCACTAGCTACAGCAAGGGTCAGGGCTGCCGTTAGCCATGCTGGTGACCAGGGCAGAAAATAAAGCCTCTCCCCTCCAATCTCCTCATCTGCCGTTAAAGTCACACTGACAGACCCTCACAAATTACAGAACAAGGATCACAAATTAGAAATAAAGATATATAGACAAAATTGAACTGGGAACCTCAGCATATACTGCAACACTGGAGAAAAAAAAAACAAAACAAAAGCGCATTTCCTTTTCTACTTAAAACAATAAAAAGAAATCCGCTATGCACATTTCCCAAAGTTAACATATTCCATTTAAAACATTCAAAGTAAAATGATTTTCCTACCTTTATTGTCTGGACATTTTATTTTTCCATCATGTTGGTTCCAATCTCTGTCTGTATTCTGCTAATTCTTCAAGCGGTTGTCCATTTGTCTTTTTTCCCCTGTCGTTTCATTTCCTCACTACACCTACCTCTGAAATTTTGATCCTTCCATTTTAGCTCTTTCCTTCCTTTTTTTCTTTTCTGCCTCTGTACACTCAAATTTCATCCGCTTCCTAAATCTTTTCCTTCTTTTTACTTTTCAGATATCTATCACATTTCCATCTCCTTTCACCCACTAGCTCTCCCATTCCCCATCTCTCTCATTCTCAGCCTTCCATTCCCTTCGATCTACGTGCCATTACCATATTTCTACCCCCTGTGATCACTATTCTCTCATTTTTTCCTTGCCATCTCTCCACTCCCTGGGCCTCTCCCCCATGCTTTCCACCATTCCCAGTGTCTCCCTCCCTCCACCCTTCCAGCCCATGTTCCCTCTTTCTACCCTCCTCACCTTCGTAGCCTGATATTTCCCTATCCCTTTTACCTCCCACCACCAGCATCTTCCTGTACCATCTCTTTCCCCTCCCCCATTTTCCAGCATTTTTCCCCTTTCTCTTCCCTACCATCCATTGTCCATCTTCCCTCTTTCTCCCCTCCCCCACTTGTGCATCTCTCCTTTCCTTTCCTCTCCTCGTCTCCACCTTCATATCCAACTTTTCTCCCTCTCCCTGCCTTGAGCCCCTGGTTTGACATCTCTCTCTACCCCCACCACCAACCACCATCTCTCCATCCTTCCTTTCCCTCACCTCAATGCCATGTTCAACATTTTCCCTCTCATCTCTCCCTCCCTTACACTTCCATGCCCAACACGTTTTTTTTCTCTCATGCCCTTTCCCTCCCTCTCCCCATCCCACCCATATCCAACAATTCTCCCTCTCTTTCCCCTTGCAGCATCTCTCTGTCCCTCCCCCACCTAGCTTTACCCTGTTTCACTCCCTCATCCCAACAGTGGTCCTGTCTCTCCCCCCACCACCACACACACACACACCAACCAACCACCCGCCAGCATGCTGCAGTTTTGTTTCCCTCCCTTTCCCCAGCCACCACTCACTGACACGCTGACTGCAGCCTTTCTTTCCCTTGGTCTTGCCGTTGGTTTTCTCCACCCCGGAGGTCTGGGCATCGGATCGGTGTCGGACCTTGACTCCTCTGTCGGTCTCGACTGGGGCTGACCTGGGCGTCGCGTGGCTGCGGGGCCTGCAGCATCTGACTCCTGTGCTTGCTTCCTTTTTCGCGCCGCTGGCCTGGGCAACAGAGAGGCAGGCGGTGCAAGGTGTGAGGCGCGAGGTACGGAGCGGCGGGAGCAGCGAGATCAATGGGAGGCTGTGCACCGCGGCACCGCGCGGCCACGTGGCAGCTATTCCTTCCTCCACTCCACTCCGCTCCGCTGCATGGCAGAGTTGTTAGTTCTTCTGCTGCTTATCTCAGCGAATCCGCGCGCTGCCAGGGCTGTCTTGCCAGGGCTGTCTGCTGCTGCGACTGATTCCTCTGCACTGGCCCGAAGAGGTAGGGCCAGCGCAGAGGAAGCAGTCACAGCAGCAGACAGCCCTGGCAGCGCGCAGATAAGCAGCAGAACTAACAACTCTGCCAGAAGATGATGACAACCGGTGCAGCTTTGTTGTAGGCTGTGGCGCTGCCCGAAGGGGAGGGAGGGCCCGAGGGAAAGAAGGCTTGCAGCGTGCACCGTTGCTGGGTGGGCCTGAGCCCAAAGTGGGTGGGCCCAGGCCCACCCGTGGCTACGCCCCTGGTGAACATGTAAGAAATGTAAAAAAAAAGCCAGTTTGCACCGTCGAGGGCAAATTGAAAGGGTAGACACAAACGCCCAGATCTGCCTCTACCAGGGGACTTCCAATCCCTGGTGGCTAACGGGCTCAAAGGGCTTCTCCCACTCTGACATGGGGCACAAAAACTTGAAGCCCCATATTCCAATTAATCTTTTTACCTGGTCCTCTCTCCTTTCTTTATCAGGATCCCGAGTTACCCAACCGAGTGGAGGGCCTGATGGGGGCAGGAGGGATCCCTAGTAGCTTGTGCCCAGCCTTGTCAAAAAAATGCACTGGTTGTCTCCTAGTGGTAATTTCATGGGTTTTTTTTACCACTAGGGGCCAACAGCATGCAGAAAGCAATACCTGTAATAGAAATTGTAAACTGCCTTAGGGATCATTTGTGGTATATCAAGTGCTGAACATAAAAGTTAAAAAAAATTATAAACAGCCTTAAATAATTTTGTGTAAACAGAGGATGCCCTCAGAATATGCTTTCACCCTCTCCACAACCTTAAATATTACCTGAAGAACAATCATTTCACTGTTAAGTCTTCATTCATCGGGCTTCCTCTATAGGCACAGACATATCAAAACAGTGTTTTGTGCTTAATTTTAATCAAAGGTATTTGTCAGTGCTTTTTCTGTAGGAAAAAAGGTACCGGTACTCATACAGGGCCAACCTCAAGGATGGGGGTCACTATCTATGGTTCTACTCCACAGTGGCCACACCCATTTTACCAGCCATAGAGCATATAAAAAGGCATCATTGAAAATAGGTCCAACAAAAGAACCCCTAACAGTGACCATAAACTAATAAAATATATAGACAAAAATTCAGCTGAAACCCACAAAAACCAGACTCTGGCATGCAGGACAACATCAGAAAAACAAAAATAGTTTCCCCCTTTACTGCTGTAAAGATAGACATAAATTTAAAAAACTGACATATTCCATTCACTACATTACAAATTAACAACTACAAATAAAACAAAAAATTAACACAGATAACACACTACTTTATTTTAAACTACAAATAAAATTATTTTTTTTCTACCTTTGTTGTCTGGTCACCTACTTTTTTCAGTTGTGTTGGTCCCAGTCCCTGGTTTCTACTTGCCTCTTCTTCTCTTAATTCTATTGCCAGGATTTCCTGTTTGTTTGTCATTGTTCTCTCCTTGTCATTTCAGCTTTCTTCAGTATATTTTCTGCTTCTATCCACATTTAATTAGTTCCTACTATCCAATTTCCCTCTTTTGACTGTGCCTACCTATGGCTTGCCCTCTTCCTCCCCACTTCCATGCAGCATTTCCCTTCTTTCTCCTCCTCACTTCCATCCAGCATTTGCCCCCTCTCTCCTCCCCACTTCTATCATCTGCCCACTCTCCTCCCCACTTCCATCCAGCATTTCCTCTCCTTGTCCCCATCCTTCCTGCTTCTCCCCCTCTCTCTGCCCATCCTTCTATCCAGCATCTCCCCCCTTTCTTCCTCTTAATTAGTGTCTCCCCTCTTTCTCTCCCCCTTCCATCCAATGTCTTCCGTCTCTCTCACCATCTTTCTAGCCAGCATCCTTCTACCCCTTTTCTGTCCATCATTTCTCTCCCCCTTCCCTCCCTCCCTCCCTCCTCCTTCATATCTTTCCAGGTCCACTGCTGTTTCTCCCAATGAGTAGCAGCATCAGGCAAAGCAAGCAGTAGCAGGTGCTGGGCTGCAGTGCTTGGACGCACGCTGTCGTCTCTGCCAGTCCCCTGCCCCGGAACAGGAAGTTGATGTCAGACGGGCAGGAAACCAGCAGAGCCGACAGTTCAGACATGAGCACTGCGGCCCCGCACCTGCTACTGCTTGCTTTGCCTGCCACTGCTGCTCATCGGGAGAAGCAGCTGCAGGAAAGAGGCGGAAGACAGAGGGGGAGGAGCAGGCACAGTAAAAAACAAATTCCAGTATGCTGTACTGGTGCATACTGTCACCAAAAAAAAAAGCTCTGGCATGTGTCCCAAAAACTTCAAAATATAACACACAAATCTTCAAAATCAGCTACATCAGCCACTGTGATTACTAAATATATGCATAAGCAAAAGAACAAATTAGTTATCTGTAAAATGTTCTTTGTACACATTCTTCAATTTTGCAGCAGGGACAAAAAGGAAGGATGCGGGAGAGGGATTAGGAAGACAAAGGACATGTTGGATATATGGGGGTGAGTAGAAAGTCAGGGGAGATTTTGAACACGGGCGAGTAGAGGGACAGAAGAGAGATGATGAACATGGGGTATAGGAAGACGGAGAAGAGATGCTGAACACAGGAGGTGTAGGGAGATGGGGGAGATGCTGGACACAAGTGGGGAAATAGAGGAACCATGTTGGATGGAAGGGGGAGAAAGAAAGAGCAGAGATGCTGGATGGGAGGAGAAAAGGGGAAATTAGTGAAGTACTAGGGAATAAGAGGGAATAGGAGGGCCAGAGTGAAAGAAAAAGATGGAAAGCTGTAAGCAGATGCAGTATAAAGAGAAAGATTTAAATTGGATAGTAAGAAGGAATGAAACTTAAGTGGATAGAGAGCCAGAAAATGGAAAAATGCTGAAAGGAGAAGATGAGAAGAAAACAGGAGGAAAGAAAATGAGAAATGGACAGCCAGACCTGGAAAGAGTGCTAAAAGAAGACGGGGAAAAAAAAACAGAAAGTGGAACCAATATAATTTTTTAAAAAATGACCAGACAACAAAGGTAGAAAAAAGTAATTTATTTTTCATGTAGTGATTGAAAAATGTCAGTTTTGGAAATTTACAGTTGCTGTCTTTGTTTTGCATAGTGCAAAGGGAAATGCAACGCAGTTTCTGATTCACTGTATGCAGAGTCTGACTTCTTGAGGTTCAATTTAATTTTTGTCTACATATTTCTATTCTTGGCGAAGGTCTGTCTGTGTTCTATATGTGTGAAAGAGACCAGATATTCTTTTAACACTGAAGTTCTTGTAGGATCAATCTGTTGTAATCTGGCTTGTTTAGTTTTCTAATAGGTATGTGGATGTTTCAGTGCCCACTGCAATGCTTATGGTGCTGCCTTTTACTAGGTAAGACCTTGTATGACTCCTGGAAGTTAGTGCTATTATGGTGTGGCAGATTTGCTCAATAGGTCCTGAATGGATTTTAGTTGTTTTGTATTGCTTCACAATGAGGCATATTTTCAAAGCACTTATGGCTCTGTTTACTAAGCCGCGCTGTAGGCACCCTAACTTTTTAGTGCACACTGCTAACGATAGAGACACCCATTATATTCCTATGGGTGCATCTAGCAATGCGTGCTAATTTTTAGCACGCACTAAAAAGTTTGCACGCCTACAGGTCAGCTTAGTAAACAGAGCCCTTAGACTTAGGTTACTCTTGGGCTCATTTTCGAAAGAGAAGGACGTCCATCTTTTGACATAAATTGGAAGATGGACGTCCATCTCCCAAGGACGTCCAAATCGGTATAATCGAAACCCGATTTAGGACGTCTCCAACTTCACTCCGTCGCAAGGACGGCCAAAGTTCAAGGGGGCGTATCGGAAGCGTATCAAAGGCGGGACTTGGGCGTGCCTAACACTTGGATGTCCTTGACCCATAATCAAGAAAAGCAAGGACGTCCCTGATGAACACTTGGACATTTTCACACGGACCTGTTTTTCTTAGACTAAGGTACAAAAAGGTGCCCGAAATGACCAGATGACAACTGGAGGGAATCGGGGATGACCTCCCCTTACTCCCCCAGTGGTCACTAACCCCCTCCCACCCTCAAAAACAATCTCTCAAAATATGTTGTGCCAGACTCAGATGTCATACTCTGGTCCATGACAGCGCATGCAGGTCCCTGGAGCAGTTTTAGTGGGTGCAGTGCATTTCAGACAAGCGGACCCAGCCCCATCCCCCTCCACCTGTTACATTTGTGGAGGAAACAGTGAACCCTCCAAAACCCACCACCCACTGTACCCACATCTAGGTGCCCCCCTTCACCTGTAAGGGCTATGGTAGTGGTGTACAGTTGTGGGTAGTGTGTTTTTGGGGAGGTTTCGGGGGCTCAGCACACAAGGTAAGGGAGCTATGTACCTGGGAGCAATTTATGAAGTCGCTTCAGTGCCCCCTAGGGTGCCTGGTTGGTGTCCTGGCATGTCAGGAGGACCAGTGCACTACAAATTCTGGCTCCTCCCACGACCAAGTGGCTTGCATTTGGTCATTTTTGACACGGACGTCTTTGGTTTGGAAAATCGCCGAAAGTCAGAAACGTCCACGTCTAGGGACGGCGAAATTTAAGGATTTGTACGTCACTGATGGTATTTTCAAAATGAGAGATGGACGTCCATCTTATTTTGAAAATATGGGTTTTCCCGCCCCTAGATTTTGCCGTTTTGCAAGGACGTCCAAATCACAACTTGGATATATATCCCTTTTGAAAATGCCCCTGTATGGAACTTTGTAAGTCTAAGTGCTTTGAAAATATGCCTCAATATGCCTGGTATTAGAGAGAGTTTATATTAATAAGTATTGGCACAGCTAATGCAATATTTTATATTGTAGAGCATCAGTGGTGGAATGAGTTACCCTTGAGATTGAGAACAATACAGGGCTTGGATGAGCTGAAGAAGGAATTGAAAATATTTCTATTTTTGCAGGCATACAAGAGGGTCGGTGTGGGAAAGTCACATGTTAAGAGGCAAAGTTGGGGATTGCTATTTTATGTTTAAACAATTTTATTGAAATAAACCAGTAAACATGCCAACATAGTAATCGCCAATTTTGTGTGAACATTACAGCCATAGATATCCCCCCTGTCCCCCAGCCCCCATCCTCCCTCCTCCCTATTCCCCATATCCCAGTTCACTTGCTTCCAACAAATTGGCTGCAGAAGGCCTGTATTCTTCTGACCCTCCAAGCCAAAAGTTCAAGAACAAGTATACCATCCGAAACCCCTCCTCCCCCAGCTCAACAGAAATGTAGGACAGCAGGAACAGACGAAGACTGAATGAAATCTGGGTTTATAGGCTGTTGAGAAACCTGATCCCCCGTGGGTTAAGGGTTTCTCTGTGTTGACCTGTTGAGTTTTATTTGGAAATGTTTTGTTTTTATTTGGACAATGTGTGTGTATAACGTGGACTTGTATATGTAACATTTGTAATCCGCCTAGGATGTTTTGCGAAATTGGAATATACGGTTTAAAATAAATAAATAATTTAAAACGCTCTATATTCCAAATATGTTTGGCAACTCAAGAAACTAAAGGCCACAGATCTGAAACCTAGTAGCCATTTGGCAATCTACCAAAAAAAACTGATAGGCAAATCATTTTATGGTTGCCATTTAGCACAGGATTTTTATTACACTGCTACTGAACACCACTGTTCACTTGGCCAACAGGAAGATGCCAGACCAGGAATTTAATAACTGACTGGAAACTAGTTAGTAAAGTACTTCCATATATTCCCAGAATACTGCAAATGCTGTTCTGCTTAATATGTTGCATTGTTTTGATTTTTTGGCACTTAATTTCCTAGAGTCTGTTAAGTTATATATTACCATCAGTAACAGACATACTGGGAGGAAGCAGCTGATGCAGCAGCACCAGAGCCACTCAGTGAAGGGGGCCTTCCCTGCTGTGTTCTAAAGTGCAACCAGTATGGGGGTGGGAGTGGATGGCAGGGTACGGGACATGTTTAAAGTTAAGCCCCTTGTGTGCACTTCTTTATGAGGTTTGGAGGCATTTTTAAAATATAGTTATAGTTCATCTTTATGTGACGTATCACCAATCAATTTAACAATCAAAAGTAAAAGCTAAGTAATATTGTAAATCAATCAAAACATTCAAAAAAACTTCAAACGTTCTTATCAAGGCTACAAAGGCCTCCTACTGAGCTGACTACAAAATTGAATTGCATAAATATGAATAATCAGATAAATCTTAAATTGTCTGGAGTGCAATAATGTATAACAAAATTCAAAACTTCACTCCTATTCTACTCTCTGTAGGTTCGTGCAGAATTGGGGACTTCAACAGTTAGTTTATATATATATAAAGTAGCCTCAATAGCCCAGGGAACCTTTAATTAGGACTCCACTGAATTGGCCAACATCATAGGCACCTACTACTTTCCGAAAAACCTCACAGATGCCAAAAAACTCCCTATCTAGGGGAGAAAAAGACACTGTGAACAAAAAACGGAAAATAGAGTATTTTAATCTATTGTTGTAATGTCCATCTTAATGCACAACACTGCAGAGAATATTGAATGGAAGAACAAAACTTATATAATTACTCTGTAAACCTTTTGAATTAAGTGAAATATCACCAGTTTTCTAAAACTGAAACAGTTATACAATAAACTTATCAGTTAGAGTTCATACTAACAAACAAAGAGTCACTTATCTTGAGCCTTAGATTTATATCTCTTATGTAGACAAAATGACCTGCTTCCACGTTGTCAGTAAACTGGTTCTATATTTTCAATCACGCACTCTTCCGGCTACAGAGTAGAAATTTTTCAAAGTGGGTAATGCTGAAAAAGCATTACTTCCATATTTCACTAATTTTCCCGACAGCAAGGGACCCACTGTTTCGCAATCTTCATCAGGAGAATGTCGAAAAACAAAAAAATTGTTCTCGTTCAATCCATCGCGAACACCAGTTCAGAAAATGGCGAATGTTGATAAAGGACGCCAACAGTTTAGCTCCACCCTCTGGGAGGTATTTGCTATAGTATCCAATCATCAATTAGATCCCACTAGGTGGTATTCTCTATTTGTATCCAATCAGCAAGACGGATAACTCAATTATAACTGACATACCATTACTCTCAAAGAACTTAAAGAGAAAGTGTCCAAAGAATACGCAAAAAATCTTTGAGAATCTACAAACATGTTCCAAAAAGAGTATTCAACATATATTACAAAACCATCTGAATAATCTTTTTTGTCTCGGGTAATTTTCTTATATTTAACTTGTTGTAAATCTTTGTTGAATTTCTCTATTTTCACATTAAATTCTTCTAAGGATCTATCTAAACCTTCCTGGGAAAAAATAAACCCCTTTTTTTCTTCAATTAATGGTTTCTCAGTATTTATTCTCTGTTGTAAAGTCTGAATCAGAAGCAACATGAGATCTAAGGAACATTGATTTAATATACTATTCCAACTGTTAACAAATGTCTCGTCGTCAGGAAACAATTTAGGTCCTCTCTGCATACGCAAACCTCTAGGTATAATTTCTAATTTGCAATATTCAACCAGAGAGGCACTATGTAGCTCCCATCGGATTAACTTTTTGTAATTTTCTAGTAGTTCAGCTATTTGAGAATTATCCGTACCTGTGGTACCAAATTGAGATAATGTTGGTGCTTGTAATATTGAAGACCTTTGGTCTGCTGTGAATCTTAAACCAGTCTGCCAATTCTGAGCCATACTGACAATCAACTTGAATAATCAGATAAATCTTAAATTGTCTGGAGTGCAATAATGTATAACAAAATTCAAAACTTCACTCCTATTCTACTCTCTGTAGGTTCGTGCAGAATTGGGGACTTCAACAGTTAGTTTATATATATATAAAGTAGCCTCAAAGCATGATAAACTCACAAACACTACTACTACTACTTAACACTTCTAAAGCGCTACTAGGGTTACGCAGTGCTGTACAGTTTAACAAAGAAGGACAGTCCTTGCTCATAGGAGCTTACAATCTAATGGACAAAATGTGCATACAATCAAATTGGGGCAGTCTAGATTTCCTGAATAGAGGTAGAATGGTTAGGTGCCGAAGGCGACATTGAAGAGGTGGGCTTTGAGCAAGGATTTGAAGACGGGCAGGGAGGGTGCTTGGCATATGGGCTCAGGGAGTTTATTCCAAACATAGGGAGAGGCGAGGCAGAAAGGGCAGAGCCTGGAATTGGCGGTGGTGGAGAAGGGTACAGAGAGGAGGGATTTGTCCTGTGAGCGGAGGTTTCGGGTAGGAGTGTAAGGGGAGATAAGGGTAGAGAGGTAATGAGGGGCTGCAGATATTTATTCTGAAAAATCCCAAAAGAATTAAATTACAATCCAGGAACCATCCAGGAACATTCCAAAAACAAGTGCTAGAATCAAAGGATCTGGTGGAGAAGGAGTTAGACAAAAAGTCAAAATCTTCTCAAAACCTCTTCTTCAGTAATTCTTTCCTCTTAATAATGAACTTAAACGTGCTGCTGAGGATGACATTATTGGTCTTCCCAGAACTGCACCGATAGCATATTGGTCATTGTTCTGGGGTCCCACTAAATTTGCTGCCTACTCTTCAACCATTGGAAGAATCAGTGACATGCCAAGCTTAGTCAGAAATAAGCTGTGTCGCTGACAATTTTTTTCCTTCCACTCTGGATGTCTGTGCATCCAAATGAAAAAGGAGTTTATGGCTGCTACGTCGACAATTGTGTAAAAAACTAACATTGGCCATCTTCTTGATGCAACCTTACAATGGTAAGTGTCAAGCATCATATCTACAACGTCAATGCCACCTTTATCTTCATTATATGCCACTGGCCATCTTCTTGATGCAACCTTACAATGGTAAGTATCAAGCATCATATCTACAATGTTAACGCCGCCTTTATCTTCATTATATGCCAACATGATCTCTGGTTTGTGATCTTCTCTGAGAAATATCAGGTTGATTGTGTTCTGTTGTGAGTAATAAAACATTCCTTTTTGGTTTGGGAATATATGACATCAACATAACTTGACTAGACCAAGAAAGCTTCGTACTCAACACTACCCTGTCATCGTTCTTCATTTCCTGAGGAATATGCAGCTGATTGGAGTTGTTTGTTCCAACAGTTGTCAGGTTATGGGTCATAATCAAGTCCTCGGCGAGGTCGACAGTTGTCGATTCTACTCTGTCATCTCTTGTAGCCTTGTCATCAAAATGTAGCACACAAAGCAGCAATTTAAACTGAGCAGTGGTATTGTAGCAGTAAATATGGGATTACTTGACTTGAAGGTTCCAGAGGCCTTTCACTGGCTCATGATAACCATGGTAAATCCCTCACAAAATCATGAATCTACCAATGCCCACATTTTATTGGCGCAAGTTAGTTCAAACCTCATGATAAGAGCTGGATGTTTTTTGTTGAACTTTTCAGCCATTATCTCACCTTCTTCATTTGTGTGCTTTACTATGAGCTGAATCATTTCATCTGTGACAAAAGTCTTGAAGATTTTGTTTGTCGCGTTCAAAGTAGAGAGTTGCACAGGGACAGAAATCTAACCTGCCCCTGCCTATCCCCAGTCCACCCGTCCCTGCCACACGTATCGTACCCCGCCGCTCAGTCACCTTGCCCCCCCACCCCCCACCCCCCCCCCCAGAAATCCAGATTCTATAAGCAGTGAAAATACCGGTAAAAGTAACAAATGCATTTTCTTCCATACTCTGCTAAATACAACATTTTAAAAGATGTACATTTTCAAAAAAGCAAACATCCATGAGCAGCATATCCCCCTGTCCTTTCCCTTCCCCCTTCCATGTACGTCCCCCTTACCACTCTTCTCCAGCCTCCCTCCCCGCACCCACACTCCATCTTTTTTTCAGTCCCCTCCAACCTATCTTCCCAATCTTTTTTTTCCAGCTCCCCTCCCTGTTTCCATCCATCCATCTACCTACCTTTTTTACAGCCACCTACTTACTGTCAGCAGGCCACCACCTTCAGGCCTTTCTGCAGGCATGAACTCAGCTGACCCTGGAAGGGCCCTTCCCTGGACATAGCACTCCCAGAAGCAGACTCCAAAAATATGCTTTAAACCGCTTTATTCCATCAGCAAGGCCAAGACATTTCCTCTTCCAGACACAGTCCTTGGTTACAACACATATCACCCCTTGTTCCTTCCCCCCACTGGCCACAGTTTCTGGATACAGTTTAAATCATTCACTTCTTCCCCAGCATGACCTGATTCCTGGACACAGTTTTAAATCACTCACTGCTTCCCCAGTATGGCATGACTTCTGGACACAGTTCAAATCACTCACTGCTTCCCCAGCAGGGCATGACTTCTGGACACAGCTTAAATAACTCACTGCCTCCCCAGCATGGCATGACTTCTGGACATAGTTCAAATTACTCAATGCTTCCCCAGCATGGCCAGGTTCCTGGACACAGTTGAAGTCACTACCTGTTTCTCCAGCCAGGTCTGACTTCTGGCCACAGCTGAAATCATTCACTGCTTTACAGCACGGCACCTCTCTCCCCCTTGAGTGGAACAGCTGCTTAACTTTTCCTCCAAGCTTCCCCCAGCCTTGAAGAAGGTTTGTTATGAAGCCTTTCAACTTCTTCCCTTGTACCAGAGCTAGAGCAGCAATCTCCATGGGCTAACTTCCCTAGTCATCTTGGGCTTGGATCTCCTCTCCGACCTCTTTCTCCACCCCCCATTCCATGGGCTCCTCTCCCTTTATGGTCCCCAGCTGGTTCTCTCCCTCCTGATTATTCCTCCTCAGCCAATCCCCCTCCTCTCCCTCGTGATCCTTATCTGAGTCATATGAGTGCCCCAATCTGGTCTGTGGATTATCACATCATCCATATACGCCGCAGCGTATTCTTGATGAGGCCGCAGCACCCTATCTAAGAGGCGGCAGCTAGCCGCTGCTGAATTAAGGCCAAAAGGCTTATGCTTGAACTGGTATAAGCCAAACGGAGTGCTGAACGCTGTCTTCGGCCATGCCTCAGCCGAGAGAGGGATCTGCCAATAGCCCTTGGTCAAGTCTAGGGTGGACAGATACAGTGCTGTACCCAACCTATCCAACAACTCATCTATCCGCAGCATTGGATAGGCATCAGGTGCTGCCAGGGTGTTCACTTGGCGAAAGGCTATACAAAACCGCCAGGTTCCATCTGCCGTGGGAACCAGCACCACCGGACTCGACCAAGGGCTATAGGACTCCTTAATTACCCCGAAGTCTAACATTTCTTTCACCTACCGTATGACCTCTTGTTTTTTAAGCGGAGACAATCGGTACGGTCTCTGTTTTACCACTTTGCCCCCTTCCGTTATGATCTCATATACTATAAGATGCGTTTCTCCTGGACAGGGGGTCAGCACATACCTAAATTCTTCTAAGAGTTCCCACACATCTTCCTGCTGCCTGGGGCTTAAGGTCATATTAATGTGGGGCTCTGACGGCTTGATTATATCCGAAATTTGTGGCCCCAACTCCTCCTGTTGCTCTTCCACCCCCTGGGCAACCAAAACCTCTCTTTCCCACCAAGGTTTCATGACATTAACATGGCATATTTGAGTCCTTCCTCTCTCATTACTTATAGGTAGTGAGCCCCGACTTCCTTTGCACTGTCCTTTGCCTCATTAAAAAAGACCTTGTTCCCAGCCATGGTAAAAATAAAAAAAAAAAATAGCCCAGCGCACGCCAATTTCACATGTCCAAACTAGCGCAGGCCACTTTTTACCACAGCTTAGTAAAAGGACCCCTAAGTCTTTGAAAATGAGCCCAATGGTGACTAACTATACCCCACTCTGCACCTTGTCTAGCTTACTACACACACTGTAATTTAGACCAGTTCCTTATATCTTGTTTAACTGTACAAAAACTTGCCTTGAGTTTAGCCTCCCATCTATTTATCCCAACTGACGCTGTACCACCCATCTTGTCCCCATCTATATATCTGCACTTGGCCTCTCAGCTACATCGTAGGCTGTATTGTAGAAAAGCATTAGCGTCATATCTATGTTATTTGAATGTTCAAATGGATGCTTATTAGGTGTTTCATTAGTATGATGCAGACATTATATTATTTCTCTGTTATTTGAATTTCAGTGCTGTTAAATATCTATGTTTTTGATACTGTTTCATGATAGTCCTATTATTAGGTTTCAGTTTGCTGTTTTCAATGTTACCTCATTTATTGTCTTTATGTTTAGTTTCAGAGGCGTATTTTCAAAGCACTTAGACTTAGCACCTGTGGAACTTTGTAAGTCTAAGGGACCCTTTTACTAAACCACAGTAAAAAGTGGCCTGCGCTAGTTTTGGCAGGTGAAATTAGCACACGTTGGGTCATTTTTTTACTGTGGCAGAAAAAAAAAGCCTTTAAAAAAAATGGGGCAGTAAATGGCTGTGTGCTAATATTTAAATTAGCGCGCAGCTTTTTACTGCCTGAGCCCTTACTGCCACCTATTAGAAGGTGTTAAGGGCTCAAGCGCTTCTTGTGCAGTAGTCAGGCTGTGCTGACGATTACCGCCAGGAAACTGTACATGCCAACTTTGGAACTACTGCTGGGCACCCGCGCTACCCGCACGGTAGCCCTACCGCAGCTTAGTAAAAGGGCCCCTATGTGCTTTAAAAATTAGCTCCTTTGTCATTTTACTATTGTTGTGCTGTTAACAAAATTGTAAGTTTTATGTTAAACTACCTGCTGTACACTGCCTTGGGTGACTTTCTTCATAAAAGTAGGTTAATAAATAAATGGCTTAGATGGGCAGCCTGGATAGGCTATATGCAAGCTTATTTTCGAAAGTGATCACCAGCCATAAATCGGGAGATGGCCGGCGATCTCTCAAAAGCGGCCAAATCGGTGTAATCGAAAGCGGTTTTTTTGACAGCGTCGCCGCTTTCCCGTCGCCTCGCCAGCAAAAGTTCAAGGGGGCGTGTCGGTGGCGTAGCGAAGGCAGGCATGGGCGTGGCTACCAGATGGCCGGCTTTCGCGGATAATAGAAAAAAAGTGGCGTTAAGCAGTATTTCGCCGGCTTTACTTGGTCCTTTAATTTTCACGACCAAGCCTCAAAAGGTGCCCCAACTGACCAGATGACCACTGGAAGGAATCGGGGATGACCTCCCCGTACTCCCCCAGTAGTCACCAACCCCCTCCCACACTAAAACAATAAAACTAAAAACCTTTTTTGCCAGCCTGTATGCCAGCCTCAAATGCCGTACCCACCTCCATGACAGCAGAATGTGTTCTATCCTCTGACAGCCTTTCCCTGGTTGTGATGTGGCTCTCGGGTGAGTGTGACACCTTTTCTGTTAGGTGCACTGCAGAGTCACATCAGCAATGCATTGTGGTGGGTGTAGGGTAGTGGGTTCTACTCCCATGGTGCTTTTCCCCCTGCTAACTGGGTCAGAGTGTGTCCAGTTTTGTTTCTGGTAGTCCATGAGGTAGTGGCCATTTTTGCCAGCCAGTTTTAGATCCCTTTCATGTGTTACCCACGTTAGAGAACTTAGTTATTACCTTGAATGTTGCTGAAAGAAGGCATTGTACACCATTCTGCCAGCTCTGACCTACTGCTAATCTCAGTACCAGGGAGACTCTTTGCCAGTGGGGCACAACCTCTAATCTGCAGTTAACTGTGAGTAAACGTGCTTATTCAAATAAAGGACTTTTTCATAGAGATTAGTCTTCAGGTGTCAACTGGTGTGCCAAGGTTATACAGCAGCAACAAGTCCTAGAGGCCTGCGTGTATGCAGGTCCCTGGAGCACTTTTAGTGGGTACCGCAGTGCACTTAAGGCAGGCGGACCCATGCCCAGCCCCCCCCTACCTGTAACACTTGTGCTAGTAAATGGGAGCCCTCCAAAACCCACTGTACCCACATGTAGTTGCCCCCTTCACCCCTAAGAGCTACGGTAGTGTTGTACATTTGTGGGTAGTGGGTTTTTGGGGGAGGTTGGGGGGGCTCAGCATCCAAAGTAAGGGAGCTATGCATGTGGGAGCTTTTTCTGAAGTCCACCGCACTGACCCCTAGGGTGCCCAGTTGGTGTCCTGGCATGTCAGGGGAGCCAGTGCACTACAAATGCTGGCTCCTCCCATGACCAAATGCCTTGCATTTCGCCGGGTTTGAGATGGCTGGCAGTTTTTTCCATTATCGCTGAAAAACAAAACCGGCGATCTCAACCCCAGCGAACTCTGGCATTTGGCCGGGCTAAACCATATTATCGGAAAAAAAGATGGCCGGCCATCTTTTTCGAAAATACGGTTCCAGCCAGCTGTTGCGCCGCCACCAAAATAGATCGCTGGTGATCTATTTTGCCGGCGATGTTCAATTATGCCCATGGACTTTTTCTGCCTTCATCTTTCTCTGTTTCTATGGAAAGTAGAGTTTTTTGGGGAATGGGCAATTTGAGCGCTTTCTACTATATATGATCTTTTTGAGTGGACAGAAAACAACCACCGAGGTAGAGGAACTGGATCCGCTACAAGAGGAACAGTACAGCAACCGAGGAGTAGCGTGATCAACAGGACTCTTCTAAATGGCCAGGAAGTCTTTTGAAAATGGTCACTGAAGTATAAAACCAGAGGAAAATTTGTAGATAAATATACCAAATCACAGCACAACTCTATGCTGTGCTCACCGAGTACACTTTGGTTTTGAAGACTTGATTTAGTATGTTTATCTACTCATTTTCCTCTGGTTTTATACTTCAGTGACCATTTTCAAAAGACTCCTGAGACAGGCATTTTTGCCAAAACACGGTGCTGTGTTAAGTCCTAGCAATGGGGGAGGGCACAACATTGATTAGCCCTCTCTATCATGGATAGGTATAGTGAAGCTCTAGTGCTGTCTGCCTTGGCTTGAAATAAGCCAAGTAGCCTTATTTTTCTTTATAAACACCTGTATTTGCACTTTGTGTGTTGTTCTGAGTTATTGAACTGTATTTGTAAGACCACTTGAAAGAGATACTAGCCCTTTGAGGGGTTTTAAACCCTACAGCACTGCTGCTAAAAGCCTGCAAGAAGGAGAGTTAATGAATCACTTACCTAGAACTGATAACTGGAATTGAGGGGTTTAGTTGCTCAGACCAGTTCTTGCCAAATGGAGTTTCCTATGGACATACATGGGCATAAGGAAGTATTTTTTTCTTGGGGGGAAAAAACCCTTCTATTATTAAGGCCACTTGGTTTTGGTTTTTTTAAACTTAGCTAAGTGGGTGAAGGGGCTATCATTCACAGCCTCCTACCATGAGGAAAAGAAAGCTCCATGACTTGCAGTGGCATAGAGGATGTGTGGCAGACAGTACCCCATCACAGTAGACATGGAGAAAAAAAAACACATGTGGCTGGCTGCATCAGCCACCTGTCTCAAATGTGCTGCATAAAGAGTCTATGATTCATGGTTTTATTCAGCACCAGGAATTGATGGGTTTCTGAGAGAAAGTACAGAGTATGATGGAATGTTGTATGGGAGAGAAAGTACCAGATCTAGAATAAGTACCATTGTAGAGGCGTGAGTGTTTCTGAAATGAGTAAAAAAGGGTCCCATATGTTTATGAATCTTGGGCTAATAGTGGCTCAGAAGTACATACCAGTGGCGTAGGTATGGGGTAGTCTTGGGGGCCTGGGCCCCCACAATTGGATTCAGGAGTCCCCAACCCTCGCCAGCTGAAGCCTTTCTCCAGCGCTGTTCCCTGCATATTGCCTGCCCTGCTTCCTCTCACGTCATGTGCATGCTCGGTTTTAGTGAAAAAAACTGAGCATGCATGCGATATGAGGGGATGCAGGGCAGGCAATGCACAGAGAACTGCGCTAGGGAAAGGCTTCAGCTGGTGGGGGTTGATGACCCCCACCAGCCAAGATATATGGGTTGCGGTGGGGCGGGGGTTGCAGCAGAGAGGCAGGCCAAACTGTGCCCCCTCCCACTTTGGGCTCCGGACCCCCCAAATTGAGGTCTGGTTATGCCCCTGGTACATACTGTTAAAGTGGATCTAGCCAGTGCCTTGAACAATGGGGCAGTGGATGGAGAAAATGAAAGAGGTGATGCAAATGGAGAATTTGATGTGGTCCTTGCTAAAAGAGGGTGCTGGAGGAGTATGTGGAGACATATAGTGGTTTTTTTAATTTGTTGAGTGTGGAACAGGAGTATCATTTAATGGCATATGGATCTTCAGTAGACTGGAAAAAAAAAGGGGAGGTGAAAAGTGGGTTTAGGAGGCCCAGTATGTTGGATATTTGGACTAAAAAGAAAAAATGTATTTAATTATTGGTGTGAAGGAGCTTGTGGACATTTAGCCATTAAGATGTCAGTAATTATGTAAGGTTGGAGATTTCAGTGTTTCTTTTTCTGGATGCCATCTACTATTTTCATAATTATTATGTTACAGAGTGTTATGGTTGTCCTGTTCACTTGTATATGTAACAAATAATGATGAACCGAAGTATCACCTTTAACTTTTTTTTTTTAATCTTTATTGCTACATACCAGAGTATCTAAAAAGTTCTCCTACTTTTCCAAGCTCTCCAGAAACCTTGTGGACCTAACTGTTTCGAATTATCTCCAAGAGGATACATACAGCATTATGCAACCAATCCATGTGTGGAGCCAACACTACAATTCAGAGATGCTAATACAGAACACATTTACAAACAGAAGGAAGGAAAAGCATAAAATATTCACAAACATTGAATATGTAAGAAAAAGCTTTTCCCAGTATTTCATCTTCTTTAGAATAAAGAAAGAAAGAAAGAAAAGACAGACTACATATGTCTAAAACAAAAAAGTGTCACATGAATGGGTTTCTTCAAGGACTGCCTTGGACTAAAAAAGATGAAATATGGGAAGAGATTTTATATTAACCCAGCTGCTTAATGAATCCACATGGTTTTATCATTCTTCTATTTGAACCTTGTTTGTCTTTCTGGTCTCTATGTAGGTAGGAGTTGTGTGGTAAGTTTGTGATCTCATAACATAAGAATAACATTACTGGATCAGACCGATAGTCCAGTATTCTGCTTCGAATAGTGGCCAATTCAGTTCACAAGTACCTGACAGAATTCCAAATAGTATCAAGATTCTATGCTACTGATCCCAGGGTAAGCAGTGGCTTTCCCCATGTCTATCTCAATAGCAAACTATGGACTTTTCCTCCAGGAACTTGTCCAGATCTTTTTTTAACCCAGATATGCTAACCGCTGTTACCACATTCTCTGGCAATGAGCTGCAGAGCTTAATTATTCATTCAGTGAAAACATATTTCCTCCTATCCTTTTTAAAAGTATTACTATGCAATTTCATTGAGTGTCCCCTAGTCTTTGTACTTTTGAAAGAGTAAAAATTGATTTTGTAGACTTCTATCATAACCCCCCTCAGCTGTCTCTTTTCCAAGCTGAAGAGCCTTAAACACTTTAGCCTTTCCTCATACAAGAGGATTTCCTTCCCCTTTATCATTTTGGTCACTCTTCTTTGCACCTTTTCTAATTCCACTATATCTATTTTAGGATACAGCAACCAGTACTGCATGCAATACTCAAAGTGAGGTTGCACCATGGAGCAAAACAGAGGCGTTATAATGTTCTTCCTCTTATTTTCCATCCCTTTCCTAATAATGCCTAGCATTCTCTTTGCTTTTTTGGCTGCCGCTTCACACTAGGCAAAAGATTTAAGCATATTGCCTACTATAACACCTAGCTCTTCTTCTTGGGTGCTGAATGCTAAGATGGACCCTAGAATTAAGTACCTATGACTTGTATTATCTTCCCAATGTAGATTCAGGTGGTAGATGCCCCACATCTCCATGGTCAACATCACCCCAAGATATCAGAAAGAGCTACCTGCCCACTTCATTGGGAAAGATCACTGACAGTCTCTTGCCTCGGCATAGCTTCTGATTTTTCCAAATTTAGCTTGAATCCTGAGAAATCTCCATACTCAGTCATACATTCCAATAATGCAGCAACTGAACAGGAGGATTTACCACACATACCAATAAATCACCGGAGAAGGCTGCTATTTTAAAAATATCTGTGCCTAATGCAAAACCTAGTATGTCAGGGTTACTCTGGATATCCTGAGTCATTGGGTCCAAAGTAAGAACAAACATATCCCATATGCTTCTAAAACCCCAAACAAAAAAATCCCGTAACACCTGGTCAAAAGCTTTCTCGGCATCAAAACTAATTAGCAAGAATGGCATTGACTGACTATGCGCCAACACCAGTGTAATAAGAATTTTCTGCACATTCTTTGTAATGCTATAGCCTTGCACAAATCCAACTTGAGGTTCATCAATTATATCTGGGAGAATGCGGGACAAACGATTCGCCAGGACTTCTGCAAACAACTTGGCCTCATAATTGAGCAATGAAATTGGCAGGTAGGATTCCAGCTTCATCAGGTCATGGTCTGGTTTTGATAGAACTATTATCTGGGCCAGACACGGTGATGCAGGGAATTGTCCCGCATCCACTCTGAAGCAGAACATAGATATGTGGGGGAACAAATTCAGATCTCATCATCTTATAGAATTCTCCTCTAAAACCACCTGGGACCTTTTATGTGAAGTTCACTGCAGTGCTCCCTAGATTGTCTCACTGCTCCATTGGGATGTCTATGTGGCCATTCTAGTAAGACTGCTGGCCCCCAGGCATCCCAATGGCTTGTTTTTGTGCATTTTTCCTTTGGATGTTTTTTGTTTGAAAAAGGCCCTTAAAGAAAGATGCACCATCTAAAATAGGGATGATTTTTGAACCAAAAAAAGGACATTTTTCTGGTTTGAAAATGACCATGTTTGGCTTTGGATTTTTGGATATGTAATTACCCTGACCTGAGTGCTCCTAGATTCAGGGTCCGACCTGGTTGAAGCCTCCAGAGGGCAGTCTCTGTTGATCCCTTACTGGCTTGGCGCTCAGTGCCTCCATCTGGGGAAAGAAGCACTACTGAGTAGGATTACCAAAGAGAATACAAGTTCCAAATGGAAATCACTGTGAACAAGCATGACAGTTAGGTTAGGCAGGTTTCGGGAGACACTTATTTTCTCTCAAATACAAGAGCATAACTGCTCTATCCCCTTCTAATCTCCTCCCCCTGTCACTCTTCTGTCCCAGGGCACTATCTCTCTGCATTTTATTTTAAACTACTCCCCTTCGGCTGGGATTCCTCCCACCCAAGGACCTCCCAGTCACTCCCCCCAGTGACTATCCACAGGGAATGGGATTACACATTTTTGCAAAATGTCCAAAATCGGATTTGAACATCAAATCAAAAATGCCCCTCCACATGTACAAATGTTTACATTGAGGGAAATGTTTGTTTGGCTTTGTTTATATTCTCATTTTTATGGAAACAAGGAAGTGATCACGGTAGACTCCTTGCAGTCCCAAACACAGAACAGTTGGACAACACTGACAGAAAGCAAGTTTGCCACAATCTTGTTTGACTGTCAATTAATGTTTGTTACTTTCTTTCCAGTGATCACATTAGGCAAGCTCATTGGCCTATTAAAATGTTAAGCCCAGTTAATTTAGTGTCATCAGTGAAAACTGAATAGTTGATGTGGTGTACTCTCCTGCAGTCCCAAATTGGAGCCTGGAGGAAATGAGTTTTAATAAATTCTTTTGTATTTTCTCCAGATGTGGACAAGAGAGGTTGAAGTCAGAAATCAGGCAGTGTCTAATAGTACTAGAACAGAGAGGAAAAGTGGGCAAATTTGGTGGAGTGAATAATTTTTAAGGAGCTCACATAGTTGCAAAGTACTTTGAAGTGGGGGTGCAGGTTATGGATTTGATATACAGGTTTTCCGTGGTACAACCAAAAGAATTTACACATATATCAGAATCAGGTACTTCTGTATCATGTATTTTGCAAGAAATTTTTAAAAAGACATTACTTGTACTGTATCCACTAGTTGTGTACGTGGTGAAAAGTGATAAAATAGCAGCATATATTTATTTATTTATTTTGCCACAGCTAAAGGTATGCATGTTATGGAAGCCTATACATGCTTTTACCTAGTTAGAAAAGGACAATTTTCTGACAGGCCAATTTACCTAGATAAATTATGATTAATTCCAGTAAATGGCTTTTAAAGTTACACACTCGGTAAACTCTGTTTCTGTTTGATGCAGGCAATTAAATAAGCATCCAAGATATCAAGTAACCTGAGCTTATAGAACATTTTGCATTCTCAAGTTAGAGCTTATAAAACCACTTGAGGGTACACAGATAAAAGCAAGCCCTCAGAACATATAGCACCTACTTTATGTGATTCATGTATAGCTGTTCCCAGGGGTGGAGAATGGGTGGAGCAGGGATGAGATTGACACTTAAACATCTATTTTGTAAAATACATTCATATGTACTGAGCAGAAGCGTAGCCAGGTTGACGGCGTGGGGGGAGCGAGAGCAGACTTCCGCCGGTGCCAGAGCACATTTTCAATGCAACACATTGAAAAAGAATAGGCGCCAGCACCGGCAGAACTCCGTTTGGGGGAGCGGCCGCTCCCCTGGCACCCCCCCTGGCTACGCCACTGGTACTGAGTCCTCTGCTGACACGTGCAAGCACAGAGTTATTCTTGTCTCAGAGCAGGTGTGACTTTCTGCAGGAGCTTTAGGCAAGGCTATTTTGTAAAGGCACATAGATGCAACATACGTGCGTATGTGCCTTGACAGCTTAGACACCCTCCAGAAACACAGCTGTAATTAGATACACAGTTAAATATATATTCAGATTAATAATGTTTGCTTAGAGATCTTGGAGTGGAGCATAAGAACATAAAAGAGTAGCCATACTAGGTCAGACCAATGGTCCATCTAGCCCAGTATCCTGTTTCCAACAATGGCCAAGCCAGGTCACAAGTACTACCAGCATTCCATCCCATTCTACCCCTAACATTCAAGGCTAGCCCAAAGGTATCTGACACCCTAGGTGAAACTTCAGCCTTACATCCCTCAGCTGAAGGTTAAACCCTCTCCTTAATCCAGCATCTGTCCTTCCCCCTCCAGCAGTCAGCATCTCTGCTTATCCTTTCAATCCCCCATGTGCCCAGCATCTCCCTATAACCTTTCTACACCCATCTCAACTGGCCAGTATGTTCCCTTCCCCTCTCTACTCCCCAGGTTGCCAGCATGTCATCCTCTCTCCCTATCCCCAACTTGTCTCCAGCATCTCACACCTCTTACCTTCCTTCTTCTGGGCCTCCTGCCACTGCTCTACCACCTCCTGGACTCAAAGTTACAAAAGGACTGATGCAGTACTGGGTCTTTAACCCTTTAGTGTCCAATGTTCTTATAATAAGCCATATGGGAACAGATTGATGGGAACATTGGACATTTAAACACAGGCTCACGTTCATACCGCCCCCCCCCCCCCCCCAAGACAGACTTCCTGACAGAGAAGGGCAGGACATTGCAGTTGCTTGAGCACAGGCCTATGCTTAAAGGTCCTGCACAGTACTCCATTCTCTGGTGAAGTGAGCTATTTAATTGACATACTACAGAAGAGAGTCAACTCTATTAAGAAGTGTCCTTCTCCTTCTTCTGACTGGGAGGGAAATGGAGGAAGGAGTGGTGAACAACTAGATAAGAGATAAGGTAGAGAGGAAACAGACAAGAGAGAGAGAGAGAGAGAGAGAGAGAGAGATTGTGAAAAGGAGGAGAGAATAGAAACAGGTTGCTTTGGGATGGGAAGAGAATAAAATGGAAAATGAGGGGATGGAATGGGTAAAGGAAGGAAGAAGACTCTTAGGTACACAGAAGGAAGAGAGATAGATCAGAATCTGAAGACCTAGAGAGGTGGAAAGAATATTCCCACTGTTAATTTTCATATCAACAGGTATGTTTACTTACCAAAGAGGCCCATTGTGGGAGTTTACCAGTGTCTTGCCGTAATAATATTTGTTACAACCCCTAAGAAGCATATGGAGGGAGCTTTTGCTTTTTTTTAGCATCAGAACCCTAATGTTAGTGATTTGAAGCCATGTGGGGGAAATGCTGATTTTCTGCCAGGTATGGGCTCTGGCATTTTCAAGAGATGGTCTGACATGGGTATCACATTACTTGAACATCTCTTTAATGAGGAGGGGAGGCTCTATTCCTTTTTAGAATTACAGCAAGGACTTGGTGGAACTGTGGCGGAAGTCACAGGCGGATGAACATAGGGGATCTCTAATTAAAAATTAAGTGTTATAAAAAACAAAACAAAACCTAAAGGGTTGCATATGTGTTTGCATGTCAAGTGGTGCTTAGGTGGCAACTCTGGTTTTATGAGCTAAGGTCGGTTCTGGGCTGGCTTGTATGGTGTGAGTCCCGCATATACCAATCTGGCTTAGGACAAGCTGTAGAGAGCTTTAATGGAAACACCAGTAATTTGGAACATGAGGACATTGCCAGGCAGACTTTTACGGTCTGTGTCCTGCAAATTACAAGACGGATTCGGATAGGCTGGAGTGGGCTTTAACGGCAGTCCAGTAGTTGGAAGATAAGGACAGAGCTGAGCAGACTTCTAAGGTCTATGTCCCTGAAACAACAAAGAAAGACCTTGATCAAGTATATAACATCACGATCATTTTTTATTTTAAGCTTTCGAAGGTTGCCCTTCTTCGTCAGATCGGAAATAAGCAAATTTGCTTATTTTCGATCTGACGAAGAAGGGCAACCTTCGAAAGCTAATCAAGAAATGTATTAAGTTATGTCCAATAAAAAAGGTATCATCTTATTTTCTTTTCCATGTTTTATTTTGTTTGATTTCTATTGATAATCTTGAATTGAGAATGAATGAGACTGTTGAGCAGACTGGATGGACCATTCAGGTCTTTATCTACCATCACTTACTATGTTATTATGTTTAACTCAGAAGGACTATTATGCTTGCATGCCACTGCATCACTATTGTACTAGCTTAGATCAACCAGCCTTATGAACAGGTTTAGGTTGGGAACTCCAGGAATTTTTAAAAAGGAACATTTTTGGACAAGTTTCAGTATCTGGGTTACATAAAACTTTGATCCCTTACCCTTCAACGGGATTATGGTCATCTTAAAGCAGCACAGAGCAGAGATCTTGGGTATGATTTGGACGGGGTGGACTTTCCTAAATTGATAAAGACAATTCCAAAGCAGGTTTTTAGTGCCAAATTCCAAGAGAGTCAATACTGAATATTTCATAGAGCATATGTCACAACTATTGAACTCTAGAGTGGGATGGGTGCCTCTTGCACAATGTTCCAAATGTCAGTGTGTGGGTGGTGGGGGGGGGGGGAGGGGGACGACACACTTTTTTTCATTCCTTCTGGAGATGTAATGGTATCCAGACCTTTTGGAGGAAAATTCACAGATATTTGGGAATGTTTTTTGTCACCATATATTCTTTTCCTGGAAGGGAGTTCTTTCAGCCAAATGAGAAGCTTATGGGATTCATGCTAAAGCATCTCATCTCTTTCTCAGTAAGGCCTATGCATTGGAGAAGAAGTGTATACTTAATCATCGGATGCAGGATGTGACCCCCCCTTGTGGTATTGGAAAATAGATTACATATCTTAATGTTATGGGAGGCGTGGGCTGCACTTGATACCCAAATAAGTCAAAAGATTTTTTTGTCCATTTGTAACTGTTATTTACAAGCTATCTTACATAGTTCTTCTGCTCTGCATAGTCAGAACAGTATAACAAGCACTAGTAAATAAACAGGGCAAGAAGTGCGGTGTTAAATAAATTCCGGAGTGCAAAATGATTAGTTTAACGCTTAATGTTGGGCCCTGCCTGGGAGGGGGTTGAGTAGGTAGGGAAGTTCTAAGTAAATTTGTGGCCTGGATTCATAAGAGTGCAGACAACGGGCCATCATAGTTGTATTATGGAGGTCATGGAAGGGGGATGGGTGGTAACAGGGTGTTTACAAAATTAGGATCATAAACTCCTTTTGCCTATTGTGTTTTATAGAACTTTATTCGCTCTTCTGTTCTTGTTTTCTAGTTTTTGCATTGTGATATATTTTTCAGCAGTTGGGGATTAAGGGGGGGTGTCAAAGCTTTATCCTATTTTTTGCCCTGGACATTTTTACAATGTTCCATTATCACAGAAAAACATCCATATCATAAGCCCACTCTAGTCCCACCCCAAACACACCTCAACATGCCCCCTTGAGATTTAGACAAACTGCATAGAAAAACATCTTAAAAATAAGTTTTGAAAATAGTAATTTGGACGTTTTTGTGGGGAAAAAAACATCCAACTGCCACTTTGAGACATTATTTTGGCCATTTTTCTGTTTCAGAAATGAGCCCCTTAATTTTTTTTTCCTTATTCTGTGTTGTGATTGAATGTATATATTGTGCACCTGTGTATAGATTCAGAAAAAGCATTTCCATCCAAAACACTTAGACAACTATGAGGCCTGTTTTACTAAAGTGCAGTAAACATTTGTACAACATGTCACTAAAGTTAGGCACCAGGTGTGTGCATTAGTTATAGAATACCAGCATTTATGTGCATACCTATAACAGCCTCATGCATAAGTGCTAGTTGGGTGCTAAGTGGCATTCTATAACTTTTAGCACGCAACTCACTTAGGGCTAGATTCTATATATCATGCCTTAAAAATCGGTGCTGAAATAAATACGCCTATGTGTATTCTATAAACTATGCTTAAATTTAAGCACAGTTTATAGAATACAACTAAATCTAGGCGTACTTTATAGAATATGCCCAACATCCATTTTCTGCAACTATATTTAGTTGCTGCCATTTATGCCAATGAAAACCCGGTGTAAATGCCAATGCCTAAATTATGCATGGAAATGGATGCCCACAACCCACTCATGACCCACCCACCATGCCCTCTTTTCATATCTTCGTCTTAGAATTTATGGACATCACTTTATAGAATATGTTTAGACATTGTGTGTGTAAATTCTAATGAATGCCAATTAGTATCAATAATTGCTGGTTAAGTTCAATTAAGTTGTGTGTGCAAATCCAGAATACGCCCGGATTTGCATGCATAACTCAAGTCGCACTATATAGAATCCAGGGTTAGTGTGTAAATACTGTATAAGAGGTCGTGCACAGAGATGGGTGCATGGGTAGGGCCCACATCTAGGTGCACACATTTACATCTGCTATTGACGTGACATATGTGGATGCACCTGAAGGCTGAAGCATAAATGCTGACTTATGCTAGTATTCCATAATGGATTCTGGGTGCCCAGCTGCTAACCTTTATAGAATTGCCTCCACTGTGTGTTAGGTGCAGAAATTAATATGTGATAAGTGCAAAATCTATGCAGTAACTTTTGAGGGTGTGGTCAACATTGGGAATGGAGGAGTGGCCTAATGGTTAGTGCAATAGGTTGCAGACCTGGGGAACCAGGTTCAGTTCCCACCGCTGCTTAATGGTTGGCAGTGGGTTAAGACCCTGGGGAACCAGGTTCAATTCTCTCTGCAGCTCTGTGTGACCCTGGGCAAGTCACTTAGCCCTCCATTACCCCAGATACAATATACTACTTAGATTGTGAGCCCATTAGGGACAGTGTCAGTCTAGTATTTATTTATTGGAATTTATTAACTGCCTTTATGAAGAGATTCACCCAAGGTGGTGTACAGCAGGTACAGTTCAACATAAAACTTACAATTTTGTTAACAGCATAACAATAGTAAAATACCCAAGAATAAACTAATTAACTAGTAAACTTGAAAACAGTAAATTTAAACCTAATAGTAGAACTACCGTGAAACAGTATAAAGAATATACACATTTAAGAGCACTGGAATTCAAATACCAGAGATATAATACAATGGGGCTCATTTAGTAACCAGTGGTACTTTGTGTGTCTTAAGTGCTTTGAAAATGAGCCCCATGCATGCATTAGAACATTCAACTAACATAGATATGATGCTAAAGATTTTCTACAATACGGCTTACCGAGGGACCAAGAGCAGATATATGACGGGAACAAGATGCATGGTGCAGAGTTAGTTGGGATAATTTGATGGTTAGCTAAACTCAAGGCAAGTTCTTTGCATAGTTAAGCAAGAGTTTACTAAGCCGCACTAATGCCGACACAGCTCATTCACTTTGAATGGGCTGTGTCGGCATTGCCATACGGCACCCACTAGCACGGCTTAGTAAACAGGGGGATATATGTGTATTCAACATTTTACAAAAGGAATACACATATATGGGGAAAGTTTTATATGCTGAGTTTTAAACCAGCTCAAAGGTACATATACATTTTTTGTCTAAATTTTTGTTTCGGCCAGGGCTTTACACAAGGGATAAAGAAATTCATTCTCCTTAACCCCATGCAGTTTATTTCCATCTCCAAAATGTGCGCTAGCATTTTTAGCATGCGCTAAATGCTACAGATGCCCATACATTCCTATGGGTGTCTCTAGCGCACTTATAGCGTGGCTTAGTGAACAGGGCCCTAAAATTGTGACTTCATTACTTAACTGGTGGCACTTACATATGTAGGTTTGTAAAATGAGGCAGCTACATGTGAAAATTACAAAACTGCCATTTCCACGTGTAAGTGGCGACATCTCCACATAGCAGCTGCCAGGTCTGTGCCCTTCATTTTTTAACATATATATTTGTAAAATGACGGTGTATGCTGGCTAGCATACATGAACTCCAATAGGGACCTTAGAGAAGGCTTTGTTTCAGCAGATCCTCATAAATTGCAGCTATTCATTGCTTATTCTCTGCTGCAGCAAGAGATTGACATAAGCAATGATTAAAGCAACTGCTGTTTTCAAATGCTTTGTGAGAATCTGACATCAATATTGAATGTTCCTGAAGTGTACATAGCAGTAAGCAGTATTTGTACTGCAGCCTATATCCAAGAACGTAGCTTAAATAACAATAAGGCACGATACAGTCTTTCTGCCTTCTTCAGATGGGAAGATAATCATTTATTTATATAGTGAGTGCACAGTCAAGCAATTGTCTTATCAGTAGCTAAATGGAGTGTCTAAAGTCCTCTCTCCAGTGTGGTCAGAGGACACTCCTCAACAATGTGAGTATTTGAATTGCACCAAAACATCCCGGTAAAGCTGAATAGCTGAGCAGAGACCTTGATCTATCTAGAAACAATTTGGGAGGACTTGAAGTCGCAGTGATAGATTGAAGCCAGGTGGATGAGCAGTGGAATCTAAGATTAGGGTCTGGTTTCTAAGTGATGACTTTGCTTCCCGCCAAATGTCCTCATCAGTTACTTCTTGGCATAGTGTACATAGCCATATGGGATTGTATAACGGATGACATATTGCTGGTGGCTTCAGGAATTCATGCAATAAGAGTAGAGACCCTGTTACAATTACCATCCTGAGGTATGGAGATGCATTATTGTCAAATACTGGTAGCCAAGGGAGATTTGTCGATTTGCATTATGCCACTAATGATAGCCACTGTGGAATTAAGTTGTACATCGGCAAGTTTTATGTGGATTGACTGATACATACTGAAGCATTTTAATGCATAGTAACAAGAACAGAGATCCTTAAAGATTCCTAGGCAGCTAACTTAGGGGTAAGGGCATAGTACGCCTTTACAGGAGTCTTTCCTGTGCACTAAGGCCATTTTTACTGTGGCCCTGATTTTCTATTTTTTTCCATTAGCATGCAGCCATTTTGTAAAAATTAACCCAGGAGCATTTACCATCACCTATTTTGTAGGCAGTAAGGGCTCCTGTGTTACCATGCACTAACCCAGTGGTTCCCAAACCTGGACCTGGAGGCTCCCCAGCCAGTCAGATTGGTGTTCCTAGGTCAGCTGCCACCCGGGGCAGATCGCCACTGTGCACCACCTCCCGGCACATCACCTCCAACCCCCCCCCCCCCCCGGCGCATCACCTCGTGGGGGTGCAAGGAGCAGTCGCGCGGCTGTTGGCTCCGCTGGTTCCTTGCTCCGGAACAGGAAGTATCATCAAAGGAAGCAGGGAACCGGTAGAGCTGACAGCCGTGCAGCTGCTCCCTGCACCCCCTTGCAGCATGCACCCGGGACAGACAGCCCCCACTGCCCCGCCCTTGGTACGCCACTGAGGATACCCACAATGAATATTCATGAGAGAGATTTGCATGCAGTGAAGGCAAGTCTCTCTCATGAATATTCATTGTGGGTATCCTGAAAACCTGACTGGCTGGGTTGCCTCTAGGACCAGGTTTAGGAACCACAGCGCTAACCAGTTAGCACACTGTACTGTAGTTAGCGTAAGAATGCCTGCTATCTGCTCCTAACATACCCTAAAACATATTCCAAAAATGTTTTACCACACAGATATTCTAAAATGAATGCATTACACCATTTTTTGCTATGTTAAGTGCGTGTTAGCAAGTGATTAACAAGTCAATCACTGTTGTTAATAGCACTTAACAAGCAATAATGAGCACTAATTGGTGAAAATTAGAATTTACATGCGACCGCACCTCGAATATTGTGTTCAATTCTGGTCACCGCATCTCAAAAAAGATATAGTGGAATTAGAAAAGGTTCAGAGAAGGGCGACGAAAATGATAAAGGGGGTGGAACAACTTTCCTATGAGGAAAGGCTAAAGTGGCTAGGGCTCTTCAGTTTGGAGAAAAGGCAGCTGAGGGGAGATATGATAGAGGTCTAAAAAATAATGAGTGGAGTTGAATGGGTAGATGTGAAGCGTCTGTTTACGCTTTCCAAAAATATTAGGACTAGGGGGCATGCGATGAAGCTACAATGTAGTAAATTTAAAACGAATCGGAGAAATTTTTTCTTCACTCAACGTGTAATTAAACTCTGGAATTCGTTGCCAGAGAATTAGTGGTAAAGGCGGTTAGCTTAGTGGAGCTTAAAAAAGGTTTGGATGGCTTCCTAAAGGAAAAGTCCATAGACCGTTATTAAATTGACTTGAGGAAAATCCACTATTTCTGGGATAAGCAGTATAAAATGTTTTGTACATTTTTGGGATCTTGCCGGGTATTTGTGACCTGGATTGGCCACTGTTGGAAACAGGATGCTGGGCTCAATGGACCTTTGGTCTTTCCCAGTATGGCAATACTTATGTAACTCCTTTAGCGTATTCTGTAACACACTATGCCTAAATTTTAATGTGGGCAGGCAAAAAAAAGACATGGTTATGGGCGGAGAAATAGGCGTTTCATGGGCGTTCCAAAATTTACATGCGTTGATCTAGAATTTGGCCCTCTGTGCCTAAATCTGCATGCCGGGATTTATTCCACGTTTTTGTTGGTGTAAATGGAGACGTGTAGTTTTATGCACTAGGATATCAACTAAGCGTATTCTATTTACCATGCCTAAATGTAGGCGCCGCTTTAGCATATGCTTAGATGGAAATGTTTTCCACACAGATTTTCTTAGTGCCATATATAGAATCTGGCCCTATGTGCATGGATAACTGGCCTAGATCTAGCAGTGACAATCCTCCCCCAGTCCTGTAGGGCCCCTTTTACCAAGCTGCGGCAAAAGGAGGCCACTGCTGGCATCTGCATGTGTTTTACACACACACCGAGGCCCCCTTTTACCGCAGCTGGTAAAAGGGAAGGTCTCCGGCTGGGCAGCAAGTAAAGCACTTGCCGCATGGCCATTTGGGTGGGGGGGAGCCCTTGCCGCCACTCATTGAGGTGGCGGTAAGGGCTCTCGCGCTAACCCGATGGCAACCGGGCAGCACATGACAGTGCCTGATTACCACCGGGTACAGTCTGGCACTACAAAAATAAATGTTTGTAGAGCCGGAAATGATGGCATGGTAAGGGTGGGAAGTACCGCGGGCTGCTGCGGTAGCCTAGCGGTACTTCTGTTATAGCGAGCGGTAAGCTCACATTGGGCTTACTGCCGCTTAGTAAAAGGAGCCCTTAATGCACTCCCTCCCTCCAACAGTTCAAACATTAAAGATCCTGAAGCAGCCACCTGACTCCCATCACCCACTGTCAGCACCACTGACCACATAATTCAGTAATGCCAGAAGGAGGTTGTACTGTTTCTGCTGCTAAAGGAAAAAGACCATCCAGAATCTTTAGTGGAAAAACAGTTTCTCAAAAAATAAGTTTTGGGTTTATTGTTCAAAACTATCCGAATTAAATTTTGGTAATTTTACACCAACAGTTTGGAGTCCAGAATTAGTATACGAGTATAAAATAACCTAATCTATTTAATGTGCAGTGACATAATCATTACTCTTTCTGCTGCAGACATTTTTTTGGTTATATATTAAACACACTTGTTGGTAGGCTCTCAAAAGTAAAAGGGATACTCCACGATATTTAGACAGTGGCAAGCAGTGTGGTTAGCTGCCGCCAGCTGCGCTGACTCTGGATATTCAATGCCAGGCCATTTCCGGTGACCGGCATTAACTTAACCAGCTATGTGAATATTCAGTGCTGACCGGTTAAATTAACAGGGGGCAAAGATGGGACTGCTATTTAGGCGTTCCAATTTGCCTACTAAACGTATCCAGCCAGCACTTGAATATTTGCAGACAGCCAGCTATATCACGCTGAATATTAGTGCTTAACTGGCTAAGAGCTATTTAACCAGCCAAGAGACATTCCTGGCCCGTTAAATAGTGGAGAATATCAGGCCCATGCTATTTTTTTTTAGGGTGAGCAATGCAATGGTGTAGCTAGAGAGCCAATTTTGGGTGGGCATGAGCCCAAAGTGGGTAGACACAAAATTTTCTCTAACCCGTCCTACCTCCACCTCAAAATATAATTACTTTAGCTAATGAGGATCCTCAACCTCTGTCAGCTGAAGACTTCCTCTGAAGGTGGGCAGAACTCCCTTTTACCAAGTTTGGCAGGCAGCAGCAACGTCCCTAAGTGACCGATGCCAACACCCCATGCATGCTTAGTTGGCGCTGGCTCAAGGATGCTGTCACCAACTGCAGAGCTTGGTAGAAGGGCATTTTGGCTGCCTTTGGAGGAGGTCCTCAGCTGGGTATCCCCACCAGCTATATGGCAATATTTTGTAATCATAGTAGCAAAAGTGATGTTTTCAATGAGCCAGCTCTTTTCCATTAATGAAAGAATGGTTTCAGAGAAAGCGTGATGATTAAGTGGTGTGCATGAAATAAGATTAGATTTGGGAAGGATGTCAGGAAGGACAGGGTCGTCTTGGTAAACTGAGGAGGAACTTGAATAGACAAGGTTATGGAAGTGAAGAGATTGCTGATCAGGGAAGAATAAATTGTGGTGTTGAAGATATCAGACTTTGGACAGGAGGGAGAGAATGCATCGTAGTTCAGAGATAGAAAATATAGGGGCCCATTTTTGACCAAGGCTGAGTTGCCTGTGTGTCTAAGAAGCCTAGATTTAGGAACATTTTTTAATGAAAATCTAATTGTCTAGGTTCAGTTGAAAAGTTTTCTAAGCCTAGAAAACCAAAATTTAGCTGCCTAAGGGGCTTTTTACAAAGCTGCAGTAAGCAGTAACACTTGCTTGCCACAACAAAAAATGGCTTAATGTGGGGTACATTGAGGAGTTCCGCAGTAATTTTGGGATGTTTGCGTGCTCCTTATGGGGTGGGTCTGGGGGTGGAGAGTAGGTTTGGGCTTTGCTGCATACTAATCGATTAGCACAAATTTAGCATGAGTCCCTAAAACCTCCAAAATAGGTGGCAGTAGGGGATCAGGCACTAATGTCTATGCAATAACAGGAAAATTAGTATGGTGGCCATTAATGGGAAAAATTGGAAAATCAGCCATTTTATCCCAGTGGTTAAAATGGCCTTAGCGTGTGGGAATGACCCACATAAGGGCACGCTAAGACCACTCTTTACAACTGTTTGGTGCTCAGCCTTGGCTGAAAATTGCTTCTGGATGTCTGCCATTCTACAAAGTATCAGACAACTTACTAAGTGGATTATCTTAAGTTTTGATTTTAGCTGCAGTCTTGGGCTGGTGTTTTCTGTATGTAACAGTCCTGTCAAAGTGGCACCTACTTGAACTGGGCAAGGATTGTGCTTCAGTCTCTAGCTATTCACAAACATGTTAATTTTTTAGAGCTGGGATGGTAGAAACAATTTTTTGAGATGCTTGGCTAAAAGTATCACATTGTCCAGTATTAACTTTCAGAAATTTCTGAGTGTTTCCACATTGTTGAAAGTTCATGCAGCATTAACCAGGATTCAGAACTGACGCTATTGAAATTCTCTTAATTTAGCACAACAGCTTTCAAAGCAGAAAATCTGTTCTATGTCATTGCTACTCTGTTTTCGGCACTTCAAAGTTGAGACAGGAATGGAAATACCACCACACCTTTCCACTTCCATTACTAGAATCCAAAACAAATATGCTGTGCTTTTAATTTAAATGCTAACATTTAGCATGTAAATGCATAGAGATGACAGATTTCTTTGCATTGTCATTTTGAAAGGGCATTTACACTGTCACCATTTATATGTCTGTGTGCTCTGTAGATGTGACAGCTGTGTATAGTATACCACCTCTTTATCACTCCATGCAATAATAACAACTTAAGTACTGTGTGTAATTCTGGTCACTGCATTAAAAAAATGATATAGCAGAATTGGAAAATGTACAGAGAAAGATAGCCAAAATGGTTAAGGGGAATGGAATGACCTTCATATGAGGAAAAGCTAAGGAAATTAGGACTCTTCAGCTTGGAGAAGAAACAGCTGAGGGGAAATATGATAAAGGTCTATAAAATTCTGAGTGGAGTAAAAACGAATCAATCATTTACTCTTTCAAAATGGTATGAAGACTTGGGGACACAGTATGAAGTTACTAAGTAGTATATTTAAAACAAATTTTACAATTACAATAAATTTATATCCCACTGCAAACCATTTCTGAATCAGTGCGGATGAAAAAAATATATAAGAAAGCTAGGCCAACCCTACGAAGTAACAACATTCTGAACAAACATCCAATACAGCAGAATTAAAATAATTCAAATATTAGCTCAAATATATATAGAAAATAAATGTTTTTAGCAACTTATGAAACTTTAGATAACATGAGGTTAGTCTCAAATCAATAGTAAGGGAATTCCAACATTGTGCTGATCTATGGGCAAAACCTATGGCATGAATGAATTTATATTTCACATTCTTCAGGGTAGGAAACTACAATAAAGCATAGTTTCTTGACCAAATTGTAGAAAAGAGTTTTCCATTCAATGCATAGTTAACCTTTGGAACTCATTGCCAGAGGATATGGTAAAAGCAGTTAGTGTGACTGGGTCTAAAAAGGATTTGAATAAATTCCTGGACAAAAAAAGTTCACAAACTATTATTGAGATAGATGTGGGGCAGCAGTTACCACCAGGCTACCGCCGAAGCCCTCCTCAGGGAAATGATCGCATGGCAAGTGTTTAACTTACTGCACGGCCATTTCCATTTTTTAAAAAGTCTTTTACTGTTAGTGGTAAAAGGGGGCCTTGGCGTGTGGCAAACTCGTGCACTGATGCCGCTGCAGAGACCCTTTTACCGCCGTTTGGTAAAAGGGCCCCAAAATTATTTCTTATTTAATGCATCAGAAACAATTACATCCTCACCTGAAAATGAACACCTCCAACCAAACTGTATCAAAAATCAGAGAAATTAGAATGCTACCATTATGATCCACTTACAGTTAAGGAAGGGAGGGAGGAGAATTTTATAAGGAAAGATTTTTGGTTTTGTTTGTTTTGGTTTTTTTGCTGTGTGGCAAATAGTTCTCTGCCCTATTACTATGTGCTGACTTAAGGCTTTCCTTCTGCTGCGAGGGAAAAAAGGGATGATGATGATGAGGGCCACACCAGAGGGCCTCATGGCCCTTGGGTCTCATATTGAAGATCACTGCAATATGACTATTCTTTTGTTCTTATTTATTTACTTATCTTGAAATCAAAGATGTGATGTCCCAAGCAATCACAGCTTAGAGACTACATTTGTGTTCATTGCATTTCCAGTGCATTAATATCTGACATGATTACACCTGGGTCTTTGGCATCATCAACCTCTTCTTCCTCTGCCTTTCTGCCTTTTGATCTTCAAAGATTTGTTTCCAATACCTGCTGACTCACAGACTGTAGGAGATCACTTTTCCACACATGAAAGCAATGTGCCTGGATGAAAGATACTGGAGAAAGTAGCAAATATCAGGCTTTAAGAAAAATGTGGAAAAACAGACGCACTTGTGATGGGATGCAACCCAGACTGGGTATATTTGGTTATCCAAGAGGTCAAATAAGCTAAAACTACAGTATGGCTTTAAATTATAAAACAAAATGATTAAATATTAAATGAGGATGATTACTATGATTGTCTCTTCCTGTTGACAAATCAAATAGTATCTAATGAAGAGACTATGCCTTTAAATGTCCAAAAATTATATAAATATAATATAAAACATGTACTCAATCATACAGTATTCAAATACTTAACTATATAATATAGGTGCTCAGTTATCAATGGTGGTCTCAGCTGATATAGCTCTAAAGTGCTATTGAAGCTGTTGACCCCTCATTCAATCATTGCACCAATAGTGGTTCTTAGGATTATATATACTTAAATGCCACTTATCTGATCTAGGGGCTAGATAACACTTCTGTAGAGCTTCCAAGGATTATGTTTATGTTTATTAATGATTTGATATATCGCCAAATCCTGAGAAATCCCATATCTAAGTGATTTACAACATTTTACAAATACATAAAAAGAAAAGAAAACAGAATGCCATTGAGTGACAGGACAGATCCCAGATACACCAAAAACAGACACACCCAAAACTAACTTTAGAAAACTACAGAGGAAAGCAGAGGCAACTAAAACTTAATAAATAACTGTTGTTGCTGAAAAATTCACCATCACTAACACATATTAAAAGTTATAGTGAAAAGATGGGTCTTGATTTTTTTTTCTTAAAGGATTGAAAGGATTGCTCGGCTCACAAGTCTAGAGGTGTATTATTCCAGAGGCAAGGGAACAGGAAGAAAAAGGCAGAGGATCTCGTAGATTCCCAACGAGCCTGATATAGAGAAGGAAGAAGCAGTCTGTGATCATTGAGAGATTGCAACAGTCGCGAAGGGGAACAAGGAATTGTAAAAGAAGATAGATAATCTGGAATACCATCATTTAAGGCCTTGAACGTTAGCGAGAGAATCTTGAACTGAATACGGGCCCGAATGGGAAGTCAATGCAATTTCAAGAAAAGTGCAGTGACAGAGTCCCGGCGCCTTGCTCTGCACAAAAAAAAAAAAACAAGCAGCCATGTTTTGCAAGGATTGCAACCATTTTAGACAAGATTGAGGGAGCTCTTCATATGCGATATAATCTAGCCGGGTGGTGACAAAAGCATTTTATTTATTTATTTGTTACATTTGTATCACACATTTTCCCACCTATTTGCAGGCTCAATGTGGCTTACATAGTACAGTAGAGGCAATCGCCAATACCGGTATGAACAAATACAAAGTGAGGTTATGGCAGAGTAATGATCAGTGTGATAGACACATTGGGGGTAATAAGGAGGGAGAGTTGGATTATGTCCAGTACGAACTTTTATATTGTTGTGTTGCGGGGTTAAGGCATTTAGGTTGGATCATTGGGGTATGCCTTTTCGAACTGGTTAGTCTTTAGGAGTTTCCGGAAGTTTAGGTGATCGTATGTTGTTTTCACGGTGATTGGTAATGCGTTCCATAGTTGCGTGCATATGTAAGAGAAGCTGGATGCATAGGTTGATTTGTATTTGAGTCCTTTGCAGCTTGGGTGGTGGAGATTTAGGTATGTTCGTGTTGATCTTGTTGTGTTTCTGGTTGGTAGGTCTATGAGGTCTGTCATGTATCCCAGGGCATTGCCCTAGATGATTTTATGAACCAGGGTACAGATTTTGAAAGCAATACGTTCTTTGATTGGGAGCCAGTTTTTCTCATAGAGCTTTGGTGCTTTCGAATCTTGTTTTCCGAATATAAGCCTGGCTGCTGTGTTTTGAGCAGTTTGGAGTTTCTTTATGATTTGTTCTTTATATCTCGCATAGATTCCATTACAGTAGTCTAGATGGCTTAGTACCATGGATTGTACCAAGTTGTGAAATATTTCCCTCGGGAAAAAAGGTTTCACTCATTTGAACTTCCACATTGAGTGGTAAATAATATACAGAGACACCACATCCAAATGATGACTAATGGATGAAAGTTGACTCAAGCTACAAAACCCTGAACGGAGGACTGATGAGATCTGATGGGCAAATGTTAAGAGTCTAAAATGACCTCAAGATATTGGAATGCGTCTACTGACTGAAGCAGCTGAAAAGATTAGAGAATTGGAAGGTACCAGAGAGCAACTGGTACATAAAAACATAGAAATAGCCATACTGGGTCATACCAATGGTCCATCTAGCCCAGTATCCTGTTTCCAACACTGACCAATCCAGGTCACAAGTACCTGGCAGAAGCCCAAATGGTAGCAACATTCCACGCTACCAATCCCAGGGTAAGCAGTGGCTTCCCCATATCTGTCTCAATAGCAGACTATGGACTTTTCCTCCAGGAACTTGTCCAAACCTTTTTAAACCCAGATACGCTAACCATTGTTACTACATCCTCCGGCATAGAGTTCCAGAGCTTAATTATTCATTGAGTGAAAAATTATTTCCTCCTATTTGTTTTAAAGGTATTTCCATGTAACTTAATTGAGTGTCCCCTAGTCTTTGTACTTTTTGAAACAGTAACAAATCGATTCACTTCTACTTGTTTTACACCACTCAGAATTTTGTAGACTTCAAACATATCTCCCCTCAGTAATCTCTTTTTTGAGCTGAAGAGCCCTAACCTCTTTAGCCTTTCCTCATATGAAAGGAGTTCCATCCCATTTATCATTTTCGGTCACTCTTCTTTGAACTTTTTCAAATTCCGCTATGTCTTTTTTGAGATACGATGACCAGACTTAAACGCAGTACTCAAGGTGAGGTCACACTATGGAGTGATACAGAGGCATTATTTGTTACTCTTATTTAAAATCCCTTTCCTAAAAATTACTAGCATCCTGCTTGCTTTTTTGGCCGTCACTGCACACTGGGCAGAAGATTTCAGCATACGACACCTAGATCTTTTTCTTGGGTGCTGACCCCCAAGGTGGACCCTAGCATCAGGTAACTATGATTCGGATATTTCTTCTTAATGTGCATAACTTTGCATTTGACCACATTACATTTCATCTGCCATTTGGATGCCCAGTCTTCCAATTTCCTAAGGTCTTCTTGCAAATTTTCACAGTCCACATGTGTTTTACAACCTTGAATAGCGTTGTGTCATCTGCAAATTTGATCACCTCACTGATTTCCAGATCATTTATAAATATGTTAAATAGCACTGGTCCCAGTATAGATCCCTGTGGCACTCCACTATTCACCCTCTTCAACTGAGAGAAATGGCCATTTAACCATACCCTCTGTTTTCTGTTCAGTAACCAATTCCTAATCTGCAACAGAAAATTGCCTCCTATCCCATGACTCTTACATTTTCTAAGGAGTCTCTCATGAGGAACTTTGTCAAAAGATTTCTGAAAATCTAAATACACTACATCAACCGGCTCACCTTTTTCCACGTTTATTTACGCCTTCAAAGAAATGAAGCAAACTGGTGAAGCAAGACTTCCTTTGGCTGAAACCATGATGACTCTGTCCCATGAAACCATGTTTTGTAATGTTATCCTTGATATTACGTTCCATTATTTTACCTTGCACTGACGTCAGGTTTACCGGCCTGTAATTTCTCGGATCACCTCTTGAACCCTTTTAAAAAACATTGGTGTCATATTGGCCACCCTCCAATCTTCAGGTACTACAGACTATTTTAATGACAGGTTACAGATTACTATTACTAAGTGCAGATCAGCAATTTCATATTTGAGTTCTTTCAGTTCCCTTGGATGCATGCCATCCAGTCAAGGAGATTTACTACTCCTTAATTTGTTGATTTCACTCAGTACGTCTTCCAGGTTCACCGAGATTTCTTTCAGTTCTTCTGCATCAACAGGCTTAAAAACCATTTCTGGTACAGGTAGATCGCTTATGTCTTTTTCTGTAAAGACCGAAGCAAAGAATTAATTCAGTTTCTCCTCTATGGTCTTGTCCTCCCTGAGGGCCCCTTTTGCTCCTTCATGATCTAACATTCTCATTGATTCCCTTGCAGAATTTCTGGTTCTTATGTAGCTGAAAAAGTTGTTACTGTGAGTTTTTGCCTTGCGGCAAGTTTTCTTCATATTCTCTTTTAGCCTTCTTTATCAATGCTTTGCATGTAACTTGCTAGTGCTTATGTTGCTTCTTATTTCCTTCATTTGGGTCCTTTTCCCATTATCTGAAGGACATTCTTTTGGCTGTAATAGCCTCTTTCACTTCACCTTTTAACCATGCTGACTGTTGTTTTCTCTCCTTCCCCCTTTTGTAAATACGTGGAATGCATCTGGTCTGGGCTTCCAAGATGGTATTTTTAAACAATATCCATACCTTATTTAATGTCCTAACCTTTGCAGCTGATTCTTTTAGTTTCTTTTTAACAATTTTCCTCATTAATGTAAATTTTTGACCCTTGCAGCCGCTCCTCTAAGGTTTTTTTTCACTGTTCTTCTCATTTTATCATAGTCTCCTTTTTTAAAGTTAAACGCTAATGTATTTGATTTCCTATGTATACTTACTTCAAAGCCAATATCAAATCCAATCATATTATGATCACTGTTATCAAGCGGCCCCAGCACCATTACCTCCCGCACCAGATCATGCGCTCCACTAAGGACTAGGTCTAGAATTTTTCCTTCTCTCGTCGGCTCCTGTTCTAGCTGCTCCATAAAGCTGTCCTTGATTTCATCAAGGAATCTGACCTCCCTAACGTGCCCCGATGTTACATTTACCCAGTCAATATCGGGGTAATTGAAATCACCCATTATTATTGTGTTGCCCAGTTTGTTTGCAACCCTAATTTCCTTTAACATTTCTGCATCCGTCTGTTCATCCTGGCCAGGCAGACGGTAGTACACTCCTATCACTATCCTTTCCCCCTTTACACATGGAATTTCAATCCACAGTGATTCCAAGAAGTGTTTTGTTTCCTGCAGAATTTTCAATCTATTTGATTCAAGGCTCTCGTTAATATACAATGCTACCCCTCCACCAATTCGATCCACCCTATCACTACGATATAATCTGTACCCTGATATGACAGTGTCCCACTGGTTATCCTCGTTCCACTAGGTCAATAACTCCTGAACTGTAACTGTAATGGAATTCAAACATGCGTGGGATAAACATAAAGGAATCCTGTTTAGAAGGAATGGATCCACAGAATCTTAGCAGTGATTGGGTGGCAACACCGGCAATTGGGAAGCAAAGCCAGTGCTGGGCAGACTTCCACGATCATAACTGAATAGATATGGATGGGCTGAATTGTAAATTTTAAGGGGTTCGATGTTAGCTTCAGAACGTTTAGTACAAGAACAGTGCTGGGCAGACTCTACAGTCTGTGCCCTGAGAATGACAAGAACAAATCAAACTCAGGTATACATATAAAGTATTGCATACCATGTAAAATAAGTTTATCTTGTTGACCAGACTGGATGGACCATACAGGTCTTTATCTGCCGTCATTTACTATGTTACTTGCCTTTACCCCAACATCAGCTTCTGCCACCCACTGCTTGCTCCCTTTTCCATAGCATCAAATAACCCCTGCTGTTTGACTCCTCTTTCCTGGAATTTACTCCCCCTTGTATGCTTTCCCTCTTCCTTCACCAGCTTATATTCACCCACTTCATCAATGGCTTGCCCTCTCCACTGAAGTAGCTAAGAGTTGTGGGAACCCCTACCATGGCAGGCACTGCTTATCTGTGTGGGCTCCTGATGCCCACACAGATGAAACCAAGCACTCCCTGCCTATTATGTTTGTGAGATAACAAGCAGGAAGTGTCAGTTTACTAGATTGGAAATTGTTTATGGTGCTGGCACAGTAGATTGTTGTGGGATGGTCTCCTGCCCCTCCTAACCTGAGTCCTATGCACACCTTAAGGAACAGTGTCTGCCACTTGAGTCCCATTTGTGCAGTAATTTCTTGCTGTTGTGCATGAGAATGGGAGATGGTCTGCTAAAGTTGGAAATCCCCACTCAATGTTAGAGACTTGGCCAATCTGTAGTGGCATAGCAAGGCCGGGGCGGTGGGGGATGGTCCACCCCGGGTGCACGCTGCTGGAGGGTGCAGAGAGCAGCTGCATGCCTGTCGGCTCCGCTGGTTCCCTGCTCCCTCTGCCCCGGAACAGGTTACTTCCTGTTCCGGGGCAGAGGGAGCAGGGAGCCAGTGGAGCCGACAGGCGCGCGGCTGCTCTCTGCACCCTCCAGCAGCTGAATGCACCCGGGGGGGGGGGGCTTGATGCACCGGGGAGGGGGGTGTCATTGTGCTACACACTGGGGGGGGGGGGGACGCCGCTGCGCCCGGGGGGGGTGCACAGCGGCGATCTGCCCCGGATGGCAGCCGACTTAGGAATGCCACTGCCAATCTGTCACCTATAAGAAAGATTCAGGCCCCCCCACCATACTCAAAAGTAAACAGCACTAGAAGCCATTAGCACCTGCATTTACTTGTGCAGAATGTTCAGAGGCCCGGAGCGCTGGAACAAGCGAGTGCTCAGATGAACAACCCAAGTAGTATGCTAATGTAGTCAAGCTCATGTTAATGAGGTTGTTTTGTATTCCTTCCCAATGCTCAGAAAAGAAAGCCGAAAACAAAACTGCATTACCAAAATAACACTAGGTCGGAGCAGGTGTTAGGCTGTTGGAAGAGAGGATTTCTCATGATTCTTATGTTTCTCTCATGAATCTGTCTGCAAAATCTGCCAGTTTTGATTGCTTTTGGAAACAGAAGGAAGCCCATGCAAGCCCTTAAGAGCTGGTCGTGAGAAACACAGACCTAAGCAAAAGCACACATTGATGTCTGTTTCCTACATCTAAATATAAGCGTCCAAGCTAAAAAAAAATTTTTTAACGCTTATATTTAGGCCACAAAAAAAACCAGACGCTAATGTGTGCTTCATGTTCAGGTTTTTACCAGACGCATGTGCACAGAGGCCAAGCTTACCGCAGAACTCTTCTGTGCAAGTGCCAAGCACAATCCTCCCGCCAAACTTCTGCGCTGTTCCGGTGGTATTTTTACGGCACTATTCAGAACAGCACCGGAGTTTTGAGCATCAAGGCCTCAAATACTAATAGCAGTCAAGCAATGACTAGCAAAAGCAAGGGAAATACAAGCACTGGGAAAATATCTGTATGACTTAAGAATAAGCATACTCAGCATCTGGACTCCCTTGGCAGGAACAATGAAAAAAAATGTTTAATCTGAGCCAGAACCAGTTCTGTAGCGAGGGTGGCTGACACCCGGGGTGGGTCGCCGCTGCGCACCCCCCCCCCCGGGTGCAGCACGGCATGCACCCCCCCAGAGCGCATTCTTACTGCCATACGAAAGTGGGGGTGGGCGGGAACGCCAATCCGCCCCAAGTTCACGTCGCTGGGAGCTGCGTCGGCTCCGCTGGTTCCCTGCTCTCTCTGCCCTGGAACAGGAAGTAACCTGTTCCGGGGCAGAGGGAGCAGGGAACCAGCGGAGCCAACAGCCCCCCAGCGGCGTGCACTTGGGGCGGATTGAAGAGTGCTTGAATTCAGTTTAAAGCTAAGTCTTTTTTCTGTTATGCTGAACTGATCCAGGCTATGAGTGAGGCCTGCTTATTTAAAAGCATCGCTATCAGTTAATATATTTTGTTGAGGCTTTTTAAACAATTTAGCCCAGGCTTGACAGAGTTTTTTGCCCAGCGGTTTCTGAGGGCTTTTCTCTGCCATACCAATTCAACACTAATACATTTACGTTGGAGTCAGTTTGCATAGTATTGGTTTACATGGTTTTGCTCCAACGTCACTGCATTTTGTTCTAATAATTATCTGTTACCTACTTAAAAGATGCCATGTAATTCTATTAGGGGTCCTTTTACCAAGCTGCAGTAAAAAAAAGGCCTTGTAATGTAGTGGCTGTTTTTGCCATGCACCAGGGCCCTTTTACTGCAGCAGGTAAAAACCCCCTAAAAAAGACATGGCCATGCGGTAAGACTACTTTTATTGCAAGGTCATGCAGGAGGGAGCACGTACTGTCACCCATTGAGGTAGTGGTAAGGGATCCTGCGGTAACCAGGCAGCCCGATTACCACCGGGTTAGTGCTGTGGAATTGTTTTCTGTAGCGCCAGAAATGGTGTGCGCACGAGGCAGAACTATCGCCGGCATCTGCGTTAGGCCAGTGGTAGTTCCGGGTTGCTGCGCGGCAAACATGTTGCCGCACGGCAACCCTTTAGTAAAAGGCCCCTTAATATCTTTGCACTTCAGTACATCAAGGCAAAGTCTTAACTAACTACTAGATACTAGGTGTGATTGTTGATCAAGATTTACAGTTCCATTCTCTCATATCTACTGTGGTAAAAAAAATAAATGCTTTAATATGCTGAAGCAGATTTGTGTTGTCCTTTCTGTCTTGGATACAAGCCTTTTCTTATCTTAAGTCATGCTTTTATTATTGTCTAGATTACAGTGGTTGTTATGGAACACCTCTCCTTTGACTTAAGTCAAGTCACCTTACACCATGTTCAAGATAAAATTAACAACCTATTATTTCAGAAAGGCTTTTCATTTAGAAATATTAGAAGATGCCATTGATTAAGCTATATCAATAGTTCCTTTCTCAAGGAACTAGGTCCATCAGAAGGTTGTTATTATTATGGCCAGTGGTCTGGACAAAAGAAAGCTGCAGGCAACAAGATGGGTTTCATTAGTTTAGTTCATATATGTATTGCTTAATGTATGTCTCTCTTAGGGCCTCTTTTATCAAGCCCCTCTAGCGGTTCCCACGCAGCAATGCCAACGGGGCCCATTCAAAGTGAATGGGTTTTGTCAGCATTACCACACCGGGATCCACTAGCGCAGCTTGATAAAAGAGGCCCTTAATGTATAATGCAAACATTATATTTAACAAAGGGTAATTATAATTATATATAAAATTTCTTGTCTTGTGTTCAAATCTCTGTCAGGATATGCTCCTGAACATCTGTGTACTCTATTAAGTTGACCTTTATCCATTCTGACTTTCAGATCTAGAGATCGCTGCCTTTTAAGTTTTCCTGTGGCTAAGGAATTTCTTGTCAGAAACATCTGAATAGCTCCTTTTCTTATCAAGCAACATTTAAAAAATGAATGGTCATATTATGGATTTCGGAGGAAACTTTTCTTTTTCAAATGTATTGAAGTTTCTTAATTTTAAGTATTTTTATTTATTTTTATTTGATTTGTTATGAGAGGCATTTTTGATATGACGTCTAAATCTAATTGTGGATGTTTTGTGGAAAAGTCCAAAAACCAGTAGTGAACACGGCCATTTTCACACCATAAAAACGTCTAACTTTTTGTTTCGAAAATGAGCCATTTGCTAGATGTTTTAGTGCTCAGTGTGTCTATATTTTAGGACCATTTTTGAAAAAAAAAAAAAAAGTTTGAGGGAAAAACACACAAAAACAAGCCGTTGGGATGAATTGGGGGGGGGGGGGGGAGAGGCGAGGGGCAGCATTCTTAATAGACTGGCCAAACAGACATCCCAACAGAGCAGTGGATCACAGCAGTAGACTTCACATAAAAGGTCCCAGCTACACATCTCACCATTACTCCCTTATATTGTATGGTGAGCCCTCCAAAAATCTACTGTACCCAACTGTACATCACTACAATAGCCCTTACGTCTGCAAGTGTCATCTATATGTAGGTACAGTATTTTTTTTGTGAGTTTTGGAGGGCTCACACGTTCCACCACAAATGTACCAGTTAGAGTGGTATATGGGCCTGGGTTAGCACACACTAAAAACGTTAGCACGCCTACAGCATGGCTTAGTAAACAGGGCCCTTGTTTTTCTAAAGGGTCAATCCCCTTCTTTTATCTATAACATAATAGAACCCCATAGAGTGTCACCAGCAAAAAAAGTTAAAAGTGCCAAACAAACTATAAATTCAGTGCAGGCACTATACGTATACCTAAATCATATCCAAAGGTTTAAAAAATGAATAAAAATGTATTCAGGGACTCACTAAATTTTGAAAGCTGTCTCCCACTTCTGTCCAGTACTGCTTAGCTTGATAGTAGTTGAAAACTCCAATCCTTCCCACTGGCAGGGTGATTGACAGATCATCTAATGCTTAGCAATGCTGGCAACACTTAAAACATGAAAAAAAAATGTGCCTAAAAAAATAAAGGGGGTTGATCAAGCAGTGTTAGGGCCTTTGCATGGGCATTAAGGCCTTAACACATGGTAAATGCTAAGAAGCCCATTTTATACCTATGGGCTTTTTAGCAATTAGCATGTGTTAATTCCCTTAATGTACATTAAGGCCCTAATGCCCATGCAAAGGACCTAATGCTGCTTGATGAATTTTCCCCTAAATCCTTTAAAACAAAATAGGGGGTATCCCATAAATACAATTCCAAAAAAACAAATCATGTTTATACAAACTCTTACATACACAAAATATATTAAAAATATATAATAAGAACTGCATAACAATTGTGTAAGATGCAGTGCATTTTTTCTAGCAAAAAAAGTGCCGGTACTCAAATGCCTGGCCATCCTTCAGGGATGGGGTAATCACTGAGGAACCCACACCACAATAGCTAGGACCCCTGCAACCAGTCACAGAATCTATGACAAGGTAGAATTGGTGTGTAGAGCCTGAGCTCCCTCATTAAAATTTGGGGACCATGGGTCAATTTTAGCAGACAATGGAAAAGGTGTTGGTATTCAGTACCCCCAAGTACCCCCTCAAAAAAAGCCCTGGTAAGATGACTCATTACTCTGTAAGTCAGGTAGGTGTCCTAGCTCAATGCTTCTCAATTCACTGCCTGCTTGGTATGCAAATCTCTTTCATGCATATTTGTTGTAGATATCCTGAAAACCTGACTGGCTGGGTTGAGAAGCACTGTCCTAGCTAACAAACGAGCTCTAAAGAGGGCTCACATCAAACAAAATACTTTTGAAATGCTTTTAAAGTTGTTGGCTGTACCCTCTTGATGACAGACCAACTCTAAACCATATGAAAAACAGAAACATACAAAAAAAATTCAATACATTACAAAATACAATTCAGCTCATTCTGCTGCACTGTATTTAACTAAAAAAAAAATCAATTTCTATTCTTCTTTAATAAGAGTATGGTCAATGTTGCCTCCTCACCAAGAGGGAATGGCCACCTTAAGAATGTAAACTTTTAAATCCTCAAAAACAGAATTTTCCAAAACACAGTGCTCTACCATTTGTGGTTTGGTGATCCTCTTTTTAATAAAAAAATTTATGTTCTGCTAAACAGTTTTTCAAATTCCTCTTCATTGTACCCACATATGGTTTCTGTCATGGACATTAATTCACAAAGGTCACCCCACTGGCGTTCTACTTGGAGAATTGTTCTAACTTCACTTTCTTCCTAGTTACTGGCAATGTTCCTTCTAGGGTCTAAGTTGACGTGTAATGGAAAATATTTGCTCATTATTACCCTGTGAGCACTTCTTACACATACATAGACATGCACAGATGTATACATGCACATATATTCATAAACATTCACAGTGAGATTGGAAAGAATTCCATGAGCCATGCTCTGCATGCTTTCCCTACTTGTTCATCTGTAATTTAACTATGGGGCCCTTTTACTAAGCGTGTGATAAAAGGGGCCCTGCATTAGTGGCGGCGGCCATTTTTGCTGTGTGACAGGGCCCCTTTTGCCACAGTGGGTAAAAAGGCTGAAAAAAGAAATGGCCGTGCAGTAAGTTTGCACTTGCCATGAGGCCATTTTGGGAGGGGGGAGTACTTACTACCACCCACTGAGGTGGCGGTAAGGACTCCTGTGCTAACCCAGTGGCAACGCTGCCAAATTAGCACCGGCTAATCCCCTGCAGAAATATTTTTAAAATATTTCTGCTAGCACCAGAAATGGTGGTGGATGCTTGGAATGCCCTCCCGCGGGAGGTGGTGGAGAAGAAAACGGTAACGGAATTCAAACATGCGTGGGATATACATAAAGGAATCCTGTGCAGAAGGAATGGATCCTCAGAAGCTTAGCCGAAATTGGGTGGTGGAGCCGGTGGGGGGAAGAGGGGTTGGTGGTGGGGAGGCGAAGATAGTGGTGGGCAGACTTATACGGTCTGTGCCAGATCTGGTGGTGGGAGGCGGGACTGGTGGTTGGGAGGCGGGGAATAGTGCTGGGCAGACTTATACGGTCTGTGTCAGAGCCGGTGGTGGGAGGCGGGACTGGTGGTTGGGAGGAGGGGATAGTGCTGGGCAGACTTATACGGTCTGTGCCCTGAAAAAGACAGGTACAAATCAAGGTAAGGTATACACATGAGTTTATCTTGTTGGGCAGACTGGATGGACCGTGCGGGTCTTTTTCTGCCGTCATCTACTATGTTACTATGCTCTGAGGGGGTGGAACTACAGCCGGTACCTGCATTGGATCAGCTGTAGTTCCGGGTTGCCACGCTGCAACCCTTTAGTAAAAGGGCCCCTATACGTTTATAGCTACTCTGAATTTTACTCAGCTACTGGATTTTTACCGCAGCTTAGAGAGAACATTTAGAGGGAACATTGTTCCCCCCCCCCCCCTCCAATATGAGCTCCACTCTTTAAAAAATTAAAAAAGGACAGTAGGGGCACTTTTAGGGAAGGACTCTTTCACTGTCTACCAGCTGTCTCCCCCAGTACATCTGTTACTGATGGTATTATACACACAGTATACACTCCAGGGAATAAGTACAAAAAAAAGTTAAAATAATGCATGTCAGAATAATACAACTTATTAAACAGAATAGTATTTGCAGTATTCTGGAAACATATGCAGATACTTTAATACTTGGCTCTCAGTCAGTCGTAGCTCCTCAGTCCAGCATCTTCCTGTTAGCCATGTGAATAGTGATGTTCAGCAGTACTGTAACAGAAATCCTGAGGTAACTGGCAACCATAAAATGATTTACCTACCAATGCTTTTGGTAGGGTGCCAAATGACTACCAGGCTTCAGCTCTGCTAGCCTTTAGTTATGATCAGTTACCAAATATTAGGTGCCTAATGGTTAGAGCAGCATGCTGAGAACCAGGGAAACCAGGGTTCAAATCGTGCTCTACTACTTGGACAAGTCACTTACTTTTCTACTGCCTCAGGTACAAAACTTAAATTGTAAAGCAGAGGTGTTCAGTGTCGCAGCCCAGTTGGGTTTTCAGGATTTCCAAAATGAATATGCATGAAATTCTGAAAACCCAACTGGGTTGCAGCCTTCAAGGACTGCCATTGAGCACCCCCTGTTATAAAGTCTCCAGGGACAGGAAAATACCTACTGAACCAGAATGTAAGTTGCGTAAATCCAAATCTAAGATTCAATACCAGGCATACTGTGAAGTAATAAAAAAACATTACAAATGTCACTCAGGACCTACAGAGCAATTCTACCATACCACAATTATAGTAACTTCCTCTAGTCACAGAGTGAGAGCCTATCTAGGAAATGGCAGCACCATAAACACTGCAGTGGGCACTGGTACATCAATATGTTATGTTATGTTATGTTAGCACTTATCTCTCGTCAACTTTCTCACAATGAGATTCAACGCCAGTTACATCAATTAAAAATAGAGGCTGACTCAGTTAACAGGAATTACAAAAGAAATAAAATACACAATTAAAATAAAAATCATAACCTCCCAGGCCTAGCAAATGAATACATTTTCAAAGCTTTTCAAAATAAAAAATAACTTTTCATAGATCGTAACTCCAAAGGAAAATGATTCTAATAGTGAACTACTGCAAAGAAAAAAGATTGAGAAAATGCAGCTTTAAACCATATACTTTTGGTTGAAGGAAAAGCTAACAATGGACCGTTGCATCTCCTAGAGGATGTCCTAAATTTTAACAAATTCACCAACTGAGATCCGCCTTCAGGGCATGTATCATCAAAAAATATGAACACCAATTGTACAGGCAACCAATGCAGTGTGCCTAACAGAGGAGTTACATGATCCATCTGAGTTTTCTGGAATATTAGCCTAGCAGCTGAATTCATTTGGATTCTAGAAAATCTAGAAATCATTTGGATTTTTTAAAGTTGCTTAGAAGACAAGCCCAAATATAATGAATTTCCATAATGTGATAATGATAAAATTGCTAATTGTATAATTCTAAAATGATCCTGTAAGTGATAAGATCTCAACAGATGTAATTGTTTCAATTTAAAATAATCTCTTCTAATCAAGCCATTAATCTGTGCCTCTATCGTCAATGAAGAATCCAGGATCATTCCCAGGACCTTAGAAGTTCTCTCTACAATACATCTATTGGAAAACTAAACAAGCCAGATTAGTACAGATCAATTCTGCATAGACAGTCAATGCTAACAGAAAACCATGTCTCTTTCACACATGCAAAGCACTCAGTATAGAATAAGTAACCACAAAATAAACAATAGAAATATGTACACAAGAACTAAACTGACCCTCCAAGAAGCCAGAGAAAGAGTGATGGATGTTCCCATATACTGGGCAAAATATAAAGAAAGCAGAAGGACATTTCAAAAACTGACATATTCTCACTAAGGGCTTCTTTTATAAAGCTAAACTAGTCATTCCTGTGCAGTAAATGAAAGGAAGCCCGTTCAATTCCTATGGGCTTCCTCTCATTTATCACGTGGGAATTACTAGTGTGGCTTTGTAAAAGAGGCCCTAAATTACATATTAACAAATACAAATGAAACAAAAAATGGAAAAGAAGATATCATTTTATTGGACTAACTTATTACATTTTTCAGTCAGCTTTCAGAGGCCAAAACCTCCTTCCTCAGGTTAGGACAGTATACTGCTGTTATGTTATTCTGTCCTGACCTGAACAGGGAGGTTTTGGTCTTCAAAAGTTAGTCAAAATGTATTAAATTTAGTCCTATAAAGATATCATCTTATTTCCATTTTATATTTATATTTATTAACCTATATTACACTACTTTGTCTTAAACTAAAAATAAAAGTCTTCTTTCTACCTTTGCTGTCCAGCCATTTACTTTTTCTAACTGTTTTGGTCCCAATATCTGGTTTGTGCTTTCCTCCATCTTCTCTTAATTCTCTTGCCAGGATTTCCTTCCATTTGTCAATTTTCTCTCTCATCCTTTTCTTTTCAGCTTTCTTCAATTTATTTTACAGGATCTAACTACAGCTTTCCATCTCTTTCCCTCACCCTGGCTCTCCTATTTTGCTTCCTCTTATTCCCCAGTTTTTCACTACTTCTATTCTCTTTCTCTCCCCTCTTTTATCCAGCATCTGCCCTCTTTCTTTACCCCTTTTCATCCAGCATCCACCCTCTTTCTTTCCTTCTCTTCCATCTAACATCTGCCCCTCTCTCTCTCTCTCTCTCTCTCTCGCTCTCTCTTTGCATCCAGCATCTCCCCCCTTCTAGCAGTATCTCCCTCCTCTGTCCCCCCCCAACACCCCAGCTGCTGTTGCTTTTTCTTCTGCATACAAGCAGGCAGTAGCAGCAGCAGCAGCAAAACAGCACCAATCAGTCACATGACTGCAGCCTCTGTAAGCATGGCTGCCGTCTGTGCCCTGGAACCGAAAGGTAAAGTTGAAAGGAGCAGGAACAGAAGCTGCACCATGGAGACTGGCAGACTGTGGAACTGAGAGTGATTGGTGCTGTTTTGCCACTGCTGCTGCTTCTAGTACAGGGGTGGCAGTGGGAGGGAGGTGGGGGAAGGTCCTGGTGACTTTGTTGCACGGCAGTCCAGAACTGCCGTGCAGCATTAAAAAAAATGTCATGTGGTCACACAGCTTACAGGGAATAGTGGTTACTGGGTGAAAAAAACCCAGTTTACATTATACATTTACAAAAAGAACAATGCCTACACATAAAGGGGTCAATTCTATTAAGGGTTATCCAAATTTAAATGTTAAAATGGAGAGTATTGAGCATGAATTGTATAACGGCATCTCCCTCCTGAACTGTTCTCTGAGTCTGAGTCTGACGTCGTGCATGCAACAGAAGAACGAAGACTTTTTTTCACTGCAGGACGACGAGGACATCGGCTGGCAGGGATTGGGGTCCCCCGCTATCAAAACTGAAGGTAGTCGACGGCGGGAGAGAGGGTCATCGGGAGAGGGGTCCAGGAGGAAATCTATGGGGGCCCAGGCCCCCTCAGGCCCCACGTAGCTAAGCCACTGGAACATATAGTAAGAGAGTAAAAGGAGTTAGAAAATAAGGTGACTAAAGAAAGTTGCACATGAGGTCAGAGAGATGATTAAATGTTATCTCGGCTAGACTAAGAGTGGCTGTTTGTTGATTGGGGGACAAGCTGGAGTAATTTAAGTTGGTAGGAGAATGGAAGGTGGGGGGGGGGGGGCTATGCTTGAGTGGTGACGAGTCCCAGTTCCAAGTGTTATTTGGTCAGCCTCTAGATTGGAACTTATGTTTAGGACAAAAGATTCTTTAGAAGATAACATGAAAAAAAAAAAAAAAAGCAGTTGCTTTCGGAAAGTTGTAATCAGAGCTATCATAACAAAGTACCAACAGGCTCCCATTAACCATCCTGATCAGGGGCTCTCTGACTTCAGTAAATATTTGCTCTGAATAAAGATTAGCAAAGCTACTCAGCAACTTGTGATTTCACCTGAGTCTGTTCACTTCCAATCGATGTTCTTCATGGATCAAAGGGCAGGAGTTAATAGATAGGAAAGGAAAACATTCAAAGAGGTTGCGGCCTATTCATTTAATCTCAATAACCCTTTTTTGGCATAGGGAACTGAAGAAAAGCATATAAACAGAAATTCAATAAAGGGACCTCCAGTGTCATGATGGCATGCCCAAAATGGTGCACCCAAATGCGCACAGGTATACATGTAAAGGGTATGCTACTGTTAGTGTCTCTTACAGAATAGGCCCCTTTAAGGTGCCAATCTGTGCCAAAGTTCCCTATAAGATGCAAAGCGCAGAAAAAAAAGAGGTCCAGTTGCTGCAATTCAATTGTATCACAAACACAAAGCAGCAATGATGAGCTAGAAGCTATTTATTAAAATCCATTAATAATTCAGAAACAACCTTATGATAAGTGGGAATATTAAATCCAAAACACTTTTATACTAGTCCATCAGCCTAACATGTTTCGGCGCATAGTGCCTGCTTCAGGGGCTGAATTTTAAGGTGTAAATTGGACAGACGCTCCGCTTAGGCAGCTGCCTAAAGCACTAATTAGGTTGCACTCCTAGGGATAAGGGATAAGGAAATTATAAATCAAGTTCAAATACTAAAAAACCATCTTGGGGCTTCAGCTCTAAATTAGGGTCTGGAGACGCCTTTGAGTGCAACCTTATAAGTGCTATAGGCAGATGCCTAGGTGGAGTGTCTGTCCAATTTGCACTTCAAAATTCTGCCCCTAAAGTAGAGAATGTCATGAGGACGGGGACCCATGGTAACCGCAGGGACAGGACAGGGACAGAGATTGCAGGGACAGGGCGGGGTCAGGGACAGAGCCCATGTCATTCTCTACTTTGAAGGCTGTTAATGAATTGGACAGTTATTTATGTTTGAGTGATGCAGACGACGATGATTTTATTTTTTTGGCTAAACAAGCAAACGTGCTGGCCACAACTGGCAAATTGTGCTACTAGCACATCTTCGATTGCAGAAAGGATTGTGGAAGACAGGAGAGCTAGACTGAATCCTGAGATTGTTGGTGACTTATTCTTCATCCACAGATTAAAAAATCATAACAGTGCTTCTTAGGGCATATTTCTCCCCCACTAGGGCATATAGAACAGGTTGTATTTTGTACCTCTGGACATTTTAACAGGGTGGATTAGGATTCCTTGGGGTACTGGAAGTCAGCTATTGCTGGGGTTGGAAGGATAGAGGGTGGTGGGGGTTATTATATTTGCTCGTTGTTATTCTTTTTATTCTTTTTGTGATTTATAAACAACATTTTCAACGACTATTGTGCCTTTTTATACTTTATTAAAAAGATTTAAATATAAAATCATGTGTTTGAGGCTTCTGCAGATAAGGACAGAGCCCGCGGGGATGGGGACAAACTTTGTCCCCATGTTATTCTCTACCCTGGAGCATGTACCAAAACATGTTAGGCTGATAGACTAGTATAAAAGTGTTTTGGACTTAATATTCCCACTTATTATAAGGTTGTTTCTGAGTTATTAAAGGTTATCAATAGAAATCAAACAAAATAAAACATGGAAAATAAAATAAAATGATACCTTTTTTATTGGACATAACTTAATACATTTCTTGATTAGCTTTCGACGGTTGCCCTTCTTCTTCAGATCGGAAATAAGCAAATGTTATTTCCGATCTGAGGAAGAAGGGCAACCTTCGAAAGCTGATCAAGAAATGTATTAAGTTATTTCCAATAAAAAAGGTATCATCTTATTTTCTTTTCCATGTTTTATTTTGTTTGATTTCTATTGATAACCTTTAAGAGTGGACTAACACGGCTACCACACCTCTCTACTTGAGTTATTAAAGGATTTTAATAAACAACTATTGGCTCATCATTGCTCCAAACTTCTCTATAGATAGTTCACAAGACTGGAAGAAGCCAGCCACAAGCTCAAAAATGAATCAACAACAATGTATTATGTGGACACAATGAACCCAACACGGTCCATGTTTCGACTCACAAAGCCTTCATCAGGGGTTCTTGTTAAATCAACAAAAAGAGCATAAAAATGGATAGTATGTAAAACATTAGCGCTTGACTCCGTGAGTCAGCAATACAAGCCGCAGAAGAACCTGACCTCTGTAAGAAAAGAAAAACATATAAAAACGAAAATTACCAGCAAAGACCAAAACATCTAATCATACAGAAAATACAATATAAAATAATAATTATGTTGTATTTTCTGTATGATTAGATGTTTTAGTCTTTGCTGGTAATGTTTGTTGTTATATGTTTTTCTTTTCTTAAGTTAACTCCTGATGAAGGCCTTTGGAGCTGAAACAGTCTGTGTAGAGTCAACGTGACTGGGCCTTGTTCTATTAAATAAACTTTTTTGACCTGTGGTCTCTTCATACATCATTTCCTTCCACTCTCTTGGCTGTTTCCTAGGGGTGTATTGTTACACATATACACCAATATTTACACGGCTTATGCACCGATATCACAGATGCAAGGACATTCATAAAATGGTGTCTGTTCTTTGAATGCCACAATTCAGAACCAAGAACACCCTTCTGTTAGCCAGGTTCTTTATTCCGTAGCTCAGGAAGCTGCTCCCGGAGCCTGGTCGCAGGAGAGTCTTTGTCAAGATGCATAGGACCTGGCAGAGACTGCAGAGAGGCTGCCATCTCCAGAGAGGTAAACACATGTAAAAGTGTAGAGCAGGAAGAATGAGTGAAGATGGAAAATATACAAGGAAAAACACACATAAAAAACTATACATGCATGCAAGCTAATGCCACACAGGTTGCAATACCATAGGGGCCAGTGAAATGTCACCAACACCAAATCCTTGAAGAAAATGAAATGGATCACTTCAGATATGCACAGTGGCAAAGAAAGGCAGAAAGAGGGGTCAGAACCTATGTGAACAGGGTGCATGTGACCCAGTTACACACTACAAGGTCAAATCCAAAGTCAACGACCCTGACACACATACATGCATGGAGTTATGCCACTTATGCTCTCTGAGCACACCACCCGAACTCTCATCCATGCTCTCATTACCTCTCGCCTTGACTACTGCAACCTACTCCTCACTGGCCTCCCACTAAACCACCTATCCCCCCTTCAATCCGTTCAGAACTCTGCTGCACTTCTTATATTCCGCCTGAACCGATATACTCATATCACCCCTCTCCTCAGGTCACTTCACTGGCTTCCAATCAGATACTGCATACAGTTCAAGCTTCTCCTTCTTACCTACAAATGCACTCAATCTGCAGCCCCTCATTACCTCTCTACCCTCATCTCCCCTTACGTTCCCGCCCGAAACCTCCACTCACAGGACAAATCCCTCCTCTCAGTACCCTTCTCCACCACCACCAACTCCAGGCTCCGCCCATTCTGCCTCATCTCACCCTATGCCTAGAACAAACTTCCTGAGCCCCTACGCCAAGCCCCCTCCCTACCCATCTTCAAATCATTGCTCAAAGCCCACCTCTTCAATGTTGCTTTCGGCACCTAACCTTTATAACTTTCAAGAAATCTAGACTGCCCCAATTTGACTGCCCCTACTTGACTGACTGTACATTTGTCCATTAGATTATAAGCTCTTTGAGCAGGGACTGTCCTTCTGTGTTAAATTGTACAGCGCTGCGTAACCCTAGTAGAGCTTTAGAAATGTTAAATAGTAGTAGTAGTAGTAGTAGTTATGTGGATACAGTGACATCATGGAACCATGAAGCACAGCTGATGTCTGCCATTTCATTAGTCCTCTAGGCAGCACCATGGCCAGCCATCCCTCTAAATCCTCCAGAGAATAGGAACTAGTACATGTCCTGTGCCACAGGGAAGACTAATGTGTGGGGGCAAGGAGAGGCAACAAGATGGGGTGGGGGGGGGGAGAGATAAACATGAGGGGAGGGTCAGTAGCTACCAGCATGCAGGTCAGAGTAGGTGGCATGACCAGGAGGTTGAGCAGGGCTGGGGATGGTTGAGGCCTGCAAGGGACAGTAGCACCCAAATCTAAACCATAGGTCCTGCCTATCAAACCAACTCTAAAAAGCAGAAACACATTTTATGAGCATTGTAATGGCATGTATGTGTGTGTGCCCCACATAAGTGCTGAGTGTAACAAAACTCATCTTGGTGTACCAGCAAGCAACAGGCATCAAATGTACATGGTAGGTTTGGAGGGGAGAACCATAGCTCTGCCTTCCTCCAGTTCTGCAAATGTCTAATATAAGGATTGGCAGCAACCACCCATGTATACCACAACACCCTCTGCCCCCACCATCATGTATGTGACTTACATTGGGGCCATATAAGGGCACACAAACCAGTGGGAGGTGGACCATAAGAAGTTGGATAGTAGCATATCACTTTGGCTTATGTATGGCCCATTGACCAGCCCACTACCGGTATCTGTGTGCCACATGTGCCAATGAAAGCCCAGTAGACTGCACTAGTAGGCAAAGAGCAGACACAGGCTTGGGTGGGAGCATTTCTTGTCTATTCTCAGAGGGCCAGATCATGTCTCTGCATGGACCCCTGTGTGGAAAGTCTCTCAACCACTCCCCGATCTCTCCCTACACTGATAGAAGAGTTGAAGAAAAGGGCCAAGTACTTGCAGCAGTGAGAGTGAAAGGCCTTTTTGTTCCTGTAGATAGCCTCTTTGGCTGCAGGTGGTCTGATGGGTACATATGTACAAGGACTGAGGGGAATTGTGATGCCCTACAGATCTCAGTCATAGGTTCCTGTGCTGGTGATGTCTGTCCCTCCTCCTATGTCCCCATCCTGTGGCTCCAGTTCTTCAGGGAGTGGTACTCTGTGTTTAGTGCAAGATTGTGCAGGATGCAACAGGCCATGACTTTTCAGGTTTCTAGAGCAGCTGCCCTCTGGATCTATATAGGCACCAGAATCATGTATATATATTCTAACTGTTTTTTAAGAAGCTATTTTTATTTATAATTTGAATTTTTATTGTTTGCTTTTAATTTATGTGTCTTGCTGTATGATGGATTATTGTTTATTATTTTAACATTAGCTTGTTTTGTTTTTAATTTTTATACTTTTTAATGTTATTGTTTCTACTTTTGAATTATTAACCACTTTTATGTTCCTTTACTAAACGTGAAATATATATATAAAATTACATGCGATGAATATAAAAAATGACAGAATAAATATAGAATAATGAAAGGTCAATAACTAGTAAAAAGCAAAATATTACAGGCATAAAAACATACTTGGCCAAGTAAGAGCATAACTATATAATACAGTATAATGAAATCTGTTAAATAATAATAAACAAAGTTTACATAGATAGAACATACTTTACTACATAATTAAATATAAAAAATCTAAAAAAAACCCATGTGTTATATTTCTAACAAGTATATACTGCAATATAAAGTCAATATAAAGTCAGTACAGTTCTTAACAGTGGCAACGCTGTGTGAGTGAGTCATCTATACATGAACATTTAAACTTGCTTTGGTAAGCCGGGAAACATTTTTCCTGCTAACTGTGAGGCAACAGTATTTCATTTTAATCAATAGTTCTGTATAATATTCCTGTTTGTTCATTTGATATCTTTGTAGCATACACTTGTTAGAAATATAACAGATTTTTAAAAAGATTTTTTTATATTTAATTATGCAGTAGATTACGTTTTATCTATGTAAACTTTGTTTATTATTATTTAACAAATGTCATTTTACTGTATTATGTAGTTATGTTCTTGCCTGGCCAAGTATGTTTTTATGCATATAATATTTTGCTTTTTACTACTTATTGAACATTCATTATTCTATACTTATTGTATGTCATTTTTATATTCATCGCATGCAATTTTATATATTTACTAGTAAAAAAGGCCCGTTTCAGAAACAAATGAAACAGGCGCTAGCCAGGTTTTCCTCGTAGTGTGTATGTTAGAGTGAGTGTGTGTGTGAGAGAGAGAGAGTGACTGTGCGATTGTGAGAGAGAGATTGAGTGCTTGTGTATCTGTGAGTGAGTTTGTGTGTTTCAGAATGAGTATGTGCGAGTGCGTATGTTGGACACAGTGAGTGAGAGAGACAGAGTTTTCCGAGAGCTACAGTGTGTTTGACAGAGTGAGAGTCTGGTTTTCTCCATCCCCCCCCCCCCCATCCTACTTTTGCCTTTTGTTGGCCCCCCTCCGTTTCGTCCCTCTTTCACCCTCTCCTGGCTTCCCCCTCCCCCCTCTGTCCCTTCCCCACCTCTACTGAGTGAGTGTGAGCCCCTCCCCTCTCGCAGGGCCCCCACCCCCATCTCTCTGGTATGAGGAGCCCCTCCCTCTGTTAAGCGGTTCTGTCTTCCTTCCCTAATGTCCTCCTCCTCCATGTCAGCATTCTGTCTTCCTTCCCTGATTTCCTCCTCCTCCATGCCAGCATACCCTCCCAGCCTGAGTTGACCCTGTTGCTGTGAGGTTAGGTTTTGTGTGCTGATGTCGGTTACTGAGGGTGGCTCCGGGATCTCGGTGCAAGTTCTGTATGTGTGACGCTCTCTGTACCGCCCCGCCGTCGACCTCATCGCTTACCGAGGGGGGCTCGGGGATCTCCGTCCAAGTTGTGTATGTTCGACGCTGTTTGTACCGCCCCGCCATCGACGTAATCGTGTGGTGACGTGAGGGCAGAGTTACACGTCCCTCACTGGTTTGTAGTTTTTTTTGGCTTCGCCGCTACTTCTTGGCGCTGACTGCAGTTATTTGTTCCTTCCCTGACTTATTCCGCCTCTATGGCTGGTTGCTGTTTGTTGGGGGGGGGGGGGGGTTGTGATTTGTGCCTGGGAAAACCGAGGAGGGCAGCAGGATGTCCCTCGAAGTCGTCGATCGGCTGAAGGAGCAGGTGCAGCAGGCAGCATGCATGAGCAGCAGCGCTTCTTCGTCTGCGTTGGTAGCAGTGTGTAGTGATTCGTAGGCAGGTGGAGGAGTAGGGAAACACGCGCGTGTTTCCCTACTCCTCCCCCTGCGTGTGTCTCTGGTTGCTGGGGGGATTTGTGGGTGGGTGGGTGGGTTGTTGAGGGGTGGCGACTTAAGGGGGTGGGGGGCATTGTGAAGGGTGGATAGTTGTGATGCAATTTTAGGCTTTGCTTTTTTGATTCGTTGAGTGTGTTTGCTCCTCCCTCGACGTCATCACGTTTGACGCGTGGGCAGGGCAGACACTCATGGAGCAAAAAGCAGTCTCTGCCGCCTCACTTTAGAATGTTGGGAAAGTGAGGCTTCATTAGAATGTTGGAGGTGCATTTTATATAGAGAGATATTTTTTGATAGACCCCCGATGCAGGCGCTTGGTCGCCAAAACACGGCCCTTGTCGGGTCCCTCCAATAAAAGAATCTTTTGTCCCGTTCCTGAAGGTCCACTTGTGCTTTTTTGTTTGCTTTGTTTTCTTGTTGTACTTGGAACCTTCTCTTTTCCTTTTCTCAGCATAACTGCAGCCAGAATCAGGGGCCCTTTTATTAAGCCGCGGCAAAAAGTGGCATGCTGCAGTGCGAACACATCTTTTGGGTGTGCACTAGACCTGTTTTTCCTGAGTCTTGGAAAAAGGGCCTTTTCTAAGGGGCCGGAAAGTGTGTGGCAAAATATAAACCAGCGTATGTTCATTTTCGGCCTGAGACCTTACCGCCACCCATTGAGTAGCATTAACGTCTCATGCGCAACCCAGGCAGTAGGAGTGCATTGTACATCAGCTGCCATTTATTGCTGGGTAAGTACCACACAGTAGAAAATAGAAAATATTTTCAACCAGTGACGATCCTAGGTCGGCTGCCACCCGGGTGCAGCACGACTCCCCCTGGCGCATCCACCCCCCCCCCCCCCGGTGCATTTTTGGCTGCTGGGAGCAGCCGTGTGGCTCTCGGTTCCGCTGGCTCCCTGCTCCCTCTGTTCCGAGGCAGAGGGAGCAGGGAACCAGCGGAGCCAACAGGCGCACGGCTGCTCTCTGCACCCCCCCCCCAGCAGCGTGCACCTGGGGCGGACCACCCCCACCACCCCGCTATTGCTATGCCGCTGTTTTCTACCACATGTTTTCAGCGTGTGCCAAATTCAGAATTACCGCCTGGGCACGTGGTAGCCATGCTGATTTGGCATGTGTTGGACATGTGTAGGCTCTTACATGCCTTTGTAAAAGGGCCCCTCAAATCTTTGCAGTCAAGATAATGACCAAAACACTCATCAAGTCCACATTAAATGCATGAACTAGAGATGAAGCATATTTAAGGTGTGTACCAAGTTCCATGAGGTCATCCACTTGAGTGTGCAACACTTTGATGTCATGGTTAAAATCAACAGTTGATTGAACAAGATTTTTTTTCTTTGCTGGCATGACCAGGTATTGTTACCTTTTACTTTTACTAAATCAAAAAATTTGACTTAAACAGAGCGCTTAAATGTTGAGGACCCAGCCGTCTTTATCACCTCGTGCTGCATGCTTGAACAATTTAATTCAAGAGGAAGTTTGCCAGAAACTGGAACTAGCCCAATAATGGGCCTTGTGATGCAAAGAAAATCGGGTGTCACTAAAAAGTAATTATGGGGGTATTTTACTAAGCTGCAGTAGTGTTTTATGTGAATGCTAAACATAAGAGATGCTCATATATTGCTATGGGCGTCCCTAGCATTTAATGCAAGCTAATCATTAAAGCGTACCAAGAATGCTACCGTGGTTTAATAAAAGGCTCTCTATATAAAGTAACTAGACATTATGCCCCCTTTTGCAAAGCCACGCTAGTGGCTGCCGGTGCATTAATACCGACACAGCCCATTCACAGTGAATGGGCTGTGTCGGCATTGCTGTGCGGCAACTGCTAGCATGGCTTTGTAAAATGGGGGTATATTACTTATTACTGAAAAATGTAAAATACTACAGTTATTTCATTACATTTGCATGAAAGTAATCATTACAGTTACTCATTACTTTACCTGGTCAAAATAGCCCTGACAAAAAAAAAAAAAAGCCCCTGACAGCATAGCCCCCAACAAATGAGCCCCTGACATAACGGCCTATCCACAATTTAGCCTCTGACAAATGAGCCTTCCAACAAAAGGGCCCACCCCCAAGTATTTTACCTGATCTGAGTCCTGCTGCTGATTTGAGCCGAGGTATGTATCACCTTTGCCACCCTAATTTCAATACTTACTGTCTGGAATGTCTCCCTCTTCCTCCTGCCTGCCCTGCAAGGTTCAATTTCTCTTTCGCCCCCCTCCCCTTCAGTGATCCTCCAATGTTCCTATGGGCCAGCAGCATCAGCAAGGAAAACAAGCTACTGCTTCGACCAGCCTGGAAGTGTCCCCTCTGTTTTGACCCATCTCATCTGATACAACTTCCTATGTCCATGTAGGCAGGACACAACAGAGAACGTTTCCAGGGACAGCCGAAGCAGCTTGTTGATGCTGCCGGCGGCCCTCAGGAGCGTTGGAGGAGTGCAGGGGGGGGGGGGGGAGATGAGAGAATTATTGGACCACACAGGGTAGGCAGGAGGAATAGGGAGATATGCTGGACTATGTTGGGAGGTGTGTGGAAAGGAATGGTAAGAGATGCATTTCCAGACCATGGGAAGGGGAGGACAATTTGACATTTCGTCCTTTAGATTGTAAGCTCTTCTGAGCAGGTACTGTCCTTATTTGTTAATTTGTATAGCGCTGCGTAACCCTAGTAGCGCTCTAGAAATGTTAAGTAGTAGTGGAGGAAGGGATAGATATCCAGAATAGAGGGAAGGGGTTAGTGGGACAGAGATGACAGAACACAGGGGTGGGGAGAGAAAGATGCTGCACTGCAGAGGAAGGAAGAGAGAGCTCAGATGAGGGACTGGGGAAAAGAAGGGAGAAGAGATGTTGGACCTACAGAGGGAAGAAGACAGAGTTTTTACTATACTTCTTATTTTCATGAAGGGCTATTTTGTTACAAGACTTTGTCCAGGCTATTATGTCAGTGTGCCATATATTAGTAATATATTACTTCCCAACACTGGACACACCATATTGAATCTAATAGTATATAGGATAGGACTGCTGAAAGAGGTAAGTTTTTAGGGCTGTTTTGAACCTAGGAAATGAGAATCCCATCCTAAGGGTTAGGGGAAGAGTTCCAAAGACAGAATGCACTTCAGCTGGTGACTCTAGTGAAAGTTGGGACGTGAACTGTGGGGCCACATCACGGAGGAGTGGCTTAGTGGTTAGAGTGGTGGACTTTGGTCCTGGGGAACTGGGTTTGATTCCCACTGCAGGCACAGGCAGCTCCTTGTGACTCTGGGCAAGTCACTTAACCCTCCATTGCCCCAGGTACAAATAAGTTCCTAAGCTGCATTGAGCCTGCCATGAGTGGGAAAGCGCAGGGTACAAATAAAAAAAAAATTGTGCTCTGGGGAAATAAGGCACTGGAATTTAGGAATTAATAACTCCAGGGCCACCGAGATGGGCAAACAATCTTAAGAACAGGCTCCTGCCCCCACCTGGCAGTAGCTTACTGTTCGCTTGGTCTGTCTCCTGCTCCTGTGTGCTGGGTTATCGCATTAACTCTGCTCTGCCAAACACAGATCCTACCTGCAGCGTCCCCTCCCACCTATGTGGAAATAGGAAGAACTAGTGCTTTAGTTCTCAGTCAAGTAAAGTTTTATGAACATTTCAGTTTGCATTCAATAAAGAACTGTAGCCCAGGAACATGTTAAGAAAAACGTTTTCTGTTCTGACGTGTTACTGTTCTCCCCTTCATTGCCTGGTTTCAATTATAATTATCAGTGAAGAATCTAATTCATCTTAATATGTTAGCTGATCCATAGCAAGGATTCATAACTAGCCATTATTAAAACAGGGGGGTGCTAGCTAGATCTCTCAAAGTGTCACCTTGCTCACCTGCTTCCTATTTGTTTTTTTTTTAATTCCTGTTCAATTTTATTTTTGTTTTATTTTAGTTTGGGCAGCTCATTTGCTACAACATGTTCTGAGCTCTGTCAGTTGGAAAAGAGTAAAACAAACAAGTGATGCCATTTGCGACTCGGTTCCCTCTTTTCCATTTCCTGTGCAGAGTTCACTCGTCAGTTCATGCTATTTTAATGCTTATCTTAATATCTAATAGGAATGTAAACAGCAGTGCCCTGATTTGCTTAGATTCATAATGTTAGGAGGAACTTACAAATAATTTTAACATGACTCTTTCCTCGGAACTGAAAAAAAAGAATCTGAAGGTAAAGAAGAATCTTTAACACAAATGTATTACTTGAAACAAACTTGAAACTGTTGTTTCAAGTGAGGACCAAGGATTTTGATAGTCAGATGTGGAAGTTTAGAATTTGTTTTATGGGTGCCTGTATAGATCGCCAGAGCCTCCAGAGCAGTGTAATTTCACCTATCAGGGGCATGGCCAGAACTCAATTTTGGGGGGACCCAGGGGTGGACTAGGGGAACCATGCATTTCTTCTCAGTGTCCTCCCCTCCCCCAAATCATACCTTTGCTGGCAAGGATGCTCAAGTCCCATCAGACGAAGAGATTCTCTGCTGGAGCCCTCGCCTGTGCTGCCTTAGCAGCAAGGAAGGTAGCAGGGTGCTCCAGCCTCTGATGCCGGCACTTTTGCATATGCTCAGTTCAATGCATGAAAGAGCAGAACATACTACATTAGGGACTTAAGACAGACCAAGGGAGAGAGCAGATGGAGTAAATGACTGTGGGGAGCGGCAGCCCGGTGGAGGGGGGTGTTGTGGGTGTTGCCCGGTGGGAGGGCCCAGCTTTGTCTCTTGGTGGCCCTGCCTACCAATGGACAACATGTGCATCTATTCTCAATCTTCTAGGGACACACCTGCCTATCTGTATGTCATGTGCAGCACCATCCCCACTTGGGCACAGCCCTTTCCTTGCCCTCCATATCACTAGTGCCATGAGTATGGCAGGCCAGGACATGCCAGCTAAATGAGTAGTAACAAGAGCCATTGACTAGCATTAGTGCAAGCACTTTCATGATAGGTTTAGGCCTGTAGAAAGTTGTGCTACCCCTGGTCTGCCAGTGGAGGGATGCCTTTCACAATGGTGGCTGGTGTGAGGGCTCAACTGAAACACACTTGGATGATGGCGGTATCTTTCCTTGTTAGATGACATTGGCAGCCCACACCATTAACCTCTTCCTACACAATAATCCAGATGCAAGGAACAGGTCCCATTTGCATGATACCCTGCATCCTGCAGCCTAAATATATGATGGACAGAGCAGAGAGAACGGGGGTCTGGATACCTGTGTGGAAAGGTATGCCAGTTTACACTTACCACTTGCCCCTGGCTGGTGAGATGTGTCCAGATCACCAGTCTCCCACACTGCCTCTTCATCTAGTGTCTGGAGGACCTGCAACTCTATGGTGCTCAGTGTTCCATTACTAGGTTGGGATCTGACACTATCATTCACCTTGGCATTCCTGCAAAATTCTCTCCACTTACACTTCAGGTCCTCTGCATCCTTGTTATTGTGAAATATAGCATTCAGCATGTGACAGATCCCAGCTCATGCTTTTTCTTTTGCATAGATGCTGAGGCATTGTCCTGCCACATCAAAGAGATTCCTTCAGTGTTTGAGAACTTGACTTCTTTGACTGGGTGACCAAAGAACTGGATGGACGTGCTCTAGATGCAATCTACTTGGATTTCAGCAAAGCCTTGATATGGTCTCTCACAGAAGACTCATTAATAAGCTGAGAGGACTGAATTTAGGACCCAAAGTGGTGAACTGGATTGACCGACAGGCAGCAGAGGGTGCTGGTAGATGGAATCTGCTCAGAGGAAAAGAAGGCGAGTATCAGAGTGCTTCAGGGGTCGGTGCTGGGGCTGATTCTGTGTAATATATTTGTGAGAGACATTGCTGAAAGGTTAGAAGGAAATGTTTGCCTTTTTGCAGATGATACAAAGATAGCCAATACAGTGGATACCCTGGAGGGCGTAGAAACCAAGAGAAATGATCTCCAAACGTTAGAAGAATGGTCAAGGGTCTGGCAGTTAAAATTTAAATTTTTTACCTCTACACAACGGCTGCCATCTCTATGGTTACCACCCGGCCCCCAAGCTCCCAGGATGCAATTTTAGAAACTTTTCAAAAACTCGTATTGAGCGATGTGGAACAGATGGAAACACGGACTCAGTATATCTCTAAGAACTTAACTAGAGTTCAATATGAGGCATTAAAAGATTTACAAAATGACAACACAACTATTATACAGTGAGCTGACAAGGGTGGGGGAGTGGTAATTCAAGATATGGTACAATTCAGACAGGAAGTAGTCAAACAATTACAGGACAGGAAGTTTTATACTGAATTAGATCGAGATCCTACAGGGAGATTCCAGGACAGGGTTAAAAATGTATTATACATAGCAGCACAACAGGGTGTACTCACTACTAAGGAGTATCAGTATCTGATTAGGAAATTTCCTGTTGTTCCTTACATTTATTTTGTGCCAAAAATTCATAAGAATCTTAAAATTCCCCCTAGCAGACCTATTGTGTCAGGGAGGAATTCTCTCCATGAACCTTTATCCCAATACTTAGATTTCTATTTACAACCAAGAGTATCCCTTATCCCTTAATTTATTAGGGACTCCAGTCATTTGATCCTTTTATTACAGGAGATCGATATGGGAAAACCTGAAACTATTTTGGTTACTTTAAATGTGATTTCTTTATACACTAAGATCCCTCAATATGACACATTGAGGATGATAGATGTCCAGTTGAACAGTTGGAGCTATCGGATGCCAAAAATGGAATTGTTAAATCAGATGGCCATTATGGTCATAACCCCAATTATTTTCAGTTTGAAGATACCTATTTTTTACAAACACATGGCATAGCTATGGGGCCACAGTAGCTCCAACAGTGGTGTCCCTATACATGGCAGAGTTTGAGGAAAAAAAATTTATCCATCAAGATATAAATCTCATATCTCTTTGTGGAAGTGCTTCATAGATATTTGGGTAGGTACTCAGGAATTGTTAAAATCATTTCTGAGTTCAACAGATATGACGTCAATATCCAGTTTGATGTTACAATTGGTGGTCATAGTGTCAATTACTTGGATATTTAATATCTCCATGCACGCTGGTAAATTTACTATTGGTCTGTTTAGGAAGCCCATAGACACAAACACCTTGTTGCATTATCGCAGTTTTCATCCTGCAAGTCAAAAACGGGGAATCCCAGTAGGTCAATTTTTTAGGATCAAGAAGCTATGTGGGAGAAAAGATAAGTTTGAATTCCATGCCCATGACCTCCAAAATAGGTTATTTCAGAGGGGTTACCCTAGAAAAATAGTAAAAACAGCATACAAACGAGCAGTGAATGTCCATCGTCAATGGCTTCTCAGTGACAAACAAGAAAAAGAAGGAAGAGATGTTGATTTGTGTGTTGCCTTACTCTTTGCAGTCCACGCAAATCAGACATATTATTTATAGGAGTGGCCTAGTGGTTAGGGTGGTGGACTTTGGTGCTGAGGAACTGAGTTCAATTCCCACTTCAGGCACAGGCAGCTCCTTGTGACTCTGGGCAAGTCACTTAACCCTCCATTGCCCCAGGTACAAATAAGTACCTGTATACAATATGTAAGCTGCATTGAGCCTGCCATGAGTGGGAAAGTGCAGGGTACAAATGTAACAAAAAAGTGGAGGAGTGGCCTAGTGGTTAAGGTGGTGGACTTTGGTCCTGAGGAACTGAGTTCAATTCCCACTTCAGGCACAGGCAGCTCCTTGTGACTCTGGGCAAGTCACCTAACCCTCCATTGCCCCATGTAAGCCGCATTGAGCCTGCCATGAGTGGGAAAGCGCAGGGTACAAATGTAATATAAATAAATAAAATAAAATTGACTGCCACTACATGTTTTGCTTTTACCAGAGGGAAGAACTTAGGTGAAATATAAGCAAAGAGAAGTCAGGCAGTGATGCAGAGTTTAGAGAAAGGGCATGCCAGATGTGGTAGATGTTTTTACTGTGCACATGCATGGGCTACATCAGCCGTGATCAATCCAGTCACAGGAAACATGTTTTATTTAAAGACCTACACTGATTGTAACACATCTCAAGTGGTTTATGGTATTAAATGTCCCTGTGAAAAATTGTATATAGGGCATACCAAGCACAGAACAAAAGACAGAATTGCAGAACATTTGAGTTATTTGTGGAATCATAAAGTTGAAACTCCCCTTGTTAGTCACTGGGATTCGCATCAGCATTTTGAAAAAGATTTGCTTTTTGTAGTGCTAGTTCACATTACATTGAGGAGAGGGGGTGGAGGAGTGGACTAGTGGCTAGGGTGGTGGACCTTGGTCCTGGGGAACTGAGCTCAATTCCCACCTCAGGCACAGGCAGCTCCCCGTGACCCTGGGCAAGTCACTCAACCCGCCATTGCCCCAGGTACAAATAAGTACCTGTATATAATATGTAAGCCACATTGAGCCTGCCACCAGTGGGAAAGCACAGGGTACAAATGTAACAAAAATAAAATAAATAAATATCAGCTGTGCTTCTAATAAAAGAACAACAGTTTATCTTCAATTGGAAGACAGACACCTAGGAGTCTCAATAAAGAAATTGAATAGCAAGTGCTGGTTTAAATATCCTGGGTTTTCACCCCCCCCCCCCCCCCCAGCACTAAAAAATACATTTTATATTTTAATATGCAGGTAGTTCACAGGGTGATTGAGTGCACCTTACAGTACTGCATTTTAACCTGTGGTAAGCTTGCATTAGTGCTTAACGCAGCTTAGTAAAAGGACCCCGTAATATCTTTTTGATTTTTGTCATTGGCATATTTTTGTTCAAGTGCTATAATTTGGGGAATGTATTTCAAAATGTATAAAGATAAAATTGAAAAAGTCTGATAAAATTAGATTAACAAACAAAATTACAAACTACAATAATCAGGGACATGTGTTATTTGCCAAAGAGCTCATTTAATGCTATGAACCCTGTGGGAAATAGCAGACTATTAGTAAACTAGTAAAAAAGGCCCATTTCTGTTTGAAAAGAAACGGGCGCTAGCAAGGTTTTCCTCTGAGTGTGTATGTTTGAGTGTATGTGAGAGTAACTGGGTGAAAGAGGCTTCTGTTCCTGCTGCTGTGCATTCCCAGTGTTGTGCTGATTCGTTGCTCCCTGTATCGTGGCTCCGCCCCTCTCCCTTCTACTAGCCAATCTGGTGTGGGTTGTGTGACATCACTATTATCTACTACATGAGGGACACCACCTCCAGCGGAAACAATGGTTCCAGGCAGCCTCAGAATGTTGGAGGTGAGAATTATTATATAGGATGATTGTCTTGATGTAATGACTGGCAATTGTGTAGGCCTCTGGATGGTGGGAGCTGGAGGCGTATTGATAATAGATTTTTGTTGTTGATGTTTTTTGTCTGTTTCCTTTTTTTTGGGAAGATTTGATATGGTTTAGGTAGATCAAATGATAATAGAATAACTAAGTCAAAATAAGTCCTGACATCCCTGGTTGGAAAAACTGTCTGTAATGGTGTCTGGTACTACAGTAATAATGAATTGCTTTTCTAACACTTCATTTAGAGTCAGAGCAATTAAATAATCATTATTTACAAGTTGATCACCACAACACAGTAAGCATGATGTGTTAGAAATATATTACGCTGTCTTTAGTCATTGCGAATACAAACACGACATTCGGTTCAGCTTGGTCTCCTCGGGTATTTTAAGAGCTTTAACCACACAAACAAAGCACACTGTGTTCAAGTGACAAATGGGCTTTCCCACACCCCTTCTGAGTGAAATAAGTTTGCAAGTATCAGCATGTGATAGCAAGACAAAGAGCAGAATGGTAAACACCTCAGTTCAGTATTCTTCTGCTGCTAACAACACAGATCTGTTTGTCTTGAAAGGAACACACAAACAGGGTTAAATGGCTCGAATAGTCAGCAAAGAGCTTTCCCTTCCCTTGCTTGAAATCAGGAATGCTGTGAAAAACATCTCTAATAAATATCACACTGGTTGTGCAGTTCAAATAGGGGGAATGGTATAGACATTCATATCAATAATATACAAGTGGCAAATAAGGAATCTGAGCTGCATTTTGGGGGAGGCCTCAAGCTTTGATCCTCTATCTCCCCTCTCTCCTGTCCAGTAGGCAGAAAACAGTACTTATCTGAAGCTGCCTCTCAATTCTGAGTTCAAACTGATCTGGTCTAGTGAGCCCCCTCCCCTCCACTTCACTTCCAGAAAATCCCTGGTGGTCCAGTGGACCCCCTCTTAAGACCCCCTCACTCAAAAAACTCTATAGTGGTCTAGTAACCCTCTCCCCTCCCTTCACATACTTTAAAGAGTTGGAGGCAGGAGCAACCCTTACTCCCTCCTGCATCTGGGCCCTTCTCAAAATGGCAGTGCACTGGGAGGAGCTAAGCACCAAAATAAGGGTAAAAACATTTTATATGGTGCTTAGCCCCTCTCAGTGCATCCCAGGATGCACTGGGTAGGGGCTGGGCACTGTCATTTTGAGGCGGGTGAGCCCAGAGGCAGAAGGGGGTAGGTGTTGCTACTGCCCTCCTTCCTCCAACTCTTTAAGGTATGTAAACCACCTTGACCTTTAGCTAGTAAAGGTGGTATACCAAACCCTCTAATAAACATAGTTTACAGGGTGCGGCAAAAAAAAAAAAAAAAGTAACCCCCTAGAGTTTTCCTCAACAGCCACTTAGAATTTCAAAGTGAAATTTTACAGCTATCTACATTTATGTGCTGAATGGAATGAGATTATCTTTAACCGTGACAAAGTTACTGACTTTTTAGCGTGACCACCCAGCGATTTTTGTGCATTCAAAAATGTTTGCACTATACAACTACAATTATTTGAAATGAAAAAACAAAACAAAACCCCAGGGTACCAGTTTACTGTTAACAATGATGATGTAGATTTTTGTCTGGGGAGCAATGCTGGAGGCCTATCACAAGCTCCAACCAAAGCCGCAAACAATTGTGGAACTCAAGGAAGTGCTACAGATGATCTGGGACAGCTTGCTATAGGAAATGGTCCACAAGGCTGTTAAGAACTTCTGAAAGTAACTGAGGGCCTGTGTTAAAGCTGGAGGTGAACACTTTGAGCATTCACATTGACTGCAAAATTCTGACACATTGTTAATTGCACCCTTTTTGAATGACGTTATTTTACTCTGTTTAGCTCAAACATTTTTAATGTGCAAAAATTGCTAGGTAGTAACACTAAAATGTCAGTAACATCACCATAGCTTAAGATAATTAAATGTTGTTTAATAGTAATATGTAAGTATGATGAATAAATAAATACATAAAATTTCTGGTTGAAATCCAAAGTGGTTGCTGAGAAAATGGCAAAAACTCTAAGGGGGGAGGGGAGGTTTTTTTTTTGTTTTTTTTTTGCCTCACCCTGTAAATCATATCTGGAGGGGGTGGAGAGAGAATTTTACCTGAGGGGGAGGGGAATAGTTTCTGTGGAAGAACAGGGTTTGTAATGCCACTGTGTGTATACATGTGATGAGCAGGTGATAAACTGGCATATATGCTTAAATGTTTAGAAAAGGCACTACCTATAGGTGGAAGTGTAATATACAGAAATTTTAAAGGGGTGTGTTCTGGACATGGCTTGGGCAGCCCTTCAAACAATACACATGTTCCATAATTTATAAAACGGTAATACATGGAAATGTCCATATCAGTATTTATATCTGCTTCATGTTACACAACCCTGCTTGTTTGGGCTTGTGAGTTGGACAGCAGCTTGGGGGGGGGGGGGGGGGCAGGGGGAGGGACTTGTATTTGAATCCTCAGGACTTTAAAACCACCTCAGACTACCAGAAGTTTGAGTTTTGGAGCTCAGCTCTTTATTGGTGCACCTCAGATACACAGTTTTAGGAAATTCACCACTTACATAGAAAACTGCTTATGTGTGTAAATAGCTACACTTACAAGTGTAAAACACCAAGTGCTTCCATTTTTTTCCCTAACATTTTCTTGGGTAAAATGGATTCTGCATTCATTAAGTCTTTCCTAAAATATTAAGGGGTAGATTTTCAAATGAGTTTCAGTGAGCAGGAGAAACTTCTGCCTGCTTAAACCCTGATCAGCAGGTCATCCCCAGATATTCTGCGGCACGTAACCACAAAGGGCTACTGAATATGGCCTCTGACTGCTGGGATAGTCCATGGGTGCAATCAGGGAGAAGCTAGTGGTTATGTGGGCACCAGGAACATTTAATGCCAGTGCCCACATACCTAACTGGGCAAGTAGGACTGCACAAACGGCAGCCCTAATTTTTGCCAGGTTAGCTATGTGGGTGCTAACGCTGAAACCTAGGTCCGTTGCTGACACAGATATTGAATGCTGGACACGGCCCAGCATTGATTATCCAGGTAGATTCCAGGAGCATTGCAAGCTTCAAATGTGTCCTGTGTGACTTGCCTCCAAGTGGTTCCATTACACCCCCACTCTGCCCACTTTTGTGGACTGGCTGCAGTTTTACCACCTCAGCTTCCCTTGTGCTCTGTCTGGCCTCACTGGCTGCACAGAGCTAGTTATGGCCCTGTTAGATTCAAAATCTCAGTGGTGATGGTGGGGAAGTGCCTAGGGTCCTGAAAATGATGGAAGGCACAAGGATGAAGTTCTTCTAGGATGCCTAATACCCTTGCACTAATCCTGTTGTCTTGGTTACCACCAGCCTGATTTAAAAAAAACCCACCTGCAAGCACAGCTGGATATGTTGTCAATACATATTACAGCAGGCAAGCTCTAGCACTGAATGTTTTTGCACAATGCAAATATAAAAAACAAAAACAAACAAAACAAAAAAAACACTGGCAGTAAATGCAAAACAAAACAAACCCATTTGGAGAGAGTACTCCTGGAAATGATAGACCATTTCACTGCATGACAACAAATGAGCATTTTCACTAAAATAATAATATGTAAATTGATTTGGAAAAGGTTGCAAAGCAGAGAATTCATAAGAAGCTGTAGTGCTGCTTTGTGTTAGAAACGTCACTTCATGCTGGTTTTATCTGGGCAAAAGAATAAGTTCCCAAAGTTTCAGCTAGGGCAAATATTACTCGTTTCCACCATATTGTCTCCCATTGGAAATACTATGATTCTTTCATTAATATATCCTCCATGGAAAAATGGGCGGGGGGCAATAATCAGGAGGGTGGGTAGCTTGATATTTTGTATCTACAGACCTTAAAGCAGCTGGTCTCAGACTGTATCAACCCCAAATAGTCACAAAATTGTCATTTGGGATCATGAGAACATGAAAATAAAAACTATTCCTAGAGTCAGCACCATATGGCCAGGAAGCACATACGGTGAGCCTGTGCATTTCTAACTGCCACGTGTATATAAAACACAGACATGGAGCCAGTTACTCTCTGTGGCTGCCTGCTAACTAGCAGCTGAAAAGCAGGACCAAGAAGTAAACACTGCTCACCATTGCTACCTAGTGTTAATCTTATTCCCCCCCCTCACCAGCCAATCGCCACCAGCCTTGGCCTTCTCTGCTGCCAATCATGGCTGGCTGCCTGCCAGCCTAGGGCTCCCCAGCCACTGATCATCACACCACCATCATCTTGCTCTCCTCTGCAGCCTATCACAGCTAGCAGCCTATACCTTGCTACCTCTAGGTAGCGAGTGACATAATCCAAAATGACCAGAATATACTTGTCACCATGGCTGGTGTGTTCCAGGGGTCCCACGAAGTCCATCGCTATTCTTTCGAACAGGATGTTAACAAGGGGCATGGGTAGAACTGGAAAAGGTGCAGCAAAGGGTGACAAAAATGATAGCGGGGATAGGACTTCCCTATAAAGAAAGACTAAGGAGGCTAGGGCTTTTCAGCTTGGAGAAGAGACGGCTGAGGGGAGACATGATAGAGGTATATAAAATAATGAGTGGAGTGGAACAGGTGGATGTGAAGCGTCTGTTCACGCTTTCCAAAAATACTAGGACTAGGGGACATGCGATGAAACTACAGTGTAGTAAATTTAAAACAAATAGGAGAAAAGTTTTCTTCACCCAACGCATAATTAAACTCTGGAATTTGTTGCTGGAGAACGTAGTGAAGGCGGTTAGCTTGGCAGAGTTTAAAAAGGGGTTGGGTAGTTTCCTAAAGGCCAAGTCCATAGACCGCTACTAAATGGACTTGGGAAAAATCCACAATTTCGGGAATAACATGTATAAAATGTTTGTACATTTGGGTAGCTTGCCAGGTGCCCTTGACCTGGATTGGCCGCTGTCGGGGACAGGATGCTGGGCTCAATGGACCTTTGGTCTTTTCCCAGTATGGCATTACTTATGTACTCCTTCCTCTCTGCTAATGATCACCTTAGTCTACTGACCAAGTAGAAGAATAAAGTGACATGAAGTGCCCCTATTCTCTTGCTCTTCCTTCTAGCGCTGATCAGAATTGGAAGGGGGTGGGGGCTGGGAAAATAAGGTGGTGAGCCTGGAAGAGGCAGAGGGTGTTAGCCTTAGAGGTGGAGGGAAGTGGATGAGAAACTAAGGGATGAAGAGGACACTGAAAAAGGGATTTGGATTTAGCTCATGTCTTTTTCCAGTTGTAGCTCAAGGTGCACTTTTATATCTCTAGAGGGTTTATAAGTAAACACTTGAGACAATCAAGGATGAAGTGACTTGCCTAACAGTAAAAGGAGCTGCTGTGGGATTCTTAGCCCACTGCTTTAACCATTAGGCTACTCCTCTATTCCACAGGCGTGACTCTGGGTTGTGGTAGAGAAGGAATGTGTGTGGGAGATGGCTGATTTTCTGTGGGGAGAGTGATAGGAGAGAATGAGATGTAGAGCCAGCAGAAAGACAAAAGAGTGAGGAATCCAATAGGACACAATTATTTTGTCCTGTTGGATTCCTCCTGAGGCAGAAGCAAACAAAGGGGCCCTTTGTCGGGGATTTACATGGTGCTACAGCTGATCTACTTTTGGAATTTTACCCGGCTGGATACTTTTGCAGAAGCTTATAGGTTGCAGTGACCACCTGGGTGGATAAGCTAAGTGAAAATTTTCTCCTGTGAACATGTTGTATTTTGTATATTTTTCAGTGTTTAAAAGACATTAACCCTGTAGATTATCGTTTGAGCATTTTCCTCTGTTTTTTGGTTGTAATGTTTTTTTTTCTCTGAGCTGGAGTTGTTGTCCATTGAAGTTTGTTTCAGAGGATAGTTGAAACCTGTGATAAGAGCTGTTAAAGGGGAAAGACCATCTCTGTAGGTGCCCCTGGCTGTTGAGGGTTCTTTTCTTTAATATAGTACTTATAGATAATCTCTTGGGCTAATGTTAATGTTTAGGGCAAAACTTATTAGTATTGGTTTCATGAACAAAACTAACCCATTTGGAGACATTGCCCTAAGATGAAAAATTAGTACCATTTAATCATATTGCTCATCAACTCAATATTACTGCTAGGAATCAGAAGACATTAATGCTTTTTTTGAGCAACATGAATAAAAAGTTATTTCTATTCTACATTATGATGATGTTTGAAGCACATACATTAAGACCACGGCTATACCTAGCACTAGGCAGTCACCTAGGGTGCTAAGGGATAGAAAATTCAAACAAATCAAAACCTAATCACAGGGAACTCCCTCAATATAAGTAAAAAAAAAATTCTCAACAAATGGATTACTAACAATTATACTGAGGATATGTGTGTCCACAACTTCCAAAAAGTCTACACAAAATTACATTTAATTAATGTGAAAGGAGGCCTCAGTGTGATTTTATGAGCAACCATATGGCCAATCACTCAGCCAACATGCTCTACAAATTCAAGGTGGACCCTAAATTTAAGGATACCCACATGTCCACACCATCATAAGGCTCCAAGTGTGGTAAGTGCCAAATTAAATATAACAGTAAAAGACACAAAATATTCACAGTAAAATCATGCAGAAAAAAACAGCTCTCCTTCTCAAGGTGCACAACTCGGTGGTTGTGGACCTTAAGAAGGAGAACCTTCTTTTTCAGCTCCAGCCCCCTGACTCACCTTATTCTTCTGAGGGACCACCCCGCAGCCTCTTTGGGAGTTCAGAGGCATCCCCATACTGGTAAGCTGCTTGTGCATCCGTTTTATGTGCCTCAGAGTGTCCCTCAGGCCCAGTGTCTAGCCCGTCACATTGCACCGCACTGGCAGTAGCTAGCTTCCTCAGGCATGATACTTTAAAGGGTCAGCAGCCAGAGGTGGAGCCTTGTGCCTCTTGATAACATCACCCGGTTGGGGCCATTTAAGGCAGCCGAGCCCCCTCTGTCTTGCATTCGCAACTGGTCATCCTGCTTGCCTTAGCACTCCTATAGCATTGGTTCCTGTCTCCAGTCTTGGGTTCTGCTCCATTTCCAGTTCCTGGTTCTGCTGGGCCTGCCCCAAGGGCTCTTGTCAGAGCCATCCCAGATCCCGGTTCTGTCCCCAAGGGCTCTTTTCAGAGTCATCCCAGGTCTGTCCCTAGGGCATTTTCAGAGCTACCCCAGGTCACGGTTCTGCTGGGCCTGCCAAGGGGCTCTTCTCAGAGCCCCCCCATAAGATTCTACTTGCAGTGATTTGTTTGCTGTCAACCAGAACCCTCTAGACCATCAGCACATGGTCATGGCCCAAGTGCTCACCCATCCAGAAATGTGACAGATTGTGAAGGCCATGAGCTCAGGCAAGTCACTGGTCTTGCAGTTGCTCCAGCAACTGGCCCTTCAGCTTCAGCAACTCTCGGGCTCAGTTCAAGACCTGTCTACCCTCATGGATCACCTTCTGATGTCAGCGACGCTTCAAACCTCTGCTCTGACACCACTTGCTACTCCTACCGCAGTATCAGGGATCCGGCTCACAGTCCCTCCTCACTATGAAGGGAATCCCAAAACCTGTAGAGGTTTTCTTAACCAATGTATGATAAATTTTAAATGTCAAGCCTGAGACTTCATTTCCAATAGGGCCCGTGTGGCCTACGCTGACATGTTCTCCAAGAGGCAGGCTGCGACCCTTCTCCCACATTGGAAATATGATTGCCCTATCGAACTCCTGCCAGGCAAGATGCTGCCTAGGGGAAGGGTTTACCCCCTATCCATTCTGGAGATCCAGGGTATGTTGGCCTACAATGCAGATAACTTACACAGGGGCTTTATCTAACCCTCCACTTCCCCAGCTGGGGTGAACTTCTTCTTTGTGGGGAAAAAGGGCAGCACTCTACGCCCTTGTATTGACTACCGTGGTTTGAATGTCATCACGATCAAGAATAAATATTCACTGCCCCTGATAATTGACCTCCTACAAGGGGCTCGCCTTTTCACTGAGCTGGACCTTAGAGGAGTCTACAACCTGATTTGCATTCGTGAAGATGAATGGAAGACCTCATTTAACACCAGGGATGGTCACTATGAGTATCTAGTTATGTTATTCAGACTCTCAAGTGCTCCAGCCGTTTTCAGAATTTTGTGAACATCTGCTACAAAAATGTGTCCTGGTGTATTTGGATGACATTCTGATATTCTCCTTGTCGCTGGCCCAACACCAGGAACAAGTCAAACAGATACTGCAGTGCCTGTGCAAGAATCACCTATATGCCAAATTAGAGAAGTGCATATTTGAGCAGAGTGAACTACCATTCTTGGGCTACATTATATCTGACAAAGGCCTGAAGATGGATCCTGCCAAGCTCTCCACCATTCATGACTGGCCTCGCCCCCAGGGGTGATGAGCCTTATGGTGGTTTCTGGCTTCTGTGAATTATTATTGCTAGTTTATCCAGAACTATTCTTCTATTGGTGTGCTTCTTACCACTTTGACCTGGAAAGAGGCTAACACCCGAGACTGGCCAGAAAAGGCAAGAGCTGCCTTTTACCTCTTGAAACAAGCCTTCATGACAGCCCCGATACTCCGCCATCCTGATCCAGAGAGACCCTTCTTCATTGAAGTCACCACATCTTCCATAGGAGCTGATGCCATACTGTCACAGTCTGACATCAAGGGCAAGTTGTTACCTTGTGGTTTCTTCTCACCTGCCAAAAATAAAAAAAAATTACATTATTGGAGAGTAGGAGCTTTTGACCATCAAGATGGCGCTAAAAGAATGGCACCATCCCCTTGAGGAAGCCAAACACCCATTTACCATGTTGATGGACCATAAGAACCTCCTGTATCTTCAGGAGGCCTGAAGACCCGCCAGGCCCAGTGGTCTTTTCCAGATTTGACTTTTGAGTGGTCTCCTGGCTGTAAGGAATGTATGGGCTGATGCCCTATCTCAATCTCTGGAGACTACTGGAGAGCCCTGATCTGCAGATCATCCTGGACCCAACCAAGATCCAGGTAGCTGTTTCTGTACTTGTTCCTCCAGGCTAATCTGTGGTGCTTTAGGACTCCTTACTGAAATGGGGGCATGAGTTCAAGATTGTGGGGCATCCAGGGAATATTGGAGCTCATCTCTCGAGTCTACTGGTAGCTGCAGCTGAAGAGAGACATATGTGACTATATGGCATCTTGCCCCATCTGCGCTTGTCACAAGCCTTCCCAATCCTGTCTGTGGGGGCTCCTCCAACTGCTTCCCCTACCTGAGGGGCCATGGACCAATATTGCCATGGTCACGGACTTCCTGGAGTTGGATGGTTTCACCACCATATGGGTCATTGTGGATCGGTTCTCCAAGATGGCTCATTTCATTCCCTTGACTGGATTATCTTGTGTACCCACTCTGGCCCGGCACTTCTTTAGGGAAGTCTTTTTGCCTTCGTGGTCTATCGGAGTCTATTATCTCTGATCGAGGTGTCCAATTCACATCTAGATTTTGGCAGAAGATCTGTGGGATATTACAGGTCAAGTTTGACTATTTCTCTGGGTATCACCTGCAAACTAATGGCCAGACTGAGAAGGTCAATCAGATCTTGAAATCCTTTCTATGTAGCTATGCCTCTGCTCAGCATGAGTGGTCACAACGGTTACCCTGTTCTGCTATAACAACCACATAAGCGAGTTTTCTGGGTCATCACCATCCAAGATAATATTCGGGCAACACCCAAGTACCCCAGCCTGTACCGCAAACTCCAACCTTGCCAGCCGCAGAGGCCACTACTGAGTCTCTTTCCAATCTCTGAAGGACCACGTGGAACCTTTTGATTCAGGCCAGCCAGAAGTACAAGAACCAAGCTGATAAAAGAAACGCCCAGCTCCCCAATTCTAACCAGGGGATCTGGTCTGGCTATCCACTCACATCATATGCCTTAGGACCCCTTCCACCAAATTTGCTCCCCGATTCATTGGGCCATATCCTGTGGACTATCAGGTAGACTCTGTCACATACCATGTGAAGCTACCTGCTACTCTGTGAATCCACAACACATTTCACATGTCCCTCCTAAAACCCCTTGTGCTGAGATGGAAATGCAAGGCACCTCCAGCACCTGTTCCTATTGATGCTGACCCTGACGTGGAGTTTGAAGTTTAGAACATCCTCGACTCCCAGAATGTACAAGGAAGGCTCCAATACCTCATTGCCTGGAAGGGTATGGTCCTGAGAACTCCTGAGAACCTACTAACCAGGTTCATACCCCAGTGCTTCTCAGAAAACTTCATCGTATGTTTCCTCATAATCCCAAGCCTGGAACCAGGAGGTAAGGGCCTTTGGGAAGGAGGAACTGTCATGACCCATGGCCATGCTCTGGCCCCTCCCCTTACCTTGTTCTTCCAAGGGACCGCCCTGCAGCCTCTTTGGGGGTTCAAAGGCATCCCCATTCTAGTAGGCCACTTGTACATCTGTTTCCTATGCCTCAGGGCATCTCTCAGGCCCAGCGACCGGCCCATCATACTGCACCAGCAGGAGCCAGCTCACTTAGGTGTGCAGACACGCCAAAGATACTTTCAGAAGGTGAGCAGCCATAGGTGGAGCCCAGTGCCTCTCGATGACATCACCCGGTTGGAGCCATTTAAGACAGCCGATTCCCCTCTGGCTTTGCATTTACATCCTGTCTTACCGCTCCTGTCTCCAGCCCTGGTTCTTGTTTCCAGCCCTGGTTTCTGCTTCACTTCCAGGTCCTGGTTCTGTCAGTCCTGCCCCCAAGGGTTATTTTCAGAGCCATCCCAGGTCTGCCAGGCCTGCCCAAGGGCCCTTTTCATGGCTACAGGTCCCTGTCCCACCGGGCCTGCCCCCAAGGGCTCTTCTCAGAGTCACCAGTGAGCCTCCACTTGCAGTGACTTGCTTGCTGTCAACCGGGATCCTCCAGACCATCGGCGCCTGGTCACGGCCCAAGGGCTCACACATCCAGAAGCATGACAATACTGTGGACATTGTATGTCCTTTACTGTTATATATAATTTGTGTCACTTGTGCACTCATTGATTTGGCACTTACCATGCTTGGAGCCCTATGTTGGTGTGGACTTGTAAGCATCCTTATATATATGGTCTACCTTGAATTTGTACAGCATGGTGGCTGCGCGATTGGCTATATGGTTGCTCACAAATTCACACTGAGTCTTCCTTTCACATTAATTAAATATAATTTTGTGTAGACTTTTTTGAAGTTTTGGACACACATATCCTCAGTATAATTGTTTAGTAATCCCCTTGTTGGCAATTTTAGGGGTGGCAGATATGGCTGTAACTTGAGAAGGAATAAAAAAAAAAACTGCAAGACACAGATGTCAAATTAAAGGATTTCCTATCTCCTTTCCCCTCCCCACATAGTCCAGCATATCTGCCCCTCTTCTCTCCTTGCCTGATCAGCATCTTCCCTTCCCACCTCCCCCCCACTCACTGTCCATACCTCCCCTCAGACTTTGGTGGTTTCCATCATGGCATTAAGTTAGTCCAATAAAAAAGGTATCATCTTTTTTTTTTTTTTTTAAATCTCCATAAACCAGGGACAGAATTGGAACTGGTAAAGGCAAATAAAAGAGCAGCAGACCTAGAGACAAAAGTAGGACTAATTTGACAGAAAGAATATTAATGAACTAACCACCATAAATCTAAAGATTTAATTCAAAGGGTCTCAAGTTCACAGCTGCACAACAGAAAAGATGGATATGACCAACTGCTTTTAGCTCTGAAAGTCTGTGCTGGGTTCTTAACATTCTGAAGTTAAGAAGACAATGCATATTTTAAAAACTAGCTTGTTAAAATGTTTCTGAATGGGGACTCAAATTTCTCACTTGCTGCGATTGCACAGGTACTTTTTCTTCTTGGAAGGAGTATCGAAAGTTTGCCAGAGATGTATAAATTAGTCCAGTAACTTGTTTATTGACCTTTACTGCTACATGCTACATATGCAAGTGAATTAACGTTTATTATTATAACACTTACATGCTTCATCAAGTACAATTACAAATAAAACTACTACAATACATATCTAGGGCTGGCCCAAGGGGTATCCAACACTCTTAACCTGGAGGGGCATTTTCAATATGATATCTAAGTCTGACTTTGGATGTTTTGCACAAAATGTACAAAAATCCGAAAAGAGAAGAAGGAATTTTCGAAACATGAAAAACTTCTTCATTTTTTTAAACACTGTTTCGAACAAGGTTTTGTGCTTTGGATGGGGTTTTTTTTGGTCCATTTTCAAAAAACAAAACAAATAAGAGCAAAACATGCCACTGGAATGTAGGAGGAACCAGCATTTTTAGTAGACTAGTCCCCCAGAAGAGCAATGGGACACCTTAGAAGGCACTTTTGTGCGCTTCATAAAAATGCTCCCAGGTGTCCACCTCACCTTTACTCCCTTATGTTGACCCCTCCAAAACCCACCCAAAGCACACTGTCCTCCACTACAATAGCCCTTGTGGGTGAAGGGGGCACCTATATGTAGGTACAGTAGGGTTTGGGTGACTTTGGGAGGGGTCAATTTCCACCACAAGTGTGAAAGGTAGAGGGAGATGGAACCCGAGTCCACGACTCCATAGTGCACTACATAAAAACTACAGTACTCCAGGGACACTGCGTGCTGCTCTAATAGACCTAACATCTGGGGCTGTCAAGTCATATTTTTATTCACATTTTGGGGGTGGGTGGGAGGGGGGTCACCCCTAATTCCCTTCAGTGGTTATCTGGTCATTTAGGGCTCCTATTTGTGCCATATTTGTTCTTAAAACAGGTCAAGTCCAAAACGTCTTTGCCATTTTGAGACATAGACTGTAGAAGTCTGCCTGGCACTGTACTTATATTGCAACTACTAGAGTTGCTGTAGAAGACCTTTACAGCCTTCCCCGATCTGGCTTGCCGTATACAGGACACAGACATAGAAGTTTGACCAGCAATGGCTGTAGTCGCCATAAAAGCACCACTCAGCACATCAGTACACATGCAGTCATTTTTTTTTATACCATCCATTTTCTAATTAGGGATCCTCTATGTCCATCCCATGCCTTTGTGAATTCCATTACTGTTTTTGCCTCCACCACCACCTTCAGAAGGGCATTACAGGCATCGACCACCCTCTTCGTGAAAACTTTCCTGATGTTACTCCTAAGTCTACCACCCCACAACCTCAATTCATATGCTCTAGTTTTACCATTTCTCCATCTCTGGAAAAGGTTTGTTTCTATATTAATACCTTTCAAGTATTTAAACATCTGTATCATATCTCCCCTATCCCTCCTTTCCTCTAGGGTATACGTATTCAGGTCTTTCAGTCTCTTTTCATTTCTTTTGGTGCAAATCCTGTACCATTTTTATGACCTTCCTCTGAACTGCATTGTCTTTTTACATCCTTAATAAGATATGGTCTCCAAAACTGAACATGATACTCCAAGTTGGGCCTCACCAGTGGCTTGGACAGGGGCATCAACACTTCCTTTCTTCTTCTGGTTATGCCTGTCTATGCAGCCTAGCATCCTCCTGGCTTCAGCTACCGCCTTGTCACAATGTTTCCTTGCCTTGAAATCCTCAGTCACTATCAAACCAAGGTCCCTCTACTTGTCTGTGCATATCAGGCTCTTACTATGGTTGGATTTCTACTCCCCGTATGCATCACGCTGCACTTCACATTAAATTTTAAGTGCGAAATAGGACCTTTCTTCTAACTTTTGCAGATCCCTCTTCATATTGTTGTCTCCCTCAGGGGTGTCCACTCTGTTGCAAATATATTGAATAGAATCAGCCCCAGGTACTCCACTACACACCTTTCCTTCTTCTAAGTGAATTCCATTAATCACCATCCTCTGGCATCTGTCAACCAGGTCCTAATCCAGTTCCCCACTTTGTGTCCTAACTTCAGCCTGTCAAGTTTATTCATGAGGAACCATGTCACAGGCTTTGCTGAAATCCAAATAGATTACATCTAGTGCGTGTTCTTGATCCAGATCTGTGTGAATTCAGATTCATTTAAGCACTATTTGCCTTTGGTAAATCCATCTTGCCTCGGATCCTGTAATCTATTGGATTTTAGGAAATTCACTATCCTTTCCTTCAGCGGTGCTTCCATTACTTTTCTAATGACCGAAGTGAAGCTTACCAGCCTATAATTTCTTGCTTCATTGTTCACTGCTTTTGTGAAGAGGTACCACATCTGCTCTTCTTGAATCCTGCAGAACCGCTCCCGTCTTCAAAAATTTATTAAACAAATCTTTAAGATGACTGCCAGAACCTCTCTGAGCTCCCTCAATATCCTGGGATGGATCCCATCCGGTCCCATAGCTTTGTCCACCTTCAGCTTCTTAAGTTGTTCATAAACACTTTCTTCCATGAATGGTGCTATCTACTCCATTCTCATATATACCTTTGTCAGCCACCCATTATGTAAGCACTAAGGGCTCCCACACTAAGCATGTACTAATCAGCTAGTATGTGGCACTGTAAGCTGCACTGATTATTTGGATTTATTGCTTTTTTTGAAGGAATTCACTCAATGCGATTAATGCAGAACACACTCATTTTCCACCACCAGATCTGCCCCCTGCAAAGATAGCATGTGCACATCCAAAAATTACTGCGGGACACCTCAGCACACCCCATACTATGCCATTTTTTGCTGCAGTAAGCATGTATTAGTGTAAATATTGCAATGAGCTCTAGAGTATCAGTGCATTTACTGGGAAACAAAACTACAAATCCCTACATAGAAACTCTGTGCTCCACAGAATACTTTTCCTCAGTCACACAAGCTGAACAAAGACAGACCCTCTCCATCAATTACGACCTAAAATTAGATGTAGACAAAAATTAAACAAACGCCAAGTAGGCACTGTGCATGCAATGTAATATCATGAACAGAAACAATAATGCATTTCCCCCATTACTGTGGAAAATATAAAGATGGCAGTTGTAAGTTCCAAAACCAAGGTGGAAAACTGAACTGGGATTAAGACCCCGAGAGGAGGGTGATAAACATTCTCATTTATAGATCTCCCAATTTTAAAGCAGCTTTCTTTCCTTAATTAATGGAGTACACAAACTATGTTGAAAGATAAATTACTCATTTCAAGTAGCAGAGAAAATTTAAATCTATACTTTGAAGATGTGGACACAGATAACACTGATGAATTTCTAATAGCGATGGTACAATGGAAATATTGGGACTTACTCAAATGGTGGAGCCAACCCAAGTTAAAGGGCAAATTATTTTCATTTATTTTGGGGAGGGACTCTTTGTTGCAGGTTAAGAAGGTGGATGCTGTTCCTTGGTCAGATCACAGGTTGCATTTACAGTGAATGGATACAATGTTGAACAGCAGAAAGAGAGCACTTTCCTCTGGAAAAGCCGATTGTGTTGCAATGGTTTGTGGAGGCATGGGAGGCTCTGCACAGTGCTTTTGATACAGGGAATATGTAGGGACTAGTACTTCATCTTTCACGCCTGTAGTGGGGTCTTTTTTGGACTCTGGTGAGCGGCAAGCCCATATCAAGCAGGAGTCTCCTTGGTATTCAAAGGCATTAGACGAGGCTTAATAATTTTTAAGATATGCAGAACACTACTGGCAAAGTGTTGCAAATATACTGTCAAATCATGAGCGATGCTAAAAAGACTGCAGGAGCATTATGGTGTAGTTAACTGTTCTAAATAGTGAAATCTTTAATAGCTCTGGTTCATTTCTAAACAAGGGGGTTATCAAGATAAACTTAGGAGCCCTTTTACCAAACTGTGGTAAAAGTGGCCTTACAGCATGATTTCACAGGTCATTCCCGTGTGCTGAGGCCATTTTTACATGGGTAAAATGGGCAATTTTTCTATTTTTTAAATTAATGGCCTTGTGCTAATTTTTCCCATTAGATCATCATTTATTCATTTTATATACCGTTTCTTATTGCTGCTGCTGGCCATAAGTGCGTGAGCCCCTTACTGCTGCCTCTTTTGAGACAGTAAGGGGTCATGAGTTAATCAGTTAGCAAGCAGCAATGTAGCTGCACTAACCAATTAGCACACAACACACCTACTCTCTGCCCCAAACCCACCCCAGTGCTAAAAAATAAAATCTATTTTTTAGTGCGTGGGAAGCATGCATTGATGCCAAAATTAGCATGAGACCTGAGTGCACTCCACAGTAAGGCATTTTAAGCTGCAGTAAGCATGCATTAGTGCTTACCACAGCTTATTAAGAGGACCCAAAAATGTTATGAGAAAAAACAAATACAGGTACAATTCAACCAAAAAAAACCACAGAGTTGGGATAAAACATACAGTCCAGCGCAGTAACCCCCCCCCCCCCACCTCCATTTACTAAGCTGCACCAGCAGCTGTCAGGTGCTAATGCTGACACAACCCATTCACTTTGAACAGGCTGTCGGCATTACTACGCACCTTAGTAAATTGGGGGGGGGGGGGGTATTTTATTCAATGAGCTTAACACGGCCACATTTTGGCTTACACCTACATCAACAGCATAAACAATTATCCTGTAGCCTTATGCAATTTATCTCCAAGTAATGAAATTGTACGTGTTCCAAATAATAAATCACTTGATGAAGTACAACTTCACAGCACAGGATAATGACACTCCTTGTCACTGCAGTGTAGGCAAACTGTTTCATTGAATATCCTGTTTTAAGGTATGTAACATGTCCCTATTGCAAGGACCAAATGTGCCCCTGATGCAGGCAGTCCATTGGCAAAACAGGTTGGGCTCTTAATAGCATGTTTGTATGATAGGACAATAGGCACACTTCATCAGCAACAGTTGCTCTTTTAATAAACCTCTTATTTGATGGACACTGGTTGGCTCTTTTGGTTGTTTCTCTTCTGACCATATGGACCTTTGCTGAGGTTTTTCTGTGCCTCTTATTTTCCAGGACAGGTGTGCCTGCACTGATTGGGTAGCATGGGCACACTACCAGATGCTACCTGATTAGTAAGGAAGCCCTTTCCATCTCCTAAATAGGTGGTGGGAAGGGCTCCCACATTAATGGGAAAAATATGCCAAGGTGGCCATTTACCACCATGCTAAAAGTGGTTGCAGCGCATGAAAAACCTCACATGCTACCAGCATCAGCCACTTTTTAGAATGGCTTGGTAAAGACGCCTTAATGCACTGCTATCTGGAAAAATAAAGATTTTCTTCGGAAATTCAATGTCTTTTTTTCTGGCCCTCCTAAGATCCATTCTTTATCTTGGAATTTTAATTTCTTACCACAGGAATATTACTAAAAGTAAGGCCAAAGGTACCACCCCAAAGGACCACATTGATATCATTTATTCATTTTATATACCGTTTCTTATTGCAACTGCAAAACAGAACGGTTTACATTTTAAAAAAAACCTCATACATACAAATAGGAACTCCAATCAATTAACAGAAAAGCAAAGCAAGCCAAAAATGACAAAGGACATAACTAGTACGATCTACAGATTAAAAATAGTTAAAACTAACCTTCTACACCTTCTCTACTATCATAAGTTCTGTTCAATATAGTTTATAAAGAAAAAAGTTTTCGAAAGTGAATATAGGACTTCTCTAATCTAATCTCGTTTGGAAGCCCATTCCAGAGAAAGGGAGACGAAAAGAAAAAAGCCAATCCCTGTGTAGATTCCCATCGAGCCTTAGCGAGTGGAGGAATGACTAACCTATTATCTGTTAATGATCTAAGTGTTCGCATAGCAGTGTAGGGAATTGTCAGATTTGATAAGTAGCTAGGGGTAAGTGAATGGAAAGCCTTATGAGTCAGAGCGAGTACTTTAAATTTGACTCTTGCTTCAATCGGAAGCCAATGTAGTTGATATAATAAAGGTGTTATTCCATCATCCCTCCAAATTATGCGAGCCGCTGAGTTTTGTATTCTTTTTAAATTAACTTGAGTAATCCCTGCATAAATAACATTACAGTAATCTAGGCGTAAGATGATATACGCATATGTCAGTGTTTTAAGAGAGTCCTTACTTATCAAATTTCTAATTGAACGAAGCTTCCTTAAGTGAATGCTGGCACAAAAAATATCTTTATTACAAAGCAATTGCTTATAAAGACGACTCTGGCAAATGTATGGAGTAAGATGTATCTGCACATCCTTGGTTTTTAAATTATTGGATTCCAAGAATGTAGAGAATAACTTTGCTTGTGTCAAAGAATTTCAAAAGATAAAAAAACAAAACCTTTATGTTTAGACCTGTCCTAGTATGATTTATGGAGTTCTTTTCTCAAATATTTATATTTTTATTGTAAACTACCTTGATCTGAAAAGGCTGGGTCCTATATCAAATTTTAATAAAGTGCAACTGTAAAATGAACATCTGCCATGGTCCATAGTTGGAGGAAGTTCTGTATCACAGATTCAGCATCCTCATCTTTCATATCCAAAGATCTGTGAATTCAATTTTGAATGTGAAGTTGGGGGATGTTTGAAACTGCTTCATCCTTGATTCAGAGCTTCCACAAAACACAAGCTCTGTCCCTATGGGATTTTGAATGCTATTTTTGGTGTGGTGGTGGGAGTGATCTATCCATGTGTTCATCAGTGTAATCTGTGATCTTCAATGATTGATGGCTTCCCAAAGTACTCACCCATAATAAAAGTTTCCAGAGGAGCTGAAGTCTTCACCGCTGGGTGACATCACACCACAGCGCAAAGTATGATGCTGCAAGGAACACACTCTAGCCTGAAAGGGGACCAAGTGGCGTAGGTAAACAAACTTTTCTCTTGCTACAAACTTACTCAAAATTCTTAGGTCAAAGTTTGGTGGAAGTCCTCAAGCTTCTTTGGGATCAGGAAATACAATAAAACCTCTGCCCATTTTCTCCTGGTAGATTGGGTTTAACTGCACTGGCCTCTTAGAAGGAGAATTTCGTTACAAGTACTTCTTGATGCTGACAGCTCAACCACAAGACATTCAGGAGCCCTTTTACAAGCTTTGGCAAAAGGGCCTTTCCATGATCAGTTTCTAATAACTTTAATTTGTACACATTTCTTCCTATGCCAATAATCCAGATGACCAAAGTTATGACATTCTAAGAGTGCAAACTGAGCTAATGTTTCTGGCTTGTTTGCATCATGCTCTGCCTGCCCCCCCCCTCTTTTATGGGGAATTTTTATTTATAATCTCATATTAATAGGATAGCTGTTGATTATTTTTTGTTGCTTAAGTAGGGGAGTTTTTTAAAAGGAGCTTTTTGCTTGCTCTAGGTTTTTTTTGTTTGAGCCAGAGCTTAAAAAGGGGGAACAGGTTAATTATATGATCTGATGTCACAGTACTTCCACCATGTTCATTAGCTGGACTGTCTGGGAATCAGGATTTGAGAGCTTTACAATAACTGAGCAGAGGTGTGGTAGCCGTGTTAGTCCACTCTTAAAGGTTATCAATAGAAATCAAACAACATGGAAAGAAAATATGATACCTTTTTTTATTGGACATAACTTAATACATTGCTTGATTAGCTTTCGAAGGTTGCCCTTCTTCGTCAGATCGGACGAAGAAGGGCAACCTTCAAAAGCTAATCAAGAAATTTATTATGTCCAATAAAAAAGGTATCATCTTATTTTCTTGTCCATGTTTTATTTTGTTTGATTTCTATTGATAACCAATAACTGAGCAAAAATGGGTATTCTATCTAGCCCATGATCTCTTCTTTTTCAGCAGGTGAAGAGCAAATATGCTGCGCGGTGCAGCTTGTTTTCTACACACTCCTTACGAATCTGTGTAACCCCTGATGCAACCATTTATGCTGAAACCCAGCTGAGTTGGGTCATTGTTGCACTAAGGGACTTGGTGATGGTTGTCCATCCTTCATTTTGGCCACCTCTACTATCTCAGTACTGCTTGTGATTTCCTGTTGTTTTCATCTATTTACCAAAGAAAAGGGAAAGTATCGCTTCTGCAGCAGATTGGCATTTCCTCTTAAGCCATATTAATGGTCGATATAAACTGGCATGCTTAAGTGCACCGAGTGTTGCATGTAATTTTTAGTATTCTATAAACTATGTGCATAACTGTACATGCAGTCACTCCCTGCTCCGCCCACACATACACTCACCTTGCAGTTAGGTGCTATGAAGCACTACATAATAGAATAGCACCTAATATACACAGACACCCATCAGTCAGTGGCACATAGTCCCAGATGGCAGCTTAAAGAAGTGCCTGTCTATTGTAAAAAGTACAGATTTGATTTATGATTATAGGGCCCGAGTATGTCCTGTGAGAACCATATAAGAGCTAAAAGACCTAGAATGCTTAAAACTGGTTGGAAAGTTTCCTTTTGAAGGGAGAAAACTACAAAGCCCAGAAGGCTTGGAGCTAGGACAGGTGACTCAAGTAGCCCAAAAGGGGAGAGCACTTAGAAGCATTTCAGCCCATGAGAAACTACAATTGGGGAAAGTTCTCACAGGAGTGTGAGTAGAGAAGGCTGAGAGAGGCTGGCCCATATTAGAAAAATGCTAAAGGGAAGAGTTCACGTCTGAGGGAGGAATGAAGCCCATAATCCTAATTGGGCAGAACTGAAAGAAATCTCCCATTAAGTAGGGTGGTACTGAGAAGGGAGGAGTTTATACCTTGGGGACCCTTAAAAGATCTCCCAGCTAGCAGTGAGAAACAGAAGTTGGAAGAAAAAAAAAATTGCATACCCCTCTGCAACTTGAGAAAATATGGCCTGAGAAGCTCCCACATGGAAAGCCTGTTGGAGAAGACTCAAAACGGGGGATAGTGACTTGGAGAAGGAACAAGGTACTTACTGTTAATTGGAACCAAGAATATAGACAATGGTTTTCTGGTATTTCCCCCCCCCCCCCCCCCCGGAATAGGATAAACAGCTTTATTTTTTGGTGGGGTGGGGAGACTTGATATACCACCTTTCTGTGGTTTTTGCAACTACATTCAAAGTGGTTTACATAGTATATTCAGGTACTTATTTGTACCAGGGGTAATGGAGAGTTAAGTGACTTGCCCAGAGTCAAAGGGAGCTGCAGTGGGAATCAAACTCAGTTCCCCAGGATCAAAGTCCACTGCACTAACCACTAGGCTACTCCTCAGCTAAGGGGAGGGAAGGATAGGACTTTTAATGTTATGATGAGTTTGGTCCTAGTGTGACTTTTGCCCTCTATATTCTACAGAAACAGATTTAACAGTGACCTGGTCCTGGGCAGATGCAAAGGCCTTTACTCAATCCTCATCCTTATCGTTTTGGGCTCTCTTCTGTCTTGGTTTTATTCTTACACTTTTAATGTATGGTCTGATGGCTCCTCCTTCACTGCTATCCCACTTATTAGTCCATGTACCTCAGGGCAATGGCTTGGGACCTGTTCTCTGTATACTTGGATCCTTGGTGCTTTGATCTCCTCCCATGGGTTTCAGTATCATCTTTCCACTTAAGACTTACAGATCTACCTCGTTGCAACTAAAATTTCACTGAAAAGACAGGTCCAAGTCTCAGTCTACTTGTCTGACAGTGTTGGCCGGATGTCCTACCACTACCTAAAACTAAATATGCTACAGACTGACATGATCTCTCCCAAAACCCACATTCCCTCTCCCTCCATTCTCTACATCTCTGGAAACATGGTCATCTTTTCTAGCAAGGTTACCAGATAATAAATGTTGTAGCCCAAAAATAGTTCAACAATTCTAACACCACACAACCCATCATCATAAATAACTTACCATCACCCTGATAATGAACAAACTTCTTGATTATACTGGATTCTGAAAAGCTTGATATTTAACAAATTTCTTGTAAAGTCAGTGTAACTAAGCCCTTTCATCACTAACCTGACTTAGGAAGAGAATGCAACTTGAGAGTACCTGAAGTTGCTTACCTGTAATGGGAGTTTTCCACAGATATCTGGGAATACAACCACTCATTTGATGTCACCAATGAATGCACCTTGGCAGGTAGAAGGCATGTAGAGGGTGCCTAGGAGCTGTCATGCTGCAGTGGAGATATGTACAGTAGGGGTTCAGGCTGTTGTCCCCAGCAGTATTTAGTGGTGGAAAGCTGCTTGGGAAGAGTACGATAGTATATTTCTTTTCTCCTCTTTTTGTGAGGAGCCACTGACAGGAGAAGGGGAGAGCTGGGATTAGTGATAGGCATTAGGAAGCCATGTACTAACAAAATTAAGATTTATATCAAGATTTACACCACCTTGGGTGAATCTTTTCATAAGTGTTAGTGCACTGCTCTAATGCAAGCTTACTGCATTGGCTACCGATACTGAAGGTACCATTATAAGAGTCAAAATAGAAAAATTCAGAGACAACAGTTAACTGAAATGCATGAGTAACCTGTGATCAATTAAGCATTATATTTAAAAAGAGGAAGCTCCCCAGCACTCTCTCCTCCCCCCCCCCCCCCCCTTAGCAACTCATCAATTATAAGACCTCTATGTTTTTGTAATAACTATGTGTAACATTTTACCACCTTTTCACATTAAAACAAAAATGCACTCTGGACCATATCCACAAAGCATTTTCCTCACTGACACAAAATGGACAACAAAAACTAAATCTAATTACTTCAGATCCAGAGCATATCAAAAGTTTACCTTGATTTTCCTCTACTCCCACCAAAGCCCAGATATCTAAGCAGTTTAAAAGTAAGCTCTTCTATTACAAACATCCCTGCTCCAGGAAGCAGTGAATACAGTGAAGCTCTCTGCTCAGCAGTTAACCTCACCCACCACACTCCCCCTGAGAAGCTGCTTTACAAATCAGTCTGCTTCCTAATTGTGCACACAGAAGAAATAGGTCCAATGTGTCACGAGTGCCTGCAAGGAGCCAGGGTCTATGGCTTCACATCCCGTGGCAACAGAAGGAACCATTCCAGCATGTTGCCTTTTCTTTCCATGTTTAGAAAAATATCCAGCCAACAAAAGCTTTGTACATACAATGGTTTTGCAAAACTTTGTATAAAGCACAAATGGAGCCCAAAAAATAAATTTAAAATAAGCAACATTGTTCGTTGTTTTGTTTCCCTGGTTGCTCTGGGGGCACTTATGGTAGAGTTCATTTACAGGCTTGCTGAAATATGAAGAAAGAACGAAGTAGGTGGCAATACCAGAGTGAGGCTTGGAACAAAGACTACTGGAGCACCAGAATGAGGCTTGGCATGCACAGCAATAGCCAGAACACCAGGACTGAGTCTTGAAACACTCATTGGCTGATTAGTGAAGACATAGCAAAAAAAGTCTGCAAGAAAGTAGCCCCCCCCCCCCAAAACAAAAAACCCCCCACCAACACTGAAGATTTCCCACTGACGACCTTTTAAACTAGCCTAATTTGGCATGAAACCTCCCCAACTAGCAAAAGTGCTCCCTGTCTCCTCAGCTTATAAGCTTAGGATCACCACCAATTCCTCTCTGCACATATCCAAGAGACTACAAAAACCTGTAATTTTTCTATATTGCTGAAATTCAGCCCTTCCTTTTTGAATATACTACCTAAACCCTTGTCCACACATCACCTCCTACCTTCACTATTGCAATCTGCTTCTCCCAGGTCTCTCACTGAACCATCTCTCCTACTTTCAATCTATTCAAATTTCTGCCAATTACTACACTCATATTACTCCACTTCAAGTCACTTCATTGGCTCCCTCTCTATTTCTATATACAGATCAAGCTTCATTTAGTAACTTCAAAATGCATTCATTCTGCAGTTCCTCAGTATTTTGTTCTTATCTCTCCCTACGCCCCTGTTGCTGAACACTTAATATCGGCTAAGTCATTCTGGTTTGCGGGAGGAGAAGAGAGAAAATTAAAGAGACTCCAATTTATATGACATTTCAGTCCTGCGTCGCTTCTCTCCCTAAAGGAAATGAAAGTATCTTGGCCATTTTCCACACAATCAGCAAAAGATAGATCAGGCACGGGCTCTCTCTTTTCCCAGAGAACAGGAGTGGCTGAGAAGACCAGTTCACATTTCCTATTGTAGAAGGGAACACCCTCTTCCCCAAGCATACCCTTGCCCAGGTTTTCCCCACAGCAGTAAAAACAGCCTTTTCCTATGTTAAATTACCAAGTGCTAACATTGCCAGTAGTGTAGAGCCACTTAAAAAATTATCACATTTGCAGGTGGTAAGGGCTCATGCATTACACCTACACTAATCAGCTTGCAGTAATATAAGCTGTGCTGACTAGGGTAGACACCTCCTCCAAAAAAAAAAAAAAAAAAAAAGATTTTTTTTTAGCATACATGTGGCTTTTACCACAGGACACCTGAACGCATCCTCACTATTGCCATTTTAAGCTACATTAGATATATGTAAGCACTTAATACAACTTAATAAAAGGACACCAAAAAGAAAAAAAGTAGAGGAAAGGCATTTCTTGCTTAGGACCTATGCTTAAAGGTGAAGGTTATGATTGTAGTCCATTCATCAATACGCTCTCTTTTTTTTTTTTGAGCATATGAAGCCAATTAATGGTTATTCTGAAGCCCAAATGTATCCAGCATTTAAAAAAGAACGCCCAAGGCCTTTTAAGAATACTCACTAAAGTAACACGTATCATGTTTTATATGCAATGATTCAGAGACAATTATATATTGATTATAGGTATCTTAACCCTTCATCAAGCTGATTGGTTATAAGGCTGGGTAGAATCTCACATCAGGTACTCTTACAAAGAGATTAGTATTACAATTATGCCATAATACAAAGCAATAGTAGGATGTGCATTTATTGGCACACATTCTATTCACACTTAAAATATTTAGTGCATGCAAAATCAATGTAACATGTTAACCATTAAATTAACATGCACACCATTTGTAGATGCTTGAAAGTTATGAGCTAATTAAAATGAAATACCCAAAAGGAAGTGAAGAGCGTGACGAAAAATGAACCAAAAATATTTTGTTTTTAGCCTTCATTTATCCTTAGAAGATAGGACACTATAGTTGTTGGTGTTTTTCCTTGTTTAGGGAGTACTTTGACGACAGCTTTTATATACAACATTGGAAAGCCCATTGTCTAGCAGAGCTTCAAATAGTTCCCCCAGATTCTATATAGTGCGCCTAGAGATCCACACCGAAATCCACGCGAATTCTATAACAAGGTGTGTAACTTAAAACTAATGAGAACTGATAAGAGCACTTAAGCCATAATGAGCACTAATTATAATTTACAAGCACAACTCACTAAGTATATTCTATAATGAAGTGCGCCAAACTTCTAATGCACGCATGCAAAAAAAAGGCATGGTTGAGCGTTTTATGGGTGTTCCAAAATTTACTTAGTTATAGAATATGTCAGTATGTGTAAATCTATGCGCTAGGATTTAGGCCACGTTTTCATTGGTGTAAATGGATGTGCACAGACTTAGGCCCTGGAATATCAACTAAGTGTATTCTATATATCATGCCTAAATCTAGGCGCTGTTTATAGAATACAATTAGTCAGCACTGATTTCTGTACTGATTTTTTAGACACCATATGTAGAATCTCCCCCCATTGTGGCTACAATCTTTAAAAAAAATTATTGTCAGTGCTGTTGAATTGAGGGGTTAGGGGTAGGAGAAATAATGGGTTCTGAAAAGTGAGGTTATTCCTTTTTCTATTATAAATACAGTTAAGCTGTTGCTATTGTATTGTTTGCATCTCTCAATAAAAAAATATTTAAACATTTAAAAAATGCATTGTAAAATTAAGCACGTAATGCACACAAAGTAGCTTCTTGGACTGAATCATCATAAGGGGGTGGGGGGGGGGGGGGGGGGGGGGGGGTGGGGAGAAGGAACAATTTTAAACTTTCCAAGACATCATTCAGGTAGTGCTCAGTTTTAAGGCTACAAAAATTCTGTGTACTTCCCAACAGGCTGAAAACAGGAAATGAGAAATATGCTACTCTGCAATTCCACAAACCCTGGCTTGTTTTGTTATAATTAACTCCAAACAGAACCTGTCAGGTTAAGAGTGAGACAATCAATCAAAAGAGGAAAACCAATTCAAACTTATAAATCTAGTGTGTTGGTCCTGTGTGTTATTTACTTTCTAAAGAATCCTTGCAAGTGCTTGATCACATATCATGGAGATAGTTTCCTCCCCCCCCCCCCCCCCCCCCCCCCGGGTGGGGTGGGGGATTCTACTCAATTAGAAATATTTTTATTGGAATGTAGAGTACAATGGAGGCATTATTGGAGTTAAGGATGTCTGTACCATCTAAATTATCTGGGGTAGATTTTTCAGATTCCTGGTTTGAATTTCATCTGAATAAAAATAATTAAAGTTCTCTTCAAGATGTAGGCTTGATCAATGTAAATGTGTCGTTAATTATTCTTTTCATTATTTGCCTGGGATTTTACTTACTCTGTTGGAAAAAATTGTAATATTTCAAAACCTAATAAAATGAATCCAGTATGTAAAAACAGAACACTGGCACAAGGCTCAAGCAGTGTCTCAGTGGCAGTGCAACTACTAATGAGCACTACTTTTTTCCAGCATTGCTAAAAGTACACAGTACTGTATAGCTACATTTTAGGAACGTACACAGGCTTTTCCACACTGCTTTTAAAACTTTCAAATCATTTCATAAGTTTGTTTTAATAACTTTAATGTGTGTTAAAATTTTAATGCCTATACACTGATAACATACATTAACCTAAAATGATTCTACATGCACAATTTAAAGCTGCATTAATGAATCAAATGTATGCCAACAAATGCGCATCACTAGCATGGGTAAAGGTTGCCTACTTTGTGGAGCTTACAGTTTAATTGAACAGATCTAGATGGTGACACTTTTTCCCCCCACTTTAAACTCCGTATTGTAAAATATAAAGGGTGAGAGATCACACCTTATTAAATGTCAAGGAAAAGATCAAATTGAAACAAAAAAAAAAAAAAAGGAACATGTGGAGTAAGTGTGGACAAATCCACATAAATATTTGACTTTTAGAAAAAAAGATTTAAAAGTTATTTCCGATAGGCTTTTTATAAGTTTTATGTAATGGTGATGCATTTATGTATTATGTTTTTATTTTGCAACCTGCCTAAAGCAATTTGGATCAGTAGGATAGAAATATTTTTAAATATAAGAAAGCACAACCAGGAAGACAATCACAAAGGAATAATCCAAAATATAAGGAGAAAAAAAATCTCTCTAAGTCAGATCACAGCAATGTAAGAGGCAGGGCCCCTAATCAGAAGTTTGATGAGGAGCCCCACAACTTAGGGGAAAGGACAAAGGTGTTCCCTCCACCACCTCAAAACTTAATTTAGCAGGCAAGTGTAGGAACACTACTTTCAACGTTGCCACATGGCCTTCTGATACTTTTACTCAACTAAATCAGTAGATTCTCTCCAGCAACCAGAGAAGCATCTCCTGCTAACCAGGCTAAATCTTATTATGACAGTTGCAAATATAAGAACTTATAAACCTAAGAAATTTTAAGCACATTCAAACATAGCACATTGTGTCCAATTTATGTGTGATCAGGCATTGTATGTAATAGCCCACAGGTTGAAAAAAATGAATATGAAGTTGAACAACTAAAACTTACAGACCAGATTACCAAACTATCTGGTTGGCCCTACAGCCAGGCATAGTTTTACAGGTTATCCAGATTATGTAAGAGGTAAATATGTATATGTACGAGGTCTCTCGTATGCACAAATCTCTCAATGTTCATTATAGATCTCCTGGACAACAGGTGGGAAGAGCAGCCAATAGGGAAGGGCCTTAACTAGCTAACCCAACCTAATCATAGCCTCAGTAAATTAAACCATGGTCACGCGACTTTGGGTGATGTGTTTTATTTAGCATATGGTCTCTCTCTCTCTCTCTCTCGTTGCACGTGTCTGGTAGTGCTACAGAAATAGTCATTATAAATTGGGAGCCCATTAAAAATATAGAAATAGACTTTAGAAAAATCAGTTATCCATCAGCATTTCTCTTTTCCTTCAAAGAAAACACAAACCATGTATTTTCTGCATTGGATATATAGAAGCAGTTTGGTGCCTGTGACCAACAATTCAGAAAAGAGCACATGAAGTGCATCACAAGCATACTTCATTTTATCTTTTATTCATTCCCTTCCTCCTTTCATCAATGACAATCGACAGCAGGCAATGAGTGCATGGCCTAAACTAGCAAGCAACTACAGGAACTAGTGATCCTGCAGCTCTGGGCTTCACTGAGGGAGGCTGGGCCTATGAGTACATGCTCTATCAGCCCTTACCCCCTTATAGTAACTACACTCGCTGCTGAAACCCCAACGTACAAAGGAAGAGATTACAGCATCAGAATGGTATTTACTGCTTAAACCTGCTAGTAACCCCTTCCACTGGCAGATATCCCCATGCCCAGGGTAGCTTCTAGTCCCAGCCCAGCAGCTCAGACCGTGACGGCCATTGTCTTGACCTAGTCCTCTCCTCCTCCGGCTCACCCTCCAACTTCCACGCTTCTGCTCTCCCTCTCTCTGATTATCACCTGATCACATTCACACTTCTTCACCCCCCCTCTGCCCCGTCCAACTTTAACCACCTCCTCCAGGAATTTCCAGGCTATTGACCCCCCCACTTTATCCTCTTGTATCTCTAATCTCCTCCCCTCCATCATGTCCTCTGAGACTGCAGACAAAGCGGTCTCCGCTTACAATGCCACTCTCTCCTCTGCTTTGGACACCCTCGCTCCATCCACCTCCCGTCCCACAAAGCGTACTAATCCCCAGCCCTGGCTGACCCCTTGCATCCGTTACCTTCGCTCCTGCACCCGATCCGCTGAACGCCTCTGGAGGAAATCTCGTGCCCAACTCAGACTTCCTTCACTACAAATTCATGCTATCCTCCTTCCATTCCTCCCTATTCCTTGCAAAACAGGACTATTACACCCAATTGACCAACTCTCTCAGCTCCAACCCTCGTCGTCTCTTCACCACCCTTAACTCCCTCCTCAAAGTGCCCCCCGCTCCCACTCCCCCTTCACTCTCTCCTCAATCACTGGCTGACTACTTCCGCGACAAGGTACAAAAGATCAACCTTGAGTTCACTACCAAGTCACCACCTCCTCTTCAGCCTGTAGCCCTATCCAATAACCAACCAAGGTCTCTTTCTCCTCCTTTCCTGAAATCACCGAGGATGAAACCTTCCGCCTTCTTTCCTCCTCGAAATGCACCACCTGTTCCTCCGATCCCATCCCCACCAACCTACTTAACACCATCTCCCATACTGTCACCCCCTCCATCTGTCGCATCCTTAACCTTTCTCTCTCCACTGCAACTGTCCCTGACACCTTCAAGCACGCCGTAGTCACACCTCTCCTAAAAAAAACCATCACTTGACCCTACCTGCCCCTCCAACTACCGCCCCATCTCTCTCCTCCCTTCCTCTCCAAAATACTTGAGCGCGCCATTCACAGTCTCTGCCTTGATTTTCTCTCCTCTCATGCCATCCTAGATCCACTTCAATCTGGTTTTCGCCCTCTACACTCGACAGAAACAGCACTCTCTAAAGTCTGCAACGACCTGCTCCTCGCCAAATCCAGAGGCCACTATTCCATCCTCATCGATCTATCCGCTGCGTTTGACACTGTCAATCATGATTTACTTCTTGCCACACTGTCCTCTTTTGGGTTCCAAGGCTCCGTCTTTCCTGGTTCTCCTCTTCTCTCTCCCACCGTACCTTCAGAGTACACTCATATGGATCTTCCTCCACTCCCAACCCACTATCTGTTGGAGTTCCCCAGAGATCTGTCCTTGGACCCCTTCTCTTCTCAATCTACACCTCCTCCCTAGGCTCACTGATCTCATCTCATGGTTTTCAGTATCATCTTTATGCTGATGACACCCAGCTATATCTCTCCACACCTGACATCACCACGGAGACCCAGGCCTGCTTATCCGACATTGCTGCCTGGATGTCCAACCGCTACCTGAAGCTGAACATGTCCACTACCGAGCTCCTCGTCTTTCCACCTAAACCCACTTCTCCTCTTCCTCCACTCTCTATCTCAGTTGATAACACCCTCATCCACACCCGTCCCATCTGCCCGCAACCTCGGAGTCATCTTCAATTCCTCCCTCTCCTTCTCTGCGCATATCCAACAGACTGCCAAGACCTGTTGCTTCTTCCTCAACATCAGCAAAATTCGCCCTTTCCTATCTGAGCACACCACACGAACTCTCGTCCACGCTCTCATTACCTCTCGCCTTGACTACTGCAACTTACTCCTCACCGGCCTCCCACTTAGCCATTTATCCCCCCTTCAATCCGTTCAGAACGCTACCGTAAGGCTTATATTCCGCCAGAACCAATATACTCATATCACCCCTCTCCTCAAGTCACTTCACTGGCTTCCGATCAGATACCGCATACAATTCAAGATTCTCCTCCTTACCAACAAATGCACCCGGTCTGCGGCTCCTGACTACCCTCATCTCCCCCTATGTTCCCGCCCGTAACCTCCGCTCACAGGACAAATCCCTCCTATCAGTTCCCTTCTCCACCACTGCCAACTCCAGGCTCCGCTCATTCTGCCTTGCCTCACACCCTATGCTTGGAACAATCTTCCTCAACCCCTACGCCAAGCCCCCTCCCTACCCATCTTCAAATCTCTGCTTAAAACTCACCTCTTCAAGGCTGCTTTCGGCACCTAACCTTTCGTGAAATATAGTATGCCCTATCAGACGGACTCTACACTTGTCTTTAGATTGTTAGGTTTAGAAATGTTAAGTAGTAGTAGTAGATTGTACACCTGTCTTTTAGATTGTAAGCTCCTTGAGCAGGGACTGCCCTTCCATGTTAAATTGTACAGCGCTGCATAACCCTAGTAGCGCTTTAGAAATGTTAATTAGTAGTAGTAGTTCTATGGCACTCAGATCATTGGCTAGCACAAGTCTTCAAGCATAGAAAATCACGTGTTTTCCATTGACAGATTTTGATGAAATGTGGTAGGATGGCTACAATCTTAAGTCTTTCCTACATAATTTCACTCAGATTTATCTTCAGTTGAGTATAGTCCAAAGCACAAATACAACTAGATAGATGGCCACACAATTTAAGAGGCACTTTTCTGACTTGAATCCTAAAACAAGAAGAAATCTCTATATTTTCCTTAGTCACTCAATTAACCCATACTTGAGCTTTGTGCAATTAGATAAAAATGTAGGTGTAAGTCAACTGCAGTTTTGGTAGGCAAATGACATCACTATTGTAGGGTTTTGGAGAACTGATAATAGCATTAACACACCTATAACTGGGTCATATAAAAGAAGTAAGCAAAACAAGATTAATACGTTTTAAGCTCCATTTTGCATAGTATGTCAAAGTAGGAAATGGAATGTCCAGGGTGGGACATTCACAATTCCTCCAGTATTTTACAAAAGGCACTGCCAAACACGAAGCCTTTTGGAAAATATGCAAGGATGTTAGAAAATACAGCAGGAGCAGCAATTTCACAAACCTTCAAATACAAAAAGCAGTATCACTCAGCATTTTCCTTGTACAGATGTTAGCGATATGTGAAAATGCTGATTGGACACTTCCACATACAAGTGTCAGCATAAAAGTGCACCAATTAAGGAGCGAAGCCTCAAAAGGTGATTAATATTTTTCATGCCAAAATAAACCCCAGTAGTTTAAGTACAATTACTCCCTCTTTAAAAAAAATTAATCTATACATTTCCAATACAGTCCATTCAAGGTATTTGCAATGGTATGGTTCCCAAAAAACACTACAAACTGTGACTTCTGAAAAAATGTATTTATGGGGAAATAGGGTTAGGTTCCAGCTATACCAATGTTTTCCCCCAAAACACAAAAAGTGAATACATATCCCTATAGGAAATACAGGGTTTGGTTCATGCATAGGACAACACATAACAAAAACCTGAAAAATACACAGCATATCATGGACAACAGCAGCCAAGTGAAAGCAAAAAGAAGACCATTTTGAAATGTGCATATCCACAAATAAACAAACAGTGCTGCGAATGGCGAATTGCTTTTTTGCACCTCTGTGGATAAGCAAAATAACAAATGCCCAATGCACAAATAACGAGAATGGACTGTATTACAAGTGTATAATTATAGTACAGCAAGAGGCCCTCACTGGATGCCCACCGGAAGGGTGGAAGGCCAGATTTTAGGACTCAGGCTGTAAAAATACCAGCTAGGTTTAAAAATCTATGACTGGCTGAGCAAGGACTTGCTTTTCCTGCAAGTTAATGTGTGTTCTAGCTTAAGACCTATCCACTGGAATAGTGGTGGGCCAAGCTACATAGCTTTAAACAGCTGAAAAGCACTGACTAGGCCTGATAACAAGATGATGGCCTTATAGCAGAGAGCCTGCAAGAGCAAGGACTGCTTGGTGAGTTCTAATGAAACCTGGTGCAACTTCCAAATTGAGTGCAACACACATGATGTAGAAATTAAAGACAGAAATGATAAGAAGTTTGGTTCATAACACGGAGTCTGTCTTTAATAAGTTGGCACCCAGATCACAAGATGTTATGAAATTGATATATCTATATTTAGATATCTTCATAAGAACAAAGTGTTTACAAAAAAGGAAATTACACAATAGCTTGCAGTAGCTAATGTTTGGATGTTTGGATGTCCGTATCTAGGGAAGTGTTTACAAAAACGGAAAGAAGGGCACCTGGCCGGAGGACATGACTCATAGATTGAGCAAGATTAGAAAAAAGTCCCTCTCAATAGACTTGTATGGGGACCAGATGGTATATAAGGACTGGTCACCCAAGCATATTTCGGAGGTTCTCCCCAGCGTATCTAGGACGCAGAGCTCCAGTCAGCTGAATCCAGAATTTGTCTGATGAATGTATCTGATTAAAGTCTGATTTGCAAATAAACTCTTCATTCCAAATGATGATTTGTGGGCTTCACTTAATGATGAAAGGCTGTAAGTATAAATGCTTTTGCTACATCAGGCCATCATTCGCTGCATTGTATAACCTGTAGTCTAAATCCAGTTTGTCATAAGGCGGGTATCCTTTCCTTAGATCTAACGTCTCCCTTAGAGGCAATAACTCCTTGATTACCCCAGTACTAGTGCTATTTAGAGATGGAGTCAGATTTAAGGTCACTCCAGCCTTCTTGGGGGGGCTCGGGACCCCTCTATTCACAACACAAGTAAACAATCACCCCTCCTTTAAATCTGTTTTCTGTCCTATATGTCCACCCCACTCATCTTCTAACCCATGTAAGAACCGGTCTCCTTGATTTAATTGTGACCTTTGTCTCCCTCGAAGACAGACGTGTGGTGCTGAGAGGCTCTGGAGAACATCTGGTCCCTCATCATTGACTATCTGTACTATCGCTGCAGATGACTTTGCTGACTTTTCTAGATAAAATCTCTCAGCTTCAATCCCAGATATCACCATCTTCAGATTCATCTGGGTCTTGAAGTCTTTCTTCAGACAACTGTGCTAATGCTGATCACCTCTCCTTTCTCAGTTTCTAAAATCTAAATTTATTTTTTATTTTTGTTACATTTGTACCCCACGCTTTCCCACTCATGGCAGGCTCAATGCGGCTTACATATTATATACAGGTACTTATTTGTACCTGGGGCAATGACTTGCCCAGAGTCACAATTTGCTGCCTGTGCCTGAAGTGGGAATCGAACTCAGTTCCCCAGGACCAGAGTCCACCACCCTAACCACTAGGCCACTCCTCCTTTTTCTTACCTTTGCTAATCACCTTGACCTTAATAGTCAAAGCTCGAAAAGCTACTTGTCCTCTTGATCCTTTTTCTTCATCCTGGATTTCTTTCCGCCACCATAACCTTCTTCCCTTCTTATATCAGATGATCATTAACAGTCTACTCCAAGGCTTGGTCCCAAACCCTTGGAAACATGCACTGGCACGTTCCATTGCTCAAAAAGCCCTCCCTATCCAAGTTCCCTACTTAATTACTGTCCAGTGTCTAATCTGCCTTTTGGTTTCTATAATCCTAGAGCAAGTAGTTTTTCAGCAACTGTTAGAATATGTAGATCATACTCACATCCTTTACCCCTGTCAATCTGTTTTTAGGCTGGGTCATAGTTGTAAAACTATACTCATTGCTCTTCTGTGATCTTCACATGATGTGGAGGAACTGAAAGAAATCTCAGTGAACCTGGAAGACGTACTGAGCCAAACTGACAAATTACAGGGTGATAAATCACCTGGACCAGATGGTATACACCCCATGGTACTGAAAACTAAAACAGGAAATTGCTGATCTGCTTTTAGTGATCTGTAACCTGTCATTAAAATCGTCTGTACAACCTGAAGATTGGAGGGTGGCCTATGTAACACCAATTTTTAAAAAGGGATCCAAGGTGATCGGGAAAATTACAGACCGGGAAGCCTGACTTCAGTGACTGGCAAAATAGTGGAAATTATTATAAAGAATAAAATTACGGAACACAGACAAACATGGTTTAATGGGACAGAGTCAGCACGGATTCAACCAAGGGAAGTATTGGCTCACCAATTTATTTCATATCTTTGAAGGCGTGAATAAACATATGAATAAAGGTGAGCCAGTTGATGTAGTGTATCTAGATTTTCAGAAAGTTTTTGACAAAAAGTCATGGGATAGGAGGCAATGTCCTTCTGTGGATTAGGAACTGGTTATTGGACAGAAAACAAAGGGCAGGGTTAAATGGCTATTTTTCTCAATGGAGGAGGGTGAATAGTGGAGTGCTGCAGGAATCTGTACTGGGACCGGTGCTATTTAACATTTACAAATGATCTGTAAACTGAGATGACGAGTGACGTGACTAAATTTAAAGATGACACAAAACTATTCAAAGTTGTCAAAACACATGTAGATTGTGAAAAATTGCAGGAAGACCTTAGGAAACTGGAAGACTGGGCATCCAAATGGCAGATGAAATTTAATGCGCACAAATGCAAAGTGATGTACATTGGGAAGAATAATCTGAATCATAGTTATCTGATACTAGGGTCCACCTTAAGAGTCAGCACTCAAGAAAAGGATATTAGGTGTCATTGTAGACAATTCACTGAAATCTTCTGCTGTGCTCAGCAGCGGCCAAAAAAGCAAACAGAATGCTTGGAGTTATTAGGAAACGGATACAAAATAAGAATGTATAATGCCTCTGTATCACTCCAGGATGCGGCCTCTTGAGATATGGCAACTAGAATTGAATGCAATACTCAAGACATAGCGAAATTAGAAAAGGTTCAAAGAAGAGTGACCAAAATGATAAAGGGGATGGAACTCCTCCCATGAGAGGAAAGGCTAAAGAGGTTAGGACTCTTGAAAAAGAGACAGCTTGGGGGGGGGGGGGGGGGGGGAGATGATTGAAGCTCTGAGTGGTGTAGAACGGGTAAAAGTTAATCGATTTTTCACTCTTTCAAGACAAAGACCAGGGGACACTCAATGAAAATACATGGAAATACTTTTAAAATAGGAGGAAATATTTTTTCAATCAAAAAATTGTTAATCTCTGAAACTCATTGCCAGAGGATGTGGTTAATTGCAGTTTGAGTACCCGGGTTTAAAGGTTTGGACAAGTTTCTGGAGGAAGAGTCCATAGTCTTATTGAGATGGACATGGGGGAAGCCACTGCTTGCCCTGGGATTAGTAGCATGGAATGTTGCTACTAATTGGGTTTCTGCCAGGTACTTGTGACTTGGATTGGCCACTGCTGGAAGCAGGATACTGGGCTAGATGGATCACTGGTCTTACCCAGTATGGCTATTCTTATGTTTTTATTCCACTCTAAATAAAGGTGACATTACTTTGTTGGTATCTTGATCTCATGGCTGCTTTCAATCTTGTTTGTCACAATATTCTTCTTTCATGCTTGGTCTTTATAGGAGTATTTTCCTGGTTTAAATCACTTGTCTGAGCGTTCTTTTGCCGTTTCTTCTGCTTCCTCTCTATCTCTTGTGGTATCCCACAGGGTTATGTACATGCCATTGCTCTTTAATACTTTAATAAGCCCTCTAACTACAATTATTCAAGATGCAGGCATCTATGCCTTTTATTATGCTATCATCCTTGTCCATCGAACAAGCTCTTTCCCCAGATCTATCCAAACTCAATTCATCTCTCAGAAATTGCAGCATGGCTTCATGAGAACCAGCTTATCTTAAATTCATCAAAAACTATCATTTGTTTAACAGTGGATCTCCCACCCTCCCTCCGTCACTTAGCCCTTCTCTAAATGTTACTTCAATTTCCAATCTCTCTTTTTCATTACCTTGGTGCGATTCTCGATCAGGAACTCTCATTCACGCATCACGTCGCATCTATAGCGAAAGCATCTTATTTCTCTTCATCAATTCAGAACCATCTGCCTTCTTTTGAATTCTTCCTCACAAAAGACTGCTCCTTATGATCTGACTTCATGCTTGGATTATTGAAATATAATTTATTCTGATCTTCCTTATTACCTGCTAAAGTAGTCTTCAGACTATCCAAAATACAGCTGTTCATATTCTCTCTAAAGCAAAAAGATGAGAGGATTACTCCCCTGCTCCCTTACATCACTGGCTCCCTATCTTTTCTCATACTCAGTTTAACATCCTTACTCTTACACATAAGGCCATTCATACCAACACCCTTTCCTATCTTTCCTTGCTAATTCAACATAGTTCATCATCTAAAACTCTTTGCTCTCTCCATGATTTATGCCTAAGACTCCTATATTTACAACAAGCGCACTATCAAACTACTAGAATCAGGGCTTTCTTCTACATGGCACCGCCTTTATGGAACTCCCTCCCCATTTATGATTAGAACCCTCTTATCAAAGGTTCAGAGCCCTTCTCAAGACCTGTTTGAAAGGGCTTTTAACGTTCAAATTGATATTATCAGCCCTGCTTGGGATTCAATGAGTTCAAGTTGTTCTTTCTATTTTACTTAGAATTTAAGTTGAACTTTTCTGCTCTTGCTGGCTGTATTCTCTATACTTGATCTAATTAATATTGGCATTCTTTTCTGCATTCCATTTAAAATGTTTTTATTTTACAATACTGTTATTGATTTAAAGAGTGGTATATCAAATAAAATTAACCATAACCATTAAAATCACACGAGGGGGTAAAAAGGTGGGGAATGGAATAGTTTGGGGGAGGGGGGAATGTGAGGATTTTTCTAAATATTACATTAGGTAGAAAGCATCACAGTTGTTTCAGATAACAAGCTCCCTGAAAGCAGCATCATTTAGTATCAATTTGTATAAAGGTGAAGTTTATTCTTATCTGATAATTTTGTCCTGGAGCGTTGCTAGACCAGTCGAGATAGTGGGTTGTATTCCACAACAAGCAGAGAACACTGAATTTCAGTAATATCACTGCCACTATATGGACTGGTACAGTCCTATTAACGCTCCAGTATGCTCTTGCCGAAGCTGATGTGGCTATCTGCTGGTGAAGATCAATCAATCCAACAAGACTCCTCACACATACAATGGAAACTTTTCCTTTAAAGCTGACAATTTTTTTCTTTATTTATTCGTTCTTATATCCTACAATTATCCAAAAACAAGTTTCAGTTCAATGTGGCTTACAATTATCAGTTAGGAGAAATTACAGTATTGTTTTACGTTTACAATTACACAGTATATGGTTAGCCATAATATTTCTTGAAAAGATAGGATTTTAAATCTTTTCTGAACCGATGGTATTTGGTAATGCTTATGACCTTGGAAATTCAATTCCACCATTTAGAACCCAGTTATATAGGTGGATTTGTAGGTTATGTAGGTAGATGGAGTAAGTAACCTCTGGTTTCTGGACTTGCATTTCTCGGTGATAATTCAATCAAGACTAGCATGTAATTAGGTGACATTCCGAATAATATTTTTAAAAATAAGAGTACTAGATTTAAAAACAGTCTGGCCTTGACTGGGAGCCAGTGTAACATTGCAAGCAGTAGGGTTGCCCTTTCATATTTTGACTTTTGTAATATCAGTCTTGCTGCTGTGTTTTGTACGGTCTGCAGCAATTTTAGTATGTTTTCTGTGCATCCTACATATGCTGCATTGCAATAATCTAGTTGCAACAATATCATTATATTATTAGACGAATGTCTGGAGAAGTAGTCTCTGATCCTTCTCAGTTTCCATAGAGTTTTGGAACTCTGATGCAACTGCTGAGACTTGATTTTCAAGAGATAAATATTTGTCAAGAATGATCCTAGTATTTTTTAGCTGTGATTTGATTGGGTATGTTTTTTGGTTGACTGTGAAATTCTGGTCAGACATGGTATTGTGTGAGCTAGATAGAACTAGAAATTTGGTTTTGTCTCTGTTTAAGTTTGAAAGTTATGGCCCAGTTTTCCATGAGGTCCAGTCCTGTTTTAACCTTGTCCGATATCTCTGTGATACTGTTATTAAAAGATATATACATAGTAACATTGGCGTATAGAAGTGGATTAGAACCCATTTTTCCAGTTTCTTGCTGAGTGGGGCCATCATGTTAAATAAAATTGTTGATACTGGGGATCCTTGTGGCACCCCACATCCCGATACCCAAGAGAAGGTTGGTTGGACATCTTTACTAGGTATGACCTAGTTCTTAAGAATCTGTTAAACCAGGCTGCCACTGCCACACTAATTCCCATGTTGTCAAGTAGGGTCATTAGTGTTGTGTGGTCTACTACATTGAAGGTGCTCAACATGTCAAACTGTAGTAATAGATTTTTCTGAACTTGGCTTATCAATCTCCTGAATTTTATCATCAGCTTAGTTATGGCTGTTTCAGTGCTGTGCAGTGGTCTGAGAATTGAAGGATTGAGAAGTGTGTCACATATTCCATTAGTTGTTGTGCTGCTAGGCCCTCCATAGTTTTGGTCACTAATGGTATTGAAGCCACTGGTCTATAATTAGTGAGTTCACTGATCTTGTTGGTGGCATTTTTAGGGATTGGAGTTAGTACGATGTTGCCCTTACCAGGAGGGAAGTGCCCTTTTGAAAACATATATTTTATGTGTTCAGTGAGGCAATGAACCAATCTGGTGGACTTTTCATCATGTAATTGGGGCAATTGTTTAGTAGGCACTTAGCATGTGCATATTTTGTTGAGTGCTTTTACTGAGCTGTTTGTAGGTATTTTAAATGAGGTCCGGTTCTGTCCTGCCTTGATATGATCATTGTTGGTTTTGCATTCGCAATTGTGTAAGAAATCTGTGAGATGTTTGTTTTATAGCAAGGTTTGATCATATGTTTGTTATTTTTTGCTCAAAGTATTTTGCGATCTCGTTAACTGTTGGTGGTGTTTTGTTTGATAATAGTAGATCTTTGGTGTTTAGTAAGCTTTTCATGAGTTCATTTACTTTTTTCATAGTAATGTGATCTGGTTTTGCATATGTACTGTAGTATTCCACTTTGGCTCTCTTTATGTTGTGTTTATATGTTCTTAAAGCTTTCCTCCATGTAATTTGGTTCGTGTCTGATTTGTTTATAGACCAATTTCTACTTTTCTTCATAATTATTTTCTTCTCTAGTAGCCCCTCATTAAACCAGGGTCATGGTTGTTTTCTACATCTTGTTTTCATTTTAAGTGGCACTATCGTGCTCAATGTGTTTTTGCTTATTTCATCCCAGTTTCTCATGAAGTGGATGCTGTTGGGTGATATTCTATTTGTTCAGTGCTGGTTAGCCAGAAGGTATGATTGTCCACCTTTCTTCTAGTTAGAAAAGTGTGTATTTGTTGTTAATTCCCTGTTCTTATCGTTTGCTAGGATCTGACCATAATAATTCTTCCCAGTTATGGATTTTTAGTATATGGTTATTTTCTGTTGAAAACCAGTAGGCAAATATGTCTAGTAGATGTCCTTTTGTATGTGATGAGGTACCTTGTGGTGTTTTGAGGTCCAATTGGTTCAGGAAGGTTAACAAGTTTCTGGTGTTATGGTCGTGGAGCTTTTCTAGGTGCAGGCTGATATCACCTAAAAGGAGGACATCAGAGAAGTTAGTACAGGTATCTGATACAAAATCCATACAGTCCTCTTGAGCATCAGTCCAACTTCTCAGTGGAAGATAGAAAAGTATGCAGCATAATGGACCTGTTAGTGTTATATCTGTGATTCTACATGCCAGAAGTTCAATTACAGACGTTTGTGTTCAGCCACAGGTTCTACTTTGAAGAAAGATTTGTATATTAAGGCAACCTAGCCTCCTTTCTTTTTGGTACAAAGAAGGGCGACGAAAATGATAAAAGGGATGGGACTTCCCTATGAGGAAAGGCTGAAGCATCTAGGGCTCTTCAGCTTGGAGAAGAGACGGCCGAGGGGAGATATGATAGAGGTCTATAAAATGATGAGTGGAGTGGAACGGGCAGACGTGAACTGTTTGTTTACTCTTTCCAAAAATACTAGGACTAGGGGGCATGCGATGAAGCTACAAAGTAGTAAATTTGATATGAATCTGAGAAAATGTTTCTTCACTCAACGTGTAATTAAACTCTGGAATTTGTTGCCAGAGAATGTGGTAAAGGCGGTTAGCTTAGCGGAGATTTAAAAAGGTCTGGACGGCTTCCTAAAGGAAAAGTCCATAGACCATTATTAAATTGACTTGGGGAAAATCCACTGCTTATTTTTGGAATAAGAAGCATAAAATTTATTGAGCTGTTTTGGGATCTTGCTAGGTATTTGTGACCTGGATTGGCCACTGTTGGAAACAGGATGCTGGGCTTGATGGACCTTTGGTCTGTCCCACTGTGGCAATACTTATGTACTTATGATGTGTATTATTTTATAGCCTAGTGGGCATAGGTCATAACTAGGTCATCTTTGAGATGCAGCCATATTTCGGTTATGAATAACAAACCTAGTTCATTTTCAATCCAGTCTCTGACTATAGCCAACTTATTAACCACAGATCTTGCATTTATATAGGCCACAGGGATCGGAACATGTGTTTTATTTTTAATGTTGGTATACTTAACTGATTGGAATTATCTATGCATACTTTCTTTTTTGAACTTCTATTCATTTTGATTGTCACTTAGACTCATCTTTTTGCTGTTCATTAGCATATTGTTCTCTGGTTTGTTGTTTGGTCCATCTAAAAGACTGTAGGATTGTCGTCCAGCAAAGATAATTACTGTATTTTTTTTCCATTCATTAAGTGCTGTTACTTGCAGCCCAGTTATCCATAATATCATGTAGTAGAGGAGCCATTCCCTTATATTAGCCATTTTTGAACTGTTTTAGGTCACAGGTGGTACCTTATGTCTGGGTTTATATCACTGACCTTAGTCCGACTATTTGTTGTTTCTACGTTTACCTGTTTGTAGTTATAGCAATTTGCCCCTAGAGATGGGCTAGGATTATGGCAATGTGCAACAGTTTTGTTCTTCTAGAGTGGAGATTAGATTTAAAATGTGCTGCAGTGTACTGTCCATATCAGATAGATATAAAGTAAGCTCTTTCCTGCATGCAGTTTTCTTTTTCTTTTTGTTATTATACAAGCGGGAGGATTTGTATTATCTGAGGAAACCTTACTGGGTTCTTCAGTGTGTTGAGTTGTCTCCGCTGGTGCTGCTGTGGATTCTGACCTCCAAGCGCCTGTGGGGACAATCAGGTTCAAGGTCCTGCTGCAGGTTCCTGCGAAGGATCTGGACTGTAAGGGGGCTGTACTTTGCATCGGCTGCAGAGGGCATCTGAGTGCTTGTGCCCCGACATTGTCTTCCATTTTCTCAGCAACCATGTCCTCCATTGCTCCAAGCTGTTCCCAGCTTCAGCATGGATCCCCTTGTCACGGGTGCAGTTTGCATCCCTTGAACTGTGCCGTTCCTCAAAGTGCCACTCCAGGTCTGATGCGCGGGATGCCTGGGTTTCTCTCAAGGATTGATACAAAGTGCGTTGGATTGTCTGGCCATGTGGAGCTCTCTCTCTCTATTCGGGCTCAGCTCCTATTTCTATGCCCATGTTTTTGGGTGCGAGCCAGCACTGTGGAGCTTCAGGATGCCGCATGGTTGGGTTCCTCTCCGTGGGTGCCATCCCACACAGTCGGCCCTCAGTGCGGGTTGGTGCAGCACCTGTTGGGCTGCCAAACTGCCTCATCGCATGCTGTCTCGGAAGAGCTACCCCTCTTTCCGGGTGCTGTCCCGGTGCTTGCGTCTCACAGTTGGTTTGCGCCCTGTGGCTGGGTCACAGGGAGCCATCCCTCTCTCCGAATGCTGTTCCAGCTCCCGTCTCCTGGTCCTGTTCTGCTGTCCTCCAACATGGGCATGCATGGCGTTACTCCTGCTGGGATGCGAAGGTGGCTCTCTCTGTGCAAGAGCAGTTTACCTCTCTTCCTGGAGTTGGTGAGTCTTTCTCAGGTCCTGATGCAGCTGAACGGTAGTTTAGCAGCCCAGAAAGCAGGGTGGACTTTCTTCCTGAGAGTGGAGCTGGCTTCTCTGGCAACCACCTCAGTCGCCATCTTGTGAAGAATGAGATCTGCAAGAGCTTCACTCTGCAGCCGAGGAACAGGTAAACATAGTATTCTGAATTGCAATGAACTGTAGTAATAGAATTGCAACAACATCTGGAAGGGACCTGGACTGATCTAGCAGAATTCAAGAAAAGGAAATAGTCATCAGGCAAGAGCAAAATTTCACCTTATTTTTTCTTCTGCTAGACCGGTGGGACGTACTCAAGCTTTACTGTCCTGGGTGGGAAGACAATGCTCCCTCAATGACTGCGGTAGTATTCACAAATTAGTGCTGCGAAAATCAAGTCACCTCTCTGCAGGTTTCTACTGGTGAAACCTGAGGCCTTGCTGAGTGTGCATTTAATACATCAGGACCTCCTTACTCTATAGCAAAATATATTGAACCTATTGCTTCCTTAATCCAGTGAGGACTTAGAAGCCACTTGCCCTCTTCTATGGCCATTGTGTAAAAACAAACAATAATATAGCCAGACTTCTGAAAGGCATTGGTCTCCAACCATCCATCAAAACCTTGAACACATCCAGTGCATGAAAAACCTTAAAGCAATCCTTAATTCTTGAAAAGACTGGGAAAAAAGTCACTTCCTGATTCACATGGAATGGTGTTACCACCTTAGCTTCTGCGACTTGGCTTTGTCCAGGTCTATAACCAGCTTCTCCAAATCCTCATCCAAAGAGGACTTTGCCTTTGAAATGAGAGCCTATTAAGCCTATGCTTTGAGGCCAAATCCACAGCCCAATTCCAGAGCCAAATCATGTATCACAACACCAGAAGCCCCTGACAGACTCAATATGGATGAGATCAGAGTGCAATGTGCCATAAAACACAGCTACCAATTCCAAGTTGATCACCTCCAGCTGAATCCAACAAAGCAGGGTTCAGGCCATATATACTGCGGCCTAAGTTCCCATAAGACAGCAAAAGCCTACTTCGGGAGAAATGTCTCCTTTCTTGAACATTCTTGGGGGGCCATTCTACCTCCACAGGAATCACTGTTTTCTTTGCAATAACCACTACAAGCACAGCCACCTTGGGAAACCTAAAAAGCTGGTCCTGGTCCTCCCAAGATAAGAGGATAAATAAAGCCTCCCCCTGACCTTAGCACTCCTAAGCATCAAATGAAGATTTTCTTAGTCCTCCAGCACCATCTACAGAGGACTTTATGGAGGAGACCACGATGGCCTCCTCAGGGATCTTCCTAAAATCTGTTTGTCCAGCAACTCCCTCCAAGGGTGGAAGCCTCATTTAAAAAAAATGTATTTAGCATTAAGTTCTTCAAAATATGGCAACAAAACATTCTATATGTATAAAGAAAACCCCCAAAACTATGTGTGCTCATCATATACAGAAAATCTACCTTCTGTTATCGTAAATAAAAAAAATTAACACCTCAAGCCACCAAATATTCTTTACAAAATGGGTGAAAATATCAAACAGGAGCTAAATTTAAAAACAAGCAAACCCTCAATTATATCTTTAACTATTTTGTTTTAGACCCTAACACAGGCAATTTGCTGAAACACAGTCCATGTCGGTCTCTCAATCAAAAACACTTTGCTTCCCTATTTGAATTGGTATCTTCATTAGTGTTTTTCTTATTCCACTTATGTCCATTACACTTGTGTTGCCTTCTTCCTCTGTTTTTCTCCCTTTGTTCTGGCACCCACACAACCACACAATAGTAGACCAAGTGCCTTTAGCAAAGAAGACAAACTTGAAAGATTGCAAATTATAATGTCAACTGTTCAACAATAGGAACAAAAAAAAAAAAACATTGTTTGAAGTGTCTGTATACAAATGCTAAAAGCCTGAAAATAAGGTGGGAGAGGTAGATTATATAGCCCTAAATGAAAAGGTGTAATAGGCATCTTTGAGATCTGGTGGAAGAAGGATGAGCAATAGGCCACTATCATACTGCAGTGATAGGGTAGAACAAATTGGTGGAGTGGCAGCAGTATGTATTAAAGGATGGTCTTAAATACAATAAAAGTACACACCCCTTGGAATTCTTACAGATAGAAATTCCATATGTAGAGAGGAAAAGAATAGTTGATAGTATACTACTATCCGCATGGCCAGAATGAACATTTGCTGGAATGTAAGCAGAGATTAGGGAAGCAAATAAATTAGGTAACACAATAATAATGGGTAAATTCAATTACCAGACTAAATAAAAAATAAGAGTGCTGGTCATCATCCAAAAAGTAATGATTTTTGATTTTCAGATGATTTCAATCTAGCTAATATTGACTGGATAAACGTAATGTCAGTGCACTCTGGGGAGGTATAGTTCCTAGATGAAATATAAATGACTTATTCATGGAGTAGCTCATGGAACCAATAAGTTGGGGAAACAATTCTAGATTTAATCCTTAATGAAACATATGATTTTGTGCAAGAGGTTAATGGTGCTGAGGCCACTTGGCAATGGTGATCATAACATCATATTTGATGTAATAACTGGTGAAAGTACACAAAGGAAATCTACTGTTAGTATTTAACTTTCAAAAAGAAGGCTATGATGAAATGATTTTTAAGTAACACTCTAGAGGAGCAGCTGCAAAGGTCAAAAATCTACATCAGGCATGGATATTAAAAAAAAAAAAAAGCCTGCAGAGGCAAGATGGCATCTGAGTAGTAAGCGCCAATGGCTGTTCCTCTCCCACCTTAACTTTGAGAAAAATTTCCTTACCATTTGCTACTCCTGTTTCACCCTTGGTTGGACCAATGGATCGTTTGCGATCCCAAGTGCGAGTTCTGAGCCAGTGTCTTCGCTGTGGGTTGGTGTGGAGGGAGGTAAACCGCTCTTCCCGCTTGAAGCAGACATCTCTTTCAGCCCAGAGAAGCGGAATCCCCCGACGATGCCAGTGGCCTTGCTCTGTGATGAGCCTAGATCAGTGAGTCTACTCGGTTTGCCTGTTCTGGGTGAAGGGACAGTCCAGAGCAGTGAAGCGCTGAGTGTGGCAGCACAGGGAACTGCTCAACTTTGTTGGAGCGTTTGGAGCATACACGAGGGAGAGTTGTGACTGTGAGTGTCCCCAAACAGAGTCGCTATTACAATTTGAGTCTTTGCTCTCTGTAAAACCAAAGGTGATTACCCTTGAAATGATTTGGGAAGTCCTGGTGAGTTTGGAAACTACTTTTTCTAACAAGATTTCTACTTTGGTGATGTTAACTCAAGTCATTTCCTGGTAAAGTTGCTGATTTGAAAACTAATACACAGCATTCAGAGTCCTTTAAGTCATCAACCAAGTCAGATATTGTCAACCTTCAGGAGAGACAAGGTGCTTTAATTAAAGAGAAGTTGTTATTGCAGAGGAAAATAGAAAACCAGCAAAGACTGAAGACATTAAGATTTACAAACTTTCCTAAATTACCAGCAGTCACTCCTCTCGTTACTTTTAAAAGGTATCAGAAATTCTGAAAATACCAGATATCCTCCAGTTTACACAATTTATTATGTGTTGCTTTACGCTAAGAAACAGTCTGATCAACCATTAGAGAGGTGGGTTCTGAAGTACCATTTGATGAGTTAAATTTGACTTAGATGATAGAGGATGAAACCAGTAGAGTTCAAGCTACCACTTAATTTCAGACTTTGTTTTACAACTGGATTTTGAGAATGTTTTTTCACCACAGACAAGAATTATTTTTTTTAATTATAGAACTGGACTTTTTCCTAATATATCTAGACAAATGTTCTTTAATCAGGTTCTGTAAGACCAGTCTTTTTTGAATCTGAAATTTATCATAGTTGTTTAACAGATCCACCTTTCAGTTTTTGCCACTTTCTAATTTGTAGCACTCTTGTTTTTTTAATACTAGCAACCCTTGAATAAACCAAGGGGAACGACTCCTCCTAGATATACATTTTGTAGTTAAAGAGGCTATTAGATTTAAAATTTTAGTAACGGTATCCTTCCAATCATACAACTAGGCTCCATAATTCCATTCTCAAGTCAGAAACCACAAGTTCCCAGAAAGAATTTTTGCAAATCTTCCCGAGAGAACATTTTATTTCTCTTTCCCATTCTAAGGTATTACCTGGTGTTACACAACCAATTTTGCTAACTTTTTTTTTCAAATAAAATTAAATTGATATGCCAGTCTAAGTGATATACCCAGATTGTGCCAACTTCAATTCTGAAGGCAGGTCTTGATCTAACTAAAACAAGTAATTTAGACCAACAGCTAGCAATCCACTTCTTACTAAATTGAGTTTGTAGTTAGCTTACAATTAGACTACATAGAAGATTTTAATGTACTTCATTCTTCACAGTATGGATTCAGATGGTCCCATAGTATAGTGTTGTTGATAGATTTAACATTTGAAGTAAAGAAAGTGATCAGCAGGGGAGGCCAGGGTGCTTTTGCAGCTTGACATTTCAGCAGCCTTTGATACAGCTGATTATATTTTGATGTGTAAACTGCTTAATTAGGAATCACAAACAAATACATTTGAATGGTTTAATAATTTTCTGAGAAATAAGTGTTAGAGTAATTAATGATAAATTATCTTCATGGCAAATGCCTTGCAGAGTTCCTCAGGGCTCTATTTAACATCTATACGAGTTCTTTAGGCTTGTTGGCTCTTGGGGAAAAATAATTTTTGTTTTCATGTGCAAATAATATTTTTTATCTCGTTACCAATTACTCAAGATCTGCATTATTTATATCTCTGGACAACAATGTGTATTGATAAGATCAGAGCTTGGTCTTTATCTTGTCTTCTAAAGCTAACTACAGATAAAACTAAAATTCTTTTGTTTAGTTCCAATTTAAAAAATTCCAAATACTATTCCACTAGGTAATGATTCCTCCCTTTCGGCTGAGAAAACCTCTAGAGCCCTGGGAGTGATTAGATTCTGCTATGTCTATGGAACTTCAAGTTAATAACCTTGCAAAGAAAATTTGTTAAAAGCAACTTGGATTCACTCCTATTTTTACAGGAATCATTTTGCTTTAGTGGTATAAATAGCTAATTTTAACCCAAATGGACTATTGCAACTCTCTAGTAGGAACCTTACAAAAAAAAAAAAAAAACCCCTAGAAAACACTTTTTGCAGAATACTGCAGCTCAATTTTTAAAATGAAAGAAATTGATCATATATCACCTTTATTAATCCAGCTTCACTGGTTGCCTATGGAAGCCCGAATAATGTTTAATGGGAAAATTAGGTTCTTACCTTGGTAATTTTCTTTCCTTTAGTCATAGCAGATGAAGCCATTACATATGAGTTGTGTCCATCAACCAGCAGGGGGAGATAGAGAGCACTCAACTTTTCACAGTGCCTCATGGCCAGCCAGCTCCACTGCCTCTTCAGTATTTGAAGATTCCAAAGCAGTATGGCAAACTGCAATGGGAATAACATGAACTTTCCTCACAGCGAACGATGGCCCCTTAACAAGGGCATGAACACATCCTCCTGGAGGGAATAAACTCGTCCTCCTTATTGTATAACTGGAGGGGATACACGCAACCTCCTGGAGGGAATAAATTCATCCTCCAAAACAAACTGGAGGGAATGGACTCATCCTCCTATAAGTGAACATGAATCCTGAAGACTGTTTTCCAACTTTCTCCCAAGGAAGGAACTTCAGGAAACAAGAACAGAACCTGAAACAGATTCACAGCATACAGACAATCATACAGGGAGGGCTCATGGCTTCATCTGCTATGACTAAAGGAAAGAAAATTACCAAGGTAAGAACCTAATTTTCCCTTCCTTGTCATCAAGCAGATGAAGCCATTACGTATGGGATGTAACAAAGCAATCCCTATATAGGGTGGGAACAGGTCACACCACGCGCTAGCACTTGTGCTCCAAAACGAGCATCCCTCCTAGCAGCCACATCCAGCCTGTAATGTCGGGCAAAAGAGAGCTTCGAGCTTAGAAGCCCATGTTGCTGCACTGCATATCTCTTGACGAGAGAGTGCTCCACAGTTTCAGCCCAGGAGGAAGAAATCGCTCTGGTAGAATGCGCCTTAAAGGCTACAGGTGGAGACCGGCCGGCAAGCAGATAAGCTGAAAAGATAGTTTCTTTGAGCCAGCAGGCAATAGTGGCTTTAGACGCTGGAGACCCTCTGTGAGGACCTGATAGCAAAACAAACAGATGATCATAGATCCTGAAAGAGATAGAAACTTGTAGATACTGCAGCAGAGTCCTGCACACATCCAACAGGTGCAACTGCCCAAAAGATTCTGGAAACTCCTCCTTATCAAAGGAGGGCAAGAAAATAGGCTGGTTTAGGTGAAACGCTGAAACCACCTTAGGCATGAAGGCATGGTCCGAACCGTGACCCCGGACTGAGAACTGCAGAAATGGGTCTCTACGGGACAGCGCCTGGAGCTCTGACACCCGTCTCGCTGAAGTAATGGCCACAAGAAAAACGGCCTTTAGTGTCAAATCTTTCTCTGATGGTCGCCGAAGCGGCTCAAAAGGAGAAGCCTGCAAGGCCTTCAAAACTAGCCCCAGGTTCCAAGCTGGACAGGGTGCTCGCACGGAAGGCCGGAGCCGAAGCACCCCACTAAGAAACTGTGTCACATCTGGATGAGCAGCTAAAGACACGCCTTCAACCTTACCACGAAGGGAGGCCAACGCTGCCACTTGCACCCGCAGGGAATTATAGGCCAAGCCTATTTGTACACCATCCTGCAAAAAGTCCAGAATCTGTGAGACAGGAGCCCGCATGGGTGTGATCGCTTTTGAAGCACACCAAGACTCAAACTGGCGCCAAATCCTGGCATAAGCCACGGAAGTGTAACGCTTGCGGGCCTGCAGGAGAGTGGAAATGACTGTGTTTGAATAGCCTTTGTCCCTCTCTCAATCGCCATGCCATAAGACCAAAGCGGCAGGCGTCCTCCATGGCTACTGGGCCCTGTGACAACAGGTTCGGTACCAGAGGTAAAGGAAGGGGAGCCTCCACTAGCATGTCGGAGGTCCACATACCAAGGCCTCCTGGCCCAATCCGGGGCGATGAGGACCACTTCTCCTGGGTGCAGCCGAATGCGCAGGAGCACGCGCCCTATCAAGGGCCATGGAGGAAACACATATAGTAGGTCCGGAGGCCAGGGCTGAGTCAAGGCATCCAACCCTGCCGAGCGAGGATCTCTCCGTCTGCTGAAGAAGCATGGGACTTTGGCATTTGAACTTGTCGCCATAAGATCCATCACGGGCTTGCCCCATTTGGCACATATCTGCAGGAATACTTCGTCTGCTAGTTCCCATTCTGCTGGATCGATCTGATGCCTGCTTAGATAATCGGCTTGCACGTTGCTCTGACCTGCAATGTGAGCTACCAATAGAAACTGAAGATGCAGCTCGGCCCAGTGGCAAATCTGTTCGGCCTGCGTGGCCAGTGCTCTGCACTGAGTGCCGCCTTGTCGATTTATGTAGGCCACTGCTGTCATGTTGTCCGACATCACTCTGACAGCCAATCCTTCCAGGGTCACTTGAAAGGCCAGAAGCGCCTGAAACACCGCTTTCAAATCTAGGCGGTTGATGGACCACTCCGACTCCTCGGGTGTCCATAGACCCTGGGCATGCTTCCCCTTGCAATGTGCGCGCCAGCCTGGGCATCTGTCACTACTAGACACCAATCAGGGAGCGCCAGCAGCATTCCTCGCCACAGCATGCTGTCTGAGAGCCACCACTCCATGCTGAGTCGGGCCGCAGGGAGCCAAGAAAGTCTGCATTGATAATCCTGAGAAACTGGAGACCATCTTTGAAGTAGGGTTTACTGTAGAGGTCTCAGGTGTGCTCTCGCCCATGGCACCACTTCCAATGTGGCTGTCATCGATCCCAGCAGCTGGACAATGTCCCAAGCTCGCGGGCGGGGCATCCTCAAGAGCAGACGGACCTGATTCTGAAGCTTGCATCGCCTTAGCTCGGGTAGGTATACATAGCCCGAGTCTGTGTTGAACCTGGCCCCCAAATATTCTAGAGATTGCGAAGGGGTCAGGTGACTGGCCATATTAACGACCCAGCCTAGAGAATGAAGTACTGAGACCACTCTGGCTGTAGCTTGATAGCTCTCTGTTACAGAGTCTGCTCTGATGAGCCAGTCGTCTAGGTACGGGTGAACCCTGATACCTTCTCGCCTGAGCAAAGCAGCTACTACCACCATTACCTTCGAAAAGGTTCGGGGAGCTGTGGCGAGGCCAAAAGGCAAGGCCTGGAACTGGAAATGTTTTCCCAACACCGCAAACCTCAGAAACTTCTGGTGCGGGGGCCAAATTGGTATGTGCAAGTAAGCTTCTTTCAGGTCTAGAGACGTGAGAAACTCTCCTGGCTGTACCGCAGCAATGACAGAGCGCAGGGTTTCCATGTGGAAATGCCGCACTCTCAGGGACTTGTTTAATTCTTTTAAGTCCAGAATAGGGCGAAAAGACCCACCTTTTCGCGGCACCACAAAGTAGATGGAGCATCGGCCGTAGCCGTGTTCGGAGGGAGGTACCGGGGACACGGCCCTTAACTGAGAGCTTGCAAAGTCTCCTCTACCGCCGCCCATTTGGCGGCGGAACCGCATCGGGACTCCACAAACACGTCTTTTACTGGGGCGTTGAATTCTATTCTGTAGCCATCTCTGATCAGGTCCAGAACCCACTGATCTAAGGAAATATTGGCCCACTCCTCGGCAAAGAGGGAAAGTTGTCCTCCGATGACAGGAAGCGAGGAGGGGGACGGCGCACCATCATTGAGAGGGTCGCCCCTGAACTCCAGGCCTAGAGCCGGTGGCTGTGGAACGCTTGTCCGAGCGAAAGGAGTTCCTCTGCTGCAAAACGGGCACGAGAAGTGAACCCAGCAGAATGCCCCAGGCGGTACCTTCTAGCTTCACGGAAGCGAGGTCTATAAGAGGAGTGGACCGCCTGGCCCTTGGAGGAAGGCCTCGGCCTATCTTCGGGCAAGCGCTGGGGTTTAGGATCTCCCAGGCCTTTAACAATATTCTCCAACTCCTCATCAAATAGGAGAAGGCCTTGAAAGGGCAACTTCACCAACCTTTGCTTAGAGGCCATGTCCGCTGCTCAATGTCATAGCCAAATAAGACGGCGAGCCGCCACTGCTACTGCCATTTGTTTAGCCGAAGCTCTGACAATATCATAAAGGGCATCAGCCAAAAAGGACAAGGCCGACTCCAACCGCGGAGCCACATCCGAGAAGGGCTCCGCTCCATCTCCGGGCTGTTCCACTGCCTGTTGCAACCACGCCAGGCAAGCTCTAGCAGCATAACAACTGCATGCAGATGCCCGAACAGTAAGACCTGCAATTTCAAAGGACCATTTAAGTGCTGCTTCCAGCCTACGGTCTTGTATATCCTTCAGGGCAACTCCTCCTTCCACAGGGAGGGTAGTTCTTTGTCACCGCAGTGACTAGGGCATCTACTTTAGGCATTGCAAAGCGAGCCAAATGCTCCTCACGCAGAGGGTATAATTGCCCCATAGCCCTGGAAACTTTCAAAGGTCCCTCGGGGTCAGCCCACTGAGCGGAAATAAGCTCTTGGATGGAGTCATGCAAAGGAAAGGCTCGAGCAGGCTTTTTGTTACTAGCCATCCTAGGATGCACAGAGGAGGCCGTGCCACTGTCAGGCTCTTCAATAGAAAGGACCTGTAGGGCATCTGAAATAAGCGCTGGCAGCTCATCACGGTGGAAAATCCTCACCGCGGAGGGATCATCCAGATCCTGTGGTAATTCTGCACCTGACTGGCTCCTCAGACCACGAAGGCCTGCCAGAACTCTCCGAATCCTAACAGCCCGACCACGGGGAGGGGGGGGGGGAGGTGCTCCACAATCTGAAGGGGAATTAGCCCTTCTACGCTTTTCTTTATGCCAATTATCAGGGAAAATAGCCTCAGCGGGCAGTCCCAGGCCAGAATCCACCGGGGGGGACAATAGAAGGGGCCTCAGACGACCCTTGAGGGAGAGCTCTTTTCAGCATGTATGCTTTATGCAATAACAACACAAAATCAGGGGAGAAAAACTCGCCCTGGGCACCCAGATCCCGTCCGGGGCTAGCCGCTCCCTGAATAGCCTCAATTCAACGTCCCCCCAAGACTCAGGGCTCTCCGTCTCTATGGAGCCGCACCATGCGGAGAATTCAAAATGGCGTCCGCTGCCAGCTCTGAGCGGGAAGAATCATCGCTTGCCATGCTCGGGCCGGCTCTTACACCTGTACAGCACAATTTACAGAGTCCCGCCGTTGATTTGCGCTTGCCACACCGGGAACAGCGCTTTACATTCTCTGCAGCCATCGCCGAAAACAGCGGGAAAATTCAAAATGGCGGTTTTGAGCCAAAAACGCCCCGATCGCGGGCCCATCCCGGAGGAGTTAGAAAACACTCTTACCTCACCGGACCAAGTATCACAGCTCCGGTCCCATAGAAGAATCAAAGGAAAATCTCTGTTCCATTTTTCTTTTTTAAACGCTGTGAGGAAAGCACAGGTAATAAGAACTCTGGAGGCTCAGATGAGTGGGTAAGGCAGGGAAAGGGCTAACCTATGTGCCTTCAAAGTGAAGCTGCTATAGCCTCTAACACCCCGGCTAACAACTGGCAAGCCAGGAGCCACCCCCAGGCAGATTTTTGATGGAGCTCGAAGAAGCTGCAGCCACCCTGCTTGGGGAGATAGAGAATACTGAAGAGGCAGTGGAGCTGGCTGGCCATGAGGCACTGTGAAAAGTAGAGTGCTCTCTATCTCCCCCTGCTGGTTGATGGACACAACCCATACGTAATGGCTTCATCTGCTTGATGACAAGGAAATATCTTTAGTTTATTTAAAAAAAATAAAAATACTACCTGGGCAGTAAAGTTCTATTATTGCTTTAGGGATTCTTTGGGTAAGCAACACATTGAATCAAGGTCTTCTCTGTTTTCCATCACATTTCAGGTCTAAGAGTAAAACGATTTTTAGAAAGTTAATTTTGTTCTCAGTCTGTTAAAGTTTAGAACTTGCTTCCTTCTATTATTCGGTGAATACAGTATCTTTCTTGAAGCAACTGAAGACTTATCTTTTTCATAAATGCTTAATCTAAAAATTGAAATACTACATCATTTCTTTCTCTTCATAATATTCCTAGTGCTATTCACTAGATTTTGATTGCTGACTTTGCTTTGGACCTTACCGGGAGAAGAGGAGGGTTTATAAATACAGAACAAAATTACTGAACAAATACATAGGCATAGATTAATGAACGTAAGAGTAGCCATACTGGGTCGGACCAATGGTCCATCTAGCCTAGTATCCTGTTTTCCAAACAGTGGCCAAGCCAGGTCACAAGTAACTACCAGAAACCCAAATCATGGCAACACATGATACTACAAATCCCAGGGCAAGCAGTTGCTTCCCATGTCTGCCTAATAGCAGACTATGGCCTTTTCCTCCAGGAATTTGTCCAAACCTTGCCTTACCAATGCTATCTTTTTTGAAGGGGTGAATAAATATGTGGGTAAAAGTAAACCAGCTGATACTGCATTTCTGGATTTTCAGAAAGCATCTGACAAAGTACCTCAAGAACAACTCCTAAGGAAATTAAAATATACAATACAAATATTAGGGTACACTATTATACAATAGTTGTACTGCTTGTATCCACCACAGTTATAACAACAACTATTTCAGAATATCTATCTTTATTGTATCAAAATCATCCATTAATGAGATAATTAAAATCTTGAAATCTTAACACTTTGCTGTTCTAATATATGTAATAATACAAACTCACAAAATCACCTTCATTTAAACCCCCTCAAACCAGTCCATTGTAAATACGGGACCACAAAATGGAGTATTCATATCTACATTTCTTTTGAGAATAGTTCAAACAGCACCACTGCTGAGTATATGTCCAAAATGTCTAGTTGCAACTTTTTTTTAACATTGCACCATCCAACTGCCACATCTCCCGTAAAGGGCCTCAAAACAGAGACTGTTTTCCCATATTCTCTTCACGCCATACTCCTCAATATAGTCAGAGCCACACAGTTCAGCACTTGAGAGATAATCCTTCGGCATAGACAATGGATTTTGAACATAACTATTCTCCAAGGATGTTCCTCTCTCGCCACCACATACTAAAAAGCCTTGTTTGAATGGCGTTAAACTTCATATCATACCATTTTCACTATGACCCAACACGGTCTGTGTTTCGCTCTCCTGAGCATCATCAGGGGTCAAAGCGAATGCTACATACCTGTAGAAGGTATTCTCCGAGGACAGCAGGCTGATTATTCTCACTGATGGGTGACGTCCACGGCAGCCCCTCCAATCGGAAACTTCTCTAGCAAAGTCCTTTGCTAGTCCTCGCGCGCACCGCGCATGCGCGGCCGTCTTCCCGCCCGAAACCGGCTCGAGCCGGCCAGTCCAGTATGTAGCAAGACAATACACTTCAAGGGAAGACACAACTCCAAAGGGGAGGCGGGCAGGTTTGTGAGAACAATCAGCCTGCTGTCCTCGGAGAATACCTTCTACAGGTATGTAGCATTCGCTTTCTCCGAGGACAAGCAGGCTGCTTGTTCTCACTGATGGGGTATCCCTAGCCCCCAGGCTCACTCAAAACAACAACCATGGTCAATTGGGCCTCGCAACGGCGAGGACATAACTGAGATTGACCTAAAAAATTTACCAACTAACTGAGAGTGCAGCCTGGAACAGAACAAACATGGGCCCTCGGGGGGTGGAGTTGGATCCTAAAGCCCAAACAGGTTCTGAAGAACTGACTGCCCGAACCGACTGTCGCGTCGGGTATCCTGCTGCAGGCAGTAATGAGATGTGAATGTGTGGACAGATGACCACGTCGCAGCTTTGCAAATTTCTTCAATAGAGGCTGACTTCAAGTGGGCTACCGACGCAGCCATGGCTCTAACATTATGAGCCGTGACATGACCCTCAAGAGCCAGCCCCGCCTGGGCGTAAGTGAAGGAAATGCAATCTGCTAGCCAATTGGATATGGTGCGTTTCCCTACAGCCACTCCCCTCCTATTGGGATCAAAAGAAACAAACAATTGGGCGGACTGTCTGTGGGGCTGTGTCCGCTCCAGGTAGAAGGCCAATGCTCTCTTGCAGTCCAATGTGTGCAGCTGACGTTCAGCAGGGCAGGAATGAGGACGGGGAAAGAATGTTGGCAAGACAATTGACTGGTTCAGATGGAACTCCGACACGACCTTTGGCAAGAACTTAGGGTGAGTGCGGAGGACTACTCTGTTATGATGAAATTTGGTGTAAGGGGCCTGGGCTACCAGGGCCTGAAGCTCACTGACTCTACGAGCTGAAGTAACTGCCACCAAGAAAATGACCTTCCAGGTCAAGTACTTCAGATGGCAGGAATTCAGTGGCTCAAAAGGAGGTTTCATCAGCTGGGTGAGAACGACATTGAGATCCCATGACACTATAGGAGGCTTGACAGGGGGCTTTGACAAAAGCAAACCTCTCATGAAGCGAACAACAAAAGGCTGTCCTGAGATCGGCTTACCTTCCACATGGTAATGGTATGCACTGATTGCGCTAAGGTGAACTCTTACAGAGTTGGTCTTGAGATCAGACTCAGACAAGTGCAGAAGGTATTCAAGCAGGGTCTGTGTAGGACAAGAGCGAGGAGCTAGGGCCTTGCTGTCACACCAGACGGCAAACCTCCTCCACAGAAAGAAGTAACTCCTCTTAGTGGAATCTTTCCTGGAAGCAAGCAAGACGCGGGAGACACCCTCTGACAGACCCAAAGAGGCAAAGTCTACGCTCTCAACATCCAGGCCGTGAGAGCCAGGGACCGGAGGCTGGGATGCAGAAGAGCCCCTTCGTCCTGCGTGATGAGGGTCGGAAAACACTCCAATCTCCACGGTTCTTCGGAGGATAACTCCAGAAGAAGAGGGAACCAGATCTGACGCGGCCAAAAAGGAGCAATCAGAATCATGGTGCCTCGGTCTTGTTTGAGTTTCAACAAAGTCTTCCCCACCAGAGGAATGGGAGGATAAGCATACAGCAGGCCCTCCCCCCAATCCAGGAGGAAGGCATCCGATGCCAGTCTGCCGGGGGCCTGAAGCCTGGAACAGAACTGAGGGACTTTGTGGTTCACTCGAGATGCGAAGAGATCCACCAAGGGGGTGCTCCACGCTTGGAAGATCTGGCGCACCACTCTGGAGTTGAGCGACCACTCGTGAGGTTGCATAATCCGGCTCAGTCTGTCGGCCAGACTGTTGTTTACGCCTGCCAGATATGTGGCTTGGAGCACCATGCCGAGACGGCGAGCCCAGAGCCACATGCTGACGGCTTCCTGACACAGGGGGCGAGATCCGGTGCCCCCCTGCTTGTTGACATAGTACATGGCAACCTGGTTGTCTGTCTGAATTTGGATAATTTGATGGGACAGCCGATCTCTGAAAGCCTTCAGAGCGTTCCAGATCGCTCGCAACTCCAGGAGATTGATCTGTAGACAGCGTTCCTGGAGGGACCAGCTTCCTTGGGTGTGAAGCCCATCGACATGAGCTCCCCATCCCAGGAGAGACGCATCCGTTGTCAGCACTTTTTGTGGCTGAGGAATTTGGAAAGGACGTCCCAGAGTCAAATTGGACCAGATTGTCCACCAATACAGGGATTCGAGAAAACTCGTGGACAGGTGGATCACGTCTTCTAGACCCCCAGCAGCCTGATACCACTGAGAGGCTAGGGTCCATTGAGCAGATCTCATGTGAAGACGGGCCATGGGAGTCACATGAACTGTGGAGGCCATGTGGCCCAGCAATCTCAACATCTGCCGAGCTGTGATCTGCTGGGACGCTCGCACCCGCGAGACAAGGGACAACAAGTTGTTGGCCCTCGTCTCTGGGAGATAGGCGCGAGCCGTCCGAGAATCCAGCAGAGCTCCTATGAATTCGAGTTTCTGCACTGGGAGAAGATGGGACTTTGGATAATTTATCACAAACCCCAGTAGCTCCAGGAGGCGAATAGTCATCTGCATGGACTGCAGGGCTCCTGCCTCGGATGTGTTCTTCACCAGCCAATCGTCGAGATATGGGAACACGTGCACCCCCAGCCTGCGAAGTGCCGCTGCTACCACAGCTAGGCACTTTGTGAACACCCTGGGCGCAGAGGCGAGCCCAAAGGGTAGCACACAGTACTGGAAGTGGCGTGTGCCCAACTGAAATCACAGATACTGTCTGTGAGCTGGCAGTATCGGGATGTGTGTGTAGGCATCCTTCAAGTCCAGAGAGCATAGCCAATCGTTTTGCTGAATCATGGGGAGAAGGGTGCCCAGGGAAAGCATCCTGAACTTTTCTTTTACGAGATATTTGTTCAGGGCCCTTAGGTCTAGGATGGGACGCATCCCCCCTGTTTTCTTTTCCACAAGGAAGTACCTGGAATAGAATCCCAGCCCTTCTTGCCCGGATGGCACGGGCTCGACCGCATTGGCGCTGAGAAGGGCGGAGAGTTCCTCTGCAAGTACCTGCCTGTGCTGGAAGCTGTAAGACTGAGCTCCCGGTGGACAATTTGGAGGTTTTGAGGCCAAATTGAGGGTGTATCCTTGCCGGACTATTTGAAGAACCCACCGGTCGGAGGTTATGAGAGGCCACCTTTGGTGAAAAGCTTTCAACCTCCCCCCGACTGGCAGGTCGCCCGGCACTGACACTTGGATGTCGGCTATGCTCTGCTGGAGCCAGTCAAAAGCTCGCCCCTTGCTTTTGCTGGGGAGCCGCGGGGCCTTGCTGAGGCGCACGCTGCTGACGAGAGCGAGCGCGCTGGGGCTTAGCCTGGGCTGCAGGCTGTCGAGAAGGAGGATTGTACCTACGCTTACCAGAAGCATAGGGAACAGTCTTCCTTCCCCCAAAAAATCTTCTACCTGTAGAGGTAGATGCTGAAGGCTGCCGGCGGGAGAACTTGTCGAATGCGGTGTCCCGCTGGTGGAGATGCTCTACCACCTGTTCGACCTTCTCTCCAAAAATGTTATCCGCACGGCAAGGCGAGTCCGCAATCCGCTGCTGGAGTCTATTCTCCAGGTCGGCGGCACGCAGCCATGAGAGCCTGCGCATCACCACACCTTGAGCAGCGGCCCTGGACGCAACATCAAAGGTGTCATACACCCCTCTGGCCAGGAATTTTCTGCACGCCTTCAGCTGCCTGACCACCTCCTGAAAAGGCTTGGCCTGCTCAGGGGGAAGAGCATCAACCAAGCCCGCCAACTGCCGCACATTGTTCCGCATATGTATGCTCGTGTAGAGCTGGTTCGACTGAATTTTGGCCACGAGCATAGAAGAATGGTAGGCCTTCCTCCCAAAGGAGTCTAAGGTTCTAGGGTCTTTGCCCGGGGGCGCCGAAGCATGCTCCCTAGAACTCTTAGCCTTCTTTAGGGCCAAATCCACAACTCCAGAGTCATGAGGCAACTGGGTGCGCATCAACTCTGGGTCCCCATGGATCCGGTACTGGGACTCGATCTTCTTGGGAATGTGGGGATTACTTAGTGGCTTGGTCCAGTTCGCAAGCAATGTCTTTTTTAGGACATGGTGCAAGGGAACAGTGGACGCTTCCTTAGGTGGAGAAGGATAGTCCAGGAGCTCAAACATTTCAGCCCTGGGCTCGTCCTCCACAACCACCCGGACAAAGCGAAAGACAGACTCTCAGGAGGAGAAAGCTGCCTTTCAGGAGAGGGAGTAGGATCAGAAGGAAGACCCTCAGACTCCTCGTCCGAGAAATATCTGGGGTCTTCCTCTTCCTCCCACGAGGCCTCACCCTCGGTGTCAGACACAAGTTCACGAACCTGTGTCTGCAACCTCGCCCGGCTCGACTCCGTGGAGCCACGTCCACGATGGGGGCGTCGAGAGGTAGACTCCCTCGCCCGCATCGGCGAAGCTCCCTCCGCTGACGTAGTCGGGGAGCTCTCCTGGGAGGTGGCCGCAGTCGGCACCGCACGCGGTACCGACGTCGGGGACCTCACCCCGGGCGATGGGCCAGCCGGCGCCACGCTCGACGGTACCGGAGGCGCAAGCACCGCCGGTACCGGAGGGGAAGGGCGCAACAGCTCTCCCAGAATCTCTGGGAGAACGGCCCGGAGGCTCTCGTTCAGAGCGGCTGCAGAGAAAGGCAAAGAGGTCGATGCAGGCGTCGACGTCAGAACCTGTTCCGGGCGAGGAGGCTGTTCCGGGCTGTCCAGAGTGGAGCGCATCGACACCTCCTGAACAGAGGGTGAGCGGTCCTCTCGGTGCCGATGCCTGCTGGGTGCCGACTCCCTCGGCGACCCAGAGCTCTCGGTGCCGACGCGGGGAGGCGACCGGTGTCGATGCTTCTTCGACTTCTTCCGAAGCATGTCACCGGAGCTCCCCGGCACCGACGAGGACGTAGAATCCAGCCGTCGCTTCCTCGGGACCGAGGCCGAAGGAGGTCGGTCTCGGGGGGGCTGTACCGCAGGAGCCCTCAGGGTAGGAGACCCACCCGAAGGCTCACCGCCACCAGCAGGGGAATGGACAGCCCTCACCTGCACTCCTGACGATGCACCACCGTCCGACGACATCAGCAGACGAGGTCCCGGTACCACCGACGTCGATGCAGTCGCCCGATACCTTGGCGCCGATGCAGAGGCCCGATGCCTCGATGCACTCGATACAGTGGCGGCCGAGGAAGATGGTCTGGACGCTGACGACGTCGATGCACTCGAAGATCCCGGTGCCGATGCCGACGAAGAGCCCGAGAACAACACGTTCCACTGGGCTAATCTCGCTACCTGAGTCCGCCTTTGAAGCAGGGAACACAGACTACAGTTCTGAGGGCGGTGCTCGGCCCCCAGACACTGAAGACACGACGAGTGTCTATCAGTGAGCGAGATTACCCGGGCGCACTGGGTGCACTTCTTGAAGCCGCTGGAAGGCTTCGATGTCATGGGCGGAAAAATCACGCCGGCGAAATCAAAATCCGAAATGACGGAAAAAGAGCACCAAAAAATTTAGAAGGGAGAAAATCTCGACCGAGGCCGAAAAGAGGCCTACCCCGACGACGAAAGAAAACTTATCGGGGGCAAAAAGCTGGAAGTACGGGAAGGGGTGGTCTGAAACCCGGGGGGGGGGGGGGGGGGGGTTTCCGAAGCACTTCCCGACACTTTAAAGACTTTTTCCGAAGAAAAAACAAGTCAAAAATAAATTTGGACGCGCGAGGTCGACTTTCCGGGGCTCGACACGGCGAAACACGACCGTACCGAGTGCGGACAAAAGAAGACTGGCCGGCTCGAGCCGGTTTCGGGCGGGAAGACGGCCGCGCATGCGCGGTGCGCGCGAGGACTAGCAAAGGACTTTGCTAGAGAAGTTTCCGATTGGAGGGGCTGCCGTGGACGTCACCCATCAGTGAGAACAAGCAGCCTGCTTGTCCTCGGAGAATATATCTAAATAGAGCAACAATAGTAATAACATACTTTTGCTTACAATCACCCCCAATCCAATACAAAATATAAATACATATCATTCATATACAAACACACTTACCCCGGCTACTATGAGCCATCAAAACCTCGATCATGGCGCCATACCACAGTTAGTGAGTCCAAAACGAACGGACACCCGCGCATGCGTTTGGCCATCAGGATAACAGGGTTTAAATATCCTTGGCGCTGTTACTTTATATAAAACTACAAAACGTAACTCTTGCACTAGGTGGCCCTTCTGCACCCAATGGGACACAAAGGGGGCTTCCATGCGGGCTGTACGTATATTGCTAAGGTGCTGAGCTAGCCAAACCTTAATTTTCCGCATGGTCTGACCAATATACCACAGACCACATGGACAGCGTATACCATAAATGCATTGTGTAGAATTACAATCAGTAAACCCTTGTAACTTATACAACTTACCCTGGGAATGAGGGACCTCAATCTCTTTCACTTGAAGAGCATACTGGCAATACACACATTGATGGCATGCATAATGACCTCTAGCTATTTATTATGCCCTCTGTAGAATGTCCTTCCCATACTCTTCTAGAGCTGAGCCACTCACCCAGATTCATAACCCGAGGAAACACGAACATAGGCGCTGATCTAAATTGGGAATGTATTGGGAAGGCATAGTGTAAAAAAAGGTGTGAATAGACATTTTGGATATATACTTAAAAGTGGTGCTGTTTGAACTATTCTCAAAAGAAATGTAGAAATGAATACTCCATTTTGTGGTCCCATATTTACAATGGACTGATTTGAAGGGGGTTTAAATAAGAGTGTTTATGTGAGTTTGTATTACATATATTAGAACAGCTAAGTGTTAAGATTTCAAGATTATAATTCTCATTAATGGATGGTTTTGATACAATAAAGATTGATATTCTGAAATAGTTATTATAACTAAGGAAATTAAAATGATATGGGATAGGAAGCAGTGTCCTATTGTGGATTGAAAACTAGTTAAAAGAGCTCAGAGTAGGGTTAAATAGTCAATATTCTCTATGGAGAAGGGTAAATAATGGGATTCCCCAGCATTCTTTGCTAGGACCATTGCTTTTTAACGTATGTATAAATGATCTCAAAATAAGAATGAGTGATGTAATCAAATTTGCTGATAACAGTTATTCAAAGTAAACAAGAGGATTGTGAGAAATTGCAAGATGTCTTTACAAGACTGGGAAACTGGGCATCCAAATGGCAGATGACATTTAATATGAGAGAGTACAAGTGATACATGTAGTGAACAGCCATCCAAATCATTAGAAGATGGATACAAGGTTCCACATTAAGAATCACCACTCAAGAAAAGGATCTATATGTTATCATTGATGTTATATTGAAATCCTCTACTCAATGCACAGTGGTGGCCAAGAAAGCAAATAGAATTATTAGGAAAAGAATGGAGAACAAAATGGAATGTTATAATGTCTTTGCATCACTCCATGGTGTGATCACTCCTTAAATAGTGTGTGCAATTCTGGTCAGCTCATCTCAAAAAAAAAAAAAGATGCAATGGAGTTAGAAAAGGTACAGAGATGGCCAACAAAAATGCTAAAGGAGATGGAACGATTATAATCCTCTGTGAGGAAAGGCCAAGGAGACTAGGGCTCTTCAGCTCAGAGAAGAAACATCCGAGGGGAGATACCACAGAGGTCTATAAAATCCTGAATGGAATAGAACAGATAAATAGTACATTTAGAACAAATTAGAAAAAGTATTCATTCAATGTGTAATTAAGCATTGGAATTTGTTGCCAGAGAATATAGTAAAAGTAGTCAGCTTAGCAGAGTTTAAAAGGGTTTGGACAAGTCCGTACAAGAAAAGTCCATGAACTATTATTAAAGTGGACCAGTGAAAATAAATTGCTTATTCTTACAATAAGCAACATGAAATCTATTTTACTCTTTTGATAATCACCAGGTACTTGTGTCCTGAACTGACCATTGCTAGAAACAGAATACTATGTGATGGACCTTTGCTCTCTATGGCGATGCTTATGTGCTTGATTTCCTGTAGATTTGGGCCCTCCTTGGGCTTTTTAAAACTATGGAAACCTGCTACAAATGTCTCTGGGTACCTCTGGCTGCCCTGACTCATGCAGAGGGACCAGGGCAAAGATGGCAATTTCCTGAATCAGCTGAAGTCCCATAACGTAAGAGCTGACCGTGCCTCTCTTGGGGAAAAAAACCTTCTGTAGCCACCTCCAGAGACCACTCTGGCTCCCAAGGACACCCCTTTGTTTGGTGTTGCTCCTCCCACTACATAACACTGCGTGGGACATACACAGTCCATCAAAACAAAAAACATCCTCTGGGCTTCAGGCACACTGCTGCTTTTCCATTACAGGCAGGGCAGAAAAGAGCTAGTGGCTGAACAGAGCACTGGCCGTGGTCAGAAATGACTAGGCCATGTGAACATGTGCCAATGCTGGTGCACTCCCCTCCCCCCCTTGCTCAGGATCCTGGACAATTAGATGCACCCAGGCCTGGCCCTCTGTCAATCCCCTGGAGCTCCTGCAGGACTGCTCACTACCTGCCCCGCTGAAACCCATTTTTTTTTTTTACATGCTCCAACCAGAAGGGGAGATGGGGGAACATGCCCAGACAGGAGGGGAAGGTGTCAACAGGAGAGCCCACAGCCAACCAGATACTGGAGTGGGTTCCCTGAAGGCAGCCCCTCCACCACTTGCTACTCCCTGCCCTTTGTTCAGGATCTGGTGGAAGCCTCACTGTCCAACTCCAACCCCTCTAGGGAGGACCATAGGCCAACCCTGGCTCTAAGACTACAACTACTTATAGTTCATTCAGGGCAAGGTCCTTGGATCAATCCTGAGAGCTACTGCTGTGGTACTGATCCACCAAGAGATATGGCCTTGACGCAATCCTATGGGGACCAGATCACACTGACTGCTGCACCTGTCTGCTGGAAGCAGAGAATACTGGAGAGTTACAGGACTGTACCAATCCTTATAATGGCAGTAGTGTCACTGAAATTCAGTGTTCTCTATCTTCATCTGCTGATAGGGGAGCATAACCCACTTAGTCCAGTGGTCTCCAACTTTTTTCATGTTAAGGGATGCAAAGTGCACAAGAGAAAGCTCTTAGGGTCATCAAAAGATTTTAGGCTTACACATGTAATTTAAATACTAACTTTAGGATATATAAAAATAATGAATATTTTAAGATGCAGACTTGTGTTGCCCAAATCTCATTATACCAATGTTACTAGCTGGGAGTAGAAACTTTTCTTATTTATGACAGGGTACACAAACAGGGGGAGCATGGTCTGGATTACTTTGAATGCTGTTTTGAGCATAAATATTTTTCACCTGGCTGCCTGTAGTTCATTTGTCACATTTACATTAATAAGGCAGCACTCAGTCGACCAGAAGGCTCCATTTCTCTGTATGTTAAAACTTATAAGCAGAGTAATCCTCACTTTGCTAGAAATACTAATCATTCATGTGGATTCCTCATATTCCTGCTTCCATTCAATCTCAAAGCCCAGAAGGCAGACAATAGAATGTTAGCCCACCAAAAATAAAACTTAAGCTCACCTGAAGGATGTGGTACTGTAGGGAGGCAGGTAAAGGACCCACGAAGCTCCACTGGGTAGTATGTCTCTCATATGCATCAATGCGACTACACAAGGCACGCAGGCACATGCGACCCAGTGGAGCTTCGTGAAGCCTCTTCTCTACACATCTCCTGATGATGCTGCATGCTTTAGGTGAGCAAATTCAATTTTATTATTTATGGGGCCGCAAAAAAAAAACAAAAACTCCTGGGCTGCGTGTTGGAGACCACTGCACTAATCTTATTCTAGCAGTAGGAAAAAAAAAAAAAAGAAAAGGCCATTTATGATCAAAATATCTATCATTCTGTAAGTTCCTTAGGGGGTTGGGGAGTCTCCTATAGGGTGTATGCAGACATATAGATTCTTTCCCATTACAGGAACCATCAAACTATACTGGATTTTCTAACTTTGTACCTTTCATCAATTAAAAGTTGGATGTTAGTTAACATACTGAAGTTGAAAATGTCAAACAAATTTTAATTCTATCAGATCAGCCTAAAATGATTTTTCTGAGTTTAAAATGGGAGATGCACATTCCTACACTGTAGGAAATTAAATATCTTGAAATTTATTTTAGATTCAACACAGCGAATGCTACATACCTGTAGAAGGTATTCTCCGAGGACAGCAGGCTGATTGTTCTCACTGATGGGTGACGTCCACGGCAGCCCCTCCAATCGGAAACTTCACTAGCAAAGTCCTTTGCTAGCCCTCGCGCGCCCGCGCGCACCGCGCATGCGCGGCCGTCTTCCCGCCCGAAACCGGCTCGAGCCGGTCAGTCCAGTATGTAGCAAGACAATACACTTCAAGGGAAGACACAACTCCAAAGGGGAGGCGGGCGGGTTTGTGAGAACAATCAGCCTGCTGTCCTCGGAGAATACCTTCTACAGGTATGTAGTATTCGCTTTCTCCGAGGACAAGCAGGCTGCTTGTTCTCACTGATGGGGTATCCCTAGCCCCCAGGCTCACTCAAAACAACAACATTGGTCAATTGGGCCTCGCAACGGCGAGGACATAACTGAGATTGACCTAAAAAATTTACCAACTAACTGAGAGTGTAGCCTGGAACAGAACAAACAGGGCCCTCGGGGGGTGGAGTTGGATCCTAAAGCCCAAACAGGTTCTGAAGAACTGACTGCCCGAACCGACTGTCACGTCGGGTATCCTGCTGCAGGCAGTAATGAGATGTGAATGTGTGGACAGATGACCACGTCGCAGCTTTGCAAATTTCCTCCATGGTGGCTGACTTCAAGTGGGCTACCGACGCAGCCATGGCTCTAACATTATGAGCCGTGACATGACCCTCAAGAGCCAGCCCAGCCTGGGCGTAAGTGAAGGAAATGCAATCTGCTAGCCAATTGGATATGGTGCGTTTCCCTACAGCCACTCCCCTCTTGTTGGGATCAAAAGAAACAAACAATTGGGCGGACTGTCTGTGGGGCTGTGTCCGCTCCAGATAGAAGGCCAATGCTCTCTTGCAGTCCAATGTGTGCAGCTGACGTTCAGCAGGGCAGGAATGAGGACGGGGAAAGAATGTTGGCAAGACAATTGACTGGTTTAGATGGAACTCCGACACAACCTTTGGCAGAAACTTAGGGTGAGTGCGGAGGACTACTCTGTTGTGATGAAATTTGGTGTAAGGGGCCTGGGCTACCAGGGCCTGAAGCTCACTGACTCTACGAGCCGAGGTAACTGCCACCAAGAAAATGACCTTCCAGGTCAAATACTTCGGATGGCAGGAATTCAGTGGCTCGAAAGGAGGTTTCATCAGCTGGGTGAGAACGACATTGAGATCCCATGACACTGTAGGAGGCTTGACAGGGGGCTTTGACAAAAGCAAACCTCTCATGAAGCGAACAACTAAAGGCTGTCCTGAGATCGGCTTACCTTCCACTTGGTAATGGTATGCACTGATTGCACTAAGGTGAACCCTTACGGAGTTGGTCTTCAGACCAGACTCAGACAAGTGGAGAAGGTATTCAAGCAGGGTCTGTGTAGGACAAGAGCGAGGATCTAGGGCCTTGCTGTCACACCAGACGGCAAACCTCCTCCAATGAAAGAAGTAACTTCTCTTAGTGGAGTCTTTCCTGGAAGCAAGCAAGATGCGGGAGACACCCTCTGGCAGACCCAAAGAGGCAAAGTCTACGCCCTCAACATCCAGGCCGTGAGAGCCAGGGACTGGAGGTTGGGATGCAGAAGAGCCCCTTCGTCCTGCGAGATGAGGGTCGGAAAACACTCCAATCTCCACGGTTCTTCGGAGGATAACTCCAGAAGAAGAGGGAACCAGATCTGACGCGGCCAAAAGGGAGCAATCAGAATCATGGTGCCTCGGTCTTGCTTGAGTTTCAACAAAGTCTTCCCCACCAGAGGAATGGGAGGATAAGCATACAGCAGACCTTCCCCCCAATCCAGGAGGAAGGCATCCGACGCCAGTCTGCCGTGGGCCTGAAGCCTGGAACAGAACTGAGGGACCTTGTGGTTCACTTGAGATGCGAAGAGATCCACCAGGGGGGTGCCCCACGCCTGGAAGATCTGTCGCACCACACGGGAATTGAGCGACCACTCGTGAGGTTGCATAATCCTGCTCAACCTGTCGGCCAGACTGTTGTTTACGCCTGCCAGATATGTGGCTTGGAGCACCATGCCTTGACGGCGAGCCCAGAGCCACATGCTGACGGCTTCCTGACACAGGGGGCGAGATTCGGTGCCCCCCTGCTTGTTGACATAGTACATGGCAACCTGATTGTCTGTCTGAATTTGGATAATTTGGTGGGACAGCCGATCTCTGAAAGCCTTCAGAGCGTTCCAGATCGCTCGCAACTCCAGAAGATTGATCTGTAGATCGCTTTCTTGGAGGGACCACCTTCCTTGGGTGTGAAGCCCATCGACATGAGCTCCCCATCCCAGGAGAGACGCATCCGTGGTCAGCACTTTTTGAGGCTGAGAAATTTGGAAGGGACGTCCCAGAGTCAAATTGGAGCAAATCGTCCACCAATACAGGGATTCGAGAAAACTCGTGGACAGGTGGATCACGTCCTCTAGACCCCCGGCGGCCTGATACCACTGGGAGGCTAGGGTCCATTGAGCAGATCTCATGTGAAGGCGGGCCATGGGAGTCACATGAACTGTGGAGGCCATGTGGCCCAGCAATCTCAACATCTGCCGAGCTGTGATCTGCTGGGACGCTCGCACCCGCGAGACGAGGGACAACAAGTTGTTGGCCCTCGCCTCTGGGAGATAGGCGCGAGCCGTCCGAGAATCCAGCAGGGCTCCGATGAATTCGAGTTTCTGCACTGGGAGAAGATGGGACTTTGGGTAATTTATCACAAACCCCAGTAGCTCCAGGAGGCGAATAGTCATCTGCATGGACTGCAGGGCTCCTGCCTCGGATGTGTTCTTCACCAGCCAATCGTCGAGATATGGGAACACGTGCACCCCCAGCCTGCGAAGCGCCGCTGCTACCACAGCTAGGCACTTTGTGAACACCCTGGGCGCAGAGGCGAGCCCAAAGGGTAGCACACAGTACTGGAAGTGGCGTGTGCCCAGCTGAAATCGCAGATACTGTCTGTGAGCTGGCAGTATCGGGATGTGTGTGTAGGCATCCTTCAAGTCCAGAGAGCATAGCCAATCGTTTTGCTGAATCATGGGGAGAAGGGTGCCCAGGGAAAGCATCCTGAACTTTTCTTTTACGAGATATTTGTTCAGGGCCCTTAGGTCTAGGATGGGACGCATCCCCCCTGTTTTCTTTTCCACAAGGAAGTACCTGGAATAGAACCCCAGCCCTTCTTGCCCGGATGGCACGGGCTCGACCGCATTGGCGCTGAGAAGGGCGGAGAGTTCCTCTGCAAGTACCTGCTTGTGCTGGAAGCTGTAGGACTGAGCTCCCGGTGGACAATTTGGAGGTTTTGAAGCCAAATTGAGAGTGTATCCTTGCCGGACTATTTGGAGAACCCACTGATCGGAGGTTATGAGAGGCCACCTTTGGTGAAAAGCTTTCAACCTCCCTCCGACAGGCAGGTCGCCCGGCACTGACACTTGGATGTCGGCTATGCTCTGCTGGAGCCAGTCAAAAGCTCGCCCCTTGCTTTTGCTGGGGAGCCGCGGGGCCTTGCTGAGTCGCACGCTGCTGACGAGAGCGAGCGCGCTGGGGCTTAGCCTGGGCCGCAGGCTGTCGGGAAGGAGGATTGTACCTACGCTTGCCAGAAGTATAGGGAACAGTCTTCCTTCCCCCGAAAAAATCGTCTACCTGTAGAGGTAGAAGCTGAAGGCTGCCGGCGGGCGAACTTGTCGAATGCGGTGTCCCGCTGGTGGAGAGACTCTACCACCTGTTCGACTTTTTCGCCAAAAATGTTATCCGCACGGCAAGGCGAGTCCGCAATCCGCTGCTGGATTCTATTCTCCAGGTCGGCGGCACGCAGCCATGAGAGCCTGCGCATCACCACACCTTGAGCAGCGGCCCTGGACGCAACATCAAAAGTGTCATAAACTCCTCTGGCCAGGAATTTTCTGCACGCCTTCAGCTGCCTGACCACCTCCTGAAAAGGCTTGGCTTGCTCAGGGGGAAGAGCATCAACCAAGCCCGCCAACTGCCGCACATTATTCCGCATGTGTATGCTCGTGTAGAGCTGGTAAGACTGGATCTTGGACACGAGCATAGAGGAATGGTAGGCCTTCCTCCCAAAGGAGTCTAAGGTTCTAGCGTCCTTGCCCGGGGGCGCCGAAGCATGTTCCCTAGAACTCTTAGCCTTCTTTAGGGCCAAATCCACAACTCCAGAGTCATGAGGCAACTGAGTGCGCATCAGCTCTGGGTCCCCATGGATCCGGTACTGGGACTCGATCTTCTTGGGAATGTGGGGATTAGTTAATGGCTTGGTCCAGTTCGCAAGCAATGTCTTCTTCAGGACATGGTGCAAGGGAACAGTGGACGCTTCCTTAGGTGGAGAAGGATAGTCCAGGAGCTCAAACATTTCAGCCCTGGGCTCGTCCTCCACAACCACCGGGAAGGGGATGGCCGTAGACATCTCCCGGACAAAGGAGGCAAAAGACAGACTCTCGGGAGGAGAAAGCTGTCTCTCAGGAGAGGGAGTGGGATCAGACGGAAGACCCTCAGACTCCTCGTCAGAGAAATATCTGGGATCTTCCTCTTCCTCCCACGAGGCCTCACCCTCGGTGTCAGACACAAGTTCACGGACCTGTGTCTGCAACCTCGCCCTGCTCGACTCCGTGGAACCCCGTCCACGATGGGGGCGTCGAGAGGTAGACTCCCTCGCCCGCATCGGCGAAGCTCCCTCCGCCGACGTAGTCGGGGAGCCTTCCTGGGAGGTGGCCGCGGTCGGTACCGCACGCGGTACCGACGTCGGGGACCTCAACCTGGGCGATGGGCCAGCCGGCGCCACGCTCGACGGTACCGGTGGCGCAAGCACCGCCGGTACCGGAGGGGTAGGGCGCAACAGCTCTCCCAGAATCTCTGGGAGAACGGCCCGGAGGCTCTCGTTTAGAGCGGCTGCAGAGAAAGGCTGAGAGGTCGATGCAGGCGTCGACGTCAGTACCTGTTCCGGGCGTGGAGGCTGTTCCGGGCTGTCCAGAGCGGAGCGCATCGACACCTCCTGAACAGAGGGTGAGCGGTCCTCTCGGTGCCGATGCCTGCTGGGTGCCGAATCCCTCGGCGACCCAGAGCTCTCGGTGCCGACACGGGGAGGAGACCGGTGTCGATGCTTCTTCGATTTCTTCCGAAGCATGTCACCAGAGCTCCCCGGCACCGACGAGGAGGACGTCGAATCCATCCGTCGCTTCCTCGGGGCCGAGACTGAAGAAGGTCGATCTCGGGGGGGCTGTACCGCAGGAGCCCTCAGGGTAGGAGGAGACCCACCCGAGGGCTCACCGCCACCAGCAGGGGAATGGACAGCCCTCACCTGCACTCCACCCGATGCACCACCGTCCGACGACATCAGCAGACGAGGTCCTGGTACCACCGACGTCGATGCAGCTATCCGATGTCTCGGCGCCGATGCAGAGGCCCGATGCCTCGATGCACTCGATGCAGGGGCGGCCGAGGAAGATGGTCTGGACGCTGACGACGTCGATGCACTCGAAGATCCCGGTGCCGATGCCGACGAAGAGCCCGAGAACAACACGTTCCACTGGGCTAGTCTCGCTACCTGAGTCCGCCTTTGAAGCAGGGAACACAGACTGCAGTTCTGAGGGCGGTGCTCGGCCCCCAGACACTGAAGACACGACGAGTGTCGATCAGTGAGCGAGATAACCCGGGCGCACTGGGTGCACTTCTTGAAGCCGCTGGAAGGCTTCGATGTCATGGGCGGAAAAATCACGCCGGCGAAATCAAAAGCCGAAATGGCGAAATTTGAAGCACCAAATTTAGAGGGAGAAAAAATCTCGACCGAGGCCGAAAAGAGGCCTACCCCGACGACGAAAGAAAACTTACCGGGGCAAAAAAGCTGGAAGTACGGGGAGGATTTACACGAAACCCGGCGGGGGGTTTCCGGAGCACTTCCCGACTAGGACAAAGCTTTTCCGAAGGAAAAAAACACGTTCAAAACAAATTGGACGCGCGAGGTCGACTTTCCGGGGCTCGACACGGCGAAAACACGACCGTACCGAGTGCGGACAAAAGAAGACTGACCGGCTCGAGCCGGTTTCGGGCGGGAAGACGGCCGCGCATGCGCGGTGCGCGCGGGCGCGCGAGGGCTAGCAAAGGACTTTGCTAGTGAAGTTTCCGATTGGAGGGGCTGCCGTGGACGTCACCCATCAGTGAGAACAAGCAGCCTGCTTGTCCTCGGAGAATATCATTTAAAGTCCTAGTATCCTGATGAAAAAGGATCTTTAACTTGAGGTTGCTAAGATTAAAAAGGAATCAGTAGAATTACAGGACAGCGATACAAGCATTGGTAATACCTCTCCAAGTACTGTAATTCACTGTTTTTAGGTATGCCTGCTAATATGTTGAGAAAACCATGACAATTAGCACAGAATGCAACGGCAAGAAGTTTGACCAAGATTTGAATATATTACTTCCATCTTAGAATCTTATGAGATTTTACTAGTATTTTATTTCTCTGACACTCGTTTACAAATCTTTAAATAATGATGATCTTATTGCATCAATGACTTCCTAAGAATTTATTGTCCTCAATACTCATTGTGTTCAGCAAATAAAACTTATTAGGCATTCCTTCTTTTAGGCATATTTGCCTAAATGATTACAGGGTCAAGATGTTTTATACTGAAGAGGCTCAAATGTGAAATGCACTTCCTGAGAGATTGTGTAATTTTTAAGAATTATGTTCAATTTCGAAAACTTTTAAAGGCACTGCTATTAATGAAGTGTTTAACTGTAGATAGAACAGGTCAGAGAAGGAGAACTCACTGATAGTTTATAAATATCCTCATAAAAACAATTTTTTTAACGTGACTAATTATGTAAGTGGATTTGTAAACCACCTAGCAAATTGGATAGTGCGGTAATACAGTTTGATGAAATTTTATACAGTACTTGATGTTTAAGTCACTCTACTGCAATACTATACATGTTCTCATGAAGTATTAGAGAAGTGCACAAGACACCGAAGGAGGCTATTCTTCCATATAGATTTGTGTCATGTAAATTTTATTTTGGCTTCTCATAATCTTAATAAGTAATGTGGTCCATGGCTTTGCTGAAAGGTGGGTATCACCTGGTTCTCTTTTACCAGACTTGAAGCAGTAAAAATGTAATGTGAAAATTATTATTGACCATCACAATGCACTAAAGATAAAAACTTGAGGCAAAATGGCTGTGCTAGCTCCTGTAGTGCTACTGATGTGACAAACCCAGCATACAACTTTCAGGGTACAAAGAAAAAGCATAACTGTAGAGGAAACCATAACACTGTGTACATGGATGCAGGAAACAGAAGGGGCCACTCTAATGCCAAATATTTAAAACTAGGCCAGCCCACTGTGCCCTTGATGCTTTGTGCTGTTAGATAGGGATCACAGATTTGAATCTCAGACACAGCCCTTACTCAAGCTAGCAGAAGGTACTGCAGCATTTACGAACCCAAGGAATCTCAGCAACTGCACAACAGTGACACCTATTCTGATGTGTGAACAGTTATTCCACACTGCCTACTGAGCTAAACCTTCTGTTTTCAGCAATAGGATTACCACTATAACTGACCAAGACATGGAATGAAGAGTGGGATTAAAAATGGGAGAAACCCCTGTATGGCTATGAAAGCTTATGACCCCTCTTGTCCTCTGCCATTAGAAATTGCAAGAGGTGGGGGTGGAGGGCTGGAGGTGGCTGCTTGGAAACACAAGAAAAACTGATAGTACAATAATACTCAAGGTTTTCTTTGTATCAGAAATCTCTCACTAATAGGTCAGTAACTCCGGACTCTGCTCTCATAACAAAGAGGCTCAGAGATAGAACATTTACTGGATTGCAGCATGATGATTACTGTGCTGATCTTGGCCTTAGAATTAACAGAAATAACTTACTTTAGCTAAGCAAGAAAAAAATCATTTATTATGCTAAGGTCAAGTGCAATTTTACATTTTCAAGGCCCCTTTCTCTTAACTAATCAAAAGTCAGAAAAATACCAATTACAAACTATGCTTCTAAGAACAGCAAATGCTATTTGCAGTAGAAACACAATGATCAAAACAATCACACATTCAGCAAGTTTAGACAAAATAACCTCTTCAAGCCTTGACATTGCCAAACTGTTCTTTCACTAACAGAAAAGTCTACACTAAAATCTACTCTTGGACTACACCCACTTTTAGTCTAGAGAAACTATCTACTACTTTTTTTTTTTTTTTTTGCAATAGTATATAATTTCTCCTAAAAGGGAAAAATCCAGATTGCTAGCTAACTAGCCTGTAAATGTATACAGGGGTCATCCAATCAAAAGTGGGGAGAACAGAGCTGGATTAGCCAAGCACATTCACCCCATGCCCAAGTGTTACACCTAGCATAGGAAGAGAATTTCAGCTGTACTGAAAGAATGATCTTGGCTGCAACTGAATTTATCTTCTTTGGTGCTAGTACTCATAGTATATTTCTCTTTACTAAAAAGAGAACTATTAAGATCCAGACACCCTACATGATAGGGTTAATAGAACATGGAATCAGCACCGCATTTAACTAACCTTAGCTAACTTAACTGTAAAACAAACGTAAGAGAATGTCACCTGTAGCTCCTCAGTACTGGATGTTTACAGTGCAAAGGTTAGCAGTGCCAAGGGATTAACTACAGAGAGGAGAATCTCTGGCATTTCAAAACAAAATAAAGACTAATTTGTCATCAAGTAGGGTAGGTTTAAGTATATCTATATTTTAATATGACTGCAAGTCAAGTACAATTTATTTTGAATGAGACCATTAAAAATCAAAGATAGCTAAAGCAGTTGTACAAATGCTGTATGAAAGAGTGTGGGCCCCCTTTCTGGGAATTTTACAAGTCACAGGCTGAATGATGAAGTGTTTGCTACATGAGAAACAAACAGGATGAGAATTCTATGTCTATCAAAATGCATTTGTGTATATGGAATGATGAAAAAGAAGTTTATTAAAAATCAACTAAATGAACCCATGTGATGGCACACTTGCGCGTGCATTCTTATTGCAAACTTTTGTGATGTGACCATATTTTACAAACTGGGATCAATTTTTGGTTCCCCTAGAGAGCCTGACAACTTTGCCTTATAATTTTACCATTTACAAAATAAAATCAGGCTATGGAATTTGTTTGGCGACTAGAATTTTGGTAATGAGAAAAAAGGTGAGCCCTTACCACGTCATTCTTCCAAACCAGCCTCAACTCCCCAAAAATCTTATCAAAATGGAATTCAGAAATTAAAACTCTTTTCAAAATTAACCACGGCTCTCAGCAGAGCCTGACCTAGAACAAGATCTTCTCTTTGCTGAGCGAGGAGAAGGGGAGCCAGGAGGAAGGTCTGAATGGCTGTTTTTCTGTGTGGATTTCTTCTCTGGTGTGCGACTGGGAGAGCGGGACCTACCGGCAGATCTGGAAGAGTCAACAGACTTGGACTTGCTACGAGACCTTGAGTAGCTCTTTGAACGTGACCTGCTTCTTAGGAGAAAAACAAAGAAAACCACGGTAGTTTTTAGCAAAGAGTATAACACTAATCAAAAACAGGAGGCTTGCTTGATATATGCCTTGATTTTTACAGAGGCCCTCATTTTATCTACTCCTACTGTGTAATATTCATTATAGCAGCTCATATACACTGCAGATACCCAATTGACAGGATAACACCTGAGGATTTCATTAAAAAAAAAGATTCTCCACGTTGAAAAGGGGAAGTAATTTGTTAGATATTAAGCAATTTGTACTAGGCACCCAATCTACCTTAGAGAAGTGCTTCTCAAACCTCTCCTGGAGGCACACCTAGCCAGCTGGATTTTCAGGATTATCACTATTACAATGCAAGAAATACATTTATTCAAATCTATTCCATTCACATCCATTGTGGTATTCCTGAAAGCCCAATTGGATAGGTGTGCTTCCAGAAGAGGGTTAGAAGCACCACCTTAGAGCAAAGAATTTTTGGAAGCAACCTGTCCCATTAAGAGAAGGGCTCTCAACCAGTCTTGAGATGCACCCAGCAGTCAGGTTTCCGGACTACCTACAAAGATACATGAGATCTGCATGTAACAGACATGCAGTGTATACAAGTCTTTCATGCATATTCATTCTGGATATTCTGAAAGCCTGACTGGATGTGCCTCAAAAACTGGGTTGAGAACCACTGCTTTAAGATAACATTTTGATGACTACTAGCTGAAATTGTAATATAGCAAGGTATATTTCTCAGAATATAAAGATTCAAATTTAGTGGTGGCCAACTATCAGATGACAAAATTCCAAGTCATGCCACCATATCTTTATTCCCAATTCCACAGATGCTTATTATGCTAATTGACCAAGGTTGCTCTACAATTTTAGATACGGTAATTTTTCTACCTACCATTAGATGTGCACTATTTCATAGTTTACACAATAGTATCACAGACAAGCCTAACTTTCCTTAGTACAAAATTCTAATGATAGTGCCATTATCAAGTTCACTACGTGTTATTTTTTTATATGAAGGCACCATAGCTATGGCAAAATCTTGGAACCATTAAAAAAAAAAAAAAAAATGTAAACGAAGCCCAGGGACATACACCAGAAATCACATTACTTTTCAGAAGTTTACCATACCAAAAGGTACCTTGTATCAATGGGTCTTCCCAATATTACTTAAAAATCAAGTGGGGATCATGAATATCTAATGGTAGCACAAAAAAGTGGTGCTAGTAAGATGAAATCATTTGCCCCTACAGAAACTAGAGATCTGCATGGCAGCAGGGATGGCAGAATCCCGTGGGGATCCCCTACAGGTCTGCGGGAATCCTACAGGAATGGACCAAGGTCTTGCTGGGTCCCTGCAGAAATGCACGGCAATCTGTGCTTTGCCTCTCATCCCCCGAGCCACAAGGTGCCCTCCCGGCACATACCTCAAACCACCCTGGTGGTCTAGTGAATTCTTCGGGGCAAGAAAGATCCCTAGTCTTTCCTGCCTGCTGCCGCTGACCCTCTTGCTGCAGCATCACTTTTTTAAAATGGTGCTGGGACTTCCAGCGGCGGACTCATGAGACTACACTGTCCTGTTTGTCCTCAGAAAAGAAACTTGTTTTGCATCATTTGACCGTCTCCCCTCAGGTATACTGAAGCTTAGAAATACAGAAATATGAAGGCAAATGAAGACCATATGGCTTATCGAGTGTACCATCCATGCCATCTACTCTTACACTCCCTTAGAGATCCTATGTACTTGTCCCAAGCTTTCTTGAATTCAGATACAGTTTTTGTTTCTACCACCTCCACTGGGAGGCCATTCCACAAATTCACCACCTTTTCTATGAAGACGTATTTCCTCAGATTACTTCTGAGTCTATCCCCTTTCACCTTCATCCTATGCATCATCATTTCAGAACTTCCTTTCAGTTGAAAGATTTGCCTCCTGTGCATTTATGCCATGAAGGTAATTAAACCTCTATATCATATCTCCCCCTATCCCATCTTTCTTCAAACGTATGCATACTGAGATCTTTAAGTCTGTCCCCATAGGCTTTATGACAAAGACCACCGATCATGCTTTCTGGACCGACTCCATCCTGTTTACATTTTTATTGTGTACAATTTTGGACACCACACTTTCAAACTCTAAATGAGGTCTCACCAGACAAACAGGAGCATCATCACCCCCTTTTTCTTACTGGCCATTCCTCTCCCTGCGCACCCAAGCATCCTTCTAGATTTTGCCGTCACCTTTTCTACCTGTTTGGTCACCTTAAGATCATCACATATGATCACACCCAGGTCCTGCTCCTCTTTTGTACACAAAAGTTCTTCACCCCCAAAACTAAACCTGTTCCCTTGGGTTTTTGCAGCACAAATCCATGACCCTGCATTTTATATGTTGGTGTCCCTCTTGTTGCTTTTATACAATTTCCAGGAACACTTATTTTTACACTTTAAACACTGCTGTAGAATTGTAAGGCAGTGATCCATTCTTAGCATTCAGCTACGACAGTGTCAGGTGACAATTACATACAAGCTCAGCGTAAATCAGAAACATAAGCTAATTTAGCTTGTACGATCAAATTGCTATTAATAGATTGCATAACCAGAATAATTTGTCTTTTACAAAAAACAAGTAGGCAAACGGTCTGCTAAGTCCCAAAGAAAGAAACTGTGGAGGCAGACACGGTCAAAGTGAAAAGAATCCAGGTGATTAACACCCATTATAAGTTCTATGCAAGATCATCATGCACTAAGGCTATTGCCATCATACGTGATGATCTTAAGGTGGCCAAAGAGGTAGAAAAGGTGACAGTGAAAGCTAGAAGGATGCTTGGGTGTATAGGGAGAGGAATGGCCAGTAGGAAAAAGGAGGTGATGATGCCCTTGTATAAGCCTGGTGAGACCTCATTTAGAATATTGTGTACAATGCTGCCTGATATGGTCGAGTGTCAGTCACCCTGCATGGCCTGCTTAAGGTCCATACAAGATATAAAAAAAAAAAAACAACGCTAAAAGAATCCTTTGATGTGAATGAGCCAAATCTGCAGAGAGGGCAGTTTTAGAAAAGGAACCTATATAAAATGTTTTATAAAGGAAAGAAGGAAATCGACCACAAGTGTGGAGGAACACAAATCCCTACAAATGTATCAAGAACTGTCAGGAAAAGTAGGGTAAAAGAATGGCGCTGCCAAAAACCTTGAGCTAGTCAAATTCTTCACACAGTGTTTATTCTGACAAATACACCTTAGAGACTCGACACAGAACTGTGTTTTCAAACCAAGTGCCTGTTTCAGGAGTCTCAACAGAAGCACCAAATGAATCCAGGTTGTGTTCCATGCTGTCCATGCAATAAAGATCATCCCCACTCTCCTAGGAGCAGCAGCAGATAGGTAGTCTATGACTAAAACCCTCCTCCGTGCTCCGGGACTGTCAGCACAAAATAAAATTATCTAAATCGGAATGCCCTGTATCAGGACAATCACTGTAAAGCAAACAAAATTTTTTAAGCTTGACCACTTTTAAAATGAGACTAAAATACAACACATCTCAGCAAACTTGATCTCTGGGTCCAAGTCTCTTCAGTAGATTGATTCTAATAATTCAAAATGGTGGCTGGGATAAATACAAATTTTAAAGCAGGCACAGCTAATCAAAAGTTAGACAATATGTAAGATGAAAATGACCTATCAAAAAAGAGGAAGCCATTCTCTCTCTTCATTCAAACCAAAAGGCTGCAAAGTATTCAAAAAGTATACAGCCAATATTGTTCCTGGTATGCTAGCTGTTAATCCTATCTCCATCTAAAGGAGAAGGGGAAACTATCAATAATTCTTTAACAAATATCAGTTGCTTGCTTAACCATGCTCTTTTTAATGAGACAATAAAGGGGCAGTAGAGATACCAATATTAATGCAGCTCTGATGTTCATGGAGACAAACTGAACCGCCCTCTTAAGACCAACATAAATCTTCAAACATGGACATACAATCACAAATAGTTTAAGAGGAGATTTGGACATAGATCAAGTATGCTAAGAAAGGTTTTTATCTTTGTCTCACTTTAAAAGTGGTCATGTTTAAAAGTTTTCTGTTATTTGTTTCACAGTGATTGCATCAATCCAGTGTGTTCCGAGAACTTGAAACATGAATTACTAAAGCTGTTGATGGCTACTTCGTTTATTAAGATAAGAACATTTTTTTAATTTTCTTTATACGAGTTGGATGCTTGAGCACAAAGATTGAATTGATAGATTTGTAAGTATTTTTGAATACTCTCACTTAAACCTTTGTGGACTAATGATTACACTTTTGAAATTCCTTCTAAAAGTAATACGGTTTCTGATATGATGGTCCTATAAATTTTTGTATACCCATATTCAGATGGTTTTTGGTTGGCAGTATTTCATAAAGGCAACCGGAGGTGTCTAAAATGCCTTTAAAAACCAAAACCAAAAAAAGAGGCTCAATGTTTGGGCACAAATTTACACCTGTTACTAGGTGTGTGTAATTTTGAAAGATACATGCACAATAACAGGGTACACAAAGTACTTTTCAATATTACTCCCAGGAAGTTTTCTGCCTGGACTATATAAAACGCATATATGTTTGTACATGTACACACACCCAGGCTACGGCAGGTTTGATTCAGTAACAGTATTCTGCACCAGCTTGTGAAACCAAGCTTTGATTCTTAAAGTACAGCTTCTGCTCTTCTGGATGGCTGGGAATAATACAGGGGTAGCCCTAAGAAGGGAATCTTGGTCATTTGAAAGCTAATACCCAGACTTAGGAGGCACATGTACAAGGTTGCAGAAGGAGCAGTGATCTGTGGCTCCTGGCTAAAGACCATTACTGCAATTTCAGAGCTAGACTGGAAAGTTGTCTGAGGACAGCAGGCATATATTCTCACATATGGGAAACGTTATCCCAGAGCCTGGTGAGGACACTGCCATATGTACTGTCACTTTAAACCTTTGAGGCAGTGCCCCCAAACACATGCCTTCCTGCTCGATGTGCGAGACCATACAATATTAAAGCTAAGACAACTCCAAGGGGAGACAGGAGGGATGTGAGAATATATGCCTGCTGTCCTCAGAGAACACCTGCTACAGGTAAGTAACTTAGCTGTCTCTGAGGACAAGCAAGCATAATATTCTCACATATGGGACTCGCCAGCTACCATGTTCACAATAAACATCAATTCTGTAACTAAAGAGATAGTGAGCCTGGTGGAAATAAATGGACCGGACGGCAAAGTTGGATTTTAAACAGTAGAGATATTCTGCAGGACTGCTTGTCCAAACCAACCATCTAGCCTGGAATGCTGCTCCATACAGTAGCGAGCAGTGAAGGTGTAAACAGAAGACCACATAGCTGCCTTGCAAATGTTTTGAATAGAGTGGAAATGGGCTACTGAAGCTGCCATGGCTCTCACATTGTGAGTGGTGACCCAGCCATGGAGTATATACATGTAGGAGATACAGTCAGCCAGCCAAGCAGAGATTGTACGCTTGGTGATGTGAATTCCCAATCTGTTAGGATCAAAGGATACAAAAAGCTGGGAGGACTTCTAGTAAGGTTTTGTTCATTCTAGATGGTATGCTAGAGCATGCTTGCAATTTAAGGTATGCAGTGCTACTCTCAAGAATGAGAGTGGCTTAGGGAAGAATACAGGTAGTACAATGGACTGAGATAAAACTGATACCACTTTAGGCAGGAATTTGGGGTGGGTTCGGAGTACAACCTGAAATGATGTTACCAATTACAGACTGGTAGCTTAATATCTTTATTTGTGAAAGTAAATGGAGGGCCTGCTAGCTAAACAGTTGATGAAATACCTAGCCAAATTCAGCTGACTACATAACTCAGTCGGGATTTAGACCTAGTTACAGCACAAAAACAGTGCTCACTACATTGTCAAAATTCTGGAGACTGGTAAGCACTGAAAAGATAATTATCTTACAATCTGGATATGTCTATGCTTTTGATGGTTAATCACAATATACTAGCGACACTACTCAATAACATGGGCATATGTGGAAATGTACACAAATGGTTCACGGATTTCATCAAATTCAGAATTTACAGAGTTAAAGTATCTGGATCCCTTTCACCAGCTTGGTTACCAGACTGTGGAGTGCCCCAGGGATCACCTCTATCTCCTATTTTTTTTTTTTTTATGTCCTGAAGGAACCATTAAGGAAAATTCTAGAGGACAGAGGCTTAAAATCTTTTATAAGTAATGCCACACTGGGAAAAGACCAAGGGTCCATCGAGCACAGCATCCTGTCCACGACAGCGGTCAATCCAGAGCAAAGGGCACCTGGCGAGCTTCCCAAACGTACAAACATTCTATACATGTTATTCCTGGAATTGTGGATTTTTCCCCAAGTCCATTTAGTACTGGTTTATGGACTTGTCCTTTAGGAAACCGTCTAACCCCTTTTTAAACTCTGCTAAGCTAACCGCCTTCACCACGTTCTCCAGCAACGAATTCCAGAGTTTAATTATGCGTTGGGTGAAGAAAACCTCTCTCAGATTTGTTTTAAATTTACTACATCGTAGTTTCATCGCATGCCTAACTACTACTAACATACATTTCTAAAGCGCTACTAGGGTTACGCAGCGCTGTACAATTTAAACATAGAAAGACAGTCCCTGCTCAAAAAGCTTACAATCTAAAAGACAAGAGAACAATCTAGAGGACGAGTGAACAGTTAATCTGATAGGGTGGATAGATTGGGGCATTCTATATTTCTCAAGCGGTTAGGCGCCGAAGGCAGCATTGAAGAGGTGGGTTTTAAGCAGAGATTTGAAGATGGGTAGGGAGGGGGCATGGCGTATGGGTAAAGGAAGATTGTTCCAGGCATAGGGTGAGGCAAGGCAGAATGAGCGGAGCCTGGAGTTGGCAGTGGTGGAGAAGGGTACTGAGAGAAGGGCTTTGTCCTGTGAACGGAGGTTACGGGCGGGAACATAGGGGGAGATGAGGGTGGAGAGGTAGTGAGGAGCCGCAGACTGAGTGCATTTGTAGGTAAGGAGGAGGAGCTTGAATTGTATGCGATATCTGATCGGAAGCCAATGAAGTGATTTGAGGAGAGGGGTGATATGAGTATATTGGTTCTGGCAGAATATAAGACGTGCTGCAGCGTTCTGAACAGATTGAAGGGGGGATAGATGGCTGAGTGGGAGGCCGGTGAGGAGTAAGTTGCAGTAATCAAGGCGAGAGGTAATGAGAGCGTGGACGAGAGTTCTGGTGGTGTGCTCAGAGAGAAAAGGGCGAATTTTGCTGATGTTCAAGAGGAAGAAGCGACAGGTCTTGGCAGTCTGTTGGATATGCGCAGAGAAGGAGAGGGAAGAGTCGAAGATGACTCCGAGGTTGCGGGCAGATGGGACGGGGAGGATGAGGGTGTTATCAACTGAGATAGAGAGTGGAGGAAGAGGAGAAGTGGGTTTAGGAGGAAAGACGAGGAGCTCGGTCTTGGCCATGTTCAGCTTCAGGTGGCGGTTGGACATCCATGCCGCAATGTCGGATAAACAGGCCGATACCTTGGCCTGGGTCTCCGCGGTGATGTCAGGTGTGGAGAGGTATAGCTGGGTGTCATCAGCATAAAGATGATACTGAAAACCATGAGACGAGATCAGCGACCCCAGGGAGGAGGTGTAGATTGAGAAAAGAAGGGGTCCAAGGACAGATCCCTGGGGAACTCCAACAGATAGTGGGATGGGAGTGGAGGAAGATCCATGGAAGTGTACCCTGAAGGTGCGGTGGGAGAGATAAGAGGAGAATCAGGAGAGGACAGGGCCTTGGAACCCAAAAGAGGACAGCGTGGCAAGAAGTAAATCATGATTGACAGTGTCAAACGCGGCGGAAAGATCGAGGAGGATGAGGATGGAGTAGTGACCTCTGGATTTGGCCAGGAGCAGGTCGTTGCAAACTTTAGAGAGTGCCGTTTCTGTCGAGTGCAGAGGGCGAAAACCGGATTGAAGTGGATCGAGGATGGCATGAGAGGAGAGAAAATCAAGGCAGCGGCTGTGAACGGCGCGCTCAAGTATTTTGGAGAGGAAGGGTAAAAGAGATGGGGCGGTAGTTGGAGGGGCAGGTAGGGTCAAGTGAAGGTTTTTTGAGGAGAGGTGTGACAACGGCGTGCTTGAAGGTGTCAGGGACAGTTGCAGTGGAGAGAGAGAGGTTGAGGATGCGACAGATGGAGGGGGTGACAGTATGGGAGATGGTGTTGAGTAGGTTGGTGGGGATGGGATCAGAGGAACAGGTGGTGCATTTCGAGGAGGAAAGAAGGCGGGAAGTTTCATCCTCGGTGATCTCAGGAAAGGAGGAGAAAGAGGCCTGGGTAGGTTGGTTGAGGGAGAGGGTTAAAGGGTGAAGAGCAGGTGGTGGCATGGTCGTGAACTCCAGGTTGATCTTTTGACTTTGTCGCAGAAATAGTCGGCCAGTGATTGAGGAGAGAGAGAAGGGGGAGTAGGAGCGGGGGGCACTTTTAGGAGGGAGTTAAGGGTGGTGAAGAGACGACGAGGGTTGGAGCTGAGAGAATTGGTCAATTGGGTGTAATAGTCCTGTTTTGCACGGAAAAGGGAGGAGTGGAGGGAGGATAGCATGAATTTGTAGTGGAGGAATTCTGAAAGGGTACGAGATTTCCTCCAGAGGCGCTCAGTCCTAGTATTTTTGGAAAGCGTGAACAGATGCTTCACATCCACCTCTGTTCCACTCCACTCATTATTTTATATACCTCTATCATGTCTCCCCTCAGCCGTCTCTTTTCCAAGCTGAAAAGCCCTAGCCTCCTTAGTCTTTCTTCATAGGGAAGTCGTCCCATCCCCGCTATCATTTTAGTCGCCCTTCGCTGCACCTTTTCCAATTCTACTATAGGTGCAGCGAAGGGTGACTAAAATGATACGCCGATGTCACCATCTATATGCCTTTTGATAACCAAATTCAGAATATCCTAACCACCATTCATGAAATCCTGGATCTAATGGAAAATTGGGCCTCTTCTTTCAGTCTTAAACTGAAGAAACACAAAACTAAATTTCTAATTATCTTCAATCAAAACAACACCCAAGAACTCATCAGCTTCACAATCGACCAGATGACTTACCAAATTGACAGCGCATCGCCACTTCTCATCAAACTACACTGGCTACCCATCAAAGCCAACTATTTTCAAAACATACACATTCATTATACAAGATAACCCATGGGATAGCTCCAGACTATATGCTGGACTTGACAGATCTCACCCACAATGAGCCTCCTGCTTTCAGGACTATCTTACATTACCCTAGATACAAGAACATCAAATACATACTATATAGGGATTTCTCTCTTCTGGGCACCAATTCCATTCCTAATGAAATAAAACAGACCACCAACTACTTGACTTTCTGTAAATTCTTAAAAGCCTCTCTCTTCACCAAGTTCCTACATTAACTGTAATAGATTTCTCTCTTCTTGGCACCAATTCAATTCCTAATGAAATAAGGCAGATCACCAACTACTTGACTTTCCGTAAATTCTTATAAGCCTCTCTCTTCACCAAGTTCCTACATTAACTGTAACTAATAAATGATTCTTTACTATGGACTAAAACTCAATATGTTGTATTGTATATCCTTTGCACACTACAATTTGTATCCACAATATATTGTATAAACTATTACTATTCATATTGTAAGCCACACTGAACTAAATATTTGGATATGTGGGAAATATTAAATGAATAAAACCCTGTCAAGGCAGAACCTGGTGTAAGGTGGGTCTGCCACAAGGGCTTGAAGTTCACTGACTTCTGGCAGAAGAAGAGCTATTAAGAACACTATTTTATTTGTGAGGAAATTTAGAGAACAGGAACGAAATGGTTCAAATGGAGGTTTCATGAGAGCTGCCAGGATGACACTGAGATCTCATGCAACCAAAGGAGGCTTGAGAGGAGGATTGGTAAGAAACAACCCTTTCATGAATCAACTTATTAAGTGATGGAACTGTAACTTATCAACTTCAGAATGATGCGCAGTGATGGCACTCAAGTTAGTTTTTAGTACAGAATCTGACAGCCTGAGAAGGTATTCCATAAGGGCAGGTAGACAGCATGTAGGAGGGTCGAGCAATTTAGCTGAACACCGGAGAGAGAATTTTTCCACTTTAAACAATAATATTTTCGTGTAGGTGGTTTCCTAGAGGCAAGGAGTATTCTAGAGCAGTGCTTCCCAAGTCCAGTCTAGGAGTACCCCTTGCCAGTCAGGTTTTCAGGATATTCATACAATGAATATGCATGAACTTGATTTGCATACACTGCCTCCATTATATGCAAATCTCTCATGCATATTCATTGTGGATATTGTGAAATCCTGAAAACCTGACTGGCAAGGGGTACTCCAGGACCGGACTTGTGACATGCTGTTCTAGAGACAGTGTGAGGAAGGTTCAATGAACACAAACCTATGTTAGGTACCAAGCCGTCAGGGCCAGAGAGCGAGGGTCTGGATGAAGGAGGTGTCACTTGTTCTGTGTTATTAGAGTTGGAAAAGGATCTAACCTGAACAGTTCTCTGGACAACAACTCTGGAACCAGATTTGACGAGGCCAGTAGGGAGCAATTAGAATCATGACCCCCTTAGTCTCGGCACAGTTTGAGAAGAGTTTTCCCAATGAGAGGCAGTGGGGGTGTATAGAAGATCCATCTCCTAAAGGAGCAAGAAAGCATCTGGGGCTATACAGTTTGGAGCACAGAATCTGGAACAGAAGCGGGGAAGCTGATGTTCTGAGGAGAAGCCAAAAGGTCTATCTCTGGGGTTCCCCACTGCTGGAATATTTGACAAATGACCGCGGTGCTGACAGACCATTCATGAGGTTGAAGGACTCTGCTCAGTTTGTCTGCTATAGCATTCTGCTTGCCGGCTAGATAAGTAGCTCTTTTAAAGATGTTTTGAGAAGCCATGCAAGTCCAGATTTGGATTGCTTGTCAACAGAGGAGATAAGACCTCGTTCCTTCCTGTTCAGGTAATACATCACTTGATTGTCTTTTCGAACTAGTATAATCTGAGAATACGATTCTGGAAGGTTTTGAAAGCGTTCCAAGCAGCTCACAATTCTAGGAGATTGATATGATGTCATTGCTCTCGTGGGGGGGACCAAGAACCCTGTGTATGGAGACCAAGATGAGCTTCTCAACTCATCATGGAAACCCCTGTTGTGAGAACCTTGTGATGTGATGACAAATCTGAGGAGTTCTAGGAGTTGTACCATGGACTGTATTGAAAAGCTGGCGGACTCTTGAGAGGCTGCTTTGAATAACCAACTGTCCAGTGGGTGAAGATGTGAATGCCCCACCTGTGAATTATTGCAGCTATCACCACTAGACACTTCGTGAAGACTCGAGGAGCAGAAACGGTAAGATCTTGTATTCATAGTGTACAGTACCACAGCGGAAATGGAGGAATTTTCTGTGTGCAGGGAGAATAGATATATGGGTATATGCTTCCTTTAGGTCTACAGAGCAAAGCCTATCGTTGAGTTGTATCATGGGGAAGTAGTGACCTCAGGGATACCATGCAAAACTTAGGAGAAAGTTGAGGTCTTGTAGATCGAAATTTGGACATACTCCTGTCTTTTTCAAAATAAGAAAATATCTGGAGTAGAAATCAGACCCCTGTCCGGCAGAGGAACTGGTTCTATTGCATTCTGGAGGAGAGCTCAGGGCTCCTCTCAAAGTAATCTCATTTGGAGGGAGTTGAAACGAGACCTCGTGGATGATTGGGGTGGGGGTGTCTTGTTTTGACAACGTAGACAGTAGCTGTGCTGAATGGCGTGTAGGACCCATCAGTCGAAGGTTATGAGAGGCTACCTCTGTTGGAAGAGAATGAGCCTCCCTCTGACAGGTAGGTTGTTTGGCATGAACTGTATAGTGGCAATGCTCTCTAGGAAGGCGTTCTTTTTAGACTGAGAGGGTGTCTGGGATTTTTGTCCGCACTGCTGTCTTGGATGCGAGCACTGGGGCGTAAGTCCGTTAAGGTGGTGGAGGCGTAGGTGTGTAACGATGCTTAGATATATAGTAAGAGGAGTGATGATATCCTCCTAGAAGTCTTCTAGAAGAAGATTGAGGCCTAGACAGTCTTTATTGTATCTGTATGTTTTTTAAATTAGGACAGCCACCTCTTCAACTCTGTCGCCAAACAAGTTTTCCCCCAAAAGCTAGACATTCTTGGACACGTTCAATGTGAAAGACCCCGAGCCAGGACAATCGGCACATTGCTACTGCTAAGACAGAGATATGTGAAGAGACATTAAAGGCTTCAAAGGCCTGCCATGCGAGATATTTATTACAGTCTAGAAGTTTTCTGTGTAGCTTAGGGAATTCCTCTTGTTTGTCAGAGGGAAAGAATTCTGCAAAGGATAGAGCACTTTGAATTAAAGATTAAGTAAACCGTGGAATAAAGTTGATAATCCAAGATGCGATTGGTTAGCACCGAGGCTTGAAATGTTTTTCTGCCAAGAGTAATGTCCTCGCTTCTCTGCCTGGAGAAGCAGCATGCACTTTAAAGCAAATTCTATCGCTAAGGAATGATGTGATAGTTGTGTTTTCTCAAACCCTGCACACTTCTGTATCCTATACATTGTGTCAACTTTCTTTGGGGCAATCTGAACTATCTGTGGAGTCTCCCAGTTTTTTTTTTAAGTAAAGAACTTTGCATAGCAGAATGGAGAGAATCCTCTCTAGGTGGAAAGTCAATCTAGAACTTCAAAAAGTTCTGAACGAGGTTCTTCCTCTGTTTCTAGTTTAATAGGTATAGCTTGAGCCGTCTCACGGAAAAAGCCCAGAAAGGATATACTTTCTGGAGGAGACTTGTGCCTCTAAGGTGGCAGAGAAGGATCAGACAGAATACCATAGGACTCCTAATCTAAGAGGTCCTGTGGTATTGTCTGATCCTTCTCTGTATGTGGTCTTGATCCGTTTCCCAGGAGAGGTCCAAATCAGACTCAGAAGTACTACTCATGAGAAGTACGTGGAGGAGAGTGTCGACTACAGCGCTAGCTCAGCGTTGAGGTGGAGGCATATGAGCTTTCTGAAGTTGATGCATGTGTTGGTCAGGTATGAGCTGACCCCCAACGGTGACATTGAGCCAGTGTGCGGGACCTCTCCTGTGGCTGATTCTCTGATGTATCCATGGGATGGGCCAAGACTGGTGCAAGCGCCCTGTAAGCCTGTATAGACTGCGAATGCAGTAGCCCTGAAAGCTCCTCCTTGAGCATAGCCCGGATTTCCTCATGAAGGGTAGGCGTCAGTACTGGCTCAGAAAGTGGTGTGGACAAATCCTGCGAGATATAGCCTGTGCAGGCGTAGGATGGTGATGCTTCTTAGGCTTCATACGCTGCAGGCTCTTAGATGAACACACTGATGACGTAGAGTCCTGAAGTGTTCACAGCACAAAGTGCGATGTAGCACCTTCTCAATGCTGCATGAATGCACTCAATGTTGATACCAATGCAGGTTCCGCATCGAGTAGAGTCCCCTGATCTGCTTGATGCAGAACCAAAACGTTTTCACACTGGACTCTGCAAGCTTTAAGCGTCCTTGCTTGCATGCACTGGCAGAAGTTACAGTGAATGTCCCAGTGCTCCGGACCTAGGCACTGAACACACCAGTTATTTGGGAGGGGGGGGGGGGGGGGTCTGTGCCTAAATAGTCCTATTACATTGAGTACACTTACACTCGATGACATGGAGGGAAAAATGGCTGACACCAAGTCAAAAGGCTCTATGGCCCAGGGAGCTTGAGTACCTGTGCACCTGAAAAAGGTTGATGATTCTGAGCTATGAGAAGGGTTCAGAGGCCCCCTTGGGCCAAAAACTGAAAAATAGAAAAAAATATAGAAAAAGTGAGTGAACTGTACAATTTATTATTGAAAGAGGTAAACTACGAAGAAAATGTATCCCAAAAAGGGAAGGCACCAAAAAGGCAAAGTTTTGTTAAAGCTGAGGAGAGATTAAAAAAACAACCTCTGCTATGCAGAAAATGAAAGACTGCTGATCTTGCGCTCAGATGATGGGGACGCTGCCTCAAAGATTTAAAGTGACAGTGCTCTTGGCAGTTTCTGCACTGGGCTCCGAGGATGACATCTCCCATATATGAGAACATTATGCCTGCTTGTCCTCTGAGAAAGGAATAGAGGTGGGATATGAGGGCAAATCTTGGGTAGCTGAAGGAAGAGGTCTGGAGCTAAATCCAAATGGAAGTGGATTCTGATTGAACTGGAGGCATAAAAGGACAAATGAGAGCTGCCTGTTCAAAACACAGATGTTCTGCAACAACTTTCTAAAATGACCAAAAAGTTGAATGTCACCCTCTTTGACTTATTGCCTGGGATTTCAACTGCTGACAGCATTTGAAGGAAACAGCTCATTTTCTTATTTAACTAAAGCTGATACTTTTTACACTTGTAAGGTACAGCTACTGTAGATGTCAGGTGTCTAGTACAACATAATGAAAAATTAGGTTTACACTAACTGATTTCTTTATGCACTAGATCAGGGGTAGGCAACTCCGGTCCTCGAGAGCCGAAGGCAGGTCAGGTTTTCAGGATATCCACAATGAATATGCAGGAGATAGATTTGCAAGTACTGCCTCCATGGTATGCAAATCTTTCTGCATATTCATTGTGGATATCCTGAAAACCTGACCTGCCTGCGGCTCTCGAGGACCGGAGTTGCCTACCCCTGCACTAGATTGTGTCTTGGAATATAGGATGTATAAAGAAGTTATTAAATTAACCACAGTCCTTGTTCTGCTCAGCTGATAGAATTATCAGTACAGGATCTTGTTGTTCCATTTTAATCTTAGACTTATGTACTGCCTTATTCTCCAAGGGGACCCAAAGTTGTTTACATCATGTAAGATAAAATACATCCACAAAGCATGGTATAGCACATATTACCTGCGCTTTTTGTTATCTTCAATCAGCTTAATTTTCCGTCCATTCAGATCTGTGCCATCCAGTGTGTCCAGTGCATTTTTCATATCATCAAATGAAGCAAATTCTACAACTCTGCAACATTAAGAATACGTGTTCACCACCACCACCACAAAAACAAAACAAAACCCAATCACTAGAACGTTCACTGAAAAACTGTGGAAAGCATATCAAAAATAGTGGTTATCTATTGCTAATCCCATTAACCTAGCCTTGAAGAGTGCTAGTCATATAACCCAATATAAGCAACATCTCATTGCTCAGCAGGAGGAACAAATTCAATTCTCCAGCCTTAGTTCAAGTTTCTTTAAGCCCCAATTTCTTTTTATTGAGTTTTAAAAAGATACAGTTAAAATCAACAAAGAACATTAAACGTAAAAATGAGTGTAAATGTGCAGAAATGCTTCGATAGCAGGTGTTCAAAATGGTACACGTGTGTGTCTAACAGTATTCCATGGTGGGACTTTTGATATATATTCTTTCAAACAGGACCATACATGTAAATAATTTCTAATACCATCTACTATAATAAAACGCACCCTCAACGTTCTGAGGACACTGACGTCACTGAAGTCACTCACACACCGGTTCGTGGTTTCATGGTGGTGAAGCCACCACATCTTCATGCCCCACCCTCGCGTCACACGTGATGACGTCGAGGGCGGAACACGAAAACAAGGCTAATTAACACACGGGGAGCAGTAGGGAAACACGCGGAGCGTGTTTCCCTACTCCTCCCCTTCCAAAAAATCCCAGCCGCCCACGACGTGCACATCAACCCGGCCCCTTTCGCCACATAGCCCCGCCCGCCCACGGTACCACACTCACCCTCAGCAACGTCCCTCCCCCCCGTCACCTCCCCTTACTCGTGTCTCCCTGGTGGTCTAGAGGTACCTGTTCGGTCGGGACAGGAAAGAAAGAGGCTCCTCTTTCCTGCCCGTAGCGGTGGTGGTAGCTCGGCTCTCGGCGTTTCAAAATGGCCGCCGAGAGTTCAAGCTGCATCGCGAGACTTCAACTCTCGGCGGCCATTTTGAAACGCTGAGAGCCGGACTCCCACACAATGCAGCAAGGAAGCTACCACCACTGCTACGGCCAGGAAAGAGGGGGCTCTTTCTTTCCTGCCCCCAACGAACAGGTACCTCTAGACCACCAGGGAGACACGCGTAAGGGGACAGGAAGGGAGTCCCCTGTGCGCTAGCACCCGTTTCATCGTCGCCAGAAACGGGCCATTTTTACTAGTTATTAATATTACGTATTAGTTTTATATCTATAAATGAGCAGAACGAGTTCCACAGGAGTGAGAGTTCAGCAGATTTTTAATTTTTTGCATAATTTGTTGCAACGCAACAGCTGTCAGGACATGTAATAGTTTTAGGTCATAATCCTCTAGGGTCTTCAGAAGCAAAATTAGTATTTAGCACTGCTGTGCTACATATTAAAGGCAAAGTTGTATCAAACTGTAGGAAGCACATGACCAAGTACTGCCAAGCCATAATAGCAACCAAAAACCAACATTTATCTCAATGCATTGCACAGGCTGCCAATACAACCAAGCAGTTGTTCAGTATTGTAAATAGCCTACTGCAACCCCAACAACAGAACCAGCCTGCCCAGTTTAAACTGAACAAATGATTTTGCCGTCAACAAAATCAAGTGTCTCTGCCAGGACTTACAAGCAATCCCACCCAGTCTCCAATCAGTTAACCAGGAGTGCACAAATTCAGCCCCTCCTGACGGGACACAACCCAATGACAGAGGAGAGCCTTGATAAAATCCTAAGAGACCTTCGACTAACTACCTGCTCTCATGACCCCTGCCCATCAAAGATACTGCAGCAGGCAAGTATGGGCCTCATAGAAGGTGCCACAAAAATTATGAACTCCTCACTTTCTAATGGGCAACTACCAACAGCATAAAAAATGGCAGTGGGTCACCCTTTGCTTAAGAAAAACCACCTTGACTAGAACAAACTGGTTAAGTTACCGGGCAGTATTCAATATCCCATTTCTAGGGAAACTTATAGAACAAACAGCCTGTGTTCAACTCAATGATTGTCTACAAGAGAGAAACTTGCTAGATCCATGTCAATCTGGATTCAGACCCTGTTATGGAACAGAAATGGTCCTTGTATCCCCCTACTAGATCTTCACAGAAATTGAGACAGGGGATTCGCCTCTGTGTTAGTACTGCTAAATTTCTCACAAGCTTTTGACACTGTGGATCATATGCTAGCACGACTGACAGAAACAGGTATCAATGGAACAGTACTTGCTTGGTTCAGATCCTATCAGACAGGTAACAACCCATGTTTGGCAGCAACTCATCACCACCATGGGCACTGACCTGCGGGTACCACAAGGATCAATACTGTCGTCTATTCTGTTCAATATCTACCTCAAGCCACTAGCTAAGCTGATTCGTTCAATTGACACTCAGTTCTACAGCTACGCGAATGATGTGAAGCTACTCATACTCGTTGAACCTGACTTACCTACAGCCCTGAATAAACTAATTAACTGTCCAACATCAATTCAAGAATGGGCTAAACACAACAAACTTTGCCTGAACCCAAGTAAAACCGAGCTTCTCTGGGTCCCTATCAAAATGTCTGTTGTGAAGTACGAACTCCCCCTCAAATCACAAGTCAGGAACCTTGGAATACAGTTAGATTCAACACTTAAGACTCTGACTACCCAAATCCAGGCAACCATCAAGAGCTGCTCCTACTATTTGTGACTGCTACGCTGCCTCTCTCCTTATACCAAGAAGGTAAATCTTATCCCAGTTGTGCATGCCATGGTAACATCAAGACTGGATTACTGTAATGCTCTCTACAACAGTCTGACTACAAAGGGCTTGCATCAGTTCCAACTGATTCAGAATGCTGCAGCAAGACTAATAGAAGGTTGCAAGCGATGTGACATCACACCATTTTTGCAAAAACTTCATTGGCTACCAGTACAATACAGGGCTCAATTTAAAACTATGTCTGATCTTCAAGGCCCTTAAACAGCCAAACATGGAGCCTTGGTTAAAAACACATCGACCCCAAGTACTGCTGACAATATGCAACTTACCAGTCAAGATGTCTTCCCCTCCACCTCAATCCCCCCCCCACCCCACTGAGCTGCACAGCACCCTCACTTGCAGCATGTGACGGTGATCTACAACACTGGGGTTGTCGAAGCTTCACCTGTCTTTTGTCATTAGGCTGTCCAGCGTCGGCCTTGGTTCCATGGATGCTGCAGCTTCTGAATCTTCGCCAGTCTTTTGCCATTGCAAAGACAATGGACCACAGATGTCTGTCCTGCTTCAGCTTAGCTCCCACTACTCTTGCTCAACATCCTCTTCCTATCTAGGCATCCACTGTGTATCCCACACATTTTCGAATCTCTCAGTTTTTGACTCTACCGTGTCTCCTGAAAGGGTGCTCCAGGTGTCCACTACCCTCTCTATGAAAAAGGGTCTCGACATTACTCCCAAGTCTACCTCCCTGCAATCTCAATTCATGTCCTCTAGTTCTACCGCCCCTACATCTCTGGAAGAGGTTTGTTTATTAATACCTCAAGTATAGAGAAAGAACTTATGACCTTGCCTTCACACCAGTTTTAATGGTACGGAATGACAGCAGATGTCTAGAAGGTTAGTAGGAGAAAAAAGACATGCAAATAAGCTGGGATGCCTATATATACTGTACAACAGGCCAGCACTAAGATTTTACATTTCAGTCTAAATAGACTTAGTCACCAGTATTGTTCTTTTAAGAGGGGTGTAATGTGATCTTGAAACTGTGCATTGTAAATTAATCTAACTGCTATACTCTGGATTATCTACAAGCACTTTAATTGGTATTTAGAACAGACAGTAAGTAATGAGTTACAATAATATATTCTGCCTATCACAAGTGTGTGTAGGAGCATATTAATTGCTTTCTGGTCTAAGAATTGCCTAAATAAGCAAATTTTCCTCAGGTAAAGCAAAGATAATTACCTATAGCAAGTATTCTCCGAGGACAGCAGGCCTTATATTCTAACATGTGGGTAACGCGATCTGCACTGCCCGGTTCAGAGCTTGTGACAAGCTTTTACAGAGCTCTTTGGAGAGCAAGTCGCGTTCCACCACGCATACCCGAATGCCTTCCCACCCTCTACAAGAGCACTGATTGGTCCCTGGGCGCCTGCATAGCGACCGGCGCCAAGACAAGTTGAGACCCACTTGATGCATGGTCACTCCCAGTGTCTAAGGGTCTCGCAGCCATATGGACCGACGTACCTGATGCAACATTCAATACCAATGCCATTATCGAGGTTTCTGACCTGACTCCAGAAAGTTTGTCTTTTCTTCAGGCTCCAATCACTGGAGACACCAAGAATGGGTGTTTTTGCCAGAGATGGTCCTATTGCACTGGGTACAGCACTAAAAGCCACTGGGAACCTTCAATGTCACGGAAGGAAAAACAGCCATGGCTAAATCGAAAAGGACTCGGTGCTGAAAAAGGGTCAAGGCACCAGAGAAAAATGAAGGGAACAACCTGACCGAAGCTCAGGCCTAAATGCAGCCTACTGAGCACAGTAAAATAAAGGAAACTTAAAAAAAGGGAAAAACTAAAAATATAAGGAAGAACACCTTGGACAAGGTACAAAATAAAAAACTAAAAAAAGAAACTGGGAAAACACAAAAAGCTCTTGTAGAACACTGAACCAGCAGCTGTGAGGACAGAAGAGAAACGTGTCCACTCCTCACCGTGGCAAAAACAGAACTTGTGGTCCAGTGCTCTCATAGCGGGCAGGAAGGCACTCGCGATCCAAAGAGCTCTGCAAAAGCTTGTAACAAGCTCCAGACCGGGCCGGATCAAGTTACCCACATGTGAATCATAGATCTGCTTGTTCGTGCGACCAGAGCTGAGACTGATGTTTTTTTGGCACATCATGCTCTTTTTCAAGACCTCTGCTTAATGTTTTTGTTAAACCAGTATCTTATACTCCCAAATAATCTAATGGAATATGTCTTACCTGATCATTTTCTTTCCCTAAACCCAGAGAGAAGTGGATTATTTATATACCACCTATAACCAGATGATTTCCATAAAAACTCAATCAAAAAAACAAAATGACATTATCCAGCATGAAGTAATATGTCCATATACAGTTACAAAATGCAGTCATACGTACGTTACATAAGTATTGCCATACTGGGAAAGACGAAAGGTCCATCAAGCCCAGCATCCTGTTTCCAACAGTGGCCAATCCACAAGTAATTGCGTCTTCTAAAGGTTTTCTGAACTGCTTAAAATTAAGAGCCGTGACGAAGCTGGCCAGGTAACTCATTTCATAAGGAAATGCCAGCTGAAACAAACACGAAGCTCGTATATCAGCATGATGCAGTCGCATCTGCATCAGTGGAGAGGCACATAGCAGACTGACTTCAGTACGTCTTGGATGGTACACATTCAATACTTGACAAAGTGCCTGATATACAATTGTCAACACCTTAAAATGACCTTTGTACAATAGGAAGCCAGTGCAATTGCTTGAAAGCAGGTATAACACAGGAAAACCTTGTCATACCTAATAATGTTCGTACAGCAGCATTCTTGACTACTTGCAATGCCTTGATACTCATAAGTACATAAGTATTTCCATACTGGGACAGACCAAAGGTCCATCAAGCCCAGCATCCTGTTTCCAACAGTGGCCAATCTAGGTCACAAATACCTGGGAAGATCCCAAAAAAGTACAAATCATTTTATGCAGCTTATCCCAGAAATACTGGATTTTCCCCAAGTCCAATTTAATAATGGTCTATGGACTTGAGGAAGCCATCCAAACCTTTTTAAAACTCTGCTAAGCTAACCGCCTGTACCACATTCTCTGGCAACGAATTCCAGAGTTTAATTACATGTTGAGTGAAGAAACATTATCTCCAATTCATTTTAAATGTACTACTTTGTAGCTTCATCGCATGCCCTCTAGTCCTAGTATTTTTGGAAAGCGTAAACAGACTCTTCACGTCTACCCGTTCAACTCCACTCATTTTAAAGACCTCTATCATATCTCCCCTCAGCTGTCTTTTCTTCAAGCTGAAGAGCCCTAGCCGCTTTAGCCTTTCCACATAGGGAAGTCGTCCCATCCCCTTTATCATTTGTCGCCCTTCTCTGCACCTTTTCTAATTCCACTATATCTTTCTTGAGATGCGGCGACCAGAATTGAACACAATATTCCAGGTGCGGTTGCACCATGGAGCGATACAAAGGCATTATAATGTCCTCATTTTTGTTTTATATTTATTTCCTAATACCTAATTCTATCTGCTTTCTTAGCTGTAGTAGCACACTGAGCAGAAGGTTACAATGCATCGACGACACCTAGATCCCTTTCTTGGTCTGTGATTCCTAACATGGAACCTTCATGATATAGCTATAATTCGGGTTCCTCTTTCCCACATGTATCACTTTGCACTTGCTCACATTAAACGTCATCTGCCATTTAGACGCCCAGTCTCCCAGTCTTGTAAGGTCCTCTTGTAATTTTTCACAATCCTTTCGCGATTTAACGACTTTGAATAACTTTGTGTCGTCAGCAAATTTAATTACCTCACTAGTTACTCCCATCTCTAGGTCATTTATAAATGTTAAAAAGCAGAGGTCCCAGCACAAACCCCTGGGGAACCCCACTATCTACCCTTCTCCATTGAGAATACTGACCATTTAACCCTACTCTTAAAAAACAAAGAATACTATTTGTTTTCTATCTTTTAACCAGTTTTTAATCCACAATAGGACACTACCTCCTATCCCATGACTCTCCAATTTCCTCTGGAGTCCTTCATGAGGTACTATGTCAAATGCCTTCTGAAAATCCAGATACACAGTCTCAACCAGCTCACCTTTATCCACGTTTGTTCACCCTTTCAAAGAAATGTAATAGATTGGTGAGGCAAGATTTCCCTTCACTAAATCCATGTTGATCGTCTCATTAATCCATGCTTTTGAATATGATCTGTACTTTTGTTCTTTACAATAGTCTCTACCATTTTGCCCAGCACCGACGTCAGGCTCACTGGTCTATAATTTCCCGGATCGCCTCTGAAACCTTTTTTTAAAAAATCGGCGTTACACTGGCCACCCTCCAATCTTCCGGTATCGCGCTCGATTTTAAGGATAAATTACTTATACTAACAATAGTTCCGCAAGTTCATTTTTCAGTTCTATCAGTACACTGGGATAAATACCATCCAGTCCAGATTTGCCACTTCAATTTGTAGAACTGCCCCATTACATCCTCCAGGTTTACAGCGATTTCATTCAGTTTCTCCGACTTGTCAGCTCTGAATACCATTTCTGGCACCGGTATCTCTCCCAAATCTTCCTCAGTGAAGACCGAAACAAAAAATTAATTGGAGAGAAAACAAGATAGCTGCCGCACCTGACGGTTTTTGAAGCGCTCCTGGCGTCTTTGAGCAGAATTACTTATTCTTAATTGAAAATGCCACATACTAAACGTAAAGGAGTAGTGAAAGTAGTGCCTCCACCTACCTCAACCTCCTCGCCTGCACAAGCATCGTTGAATTGTTTCTCCCCAGGTGTATCCAGGCTCCTACGGGGAGAGGATCCCATAGTGGAGGGATCCGGAGGAGCGGATTCCCCGCCGGGAGAGGAAGTCTCCCTGTCTCCACCATCCACTTTGTTGGTCCCTCCAAGTACGGCGTCGAGAGTGTCCCTGGCGGGAAACCCCACAGCCACGGAAGACGTGTCGATGGGGAAGACTGGTAAGGACTCAGGCACGCAACCAGCGATTCAGGGCACAGCAGGAAGTTTGTCCCCTGCAGTGCAAACTTCGGAGGTGACTCTACAAACCCTAAAGGTGATGTTAGACCGGATTACAGCTACACTAATACAGACGTCAGGTGATGTTCTTAATTTAAATACTAAGTTTGAAGAGTTGAAAAATACACTAGACTCTGTAAGAAGTGACTTAACAACTCAAGTTCAAGATATACAAAAGGAGGAGGAAACTCTGAATTCCTTTAAAAATCTGGCTATTAAAGATACCACTGATATTAGACGAAAAATAGAGCAAATTGAAAATTATAACCGGCGCCTAAACCTTTGATTTTTGAATTTTCCAATATTAGCGGGGGTAACTCTGAAAGAAAACATTCCAGAAATATATGATTGAAATATTGAAAATTCCTGCAGAGGCAATGCCCCCGCTAAATAAGATTTATCATATTCCTGTTAGAACAGAAGCGCAAGGTCCGGAAAAAGACTCTTTGGACTTACAGAATATTTCAAATATTCTGGAGCAATCCTCTGAAGTTATACTGAATAGAACTACAATGATTGTTATCAGTGGTATTTGAACAGGACTACAATAATACCCTAAGACTCTACTTTAAAAACTCTAAAGCTTTATTTTATGGTTCCAAGGTGTGGATCTACCCAGACATCACAAAGTCAACCCAGCAAAAAAGGAAGTTATTTCTTGCCTTAAAACAAAATACAATAGATATAGGTGCTTCCTTTTTTTTAGCATACCCATGTAAATGTGTAGTGAAACACGGTCTAACTAAATATACGTTCTTTTCACCAGAACATCTAAAAGTTTATAGAATTGAAACGAGTGAAATGAAATGTAACCTGGATAAGTCAGCCTATTCATATTTGATGTTTAAAGCTGGAATCTTCTCTAATTCTTTTTCTCTCTCCCCCTATTTGGGGTCTAAGGAAGGTAATGTGATTGTTATGGTAATGACAAAACATTAACTGTAGAATTTCTTTATATAATGCTTAAAAGGTTATAAGAGGATGTTTTGAAATATGATTATAATTTGTTTCAACCTGTATTTCCAAACAAGGTTTTCTCCTTGAATAATGTATTAAAAGTATAAATAAATAATAATCATAATAAAAAATTTTCATTTAATCTTTCCGCTATGGCTCTCTCTTCCCCGATTGCCCCTTTTACCCCTTGGTCACCTAGCGGTCCAACCGATTCTTTTGCCAGCTTCCTGCTTTTAATATACCTAAAAACAATTTTACTATGTGTTTTTGCCTCCAATGCAATCTTTTTTTCAAAGTCCCTTTTTGCCTTCCTTATCTGCGCTTTGCTTTTGACTTGACATTCCTTATGTTTCTTATTATTTTCAGTCGGATTTTATTTTAGCTCTAATTCCTTCACTTCAGTTTTAAACCATGCCGGCTGTCATTTGGTCTTCCGTCCTCCTTTTTTCATACACGGAATATATTTGGCCTGGGCTTCCAGGATGGTGTTTTTGAACAGCATCCATGCCTGATATAAATTTTTGACCCTCAAAGCTGGTCCTAAGTTTTTCTTTTCACCGTTTTCATTTTATCATAGTCTCATTTTTTAAAGTTAAACGCTAACGTATTGGATTTCTTGTGTATACTTACTTCAAACCTAATATCAAATTTGATCATATTATGATCACTGTTATCAAGCGGCCCCAGTATTATTACCTCCTGCACCAGATCAGGCGCTCCACTAAGGACTAGGTCTAGAATTTTTCCTTCTCTCGTCGGCTCCTGTACCAGCTGCTCCATAAAGCAGTACTTGATTTCATCAAGGAATGTTACCTTCCTAGCATGCCCCGATGTTACATTTACCCAGTCAATATCAGAGTAATTGAAATCACCCATCATCATCATGATGTCCAGTTTGTTTGCATCCCTAATATCCTTTAACATTTCTACATCCATCTGTTCATCCTGGCCAGGCGGACGGTAGTACACTCCTAACACTTTCCTTTTCCCCTTTACACAAGGAATTTCAATCCATAGGGATTCCAAGATTTGTTTTGTTTCCTGCAGAATTTTCTATCTATTTGATTCAAGGCTCTCCTTAACATACAATACTACCCCTCCACCAATTCGATCCACCTTATCACTACGATATAATTTGTACCCCGGTATGACAGTGTCCCAATGGTTATCCTCCTTCCACCAGGTCTCGGAGATGTCTATTATATCTAATTTTTCATTTAGTGCAATATATTCTAACTCACCCATCTTATTTCTTAGGCTTGTGGTATTCACATATAGACATTTCAAACTATATTTGTTGTTCCTATTTACATCATGCTTGGTACTTGACAGTATTAATTTGCAATCTTTTGTCTGATTTTTATTTAAGGACACCTGATCTATTATGGTATCTTTTGCAACCTTACTATCGGGATACACTATCTTCCCTGTTTTGGTGATATCTTTGAAAGATACCTTGTCCCAAACCATATGCTTTTGAGCAACTGTCGGCCTTCCCCCTCAAAGCGGACATACCAATAAACAAGGAATTGCAGTAGTCCAGCTGCACTAAGATCATACTTTGAACTACACATCGAAAATCATACAAACAGCATAGGTTTTAATCTAAATATTATATGCAATTGTTTAAAAGCCATCTGAACTACATCCTCTGTTGCAAATACTTACTGTATCCATCATAATCAACATCTTTAGATTTCCACTATTTTCACTCTGCATGCCCTGTAAAACCTCAGAAGTTTTCCATGGGTGTGGACAATAATACTTTTTCACTTGCACCGCTCTTTTTATGGCAACAATACCTAGCATCTGCTCCAATGCATTCACCCATCACTACCATTTCTTCTACTGAATCAGAATCCACAAGCTTCAAACTAGAAGACCAAACTGCCCATAAAATGCGGCTGAATCTGAAGTTTCCTGAGTCACAACAGTATTCCTTTTCTTCCCATACAAACATAATTCAAAAAGTATAAGGAAATGATCTGACCATCCTACCAAATGATCCACTGGCTTACCCAACAAACCAGCTAACATTCTGGTGCTAAAAAAAGCTAAATCAAGAACATGTCCTGCAGAATGAGTAGCAGCTTTGCGTACTATTTGATGCATCGAAATTGCTTCCAATATGTAAAATGGCAAATGTTCTCGTTTAATAGTAGTAGTAGTTTAATAAAAACCTCCTTATCTGGAGCAAAAGGGACATCAAATCACCACAGTTTTGAAAAATCAATAGAAAGAAAGACCAGACAGAAATTGTAACAGAAAAGAGAAGTCATCAATAATCACCCCAGGAGGAAAATATACAAAAAAAAAAAAAAAAAGACATTATCATCACTCTTAACCATCACGTATTCAGCACATACAACTTGTAATTTCAAACTTTCTCTGAAAAAAAATTACAACACCCCTACCATGCTTCCTAGAGCAACATGCCCAATCCCATTTATATCTTTCTGGGCAACACTATCTCACTACTGTAGTATCAGTTTTCAAAAGCCAAGACTCAGACACACATAACATCCAAATTTTCAATACTCAGTATGTCATAATTAATACCTTTTGCCTAATAGATCTAGCATTCATATAAGCTATCTTCAACAAAAACCCAGCTACCTCATTCATATTTACAAAAGGCACATTTCTCAAACAGTCACTCCTGAGCAATCTCGTCTACAAGCTTCCAAATGACACACACTACCATATCTACCCCTTCCAACCACAACCTCAATCGTTGCCATTACTATTCAAGTTCAACAAAAAAAAAAAGGTTATCCCACTAAACTACTCATGCAAAGGTTCACTCAAAAGGATCACTACGGAAAAGGGCCTGCTCCTCAGTTGGCATGAAAGAGGCGGCTATTGCCTCTCTGGCGTGTCGAACCTCCGGCGCTGCCTCAGCTCTTTTAAACTTCACACCTGTGAGTGATGTCACCCACAGGGTGGGCCAGCAGTAGTTCCAGCTGGGGAAAGATGGAAAACGGTACGGGAGTTTTGGCTTCTCTAGTACTCTCCAGGCAAAGCTCAACGTGGCACACAGGAAGCGGAGCACTGATGTTTAACTTTTTATGACCATCTACCAGCAGGATGAGTAGGAGGGCAACACAGAACTCTGATATAGGACAGTAAGCAGCCTGATCAGACAGTATTTTCAGACAAAGCAGAACAACGAACATGCTGAGAAAAGGCGTGTAGCAACAACCACAGGGTGGATCAACTAATCTCATCCACAGAAAAGGCACAGAGAAGAGGTGGAGGCTGTTTTTCAAGAAGGGCATACATGGTTGAAATAGACACCTTGATCCACCACAGATCAATCATAGTATGGCATCAGAAACAGGGTGAGTCAGCCTCTAAACAGGACAAAGATGATCTGAACATGAAACTCCAAGTACCGTCTCAGGACTCGACTGACGTTGAGAAAACACACAGAGGTAAAATCAGTTGCACAATCCTTTTGGAAGCAAGGAAGGAACAAATATTAATATGAAAAGCAGATAATCTTTGTTAAGAAGGACAGCACAATATGGACAGTGATTCTTGTATCCAAGAAGGACAGAATAGGGTTTTTGCAGGAAAAGGCCTAAAAGCTCAAATGCGCCAAGCCAAGAGATGGCCACAAAAAAAAAAAAGTGTTCAATGTAACATCCTTCACTGTAGCCCTCTTCAAAGGCTCATGGGGGGAGGGGCTTTTGCAAGATCTTGAGCACCAGGTTAAGGTTCCATGGAGGGCGCACGGTGCACAGAGGGGAATTTACGATGGATAACCCTTTTGAGAAAATGAACCACATCTGGGTGAGCAGTCGAGGAATGAGCCAGGTGCCCCCAGTAACAAGCAAGGAGCTCGCAAGGAGTTTACGCCAGGCTCTTCTTTCTGCAAAAAGGCAGAAGTGAGGCAAGGACGACTTAAAAGGTGAAAGAGCCCTTGCCGCACACCAGGACTTAAACACATTCTAGACCAGAGAACAGGTTGACAGCGTGGTTCCGTGTAATCACATCATCCAGATAAACTCTCTCGCAATTTCGACCATTCAACAGCCAAGCCATAAGACCAAACCAAGATGGACTGTCCATGATCACTGGTCCCTGGGAGAGTAGATCCAGGAGCAGTGGCAGCTGAATACGAAGGAACTATTACTAAAATATTTCACAAGATCGTCAAAAGAAACATGTCAGACCCTGTAAAATTAAATCAGAAATTATTTTCAAGTTAGCTATTAAGTTTCAGAAAAAAATGCTTTTTTCTTTCAACAAAAATCAAACGAAATATTTTACAAAGGCTCTTGATATATCTGCCTCTGATAGAGAATGGCACCATTTATATACAACTCATAACTTTCTGTAAACTATTTTTAAAGCAGGCTTTAGTCATGGAATACTACTGTTCTTTAAAGACCTGACATGTCAGAGAAGCAACTTGATTCAATGTGTCCATCATTTTTGCTTCATGTTGAATAAACTTTCCAATGTTTATAATCACACTGTTTACTAATCTAACGTTGCATCACTGTGAATATTCCATACAAGGAAAGCATATAATCTGACAACAGGACCTCTCAACATCTGTGGTCTGACTTTTACCTTCTTCTGGTATAAAATATCAAATTCAAGCTATGTCCTTAAACATGCTTTGGAACCAGGGCTTAATTTCTGGGGGAACAACCTGGAATGCAGCTCCATTTCTTTTCAGACTAGAGCAGAAGTGTGCTCTGCTCTAGCACAAACATTCCTTGGGGGAGGGTATTTGAACCTGGCGTACAGCATAGAATAATAACTCTGCTGTTCTATCTGCCCTTGGTCTACTCACCCCTTTTCCTTGCTCCACTGTTCCACTTCTTTTGTCTACAAATTAATATCTGGTCGGAACAGAAAAGCCCAAAGAACTCATGTAATCAAAATGATTCTTTATACTTCTTGAAACTCAACCCCCCCCCCCCCCCCAAAAAAAAAAAAAAAAAAACTTTAATGTATCCAATTGTGATTAATATAAAGCTTCTTGTTACAAATATTCCAGTTTTTCAATGCTTTGTGGATAATAGCACAGAAATGCCCCATCCCTGCAATGTTATGGTAAGCACAGCTGTCCAAATTTATGTACATAAGTACAAAAGTAATGCCACACTGGGAAAAGACCAAGGGTCCATCGAGCCCAGCATCCTGTCCACGACAGCGGCCAATCCAGGCCAAGGGCACCTGGCAAGCTTCCCAAACGTACATTCTATACATGTTATTCCTGGAATTGTGGATTTTTCCCAAGTCCATTTAGTAGCGGTTTATGGACTTGTCCTTTAGGAAAGGGGCTAACCGCTTTTTAAACTCTGCCAAGCTAACCGCCTCCACCACGTTCCCCGGCAACGAATTCCAGAGTTTAATTATGCGTTGGGTGAAGAAAAACTCTCAGATTTGTTTAAAATTTACTACACTGTAGTTTAATCGCATGTCCCCTAGTTCTAGTATTCTTGGAAAGCGTGAACAGTCGCTTCACATCCACCTGTTCTACTCCACTCATTATTTTATATACCTCTATCATGTCTCCCCTCAGCCATCTCTTCTCCAAGCTGAAAACCCCTAGCCTCCTTAGTCTTTCTTTATAGGGAAGTCGTCCCATCCCCGCTATCATTTTAGCCGCCCTTCGCTGCACCTTTTCCAATTCCACTATATCTTTCTTGAGATGCGGCGACCAGAATTGAACACAATACTCAAGGTGCGGTCGCACCATGGAGCGATATAACGGCATTATAACATCCTCACACCTGTTTTCCATACCTTTCCTAATACCCAACATTCTATTTGCTTTCCGAGCCGCAGCAGCACACTGAGCAGGTTTCAGTGTATTTTCGACGACGACACCCAGATCCCTTTCTTGGTCCGTAACTCCTAACGTGGAACCTTGCACGACGTAGCTATAATCCGGGTTCTTTTTTCCCATATGCATCACTTTGCACTTGCTCACATTAAACGTCAACTGCCATCTAGCTGCCCAGTCTCCCAATCTCATAAGGTCCTTCTGTAATTTTTCATAATCCTGTTGCAAGTTAACGACTATGAATAACTTTGTGTCATCAGCAAATTTAATTACCTCGCTAGTTACTCCCATCTCTAAATCAATGGTAAATATATTAAAAAGCAGCAGTCCTAGCACAGACCCCTGAGGAACCCCACTAACTACCCTTCTCCATTGCGAATACTGCCCATTTAACCCCACTCTCTGTTTCCTATCCTTCAACCAGTTTTTAATCCACAATAGGACTTTTCCTCCTATCCCATGACCCTCCAATTTCCTCTGTAGCCTTTCATGAGGTACCTTGTCAAACGCCTTTTGAAAATCCAGATACACAATATCAACCGGCTCCCCTTTGTCCACATGTTTGTTTACGCCTTCAAAGAATTGAAGTAAATTGGTCAGGCAAGATTTCCCCACACAAAAGCCATGCTGACTCGGTCTCAGTAATCCATGTCCTTGGATGTGCTCTGTAATTTTGTTTTTAATAATAGCCTCTACCATTTTCCCCGGCACAAACGTCAGACTCACCGGTCTATAATTTCCCGGATCTCCCCTGGAACCTTTTTTAAAAATGGGCGTTACATTGGCCACCCTTCAATCTTCTGGTACCACGCTAGATTTTAAGGATAAATTGCATATCACTAGCAGTAGCTCCGCAAGCTCATTTTTCAGTTCTATCAGTACTCTAGGATGAATACCATCCGGTCCAGGAGATTTGCTACTCTTCAGTTTGCTGAACTGCCCCATTACGTCCTCCAGGTTTACCGTGAAGTCAGTAAGTTTCTCCGACTCGTCCGCTTAAAATATCATTTCCGACACCGGTATCCCACCCAAATCTTCCTCGTTGAAGACCGAAGCAAAGAATTCACTCTCTCCGCTACGTCCTTGTCTTCCTTGATTGCCCCTTTTACCCCTCGGTCATCCAGCGGCCCCAACCGATTCTTTTGCTGGCTTCCTGTTTTTAATATACCGAAAACATTTTTTACTGTTTTTTTGCCTCTAATGCTAACTTTTTTCCGTAATCTCTCTTGGCCTTCTTTATCTGCGCCTTGCATTTGCTTTGACACTCCTTATGCTGCTTCTTGTTATTTTCAGACGGTTTCTTCTTCCATTTTCTGAAGGTATTTCTTTTAGCCCTAATAGCTTCCTTCACCTCACTTTTCAACCAGGCTGGCTGTCTTTTGGAGTTCCGTCTTTCTTTTCTAATTAGTGGTATATGTTTGGCCTGGGCCTCCAGGATGGTATTTTTGAACAGCGCCCATGCCTGTTGTACAGTTTTTACTCTCTCAATTGTCCCCCTAAGTTTTTTTTAGACTGCAACTTATTTATGATCACTATTACCCTTCTACCTCTTTTTCCAAGCTTAAGGCAATGCTCATAAATATATCCATTAGGGTAAAATAGATTTAATAAAATTATATCACTAAACAACCAGGTTTGTGTTATGCAAAATAAATCCATCTGTACACCAGTTATCTATCATGAAGAATTTCAATTTTATGCTTTACAAATGTAGCATTAATCAAATATACACTCAATGACCAATCTAACTAAATACAATTCTTATTGAAAGGCACACTAACCAAATGCTCAGGCTGTCATATGCCACAATTTACAAGTACCAATATAATGAGGAATATTGGCCAACAGCTGTAATGACAAGAATGGAAGATCCCATACAAAGACTTACTTATGTTCATCTCACAAAAATCCACACATTAAAAGCAGGAAAAAAACTGGCACACATATTGGTACATCAGGGGGGACACAAAGGGGCATGCCCTCACTGTGAGAAGTACATGTAAAGTGACAGTAGGCATCAGGTGCCGATGTCAGTGGCTTGAGAGAGCGCTCACTGACCTGGCCAACACAAGAGTCCTATAAAAGATTCTCAGTGATATATAGGTCAGCAAAAATGTTCAGGCTTGTGTAAATACATAGCTACATAGCTTTGTACAGCTGAAAAGCACTGACTAGGCCTGATAACCTACTAATGGCCTTATAGATGAGTCTTAACAAAATCAGGTACTTGAATGTAGCACTTATTAAAATGGAGTTTGTCTTTCTATAAGATGAAACTTAGATCATAAGATAATAGAAAAAGGGGAAGTGAAACTGATATGCTAAGAATAAGATGTTCTGGCAGAGGAGAAAACATGTTGACAAAAGAGGAAGTTGCACAATAATTTGCAATAGCTAGAACAGATATTTTTAATATTAAGGAACAAGTTGTTTACAAGAACGGAAGCACCTGGCCGGATGCGAAAGTATGATCTCAGAAATTGTGAAATATTATAAAAAAATAGGTCCTGCCATAGACTTCTATTAAGAGCTGTGGGTATAAAAGAAGGGAGATTTTGGATTAGTTTCGGAGTCCTTCCCCGACGCCTTGGAAGCAGCGAAGCTCTGTCCGGTTACATCCAGAATCTGTAATTTGTACCAACTTGAAGACTTGTCTTTGGGTAAGAAATAAAATGTACTTATCTTCCTAAAACAATGTTTGTCTTAATTTCTATCTAATCTTCCTTTTCCAATTATTCTACAAATTAATCTAAAAACACACCTGACACTCATTCTGTGTACAAAATACTGTTACATTCTAATAGAATATGTGTGGGAACACAAATGGCCAAGGAATCATTTAAATCCAGGTAGACAGAAAGCTGTGGTCATGGGAATTAGATTGGAACAGAGCCTTCTGATGCCTCCACAACGCCGCAAACAGATTGTGGAGGCACAAACCCTCTGCACACCTCCGTGGAAAAGGGTCTCCCCGGGGCGTAGAGAGGGGTTCAAGTAAAACACTTGATTGTCCAAATTGCAAACACAGCCACTGAAGGCAGATTTAAAGGGATGATGGGCATCAGACAAAGATATCTCCATATGCCTTGGTACTGTACTCCCAAGGACTGATATCAGTGCTACTTGGCCTCTTCTTCAGGCATTGAATTAAAATTCCTCAATGCTAGAACTATTTTTGTAGTGCTTTTTGCAGTTCTCAAAACATTTTATCAACTTTGTCACAATTTCCTTCTGATTACAGATCAATTCAAATGATCATCGTCCTGACCTTATGGCACCATAGGCCTCCAGATGCAATTTTTGTTTAAATTTATATTTACTGAATTTCCAATTATAACAGAGACAATCTTTGAAAAGATACACCAATATGTAAATAAACGTTTCTTGAAAAGGAACAAAATAATTAAGCAAAAACAACTCTTTCTTATAACACAACATAATTGGTTATTACAGTCCACAAAAAGAGGGAAAAGATACCAAGATGTAATAGCAATACCATTGGAAGTTGGTTCATTTGCGAGATTAGTCCAAAGGAATTAAGCAGGCGGTAACTCCTACATTATTATTAGACCGCTTCTAAGACTGTTCCTCATTGCTCTGCATATTAAGGAAATTTCGAAGTTGTTCTGGTTCAAAGAAAACATATCTTTAAACTAGTAAAAAAAGGCCCGTTTCTGACACAAATGAAACGGGTGCTAGCAAGGTTTTCCTTGGAGTGTGTATGTTTGAGAGTGACTGTGCGAGACAGATAGAGTGTGAGAGTATGTGTGCGATACACAGACTCTCTGTGAGACCGAGAGACTGTTTGAGAGAGAGAGAGAGAGAGAGAGAGAGACCTCCTCCCCGGTCTCAGGACCCCCTCTTCCCCTCCCTCTCAGGACCCCCTCCACCCTCCCTCTGGTCTCAGGACCCCCTCCCAACGTCTCCCCTCTTTCTTTCTGCATCCTTCTATCCAGTGTCTTTTTTTTCCCCGTATCCTTCCATCCAGCGTCTTCCCTCTTTCTCTCCCCATCCTTCCACCCATCTACCCTCTCTCCTGATCCTTCCATCTAATGTCTCTCCCCCTCCTTCTATCCAGTGTCTCTCTCTCTACCCTTTTCTGTTCATTGTCCCTTCCTCTCTCCACATCCTTCCAGTCTCTCTCCTTTCTCTCTGCATCCATCTCACCCTTTCTCTCCCCATCCTTCCATCCGTCTACCCCCCTCTCCCAATTCTTCCATCCCGTGTCTCTCTCTCTATCCCCTTCTTTTCCTTAGGGCCCACCCACCCAACACAGACCTGCCAAGTCTCCCGTGAAACACGCGGCGCCAGCTCCCATTTCCGGCCACTGCTGCTTCTCCTGTTGAGCAGCAGCGGCCGCTACAAAAACAGCTGTTTTTAAAAAGCAAACGCGGCACCGCAGGCAGCCATCAGGCATTGGCTGTCGGCTCTGCAGCCACTCCTCTCGCCTCTCACGTCACTGCCCCTGGAGTAAGACCCCGGAGGAGCGCAGCGACGTGAGAGGCGAGAGGAGCGGCTGCAGAGCCAAGAGCTAATACCTGATGGCTGCATGCGGTGCAGCGCTTGCTTTTTAAAAACAGCTGTTTTTGTAGCGGCTGCTGCTGCTGCTCAACAGGAGAAGCAGCAATGGCCGGAAATGGGAGCTGGCGCCGCGTGTTTCACGGGAGACTTGGCAGGTCTGTGTTGGGTGGGCGGGCCTGGAGGGAAAGTGGGTGGGCCTGGGCAGCGACCTCATGTGGGGTGGAGGGGGGAGCGGCAAGGGCGGGGCCTCGTGATGCTGTCGTGCGGTTGGTCAATGCTGCGTGTGACGTCAGCCTGGGCTTCGGAGCCTAGCAGACCAACTCTGAAGACAGCCACGGACACAGGCAGCCAGATGCATAGAACGTTGGAGTAATGTTCCCCAAGATTATCCTGCTGCACTGAGACCTTTTGTTTTGCTTTGATTTCAAATTCAAGTAATATATTCTCTGCAATGGTGGAAGGGATTGTTCTGAATATTTATAAACCTCTCAAGAATTTATAAACGTGTCTCTCTGAGTTACATGTTGCGTTTGTGGAAAATTCAATATACGAAGATTCAAATTTCTAGATAAGTTCTCTAAGTTCTCAATTTTTCGGTGAAGCATTAACCGATCTCCAGCGACTTGAGCCTGTTGTTCTAATATTTTAGCAACATCTTTTTCTAAGGTAGACTGTTCATCCAAAACGCCTTCAACCTTTTCTTTTAAAGTTCTTATTTGAGTTGTATTGTTTAATGAAACAGAAATAAAGGATGTACAGACCTTATGCAGAGATTCAAGGGCAGACCAGATTGATTCTAGCAAAATTTCAGGAGGCCTTACCAACGGTTGAACCGTCATAGTACATAAGGAAATTTCTTCTTGTAGATTAATATTAGTATTCGCGTTTGCCATTGTTTCACCAGATGTCGTTAATGAAATTCGCTGTACTATCTCTCCTTCCGCCGAGATGTTTCCATTATCCGCTTCCATCGAGGGAATACGCCACCCCTTTGAGTCTGTTTTTTCTCCACCACTCGGTACAGCAATTCCATCCGGTTGCGGGGGAGGAGGAGTAGCAGGTCCCAAAGGGCTGAGTGAAAAATCACTCTACTGACTGGGGCTCTTCCTTGCCCCGGTAGCGGAAGCGCCCGTAAGCGGAGTCGAAACCAAAAATGAGGAGATAGACGACTGCCCAGGTAAGGAGGTATTTGCTTCAGGAGAGGTGGTCCCTTCAGCTTACCCTTCCTTTTCGGCATTTTAAAGAGGAAAAAGTATATTTTAGTATTCAACGGGAGCGTCTGTCTCACAGATCCTGCTTAGTCGCCATCTTGGATTAGTCTCTCCCAGATGCAATTTTAAAGACTTGCCCCCACTTTTTCCCTTTTAGTCTAACCATTACAGCACCAGTCATGCCTCCCTCTACAACTAGTGTATGCACACCCTAAGTCTGACCACTAGGTGTTGAAATAGCTGGGACTCCCTCTCCCCAAAAGGCTAGGAACACTGCCATTCCTCTATCCCCAGGATGGGGAAGACAGGAATGACAATTGAACCCATGTTTTCTACACTGCTGACCCAACAATAAGCAAATTTGCACATAGAACACAATTTTTTTACAACAGAAACACATCTGAGAATAAGTTTTTACAACAGAAACATCTGAGAATACGTTTAAACCAAAAACATTATTCAAACAGGTGTTTCTATTCTATGGGTACGCTCTCATTGTGTCAAAGATCTTTACCTTCATGGAAAAAAAATGTATAATATATGCTGTCCTGTAAGCTCTATATATTAAAACAGCTACAAACTTTGACATTCTGCTTTGATTAATTTGTTCGCTCACTGTGCACAAATTTACTGCATCCATTGGGAAAGATACTCTGGCTACATGACATCTTGCAGAGTTGTTCTGTATATTGATGGTGGTAAAGTATAAGTGATTTAATATTACCAATGAGATAGTGACAGTACAAAGCACAGTCTTACCCTTCATTCCTGTTACTTCTGTGTGCATCCACGTAGGTTACTTCTCCAGCCTTTCTCATAAAATCTTTTAGATCCTGCATTGAAAGTGTACCATTGAAATAAAAGATCATAATGCTCACACTAAGTGATTTTACACTGGATCTACTATTAGTTAAACCGTTACTCTAAAGTTGTGCTCTACAAAAAGGTAGGCTGATTTAAAAAACAAAACAAAAAACCTTAGCCTCCATATCAAGCTACCATCTATAGTGGGTTCCCCAAACAATAACCCATCTATTTATCCCATAAGCAGCTCAGTACTGAAAAATGTAGCACACCAAATACAAAAGCATTAGGTAGTGACTTAAGAAAATACTGTAAAGACAGACAACAGGTGCCTAGAAACATGTTACACCAACTCCTAACTTAAAATTTCAATGTAAAATAGGAATAAAAGCAACTTCACATGCCGTAGAATCGGATTAATATAACACGCTAATGGCATTTTAAACTAAAATATACAAGCTGCCAAATTTAGCTAGTGTATATTAAAAATTTCCCATGTAATAACTAGCATTTTAGAGCCCCAAACTACTTACCACAACAAACCATATCCGATGAGATGGTTTAAAGCAGGTACCTTAAGCAAAGAGTCGCTTGTCCAATACCTAGCAGGTCAAGTAGAACTGCTTTTCAGAAATTCTCCCTTACATGAGGGCAGGAGAATACATCATACCAAAATGCTGCAGGGAGGATGCACCAGAGCCCCAGTAAAAAAAATAGTCTGAGGAACACCCTGAAACCACTGGACAATCTCCGGACGTGGCTACAGAACCTGAGGCTGACCTGTGCTAGCCAATCTTGCTCACAACTGGCCAAACCAAGAGCTGATTTGCCAAAACAGGAGGATCATAGGAACCAAAAGGAAACTTCAGAACAGGCCCAGCCCTAGAATTTCAGCCATTAGGAAACCCCAAATTCTTGGGCTGTCCTCCACACAAGAGAAACGAAGGTTAACCCAAAGAAAGGCTGTTAAGAGAGGTTCAAAATGCACTTGGTTAGATATTTGAGGGAGAAAAATATAAACAAAAAAATAAGTAAAATCTATAAAACATATTCACTACAATGCACAGGATGGCTCAATGTTTCAAGTTTCTATCATACTAATACTTTCAAGTATATATCTGCAATACATAGATTTGAAAATAAATTTGACAGTGTCACTATCAAAATAAAAAAATTCAATTTAGTTTTAGAGCCTTCAAACCAAAATCCATCTTTCATTCTTTTACAGTATATGAAAGTATGTAGGTACATTGCTTCTAAGGTCAAAACTGCATTAAATTGCTATAGTACTATTACAAATCTAAACCAGCAGTTCAATACATTTAAAAAAAAAAAAAAAAAAGATTTCGATTTGTTTGGCTTCTGTCAAAAATTTGGTGTTAAAATCACTGCTATACACACTTTGGGAGAGAGCAAAGTACCTAATGTATCCCTCCAATTTTGCTTACTTGTGATTTTACATAGTAAGCTGCTTTCTGATCTGCTAGGTCAGCCATTCCAAAAAAAGCAATACCAGGTCATTATGTGGCGATCAGTCACTAGGAGAGAGATGACAGAAACACTAGCCTGGCATCTGTGATCTCTAAGTAATGTACTTCAAACCCTAGAACTATGGCTAGGGATGTGCATCAGGTCTGGAGGGAACAGTCAGGGTATGAAGTGCTGAAGCTGCCTGCCAGGCTCCAACAAAATGTAGGAAACCTGTATGATGTGCGATGAGCAATGTTCCCTCTAATTTTTGTCTACGTGCATAAAAAATTCTTTTGATCAACGTTTTTATAAGTTGAATTAAAATGTGTGTGGTACGAGCCAAGTGTACCTTGGCAGGTATATTACAAATATCATCAGGATTTCAAAAGTGTTTGTTTTAAAGAAAGTAGTTTTGCAATAAGTTATTTTAAATTATTAGAAAAAGTCAAATAGTTCAGTTTCTCAGTGGTGCTTTATAACAACTGGTTAGTTTTTTTTTTTTTGTGGGAACTATGTTTTGCTATGTGTACAGGGTTCACAATCTGTGTGCGGGGGTGCATGTGTGAACAGCTTGTAGGGAATATTGGTGATGGAATGGGGAAAGGAAAAGAATGAAAGAAAATCGGCCACATATAAAACCTAATGTGGGGAAACACTTTTTATAAGGAAAAGATGAATTTAAGAATAAGGGGCCCTTCTACTAAGCTGCGTTAGGTTCTAATATGTGCCTAACGCAGCTTAAAATGGCAGAATGCATTCAGGCATCCTGTGATAACTGCCAAACGTGCACATGGCTAAATCCATGTTGTTGTTTTTTTAGGTGGCATGTTTGGGGTTGGAGAGTGGGCATTCCTGTGCTAACCAGTTAGTGCAGTTACATTAAGGTATGCTAACTGGTTAACATACACACATACTGCATGAGCTCTTACCACCTACTAATTGGGTCACATTAAGCGCTCACGCAGTAAAAATGTTTTAAATTGCTGCGTGATTATGGCAATATTAGAGCATGGCCATAAGTAAACATGGCCTTAGTGCATGGAAAAAAAAACCCCATGTGAGGGCACACCAAGGCCAATTTTTACTGTAGTTTAGTAAAAACGCCCCTAAATTAACAAAATGAGATGACATAAGACTACTTAAGAAGCCCTTAACTCCTTGCTCACAAATCACTTTACAAGCCAAGGAAAAGTTGAAAAGGACCACCACCACATCAGAAATCTGGAGGTTTCTTCAATTTCTTTGCCCTCTAGAAGTGTGTATAGGGCTGCAGCTTTAAAATCCTTGAGCACAGCCATTCCTAACTGCTGATTTAAGATTAAGATAAAAATAAAGATATACCTACATTTACTTTTGCAAATATCTATTGTCATTTACTGTGTGTTACTTTAAACTAAGGACTAACATTTTGAGCCATCCTAGGCACACAAAACTGATTTGCTAAGGATCATGAAGAATAACACTTTGTAACAGACTATGCAGTACAGGATTTCATGTTGCTTTTTAAAATGATTTTAAAAATTTGTCGTTGTCGCCCCCCCCCCCCCCCCCACACACACACACTATGTTTTACGATTGTCATCACAAAGATCTTGCAAGCATGATTCTTAACAATATTTCTAAAACAACAAAAATTTGGTATTTTTAATAAAATCAACAGCAAGAGAGAAGTGATAACTGTCCCTCCTGATTTTTGCTTCATCTTTTACCTTCACTAAAGCAAAAAAAAAAAAAAAATTTTTTTTTATTAAAAAAAAAAATAAAGACAAGGAAAACAAGAGCCACCTAACTGTAGAGGAAGCAAACTGAAAATTAATAAGAGGCATACTATAATCTCTTCTTGCTTTAGTGTTCTTTTCAATAAGCAGGTGCTTGTTTTCTCAGACAACCCTACTTTCAGCCAAACTTAGGTACATAAAAGTTTTCAGTTGAAAATTCATCTCAAGTTAGACGCTTAAAAATTATGCATTATTATCATAAATTTAGTCCTTAAAGTTTTCCAAAATTGAAGATAAAATGGAAGTATGAAGTATTTAAATGTTATTTATGTGTTTCTAATAAAGAATATATTTGGTTGGGCTGGCATTTTTGATGGTCTTATAAAAAAAAAATTGGAATATATTTGAGGGATAGTTTGGTTGTATTGTTATTAATGTAGGCTTATAATTAATTTGCCTAGATTTGAGAGCCTAGTGCTGAAAATCAGTGCTAAGCCCCTATTTTTCTCAACCCTAAATCCACCCGTTGCCACCCATTTTTATGCTCCTAAATTTAGGAGTATTAGTGTAATTTTGAGTATAAATGTTAGACCCTCAGTCTTGATGAATGTTCCAAGAGCCAATCTAGGAGCATAACTTAAATCCTTTGAATATCAGGCCTCAAGTATGTATATCTATATACTTCCAGTCCCACCAGTTTTCTGCTATTAAGCAGCAACTCAATGTCCGTTAAGATAGTCACAATGGTTATCGGTGATGCAAGAGTTGGCAGTATGAAATTGACTGAAAAGGGCATAAGAAGAAGAGCATGGAAAGAGTGTCCACCACTAACATTTTCTTACCAAAAATCAGGATTGAAAACTATACTCAATGAAAGCTGCTCCAGATAAATGGAACTGTACTGGTATTTTAAGAAAGTCCCTCTCACACTAATCTGAAAAGAAAGGCATTGTGAAATTTGACCAGAGCATTAAAGAGGCCTTTTGGACTAAAGTAGCACATCTCTCAGAGGAGATTCAGAAAGTGCATTGCGGATGTGACAGATAGAAGAAATCCATTATGTCCAATTTGGACTCAAATGTACTAATTTGGCTGTACTAAGGGTCTACTGAAATGACTACAGACTGTACAGAACAGCAGAATGACCGATTTTTGGCTTAACTAAATACGACAATTTCTTTATCTTATGTTCACTGGTTGCCCATTGAGGCAAGAGTTCTTTTTAAACTGGCCTATTTTTTTTTTAATATATTACATGGACAGGCGCCACAGTATTTATATTCTGTCTCCTTAAGAGACAGAAGGCTAAATTGTCCAACTGTGTTTTCCTTTCCTTCACCAAGAGGAAAGAAAAAACTAAAAATGTTTGAAACGACACTGGCATATCAAGCCGCCAGTCATTGGAAAGAGTTTGCTGGGACATTTTGGTTATCTCATTCTTATCTGCCATTTAGGAAGAATATTAAGACACTGCTCTTTCAGAAATTTGTACTACAAAAAGGTTTTTAACCGCAATTTAATTTTTTTAAACTGCCCTACCAGCGGATTGTTCTGGCTCTTGATGTTACTGATACCTGCTTTGAACTGCAAGGTGTACGCAGGATATAAGACCAGATGTTATGTCATGTCATACACAAACATATCTGATCACAGGAATATAACAAAGTAAATAGTATGTAAAAAATAACTACATGCATATGCCGTGTTTAATAAATCCTACTTTCCTTTGCTCAACTTAGGCAATAGCTAGTAAAATGAGAAAATGTGTGTGTGATACTCCAATTGAAGAATACTTCATACACTGAAGAAAATCAGATAATTGTACCACCCATCTAGCTGCACATTGATTTCTCTACTAAAATATTTCATTGAGCACCTTTAAAAACCATATTTCACAAATACCAACGAAACAATGTTCGCTTCATGCTCCCTTCACCTCAAGGGATATCCTGCAACTGCTTGAAAAATAGGTAAGTCTCACTGCTATGGAACATGGTTTTGAAAATGCTTAATTGGATAAATATTAAAACAATCCACAAGTATTCATTACAAATATGTTCACCTAACTTTCTTACAGAAAGTACAATAAAAGTTTCATCTGTTTTTGGGTTACTGTGTTTATTCTTTATCTACCACAGCGTTTCTGATGGTTAAATGGCTTCAATGGAAGGTTAGTCTCATGTCAACTACTCTATAAACTAATCCATTTCCCTTCCACTGAAGTCCCAAGAATACGTTTACTAGAATCAGAACTGCAAGTCATATAGAACATATCCATGTCGTGAGTTCAAAGCGTAAAATTGGTTGAGGGATCTGGATCCATTTTTAGATGTGTTTTTTCCAATGTGACACTAGGACTACACAAGATGCATTAACCTTTTAAAAATGTTTTTAAAATAAGTGCCATGTTAATTTGGGTGTACATTTTTAAATTTGATACTGATTTACCTTTCATCTATTTACCCCACTAATAAAATCATACAGCATTGAAAAACTAAAAGTAAGTTTTCAAAGTTTACCTTCACTGATAAGATAAATAATTTTGGAGATATGCTTAATATCCATAGAAGAAAAGATAGATATTCAGGAGACAAACTGATCCACAGAACAAGTCTTCAGCAAATGGGAACATGGATATCTTAAAGACTTGGGACTATTCATGCTGGATATCCAGACTGATGCTTCAAATATCTGGTTTCTGCACACAAAAAAAGGTGATTTGAAACACCATCCTAAATATAGTTTACAAAAACCTTAACAGGAATACCTTTCTACCACTCACCAGAAACTTGCACTGTGGAGATCTTTGTTTAGATTTAACTACACAAGTACATTTTATACAGACTTAGGCTAGAACTAATCATGGAAAAAAATCCCAGTTCATTGTGGTAATTTAGTAAAAGTATGTTGTGATGTCATTTGTCAGTGTACTCCACGCATATATAAAATGAATATTCAATATGATCCCTGTCATGGTAAAAAAAAATATTCAGGTTATCGTGTATGTTGAAATGATCACCATGACACCAAGGGAACACATCCTTTATAACAGATATTGATTTTCATCACATTAGTGGAATAAAAAGCTGAAGAGAAAAAGATAATGGCTCACCTGCCAGCTAACACGAGACGAAAGGTTTTCTACAATAATTCTGTGCTTAGTACGAAGAGGAGGGCCATACCTACTAAAAGAACAAATAAAATAAAATTAATAGATGAGATATGTTAACAGTAAATTTAAATAGTGATACAAAGTTGGAAGTTATTTTGATGGGGAACTTAAATCTGATTTAAAACTGACCCAGCACATTTCTTCCTAAGGATTTATCAGATGTTGTTTTCATTAATACATACTCAGATCATAAACTACTGATAAAGGTGCTTCAACAACACAGCTATTTTCCAAATTATCTGACTCAAGTTCTAGACAAACAACTTTCTAATAAGGAACAGTGTTATTGGAAGGCACTGAATAATGTATCAAAGTACACTAATTTTAGTATAAATCTCAGTTTCATACATGCACAAGAGGGGGATCAAAATGGAATGCAACATAAGGTAAAATTATGGCTAACCTGATAATTTTCTTCCCTTTAGCTGCAGCAGATGAATCCATTAACTGGTGGGTTGTATCCATCTACCAGCAGGTGGAGATAGAGATCACTAATTTAAGTGAGAAATACTGGACTACCAGCTCTTCTTTAGGCTAGTATATGTCTCATTACAAAGCAGAAACCGACATCCAACCGGAAAGTACTTTCCTCACCAACGAAAAGGAAAATCACAACAATCTGAACAAAACAAACGAAACAAATGTATCACAACTAGAAAAACTCCAATTCCTTGTTTGATTCTTAATACAGTGTTCATTTCTTCATATACCTGTAGGAGATCGCAAAAGGATGGAACAAGAAACACATAGTAAAGAAGTACTCACGATGGGAAACCAGGGAGGGATCCTGGATTCATCTGCTGCAGCTAAAGGAAAGAAAATTATCAGGTAAGCCATAATTTTACCTTCCTTAGCGCAGGCAACAGATGAATCCATTAACTGGTGGGATGTAACAAAGCAATCTCTAACTAGGGAGGGAACCTGTCGCCCCCCCCAAGCCAAAACTGCCGCCCCAAATGAAGCATCAGATTTGGCAGCCACATCCACTCTGTAATGCTTAGAAAAAGTGTGCAACGAAGCCCAAGTAGCAGCACGACAGATCTCATCCAGGAGCGTTATAGAAATCTCCACCCACAAAGTCGATTGAGCCCCAGTCAAATGTGCTGGCAAAGCCTCCGGAGCTACCCGACCACACAACAGGTATGCCGAGGAAATGACTTCCTTGAGCCATTGAGCAATCATCAGTTTAGAAGCCGCCTCACCACGGCGAGAAAATGACAAAAGCACAGATGATCCTATTTGTTGAAAGTCATTAGACATCCACAGATAGTGAGAAAAGACTTGCCGAACATCCAAAAAACGCAGCTTTTATAAATCTGAGGGATAATCCTCCTCCCGAAAGAAAAAAATCGGCTGATAAAGGTGAAAGGCCGAGATGACCTTCAGCAAAAAGGATGGCACAGGTCGTAAGGTCACTCCCGCTTCTCAAAACTGTAAGAAAGGATCAAGACACGCGAGAGCTTGGATCTCTGAGACCCTCTGAGCAAATGCCATGGCCACCAAAAATACTGCCTTCAAAGTAAGGTTGTTGTCCAAAGCCATACGCAAAGACAAAAAGGGGACCCTGCAACCAGAGAAGAGCTGGCTACCCTGCCCCAAAAACACACGAGAGCCACCACCTGGACTCGCAGCGAATTGTATGCCAACCCTTTCTGCAAGCCATCCTGTAAAAAGGCTAAGAGTTGAGCAACTGACAACTGAAAAGGAGACCAAGTGCAGGTTTCACACCACAAAGGTGTGCCACACCAAAGCATAGGCCGAAGTAGACCGCTTGCGAGCCTGCAACAATGACTACTTCCGAAGAGCCCTTCTTCCTCAGACGCGCCCTCTCAAGAGCCAGGCTGTTAAGACCAAAGCAGTAGGGATCCTCTATCTGCACTGGACCCTGGAGACCGGGAAGATCCAGGAGCTGAAAGGACAGTTCACCAGAAGCCATATCAGATCCGCATACCACAGGCACCGGGGCCAATTCGGAGCCACCAGAATGACCCGCCCTGGGTGTCGGCCAATGCGGAGAAGAACCCGTCTGATCAAGGGCCACCGGGGGGAAGAGAGAGAAGAGAGTCTGTTGGCTAAGGCTGAAGAAGCGTGTCTAGACCTGCGGAACCGAGCTCCTTTCATCTGCTGAAGAATACAGGCATCTTAGAATTTGTCTGAGTCGCCATCAGGTCCATCAAGGGAGTGCCCCATTTTTGACAAATCAGTCGAAACGCCTCCACAGACAGTTCCCATTTCGCTGGTTCTAGGGAGTGACAACTAAGGAAATCCACCTGTACATTGGATTACCCTGGCTGCCACTACTACCATGACCTTGAAAAAAATGTCCTTGGTGATGTGGAAAGGCTAAATGACATGGTCATAAATGATAATGTTCTTCAAGGATTGCAAATCACAAATCTTCTGCGGGAAGGTGAAATGGGAATATGAAAGTACACTTCCTTGAGATCCAGGGAGGTTAGAAACTCTCCCTGCTGGACAAACTATTACAGACTGCAATGTTCCCATTGTGAAATGTTGAGCTTTTAACATTTTGACACTTTTGAAGTCCAAATTCAGGTAGAAGGAAGCTCCCTTCTTTGAAACTACAAAGTAAATGGAATAACTTCATGTTTCCCAACTGCAACTGGGGACAGTCTTGACTGTGCCTAAATGAAGAAGCGTTTGCAAGGTAGCTTGAACTGCTTGATATTTGGTCTGGAGCTCGAATGGAGATTCCAAGAAAAAAAATCTGCAGTGGAACAGAGAACTCCAGTTTGTAACCCTGCTTTAGTATTTCCAAGACACATTGATCTGAGGTAATTCAGACACATTCCTCATGGAACCTGGAAAGGAGTCCTGCTATTATGAAACCCAAGGAGTGAACTGAGACCCCATTGGGTAACTGTGTCATTGACCCCTTGGATTTTATATGTTTGCACATTTTCCTGAAGTGGGAGAAACCCTGCTTGTAAAACTGATTCCAGCCCCTGTGTCAATCAACGCTAATTTATCCTGACCCCCTATCCTGCTGTTCACATTGGGGCGTCCACACGTGTCCAAAATCAACGGTGCCACAAACTTTATATTCTGAATCTGTCTCCTTTCCCCTCTCCTGAGGTGCTGGAAGTACATGCTCAGGTAAGTGAAAGGAGTCAGGCTGGGCACAAAATACTTCGGATTGTTTGATATTTGGACACTGGAGATCAGGACATCCCTATTCCTTTTTTTCTTGCTTATCCTGGGCAGCTATCAATTCGCTTTTTATTCTGTTTAATTCTAGCTGCATGGTATATTTATCTTGCTCCCATTTAATTTGTTGCTGTGCCAACTGGTCCCTCTGTGCTTTGAGTTCATGAAACGGGATGTAGCAAGAGGAATTTTTAAAATTACCTCTGCTCTGCCCTCTCCATGAGGCCTGTCCTGAGTTTCCTGACCTATTGCTGTGGGAGGGCCCTTCTGCTTGCCATTTTCTTGCTTCTGACACAGTAATTACCTGGGATGGCTGAGTTTTCCACACCGATCCTATCCTGAGCATTAAAGTGTCAAAAGAAGTTTCTTTGGGGTCCTCAGCAAACAATCGGAGATGTTTAGTAATCTCAGGGGATAGGATTTCCAACAAAAATTCTTTATGATGTGTCTGACCATAATCTTCTATTTTGGGCCAACCCTCCTGGTCTCGAAAGGCTGCTTCCAGCACCCACAATCTGTGTGTAAATTGTTCTAGTGTGTCATCTGGCAAGGGTGCAAGTATTCTAAATGCTTGCATTTGAGTACAGCGAAATAATTGCTCAAGACCCTTTTTCACCAACTGGTATGGGTATGTGAAAGATCCTACTTTAAAATAGTGGGGTCCTAAAGCCACATGCATAAGTCTGTCAAAGTCAGACGTTTTCCTCTTGTACTTTCCTAGGCCCCAGTGAATCAGATTATCAGTGGCCCATTTGCACCATTCATTCATATTAAAAGGCAAAGGGCCGACCTTCTGTGTTATCCTTTCAATGTCACTATCCTTTAATGAGTCATACAATACCAGGTTTACTGGTGTTCTGGGGTCTGTACTGGCCTCAGTTTCTGTGTCTGCAGAATCCTCCCTGTCTCTCAGGTTAGTGCTTGAGATTGGGGTTTCCTCACCTATGCATGTCTGAGTGCTTAAGTCAGTATTTTCAGTCTTAGATTTGCCCCCACTTCTCAAATCCACTACACACACTTCTGTGTGCTTTTGTGGTTCTATGAATTGAAAACCTGGCTTGTAGGGTGTTTCATAGGCTGGCGGTGCTGAGGGAGAAATACTTGGGGCCTGCCAGTGCACAGAGTTAATCTGGTCCTTTGGGGCACCTTTACTTTTTAAATGTTTTAATTATGTTTTAGCCTCGTCCAATTGTTCATTTACATGTAAGAAGGAATTTGTTGCTTGCACCTGTGCCCGTTGCATTGAGATGCACGCCTGTGCGTCCTCAAGGTCCCTGGTTAACTGAGTGCACTGAGTGGTCAGGGCTGCATTCTGCTGTTTCAAAGTAATTAGTCCCCTACACAGGCCTTGTATAAAAAGGCATTTCCGTTTATTAGTTTTCTTTTTGAACTCTTGGGAATGGTGTACCATTTGTTTTTGAATGTCATACCAGGAATCCTCTGGGAATTCCCCTTCGAATGGCCCTCCCTTTTTGTTACAATAAGTCTGTCCCATAACTTTGAGTTCTTTAAGATCAAAAGCGTCCATGGTTGAGGCTGCTGAAAAATACTTTAATTGGTACCGGGGCCTGGCTAGTTTCTTTTATAGATATATGGAACTAGCTCTGTGTAGCTCTTGGAATTGGAAAGGCCCTCTTTATAGAGTAGAGGGGCTGGAGAGATAGTTTAGAATGAATATAGATTAAGCAAGGCAGGTGTTAAATTAGATATGCCAACTGTCGGTTCCCTGTCAGGCAGAGCTGACTTTTCACCAAGACAGAGACTGGCTGGATAGAGAAATAGTTCAAAGTGACAGGAAATTAAGTGATTACCAAAGACAGATATGTAGTGTTTAAAAATGTGGGATTGTTTCACTTGGTAGCCCTTCCAATTAAGTTGGAAGATCTATCAGTCTTTTCTGAGCAGCCCCAAACACAGCATTAAATTACTTCAACTTTCAATCCCCCTTAACAAGCCTAGAAGTACATATGCAAACATGCAGAAAGCAAAACAATGTCTTACTTACCCAGCTGGAGATCCTCTTTTTGAAACTGAGACGAGCGTTGTCTAGGGTTGGTCCCGGGGTCCAGTTCACAGAGGCAGTGGGTTCCCAAAGAATACGCAATCCACACGGATTTGGATGTATAAAGTATATTATATTTGCAGATATATATAGGTTCACAGCATTTAGTACAGGTAACTGGTATAGGCCTGTATCTGTGTGTTTAAGGAAGAGAGAGAAAGAAGTAGTGCATGTAGAGCCCGGTGTGCTCTGCTTGCAGGGAGATAGGGCAGAGATGCCCCCGGACAGGGGAGCAATAGGTGCAAACGTCTCCTCTTCGGGGCAGGGACCATAAGTGGAGACTGAGGCAGGGAACAAGCCAGAAAGTTTCAAAAGATGAGTTAAAAAAGAACTGTCAGGTCCCCTAACACACTTCTTCCACATATGGGCATTATGGAGCAGCAGAATGAACTTGTGTGGGGGAGAGGTCAGAAGACCCCAGCCCTGGAGAAACTCCCAGAGTGGCTGACGTAAGGACCTCTGAAGCAATGCTGGGTAAGGAGCCGCCGACAGCGCTGCTCCCGAATAACGCTGCTGATAAGCCAAGGCTGTGGGCTTTAAAGAATTATGGCCCAATTTTTTTTTTCCCCAGTAAGGTCCAGGAGGAAGATCGGCCACACAATCTCCTGTGCCATCCAACGTCCCGGAGGCAGGATGAGGCAAAGGGCTCTCCAGCCTGAGAGGCTTGCATCCATGACCACCACCATCCACCGCAGAGGTGCCAAAGCATCCCTTCCGCAGGGAGGAATTTCAGAGCACTAGTTAATGAGCAGCTGTGCCGAGAATAGCCACAAAAGATGCCGCTGACACTCCTGGGACACGGGTGACCACCTGCTGAGAAGCAAGAGCTGCAGATGTCGCATGTGAGCACAGCCCATGGTACTACCTCCAAAGTGGCCGCCACAGAGCCCAAGACAAACATACTGCCAGGCTTGAGGACTCGGCGCCCCAAGCTGACTGGGCACCTGAGTCTGAAGCTCGACCCTCAAGTCCTCGGTCAAGAACAAATCATACCAGAGCTGTCTGGGACAGGACAAGGTGGCTCATTTGAAGGGTAACCACCCAGCCCAAGGATTCAATCAGCGAAAAGACCCGGGAAGAGTGACTATCGGTACTCGTCTAGAGCAGGGTGCACTCTGATGCTGTCCTTGCAGAGAATGCCGCAACACTCCCAAACCTAGGAAAAGGTGCATGGAGCCACAGCCATGCAGAAAGACAAAGCATGGAACAGCCAATCAGAGAAACTGCAGATGAGGGGGCCAAAGAGGAAAGAGCAGAAACGCTTCCTAGAGAAGAAGTGCAGGGAAGAATGCTAAATTGAGGTAGACCTGCAATATAGCTAGCTGTCCAATACAAAGAAAAAGTGCAATAAAAGCCTTAGCTAGCTAGAGGTGCCGCAGATACAGTGGAAGCTGGAGCTGGTATGCAATACTAGAAGAGCAGAGCTGCTGTTGGAAACCACCACAGCTAACCTTTGGCACTGTACGTAAGTACATAAGCATTGCCATACTGAGAAAGACCAAAGGTCCATCAAGCCCAGCATCCTGTTTCCAACAGTGGTCAATCCAGGTCACAAATACCTGGCAAGATCCCAAAAAAGTACAAAACATTTTATACTGCTTATCCCAGAAATAGTGGATTTTCCCCAAGTCCATTTAATAGTGGTCTATGGACTTTTCCTTTAGGAAGCTGTCCAACCCTCGTCGCCTCTTCGCCACCCTTAACTCGCTCCTCAAAGTACCCTCCGCTCCCACCCCCCCTCACTCTCTCCTCAATCACTGGCCGACTACTTCTGCGACAAGGTGCAAAAGATCAACCTTGAATTCACTACCAAGCCACCTCCTCCTCTTCTCTCTTCAACCCTCTCCATCAACCAACCAACCAACTCTTTCTCCTCCTTTCCTGATATCTCCGAGGAGGAAACTGCCCGCCTTCTTTCCTCCTCGAAATGCACAACTTGTTCCTCTGATCCCATCCCCACCAACTTACTTAACACCATCTCTCATACTGTCACCCCCTCCATCTGTCATATCCTCAACCTCTCTCTCTCCACTGCAACTGTCCCTGACACCTTCAAGCACGCCGTAGTCACACCTCTCCTCAAAAAACCATCACTTGACCCTACCTGTCCCTCCAACTACCGCCCCATCTCCCTCCTACCCTTCCTCTCCAAACTACTTGAGCGCGCCGTTCACAGCCGCTGCCTTGATTTCCTCTCCTCTCAGGCCATCCTCGATCCACTTCAATCCGGTTTTCGCCCTCTACACTCGACAGAAACAGCACTCTCTAAAGTCTGTAATGGTCTGTTCCTTGCCAAATCGAGAGGCCACTACTCCATCCTTATCCTCCTTGATCTATCCGCCGCGTTTGACACTGTCAATCATGATTTACTTCTCGCCACACTGTCCTCTTTTGGGTTCCAGGGCTCTGTCCTCTCCTGGTTCTCATCCTCTCTCTCTCACCACACCTTCAGAGTACAATCTCATGGTTCCTCCTCCACCCCCATCCGGCTCTCTGTAGGAGTTCCCCAGGGATCTGTCCTTGGACCCCTTCTTTTTTTCAATCTACACCTCTTCCCTAGGCTCACTGATCTCATTTCATGGTTTCCACTATCATCTTTATGCTGATGACACCCAGTTGTATCTCTCCACACCAGACATCACCGTGGAGACCCAGACCAAGGTATCGGCCTGCTTGTCAGACATTGCTGCATGGATGTCCAACCGCCACCTGAAACTGAACATGGCCAAGACCGAGCTTATCATCTTTCCACCAAAGCCCACCTCTCCCCTTCCTCCTCTCTCGATCTCAGTTGCTAACACCCTCATCCTCCCCGTCTCATCTGCCCGCAACCTCGGAGTCATCTTCGACTCCTCCCTCATTCTCAGCGCATATCCAGCAGACAGCCAAGACCTGTTGCTTCTTCCTCTTTAACATCAGCAAAATTCGCCCTTTCCTCTCTGAGCACACCACCCGAACTCTCATCCACGCCCTCATTACCTCTCGCCTTGACAACTGCAACCTTCTCCTCACTGGCCTCCCACTTAGCCATCTATCCCCCCTTCAATCCATTCAGAACTCTGCTGCACGTCTTATATTCCGCCTGAACCGATATACTCATATCACCCCTCTCCTCAGGTCGCTTCACTGGCTTCCGATCAGATACTGCATACAGTTCAAGCTTCTCCTTCTCACCTACAAATGCACTCAGTCTGCAGCCCCTCATTACCTCTCCACCCTCATCTCCTCTTACGTTCCCACCCAAAACCTCCGCTCACAGGACAAATCCCTCCTCTCAGTACCCTTCTCCACCACCGCCAACTCCAGGCTCCGCCCATTCTGCCTCACCTTACTTTATGCGTGGAATCAACTTCCTGAGTCCCTACGCCAAGCCCCCTCCCTACCCATCTTCAAATCCTTGCTCAGAGCCCACCTCTTCAATGTTGCCTTCGGCACCTAACCTGATACCTCTCAAGGAACCTAGACTGCCCCAATTTGACTGCCACTACTTGATTGTCTGTACATTTGTCCATTAGATTGTAAGCTCTCAGAGCAGGGACTGCCTTCTATGTTATATTGTACAGTGCTGCGTAACCCTAGTAGCGCTTTAGAAATGTCAAATAGTAGTACTAGTAGTAACTCCGATAAGCTAACTGCCTTTACCACATTCTCTGGCAACGAATTCCAGAGTTTAACTACATGTTGAGTGAAGAAACATTTTCTCAGATTCGTTTTAAAATTTACTACATTGTAGCTTCATCGCATGCCCCCTAGTCCTAGTATTTTTGGAAAAAGTAAACTAGACGCTTCACATCTACCCTACTACTACTACTAATCATCATTTCTATAGCGCTACTACCGTTCAACTCCACTCATTATTTTATAGACCTCTATCATATCTCCTCTCAGACGTCTTCTCTCCAAGCTGAACAGCCCTAGCAGCTTTAGCCTTTCCTCATAGGGAAGTCGTTCCATCCCCTTTATCATTTTTGTCGCCCTTCTTTGTACCTTTTCTAATTACAGCATAGTGTAAGCTGTCCCAGCTATGCAATGAACTGCTTGTCAAGGCAAGCAATATGGGAGTGTGAAGTAAAATATGTCCCATATGAAAAGGAGCCGAGGGCCACAGCTTCTAATATGATGCACAAACCAGCCTTAAATCTGTGACCTTCAGGTTGAAAGCCAGCCATCTTCCAGAAAAAAAACAAAAAAACTATTTTGCTGAAACTACCGCACCTGGAGAGAATGCCCCCATGGTAATTCCTGAGGTTCCATGGTTACCATGGAGATCAGAGCACTAGTCCCAGAAAACAAAAATATGTAACATTTCCCACAGAAATGTGGAGCCAACAGCACTGACTAGAAAGTAGAAACTCCCTTGTACAGGCGCAGAAAAAGAAAACCTACAGAACCTGGTATTCCCAGGCAGTCTCCCATCCAAGTAGAAACCAGGCCCAATCCTGCTGAGCTTCAGAGATCAGGCACACTCAGGGTGGTGTGCCCATAGACAATACCTATACTGCCAATATAAAAAGAGTTCCACAAAGGAAATGAGGGAAACTTTCAGGGTGTTTAAGCAACTGCCCTCAGAGAAAAAACTGCAGGGACCGAAAAGTCTGTAAATAAAAATACTAAATAGACCCTTTCAGAGACCCAACACACAAAGAGCCCTGCTTTGATGCTGTTCACTGTTTCCCACATCAGGAACAGCCTTTAACCAACGCAGAAACTATAAGAAAATTTTAACTCACCACAGACAGTAAGGCCTACTGGAGACTGCTGCCATCAATGCACCCACTTAGGCAAACATGGCTTTCCAGCTCAGGCGATTCCTGCTGCCTCTGTGCAGAAAGGGACTGCCCTGAAAACACTCCCTCCGAATAGAGGAAGACAGGGGAGCAATGGACCCTACTGCTGAGCTGGAGAGTAAACATTCCCTCTTCGGGGCAGGGTCCTTCAGTGGAGACAGACAGGAAACAAGCCAGAAATTTCCAAAGGCTGAACTAAAAAAGAACCGTCTGTTCCCCTACCAGACTTCTGCAACATATAGGCATATGGAGCAGCAGAATGAACTCAGGGGAAAGGTCAGAAGACCCCAGCCCTAGAGAAGCCCACAGATCAGTTGACGTGCATCCTGAAGAACAAGGCACACTGCAGAAGGACCATCAGATTCCTTCTGGAAAACCTTGCCATCTAGAATCCACCTGCCCAAGATGGGCGTAAAAACTCCCCCGAGCCCAAAGCTATTGAGGGGAAACCAAAGAGGGGTCCCAACAACTCCACCTCCAATGCTGCACCCAGCTGCCTCTCCTGGAACAGCGGATCTACCGCAGAGGGTAGTAAAGCTACTTCTGTACCCGAAACCCCCAAAGGGGGTGGGCTCCAGACAAATGCTGGAGGGAGGAAAAGCCAAGTCAACCAGTGGACATGGAGAAAAAGCACGAAATATGGGCACAAAACAACTCCCCCGAATCAGGAGAGACTGGTACAAAGCCTGAAAGGGTCCCATGGCAGAGGCAGGCCCCCCAGAGATGAACCCTGCAGTTCAGCTAAGCCGCCAATGCAGCCAACAGTCAGAAAGCGGGAGCCATGTTGGGAGGCGCTAAAAAAATGGCGCGTGCACCCTACGCCTCACAGCAAGAATCCCACTCAGATGAAAGGAAGTTCCTGGTGCCTGCCCTGTGCCTCCCCACACCCGGCAACACATGACCCTACTGCTGTCAATGCTTGCTTTCAATACTAGCCTCCTACGGTGGCCTCCGCTGCCAATACTGTGCTTCCCCCAATGGCAAAAAAAAAATATGCACTTACCGGAGACGCGCAGCCAGACTTCCCACCGACAGCGGGACCTCCCAGGCAAGCCCGTCACCAAACCGGCTCAGCAGGCTACACACACACAGCGACTCCAAGGCTCCTCTTAGCAACCTGCTGTCCTGTTGCAGATGCAGAGCCTGCGTCCCGAATCGCTCTTTTTTTTTTTTTTTAACAGCTAACAGTAACAAACACAAGGTCTGTTGTGGACTAGAGGTTTTTTGGGGTTTTTTTTTTTTAGGGAGGAAGGTTACAGTCCAAACAACAGCCCAAACTCTGGGAGGAAAGGGACCACGGGGTAAGGCACGGGACCCAGGCCACCAAGTACGCCCCTAAAGTTGGCACAGAGCCCGAACACCCCCTAAGCTCAAGTGGCCAAAAGGCCCAGGAGCAGGCCCAAAAGACGAATCGAGGAGCTGCAGTGACACCATCTACTACCTGCTAGAGATACAGATATACTGAAGTGAAGGAGGAGCTGACCATCTGGTATCACTGCCTTCAGCTTTGTAATCTCCATCTCCACTTGCTGGTAGATGGACACAACCCACCAGTTCCTGGATTCATCTGCTGTAAACGCTAAGGAAAGGCAATTTTACAGGCTTAAAACACACTGTTCTGTGTCACCTCTCACTCCCTCCTGGCTGGAACATGCAGCCTTAATAGCATCCTCTCCAGGGGCTGATTCTGACAATCCTCTACTTTACAGCTCCCTTCCACAAGTCAAACAGCTTCTCAGGTTAACCCTAGCAGTGCTTCACCATTCACCTCAAGAGAGCAATCCCTCCCCCAGATGCACTCCAACACCGCTTTACAGTTCAACTCTAGAGTGCAGTCAGCTTCTCAGCTTACCTCTTGAATAGGTCCAAACCCCAACTCTTCTCCCCCAAATCACCCCAGGGATCAGAGCAGTGCTCCTCCCTCACTGCCAGTCAACATCTTCCTGACATCCACCCCATACAACAAAGATTGGCCAGTTCAAGATTCTTGCTGCACACAGAGAAATATGTGCTCTGCTTTGGATACAGGGGCTTACCCCCTTCTCCAGCCCAGACTCAGGGCTGTGAACCTCCAGCAGTAACACTCCCTTCACAGGCTAAATTCCCTCCCTTCTTATCAGAGGAGTTTAGCTCAAATTCAAAAGGACTCCAGCTTCTGGGAAAGAGCAGAAAGGTAAAATTATGTATAATCATACCTGATAATTTTCTTTCCATTAATCATAGCTGATCAATCCATAGACTGGTGGGTTGTGTCCATCTACCAGCAGGTGGAGATAGAGAGCAAACTTTTGCCTCCCTATATGTGGTCATGTGCTGCCGGAAACTCCTCAGTATGTCGATATCAAAGCTCCATCCGCAGGACTCAGCACTTAGAGAATTACACCCACGAAGGGACACTCTGCCCAGCTCACCACCGCCGAAACGGGGGAGGGGAATTAACCCAGCTCATCCCCACACAAGTGGGGGAGGGGAATCCGTCCAGCTCATCCCCGCGGAGCGGGGGAGGGACACCACACCCGCCGATGCGGGGGGATCTGGCTTATCCTGCAACCGCAACCGCGGGAGGAGCTGACTGACCCTAACACCGCCGAAGCGGGAGGGGTACAAAGCTGCCCTACAGCCGCACGAAGCGGGAGGGAGTGCCGGCAGAATTTAAATCTCAATCCAGCCCCGTAAAACGGAGGGGAGAGGAATGCAGCAGCTCACTGTAACACAAACTCGTCTCAACTCTTGAAGAATCCAATTGAAAAAACTTGAACACGAAGTCTTCCTGAAGTAACTGAAGACTAAACTTGAACCTGAAATGCAACCAGAATATAAACAGTACAGATATCTGGGAGGGGCTATGGATTGATCAGCTATGATTAATGGAAAGAAAATTATCAGGTATGATTATACATAATTTTACCTTCCATATCATCAAGCTGATCAATCCATAGACTGGTGGGATGTACCGAAGCAGTACTCACCCAGGGCGGGACATAGAAATCCCTGACCTCAACACTGAAGCTCCAAACCTGACCTCCGCCCGTGCAGCCACAGTCAACCGGTAATGCATGGAGAATGTATGAGCCGAAGCCCAAGTTGCCGCCTTGCATATCTCTTCCAAGGAGACGGATCCGGCCTCTGCCATCGAGGCCGCCTGAGCTCTCGTGGAGTGAGCCTTCAGCTGGATAGGCGGCACCTTCCCCGCGGCCACATAAGCCGCTGCAATGGCTTCCTTGACCCATCTTGCCACTGTAGGCTTAGCAGCCTGCAGACCCTTACGAGGACCTGCAAACAGGACAAACAGATGATCCGATTTCCGGAAATCATTGGTCACTTCCAAGTATCTGATGATGACTCGTCTCACATCCAGATATTTAAGAGCAGAGTACTCCTCTGGGTAGTCCTCCCTACGAAAGGAAGGGAGACAGAGCTGCTGATTCACATGGAAGCGAGAAACAATCTTGGGCAGAAAGGAAGGCACTATGCGAATAGTCACTCCTGCCTCAGTGAACTGCAGAAAAGGCTCTCGACATGAGAGCGCCTGGAGCTCGGAAACTCTTCTGGCTGAGGTGATAGCCACCAAAAAGACTGCTTTCAACGTCAGGTCTTTCAGAGATGCCCTCGACAAGGGTTCAAAAGGCGGCTTCTGCAATGCTCTTAGCACCAGGTTGAGATTCCACGCAGGCACCACTGAGTGCAGAGGAGGGCGCAGGTGATTAACTCCCTTGAGAAAGCGCACCACATCTGGCTGTGAAGCCAGGGAAGCACCCTTCAGGCGGCCCCTGAAGCAAGCCAGAGCCGCTACCTGGACTTTAAGGGAACTGAGCGACAGGCCTTTCTCCAGACCTTCTTGCAGGAACGCCAACACTGAAGAAATTGGAGCAGTGAAGGGAGAAAGAGAGCCTGCTTCACACCACGCTGCAAAAATACGCCAAACCCTGGCGTAAGCAGTAGAAGTAGAGCGCTTCCTCTCTCTCAGCATAGTGGCGATGACCTTGTCTGAGAAGCCCTTCTTCCTCAGACGCTGCCGCTCAATAGCCAGGCCGTAAGACCAAAGGGGGAGGGATCCTCCATCACCACGGGACCCTGATGTAACAGGCCCTGTTCCACTGGCAGTCGCAGAGGATCGTCCACTGAGAGCCTGATCAAGTCCGCATACCAGGGACGCCTGGGCCAATCCGGACCCACCAGGATTACCCTGCCGGGATGCTTTGCCACCCGGTCTAGCACCCTGCCCAACATGGGCCAGGGCGGGAACACATAGATGAGCTCTTGTGTCGGCCACTGTTGGAGAAGAGCATCTACTCCCAGGGATCGAGGGTCCCGTCCTCTGCTGAAGAAGCGCGGCACTTGGCAATTGGCCGATGACGCCATCAGATCTAGGCTCGGCTGGCCCCAGCGCTTCGTGATGTCCAAGAACGCCTGAGCAGATAGCTGCCACTCTCCGGGCTCCAAGGTATGGCGACTGAGAAAGTCCGCCTTGACATTCATAACTCCGGCAATGTGGGCCGCTGAAAGCTGCTCCAGGTTCGCTTCCGCCCACTGGCAAAGATACATAGCCTCCTTGGCTAGAGGGGCGCTCTTGGTACCTCCCTGGCGGTTGACATAGGCCACAGCCGTGGCATTGTCCGACAGGACCCGTACAGGCTTCCACACCAGTACCGGGATGAACTCCAAAAGCGCCAACCGAATGGCTCTGAGTTCCAGGAGGTTGATAGACCACTTTGCCTCTGCAGGAGACCAGAGCCCCTGCGCTGTCCTTCCCAAGCAGTGGGCTCCCCAGCCCGACAAAGAGGCGTCCGTCGTGACGACAATCCACTCTGGGGTCACCAGAGGCATTCCCGCAGACAATTTGTCTGTCTGCATCCACCAGCTCAGCGCCTTGCGCACTGCTGGGTCCAAGGGAAGTCGCACAGCATAATCCTCCGACATCGGAGTCCAGCGCTGCAGCAAGGAGTGTTGAAGTGGTCTCATATGAGCCCTGGCCCAGGGCACTACTTCCATCGTGGCCGTCATAGAGCCCAACAGCTGCACATAGTCCCAAGCCCGAAGAGGAGAGGCTCCCAGGAACTGGTCCACCTGAGCCTGAAGTTTGACAATCCGATTGTCTGGCAGGAACACTCTGCCCACTTGGGTGTCGAATCGAACTCCCAGGTACTCCAGGGACTGAGTCGGGCGCAGCTGGCTCTTCTCCCAGTTGATGATCCATCCCAGGGAGCTCAAAAGAGCAACTACCAGGTCCACAGCTTTGCCGCACTCTGCATAAGAGGGGGCTCGGATCAACCAGTCGTCCAGATAAGGATGGACTTGTATCCCTTCCTTTAGTAGGAAGGCCGCGATGACCACCATTACTTTGGAAAAGGTCCGCGGAGCAGTAGCCAACCCGAAAGGGAGGGCTCTGAACTGGAAGTGTCGTCCCAGGACTGCAAAACACAGGAAGCGTTGATGAGGAGGCCAGATGGGAACATGCAGGTACGCTTCCTTGATGTCCAAGGAAGCCAAGAACTCTCCTGCCTTCACTGCCGCTATAACAGAGCGGAGAGTCTCCATGCGAAAGTGCCGCACTTTCAAGGCCCGATTGACCCCTTTGAGGTCGAGGATAGGCCGGACAGAACCTCCTTTCTTTGGTACCACAAAGTAAATGGAGTAACGTCCCTTGCCAGGCTGACTTTCTGGCACAGGAACGACCGCGCCCAGGCGGATCAGATTGTCCAAGGTCTGCTGCACTGCCACAGCTTTGACCGGAGACTTGCAGGGAGAGAGTACAAACCCGTCTTTTAAGGGTCGGCAGAACTCTAGCTTGTAGCCGTCTTGATGAATTCCAGCACCCACGCGTCTGAAGTTATTGTGGTCCACTCGCCCAGAAACGAGGACAGCCGTCCTCCAATCTGCACTGGGGCGTGGACCAAGGCCCCGTCATTGGGTACGAGACCCTGGGGGAGGACCGGAGGAAGCACCTCCGGGACGGCGGTCTCTGCGAAAGGAATGCTGCTTGGGGGAGAAATTCCTCTTGAAGGAAGAGGGGGCAGAGGAACCCGACTTGCCCGGGCGGTACCGACGGGCTTCCTGCAACCGTCCTCTGGAGGTACCGGGACGAGTACTAGCCCAAGCCCTGACCTCTGGTAATTTCTTGCCCTTAGACATGCCGAGATCGGTCACGATTTTGTCCAGCTCGACCCCAAAGAGCAGCTTGCCTTTAAAAGGCAATCTAGCCAGGCGGGATTTAGAGGCGTGGTCAGCAGACCAATGTTTCAGCCAAAGCCACCGCCGCGCAGAGATTGTCTGAGCCATGCCTTTAGCTGAGGCCCTCAAGACATCATACAGCAAGTCTGCCAAATAGGCTAAGCCCGATTCCAGGGCCGGCCAATCAGCCCTCAAGGAATGATCCGAGGGGGAAGCCCGCTGCAACATAGTCAGGCACGCCCTGGCCACATAGGAGCCGCAAACAGAGGCCTGCAAACTTAAAGCAGCCGCCTCAAAGGACGACCTTAAGGCCGCCTCCAATCTTCTGTCTTGGGCGTCCTTTAGGGCCGTGCCACCTTCCACCGGCAACGCCGTTTTCTTAGTCACCGCAGTGATTAAAGAATCCACGGTAGGCCACAGATAGGCCTCACGTTCACTCACAGCCAAAGGATAGAGGCGGGACATAGCCCTAGCCACTTTAAGGCTCGCTTCCGGGACATCCCATTGAGCCGAAATTAAGGTGTGCATGGCATCATGCACGTGGAAGGTTCTAGGCGGGCGCTTCGTCCCCAGCATAATGGCAGAGCCAACAGGGGCTGAGGGAGAGACGTCCTCCGGAGAGGAAATCTTCAAAGTGTCCATGGCCTGTAACAACAGGTTGGGCAAATCCTCTGGGCTAAAAAGCCGCGCTGCAGAGGGGTCATCCGCTCCATCCGAGTGGGGATCCGTCTCCTCCAAGGAATCCGCAAAGGACCGTTGGGAGACCTCAGACACGCTGCCCTCATCTACATCGGAGGAGACAAAGTCCTCCAAGGCCTGGGAATCAACCCGAGGGCGTTTACCTCTGGGAACCTCAACCTCTTTACCAGACGAGGGAGCAGGGGCAGCGTTTTGCATGAGGAAAGCCTGATGCAGCAGCAAAACAAACTCGGGGGAGAAACCCCCCAGACTGTGCACTTCCGCAGCCTGGGCAACAGCCCTAGACGCACCCTCAACCGGCGCTCGCAAGAGCGGGGGAGAGACATGCTGCGCATCCAAAATGGCGTCCGGCGCGACACTCCGCGAAGGAGCCGCGCGGGAAGAACGGCGCTTAACTTTAGCCGCTTTTGTGCCGTCGCCCAAATTAAGGGCGTTCATGGCATTAATATCTCCAACCTCAAGGGCGGCCCACGAAGAAGCCGTCCGAGCCGCGTGGCCGGCCACGATGGCGGAGGCGAGGAGCGGGGGATGGGCGTTTATGGCGGGAAAAACCGCCACGCCGGAGGAAGGACCGGGACATTCATCGGTCACGAAACTGTCACCCAACAAGGGCGAAACAGGCTGTAAGACCCCCGCATCCCCTCTAGAAGCGCTCAAGCGATCCGGGGAGCGACCCTTTGCGCCCTCGCCCTCCGACGCCATATGCCACGAGGAGAAGAATCGGGGAACCCCCTGCCCGCTATAAAAAGGTAAAAATTACCTGCTGTCCGCTCCGAGCTGTAACAAACTGGTGTCCCAGTGAGTAGCTGCAATAAACGTTTAAATAAACGTCGAAATAAACGCCTTTAAGGACGTTTAAAAATTTTTTTTTTTTTTTTTTTTAACGGAGCCAGCGGGAGGGGGGAGAAAAGGAGGGACCTGGCACCACCAGGTTTGCACTTGCTCAAAAGAGCCCTCAACCCCAGGCACTCAACAAAACCTAAAAATTAGGCTTGGAGGCCTAGCCAGAGCTGCTGCTGTGTGTGACCACCACCTGCTGAGATAGAGAACATACTGGGGAGTTTCCGGCAGCACATGACCACATATAGGGAGGCAAAAGTTTGCTCTCTATCTCCACCTGCTGGTAGATGGACACAACCCACCAGTCTATGGATTGATCAGCTTGATGATATGGAACTTCCATTAGTTTCTCCACACCCCCTTCACAGATTCCTCCCTCCCCTTTTTGAGCACCTTCCTCCCAATCCACAGAGTCTACCTCCACCCCACCCTCCAGGTGTTCCTCATTCTCTTGATAATTCTCCATTTCCCAATCTGTCCCCTTCATCTCTACCTCCTGGGAATTGTAGTTCTCTCTTCTTTGTTCCCCCCTTCCCTGCAAGTACTTCTGGGATCTGTATTTCCTTGTCTTCGTAGTGTAGCAACTTCTTCCTCCACTAGAGGGCGTCCCCCTTCCCGGGGAATGCTGGGTTTTGTAGTTCAATGTTCCTGCAGGACCAACCCCTTCTCTGCTGGATTTCTGGGCTTTTTCCTGCTTCTGCCTAGCAGACTCCTTACATCTGTCACAGCCCTCTTGTAATGTATATTTTTGATCTTGACTTTGGGAAACAAAACTATTGTAATAATCTTAAGTAAATTTGATATTCAGATTTATATTGAACATATCCCTGGTAAATAAAATTGCAATAATCAGACTTTTTCCTGTTTCATGCTCAGCCTTCTTCAGAGGGGGAGACCAGGGCCGACGAGAGGGGGAGGCAAAATTCCCTGGGCTTCTTCCTGCCTGCCTCCGGGTCTGACTCTCTCCTGGCTCCTGTGTGCCAGTATCGGGATGACTGCATTTAACGCAATAACCCGTGTTCTCGTGTTAATGCAATCACCCGGGTCCTGGCACACAGGAGCAGGAAACGACAAACCGATGGAGCAATCAGACACAGGAAGGTAAGGAGGCCGGGGGGGGGGGGGGGGGGGGGGCGTTGGCCCAGGTAGGGGGAGGGCGGTTGGTGGCCCTGCTCGCGGCCAAATTAGGAAGCTGAACAGCAAGATTTGGAAGGGTAGTTTGTAAAATCGCTGAACTTCAACTACTCTCTCCAGTTTCTTTTCTTTATCAATTCCTCCACCTATTTCTATTGGCCCAGTGGGCCTATCCTTCTGATAAACTCTGGGTCACAAATGTCTTCCTCCCTTAGGCCTTCTGTTGGGCTACAGCAGAATCTACCATTTAGTGTGTGTGGCCTGGCATTTTTCTCTGAAAATTTATGGCAGCATATCCCTTCTCAGTGTAGCACAGCAGATACCAACAATGAAATTTTGGTTAACTAGATGTCTCAATTTTTCCATTTCAGTTAAGTATATATTGTTTGCTTTTTGAAATGTCTATATTTTCAATGCCTAGTATAGTACAACTCCTAGAAACTGAGCAAGTCTAGTTTTCTACAAATGAATGACGTTAAGGGTAGTCAAGTTAATCCCTATCGTCTTCCTATAAAATAAAATCCACAAGAGTTACCTGGATCCACTGGCACGATACTGGTAACTAAACCGTGTAGGAAATCTGCCTCCTCCTCCAAATCTACCTCTTCCCCTGCGATTCCTGGCATGTTCAATTGTGACCCTTCAAATAGGAAAATAGTGATGTATTTATTTTAAGAAGTTAAGATACACAAATTCTTATTTTCTTTACTACTGAAAAATGAAGGTCATAATGTGCCTAATATGAATGTTTTAGAAAGCAAAACTACCATAAAATAAGCTGTTTGCTCTACTGTTTGCTCTACTAAAGTCACAGTCACTCATGTTATCTACAGAATACCTCATACTACATTTCCCAAAACTTAATCTATAAAACTATCCGTATCAGACACTCGATTATATGTCATTTAGAAGTTTACTTAAAGCCCACTTCTTTAGATCTGTGTTCAGCTAATATGAACAGAATTCTTTTTAATAGCTGTATTCTTGTAATGCTTCTTGGAAAAATGCAGGATAGAAATGCTATAATAAATAAATGTAGTTTGCACTACCATGTTTGTATAGAATTCCATCTACACATGGGCCACTATGTCGCAAAAGGGAAAATTAGGTTCTTACCGTGATAATTTTCTTTCCTTTAGTCATAGCAGATGCAGCCATTACAGATGGGTTGTGTCCATCAACCAGCAGAGGGAGATAGAGAGCACACTTTTTTCAGTGCCTCATACCAGCTTGCTCCATTGCCTCTCCTTCAGTAATTGAAGCTTCCAAAGCAGTATGGCAAACCGCAATGGGAATAACATGAGCTTTCCTCACAGCAAACGATGGCCCTACAACAAAGGGCATTAACTCAGAATGGAGGGAATAAAACATCCTCCCGGAAGGCATAAACTCATTCTCCACTGAGACATAACTGGAGGGAATAAACTCATCCTCCAAAACATGAAACTGAAGGGAATTAAGTAGTCATCCTTTAATTGAACAAGAATTCTGGACTGTTTTCCGATTTTCTCCCAAGGACAGAATCTCCAGGAAACATGAACAGAACCTGAAATAGATTTACAGCAGCTAGCAATCGGACAGGGAGGGATCATGGCTGCATCTGCTATGACTAAAGGAAAGAAAATTATCACGGTAAGAACCTAATTTTCCCTTCCTTGTCACCAAGCAGATGCAGCCATTACAGATGGGATGTATCAAAGCAATCCCTAGATAGGGCGGGAACAAGCCACACCACGCGCCAGCACTTGCGCTCCAAAATGTGCGTCCCTCCTGGCAGCCACATCCAGCCTGTAATGTCGGGCAAAAGAGCTTAGAAGCCCATGTTGCTGCACTACAAATCTCTTGAGGAGAGAGTGTTCTAGTTTCAGCCCAAGAGGAGGAAATTCCTCTAGTGGAATGCGCATTAAAGGCATCAGGCGGAGGCCGGCCAGCAAGCAAATCAGCTGAAAAGATAGATTCTTTAAGCCAGCGGGCAATAGTGGCTTTAGACGCTGGAGACCCTCTGCGAGGCCCTGATAGCAAAACAAACAGACTATCAGAGGTCCTGAAAGAGTTAGTAACTCACAGATACTGCAGCAGAGTCCTGCGCACGTCCAACAGGTGCAATTGCCCAAAAGAGTCTGGAAACTCCTCCTCTACAAAGGAGGGCAAGAAAATAGGTTGGTTTAGGTGAAACGCTGAAACCACCTTAGGCAAGAAGGAAGGCACGGTCCGAACCGTGACCCCGGACTCCGAAAACTGCAGAAAAGGGTCTCTACAAGATAGCGCCTGGAGCTCTGACACCCGTCTCACCAAAGTAACGGCCACTAAAAAGATGGCCTTCAGTGTCAAATCTTTCTCTGAAGCACGCCGAAGCGGTTCAAAGGGAGCACCCCGAAGGACTTTCAGCACTAGCCCCAGGTTCCACGCTGGATAAGGTGAACGCACGGGAGGACGGAGCCGAAGCACCCCTCTAAGAAACCGTGCCACATCTGGATGAGCAGCTAAAGACACGCCTTCAACCTTGCCACGCAGGGAGGCCAACGCTGCCACTTGCACCCGCAGGGAATTATAGGCCAAGCCTTTTTGTACACCATCCTGCAAAAAGTCCAGATTCGGCGAGACAGGAGCCCGCAGGGGTGTGATCTCTTTAGAAGCACAGACTTCAAACTGGCGCCAAATCCTGGCATAAGCCACGGAAGTGGAACGCTTGCGGGCTTGCAGGAGAGTGGTAATTACTTTACTGGAATAGCTTTTGTCTCTCAATTGCGCCCTCTCAATCGCCAGGCCATAAGACCAAATCGGCCGGCGTCCTCCATGGTCACCAGACCCTGTGACAACAGGTTGGGAACCAGAGGTAACTGAAGGGGATCCTCTACGAGCATCTGTCAGAGGTCCGCATACCAAAGGCCTCCTGGGCCAATCCGGGGCGACGAGAACCACTTCTCCTGGATGCAGCCGAATCCGCAGGAGCACTAGCCCTGTCAAGGGCCACGGAGGGAACACATACAGTAGGCCCGGAGGCCAGGGTTGAGCCAAGGCATCCAACCCCGCCAAGCGAGGATCTCTCCGTCTGTCGCCATTAGATCCATCACGGGCTTGCCCCACTTGGCACATATCTGCAGGAATACTTCATCTGCAAGTTCCCACTCCGCTGGATCGATCTGATGCCTGCTTAGATAATCGGCTTGCACGCTGCTCTGACCTGCAATGTGAGCTGCCGACAGAAACTGTAGATGCAGCTCGGCCCAGTGGCAAATTTGTTCGGCCTGCACGGCTAGAGCTCTGCACTGAGTGCCGCCTTGTCGATTTATGTAGACCACTGCTGTCGTGTTGTCCGACATCACTCTGACAGCCAATCCTTCCAGGGTCAATTCAAAGGCCAGAAGCGCCTGAAACACCGCTTTCAACTCTAGGCGGTTGATGGACCACTCCGACTCCTCGGGTGTCCATAGACCCTGGGCATGCTTCCCCTTGCAATGTGCGCCCCAGCCTTTCAGGCTGGCATCTGTCACCACTAGGCACCAATCAGGGAGCGCCAGCAGCATTCCTCGCCGCAGCATGCTGTCTGAGAGCCACCACTCCATGCTGAGTCGGGCCGCAGGGAGCCAAGAGTCTGCATTGGTAATCCTGAGATACTGGAGACCATCTTTGGAGTAGAGCATACTGTAGAGGTCTCAGGTGCGCTCTCGCCCAGGGCACCAGTTCCATGGTGGCCGTCATCGATCAAAGCAGCTGGACAATGTCCCAAGCTCGCGGGCGGGGCATCCTCAGGAGCAGACGGACCTGATTCTGAAGCTTGCACCGCTTTTGCTCGGGTAGGTACACATACCCCGAGGCTGTGTCGAACCTGGCCCCCAAATATTCTAGAGACTGCGAGGAGGTGACTTTTGGCCAAATTGACGACCCAGCCCAGAGATTGAAGTACTGAGACCACTCTGGCTGTGACATGCTGACTCTCTGCAGCAGAGTTTGCTCGAATGAGCCAGTCGTCCAGGTACGGGTGAACCCGAATACCCTCTCGCCTTAGAAAGGCAGCTACTACCACCATAACCTTCGAAAAGGTGCGGGGAGCTGTGGCGAGGCCAAAAGGCAAGGCCCGGTACTGGAAATGCTTTCCCATCACCGCAAACCTCAGAAACTTCTGGTGCGGGGGCCAAATTGGAATGTGCAAGTAAGCTTCTTTCAGGTCCAGAGACATGAGAAACTCTCCTGGCTGTACCGCCGCAATGACGGAGCGCAGGGTTTCCATGTGAAAATGCCGCACTCTCAGGGACTTGTTTAATTCTTTTAAGTCCAGAATAGGGCGAAAAGACCCTCCTTTTCGCGGCACCACAAAGTAGATGGAGTAGCGGCCGCAGCCATGTTCAGCGGGAGGTACCGGGGACACGGCCTATCTGAATCAGACCTTGCAATGTCTCCTCTACCGCCACCCGTTTGGCGGCAGAACCGCATCGGGACTCCACAAACACGTCTCTTACAGGGGTGTGGAATTCTATTCTGTAACCGTCTCTGATCAGGTCCAAGACCCACTGATCTGAGGAAATGTTGGCCCACTCCTCAGCAAAGAGGGAAAGATGTCCTCCGATGACAGGACTCGAGGAGAGGGCCGGCGCACCATCATTGAGAGGGTCGCCCCTGAACTCCAGGCCTTAAGCCAGCGGCTGCGGAACGTTTGTCCGAGCGAAAGGAGTTCCTCTGCTGAAAACGGGTACGAGAAGTGAACCCAGCAGAACGCCCCGGGCGGTACCTTCGAGCTTCACGGAAGTGAGGTCTGTAAGAGGAGTGGACATCCGCACCCTTAGAGGAAGGCCGAGGCCTATCCTCACCCAGGCCCTTCACAATTTTCTCCAACTCCTCACCAAACAGGAGAAGGCCTTGAAAGGGCAACTTCACCAACCTTTGCTTACAGGCCATGTCCGCCGCCCAATGCCGTAGCCAAAGAAGACGGCGAGCCGCCACTGCTACTGCCATGTGTTTAGCCAAAGCTCTGATAATATCATAAAGGGCGTCAGCAAGAAAGGACAAGGCCCACTCCATCCGCGGAGCCACATCTGAAAAGGGTTCCACTCCATCACCGGGCTGTTCCACTGCCTGTTGCAACCAAGCCAGGCAGGCTCTAGCAGCATAACAACTGCATGCAGACGCCCGAATAGTGAGACCTGCAAGTTCAAATGACCGTTTAAGTGCTGATTCCAGTCTACGGTCTTGAATATCCTTCAGGGCAAATCCTCCTTCAACAGGGAGGGTAGTTCTCTTTGTCACAGCTGTGACTAGGGCATCCACTTTAGGCATAGCAAAGCGAGCCATATGCTCCTCACTCAGAGGGTATAATTGCCCCATAGCCCTGGAAACTTTCAATGGTCCCTCGGGGTCAGCCCATTGAGCCGAAATAAGCTCTTGGATGGAGTCATGCAAAGGAAAGGCTCGAGCAGACTTTTGGTACTAGCCATCCTAGGATTCACAGAGGAGGCTGAGCCACTGTCAGGGTCCTCAATAGAGAGCCTGCAGGGTATCAGAAATAAGCGCTGGCAGCTCATTATGGTGGAAAATCGTCACTGCGGAGGGAGCGTCTAGATCCTGAGTCACTTCTGCACCAGACTCTGGCTCCTCAGACCATGAAGGCCTGCCAGAGTCCTCCGAATCCTCACAGCCCGACCACGGGGGGGGGGGGGAATGGAGGTGCAGCATTCTCTGAAGGGGAATGAGCCCTTCTGCGCTTCATATTCTGCCAATTATCAGGGAATAACGCCTCAGAGGGCATACCCAGGCTAGATTCCACCGGGGGGGGGGGGGGGGGGGGGCATTAGAAGAGGCCCCTGCAGGGCTTTGTGGGAGAGCTCTTTTAAGCATGTATGCTTTATGCATTAAGACGACAAAATCAGGGGAGAAAAACTCACCCTGGGCACCCGGATCTCTGCCGAGGTTAGTAGCTCTCATATCAGCCTCACTCCGAGGCCTCCCCCCGGGCTCAGGACTCTCCGTCTCAGCGGAGGTCGCACCATGTGGTAAATTCAAAATGGCGTCCGCTGCCAGCTCAGAGCGCGAAGAATCGTCGCTCACCATGCTCGGGCCAGCTCTAACGTCTGTACAGCACGATTTAGAGCCCCGCTGCTGATCTGCGCTTGCCACACTTGGAACAGCGCTTTACATTCTCTGCAGCCATCGCCGAAAACAGTGGTAAAATTCAAAATGGCGGTTCGCGCCAAAATCGCCCCGATCGCGGGCCCACCCCGGAGGAGTCACAAAACACTCTTACCTCACTGGACCGAGTATCACAGCTCCGGTCCCACAGAAAAAGGCAAGGAAAAATCTCTGTTCCTTTTTTTTTTTTTTTTAATGCTGTGAGGAAAGCAGAGGTAAATAGAAACTCCGGAGGCTCAGGTGAGTGTGAAAGGCAGGGAAAGGGCGAACCTATGTGCCTGCATCCACTGTTGGTGGGGAAGGACAGGGAAAGCTAAGCAATGTGTCCACATCCACGGAGGTATGGGTAAGGCAGGGAAAGGGCGAACCTATGTGCCTTTAAAGTGAAGCTGCTATAGCCTCCAACACCCCGGTTAACAACTGGCAAGCCAGGAGCCACCTCCAGGCAGATTTTTGATGGAGCTCGAAGATGCTACAACCACTCTGCTAGGGGAGATAGAGATTACTGAAGGAGAGGCAGTCCCTCTGCTGGTTGATGGACACAACCCATCTGTAATGGCTGCATCTGCTTGATGACAAGGAATGACATTTAACAAGTAGGTGTGACATGCTAGACACACACTCAATCATTTTTGAAAAGGTGCCAACTATACCCTCATATTCTACAACACCCCACCTCCTCCGTTATCATTCAACTCTGATAAAATGGAAAAAAAGTCTGATGTTCTAAGGACTTACCACCATACTGTTTGTCATAGCTAGGCCCCTCTTATGAGGAAACACATGAACATGTACTTTATGTAAGAAAAAACACCACCTTTGCCCCTCTCCCTCAGTTACACCAGCTCTGAAAAGTGGAAAGCTAAGATGTCCCCAAAGGGCGTACCTTGCTCTAGTGTTTAGGGCCACCTCCACACAAAGTTTAATGCTGCTAGGTCTAGTCATTCTGAAATTATGGGTGGGAGGATTAGACAAACTACAACATGACCAGTTTACCATCTGACAAGACCCTGTTCTACTGAACCAAGAATCAAATGAAAAAAATTCCCTACTTTTCAGAAAATAACACTTATCGGCACTTCACATTGCATACGGCTGTTGGAGGGCTTTTTAAAATATTAATGTTACAGACCAGATGACAAAATAGCACTGAATGTTTAAGCAGGATGAGTGCAGCTGTGACCAATGTTCAAGCCCAGACAAGGCTTTAGTTGACGGACAGCAGTTTATTCCTAAAATCTATCTAAGTTTTAACCCCATATGTGGATTTTGTGACCCCATTTGGGGGTCCTGAACCCCAATTTGGGAAGCTCTGCTATAAGCTTGACAATCAAACAGCAAAACTAGAAAAGTATTAACTATGTCTGGATTGTACTAAAAAGCACAAGTGTGGAAAATTTAGCTCACACATTCTTCTGAAGTACTGTGGAACAACAACCTGCATTTTTCTATAAAAATACCAATCACAATTGTAACTGACCATTAAGCAGGATAATATGGAGTATTATAGTTGGATGCATCTGTTTTAAAGTTGTTTCAGATATAAATCACATCTTCAAATGTGAGACTAAAGATTTTTTTTAATCTTTATTTTTATTAAATGTTTTAAAACTTAGGTACATATATACACACACACACACACACACACACACACGTGGTTCTGTGCAAAAACAGATAACACATAGCATATCCACCACTGCTAAGTAAATGCCAAAATATCTGAATATTCACCACTGCTAAGTAATGGCCAAAATATCTGAACCGTGAAAAATGAAGAACCAAATGCAAAAATAAGTGATGTAAATCCTGCAGGAGAGGCAGAAGAACTCTTCACCCACTGCCATCATGTGCTCTACATAAAATGTAGCACTAAACATAATATATGTCTTTAAGAATAATGACTAGTTGCTTACAAACAGTGTCTCTGATCTTAAAGTGAAGACAGTCTAGGTCCAGACATCTGGAGTAGAGTTAGTCAGTTCTCTTCTACTCCAGAAGTAGTTGCCAACTCCACTCAAACTTTGCTTCAGTATCCCTGTATATTGTTGCCACTCTCTCCAAGGATTCTTGCCCATACTTTGCCCCACCAGTTTTCTTTAGTGGGGCTAGCTGGACACTTCTACTGGGCAGCAATAAGTAATCTAGCTGCCAGAAGAAAATTGATTAGATCTCCTTTACCCAAAAAGCACCAGCTGGTAGCCTAGGGGACCTTCCCAGTAAAGAACATCTTTCCTCAATGGGGAGTTCTATAATCTATTCCATATTTTTCACCAGAAAAGCTGGATCTGGGGGCAACCCCACCAGATAAGCTGAAAGTCTCCATTGTTTAAAGCACCCCCTCCAACAAGTGTAATGTGTGTTTCCATCTATGTGGTATAGCGTGGAAAAAGTGTTACATAGTCCTGAAACAGTAACTTTATAGTGTGTACCCAAATGTGAGAGACATTGCGACATCCAAAGAGTCACTTCCCAGACCACTTGCCATTGTTCCTCAGACAGTGCTATTCCCAATCCTTTTCCCACCTCTCCCGATATCCTACAGCTGTCAAGATTGTGGCCGTGACCTCCCCCAGACTTACCTTATTTCTGGGGGTCAGCTTCTGTGCTGGGTTCAGTTTCTTCTGTCTTTCCTTTCTGAGCTAGCTCTGTCTCTCTGTGCTGGCTGCTTCCAGCAGCATGACTCTAATTGCTTCACTATACTGCAGCTGTGTGGGTTAAGCCTCTCGGTGTTTCAGTATGCTGGCTGCCTGTGTCTGGTAGTTGTGACATCATCAGGCAGGGCCTTGATAAGGAAGTGGTATTCTTCCCTTCAGGGCCTTTGCAACGTTTGCGTTAGGTAGGGGTGGTGCAGTGTGCCCTTCTGACTTTGTGTCTAGCTTCCCTGCTTGCTTTTGCTAAAGGTCCAGGTTAGTGTGGGTGCAGTGTGCACATTTGACTTGTGTTTAGCTTTCCTGCTTTTCCCTTGTGGTTCCCCCCTGCTTTCCCTTTTGGTGCTGTTAGAAGCACTTCTGTTAGTGGAGTGCTTAGGAGCACTCCTGGTAGCTTGGTGCTTAGGGGCACCTGTGTTAGTTTAGTGCTATGGAGCACTGCTGTAGCTTGGTGCTTGGGAGCACCTTTGGTAGTTTGTGTGTTTGGCTTCCCTGCTTTTCCTTGATTAGTTTAGTGCTGTGGAGCACTGCTGTAGCTTGGTGCTTAGTAGCACCTGGGTTAGTTTAGTGCTTAGGGGCCCCTTTATTAGTTTTTGTGTTTAGCTTCCCTGCTTTCTCCTTGTGGCTTTCCTGCTTTCCCTTTTAGTGCTTGGTAGCACTTCTGTTAGTGTAGTGCTTGGTAGCACTTCTGTTAGTGTAGTGCTTGGTAGCACTTCTGTTAGTGTAGTGCTTAGGAGCACTTTTGTAGGGTTACTGTTAGGAGCTCTTCTGTTAGTTCAGTACCTAGGAGCACTCCTGTTTCAAGCTTGTTCTAGTATCCTGGTCCCTGTGTTATCCTGTATCCAGTAAATCCTGCCGGCTGCTCGAACTCAGGAGCTCAACTCCTGGAGGGTCAGTGGCTAAGGGCAGGTGAAGCTGTGCGGACCAGTCCGGTGTACTCCAGTCCAGAGTGTTCCGGTCCTGTGTGCTCCAGTCCGGTGTGTTCCAGTCCAGTACGAACCAGTCCGGTGTGCTCCAGTCGTTCCAGTCTGCTGTGTTCCAGTTCAGTGCGGACCAGTCCGGTGTACTCCAGTCCGGTGTGTTACAGTCCAGTGTGTTCCCGTTCCTATGTGGAACAGTCCGGTGCCCTCCAGTCCAGGGGGTTCCAGTCCATGTGTTCCGGCTCGCTGGGCGGCGTCTGCGGTCCTTGCCCATGCCGGTGTGCTAGCCCAGTGTTGGTTGGCAGGTTTTGCCTGCTGCTGTTGCTCCTCGCCAGCAGCCCAAGGGCTCACATTTGCTCCAGAGCCAGTCCCCGCGGGCTCTGAACCTGAGAACCTGACAACAGCACCCTGGTCTGTTCCCTTATTTTATTAAGTGTAATAACCCCATTCCCCCTATTTTATAGAAGAAAAAAAATTCTTCTACTGAGTTTAAATCTCTATGAAACTCTTGCTTTCTGGATTGAATGCACTTGCCAACTCCCCGAGAGGTCTTTTTTTTCCCCAGAACAGTAAACAGTGTAGTAGCAACCCACCTGGGTCCATCTTCTAACAATAACCAGTGCTGTTCTGCTCCATCATCAATTCAGTAATACATGTTCCTAAGTTGGGTCACATAGTAATACCTCATGTCTGCGAAGGCCAGACCACCCTTAATATTAGGTCTCTTTAGTACGCATAAGGCTATTCGTGGTCTCTTATTTTTCCATATAAATTTAACAAACAGAGAATCAAGTTGAAAAACGTCTGGTGCACAAGGTTGCTTTATATGCTGATGCCCTACTATTCCCGAGTAAACCACAGCAATTTCTGCCTTTCTCCAAGTGCATGCTCTGGTTTACTCAGGAATAAGCATGGCATCAGCATTTAAAGCAACCTTGTGCACCACTCCCCTAGCCTGCACTCCATTAATATTCTCACTTTTCCTGATGGCCTCTGCCAGGGGCTCCAAAGATAAGGCAAAGAGGAGGGGCAACAAAGGGCACCCCTGCCTCATTCCTCTTCCCAAGCTGAATGATCTAGTGAGCTTGCCAATGATTTTCAGCCTGGCCCAAGGGGAGAGATAAAGAGCTTCTATCACCCTAATAAAACTGGAACTAAAAGCTAGGGCCTTCAGCAAGGCAAACAGGAAATACCAATCCATCCTGTTGAAGGCCTTTTTAGCATCTAATGCTAATAAAGTGGTAGGCTTACAACTGTCATGCCGGATATGATGTATAATACTCTAATGTTATCAGAAGCATTCCTGCCACTAATAAAACCTTTTAGTCTTAATGAATTATTGCTCCTGATTATATTTAATCTGATACCTTTGCAAGTAATTTAGCATCTATATCAAGGAGAGATATGAGCTACACAGAACTGGGTGCTCGCCTGCTTTATGCAGAATTGTTATATTAGCATGTTGGAAAGAATCAGGAATGCACCTCTTATCTAGAGCTTTATTAAATATGTTTACTAAATATTTGCTACAAATCCCCAATTCTTTATAGAATTCAGTCAGTATCCTGTCCGTGCCTGCTGATTCTCTCGGAGTTGTAATAGATTTCCAGAGTTCATTTTATGTTATGGGAGAGTCCAATTTGTCTCAGTTAATTGCTTCCCCTCCAGAGCCTCCAAAATTTTAACCTCTGGGTATTATCTTGCTATAGGGAGTTCATCTGTGGGACTGCTTCGCCATCCAGTTGCTCCACCATACTGCCAATTTAAATAAATACATTCCCATAAATGTAGAACAGATATGAATTCACCTCATCAATGTGACTCCATCCCAGCCCTCCATCCATCTTACTAGAAGATAATCCTGAGCTAAGGGTTCACAAATTAGGGTAATAGCCATGATCTCAGATATAACAGCAGTGAGGCTCCTTCTGGGTTCAGCTAAATGTGGGAAGGGGAAACAGCTGGAAGAGGAGCCCCATTTCCCTCATCTTTCAGTGTTTTTACAGGGGGCCAAGAAAGAGGGTCCCTTAAAATATGGTGCTCGGATATAGCTATTCCAGGACTATAGTGCCGAGTTGGATAAGCGGAGACAACCATTCAGAGAAGCAAAAAAGTGACTACACTCCCACAAATATACAAATATCAATGCTCTATCCAGAAAGTTTGGTGGAAGGGGGATGACGCTAAAGAACAGAATTTTTACAGTTACACTTTCTGGATGACCACCATTCACCAACACAGACCAGCCACGCTCATCGACTATTCATGAGAATATGCCACAAGGGAAAGGGCAAAAGAAACCAACAGGAACCAGACACTAGACGACCTGTTGCAAAGCAAGGAAGGGAAATGACTGCAGCCCTAAAGTAGTTCCTGGGGCATCTGACGTCATCACGGAACCTTTGGGGGGGGGGGGGGGGTGCACACTGCCAGCATGCGTCAAAGAGTCCTAGCACGCACCTAGAGGGAGGAGCCAAGAAGCCATGGGCAGCACCAAAACAGCAACAGTAGCAGGAGGTGGCCCAGAGGGACACTGCGAAACCCAACCCTAGTGTGCAACGGGAGTCTGTGTGTAGCAGCGTAGGCAGGTCTGGTGGGGTCATGACAGTACCCCCCCTCCCAAAGACCCCCCCCCCCCCTTTTGGTTTGGGTTTCAAAAGGAACATACGATGGAACCTCTGGACTAGCTCAGGAGCGTGGATATAGTTTGCAGATTCCCAAGAGCTCTGTTTGCGCTTAAACCCCTCCAGGCAATAAGATATTGAAGCTTACCCCGTAAACATTTGATTATGAAGTTCGGGACATTCTCAACTCCAGTCTGGGTCCACTGTCACAGTGGAAGGTACAGGTGGTCTCTTTCTTCTCCCGTTCAGGACCAGTGCCTTGAGGAGTGAGACATGGAATGTATTGTGAATCCATAAGATGGAAGGTAATCTTAGTTGGTAAGACACAGCCCTCACCCAGCGAATAACTGGATATGGTCCAATGAACCGTGGGACAAACTTGGCACAGGGTCTTGAGACAAAGATTCTGGGTAGAAAACCAGACCAAATCCCCAGGATGAAAATAGAGGTGCGGGACGTCTCTTATTTGTCTGTACCTCGCAGCTGCCTGAAAGAGTTTGTGTTGCCTCCCACTGCTGGACAAGAGTCTGAGCTGTAGCAGTGACAGCTGGAACAGGGGTTGTATGTGGTACTGGCAAGGGAAGCAGAGGGTGTCATCCAAAGACTATCAGAAAAGGAGAGGATCCAGAGGCCTTGCTTACATGATTATTTTAACTGAACTCGGCCCAGGGCAGTAGTTAACATAACTGTTGCCATACTGGGACAGACCAAAGGTCCATCAAGCCCAGCATCCCATTTCCAACAGTAGCCAATTCAGGTTACAAGTACCTGGCAAGATTCCAAAATAGTACATTTTATGCTGCTTATTCTAGAAATAAGCAGTGGATTTTATTTGTTACATTTGTATCCCGTATTTTCCCACCTATTTTCCTTCATGAGGTACTTTGCCAAACACCTTCTGAAAATCCAGATACATAATGAGGCATATTTTCAAAGCACTTAGCCTTCCAAAGTTCCACAGAAACCTATGGAACTTTGGAAGGCTAAGTGTTTTGAAAATGAGCCCCAATATCAACCGGCTCACCTTTATCCACGTTTGTTCACCCTTTCAAAGAAATGTAAGATTGGCGAGGCAAGATTTCACTAAATTCATGTTGGCTTTGTCTCATTAATCCATGCTTTTGAATGTGCTCTTTAATTTTGCCCTTTATAATAGTCTCTACCATTTTGCCCAGCACCGACGTAAGACTCACCAGTCTAATTTCCCGGATCTCCTCTGGAATCTTTTTTAAAAATCAGCGTTACATTGGCCACCCTCCAATCTTCCGGTACCATGCTAGATTTTAAGGATAAATTACATATTACTAACAATAGCTCCGCAAGTTTGTTTTTCAGTTCTATCAGTACTCTGAGATGAATACCATCCGGTCCAGATTTGCTACTCTTCAACTTGTAGAACTGCCTCATTACATCCTCCAGGCTTCGAATACCAATGCTGGTACCAGTATCTCTCCCAAATCTTCCTTGGTGAAGACCGAAGCAAAGAATTCATTTAATCTCTCTGCTATGGCTTTGTCTTCCCTGATCACCTCTTTTACCCATTGGTCATCTAGTGGTCCAACCGATTTTTTTGCCGGCTTCATTTTAATATACCTAAAAAAAATTTTACTATGTGTTTTTGCCTCCAACGCAATTTTTGTTTCAAAGTCCCTCTTTACATTTGACTTGACATTCCTTATGATGTTTCTTATTATTTTCAGTCAGTTCCTTCTTCCATTTTCTGAAGGATTTTCTTTTAGCTCTTCACCTTACTTAACCATGCCGGCTGTCATTTGGTCTTCCATCCTCCTTTTTTTCCATTCGCAGAATATATCTGGCCTGGGCTTCTAGGATGGTGTTTTTGAACAGCATCCACGCTTGATGTAAAATTTTGACCCTCGAAGCCACTCCGCTAATTTTGTTTTTCACCGTTCTTCTCATTTTATCATAGTCTCCTTTTTTTAAAAGTTAAACACTTAACGTTTTAGATTTCCTTTGTATACTTACTTGAAAACTAATATCAAATTTGATCATATTATGATCACTGTTATAAAGCAGTTCCATTACCTCCTGCACCAGATCATGCAATTCACTAAGGACTAGGTCTAGAATTTTTCCTTCTCTCGTCGGCTCCATAAAGCAGTCCTTGATCTCATCAAGGAATTTTACCTCCCTAGCGTGCTCCGATGTTACATTTACCCAGTCAATATCGGGGTAATTGAAATCACCCATTATTATCGTGTTGCCCAGTTTGTTTGCATCCCTAATTTCCTTTAACATTTCTACATCTGTCTGTTCAGCCTGGCCAGGTGGACGGTAGTACACTCCTATCACTATCCTTTTCCCCTTTACACAAGGAATTTAAATCCATAGGGATTCCAAGACGTGTTTTGTTTCCTGCCAAATTTTCAATCTATTTGATTCAAGGCTCTGGTTAATATACAATGCTACCCCTCCACCAATTCGATCCACCCTATCACTACAATATAATTTGTACCCTGGTATGACAGTGTCCCAGTTATCCTCTTCCACCAGGTCTCAGAGATGTCTATTATATCTAATTTTTCATTTAGTGCAATATACTCTCCCATCTTATTTCTTAGACTTCTGTTATTCGCATATAGACATTTCAAACTATGTTTGTTGTTCCTATTTACATCATGCTCAGTACTTGACAGTATTAATTTGCAATCTGTCTGATTTTTACTTTTATTTAAGGACACCTGATCTACTACGGTTTCTTTTGTAGCCTTACTATCGAGATACCCTATCTTGTCCATCTATATATCTCAACTGCACTTGCCCTTTAAATTTGATTTTTCATATCCAGGTCATAACGCTTAAGCATTTGCATGTGCGTTCGGGAAGCGTTTTTTTTCTCTGGCTGTCAAGTGCCTTGAACACCGACACCTGACGCACACCGAAACACAGTCTGTGTCAGGTTGAATTATTAAAGGCATTTTGATTGACCCATTCATGAAGGTCCTTGTGTGCTTTTTTAAATTTTTTTAACTGTCCTTGTCGGTGTATCCTTGGACCCTCTCTTCTACCTCACTGTATCTTAGTGACATTATGAACATCATATCTATGTTATTTGAATGCTCTGTGTGCCTATTAGGGATTTTATTTATTGGGATTTATTAACCATCTTTATGAAGACATTCACCGAAGGCAGTATACAGCTACAGTTTGGCGCAGAACTTATAATTTTGTAAAGCAGTATAACAATTGTGAAAAGATCAAACATAAGTATAAATAAAATCAATGTGGTAAACTTGAAGATGGCACAATCCTAGAAAAAGGGATAATACAATATCAAATATACATATTTTAAATAGAATAATCATAATATATGATGTCTCATTTGTAATCTGACATTTTAATAGGCAGCATGTAAAGCACATTTATATGAAAAGATATACCCATGTCAGCACAGTACAAATGAAACACTTTGTTTTACTCTAAACAAAGTTACAAAAGATCCTGTAAACACAAACTCAGACTTGAAATTTCAACAAGGAAATCTGCATACCATTTTGTGACATTTATATAACATTCCATGATTTGGGAAATTTTTATGAGCCTATGGTGTCTCTCTAAACATGCTATGATAAAATTACTGCTGCCCTTACTAGTCAAATTTACCTTTCATTGCACAGTTCTTTACCGTTCAGTTCATAAACTGCATCATCCGCATCTCGGTGATCTTCAAACTCCTAAGAGACAAAAAAAAGCTTTGACTTGTTTTTCTTTTGTTTTTACAATCACATGTCAAGAGTACTCTGCTCTTCCAAACCATCTAACCAAGCTTGGTGAGACGATCATACTATCCATTTATGAAAGTATTAAAAAATGGCCAAAGGCAAAAACAGTTAACGTAATAAAAATCAATTTTAGCACTATGTCAAAAGTTAGGAAGAGCATTCTGAGGATAGCTGCTTTTCTTTTCATTGCCTGGATACACTTGTAAGTCCCCCCTCCCCCCCCCCACACACAAAAAAGAAAACCCAAAAAGCATCCTATATAATAAAACTCACCCTCAACGTTCTGAGGACACTGATGTCACTGTCAGGTCCTCCGGGCACTTCCATCCGGTTCGAAGCCTTCGTGGTGGTGAAGCCACCAAAAACACTGTGTTGGGGCCCCGCCCTCGCGTCAAACGTTATGACGTTGAGGGCGAAGCAATGGCGTCAGTGGCTTCACAACCAACGAAACAGCAGATTGAAGGTGGCGTGCAGAGGACCGCAACAATGACGGACAGTGCCTTCAGAACGCCGAAGGGGTGAGTGGGGGGGGGGGGGAGGTTCGGAAGGAAACCGTGCTAGCGCCCGTTTCATTTCCGCAAGAAACGGGCATGTTTTACTACTAAGAAATAAATCTGGGATTCACAAAACAATGCCAAAATAGTCAGTGAGACTGCCCATGTTGGTATTATAAAGTATTTGCTTTCTTTTTCTGCTGGTTTAAGAGAATTGTTTTCACACCTTTTAACAGGTGTTCTCCCTAGACAGAATGATAAATCAGGCATACAATAGAATAATACAGTAAGGCTTACAAGAACAATTTCTGGGTTCTGGTACCGGTCTGCATAGTGTGATCAGATACAATTTTACTTTTCTGGCTTGGATGCAGGACAGAATATCTTTAGCTGTTATTTCCTCTGCTCATTCTGTTGTGGGAAGTTTATATTCCCTGACATTTTGGGTATGGGCACGATAATCTTTATGAAAGTAGTACAGAAATTCTGTGCTGTGTGGAAAAATTATGTTCTTATCTGATAATTTTCTTTCCTTTATTCATACCAGACCAATCCAGGATAATGGGTTGTGTCCATCTACCAGCAGAAGACAAAGTAGCTATAAATAACTTGCTCCTTAAAAGTATCGTGCAGCCTTGAATGTTCAGTATTTCGAATAGACAAGCAATGGTACTTTGAAGTGCTACAAGAAAACACAGCAAAATAAAGACAGAGGCTGCCCAAGCACAGGTGCCGGACATTCAGCAGCAGAGGCCAAGTATACCACCCAAAGAGGGACGTAGTGAGGGGATTCGCCTCGTGGCGTCCCTGAAGCACAGAAAGAGATGGATGATCAACTGGAAACATGACCCTTATGGAGCTGGCCCAGCAAAGAGGCATGAGGAAAGAAGATAGAGACAGGCAGACATGCCTCAAAAATGGTCCACGTCAGAAACCGGAAACAAGCCAATCCACACAGGTGTGAACGTGAAACCTAGAAGAGGCCAAAACCAAAAGAAACTATAAAAACGGAAGGTGTATGGACTGGGCTGATTAAGAAAATTATCAGGTAAAACCAATTTTTCCTTCCTTGTCATCTATACTAGCCCTGCCCAGACTAATGGGATGTAGCAACACAGTCCGTTATTAGGGCGGGTGACACCCCAGAAGAGAAGAACCAAGATGGCTAAAGACAATGATCTAAACACCATCACAAGAAGGAAAAATAAGAGGATGAACAACTGCAGGGGAACAAAGGCCACGAAGAATCCCTGGCAGAAGACCAAGGAAAGATAAGACCCCCAACCAAAGGTACAGCACATCCTACCTGGAGGGAACAGGCTCAGCAAGACCTGTTCAGAGTGCCCTGATCATCGGAATAGCTGAAGCCCCTCTGCCCACAGAGAGGCTGAGAAAAAGAAATACCAGGGCCTAAACCCAGAAGAGATCCAGTGGCTGTTCTTAGAGAACCCCAGAATACAGTGAAACATACCAGTAAGAGTCTACAAAACCAGAGGACATTGCATCCCCAACCACAATTGTGACAATCCCGGCAGAGGGAATAAGTCACACTCCCTCGCCAAAAGAGAACCCCACCCTACTATACCAAGAGGGGGGAAAATACTCAGAGGACCAGGAGAGATGGACCTCGAGGAAGAATGTAACTGTGGAGTACAAGGTCTAAAGTGGTGAATAAACACCCCAGGTACTGATTCATGGTCAATCCCAACTGAGAGGGAGCTGTAGGAGAGAAGCAGAAATAGCTCAGAATACCTTATATAAAAGGAGAGAACTGAGTAAGATATCGAGACAGGACCCCAACATGGGAAACTCCACATGGGGCAAAAGAAGTGGCTGCCTCCTACAGACCAGGAATCGGTCCTAGGGCCAGATGAGTTCAACTGGGAGAAGCAGAAATAGACAAGGCACTCCACTTCTACCATGCAGTTTGGACTTACCCTGGGATACAGTGCTTTTGGAATAGAATCCGGAGGTTTATGGAATTTGATTTTGGGGAAAAGATATTAGGAACTCCATTGCAATTTTTACTAGATCTGTCAGGTGCTTTTCGAGGTAGAAGAAAGGATGGGGCTATGCTGCTGAAGTTGTGTCTGATAGCATGTAAATGTATATTACAATTCTGGACTTCTCCTGATCCTCCAGCCTACTGGCACTGGAGGAATCAGGTTCATCTGATGACAACCTGTGAGGCCGGAGAAGCTAAAAGCTCACCCAAACAAGAGGAGATTTTTGGCGATATGAGATTCATATTTACAAATATTAAATCCCAGGGGTCGTAGTTTGCTCTTAAGGTAAAATTATGTATCATACCTGATAATTTTCTTTCCATTAATCATAGCTGATCAATCCATAGACTGGTGGGTTGTGTCCATCTACCAGCAGGTGGAGATAGAGAGCAATCCTTTTGCCTCCCTATATGTGGTCATGTGCTGCCGGAAACTCCTCAGTATGTCGATATCAAAGCTCCATCCGCAGGACTCAGCACTTAGAGAATTACACCCACAAAGGGACACACTGCCCAGCTCACCACCGCCGAAACGGGGGAGGGGAATTAACCCAGCTCATCCCCACACTAGTGGGGGAGGGGAATCCGTCCAGCTCATCCCCGCGGAGCGGGGGAGGGACACCACCCCGCCGATGCGGGGGGATCTGGCTTATCCTGCAACCGCAACCGCGGGAGGAGCTGACTGACCCTAACACCGCCGAAGCGGGAGGGGTACAAAGCTGCCCTACAGCCGCACGAAGCGGGAGGGAGCGCCGGCAGAATTTATGTCTCAATCCAGCCCCGTAAAACGGAGGGGAGAGGAATGCAGCAGCTCACTGTAACACAAACTCGTCTCAACTCTTGAAGAATCCAATTGAAAAAACTTGAACACGAAGTCCTCCTGAACAGGAACTGAAGACTAAACTTGAATCTGAAATGCAACCAGAATATAAACAGTACAGATATCTGGGAGGGGCTATGGATTGATCAGCTATGATTAATGGAAAGAAAATTATCAGGTATGATACATAATTTTACCTTCCATATCATGCTGATCAATCCATAGACTGGTGGGATGTACCGAAGCAGTACTCACCCAGGGCGGGACATTGAAATCCCTGACCGCAACACTGAAGCTCCAAACCGGGCCTCCGCCCGAGCAGCCACAGTCAAACGGTAATGCCTGGAGAAGGTATGGGCCGATGCCCAAGTTGCCGCCTTGCAAATCTCTTCCAAGGAGACGGACCCGGCCTCTGCCATCGAGGCCGCCTGAGCTCTAGTGGAGTGAGCCTTCAGCTGGATAGGCGGCACCTTCCCCGCGGCCACATAAGCCGCTGCAATGGCTTCCTTGACCCATCTTGCCACTGTAGGCTTAGCAGCCTGCAGACCCTTACGAGGACCTGCAAACAGGACAAACAGATGATCCGATTTCCGGAAATCATTGGTCACTTCAAAGTATCTGATGATGACTCGTCTCACATCCAGATACGAGAGCAGAGCATTCCTCTGGGTAGTCCTCCCTACGAAAGGAAGGAGACAGAGCTGCTGATTCACATGGAAGCGAGAAACAATCTTGGGCAGGAAGGAAGGCACTGTGCGAATAGTCACTCCTGCCTCAGTGAACTGCAGAAAAGGCTCTCGACATGAGAGTGCCTGGAGCTCGGAAACTCTTCTGGCTGAAGTGATAGCCACCAAAAAGACTGCTTTCAACGTCAGGTCTTTCAGAGATGCCCTCAACAAGGGTTCAAAAGGCGGCTTCTGCAAGGCTCTTAGCACCAGGTTGAGATTCCACGCAAGCACCACTGAGTGCAGAGGAGGGCGCAGGTGATTAACTCCCTTGAGAAAACGTACCACATCTGGCTGCGAAGCCAGGGAAGCACCCTTCAGGCGGCCCCTGAAGCAAGCCAGAGCCGCTACCTGGACTTTAAGGGAACTGAGCGACAGGCCTTTCTCTAGACCTTCTTGCAGGAATGCCAGCACTGAAGAAATTGGAGCAGTGAAGGGAGAAAGAGAGCCTGCTTCACACCACGCTGCAAAGGTACGCCAAACCCTGGCGTAAGCAGTAGAAGTAGAGTGCTTCCTCGCTCTCAGCATAGTGGCGATGACCTTGTCTGAGAAGCCCTTCTTCCTCAGACGCTGCCGCTCAATAGCCAGGCCGTAAGACCAAAGAGGGAGGGATCCTCCATCACCACGGGATCCTGATGCAACAGGCCCTGCTCCACTGGCAGCCGCAGAGGGTAGTCCACTGAGAGCCTGATCAAGTCCGCATACCAGGGACGTCTGGGCCAGTCCGGACCCACCAGGATTATCCGGCCCGGATGCTTTGCCACCCGATCTAGTACCCTGCCCAACATGGGCCAGGGCGGGAACACATAGAGAAGCTCTTGTGTCGGCCACTGTTGGAGAAGAGCATCTACTCCCAGAGATCGAGGGTCCCGTCCTCTGCTGAAAAAGCGCAATTGGCCGATGACGCCATCAGATCTAGGCTCGGCTGGCCCCAGCGCTTCGTGATGTCCAAGAACGCCTGAGCCGATAACTGCCGCTCTCCGGGATCCAAGGTATGGCGACTGAGAAAGTCCGCCTTGACATTCATGACTCCGGCAATGTGGGCAGCTGACAGCTGTTCCAGGTTCGCTTCCGCCCACTGGCATAGATTCATGGCTTCCTTGGCTAGAGGGGCGCTCTTGGTACCTCCCTGGCGGTTGACATAGGCCACAGCCGTGGCATTGTCCGACAGGACCCGTACTGGCTTCAACGCCAGTACCGGGAGGAACTCCAAAAGCGCCAACCGAATGGCTCTGAGTTCCAGGAGGTTGATAGACCACTTTGCCTCTGCAGGAGACCAGAGCCCCTGCGCTGTCCTTCCCAAGCAGTGGGCTCCCCAGCCCGTCAAAGAGGCATCCGTCGTGACGACAATCCACTCCGGGGTCACAAGAGGCATCACTGCAGACAACTTGTCTGTCTTCAGCCACCAGCTCAGCGCCTTGCGCACTGCTGGGTCCAAGGGAAGGCGCACAGCATAATCCTCCAACACCGGAGTCCAGCGCTGCAGCAGAGAGTGTTGTAGTGGTCTCATATGAGCCCTGGCCCAGGGCACTACTTCCATCGTGGCCGTCATAGAGCCCAACAGCTGCACATAGTCCCAAGCCCGAAGCGGAGAGGCTACTAGGAACTGGTCCACCTGAGCCTGAAGTTTGACAATCCAATTGTCCGGCAGGAACACTCTGCCCACTTGGGTGTCGAATCGAACTCCCAGATACTCCAGGGACTGAGTCGGGCGCAGCTGGCTTTTCTCCCAGTTGATGATCCACCCCAGGGAGCTCAAAAGAGCAATCACCCGGTCCACAGCTTTGCCGCACTCTGCATAAGAGGGGGCTCGGATCAACCAGTCGTCCAGATAAGGATGGACTTGTACTCCTTCCTTTCGCAGGAAGGCCGCGATGACCACCATTACTTTGGAGAAGGTCCGCAGAGCAGTAGCCAACCCGAACGGGAGGGCTCTGAACTGGAAGTGTCGGCCCAGGACTGCAAAACGCAGAAAGCGTTGATGAGGAGGCCAGATGGGAATATGCAAGTACGCTTCCTTGATGTCCAAGGATGCCAGGAACTCCCCTGCCTTCACTGCCGCTATAACAGAGCGGAGAGTCTCCATGCGAAAGTGCCGAACTTTCAAGGCCCGATTGACCCCTTTGAGGTCGAGGATAGGCCGTACAGAACCTCCTTTCTTTGGTACCACAAAGTAAATGGAGTAACGTCCCTTGCCAAGCTGATTTTCTGGCACCGGAACGACCGCACCCAGGCGGATCAGATTGTCCAAGGTCTGCTGCACTGCCACAGCTTTGACCGGAGACTTGCAGGGAGAGAGTACAAACCCGTCTCTTAAGGGTCGGCAGAACTCTAGCTTGTAGCCATCTCTGATGACTTCCAGCACCCAAGTGTCTGAAGTTACCCTGGTCCACTCGCCCAGAAACGAGGACAGGCGTCCTCCAATCTGCACTGGGCCATGGACCAGGACCCCGTCATTGGGTACGAGACCCTGAGGGAGGACCGGAGGGTGCACCTCCGGGACGGCGGTCTCTGCGAAAGGAATGCTGCTTGGGGGAGAAATTCCTCTTGAAGGAAGAGGGGGCAGAGGAGCCCGACTTGCCCGGGCGGTACCGACGGGCTTCCTGAAACCGTCCTCTGGAGATACCGGGGCGAGCACTGGACCGAGCCCTGACCTCTGGTAACCTCTTGCCCTTAGACGTGCCGAGATCGGTCACAATTTTGTCCAGCTCGACCCCAAAGAGCAGCTTGCCTTTAAAAGGCAACTTAGCCAGGCGGGACTTAGAGGCGTGGTCAGCAGACCAATGTTTCAGCCAAAGCCACCGCCGCGCAGAGACTGTCTGAGCCATACCTTTAGCCGAGGCTCTCAAGACATCATACAGTAAGTCTGCCAAATAAGCCAAGCCCGATTCCAGGGCCGGCCAATCAGCCCTCAAGGAAGGATCCGAGGGGGAAGCCCGCTGCACAATCATCAGGCACGCCCTGGCCACGTAGGAGCCGCAAACTGAGGCCTGCAAACTTAAGGCAGCCGCCTCGAAGGACGACCTTAAGGCCGCCTCCAATCTTCTGTCTTGGGCGTCCTTTAGTGCCATGCCACCTTCCACCGGCAACGCCGTTTTCTTAGTCACCGCAGTGATTAAAGAATCCACGGTAGGCCAAAGAAAGGCCTCCCGTTCACTTTCAGGCAAAGAATAGAGGCGGGACATAGCCCTAGCCACTTTGAGGCTCGCTTCCGGGACATCCCATTGAGCCAACATTAAGGTGCGCATGGCATCATGCACGTGGAAGGTTCTAGGCGGGCGCTTCGTCCCCAGCATAATGGCGGAGCCAACAGGGGCTGAGGGAGAGACGTCCTCTGGAGAGGAAATCTTCAAAATGCTCATGGCCTGCACTAACAGGTTGGGCAAATCCTCTGAGCGAAAGATCCGCGCTGCAGAGGGGTCATCCGCTCCATCCGAGCGGGAATCCGTCTCCTCCAAGGAATCCCCAAAGGACCGCTGGGAGAACTCAGATACGCTGCCCTCATCTACATCAGAGGAAACAGAGTCCTCTAAGGCCTGGGAATCCACCCGAGGGCGTTTACTTCCGGGGGCCTCAACCCCTTTATCGGACAAGGGAGAAGGGGCAGCGTTTTGCATAAGGAAGGCCTGATGCAGCAGCAAAATAAACTCGGGGGAGAAACCCCCCAGACTGTGCACTTCAGCAGCCTGGGCCACAGCCCTAGACGCACCCTCAACAGGCGCTCGCAAGAGCGGGGGAGAAACATGCTGCGCATCCAAGATGGCGTCCGGCGCGACACTCCGCGAAGGAGCCGCGCGGGAAGAACGGCGCTTAACTTTAGCCGCTTTTTTGCCGTCGCCCAAATCAAGGGCGGCCATGGCATTAACGTCTCCCAGCTCAAGGGCGGCACAAGAAGAAGCCGTCCGAGCAGAGTGGCCAGCCAAGATGGCGGAGGCGAGAAGCGGGGGATGGGCGTTTATGGCGGGGGAAAAACGCCGCACCGGAGGAAGACCCGGGACACTGACCGGCCTCCGAACTGACACCCAACAAGGGCGAATCAGACTTTAAGACCCCCGCATCCCCGCTAAAAGCGCACACGCGGTCCGGGGAGCGATTCTTCGCGCCCTCACCCTCCGACGCCATGGGCCACGTGGAGATCGATCGGGGAACCCCCTGCCCGCTATAAAAAGGTAAAAATTACCTGCTTCTCGCTCCGAGCTGTAACGACCTGGTGTCCCAGTGAGTAGCTGCAATAAACGTTTAAATAAACGTCGAAATAAACGCCTTTAAGGACGCCCAAAATTTTTTTTTTTTTTAACGGAGCCAGCGGGAGGGGGGAGAAAAGGAGGGACCTGACGCCACCAGGTTTGCACTTGCTCAAGAAGAGCCCTCAACCCCAGGTACTCAACAAAACCTAAAAATTAGGCTTGGAGACCTAGCCAGAGCTGCTCCTGTGTGTGACCACCACCTGCTGAGATAGAGAACATACTGAGGAGTTTCCGGCAGCACATGACCACATATAGGGAGGCAAAAGGATTGTCTCTATCTCCACCTGCTGGTAGATGGACACAACCCACCAGTCTATGGATTGATCAGCATGATGATATGGAAACACTACTTAAAGCAAGCTTCAGTGACTCATATAGAACTTTGTGCCTACTTAGAAGGTGGGAGGGTTGGAGGTGGGGGGTCATCTATTTGTGTATGCTGCACCTCGGGAGGGTCACAAGAACTAGGACCCTGCGAAGCAAATGTGTTATTCACAATAGGGAAGGACAGTCCAATTTTGTACGGTTGTCTGCTAACTTGGGGGAGGGGGGATGAGAAATGTTTCAGTACTTGGATAGGGGGATGGGTGTGGGGTAGGGAGAGAGAAAATGTTAAAACTTTGATGGTGTATTTATTATCTTCCCATTACACAGGTTGTTTTGTTTTTCACTGGTTGTATACTGAGATTGCTGATTGTTGAAATATTAAGCGGAAAGTTCTTGGAAACAGTCTCCAACGTCCTGCAAGAATGGAGTTCCCATCCAAGGGTTCTGTCAAGGTCATTACCGAAAAGACGACCACAAGAGAATCCCCTTGCTGACTGGGAGAGATGTCCTCCAATTAACCTGCCATGGCAAGCCTTCAAAAAATTCTTCATCCAGACCCATGTTCCCTGGAAAGGATGGAAGCAAGAACAGGCTTTGATCTGGGTCTAAATCTTTGCAATACCACTTAGGCCTCTTGGAGCTGCGAGCCAAGGTCCCTGCGACTTTTTAACTTGGTCCCTCTGTGGTCAGGGTGGTGGCCCCCAAATTGTGGTGCAGCCCCCCCCCCCCCCCGCACCAGGGACCCCTTTCATGGACTCCCCCCTTTACATTGCCACCTGAATCAGATAGGCAGAGTCACCATCAACCTCAATAAAATCTCCATCCAAGCTGTGCTGCATTTTGGTGGATCAGAATCAAGATGTCTGCTGCCACAACAGCTGCAGCTGACATGATCGGGTTGGGAAGGGACTCAGTAGTACCAAGATCCCTCCCTCCAGAAGCTTCCCGATTCCCATCAGGATCAAAATCTCTGCCCTTTTGTAGACAGCAAATAGGAGTTGGCAGCACTGCTCAGCTGCTGGCTCCTGTAGGCCCTGCATAATCACCCACTGGGCATTCTGACTGCTATAGGCATCACACACTGCACTCCTCTTTCAGATTCAGACCCCAATTCTCATCTTGCAAGGGGATTTTGAGCCTGCCTGCTACCTCTGTTCTGGCCACAGGTCTGTTGCTCCCTACTGTCCTCTTTCCTTTTTTTAATTTCCCTAAAAGCCAAAGGAATACATCTAGACAGTCAATCTTGAAAAAAAAAAACAAGAATAGCACTCATTTCCCTGCACAAAAACTACTATGAGCAGTGAAGAGCCTATCAAGACAGCTCTAGTAGAACCTGTCTCTGTTCAGTACCCAACCCATGTGAGTCTCACGTGAACTGTTAAAAAAAAAAGAAAAGAAAAAAAAAAAGACACTCTTCAAGCCATCACTGTCTCATCATCTAATTAGCTTTAAGACCTGGCAGTCCTCTCCAAATCAAAACTGGAACCATGTTAGCATGCGACACCATAAGCCTACCCCCATCTCTCCTTTCCAAACAATCAATTGGGTTATTGCAGTGACCACCCTGAACTGGTCATGTACCCTGGCTCATTTACGTAAATAACAAAGGGTCCCCAACTCTGGGCTGCACACTACTGCTTTAACAGCATCTACAGCTGACTTTGTGAATGAGTCCTGAACTCTCCATCTGCTTGCCCTAACTGAAACTTGGCTTTACCCTGAAGACTCTGCTTCAGTCGCAGCCCTATGCCATGGAGGTTATCTTTTCTCCCATACTCCTCGCCTGGTTGGCCGTGGAGGTGGTGTCAGGCTACTACTTTCACCCTCTTGTAGATTTCAACCTCTTCTTCTACCTCAGTCTCACTGTTTTTCTTCCTGCGAAGTCCACTCCATCCATCCATTTGCTCCTCTGCCTCTCTGAGTAGCAGTCATTTAATCGACCACCTGATAAGTCCCTTTCTTCCTTTCTCACTGACTTTGATGCTTGGCTTTCCTTCTTTCTTGAACCTTCATCTCCTTTCCTCATTCTTGGGGATTTTAACATTCATGCTAATGATCCCTGACTCTTATGCTTTGCAGTTTCTTGCTTTAACATCCTCTTTCAATCTTCAACTGTGCTCCACTGCCCCCACTCACCAGAACGGCCACTGTCTTGATCTTATCCTCTCCTCTAACTGCTCACTCTCTAGTTTCTGTGCCTCAACTCTTCCCCTCTCTGACCATCATCTAATAACTTTCACACTTAAACACCCTCCTCCCCAGTCCCGTCCAATCTTAACCAATACATTTAGGAATCTTCAGGCTATTAACCCTTCTACTCTGTCCTCCAATGTTTCTAATCTCTTCTCTACTATTATGTTATCCAAGTCTGTCAATGAGGCTGTCTCCTCCTATACTACTATTCTCTCCTCGGCTCTGGATACTCTTGCTCCTCCCATTCCCCGTTCTGTAAAACGTACCAAACCCCAGCCTTGGCTGACCTCTAGAATCCGCTACCTACGTTCCTGTGCCTGCTCTGCAGAACGCCTTTGGCTGAAATCCCATGCACATGCTGACTTCACACAATTCAAATTCTTGCTGACCTCCTTCCAGTCTGCTCTTTTACTTGCCAAACAGGACTATTACATCCAGTTGACAAATTCTCTTGGTTCAAACCTTCGACGTTTCTATGCCACACTGAACTGTCTCCTCAAAGTGCCTTCACCTCCAACCCCACCTTCACTTTCCCCAAAGACTACGGCTGAGTTCTTTAATGATAAGGTTCACAAGATTAAACTTGAATTCTCAACCAGGTCACCTCCACCTCTCCTTCCCTTAGTCCATTCTCTCAACCCTCCAACACCTGCCTCCTTTTCTGAATTTACTGAAGAGGAAACTACACATCTTATTTCCTCCTCAAAACTAACTACCTGTTCCTCTGATCCTATTCCCACCCATCTACTTAACACTCTCTCCTACTGTCATCCCTTTTATCTGTCATATCTTCAATCTTTCACTGTCCACTGCGACTGTTCCTGATGCCGTAGTCACACCACTCCTTAAAAAAACCTTCATTGGACCCTACCTGTCCTTCCAACTATCGCCCCATCTCCTCCTCCCTTTCCTATCCAAGATACTTGAATGTGCTGTTCACTGCCATTGCCTTGACTTTCTTTCATCTCAAGCTATTCTTGATCCACTTCAATCTGGCTTTTGCCCCCTTCATTCAACTGAAACAGCACTTGCTAAAGTCTCCAATGATCTGTTCCTGGCCAGATCCAAAGGTCTCTATTCTATCCTCATCCTTCTCGATCTGCTGCTTTTGACACTGTTGATCACAGCCTACTTATTCCTTGATACTCTGTTCTCACTTAGATTTCAGGGCTCTGTTCTTTCCTGGTTTTCTTCTTATCTCTCCCAGCATACCTTTAGTGTATACTCTAGTGGATCCTCCTATCCCACTGTCAGTTGGTGTACCTCAGGGATCTGTCCTGGGACCCCTTCTTTTCTCCATCTATACTTCTACCCTTGGCACTCTGATCTCATCCCATGGTTTTCAGTATCATCTTTACGCTGATGACTCCCAGATCTACCTCTCCACACCAGAAATCTCAGCCGAAATCCAGGCCAAAGTATCAGCCTGCCTGTCTTGACATTGCTGCCTGGATGTCTCAGCGCCATCTGAAACTAAACATGACCAAGACTAAGCTTCTTATCTTTTCCCCTAAATCAACTTCTCCTCCTCCCCCATTCTCTATTTCTGTGGATAACAATCTCATCCTTCCTGTCTCATCAGCTCGTAACCTTGGGGTCATCTTTGACTCCCCCCTCTCCTCCTCTGCACATATTCAGCAGACTGCTAAAACCTGTTGTTTCTCTCTCTATAATATCACCAAAATTCACCCTTTCCTTCCTGAGCACACTACCAGAACCCTCATCCACACTCTTATCACCTCCCGCTTAGTCTATTGCAACTTGCTTCTCACAGGTCTCCCACTTAGCCATCTCTCTCCTCTTCAATCTGTTCAAAATTCTGCTGCACGACTAATATTCCACCAGTGTTGTTATGCTCATATTAGCCCTCTCCTCAAATCGACCTATAAGTGCATTCACTCTGCAGCTCCTCAGTACCTCTCCACTCTCCCTACATTCCTCCCCGGGAACTCAGTTCACTGGGTAAATCTCTCTTATCTGCACCCTTCTCCTCCACTGCTAACTCCAGACTCGGTTCCTTTTATCTTGATGCACCATATGCCTGGAATAGACTTCCTGAGCCGGAACGTCAAGCTCCATCTCTGGCCATTTTCAAATCTAAGCTAAAAGCCCACCTTTTTGATGCTGCTATTAACCCATAACCCTTATTCACTTGTTCAGAACCCTTACTTTAACATCCTCACTTTAATATTCCCTTATATTTTGTTTGTCCTGTTTGTCTGTCCTAATTAGATTGTAAGCTCTGTCGAGCAGGGACTGCCTCTTCATGTTCAAGTGTACAGCGCTGCATACGTCTAGTAGTGCTTTAGAAATGATAAGTAGTAAGTAGTAGTAGTATGTCTACGCTCACCTAAGTAGCATAGTCTAAACTATGTTTTGTTTGTTTAATCCAGGCATCCTGGAGGGTTGCAACCCAGTCAGGTTTTCAGGATTTCACCAATGAATATGCATGAGATCTCATGCATATTGAGGAAATCCTAAAAATCTGACTGGATTGCAGCCCTCAAGAACCAGATTGATCTATAGCAATAAGGATTTCTTAAGGTAAAATTATGTCTTACCTGATAATTTTCTTTCCTTTAACACAGCAGATGAATCCAGGAACTAGTGGGTTAAGTCCGCCTACCAGCAGGTGGAGATAGAGATAAACTAAAGGCAGTGATGCCAGACGGCCAGCTCCTTCCTCAGTTAGTATGTCATTCGTAAGCATTTGCCAAGGCCAAAAACATGAAACCAATAACAACCAGAAACCATCCTCACTATGAAAAACAGAGAACCAACTAAGAACTTCAAAATAACTGCAACTTGATCTAAAAATCAGAACCCTTTCTGTGTTCACATTATCTGTCTGAACTCTGCAAAAGAGAACCCGGAAGGAAAAAATAGCCACACTGCGTGGAAAATGAAAAAACCGTTGGCTGAACTAGAGAGGGATCCTGGATTCAGCTGCTGCGTTAAAGGAAAGAAAATTATCAGGCAAGACATAATTTTACCTTCCTTGTCACTTGCAGCAGATGAATCCAGGAACTACTGGGATGTACCAAAGCATTCCATAATTAGGGTGGGAAGCTGATGTGCCCCGCGCCAACACTCCCACCCCAAAACTTGCACCCTTCAGAGCAGACACGTCTAGCCTGTAATGCATCGCAAACGTATGACGGGACGCCCAAGTAGCTGCCTGACAAATCTCTTCCAGAGATAAGGCCGATGCCTCCGCCCAAGAAGCCGCCTGTGCCCGAGTAGAATGCGCCTTTATGGCCACTGGAGACGCCCGCCCTTGTAGCAGATACGCCGCTCCAATGGCTTCCCTAATCCAGCGAGCAATGGAAGCCTTAGAAGCCGCCTCACCTCTTTTCGATCCCAAGAGCACAAAGAGACGATCTGAGCGTTGAAACTCGTTAGAGATCTGCAAGTACCCAAACAAGGCTCTCCGCACGTCCAGGAAACGTAGTGAGGCAAACTCCCCCGGATAATCCTCTCTTCAAAAAGACGGAAAATAAACCGCCTGATTGACATGAAAAGCAGAAACCACTTTAGGTAGAAATGACGGCACTGTCCGGATCGACACCCCTGCTTCAGAAAACTGCAAAAAAAGGATCTCTGGAAGACAAAGCCTGAATTTCAGAAATTCTCCTAGCCGAAGCAATGGCCACCAAAAACACTGTCTTAAGTGTTAGATCCTTCTCAGAAACCTTATTCAACGGCTCAAACGGTGGGTCCGGGAGGGTTCGCAGTACCACATTCAACTGCCATGCCGGGCCCAGCTGCCGCAGAGGAGGTCGAAGCTGAATAGCCCCGCGTAGGAAATGGACCACATCAGAGAGCTGCTAAAGAGGAATCGTCCAGTTTGCCCCTAAAACAAGCTAGTGCGGCCACCTGCACTCAAAGGGAATTATATGCCAATCCCTTTTGAAGACCATCCCGAAGGAACTCCAGAATAACCGGAATGTCTGCCCGAAAAGGCTATTCAGCAATGAAAGCACACCACGCCAAGAAAGCTTTCCACACTCGCGCATACGCTGCTGAGGTTGACTGCTTCCATGCACCCCAAAAGAGTGGCAAGGACTGGTCCTGAAAATCCTCTCTTCCTCAGCTGCAGCCTCTCAATAGCCAGGCTGTAAGACCAAAGCGGGAGGGATTTTCCATCTGAACTGGCCCTTGATGAAGCAGATCGGGAATCACCGGAAGTCGCAAGGGTGGCTGTGAGAGTGAAGAACTCTCCCTATGAGAGGCCACAGAGAAAAAACATACAGTAGCTGTTGCTCCGGCCATGGCCGGAGAAGAGCGTCCAATCCTGCAGATCCTGGCTGTTTGCGGCTGAAGAACTGGGGAACTTTGGCACTGCAAGCCAAGGCCATGAGTTCCAATACTGGTCTTCCCCAGTGTTGACCGACCAGCCGAAAAGCAGTCCGACAGCGTCCATTCCGCTGCGTCCAAAAGACTCTGGCTGAGAAAATCCAATTGAACATTGTCTTGACCCGCAATGTGCGCTGCCAACAGACTCTGAACATGCGCTTCCTTCCATATTAGAAGACGAGAGCTTCCACTGCCAAGGGAAGACTGCGAGTGCTCCCCTGCCGACTGATGTAGGCCACCATCGTGGTGTTGTCTGAGAATACACGAACCGCCTGCCCCTGCAGAAGGTCCTGAAAACTCCGCAGCGCATTCACGACTGCTCGCAACTCCAGACGATTTATTGGCCAAGTCACTTCGAGAGGGGTCCACGATCCCTGGGCTACACGATGAAGACAATGGGCTCCCCAGCCCACAACGCTGGCATCCATCACGCCTACCACCCAATTGGGAGACGCCAGAGAAACACCCTTCTGCAAATTGGATGACAGGAGCCACCATGCGAGACTGTCCCTGGCCTGGTTCGCCCAAGGAAGGCGTCGTTGATAATCCAGCGACGTCGGCGACCATCTGCTCAAAAGGAAATTCCGAAGAGGCCGCATGTGAGGCCTTGCCCATGGAATGACCTCCAAGGTCGCCGTCATGGAACCGAGGAGCTGAACATAGTCCCACACACGGGGAGCGTGACGACTCAATAAGGTCCGTACCTGGGAAAGCAATTTGATCCTTCGCCCCTCGGGAAGAAACACCTTCCCCCGCTTCGTATCAAATTGCACTCCAAGATACTCCAGACTGAGTAGGAACCAGATGACTCGTCCATATTGACCACCCGACCTAAGGATTGCAACACCCCAAACACTCGGTCGGTGACCACTCGACTCTCCTCTGCTGTCGTCGCCCGAATCAGCCAGTCGTCGAGATATGGATGCACTTGAATCCCCTCCTTCTGCAGAAACGCCGCCACCACCACCATGACCCTGGAAAAAAGTGCGTAAGGCAGTGGCCATTCTGAAAGGAAGGGCCTGAAAACTGGAAGTGTTGACCCAGCATCGCAAATCTGAGAAATCTTTGATGGGGCTGCCAAATGGGAATGTGTAGGTAAGCTTTCCTCAAATCGAGAGCCGTCAAAAACTCGTCTGGTTGAACAGCAGCAATAACTGCCCTTAATGTCTCCAAGCGAAAGTGACGAACCCGCAAAAACTGGTTTAGTTTTCTGGGATTGAGAATAGGCCGAAAAGCCCCTCCCTTCTTTGGAACCACAAAGAAGATGGAGTACTGACCTGTGCGCCTTTCGAGAGGAGGAACAGGCACGACAGCCCCTATCCTTAGCAGGTCTCGCAAACACTGCAGAACTGATGTCCTCTTGGCCCACGATACACAGCGGGACTTCAGAAAAAAGTCTGTGATGGGAGAGAAGAATTCCAGCCTGTAACCTTCTCGCACCACATCAAGGACCCACTGGTCCAAAGTAATTCTGGCCCACTCTGGAACAAACAGAGAAAGCTGACCACCGATCTGCTCTCCTCCCGAGTGGACCTGCGCCCCATCATTGGGAGGCCTGAGAAGGAGCCCCCTGACGAGAGAGGGGTCCAGCCGGACGCTTCTCATTGCGAAAGGAAGAACGCTGCCCAAAACGAGGACACTGAAAGGCTGTGTTGGACCGCCCCGGGTGATACCGTCGCGTCTCTCTGAAACGTGGCATCAAGGCTCCCTGCCTGGAAGTAGACGTGGGACTATCCTCCGGAAGATGCTGAGATTTGGAATCCCCTGTTTCTAGGTCTTCCCCCCAAAAGCAACTTACCTCAGAAAGGCAATTTAATGAGCCGTTGCTTAGAGGCCATATCTGCAGCCCAATGATGGAGCCACAGAAGACACCACGAGGAAACGGTCAAGGCCATGAGTTTGGCCGAAGCATGGACCAAATTCATACAAGGCATCCGCCAAGTACGCCAGCCCAATATCCATCAGCGACATCTGAGGAGTTCCAGGCATATCAGACTCCAAAATCGAATCCATGACAGAATGCAGCCGACAGACAAGCTCTAGTCGCATAAGAACTACAAACAGAAGCTTGAAGTGTCAAAGTGGCCACCTCAAAGAGGCCTCTAGCCGTCTGTCTTGCATATCCTTAAGTGCCACACCACCTTCCACTGGAAGAGTAGTCTTCTTAGTGATCGCCATCACCAGGGCATCCACCCTAGGTAGAGCAAACTGCTCTAAACGGTCCACTGAAACCGGATACAGCCTGGTCATAGCCCTGGCTAATTTCAGCCCCCCATCAGGATCCGCCCACTGGGCCGAAACAACTCTTCAATAGCTTCATGTGCCAGAAAGGCCTTAGAAGGTTGTCTGGTACTAGCCATCTTGGGGTTGACCGCCTGAGAAGCCGCAACCTCAGGGTCCTCTATATTCAGGGCTTCCAGCGCCTGAGAGATAAAGGAGGACAACTCCTCCTTATGGAAAATTCTCACGGCAGAAGAGTCCTCCGGTTGGTCAGCGAGGACATCGTCCTCCACCCCCATCTGCTCCGAGAGAGCCACCATGAAGGAAGCTGCAGGTGACCGTATGCAGGACCCCTCCTCAGACCCCAAAGAAAGCCTAGGCTTTTTAAGGGAGGAGAAATCCTCTGGGGAAAAACCCAAAATCTCTTGGTTACCCCCAGACCGACCCCCCTGCTGTGTGGGGGGGGGGGGGGGGTGGGGGAGCAAGGCCCTTTTCAACAAAAACGCCTGGTGGAGTAGCAAAATAAACTCTGGCGAAAACCCCTCCCTCGCAACGGAGGTTGCAGCCATGGCACCTGCACCACTGCCCACAGTGCCAGACACCACCCCCCCTCGACTCCCCTACCAGCGGAGAAGCTTTGCCCAAAACCGCTACCGGAGCCGGCTCTGCGACCTATCGCAAAATGGTGCGAGAATTGCCAGGCTCCAGGCGGAAAAGCATGCTCTCATGTCCCCCTCCCCCCGCCGAGTCCTGCCAAATCAGTGCACCCCGTGCTGCAAAGGCCCGCCGCCATTTCCCACATCGGGAACAGTGTTTTATCGCCTCCGCTACCATCACCCGCCCCTGAACAGGAACCCAGCAGGACTTACCCCAGACCAGGAAAGCACGGGAACTGACAGCTGAGCCGAAGAAAAAAAAAAACTCTCCGACTCCACTTCAAAGCAGGCTTAGACAAACAGGCAACAGAAAACAGGACTTGGACAGCAGTGACATAAACCTGCTCTCAGCAAAAACACACTTCCCTGTGCTTCTCTGTTTCTCCTATAAGCAAATTCTATGAGTTTGTTTGTTTTTTAGCGAGGAGGCAGAAACAGGGAAGGATAGGAACAGCAAAAGCCTGTTCAGAGGGAATTTGAGGTGCAGAAGGGACCCAGCAACTGCGTATGCTGCCAAAGGGTACACCACCAGTCCGCCACCCCCGGCTCAAACTGGCCACCGGCCCAGGAGCACCCTCAGAGACCTTGGGCCCAGGAGCTGGAGAAAAAGCCGTCCACCACCTGCTGAAATAGAGACATACTAACTGAGGAAGGAGCTGGCCGTCTGGCATCACTGCCTTTAGTTTGTTTATCTCTATCTCCACCTGCTGGTAGGCGGACTTAACGCACTAGTTCCTTGATTCATCTGCTGCAAGCGACAAGGAATGAAGCCATCACATTGACTGCTTCCCTCCCAATGTATGTTAGTGTGTTAGAAATATTCTTCATATAAAAGATATTACTATAAAAACAAAAGGTTATATATTAGGCACAGTGAAAATCAAGTTTCTGAAGTAGAATAGCATACTCTGCTCCTTTAATTGCTCTACTAATCATTTTTGACCCTTGCTCCATACCCATTTAAGTTTTACCACCATGAAAAACTGAAACCCCTTTAAAATCTTAAGATCATCATACAAACGCTATCAAGCAAATTTTTAAAAACTGTCAAAAACGGGGGGTAGAGGAGGGGTATGGGGGAAGGTGGGGGGAGGATAAGTACATCCTGTTGGGAGTAATAAAAATGCTGTAATATAAAATTCAAAAATGCTGCATGTTAGTTAGCAAATGGTTGTATAGTTAGATCGAGGTTTGATGAATGTTATATGCAGTGCCCTGTATGACAATGCTTATGTTGCTGCAATATCAATAAAAACCGTTTAAACATAAAAACTGTCAAAATCTTACCACAAATCCAAAACCATTTTTCAGATTGATCTCTTTTATACGTCCATAACCTTTGAAAAATTTTTCCACATCTCTTTCTCGAGCATGAGGACTCAGGCGTCCAATGAAAACCCGACAGCCACTCATTTCTTCTTAGAAGATGGAACTGTTGAGTAGAATATTCAGCATTAATATAGCAAATATTCAGTACTTTCGTAACATTCATATTTAAACCAGAGTATTAAAATTCATGACTGATCAAAAACTCTCACTTGGTGATGGCCTTGACCAAAACAGCAGTCTCCCTCTGACAGCAGAAGCCACTGTGACCTGGGGCTGCTCCCTACCAGACTGAGTAAAATTACTCAAATTATCTCTATATCTCAAAGACGTAAAAAAAAAAAGTGGATCCAAAAAAAAGAAAGAAAATGGATTAACAACTAGCATCAAGTGACTCAAGAAAAATGCCAGTTTCCTAACATACTGATGTGGAGCAACAATATCAGAGGTGTATTAAAATGTATAATATGAAGTTGTGCGGCCTCACATAGTTGAAAGGATTCGTTCTGTAGAAAGCTTTGTTTTTGATATTCAAACATTTAAGACGGTAACTAATTTGTTTTTAAATCCAAGCACTCAGAAATGTGATATAAACTATTAATCCAAGCTTATCAAACTATGTCTTTAGTATTAAAGTCTTCAAAACTAATCAACATGAAATATTTCAGGCAAGAACAAGAGATGAAGAAACACTTATCTTTCTTCCTGCAGAATCAGTTGCAAAGCTATAGCTCAACGCAAGCAAATAATATTTTCATACTAATAATACAGGCCTGTTTTTGACACAAATGAAACGGGCACTAGCAAGGTTTTTCTCGGAGTGTGTATGTTTGAGAGTGGCTGTGTGTTGAGACAGAGTGAATGTGCGAGTGTGTGTGACAAAGAGAGAGTGAGACTGCTGGGTGTGTCTCCTCTCTCCCCTGCCCCCCTCCAGCCACCCAGCGAATCTCCTCTGTACCCTGCCCCCCTCCAGCCACCCAGCGATTTTCCTCTCTCCCCTGCCCCCCTCCAGCCACCCAGCGATGCTCTTTTCTCCCCTGCCCCCCTCCATCCACCCAGCTATTCTCCTCTCTCCCCTGCCCCCCAGGCACCCTGCGATTCTCCTCTCTCCCCTGCCCCCCCCAGGCACCCTGCGATTCTCCTCTCTCCCTTGCCCCCCCCCCCCAGCCACCTATCGAGTCTCCTCGCTCCCCTGTTTACCTCCATCGAAGCGGCCGCGTCTTTGACAGCCCTGCCCGTTTGTAGCTTTCCCTTCGACTTTGCTCCCTCTGAGTCCCGCCTTCTGAAATCATTTCCTCTTTCCGCGAGGGCAGGACTGAGGGAACGAACTGGAAGGGAGGGCTATAGACGTCGAGGTTGCGCTTTGTGCTGCTATCCTGTGGTTGGTCAGTTCTGTTTCTTATGAACCCGGAAGTTCGTGACGTCAGTACAGGAGATGGCTACAGCAGGAGCACGAACCCTTCAAAGCTTCACTGCCACAGAGTCAGTTTCAGAACATTGGAGGTGCTTTTTATTATATAGGATAACACTCCTGTGCAAATGACATTCAAAGTGGCCTAAAAATCAACCCTTATTTCTTGGTTTTGTTTAGGGAAAAATGCCATACTAGATCATGTCAGAAGATAAAAATTATGCAAAAATTGTCTATTTCATAATGGAATTAAGGTCTGACCTGATTGCTTGATAGTAAACAGAATCTCTTTCAGATATTAACTTGAATTCTTTTTGGTTAAGCAGGTTGGTAAAGTGAATTAAAACAATTACACCTTTGTTTTTCAGACTTGCAAGCTGCTGCCGAGTCCCATAGCACCAGAAATACAAACCATCAATGCTTTTCCAACCTGAGTGAACAGGGGCATCTGCTGTCACCTGAATTGCTTAACTTCTATGTAGCATGACAGTTTACCCTGTCAAACAGGTACAACTCTTGTTTTATATTCTGTTCTTCAAAGTGGCTGAGACCGTGAATGTTATGAGACAAAATATAATCATGTTGGATGCTTAAATGCAAGAGTTTTAAATCAGCTTCTTTAAACAACAAACCAGCTCAGTATTGACAATCCATTTGGATTTTTTTTTATTTTAATTGTGTTTCAGGGTCCCTCTTGTTGGATTTCATAGCTAAGCCCTGTAACTAAAGTTCATGTACCATAAAGAGATGCCCATTTTAAATTACACTAAAATTAAACTCAAATACACCAAGCTGCAAAGCAGTACACCACTGAATATAAACAGCAACTAAAAACTATTACATCTATATGTTCTGGGGCACTGCCTGGTTCGATTTTTCATACTTGTTTAGAGGTTTCTTGAAAATTAAATATTAAGCACGTTACGTGTTGACAGTATAAATTATTTTTAGCAACAGATTCACTGTTTCCCCAAAGACTGTCATATGCTCAAGTGGTACGTCACTTCATTGTGCTTATCTATTTTTCATTTAATAAAACAATGGCTATTACAATATACAATTATTTTATTTTTTACTTTTATTTTTGTTACATTTGTACCCCGCGCTTTCCCACTCATGGCAGGCTCAATGCGGCAGGCAATGGAGCGTTAAGTGACTTGCCCAGAGTCACAAGGAGCTGCCTGTGCCGGGAATCAAACTCAGTTCCTCAGCTCCCCAGGACCAAAGTTCACCACCCTAACCACTAGGCCACTCCTCCACATCATAGTAACATAGTAGATGACGGCAGAAAGGTAAAATTATGTATCATACCTGATAATTTTCTTTCCATTAATCATAGCTGATCAATCCACAGACTGGTGGGTTGTGTCCATCTACCAGCATGTGGAGATAGAGAGCAATCCTTTTGCCTCCCTATATGTGGTCATGTGCTGCCGGAAACTCCTCAGTATGTCGATATCCAAGCTCCATCCGCAGGACTCAGCACTTAGAGAATTACACCCACAAAGGGACACTCTGCCCAGCTCACCACCGCCGAAATGGGGGAGGGGAATTAACCCAGCTCATCCCCACACAAGTGGGGGAGGGGAATCCGTCCAGCTCATCCCCGCGGAGCAGGGGAGGGACACCACACCCGCTGATGCGGGAGGATCTGGCTTATCCTGCAACCGCAACAGGAGCTGACTGACCCTAACACCGCCGAAGCGGGAGGGGTACAAAGCTGCCCTACAGCCGCACGAAGCGGGAGGGAGCGCCGGCAGAATTTAAGTCTCAATCCAGCCCCGTAAAACGGAGGGGAGAGGAATGCAGCAGCTCACTGTAACACAAACTTGTCTCAACTCTTGAAGAATCCAATTGAAAAAACTTGAACATGAAGTCCTCCTGAACAGGAACTGAAGACTAAACTTGAACCTGAAATGCAACCAGAATATAAATAGTACAGATATCTGGGAGGGGCTATGGATTGATCAGCTATGATTAATGGAAAGAAAATTATCAGGTATGATACATAATTTTACCTTCCATATCATCATGCTGATCAATCCATAGACTGGTGGGATGTACCGAAGCAGTACTCACCCAGGGCGGGACATTGAAATCCCTGACCGCAACACTGAAGCTCCAAACCGGGCCTCCGCCCGAGCAGCCACAGTCAAACAGTAATGCCTGGAGAAGGTATGGGCCGATGCCCAAGTTGTCGCCTTGCAAATCTCTTCCAAGGAGACGGACCCGGCCTCTGCCATCGAGGCCGCCTGAGCTCTCGTGGAGTGAGCCTTCAGCTGGATAGGCTGCACCTTCCCCGCGGCCACAAGCCGCTGCAATGGCTTCCTTGACCCATCTTGCCACTGTAGGCTTAGCAGCCTGCAGACCCTTACGAGGACCTGCAAACAGGACAAACAGATGATCCGACTTCCGGAAATCATTGGTCACTTCCAAGTATCTGATGATGACTCGTCTCACATCCAGATATTTGAGAGCAGAGTATTCCTCTGGGTAGTCCTCCCTACGAAAGGAAGGGAGACAGAGCTGCTGATTCACATGGAAGCGAGAAACAATCTTGGGCAGGAAGGAAGGCACTGTGCGAATAGTCACTCCTGCCTCAGTGAACTGCAGAAAAGGCTCTCGACATGATAGTGACTGGAGCTCGGAAACTCTTCTGGCTGAAGTGATAGCCACCATAAAGACTGCTTTCAACGTCAGGTCTTTCAGAGATGCCCTCGACAAGGGTTCAAAAGGCGGCTTCAGCAAGGCTCTTAGCACCAGGTTGAGATTCCACGCAGGCACCACTGAGTGCAGAGGAGGGCGCAGGTGAATAACTCTCTTGAGAAAGCGCACCACATCTGGCTGCGAAGCCAGGGAAGCACCCTTCAGGCGGCCCCTGAAGCAAGCCAGAGCCGCTACCTGGACTTTAAGGGAACTGAGGGACAGGCCTTTCTCCAGACCTTCTTGCAGGAACGCCAGCACTGAAGAAACTGGAGCAGTGAAGGGAGAAAGTGAGCCTGCTTCACACCACACTGCAAAGGTACGCCAAACCCTGGCGTAAGCAGTAGAAGTAGAGCGCTTCCTCGCTCTCAGCATAGTGGCGATGACCTTGTCTGAGAAGCCCTTCTTCCTCAGACGCTGCCGCTCAATAGCCAGGCCGTAAGACCAAAGGGGGAGGGATCCTCCATCACCACGGGACCCTGATGCAACAGGCCCTGCTCCACTGGCAGCCGCAGAGGGTCGTCCACTGAGAGCCTGATCAAGTCCGCATACCAGGGACGTCTGGGCCAGTCCGGACCCACCAGGATTATTCGGCCCGGATGCTTTGCCACCCGGTCTAGTACCCTGCCCAACATGGGCCAGGGCGGGAACACATACAGAAGCTCCTGTGTCGGCCACTGTTGGAGAAGAGCATCTACTCCCAGAGATCGAGGGTCCCGTCCTCTGATGAAAAAGCGCGGCACTTGGCAATTGGCCGATGACGCCATCAGATCTAGGCTCGGCTGGCCCCAGCGCTTCGTGATGTCCAAGAACGCCTGAGCCGATAACTGCCACTCTCCGGGATCCAAGGTATGGCGACTGCGAAAGTCCACCTTGACATTCATGACTCCGGCAATGTGGGCCGCTGACAGCTGTTCCAGGTTCGCTTCCGCCCACTGGCATAGATTCATGGCTTCCTTGGCTAGAGGGGCGCTCTTGGTACCTCCCTGGCGGTTGACATAGGCCACAGCCGTGGCATTGTCCGACAGGACCCGTACTGGCTTCAACGCCAGTACCGGGAGGAACTCCAAAAGCGCCAACCGAATGGCTCTGAGTTCCAGGAGGTTGATAGACCACTTTGCCTCTGCAGGAGACCAGAGCCCCTGCGCTGTCTTTCCCAAGCAGTGGGCTCCCCAGCCCGTCAAAGAGGCGTCCTTCGTGACGACAATCCACTCCGGGGTCACAAGAGGCATCCCTGCAGACAACTTGTCTGTCTTCAGCCACCAGCTCAGCGCCTTGCGCACTGCTGGGTCCAAGGGAAGGCGCACAGCGTAATCCTCCGACACCGGAGTCCAGCGCTGCAGCAGAGAGTGTTGTAGTGGTCTCATATGAGCCCTGGCCCAGGGCACTACTTCCATCGTGGCCGTCATAGAGCCCAACAGCTGCACATAGTCCCAAGCCCGAAGCGGAGAGGCTACTAGGAACTGGTCCACCTGAGCCTGAAGTTTGACAATCCGATTGTCCGGCAGGAACACTCTGCCCACTTGGGTGTCGAATCGAACTCCCAGATACTCCAGGGACTGAGTCGGGCGCAGCTGGCTTTTCTCCCAGTTGATGATCCACCCCAGGGAGCACAAAAGAGCAATCACCCGGTACACAGCTTTGCCGCACTCCGCATAAGAGGGGGCTCGGATCAACCAGTCGTCCAGATAAGGATGGACTTGTACTCCTTCCTTTCGCAGGAAGGCCGCGATGACCACCATTACTTTGGAGAAGGTCCGCGGAGCAGTAGCCAACCCGAAAGGGAGGGCTCTGAACTGGAAGTGTCGGCCCAGGACTGCAAAACGCAGAAAGCGTTGATGAGGAGGCCAGATGGGAATATGCAAGTACGCTTCCTTGATGTCCAAGCATGCCAGGAACTCCCCTGCCTTCACTGCCGCTATAACAGAGCGGAGAGTCTCCATGCGAAAGTGCCGAACTTTCAAGGCCCGATTGACCCCTTTGAGGTCGAGGATAGGCCGTACAGAACCTCCTTTCTTTGGTACCACAAAGTAAATGGAGTAACGTCCCTTGTCAAGCTGATTTTCTGGCACCGGAACGACCGCACCCAGGCGGATCAGATTGTCCAAGGTCTGCTGCACTGCCACAGCTTTAACCGGAGACTTGCAGGGAGAGAGTACAAACCCGTCTCTTAAGGGTCGGCAGAACTCTAGCTTGTAGCCATCTCTGATGACTTCCAGCACCCAAGCGTCTGAAGTTACCCAGGTCCACTCGCCCAGAAACGAGGACAGGCGTCCTCCAATCTGCACTGGGCCATGGACCAGGACCCCGTCATTGGGTACGAGACCCTGGGGGAGGACCGGAGGGCGCACCTCCGGGACAGCGGTCTCTGCGAAAGGAATGCTGCTTGGGGGAGAAGTTCCTCTTGAAGGAAGAGGGGGCAGAAGAGCCCGACTTGCCCGGGCGGTACCGACGGGCTTCCTGAAACCGTCCTCTGGAGATACCAGGGCGAGCACTGGCCCGAGCCCTGACCTCTGGTAATCTCTTGCCCTTAGACGTGCCGAGATCGGTCACAATTTTGTCCAGCTCGACCCCAAAGAGCAGCTTGCCTTTAAAAGGCAACTTAGCCAGGCGGGACTTAGAGGCGTGGTCCGCAGACCAATGTTTCATCAAAAGCCACCGCCGCGCAGAGACTGTCTGAGCCATACCTTTAGCCGAGGCTCTCAAGACATCATACAGTAAGTCTGCCAAATAAGCCAAGCCCAATTCCAGGGCCTGCCAATCAGCCCTCAAGGAAGGATCCGAGGGGGAAGCCCGCTGCACAATCGTCAGGCACGCCCTGGCCACATAGGAGCCGCAAACTGAGGCCTGCAAACTTAAGGCAGCCGCCTCAAAGGATGACCTTAAGGCCGCCTCCAATCTTCTGTCTTGGGCGTCCTTTAGGGCCGTGCCACCTTCCACCGGCAACGCCGTTTTCTTAGTCACCGCAGTGATTAAAGAATCCACGGTAGGCCAAAGAAAGGCCTCCCGTTCACTTTCAGGCAAAGAATAGAGGCGGGACATAGCCCTAGCCACTTTGAGGCTCGCTTCCGGGACATCCCATTGAGCCGAAATTAAGGTGTGCATGGCATCATGCACGTGGAAGGTTCTATGCGGGCGCTTCGTCCCCAGCATAATGGCGGAGCCAACAGGGGCTGAGGGACAGACGTCCTCTGGAGAGGACATCTTCAAAATGCTCATGGCCTGCACTAACAGGTTGGGCAAATCCTCTGAGCGAAAGATCCGCGCTGCAGAGGGGTCATCCGCTCCATCCGAGCGGGAATCCGTCTCCTCCAAGGAATCCCCAAAGGACCGTTGGGAGAACTCAGATACGCTGCCCTCATCTACATCAGAGGAAACAGAGTCCTCTAAGGCCTGGGAATCCACCCGAGGGCGTTTACTTCCGGGGGCCTCAACCCCTTTATCGGACAAGGGAGAAGGGGCAGCGTTTTGCATAAGGAAGGCCTGATGCAGCAGCAAAATAAACTCGGGGGAGAAACCCCCCAGACTGTGCACTTCAGCAGCCTGGGCCACAGCCCTAGACGCACCCTCAACCGGCGCTCGCAAGAGCGGGGGAGAAACATGCTGCGTATCCAAGATGGCGTCCGGCGCGACACTCCACGAAGGAGCCGTGCGGGAAGAACGGCGCTTAACTTTAGCCGCTTTTTTGCCGTCGCCCAAATCAAGGGCGGCCATGGCATTAACGTCTCCCAGCTCAAGGGCGGCCCAAGAAGAAGCCGTCCGAGCAGAGTGGCCAGCCAAGATGGCGGAGGCGAGCAGCGGGGGATTGGCGTTTATGGCGGGAAAAACCGCCGCACTGGAGGAAGACCCGGGACACAGACCGGCCTCCGAACTGACACCCAACAAGGGCGAATCAGACTTTAAGACCCCCGCATCCCTGCTAGAAGCGCATACGCGGTCCGGGGAGCGATTCTTCGCGCCCTCGCCCTCCGACGCCATAGGCCACGTGGAGATCGATCGGGGAACCCCCTGCCCGCTATAAAAAGGTAAAAATTACCTGCTTCTCGCTCCGAGCTGTAACGACCTGGTGTCCCAGTGAGTAGCTGCAATAAACGTTTAAATAAACGCCTTTAAGGACGTCCAAAATTTTTTTTTTTTTTTTAACGGAGCCAGCGGGAGGGGGGAGAAAAAGAGGAACCTGGTGCCACCAGGTTTGCACTTGCTCAAGAAGAGCCCTCAACCCCAGGTACTCAACAAAACCTAAAAATTAGGCTTGGAGACCTAGCCAGAGCTGCTGCTGTGTGTGACCACCACCTGCTGAGATAGAGAACATACTGGAGAGTTTCCGGCAGCACATGACCACATATAGGGAGGCAAAAGGATTGCTCTCTATCTCCACCTGCTGGTAGATGGACACAACCCACCAGTCTATGGATTGATCAGCATGATGATATGGAAAAGAATTGCACAGTCCATCCAGTCTGCCCAACAAGATAAATTCATATGTGCTACTTTTTGTGTATACCTTACCTTGATTTGTACCTGTCCTTTTCAGGGCACAGACCATATATACGTTTGCCCAGCACTATCCCCGCCTCCCACCACCAGTTCTGGCACAGACCGTATAAGTCTGCCCAGCACCATCCCCGCCTCCCACCACTGGCTCTGCCACCCAATCTCGGCTAAGCTCCTTAGGATCCATTCCTTCTGAACATGATTCCTTGTCCTTTTCTGTTCAAGTTACTAGAGATGCACAGCTCAGGAACACAAAAAGGATACCCTATTGTTCTAACAAAAAAAAATTATGCTAATTCATTAAATGGAACGTTTATACAACATCTTCAGCTTATGTAGCTGGGGGTAAAAGGTCTTTTAGGAGAAAAAAAACATCCACCAGATTGCAAATAATCTTACACCACTGTTTTCTCAAACTAATCTCATCTATGAGTGAAAGCAATCCTTTTAGTACGGACTAAAGAAACACTTATTGTACCATCTGGCAGCAAAGGATGCACCACACTCAATGGAAAGCACTATAGCAAAACAGATTATTCAGCAAATGTAAGTCAGCCTGGGTAACCTGCAGCAACAGTAATTTTTTTTTTAATTTAGGAACTAGCCTAAATTACTTGGAGTGAGAATAAGGAAAACTTTAAAATAAAAAGGAACAAACTACTCTCCTCAAACCTCTCTACCCCAATAAATTCATCTTCTTTCACAACCTCGTGTCTGCTTCCCCCAGCCCATTCCCAGTCACCACTACCAGCCTCAATGGCTGCTGTCCCTTCTGGCATCAGCAATCACTGTAGTTACAGCCATTGGCCACCTTTGCTCTTCCCAGACCCAGCTCTTGCTTAGGTGCTTAGATGAACTGCTGCCTTGGGCATATTTTCCTACCCCTTTTCATAACAAATAGGTAAAAAAAAAATCCTACAATGCAAAAAAATAAATCTGATCTCTCATTTTGCTAATTTCTTGCAACAGTTTGCACAAGTCCCATTTCGAAGCAAGAGACAATGCAATTGTTACTCCTCTTATTTGTTCTAAATATTTTAAGAACTCAATTATTGGTTTATGTGGAGTCCATATAGGATTCCATCATCAAGACTCTCCTGTAAGGAATATCAATGTGTTCTAAATGAATTAAAAGGCATATACATTACGCTTTCTAGACTCTAAAAACTCAGCCATCTTAATTCTCATAAACCAATAGAAAAACACAGTTTTCACAAGCTTTACATCTCCTTTGGAGAAACTAAAACTACATTTTGCTCACGAATGACAAAATTCCTTTTCTATAGTTGATTTTGGAGAACAGGGCTGCTATTTAACTAGTTTAATCTTTGCAGGATGCTTTATTGGGGGTGGGATGGGCAATTGTGTTCCTGTTTTCTGTATTTATGGATTATTGTTTTTTGAACCCACCCTAAGACAAATTACTAGATATATAAAATATAAACCTCAAATATCCAAATGTAGCTCATTTCAGAGATCGCATTATTGATAGTTTTAGATGTTTAAAAGTCTGTTGAGCTCACATCTGCAAAAGGAGACTGATTTGCTTTCTACACTAACTATGCTAAAACATACATTTTACAAATCCTATTCACAAATATCACTTTTTTTTTTTTTTTACTTCAGACTACCTTCCACCATTCATTTACAAAGATTTAATGTGAGAGAAATGGCCAGGAAGGCAGTGCAGTAGTGTACAACACTTGCCATCTGATGAGCCTACTGTGTTTTTTTTCTTTAAAAAATTTTGATCCGTATCACATAAAACATGGTACTATTTGAAAAGGAAAAGAAGAAGTGCAGCATATAAATTTATGTCGGTCCAAACAATAAAGGTATCAACTACAACTAACCGTTGTTGTTGTGTACCTTATTAAGTTAGAAAATTACATAAATCCATTCATAGACAACTTTTGAAAATTCAGGGTGCTAAACCAATCAGAAATACCTCTCCCTAGATACAGTCGAGGAGTATGCGCAATATTGTTGGTGCTGGTGCTCAAGCATCCACAGCACCAGCTCCTATGAATCCATGAGGATTGGGTTGTTTTTTTTTTTTTTTTTTTTGCAGTACTCTACAATTATCCCACGTGTAAACGTTTTCACAAACTATGGTAACGTACTAAGCTACACTTATGTATTTATTGCATTTGTATCCCACACTTTCCCACCTCTTTGCAGGCTCAATGTGGCTTACAATACATCATGGATAGTGGAAGTAAATACTTATACTATTTATGGAAAATAAACTACTCCAAGCGTTAACTTTTCACCACAGACTACCAAAAGGAAAACAAACACTTAAACTGAGAGTTTACAGAGGAGATGCCCTACTAACAACTAAGAACAACGGCGACTGATAGCACTTTATAAACCAACCCAATTTACTGAGGCATAGGTTTTCCAAGATAAAAATCAAAACACTGACGTTTCCGAAGTACGGATAAATATCATTGTTTTCTCAAAACAAAACCACGAGTACAGTACCTTCCGAGCTCCAGAGAACTCTTTCCAGGAGCAAAACCGGCGGCGTCCGCTAAACGAACAGCCCCGCCTTCCACCACGAATTTCCCGGTTCCAATCGGAAGCAGAGAAACGCCAAAGTGAAAACAAAATATTAAGCACCTCCTCCTCCACCTTATTTTAATGAACCAATAACGGGCAGTAATTCGTCTCCCGTCAATTTGATGAGACTCCACACAGTTTACAGGTCCCTTCCTCGCCACCGAGTCTCCCTTTCACGACGCCGAAATACAAACTCGGCCGGAAACCCCAGGCCGCTGAACTCCCACGCGCACACGTCTCCTCGATCAAACTCCGTGCACCAACAGTCATCAAATAAAAGCACGAAGGCTCCTAGCTTGCCGAAAACACCATTTTAAACGTTATTACTGAAGTACAGAAGGACCTCCGGCCCTCCTCAAGTTAATTGCAGAGTCACAACCGTCGTTTAGGTCAGAGGGTGTTGCGCTTAGATTGAAAAACCCACTTCCCTCAGCAGCTACGATGCGTGCAGCCTCGACTTCACTAACTTACCCGTCGTAACGCAGAAACTATTACTACTGGTTTCCAACCACCACCGTTACCTGCTGCACCGCAAAACACCTCAGCGTCGACTCGGAGGAAAGAAGGGGGCGGTCGGTCGCAAAGGCTGCTCGTTAGTCCCGCCTCTGCAGGATGTGACGTCTTCGGAAGGGAAACAACGACAACAACAACAAATGAACCCGCCCACGACCTGGTGTTGCCTAGTGACGATGGAAATACGATCTCTCTCCTGGATTTTTGCATAATTTCGTTTTATGTTGTTTTCTGGTGACTGACTGCTCCTGTTAGTTACAAAAAAAAAAAAAAAATTTGCGATTGAAGGATTATTTCATTCACAAACAGTTTGCTATGAAGAAGGCGGCCTTGCAGAGTTGATTGCATTCCAGTTCTTCTGCCTGGAAGTAACTGAGGATTACTGTTTTTGGGGTTTTTTTGTTTTTTTTTACCTAGACAAACAGCACTGGGACAATCATAGTAAATGCCCTAGCCTAGTGAATCCTAACATTTTTACAATGATGAAACGCCTAAAATATATATTTTTTCATAACCAAAGAACCTTTAATTTATGTAAAAAATAAACATTTCATATAAACAGATTCCATTTTCAATTTGTTGAGGTTATCAATAGAAATCAAACAAAATAAAACATGGAAAAGAAAATAAGATGATATCTTTTTTATTGGACATAATACCAGTGGCGTAGCCAGGGGGGGTGCCAGGGAGCGGACGCTCCCCCAAACAGAGTTCTGCTAGCTCCAGTGCCTATTTGTTTCTCAATGTGTTGCATTGAAAATGTGTGCCAGTGCCGGTGGAAGTCCACTCTAGCACCACTCTCGCTCCCCCCGCGCCGTCAACCTGGCTCTGCTTCTGCTTAATACATTTCTTGATTAGCTTTCGAAGGTTGCCCTTCTTCGTCAGATCGGAAATAAGCAAATGTGGTAGCAGATAGTATATATAAGCCTTGCTTTTTTTGTGCCGGTACGCAACGGTACGGCGTACCGGCACCTTTTTCTCCTCCTCCTCCCCTCCCCTCCCATTACTTCCAGCGATTCTCCGCCTCTCTCATGCCCTCCCATCGACGTGCAGCGATTTTTCCGTCCCTCCCCTGCCCTCACCTCTCTCATATCCAGCGATGCTTCATCCCTCAGCGTCCTCCTTCACTGCCTGCCAGCCAGTCGGACTCAGAAGCGAACGGTGCAGGCAGCGATTGGCTGGCAGCGTCGTAGCTTCCCTCTGCAAGTCCCGCCTATGCGTAAACAGGAAGTTGTAGGCGGGACATGCAGAGGGAAGCTACGACGCTGCCAGCCAATCGCTGCCTGCACCGTTCGCTTCTGAGTCCAACGCTGGCTGGCAGGCAGTGAAGGAGGACGCTGAGGGACGAAGAATCGCTGGATATGGGAGAGGTGAGGGCAGGGGAGGGACGGAAAAATCGCTGCACGTCGATGGGAGGGCAGGAAAGAGGCGGAGAATCGCTGGAAGTAATGGGAGGGGAGGGCAGGGGAGAGAGAATTGCTGGAAATCAATGGGAGGGAAGGGCAGGGGAGAGAGAATTGCTGGAAATAAATGGGATGGGAGGGAAGGGCAGGAGAGAGAGAATTGCTGGAAATCAATGGGATGGGAGGGAAGGGCAGGGGAGAGAGAATTGCTGGACATGGGAAGGGAGGGAAGGGCAGAGGAGAGAGAATTGCTGGACATGGGAAGGGCAGGGCAAGGGAGAGAGAATTGCTGGACATGGGAAGGGCAGGGGAGAGAGAATTGCTGGACATGGGATGGGAGGGAAGGGCAAGGGAGAGAGAATTGCTGGACATGGGATGGGAGGGAAGGGCAGGGGAGAGAGAATTGCTGGACATGGGAAGGGCAGGGGAGAGAGAATTGCTGGACATGGGAGGGAAGGGCAAGAGAGAGAGAATTGCTGGACATGGGAGGGAAGGGCAGGGGAGAGAGAATTGCTGGACATGGGATGGGAGGGAAGGGCAGGGGAGAGAGAATTGCTGGACATGGAGGGGAGGGCAGGGAAGATAGAATTTCTGGACATGGAGGGGAGAGAGGAGAATCGCTGGACGGGGAGGGGAGGACAGGGAAGAGAGAATTTCTGGACATGGAGGGGAGAGAGGAGAATCGCTGGACAGGGAAGAAAGAATTGCTGGACATGGATGAGAGGGGAGAGAGGAGAAATGCTAGAAATGGATGGAGAGGAGAGCAGGAGATAGAGGAGAATTGCTGGACATGGATGGATGGAGGAGTTGGCTAGGAGAGAGGAGAAATGCTGACTTGGATGGAGGAGATGGGAGAGAGAATTATTGCTTTATATGGATACAGAGGAGGGAAGAGAGATGAGAAATGCTGGACATGGATGGAGGGAAAGAGAGAGGAGAAGTGCTGGACATGAATGGAGGGGAGGAAAGAAAAAAGAAGATGCGCATGGATGGAGATGAGGGAAAGGGAAGAGAGGAGAAAAACTGCACATGGATGGAGAAAATAGGCAAAAGCTGGATCCATGTTATACCTCCTCCAGTCAATTCGCAGGCTTACCACTCACCCTTTCAGGAGTACAGGTGGCCCAACGCGGGAGCCCTTATTGCCACCTCAGTGCATAGCAGTAAGGGCTCCTCCATCACGTGTGTATCTGGGGTCTTGGTAAAAGGGTCCCTAGAGTGACTTGCCTGGAGGCACAAGGAACTGCAGTGGAAATCAAACCGAATCCCCCCCCCCCCCCCCCCCAAGAAAAAAAATAAAGTTCAAGGAACTCAGTTTGGGAATCACTACCCTAGCCAATGGAGCCTTCAGCGGGGCATTTTTCTCTTTGTATCTAATCTTTTTCCAGTTGCTAAAGTACCTTAATCGTTTATGGCCCCTATTCACATTCTCTTCCTAGCTCTGTCCCTTCCTAATCTTTTCCCTCACCCCCTACCTCTCTCCGCTACAGGAACTCACTTCCCATCCATTGACTTCATCACCTCACCTTCTCTCCTACCCTCTTCCTCCTTTTTGGCTTTTAATCTCCGTCTCTTTCTTCCCTCCATTTTGCCTTCCCCATTCCACCTAAATACCTCTCGCCTTCGACGCCTTCGTGGCCACACCTCTCCTACTCTCCTCCGCTCTCTTTTACTCCTTCTCTTACTCTCAGCTGGTGACATCAATCCCAATCCTGGCCCTCCTCACCAACTATTATCCAAACTCTACAGATCTCACCGTGACCTCTCTAACCTCATCTCTATTCCTCTACTCCCCTCCTCTTCTCTGCCCTTCTCTTGCGCCCTATGGAATGCCCGCTCTATCTGTAACAAACTCCCCTATATCCAGGACCTCTTTATCTCGCGTCACCTCCATCTGCTCGCCATAACAGAAACCTGGCTCTGCCCTGATGACTCTGCTTCAGTCGCAGCCCTGTGCCATGGCGGTTATCTATTTTCACATACTCCTCGCCCTGCTGGCCGTGGGGGCGGTGTTGGACTACTTCTCTCTCCCTCCTCCAGATTTCAACCCCTTCTTCCACCTCAATCTCACTGTTTTTCCTCCTTTGAAGTCCACTCTATCCGCCTTTTCTCTCCTCTGCCTCTTCGAATAGCGGTCATTTATCGTCCCCCTGATAAGTCCCTTTCATCCTTTCTCAGTGACTTTGATGCCTGGCTTGCCTTCTTCCATGATCCTTCCTCCCCCTCTCTCATCCTTGGTGACTTTAATATTCCTGCTAATGATCCTTCCAACTCTTATATTTCCAAGTTACTCGCTTTAACGTCGTCCTTTAATCTCCAACTATGCTCCACCTCCCCCACTCATCAAAATGGTCACTGTCTTGATCTCATCTTCTCCTCCAACTGTTCACCCTCTAGTTTCCTTGCCTCCGATCTTCCCCTCTCTGATCACCATCTTATAACTTTCACACTTAAATCTCCTCCCTCCCAGTCCCGTCCTATCCTATCTAATTTATCTAGGAATCTTCACGACATTGACCCTTCATCTCTATCCTCCCATGTTTCAAACCTCCTCTCTACTGTGGCACCATCCACGTCTGTCAACGAGGCTGTTTCTTCTTACAACAATACTCTATCCTCTGCCTTAGACACTCTTGCACCTTTGATGACCCGCCCTGTAAGGCGTACAAAACCCCAACCTTGGCTGACTTCTAATATCCGCTACCTACGTTCCTGTACCCGCTCCGCCGAACGCCTCTGGCGGAAATCTCGGGCCCTTGCTGATTTCTTACACTTTAAGTTCATGCTGACCTCCTTCCAATCTGCTCTTTTACGTGCCAAACAGGATTATTATATCCAACTGACCAACTCTCTTGGCTCTAATCCTCGACTTCTCTTCACCACATTGAACTCTCTCCTCAAGGTGCCCCCTCCCCCAACTCCCCCTTCACTATCTCCTCAGACCCTTGCTGAATTCTTTCACAACAAGGTTCAAAAGATAAACCTTGCTTTCTCTACCTCACCAGCTCTCCCTCCACTAGTCCGTTCCCCTCTCTCTCCTTCCCCTCATTCCCTTTCCTCCTTTCCTGAAGTTACTATTGAGGAAACTACACTTCTCCTTTCTTCCTCAAAATGTACCACCTGTTCCTCTGATCCCATTCCCACCCACCTTCTTAATGCCATCTCTCCTACTCTTATTCCTTTTATCTGTCACATTCTCAACCTCTCACTTTCCACTGCGACTGTCCCTGCTGCCTTTAAACATGCTGTGGTCACACCTCTCCTTAAGAAGCCTTCACTTGACCCTACTTGTCCCTCTAATTACCGACCCATCTCCCTCCTTCCTTTTCTCTCCAAATTACTTGAGCGTGCTGTTCACCGCCGCTGCCTTGATTTTCTCTCCTCACATGCTATTCTTGACCCATTACAATCTGGTTTTCGCCCTCTCCACTCAACCGAAACTGCGCTTACTAAAGTCTCCAATGACCTATTACTGGCTAAATCCAGAGGTCAATATTCCATCCTCATTCTTCTTGATCTTTCCGCTGCTTTTGACACTGTCGATCACAGCATACTTCTCGATACCCTGTCCTCACTTGGATTCCAGGGCTCTGTCCTTTCCTGGTTCTCTTCCTACCTCTCCCTCCGCACCTTTAGTGTTCACTCTGGTGGATCCTCTTCTACTTCTATCCCTCTGCCTGTCGGCGTACCCCAGGGTTCTGTTCTTGGTCCCCTCCTCTTTTCTATCTACACTTCTTCCCTTGGTTCATTAATCTCATCCCATGGCTTTTCCTACCACCTCTATGCTGATGACTCCCAAATCTACCTTTCTACCCCTGATATCTCACCTTGCATCCAAACCAAAGTTTCAGCGTGCTTGTCTGACATTGCTGCCTGGATGTCTCAACGCCACCTGAAATTAAATATGACCAAACCGAGCTTCTCATTTTCCCCCCCCAAACCCACCTCCCCGCTCCCCCCATTTTCTATTTCTGTTGATGGCTCTCTCATTCTCCCTGTCTCCTCAGCTCGAAACCTTGGGGTCATCTTTGACTCTTCTCTCTCCTTCTCTGCTCATATCCAGCAGACCGCCAAGACCTGTCGTTTCTTTCTTTACAACATCCGTAAAATCCGCCCCTTTCTTTCCGAGCACTCTACCAAAACCCTCATCCACACCCTTGTCACCTCTCGTTTAGACTACTGCAATCTGCTTCTTGCTGGCCTCCCACTTAGTCACCTCTCCCCTCTCCAGTCAGTTCAAAACTCTGCTGCCCGTCTCATCTTCCGCCAGGGTCGCTTTACTCATACTACCCCTCTCCTCAAGACCCTTCACTGGCTCCCTATCCGTTTTCGCATCCTGTTCAAACTTCTTCTACTAACCTATAAATGTACTCACTCTGCTGCTCCCCAGTATCTCTCCACACTCGTCCTTCCCTACACCCCTTCCCGTGCACTCCGCTCCATGGATAAATCCTTCTTATCTGTTCCCTTCTCCACTACTGCCAACTCCAGACTTCGCGCCTTCTGTCTCGCTGCACCCTACGCCTGGAATAAACTTCCTGAGCAACTACGTCTTGCCCCATCCTTGGCCACCTTTAAATCTAGACTGAAAACCCACCTCTTTGACATTGCTTTTGACTCGTAACCACTTGTAACCACTCGCCTCCACCTACCCCCTCCTCTCTTCCTTCCCGTTCACATTAATTGATTTGATTTGCTTACTTTATTTATTTTTTGTCTATTAGATTGTAAGCTCTTTGAGCAGGGACTGTCTTTCTTCTATGTTTGTACAGCGCTGCGTATGCCTTGTAGCGCTATAGAAATGCTAAATAGTAGTAGTAGTAGTAGTAGATACGATAGTTAAATTTAACAATTATGATCTTAATACAGCCATTCTTGAAATCTTGCAAAAAAAATACATAAATGTAGAAAAATACATACTAATAGTTCTTTGCATTTCTGTGACTCTCTGGACCATTTGTTTTACTTTGAATACAACTGCTTGGCCACCTCAGTCATCTGCCTAGTCTGCCTTATGGTTTATATTTCAACGATTTTTATTGATGACAAGTCAAAAAGTACAAATCCACCTTAACATAGCGGCATCAATGCAATTTTACAGAACTCAGTGGAGCAACAGTTCAAGAATACAGCATTACGCACAGTCATCAAATTTTTTTATATAACTTTTATCCCCTCCCCCCTTTTTTCCTTTTCCGTGCTCTATGTTTAACTTTTATATTTTATGTTTCAAAGTTTTCGTTCAATATTTTTTTATTGATGATATTCAACTGAAAAATACATTCTGTGTTCAACAAAAACATTCGTGCTAATATCAGAACTTTCCATGAAGAAACAACAATTCTAACTTCCATCATCAAAGACTTTTTTGTGTTTTATAACAAACTACTCCCTATCTCCCCCCCCCGCCCCAATGTCCCCTCCCCCACATCCTGTTTATGTAACCCATTCCCGCGATGCTCTTCACCCTGTGCGCCCCCAAGGGAGCCGATTCATTACTTGACTACGTGCCCTGGGTGATAAAATATGTAAGTATTGTGACCAGATTGCCAAGAATTTTCTCTGTCTCTTGGGTGTGAGGCTCGCCCCTCTTGCTTCAAATAACATTAATTGATGCATCTTATTCCTCCAGTACCAATAGGAGGGGGCCTCCTCTGTTGTCCAATGGTTAAGAATGCATTTTTTCCCCACTATGCAGGACTTGCTAAGAAACATTCTTTCCCCTTGCGTGCCTGGTCCCCAGCGGCTAATGATAGTGAACATCATTTTTTCAAAAGTGAGGGTAACCGGGAATCCCAAAACCCTACTCAGAAATCGGGCTATGGTTTTCCAGAAGGCTTGGATAGCTCTACACTGCCATACGCAGTGCATAAATGTTGCACCTGTCTGTGTACATTTTTGGCAATTATCAGTTTCTACGACTCCTGCATGGTATGCTTGCCCCTGGGAGAAGTATGCTCTATGTACTGTTCTAAAGTGACACTCCTGGAGCTCTGCGCTGTGTATGATCTGTGAGACCCCTACTAGTGCCTTTCTTATAAGGGATTCCGATATTGGTTTCAGCGCTTCTTGACTCCATCGCATTGCCACCTCCTGTACCCATCTCTCAGGTTGCCCTTTCCCCAATTCCTTGTGGAACCAGGACACCGAGATTTGTCCAGCTGCATCACCTTCTAAAAATTTCCTCAATTCCCTCCCAAAATCCAAAGAAAGACTCTCCTGTCTAAGGCTTTTCACATAATGAGCCACTTGATAATATGCCAGCATCGCCATTGGCCCCCCCTGTGTGATTTGCAGGAACTCAGTTGCTGCCATTAATGTTCCATCTGCTTGTATAAAGTTCTCTAACAATGTTATGCCCTTATTCTTTAGCTGATTGAATATTACATTGTCCCTGCCGGGCGGAAAGTCATCATTTCCCTGCAATGGCAAAAATATACTTGTAGTCGGATCTTGTCCCCACTTCCTCAACAAGTCCCTCCACCCAGACCTCAAAGGCTCTAATAGCAAGCTATTTCGGACCCCCCCCGGGAGTTTTTTCTTGTTTGCATGTAACAAATAGTTCAAGTGCCCTGGGTAAAAGTACGCCCTCTCCATTACAACGTCCGTATAATTATTGGTACCCAGGATCCAGTCCCGTAAATGGCGTAGTAAACAGGCTTGGTTGTACTCCCGCATGTCAGGTAGCCCCAACCCCCCCTCTCTCTGAGCCCCCACCAGATGTCGCCATCTCATCTTTGGCTTTTTGCCTGCCCAACAAAAAGTTACCACTAACCTCCTCAGCGCTACTAAATCTTTCCTCAACAGTCTTATCGGGAGGGCCTGCATGATGTACAGCCATCGAGGAAATATTATCATACGATATATATGTATTCTGCCTAGTAGCGATAAAGGGAGAGCGGACCACCGTGTGAGTTGAGCTTTTGTTTGTTGTAATAATTGCGTGATATTAAGTTCATATATTTTGCCCAAATCCATTGATAATTGAGTTCCCAGGTATCTGAATGACCTATGCGCCCAGCGTATAGGAAAACTCTCATCCCATTCTCTTTGGAGCTCCTCCGTGCTAGCTAACGCTTCTGACTTTGTTAGGTTTAACCTGAAGCCAGAATAATCTCCATATTCTTCTAAACTCTCCATGAGGTATGGTAATGACCTGCGTGGTTCTGTCAGCAACACCAGCAGATCATCTGCAAAGGCTGCGGTCTTAAAGTGTACCTCTCTGATTTTAACTCCCTGGATATCAGCGTTATCCTGTATCTCTCTCAGCAGGGGATCCAACGCAAGAATGAACAGCATTGGCGACAGGGGGCATCCCTGTCTCGTTCCTCTCTGTATCGGGAACCACTCTGATTGCACTCCATTAGCGTATACCTGCGCTGAGGGTTCTGTATACAGCACTTTTATTGCCTGCGCAAAGGATCCCGTAATGCCATAGGCCTGCAATACATTAAAGAGGTAACTCCATTCGACTCTATCGAATGCCTTCTCGGCATCGAAGCTTATTAGCAACGCTGGAGTCCGCTCTGTTTTCACCTTTTCAAGTGCGGCCCAGATACGCCGCATATTTTTAGCTATTACTCTACCGCAGGTAAATCCCACCTGTGGCTCCATTATCAATGAGGGAAGGAATCTAGATAGCCTGTTTGCCAGTATCTTTGCTAGGAATTTAGTTTCAACATTTAGTAAAGATATAGGTCTATATGATTCAGGGCAGTCTACCGGTTTGCCTGGTTTCGGTAAGACACTTATCCGAGCTCTATTAAGGTGTACCGGCAGGTGCCCATCGGCAAGAGCCGCATTTAGCGCTCTGGCAAGTGTCCCCCCTATTTCTCCACCTAGAATTTTGTAAAACTCGGCCCTCATGCCATCTGGCCCTGGTGCCTTACCTAGTTTACCCTGCTTGATCACCCATTCCACTTCTTCCACAGCAATCGGAGCATTTAACACATCCAAGTCAGCCGTTAGTACCTGCGGTAACCCTATACTGTCTAGATAGGCGGTACTGGGTGTCACTAGATCTGCCTGTGGCGTGTATAGCTGTTTAAAATAAGCTGTCAGTATTGCATTTATCTTTTCATCTGTATGTGCTCGCTCCCCTTTCTCATCTACCATTGTGAGGATTTTCCTCGCTGTCAGTCTTCTATTAGCTAATCTGGCCAGCAGTCTCCCACTTTTGTTAGCAAATCTATATAGCTGGTATCTATAGTATGCATTCGATTTCTGCGCTCTATCTTGCAATAGTTCATTTAGGGACTGCTGGGCCTCTAATAACTGTTTCCTCGTGTTCATCGAGTGTTCCCTTCCATATTGTTTCCTTAAGTGTGTCGTCCATTTTTCCAGCCGAAGAACCTCCCTATCTCTAATCTTCTTTTTTTGGGCAACATATGATATGATTTCTCCCCGGAGGACAGCTTTTGCCGTTTCCCAAAAAAGAACAGGATCAGCCACGTGTTGCTCATTATTAGCCCTATAGTCTTGCCACTTCTCCACCAGAAAGGGGCCGAAGTGACTATCTCGATATAAGAAGGTTGGGAACTGCCATGATCCGGTTCTAGGGGCTCCCTCTCCCCACCTCATTTGCACTCTCACCCAGGCGTGGTCAGATATCATGATTGGGCCTATTTGAGCTTCCTCTACCTTAGTCAATATTTCCCGTGATAGGAAAATGTAATCTATCCTAGACAACGTTGAGTGAGCTCTGGAGATGTGTGTAAAATCTTTGTCTATAGGGTGGAGTGTTCTCCAGCCATCAACCATGTCCAATGTCTCGCAGAGTCTGGAAACCCCCCTCTCCCCTTTAGCCATTTCCCTCTCTGTTGGTTTGGACCTATCCAATTTTGGGTCTAATACCTCGTTCATGTCTCCTCCCATCAGAATTGGTATGTCCCCCAACGCATGTATCTGACGTATGAGTTGTGTGTAGAAATGTTTTTCATAAGTATTGGGTGCATACACATTACATAGAAGTACTGCTTGCCTGTCTAACACCACTGAAGCCAGAACATATTCTGCCTTATGGTTTAAAGGCAAACCTATAGATAAAATGTTCTTATTGTTTATGTAGTGTAGAAGATCAGATCCTCTGAGGCTGGGTTTGTCTACTAGCATCCTGGTTGAAAAGATGTGATTTTTTTTTTTTAAACAAAGTTCTGTACAAGAGCGTTGGAACAACTTTCATGCTGGAACTGCAATTTTTTTTTTTTTTTTGCCTTGTCTTCTGAAAGCTTGGTGCCCTAGTTCTAACACATTTATTATGTATTTCTTTCACACATTTCTAGCCCATGTAGTAATTAGGCAGGTTACAAAAAAACACACATAATCTGAAGGACAAATAAGAACAGATAGTGAAAACTGTACATCTAGAAGTATAACCTCAGATTGGATGATAAGTTATATATTGAAATACTTAATTTGTTTGTATGCAGGAACTAGATTTGCTCCATGGCACAAGATGTTGATGTGTTTAAAACTTTTCCTAGATTGCCTTTCTAGTTCAAGTGGTGTACAAAATAAGGGGGGGGGAAAAGCATACAAAACCAAACAGTCTACAGACCAATTCATCATGAACATCAACTCTACTTAAAACTAAACATATATTCCATATCATCATGCTGATCAATCCATAGACTGGTGGGTTGTGTCCATCTACCAGCAGGTGGAGATAGAGAGCAATCCTTTTGCCTCCCTATATGTGGTCATGTGCTGCCGGAAACTCTCCAGTATGTTCTCTATCTCAGCAGGTGGTGGTCACACACAGCAGCAGCTCTGGCTAGGTCTCCAAGCCTAATCTTTAGGTTCTGTTGAGTACCTGGGGTTGAGGGCTCTTCTTGAGCAAGTGCAAACCTGGTGGTGCCAGGTCCCTCCTTTTCTCCCCCCTCCCGCTCGCTCCGTTAAAAAAAAAAAAAAAAAATTTTGACGTCCTTTAAGGGCGTTTATTTCAACGTTTATTTCAACGTTTATATCAGCGTTTATTGCAGCTGCTCACTGGGACACCAGTTCGTTACAGCTCGGAGCGAGAAGCAGGTAATTTAACCTTTTTATAGCGGGCAGGGGGTTCCCCATTCGGTCTCCACGTGGCTTATGGCGTCGGAGGGCGAGGGCGCGAAGATTTGCTCCCCGGACCGCGTGTGTGCGTCTAGCGGGGATGCGGGGGTTTTCAAAGCCTGAATCGCCTTTGTTGGGCATCAGTTTGGAGTCCGGTCAGTGTCCCGGTTCTTCCTCCAGTGCGGCAGTTTTTCCCGCCATAAGCGCCCATCCCCCGCTGCTCGCCCACTCCATGTTGGCCGGCCACTCTGCTTGGACGGCTTCTTCTTGGGCCGCCCTCGAGCTGGGAGACGTTAATGCTATGGTCGCCCTTGATTCGGGCGACGGCAAGAAAGCGGCAAAAGTTAAGCGCCGTTCTTCCCACGCGGCTCCTCGGAGTTTTGCGCCAGACGCCATTTTGGATGCGCAGCATGTTTCTCCCCCGCTCTTGCGAGCGCCGGTTGAGGGTGCGTCTAGGGCCGTGGCCCAGGCGACAGAAGTGCACAGTCTAGGGGGTTTCTCCCCTGAGTTCTTTTTGCTGCTGCATCAGGCTTTTCTTATGATAAACGCTGCCCCGGCTCCCCCCTCTGATCAAGGGGCTGAGGCCTCCGGAAGCAAACGCCCTCGGGTGGACTTCCAGGCCCTAGAGGACTCGGTCTCCTCCGATATAGATGAGGGCAGCATATCTGAGTTCTCCCAACGGTCCTTTGGGGATTCCTTGGAGGAGACGGATTCCCGCTCGGATGGAGCGGATGAACCCTCTGCAGCACGGATCTTTCGCTCAGAGGATTTGCCCAACCTATTAGTGCAGGCCATGAGCATTTTGAAGGGTTCCTCTCCGGAGGACGTCTCTCCCTCAGCCTCTGTTGGCTCTGCCATTATGCGGGGGACTAAGCGCCCGCCTAGAACCTTCCACGTGCATGATTGCACACCTTGATTTCGGCTCAATGGGATTTCCCAGAAGCAAGCCTTAAAGTGGCTAGGGCTATGTCCTGCCTCTATCCTCTGCCTGAAGGTGAACAGGAGGCCTTTCTTGGGCCTACCGTAGATTCTTTAATCACTGCGGTGACTAAGAAAACGGCGTTGCCGGTGGAAGGTGGCACGGCCCTAAAGGACGCTCAAGACAGGAGTTTGGAGGCGGCTTTAAAGTCGTCCGAGGCGGCTGCTTTAAGTTTACAGGCCTCAATTTGTGGCTCCTATGTGGCCAGGGCGTGCCGGACGCTTGCTCAGCGGGCTTACCCCTCGGATCCTTCCTTGAGGGCTGATTGGCCAGTCCTGGAATCGGGCTTGGCCTACTTGGCAGTCTGGCTGTATGATGTCTTGAGAGCCTCGGCTAAAGGTATGGCTCAGACAGTCTCTGCACGGCGGTGGCTTTGGCTGAAGCATTGGTCTGCTGACCACGCCTCTAAGTCTCGCCTGGCTAAGTTGCCTTTTAAAGGCAAGCTGCTCTTTGGGGTCGAGCTGGACAAGATTGTGACCGATCTCGGCACGTCTAAGGGCAAGAGGTTACCGGAGGTAAGGGCTCGGGCCAATGGTGCCCGCCCCGGTTCCTCCAAAGGACGGTTTCAGGAAGCCCGTCGGTATTGCCCGGACAAGTCGAGCTCCTCTGCCCCCTCTTCCATCAAAAGGAATTTCTCCCCCAAGCAGCATTCCTTTCACAGAGACCGCCAACCCTGAGGTGCCTCCTCCGGTCCTCCCCCAGGGTCTCGTACCCAATGACGGGGCGCTGGTCCATGGCCCAGAGCAGATTGGAGGACGCCTATCCTCGTTTCTGGGCGAGTGGACCAGGGTAACTTCGGACGCTTGAGTGCTGGAAGTCATCAGAGACGGCTACAAGCTAGAGTTCTGCCGACCCTTAAGAATCGGGTTTGTGCACTCTCCCTGCAAGTCTCCGGTCAAGCTGTGGCAGTGCAGCAGACTTTGGACAATCTGATCCGCCTGGGTGCGGTCGTTCCGGTGCCAGAAGATCCTCTGGCAAGGGATGTTACTCCATTTCTTTGTGGTACCTAAGAAAGGAGGTTTTGTCCGGCCTATCCTCGACCTCAAGGGGTCAATCGGGCTTTGGAAGTTCGGCACTTCCGAATGGAGACTCTCCGCTCTGTTATAGCAGCAGTACAGGCAGGGGAGTTCCTGGCATCCTTGGACATCAAGGAAGCTTACTTGCATATTCCCATCTGGCCTCCTCATCAACGCTTTCCGCGTTTTGCAGTTCTGAGGACACTCCCAGTTTAGAGCCCTCCCTTTCAGGTTGGCTACTGCTCCGCGGACCTTCTCCAAGTTATGGTGGTCATCGCGGCCTTCCTACGCAAGAAAGGAGTACAAGTCCATCCTTATCTGGACGACTGGTTGATCCGAGCCCCCTCTTATGCAGAGTGCGGCAGAGCTTCAGACTGGGTGATTGCTCTTTTGAGCTCCCTGAGGTGGATCATCAACTGGGAGAAAAGCCAGCTGCGCCTGACTCAGTCCCTGGAGTATCTGGGAGTTCGATTCGACCCCCAAGTGGGCAGAGTGTTCCTGCCAGACAATCGGATTGTCAAGCTTCAGGCTCAGGTGGACAAGTTCCTAGCAGCCTCTTCTCTTCGGGCTCGGGACTATGGGCAGCTGTTGGGCTCTCTGACGGCCACGATGGAAGTAGTGCCCTGGGTCAGGGCACATATGAGACCTATACAGCTCTCTCTGCTGCAGCGATGGACTCCAGCTTCGGAGGATTACGCTGTGCGCCTTCCCTTGGATCCAGCGGTGCGCAAGGCGCTGAGCTGGTGGCTGAGGCCAGACAAGCCGTCCGCAGGAATGCCTCTTGTGACCCCGGAGTGGGTTTTTCATCACAGTGGACGCCTCTTTGTGAGGCTGGGGAGCCCACTGCTTGGGAAGGACAGCGCCGGGGCTCTGGTCCCCTACAGAGGCAGAGTGGTCTATCAACCTCCCGGAACTCAGAGCCATTCGGTTGGCACCTTTGGAGTTTCTCCCGGGCCTGGCGCTGAAGCCAGTACGGGTCCTGTCGGACAATGCCACGGCTGTGGCCTATGTCAATCACCGGGGAGGTACCAGGAGCGCCCTTCTAGCCAAGGAGGCCATGAAGCTATGCCTGTGGGCGGAAGCAACCTGGAACAGCTGTCGGCGGCCCACATTGCGGGAGTCATGAATATTGCTCAGGCGTTCTTGTATATCACGAAGTGCTGGGGCCAGCCGAGCCTAGATTTGATGGCGTCTTCAGCCAATTGCCAAGTGCCGCGCTTTTTCAGCGGAGGACGGGACCCTCGATCTCTGGGAGTAGATGCTCTTCTCTCACAGTGGCCGACACAGGAGCTCCTCTTTGTGTTCCCGCCTTGGCCCATGTTGGGCAGGGTGCTAGGCCGGGTGGCAAAGCATCCGGGCCGGATAATCCTGGTGAGTCTGGATTGGCCCGGACGTCCCTGGT